>NC_073625.1:56163739-58663739 GCF_029407905.1 Bubalus kerabau
AAAATCAAATACTTGACAATATGTTTTGTTGGTAGAGATGTGGGAAACAGGCATTAACATGAACTTCTGGTGGGAGTCCACAGTGGTATATTCCCTTTGTAAGAGAATTTGACAGTATTTAACAACCTAGCAATTTCATTTCTACTAATTTACCCTGAAATTACAGTGCCAACAATACATATTCTCAATCTATCACCCCAGATTTCTCCCTTTCCATATGCAATTCAACAGTCCTATAATACATCTAACATTTCTTTGCCCACTACAAAAAAGAAACTGCTCCTCTTTGCTAACAAAAAGAAACACTCAAGAGACAAACTAGGAAAAAATGAAGCTGGTTCCATTCAAGGCATGGGGAGACTGGGATGAAAAGCATATGGGAAGGATCAACCTTCTCTGAATATATCTTTCTGTTTGTTTTTGACTTCAAGAAGCTCTACATATTCAAAAAACAAAATTAAATCAACAAAGATGGGGGAGGGGGACCCAAAACAACAGGGACAACAGTAACAACCTCAAAAAACTAACACTGGAAACAAGTGACAATAAATGAATCCAACTACACAATTAAAGTTGGGGCTGGAGAGGGAAAGTTTGACTAATTCAAGTATATTGCGTGCAAAGTCACCTCAGTTGTGTCCAATTCTGCTGAAAAGCAGGATGTTTGTGAGATTTGACATATTCCCACAGATTGCATATTTGTAGAGAAGGAAAAAACAGCAACTGTATAATAGAAATTTACAATAAATGGACCTACACAATGAAGTCTTTAGGGAGAGAGGGATATGGTATGTGCAAATTTCAATGGTTCAGAAAAACAATAATGCACACTCATATATAGGAAAAGAGCAAATGATAAATGGGGCAAAATGTTAACAATTGGTGAATCTGGGTAAAGGGTACATGGATGTTTTTGTGCTACTCTTACAAATTTTCTGTTTGACATTATTTCCAAATAGAAAACAAAACAAAAACTAAATTGTACACAAATGCCACTTTTCTACCATCCTCTGAGTAAATGCAAGTGCCACAAATGATAAACAGAAAAATATCCAAACAGCAACGTTTCCATCTTTCTTTGAATTGGGGGCAGATCCTTGGGTATTTTACACAAACTTAAAGAAACGATGAAACATCTTATTTAAATAGTTAAATAAAATAGGTACATTATGTACTTAGTAGCAATACTAGTATATTTCCTCTAAAATGTGAATTTCTTACAGTGCAGTCTTTTAAGAACCAAGCATTTAATGCCACACAAGATAGATTATAAGAATAAAATTACTTCCTAATGGATACACTTTTAAGACTAAATTGATATTTCAAAGCATATGGCTATTACATGAATTTCTCCCAAATTTCTTTTGAAAAGCTGGTATGGTCATATTGAGAGGGGAAAAATTCATCAAACTCAAATCTCACTTTTAATCAGAAATTCTTGTGAGGCAAGAAAATGAGAATGTTTAAAAGGTGATTTGTAGGGCTGCTAATAATCAACCATGGTGAAAAGGAGAAGATGAGAAAGAATAGTATCTTAAAATGGGCATGAGAGCTAGAAAACAGAAACCTGGATTTAAAGCCTGCTTCTTCCTCTTAGAAGTCACTTAAGGCAAAGGGCGAAATTCTCTAAGTTAGGATTTTCTAAATCAGTAGTTTGGTTCTCATTGTGGTACCTGACCAACACCATCCTCATTAACCAGGAACTTGTTATAAATGCAAATTCTCAGGTACCACCCATAACCTATGGAGTTGAGGTATATCTACTGACCTGTGTTTTTAAAAGGCCCTGCAAGTTTTTCTGATACTTAACTTTTCGGAACCATAAGTCTAAACTACAATGAAATCATAGTAATAAAAAACCAACAATAGTAATAGAGTCCATCCTAGGATTATGATGATGATTAGATGACATATTACGCATGAGGAAGTGATTTCTAAACTGTTACAAAAACTCTCATCATTAATGGCAGATTATTACTGTGTGACATAAAATTGTGGGAGAAAATCTTAAAACCAATAGTACTTTGGGCTTTTATCAAACTGCCCTTTTGCAAAGCTTCAAAAAAGCTTAATTCCCTAAAACTTCCTACACTTGGTGCTAGGTCTTGCACAGACGATTGCTCATTAAGCTTTACTGATGCTAACTGAAATAAGTCCAGTTGAAAAAGGTCATTGGCAAGAATTTTATCTCTTGTTTCTGACATGGTCAAACTGGGAATTTTAAACTTCACCAAATCAACCAAGTTATTAATTTTGAAAGACAATTTAGCTTCTGTGTTTAGAAGCACATGCTGTCTTTGGAGTTATGCTATTGGGTACCACTCACTGCTGTGTGATTTTGGCAAAGCTAATTACTCACACTGGGCCTCCTGATTTTGCTCATAGGACAAGAGTGATAATAATAATATTCCCCTCATTGGGGCTTTGAGAGTCTTAATTAAAATTTTAAAGAACTTAAAAATGGCCTAGTACACAACAATAAAGATTATTCCTGTACCCTGAATGCCACACTTACTTCATTCCCTTTTTATTTCATTTTTTCCCAACTCGCTTTCTTCAGAGTTTTATGCCCCACTGCCTGAACACTTTCTCTTCTTGGTGTCTGCACATTTTTTAATGAAGATGAAGACAGGCACATATATCAATAGACATCTTAAATGTTTTTTATTTATGAATGAGTAACTATTTGAGATTCATTATACTGTTCTGCTTGACCATATAGTGAAATAAATTATTTTAAGAAAGTGTGGATCAGGAGAACTCCAAGATAACCATCCTCAAATTCAGGCCTACTCTACCGTATCAGGGCTTCCCTGGTGCCTCAGACAGTAAAGAATCTGCCTGCAATGCAGGAGACCCAGATTCAATCCCTGGGTTAGGAAGATCCCCTGGAGAAAAAAAGCTACCCATTCCAGAATTCCATGGACAGAGAAGCCTAGTGGGCTACATACCATCCATGGAGTTGCAAAGAGTGGGACATGACTGAGAGACTAATACTTTCATTTTTTTCCTACCATATCAGAGCAAAATCTAACATGTGATCTCTCAGCATGGGAACCTACCTTGCCTCTAGCTGACTTGATAATTTGGCCTTAGCTTTCTCAGCTATGAAACTGGGAAGTTGATCTAGACAATCCATGAAGTCCTGTCCTATACTAACTCTTTGGTCCTAAATAAAACTAAAAGGTAAAATTACTCAACTGTCATATATCACCTATTGCTTTTTTTTTTTTTAATCATCTTCAGGCATTTAAACTGTAGGCGTAGGGACTTCCCTGGTAGTCCAGTGATTAAGCATCTGCCTTCCAATGTAGAGAATGCAAGTTTGATCCCTGGTCTGGGAACTAGATTCCATCCCAGCAGGTCATCTAAGCCCATGCGCCACCAATGAAAGATCCTGCATGCATCAGAATTACAACTAAAATTCGACACAGCCAAATAAATAAATGTTTTAAAAATAAAATGTAGATGTATACATGATCCTAAGTAGAACTATAAATACACACAACACCAAATTATACACAAGGTACTCATTAATGCCCATTGATGAACATGTATCTTCAAATTTCAGAACTTAGGCTGAATTAATATACCTCCAAAAGTGAAACCATTCAATTTTCAAAATGCAATAGTATTTAAAAGTTTTCATATTAATTGTTAGTAAATGTCCACTCTAATTGGCATGATCAGACCAAAAGATTAAAAAAAAAAAACATTATTCTAATTATAAAGCAATATGGCTTTTCTGTAAAATATCTGAAAAATGTATAAACAAGCATAAAGAAGTACTGTGTATTTACTAAATTAGGATCTTAAATACAATTTTACTTCCTCTTAGAGAGAACAAGAGCATTTTCCTGTATATTTAAATATTTTCCAGACATGAGTTAATGACAGAATGATACTGCAAATGATGGACTTACCGTTGCTTTAAAACTAGCATTTATCATATTTTAAGAGCTATGTAGAGCAATATGTGACTATTTGGGGAAATTATGAAATAACCAGTAGTTAAAATTTCAGTAGTCAAAAGTAGCTTTTTAAAAAGCATGTATATGCTCTTATCCCCCATTATGAAGTAGCAAAGCTTTTGAAAAACCAACTTCTCTGAGGTAAAATTTACATACACTAAAACATACACATTTTAAGTGTACCATTAAGTGTACACTTCCATGACTTCTGCACATGTGTACACCTGTAGAAGAGCAACCATTATCAAGATATAGATTTCCATCACCCCCCAAAAGTTCCCTCTTAACCTTCTGCCATCAATTTCCTCTTCCTGCTGCCGCTAAGTCACTTCAGTCGTGTCCGACTCTGTGCGACCCCATAGACGGCAGCCCAACAGGCTCCCCCGTCCCTGGGATTCTCCAGGCAAGAACACTGGAATGGGTTGCCATTTCCTTCTCCAATGCATGAAAGTGAAAAGTGAAAGTGAAGTCGCTCAGTCGTGTCCGACTCTTAGCGACCCCATGGACTGCAGCCTACCAGGCTCCTCCGCCCATGGGATTTTCCAGGCAAGAGTACTGGAGTGGGGTGCCATTGCCTTCTCCGTTCCTCTTCCTACCGCCAGGCAATCTTTGATCTGCCTTCTGTCACTAGGATTAATCATGCCTTTCTAGAATTTCATATAAACAAAATAAAACAGTGATATATTTGTGCCTGGCTTCTTTGCTCAGCATATTCTTAACAGACATTTATCCATGTTGTTGCATATACTTCAAACTTTCCTTTGTTGCTGAGGAATATTTCATTGTATGGATAGATACAGTACAATTTGCTTATCCATGGATTACTTCCAGTTTTCCTTTTCCAGTTTTCAACTATAAATCTTATGGATTTTTCCCATCATTTTAAAGTTTGGCTATAACATGCACATATCCTCATTTATTTAAATGTTCTACCTCTGTTGGACATGCAAGCACTTTACCATGTTTTAAAATAATAACAAACACTGTTATAAATATCTTCATAAATTCAAATATTAACAGAATCTGATCTGGGAATAAGATTCTTTTAATCTTTTAATGGTTTGGAAATATTTTCACTTTTTTTTTAAGATTTCAAGGGTACAAATAAGAAGTTTGATGTCTGCCTGCTTCTTTTTCTTTTAAAAAATCTTTTAAAAGTAAGATCTTTTTAAAATTATATATAAAAATTTATATGATTTTAAATTTATGCAAGTTCAAATATATCTCTGGGATATGTATGGGACATGATTCTTTTTTAAAAAAAAGTTCTTGGAACCTGCTCACCATTTAAAACTTTTTTTATTGGAGTATAATTGCTTTATAATGTTGTGTTACTTTTTGCTGTACAATGAGGTGAATCAGCTATATGTAAACATGTAGCCCTTTCCTCTTGAACTTTCCTCCCTCCCCACCCCATTCATCTAGTCATCATGGAGCACACAGCTGAGCTCCCTGTGCTGTAGAGTAGGTTCCCACTAGCTACCTATTTTACACAGGATGGAAGTTCCTTAGAAAACCAAAAATAGAACTACCATATGACCCAGTAAACCCACTCTTGGCCATATAGCATGAGAAAATCATGATTTAAAAAGACACATACCCCAATGTTCATTGCAGCACTATCTACAATAGCCAGGACAAGACGGCAACTTAAACGCCCACCGACAGATGAATGGATAAAGAAGATGTACATATACATAATGGAATATTACTCAGCCATGAAAGAGAACAAAATTGGGTCATTTGTAGAGATGTGAATGGATGTAAAGTCTGTCTTATAGAGTAAAGTAAGTCAGAAAGAGAAAAACAAACACCATACATTGAAACACATGCCAAATCTAGAAAAATGGTGCAGATGAACCAATTCACAGGGCAGGAATAGAGATGCAGGCATAGAGAACAGATATGTGGACATGGGGTCAGGGGAGCATGAGATGAACTGGGAGATTAAGGCTACATATACACACTCTCCATTTTAAATCTGAAAATTCAAATATTATAGCTCGGAATTTTTTTAAAAAATCTCTTTACTGTTTGTTTCTTCTAAAACTGCTTTGAGCCTGCATATTATTCTCATATTGGACCTCCTCGATGTGCATTGATATTTTAAAATATTTTTATTCATGATTTCCATATCTTTGTATTCATTCTCTATACTACCAATATGTTCTCTATTGATTGAACGGTCTAAGCTGTTTTTGAAAGTGAGCATTTTATAATTTTTATGTGATTAAAAAAAAAATCTCAAGCCAAATTTCCAGGAACTCTTCTATGCCTTCCAATGCCATGCTCTTAAGGTTTCTTATTTCATATAAATTTGTGTATCCATATATATATATATATATATCTACTTTTAAAGTTTTTCCTTCAAATCCTTTTTTTAAGCTACTACATTTCTTTAAATGGCTTGATATCACTCTTTATCTTTGAATGTCAATTGAGTAGAGCCTCCTAAGCACCTGAGTATTTTAAGGCAGAATTTCTTTTGCAGTAGTAAACCAGTTGCTGCTGCTGCTAAGTTGCTTCAGTCGTGTCCAACTCTGTGTGACCCCATAGACGGCAGCCCACCAGGCTCCCCCATCCCTGGGATTCTCCAGGCAAGACACTAGAGTGGGTTGCCATTTCCTTCTCCAATGCGTGAAAGTGAAGTCACTCAGTCATGCCCGACTCTTCACGACCCCATGGACTGCAGCCTACCAGGCTCCTCTGCCCATGGGATTTTGCAGGCAAGAGTACTGGAGAGGGGTGCCATAAGCATTATTTGGTCAATTGGTTGAACTGTATGAGGAGAAAGCTCTTTCTTCTCAAAAGTAAGCTGGGAAAGGCTATTCTGACCTTCTGGCTGCAATGCAAAACCAGCCCCTTCCAGAGCTGTATGCAGCAACCAGGCAGGAGTAGGTGCCTCTTACATCACCAGCTGCCCATTCCCACTCCAGAGCTCTGGGTCAGCCTCATCTGCAGAATTAAGCATCTTTCAATTTCAGGAATCCTCATACCATCTCCAACTCTGCAAGCACTGACATACACCTGTATTTTCTTTTATTAGAACTCGACATCTTGTATATCTGGAATTCCTCTAGGCTCCAACCATTCATCCAGTTTTAAATATTGTGCTCTTTGGCAGAATGTTGAGACCAGGTAGACCCCTATTTGACCAAGAGATGAAGTTTCTCAAAAACCAGGGACTAAATGTTTGGATTTTAACTTAAGGGCAACAGGAATCCACTGAATTTTAAACAGGTGAATGAATGTGATTAAATCTGTAGTTTAAGAAGAAATAATCTAGATTCAGTCTGTTCATATCCCTGGGGGCAGGAAGAGTGGCTATAATGGAGACTATAAGAGCCTAGATTAGGGCAGAAATGGAGGCTTAAATACAAATACAGCTGAGTGGGGATTTAGGTGTACAGTCAGTGGTACCTGGTTGTAGACTGGTTATTGGGGCTGATGGAAAAGGAGACGTTGACCAGGTTTTTTGGTGAACCTGGTGGATGATTAACTCTGCAATGATGCACAAAACACAGCGGGCCATATTTATTTTGGAGATGATGTATCCTTGCATCCTCTAATACCCATGTAGCAGTATATTTATAAATTCCTAGAGGACTGACTAAAGAGTGTGTGCATTTGAATTTTGATACATATGGCTACAGTGATCTCCTTTACATCCCTCTGGGTGGTCCCAGTGCGCCAGCCCCAGGCATCCTGTGTCCTGCATCGAACCTGGACTGGAGATTTGATTCCTATATGATATTATACATGTTTCAATGGCAGATTCATGTTGATGTATGGCAAAACCAATACAATATTGTAAAGTAATTAATCTCCAATTAAACTAAATAAACTTAAATTTAAAAAAATAAAAATAAAACAGAGATAATCACAAAAATTAAAAAAGATTTTAAACAATTAAATTATGACAGAGTAATCATACAACTAGATAAATTATTTATGTTTACATAAATCATTGTTGTTGTTTTTTAGTTGCTAAGTCAAAAAAAAAAAAAACTGATTTGGGGGTGGAGGTTACCTAACACATGAAAAATGATAACTTGCTGTCGGTTTGATTTTTACTTTTTTAAAAATTTTTTGAGAGTAAGAATGGACCTCTTCTAAATGTTTGGAAGACTAGAAGACAGTTATCCATTAATCTCCCTGCTCAATTTTCTATTGGTGGTTTTCTTTTCCTTATAATTTCTAAAAGCTTTTTATCTAGTGAGGACATCAGGTCTCTGTGGCCTAAGCATTGCAAATAGTTTTATCAGTTATCAACAGAATGTTTTGTTATCTACAGAATGTTTTAATTCTTATGTAATCAAATTGCTCAATTTTTTCTTCTGTGATTTCTGAGTTTTTAAATAATGTTTAGAAAATCTTTCTCTATTCCATAGTTATTTAAATGTCCTCCTCTCATTCTTTTACCTAGTATTTTCATAATTGTATCTTTAAGCTTAAATATTTAATTCATATAGAACTGATTTTGATGAAAGGAGATAAGACTTCACACATGCCTACTCATGACCCTAAAACATTCACTGAATAACCCATAATTTCCTCCTTAATTATTTTAAAATAATACTTTTTTTAAAGCCATGAATTAAATTTCTGCATGTATATCTTTATTTTTGAAATCTCCATTCTGATCCATTGAACCTATAGATTTTTGTGTTGATCAAAACTGTTTCAGTTATTGTGATGTTATATTTATTATCTATTGAGGCTTATTCCATTCACCGCTCTTGAGAAACCTATATGCAGGTCAGGAAGCAACAGTTAGAACTGGACATAGAGCAACAGACTGGTGCCAAATAAGAAAAGGAGTACGTCAAGGCTATATATTGTCACGCTGCTTATTTAACTTATATGCACAGTACATCATGAGAGACGCTGGGCTGGAAGAAGCACAAGCTGGAATCAAGATTGTGGGGAGAAATATCAATAACTTCAGATATGCAGACGACATCACCCTTATGGCAAAAAGTGAAGAGGAACTAAAAAGCCTCTAGATGAAAGTGAAAGAGGAGAGTGAGAAAGTTGGCTTAAAGCTCAACATTCAGAAAACGAAGATCATGGCATCTGGTCCCATCACTTCATGGGAAATAGATAGGGAAACAGTGGAAACAGTGTTAGACTTTATTTTTGGGGGCTCCAAAATCACTGCAGATGGTGATTGCAGCCATGAAATTAAAAGACGCTTACTCCTTGGAAGGAAAGTTATGACCAACCTAGATAGCAATATTGAAAAGCAGAGATATACTTTGCCAACAAAGGTCCGTCTAGCCAAGGCCATGGTTTTTCCAGTGGTCATGTATGGATGTGAGAGTTGCACTGTGAAGAAAGCTGAGTGCCGAAGAATTGATGCTTTTGAACTGTGGTGTTGGAGAAGACTCTTAAGAGTCCCTTGGACTGCAAGGAGATCCAACCAGTCCATTCTAAAGGAATCAGTCCTGGGTGTTCACTGGAAGGACTGATGCTGAAGCCGAAACTCCAATACTTTGGCCACCTCATGCAAAGAGTTGACTCATTGGAAAAGACCCTGATGCTGGGAGAGATTGGGGGCAGGAGGAGAAGGGGACGACAGAGGATGAAATGGTTGGGTGGCATCACCGACTCGATGGATGTGAGTCTGAGTGAACTCCGGGAGTTGGTGATGGACAGGGAGGCCTGGCATGCTGCGGTTCATGGGGTCACAGAGTCGGACAGGACTGAGCGACTGAACTGAACTGAACTGAACTCTTATTTTAATTGATAGTCTTACTTGGTTATTTTCTAAATAGACTATAATTAGACTGTTTTGAAAAAAAATTTCATATTTATATTAAGTGAAAGTGAAAGTTGCTCAGTCCTGTCTGACTCCTTGGGATGCCCGACTGTTTGTGACCCCATGGTCTTCAGCTCACCAGGCTTCTGTGTCCATGAGATTTTCCAGGCAAGGATACTAGAGTGGGTTGCCATTTCCTTCTCCAATGGACTATATAGTCCATGGAATTTTCCAGGCCAGAATACTGGAGTGGGTAGCCAGTTTCCTTCTCCAGGGGATCTTCCCAACCCAGGGATCTGATCCAGATCTCCCACATTGTAAGCAGATTCTTTACCAGCTAAACCACCAATTTAATTTCCAGATTTATAGATTAATTTGGGAGGAAATTCTTACCTTTATTATGTTTAATTTTCTTAGTCAAAAGAATCTCTATTCACTTATTTGTGTCTTTTCTTCTCCTTTGTGTATAAAATTGATAACTTTCTGATTTTTATTTGCATGAGCAAAAACTATTAATTGTTTAGTCACCTCTAGTTAAGAGCTTTATAGGTGACTGTCTTTGACTTTCCACATATAAAACCATATTATTTGCAAATGATAATTTTCCTTCCAATTTTTATGATTTTTCCCCTCTCTTATCTAATTGCATAGGCCAGTAACTCCAGAACAGTATCAAATAATCGTGATGACAGTATGCAATCTTGTTTTGTTTTCTCTGACTTTACTGGAAATGCTTTAGATGTTTAACAAATAAGAAAAGTTTTACCAGCTTTCGGCAGAAAAAAACCATACCCTGTTTCTGTACTTTCCAGTTCTCCTAAGGTTTTCCTTGTTGGCTTTCGTCTAACATCTTCAAAGTTGGAAACTCCGGCCATTTGTGTAAAGATAAATTACAAAGTATTGGGAGCATCCATTACTCCAAAGGAAAAACTGTGGAGTGCGGACAGTCAGAGCAAAAGGTTAGGAAAAGTTCCTTTAGGACAGGGCCAAGCTCTGAGAGTCACTTGATAGAAGGAAGAACTGGAGCGTGGGGAGGAGTCGGGGCCACCCCCGCCCCCAGCCTCGCGTAGGTGCCACCCGCGGAGATGAAATGTGAGCCCGGGTGGCCGAGGACGCTGGATCTGCTGCTCAGCCTGCCGCCAGACAGTCCCGGGGACAAAGAGACCTCGGCTACAACGGAGCCCCGCGCGGCCGCCCAGGCTCCCCACGAAAGCTCCCAGAGCTATGGCCTGGTCACCGCGCCACCCCGCTTTCCAGAGCGCTACCCGCTCCATCTGATCGCCCTCCGGCGCCCCCATCCTCTCCCGGTGCTGGGGTCGCCTTTGGCTCCCAGCCTTCTCTACAGACCGGTTCTGCTTGTCCTTCTGTCCTGGCGCGCCACCTCCGGCCACCGGTTTGGATGGACGCACGGAGGGTGCCCGGGTGTCCAGGGGTCTTGCTTCCGAAGTTGGTCCTACTCTTTGTCTGCGCAGGTCGGTGACCTAGGGCTGCGGGAGCGGGGGGACTGGGGCTCCGGGCGGCGCTGGAGTCACTGTCCGGGTAGCGCGGGTTGAGCGGGGCGCGGTGGGAGGTCAGAGGCCGGGCGGTCCCCGCCGGCAGGGGAGAACCCCGCGCGCGCCCGCCCGGGGCTCGACCTCCACGAGGTTCTGTTTTGTCCTTTTCCTTCCACGTGTCCTTTTCTCTCTCTCTCTCTCTCTCTCTTTTCCTTTCTCTCCGTGGAACAGATATTAATAACCCCAACCCCAAATTTAAGGGATTTTCTTTTTATTTTCTGGATAGGGTGAGAGTGGAGACTGAGCAGTGGAAGGAAAGCATTTTTTTTTTTTTCTTTAAGCACCTGAAGTTCAGAGATATCACTAAGATTTTCAGATAAACTGGCGACTTTTCAGTAAAGGCTACCGCTGCCTTGTACCACCTTCACATGCTGAATATTCCAGATTTTTCTTTTCAGAAACCAACCCAAAAAAAGCCATAGACTGGTGTTTTCATTCTTTAGAAGATGATTCTCAAGTGTGGTGAACAGGGCAACTGGAAGCTTTGAGTTGAAATATACAGTTTTCAAGAGGCATAAATTCACCCAGAGTCTAATTTGTTTTTGTTGAGCTTGTTAAGCCCTTGTTTATAGATGAAGAGTATATCATTTCCCTCATCCTAATTTTTCTTGGCTAGAATTGCTAGCTAATATTTGATATAGCAAAGCGGTTTTTTTGTTTTGTGACTGATGTGAAGCCCAAAATGGTCTTTCCTTAGTTATTCAAGTATAAAGTTAATTGCACATGCAGTTTTCCATCTGCTTCATATTTTTAAAAAACAGGATAAAAGCAGAGTTTTTGTAAAATTTTTCATGTCTCTGACTTCCTATAATAAAAGCCACAGGCTTACCTATGACCTTGCAATACTAAATTTATATATAGTACTGTGATTTACCTTTTGATATTTGCAAAAATAATGGCACCTGAAATGAAGATGGTCTTCAGTATTCCTACCTGAACATCAACAGAATTGAATTTCTCATTCAACCTTGGGAGAAATGAGTCATGATGATAACTCCTATATAAATTTACACTCTATTTTTAAAAAATGTAAATTAGTGGCCATCTGTGAGTTGTTCCAAAGATATTTTATTGTAGGGAAAATGCTGACCTTCGAATACAAAATGCATAAAATAGGGAAAGTACTTTCTATTTAATGAGAGTCCACATCGTAATGTGTTTCCAGCACTTACTTCTTTTACTTAAGTCCTATAAAGTTTGCAGAATTTGATAGTCTAACAGAATCAATTGCATTAATATCCATTTTATATTAAAATCTTTTCACTAAGTGATTCGGAGCGATGACAATTCACTTCCACTGTTTACCAAAAGAAAACAAAAATGAGAAAATAGAATACAGCAAGTGAAATTTTAATATCTTCACTCATCTTCAACCACATCATTGAACAACTTTTTCTTGTTCTTTTGTCTATTTTATTCTCTTTGGTGAGCTGAAGCTTCTGATTTTCCTTCCCTTCTTCCTGTTCCCCCAATGTTAAGTGTACACCCCAACCCCCCATCCCCCAGGATTCAGGGAGCCCAAGCAGCTGGCCAGCAGGGAGCTTGATCAGTGTAGAAGTTTTTACTCCATTCATTCCTTCTCCATCTGCATCCCTCCTCAGTACATTACAAAATCATAACTCACCAGTGCTAGGTCAGCTTATCACCTTTGATAAATGATTAGCTAATGCATTTCTGATATTAATTCCTGAGCTCTTTATTTCAGAGGCTTCTTTATGCTTGCAGCATTTACTCAACTACTGTTTATTGAATGAGGTATGCTGAGTGATGCCTAGGTCATACTTTGAGTCTTGTCTGGAAGATAAACTATACCCGTTACTCGACATTATAAAAAGCTGTATTATGGAAGAGAGACAACAGTGTACTTTAGGTATTCAAAGGAGGAGACTTTACTGCTGACTTAGGAGTATATGCTCCATAAAAATGATGCCTGTTTCGTTTAGCATAATATTCTCAGAGACTAACAAAATGCCTGGCCCATAAGAGGAGCACAATAAATATTTGCTCAGAGAATTTGAATTGAGGAGGGTTTTTAGGACCTAAACCTTTGAAGTATAGCGAAGCCTTGGACATAAGAAGATGAAGTAGGATAATGTGTAAACAAAGGCAGAAATCATGAGAAGTGTAAAAACAGACAATACAGTTGGGTTGGAAGTAAGAGATAAGGCTGGAAGTGAGGATAGGGATGAGATGAGGGAACACTACAGAAATAGAATTAATCCAGAAGTGAAGCGAAGTTGCTCAGACGTGTCCAACTCTGGGACCCCATGAACTGTAACCTACCGGGCTCCTCTGTCCATGGCATTTTCCAGGCAAGAATACTGGAGTGGGTTGCTATTTCCTTCTCCAGGAGATCTTCCCGACCCAGGGATTGAACCCAGGTCTCCCGTATTGTAGGCAGACACTTTACCGTCTGAGCCACCAGGGAAGTCCGGAATTAATCCAGACACCCTGTTAAATGGATTGCGAGCTTTAACGGGACAAAAACCTGTTGATGCACTGTCCGTGTGTGTGTGTGTGTGTGTGTGTGTGTGTGTGCGCGCGCGCGTGCATGCGTGCACACACATACTCAGTTATGTCCACCTCTTTGCGACTCCATGGACTGTAGCCTGCCAGTCTCCACTGTCCATAGAGTTTTCCAGATAAGAAAACTGGAATGGGTTGCCATTTCCTTCTCCAGGGGATTTTCCCGACCCAGGAATCAGACCCATGTCTCTTAAGTCTCTGACATTGGCACGCAGATTCTTTACTGCTGAGCCACCTGGGAAGCAGTCCATAACCTGAATTATTTTCCCCAAAGAAAATATATTAATACAGGATCCATTTGTTAGCGAAATAAAAGCAAGGTTTCTATACCTGAAGCATTGTGTTTGACTTTGGAGTCACTTTTGGAAAGAAATCCAACGGAGTGTTTATATTATTATCTAACTCCCACTGCAGGCTACAAAGACAGGATTTGGCCAAGGTTTTAACCTTCCTGGCCTGTGCCAATGATTTCTGTCCCCTCCCTTTCCTTCCTTTCTGATCCTTAGCTGTGGATTACAAGAGCCAATTCTGAGCAAGTGCTTGGAGCCAGATGCTTTCCTGTTCTACACATTCCTTGAGAAGGGAGTGGGGAGGCTTCTTCCAGATCCTGCCTTAAAGTCACTGAAGAAAATTGGAGCTGGCTAATTTTCAGGAATATTAACTTGAGTATTAGTAGTAATATTATTTATCTTCTGAGGGCCATTGGGATGTTCCATGCTTTCGCAAGTGAGAAGTTGTCTCCGTATTGTCCAAACTGTGATCTTTACAGGAGTATTTTCAAATGAACCGGAGAAAGCAACTAACCTCTCAAGAGAAGTTTGAGGTGTGATTGACATCCAGGTTTGGAAATGTTGTGATAGTGAGTGTATTTGTCATGCTAGTAAAACTTCCCTTTTCAGTTATTTTAGATCCCTGGGTCAGGAGGATCCCCTGCAGAAGGAAATGGCATTCCACTCCAGTATTCTTGCCTGGAGAATTCCATGGACAGGGGAGCCTGGCGGGCTACAGTCCATGGGGTCGCAAAGAGTTAGACACAACTGAGCAATTAACACACACTTTCAGTTGTTTAATTCTGGGAAGCAGACAAAAGTGCTGGAAAATGCCATAAAAATAATAAATAGTGTGTAACAGGATCTAGATATTTGCTGCAGGTATAATCCGGCTTCTTGGCGACAAGACTTGGGGTTTGGTTTCCTGAAACGTTGGTTCAAAATATTTTGATAACACTGTGACCTTATAATAATAGTAATTGAATCTTTGATAATCTTGGAGAGCTTAATAAGATGTCACTGTCTTGGGTGTTGTTCAAAAAGGATCCTGTGAAGCTACTGAAACATTACTTGTCCTGCTCCACCAGAGTAAGGCGGGGTGTCAGCTCTCCCACTATCTGAATGGCTTTTAAGTGCACAAAGCAGAACATCCCAGCTAAGTGCTTGAGATAACTGAGCAGTCTAAATATTTGAATTAAACAGTACTAAAAATGAGAGCTATGGAAATTCCCTGGGAAAATGGTAAAATAAATTGCAAAAAGCATACACAGACTATTAATGCAAAAAGCATTAATGTCAATAAATCATTAGATCACGTTTCTGTCTTCAGAATTTTAAAGTGGATTTAAGTAGAGTTACTGAATCTTACAAAGGTAATTATTTTCCCTTTTCATGCCTTCTTACCACATCCTTGAAGAAAACATTAAGGTTTTTTCATTTGTGAAGTAGAAATAAAATTGAGGGAAAGAAAACATGAACTTTTCACTTGTTCCACAAAGGTCATGCATTATTGATAGAGGTGAATGAACTTTGCTAGTTTTGTGATCACATCAATTTGTAAAGAATTATTTTGTCAGGGAGGTGATTTAAAAGCCAAATCTATATTTTCCTCTCTAGACAAATCAATTACATGGACCTGCAGGCATAAATATAACATTTACACGTTTATATTATGACTTTGACAGGAAAACAAAAGTCTTATATAATTTTGATAAGAATTATTGCCTTCAGAGATTGAGTTGGAAATGACCTATTTTGTGATTCTTCAATGTGTAACTCAAATTATCAGACTACACTTACACATGTTTTCTTACATGTACGTGAAACTCACATATCCATTATAATTTATACCACTGATTATCACTGATTGTAACTAAAAGATAGGGCTTCCCAGGTGGTGCTAGTGGTCAAGAATCCACTTGCCAATGCAGGAGACATAAGAGACTCAGTTTTGATCCCTGGGTCAGGAAATCCCCTGGAGAAGGAAATGGCAACCCACTCCAGTATTCTTGCCTGGAGAATCCCAGGGGCAGAAAAGCCTGGTGGGCTACAGTCCGTGGAGTTGCAAAGAGTTGGACATGACTGAAGTGACTTAGCACACACATAACTAAAAGATAGCCTTCACTTGTTAAACATAAATCATTTAGATGAAATAAAGAATTTTTTTGACAGGTAGGGTAACTTTTATTCAACATTTGGTATACTTTTCCTTGCCAAAAACATGGAAAAAAGAATAATTTGGTTTTGTCAGCTCTGGTATGTCCTTTTTAATCAGAAAATACTTTCTCCCTTCACATAGTGCTGTTTCATAGCTTATTGATTCTTAAATCTGACATTAAATAAACTCTTAATTATTCACCAGTTAATTATCTATAGAAACTTTTTCCCACAGCTGACTCCAAATGGATTGACAGGATGTGCAGACTCATATGTGTTACCTTATGTATGCACGCTGTAATTATGAAGGCAAAAATGGTAGAGAAAAGCATATAATGCACTGTCATGAACAACATTCATTATTTTAAAATGATTTCCAGTTGTTATTATTCATGCCAACACTTTCCGCCAAATATATTTAGGATTAACACTCTGAAGTCAAAAGACTTTATCATTTAAAATTTATTGTAAGAACTCTGTTGACAAAATGAATGTCTGATTGTTTGGATCATTCATTCCTCCCTTCATTGTCTCTTTCAACCCACTCTGACTACCCATTATGGTGCTTGATGCAGGAGGTTCCAAGAATGGTCTTTACCTTTTCTAGATTTATGTTTGATAAAGAGGAAGAGAGCTTCCCAAGTGACTTCGTGGTAAAAAAATCTACCCACCAGTACAGGAGACTTGGGTTCGATCCGTGAGTCAGGAAGATCCTCTGGAGAAGGAAATGGCAACCTCCTCCAGTATTCTTGCCTGGGGAATCCCATGGACAGAGGAGCCTGGCAGGCTACAGTCCATGGGGTCACAAAAGATTCAGACAGGACTTAGCAACTACAGAACAACAAGGAAGCAAGACTAGTTTAAATGTTTACAAATGTTTTAGAATTCTGAGCACTTTGAAAATCTAAATGCACTAAAGAGTGGTCATTGATCAATTAAGATCTAAATTAATTTTTTTGTAAAGCTGCGATTTTAGAATAGTAACTATGTGGATGTGGTTTTTATTTTGTAGAGGATTGCCTTGCTCAGTGTGGCAAAGACTGCAAATCTTACTGCTGTGATGGAACCACACCTTACTGTTGCTCCTACTATGCCTATATTGGGAATATTCTTTCGTGAGTATTAATCACATTTGGCAATATTGGTACTCTTTCCTTTGCCCAGTTATGTTTTGAAAAAGTGCTGAGTTATCTTTTGAGTAGGAAATTTTTAAGATTGGCTGTTGATATAAAATCCTTACTGGAGATTCTAAACACTCATGACAGTCTAATGTGTCATATTTTTTTCACTAAATGTGTAAATTAATATACAACATAAATTGCTTTTATTAGAAGTTTAAAAGATATTCTTTTATTGCTTAGTTTGTATTTATGATAATAGTAATAATAATGTCCTAAGTAGATCATATGCATAGTATCAATCCATATTTTAACATTGTAAATGATATATTTTTGTCTGCTTTGTTAAAAGATTAGAGTTTGTCATTTAATGATAGCCAGTTTATTTTGCTACCCATGTATATGTCAGACTCATCCAGTAGACCTCAGGGGAAAGAAACTTTATAAATAAAAAGCAATTGAGACATGAAAGGTCAGTTTTTACCTAAGCAACTTCAGGCAACAAGATTAGAGCCTAAGAAAAGCTAGGTGGCAACAGTGTAACCTGATAACCAACTACAAAATCAGTGAAACATAACACAGAGAATATGTCAAGCATTTGTCTATAACTAATTAATTTATTTTAGAAATGCTTCTGGGCAAGGGAAATGGACAAGCAGAAGCTGCCTGCAGGGTTGTATGTCTGAGAACTGTGCAACTCTGTCCTTCTACACACACCTTCAAGTTGAGAAATAGAAGTCAGAAAATTAAGAACATATGAATTTCACCCATGGGTGACCATCACTCAAGGCTTTCAGGAGTCTGCTTCTGTTCTCCTTACTTTGTATTTTTCAAGTGACAATCAGGATGATTTGAAAACTGTTCTGTTGTGACTCTGTGTTCTATGAAGGCTTAAGTAGAGCCAGGAAAGATTCCTCACTGAGTGATACATGCCTGTCCATTTTAGGCAGCTGTCCATTGAGAAGGTCTGTAAATCATCCTCTGTTTCCTGAGAACAGAAAACCTGGCGTAGCATACACTTTCTAGACGCAAAGTGGGGTTGATCTTAGAGGTTATGTCTTGCTGAATAAGGCCAGAAAGAATGAATCAGAGTTCAGGATATTTTTGAAGATTGTCGTGGCGATGGAAGAAATGTCACATTGTCATAAATACTGATGAATAGGATTTAAACAGTCTTTGAGATACGTATAAATTCTAAATAAAATGTTTGAATTTTTCCTCATTGAAGACTTTGTAGAAAAACGTTAAGTCCCCTTACATTTAGAGAAAAGTAAGAATCAGTTCAGAATACCTTAAGTAAAAAGACAAATAATGATGTTTTGCATTTGTATATCATTTCGTGCTTTTTAAGTAAATTAAAGTACTTGATTACTAAATTCAGATTTTATTTTTGGGTGGTCTTCACACTCCAGAGGCTGCTTGTTCCAGGCAGATGTGAGTGGGCCTCATAGGTGGTATAGGTTGGAGCAACCTGGGGTCAGAATGCCTCTGTGACTCTTTGGTCCTCTGGCACCTGGCCCAGGTCTCTGCCCACTAACTGCATCATAGCATGCATTGTACTCCTGTTTCTCACCTCGTAGATACCTCCACCCTGATCAATATATATAGAAGACATAAATACTTATTAATCAAAGTACTTAAATATTTTTAAATTTACCATTGGGCTTTACATGTTTTATATCTACCATCAGATTGTTCTCTCTTTTTTTTTAATGGTACCTGTCCTTTGAACTGATTTCATCACTTGGTAAAGAATTCATTGAGTTATATATTTATCTATGTTTTTAGGGCCATGTACTTGTTATGTTTGAAAAACAGAATTGTGTTCTGTGGATGGCGGAAATAAACACAGATGGCATAATATTTCAGGCAGTTAAACTGAATTTTCTCTTCAAAATAGAAGCCACCAAGTAATTCCCTTGCTAAACAATTCTTAGAGAAAAAAAGAGCTTTAAAGTGTTTTCCCCACTGGATAAAGAATACATTTTCAGGATTTCCAGTTATTGTTTAAGATTTGAAAAGAGTTAACTCCACCCAAAGCTTTCCTTTTTTTTTTTTTTTTTTTTTTTTGAATTAAGGTGGGAGGAATAGAAAAAGAGCAAATAATTCCGAGAATGCTTACAAAAGTTCTTTCATGCACATGTTTTCAAATATTACTATTTTGGAACTCATAAACTCTGCTTCCTCTCTTGCAAGCATCTAGGCACAGTCTTAGTAAAATCATTTTAATCATCCTAACAAAAAATTTAATCTTTGTGGTCATCAGTAAGGTAATAGGCAAGAAAGCAGTAAACATACTGGAATGTTATATACCCTAACTGAATAATTTTATAAATTGGTTTTAATTTGGTTTCTAGTCTTATTTATTTTTAAAATAGAAAATGTCTTGGCTTAGCTTAAAATGAGCTAAAGAGAATATAAACTACAATTTGGGCCATTGAAGACCGTGTATAAATTGGTAAGGTAAGGCACACTTGATCCTTCTTGCTGAGTCCTCTCTCCAAAATAATCAGAGTAGAAATATTTAGCCCTTAATTCTGCTTATTTCAGCTACCCTTTCTAAACTTTTTAAAATTAATCATTAAGAATTGTTTTCAAATAGATCCCAAAAGCTAGCATTCAATTTACCTTTTAGTTTGAAAGTATTATTTGACTTAGATCTCTCCCTTTTACATATTTTATATTCTAAATATGAGTTAATTTTGACAAATAAATTCAGATCTACCCCCTTTTTCAGTTAGAAAATTTTAAATTCATATCTTGTGAGAACAATTTAAAAATTAAACTTTAAAAAATAATTTTAACAATCAAAATATAATTGATATGTAACATTATACTGATTTCAGACATACAACATAATGATTTAATATTTGTATATACTACAAAATGATCACTACAATAAGTCTATTTGACATAAATCTATTTAAAATGTCATGCCTGCTTTTGCTCATTATGGTCACGGATATTCACTTCCATATAAAAAACTAACTATTAGTTTTTAGAATTTAAGGATAATTTTTGCAAAAGTCAACATATACTGTGCAATCAATTATTTACAGATATATATTGCATGTCTGTTACCATAGCAGCATAAGATCCAAAGATGAATAAATGATGTGCCCTGACCTTTATGATCTCTCAATCTAATAAGAGAAAAAGATGTACACAAATAATTCTAATTCAGTGAATTAATTTATGAAGTGTTATTGAAGGGCCGAGAAGAGAGAAAGCAATTAAGTGTGTGTATGTGTGTGTGTGTGTCTAGAAAGAAATGTTTAGAAAAAGCCTCATAAATATGAAATTTGAACAGTTTTAAAGAAA
This sequence comes from Bubalus kerabau, assembly GCF_029407905.1. Taxonomy (NCBI): domain Eukaryota; kingdom Metazoa; phylum Chordata; class Mammalia; order Artiodactyla; family Bovidae; genus Bubalus; species Bubalus kerabau. The sequence goes on from NC_073625.1 coordinate 56,184,416, forward strand.
GTAGATTTTTACATAAGTGAACAGTGAAGAAAAGGAAGTGCATTCCAGACAGAGTCTCCTCTATAAACGCAGAGATTTAATAAAGGAAATGGTCAGTTTGGGAAAACCCATGTTGGTCAGTGTTGCTAGAAAAGGAAGGTTAAACTTTAGGTAAGACAAAAGGTAGATACTTACTTTTATAGACTTTTATTGGTAGATTACATAATCTTATTGGTCATGTTTAACAAAACTAAAATAAAATAATTTGGTATTTTTCTGGAAATAAGATAGCTGGTTTCATGTAGAAAGGACACATTCTTAGATCTCACTAAGTGAAAGTGTTAGTTGCTCAGTTGTGTCTGACTCTTTGTGACCCCATGGACTGTAGCCCACAGGGCTCCTCTGTCCACAGAGTTTTCCAGGCAAGAATACCGAAGTGGGTTGCCATTGCCTTCTCCAGGGTATCTTCATGACCCAGGGATTGAACTGGGTTTCCAGCATCGCAGGCAGATTCTTTACCGTATGAACCACCAGGGAAGCCCCTTAGATACCACTAACATGAGGGACAAAGGTGAGAAGCCACCAAATGAAGATTATTATTTATTCCATAGAAAACAGACTTAGACTGAACACTTTGAGATATTACACTTTTTAGTACCGTTTATGATAGAATGTATGACTTGGGAACTATTGGTCCATTTTTGACATTTTTTTTTAATTTATTTACTTTTTATTGAAGGATGCTTTACAGAATTTTGTTGTTTCATGTCAAACCTCAACATGAATCAGCCATAGGTATATAGATATCCCCTCCCTTTTGAACCTCCCTCCCGAATCCCTCCCCAACCCCGTACCTCTAGGTTGATACAGAGTCCCTGTTTGAGTTTCCTGAGCCATACAGCAAATGCCCATTGGCTACCTGTTTTACATATGGTAATGTAAGTTTCCATGTTACTCTTTCCACGCATCTCACCCTCTCCTCCCCTCTCCCCATGTCCACAAGTCTGTTCTCTATGTCTGTTTCTCCACTGTTGCCCTGCAAATAAATTCTTCAGTACCATTTTTCTATATTCTGTATATGCGGGTTATAATATAATGTTTATCTTTCTCTTTCTAATTTACTTCACTCTATATAATAAGTTCTGGGTTCATCCACCTCATTAGAACTGACTCAAATGTGTTCCTTTTTATGGCTGAGTAATATTCCATTGTGTATATGTACCACAACTTATTTATCCTTTCATCTGTTGATGGACATCTAGGTTGCTTCCATGTTACAGCTATTGTAAATAGTACTGCAACGAACAATGGGATACATGTGTCTCTTTCAATTTTGGTTTCCTCAAGGGATATGCATAGGAGTCAGATTGCTGGGTCATATGGTGGTTTTATTCCTATTTTTTTAAGGAATCGCCATTGCAGCCATGAAATTAAAAGACGCTTACTCCTTGGAAGAAAAGTTATGACCAACCTAGAGAGCATATTCAAAAGCAGAGACATTACTTTGCCAACAAAGGTCCGTCTAGTCAAGGCTATGGTTTTTCCAGTGGTCATGTATGGATGTGAGAGTTGGACTGTGAAGAAAGCTGAGTGCCGAAGAATTGATGCTTTTGAACTGTGGTGTTGGAGAAGACTCTTGAGTGTCCTTTTGACTGCAAAGAGATCCAACCAGTCTATTCTGAAGGAGATCAGCCCTAGGTGTTCTTTGGAAGGAATCATGCTAAAGCTGAAACTCCAATACTTTGGCCACCTCAAGCAAAGAGTTGACTCATTGGAAAAGACTCTGATGCTGGGAGGGATTGGGGGCAGGAGGAAAAGGGGACGACAGAGGATGAGATGGCTGGATGGCATCACCGACTCGATGGACGTGAGTTTGCGTGACCTCCGGGAGTTGGTGATGGACAGGGAGGCCTGGCATGCTGCTATTCATGGGGTCGCAAAGAGTTGGACATGACTGAGCGACTGAACTGAACTGAACTGATAACCATCTTCCATAGTGGCTGTGTCAATTTACATTCCCACAAACAGTGCAAAAGCATTCCCTTTTCTCCATAACCTCTCCAGCATGTATTGTTTGTAGTTTTTGATGATGGCCATTCTGACCGCTGTGAGGTGATATCCCATTGTAGATTTGATTTACATTTCTCTGATAATGAGTGATGTTGAGCATCTTTTCATGCGTTTGTTAGCCATCTGTATGTCTTCTTTGGAGAAATGTCTGTTTAGGTCTTTTTCCCACTTTTTGATTGGGTTGTTTGTTTTTCTGGTATTCAGTTGTATGAGCTGCTTGTATATTTTGGAAATGAATCTTTTGTCAGTTGTTTCATTTGCTATTATTTTCTCCCATTCTGAGGATTGTCTTTTCACCTTGCTTATAGTGTCCTTTGCTATGCAAAAGCCTTTAAGTTTAATCAGGCCCCACTTGTTTACTTTTGTTTTTATTTCCATTACTTTAGGAGGTAGGTCATAGAGGATCTTCTTTGATTTATGTCATTGAGTGTTCTGCCTATGCTTTCCTCTAAGAGTTTTATAGTTTCCGGTCTTACAGTTAGGTCTTTAATTCATTTTCAGTTTATCTTTGTGTATGGTGTTAGGAAGTGTTCTAATTTCATCCTTTTAGTGTAGCTGTCCAGTTTTCCCAGCACCATTTATTGAAGAGGCTGTCTTTGCCGCATTGTATATTCTTTCCTCCTTTGTCAAAAATAAGGTACCTATAGGGGCATGGGTTTATTTCTGGGATTTCTATCTTGTTCCATTAGTCTTTATTTCTGTTTTTGTGCCAGTACAATACTGTTGATGACTGTAGCTTTGTAGTATATAGTCTGAAGTCAGGAAGGTTGATTCTTCCAGTTCCATTCTTCTTTCTCAAGACTGCTTTGGCTATTCAGGGTCTTTTGTGTTTCCATATGAATTGTGAGGTTTTTGTTCTGGTTCTGTGAAAAATGCCATTGGTAATTTGATAGGGATAGCATTGAATCTGTAGATTGCATTTGGTAGTATAGTCATTTTCACAATATTGATTCTCCCTACCCAGGAACATGGAGCATCTCTCCATCTGTTTATGTCGTCTTTGATTTCTTTCATTAGTGTCTTATAATTTTCTATGTACAGTTCTTTTGCCTCCTTAGGTAAGTTTATTCCTAGATATTTAATTCTTTTTGTTGCAATGGTAAATGGGATTGATTCCTTAATTTCTCTTTCTGATTTTTCATTGTTAAATACATAGAAATTCAAGTGATTTCTGTGTATTGATTTTGTATGCTGCAACTTTGCTAAATTCTCTAGTAACTTTCTGATACTATCTTTAGGGTTTTCTATGTACAGTATCATGTCATCTGCAAACAGTGAGAGCTTTACTTCTTCTTTTCTAACCTGGATTTATTTTATTTCTTTTTTTTCTCTGATTGCTGTACTTAGGACTTCCAGAACTATGTTGAATAATAGTGGTAAGAGTGGACACCCTTGTCTTGTTCCTGATCTTAGAGGGAATGCTTTCAGTTTTTCACCATTGAGAGTAATGTTTGCTGTAGGCCATGTCAAGGCAGGTTCCTTTGATGTCCATTTTTTGAAGTTTTAATCATAAATGGGTGCTGAATTTTGTCAAAGGCTTTTTCTGCATCTATTGAGATTATCATATGGTTTTTATCTTTCAATTTGTTAATATGGTGTATCACATTGATTTGTGTATATTGAAGAATTCTTGCATCCCTGGAATAAACCCAACTTGATCATGGTGTATGAGCCTTTTGATGTGTTGCTGAATTCTGTTTGCTAAAATTTTGTTGAGGATTTTTGCATCCATGTTCATCAGTGATGTTGGCCTGTAGTTTTCTTTTTTGTGTGTTGTCTTTGTCTGGTTTTGGTATCAGGGTTATGGTGGCTTTATAGAATGAGTTTGGAAGTGTTCCTAACTCTGCAATTTTTTGAAAGAGTTTTAGAAGGATAGGCATTAGCTCTTCTCTAAATGTTCGATAGAATTCTCCTGTGATGCCATCTGGTCCTGGGTTTTTGTTTTTGGGGAGATTTTTGATCACAGCTTCAATTTCAGTGCTTGTAATTGGGTTGTTCATGATTTCTAGTTCTTCCTGGTTCAGTCTTGGAAGATTGAACTTTTCTAAGAATCTGTCCATTTCTTTCAGATTATCTATTTTATTGCCATATAGTTGTTCATAATAGTCTCCTATAATCCTTTGTATTTCTGCATTGTCTATTATAACATCTCCTTTTTCATTTCTGATTTTGTTGATTTGTTTCTTCTTTTTTCCTTGATGAGTCTGGATAAATGTTTGTCAATTTTGTTTGTCTTCTCAAAGAACCAGCTTTTAGTTTTATTCATCTTTACTATTGTTTATTTCATTTCTTTTCCATTTATTTCTGCTCAGATCTTTATAATTTATTTCTTCTAATAATTGTGTGGGTTTTTTTTCCCTTTTTCCTGTTGTTTTAGGTGTAAAGTTAGGTTGTCTATTCAATATTTTTCTTGTTTCTTGATATAGATTGTATTGCTACAAACTTCCCTCTTAGGAGTCCTTTTGCTGTATCCCATAGGCTCTGAGTTATTGTGTTTTCATTGTTATTTGTTTCTAGAATTTTTTTGATTTTTATTTTGACTTCTTCAGTAACCTGTTGGCTATTTGGAAAGGTGTTGTTTAATCTCCATGTGTTTGTGTTTCTTACAGTTTTTTTTCTTGTAATTGATATCTAGTCTCATAACATTGTGATTGGAGAAGATGCTTGAAACAATTGCAATTTTCTTAAATTTACTGAGGTTTGATTTGTGACCCAAGATGTGGTTTGTCCTGGAGAATGTTCCATGTGCACTCTAGAAGAAGGTGTATTATTCTTCATTTGGATGGAATGTCCTGAAGATATCAATGAGATCCATCTCATCTAATGTATCATTTAAGACTTGTGTTTCCTTATTAATTTTCTGTTTTGATGATCTGTCCATTGGTGTGAGTGGGATGTTAAAGTCTCCTACTATTATTGTGTTACTGTCAATTTCTCCTTTTATGTCTGTTAGTATTTGTCTTATGTATTGAGGTGCTCCTATGTTGGGTGTCTAGATATTTACAATTGTTATGGCTTCCTCTTGGTAATCCATTGATCATTATGTACTGTGCTTCTTCATGTCTTGCAATCTTCTTTATTTTAAGATCTGTTTTGTCTGATACTAGGATTGCTACTACAGTTTTCTTTTGCTTCCTATTTGTATGGAATATATTTTTCCATCCTCTCAATTTCAGTCTATGTGTGTCTTTAGGTCTGAAGTGGGTTTCTTGTAGACAACATATATATGGGTCTTCTTTTTGTATCCGTTCAGCCAATCTGTGTCTTTTGGTTGGAGCATTTAATCCATTTACATTTAAAGTAATTATTAATATATATATATAGGTTCCCTTTGCCATTTTCTTAATTGTTTGGGGTTGATTTTGTAGATCCTTCTTCTCTTGTATTTCTTGACTATATAAGTCCCTTTAACATTTGTTGTAAAGCTGGTTTTGCGGTACTGAATTCTCTTAACTTTTGCTTGTCTGAAAAGCTTTTTATTTCTCCAACAATTTTGAATGAGATCCTTGCTGGGTACAGTAATCTTGGTTGTAAATTTTTCCCTTTCAGTACTTTAAATATATCCTGCCATTCCCTTCTGGCCTGAAGAGTTTCTGCTGAAAGATCAGCTGTTAAGCATATGGGATTTCCCTTGTATTTGTGTTTAGTCTTCGTTAGTTTGATTAGTATGTGTCTTGGTGTGTTTCTTCTTGGGTTTATCCTGAATGGGACTCTCTGTGCCTCTTGGACTTGATTGACTATTTCCTTTTCCATGTTGGGGAAAGTTTCAACTATAATCTCTTCAAAAATTTTCTCATACCCTTTCTTTTTCTCTTCTTCTTCTGGGACCCCTATAATTCAAATATTCATGTGTTTGATATTGTCCCAGAGGTCTCTGAGACTGTCCTCAGTTCTTTTAATTCTTTTTACTTTATTCTGCTCTTCAGAAGTTATTTCCACCATTTTATCTTCCAGCCCACTGATTCATTCTTCTGCTTCAGATATTCTGCTATTGATTCCTTCTAGATTTTTAATCTCAGTAATTGTGTTGTTTGTCTCTGTATGTGTATTCTTTCGTTCTTCTAAGTCATTGTTAATTGATTCTTGCATTTTCTCCATTTTGTTTTCAAGGCTTTTGATCTTTACTATCATTATTCTGAATTCTGTTTTAAATAGTTTGCCTGTTTCCTCTTCATTTATTTGGACTTCTGTGTTTCTAGTTTGTTCCTTCATTTGTGTAATATTTCTCTGCTTTTTCTTTTCTTTTTTTTTTTTTTTTTTACTTACTGTGTTTGAGGTCTCCCTTTCCCAGGCTTCAAGGAAAGTTGAATTCTTTCCTTGAAGAAGGTTGAATTCTTTCTTCCTTTTGGTTTCTGCCCTCATAAGGTTGGTCCAGTGGTTTGTGTAAGCTTCTTATAGGGTGAGATTTATGCTGAGTTTTGTTTGTTTGTTTGTTTGTTTGTTTTTCCTCTAATGGGCAAAGCCAAGTGAGGTGGTAATCCTGTCTGCTGATGATTGGGCTTGTATTTTTGTTTTGTTTGTTGTTTAGATGAGGCATCCTACACAGGGTGCTACTGGTGGTTGGGTGATGCCAGGTCTTGTATTCAGGTGGTTTCCTTTGTGTGAGTTCTCACTATTTGATACTCTCTAGGGTTAGTTCTCTGGTAGTCTAGGGTCTTGGAGGCAGTGCTCCCACTCCAAAGGCTCAGGGCTTGATCTCCTGGACAGGAACACTGGTCCACTGGAAGGCACATGGCTGGGAGCTGGAGTTTAGGGATTGTGGAGCAATCCCAGGGCAAGGACTGCTGTTGACGATTTTTGCATGGTTCTATATATTCTTTTCCACTGGTCAGGTACTCCTGTCCATTCTCAGCTGGTGTTCTTCATGCACTTCTGTACCTGAGGGTGAATTCTTGATGTCTCCATGGAGAGAGATGTACTCCACATCCACCTACTCCTCCAACATCTTGTTCTCCCATTCCTACCTCCATTTGTGACATTTTTGATCAGGGAGTTAAGTACTTGACAGTTAGAAACCTCACTGTGTTTCAAAATGAGAACTGGGCCAATTTACAAAGTAAACAATTTCTCATCATACTTGACTCTCAAACATTTCATCCAGCCACTTTTCTCCATGGAAAATAAACATTCTGTGATGAATATGGAAAGCAGTGTTTCAATTTTGCTGCTGATGAAATTGGACTGACATTTCCTGGAGATAGAATCCAACATAAAGATGTGGTTTATTGAGTGTTACTTAAAATTAGTAGAATTTGAAGGATCAGAGGATGCAAGTGAGTAGCTAATTACTGTTAATAATGAGGCAGACTAAAAGCAGGACTGTATTGAAAATAAAGGAAAACTGCTATGTGAGTAAGAGGATAACTGTATGATATTGAACATAAACCAAATGACTGGATTAGACAATGGGTTAGACATAGTGAGCCAGGTAGTAGAAGATGGAGGAAGAACTAATCATGGAGATCCTGGTGGGATTCAGTTTCTTTTCTTCTCAATGAAATGTGAAAGATGTATTGCCCCAAGTTTTGCAAAGACAGCTAATAAATATCAAAGCTGTGGTTTTAGAAAAGGCAGAGGAACCAGAGACCAAATTGCCAACATCTGCTGGATCATGGAAAAAGCAAGAGAGTTCCAGAAAAACATCAATTTCTGCTTTATTGACTATGCCAAAGCCTTTGACTGTGTGGATCACAATAAACTGTGGAAAATTCTGAAAGAGATGGGAATACCAGAACACCTGATCTGCCTCTTGAGAAATCTGTATGCAGGTGAGGAAGCAACAGTTAGAACTGGACATGAAACAACAGACTGGTTCCAAATAGGAAAAGGAGTACGTCAAGGCTGTATATTGTCACCCTGTTTATTTAACTTCTATGCAGAGTACATCATGAGAAACGCTGGACTGGAAGAAACACAAACTGGAATCAAGATTGCCGGGAGAAATATCAATAACCTCAGATATGCAGATGACACCACCCTTATGGCAGAAAGTGAAGAGGAACTAAAAAGCCTTTTGATGAAAGTGAAAGTGGAGAGTGAAAAAGTTGGCTTAAAGCTCAACATTCAGAAAACGAAGATCATGGCATCCAGTCCCATCACCTCATGGGAAATAGATGGGATAACAGTGGAAACAGTGTCAGACTTTATTTTGGGGGGCTCCCAAATCACTGCAGATGGTGACTGCAGCCATGAAATTAAAAGACGCTTACTCCTTGGAAGGAAAGTTATGACCAACCTAGATAGCATAGTCAAAAGCAGAGACATTACTTTGCCAACAAAGGTCCGTCTAGTCAAGGCTATGGTTTTTCCCGTGGTCATGTATGGATGTGAGAGTTGGACTGTGAAGAAGGCTGAGTGCCGAAGAATTGATGCTTTTGAACTGTGGTGTTGGAGAAGACTCTTGAGAGTCCCTTGGACTGCAAGGAGATCCAACCAGTCCGTTCTAAAGGAGATCAGCCCTGGGATTTCTTTGGAAGGACTGATGCTAAAGCTGAAATTCCAGTACTTTGGCCACCTCATGCGAAGAGTTGACTCGTTGGCAAAGACTCTGATGCTGGGGGGATTGGGGGCAGAAGGAGAAGGGGACGACAGAGGATGAGATGGTGGATGGCATCACTGACTCAATGGACATGAGTCTGAGTGGACTCTGGGAGTTAGTGGTGGACAGGGAGGCCTGGCATGCTGAGATTCATGGGGTCGCAAAGAGTCGGACATGACTGATCGACTGATCTGATCTGATCTGTGGTGTTATAGCCATGTTATGCATGAAAGCAAAACTGAGTTAAAAGATAGAGGTTTCACATTTCCAAATGGCATTTGAGGTCCTGTACTCAACGAGTAGCTGAGCATTCTGAATAAAACACTTGAGGCTGTTCAAATACGGACAGAAACATAATACAGCTTGAAACCCCTTTGTCATTGGCAAGAACATCATTTGAATTAAATGAATCAAAATGTTCTGAGCACTTAGATATGAAAGAAAAAAAACCACCTATGAAAAGTACATACTGAGCAAATCAAAGTCCGTAGGAGTCTTGTTTTTGTTTTAATGATGATAGAAAGCTAAATAACTAATATAATGTTAAAATAAATATAAACTTGATTTTCATGTTAAGGAGGTGACTTTTGGAAAGCACTTGAGGGTGGGGGCTGGTTGTCAGGAAAACCAACCCTATGATTAGGGAGTTGGAACTTTCAGTCCCAAACCCTGAACCTGTCAGGAGGAAAGAGGGAATGGAGACTGAGCTCAGTATCAATGACCGGTGATTTAATCAGTCATGCCTTTCTAATGAAACGTCCATGAAAATGCAAAAGAACAGGCTTTGGAGAGCTCCCAGGTCAGTGAACACGTGGAGATTTGCAGAGAATGTCATGCTCAGAGAACGGTTTTTTGTTTAGTTTAAGTAATTGGATTTTTTTTTTTTTTTTAGTGTAGTAACAAATTATGTTTGGCCTTCCCAGGTGACACAGTAGTAAAGAATCTGCCTGCCAATGCAGGAAAACCAGGTTCAATCTCTTGGTCAGGAAGATCCCCTGGGGGAGGAAATGGCAACCCACTCCATCGTTCTTGCCTGGAAAATCCCTTGGACAGAGGAGCCTGGCAAGCTACAGTCCACAGGATCTCAAAGAGTCAGTCAAGACTGAGTACACACACAGAAAATAATGTTTGCTGTAAGAAGGTAGCCATTGTTTCTCAGAAGACCTGTGTTATATGTTTTACATAAGCACATTTTATGTATTATTAAGAGCAAATATAAATATGCAGATATCTAAAACTTCTTTGAGTCAACTCTATTCAATCATACTTGCCTATGTAAATTAAGCTTCATTATAAAAAACATTGTTTTTATGAAGGGCTACATAAAGTTTTTAGAACATGTTCCCAGCAATTTATTTTTATAATATGTACAGAGATATTCTGTCTTCTATACCAGGTACTAGAGGACATAGCTGTGAATCAAACACAGTTCCTGCTCCTGAATGGCTTCTAAGCTACTGGGAAACGCATTTTTTACGTGTGTGCATGCTTATGTCTGACTCTTTGAGACCCCATGGACTGTAGTCCATCAGGCTCCTCTATGCATAGGATTCTCCAGGCAAGAATACTGGAGTGGGTTGCCATTTCCTCCTCCAGGGGATCTTCCCAACCCAGAGATCAAACCCATGTCTTCTGGGGCTCCTGCATTGGCATGCAAATTCTTTACCACTGTGCCACCTGGGAAGACCCTTGAGGAACATAGTTTTTAATTTAATAGGCTGTGGAAAGGATTCAACACAGTTAAATCAGAGAGGAGTTTTAGTCCAAACTTAGGGTGCTAAGAAGACTTCCTGAAGGAGAGTAATTCTAAGATGATCCTTGAAGGAAACAGCAATCAATGAAATCCATCACTCAGAGTTAAAAAAAAAAACTTAGACTAGAAATAGAGAGGAAAATTTCCTATCCGAATAAAGATCTCAGGAAAAAACAAATGCACATAAAACCCTACCTCAGACACCATACTCGATTCTATGATGTTATAACCCTTCCCTTTAAAGGCAACTGTAAGATAAGCTAGCATCTTTGCAATCCCATGGACTATAGCCTGCCAGGTTCCTCTGTCCATGGGACTCTCCAGGCAAGAATACTGGAGTGGGTTGCCATTTCCTCCTCCAGGGGATCTTCCCGACCGATGGATCAAACTCCTGTCTCCTGAAGCTCCTGCACTGGCAGGCAGATTCTTTATCTCTGAGCTACTGGGAAAGCCCAAGCTGGCATCCAACACCTCTCTATTCAGCATCCTGCTGTCTTGGTCAACAAGACAAATGAAAAAGAGATGATACAAATTGGAAAGGAAGGAACTAAACTGTTATTATTCACAAGTGATGTGATTACCTATATTCCTCAGACTATAAAAGTGAATGAGAAAGTTCATTAAGATGGCAGGACATAAGATCAATATATGAAACTTAGTGTATCCCTGTACATCAACAACACTCAGAAAATGTGATAAGTGTGTGTGTGTACACAAATCTCATTTACAACACCAAAGACTGAGTACCTATTAAGAAATCCACTAATTTATGCATGGCACTTATGGAGTAATATAAATATATAAAAGTTTCAAGAGATGAAAGGGAGACGTATAGAAATTGAGATATACCAAATTGCAGATGGGGGAGTACAAGGATGTCAATAATTGGATATGTCAGTTCTTCCTGAACTATGTATAAATTTGGTGAAATTCTAATCAAAACCCACAAGACCATTTTTTTTGTTGAGTTTGACCGTTCACAGATAAACTGATAGGATATAGAGCTTAGAAATTGACTCATGTATCTGTGGGACTTGTTAGGTGACAGAGATGGCATTACAAACCAGTAGAGGTGGATATATTATTTAATAAATGCTTCCCTGGTGGCTCAGAGGTTAAAGCCTCTGCTTGCAATGCGGGAGACCTGGGTTCAATCCCTGGGTCAGAAAGATCCCCTGGAGAAGAAAATGGCAACCCACTCCAGTGTTCTTGCCTGGAGAATCCCATGGACGGAGGAGCCTGGTGGGCTACAGTCCACGGGGTTGCAAAGAGTCGGACATGACTGAGTGACTTCACTTAATGCTGAGAAAGTAACTGTGTGGATAAACATCAAACTAGCCCATCACACTTCACCCAAAATGGACTAATTACAGAAAGACAAGAAGCAAACATTAACAACATTTAAAAAAGAGGTAGAATGTCACAATCATATCAGGACAGGAAAGATTTCTAAAATAAAAGATGAAATGCACAAATAGCGAAAGAAGAGATATACTAAATCACTGAACTCTGTACTTTAAAAATGATGAATTTTATGGTATATGAATTATATTTCAATCTTTAAAAATGTCCTTTTGAATATGTGCGTACACGCTCAGTTGCTCAGTCATGTCCGACTCTTTGAACCCCATGAACTGTATGTAGTCCACCAGATTCCTCTGCCTATGGAATTTTCCCAGTAAGAATACTGGAGTGGGTTGCCATTTCCTACTACAGGGGATCTTCTTGACCCAGGGATCAAACCTGCATCCCTTGTGTCTTCTGCATTGGCAGATGGAGTCTTTACCGCTAGTGCCACCTGGGTATCTGTTTTTTAATTATGCAAGGCAATAATTCCATAGGCAAATTTCCCACTTGTAGAATCGCAATTCATATGATTCACAAAAGATTAGTGTCCAGAATGCCTCACAAGGAAAATGGACAACGTTCGCTCAAAAGGAATAATAGAGCAGAAAACCTGAAGGGCAATACACATATGGGAGATGCTGCCCCTAGCTAGCCAAAGCAGGGAAGTGCAGTTTAAAACAGCACAAGACAGTCCAGAGCTGTCAGGCTGTCAACACTCTGTAATTCTGATAGCACTGAGCATTGTGGACAGCGTGAAAGGGAACTCACACTGCTGGTGGGGAAACACAAACCATTATCAACACTTGAGGAACAATCTGACCACATGCAGAAAAGATGAAGGTGGGCATCTTTTATGATGCAGCAATACCCCTCCTACCTATCTCCCCTAGAAAACTCCCAAATACACCCAAATACATACCAGGAGACATTTTAACACTGGTTGGCATATTAATTAAAATAACAAAACATTGGGAGCAACATAAATTCCTTTCAGAGGAGAATGGATAAGTAAACTGGAGTATATTCATACAGTAGAATGGTATATAGCAATTAAATCCAAGCATGTTAGTGTATCATTATAGTAAATCTCAAAATGGTAATGCTTTGTGAAAAACAGTGAACAGAAAAAGAATGTGCCAAACATGGTACTGTTTGTGTAAAGTTAAATGCAGAGAATACTTCTGTTTATCAAGAAACATGCATATGTGGTAAATATGGCAGAAGCCCAACAACACTGGAGTAGGTAGCCTATCCCTTCTCCAGGGGATCTTCCCTATCCAGGAATCGAACTGGGGTCTCCTGCATTGCAGGCAGATGCTTTACCAACTGAGCTATCAGGGAAGCCCCTGCAGAGGGGTGTTGAGAAAAGTATTAAAAGATGCTTGCTCTTGCTCCTTGGAAGAAAAGTTATGACCAACCTAGACAGGATATTAAAAAGCAGAGACTTTACTTTGCTGACAAAGGTCCATCTAGTGAGAGCTATGGTTTTTCCAGTAGTCATGTATGGATGTGAGAGTTGGACCATAAAGAAAGCTGAGCGCCAAAGAACTGATGATTTTGAACTGTGGTGTTGGAGAAGACTCTTGAGAGTCCCTTGGACTGCAAGATCAAACCAGTCAGTCCTAAAGGAAATAAATCCTGAATGTTCAATGGGAGGACTGATGCTGAGGATGAAGCTCCAATCCTTTGGCCACCTGATATGAAGAACTGACTCATTTGAAAAGACCCTGATGCTGGGAAAGATTGAGGGCAGGAGGAAAAGGGGACAACAGAGGATGAGATGGTTGGATGACATCACTGACTTGATGGACATGAGTTTGAGCAAGCTCCAGGATTTGGTGATGGACCATGCCAGGGAAGCCTGGCATGCTGTAGTTCATGGGGTCACAAAGAGTCAGACGTGACTGAGCAACTGAACTGAACTGAACTGAGACAAGTACAGATGATTTTGGGGATTGCCCAGAACGGAGGGGTTTCCTGGGTGTGAGACTTTCAGTGCTACAGTTGGGAAAGTCCAGGGACAAGTCGGTCACCTCAGGCAGAAGAGTAGGTTGGCCTTCAACTCTAATATTTTATCACTCTAATAAAGTATGCAATTTATTAAAAATTACAAATCTGAAATGTGTTATAAATTATTAACATGTAATAAGTGTATATAGTGAGTATGTAGGTTTTTTATGTTAGTATCTGTAATTCTTTTATTTTATTTTATTTTAATTTTATTTTATTTTTAAACTTTACATAACTGTATTAGTTTTGCCAAATATCAAAATGAATCCGCCACAGGTATACATGTGTTCCCCATCCTGAACCCTCCTCCCTCCTCCCTCCCCATTCCATCCCTCTGGGTCGTCCCAGTGCACCAGCCCCAAGCATCCAGTATCGTGCATCGAACCTGGACTGGCAACTCGTTTTATACATGATATTTTACATGTTTCAATGCCATTCTCCCAAATCTTCCCACCCTCTCCCTCTCCCACAGAGTCCAAAAGACTGTTCTATACATCAGTGTCTCTTTTGCTGTCTCGTACACAGGGCTATTATTACCATCTTTCTAAATTCCATATATATGCATTAGTATACTGTATTGGTGTTTTTCTTTCTGGCTTACTTCACTCTGTATAATAGGCTCCAGTTTCATCCACCTCATTAGAACTGATTCAAATGTATTCTTTTTAATGGCTGAATAATACTCCATTGTGTATATGTACCACAGCTTTCTTATCCATTCATCTGCTGATGGACATCTAGGTTGCTTCCATGTCCTGGCTATTATAAACAGTGCTGCGATGAACATTGGGGTACACGTGTCTCTTTCCCTTCTGGTTTCCTCAGTGTGTATGCCCAGCAGTGGGATTGCTGGATCATAAGGCAGGTCTATTTCCAGTTTTTTAAGGAATCTCCACACTGTTCTCCATAGTGGCTGTACTAGTTTGCTTTCCCACCAACAGTGTAAGAGGGTTCCCTTTTCTCCACACCCTCTCCAGCATTTATTACTTGTAGACTTTTGAATCGCAGCCATTCTGACTGGTGTGAAATGGTATGAGGCCACCATCACCCTAATACCAAAACCTGACAAAGATCCCACAAAAAAAAAAAAACTACAGGCCAATATCACTGATGAACATAGATGCAAAAATCCTTAACAAAATTCTAGCAATCAGAATCCAACAGCACATTAAAAAGATCATACACCATGACCAAGTGGGCTTTATCCCAGGGATGCAAGGATTCTTCAATATCCACAAATCAATCAATGTAATACACCACATTAACAAATTGAAAAATAAAAGCCATATGATTATCTCAATAGATGCAGAGAAAGCCTTTGACAAAATTCAACATCCATTTATGATAAAAACTCTCCAGAAAGCAGGAATAGAAGGAACATACCTCAACATAATAAAAGCTATATATGACAAACCCACAGCAAACATTATCCTCAATGGTGAAAAATTGAAAGCATTTCCTCTAAAGTCAGGAACTAGACAAGGGTGCCCACTTTCACCATTACTATTCAACATAGTTTTGGAAGTTTTGGCCACAGCAATCAGAACAGAAAAAGAAATAAAAGGAATCCAAATTGGAAAAGAAGAAGTAAAGCTCTCACTGTTTGCAGATGACATGATCCTCTACATAGAAAACCCTAAAGACTCCACCAGAAAATTACTAGAACTAATCAATGACTATAGTAAAGTTGCAGGATATAAAATCAACACCCAGAAATCCCTTGCATTCCTATACACTAATAATGAGAAAACAGAAAGAGAAATTAAGGAAACAATTCCATTCACCATTGCAACGGAAAGAATAAAATACTTAGGAATATATCTACCTAAAGAAACTAATTCTTTTATTTTTAAAAATCTTTATGATTAAAAGAAGGAAAGCAAGGACAAAGTTTGATGAGAACAGTAAGAGATTGCCTGTGCTTAGTTGTTCAGTCGTGTCCAACTCTTTGCAATCCCATGGACTAGCACACCAGGCTCCTCTGTCCATGGGGATTCTCCAGAATCCTGGAAGAAAACTGAGGGGGTTGCCATGCCCTCCTCCAGAGGATCATCCCAACCCAGAAATCAAACCCAGTCTCCCACATTGCAGGTAGATTCTTTACCACCTGAGCCACCAGGGAAGCCCAAGAATTCTGGAGTGAGTAGCTGCCTGCAATTTCAAGACCAATTCCATGGTGTGGGTTTTCCAACACCACAAGCAGTTAACTCAGTTCTGACACTGTGGACCTTGGGACAGGATCAGATCCACAGGTTAAGTGTCCAGTCCTACATGACTGTTCCCCCATTCCCCAGTTTTAGCCACCAATTGCAAGTCCAGGTTGTCACCTAAGGTTCTGAACTGTAGATTAGAGGTTCCAATGACCCTTGGATTTGATTAATTTTCTGGAGTACTCACAGAACTCAGAGAAACAGTTTACTTACTGGAATTAAACAATGTAACTCAGAAATGGGCTTCCCAGGTGGCTTAGTAGTAAAGAATCTGCTGCAATGCAGGAGACTGGTTCAATCCCTGTGTTAGGAAGATCCCTTGGAGAAGGAAATGGCAACCCAACCCTCTCCAGTATTCTTGCCTGGAAAATCTCATGGGCAGAGGAGCCTGGGGGGCTATAGTTCATGGAGTTGCAAAGAGTCGAACATGACAACGCAACTGAACACACACAACACAACTCAGGAGCAGTCAGATGAAAGAGCTACATAGGACAAGGTGCAGAGAAAGGGACAGAAGCTTCCATACCCTCTTCAGGTGTGTTCTTCTCCCCAAATCTTCAACCCATGTAGCTCTCCAAACCCTATCCTTTTGGGGTTTTATAAAGGCTTCATTAGACAGACATGATTGATTAAATCACTGACCATAGATGATTGAACTCAACCTCCAGCTCCTCTCCTCTCCCTGGAGAAAGAGAACAGCAAACCAACCCATGAAAATTCAGGAATACACTGCATTTCTCCCCTTTTACATTCCATTAGCCTCCTGAAAAGCATTCTACATCTATTTCAGGTTCCCTAAAAGTGTTCTTCATCCCTTCAAAACTCCTTCACTACCAGAATTGATATGTCCTTCATCAACCTGAACTCACCTTCCATGGTGGTGGGACAGTGAATACCTTAATTTTCTTTTATGTTCTTTTTCTGTTTTATATTATGTAAAAGATAGGATTTGTGATATCTCAGTTCATCCTGAATTGAATATATTGCCATAACAAAGCAGTTTATGTGAGGATGCATCTTTATTTTTTCATCCATGGGAATGTGCTGAAAACAAATCACAGCTGGTCATATATTCCAAGTAGGGGCCACTTTCACTAGATAGAAATCAAAGTTGTATTTTATAAGAGAAAGAGTGTTTTGTGGTGGGAGAAATTACTAGAGTGAAAGGAACTATCATTTATTTAATGCAATCTCTGTCCCAGACGCTTAAAATATATTAGTTTATTAATATTCAGAATAGCCCTCATGGCCTGGGTTCCTGTCTATACAGATGAAGGCGTTGAGACTCAGAGTTAAGTAATTTATCTAATTTCACACAGCTAGCTGGCATTTAAAACTACCTGTGAGAGCATTTAAGTCTTTAATCCATTTTGAGTTTATTTTTGTGTATGATGTTAGGAAGTGTTCTAGTTTCATTCTTTTACATGTAGTTGTCCAGTTTTCACAGCATGACTTGTTGAAGAGTCTCTCTTTTCTTCATTGTATATTCTTGCCTCCTCTAAGTTCCTATAGGTGTATGTTTATCATTGGACTGTCTATCTTGTTCCATTGGTCTATATTTATGTTTTTGTACCAGTACCATCTTGTCTTGATGACTGTAGCTTTGTAGTATAGTCTGAAGTCAGGAAGGTTGATTCCTCCAGCTCCAATGATATATTAATATGTATATATGGAATCTAGAAAAATGGTACTGATGAACCTATTTGAAGGGAAGGAATGGAGAAGAAAATGTAGAGAACAGACTTGGGGATACAGTAGGGGAAAGAGAGGGTGCAATGAATGTATACACTATCATGTGCAAAATAGATAGCTGATGGGAAGCCGCTGCGTAATGCAGGGAACCCAACCTGGCACTCTGTGATGACCTAGAGGGGTGAAATGGGGACAGGGAAAGGAGGCTCAAGAGGGAGGGCATTTGTACATATAAATATGACTGATTCACAAATCCCTTATGATTATGTAGTGGAAGTGACAAATAGATTAAGGGATTAGATCTGATAGAGTGCCTGAAGAACTATGGACAGAGGTTCATGACATTCTACAGGAGGCACTTACGGAGACCATTCTCAAGAAAAAGAAATGCGAAAAGACAAAATGATTGTCTAAGGAGGCCTTACAAATAGCTAAGTAAAGAAGAGAAGCTAAAAGCAAAAGAGAAAAGGAAAGATATACCCATCTGAATGCACAGTTCCAAAGAATAGCAAGGAGAGCTAAGAATGCCTTCCTCAGATCAATGCAAAGAAATAGAGGAAAACAATAGAATGGGAAAGACTAGAGATCTCTTCAAGAAAATTAGAGATACCAAGGGAAAATTTCATGCAAGTATGACCACAATAAAGGACAGAAATGGTATGGACCTAAAAGAGGTGGCAAGAATGCACAGAAGAACTATACAATAAAGATCTTCATGACCCAGATAACCACAATGGTGTGATCACTCACCTAGAGGCAGACATCCTGGAATGTGAAGTCAAGTGGGCCTTAGGAAGCATCACTGTGAACAAAGCTAGTGGAGGTGATAGAATTCCAGATGAGCTATTTCAAGTAATAAAAGATGCTGTTGAAGTGCTGCACTCAATATGCCAGCAAATTTGGAAAACTCAGCAGTGGCCACAGGACTGGGAAAGGTCAGTTTTCATTCCAACCCCAAAGAAAGGCAATGCTAAAGAATGTTCAAACTACCACACAATTGACTCATCTCACACGCTAGCAAAGTAATGCTCAAAATTCTCCAAGCTGGGCTTCAAAAGTATGTGAACTGAGAACTTCCTGATGTTCAAACTGGATTTAGAAAAGGCAGAGAAACCAGAGATCAAATTGCCAACATCCATTGGATCAGAAAAAGCAAGAGAGTTCCAGAAAAACATCTATTTCTGCTTTATTGACTATGCCAAAGCCTTTGACTTTGGGGATCACAACAGACTGGAAAATTTCTTAAAGAGATTGGAATACCAGACCACCTGACCTTCCTCCTGAGAAATCTGTGTGCAGGTCAAGAAGCAACAGTTAGAACCGGACATGGAACAATGCACTGGTTCCAAATTGGGAAAGGAGCACTTCAAGGCTGTATATTGTCACCCTGCCTATTTAACTTATATGCAGAGTATATCATGCAAAATGCCAGGCTGGATGAAGCACAAGCTGGAATCAAAATTGCCAGGAGAAATATCAATAACCTCAGATACACAGATGAGACCACCTTCATGGCAGAAAGGGAAGAGAAACTGAAGAGCTTCTTGATGAAGGTGAAAGAGGAGAGTGAAAAAGCTGGCTTAAAACTCAACATTCAAAAAAACGAAGATCATGGCATCTGGTCCCATCACTTCATGGCAAACAGATGGGGAAACAATGGATACAGTGAGAGACTTTATTTCCTTGGGCTCCAAAACCACTGCAGATGGTGACTGCAGCCATGAAATTAACAGATGCTTGCTCCTTGGAAGAAAAGCTATGACAAACCTCGATAGCATATTAAAAAGCAGAGACATTATTTTACAGACAAAGGTCCATCTAGTTAAAGCTATGGTTTTTCCAGTAGTCATGTATGGATGTGAGAGTTGGACCATAAAGAAAGCTGAGCACTGAAAAATTGATGTTTTTGAACTGTCGTGTTGGAGAAGACTCTTGAAAGTCCCTTGGACTGCAAAGACATCAAGCCAATCAAAGCTGAAGGAAATCAATCCTGAATATTCATTGGAAGGACTGATGCTGAAGCTGAAACTGCAATACTTTTGCCACCTGATGTGAAGAACTGACTTGTTGGAAAACACCCTGATGCTGGGAAAGATTGAAGGCGGGAGGAGAAGGGGACAACAGAGGATGAGATGGTTGGACAGCATCACCGACTCGATGGAAATGAGTTTGAGTAAGCTCCCGGAGTTGATGATGGACAGGGAGGCCTGGCATGCTGCAGTCCATGGGGTCGCAAAGAGTCAGACACAACTGAGTGACTGAACTGAACTGATGGAAGAAACCATCACAGCATTGTAAAGCAATTTTCCTCCAAATAAAAATATATAAAAAGAACTACCTGTACCTGACATTTTTCAACTACTTCCCATTGGTTGGTGCAGAACTGAGGATTTCAAGATGGAATAAATGAAAATTACTCATTACTATGAGATCTAATGAAAATCTAAATATCATATTTTGGTGGGAGTCTTTTCCTATCCTCAATCTGGATTAAATTCCCTCCAATATGCTGCCATAATTGTATCCTTTCTTTACCTTGCTATTATTTATCACTGCATTCAAGTTCCTAAATGAACTGTTTGCTCTTCCACACTCTAGACTCCAAAAGGACAGGAAGTTGGCCAATCAACCACTGAAGGTACAGGGCCTGACCAACTAATGATCTGGAGTGGATCATTGTGGACACAAGTTATCCTCCACTGAAGCATGAAAAAGCTGATATTATGTGAATTCTAAATAAATATTTTTAGATAAATATTTTCTTAGAAGAATCAGATCATAATTCAAATATGTTATTGATTTCATAGAATTTCTTTCATGGAGAACAAATCAGCTATCAGTACAAAATAAAAGGAGTGATTCTAGGAAGTTGGCCATTACCCTTATCACACTGTTTATGATAAATTATAATCAGATGATAGGAATTAGAACTCAAAAGCCAATTTGATTAGAGTGATTTAACTTCTTGTCATGTTTCATTGTTCAGTCGCTCAGTCGTGTCCACCTCTGTGACCCCATGAGCCACAGCACGCCAGGCCTCCCTGTTCATCACCAACTCCCGGAGTTTACCCAAACCCATGTCCATCGAGTCGGTGATGCCATCCAACCATCTCATCCTCTGTCATCCCCTTCTTCTGCCCTCAATCTTTCCCGGCATCAGGGTCTTTTCAAATGAGTCAGTTCTTCGCATCAGGTGGCCAAAGTATTGGAGTTTCAGCTTTAACATCAATCCTTCCAATGAACACCCAGGACTGATCTCCTTTAGGATGCACTGGATGGATCTCCTTGCAGTCCAAAGGACTCTCAAGAGTGTTCTCCAACACCACAGTTCAAAAGCATCAATTCTTCAGCACTCGGCTTTCTTTATAGTCCGGTTCTCACATCCATACATGACCACTGGGTTTCATTGTAGAGCACATATTTTAATGTGCTCTATCAATGCTCAGTGCTTCGATGGAAAAAATTGAAAAATGACTCCACTGCAAAATGTCTGGAACCCAAAGGTAGAAGGTGCTTTGCTCTAAATGCTGACTCAAGCATATAATAGGAGGTCTAGCTTTGGTCCTACCTACCTCCCGTCCAGATCTGCTTTGGCACAATTCACGTATTTGAATGTGTTCTATCTATCCATGAGACAGTATGATCTGTCAGTCTGTGACTTTAAAGGCAACAGGCTCCTGTACAACTCTTCACTTGCATAATTGTTGGAGACAGAATGTTTAATGATAAAATTGAGGAGGCAAGAATTATGCATACACAGTGATTTTTATTCCCTTATATTGGAAGAATTCCGGCGGGCAGCTGCTGGCCTGAGCACACTATCTTTCAGCTGTCTCTCCATTGCCAAATGTTAGGATGAACACACCCATAACTAATGAAAATTTCAGAGGCAGATGATAACCTCATAAAGTGTAATAGGATTCCAGCAGAAAGTGCCATGGGTGAAAGCCTTGGGAATTTAACCCCCAGTAACTCAGGGATAAATAGAATTTGTAGTTTAGATATTCATTCTTAAGGAAAGAGAAAAAAGAAAGTCTTACAGTAACAAGAAAAATGCTTTTCTATCTATGCCTTTGCACAAATCTGACTGAAATAGAGAAAAACATGACAAATTACTTCAAACATACTCAGTAGGAATTCATACTGTCAAAAAGGTAAACAGACTATCTTTTTGTGCTTCATTTTGCAAAAAAATAAGTGCTACCATGGTTGCAAAGGACCAACCATACATGTGATACAACACTTTTCCTTTAAAAACACCAGGAACAATACAAGGTCAACTTCCAACATATTGCATGTAGGGAAATATTTGAATTTATATTATCAAATACATGGTGAGGACTCTTCTTTCCAGTTTCAATCTCAAGCTGTACCCAGCCTATATTAAGTAAATTGACTTTCTTGCCCTCTGTCAGGTGAAATTAAACAGGAAACAACTCTCCATGATTCTGTTATTAATTAATAGTAGTTTTAAAAATAAGGGGTGTAGAAGAACAGCTGAGAAAGTTTGGATTCACCAAATTGGGTTTGAGCTCCTCTTCTTTCATGCTGTGTAAATTTTATTCTTCTAATATCATTGAACCTCTGTTAATTTGTAAAGAGGGAATAATAGTAACAACTTGCCTATCTCGCAGAATTAGATGGAAGGATATATTTGCACATAAAAGTACTTAGAAGAGCTTTGAATTATGCTCCTGTCATTAATGAAAACACTGCTTTGAAAACATTGGGTGTGTGGGGAAAAAGGGAGAAGACGGGAAACAAAATGACTTCTCCAAGGTCATTCAGTAAGCTCGTGGCTGAGTTGCAGAGGGACCCTTCACGTGTGAGGCCATCTTCCTGGTCCTCTCGGCTAAAATATGGGCATCTCTCCTCAGGAGAGCTTTCTCAGCTTCGAGTGAAATAAACAGCCTTCTTAATCAAATGTGATTGCAGTCTGATAACTGCAAAGGCAGCTAATTAAGTACTCTCTCCTGCTGCCCAGCAGTTGCTGTAAGCAACAGACAGCCCCAAAGTCATGTGCGTTAAGTAGCGAATATGCCATGTTACCCCAGGCTGACCTGAGAATTAGAGAAGCTGACCCAAAACAGGGTAATCAGGTTTAAATAAAAATATATAAATCAGGTTTATGAAAATACCATATATGTAATGTCAAAATCAGAGGGCAATGATTTTGCTCTACAAAAGGATTCGTTACAGAGTTCCAGTTAATTTCCTTTGCATAATTTACTTTATTGGGGTGAGTGAAAAGTGTTAGTCGCTCAGTCCTGTCCAACTCTTTGCGACCCCATGGACTGTAGCCCACCCCACTCCTTTGCCCATGGGATTTCTCAGGTAAGACTACGAGAGTGGGTAGCCATTTCCTTATCCAGGGGATCTTCCTGACCCAGGGATCGAACCTGAGTCTCCTGCATTGCAGGCAGATTCTTTATTATCTGAACCACCAGGGAAGCCCCATTTTATTCATAACTTTTCAGGAATATATATAGCACATGTGACTGTCTCATCTCTATTGTTGTTGTTCAGTCTAAGTCACGTTCAACTCTGCAATCCCATGCACTGCAGCACGCCAAGATTCCCTGTCCTTCACTGTCTCCCTGAGTTTGCTCAAACTATGTCCATTGAGTCAGTGATGCCACCCAACCATCTCATCCTCTGTCATCCTCGTCTCTTTCCCTCAATCTTTCTCAACATCAGGGTCTTTTCCCATCATCTCTATTGATAACATGTCAATAATTAATGCACAAAACAGTATCCTAACTGACAGCCATTTCAGTGGACTGGTCACAGTAGTCTCTAGATTTGAGAATGCCTTTTCATGTAAAATGGAGAAGGAAATGGCAACCTACTCCAGTAATCTTGCCTGGGAAATTTCATAGACAGAGGAGCCTGGGGGGCTACAGTCCATAGTGTCACAAAGAGTCGGATATGACTGAGCAACTAACAACAATATCTCATGCAAAAATTTACACTTGCCCTGATTAGACATTTTTTTTAATTGTTAATCAGTAATTCTGTCAATATGTCAGTGCTTATAAAATATATAAGAATGAAAAGGGCAATAACTTATCTCTGATGGTATTGTACATAACCTACATTTTGTAACAATTGCCAGACTGAAAGTATTTTCAGTGCTAGCAAATAAATGCCAGATGGCATGCTGAATACAAAGTCATTGATCATAGCAAGGATCAGCTGAGGTCTATCAGTTCTAAAATGAGTTTCCTTTTATTCAGCTTGTTGGCTTTAAACAACTTAAGCTTATTATACATTTGCTCTGTGTTCATGGTAAAATTGTTTTTGTCTCATTACCTTTCACTGGGAACAATGGTTCCAGTTCTGGTCCACACAGAGAGCACACTCCACTCTCTGCCTCCCACTGAATGCAGCTCTAGAACTTGGATATAATGTAGGGAAAAGGTATTTCAGGTAGATGAAGAACCATAGCATATGAAGATTAAGGAACAAAACCAAAATTCAAAGTGATAGCAAACTAGCTATGAGTTTACCAGGTTGTTCCCCCACCCCGCTCTGGCTTCCCTGGTGGCTCAGCAGTAAAGAATCCACCTGCCAATGCAGGGGGACACAGGTTTGTCCCCTGGGTCAGGAAGATCCCCTGGAGAAGGAAATGGTAACCCACTCCAATATTCTTGCTTGGGAAATCCCATAGACAGAGGGGCCTGGAGGGCTACAGTCTATGGGGTTGCAGAGTCGGACACGACTGAACAACTAAAGAACAGCAACAAACATAGCCCAGAGTACATAAGTAGGCTTCAAGACATGGACAGAGAGAGATACAAGGAATCTCTCTGGTTCTAGCAAAAGAAGCTAGGTCTCTTTATGGTCACAGACGGTGGTGGAAGTCTCCCAGTGTTTTTCTTTGTTCTCTTGAGCGGTTTCTAAGTGATCTTCTGGTTGCTGGAGCAATGGCAGGAACAGGACCTGACAGGAGCCTACCAGTCTAAGCATAGAAGGCTTCCTTCCTGATCAGAACGATGTAATACCAGGAGGGCAGGGTGAATCCCCATTGCTTTTTTTTTTCTTTCCCTTCCTACTGTTCAACCCTGGAAATGAGCCCATTTGTGTAAGTATGCAAAAAAGCAGAGTAAATACAGTCCATCTTTCTGACCAGAAGACCACAAAATATGGCCCCAGGGAACCAGAGAAGAACTCACAGACATGACCCCTAAAGTTGCTTGTGAACCCCTGGGCTCATCTCAGATTGCACATGAATGGAGCGGATCCTAAACAGTACACCACTGACCTGAAGAATGGAATACAGGATATACAGCTGCCCAAGACCTAGATTGACAGTTGAGGGGTGTACACATGGAACAGGTCCAGACATGCCCACAGAGGCTTTGGAAATGAAATTCGCATTGAAACCGCAGCCCACAGAAGGCATAAAAGTCAAAAGGAGAGATTAAAAATGTTGATATTTGGTTTTTATAAGTAGCAATAAAAAAAACTAATTTTCTTTGTTGAAACTAACCTCCAAGGGAAGAATAACAATATGTGTACATTGATTTACATGGATGGTTAAGTGAAATTATTTACATTTTATTTTTCTTCATTTTTCATTATGAGTCATGTCAGTGAATTACAGACAATAGCTTGGAAGCTTATATTTACTCTATTCTAATTTTAAACCAATCTGGAACTTGACAGTCCATGGCATTTTTATGTGTAAACACCTCAACTAGGAAAAGAGATCTTTAAGGAAATGGCCCACACAAATGGCACCAAAAAGCCACTGCAGTGATGGTAGGAATACTGATTTAACTTGCAGGAAGGAGAGTGTGCCCTGTAGGTGACAGAGAATAAAGACAAAGTTAGGAGCAACAGAAAATTTGTAGATAATTAAATATTGTGATCAAACTTACTAAAATAATTAATCTCAACTTAGATTTATTAAGACAAATATATTGTCTCTTAAAATGTGGAAAAGAATTTGGAAAGGGAAAGGAATGTAATATTAAACTTGAGACCCTTTCATCACTAGCAGGCTTTTCCAACTATGCTTATACATTTTTAAAAATTCATTGAGGTTTTCAAAAGAATGATCCTGGCTTTTTTCTTCTAATCTAAATATTTATGAGAAGGGAGAGCTTAGTCAGAATGCAAGACCCCAAAATTCGCTCCTTTCTGGGTGCAGACAGGAAGTCGTTCACAAGGGAAAAGAGCTTACCCTGAAACGGTTAATCCAAAGCCAGTAAAATCTGTTCTGCTTTTCAGATTATGTTAAGACAGCTAACCGCCCAGGTGTTTCAATTAATCGATGATCTGATTTAAAGATCTGCCAAATCTTGTAGTTTTTTTTTTCTTCCTGTACTGCATCATTTGTTTCAAATACCGCTTTTAAGCCTACATTAGCATACAAGAAACAAAAGCATATTTATTCATTTCTTAAATCACATTCAAACTTTTAAATATCTTGCGATTATAAGTATCAGACATTAGTTATGTTTGATTACTGGAAAGTAGAGATTTCACAGCATTTAAATTACTTTAAATTAGGGGTTTCCAAACTTTATACGCATTATAATCACCCAGGAGTGCTTGCCAAAAATCCATTTTCTCAGAATATAATCTATAAATTCGGGTACAGTTGGTCCAAATAGGGGCAGTAAACATATTTTTTTAACCACCTCCCACTAGGAAATTCTAGAACAAATGGCCCACGGACCACACTAGTCTAAA
Source organism: Bubalus kerabau (assembly GCF_029407905.1). Lineage (NCBI taxonomy): Eukaryota > Metazoa > Chordata > Mammalia > Artiodactyla > Bovidae > Bubalus > Bubalus kerabau. Next base: position 56,210,715 of record NC_073625.1, read on the forward strand.
TAAACCATGCCCCAAAAAATTTTTCCTTTTTGAACTCTTATTATTCTATTTTTGCGTGTGCTAAGTTGCTTCAGTCATGTCCAACACTATGCAACCCTATGGACTGTAGCCCGCCAGGCTCCTCTGTCCATGAGATTCTCCAGGCAAGAATACTGGAGTGGGTTGCCATGACCTCCTCCAGGGAATTTTTCTGACCCACGGATCAAACCCACCTCTGCTATGTCTCCTGCATTGGCAGGCGGGTTCTTTACTGCTAGTGCCACCTGGAAAGCCTCACCTATTATCCTGTTTAGTAATCAAATTAAGAGGTATAACTGTAATTTCATAAGCTATAAATTTTTCATACATACATAGACATATAAAGGGTGATTTCATGTGACTGTGGTGAATATATTTAGGAGTCTTAAAGTCCTATAAAATTTATGTTTGATCAAAGTAATTGAATATGGGGGGAGATCAATGAGTTCTCAGTGAGCCATGGATGGTCAAATTTACAAAGCTTTTAGCATAACCAAAAATAGAGTGGTAAAAGGATGAGACCATTAGAATCTGCCCCATAAGTGGCTACAGAAAATAAATTAGTTAATACTTAGGAACCATTTTAGAACAATAGCTGGTGCTCAGTAGTTACTGCATGTGTGCATGCAAGCTCAGTCACTAAATTGCGTCTGACTCTTTGCGACCCTATGTAACCCATCAGGCTCCCCTGGCCATGGGATTTTCCAGGTAAGAACACTGGAATGGGTTGCCATGCCCTCCTCCAGGGGATCTTCTCCACCCAGGGATTAAACTGGCATCTCCTGCTAGGCGGGCAGTTTCTTTTCCACTGAGCCAAAGTGAAGCCCCAGTAGTTATCGGCTACCATCTACTCTTCTCCAGTGTGTGCTTCCATCACATCAGTTATCTCATATGTGATAGGCAAATCAGGCATGGTATTAATGCAACAGGGAAGCTCTGTTGGTTGACACATGATTTTTCCATTGGCAGAGGTAGTCCAAAAAAAGTCAGAATAGAATTACAGTCTTCAGCCGGAAAGGATAAGACCCTTAGTTTAGATGCTGCACAGGCTGGATCCTTTCTTGTGCTATTTTAAGAAAAATAAAAATGAGCGCTCACACTTGAGGCTCCTTAACCCCCAAAATTGCACCCTCAGCCTTACTCAGCTTTTGACACCTGCAGGTTACCCTACCGTCTGCCTTGTCTCCACACTGGGAAGTGGCATTTCCACTAGATTGTATTTGTGCCTTTTTAATATCCTCTGAGGCAGCCTCAGGCCACAATGAGCTTCCTCCTGGAGCTGAACAAGTTATTTCCTGAGTACTCATCCATAATCGTTGCTGGACTACTCTACACACAGTAGAATCTATTGTGATGTTAATGAAGCTTTCTCCTCTGGACTCTTATCTTGCAGGGCCCCTACATTGTATCTAAGAGGTGCACTCACATGGTCCTGCTTTTTTGTAACACAAAGTATGATATTTTGACTGCCTCTTTTAAAACCACAATCTCTTTCCCCTTCAGTTTCTTCACCATCAGGGACTTTGGAATAGCTGTACCATTTGGGGATTCTAGATTGGAGAAATGGAACTGAGGATGCGTTTAGTCTAAGTTAGTGTATATTTTAGGTGATTCCTAGTCATGTCCATGTGTAGCTAAATTAATGCAAGCCAATGTCTTTCTCTCACTTATTTCTCTAAGCAGAATACCCTCTAGGTCCATCCATGTTGTTGCAAATGGCAACATTCATTTTTATGGCTGAGTAATATTCCAGGATTTATAGTAGAGAAATTTTGTTATTTAACATGTTCTGGGACATTTAATCTGTCCTGAAATGATTTTTGTGTTTAAACTATTCTTTATGCTATTTTTAAAGTGTAGTTTATTCTCTAAGTATTCAAACTCAAGAGCATTCACATCTCTGTAAAGTAAAAAAATATAGATAGAATTTTGTGTTTTAATTATAAATGTATCCTTTAAATTTATTTAAATAATGTTAAACAATTTTAATAAAATTATCTTTCTGATATTATCATTAATTAGTGTGTCCTAAGCATCACCAGAGTAACTCAAAATGTCTACTCACCAAAACTGTCATTAGAGAAGGACCACGGGCTTCCCTGGTGGCTCAGATGGTAAAGAATCCGCCTGCAATGTGGGGAACCTGGGTTCAATCCCTGGCTTGAGAAGATTCCCTGGAGAAGGGAACGGCTTTCCAGTATTCTGGCCTGGAGAATTCCATGGACAGAGGAGCCTGGCAGGCTACAGGCCAGGGAATCCCAAAGAGTCAGACATGGCTGAGCAACTTTCACTTTGATGAGTTTATAAAATTTAGTTTTGTAAGTCAGGAAAGAGATTTATAAACATGGCATTCTTATGATAGACATTTTGCTAATAAATCCTAAATAAGTCTTGATTTATAAATTCTTTTATTGCCGTTAGGATTCAAGTGACTGATTTATGAGTCAGTATGCTAAAATCTACTGTTTGATCAGGCACAAATCTTATTTCTGTTTTGACATGTAATTCATAAATCCTGGTCAGTGTAGGTTTTTAGTTTTCTAAGTGCTCTGCCATTTACCAGTGGGTCTTGTAAGTATGTATTTTTGGATGTCAATTAATGATTGATAATTTGTACATAACTCACTTAAAAACTGCAGCTAAGGAGAACTTTGTTTGAACTCTAGCGGGTGCATTGGTAGACGTGAGCGCTACACTTATTGGTGATTTCAAACTTTAAGAACAGTAAAAAGTTTTCCTCTGGTTTCCTGGACTAAAAGCAGCCTCTGAAGGAGGAATCACTCTTTTCTCAATTTGAAGCAACATCAAGTGTATAAAAAGTATACTCCCTGGCCAGATCAAGAGGGCATCTCCCAAGCTGGTTCTGTGAACATCAGGAACTTTCAAACATGATACAGGTACCTCTGCTGGCCGGGAGACTATACCAGCTGTGGGAGAACAAAAGCAGTGGACGGCAGCTTGACTAGCTGGGGCCAGTGGCAAGAGGAGACTTGAGTGGGTGTGCTTTCATCAAGAAAGAGCAGAGGGAACAGAAATAGTTCAGAAGTCGAGCAAAGGGAACTTAATGTGGCTCTTAAGACACCCTGGTTGGGGGTGGGGTCTTCCCTGGTGGCCCAGTGGTAAAGAATCCACCTGCCAATGCAGGGGACATAGGTTCAATCCCTGGCCGGGGAAGACCCCCCCCCCACCATACCCTCTGCAACTAATCCAGTGCGCCATAGCTATTGTGGCTGTGTGCTAGAGCCCCGGGAACCCCGGGAACCGCAACCACGTGCTCTACAGCCTGCACTCCGCAACAAGAGACGTCACCGCAATGGGAAGCCCACGTACCACAGGGAAGGGTAGCCCCCGCTCCCCGCAGGTGGAGAAAGCCTGTGCCCAGCAACGAAGACCCAGTGCAACCAAATACATACATAAGTAAATAATTAAAAAAAAAAAAAAAAAGGAAAAAGACATCCTGGGAACCAACGAATGAGCTGGTTATAAATCTAATGCAGAGTGAAGCAAGTCAGAAAGAGAAAAACAAATATCACGTATTAACACATACATGTGGAATCTGAAAAAATGCCGTGGACCACGATCTTATTTAGAATGCAGAAACAGAGACACGGACTTAGAGAAACAAATGTATGGATACCAAGGTGGAAAGGGGTTGATAATGGGATGAATGGGGAGCCTAGGGTTGACATATATACACTACTGATACTGTACATAAAATAGGTTTCAAATAGATAACTAGTGAGAAGTGACTGTATAGCACAGGGAACTCTATTCAGTGCTCTGTGGTGACCTAAATGGGAAGGCAATCCAAAAAAAGAGAATATATGTATCTGTATAGTTGATTCACTTTGCTGTACAGTAGAAACTAACACAACATTGTAAAGCAACTCTACTCCAATAAAAGTTTTAAAAATATATACTAATGCTTCTCTTTTTAATAAAAGTTTAATCTGTCTTGAAAAAAAGAAGAGTAAAATATTGTAATTGCAATGATTATTGACGGTTGCTGCCAGCTTGGGACTGGGTACATCAAAACCCACTAGCTGTCTTCTAATATTCAATCTGTCTTTTGCTATAAAAATAAAAATTATTATTTAATTTTCATGGAGCACCATGTCTGCCCAAGATAAACGCTACTTTTGGCAGCCTTCCTTGCAGCTGTGTGACCACGTGACTAACACAGCTCATGGTGTGTGAGCACAGGCTAGAAGCATGACCTCAGTACATATGCTCTGGCTGCGATGCATAAGTAGCTTAGTTCCAGAGGGGGAAGGAAGGAGTGTGACCTTTGACATGAGGGTACCATCCTTTGATCTCTGATCAACTTATACCATGACAGATAGATGAGGGAGAAAACAACTTCTCATATTTAAGATGTCAGTTTAAATCTCTGTTATAGCAGACAAACGTTCTTTCATTTTTCAACACATTTTATTAAATGTGTTCCTTGGCAGGAACTCTGCTAGTTGCTGTGGAAACAGAGGTAAACGTGATTCAGTTCTTGCCTTTGTTAAATGCATTCTTAAGTAGTCATTTGTTTCTTAACGCTTGAATACATAAGAATTGTTTTTAATTTTGTTTTCTGTTTGCAGCTAGTATATAAATATAATTGGTATTGTGTATAAATCCTTGTGCAATCTTGCTAATTCACTTAGTACTCCTATTAATTATTTCATAAATTAGTTAGGATTTTCTGGGTAAAACAACGTCATCTTCTAATAGAGTTATACTTCTTCCTTTCTGATCTGTGTGTCTTTTATTTCTTTTTCTTACTTTATTTCCCTGTAAATATTGAATATGAGTAATTAAAGTAGACATTTTTGCTTCATTCTGGAACTTAGGAGTAAAAATATTCCATTAAGTTATCATAAACATGATTTTTTTGGTTGACACTCTTTGTCAGAATGAGAAAGTTCTGCACTGTTCCTAATCATTGGGGATTGAATTTCATCAAACACCTTTTTTTTAAACATCTATTAAAATGATCATATGTTTAATTCTCTTGTAACATGAATTATATTGACTGATTTTCCAATTTTATGCTACCCTTGAAGTCCTGGAAGAATTCATATTTAGTAAATGATGTTTTAATTTCTAAAATATATTTCTGAATTTAATTTGGTAAGATTTTATTATGGATTTTTACATTTATGTTTGTGAGTGATCTTGGTCTATAATTTTACTTCCTTGTAGATGTTTTCAATTTTGTTCTCAGTTACACTAACTTCATACAACAGCCAATGAAGTGCTCTTTTTCCCTCTCTTTTCTGAAAGAAAATGTGAAATTGATTTATTTCTTCCTTAAATGCTGGTTGGAATTCATCAATGAAGTTTTCTGGGTTTGGAGTCCTTTTGAGGGAAATATTTTTGATAATGACTTTAATTTTAAATAGGTATGAAACTATTTAGATTTTCTATTCCCACTTCTATATTTTTCAAAAAAATTTTTCATTCCACTATGTCTTCAAACTTAATTTTACCAAGTTTGCAACATTCCCTTATTATTCTTTAATATCTTAGGATCTATAGTGATAAATCCTCTTTTATTCGCAATATTGCTAATTTGTATTCTTGTTCATTCATCCTCTCTTTCTTTTTTAATGTTTACCTTATCTAGAGGTTTCTTGATTTTATAAATAGTTTCAAAGAAGCAACTTTGGGCTTTGTTGATGTTATCTATTGTTTGTTTTCTAAGTCACTGATACCTATCTGTTCTTTGTTATTTCCTCCTATTTATTTTATATTTGTACTATTCTTCTTTTCCTCTTCTTAAAATAGGAGCTTAGATCATTTAATGTCAGATCTTCTCTAATATAATCATTTAAAGGTGTAAGTTTTCCTGTAAGCCGTGTGTATAGTTACATCCCGCAAATACTGCTATGAACTTTTATAATCATTGATGTGAAAATCTGTTCTGATTTCCTTTATGATTCCTTTTTTGATTCATCATTTCATTTATTTAGAAGTATGTTTCTTAAATTTCAACTATTTGGAGTTTTACTCAGTATCTTATTATTGATTTCTAATTTAGTTCTGTTTTGGTAGAAGAACATGCTCCAGAATATTTCAAATTTTGGACTGTAATGAGATTTGTGTTTGGCCTAACATATGGCCTGTTTGGTGAATATATGGGTGCACTTGAAAAGAATGTGCCTTCTCTGTTCCTTAGATGTAGTGTTCGATATATGTCAGGTGGACGAGGTGGTTGACAGTGTTGTTCAGATGGTCTTAATCCTGACTTTATATGTAGTTGCTGTATTAATTGCCAAGAGAGGTTGTTAAAATTCCAACCATAACTGTGGATTTGTTACTTCATCTCTTTAATTCTACCAATTTTTGTCTCACGGATTTTGAAACTCTTTTTGTTCCTAAGTATGAACACATTTGTGAATGTTAAGTCTTCCTGTTGAATTAATCTTTAACATTATGGAAATACTTATGTATTTTCTTTACAGCCTTTCAGTGAGTCTTTGAATTCAAAATGAATCTACCTGAATTTTTGTATTTAAAGTATCTCCCATGTAGACAGCATATATTTCGTGCCCTTTAAGCTCTTCTAACCGTCCCTGCCTTTTTATTGGAGTGTTTACTCTCCATTTGACTTTAAGTATTGATGTAGTTGAATTTAGGTTTATCAGCTTTCTCTTTGTTTTCTATTTGTCCATCATTTTTGTCTGTGTTCCTCTATCCTCTTCTCCTTCATTTTGAATTAATTGAAATTATTTTTAGAATTTGATTTATTGTTATCTCTTTTTATTATAATTTTAATGGTGTTCTAAAGATTACAATGTACATATTTGATTTTCAGTCTGCTGGGAGTTAATGTCATTAAATATAATAACTTTGCAATCTTTTAGGGTTTTTTTTTTTAATTGGAATCTTACAGGTTTTTTACTGTCTATAATTTGTGCTATAGATTTCATGTTTGTTACATAAGATGCAATGCATGCATCATTTCACTTTAAAAGATCATAAATAGTTTTGCTGTTGCTGCATCGCTTCAGTCGTGTCCAACTCTGTGCGACCCCACGGACTGCAGCCTACCAGGCTTCTCCGTCCATGGGATTCTCCAGGCAAGAAAACTGGAGTGGGTTGCCATTTCCTTCTCCAATGCATGAAAGTGGAAAGTGAAAGTGAAGTCACTCAGTCATGTCTGACTCTTAGCAACCCCATGGACTGCAGCCTACCAGGCTCTTCCATCCATGGGATTTTCCAGGCAAGAGTACTGGAGTGGGTTGCCATTGTCTTCTCCCCATAAATAGTTTAGAGAAGTTAAAATCTGAATTTTTACCTGGAATCATTTCCCTTTGACTTAATGAACTTCCTTTAGCTTTTCTTTTAAGGAAGGTCTGCTGGAGAATTATCTTTGTTTTATTCATTTGAAAATGCCTTTATTCCACCTTTATCCCTCAAAGTTATTTTTGCTACAGAGAGAATTCTGGGTTGACAATTTGTTTTCATTTGGCACTTTAAAGATGCTATATCATTGTATTCTGGCCTCCAAACTTTCTGCTGAGATGTCACCGGTAACTTGTATTTTGTTTCTGTGTATATAGTGTGCTTTTCTCCTCTGGATGCTTTTAAGATTGTTTTTCACATTTCCAAGGTGGATTTTTTTTTTCTAGTTATACTATGTAGAATTCCCTGAATTTTTTTAATCTGTAAAATTTTGCCCATTCTCTCTTCAGATGTTGGGTTTACTCAGTTCTGGCTCTCATTTTCTAAAACTCTGTCTATATTTGACCTTTTGATATAGCCTTGCAGATCACTGAGAATCTATTTTTTCCCCTGACTTTCTTTTTCTCTATTCCCCACACTGTATAGTTTCGACTGAGTTATCTTCAAGTCAATGACTTTTCTTCTACTTGCAATACGCTATTAAGCTCATCCAGTGAATTTTTTGTTTTGGATATTGTAGTTTTCTGTTTGTTTGTTTCTAGAATTTCTATTTGGTTCTTTTTTTTTTATAAAAAAATTTCTCTCTGCTGAGATTTTCTGTTTATTCATTCATTACAAATATATTTTCCTTTGTATCCTCCTTGGTCATAGTTAACATTAAAACCCTTGTTAGCTGATTCTACCATCTGGGTCATCTGAGGATTAATGTCTTTAATTGTCTTTCTTCTTGACTTATGTATCTAGTAATCTGAGATGTATCTGGAACATTGTGAAAAATCATGGTGGAAATTGGATTCTGTTATTCCCTTGTGCTGATTTTTGTTTGTTTGTTTTGTTTATTTGTTTTATCAGATAGTTAACATGGCAAGACTTAGGTCTCAGTCTTTGTCCCCAGTGCACTGGGTAGCTGCTATCATCTCTGCTCAGTTCTTTTAGCTGTGGCTGGACTGCTGTTAGTTTGAACCATGCGTGTGTGATTCAGATACGATCCTGAGATTTTCTCACAATTTATGTGCAAAATTTAATGTCTTTGTTACCCGCATAGTTTCTCCTTTCCCTGATTTCTCCCTCACTTTCCATCTACTTTTATAGTACTAAATTCTGTCTTCTGGTTCTTCAAATCAGTACACTACAAGGGTTTCTATCTAAAAATTAGCTCGTTTGCTTAATCTGATTGGGGCATGCCCTTGAACAAAAGGTCTTATCCTCAGGAAACACCCAACCCCATTTCCTTCTTGCAAGTTTTGACTGTCTTCCAACTTATGCCTGTGTTTAGTTTCTCTCTAATGACTTCAGGAAGTTGCTTTTTGTATTCTGTTAAGCATTCATAGCTGTTATCTGTGGTAAGGTTGGACCCATAGGAAATACTCCAGTTGACCGTTCTACTGGAAGTAGAAACTCTCCACTCTGGTTGTTGACTTTGAGGAGCTCATATTCTAGTGTCTTAAGCAGAAAGGCTAAGAGCATCTGGAGAGAGTCTAAGAAAATGTCTTTAAAGAAATGATTTTCTTAAAACACGGAGGAGATATCTTCTTAAAGTGGCTTTGCATATCAACCTTGTTTTCTCACTTACTTTTATATTAAATCAGAAAGAAGGAGATACGCTCTTATGAGAGGAGAAAAAAAAAAGATGTGGATCCCAGACATAATAAAATGCTATTTATGAATGCATCAAAAATTCTGATAATACAGCATTGAATGCAAATGTCTATTTCCTCCTGAAACCTCACAAAGCAATGACAGTAAAGAAATTAAGAAGGAAAAAAAAAAAAAAACCTCACAAGGACAAAAAGAAGACAGCAGACAACAAAGTAACATTTTTGAAATCTGGGGAATTGTCTAACTACTGATAACTGCTTATACTAGAGAAAGCAATGACCTGAATCTGTTGAGGCAGAAAGCCAAAAGCCAGTCATTTCCACACAAAACTACAGAAATCCTCAGGGATTGGAAACAACTAGTGCTTGAAAGGCAGGTGTGCAAAAAAGAGAGAGAGACACAAAACTGGGGAGTGGACTGAATATCTTTAAAAGAGAAGGTTGATCCCCATATCCCCTCTCCACCCCTGCTTCAACAGGAGAAAACTTGGGGTCAGTTTTTGGAGAGGTTTCATCTGCAGCCTCTGGGTTTGGAGATAGCCAGTATAGTTGAGATTGGAGGATGAGTTACTGTGCTGAAACAGAAGGATTATGGGAAAATCTTCCCACTGCAAAGAGATTTGTTCTTCACCTGGCTCCTGAAAAGCATACTACCAGGTCTGCATACTTGAGGTTAGAGATTCTTCTTCAAAAAAAAAAAAGTGATACCAAAATAAAAACCTCCTGTAAGAATTTTTAACCAGAGGGTCTATGAACATGAATGACAACAGTAATTTATTTTTGGTTTCCCCAACCTCTGAGAGTTAGCATTTCTGTCATTTCTGAGTGTGGCCAAGAAACCCTTGGAGTATTAGCAGTACCTGTGACTTCATCACAAACAGGAACCACAGTTATTTTCTTATCACATAATTCACTGCATATATCTTGAAAGAGTATTTACACCCATCATTATTTCAACAGTTATTAGACATAACTCTAAAGCTTTTTGCATGATGCATTAATAAAGAAGCACATAGTACTATATCAAGTACATGCCATTCTATCTGATGAACTCTCCCTAGACCTCTTCCTGTACTCCTCCCTTAACTAATTAACTGTGTTCACCCATCCCAATTCTCTCCAACATCACTTCCCAAATCCAGATACCATGTAAGGTCCCCAAGCTTTATGCTCCTACACATTGTATTTTTGCCTCACAATATTTACAATGAACCTGAGCTTACGGTTACTTTTTTTTTCTTTTTTGTAATTTTGCCACGCTGGGTGTTAGTTGCAGCATGTGGGATCTTCATTGCACCCTGTGGGATCTTTGGTTGCATCATGTGGAATCTAGTTCCCTACCCAGGAATCGAACCCAGGCCCCCCCGCCTTGGGAGTGCAGAGTCTTAACCATTAGACCCTCAGGGAAGTCCCTGCTCTTACAAATTCTTGGCTCTTTTGCTTGACTTCATGAGTGCAGTGTCTCTGTCTGGGTCTAGCACATAATAGGTGCTCAGCAGAATGAGAAAGCACATTTAAGTAGCATCCAGAAATCTGGGAATAAGTCTGTAGAATACAGAAATTATGTGGTGTGGGGAAAATGCAGAAATAAAGATCAAGGCGCTGATGAAAATAGAACCAGTTCAAGGCCTGCAATTTAGTGGTGCCCTGGTGACATCAAGAAGAAGATCCATTTCCATTCTGGTGTCTCAGGGCTGCTAGTGTTATAAAAATAGTGGCAAAAAATCAAAGGGAAAAAGTTATCATTTTCTTTCTACCTAAGTATTGAATTTTAAAAGCAAAGCTTGAGGCCCTTTCTAGTCACATTAGAGTGACTCCTGCCATGCTTTTCTGAAATGAAAATCTCTGAAGTATGGAGAAAATGGTGCTTAAAATGTACTAAGGTGACTTACACTTCCCAAAAAAAGTCTTAAGTTCCTGTCATACCCAATTTCGAAATGTTATAATTTGACATTACCTCCTTTTGATAATGTACATAATTTCTTAATTCACAAAGACTATACATATACCCATTTGTTAAAAGCATAATAGCCAAGCAGGGCTTAACACCCACAGTGCTTTCAAGAATATATCACTTCTGCCTTTTTCTTCATGTTTCTCTGGTAACTGAAGTCTTGTGTGGCAAAGGAGATATACCAACCCACCAGTGGTCTATTGGATAAGCAAGTTACAAACAAGCCCCTCAGTGAAGGTGCCTCAGAGTTCACTCAACTCTTGAGCCTGATGGAGAAACTGAGGCAGCCCTTGGAGGGCAGGATCTGAGAGTGACTACTGACTCACCATGGCAGCACATGCAGAGAAAAGAACCCTTGCAACACAGCCACTGCGGACAAAACAAATGAAATTATTAGCATCTCCTGGATTTTAGAGTCGGCTGTAACAAAACCTAGTTGGAAACTCACTGACCTCACTCCACAGCCATCGAGCGAGGTACTGTAGAAGTTTCATGAGTCTGTCCCCTCTCCATCCAAATGAATAGAAGAAACAAAACTTCAACAGAACTGATCTTTATTAGAGCAAAATTATTCTGACCTGAAATGCCTCCTTTCCTCTCATAGCTTCCCTCCTCCCTCTTTTTGTCCCCACTCAGCAAAGAGCCCCTTTCAACTGTCTTATTCTTTTATCCAGCAGAGACAGCGCCTCTGGGCCAGGCTGTCTCTGGGCTCCCCTGCTCTGACAGGCGCTACACCTCAGCAGTTGCATTGTCAGCAGACAAACATCCCATAATTTATTGGAAAACAAAAAAGGAATGGATGAAAGTAATAAAAGTTACAGGTAGGATGTGTTTCTATTACAGCTATTTTGTAAAATGGGAATAGTCTCAGTTTCTTTGCAAGTGTGTGGAATAAAATTAATTACATAAGACCTATATGGTTTTTCTAGTAATCATGTATGGATGTGAGAGTTGGCCTATAAAGAAAGCTGAGCACTGAAGAATTGATGCTTTTGAACTGTGGTGTTGGAGAAGACTCATGAGAGTCCCTTGGACTGCAAGGAGATCTAACCAGTCTGTCCTAAAGGAAATCAGTCCTGAATATTCATTGGAAGGACTGATGCTGAAGCTGAAACTCCAATATTTTGACCACCTGATGCAAAGAACTGACTCATTGGAAAAGACCCTGATGCTGGGAAATATTGAAGGCAGGAGGAGAAGGGGATGACAGAGGATGAGATGGCTGGATGGCATCACCAACTCAAAGGACAAGAATTTGAGTAAGCTCTGGGAGTTGGTGATGGACAGCGAGGCCTGGCGTGCTGCAGTCCATGGGGTTGCAAAGAGTCAGACACGACTGAGTGACTGAACTGAACTGATGCAAGCAGCTGGTACCAGACAAGTTCCCAGAAGAAGACAAACAGCACATGCAAACTGGAAACTGAAGAGAGTTTAATAGAATTATCTTCTATAAAGGTGCAAGCAAGGACTGGAAAAACCAAGAAAAGTTGGTTCAGGATTATGGACTGTTAGCAGCAGAGAGTCTGTACCATCCCTAAGCAGAAAGTGACAGAGGAGGGAGCAGTTACCAAAATCCAGAGAGGGTAGCTCCCACCAGAACTATGGCTGTCTATGGAAGGCAACCAACTGGTAACTGACTGGATGAGAAGCCAGAACATCGTGGCTCTTTTTTTTTTTTTTCCATCGTGGCTCTTATCCTCACTCTCCTCTCAGCCTCCAGGCTCCTGCATCAGGCTTCCATTGGCCAAACCCAAACAGAAGGCAGAGGGCGCATTGATCGCCTATGCAGTCACTGTGGGTCCGCCTTCCTGGTTACTGAGCAGGATGGAAGAGGGTGGCGACATGACTCAGAGACACACGAAGATAGTATCTGGCACATTGACACGTGGTAAAGACTCAGTGTATGGCCACTGATGCTGAGGCTGAGAAGTGAGAATCTATTCACGCATATCACATTAACCCTTTATGAAGACCTTATGTAAAGGAACACCTCTAATTCTTGTGAATACAAAGTAAGATAGCACTTCCACCTTGAAAGAGTGTAATGGAGAGATCAGATATGTAAACGGGCAAATGACAGTACATCATGGTGATATTGGTGAAATTATTTGCAAAGTCTTCTTCAAAGGTCATTATTTTGAGATTCTGGTTGACTAGTTGGTTAAACTGATTTGAAATAAACATTGACACAGTGCCAGAAATACTGGTGAAGGGCATGCCGTGTGTGCCTGTATGGCAGTTAGAGGTTGGTCCTGAATTTTATATCATTAGAATTGACCTTAAAGCAAATACATCTTAACAATAACAAAAGCTTCTAGGCCTTTTGCCATGAAAGAATAAGTGGTCTTGGCTGGCTATGTTACGTACAGCAGGGTTTCCTGACATTCACTTTTACAAGTCTTTTCACTCTCAGAACCACAACCAAGCACTGAACACAAGCACATACACACACACAACACACACACACACCCCACCACCACAAACAACAACAATGGTAATAGCAACAGCCTAGTCAATACTTTGTGATGAATGTGCTGCCTATAGTGTGGCCAAAATAAGAGGCTATCAACTTTTGTGTGTCCAGTGCGTGCTCAACCACTCAGTTGTATCTGACTCTTTGTGATCCCATGGACTTTCAGTCTGCCAGGAATATGATATTGTATTATTGTATGTATATATATATATGTATCATATATATATAATATGTATATTATATATCTATTTTATAGCATTATTTTATAATGTTTTATTTTATATTTATATTATATATTTATTTCTATTATCCATTTTAAGCTATTCTGTAAAATGAGAATAGTCTTATTTTCTTTGCGAGTGTGTGGAATAAAATTAATTACATAAGATCTATGCAAGCAGCTGGTACCTGATAAGTTCCCAGAAGGAGATAGATACCACTTTCAAATTGGAAATTGGAGAGAGTTTAATAGAAGGACCTCCTTCTGTCCATGGAATTTTCCAGGCAAGAATACTGGAGTGGGTAGCCATTCCATTCTCCAGGGGATCTTCTCAATCCAGGGATCAAACCCATGTTTCTTGCATTAACAGCTGGATTCTTAACCACTGTGCAACCTGGGAAGCACACTCAACTTTTAGACACCAGTAAAATTTCTCCATTAAGAAAACACAATTATTATGAAATAAGCGTGCAGGCTGTTTTGACCTGCTGGATTCCAAAAGCAGTTTTCCAATTTCAGTGACTTCCATAACACATATATAGAAGCAAAGTGACTAACACATCTGAGCATCACAGCCTATCCCAAATCCTAGTTTGGGTTTGCTCTAGTCTCTGATGGAAGAACTGATTATTTACTTACCACAGCTATGGCCTTGCTCACTGACATTAACAAGTCAGCATTCCTATTGATAAATATTAGTGTTGCTTGAAAATGTGACACGATAATATAAAATTGTTAGCAAGCTTTCAAAGATCCTTTGTTTCCTTCATTTTAATGATCTGCTGTTACCAAATGTCTAACAGCTAACTCCTTAGCTACTCCAGATACAACTTTGCCCCTCTATCATTTGAGCAAACAAATTTAAGTGCTTAGTAAGATAAAATCCAATACTGTTGAACCACAGTGACGTCTATCAAAAACAAGCCAGCTATGGTTGAGAATGTTAAATTCAGTGAAACAGAGACTAATGATATTGTTCATGACTGTGCAGCCCACATTCCCCCGTGCCTTCAGGATCTGTGTGTGGATGTGCAGGACTACTGTTCTTTCCATCCTCCAAGTCTGCAATCCTGTGCCCTTATTCCCTAATCATGCTAACAGCTGCTGTTAGCTCCAGCAAAACCATGTTTTATATAAATTTAGTCCATTTTAGGCAAACCCAAGAGGGACTATTTGTATTTAAAACATACGTTTGGCTGTGATTTTGTTCAGTCACACACTTGTGTCATGTCCATTTGCAATCCAATGGACTGAGGCACACGCCAGGCTTCCCTGTCCTTTACCATCTCCCGGAGCTTGCTCAAACTCATGTCCATTGAGTCAGTGATGCCATACAACCATCTCATCCTTTGTCGTCCCCTTCTCCTCCTGTCTTCAATATTTCCTAACATCAGGGTCTTTTCCAGTGAGTCGGTTTGTCACAGCAGGTGGCCAAAGGATTGGAGCTTCAGCTTCAGCATCAGTCCTTCCAATGAATATTCAAGGTTGATTTCCTTTGGTTTGATCTCCTTGCAGTCCAAGGGACTCTCAGGAATCTTCTCCAACACCACAGTTCAAAAGCATCAATTCTTCGGCGCTTAGCTTTCTTTACAGTCCAACTCTCACATCCATACATGACCACTGAAAAAACCATAGCCTTAACTAGACAGACCTTTGTTGGCAAAGTAATGTCTCTGCTTTTTAATATGTTGTCTAGGTTGGTCATAACTTTCCTTTCAAGGAGTAAGCGTCTTTTATTTCATGGCTGCAATCACCATCTGCAGTGATTTTGGAGCCCCCAAAAATAAAGTCAACCACTGTTTCCACTGTTTCCCCCATCTATTTGCCATGAAGTGATGGGACTGGATGCCATGATCTTCGTTTTCTGAATGTTGAGATTTAAGCCAAATTTTTCACTCTCCCCTTTCACTTTCACCAAGAGGCTCTTTAGTTCCTCTTCACTTTCTGCCATAAGAGTTGTATCATCTGCATATCTGAGGTTATTGACATTTCTCCCAGCAATCTTAATTCCAGCCTGTGCTTCATCCAGCCCAGCATTTTTCATGTTGTATTCTGCATATAAGTTAAATACGCTGGGTGGCAATATATACAGCCTTGATGTACTCCTTTCCCAATTTGGAACCAGTCCATTGTTCCATGTCCAATTCTGACTGTTGCTTCTTGACCTGCAGACAGATTTTTCAGGATGCAGGTAAAGTGGTCTGGTACTCCCATCCTTTGAAGAAATTTTCCACAATTTTTTGTGATCCACACAGTCAAAGGCTTTGGCATAGTCAGTGAAGCAGAAGTAGATGTTTTGTTTGTAACTCTCTTCCTTTTTTCAATGATCCAACAGATGCTGGCAGTTTGATCTCTGCCTTTTCTAAATCCAGCTGGAACATCTGGGAGTTCTCAGTTCATGTACTGTTGAAGCCTAGCTTGGACAATTGTTAAATACATATTTTAAATACAAAGAATATTTAACCTATATAAGTTATTATATGGGTTTCCCCAGTGATTCAGCAGGTAAAGAGTCCACCTGTAATGTAGGAGACACAGGAGATGCAGGTTCAGCCCTGGGGTCAAAAAGATCCCCTGGAGAAGGAAATGGCAACCCACTCCTGTTTTCTTACCTGGGAAATTCCATAACAGAGGAGCCTGGTTGGCCACAGTCCGTGGGATCACAAGAGAGTCAGACATGACTGAGCACACACACACACTTGTTAACATATGGCTCAATTTATATAGGTGGTTTACATTCAGTTTATTAGAAACTCAATTATTTCATCAAACTCAGTATATCTTGTTAAAAATATGCAAAGGTAAACATATGTAAGAAAATCTGATATGATAGACACATGATCGGTTTTGGATTAAGCCAATAGAATTTGAATATTTCCATTCAAATTGGCAAAAAGAGTATTGCCACCTCTGCCACTTATTAGCCAGA
Source organism: Bubalus kerabau (assembly GCF_029407905.1). Taxonomy (NCBI): domain Eukaryota; kingdom Metazoa; phylum Chordata; class Mammalia; order Artiodactyla; family Bovidae; genus Bubalus; species Bubalus kerabau. The sequence goes on from NC_073625.1 coordinate 56,227,305, forward strand.
TGACTTTGGGCAAGTTAATAAGTCCCTCTGAGCCTTACTTTTAGGTTAAGTGATAATCACAATACACATCTATTGGATTGTTGTGAGAAATATGTAATATATGTGAAATGTCTTTGTAAGGTGTCTCTGAGAAAGACTTGATCATTTCACCTATGTGCCTGTGTTTGCTCTTAATGATGAACAAGGTGTGTGTGCAATAGATACTAAACCAGTGAAACTCTAGTGTTATCTTCCCTGCTCCAGAAATCCTTTGTTGAAAAAAATCATCAGAGACTCATTTGAATGTTCTTTTTTCTCTTGCACATTTCCTCCTCCCATGGCCACATGTAATCAGTAACCAAGCACCTCAATAACCGTAGGTCAAGTTGATTTCCGATCAGGAAATTACTTCTCTCTGAGTATATGAATAATGATACCATCCCAACAGATTGAACCGAATCTTAAGATTTTACTTTCACTTTTTCCCTCATTTTAAGTTCTTTCCAAAACTGCATCAACAAACTTTTGGAAAATATTATTTAACAAGAATGTCTAAAAAAAAAAAAGGTTTTTAAATGTCAACCTTTTACTCTAAAAGCAGAAATTTAGCTATTAATCAAAATGATAGTATTCTGGCATAAAATATTCCTATTTCTATTATATCAAAATGTTTTTTCTGTAATGATATTTGTTTCTTTTTTATTGACAGTTGACTGTATTTCTAACACAGCATTTCTAGATTTTTACTCACTTTAAGTTTTGCTGAATTTTTCCTTTATCCTTTCTTTACAGAATTTCTAGAATTTATTTCTTGAACATTCTATGTGCTGTTTTTATAAAACAGTTCACTCTTTAATTTGAGCTTTCTTTTAAAAAAAAAAAAAAAGATAATAATGCCTTAACCTTCATTACTTCTGATTTAGAGTATTGTATTTCTGGAGGCCCAGCAGGTGAACAGAACTTCTGATCACTGGGCTATTATATTATTTGAACAAAATATTCTCCTGGGACCTATAAAAGATTCTGATACCTCAAACCTGAATTTAGCTTTGAAGTTGGCATCAGAACTCTTTGTAAAATAGCAGTGTTCTGAAGGAGCTGAGCTTTCTTTGTATATGATTCATCTGGCCATATTCATACAAAATAAATGTACAGAATCAGTAATCAAACAGAGTATACTCATTCCAGCATAGGCCATTTTTACTGGATGATGAAAACAGATCTATTCAACAATCCAGTGATTATTATAGAATGAAAGATTCCTAAATTTAGGGAGAATATAAAAAGCTACTTATTAGATCTTCTTTTGCAGTTGGCTTTCTAAACTTCGAGGTTTATACACCATTCACTGAGAAAAAGTAGAAGTGATTTGACTTTATGTGGTTATGTAAGTTGGATTATTTTACATAATTAAAATATGCTGAGTTTACAGAATTTCATGCCTGCAAAATCAGAGAAAGTCATAATATTTCAGAAATTTGGTTAATTCTAAATTCTAAACTGTGGTTTGATGACAGGACTAGCATGGTAGCATTTTGGCCTATGGAGAAGGAAAAGAGAAAAGCCAGCAGTGTTTCTGGCCTTTACTTTGGTTCTAACTTGCTCCAAATGTCCACATGTCCTATGGTACGTCTCCTGGACAGAAGAGAGTTCAGAGCAGCCATGCCCTGACACTGATCCTTCATGTTATGAATACCCTGGTATATTTGCAAGGAAAAAACTAGAAGAGTCCAAAGCCTCTTCACCATTAGGATCAACTTAGTTTATTGTCTAATTCATTATGAATGATTGTCCAATTCATTATGAGTGATTGTCCTGAACCCTTGGTTTCTTTTACACAGGGATAAGAATGCTTTATCTCAGGCAGATTTTGAGAATTAGGAAAGCTATAGTGTTTGGAGAACACATGATATATTCTTAAGTGGGGTTCCTGGATTTTAAAATGTGTTCACCTTTCTTGTTTTCTTTAATACCTAGAACTCTGAAGTAAGAACTGGAAGTATTCTACTACATCAAATATAAAAACAAATAAAAACCAAGAATTGAAGAGGTCCCTTAGCTAATAGAAAGTTATGAAAGTGAAAGTTGCTCAGTCATGTCTGACTTTTTGTGACCTCATAGAATATACAGTCCATGGAATTCTCCAGGCCAGAATACTGGAGTGGGTAGCCATTCCCTTCTCCAGGGGAGTCTTCCCAACCCAGGGATCGAACTCAGGTCTCCTGCATTGAAGGCAGATTCTTTACCAGCTGAGCCACAAGGGAAGCCCAAGAATACTGGAGTGGGTAGCCTATCCCTTCTCCAGCAGATCTTCCTGACCCAGGAATCGAACTCGGATCCTCTGCATTGCAGGCAGATTCTTTGCTAGCAGAGCTACATGGGAAGCCCAATAGGAGGTTATAGTAGTGTTCAAAAACAAGATAAATATCTCCATGGACAAAAAAAGGGATACATGCTCATAGGCATTAGTCAGGGCTGAAACTGCTGGAAAGGGAGCAGGCAAGGATAGCTAGATTGCTGATCTGAGATGGAAACTTAGTTTTCTGAACCTTACACTAGGAATCCAAGGTGGAATATATGTTTATGGAATCCTGAAGTTGGAACTGGATTTTTTTAAAATTTTGAGATATTTGTAAATTATTTCAAATATAATCAGAATTATCATATTCATCAAATAGATTATAAATTAAAAATAACTGTGCTGATCTTAACATGGAGGTAGCTTCTACATTACAATAAGAGGTTCAAATGTAACTTTTATAAAAGAGTTTACCAGTAAACTAGCTACTGCCTATACTTAACTTTCATCAAGCTAAAAAATACCTATAAAATTAGCAGAGTAAAGTGGTTTTAAACTATAGGCAATGATTATAGAGATTAATGGGGGTCAGACAGCCTAGAATAGCTTTAATGAATAAGTAGATCTCTTTAAGAAAAAATGTTTCCACTTAATATATTGCTATAAATGCTCTCATTAAATGGTTCATATACACATTAGAAAAACATTTTTTTTAAAATTTAAATGTTGTTATAGGGCTCAGAAACAGAATAAATAGCTCTATGGATGAAAAATGAATAGAAACACACAGATGTTAGTCAGGGCTGGAAACTTTCAGAAGAGAAGCAGGCACGGATGTCTGGGAATTTCTTTTCCCAAAATTCTGCACTCATTGTGGCAGTTACAGGACTGGGGTCTGAAACCACTCTCTGCTTAAATCTGTGGGGTCTTATGGGGTTGAAATAAGCTTACCCACCTTTCAGAGAGGCTAAAATCGTTGCAGTAAAATAACATGGCAGAGCCATTGAAAATAGTTCAGAATAAATGTTTCTTAGAGTCTCAATAATATAAAGGAAGAAGGCCATTTAAAATTTTGGAAGGGCAACAAAGAAAAACAAACAGAAAAAAAATGTGAGGAAGGTGAAAAAGGAGGAGAAAGAGGAAGAGACCCTGGTGGGCAGGGGAAAGAAGAAATTGAAATCTTGCAAGTTAAAAATGTGGCCTGGAGATTAAAGGAAAATTTCACAGAAAAAGATCTGTGTATGGTTGAAGAGAGATTTAGTTAAGTGGAAAATTGCTTTGAGAAAGTTATAAGGGACACCAGAAAGGAGATGACAGATGGAATATTCTAAAATGTTCCCATGTCAGTTATCAATTTATTGCCTCTCAGCTCCAGATTCACCCTTCAGCATATTCCCTGAGAAGACAGATGGAATTCCATTAAACTTTGCTCTTATATAATGAGCATGATGCTAAGCTTTCTTGGTAGAGGACACTGAAGCACAGGAAGTACCAGGAAGTGGGAGAAGGTCAGAGTGTGGATGTGAAGACACCAGGTGGAGCTCTGCTCCAGCCACCCACCCAGAACACAAGATCTCAGTAACTTTGCAGCTTTGGCCTGACAATAGCCTTTCTCTGGGACCCTTTAACCATGGAATCCAGAGCCCTGAGAGCTTTCTGCCTCACCAAGGGAAACCCCAACTTGAAAATGGAGTACAAATGTGTGTGCTTTTACTTGTCTTCCTGTCAAATCTGGACCTTAGACCTAAGATACTAATTCACAAAGTTTTCGCCAACATTCACTGCTTTGAGTCCCTGCTAACCAAAATGACAAGTGGTAATGAAAACTTTGTGTGTTGGTATCTTAATCAGCTTGAGCTTTGATAACAAAATATCATAGCTCAGTCACTTAAACAACAAACATTATTTCTCACAGTTCTGAAGGTTGGAAATCCAGCATCAAGGTGCTAAGCAGATTTGGTTCTTGGTGAGGACACTCTTTCTGTTTTGCAGAGGGCTGCCTTCCCATTGTATCCTCACAAAAGAGAGGGCAGCTCTGTTGTCTCTTCCTTTTCTTATACGGACACTAATTCCATCATGAAGACCCCACCCTCCAGACCTCATCTAAACCTAATTACTTCCCAAAGGTCCTTCCTCCAAATACCATTGCACTGGGGGTTAGGGTTTCAACATATAAATTTTGGAACATGAGCATTTAGTCTGTAATGATTGGATATTTTCGTGTGAACGGTGATTATACTAGAATCTTAGAGAGTTTTTCTTTTTATTTGAGTAAGACACAGGGTTTTAATTGGTTTTTGTAAAATGAGTGGCCACTTACAATGAAGTCAAGTTGAGGAGGTGGTAGTGCTTTGCATTTCCCATTTGAAAGTATGTTAGTTCCACAAATATTTACCAGCTCTTTTTGCAATGGTGGAAATGTTCTCTCTCTGCTCTGTCCAATATGATAACCACATGTGGCTCTTGAGCACTTGAAATGCTGCTGGTGCAAATGAGGGATGGAATTTTTAATTGTGTCTAATTTTAATTAATTTAAACTCATAGTTGAACCGCTACAGGTAGCTGATGATTACTGGATTGGACAGCACCGTGCTAGACGTGCGGCCAGAAACGGAACATGAAACAATTCAGTCAAGATACCCTGCTTGTTATGGAGCATGCATGAGTGGGGGCAACAGGGGGAGAAAGGTAGAGATATCAAACATGCAAATGATATGTCGTTGTTGCCTTGTTGCATGGGTGTGTGCTCAATCCTGTCAAAGTCTTTGCAACACCATGGACTGTAGCCTGCCAGGCGCCTCTGTCCATGGAATTTCCCAGACAATGATCCTGGACTGGGTTGCCATTTCCTACTCCAGGGGAGTCTTCCCGGACCCAGGGATCAAACCCACATCTCCTGCATTGGCAGGCAGATTCTTTTCCAATTGCGCCACCTGGGAAGCCCCCGCACATGCTGCACAATGCATCTATTAAAGGCAGAACACAATGATGAGACTGGAAGCTTCCTTAGAATGAGGAGTCAGCCAGGCTTTTCTGACAAGAGAATGTTTGGTCTGGAACGTGGAAAGTGAGCCATGGGGGAAAGGAGCAGAGCATTTCGGGGAGAGGACAGGCAGAGAAGAATGTGGAGTGGTCCTGGAATGGGAAGAACATGGCTGTGGCTGCAGCATCCTTACCCACTACAGGTCCTAGGGACTGAGAAGGAGATGCAGAGCCCATGGACCCAATCACACAGGGCCTGGAAGACCACAGTCAGACGTTTAGATGTGACTCCTAAGCATAATGGGCATTTTCAACAAGGGAATTAAATGATTCGATCTAAATTTAATTTTAAAGGTCATTTGCTGCTGTGTGGAGAATTGTGAAGGACAAGAGAGAGCAGAAACATAAACTTGGAGCTATCTCAGGGGATCAGGAGAGAGAGAATGGGGGCTTCTCCTCAGCTGATGACGTGGGAATAAAGAGAAGGGGACAGATTCTGAATGTGTTTTAGAGGTAGAATCAATGTAATCGGATGGAGGAAGTTAGAAAAAGAAAAGTTCTAGACCACAGGTTTACTGGACTTCTGAGAAAAAGAGGAACAATTGTATTTTTTTTTATTAATGTAACAAATTATCTTTTTTTCTAGCAGCTTCCTATTTTCTTTTCACTTTTATTTATTAAACTATAATTGATTTACAATAGTTAGTTTCAGGTCTACAGCTTCAGATTCTTTTCCATTATAGGTTATTATAAGATATTAAGAATAGTTCCAAAATCACTACAATATTGTAAAGTAATAGCCTCCAATTAAAATAAAGTTTTTTTAAAAAAGAATAGTTCCACATGCTATATAGTAAATTCTTGTTGTTTATCTATTTTATATATAGTGCTGTGTATCTATTCATCTCATATTCCTAATTTAACCCTTTCCCACACTTTTGTTTTCTTTGTCTATGAGTCTATTCTAGGGCCCTTTCCCTTTCTTGAAGTAGTCGATTGGTGAGGAAGTACATTGAACCATTGGTTTATGTATTGGTAGGCCAAGCTTTAGGCAAATATCCCTCTGGGAGCATTGTGAAGTGTGGAGTTACAAGGAATAAAGTAGCATAATCTCTGCAGAGATGGAAGCAGTAGGTTCAGGAAGTTAGTGTCCTGGACAATAGTGTCAGGGGTCAAAGTTTGGATCTCAGGTGGTTGCAGGCACTTCGGTGCTGATTTCTGCTTTCGTGACCCAGAGCCTGTCTTGGCATTGCCCTCCCAACATTTGAGGTCAACCCTTCCTTTTTAAGGATCAGTGTCTTCATCATGGCTACACGTGTAGGTACTGAGACACAAAGATTCGGTGATATTGTTGGCCAAAACCTTAAAGCCATGCGAGAGGAACACTGATACACCTTCAAGTCATGGTCTGTTCAGGCTGCTATAGCAGCCATAGACTGGGTGGCTAAAGCAACCATTTATTTCACACATTTCTAGAAACTGGGAAGTCAAAGACCAGTCAGCATGGTTGGGCACTTAGTGAGGACTCTCTTCCTGGCTTACAGTCAGCTGCTTTCTTGCTGGCATGATGAAGGGGGAGGCAGAGAGCAAACCAGCTCTCTGGTATCTTTTTGAAAAGGGTACTAATCCCATCTTCACCCTCCTGACCTCATCTAGACCTGATTACTTACCAAAGGGCCCAACTCTGAATAGCATCACATTGGGATTAGGGGTTCAACATCTGAATCTTAAGGGGACACAAATATTTGCCCACACTCAGTCCCCAAGGAATTACCTGTGTGTACTGTTTGAAAATCTTTGGTCTCTTAGATGTTTAATGAAGAATTGTCTGGACTCCCTCTACCCCACACCCCCGACCTTCTACCTTTGCCAATATACCCTATTCCTCATCTGAATCTTCTTATTTAAGACAAAAGTATAAAGAGAAAAATATTTTATATAAACTAAATATACTTCATGGATGAATACATTTTCTGCTACATTTTTCTTCCAGTTACAAGCCACTTCTGGAAAATAATTAGGTTTATCTGACAGCAGTACTTGAAAGATTAGAACTAATACCATATTAAAGCTGCATATAATAACATGAAAAGTAAAAAAAAAAAAAGATTCTAGAAGAAATAGGTTCAGATAATCCTAGTACAGGGTATTCTATTTCTTCCTTGCAATTCGCTTTATTGATAGGTACATATTTTTAGCCTTGATCATAGTCAAAATTATAATTGGATAGATTATCCTAGTGAATTCTTAAATCTTGGCTAAACATTTCTTTTATTATTCCCTAAAATTCTTTCATTACTTACTTGTTGAATAATTTTAACAGTAAGTTAAGCAAAACATTTTGAAGCAAATATTCCCTTGAATATATAACATATTCTAGAGGCCAGTAAGTGGCTTTATAGTTAACCATTATCATACATGATATACATAGCTCCTATCATCTATTTACAGAGATAATTAAAACTAATTATTCTTAAGGAAGCCTCTGTAAACCTACGAAAGACTAGAGAACTTATCATCCAGCAGTATATTAGTTTGGTATTCTACCATCAATATTTTTAAGGTGCAGTTTTCAGAAGAATGTATTACATACTCTTGGCCTCAATAATGGTGAATTTTCTTGTAGTTGCTGTAAATTCAAGATTATTTCTTAATAATCTAGCACCCTTTGGTTATCCATTAATAAATGCACTGTGTGTGCTTAGTCGCTCAGTCGTCTCTGACTCTTCGCAACCCCTTGGACTATAGCCCACCAGGCTCCTCTGTCCATGGGATTTTTTTCAGCAAGAATGCTGGAGTGGGTTGCCATTTCATCCTCCAGGGGATCTTCCTGACCCAAGGATCAAAGTCAGAGTCTCTTGCATTGCAGGCGGATTCTTTACCACTGAGTCATTGGGGAAGCCCTAAAATAAATGCACTAATATTTATCAAATGAGATGAATATGTCCTAAGTATAAGTTTTGCCCTCTAATCCAACTGGCTGTCAAAAGGCCCTTGTGAGCTATCAGCGTGTCACAATGATGTAAATTATGTAATAAAAGAAATTATGCAGTTATTTATGTAGAACTTCTTGGAAGAATATGTGATTGTAAGATACAATCAATCTGTTTCATTAAAGACTTTGAAAAACAGATTGTATACCAATAAGCCTGCACATACTATTGGTAGTAGAAAGTATTTTTAGACTCATATCCTCACATTGACTTTGCAAGTGGTATAAAACAAAGTCTACTATAAACCCATAGTTTACTTTCAATACTAACTTTTATGTCCATTTCATACAACTGCTCATTGTACAGAATTCCAGTGACCAGAAAGATAATATTAGCTGGAAGGAACCAAGTCAAAAATAAGGGGGCAAAGGAAAGTTCTGAAAGGAATATCGCTGACACAGAGGAGCCTAAGAATGTGAAGTTTCATTTACATATTATTCATTAGTACTTATATATTTTTAAATCACCTCTTTTGTATAACTAACACTATCAGGCAATGTGGGAGATAAAAAGATTTTATCAACTCTGAAGTTCATAGAATTTATAGTAGGCACACAAGTATTACTTCAGATAAAATATGGAACAATGTAAATGGTATGGATGGAAATGCTTTAAGAGTAGGGGAGAGAGTGTGAGAGACCATTTCTGAATAAAGAGATCAAGGCAGGTTTTATTAGGGAGATAACATTTAACATAGAGGGCATAAGGTGTGCAATGGTTGATTGGAAGACAGTAGGTAGCCCAGGAGGATTGAGCAAAATATAATAATCCTGGAAAGGAAATTTATACTAGTCTGTGAAAGTCAGAAGGCCAGAAATCCAGAGCAACCAGAAACCTAGAGCAATCAATATGTTCTTAAATTCGTTTATGTGCCTCTTGGTACGTGGAACACAGAATCCATGAGTTGTGAGTTCAATGGGCTAGCAGTAAAAGAGACAAAACCTGCCTAACCTACCAGGAAAAAAAAAAAATGAGAAAAAATGGGGGAAAAGATTAGTACTATCACACTTACTTACTACATTGAATTGTAAAAAATACTGTCCTTTCATAATTTTTCTATCTTTACTGTACATTTAGTAAATATTTATTTGAGAACTACATTGAATTGTAAAAAAGACTGTCCTTTCATAATTTTTCTATCTTTACTGTACATTTAGTAAATATTTATTTGAGAGGCATGACATAGTGGTGGGGACCAAGGGGAACTGATTTGGTTTCATTTAGACCGGCCTTCAGATCTCAGGAGCACTAATTGCTTATTGTCTTTCTGAACCACAGTTTCCTCATCTGTAAAATGAGGATAATGCTGTTTCCTTGCAGAGCTCCAGTGTATGTCAAATGAGGTATTATAAGTAAAAGACTTACTGTCACAGGGTCAGGGGTGGACTTACTGCTCAAGAGAAGTTCTCTCCAACTGGGTCTTTTCCAGGGCTCTGATCCTTCTCTTTCTGTGTTTCTTGTCTTCCCCCATAGCTAGGGTCACTTAATCCTTCTGTATAGGCTTTTCTGCCCTCTAAACCTAAGCAAGAATCATGGAAAGAACCCCTGCCGAATATCTGGGACTCCTACCATCCTCTTGGTAGGAGTTCAGCTCTGATCTTGAGTGTTTTTATGTCTTTGACCTTTGGCCCTGTCTCCTCTTCAGAACTTCAGTCTTTCTAAGACCCAGTCTCTATTTTCTTGCCAAATTCCACAGCCTGCACTGTATCCCCTTTTCTCTTGGCTCTGTTGCCTTGGGCCCTGTTCTGGTTAACTGAATCTTGCTGCTTACAACGTTTGCCAACCATGTTTGGGGCCTGACAGGTCTTCAGCTTGAGATCATCTGGTTCTGCATTGAGTCCTAGGCTTGTGCCCTTCAAAGCACTTGTTTGTTTTTTATGGAACTGAGCCACCCCTCCCCACAGAAGCTTTATTAGAGCACTAACCTGGGTCTTTTGCCACACCACTGGAATTTCCCCTGGGCCCCTGCCACTGTGAGGAAGTACGTGATTGCGTGTGCACTCAGTCTGGTGTGGTTCCTGGCACTAGTCCCTCGGTCTACAGGGATCTATCTGTACCAGGCCTGTTAACATCCGCACTGTTCTTCAGGGTACAAGGATGAGTACGACAAGTCCTGTACTTAAGGATCACATAACAAAGCAGAGGAAATGAGGCAGGTACATGACTAGGCACACAATACTTAGACCACGGTAAGCGTGTCAGAGAAGCAAGAATTCTTAGAAGAAATCACATTAGGTTGACACATTTCTGAACTGCCTTGTTGAAAATGACATTTGAGGTGGGCTCTGAGTGTTGGGCTTCCCAGGTGGCTCAGCAGTAAAGAACCTTCCTGCCAATGCAGGAGATGTGGATTTGAAGGCTGGGGTCAGGAAGGTCCCCTGGAGAAGGAAATGGCAACCTACTCCAATATTCTTGCTTGTGGAATCCCATGGGCAGAGGAGGCTGGTGGGCTAAAGTCAATGAGGTCGCAAAGAGTCAGACAAGTCTTAGTGACTGAAAAACAAAACAAAAAAATTGAGTGTTAGATATCAGTTGACAGATAAAGAGAAGCACACAGCTAGAAGCAACATAGACAGAAACGGGGTACCAAGGAAAGAGTAGTGATGTGAATGTGAGAGAGAATCTGGTTTAGGCTACATTATGGAAACTCTTGAGTGCCTCGTCAGGGAAAAAGCACTTAATATGATAAGTAGTAGAAATCAGGGCTGAAGTATAGAGGCACGTCAGCTATTCACTGCTTAAGTCCACGAGATCCATTTCTTACATGTGGCGAGTTGACAAACTTTCTGTTTTATCTGGCCAGACAGGAAAGATTTTAGGCTTTGCAGGCCATGGAGTCTTTGTTGTAACTGCTCAACTCTGCCTTCATAACTCAAGAAGTCACAGACGATATGCAAACAAATGAGCCTGGATGTGTTTTTATAAAAGTTTATTTATGGACATTGAAATTTGAATTTCACAAGATTATTCTTTTGATTTTTTTCAACCATTTCAAAATGTGAAAAAAAAAAAATTCTTAGTTAATAGCTATACAAAAATAGACAGCAGACCAGATTTGGCCCTCAGCATATAGTTTGCCAACTCTGAGATTCAATGTGAAGGATACTCCTGGGACAGTAAAACAAATGTTTTTCTAGATTCCATGTATATGTTTTAATATACCATATTTATTTTTGTCTGTCTGACTTACTTTGCCCTGTATGACAGGCTCTAGGTCCATCTACATCACTACAGATGATCCAATTTCATTTCTTTTTATGGCTGAGTAATTAATATTCCATTATATATATATATATATATATATGTATGTATGTATATATTCACTCACATCTTCTCTATCCATTCATCTATCAGTGGACATTAACATGCTTCTGTTTGCAGATAGTTGTCAATAGTTCTAGAAAAGCAGTACAGAAAACCTATTTGCAGGTCAAGAATAGAGACAGACTTAGAGAACAGACATGTGACCCAGAGGGGAAGAGGGAGTGAGATGAATTGGGAGAGTAGAATTTACATATATACACTGCTGCTCCTGCTAAGTCGTTTCAGTCATGTCCGACTCTGTGCGACCCCATAGAGGGCAGCCTACCAGGCTCCCCCGTCCCTGGGATTCTCCAAGCAAGAATACTGCAGTGGGTTGCCATTTCCTTCTCCAATGCATGAAAGTGAAAAGTGAAAGTGAAGACGCTCAGTCATATCTGACTCTTAGCGACCCCATGGACTGCAGCCTACCAGGCTCCTCCATGCATGGGATTTTCCAGGCAAGAGTACTGGAGTGGGGTGCCATTGCCTTCTCTGACACATATACACTACCATGTGTAAAATAGATAACTGGTGGGAAGCTGCTGTATAACACAGACAGCTTAGCTTGGTGCTCTGTGACAACGTGGAAGCGTGGAATATGGAGTGGGAGGGACTCTGTAGGGGGAGGGGATATATGTATACATATGGAAAACAGAAGGGGGAAAGCAATGACAGATTTTATTTTCTTGTGCTCCAAAATCATTGCAGACCGTGACTGCTGCCATGAAATTAAAAGACACTTGTTCCTTGGAAGGAAAGCTATGACAAACCTAGAGAGCATATTAAAATGAAGAGACATTCTCCCAAATCTTCCCACCCTCTCCCTCTCCCACAGAGTCCATAAGACTATTCTATACATCAGTGTCTCTTTTGCTGTCTCGTACACAGGGTTACTGTTACCATCTTTCTAAATTCATTGAAACATGTAAAATATCATGTATGAAACGAGTTGCCAGTCCAAGTTCGATGCACGGTACTGGATGCTTGGGGATAGTGCACTGGGACGACCCAGAGGGATGGTATGGGGAAGGAGGAGGGAGGAGGGTTCAGGATGGGGAACACATGTATACCTGTGGCGGATTCATTTTGATATTTGGCAAAACTAATACAATCTTGTAAAGTTTAAAAATAAAATAAATTTAAAATAAAATAAAATGAAGAGACATCACTTGGCCAACATAGCTATAGTCAAAGCTAAGGTTTTTCTGGCAGTAGTGTACAAATGTGAGAATTGGACCACAAAGAAGGCTGAGCACCAAAGAATTGAGGCTTTTGAACTGTGGTGCTGGAGAAGACTCTTGAGAGTTACTTGGACTTCAAGGTGATCAAGCCAGTCACTCTTAAAGGAAATCAACCCTGAATATTCAATAGAAGGACTGATGCTGAAGCTGAAGCCTCAATACTTTGGCCACCTGATGCGAAGAGTTAACTCATTGGAAAAGACCCTGATGCTGGGAAAGACTGAAGGCAGGAGGAATAGGGGATGACAGAGGATGAGGTGATTAGATAACATTACTGACTCAATGGACATGAATTTACGCAAACTCCAGGAGACAGTGGAAGACAGAGGAGGCTTGTGTGCTACAGTCCATGGGGTCTCAAAGAGTCAGACATGACATAGTGACTGAACAACAACAACAATAGCTGATTCACTTTGTCGTACAGCAGAAATTAGCACAACATGATAAAGCAATTATCAGTTCAGTTCAGTTCAGTCGCTCAGTCGTGTCCAACTCTTTGCAACCCCATGAATTGCAGCACGCCAGGCCTCCCTGTCCATCACCAACTCCCAGAGTTTACCCAAACTCATGTCCATCGAGTCGATGAGGCCATCCAGCCATCTCATCCTCTGTTGTCCCCTTCTCCTCCTGCCCTCAATCTTCAGCTTCAGGGTCTTTTCCAATGAGTCAACTCTTCGCATCCAGTGGCCAAAGTATTGGAGTTTCAGCTGCAGCATCAGTCCTTCCAATGAACACCCAGGACTGATCTCCTTTAGGATGGACTGGTTGGATCTCCTTGCAGTCCAAGGGACTCTCAAGAGTCTTCTCCAGCACCACAGTTCAAAAGCATCAATTCTTCGGCGTTCAGCTTTCTTTACAGTACAACTCTCACATCCATATATGACCATTGGGAAAACCATAGCCTTGACTAGGTGGACCTTTGTTGGCAAAGTAATGTCTCTGGTTTTGAATATGCTGTCTAGGTTGGTCATAACTTTCCTTCCAAGGAGTAAGTGTCTTTTAATTTCATGGCTACAATCACCATCTGCAGTAATTTTGGAGCCCCCCCAAAATAAAGTCTGACACTGTTTCCACTGTTTCCCCATCTATTTCCAATGAAGTGAAGGGACCAGATGCCATGATCTTAGTTTTTTGAATGTTGAGCTTTAAGGCAACTTTTTCACTGTCCTGTTTCACTTTCATCAAGAGGCTCTTTCGTTCTTCTTCACTTTCTGCCATAAGGGTGGTGTCATCTGCATATCTGAGGTTATTGATGTTTCTCCCGGCAAACTTCATTCCAGCTTGTGCTTCTTCCAGCCCAGCGTTTCTCATGATGTACTCTGCATATAAGTAAAATAAGCGATTATACTCCACCCCTAAAAAAAGACATGGATGGTATTGTCAAAGCTAGATAAGAAACAGAATTGTGGCAAAGAGATGTGAGATAGGAGGCCAATTCTTTCTTTTCTTCTTCTTCTTTTTTTTTTTTTTTTTTTTTTGAGAAGGCCAGTTCTGAGGCTCCGGTCGTAATTCCAGCTGTGTGTATGTGTGTGTGCATGCACGTGCGCTATTTTTGACACATTTTTTGAACTGCCATGTAGAAAGCGACATTTGACCTAGACTTTCTTTTTCTTCACTCTCTATTCCAAAACGACTATACAGTGTGTGACCATCAACCTGACACTGTGATAAGCTCCCTGAATGTCTTTTATAAAAGAGAATAGCAGAAGTGTCTAAAGAGAATAAGAAAAGCAGTCATTCTCAATGTTGTAACAGTAGGGGAAGAGAGCACCCAAACCCTTGAGTCAAAGCAGTTGTATAAGCTGTCAGCCAGAAGAAACAAAGGAGCATTCAGCTTTAACGATAACCTGGTTCTGTTTTATCACGACATCACAAAAAGCATGTTACAAAATTCACTGCTTTCTGTTGCTCTCCATTTGAAAAGCCAGCACTTGGGCAGGTGTCGGAAATCTTGGTTCAGTGACCTTCTGCTTCAGAAAGCTTTATCGCATGGTGGACGTGCTGTCGGCATTCTAGCATGTGGCTGTGGATATCTATTTGTGGCTGGCCTATTGGATCCGTCTTCTGTTGTTTATCACAGCAGAGTTTTGTGGGCCAGTCACTAGGGCAGAAAAGCTCCATGACGAGGTTCAATTAAGAAACTGTCCTAGCGATGGTTTTTAATGTTAGTTACAAAAATCACTGCAGATGGCGATTGCAACCATGAAATTAAAAGATGCTTACTCCTTGGAAGGAAAGTTATGACCAACCTAGATAGCATATTCAAAACCAGAGACGTTATTTTGTCAACAAAGGTCTGTCTAGTCAAAGCTATGGTTTTTCCAGCAGTCATGTATGGATGTGAGAGTTGGACTATAAAGAAAGCTGAGTGCAGAAGAATTGATGCTTTTGAACTGTTGTGTTAGAGAAGACTCTTGAGAGTCCCTTGGACTGCAAGGAGATCCAGACAGTCCATCCTAAAGGAGATCAGTCCTGGGTGTTCATCGGAAGGACTGATGTTGAAGCTGAAACTCCAATACTTTGGCCAGCTGATGTAGAGAGCTGACTCGTTTGAAAAGACCCTGATTCTGGGAAAGATTGAGGGCAGGAGGAGAAGGGGACGACAGAGGATGAGATGGCTGGATGGCATCACCGACTCCATGGACATGAGTTTGGGTAAACTCCAGCAGTTGGTGATGGGCAGTGAGGCCTGGCATCCTGAGGTTCATGGGGTCACAAAGAGTCAGACATAACTGAACAACTGAACTGAACTGACCTGAACCCTAATACTGACTGGTTTATGGTCTTTAATATTTCAGACTAGCAGTCTATGATAATCAAAAAATAGTAAAGATATTCCTAATGTTTATTATCTGTGTGTACAGTCCTGTTACTAACAGCAGTAATGGACGGAGGTCAAACCTAAGCAAATATTTGATCAATATGGGACATACTTTTCTATCAGAGATATATACAAGTGGAATGAACCTTCTTGTAGAAAGTGAATAAGATGCTAAGTTAATAAGAAGTTCTCCTTACAGACAATTTGGTAGGATACTGAAATACTTGACTTGGACTGCTCCTATCCTAATGTTGTAGGATTCCACTAAGTTTTCCAGAGAACCCAAAGCATATTTTAATAGTCGAACCCACATCTTTGAGTATTTTGCATTTAATGTGTTTAAAAGATGACAGTTGCTATTTTCAACATTTTTTTGAATATAAGAAATGGACAAATAGAATATCATGATTAACATTACAAACATTTTATCATCAACAACAAGCTTGAGGTACTAGCAAAATAATTGTGTATAAATTCAGTATCTTTTTGAAGTCTGAGAATACATGTACTCATTAAGTATCCAAATCTATAAAAATCTACTAAAAGATTTTGATAAATCTTTAAGTACATTCCAGGGATATTTTTCAAATAGCTAATACTCAGTCAGTATTTCACCTTCTCCTAAATATGCATCAAACCTTGCAGCCTAGACTTGATGTTGTCACCCTGTAACTGAACCAGGAGAACACCCTCTGGGAACAGAGCATAAGACACCACACAAACTGCCAATTTGGATTAATTCAGTCTTGATGACACAAAAGTGATAACACAAAGGCATCTTCAGGCTCCAATAACTCATGCTTTTGTAATCTTTAATATTTGATATATATCTGAATTTCCTTGCATTTTTTTCATACCCCCTCAATGCTAATATACAAACAGCTCCTTACTTCACTGCTTAGATGTCACAGCTGTTAAACCAGAAGGTCTGGAAATGATACCATTCTCTATGGCTTTAACAGTGGGATAACTTTATCAATGTTGATGTAAAATAGCATAATTCATTTTATCTCACCCAGGCAGGTTTTCTGAGTTTCATACTGCATTATTTATGTACACTACTTGCATTTGAATGGTATCCTAAATTTGGCAAGTCTCTTTGCAGACGTTTATGTTAGTGAGTCACAAACCCCTCTGAAATAAGCAGGATATGTATTATTTACCTAATTTTGTGGCTCTGAAAACAGAGTCCCAAGAGATGACATCTGACTTAGTCCAAATGGTTCAACTGCAGCTTCTGCTCAGCCCTGATGAATCCTACCCCCACGTTGTCTCTGTCACATCACCCTGCATCTTAACCTCATTCCAAAATCAGCTACAGTGGCAACTCTAAGGAGTGCCCAACAATATCCTGCTTATCTGTCCTCCCAGAGCCCTTAGAAGACTACACTCCCCTGACAGCCCTCTTGTAGTCAGTGGACTTCGGAACGGCTCTGTTCACTGGACCATGAACAGAAATGTGTGTCGCTTTTGTATGGCTTTATTAAAGCTTCGATAGGACCTTCCAGCTGTCTCTCCTCCCCTTTGGTGGCAAGTATGGAGGCCACACGTGGGGCCAGTGGTGCCATAAGATACTGAGAGCCTGAATTACTTAGTCACTCACTGCATAGAGGAGAGCTGTCCTGCTGAGTCATCTGACTTAAGCAGATTTCCACTGAGGAACAGATAAACTTTGCCATTTAAGCCACTGAAATTGGGGGCTTGTTTGTCACAATAGCATAAGCTCAGCATATCCTAACATAACTCATCTAGATCTTTTCTGCAGCTCCTAGCAACACTTTACCATTCCATCCCCATGTGCCATGATCTCCAATTAAGATGTTTAAAGAAGGTACAAAAACTCCTCTTGGTTGCTATGGAGACAATAAGGCAAGAGAAGGTGACAGGGATTGGTTCAGGCCCCAGTGCCTTTAGATGTTACATTGAGTTGTCACGGAAAGACTCACTTAAGAGATAAAATTTGACCAATGATTTGAAGCCATGTAGAAATCTTCTGAAAATTGCACTCTCAGCAAAAAGAGAATATTCGGTCATCTGATGTTTTAAGACAACAGTCCCCAACCTATCTGGCATCAGGGACTGGTTTCATGGACTACAGTTTTTCCCTGGGCTGGGCAAAGATGGGGGTTTGTAAATGTGCAGATGGTAATGCAAGCAGAGGAAAGTGATGTGAGGCGGCAGAGAAGCTTCGCTCACTCACCCTCTACTCATCTCCTGCTAATCGGCTGCCCCAGGGGTTGGGGACCCCTGTTTTAGGAGAAGCAAAGAGGCCAATGTAGCTGAAATACAGCGACCAGAGGAGGAGAGTAATGAGAAATGAAATTAGAGGGGAAAAGAGAGAAAAACACATTATACAGGACATGGTGGGCTGTTATAAAGACTTTGGTTCTTACTCTTAGTGAAACTGGAAGCTATTAGAAACTGTGGTGCAGTGTAGTGACATGATTTGGTTTATATTTATCAAGAATTGTCTTCTAAAAGCTTGTTTATGACACTAAAAAGTTATTTACAATGGATGCTGTTGTTGCAATATAATCCCGGCTTCACTCGTGGGCCATTATGATCCTGGAATAATTCTCACCAATCCAATAATGATCGTGTTCACATACAGTGCAAACTGTATCGATGACGATCAGACTTCCTTCTTAGGGTCCCAATAATACACTAGGCCACAGCACCCCAATTTGAATCACTGCCATAAAGCTATCAAAGAAATCTTTGCAAGAGTCTTTAATCTCCTGAATCTCCACTGCAAATTGTCAAAAAGAGTTGGATATCATTTCATAACATATGAAACCAGCACTTGGAGTATCCTAGATGGTGAATATGTTGACCCCACAAACTATTTTGTCAATTCCACCTGGATCTCCAAAAGGAATCTTTGGCTCAAAAAAACAAACAAACCCAAAAAACAAAAACAAAAACCTACTGCCACATAGCTCAAGTTAGAAACCTAAAGATTGATAACCATTTCTAAAACTTCTTTCTTCCATACACCTTTCCAATACACCATTTTACCTTTCTTCCTCAGTTCAGTTCAGTTCAGTTGCTCAGTCATGTCCAACTCTTTGCGACCCCATGGACTGCAGCACGCCAGGCTTCCCTGTCCATCACCAGCTCCTGGAGCTTGCTCAAACTCATGTCCATCGAGTCAGTGATGCTATCCAACCATCTCATTCTTTGTTGTCCCCTTCTCCTGCCTTCAATCTTTCCCAGAATCAGGGTCTTTTCCAGTGAGTCAGTTCTTCGCATCAGGTGGCCAAAGTATTCTTCCTCAGACACACCTTCACATCTAGCCCTCAGTCCTTCTCATGTGAACTGCTGAATCAGCCTCTAATGCATCTCTCAGGCTCCATCCTCTCATTGCACACTGCTGAGCATCTTTCTAAAACACAAATCTGGTTGTGGCACCATTCTCCATGTAAAGAATGAACTAAACTGGGATTTCCCTGACAGTCCAGTGGTTGGGATTTTACCTTCCAATTCAGGAGATGCAGGTTCGATCCCTGGTTAGGGAGTTGAGATTCCACATGTCTTGAGGCCAAAAAGCAAAACATAAAATAGAAGCAATATTCTAACAAATTCAGTTAAAGACTTAAAATGGTCCACATCAAAAAAAAAAAAAAAAAAGAATGAGCTAAACCCCTTTGGACTTAAAAGATTCCTGACCATCAAGTTTCTGCCTGCATTTTTAGCTACATCTCTTGTCACAGTTTTTGCAGCAACCACACACCAGACATCTGTGACTTTGCATATGCCCTCTGCTGGAATATTTCTTCACCTTGTCTAACTGCAAAATTGCTCCTGCTTTCAGCCTCTGCTTATATGCTATACCATTTGTGAAATCTTCCCTGATCTCCCCTCCAGGGCCTCGCATATGTAACTATCTCAATGGTGACTTTGAGCTTACCTCTGTTGTGCCCACAAGACAACTCTGTGCCTGCCAAGCCCCTAAGACAGAGGCAGAGTAGATACATAGTAGGTGCTCAGTCCAAGCTGAGTGAATTAATACTCCAAAATGCCAGTTCAGCTCTACTGCCTGGCATCAACATAATGAAGAGGATGTCATGTCTTTATCCCAATATCCTATAATATTCAGTGGGTAGAAGGGCTTCCCTGGTGGCTCAGATGGTAAAGAATCCACCTGCAATGCAAGAGACCCAGGTTCCATCCCTGCGTCAAGAAGATCCCCTGGAGAAGGAAATGGGCTACCCACTCCAAAATTCTTGCCTGGAGAATTCCATGGACAGAGGAGGTTGGTGGGCTGCAGTCCATGGGTCACAGAGTCAGACACTTTTTCAATGGGTAGAAAGTGGCATTATGTTGTTACATTCTTTGAGGAAAATATGGTAATTTCTTTTAGCAGTTTGTTGGGTAAGTTGAACACAAACAACATTTTAAATTTGAACCTGTCCTTACTTAGGGCTTTTTTTCCCCCTAGCATTTTATTGTTTCAGACTGATTTGTCTTTGTAAATTTTGGCTTGCAGCCGCTGTTATTAAATGATTACCATTCTTCTTGGGGCTGACCTCATTTTCTTGTTCACTGGATACTTTGGCTATGAAAGGGAAACCTGTTGAGAAAAATCAGTCTCTGGTTTCTTGGTTCATATGCAGATCTGAATTCTGAAATTTGTGTAAAAATAGATTTTATTTAAGAGCAACTATTCTAAAATTAATCAAATAATGGAAATTTTAAAGATGCCTGATTCTTAAAGAAAGTACGTTTCAGTGATACAGCATTGTTTAGTATTTGTATTTGGCTCTTATTTTTTCTTATTTATTACAGAACAGCATATGTTCTGAGTTGGGACATTGTTGTTTTTGCCTCATCAACTTGAAACCCCTGTCTAGTCAGCCTAAAGCATGTTTGGTTGAATACCACAATAATATGCCATTATAACTGATAGCTGAGTCATCGGTTTTTATAGGATTGGTACTGTAAAAAGCTGAGTCATATGTCTTGTGTCAAAATTGAGTGTGAGTTTTAAAGCTAAAGTAAAATGAACCCTTGAACATACTCAAGTGAAAAATCATAGCAACCTGTGGGCTGAAGGCTTTCATAGCTACTATTTGATATTTTTTTCCAAGCTGCATCATTATACTCTGTATTTTCATGCAGCAAGTGGAAAAATCCAAGCTCAGAGCTCACTATTCCTGTTATGAAAAGGATGATATTGGAAATGATGCTAGTTTCTCTGTGATCAGCTCTAAATCTTGACCATCGGCTTATCACAAGCTTCATTTGCTTGAAGTTTCCAGTGGCCAAGTGCTCAAATGAGGAACCAGGGTCATTTTAGCACATAGGCAACCACTGAGTTTGGGTAGCAAGCCCTAGAGGTCTCAGAACTTTTTTTTTTCACATTAATATCCAGAAGTTGAATTGCTGGGTAATAGGTAGTTCTAGGGCTTCCCAGGTGATCTTGTGATAAAGAATCCATCTGCCAGTGCAGGAGACATAAGAGACGTGGATTCAATCCCTAAGTTGGGAAGATCCCCTGGAGGAGGGCATGGCAACCCACTCCACTATTCTTGCCTGGAGAATCTCACGGACAGAGGAGCCTGGCCATAGTCCATAGGGGTTGCAGAGAGTTGGACATGACTGAAGTGACTTAACACACATACACACACAAACACACACACGCAGTAGTTCTATTTTTAATTTTTTGAGATGCCTCATACTGTTTTCCATAGTGGCTGCACCAGTTTATAATCCTACCAATCACACACAAGTGTTCCGCTTCCTCTACATTTTCATCAGCTTTTGTTATCTCCTCTTTTTGATGCCAGCCATTCTAACAGACATGAGGTGACATGTCATTATAGTTGTGATTTGTGTATCCTTGATGATTTGGAATGTTGCACACCTTTTCTTGTGGTAGTGTTGGTGGTTTAGTCATAAGTCCTGTTCGGACTCTTGTGACTCCATGGACTATAGCCCACCAGGTTCTTGTGTCCATGGGCTTTGGAGAAGCCTGTATATATATATGCTTATATATATATGCCGTGCTATGCTTAGCCGCTCAGTCGTGTTTGATTTTTTGCGACCCCATGGACTGCAGCCTGCCAGGCTCCTCAGTCTATGGGGATTCTCCAGGCAAGAATACTGGAGTGGGTTGCCATGCCCTTCTCCAGGGGATCTTCCCAACCCAGGTATCGAAACCAGGTCTCCCACATTGCAGGTGGATTCTTTATAAACTGAGCCACCAGGGAAGTCCAAGAACACTTGAGTGGGTGGCCTATCCCTTCTCCAGGGGATCTTCCCATTCCAGGAATTGAATCAGGGTCTCCTGCATTGCAGGCAGATTCTTTACCAGCTGAGTTCCCAGGGAAGCCCATATATATGTACATATATATAGCTATTGAGTTGTTTGAGTACTTTATATATTTTGGACATTAATCTGTTGTCAGATAGATGATTTGCAAATATTTTTGTCTGATTCCATAGGTTTTCTTTTCATTTTGTTGATTTTTTTGTTGATGTGGAATTCTTATAGCTGCATTTAGTGTTTCTGTTATTGTTAACTTTTTCCGCAGTTGTCCTTATGCCATTTCATTGAACTTGCTATTTTTTTAAAATAGCGATAAAAGGACTTTTGTCCTTTGGGCTAAAAAGAATGTTACTAGACAAACAAAGCTTAAAATACAGATATTAGAGCCTTTTAGAATAATTTTGAAAATTAAAATGGATAAGCAATGATGGGGGGCCGTGAAAGGCTCTCTTAAAAAAAAAAATTGAAGATTTACTTTTTTTGTCCCACCTGCCTTTGGCATGGATTTGTAAAATTTAGAATTTTCCCAAGGTTTTTTTTGTTTGTTTTTTTCCCCTACTTTGCACCCTATACTTTTATGACCATGTGAATGGGTAGTACCCAGACAAATGTTTATTGTGACCTTAAAAAAAAAGTCAGTTGATGGGGAGCAAGCTAAAGATTTCTGTCAGCTCCTCATTAGAAGTCTTAAATCTCCAAGAGGCCAGGGCAGTGAATGTTCTTCAAGAGTGGTCTCCAGGCAACAGGATTCCAGGCAGATACTTCAGAGGACACAAAAGTGAACAGAAACAAGATGAGACACTGAGTTTGGAAAAAGGAAGAATTCACAAAAAAATGTAGATGCATTTGAGAGATACATGTCAGAACATTCTCGTGTCTTGGAGAGAGGAGTTAAAAGGTGGCATTTTAACCCATAATTAATTTCTTAGAATATGAGATTTTTAAATTATTTATTCAGGACTTTAATAACATTTGAATTTTTGTCAGTAGAATGGAAAGCTTATTGCTGTTGTTGTTCAGCTGCTCAGTCACGTCTGACTCTCTGTGACCCCACGGACTGCAGTGTGCCAGGCCTCCTTGTCCTTCACTATCTCTCAGAATTTGCTCAAACTCATGTCCATTGAGTAGGTGATGCCATCCAACCATCTCATCCTCTGTCACCTCCTTCTCCTCCTACCCTCAATCTTTGCCAGCATCAGGGCCTATTCCAAAGTCAGTTCTTTGCATCAGGTGGCCAAAGTGAAAGGTTAACATACCCTTAAATAATTTTGGCTCAATTTTGATCACAGACCTCAAATTACTATTTTCTTTTTTAAAGAATGAAATCGGTGATTAGGAAAGCAGGACTTAAATATTTAAAGTGTATCTCACCACTCAGGAAGATACTCTAAATTATCTCACTAATCTCCTAAATAAATGAGGCCCCTGAATATTCTTTTCATTATAATAGTACCTCCCAGTACTTTTAATGGTGATGAAATTACCCTACTGAAATTAAAATTAATATCATAGAGACTTTTTTGTGGACTCCGGTGCAGCTCTAAAATTGAACTTTGTGAAAAAAGTAAAGTCTATTATGTGTTCCACCTACTATTATTTTCCTTGTCCCACCTGCCTCCAGAATCAAGTATAAAATAGACACTGTTGACTACAGTATATACACTCAGACCATATCACTAGGGAAGAACATCAACATTTGGGCAAAAATAAACAAGCACATGGGAATAAGGAATAAAAAGAAAAAAGTCATCATCAAAAATACTCATCTACAGGAACAGAGCACCACCTGTTTCACACATGTTTTTAAAGACAAGAAATTAAATAAAACGTCTTAGCTTTACCATTAACAACAGCTCACTGGTGTATTACAACATAACAATATGAAATAGAAAATATATTTGGAATTAAATATATTATAAATAGACTTAGACACCTGTTTTATGTATACAAGGAATCAAAAGAGCCTTCTAAAAGGAAAAAAAGAGACACTAATATAATACCTTGTCCATGTAGATACAAAGACCAAGAGAAAGTGAAAGGCCCGAGATAATGTAACAATTCTCTATATGCTGGAAGGGTTACAGCCTGAAATAATTAGTATACAGGAAGGAAACAGTGACTTTAACTTTCTTTTAAAATGTTTAATTTCATAAATAACTTGTTCTCTTATTGCCTTACAAATGTTTCTTACCTTTCTTGTCAAACTTGCTATGCATTTTCATCGGCTCTCTGAATATCCTCCAAAGCAAGCCACATTCATATATCCTATTCATCTCTTTTAGCAAGACCGGGAAAAAAAATGCAGTTATCAAATTTACACACAGCGAATGAATTCTGCCCATGCTGCATTTTGAATTGGGGAGGAACGTGTTCTTGATCGCATTGCCTTGGCTTGATTTCTGAACATTTCTGTCCTTTGTCCTTTGACTCTCTATACAGACTATTCTAAATTTCCAAGACATGTTGCTTGATTTCATTACATCCTGGATGCATACATCAGTGCTTTATTTTAAAAATCCAGCTGGATTTCTTAGGTTGCAAAGCACATTGTATTGTGAATGCGTTTATTGTCTTGGAATGTCAGGTTTTGTTATTGCTTTTACTTTTCTACTCAGAAGTTATGTATATTCCTTTCTACCCTAAGGCATTGAAGTATTAGGGCTGGTAAGCCAAGATCCTTTGATGGGTGGGTTTTTTTTTCCACATTCATTAAAATATACTTATCTGTTGACACTTTTAATAGTACTCATCAGCTTTCTCTCAGGATGTGCTGTTTGTCTTCAATACATTTTCCCAGCCATCATTAATTCTTACAACACTTCAGAGAGGCACATAGGTGAGCATCAGTTGTCGGATTTTCATGCAGTCTAACTGTGGGAAACCTTCCATCAAGATAACAAAATGACATTGGGACCCATTATCTCCACTGTACAGATGAAGAAAATGAGCACAGAAGATGAAGTGGTGAAGCAAGGGAACAGAACGAGAGGCTGTGTGAACAGAGTGCAAACACTTTTCCAATCCCAGCTCTCAAACCCTGGCTCGTTTGTATTTGATCTTCTTACAGATCTCTCTCTCGACTGCAGAAAAAGAGACCTAACTGGATGGCGTGCTTTAGAAACTTCTGAATAAAACTTTCCCTAAGAATTATTAAGTGATACCATTAAAGAAAGGCTTTCCAGGTGGCGCTAACAGTAAAGAACCCGCCTGCCAATGCAGTTAGACATAAGAGACACAGGTTCGATCCCTGGGTTGGGAAGATCCCCTGCAAGAGGGCATGGCAACCACTCCAGTATTCTTGCCTGGAGAATCCCTTGGACAGAGGAACATGGCTGGCTGCAGTCCATAGCGTCACAAAGAGTCAGACACGACTGAAGTGACTTAGCATGCACTCATGCAGCACATAGTTAAAGAAAAACCAATAATCACACCATGGTTTGTGATCCTCAGTTGAGCACTAGGCATTGGGTAGCATCTATTCAGAATGGGGCTTTGCCACCTGACTGATTTGGTTCTCAGGGAAAAATCATTTACTAGGATTTCTCTGGGGCTTCCCAGGTGGCTCGGTGGTAAAGGATCCACCTGCCTAGCAGGATACTTGGGTTTGATCCCTGGGTCAGAAAGACCCCCTGGAGGAGGGCATGGTAACCCACTCCAGTATTCTTGCCTGGGAAATCCCATGGACGGAGGACTTGGTGGGCTACCGTCCATCGGGTTGCAAAGAGTCAGACACGACTTAGCGACAAGAACTCGAGGTATAGTCGCTAGAGCTTTCTCTCTCTGCCGTGTGAAAGGTAGTCATCTGGAAGACAGGAAGAGGGCACCTTGGTCTTGGACTTCCCAGCCTCCAGAGTTGTTTGCTGTGTTGTTTAAGTCACCCAGTCTATGGTATTTCTTAAAGCAGCCTGAGCTAAGACACTGCCTTGTGTTTAGCTGGGATATAAATTCCCCAGACCCATCCCTTTAGCTCTCCTTCCCTGTATTGCCGTAGACCTCTCCTCTGGCCAGAAAATACTGCTTTCTGTTCATTTTTCCTCCCTTTCCAGTTTTCCTTCAAATTACTCAAGACCATAATTCCTCCCCTTCAGCCAGTCTGGTACCTTTACTGATATTTGGCATTCTGTGTGCATCAAGACCCAGCAGTTTTTCACTAATACAACCTCCTGCCTGTCTGCCCAACTTCATTTCCAGTTTCACTCATGATTGCCCTTAGTTTCTGCTCCCAAATGCCCTGTGTTCTCTCTCTCCTCCTGTATCTGTTTCTTGCTTTGCTATATTCATTTTTAGTAGCTGCCATAACAAATTACCAAAAACTGTAGTTTAAACAATAGAAATTTGTTCCATAGTTCTGTGGTCAGAAGTCCCAAATCGAGGTGTCAGCAGGGCTATGTTCCCTCTGGAGGCCCTAGAGAAGAAATTTTTCTCACCTTGTCCAGTGTCCAGTGTTTGCTGACATTCCTTGGCTTGTGCTCAAACTTCTGCCTCCGTTGCTTTGCATTCTGCTCTTCTGTCAAACTCTCCAGTGTGCCCTTCATAAGATACTTCACACTGCAGTTAGAGTCTACCCAGGTAATCTAAGCCAGTTAGAGTCCACCAGGGTCTTCCTTGGGGGATCAGATGGTATCGAGTACGCCGGGAATGCAAAAGACCCAGGCTCGATCCCTGGGTCAGGAAGATCCCCTGGAGAAGGGAAGGGCAACCCACTCCAATATTCTTGCCTGGAGAATCCCCTGGACAGACAAAGCTAGCGGGCTATAGTCCATGGAGTTGCAAAGATTCAGACATGACTGAGCAACTAACATTTTCACTTTCACACTTTCCTGGGTAATCTAGGATGATCCCTTGATCTCAAGATCAAAGAGATCTTTTGAGCTCATTTCATTTACAAATGAAACATAAATTTCATTACATTACATCTGCAAAGGTCCTTTTCAAATAAGGTAATGTCCACAGATTCCGGGAATTAGAACATGGACATGTCTGTTGGAGGAATGCCATTGAACCCACTATGCTTGGCAGTGCCTTTTCTTACCTCCCTGTCGGAATCCCCGTCTACACTCTTGTTTCAGGCAATCTCTTTTGTCATTATATCCATATCCCCCTGAAACACAATTGTCTTGTTACTTACACCCTTACTTTATGCTCTCCCTTTTACCAGGGTTTTCAGAGCATGAAAACCTTTCATTTATTTCATTCATTTCAACCTTATTGCTAGTTAGCTCCTCAAGCCCACCTGCAACTATTAGTCAAATACCTTCCTGCCATCAAAGCTGTACACAGCGCTTGCTTTACTGATCTTTCTCTTTTAAAATATCCCTTCTCTCTTCCGATTTCCCATAGGTTGTTTTCTCTTCCTGAATCCTTTGTTTCCTTCCTTGACTAATTCACCTTTCAAATCTCATTTTAATCACCACTTCTTAATATTTCTAAATATTATCTATTATGTTCTAACTTATTATCCATCTTTCTTCCATGGTAGAGGCCCATGGACGGAGGAGCCTGGTAGGCTGCAGTCCATGGGGTCGCGAAGAGTCGGACACGACTGAGGGACTTCCCTTTCACTTTCATGCATTGGAGAAGGCAATGGCAAACCACTCCAGTGTTCTTGCCCGGAGAATCCCAGGGATAGGAGCCTGGTGGGCTGCCATCTATAGGGTCGCACAGAGTCAGACATGACTGAAGTGATTTAGCAGCAGTAGCAGCAGAGGCCAAGGCAGATGCTTTCTGGATCACTGTTGTGTCCTCAGCTCCTAAGCAAACACCTGAATAGGTATTTCATCACAACTGATGAATATATGAAGACATGTGTTCTTCACTCTCTTTTCAATATCTTATCAAGTACAAGAAATGGAAATCTTCTCAAACTCATGCCAAATTTAGCTGCTTGGAGCTTAAAACCAAATGAAAATATATGATATGGATGAAATGGGAACTCAACTTGAGATCCAGTTTTTGTGTGTGTGTGCTTAGTCACTCAGTTGTGTCTGACTCTTTGTGACCCCATGGACTGTAGGCCACCAGGCTCCTCTGTCCATGGGGATTCTCCAGGCAAGAAAGCTAGAGTGGGTTGTCATGCCTTCCTCCAGTGGATTTTCCCAACCCAGGGATCAAACCCAGGTCTCCCACATTGCAGGGGGATTCTTTACCGATTGAGCCATCAGGGAAGCCCAAGATCCAGTTTAGATATTATAATTCAGTTGTGTGTGCTCCATTGCTCAGTCGTGTCTGACTCTTTGTGACCCTTTGCACTGAGCCTGACAGGCTCTTCTGTCCATGGAATTTTTCAGGCAAGAATACTGGAGTGGGTTGCCATTTCCTCCTCTCAAGGACCCAAGGATCCTTCCTGACCCAAGGATCTAACCCACGTCTCTTATGTCTCCTGAATTACAGGTGGATTCTTTACCACTGAGCTATCAGAGAAGCCCTTTTAATTCAGCGGACAGCATAGAATCAGTACTTACATGTGGGTTTCCTAAAAGACTCATGTTTTGATTGTCTTTCAGTGTAGAAAAAAAAATGTGTGTTTCTAAGGTATTTTGAAGCATAACATTTAGGAGCCTTGATTTTAAATTGATTTCCCGCAAAGCAATTAGTTTCACATTATCACAGTATTATCAGAGACAGGATATATGATGCTTTCTGAGGTTGGACACTTCACTGAGTTCAAGGCATTTTAATAACTTGAGCTTAAAATAGTAAAAGACCAAATTGTATTTCTTAGCCCCATGTGATGCTAGACCTTCCTTTAGGGAATATTATAAGAAGCAAATTAGTAGCAGAAGGGAAAAATAAAAGTCAATATTTATAGAATAGAACCCAAAGGTTCTGCGACTATTTTTCTTTATAGGTATGCTTCTCATAGCCCTCTTGCTAGCTGATTTTCTTTTAAAAAATGACCTTGTCTTTCCTATAAAATCAAATCCAAATTCTTGCTAAAGGGTCTATTTTATGTTCTTTGACCTGAGTAATACAAGATTGATGAAACAGTCTTTGAAATCATGAACTCCTGAATTGATTGACATAATCCCAAACTGTGTACATAAAATGTTATTGGTGTTGTTCACTGGAATTTTTATGATTTAGATTTCCTGATAAGGGTAGATGGTGGGAAAGGGCTCATTTGCAAAATGTGGTTGATATTGTTCAGTTCCTAAGTCACATCTGACTCTTTTTGATCCCGTGGACTGCAGCACACCAGGCTCCCCTGTCCTCCACTGTCTCCCAGATTTTTGCTCAAATTCATGTTCACTGAGTCAGTGATGCTATCTAACCATCTCATCTTCTGCCACCCCCTTCTCCTTTTGCCTTCAATCCTTCATGATTTGCAAATTAAATCTGAGCAAATGTGAGAACGTTTTAAGGACCAGTCAAAATTATTAAGATTGTTGGCTTTGATTTCAAATAAAGAATAATAATTTAAAAAAAACTTGATGCCAGTGACACTTGGTGAACCTAAATTGAGTACTTTTAGCAACCTTCTTACATCATCAAAACCAAGTAATTAATATGTTAGTGTCCAATAAGTGCCTTTCATTATCAGAAGATGCTTTCAAGTTTGTCATTCCACTGGACCTCAACCGTGCAAAAACAGTTAAGAGAAATTTGAAGAATAGTTAAAAATGACTAAAGGAAATTAACGTACACATTTCCATTAAGAGTCCCTCACATCCACTAGATAATTGATCTTTCTTGCTGAATGTGGGTTAGGTTAGCAATAGAACAGTACATTGGATGAATAGGGATCTGTACAAATTGGCAGTTTCTGAACGAATAGTTGCTGAACTAAATTTCCTCCCTATTTCAGAAACACTGATATGCCTATTTCCATGGAGCCAAACGTATCAGTTATTCAGTTTCTTTATGTCTGTAACATTTTGTTAATGTTTGCTAGTTTTTTATATTACGCCTCAGAAACATTTTTCTATGTTGAATATTCACAGCTGAATATTCACTGTGTAAACTATGGTACCTTCCCATATCTTAAATGCATTTAGTAGTTTAAGAATATGAAATAGAATGAGGACTGAACAGAAAATAACAGTAATATTCATAATAATATTTATCCATTTCTGTAATTTCTGTAAATAGAAATGTTTTGACTTAAATCGTTATCTTTTTTTTGTTGAGCAATTGTTTCCACATATCTGAGTCCACTTGGTGTTTCTTTTCTCTGAGCCCCATCCTTCACCTCCTGAACCAATTTCAACTGAGACTGAAAGCTTCTAGGCAGCTTTAGATCTCTTTGTTACTCCAACTCATTGATTCCTAACTCTCGCTCTATATTAGCACCGTCAGGGTAATTTTAAAAATATAATAATATCTGCATATCATCCCCAGAGGTTCTGGCTTCATTGAGTTGTATTTGGACCCAGGTATCAATATTTGTAACCACAGTTAGTCCAACTTGAGTGAAATGCCTGTCCTCAGATCTGTTCCATGTAACACATGGGGGAAATACCACTGTTCTTGTTCAGTTGCTTAGTCATGTCCGACTCTTTGCAACCCCATGGACTATAGCTTGCCAGGCTCCTCTGTCCACTGGATTCTCCAGATAAGAATACTGGAATGGGTTGCCATTTCCCCCTCCAGGGAATCTTCCCAACCCAGGGATCAACTTGAGTCTCCTGCATTGGCAGGTGGATTCTTTACCACTGCCACCTGGGTGTGACTGAATTTAAATCTAACATGAAGACAGATCTGAGGACCAGTCTTCACTCTGAGGCAAAATGGGATTGGGTTTCATATTCTTTACCAAATCAGGCACCCTATGGGGCCTGATAGAAGTTTCATCTTGGAAGCTTCATCAAGTTTTAGGATGTAATATTTCCAGGGGCCCACACTAGCTGGACTTAAATTCTGTTTCCTGAGTTGAAACCACTTATGACATCTCATTCTGATAACAGAATTCTTGCCCCAAACTGAAACTCAGAGACATGAGTGGTACGAACCAGATTTACACACTGGTGTGTTGAATCCACATCCTGTGCTCTGAGTCATGGCACTGATGCATTAGACAGGACAGCTAGGCTGTGCTGCAGAAACAGATAAACCCTGAAATCTCAGTGGCTCAACCCAATGCCATATTACTTCTTGATCATATCAGCAGCTCACTTGTGTGGCTCTCCTTGAAGCCATGATCAGGGACTCCGCCTCCTTCCATATTGTGGGCTCACCATCCCAGAATCCTTTGCTTCCATCCACCTAGGCTGGGCTAGTGTTAACAAAGTTCATGTTCATGGGCACGGGGAGGCCAAACAAACTGAAACTTCATGGAGTTTGGAGCAAAGGAAGGTTTATGGCAAGGCCTTGCAAGGAAACAAAGTGACTCAAGCCCTAAAATGTCTTGAGCTCCCTTAAGTTTCAGCATTTTTAAAATCCAGGTGAGGGAGGGGGGTGTCGAAGGTACCTGATCAGACCTGCACAATTTTTGTATTAATAGGAAGAATAGGTTGGTGTCTGAGAGGTTAACATGATCTGTCCTTAGGCCCTAAGATGCCCAGGGCTATGTGCTTATTGTCACCAAGTTCTTATATTGCATTTGGTGGGGGGTTTTCATGTCTGCAAAACAACTCAGGCAATTTCCATCCAATACTGTTATTGGTCCGTCTAGTCAAAGCTATGGTTTTTCTAGTAGTCATGTGTGGATGTGAGAGTTGCACTGTAAAGAAGGCTGAGCACTGAACAATTGATGCTTTTGAACTGCGGTGTTGGAGAAGACTCCTTGAAGAGCAAGCCAACCAGCCCATCCTAAAGGAGATCAGTCCTGAATATTCATTGGAAGGACTGATGCTGAAGCTGAAACTCTAATACTCTGGCCAGCTGATGTGAAGAACTGACTCATTTGAAAAGACCCTGATGCTGGGAATGACTGAAGGAGGGAGGAGAAGAGGATGACAGAGGATGAGATGGTTGGATGGCATCACCAACTCAATGGACATGAGTTTGAGTAAACTCCGGGAGTTGGTGATGGACAGGGAGGCCTGTTGTGCTGTAGGTCATGGGGTTGCAAAGAGTCAGACACGATTGAGCAACTGAACTGACCAACTGTTATCTAGGTGCTTCAGAGAGAAGCTAAAGCAGAGGATATGGAAGAAGGCCTGACCCCAGGCCTCATAGGGTCCAGCTTGGTTACAGTAGTGAAAGGTGGTAAGGAAGGAACACCAGCTATCAGCTGATCTTGACAGGAAGCAATGCACCTTTTCCTTTAATATTCTGTTGGGGAGAATCAGTCACATAGCCCCTCCCTTCCCAGATGCAAGGAAAGCTGGGAAATATAGAGGAGGAGCAGGTAACTCTTACTATCGCCATAGCAACCTGCTGCCAGCACTCATCTGCCCTAGATGGATCTGCAGAACTAAAGACTGGTTTAGTGGCTTAGTCGCTAAGTCCCGTCTGGCTCTTGAGACCCCCATGGACTGTAGCCCTCTAGGTTTCTCTGTCCATGGAATTTTCCAGGCAAGAATTCTGGAGCAGGTTGCTGTTTCCTCCTCCAGAGGATCTTCCAAACCCAGGGATGGAACCAATGCCTCCTGCATTGTAGGCAACCTCTGCATTGGCGGGTGGATTCTTTACTGCTGAGCCACCAGGGATTTTCTATTGCTGTGTTTCTTCTTGTTGGACCCACCTCTCTGCTCAACCTGCATTGAAGTGATCAGAAGAATCTTTGTGTTTTGTTGATGATTCATTACTTGCTGTTCTGCCCATCCACACAGGCAATATAAGTTACTTAAATAACCTACTGTTTGCCTCATCTTGCTAGACTACATAGCTTATGTTGGCTAACAGCTTTTTCCCCAGTAAGAGAGCTGTTATTTTTTTGGGCTACTCTTCCAATTTGACTGTGCTACTAGATAGAAAAGGATGAAATCTGCCTAGTTTAAGAGACATACAAATAAGAGACAAAACTGATGTTATACCACTCTGGTGGTTCAAATCAGGCAAAATGCCCTCCCTGTATATTGCATGGCTGTCAGAGTAGTATCCTAGCCCATTGGAATGTCAGAGAATAGAGTGAGACATCCAAGCACATTATAATAGCTGCTTCTAAAATTGCACTGAATCCATCTGATTTTTAAATCTTTTATTCTCTCTATTTTTAAAAAAAATCATATAAAATATCTTCCACACCAACTGTTGTATTATAGTATGGCTATTTTTGACAAGATCTTTGAGGTAAAACCATGACTTTCCAAAGTAGAAATAATAAAGAGCTGTCTTGATACTATGCATGTGTACATACAGTTATAATTACTTATGTAAAATACTGAATACTACCTTGATGATTTTTACATCTTCACAGACTTGAGGCTGTTGCTCATATTGACGATAAATGAGATAAGATTACTGAGAAGAGATAGTCTCTTTCCATCTTAGAAATGGAGATGATGTTTGGAAGAGATTTGTGTGCCTAAATAGAGCATAAATTACAATGAGCCAATATTCATTTTCTTGGACTGTAATTAATTATCACACTGAAGTTTAACTCTTCTAATCTTTCTTCTGTGTTCATTAGGTTGCGATTTCCACCTCTGTTCTGCTTTCCTTTCTTGACCTGCAGCAGCTGTATAATTAAAGTGGAATTTCTGCTAATTAGTTGTGGTACTGGGGAGCTAGAGGGGACCTGGGGCATCATCTGATCCAATTAGATTCTAACTGCACAAAGACTTGGATCAGAAGATCAGACTGCAGAAACAATCTAAGAATAACTCAAAGACTACTATTTTTAATTTATGTTTTACAGAGGTTTAAGGACATTGGTTTCAGAGAAGGGCAATTAAGAGTTCACTGATTATACAAATAAAGCAAACTTCCTATCTATGCATGCTCATTATGCTAAAAGTTTATGTAATACAATATTAAAGGGTACATATGCTTTTCCATAAACATACGCATCTCTGGAAAACACACTTGGTTGAAATGAGACCAGCGGGCAGCAAGGGTGAGCAGTTTATCTTCTGCTCTCTGACATCTGATTCTGATACTTCTCTTCTTTCCTATGAAAACTCCGAGCTTTCTCTCTGCAGAGGTCCCTTCTGTGAGAGAGATAAGAGATCTGGTGAACTAAATCCATTGAAGTGTCACATACTTACAAGGAATTATTCACTAATGAAAAAGATGCCTCTGGATATTGTGACTTTCAAGTGCTGGGAGTGTCCAAAGACTTTGGGGGCCTAGGGATAGCACAAAGTTAAACAGTCCTTTAGGAGTTAGAATTTGATGACCTGAAGACGCTGTTAACTTCATGTTCTATGTTCTATTGTCTGTGTTTTTGAACTCCCTCCTCCCCACCTCTGCCCCATTTTCATGGTCAAGTTCAGTCTTTCACCATGTTTTGCCCAGAGAATGACAATGGCCTTTCATTAGGACTACTTGGGTACAGCCTGGTACCCATCAAATCCACTCTTCACATTACCCTTAGATTGATCCATGCTGTAGCTTTTCACTTGTTTTTCCGTTATCCTCAATACAAAAGGTCAAGTTCTTTACAGTGTTATTGAAGACCCTCCTAATATCCCCCCCAACCCCCTGCTTATTCTTCTGTCTCATCTCCCTCTTTTCTGTTTCAGCAGCTCTCAACTTTTCATGGTCCTTTAACCACATCACAGTCTTTCATCCCTATGACATTTATATTTTGCTCTTCTGATCTCAAATGTGCTTCTGCTCTAATCCCCTCAATCCGCTTTGATTAATTCCTCATCTTCCTTTAAGATTCAGGACAGGTTACCTCCTTCGGGAATCTATCCATCCACAAGGACTGCCCTCCAAAAACATGCATATACACCTCCATCTTCTTTCAATGATAAACCTTCTCTCACACACCCCATGTCCACTCCCCCACACACACTCACACATTTGTCCTCTGCTGTCGTAGAACCTTCTCCATGCTTATCCTATCTGCATTCAGTGCTGTGTGTTGTAATTACATACGTGTGAACGTGTCTTCCTCAGGCTCTGTCTTCCTTGAAACTCCAAACATATTTTGGGAATGTGCAAATATGATTAGAGTTATATAGTTTAAGATTCTTTAGGGACCTCCCTGGGTGACCCAGTGGCTAAGACTCCATGCTCCCAATGCAGGACGCCTGGGTTCAGTCCTTGATTGGGGAACTAGTCCCACATGCCACCAAAAAAAAAGATCCTATGTGCTGCAACTAAGACCCAATGCAGACAAATAAATAAATAAATAACTTTAAAAATATTCTTTGAAATATGGTCTTTCAAAACAGATGGCCACTAGAAAGCCTTGTAGTCTCACACCTCTGTATTTGTCTGAAGTTATCATTCTGATTTTGTGGTACCACATATATATTTAGATGAAGGATGAACAGAACTGAGATTTGGAGGCATTTGCCTTTGTCTGTCCTTCAATTTTTTTACAATCCTAGCTTACATCCATGAACTTGGGCTTGGAATCCTAATGTCAACTATATAAAGTTATTGTGCCTGTGAATTGTCTCTGTTATTGTTTGCCAAACTCCTGTCACTGCTTTGGAATTAATCACCTCTGTAAAGAATCTGCCTGCAATGCATTCATTCCCTGGGTCAGAAAGATCCCCTGGGGAAGGAAATGGCAACCCACTCCAGTATTCTTGCCTGGAGAACCCCGTGGACAGAGGAGCCTGGTGGGCTACAGTCCATGGGGTTGCAAAGAGTTGGACATGACTGACTGACTAAACAAGAGCAGTGATGTTTCCCCGGTGTGTTTCTGCATTGGTTACATGTAACAGATCTGAGGACAGGCATTTCCCTCAAGTTGGCCTAACTGTGGTATTCCGGGCCTTGGACCACCTGAGCCAATCACATTCCTCCTCTGGGACTGAAACTCCTGTACAGTAAGTCCCCCACATATGAATGAGTTCCATTCTGAGAGTGCATTCGTAAGTCCAGTTTGTTTGTAAGTCCAACAAAGTTAGCCTGGGTATCTAATTAACACAACCGGCTATGAAGTACTATACTAAGTTTATAAGTTTTCACACAAATAATATGTAAAAACAAACACACAAAATAAAGAAAACAGTATAATCTTGCACTACAGTTCCTTGAAAATTACAGTAGAACAGTACAACAGGGCTTCCAATGCGGGAGATGCAGGTTCAATCCCTAGGTTGGGAAGATCCCCTGGAGAAAGTAATGGCAAGCCACTCCAGTATTCTTGCCTGGAAAGTCCCATGGACAGAGGAGCCTGGTGGGCTACAGACCATGGGGTTGCAAAGAGTCAGACATGAGTGAGCAACTAACAAACGATACAACAGCTCGCATACAGGGGCTGGCATCGAATGAACAAGGCAGGAAGAGTTACATATCTAGGCATCTCATCATCCATCTGCATCTTTGAAAGTTCACAGCTTGAAGCTTCTTATGTAGTGGATTTACCATAATGAGACATGGTTGAAATCAGTTTTCCTCTCATGGCATAAGACTCACACTGTATGGAGCTACGTAGAGGCAGCCATCTACATTGAGAGAATGACACTGATGCTGTGATGAGGATGTATTGTTTGTGCATGATCTTAAGAATCATTTAAGTGAGTATGAGGCTATATCCTATAAAGAAGCAAAGTGGGACAGCTCTGATCTACCACATTAGGCTGGTGCAGGTGAGATTGAGAACAAGACTTCCAGAGAGGTGAGAGCAGGCAGCCTGTCTTGGGGCCTGGGCAGCCCTGAGCTGCGGGAGCTGTGTGCAGATAATAAACATCAGAACCGAGCAAATCCCTGGTGGGCCTAGAACGGAGACCACCCCAGCAGATGGTGCTCAGTCACAGGTTTGTCTCAACCGAGGATGGGAACTTGCTAGGGTCCGCAAAGAGGACCACAGGTGTTTGGGTGGGCTGGGTGCCTTGTAATGTGTATAGTCTAGCAGTTGACAGAGCTACCTGTGAAAATACTGCATTTGGTGGCACATGGGCTCATGGCCCAGTGGTCCATTACATCATCAAGGTCTGTTAGGTTTAGAAGGCAGAAGGCAGGGAAACCTGTGTGCAGTGGCTGTGTCTACTTAAATCTGGTTCATGACTGCATGTCTTATATATTCTTCACTTTAAGACATCTTTATGAACTGTATATGGTATAGCAAGGGGCAGTCATCCTCATGGGAAATGCTCCACACTCTTGTCTCTCATGTACCACCTGATTCAATCTGTCATCAGGCTTCCCAGGTGGCTCAGACGGTAAAGAATCTGCCTGCAATGCAGGAGACCCAGGTTCGATCCCCAGATCAGGAAGATCTCCTGGAAAAGGAAATGGCAACCCACTCCAGTATTCTTGCCTAAGGACAGAGGAGCCTGGCGGGTCACAAAGGGTTGCAAAGAGTCGGACATGACTGAGTGACTAATGCTCAATCAGTCATCAGGTCTCAGGGCTTCCATTTCCCAGATATTCCAGGAATCTCTTCTCCCCTCTTCTTTGCTTCCTAAAGAGACTTTGTTCCTCTTCATCTGTCTATTGTTCATGCGAGTATCTGGCATAGCAGAAAGACTCCATAAACATGTGGGGAATGGTTGAAAGAATAAGAGCAAGGCAGTCCACTGCCATATAAACAGCTCTGGGATGAAAATTAGGACTGCTTGGCTTTGTTCCTTACAGCAAAACTAGCTGCTGCTGCTGCTAAGTCACTTCAGTCGTGTCTGACTCTGTGCGACCCCATAGACGGCAGCCCACCAGGCTCCCCCGTCCCTGGGATTCTCCAGGCAAGAACACTGGAGTGGGTTGCCATTTCCTTCTCCAATGCATGAAAGTGAAAAGTGAAAGTGAAGTCGCTCAGTCATGTCCGACTCTTAGTGACCCCATGGACTGCGGCCTACCAGGCTCCTCCGTCCATGGGATTTTCCAGGCAAAAGTACTGGAGTGGGGTGCCATTGCCTTCTCCAAAACTAGCTAGAAGGTAGTTATTTTTGACTCTCAAGGATTTGATTTTTTTCATCTACAAAAAGTGAGTTGGCTTTTATTTCACAAAAACACTCTCTAGGTCAAAAAACTCTTATATGCATCTAAGAAGTAGTAAAAAATCATTACTATTCTCTTGAATTGATTGTATTCATTAAAAAAAAAGAACGGTTCTCTTTTGCTGAGTATGATCAAATTCTTTGATTATTTTATTGTCTTTAGTCTTCTATGCCTGGAGACAGTTGACCTTCAAAATCTCTCTTTTAAATTAATTTTGATTGGAGTATCATTGATTTACGATGTTGTGTGAGTTTCTGCTATATAGCAAAGTGAATCAGCTATACGTGTACATACATCCCCTCTTTTTTTTTAATTTCCTTTTCATTTAGATCACCACAGAGCACTGAGTAGAGTTCCCTTAGCCATACAGTAGGTTTTCATCAAAATCTCTTTTTGTTTATTATCCCATACGTGCCTCTAAAATCCTTGGAGGCAGATACCACGTATCCCTCAATTTTGCATCCTGGCACCCAGAATAGTCCAGTACATGGTGATAACCTATATATATATTTCCTGAATAAAGCAATGACTGTTCATTATGTAGCAATTGCACTTCAAAATTACATAGGGACTTACCTGGTGCCAAAGTGGATAATAATTGCTTGCCAATGCAGGTGACAGGGGCTTGATCCCTGGTCTGGGAAGATTCCACATGCCAGGGGAGCAACTAAGCCCTTGTGCTACAGCTACTGAGCTGTAGAGCCTAAAAGCCACAACTACTGAAACCTGCGCACCTAGAGCCTGTGCTCCGCAACAGGAAAAGCCACTGAAATGAGAAACCTGTGCCCTGCCACGAGGAGCAGCTCCTACCCACTGCAGCTAGAGAAAGCCCAGGCAAACCAGTTAAGATCCTTGCAGCCACAATAAATAAATAAAAATTAAAAAGTAAGGCATTAATTGATTTGAGAGAATAGCATTGAAACATGTATATTACCATATGTGAAACAGATCACCAGTCCAAGTTCAATGCATGAAGCAGGGTACTCAAAGCGGGTGCCCTGGGACAACCCAGAGGGATGGGATGCGGAGGGAGGTGTGAGGGGGGTTCAGGATGGGGGACACATGTACACCCATGGCTGATTCATGTCAATGAATGGCAAAACCACTACAATATTGTAAAGTAATTAGCCTCCAATTAAAATAAATTAATCATTTTTTTAAGTAATACATTAACGAAAACATTTCATGTCTATAAATAAAATAAAATTGCAGGCATAATGACTGAGGAATAAATCAAACATTTCAAGACCATGACTGGAAATTTCAACCAACTTGAAATTCTATTTTTTTCAATTCTATTTTTCCAAATATTACTGCTAAATAAATAATGAAATGAATCACATTTGTGAATATTGCACAGAAGTGTTCTGGTAACTTCTGTAATTATGAATGACTGTGTTTAAATTTTGACTGACAGTGTATTATGCTGTGCTGTCTCAGAGCTAGACTGACAATGAGTCAGATCATGGCATTGGGAATGTACACGGTGTACAGAATGTCAAGTAGTTCTTCACTCAGATTCCTATTTTTCTAAATTAAAGTTAAATATGTTCATGTGTTCACATGCTCAGTCATGTCTGACTCTTTTGCAATCCCATGGACTCTAGCCCACCAGGCTCCTCTGTCCTTGGAATTCTCCTGGCGAGAATACTGGAGTGGGTTGCCATTTCCTCCTCCGGGAATCTTTCCAACCTAGGGATGGAACCTGAGTCTCCTGCATTGGCAGGCGGATTCTTTACCACTAGCGCCACCTGGGAAGCCCAATATGTTCATATATGATCATATATATGTGGTCAAACAATTAATTGATATTATTAATATTATTTTATTATATGGATTTGGTCTTCACTGAACTCACTTTACAAATCTAACATGGGAATTGGGCACTTGTTCAGAAAATTTGGTCAGTGGAGATAAATGCAAACCAAACAATTCTCAAAGGGTACTTTTTGACTTGAGTTATTCTTGCTTTCCTCATCAATCAAATCAAGAGATCATTCAGGTCACTCTGCCATTCACAACACATCCAAGACCATTTTTTATTCTCATTTTGTATATATCTTTGATGTATAGTCAATGAAGGGATTCTTTCAAAGGTCTCTCACTGAGTCATAAAAGTTTAATTCTACATAAGATGGAAGATGAATAATCTCACTTTAGTAGAAGGGAATGCAGACTCATGCGTTCTTGGTTCTGTGGTTTTATGGAACATTTTCCCAGCAATCTCAGAGTGCCTGTGTGCTCCTAGGAACTGCTATTTGCACATTACGTATTTCTTTTTGTTTACCCAGTGAGCTTATTGTGGCAAAAGAGTAGTATTAGGTAAGATTAGGTCGAGTAGTATCTCTCTCTCTCTCTCTCTCTCTCACACACACACAACTTTAAAATAAGAGAGGTTTTAATAATTTTTTAAATAGTTTGCTTCTGTCTCATGTAAAGGAAATCTAGAGATAGGCAACTGGGAGTGATATAACATCTTCATGTAGTTATTAGAGATGCCTACTTCATTAAATTCATACCTCCCCCATCTCTAGGTGAACTAGCCTCATGGTGCTACATGACATCACACCCACATTATAGAAAACAAGATGGCAGGTAAGATAAGGAAGAAGGGGCAAAAAACCCAACCTAGCCACCTTTAAGGAGGTTTCTTGTGTGATTTCACAAAACATTTTACTTACAACGTTTTTCCAGAACTTTACCACATAAAAAGAGTATTTTTAAGAGTATCTGGAAAAAAAAGTATTTATTCCAGCATGTACCCAGTTAACTTATATCAAGAGTTCTTGATATAAGAACTATCTATCAAGATATAAATATCTATCTATCAAGAATAGATATTGAGGTAGACAATTGTCTACCACAGGGACTGAGACAGTAAATGAAGTGAATTTAAAACATTTAGGGGAAAAAATTAGTTTCTAATTTTATTATTCTGAGGACAACAGAGAAGTTACCTGTAAAACCCCAAGAAAGAGGATAAGTTCAATGATGTTATTAGAGAGAGGGACTAAACTGAAAAAAAAAGGCAACATAAATAGCTTTGTCATGTCTGAATTTTACAGGATTTTTTTTTTGAAAGTTATATGGACTTATTGGGGAAATCATATGGACTGATGTTTCTGCTCTTCATAAGCATTTTATACATTGAATGGTAGCAATATTTAGCAATAACTTGCTGAAATTATAGCCATCTTATTATCTATATATGTATATATAGATAAATAGATACAGATATAGATATATTTAGTTCTGGAGTCCTACTGTTTTTAATAAAAGGGACAGAACTAAATACTCTTCATATTGAAAACCATACTCAATTGAGCATGTTTTTCAATTCTAACTCTTCTATACTGATTTATCAAAGCAACAAAGAGGAAAATGTACATTTTTAAATTAAGCAAGTTTTGCTGAAGTTATATGCCTTACAAACTGTAGATAGGAGTAAAATAAAATATGAGTTTTGAAGATTTTGAGCATGAAAATTTGTATTACATATTTTATTTATTTTTTTAAATTTTATTTTATTTTTAAACTTTACAATATTGTATTGGCTTTGCCAAACATCGAAATGAATCTGCCACAGGTATACACGTGTTCCCCATCCTGAACCCCCCTCCCTCCTCCCTCCCCACACCCTCCCTCTGAGTCGTCCCAGTGCACCAGCCCCAAGCATCCAGCATCATGCATCGAACCTGGACTGGCAACTTGTTTCATACCTGATAGTATACATGTTTCAATGCCATTCTCCCAAATATTCCCACCCTCTCCCTCTCCCACAGAGTCCATAAGACTGTTCTATACATCAGTGTCTCTTTTGCTGTCTCGTATACAGGGTTATTGTTACCATCTTTCTAAATTCCATATATATGTGTTAGTATACTGTATTGGTGTTTTTCTTTCTGGCTTACTTCACTCTGTATAATAGGCTCCAGTTTCATCCACCTAACTAGAACTGATTCAAATGCATTCTTTTTAATAACTGAGTAATACTCCATTGTGTATATGTACCATAGCTTTCTTATCCATTCATCTGCTGATGGACATCTAGGTTGCTTCCATGTCCTGGCTATTATGTGTATTACATATTTTAATGCACTGGCCAAAAGACTAATTATCGAGCAAATAAATGAGTCAGAAGAAAAATTTTACCAAGTTTTATCTTTCTCATGTGTGCTTTTTACTTTCAGCCCAGGAGTTGGAATGATTTTTTTTTTTCATAATTTAATTAATCACTTTGTGCATTAGTTCCCTGGTGGCTCAGTGGTAAAGAATTTGCCTGCCATTGCAGGAGATGCTGGTTTGACCCCTGGGTCAGGAAGATCCCCCAGAGAAGGGAATGGCAACCTGCCCCAATATTCTTGCCTGGGAAATCCCAGAGAAGCCTTGTGGGCTATAGTCCATATGGTTGCAAAGAGTCAAACACAACTTAGTAACTAAAAAAACAAAAAGCAAATTAATCACTTATGGATTATTATAAATAAATAAGATTATTTAATATTTCCTTCTTTAATAGAAAGACAAAATGCTTTTGCTGCATTTATGACTTATTTTTCATTATAATAGGAAATTAACTCATCTTAAGTTTATTCTTTTGAAGTTGTAGTTATTCCAGAAAAATCTCTTCTAGAAGTTTTCTCTCTCACTTAATGTACTTCTTAAAATCTCTTATGTTCATTTGAAAAGTTTCTCCTAATAGAAATATTTTATAATTCTGCCTGCATCTTTTACAGGCATCAAATATCTCTGCAGCTTTTTTTTTTCTATTTAATAGGCCATGACACGAGTTAGTTGGTTTCCCTGGTGGCTCAGACAATGAAGAATCTGCCTGCAATGCAGGAAACCTGGATTTGATCCCTAGTTTGGGAAAACCTGTGGAGACGGGAATGGCAACCCACGCCAGTAATCCTTGCCTGGAGAATTCCATGGTCAGAGGAGTCTGGCGGGCTACAGTCAATAGGATCCCAAAGAGCGGACACAGTTGAGAGACTAGTCGCTCAGTCGTGTCCTGTAGCCCGCATTGCGTGGAACCTGGGTCTCCCACTCTGCAAGCAGATTCTTTACCGTCTGAGCCACCAGGGAAGTGAAAGTGAAGGTGAAAGTCGCTTGGTACTGTCCGACTCTTTGTTATCCCATGGACTATAGTCCATGGAATTCTCCAGGCCAGAATACTAGAGTGGGTAACCTTTCCCTTCTC
This sequence comes from Bubalus kerabau, assembly GCF_029407905.1. Lineage (NCBI taxonomy): Eukaryota > Metazoa > Chordata > Mammalia > Artiodactyla > Bovidae > Bubalus > Bubalus kerabau. Next base: position 56,270,336 of record NC_073625.1, read on the forward strand.
CAGGGGATCTGCCCAATCCAGGGATGGAACCCAGGTCTCCCTCATTGAAGGCAGATTCTTTACCAGCTGAGCCATCAGGCAAGCCCAAGAATACCAGAATGGGTATCCTATCCCTTCTCTAGCAGATCTTCCCGACCCAGGAATTGAACCAGGGTCTCTTGCACTGCAGGCTAATTCTTTATCAACTGAGCTATCAAGAAAGCCCCAAGTCACCAGGGAAGCCCCTATTTAATAGGGACTGATGTAATTAAATTATCGCGTGGTATATTCATAAGTCTTTCATATTATGCTATTTTATAAAATGAATTTGTATGTCAGAGAAAGAAGTGAAATAACCTAATGGCATTCTTTTCATATTTACTATTACCGTAAACATTAATTAATAGCAAAACCATGTCAAGATATATATTTTTTTAAGTTGGTGTATAGCGGTACTGAGGTTTAAATGTGTTGCAAATATTATTGTAACAATCGCAACATTATCAGTATCCTTTTTACTTATGAAAAGCTACTTGTGGAATAAAATATATTAACTCTGAGCCTTGTTATAAACCCCCATCTCCCATCAGAGCTACTACAAGTACATTAAGTCTGACCCTGTTCCCACTGTTTCCCCATCTATTTGCCATGAAGTGATGGGACCAGATGCCATGATCTTAGTTTTCTGAATGTTGAGGTTTAAGCCCACTTTTTCACTCTCCTCTTTCACTTTCATCAAGAGGCTTTTTAGTTCCTCTTCACTTTCTGCCATAAGGGTGGTGTCATCTGCATATCTGAGATTATTGATATTTCTCCCGGCAATCTTGATTCCAGCTTGTGCTTCTTCCAGTCCAGCGTTTCTCATGATGTACTCTGCATATAAGTTAAATAAACAGGGTGACAATATACAGCCTTGATGTACTCCTTTTCCTATTTGGAAAATGCTTTACTTGCCATTTATTACCAGTTGATTATAAAGGATACAACTCATGAACAGTCAAAAGGGAGGAATATGATGCATAGAGCAAAGCATTTAGGAGGGGAAGTGGACTTGCAGAGCTGCTGTGCCCCCTCCAGGCCCACCACCATCCCAGCACCTTGTGTTCACCAACCTGGAAGCTCTCTGAACCCCCATAAAAAGGGGGATTTTAATGGAGGTTTCCTTTGTGGGCATGATAGATGACGTTGTTGTTGTTCAGTCACTCAGTCATGTCGGACTCTTTGCAATCCCATGGACTGCATGCAGCACACCAGGCTTCCCTGTCCTTCACTATCTCCTGGAGTTTGCTCAGACTCGTTTCCATTGAGTTGATGATGCCACCAACTGTCTCATCCTCTATCCCCGTCTCCTCTTGCCCTCAGTCTTTCATAGCATCAGGGTCTTTTCAGTGTGTCGGCTCTTCGAATCAGGTGGCCAAAGTATTGGAGCTTCAGCTTCAGCATCAGTCCTTCCAATGAATATTGAGGGTTGCTTTCCTTTAGGATGGACTGAAGTTTGATCTCCTTGCAGTTCAAGGACTCTGAAGGGTCTTCTCCATTCGTAGAGACGTGGATGGACCTAGAGAGTGTCATACAGAGTGAAGTAAGTCAGACAAACAAATGTTGGGTACTAATGCATATATGTGGAATCTAGAAAATGGTATAGATGATTCTATTTGCAAAGGAGAAATAGAGACACAGACATGGAGGACAAGCATATAGGTACCAAGAGGGACAGGAAGGGTGGGAGGAACTGAGAGACTGGGATCAACACATACACACTATTGATACTATTTTAAAAATAGATCACTGATGAGAACATACTGTATAGCACAGGGAACTCGACTTAGTTCACTGTGGTGACCTGGACTGTGGGTCCAAAAGGCAGGGGATATATGTATATGTATATGTATATGTATATGTATAGCTGACTAATTTTGCTTTACAGAATAAATTAACACAACATTGTAAAGCAGCTATACTCCAATAAAAATTAATTCAAAAAGAAAAAAAAACGTTATTTACCACTGGTGGTTAACTCAGTCTCTAGCCTCTCATCCCTTCTCTGGAGGTCAGAAGTGGGACTGAACGTTCCAACCCTCTAATTATGCTTTGGTCTTTCTGGAGACCAGACCCCCTGTTTAAGGTTTCTAGGGGCCACCAGGGATCTCTTTGGCATACAAAAGACACTTCAGTCACTTCAGAGATTCTGAAGGTTTTATTTATTATACCACGGTGTTAGTCGTCACCACTCATGCTCTGTGGTGAAATGAGGCTTCCCTGGTGGCTCAGACAGTAAAGAATCCGCCTGTAATGGGAAAGACTTGGGTTCAGTCCCTGGGTTGGGAAGAGCCCCTGGAGAAGGGAATGGCAACCCACTCCAATATTCTTGCCTGGAGAATTCTATGGACAGACGAGCCTGGAGGGCTACAGAATGTGGGGTTGCACAGAGTCTAACACTTTCACTTTTCAGTACAAATTGTCTTGCCTATGCTGCTGCTGCTGCCGCTAAGTCGCTTCAGTCGTGTCCGACTCTGTGCGACCCCATAGACGGCAGCCCACCAGGCTCCGCCGTCCCTGGGATATGCTAGTGCTTGCTTTGCTACCATTTTGTTACTGCCATGTTTCACAAAACATCATCTAGGGAAAGGCAGCATTAATTTATTCACAAGTGAATTAAATCAGAGCCCCATACACTTATTCTATAAAGCACAGGATGGTAAATATTTTAGGCTTTGTGCCCATGTGGTCTCTGTCGCAACTGCTCTGCTTTGCCATTCTAGCATCAGAACAGTCAAACAACAGGTCAACAAATGATTTGGCTTTGCTCCAATCAAACTTTATTTACTGAAACAGCCAGTGGGCCCCGTTTGGTTCATGGCCATAGTTCACCTTCCCTTAGACTAAACTGAGTAAAAAAGTCATTCGCTATAATAAATAACTATAATGGATGTTTAAAAGAAGAATTTATTCACAAACCTTTGATATTTTGCCTGGTGAACTAACTGCTTTTGTTTAGTACCAAGCTCATGTGAAATTATGAAAAGCACGAAAGCATAATTACTTGTGAAACTGTAGAATTCATAAAAGGTGTTGCAGTAGTCCCCTGAAAATAGAAATTTCTCTTTGCATATATAAATATTTACATGAATTATGCTTTATAATCCAAAAAGTCATCAATTAAAATTAAAAAGAACAACACCAAAAAGAAGTTATATTTCTTTCTTTTCCCAAGAAAAATGCCCTTTCAGGTTTGATCTGAATAAGGGATTAACAGGTGCCTTTAGGAAATACTTTCATTACAGAGAAAGAATTTTGTGTATTAGTCCCTAATAGTTTAATAAGTCGGAGAAGGCAATGGCACCCCACTCCAGTACTCTTGCCTGGAAAATCCCATGGATGGAGGGGCCTGGTAGGCTGCAGTCCATGGGGTCGCTAAGAGTCGGACACGACTGAGCGATTTCACTTTCACTTTTCACTTTCCTGCATTGGAGAAGGAAATGGCAACCCACTCCAGTGTTCTTGCCTGGAGAATCCCAGGGACAGGGGAGCCTGGTGGGCTGCCGTCTATGGGGTTGCACAGAGTCGGACACGACTGAAGCGACTTGGCAGCAGCAGCAGCAGTTTAATAAGTGTGGGTAAGGTTAGGGGCTTCCCTTATGGCTTAGCAGGTAAAGAATCTGCCTGCAATGCAAGAGACAGAGGAGACAAGGGTTTGATCCCTGGGTCAGGAAGATCCCCTGGAGGAGGAAATGACTACCCATTCCAGTATTCTTGCATGGAGAATCCCATGAACAGAGGAGACTTGGAATGCTTCAATCAAAGGGTCGAAAAGAGTCAAACATGACTGAGTGACCAAGCACAAAAGTTTAGCTTAATTTGTGTATTAAAAATTTTGGACCAGTTTTAATATGTATATCTTCCCTGGTGGCTCAGACGGTAAAGCGTCTGCCTACAGTGTGGGAGACCTGGGTTCGATCCCTGGGTCAGGAAGATCCTCTGGAGAAGGAAATGGCACCCCACTCCAGTACTCTTGCCTGGAAAATCCCATGGACGGAGGAGCATAGTAGGCTACAGTCCATGGGGTCACAAAGAGTCGGACACAACTGAGCGACTTCATTTCACTTCACTTTAATATGTATAGGAAAAGCTCAAAATCATAGGAGATATATATATATAATATAAATGACACAGTTTTTCCCTAAAAACACAAGTAATATTGAAAACTATGTTTTTAAGGTTATTCATTCATTTTTAATCTCTTCCATAAGGATGTTTTTATATTGTACTTTAAAAAATCACTTTACAGTTTAAACAACACCATATATTGCAATATTTTGGTTTTTTTAGAGTAGATGCACATTTACTTATTCCTCCCTCTGAGTACTTTAAAACCCTTGATATTACATATAAAACAAACAAGAAAATTCTGAAAGGTGAAGAAAAGAAGGCAGAGCAGCCAGGAACCCCATGGGCTGAAGACCAACACAATAGTGAGCTCCCTGGGTTTTCTTTTCACCTCATTTCTCCCAGGTTTATAGGTGAAGAAACTGACAACCCATAGATAGCAATGGAAGCAGATAATAAAAACCCCAACAAAAGCCTGATCTCTTCAGTCAAAGGACCCAGAAAGAAACAGTCTAGCAAAACAGAAAATTCTTAGACAGTAACAACTGGGCTAACTTAACTATAGCCAAACACCATAAGGGAAAAAAAACAAACCACTCCATCCAAGTGCCTATCAGGAAAGGTCAAGTGTGAAGTCTAGACAGAACAGAAAAGCTGCAAAATGTATGGAGCAAAACACATAAAAGAGAAACACAGAAACCCAAAATTATAGTTGGAAACTTCAACATCCTTCACCAACAATTAGTAGAACCAGACAGAAACAAGGATATAGAATTGATTAACAAGGATATAGAAGAACTGAACAATATCATCAACCAACAAAATCTAATCAACATTTATAAAATACCCTATCCAGCAACAAGAAAATATACAGAGCCCAAAAACACACCCAAAGAGCAAGCCAACTGATTTTTGACAAAGGTGTAAAAGCAGGGCAATGGAAGAAGGATAGTGTCTTCAATAAATCATGCCAGAGTAGTTGGATATCAATGGGCAAAATAAATGAAGCTCAATCTAAATCTGACACCATGTACAAAATTAAGTCAAAATGGATCATAGATTTAAACATCAAACATAAAACTACAATGAAACATAAGAGAATCTTCAGAAACTAGGGCTTGGAGAAGAGTTCTTAGACATGACAATAAAAGCACAGTTCATAAAAAAAAATTGATAAATTGGATTTCATTAAAATGAAAAACTTTCACTTTTGCCAAAGACTCTATAAAGAAGATGAAAAGGCAAGCTGCAACCTGGGAGAAAATACTTACAATTTACTTATCTGAGAAGGGACTCATATCCAGAATATCCAAAGAACTCTCAAAAATTCAACAGTAAAAACACAAACAATCCGATAAGAACGTGAGCAAAAGATAGGAAACATTTCACTGAAGAAGATATAGAAATGGCAAATCTGTTCATTAAAAAATGTTCAGCTTCACTAACTAAAGGGAAATGTAAATTAAGGTCACAATGAGATATCACTGCACACCTACTAAAATAGCTAAAATAAAAAATAATGGCAATGTCAAATGTTGGCAAGGATGTATAGAAACTGGATCTCTCCTACGCTGCTAGTGGAAATGTAAAATAGTACTGTCAGTCTGGAAAATAGTTGGCAGTTTCTTTTAAAATAGAATATATGCTTGTATATCCTAGCAGTCCTACTTGTGAGCATTTATTCTGGAGAACTGAATACTTATGTCCACATAAAAACCAGTATGTAATTGTTCATAGCAGTTTTATAAATGGAAAAGGCAAAACTAGATATAACCAAAATGTCCTATAATAAGTAACGGCTTAATAAACTAGGTTATAGCCATACTATTCTCAGTGAACTCCGGGAGTTAGTGAGGGACAGGGAGGCCTGGCGTGCTGTGATTCATGGGGTCGCAAGGAGTCGGACACGACTGAGTGACTGATCTGATCTGATCTGATGGAATATTACACAGTAATAAAAAGGAATGTATTGCTATACATGAAAGTCAAGATGGCTTCTAAGGACATCATACTGAATGAAGAAGACTGTTTTAGAAAGTCACATGCTATGTGATTCCATTTGTATAACACTCTTGAAATGGCAAAATTATAGAAATAGAGGACAGATTAGTGGTAGGGGTTATTGATGGTGGTAGGTGTGTGTATGACTATAAAGAAGGAGCACAAGGAAATATTTTGTGGTAATGGAAGAGTACCTTGCTTACTGAATTGGTTGCATAAATCTATGCATGTGTTAAAATGACATAGAACCAACCATGAAAGTGAAAGTCACTCAGTCATGTTCAACTCTTTGTGACCCCATGGATTACAGACTCCATGGAATTCTCCAGGCCAGAATACTGTAGTGGGTAGCTGTTCCCTTCTCCAGGGGATCTTTCCAACCCAGGGATCTAATCCAGGTCTCCTGCATTGCAGACAGATTCTTTACCAGCTGAGCTACCAGGGAAGCCCAAGAGTACTGGAGTGGGTAGCCTATCTCTTCTCTAGGGGATCTTCCCAAGCCAGGAATTGAACCGGGATCTCCTGTATTGCAGGCGGATTCTTTACCAGCTGAGCTACCAGGGAAGCCCTACACACACTTTATACCAATTGCAAGTTTCTAGTTTTAATGTTGTACTTGGGCTATCTAGGGCTTCCCTGGTGGCTCAGAGGGTAAAGAATCCACCTGCAATGCCAGAGACTTGGGTTCGATCCCTGGGTTGGGAAGATCCCCTGGAGAAGGGAATGGCGACCCACTCCAGTATTCTGTCCTGGTGAATTCCATGGATAGAAAAGCCTGGCAGGCTACACGACTAAAAGCAACTTGCACTTTTCACTTTGACTACCTAAGATGTACCTTTGGGGAAAACGTGGTGAAGGATACACATGACCTCTCTGCACGACTTTTGCAACTTCCTGGGAATCTATAATTATTTCAAATTAGAAGTTTAGAAAAGAAAAAATATGCAAACCTTGTAATGCTTTCTTTCAAAAAAATACATTCCCTAAATTTTTTCAAGGATTTTATGATGTCAAATTTCTCAACTTAGACTGTCTTTCCAACAAATGACTAAACCAAATATTTTATATACTGGAAGGTTACTGTTTATTTTTTAATTTAATAACTGAGTAAATAATGCTATAAATTTTATACTTGCCATGTTTTAAATAACTAACTTATAATTACTAATGGGTATCAAAGTATCAAGGACATGAAAATCATGATTTAATCAAAAAACCTCTTAACACATTAATTACAACCTCATTATTGACCTCAAGAGCAGACACTTTTGCTGGAGCTGCTGACAAGAAAATAAAATGTGACTGATTTTCTACTTTTTTATATTTAAAGAGGAATTAATGAATATAAATATGCCTCAATTTGATGTCTTAGCTTCCGTAGCACACACTTTGGAAACTCTACGCCTAAATAATTGGGCCATTGATTATTTCTGGGACATGAATTAAGCCCTCCAATTTAATCTTATTTAGACCTAAAAATTACAATGAAAAAGAGGTTTCCAGATCACTTTTTTTTTTTAATTTCACGTTATCTCCTTTGATAAATCTTTTTCCTTGAAAGGATTTATTTACTGAACTGCTAGACTCTGTCATTCTTTAATTGCTAATAGCCCATCCAAATATCTCATGTTCTACTTTCATAATTTACTAACAAAGTTAAAATTGTGTAGGAATACTTTAAAGGAGTCTATTGGAATGCAAATGAAGTATTCTGTTTGTTTTTTTTAAGTGAGTGGGTGAAAGTCATAAAGAGAAGATTTCTACTGCAAAGCGTATATACAGATAGGTCCACAGTTCCTTATCTGCAATTCTGAAATCCTTAAAAAAAAAAAAAACAACCTGAAAAGTAAAGGTTTTATACAGTACAATTGGTGGCAAGCCTGGACCTGAATGAACCTGGGATTTTTTATAGCTTCCATGTAATCTAAGTGTTAATATTCAGAAATGTTCATGTGTTATGCCCCAGATGCTGGCTGTGGGAATATCATACAATATACAGTATATGTATATTCCCTTTCCAAAATCTGAACATTCCTGGCTTATGAACATACCTAGACCCAAGGACTTGGGATGGGAGATCATGGACCTGTCCTAGAAAAGTACAGGATAGCTGTTTATATAGCACTTGAGAATAGGACCTTATTGACGTGACCAATGAATCCAGGAGCACAGTTATTTCATGACATTGAATTCTAGAGGAGAGTCAGAAAAGCACCAAGCTGACCTTTATTTCATTAATAAGCAAACTGGGGCATTGAGCAGCTTGCCCAAGATTACCCAAGGCTACAGTTGGAATCATGGCAGTCTGGCTTTAGAAGTCATGCTTTTAAAGCACAGATTTCGTTACTAAAGACTTATCCTGAAAGCCTCCCCCGTCACGGCAGAATGAGACTGAGTCTCTGAGATGAAAGCCCAAGGATTTTTTTAAAGTTCATACTCTTATGGATAAAACTCTAGGCTCCAGGAAACTGGCAGCCAGCCCAGTTCATGTTCCCCAAGTATGAAACTGGAGGATCCTTTTAAGGAGTAAAATCTACAATCCAAAGAAAAACAAAACATGAGAACTAACCTCAGTTGACCCCCTACTGTGGGGTTCATCTGTCCAGTACTGACTTTGCACGCTGAAATACCAACCCACAAATTTTAACATAGGAGTAGATTCAGGAATCATTGAGCAAGCTCTGGCAGATATTGGAGGACAGAAGAGCCTGGAGTGCTGCAGTCCATGGGGTTCCAAAAAGTCAGACACAACTTTGTGACTGAACAACAACCACAGTAGACATTTAAGGAAAATGTTAAACAGATCAAAGTAAACAATCAACAAAAAGGAGCCTAGGCAGGACAGAGGAAATAGGAAAAAATAGTCTCAAAAAATATATTATCATGAGTACGTTAGAGATTAATAGAAGAAATTGCATCCATAAAAGTAAAAAAAGGACATTATGAAAAAACGGAAGTGAAATAAAGGATAAGATAGAGCACCTGGAAACAAAAAATATGATCGCTGAAATTCTAGAATTCAGTAAAATTTTAGAAGATAAAGTCAATGAAATTCCCCACAAAGTAATTCAAGCAAATAGGGATAAGAAAAATCAGAGAAGTTATCCAGGAGACTAAGAGGCTTATTTCAGAATAGGTTTCCAGGAAGAGAAGCAGAGAAAATGCTAGAAAGGAAATTATTAATTTATGGAATGGTTTCAAGAACTGAAAAACTTAATTTTTTTTTTAACATTATTCTTAAGAACTTTCCTAAAAGGGCACTTTTCATATATTCATGGAATTGTATTTGAAAGGCTGAGGAATCCCTATGAGTCTTTTAAATAAATGTAATTTTGCTTTTCTTTTTTAGGGGCACAGCAATTGCTGGCATAGTATTTGGAATCGTGTTCATCATGGGGGTCATTGCTGGAATTGCCATATGCATCTGCATGTGCATGAAAAACAACCGTGGGACCCGGGTGGGTGTCATCAGGACCACCCACATCAATGCCATCTCCTCTTACCCTGGTAAGCAATACTGCTTACTCATTCTGAAGGAGGAGTCAGATTTGTTAGTTATGCTCTGGTTCTGGGAGAGAAGAATCATTAAAGATTCTCACTGGAATAATCCCCAAGTATGTAGGATGCTTCTTAGTTAATGTAGATTGAAGCTCTAACTTTTAGTGGAGGTTACTTAGATCTGCATTATAATATCTACCTTGGACTGCAAGGAGATCCCAGTCCATTCTGAAGGAGATCAGCCCTGGGATTTCTTTGGAAAGAATGATGCTAAAGCTGAAACTCCAGTACTTTGCCCACCTCATGCGAAGAGTTGACTCATTGGAAAAGACTCTGATGCTGGGAGGGATTGGGGGCAGGAGGAGAAGGGGACGACAGAGGATGAGATGGCTGGATGGCATCACTGACTCGATGGACATGAGTCTCAGTGAACTCCAGGAGTTGGTGATGGACAGGGAGGCCTGGCGTGCTGGGATTCATGGGGTTGCAAAGAGTCGGACACGACTGAGTGACTGATCTGATCTGATCTGATCTGATTTGAGGATATTCATATGTTCAATGATTGTCTTATTGACTACAATTGCCAACCTGCCATAGTTAAGAGAAATAGACAATTCACACCTACTGTGTCTATCTGCCAGTGAGTTTTGACAAATAATTATCCAGAAAGAACAAGTTACATGTCTGACTAAACTGGCATCTGATTCAACAGGTATGTATGTCTAGAAAAAAAGTATTGAAGAAAGTTTTTATGTGTCCTCTTTACGCAAGAAAACGGTTTTAACATAACACTAAAATTATCAGCAAAGAGAAAACATAATTTTTAGTAATTTGACAAGTATTTGTTGAGAATCTTCCAGAAATTCCACACATAAATATATTGTACACATATGTATTCATAAACAAAGTGCTATGTTTCACTTTCAATATAGTATTTTTAAGTCTATATGTAGATAGCTCAACTGGTAAAGAATCTGCCTGCAATGTAGGAGACCCCGGTTCGATCCCTGAGTCGGGAAGATCCCCTGGAGAAGGGATAGGCTACCCACTCCAGTATTCTTGCCTGGAGAATTCCATGGACAGAGGAGACTGATGGGCCCCAGTCCATGGGGCTGCAAAAAGTTGAACATAACTGAGTGACTTTCACTTAAATATATATACATATATATATTTAGACATATATATATACACATATATATGTATACACACACACACACACACATATAGGGATTCCCTGGTGGCTTAGACGGTAAAGAGTCTGCCCTCAATGTGGGAGACCTGGATTCAATCCCTGGGTCAGGAAGATCCCCTGGAGAAGGAAATGGCAACCCACTCCAGTATTCTTGCCTGGAAAATCCCATGGATGGAGGAGCCTGGTGGGCTACAGTCCATGAGGTCTGAAAGAGTCTGACATGACTGAGCGACTTCACTTTCACTTTTCATACACTCATGTCCTCTCTCTCACCCCTTACAGCAAAGGAAGAAGGTAGTTTCTACATCTGGTCTGCCCTGTGTATCAATTCCCTAACAACGTCTCTCCTTTCTTAATCTTTTACCTATCACAGTCACCTTGAGGGAGCAAATTTCAGATGAACGTCAGCATGATCGTTTCCTCTGTCATCTTTTGTTAGTTCTCCCCCTTCTCCAGTATCTCCGAGTTAGAGTGCCTCAAGTCTCACTCTTGTGTCTTCTATCCTGTATCCAGACTTACTTCTTTAGTTGTATCAATTGGCCTCATGGTATTAAGGACTCAGTATATGATAAATACCTCCCAGAGTTACGTTTCTCCAGTCTAAACCTCCTTCCTGAATTTCACACTCATTTGACCCCACTGCCTGTTGAACTATCCACTTGGATGTCTAACAGATAGATCTCAAACGTAACATGTCTGAATCTGTACTTCTGATCATCCCCCTAGAGACTCCTCCACTCATCCTTTACCATCTTAACTGATGGCATTGCCAGCTGTCCAGCGGCTCAGGCCAAAAACCTTGGCGTCATCCTGGACTCCTCTCTTTCCCTGACATCTGCATGCAGTCTACCAGGAAAACTTCTCAGCTCCACCTTCAGAATGTAAACACTGTATATGACTACTTCTCACCATTTCTTCTCTGGTGGGAGCCACCATCAACTCTCATTTCCATGACTGTGATATCCTAGCTGCTCTGCCAGCATCCACTCGTGCCCCCTAGAGGTCTATTCTAAACACAGTAGCAGACTGAACCCATTTAAGATGATTAAATGTCAGATCATATCACTTCTCTGCTCAGAATCTTTCAGTGGCTCCCTATGTCCCCAGAGGAAGAGTCAAAGTCAGTGGTTTCTCCTTTTATCCAAAAAGTCGATTCTTTACCAGAGCCCTCAAGGCAGTGCTTGAACTGGCTCCTCTTTTTTATTTCTCTGACTTCACTTCCTTCTCCCTCTTGCCACCTGGCTCCACTCACACTTTTTCTTGCTGTTCTGTGAACACACGGGGCACACTCTTAGGGTTTGCCTAGAACACTGTCTCTCTTACTTAATTCAGTTCAGTTCCTCAGTCATGTCCAACTATGCAATCCCATGGACCGCAGCACGCCAGGCCTCCCTGTCCATCAACAACTCCTGGAGTTTACTCAAACTCATGTCTGTTGAGTCGGTCATGCCATCTAACTATCTCATCCTCTGTCGTCCCCTTCTCCTCCCGCCTTCAATCTTTCCCAGCATCAGGTTCTTTTCAAATGAGTCAGTTCTTCACATCAGGTGGCCAAAGTATTGGAGTTTCAGCATCAGTCCTTCCAATGAATATTCAGGACTGATTTCCTTTAGGATGGACTGATTGGATCTCCTTGCTGTCCCAGGGACTCTTAAGAGTCTTCTCCAACACCACATTTCAAAAGCATCAATGCTTTACTTAATTCAAGTCTTTGTTAAAGGTCACTTTACGAATGAGGTCTTCCTCAGTCACCCTCCTTAAGATTGTAAGGCGTCTCACCTCCCACATGATCCCATCCTTTTGCTCTACTCCTTGTCCAGAGTGCTTCATTTAACCTTCTAAGATATCATATAGTTCACCTAATGGTTATGTTTATTATTTATTGTTCTTCCCCTTTTTCTAGAACATTAGCTCCATGAGGCAGGCATTGTTGTCAATTTTATTTACGTCTCAATCCCAAGCGTACAAGACCAGAACTGGCATGTAACAGGCACTCAGTAGATATGGCTGAATGAATGAATGTCATGACAAAATCTGATTTAATTGTATTAATACCTAGACAATTAACCTTAAATTCCACCCTGGAATATACTATACTTTTTACTCACTACAAAAGCAATTCGCAATTCTGAAACTTCCCATTTACTAAGATTATGGTTAGGGTTAATATGACCATGTTAAAACTACGGTATAAGAAAAAAATAGGGGGGATTTTCTTTTTAATATTTCAAATCTCCCCGTTTTTACTGGTCAACCAACCCATAACCCAAAAGAAGAAGAGAGTCTGACAGAGACATTAAACCAAAGAAGATGAGAAACACCTTGTAGATAATATTCAAGATTCGCTTTCCTTGATTAAAAAAAAAAAGGGTCATTAAAATTAATTTTTAAAACATTTAAAAATATTCTTTATAAAATTAGACTAGAAAAAGTAAAATATTTTAATGTGATGTTTTGCATTCTTGGGTCTGAGATTTCTCTTCCACCCATGGAAATGTGTTTTTAAACACTTTATTCTACTGGCATTATTTATACTGGCAGATCACAGCACCATGTTGCCTTTTCAGTAAATGCTTTGTTCTGGGAACTAAATAATGCAGAAAACATAATAAGCCTTATGGTGGACGCATTTTCACTGTAAAAAGGCTAGGCCTTCAAAAACATAATTTGCTTGATTACTTCTCATTTCCTTCATAAAGTCACTAATTAAGCTTTCACTTAAAGGAGCAGGAAACAACACAGAGTAATATTGAATGCTTTTCAAAAATCTCTCATTCAGTGGATATAGACAATGATTTCACCCACAGTAATTAATTAACCCTGTGATAATTGAATAACCCCTCAAGTTATGACATAGTCCTACAGCTGGGAGGCCCCATAAATGAGTAGAAAATAATTTAGTCAAGGTTAGTGTCTCTCTTGTTGAAAGTACTTAGTGGGGATCCCTACAGTGAACATTATTAGTCTGCACTGGGAGGAGATTTCCAAGGAAAAGTGATCTGCCACATCCAACCCTTTGTTGCACAGTGACCTTTGGAAATAGTTTTGTATTCCTGCCACCTTGCATGTCCTGAGCCTTGTTTAATTACAGCTATTTTAAAAACCATCAGTATGAAAATAAGAATTATTTATCAAGTCTTAAATTTCCATGACTTTTCCAAACCTCAGTATAAACAAAAGAAAGTGATTATGTTAACTTCCTTTTAAAAAATGGGTTTGGATGATACATACATGAAAGGAAATAATATGGATAAAACATAAGAAAAAGGCTTGTCAAAAATATAAAAATTAAATGCCAATGAAAGGAAAACTAGGGATTATAATGCTATCAAGAAAATGGAGATTTGAAGTATCAATACATTTTAAAGTCCCTAATGGTAGTTAGGTAGGTAGATTATTGATTCACTGATTGATTGATACATGGTAGATAGACAGATGGATGATAATGCTGGTGATGAAGTTAGATAGGTAGATAGATAGATAAACAATTTTTTTCACTGTGACTCATGTACTCAACAAAGGATTTGGTGATAAGAGGATGGTCTCTTCCAATTGTATATATTGTATCTTCCAATTGTATCTATCTAGTGAAATAAAAAGTAAGTTTTATGCTGAAAGTGATTTTGAGGAGTTTGTAATTAAGGAGAAAGAAAAAAAAAATCATGAAACAGTAGTCTCGGAGAATGGAGGGGTGGTGAGATGCCTAATGCACAATTTCAGAGCAATGCCAAGGGCCTCCACACTTAAGAATATAGTCATGCATTTAAAGTGAGATCAGTTGGCACAATTGTGCATTTTTCTCTAAGCATATTAAGCTCCTAGATACAGATGTAGGATAGCCAAAATGTTGGGTTGGAGTTTTGTCAAGCAGCAGGGAAAGAAGGAGATAAATTTGATGATAGATGCACAGAGATAATTTTATTGATGGACCATAAATCTAAGCTGAATGAAGAAAGACATGAAGACAGGAAGGTAGTGATGTCAGTTTAAATTAATCTGCTCAAGACCATCAGTAAATCAGAAATCCAGGTGAAAGTGAAAGTCACTCAGTCGTGTCAGACTCTTTGCAATCTCATGGACTGTACAGTCCATGGAATTCTCCAGGCCAGAATACTGGAGTGGGTAGCCTTTCCCTTCTCCAAGTGATCTTCCCAACCCAGGGATTGAACTCAGGTCTCCTGCATTGCAGGCGGATTCTTTACTAGCTGAGCCACAAGGGAAGTCCAAGATATATTGGGATGTATATTCTAGAAAGATAAGAAGTGTTGGTTAGATTACAATATGGTACCATCACTGATTACAATAAAAGTGAGAAAAAGAACTTTGAAGACAAAAGACCCAAAGGACTGAGAGACAGGATTGTTGTTGTTCAGTGGCCAAGTCATGTCAGACTCTTTATGACCCCATAGACTGCAGTACACCAGGCTTCCCTGTTCCTCACCATTTCCCAGTTTGCCCAAGTTCATGTCCATTGAATTGGTGATTCCATCCTTATATTAAAAACCGATTAAAGAAGACAATCTAGGTGATAACTTTATTTAACACTTTATAAATTGGAAGGTTTTCATGAGGAGAACAGTAAAATGGAAGAAAGGTAAGAAGCTTTTGTAGGATGAAGAATAAGAACAAAGAAAAGTAGAAACAGTCTGATTGGTTGGGGCCACTCAGTCAACCTTGTTTGAATGAAGAGGAACCAGGAATGTTGAGTATAGAGTTCAGAGTGGGCTTGGTGTTTGGAGATTTTATGACTGGATATACTGAGTTTCTGATATACCGATGTATACTAGGACATGGATTTAAGTTTGCTGATATGGGAGCTTGAGTAGGAGTGGTTAGAAACCCAGTGTTTTCTGGGGCTAGAAATTTATTTCAACAAAGGGGTGTTGAAATCACTGAGAGAATGATACTATTAATAGAAGCTGTGATGCAAAGAAAGGCAATGAGCCTGATACTAAATCTTCAATAGATGAGATTGTAGAGTAGAGAGGACCACAGATATAGATAACAAGGTGGAGTAGAAAGTAGTATAATCTCTTAGAATGTGCTACAAAAGAGCTCAGGTTTTTAAAGACAGTTGTTACCTGTGGCGGATTCATTTTGATATTTGGCAAAACTAATACAATTATGTAAAGTTTAAAAATAAAATTAAAAAACAAAACAAAAAAAAAACAAAAACAAAAACAAACAAACAAAAAATAAAATAAAAATGGCTCTGAGAGGAATGGATTAAGATGCAGTATATATTTAAATGAAATAATTACTCAGCCATATAAAGGAATGAAATAGTGCCATTTGCAGAGACCTGGATGGACCTAGAGGCTGTCATATGGAGTGAAGTAACCCAGAAAAAGAAAAATAAATGTAATATTGCTTATATGTGGAGTCTGGAAAAATGGTACAGATGAACTTATTTACAAAGCAGAAATAGAGTCCCAGACATAGTGAACAAATGCATGGTTAGCAACGGGGGAAGGTGGATGGGATGAACTGAGAGGCTGGGATTGACATATGTATACTGCACGTGTGCGTGTTCAGTTGCTCAGTTGTGTCCAATTCTGTGATCCCATGGACTGTAGCCCACCAGGCTCCTCTGTTCACAAAATTCTCCAGGCAAGAATACTGTAGTGGGTTGCCACGCCCTCCTCCAGGGGATCTTCCCAAACCAGGGATTGAACCCAAGTCTTCTGCATTGGCAGGCAGTTTCTTTACCATTGAGCCACCAGGGAAGCCCGTATCAATCTTTTTAACAACCTTCTTTTTAAATTAATTTAACAGGTGATAATCATGTTGCAATATATAAAAATAAGCAATGAAACTTCATCTATCCTACCAAATATTAATACCATTTAGAATCAATAATAACTAAAATTGGGTATTTGTGATTAAAAAATGATATGCCTTGGTCATTGAGACAGAATAAGTAGATTAAAATGTCTATGTGAAATTGCTATTAAAATTTCTACGTGAAAGTCTCTCAGTCGGATAGATGAAGTTTCATTGCTTATTTTTAAAAATTTAATATTTTCAATTGAGATATAATTGACTTAATATTGTGTAAGTTCAAGGTATACAATGTGTTGATTTGATAAATTTATATATTGCAACATGATTGTCACCTGTTAAATTAATTAAAAAGAAGGTTGTTAAAAAGATTGATACGGGCTTCCCTGGTGGCTCAGTGGTAAAAAATCTGCCTGCCAATGCAAAAGACTTAGGTTCAATCCCTGGCTTGGGAAGATCCCCTGGAGGAGGGTGTGGCAACCCACTACAGTATTCTTGTTCATTGTGACTCCATGGACTGTACCCTACCAGGCTCCTTTGCCCATAGGATTTTGCAGGCAAGAATACTAGAGTGGGTTGACATTTCCTTCTCCAGGGGATCTTCCCAACCCAGGGATCAAACCTGTGTCTCCTGAATCTTTTGCATTGGCAATGGATTGTTTATTAAATTTTGGTGACAAAATCATGGATTATTTTACTCTGTTTCCAATTTTCTAAAATAATGTACAATTTTGATAACACCATGCATCTTTCATTACATTTGCTTTAGGGATGTTGTCCTGGGTGGATTAAAAAAAAAAATGATTAACTTTCTGCTATGAATTTCTTAGCATCCCCTGAATTTTGTAAAATTCTAGACAACTATACTGACATACATGGTAATGGCATATTTTCACTGTTTAAAGAATTGGAATGATTGGTTATGAAACAATTTCAAAAGTGCATTTCCAGCTACATCCATGTATCTTTTAAAGATGTTTTGACTTTAAGAGAAAGGAAAAAAAAAACCCATTAGAGTTAATCAGAAATTCTAAAATTGATACCCTGAAAAGTTTATTTCCTGGTGAAACCTTTTTATCTGTAAGAAGGAAAGATAGCACAGTTCACAGTTACACCAGGATTATTTCACAATGCCTTCCCATAGGCGGTACTGTAAAAGATGTGCCATGCTTATTTCATGATGGATATGGTCTTCAAATTCCTCAAAATACCATTCTTCAGCATTGTATTATCACTTTACCAAATTCAAAACCTATATGAATGGCTTCATATCTTAAATTCAAAACCTATATGAATGAAAGAACATGGCTTCGTATCTTAGATTTTCATGTTCAACATGAAGCTGTATAAACCAGAGGGAGTCTCACTGAAATGTCCTCCAGCAGTGTTTATGCAGATGGCAAAATATAAATGCTTTGTTACCGAAGCATAAAGGCACACCATGGCTTAATGACCAAGAAAGATGCAGAGTCAATCTGTAGATTCACCTGGTGTATGCCCCTCAAGTGGGAGGCAGGGGAAAGCTTCAACATATAAACAACTTAGAACCACGTACTTACATGAAACAGTTCAATGGGAATCCAGCTGCAACTTTCTGTTTTACGTGGAGGGTGCATTGCTTAGCTTGGAGGAATTTTATTATACATCTCTCTGTCTCAGTCCTCCTGCATATAATGAAGCAAAGGAGTGGGTGTATGCAGAGGGAAGGTGTGTGTAGATTCAATGGGAGTTACTCCGTTTTCTTGTAGAAAACAAAGCTTGGAATAGCCCAGCCTCTGAGGGCCTAAAGCAGCCTTCTCCACAGAACTGTGTCCTCTGCTGTGAACCCTGGCCTGCTCAGCCCACAGGAGAGTTTCAGAGTCTTTCCTCACCAGGGTGTCTCTCAGAGGACAGCCCACTCAGTTCTGTGCCTCCATCTTTTTCTGTGTCCGGTGACTCAATTCTTTCCTAAGCATAGATAGATCAGTAAATGGTTCGAATCACCAAGCTCCTGGTAAAGCAAGCCAACTTAAAGAGATGTAGATGGGAAAAGAATCTTTAAAAGAAGTGAGTATATGGATAATTGGGGCTTACCCAGATGGCTCAATGGTAAAGAATCTGCCTGCCAGTGCAGGAGACGCAAGAGACGCAGGTTCAATCCTTGGATCAGGAAGATCCCCTGGAAGAAGAAATGGCAACCCACTCCAGGCTTCTTGCGTGGAAAACCTCATGGACAGAGGAGTCTGGTGGGCTAAAGTTCATTCAGAAGCAAAGAATTGGACGTGACTGAGCCACTGAACACAAGATATGTATAACTGATTCACTTTGCTTTACAGCAGAAACTAACACAACATTGTAAATCAACTATACTCCAATAGAAACTAATTTTAAAAATTTAAAACACAAATACAAAATAAAGAGATGCTGAAGAAACAGTTTGTGTTTGCGTATAGGGTGAAGTCCTATGTTTATTAATACATGCATATTGATCAGAATACTATCATAGTCTCATCAGTAAGAGTACAATTGAGAAGACATGTTGAGGTTTGTTGAAATGTTGCTTGGTCTTCTCTGCCATTCTAAAAGTGAAAGCTTGGCTGTTTGTTCACATTATTATAGCACTAGTCTGTGGTTTAGGTCACATTCACAGGAAGCAATTAAGACATGTCAATTTCCAACTAGAATCGTGATCTTGATGATAAATCAAAACTACTGGCAAATCACCAGAAGGGTTGCTCAGATGTTTCCAAGTGATTCAGTTCTTGAGGACATGGAGTGCTCAAGGAGTACCTCTTTTCCAACCCTGTAGTTGGGATGGAGAGCACTACAAAATAGATGTCCATACATAATCATAACAAATGTGATTTTTTTATATTAAACGTGATTTTAAAACACACTGAAATATATTACAGTAAGTAAATTAAAGAAACTTTTTCTATGAGATTTGAAACAGTTTCTCCATCCTCATTTGCAAACCTGTTTGTCTTCCCTTTTGTTTGTTTCTTATTTCTATAATGACTCCATGACCCTGCAAGTTACAGGAGCCCAGTACCAGGCACCCAATACCTCCATATCTTCTTGCTCTTTACCTCTTTCCCAAACACCCAGTCATCACTGAAGCTCTCAAATGCTCAAGAGCTTCTAATAATCCCCACCACCAACTTCCATGAGTCCTTTATAATCCCTCACATATGCTACTACATCACATCACATCTGATGTGATCACATCACATCACAACCCATCACATATGCTACTACTTTTCTTTGGTCCACCTGAATGCATATTGCTGACAGTCATCTTCCTAAAGCATACTCACTAGCACATTGAAAAAATCTCTAAAAACTGCATATTACACACACCTTTTGTGATAGTCCAAGACCACCATGATGGTGATACAATTAGATTCCTCAGTATCCTTTCCCATTTCTCTTTTCCATGTAGTTTTCGCTTTGAATCAAAGTTTTCTCCTCTTTCAGAACTTTTGCTCATCTTGAATTACCCTTTAGTACTTTCTCTGTCACTTTGACATCATCTTTTCAAGAAATTTGCCTTAAGCCATCAATTCTAAATACTTTGGCCGATAGCACCATTTTTTATAGCACTTGACTTTTCATACATGTGTATCCTCAGCCTGATAAAACTGATTATTGAAGGCAAAAATTATGTTGTTGTTGTTGTTCAGTCCTAAGTCATGTCCGACTCTTTGTGACCTCATGGACTGCAGCATGCCAGGCTCCCCTGTCCTTCACTATCTCCCAAAGTTTGCTCAAATTCATGTCTATTGAGTTGGTGATGCTATCTAACCATCATATCCTCTGCTGCCCTCTTCTCCTTTGGCCTTCAGTCTTTCCCTGGATCAGGGTCTTCTCCAATGAGTCAACTCTTTGAGTCAGGCCAAAGTATTGGAGCTTCTGCTTCAGCCTCAGTCCTTCCAATGAATATTCAAGGTTGAGTTCCTTTAGAATTGATTGATCTGATCTCCTTGCTGTCCAAGAGACTCTCAAGAGTCTTCTTTAGCACCACATTCAAAAGCATCAATCCTTTGGCTCCCAGCTTTCTTTATGGCCCAAACTTCACCTCCATACATGACTACTGAAAAAAAACATAGTTTTGACTATAGGAACCTTTGTAAAAATTATGTTCTCTCCCAAAGTACTCAGCTGAGTGTCTCAAATATAATGGACACTCTATCACTGCTAAATGCCTGATGCCCTTCTCGCTTTGTTTTTTTTTTTTCCAGTGGCACCACCCCCCTATAATTATGACCATGAGATGGAATACTGTGCAGACTTGCCTCCTCCATACTCCCCGACCCCAGCACAGCGTTCTCCACCCCCTCCGTATCCTGGAAATTCGAGGAAGTAATCCTTCTCCTGGAACAGAGTATGTGCCAATCAGCAATCTTGCCTAGAATAAAATGCCTTTACTCAGAAACAGACAGGAAAGGATTGCCCTAAGGAACACCCTTTTGGGTTGGACAATATGTCAAGTGGAATGTCCAGGCTAAGAGAAAAGACACAGGATTTCTGCCCTACTCAGAGCTGATCCCATCTGGGATATTATGTTGGGTTCACAGGGACCACATTTGAAGAGGTCTACTGATACAGAAGCACACTCAGAAAAGAGTAGTTCAGTTGAGTTCAGTTCAGTTCAGTCACTCAGCTGTGTGTGACTCTTTGGGACCCCATGAACCTCAGCACGCCAGGCCTCCCTGTCCATCACCAACTCCCGGAGTTCACCCAAACTCATGTCATTGAGTCGGTGATGCCATCCAGCCATCTCATCCTCTGTCGTCCCCTTCTCCTCCTGCCCTCAATCTTTCCCAGCACCAGGATCTTTCCCAATGAGTCAGCTCTTCGCATCAGAAAAGAGTAACGCATAGACAAAACATCAGAAATTCGTGTCACTTAAGGAACAGATGAAGGAAATTGCAGTATTCACCCTGAAAAAGAGAAGATTTATGTGCGATACGAGGCTACCCTGGACTCCATAAGGAAACGACTATCTTCTGCAGCTTTACGAGTCAGAACGAGAACTCGTCAGTCTCTTTGTTCATCCACAAATGCAGATCAAGTGCCTGAAAGCCTACTCTGTGCCTTACACTGTTGGAAACACTGGATGGAAGTTGCAGGAAGAGAACTCGGGTTTCAGCATAAGAAAGGGCTGTTGGGGTTTTCTTATTGACTAGATTGCTTTGTGAAGCTCCCTTCTCCAAGACTCCTAACAGACCCTAGCTGACTACCCAGTAGGGACATGCTCGAGAAGGGAGAGTGAAGTCAAATGGTAGATGAGTTCAGTGGGGCCCCAAAGCTCTGCTCATGTTTTAGATAGAAGTGAGGTGAATTTCTACATCACCAAGAGTGAAAACAACAGGGGTAGTTGAATCTATATAATTTGAGACTTAAAACATAATCCAAAGGACTCAACAGCCGCTTAAAGCCAAGCACTCTTCACTGCTAGCTATCGCCACCTAAAAATCATCTGACTTTTTGTAGTATATGATCATAATGGTAATTCCAACTGTGAAAAGAAATTCATAACAAGTTCCACAAGCAACAAATACTTCACTTCAGATTAAAAGATGAGAAGCCAGAATCCTATGGGATTTTATATCAGGGAGTAAAATTTAGAACTTGACCAGGAAGCTATATAGCAGTTTACAAAACGAAGAGGAGAAAATGAAGCTTGGATTCTGTTTTGTGTAATTCCACTCACATGCAACTTGAACAAATTTCTATGTCTCTTATAATGTTTTAATAATCTAGTCTCTTGAAAAGTTATACAGTTAATGGAAAAGTAAGATATGGATGTCAAACTGTTGCCTTTTGCCAAAACCCACATTTTATAAAGTGCCTACCTTTAGCTGTAAAAGTTTTTAATAAATAATTCTAATGTGCCATATTCATTGCTGCAGGTGATCTTAACATTTCTATTGTCATGTATTTAAAGTTGTACATTGAGAAAATATTGAGAATAATGAAATTTCTGTGTCTTTGCAATTAAATCTAAAATGTTTAAGCCAACATTATCAGCATAATTCAGTAAAATCCCAAAATGATGCTAAGAGTTTTGCTGAATAAAACAATCAAAAGAAATGTCTTAAAGTAAAAATCATAGTTAGGAAACTCAGTAACTCATATAAGTAGCATATTTTACTTTCAAAGACATTGACTGAACTGAAATACAGTCTAACTGCCAGTGAGATCTGAAAGCTAGATTTGTTTTGAATGACTAGCTTGATTTTCAGGCACTGTGATTTTCTTGCTTATGAAGATGGAAACCATTCAAGCATTCCAGCCTGTCCTACCTAGTAACTGAGATTTTAGCACAATTTTAACAGTACATATGCTTTAATTTATCTCTCTTCTGCAAGTGTGATCAGACCCAATTACCCAGTAGCTACACAATTCAAAGTGTTAGAGCTTCTGAGACACTCAGAGTGATATTTCCCAATGCACCATATATTCCTTAAGAAAAAATGGAGAGGGCAAGTCCAGCAGTAGTTGAATTCTCGTCATCTTTGCTGTCAATAAATGTTGACTGCATACCTCCTGTGTTCTGCCAACATTACTCGCATAGGAGCTACTACAATCCACACCATCTCTCTTCTCTGAGTTGTGTTAAGGCCTCCCTTAAGGAATATCACAAACCCATAGACCTCCAATAGATAAGCATTTTTACCATTTGTATTTAGTGTCACAATGGCGTAAATGTGCACAATGTCAGTATAGACTTTTGGAGTTCACTGATTATTTTCATAGATGACACATCTTGGGGGAAAATAGTATATGATGTGAAAGCTTTGAATTACAGTTATTTAAAAACTAATGTATTTGCTGTGGCCAAAGTGTTTACAATAAGCAATAAAATGAAATAACCCATTATAACAAGAGTTATATTTTAAATCATCTTGTGTGTATTCTGCTTCATCCTCCATTTCTGCAGATTTAGCCTCATTCATCTATACAGGAGACACAGGACTGGAGCCAGATAAACTTTATGTTGAATTCTGTCTCTTGCCTGAATGATTTGAGGTGTGCATGTGTGCTAAGTCACTTCAAACATGTCCGACTCTTTGCGACCCTATGGACTGTAGCCAGCCAGGCTCTTCTGTCCCTGGGATTCTCCAGGCAAGAATACCAGAGTGGGTTGGCAATCGTTTCTCCAGGGGATGTTCCAGACCCAGGGATCAACCCATGTCTCTTATGTCTCCTGCATTGGCAGGCAGGTTCTTCACCAGTAGCGGCACCAAGGCAGGCCACTTCATCTCTCTAAAATTCCAGTTTCTGCTCTGGAAAATGTATAATAGAATTGACTTCATCAGGTTTTGTGAAAATTGGATGAATGCACGCAACATTCTATATATTGTGCCTGGCACATAGAAAATGTTTTAGAAATATTACCCAAAAATAAATTAACAAAAGAATGACATAAGGACAACAGCTTCTAGAGCTGTGCACCCAACACATTAGCCACCAGCTACATGTGATTATTTCAGTTTAAATGAATGTTTACATTAAACTAAATGGGGGTCTTCCTTGATGGCCCAGTGGTTAGGATTCACCTTCCAATGCAGGGGGTGTAGGTTTGATCCCTTGTCGAGGAGCTAGGACCTCACATGCCTCCCAGCCAATGAGTGAAAACATAAAACAGAAGCAATATTGTAACACATTCAGTAAAGACTTAAATCCTAAATGAAAAATGGAATCCCTCAGTCTCACCAGCCACATTTCAAATGCTACAGAGTCTCATGTGCCCAACAGCTGCCTTACTGGGCAGTGCTGCTCTAGAAAATCCTTTTTGCAAAATGCAAAGAGGCAGCAAGAAGGAGCCAAAGTAAGAAAAAGCTGCTACAGTCATCTTATCCAGGAGAAACTGTAGTCTTTGTCAGTTAATTGTACTGTCCTTCACAACTGTGTCAGGCCGTTGCTATGGAAGTGAGGCTGTGATCTACAGGAGACCCATGAACAATGAGAGTCCCAGCGATGCTCTCATCAGGACCAGGGCTGATGGTGGAGGAGAGCCCCTGGACCTGGTCCAGGAGTTGATGACACAGGGCTATGGCCTGTTGGAGTCTAATCCATTCTGCAGCTGCCTTGCTCAGCTCTAGAAGCCATTACAGGGATCTCCAGGGCCACACACATGTAGATGCAGTACTGAAGTGGGTTCCTTCATTACTACATCATCTTGTTCTCACCACCGAATAAAAGCTGCACTCGCCACGCATCCACTTCTTCCCAACTTGTCCTTGTTTAGCCAAACCCATTTTGCCAATTTGGGGCTGTAGGTGAGAGAGGATCTGCCATATCAGACAAGCTTGAGACCATCAAATAATGGAATTCTGGGTGCTGTTCTTTTATTTTTTAACTTAAACCACCCAATACCAGCATGCTAAAACCGCGTGATGACCTTACTCATCACTGCAGAGGCGTCTAAGGACTACTGGATCCTCGATCAGAACCTACCTGAAACGTACAAGTTTTATTTTCTACTTATTAGTCCAAGTCACAAAGAATGAGGCTGCACTTGTATAAGTTCAGTGCTCTTATGGGGCAGCCCCGCAGCGTGGTATAGTCTGGCCCAAACTGTGTGGGAAAGGAAACGAACATAACTAGCTTGAAAAAAGATCTAGAGGTGATTCTGATTTCCACCCTAATCCCAACCCTACCACTGCCTCTTATGACTGGCTAATGTGAAAGAACAAGGACTCCAGAGTAAGATTTTAGTTTCTCTCATCTCTGTTACCTTCAAAGCTATGTGTCTGAGCGAAATAATTGAGTTTCCACAACCTAAGTTTTGTCCAAAACATGCCCACGCCACCCTTGCCAGGATGTTGTTTTTATACACCCTCTACATAAAAACAGTATATAAAATATGTCACAAATATTCGATCTGGTTAGTGACTCAGAAAGACACAAATATATGTACCTATTCTCTTTCCAATCTTTGTCCCCACTTCCAAACCTTACCACTTCTATGTGTATGTGTTAAGTCACTTCAGTTTTGTCCAGCTCTTCACAGTTCCAAGGACTGTAGCCTGCCAGGCTCCTCTGTCCATGGGATTCTTCAGGCAAGGATACTGGAGCAAGTTGCCATCCCCTCCTCCAGGGGATTTTCCTAAACCAGGGATCAAATCCACATCTCTCATGTCTCCATTGGCAAGCAGGTTATTTACCACTGGTTCTACCTCCTATAAGCAGGTGAAATAGTTATCCATCTCTGTGTAACAAATTACTTCAAAATTTGGTACCTTGAAACAGCATCAATTATTATCTCAGTTTCTATAGGTCCAGAATCTGGGTGTAGTTTAGCTGGTCCTCCAGCTTGGGGATTCTCGCAGGCTACAGTCATCTTAATGTGCAACAGACAGAAAGATCTGCCTCCAAGCTCAGTCACCCACATGGTCACTGACAGGAGTCTGTTCCTTGCAGGCTTTTGGACTGAGGGCTTCATTCAGTCTCTGGTTGTTGGTTATCCCAGTTCCTTACCATGTGGGCCTCTCCACAGGGCAACTCAAAATATGTCAGCTTTCTTCCCCAGTGCAAGCCAGCAAGAAGAGCCATGGAGTGAAAGAACCTGCTAGCAAATCATAGTGCTAGCCAGAGGGAAGTCACACACTTAAAACCTAATCTCAGAAGTGATATCTCATCCCTTTTGAAATGTCCTGTTCCTTAGAATCCATGCCCTGGGTTCACTCTGCACAAAAGAGGAGGGGATTACAAGAAGATAAGAGCAGGGATATTTCAGCTCATTCCCTTTAAGTTCATTATTTGCAGTTTAGGCAATATTCCCTCTAACAGGAACCTGCCAACTCAACAGGCAAAAGAACACCAGGGCCATGCTTGGCTGTGATCAAGTTGCTCTTAGGGGCCCTGCAGGGGTAGAATGGAGCCAGCAGCATTCAGAGGCCCAAGCTCACTGGATAAGTGCTGCATTCCTGAGGAATACCAAAAGGAGGCACCACGTTTGCGTTTCCATGGACTTCGTTTACGAGTTGCACTAAAGCCCATCACATCTGACAGAGAATGAAATAAACACATACCTTGTACCTTATGAACAAGTCTTAACATGGTCCCAGCTTTAACCTCTGTTTTAACTTTGTTCCAAAATAGTTCATCTTCATCAAGAAAACACTTCCAAGACAAGTTTCCAGATGAGTGTACAGTGGATCAAGTTGCTACCTAACCTAATCCTGAATACCTTCACTAAAAATGGAAAACAAACCCAAAGAATGTTTGGAACTGCAGAAACATGTGTTGGGAATGTTTGCCTTCTCTGGGTACATTTAGGAATCACTGGTTTAAAACCATCAACAATGAAGCACAGAATCTTTTTCAACTCTTATTTCAGCTCTGTGCCCCCTCTTTTTTTTGGCCACACTGTGCAGCTTGTGGGGTCTTTGTCCCCACCCCCACCATGTGCACTCAGTCACGTCAGTCGTGTCCAACTCTTTGCGACTCCATGGACTGTAGCCCACCAGGCTCCTTTGTCCATGGGATTCTCCAGGCAAGAACACTGGAGTGGGTTGCCATTTCCTCTTCCAGGCGATCTTCCTGGGATCAAACCTGCATCTCCTACATTGCAGGCAGATTCTTTACCCACTGAGCCACCTGGGAAGCCCGCTTTGTTCCACTGCCAAGGGTCAACCCGGGGCCACGGCAGTGAAATTGTGGAGTCCTAAGCACTGAACCACCAGGGAACTCCCTCTGCTCCCCCTCCGCTGCCCAAGTCATGAGCAGCTTTTCAGTATGTACCACCAGCCACTCCTTAGTGAAGAAGAGACAGAGGAGTAACTTTCTGAATGAAATCTGGTAGTAAGTAGTAGGTGAATAGGAGATCTCATACTGTTTCCATGGAGTGAAAGATGGATAATTTATTTTTTTCTGATTAAAGTCCACAGAGAACCAAGTGATCTGATTTTCCTATTTTTACATCTTGTAAGTCAGTGTCTTCATTTTCACACATCTTGTGTATTATTTTCTCTGTTGACTGGGAACAGCTTGAAAGCAGTTCAGTTGAAATAGTTGAACTTGAAATAGTTGAAGTTCAATTCCTTGTGTTTTACATGTGAAAACACATTTGGGGACCCATCATCTGAACATACAAACTCTCACACCTTCTTGCCTGGTAAAACCCCTGCTCATCTGTCCAGATGTAACCAAAGGGCATATACTTTGAGGTGAGGTCGGCTCTTTTCTCCAAGTCAGAATTAATTGATCCCCACCTCTGCCTCGTTTTGTACCTACCTTCATACTCCAAGAACTGTTTCTTGGACATCTGTAGTCCCCCGGTGGTGACTTTATGATATTTGAAATAAATGACTGAAGTATTATTAAGTCAGCAAATAACACACGGCAACAAAGAAAGTTCAGATAATGTTAAGAATGAAGGACAAGAGTTTATATTGAGCAATATGTTCTAAGGGGCTTCCCAGGTGGGACTGGTGGTAAAGAACCTGCCTGCCAATGCAGGAGACATAAGAGATGTGGGTTCAATCCCTAGGTCAAGAAGATCCCCTGGACAAGGAAATGGCAACCCACTCTAGTATTCCTGCCTGGAGAATCTCATGGACAGAGGAGCCTGGGGGGCTACAGCCCATAAGATTTCACAGAGTCGGACACAAGTGAAGCAACTTTAGCAGAGCATATTCTAAAAGGGGTCCATAACTCCAGATATGGCTCAGGAACTGGACAAAAGGCTACAGTTCTGTGGTTTTTAATTGATGGTTCAAGTCAATCCAGAAACAGCTGGATTGTGTTTTTAAGCACAAGTGAACACATGTTGGCTCAGGTAATTGCTCAGGCTCATCTTCACTGAAAACAAGACAACACGCCGACACGGGAGAGGCACTTTCATAATTCTTCACACTAAAAATGAGCTTTTCATTTTTTTATAGAAAAAGAATACCAATCAAATATCAGAAAAGAATGGTCTCATAAATCGCATTTTTATAGAATGCATCCTAATATAATGTTGACTTCAGAAGCAGTGTCCCAAGGATGCACTGAAGGCAAGATGCCATAGTTTTGACATTACCATTCCTTCAAGGTATGTTGAAAAACCACTGAATATTCTGAAATGAAATGAAAAAGGCCAAAACTTCTGGAAATGGGTAATTCAACGGCTATCAGCTTTTGTGCTATTACTATTTAATATAGAGAGAGAGCAATAGAGTGTTTATCCAGATAATACCATTATGATAAAAGACTGTTTCTCAAAGGAATCTTTCCTAGAAATACCTTAAGTTAAATCATAATAATAATGATAGTTTGGGGTAAGTATAGGTGCCAAGCCCTGTGGTAGGCACTTTATATTTAATTACATTTAATCTTCCAGTCCCACAATGTAGGTATTATTATTATCCCCATTTTGCATAAACTGTAGATAGAGCAATTCATGATATCTTTCAGTGAGGATAAACTTTTAATGCTGCAACAAAATATATCCATATCTATTCTTTGCTTGTAAGAACTACCCACGGCTATCTTGGAGTTGATTGTAGAAACTGCATTTTCATGAGTTCCAAGTGGATGACTGTACATGTTTGAGCAATATTGATGACTCATATCCTTCACGTTGTCCTTCTCTTGCAATTCAGCACTTAGTCTCCATCAGTTCCAGCCCTTACAGTACACCATGGTTGAGACAGAGAGAGACAGGACTCTCGTTTCTGATAAGGCACCTGGTCTCAGCAGACATCTTCACTCATTTCTCTTTTAAGTCATGACTCTTCACCTGTACAGAAACCACTATGAATTTTCTGGGGATGCTCTGTATTTTCTTTTGACCAGTTCAAAGGAATGAGTCAATGAGGCTTTGAGGGAGGTTGTTATTATTGCTGTTGTTTAGTCACTAAGTCATGTCCAACTCTTTTGAGACCCCACGGACTGTGGCCCACCAGGCTCCATTGTTTATGGAAATTCCCAGGCAAGAATACTGGAATGGGTTGCCATTTCCTACTTCAGAGGAGACTTCAGACCCAGAGATCAAACTCACATCTACTGCATTGGTTGGTGGGTTCTTTACCACTGAAACCCCAGGGAAACACATTAAGGGAGGGGACACCTGCAAACTGATGTGAACTTTTAATTAATTTTGAAGGATAGTCATAAATATTGGTAACAATGAATAAAAACTGTAAAAGTTGGTGTCTACATTGTACAGATCTAATGTTCCTATGGAATTGCTTCTTGATTTCCTGTTGTACACTTTCTTTTTTTCAGAAACTCAAGATCTCTGTAGAATTTTAAGAGAAAAAATACATATAAGCAAGAAAATATTGAATGACTAATAATATGTTAGCATAGTTAGGAAAGGATTTTTAAATGAGAAAAAAGCAATAATAATAACCTTCCAGATAATTTTGCATAAACAGAGTTCTATATTACTCAAGAAATAAAATAAGTTTTGCCCAGCACACTGCTATCTATGCCTGAATGTCAAAATTAAAATATTTATGAAGTCTGTGTTTCTCCAGGCCATAGTAATCTAATAAACTATATTTTTGCATCTTGGATCTCATTTGCTACTGTAGGACTTTCATACTCCTACAAAGTACAGCCTATAATTATATTTGGGAGTCCCCAGAGGATATGCCTTACGGCCTTTAAGTTACTAAGCTGTATCTTCCAGTTTCTTTTTCTCTAGGTTCCCTTTACTGCTGTTATTAGCTAGACATTTGCCAACCACTAGAGTTCATGAGGTCACGTGGCACTACCATGCTGTTCAAGACCCCTGTTAAGATCTGTGCATTGGTTTGCTGTGCCCAGACCCCAGGATTCCTATTATTTCAGGAGCTGCCAGGTCACAGTGTCACTGCCCACTATTGCAGTGACTGACCTATCATGAAGAGTAACCCATGGGCTGTGTCTGCCTCCAGATGCTGTTGAAGGCTGTTGGCTCCAAACTCTCCATTAGAGTTTGGACAGACACACACCCTGAGGCCTGGGCCACTGAAAGGACTGATGCTGAAGCTGAAGCTCCAATACTTTGGCCACCTGATGCAAAGGAAAAGACCCTGATGCTGGGAAAGATTGAAGACAGGAGGAGAAGGGGATGATAGAGGATGAGATGGTTGGATGGCTTCATCAACTCAATGGACATGAGTTTGAGCAAGCTCTGGGAGTTGGCGATGAACAGGGAAGCCTGGTGTGCTGCAGTCCATGGGGTCGGACATGACTGAGTGACTGAACTGAACTGAATAAGAGACTACTATGTCTTATAAGGGACTGATAAATTGCTATGTGGCAGCTTTTAAGATGAACAAGCTAATAAAAAGAATTGCATAGACTCAGAGCTATAAGCCACCATAAGATTTTTATGTAATATCTTTATTTCTAAAGTGAGGAAATAGACACAGAAAAGAGAAGGGAAAAAAAAAGAAAAGAAAAGAGAAGAGACCTGTTCAAAATCACTGGTGATGAGCCAGCTTGGTGGTGGCAACTCATAGGATCCCCAAGTCTTTGCCTTACCCAGTGTACCATGCCACTTCTCTACACAGCTGTTGGTTCTGGTTGTTATTACCATTCTCTTTCCAACCTCAGGGCCTTTGCACCTGCTGATCCTGGTTTTCTCATTGTTCAGATCTCAGTTTAAATATCAAACCATAATCCAAGGCTTCCCTGACAACCCGATCTAAGTAAGTCTCCAACTATCCCTTACCATTACTCTGAGTCACTAATTCCTGTGTGTTACCTGCTCTACTCTCTTTCCGTACTCCCTGCCTTCATGAGCATGATCCACAATGAGGGGCAGTGGAAGAGGAAGCGGCAGGCCTGAGGCTCACACCAGTTAACACAGATGAAGTAGATGAGATCTTCATCGAGGCATATCACAGGACCACTAAAGGGCAAAATATAGCTGTGTTTGCACTTTATCTAAGGTCAGGCTCACAGCTGACATCATTATCACCACCACCGAGGACCAGAGGTCTCTGGAACGACATGCAGATGCAATGCCTGCAATTGCATCAGTTGGTGCAATGCCTACAGAGATGCCACTGGCATTTAGTGTGGCACAAAAGACAGTCCTGAAAGGAACTAAATTGGGTCATTTGTAGAGAAGTGGATGGACCTAGAGACTGTCATACAGAGTGAAGTAAGTCAGAAAGACAAATCCTGTATATTAACACATGTATGTGGACTTTGAAAAAATTGGTATGGACGATCTTATTTACAAAGCAGAAAAAAAGACACAGGCATAGAGAACAAATATATTGATACCCAAGGGGAAAGAGGGCTGGGATGAATTGGGAGACTAGAATTGACCTATTTACACTATTGATACTACGTATCCCAGAGGAAGACATGGCAACCCACTCCATTGTTCTTGCCTGGGGAAGCCCCTGGACGAGGGAGCCTGGTGGGCTGCAAGTCAATGGGGTCACAGGGACTCAGACACAACTGAAGTGACTTAGCACCCAGGCACGATACTATGTATAAAATAGATAGGGGGCTTCTCTGGTAGCTCAGCTGTAAAAAGTCTGCCTGCCAATGCAGGAGTCCCAGGTTCAATCCCTTGGATTGGGAAGATCCCGTGGAAGAGGGCATGGCAACCCACTCCAGTATTCTTGCTGGGATAATCCCATGGACAGAGCAGCCTAGTGGGCTATGGTCCTTGAGGTCACAGACTCGAAGTGACGGATGTGACTATGCATGCATGCATAAAATAGGTAACTAGTGAGGACCTACTGTGTACCACAAGAAACACTACTTAATGCTCTGTGGTAACCTAAACGGGGAGGAAATCCAAAAAGGGGGATATATGTATACATATAGCTGATTCATTTTGCTGTACACTACAAACTAACATCACAAGCTAACATCACATTGGAAAGCAAAACAAAGAATTGACCCACCCCAACAGCAACAGGTGCCAATGTTTTACCCCAGATTTTCTTTCCTCGAGCACTTCATAGTCAACCCAAAAGGTAAAAATCCACAATTACATATTGCATCATTAATTTTGAAATGTTTCCAAGAATTAATGACCGCAAGACATGCCATTAGCAGTGAACTGTTCCACTGACTGTGTTGGTCTGAGGAACAAGGGAGCATTAATAAATCTTCTACCTCCATTCTCTACTTCAAACTTCAAAGGCATGTGGTAAACACCAAGAATATTTCAAGGAGCTTTCTGGCCTCTCTGAGTGCAGTTTTGTCTTGACAGCTGTGTTTCGCTCAGGTCACCGACACATGTTGCTGCCTCTCAGCAATGGATGCAAATATCCACTGTTCAAAGCAGGATATATTTCTACCTGACAGCAAACTGCATTCTGTTCAGAGGTAAGCTGCTGTGTTTTATTGTTGAGGCGGCGAGTGGGAACTTGTGGAACTTTAAGTTGTTGAAGTATGAATAATTGATGTTGGAAATAAGTCCTTTATATGAACTCCATTCATTAAGGGAAATTCAATCAAGAAGCCCTGTTTTTATGATACCAGGCTTAAGGTAATGTCTTTGGATGCAAAAACATTGGCTTCTTACATACCCTGGGCTCAGGTTTAAGTAAATCAGGTCCTGTAACCATGAGATATGATGAAAATCAAAATGTTAGAGGCCACTTTTCTACTTATATAAGGAGAACAAAACAAAATTACTAAAATGGGTCCACTGATCTAATGATATCTGCAGGTCTAGGTTTAAAATAAAACAAAGTTGGTAGATTTCACAGGAAGGAGTGATACTTTTCCAGAAAGTTACCAAAAATCGTGGAACTGTGGTGCTGGAGAAGACTCTTGAGAGTCCCTTGGACAGCAAGCAGATCAAACCAGACAATCCTAAAGGAAATCAACCCTGAATATTCATTGGAAGGACTGATGCTGAAGCTCCAGTACTTTGGCTACCTGATGCAAAGAGCCTAGAAAAGAGCTTGGAAAAGACCCTGATGCTGGGAAAGATTGAAGACTGGAGGGGAAAGGGGACGACAGAGGATGAGATGGTTGGATGGCATCACCGACTCAGTGAACATGAGTTTGAGCAAACCCAGGGAGGTAGTGAAAGACAGGGAAGCCTGGCATGCTACAGTCCTTAGGGGTGGCAAAGAGT
The DNA here is from genome assembly GCF_029407905.1 of Bubalus kerabau. Taxonomy (NCBI): domain Eukaryota; kingdom Metazoa; phylum Chordata; class Mammalia; order Artiodactyla; family Bovidae; genus Bubalus; species Bubalus kerabau. The sequence continues at coordinate 56,303,917 of NC_073625.1, forward strand.
TTAACACAACTTGGTGACTGAAGAACAGCAAAAGCCTGGAACATTTGCGGACACCTTCTTTAAAAATCACTTTCATTCACTCATTCATTCATGAATTTGGGTATTTTTCTCTTTCTTTTTTTAATAATCACTTATTTATTTGTCTGGCTGGGTCTTAGTTGCAGCATGTGAGATCTTTAGTTGTGGCATGTGAACTGCTAGTTGCCGCATGTGGGATCTAGTTCCCTGACCAAGGATTGAACCCAGGCTCACTGCATTTGGCAGCTTGGAGTCTTAACCACTGGACCACCAAGGAAGTCCCTTTGGGCATTTTTTTTCAATCAATAGGATTATTTTTTTATAGCAAACCTATTTTGTGTCAGGCACTAAATTCTGGGTTGATAGCAATAAAGAAAATGGACAAGGTCTCTTGACTCACAGAGATTACAGCAGTCTCTATTTGCCCTACAGGAAAAATACCAGTCATGACAAAATCCATTTATCCACTCGAAATATAGGAAGTTCTGTGAAGACAAATCAGTCCAAGATGCAACCTTAGAAGTCATTAACCTTGACTCCATTATCTCAAAGATGGGAAGGATGAAGTGGAAGGGGAAGTGGCTTAGGTGAGCCTAGACAAAGGAAGAGGCGTGCCTGAGGATCACACCAATTAGCACAGAAGAAGTAGAAGTGATTTTCATCTATGTAGAAGGCTAACAAGACCACCAATAGGCAAAATATAGCTGTATATGCACTTTAGTTCTAGTGAGGCTCATAACTCATGTCATCTAAAGTCTTCCTTAAGACCATTTGTCTTCTAAACCTGAGTTCTTTTTTTTTTTATTGTTTTAATGTGACCAACACTTACTGCTTTTATTTAGTTTTGCTTAATATACCTAGATTTGTTTGTCCGTTGATTGATTGGTTGGCTAGCTTCAGCAAGGCTTAACTACTTCACAGGTATAAACAGCTTTTTGTATCCTCCTTGGGAGTTTGGGCTTCCCTTGTGGCTCAGTGGTAAAGAATTTGCCTGCCAATGCAGGAGATGTGAGTTTGATCCCCTGGAGAAGGAAATGACAACTAATTCCAGTGTTCTTGCCTAGGAAATCCCATGGACAGAGGAACCTGGCGGGCTACAGTCCATGGAGTCACAAAGAGTCAGACATGACTTAATGACTAAACAACAACAAGATAAACAACATTTTCAGGATTGGGTCACTGCTTTGGCTCTTGAGGGGGCAGGGAGCAGAGTCAGGTTGTTGGGTAGCAGTTGGGAGTAGCTCATAGAGAGAATCTACTGGAATAAAATTAGGATCACTTCAAAGTGGGGAGCAAAGGTTCCCTGAAGTTTTTTTGATCCCTAAAATATCCCCTTATGCTTAGAGAATACTGGTCAAGCGCTACTCAGCCCTTCCTAGCCTGCCCACCCGAGGCACATCCAGAATTAAAACTTTCAAGTACAAGATTAAGTGTCAAAATTTCATTTTCATTTGAAGAAGCCCTTAGGTCTTCAGTCTGAGATGTTCTATCACCCAATTTACAGTTTCCTGGACTGGAAAATCTGGTTGGTTGTGTGGTTCTATCTATGCTTCTGACTGTTCACCATCTCTATGATACCACACTAAAATACACAGCCAATTTCATTCTTTTTATGGACCATGAGTATGTACAAGAAAGGTTGTGTCAGATAATTAGAAACATAAGCAGTAAGCCCTTGATTCTTTATAAAATCTTACTTATTGGCTGTGCTGGGTCTTTGCAGGCTTTGCTCTAGCTGCAACGAGCGGGGGCTACTCTCTAGCTGCAGCGTGCGGGTTTCACATTGTGGTGGCTTCTCTTGTTGCTGACCACTGGGCTCTCGGGCGCATGGGCTTCAGTCGTTGAGGCGTGAGGGCTCAGTAGTTGCGGCTCTAGAGCACAGGCTCAATAGTTGTGGCACTTGGGCTTAGTTGTTCCACAGCATGTGGCATCTTCCCAGACCAGGGATCGAACTTATGTCTCCTGCATTGGCAGGCAGATTCTTTACCACTGAGCCACCAGGGAAGCCCAGTCCTTGGTTCCTATGAATGTTCTTTTGCTTTACCATTTTTTTTTTTGCCAGAACTGCCATGTAACATGGGGTCTTTTACTTCCTAAAGGTATTGTAATTTATAAATACATTTAAAATCTTTTGTGCATGTTTTGGGCAGATAGGAAGCAAAAATGAGAAATATGATTTGACCACAAGTTCCCTCTAAAATGAATTTAAGGAGGCTGTATGCTTCTGAAAGTAGAAACTTTTAGTTTATTGCTATGAATATTTAATAGTCTTTGCATTTTCAATGATGAGTAATTTAGTGTGTGTCTCATGTTCACTTAAGCATTCATCATACCAGATAGATATGGAGGTGATGTTCAGAGAATCCATCATATATTTATGAATATGAATCACTTTTCATCCCCAAATTAGTCCATTACAAAATAAAATTTACAAACCATTCAAATGTTTCCTATATCAATTACCAGATTTTAATCCCTTACCTACATAAAACATTCAAAGGACGACTTCAAATTTGAAAATAACCACAGTGGTTCTCAATGTAAGATTAGCATTTCCCTTGAGTCAATAATTCATGGCATTTTCCAGTTTTCTCTGAAAGCTATCCTTATAACATGAGTCAAATGAAAGAACATAAATATGGACACTTAAAGAAAACTGCTGTCTCTGCCATCAAAACTCTTTTTTTTCCTGAAACAATGATGCTGCTTCCTAACTCAGAGCCAAAACATGACGATTTAGGGGTTGAATGATTATATTCTAATGAAGTAATGCCATTTGATTTCTGACTTGTTTAATTTCCCATTTTATATTTCTGAGTGGGCATTAAGGAATGCACAAGCTTCTCAATACATACAGAATAAAAATGAATCGACCTGCATATTGAAATTGCCAAAGCACTCAATGTCTTAAGAGGTAGCCGATCAAAAGCAGAATATTCTAATTTCCTTGAAAAGAGGGAAGAGGGTGAGGAATTTATAAAGCTCTAAAATGTTTTAATATGTGTGTGTATGTATCCTTTATGTATGTATATATACCTATATACATATATACATATATATATATATATATATATATATATATATATATATATATATTGGGCTTCCCTGGTGGCTAGTGGTAAAGAATCCGCCTGCCAATGCAGGAAACATGGGTTCAATCCCTGTGTTGGGAAGACCCCCTGAAAAAGGGAATGACAACCCATTGCAGTATTCTTGCCTGGGAAGTCCCATGGACAGAGGAGCCTGGATGGCTACAGTCCATGGCATCTCAAAAGAATCAGACTCAACTTATTGACTAAACAACAATAGTGAAATATACATACATATATATCCTATGGTTCTGTTTTCTGGAGAACAGGGACCAATATACTACCTCACGGTGTTGTTATAAAGATGCAAGGAGAAGTTCCATATGGTGCCAAAATACTGTAGGTGTTTAATAAATCTTGGTTTCTTGCCCCACTACTCCCCAACCCCTCCCCTCAAAAAAGTTTCAGCAAGTCCACACATAAGTTCGAAAGCAACTTGGCTTTGTCTTCTGGGCTTTATAGGCGAATTGGGGAAGGGGGCAGAGGGAGAGAAAGTCAAGAAGGATGGTCTCTCCCACAAGGGATGGAACTGCCCAGGACCCAAAAATTCGAGTCCAGTGTGTTATTAGCTGTCTCCTGGCCCAGATCCCAGTTCCAGCCCCGGACTGGGTGTCATTCCGCCAGAGGAGAATGTTCTATGCCCAGCTGGAGTCACTTTAAATGAGAGCTGTGGGCCTCATTTCTGGAAACCCTCTCACTTCAAACCCAGAACCAAACTGTGCTTTACCTGGGCTCTGGCATCTCAAAAGCAGATGGAGAAAAAGAATTCAAAAATAACTCCATCAGAAGAAACAGTATGAAATGAGGCTATGTTTTCCTCTGTCGCAGAATGTGATAAAAATAATGTAATACCTTAAATACCATCACTGTTCTTTATCAGAATTTCTAAGGCAGAAACTTAAACCAAAGTCAAGTAAGTTATAAAGTTGGTACTAGTCTCATAAGGTAAATTCATAGAGTCATATCTCTCAACAACCACACATATGATTCACTTTCATCTCTCTCTGGACTCCCAGACTAACTTCTACATTGGATTGAACTGATTTCTTCTGGGAAGATGTTGAATTTTATGGTTGTTGTTCAAGTAGACAAAATCACAAACTTTCACAGTCAAGCTAAGCCAGTTCAACACTTTAAACTTTGAGTGGTCTTCAAAATGCATTGAAAAAAAACTGTTTCCAAAGATATGTGTCAAATAAAGATGTAGGGTACAGGTAAACCCATACCCTATTAGAATGTAAATTGGACAGATCCTCCCGGAAAGCAGTCTGGCAACATACACCAAAAAGCAAAATGTGCATATGGTTTGATTTTATGTTTTCACTTTGAGGAAATAATCTAAAAGAAATAATAAGATAAACACACAGAGATGTATACATGAAAATTATAATTACAATGTTGATTATAAAGATAACATAATATCAGTATAATTATGATCCAAGAAGGTTAAATACATAATGATCATTCATACGGAAATATTCCACAACTACCACAAGTGAGTCACGCAGAGCTAATTTATATCTAAATTATATTAGGCAGAAAAAGGAAGACTTAGAGTGTGCTGCCATGTTGCTTTTAACAAAAATACTATCTGTATATAAAGTCTAAAATATTATATACAAAAAATTAAAAATTGTTGTCTCTGGATTGCTGGGTGAAAGGGTAGTACTATTGTTCTTTTTTTCCTTTTACTTTCAAGAGAAAAAGCCCAGTGAGTTTTATAATAAAAAAAGATAGTTATTTAAAATTTTAACTATTGAAGGTGGGAGGAGAAGGGGACAACAGAGGATGAGATGGTTGGATGGCATCACCAACTCAGTGGACATGAGTTTGAGTAAGCTCCGGGAGTTGGGTGATGGACAGGGAGGCCTGGCTTGCTTAGTCCATTGGGTCGCAAAGAATCGGACACGACTGAGCCACTGAACTGAACTGAACTGATAGATAGTACAAAATTTTGTTTTCACATATTTTAAGGAAGGTTTTTAATTTTTGAAGTTTCAGAAAACTGGTCAATAATTTTTAATGTAAGGCAGAAGCAGAAGTGAATTTTTTCAGATTCAAACAAAACAATTCTTTGAAAGCCAAGGAAAACACAAGAAAATATTTAAATGCTCAGTAATCCTGCAATTAAGAATGTAGGCTGAGATCCATGGTAATTATTGAAAAAATATGTTTGTCATTGTCTCTAAATTTGCAGAGAAGCAGAAGCAGCTTGTCAATAAATGACTCAGGTATCATGAGGATGAATTCCAAGCACTGTCTATCATTGATTCTATTATGAGCAAGTTGACAAAGCTTTTGTTATCTTCTCAGTTGGAGCGAGTTTTACATTGTAAGTTTACGTAGCAATTTCTCTCTGGGTATCTCTCCATTGATTCTCAAAACAAGTTCATCTTAAAACAAAACTCTAGCCAGAATAAGGTTTAACACATGTTCAGTGATAAAGGGAGAGCAATCATTTTTGAGGAGGGATGATGTGCATTTGTCTATCAAAACAACAAAATAAAGGGAGTAAACTGATCTTCTGTCCAAGGACTCTGTGAAAGACGCCAGACTCCTCAGTCCTCCATTATCTTCCAGACTTTGCTTAAATTCATATCCACTGAGTCAGTGCATGCATGCATGCCTGCTAAGTCGTTTTAGTCATGTCCAACTCTTTGCAACCCTATGGACTGTAGTCTGCCAGGCTCCATCTGTCCATGGGATTCTCCAGGCAATAATACTGGAATGAACTGCCATGCTCTTCTCCAGGAGATCTTCCTGACCCAGGGATCCAATCTGTGTCTCTTAAGTCTCCTGCAATGGCAGGCAGATTCTTTACTACAAGGGCCACCTGGGAAGACCCATTGAGTTGGTGATGCCATCTAACTGTCTCATCCTCTGCCACCCCCTTCTCCATTTGCCTTCAGTCTTTTCCAGCATCATGGTTTTCCTATGAGTCAGCTCTCTGCATCAGGTGGCCAAAGTATTGGAGCTTTAGCCTCAGTCCTTCAAATGAATTTTCAGGGCTGGTTTCCTTTAGGATTGACTGATTTGATCTCTTTGCAATCCAAGAGACTCTCAAGAATCTTCTCCAGCACCATGATCCAAAAGCCTCAATTCTTCTGTGCCCAGCCTTCTTTATGGTCCAATTCTCACATCCGTACATGACTACTGGAAAAACCATAGCTTTGACTATACAGACCTTTGTGGGCAAAGTGATGTCTTTGTTTTTTAATATGCTGTATAGACTTATCATAGCTTTCTTTTCAAGGAGCAAGGGTAGGGGCTTTAGAAATAGCTGAGGAAAGAATAACAGCCAAAGGCAAGGGAGAAAAAGAAAGATACATGCCTATTTAGCAACTAGTATAAAATTATTTCCATATTTCAATCATGCTGCATCCCCCTGGAATCTTTGGAAGCAGCTGGCATTGGGATTAGTTCTAGACATGATGCACTAAATCAGGGTTTCTCTACATGCACTCTCTTAAGCTAGCAGCTCTAAAAGATGGGCATTTTTGCTGCCCCCTCCCAGGACATTTGGCTACTTATGGGGACATTTTTAATTGTCACAACTGGGGGAGGGAGCTACAGCATTTAGCAGGTAGAGACTAGGAACAGTGCTGACCATTCTACAGCCCCATGATAAACAATTATCTGACCTGAAATGTCAATAGCGCCAAAGTCAAGAAACACTGCCTTAAGCATTGTATACAAAAGCTATAATAAAGTTTTTTAATAATATTCCTTGAATGGGTTCATTTGATACTTTCAAAATTTGGCACTTCTCAAAATGATGAGTAAAATGATGGCCATTTCAAATTATTTTTGCTCCTGGAAATTTTCAGCCATTTCTGGAATTCTATAATTCCAGACATGACATCATCTTTTAATGATTTTCATTCTCTAGATCTGCAGAAGGCAAATTCATGGAAAGATGTCAGTCTTTTAATACAGCAGGGGTCTAAATGAAAAATAAGGCATGAAACGGCAACTTTCAACATGAGCAAAAATTTGAAACTGCCTACCATGCATTTCTTCTACAAAAGCTTACAAGGTCGCACAACAATGTGAATGTACTTAATGCTATTGAATTGTACATTTAAAAATGGTTAAAGTGGTAAATAGAAATCATAGAAAACAAACGTATGGTTACCAAAGGGAAAAAAGGAGGATAAATTCGGTGTTTGGGATTAACATATTCATACTACTATATATATAATAGATAACCAACAAGGACTAAGCTATACACCTGAAATGGTAACACAGCATTGTTAATCAGCTATACTTAATTTTTTTTTTTTTCAAAAAGGGCTCTTTCTTTCACCTTCTGAGATGGCCCACACTCTATATGTAAAGTGTATTTCTCTCTAAGTAAATCCAATTCTTACCTACCAAAAAAAAAAAAAAAAAGAAAGAAAGAAAGAAATAATAAGAACCTACATTCCCTTTCTTCTTCTTTCTCAGGAATTCTTATTCTTGGGATTTTTTGTATTACCACCACTATTACTGGTCCACAGAAATATCTCTTCTGAATTACTGAAACATATTTATACAAATTATTCACTAATCATCTGTGATTATATGTGTGTATGTGTGTCTCTTCAATTTTTAATTTTTTTTTAATTTTAGAGAATTCCCTAGAAGTCCAGTGGTTAATATTCTGTGCTTCCAATGCATTGGGTGCAAGTTTGACCCCTGGTCTAGGAACTATGGTCTTCCCAGAAAGCTCAGTTGATAAAGAATCTGCCTGCAGTGCAGGAGACTCAGGTTCAGTCCCTGGGTCTGGAAGATCCCCTGGAGAAGGAAACAGCAACCCACTCTAGGATTCTTGCCTGGAAAATCCCATGGACTGAGGAACCTGGTGACCTACAGTCCATGGGGTCTCAAGAGTAGGACACGATTAGCAACTAAACCACCGCCATCTGGGAACTAAGATCCCACAAGATGCATAGTATGGCCAAAAAAAAAAATACAACACAAAACAAAAAAAGTTAAATTTTAAGTTGTATATAGTTTACCACACACAAACACAAACACCTACAAGGAAAGTCTAGTAGGACAGTAAGTCCATGGAATGAAAGTTCTCAAGATGAGTCTCTTTCTAGAATTATGCGAATGTATTAAAATCTGAATCCATGCTAGAATCTCAGTACCACCACCTCTCCTTAAGTCTGATGGACTGTGCATACTTATGCCAAAATGGTCAGTGTGTTGGACGTCTCTAGAGCCTTTTTTTCCTGTCCTCTTGGCTCTACTGTTTTACTGTGGGTTGTTGTTCAGGAACCACTTTGGGTAGCCCCTCAGCCCCTCTCCGTAGCCATGCCACCACTTGTCACTTTCTGCCCTAGGGCTTCTCTGCTGCTACTGTACTGCCTGGGACACCATTCTGCCCCAGCCATCCTGACGCACGCACGATGTGCAAGTATGAGGGCATTAACATCACCTGGGAAATCAGGTAACTTTAAGGCACATTCTACATGACTGATTAGAAGGTCCCCAGCATACAGTCTATTTATATCTATGTTGTTGTTGTTTAGTCACTAAGTTGTGTCCAACTCTTTTGCAACCTCATGAACAAGTCCACCAGGCTTTTCTGTCCATGGGATTTTCCAGGCAAGAATACTGGAGTGGGTTGCCATTTCCTTCTCCAGGGGATCGTCCCTGCCCAGGGGTCGAACCCACGTCTCCTGCATTGGTAAGTGTATTCTTTACCACTGAGCCACCTTGTATATGCAGCATAAAGTCTCTCTGGAAGAATCCCTAAAGAACTACTGACAGGGATTTTCCTACAGCGGTTAGGACTTCCCGCCATCACTGCTGAGGGCTTGGGTTTGATCCCTGGTCAGACAACTAAGACCTCACAAGCCACATGGTACAACCAAAAATAGAAATAAAAGAACGAGTGGCATTGCTGTTTTCAGGAAATGAAACTGGGTGGCTGAAGAAGGATGGGATGAAGAGAGAATTTTCAGTGAACATTCTTTTATGTCTTTTGAATTTTGAATCATGTAAACATAGTGGCTATTTAAGAATAAAACAGAATCTAAATTTAAATAAAATCATTAATGTGAGAACATCTTATTTGATGTAAGAATAAGAAGACCTAAATATCCAGATTGATTCCAGTCCTATAGATTGGGGGGAAAAACAGATTAGTTGTGGCAAGGTTGTCACATTAAGAAATTACCTTAAAAAGTCAAGCCTGTCATAGATTATCTGCTCATAAATGGGGCTTTTATAGAGGAAATAGCACTTTTAGTTCAGAAAGCAATCATCATATTATGTTGGTCACGTTTTAGACAGTACATGTCAGAAATGTTGGAATGAAACTTCTGGTTAGAAGATATTTCTGGTGACTTCAAATTGATTATATATCAAAAGTAAAGGAAAGGTATGTACCGTACATACATCAGACTACTAAACTAACTGACAAAGGCATTTTACTTTTCTGTGATATTTTAACAATAACCTTGGTCTAGAAGCACATTCAGGTGAATCCAGACAAATTCTGTGAGATCATTTCAGAGGAAGAATTCCTTGATTTTGTCAGATTTCTCAAAATGGCCCCACCTGCTTCTAGTTATATCAAACTTAGGCTACAAAACAGATTTTCATATCAAAAATCTGGAAATTTTGTGTACCCTCACTAAGTCTATTATAAACACAGTGACTTCCTTAAGTGATGGTTTTTGCTACATTTGAAACAAGCATGAGAGATAAAAAACCTGTTTTATAGGAAGATTAATCCATGACATTTCCTATAATCAGTTCACCTAGTGAATTTAATTTTCTATTCACATAATCTGGATTTACAATGAAAACTTTCAGGAATATTTTTGTGCATAATACATAGTTATGATACCAACCCGGGTTCTTGGTCTTCCCCAAGCAAGAGACATTGACTACAGGCCAGACTAGAAATTCAGGTAAGACATTACTGCGGCTGCTGCACCAGCTGCAGGAGGGAGCAAAAACAACTAATAGGGTCCCTTCTCACTCCCCCTTGTTGTTTAATCGCTAAGCTGTATTCAACTTTTTCTGACCCCGTGGACTGCAGCACACAAGGCTTCCCTGTCCTTCCCTGTCTCCCAGAGATTGCTCAAATTCATGTCCACTGAGTCAGTGATGCTATCTAATCATCTCATCCTCTGTCTCCCTCTTCTTTTGCCATCGATCTTTCCAGCATCAGGGTCTTTCCCAATGAGTCAGCTCTCCGCATCAGGTGGCCAAAGTATTGGAGATTCAGCTTCAGCATCAGTCCTTCCAATGAATATTCAGGGTTGATTTCCTTTAGGATGGACTGGTTGGATCTCCTTGCAGTCCAGGGGACTCTCAAGAGTCTTCTCCAGCACCACAGTTTGAAAGCACCACATCTTTGGCACTCAGCCTTCTTTACGGTCTAACTCTCACATCGGTACATGACTACTTTCCCCTCTTGGTGTTTCTTATGTGAGGTGAGGAGAGGGGTGTATCCAAAAGGTCAGGCTGGTGGTTTAGGTAGCTTGCCCACACCTTTGTGGTGTTGAGTGCAGGGGTCAAGCATAGTACCCTGCTTTTGCTCCTATATTCAGTTTTTGTTCCTGGCTCTTCAGAAGTGGCAGCTGGATTTTTTTTTTTTTTTTTTTTTTATCTTTTGGTCCAGAATCTGCCCCAACTGTGCTTGTTATTTTTAGTCCCGCAGCTTCTCTGTATTTTGTTGCCCAGGTGCAAGCATGGCAGCACTGCAGTGAAGCGTCCCACGTCCCAGCCTGTCTCAGTGATAGTATTTGATGCTACTTTAGATAATCTTGCTAACTCCAATTCTTCCATTTTCATACATGGGAAAACTGAGGCTAGAAGATGGATTTGGCTTGCCTTCCTCCCACAGTATGACAACACAAGAAAACACATACAGGTCCTCAACCTCTATTCTGTCTATGCAGAAACGGTGCTTCTCATTTGCACAGGGAAAAACTATGAGCTGTGTTCTCCCTACTTTCTTTCTGTGCTTCATTGACTACATAGGGATTTATGCTTGATAAGATTACAAAATCAAATATGAGTTGGATCAAACTAAGGAAAATGATAAAACTAGGTATTTTTAAGCATAACAGCAAAGCAAAGGAACTACTATGCAATGTGACTACTTTAAAAATTATTCTGTTGGTTGCCATCCCAATGTTTACTCACAATAATTCATGGGAATTACTATCACATGTTAGGAGAAAGTATAATTAAGTTTGCCTGCTAGCATTGCACTACATAATAATAATCTGTTTATTCAGAAGCTCCACTTTGTCTTCCAAAGGTTGATTCAGGAGCTTCTTAATCTGACAAGATATGTTTTATTATGCTTTCCTTTGTAATGAATATTGGAATAGTTAATACAGCGACTGATTCTTTATTGAAAACAATATATTACCGAGAAAAACTTTTACTCCTTCTGAGAAAGCAATCTTCCAGTTCCAGTGTGGGCATATTAACCATCTAAATTTGATCTTCTCATGAAACTAACTTTTAATTGTCTTTAACAATACATGCTAGGTCTTATACTAGAGAAAAAAATAAGGTGACTATTTTAAGCTAAATACTTATTAAGTAGCAAAAGCAATGAACTTCACTTAGTTTGTATTTAATAGGCCTTATATTTACTGAAGCCTGAAACTCTGGTTATTACTACTTATATAACACTGAACTTGGGGCTTGCATAAAGACATGATAGAGGTGACATTAACCAAATTAAATAGAGAAAACGTCTCATGAGAGATTATCTATTCATCATCAAGGGATATTTTAGAACTCCCTAGAGATTTTTAATATTAAGGTTAGCTTCTGGGGTAATTCAGAAAAACTTCCTTAGAATTTTGAAGATGAACCATTCAATTTTGAAACATCAATTTCCCTTCCTGTAACTGAGGTTATTATGGAAGAAGACATTTTTAGTCCCACATATGTAGCTTCCGGACCCTGTAACAAATGTTTTCTTTCTTTACCACTCAAAACATCCATAGTTTTCCTGGGAACAGTAAGTGATTTTTTTGTTTTTGTTTTTTATAAAAAAAATAATATATATTTTTAAATTCCAAAGTAGTCAAGGCATTGTTTGGGCAAAGAAATCAACCAGTTCAACCCAAATTAAATCAATGATAGCATGTAAACAAAAACAGAATCCTGGGTGATGATATTTAATTATTTAACCCATCATTTAATAACTTCATTGGTTTGAGTGCCAAAATATGAATCTATATTTTCAACTTGAACCCAGATCTAACTTATTCTCAATCCAACCTTGAACAGGGCCAGATTAAATACCAAAGGGCTATTTCAAGGCTAGTCCGCTAGTGTCCATTTTAAGGAGTGAAGAATCTGGACTGTTTTTTTCTCCCAAACTCACCTGAAGCATTTTTAAAGTATAAACACATCTTATCCATGAACTTGTTCAAAACATCCTTCTGCTTGTGCTTCTCAGCAGCAGACAATTCCCCCTGGAACTACTCTGAACATGTTCAACACGATGGACCTGCCAATACACGGAATGAAAAATGTCAGACTGACCCTCCAGTTGGAATCGATCTGTTCTTTTCAACTTTGAAGTTTGAAGAGTTCTTTGTCATTTTCACTCACTCTGCAGGTATGGAATTCTCTCGTAACAGTTTATGGGGTCGAAGCTTTGGTGGATGTGCAGTATTCGATTTCTCTTCCTACTTGCAGGAATGCAAGGCCTGAATATGACTTACAGCCCAGGCAGTGACCAAAATGACAACATGTAGGAAAGAGTAAATTGACTGACCCCGAAGCTAAGTATCTGTCTCAGAGATTTACGGTAGGGACTTTAAAGAGATACCCAGGAGCCAAGAAGTACTGCTGGATTTCTTGAACTCATGGTGTTCTTCCTTTCAACCTACCTAAGAAACTAGAATTAAACCACTGCCTCATATCCTCTTCTACTACAGAAATGGTGGCAATGGTATTTATGCCATTAGTTCTTCACATCAATAATTGTCATAGAAACATTACACCGATATCCTTAGACTTCTATGGTACATTTTACCAGAAACGTGTGAAGACGGTTGAAGAAATCTAACTAAAAGAAGAACCGCTAGCCTATGTGTGATAAAAGCTCACTTTTTTTAATCCATTTTATTGTGATATAATTGACACACAGCACTGTGTAAGTTTAAGGTGTATAGCATAAAGATTTGACCTTCATATATTGTGAAATGATGTCCACAAGAAATGTAGTTCACATCCATCATTTCATACAGACAAAAAAAGAGGCAAAAAATGTTATTTTGATCATAATGAGAGCCCTTTGGATCTTTCCTAAAGGCCCTTGACAAGAGGAAAAGGGAAGAATCTTTAGGTGATGCAGAAAAAAATTGATGAGGCCAAGCAAAGAATTTGGGCTCAAAAAAATTGCATGCCCTTTGGGAGCTATACAAACTTGAGTTATTCAAGTCTTTCTGGCTCTCAATTTTATCATTTACACAATGAAAAATTAAATGACATCTAATTTCCATCTCAATTTTAAAACTCAGATTCTATGATGAGATATGTCAGTAAAAAGTGAATATTAGTTACTTCCCAAAATTATTTTTTAAATTACCACATTTCAGAAAGTACTACATTAAACATTTTGCATAAGGATTTGTTTTTTCATATTTAACCCTAAGCAACACTTGAGGAGGCATTTGACCAAGACTATCAAACACATTTTTTCATAGGGTGACCAGCAGTTAAAACAGGACTCTCAGTTTTGCAACTCAGAGGCCCGTGTCCCAGGAATCCCCTAGGGCACAGGTAAGCTAGATCACCCTATGTCATGATCACCCTATATTAGTCCCTCTTTTCCAACCCCTCTGCAGCTCCTTCCTCCTACAAGAATCAGTCTCTTCAATTGACAGATTCAGTCCCAACCAGTTACTGATTCAGTCCCAGCCAAGAAAACCTTCTATAAGGAACTGTAATTGAGAATTGTCTTGGTTCTGTTTCTCAGGCCCCATTTAATAAGCCTGGGAGAGCCTTGGCCAGCTGCTTGCCTACTGAGAACTTATTCTTGTATTGGTGGGAAATCCTGCTATAATAATCTGACCTCTCATCCACAGCCTTGACAACTTGCCATGCCCTTCTCCCACTTCCATGTGGGAGCAGTACCTGCTCCCTTGATGCAGGTATACAGTACCTGTATGCCTTGATGAAGATCTGAGTCCTTTTTTTGAAGTGATTTAACTTTCCACCTAAGAGCTTCCCTGATGGCTCAGTAGTAAAGAACCTACCTGCAGTGCAGGAGACTCAGGTTTGACCCCTGCAAGATCCCCTGGAGAAGGAAATGGAAACCTACTCCACCCATTCCAGTATCCAGTATGGATGTGAGAGTTGGACTGAAGAAAGCTGAGCACTGAAGAATTGATGTCTTTGAACTGTGGTGTTGGAGAAGACTCTTGAGAGTCCCTTGGGCTGCAAGGAGATCCAACCAATCAATCCAAAAAGGAAATCAGTCCTGAATATTCATTGGAAGGACTGATGCTAAAGTTGAAACTCCAATACTTTGGCCACCTGTTGTGAAGAACTGACTCATTGAAAAGACCCTGATGCTGGGAAAGATTGAAGGTGGGAGGAGAAGGGGATGACAGAGGATGAAATGTTTGGATGGCATTACCAACTCAATGGACATGAGTTTGATCAAACACTGGGAGTTGGTGATGGACAGGGAAGCCTGGCATGCTGCAGTCCATGGGGTCTCAAAGAGTCAGACATGACTGAGGAACTGAACTGAACTGACCAGTATTCTTGCATGGAAAATCCCATAGAAAATCCTACTTTCTGGTAGTTGCTTGGCCTGTGGAAGCATCATTGCAAACTTCACATGCCATTCTCCCTGCGTGCATGGGACCAAATCCCCCCATTTCATAAGGTCACCAATTATATGAGATTATGGGCTGCCTTAATGACTTCATTTTAACTTATTACCTCTGTAAAGACCTTGTCTTCAAATAAGGTCACATTCTGAAAGACTACTAGGGTTAAGATTTCAACATATCTTTTTAGGGGGCACAATTTAATCCACAGCACATGGCTTGAACATTTGTCACAAGTCATAGAACTGTGCACTCAAAATGTGTGCCATATACTATAAAGTCAATTGTAGAAAAGCTTGACATCGATGAAAATTTGTGTTGTTGTCATTGAGAGTTATGTTTTATTCAGTGGGAATTTGTAGGGCCTCAAACCCAGGAGGCAGCATCTCATGTAACCCTGAGAGACTGCTTCAAGGAGGTGAAGGGAACAGGAGTTTTGCAACAAAAGGCAGAGAGTCTAAACATCAAAAGATTATTGTTAATTAAAGAAGATCAGATATGTCAGGCTAAGAAATTTAGCGCTTTTCTATACATGGGAAGATGCAGAAGTCTGGGCTCACTGATATCATTTCTTTGATAAGCACCTCAGCTATCTGAAGTCAGTATCCTGTGTTTTCACATTGTGAGCATCCTCAGGGGAAATCTGACATGTAAAATGCATATTAGAGAAGAGAAATCGCCCTCTGTCTCTGAATACAATAGTGCATTATAAGGCAAACCTTGATTTTGTCCTGCATTTTCCCCAACTATATTAAACCCAGCATATTAAACTCAGCAAATAGATAACTCTTCTCCCATTCTTCCTCATGCAAGAAATTAACCAGCTCCTACTGAATGTTGCTTATACCTTACATAATTCAAGTGATTTCTTAATGAAGAACTGATTTTTTAAATATAAGGATATGAATACAGAGTGGCAAAAATTTAGGATTCCAAGTGATTTTAAAACTTATTACTTTGGTCTTGTCAGTGGAGTGCAGTGTTGAAGAGTATATTTTTTCAGTGGGATGAAATCTCACACTGTAATAAATTGATATCAACTTTATAAACCAAAGACTTGTAAAGTGAAAAACTATCGTAAAGGTCAAAAAGAATACCCTCGTTTTTGGAGATATGGAGAGGTTTGTGCTGTGCCCAAGATCACACAGCTAGAGACTGGAAACCACATTTCCTGAAACTCAACTCAGAACCTTTCCAAGCTCCGGCTCTGTCTACACTCAGTTCTTGCTATTTTCCGTGTGAAATGCAAAAGAGAGAAAGAAGAGTCTAACACAACTACCACAGGAAAGGGAGGACAAAATTTCATGTCCAAGAAAGTAAAGCTCTAATTGCTTTGTTCATGGCAAATAGATGGGGAAACAGTGGATGACTTTATTTTGGGGGGCTCCAAAATCACTGCAGATGGTGATTGCAGCCATGAAATTAAAAGGGGCTTCCTCTTGGAAGGAGTTATGACCAACCTAGGCAGCATATTAAAAAGCAGAGACACTACTTTATCAACAAAGGTCTGTCTAGTCAAGGCTATGGTTTTTCCAGTGGTCATGTATGGATGTGAGAGTTGGGACTATAAAGAAAGCTGAGTGCTGAAGAATTGAGGCTTTTGAGCTGTGGTGTTGGAGAAGACTCTTGAGAGTCCCTTGGACTGCAAGAAGATCCAACCAGTCCATCCTAAAGGAGATCAGTCCTGGGTGTTCATTGGAAGGACTGATGCTGAAGCTGAAGTTCCAATATTTTGGCCACCTGATGTGAAGAGCTGACTCATTTGAAAAGACCCTGATGTTGGGAAAGACTGAAGGCAGGAGGAGAAGGGGACGACAGAGAATGAGATGGTTGGATGGCATCACCGACTCAAAGGACATGAGTTTGGGTAAACTCTAGGAGTAAACAGGGAGGCCTGGAGTGCTGCGGTTCATGGGGTGGCAAAGAGTCGACACGACTGAGCAACTGAACTGAACTGAATTGCTTTGTATGTTAAAAATGCAAGAATAAAAAAACCAAAATTCAATAAATTGTCTTATTATGTTTTTATTGTGGATATGCAGTTTTTCCCGAAATTTCTGTCATGAGGAGTTGATGTGTAAAGGCTTGAAAAATACAGATAATTCTGTCTTAAATGGTGCTACATCTACAATTTAAGTATATTTGTAAGAGTTCATACATGTACATGCATGCATGCCCAGTTGTGTGGGACTCTGTGACCCCATGGACTGTAGTCTGCCAGGCTTCTCTGTCCGCAGAATTTTCCAGGCAAGAATACTGGAGTGGTTGCCATTTCCTCCTCCAGGGAATCTTCCTGACCCAGGGACTGAACCCCTGTCTCCTGTGAGTCTCCTGCGTTTCAGACAGATTCTTTACTGGACTGGTTAATTAAAATACACTCTTATTTCTCTTAGATTGATAGAAAGTTTTTTGCTTTAAACCTAGTGAAGACATAGAGAAAGAATGTCATAATCATTTACTACTTAAAGCAAAGTGAAATTATTTTGCTTCATTAAATAATATTTTTAACCAAAGAGGCATAGTTACTGCAAAATAAATTATCTGAAGATCTAGTAATTTGAGATGTGATCTCTATGTGATTCATATATCACACACACACAGATATATTTGTATTCATTCTTTCATTTCTTAATTCATTTATTCAACAAAAATTTGTTGAGCACTTATTATGGGCCTGTCTCTCTACCACTAGGTTTAAAACATAAAAATACAAAATGTTCTTTCTGTTTCCTTATCAGAAATAGTTACTTAGATGGTAACAACTGTTAGAACAAGATAACTCCAGGCCATCTGTCAAATGTTTACCATTATCAAAAGTCTTCCTGGAGGGAGTTGCTACTTTGGCTCACCTTACCAGCAGTAATTTAATTTTTCCAAGTTTCAAAGTGTTCTAAATGCCTCAGACACAGCAGAGAAATAAAATAAGATCCCTGACTCTGGTAAGTTTACATGCCATTGGAAGAAACAAACAAACAAAAAAAACAAATAAATATATAACATAACATCAAGTAGTTCAGAGTTCAAGAAGAACAATGAGTGTAGTAGAAAGACAGGGAGAATGTGGTATGCTGGGGTGGAGGGGGGGGCGACTTGTCAGGGGGCACTGCTATTCAAATAAGATGGTCCAGAAAGTCCTTTCTGAATAGATGACATTTGTACAGAGACCCAAATAAAATAAAAGCAAGGCTGTATATATCTTGGGGGAAAGCTGTTTAGTCAAAGGAAACAGCAAAGGCAAAAATGTGATAGAAACATATTTAGTATATTAAAGCAAGGAGATGAGTTACAGCAAGGAGACCAGTGTGGCCAGCTTTCATGGAAAGGGGGAACGTGAGAGAAAATGACTAAGAAATGTAGACCTTTGTCTTTGCATTTTAGAGTCACTGTGATGTGAGTGTTCTGGAGGGTTCTGGAATAAGAAAGGGCACAATCTGATTGGCTTGCTTTGTTTTCTGTATGCAAATTAGGCTCTAGGAGAACAAGAGTAGGAGATGAGTTGTAAGGCTTTTTGGTGGCTGTCCAGGTGAAAGCTTGGACAAGGTTGATAATGATGAAGTATGGCTGAATTTTTGACATATTTTGGAAGTAGAGCTAAAGGATTTACTAGAGTATTCTGGGTATAAGGAAAAGAAATGTGACAGTTGGGGCTGAGTAACCGAGTAAATGGTGGTATCTATCACTGAAATGGGCAAAACTGGAAAGAGGAAGACATCAGGGTCCAGCTCAAGGGCATTGGTAAGTTTGAGATGCCCACTAGACATCTAAATGGAGATGTCAAATAGTTCCACACTTGAGTCTGGAGTTCAGGGAAAACTCACAGCTAGAAATAAAGATTCAGGAACCACCATCCTATTGACAATTTTTAAAACCACAGGATTGCATGAGAGCAACTAAGAAAGGCGTGTCAATTGGAAAAGAGGAGGGCCAAAGACTGAATCCTCAACATTTTATAGACCTGAAAGAGGAGGAGGAGTCTGACAAGGAATGGCCAAAGGAGAATCAGGAAACCTGGAGAATGTGGGATTCAGGAAAACAGCAGAAGAAAATGTATCAAGATGGAAAAAATGATCAATTGAGTCAAAAGTGTTGAGAGAACAAGGTAAGGACTAAACGCTGATCACATGGAGATGAAGATGGGGCTAAGACCTTGACAACTCAGCCGGTATTAGTGATCTCCATGAATACTAGCAGTGAATCCTGAATAAAGTAAGTGGGAGAGGGAACGGAAGGTAATGATAATGTAGCCAACACGTAGTAGAAATATTTGCCAAGAGTTGCTCAGGGGGGCGCCAGTAGTAAAGAACTGTCTGCCAATACAAGAGACATAAGAGATGTGGGTTCAATCCCTGGGTCAGGAAGATCTCCTGGAGGAGGGGATGGCAAACCACTTCAGTACTCTTGCCTGAAGAATCATCCCCAAACCATAGCCAGACCCATGGAAAAATTATCTTCCATGAAACCGGCCCTGGTGCCAAAAACGTTGGGGACCACTGCAAGAACAGAGATCGGTGGTAGGAACTAGAGGAGAAACCCTTTCATATAGTCAGATTTTCTAGTTATAACTATAAAATAGCTTCTGCCCTACAAACAATTTCATGTTGCTGGGAGTTTCTACATACACAGGCCTTTTCTTAAACTATAAATTTTAATTTTCTTATTGGCTATGGTAAAATAAATTTGAGTTCAGGATGCACTTTTGATATCTGCAAATGTTCAGCAGGAAAAACTGCTGAGAAATGTAAAGCAATATTTAGTTTCATTTAAGCCACCCAGCCAACTCCAGGAGTTGGTGATGGACAGGGAAGCCTGGTGTGCTGCAGTCCATGGGGTCACAAAGAGTTGGACACGACTGAGCAACTGAACTGAACTGAAAGCCACCCAGCATCTGAGAGTTCTTCTGAATTTCCCAGAGGATATAACCATGTACATGCACACCAAAACTCAATAAATACTAGTTAGATTGAATTTGACACCACCAAATTCAGAGAAATTAAGGGTTAAAGAAATACCAAAACAAAATAACTGAGGTTGCCTGCAGATGAAGATTCTGCCAAGAAATCTTAAAGACCACTTTCATAAAATGTGGTACAAAGTTGAAGCAATTATGTGGGCAATTTGGATAAGATACATCAAAATAAAATTTGGGAAAGCTAGATAAAGCTGGACAAATTAATCAAATCACCCAACTGAAAGAGCGATGGATGGGGGCAATTTCTCATATTCTTATTTTATCCCTTGTGTTTTATATAACAGAAATAAGGACTGAGCTCTTTCCAAAATGTTATATTAATTCTCCCTGTAATCATTAGAGATTTTTTTCCCCCTGAGTTGGGCAGTATTCACAAGATCATTTCCTTTAGTTAGAATGATTTTGACTGTATGCTCTGGGTCAAACATCTCTTCACTGTGCACTCAAGACTCCATCCTCAGGAGAGGAGAGACAGCCTCATGTCTCCAGAGTGAGACCACCCCTCCCTGCCCTTCATACATGATTCAGGAGGCCTGAATTATGGGCTAATTATATGGGTCAACTCAAGAAGCTCTAACTCCTAAGTGACCTTCATTGCTTCTAACCACCCCCATCTTGTCATATCCCTGGCTCTGTTCCAGTCCCTGACTCTGTCCTGAAACTCTTCTGCGTGCCCTCTGGGACTCGAGCCAGACATCCTCAAAACATCCAATCACTTCAACTCTCCTCTGGGGCTTTACTGCCCTTCCTAAAGAAAGAGAAAGAAAGAAAGAGAAGTTGCTCAGTCATGTCCGACTCTTTGCCACCCCATGGACTGTAGCTGACCAGGCTCCTCCACCCTTGGGATTTTCCAGACAAGAACACCGGAGTGGGTTGCCATTTCCTTCTCCAGGACTGCCCTTTCTAGTCCAACAGATAACTGGATTGCCCCAAGGGCAAGCTGACCCTCAAATCCCCTCAAGAGGTGGTGACTTTCTCCCCCCACCTCATACCCTGAGCAGGGAGCTAAAGAAAAGTCTTCCTGGGTTTTCACTTCTATGCCAGTCTATTCTTCTTAAAGACCTAGCTTTGCATTCCTCTTGTATCTCAAAAACCTTAGCATCCAGCTCACTGCCTTTCCCTCTCCATTTCTCTTTTTTTTAATATTTACTCATTTGTCTGAGTTGGTCTTAGTTACAGCATGTGGGATCTTTAGTTTCAGCATGTAGGATCTAGTCCCCTGACCAGGGATCAAACCCAGGCCCCCATGCCTTAGGAGTGTGGAGTCTTAGCCACTGGACCAGTAGGGAAGTCCTGGTCCCAGTGATATCTTTATTCATATTAATGACGTTCCCAGTAGCCCAACTCTTCGCTCATGAAATGCCTCTCCGCCATAATCTTGATCTGAACAGTTGCTCAATCACAGACTCCCCTGGTCATAACACAGATCCTGTCAAAATGAATAAATGCAACTCCTCCTTAACCTCAATTTCAAAAATTCTATTCTCTAACAAACAACTATCCTGCTGCTCCAATAAAAAAAAAAAAAACTTCATTCCTTTAACTCCGCCCCCTTTCCACTCACATTTCTCAGGTCTTCCTTTTCCCTTTGACCCAAACTTAAACACCATGTCAGTCATTGTAAACCCTCCCCAGTGAACACTCTCAATCTCTTGCTCCACTTGATCTCTGCAACTAAATGGGGCAAGAGTAAAATGCAGGGCGTGGGGAGGACATGCTGGTTGGTCTCATTTTAAATTCATGGCTTCCGATTTCAAGTGGTCTCTGTTCCTGCCCCCAAATTATGCCACATTCCCTTAGAACACCTACTCTGTCACTTACTAAATGACCATAAGATACCTTCTCCTCTATCCTGGACTTTCCTGGTCACTCAGATGGTAAAGAAGCTGCCAGCAATATAGGAAATGGGGGTTCGATTCCTGGGTTGGGAAGATCCCCTGGAGAAGGAAATGGCAACCTACTCTGGTATTCTTGCCTAGAGAATTCCATTTACAGAGGGTCCATGCGGTCACAAAGAGTCGGACATGACTGAAGCACCTAACACTTTCTTTCCTCTATCCTGAATCTTTGATGACATTGTTCCAACCTTTCATCACACTCTCAAATAATACACTTTCTTTTCACTTCACTGAGAATATTCAGATCATCAGATGAGAACTTCCTCAAGTTGACCTACCTACCTTCATTGGCCCCCACACACTATAATTTTCTCCTGTTACTATGATCAGTGATCCTGAGAGAGTGGTCCCCTGCACAGTAGCATCAGTATCACCTGGGATATTAGGAATGTAAATTCTCAGATGGACTCAGACCTACTGAATCAGAAACTCTGGAGGTGGAGCCTAGCAATCTGTATTTTACCAAGTCCTTGGAGTGACTTTGGCACATGCTAAAGCTTAAGAGCCATCTGGGAAACATTTTGCTTAAAAGTCCTCCCCCAGAAACTGTTTTTAAATTTTAGGGGATAAGAGATGGACAGCAGAAGGTGTAAAAACTCCTCTAAGTGATTCTAATGGGAAGTTTTGAAAATCACTGCTATGACTCAATGGTCAACACACATACCTAAGGACAACCTTTCAATATGATCAATAGCTTCCTCTACCCTTGCCTCCTCAAAGACTTTTCTCCAGCAATTTCTTCTTCTTTCTCTCTCTCTCTCTCGCATCTTTGATTTCTTTTCTCTGCTAGAGCATTCTTATCTCCCTAAAACACTCTATTCTACCTCTTGCTAAAAAAACAAAAAAATTCTCTTGACTTTATCTCCAGTTACTGCCCTATTTTTCTATTTATCTTTATAGCAAAACATTTTTTAGAATGGGATCTTTTTGACACTTTTTGATACAAAGCACTATTGAGAGACACCTATACTAATTATTTCCAATGCATATCTTTCCATTCCCATTCTCATTAAACTCAGTCTAATCAGCTTGTTGCCCCACTATCCTAGGAAATCTGGACTGGCCAAAGACAATAATTACCTCCATGTTACTCAAGCCAATGGTAAAGTCTCAATCCTCATTGCACTTGATTTATCAGCAGAAGCTGACACTGTTGAGCCTTCTCTCCCACTGGAAACACTTCCTTCATTCTGTTTTCAGGAAACCATCTCCTCTTCTTTTATCTTTTTCCTCCCTGTCTTGCTGGCAACTCCTTCTCTGTCTCCTTTGTTGATTTCTCCTTAGTGTTAGAGTCTCCAGACCCATCTTTGGTCCCCCTTTCCTGTCTTTCCACACTCACTCCCTTGGTGATCGCATCTCATTTAATAAATGTAAAGACCATCCAACACTAACATCTACAAAATTGCTATCTCCCAGTAAGACCTTGCTTCTAAACTCAAGACTGATAAAGCCATCTAGCTGTTTACCATGACACCTCAGACTTAAGTGAACTCAACCTCAGACTCAACTGAACTGAACAGACACCTCAGACTCAACATGTCCTAAACTGATTGCTAAGCTTTCCTCCAAACGTGCTGCTCCTTCCACAGTTTTCCCCATCTCAACCAATGGCCACTTTGTCCTTCCAGCAGAAGTCATCCTTTGTTCCTTGCCTTCTCTCTTTGGTTCACACACACATACCCTATTCAGTCTGCCAGCAAATCCTGTTTGCTCTACTTTTCAAATTTATTTGGAAATTCAGCATTTTTTATCACCTTCCCTGCATCCATCTATAAACTATCATCTTTCTTGCCTGAATTAGGCAACAGCATCCTCACTGGTCTCACGAGTCCATCCTTGTCTCATCACAGTCTATTATTAATTAGCCCAGCATCCAGAGAGGTGCCTTTAGGATATCTCAGCCCTGGTCACCTTTTCACACAGAGCTCTCCAACAGTAAGAGCGAAGGACTTGACATGTCCCAACAGTGCCATCCAGTTCACCTCCAATGTTTCTGGGAACAGAGCAGGGAAAGAGGGTCTGGGGTGGAAGTGGACTGAAGACATTTGGCGTGAGCTCTGAGGCCAGATCCTGGCTGACATGAAGAGGAATAACAAGGACGTCCCGGTGATTACGGAGGAGTGATTTTGAATACAAGGTTAACAGAACTTGAAAATCTTGCCCAGTTTTAGTAATGCAATCTGTTTAGCTTTATCCAAACCCAAGTGAATCTTTAGAGATTTAATTGAGTTTCACCGCTGATGACTTAAGATTCCTATTCAAACAGGTAAAGTCTAGCAAGACAATGCCTTCACATCGCACATTTAAAGTGAATGTTATAAATGTTATAAAGCCTATAAATCATTTCAGTTGCTTAATTAGACATAAAGCCAGATCTCAGAAATGTATAGCAGAAACAACTTTAGTCTGAGATATGTGATTAGTCAGTGTTTTCTATCTGCTGGCAGTATACTGATCCTTCATTTTGTGAGTTTGTAGGCGAAAGTAATTTTAACTCAAGTAATTTTTCATGGATGAATTCTCAGCACATCAGTGCCCTTATTCTTGGCATGTGGAAAAGCCCAAAGTCCTGCATTTCTCTCAGCCTTTGGATCTATAATTTGCTTTATAATTTTCTTGCTCCCTTAGTTCATCTTCCCCTCATTGAAATTAGAAAATTTTATTCTTTTGTGAATGAAGCCCTCTTGACACCAACTTACCCTAAATGCAGGTAGATAACCCATAAATAATTTAAAGTTAAAAGAGCTGTCACTCTGAGGATTTCACTTGAATCTTGTTCTTAGAAGCATCCTTTCATGTGAGGATCTGAGCACTTTTTTACCAACATTATTGGATGATGATACCTGACAGTCTTCCTGCAGGTACCTAGGCCTGCTTTGAAAGCCTCTACCTCTGCCTTAAGCCTGCCAAGAGGACTCCATTGTTTCCAGAGAAATAAAACGATGCTTTGTAAAGTTTTTCCATTGTGGTGGGTGATATCCTTCCATTGACCCGCTGGAATGTCTTATATACTCTGGTAGAAAAGTAGGACACAATTAAAGTAGGCAGTATCTAAAGTCGACTCCCATTTCACATACCAAAATCAAGTTTACAAATATAAACTGATGTGGCACAACAATTATTCTCCTTCAATTCACAGGAGGATCCATAACTCCGCAATTTATTATAATGGGATGTGTTTACTTGGTAGAGATCTGAATGTGACAATCTGAAATGGATATTTAATATGGACCTAATTGCTCCACAGGTAAAATTAGGTGCCATTCCCTTCTCCAGGGGACCTTCCCGACTCAGGGATCGAACCCAGGTCCCCTGCATTGCAGGCAGATTCTTTACCATCTGAACCATGAGAGAAGCCCTCATAATAACTTATATTTCTTTTCTGATTAAGAAGTCACTTTTTAAAATAATTTTTATTTTTGGCTGCACTGCCAAATCTTCATTACTGAATGGGCTTTTCTCTATTTGCAGTGAGCAGAAGCCACTCTCTAGTTGCAGTGCCCAGGCTTTGCATTGCAAAACGAGAGAAGCAAAAGCTTCTCTTGTTAAGAGCACGGGCTCTAGGGCACTTGCGTTTCAGGAGTTGCAACGTGTGGGCTCAGCAGTTTCGGCTCAATAGTCATGGCACTCGGGCTTAGTTGCTCCGTGGTATGTGGAATCTTCCCGGATCAGGGCTCAAACTCATGTCTCTTGCATTGGCAGGCATATTCTTTATCACTGAGCCACCGGGAAATCCCAGTCACGTTTATTTATTGTTAGAAATGTGGAATACATGTAAATGCAAACGAGTCCCACGTGGCAGTCATGGAGATGCATCACTCAGATGCCTGTTCGAAGAAGGAATCATTGCCCAACCTCCAGGAACGTGCCTGGCTGACCACCTCCAAATGTTATCTCCTTCGGTAGGCATCCACCTCAGGTTCCCAAATGAAGTCCTGCTTATCTCAGGGCAGCCCCCAAACAGGAACCAAGTAAGGCCATGGTGGCCAAATTTATGGCAACCAAAGTCAAGGAAATGGTTGTCACTCTGCCTTCCAATACAGGGGGCATGGGTTTGCTACCTGATCAGGGAACTAGATTTCACATGCTGCAACTGAAAACCCCATGAGCCACAACTAAATAAATATTTTAAAAATAATAAATTTTAAGAACTAGCCACGGATTAGCCATCTCTGCCCAAAGCACCCCCTTCTAATGGGCTGTCTTTGCTCCTAAACTGCTGCTGGCCTGGGATAGACTGTCTACAACACAATCTGACAGTTCCCTTGCTTAATATTCCTTCCTCCCTTTTTTCCCCCACCAGTGTTAACCCCAATAATTCATTTTTTATTTGATTGAGGTCAAATAATACACATAACATAAAATTTACCTTATTAGCCCTTTTAAAGTATACAGTTAAGTATCACTCAAATTGTTGAGACTGAAATTCTGTACCCCTTTAACAACTTCCCATCCGACCCTCCCCTGACCCTGGCAAGCACGCTTCTGCTTTGTGTTTCTATGAATTCGACAACTTTAGAACAGTGTCCCCAACTTCTTGGTGCCAGGGATTGGTTTTGTGGAAGACAATTTTTCTATGGACCGAGGTAGGGGGTCGCAATGGTTTCGGGATGATTCGTACATGTTACATTTTTATGCATTTTATTTCTGTTATGATTACATCAGCTCCACCTCAAATCATTAGGCATTAGATTCTGGAAATTGGAGACCCATGTTCTAGATGACTTCATGTAAACAGAATCACACGATATTTGTCTTTTTGACAAATACAGAGTATAACATCCTCAAGGTTCAAGAATGTGTCACAATTTCAATCCTTTCTTAAGGCTGAATAATATTACATTGTATGTATTAACAATTTTGTTCATCCTTTCATTTGTTCATCCAACTCAGGTTGCTTACACCTTTTGCCTATTATAAATAAGATTGCTATAAGGGACTACCCCCAGTGGTCCAGTGGCTAACACTCCACCTTCCAATACAGGGGGCATGGGTTTGATACCTGATCAGGGAACTAGATTTCACATGCTGCAACTAAAGATCCCATGAGCCACTACTAAATAAATATTTTAAAAATAATTTTAAAATTAAATGAATAACACTGCTATGGACATGGGTACGTAAATACATCTTTGAGACATGCTTTCAATTCTTTTGGACATGTTTCTGGAAATGGAATAGCTAGATCATGTGGTAAAGATATTTTTAGGTTTCTGAGGAAATACCATATTGTTTTGCATTCCCCACGGCAAATGTTAAAGATTTTACTTCCTCCACATTCTCATCAACACTTGTTATCTTTTAATTTTATTTTTTGATAGCAGCCATCCTAATGGATTCAAGGTAGTATCATGCTGTGATTTTGATTTGCACTTCCTTAATGATTAATGATGTTGAGTACCTTTTCACATGCTTATTGGCCATTTGTACATCTTCTTTGGAGAAGTGTCTATTTAAGTCCTTTGTCCATTTTTTTTTAGTTGGATTATTTGGGGGGTTTGTGGTTGAGTTGTAGTTGTTTATATATTCTAGATATAAACCTCTTTTCAAATATAGAGTTGGGAAATATTTCCTCCCATTTCACCAGTTATCTTTTCACTTTGTTGACTGTGTCCTTTGATGCACACATGTTTTTAATTTTGATACAGTCCGATTAATCTATTTTCATTTTTGTTGGCTGTGCTTTTGGTGTTGTATCCAGGAAATCATTGTCAAATCTGACGTTATCAAGCTTTTCCTCTTTTTTATTCTAAGAGTTTCATAGTTTTAAGTCTTATATTCAGGTCTTTGATCATTTTGAGTTTAACCTTTTAGTGTGTGGTATGAGATAGGGGTCTAACTTCATTCTTTTGCATGTGGATATGAAGTATTCCTAACACCATTTGTTAAATCCTAATAGTCCTTCTGCACTCCCAACTTTGTCAGTGTCTGCTTCCCAGATAACCCAGTTAGCACATCCCTGTATCAGAGGTAGTGACTGCTAAGGTTCTGTATCTATCCTCCCAGTCCTTCACTATCTCTCCTCTTTCTCTCTCCCTACCACACACACACACACCCTCTTCATACTGCTGTATATACTGCTCTTTAAACACAATGATATGTATATGTTTCTGTTTTCATTAGATATTTTCAGCACCATTAAGTTTAAAAACTCTATAGTGACTCATTGTGTGGAGGCACCATTATATGCTTAAAGAAAGTGAAGTCGCTCAGTCGTGTCTGACTCTTTGCGACCCCATGGACTGTAGCTTACCAGGCTCCTCCTTCCATGGGATTTTCCAGGCAAGAGTACTGGAGTGTGTTGCCATTTCCTTCTCCAGGGAGTCTTCCTGACCCAGGAATCGAACTCGGGTCTCCCGCACTGTAGGCAGACGCTTTACCATCTGAGCCACCAGGGGAAGTCCTTATCTGCTTAAGCAATACATTATTTTAATGACCATATTTTAAAAGATTTCTTCTTTTTTTTTTTTGAAAACATCATGTTTCCTTTAAAAGATTGACCTGTGAAAAAGTATATGCTTGAATTCTAGAAAGAAAACTGTTCAAAACATATGACTATTGTTTCAATTATTATTTTCTTTCTTCCTTTACAGACTTTTGTGTAAAATCCATAAAAATGAATATCTAGGCTTCCATACCTTAACTAAAAATAGAATTCACTACAACCTTCCTATCATAAACCAGGAGATCTAAAAATGAACTTCATCCAGTCTGGTTGGAACTGATGGGATTTTAATTCCTTGACGCACAAGATGCCCTGGGATGGCCAAGCTACTTAGTGCTTCTTTTTTTTTTTTTTTTTTAACTTATTATTTTTTTTAATTTTATTTTATTTTTAAACTTTACATAATTGTATTAGTTTTGCCAAATATCAAAATGAATCCGCCACAGGTATACATGTGTTCCCCATCCTGAACCCTCCTCCCTCCTCCCTCCCCATACCATCCCTCTGGGTCATCCCAGTGCACCAGCCCCAAGCATCCAGTATCGTGCATCGAACCTGGACTGGCAGTGCTTCTTAGTGCTTCTTTTATTGTATTTGACCTCAAGTCTGACCAATGCTAAGATACCCATTCTCCAGCAATCTCCAAGCTCTCTTTGTCTTGGATCTCCTTGGTCTAACTCCAAGAGTTTACTGACTTCACTGGCGGCTAAAACTCTGAAAGGTTCCTGTTAATAACAGCAGGGCAGAAGTAACTACAGGCAGAGCGACGCCATGGAAGACAGGAAACCAAGTTGCCTCCTGGCCTTCCACTAGCTCTGTAACTCTAGTTACATCACTAACACATTCTCAGCTGTGTTTTCCCCATCTCTAAGTTAGCAACTGTAATCACCTTCTGCTCAAAATTGTTATGAGCTGCAAATAAAGTAATAAGGGAAGTAACTCATAGAGGATATGATAAATTTTTTCATTGTTTTTCTTAATAATTAACGAGTGTGGAGCAAGTGTGTAACCAGCAAGTTCAGTTCCCTGGGCTTCTTGAGGAAACGAGGGCAGGCAAATCTCAGTGTTCACAGGTAACAAGCAACTTCACTCATCACAGCTTGCTACATGTTTGTCAAGCTGAGTCAAGGCTTCCAAACACTACTCACTGATGGGCTGTTCTGCAGGTTTCAGTCAACCGCAGCTTTCTAACCACCACTGAGTATCTGCAACAACGAGCAATGAAGATTTTGTTGAGTCCTCAGACATTCAGGGGTGCCCTGCAGGTCTAAGTCCTTCTCATGGAAATAGAGGTTCCAGGGAGGGTTGGCAATCCCCTGGAGGAACAAGAAAATTCCATTTGTTCCAGGCCATTTGATACTGTCTAAGAGAGATGTCACTAAAACTCAGAAGTGAAGGAAGTGCAGACTGCCTTCCTGACTCTCGGGAAAAGTTAGCTCCACCATAAAAGTACCAAAGGGCAGAGCCAACCTGGAATTCTACATCCTCCAGCATCTTCAGTCTCTGAGGTATAAAAAACAACTCCATCTGAGGACGTTTCCACATCCATTTGACTCCTCTTCACTCCCTCCCCCACCCACCTCCATTGCAATCAAATGCCTCTGAAATTAATGGACTCCAATGGATTTTGAATACAGAGATGAAGAGAACGTTCACTATGGTCCCTTTCTGTGATTATAAGTGCTCATGACTCTACTTTAGTCAAGAAAGGAAGAAGCTGTTTTCTGCTTCCTGTATTGAAACACCTGAAATATGACCCTGTTTAATCTTTCAATCAAAAGGAACTAAAACTGGAATCAAGGATTCAGTCTGCTTCTGAGGGAAGGATCAAGACTTCAGCAAATAGAAAAATCGGTTTGACATTGTTGAGAATTCAGGATACATCCCTGTGTTAAGCAGGCACCCTAATTCAGTTCAGAATCTTCCCCTGGCAGCATGGTGGCAGGGACTGTTCACACAGGCTCACTGAAAAAAAAACATTTACCAGTGGTGAATTAAAATCAGAATTTCTGTTCCCTAAGCTCCTGTGCTTCAGTAGGTAGAAAGAGGCAAAGAGGGAATAAAAAGAGAAAAAATATTTTATACTTAAAAGAGTTAACAGTATCCATGTAGGTTGCATGTCTGAATAAAGCTAGAAGGGGATATACAAATAACATCTCTCCTCATACACATATTTGAAAGAAGTCAAAAGTCTACTTCTTAAGTCTCTCAGAATAATTCTTCAAGAATAATCATTCCACTATCATATGTAAAGTAGGTAGTTAGTGGGAAGCTCCTGTATGGCACAGGGAGCTCAGATTGGTGCTCTGTGATAATCTAGAGGGGTGGGATGGGGTGGGTGGAAAGGAGGCCCAAGAGAAAGGGGAATATATGTATTCAGTTCTGTTCAGTCACTCAGTCATGTCTGACTCTTTGCAACCCCATGAACCGTAGCACTCCAGGCCTCCCTGTCCATCACCAACTCCCAGAGTCCACCCAAACCCATATCCATTGAGTCAGTGATGCCATCCAACCATCTCATCATCTGTCATCCCCTTCTCCTCCCACCTTCAACCTTTCCCAGCATCAGGGTCTTTCAAATGAGTCAGCTCTTCACATCAGGTGGCCAAAGTATTGGAGTTTCAGCTTCAGTATCAGTCCTTCCAATGAACACCCAGGACTGATCTCCTTTAGTATGGACTTGTTGCATCTCCTTGCAGTCCAAGGGACTCTCAAGAGTCTTCTCCAACACCACAGTTCAAAAACATCAATTCTTCAGCGCTCATCTTTCTTTATAGTCCAACTCTCACATCCATACATAACTACTGGAAAAACCATAGCCTTGACTAGATGGACCTTTGTTGACAAAGTAATGTCTCTGCTTTTTAATATGCTGTCTAGGTTGGTCATAACTTTCCTTCCAAGGAGTAAGCATCTTAATTTCACAGCTGCATCACCATCTGCAGTGATTTTGGAGCCCAAAAAATAGCTTATTCACACTGTTGCACAGCAGAAGCCAACACAATATTGTAAAGCTACCAGGGAAGTTGTAAAGCTATTACCTCCAAATTAAAAATGTATTTTAATTAAAAAAAATATTCCATCATTTCCATGGAGTCAGTCCCCTCTCCCAAGTCCTTCCCATCTAGCTCTAACCACCATCCCATACCTCCTTCAGCCTCTACCTTGGCTGTTCCAATCCTATGAAAAAGTTCTCTAAATTTCTATTCCCTCAACTCTAAGATGAGGCTAATTATACTTTTATTGGAGGCTTGTGCAGAGAATTGAGTGAAATACTATGTAAGTAGCTCTTGAACAATGCTTGGCACATAAAATGTCCTCAGTAAATAAACCATTAATGTTCATCTATCATTAAAAATTCTGATTATTTTATTTTCCTGTTTATAATCCTAAAATTACATTCCAGAGCACCCAGAATAAGTTCAGACTTCTAAGTTTAGTTTCTATGAACTTTATAATCTGCCTACTTTTAGCCTCATCTCCTTAATCATCTCAAATGCCACATCTTCCCTAGACATGTGGGACAACTGTGGTTTTCAGCACATACCATAGTAGGCCCTCAGCATATCCACATGGCTGTCATCTCTCTTGAATTCCTTTATTCTTTTTATGAGCTAGAAGATTCCTATGCATCTTTTAAAACACAGATCTCATCTCAGAATCGGATGGAAAATGTCCTCTTTCCCCACAATTGTACCTACATCTTTGAGTCAGGACATCAAAGCTTTTGTCGTCTTGTTCTATTTGTGCTTCTTAACTTGATTCTCTATACCTACCCCATCAACCCAGTACCATAACTTCTATCGGGACAAGGGTCTTGTCTATGTCTTCACGTCACAGCCAGTGTTCAATGCAGATAGATGAAGGAAGGATAGAAGGAAAGAAAGGAGGGAGGGGTAAGAGAGGAGCAAACAGGAAGATAAAAGTTAATGGATGAAAAATGGAAAACTAACTCTATTTCTTACTATGTTAATGTTCCTTGGTATTGGTTGTTCAGCTCCCAAAAGCTCACAGACCTTCATTTTCCTGCATCAGGAGATGTTACAATCCCCTATATGGACAGTTCTGGTCTTCGTCTTCCTGCAGACAGTCTCCCAGGCGGCTTTCATTCTGTACTCTCTATTCCACCGAATCCTTGCCACCAGCCTTTTTTTTTTCCTAACCCACTGTGATCTGCTGATCTTCATCCTAACAAATGATCTTTTATGAATTCTGGAGAGATTTATCCCTTTGACTTTTTACAGTGCCCTTTCAATGATGGGAACAAACGGACAGCCTGTGACAAGAGCTGGAGGGAGAAGTTTGTGCTTTCCCAGTATTACTTCCCAGTAACTCGGGGATTCACTGAACAAAGATAATTGAGCGCCTGCTCTTTGTCTGACAGTGCATGATGCACAAGAAGTACAAAAGCTGATAAGTGATGGTCCTAGTTTGGGAAGAGCTCCCAGATGAATGAATTCTTTCCGCTGACATTGTTTTGAGTCCCTCCTGTGTATCAGGCACTGTACTTGCTGCTGGGGAAACAACAGTGAACAACAGAAAAAGTCCCCCTTTTCAAGGCAGTGACACCCTAGAAAGGAAAGCAGACCATAAACATTCAGGATGCTCTGAGGATAAATGAATGAAGCGGAACAAAGGTGAGCACTGGGAGATCAATTATCCACTGGAAGTTGACCAATCAAGAGGTGACTGTACACTTCTTAGAGTAGGGTGGTAATGGTGGTTAAAAACAAACAAAAACTACTAAATTCTATAGAGTCAACTGAATCTGCTGACAGATTGTTTTATTTCTTTTTATTTAAAAAAATTCTGGCTGTGCTGGGTCTTCGTTATGGCACATGGGCTCTAAAACTTGTGAGCTCAGTAATTGCAGTGCAAGGGCTTAGTTGCCCCACAGCATGCAGATCTCAGTTCCTTGACCAGGGATCAAACCCATGTCCCGCTGGACCACTAGGGAAGTTCCCATGCTGACAGATTAAATGCAAGTTATTAAAGCGAAACATGAGTCTCCCTAACGTAGGTATTTTGGATTATGTATCTAAGAGAAAAAGAGCTGTCTTTACTTGAGTTGGAAAAGTCAGCAAGATGAGTAGGTTTTTTCAGTGAATCAGGAAGCAAGATCATGATCAGAGAGTAAAGAATAGAGAGGAAATGTGGAGAAGAGAGGCGAACTGGTTGTCTGGGAGAGTATTTAATTGCCTATTCCCTCTGAGGTTTGAAGTTTAGAGGAAGATGAATGATAAAATGTTCAACATTATGCAGTATGCTTGAGATGCCTAGAAAGAATAACAGCATTTTTATATAATCACTGTGAGATGTAATCACGAAAAGACATACGGTGTACATTTCAATAAGGATGTGTTGTGTTGGTGGAACTGTAATAGTGATATAACTTATCACAATAGGGCTTCAGGCCATTATTCTCCTGTATTAGAGTTAAGACGGGAACATTTTGTATTTTAGGAAAGAACTGTTTTATTCTTCATGAATTAAGATAAAGGACCACCAATCCTTTAAGAATATGATGCTTCTTTACAGCAGGAGAACTTATAGATCATGAGTAATGGCTTATGTTACAGAAATAAATGAATATTCACCAACAGCAGAAAAGAGCATGGTTAACTCCTCTTTGCAAGGACATTAACTTCTTGCATGTCCAGCTTTACTAAATATTAACTGCAGTTGAAAACCTGTGAAAAGCAAAACCTTCAGTCCATACATTAGAAGAATTAGAATGCATCTCAAAGTTTATCATCTGTATTTTGACCAAGGAACACTGGGTGGATTTTGCTAGTGCTTTATGTAGGATGTATTGAGTTCTTATATTTCAATAAATAGAATTTATCCCCTGTTTACATGATAAAAAAAAGTGTTTTAAGATGGAATAAATGATGAACGGTGGCAAATTTTACTGTTGGTCAAAATAAAATAAAGGCCGAGGTTTACCTTTGAAGTTGACCGTTTTAGAGTCATTGGTGACCATGACAAGAGCAGATTTTGAGAAGTAGGGGGGAAGAGAGCCTGATAAGAGGAGGTTTCAGAGAGGATAAAAGGAGAATAACTGGAAATATAAATATAAATAAGCCCCTCCTCTAAAGGGTTCTCTCAAAGAAGAACAGAAAGATAGAGTCATAGCTGCAAGAGCATATAGGACAAGGGTGGGTTGTTTAAATGGAAGATCCCATGGTTCCTTTGAAAGCTAACAGAAATGACACAGTGTGAGTAGAAGGGATAGTGCAGGAAGAGAGAAGTCATTGAGAAGTAGAGGGAAAATGGAAACTAATGATGAAATAGAGGAATTGGCTCTAGATAAAAGGAGGGAGAACAGATCAACCATGGTCACTGGAGATAAGGCAAAGAAAAGATGTATTAGATCTACTAAGGGAACATATCAAGTTCTTTTTTGGATTTTTTTTTTTTTTCAGGGAAATACAAAGCAAAGTTGAGACTGAGAAATGGGGAGATAGTGGAGGTTTGGGAGAAAGCAGAGGTATAAACTAGTTAGTCTCCTGGGACAATTTTTAATTGTCTGTCCTCTCTGTAAACAAAATAAAAAACAAAATATTTTATTTTGTTTAAAATGCTGGTTTTGACCGACTAAATTGATTTTCTAACACATCGCTGGATCACTATTCACAGTGTCAAAATTCCACCCTGAGGCAACTCTGCCCTATAGAAAAGTGGGCAAAACATCAGTGTGACATATTCGGAGCTACTGGGAGGTTTTAAACATTTGCAGTGACTGGAAAGATTGTTGCATTGGTAGTGTACAGAATGGATTAGAACTGTGAGGCTGGAGGTGAAGAGTGCTAGAAGATTATCACCATAGTCTTAATAAGAGATTATGAGTACAGGAACTGGGCATTAAATTTGTGGATTGGCAGCAGGAAAGATTTAAGAGATAAGTAAATAGAATTAGTGGGATTTGCTCATGATTCTATCTGGATGTTTGGTGTTGATGAAAGAGGTGAAATGACTGAGAGAGAAGATTCAAGAATATTTTCCAAGCTGTCCGTTTTATTTGCATGTAGTTGCTGATAGTAGTCTCTTATGATCCTTTGTATTTCTGTGTTGTCTGTTGTGATCTCTCCATTTTCATTTCTGATTCTGTTGATTTGATTTTTCTCCTTTTGTTTCTTGATGAGTCTGGCTAATGGTTTGTCAATTTTATTTATCTTCTCAAAGAACAAGCTTTTGGCTTTGTTGATTTTTGCTATGGTCTCTTTTGTTTCTTTAGCATTTATTTCTGCCCTAATTTTTAAGATTTATTTCCTTCTACTAACCCTGGGGTTCTTCATTTCTTCCTTTTCTAGTTGCTTTTGGTGTAGAGTTAGGTTATTTATTTGACTTTTTTCTTGTTTCTTGAGGTAAGCCTGTATTGCTATGAACCTTCTCCTTAGCACTGCTTTTACAGTGTCCCATAGGTTTTGGGTTGTTGTGTTTTCATTTTTATTTGTTTCTATGCAATTTTAATTTCTTTTTTTATTTCTTCTGTGATTTGTTGGTTATTAAGCAGCCTGTTGTTCAGCCTCCGTATGTTGGAATTTTTAATAGTTTTTCTCCTGTAATTGAGATCTAATCTTATTGCATTGTGGTCAGAAAAAAATGCTTGGAATGATTTCCATTTTTTTGAAATCACCAAGGCTAGATTTATGGCCCAGGATGTGATCTATCCTGGAGAAGGTTTCATGTGCACTTCAGAAAAAGGTGAAATTCATTGTTTTGGGGTGAAATGTCCTATAGATATCAATTAGGTCTAACTGGTCTATTGTATAATTTAAAGTTTGTGTTTCCTTGTTAATTTTCTGTTTAGTTGATCTATCCATAGGTGTGAGTGGGGTATTAAAGTCTCCCACTATTATTGTGTTATTGTTAATTTCCCCTTTCATACTTGTTAGCATGTGTCTCACATATTGCAGTGCTCCTATGTTGGGTGCATATATATTTATAATTGTTATATCTTCTTCTTGGGTTGATCCTTTGATCGTTATATAGTGCCCATCTTTGTCTCTTTTCACAGCCTTTGTTTTAAAGTCTATTTTATCTGATATGAGTATTGCTACTCCTGCTTTTTTTGGTCCCTATTTGCATGGAATATCTTTTTCTAGCCCTTCACTTTCAGTCTGTATGTGTCCCTTGTTTCGAGGTGGGTCTCTTGTAGACAACATATATAGGGATCTTGTTTTTGTATCCATTCAGCCAGTCTTTGTCTTTTGGTTGGGGCATTCAACCCATTTATATTTAAGGTAATTATTGATAAGTATGATCCCATTGCCATTTACTTTATTGTTTTGGGTTTGAGTTTATACATCCTTTCTGTGTTTCCCGTTTAGAGAAGATCCTTTAGCATTTGTTGGAGAGCTGGTTTGGTGGTGCTGAATTCTCTCAGCTTTTGCTTGTCTGTAAAGCTTTTGATTTCTCCTTCATATTTGAATGAGATCCTTGGAAGGAATGGATAAATTCTTAGAAAAGTACAACTTTCCAAAACTGAACCAGGAAGAAATAGAAAATCTTAACAGGCCCATCACAAGCACGGAAATTGAAACTGTAATCAGAAAACTTCCAACAAACAAAAGCCCAGGACCAAATGGCTTCACAGCTGAATTCTACCAAAAATTTAGAGAAGAGCTAACACTTATTCTACTCAAACTCTTCCAGAAAATTGCAGAGGAAGGTAAACTTCCAAACTCATTCTATGAGGCCACCATCACCCTAATACCAAAGCCTTACAAAGATGCCACAGAAAAAGAAAACCACAGGCCAATATCACTGATGAGCACAGATGCAAAAATCCTTAACAAAATTCTAGCAAACAGAATCCAACAGCATATTAAAAAGATCATACATCATGACTAAGTAGACTTTATCCCAGGGATGCAAGGATTCTTCAATATCTGCAAATCAATCAATGTAATACACCACATTAACAAATTGAAATATAAAAACCATATGATTATCTCAATAGATGCAGAGGAAGCCTTTGACAAAATTCAACATCCATTTATGATAAAAACCCTCCAGAAAGCAGGAATAGAAGGAACATACTTCAACATAATAAAAAAAAAAAAAGGTTTAAAAAAAAAGGGTTTATATATGACAAACCCTCAGCAAACGTTATCTTCAATGGTAAAAAATTGAAAGCATTTCCCCTAAAGTCAGGAACAAGACAAGGGTGCCCACTCTCACCACTACTATTTGACATAGTTTTGGAAGTTTTGGCCACAGCAATCAGAGTAGAAAAATAAAAGGAATCCAGATTGGAAAAGAAGTAAAACTCTCATTGTTTGCAGATGACATGATCCTCTACATAGAAAACCCTAAGGATTCCACCAGAAAATTACTAGAGCTAATCAATGAATATAGTAAAGTTGCAGGATATAAAATCAACACACAGAAATCCCTTTACACTAACAATGAGAAAACAGAAAGAGAAATTAAGGAAACAATTCCATTCACCATTGCAATGAAAAGAATAAAATACTTAGGAATATATCTACCATGAGGTGGATGAAACTGGAGCCTATTATACAGAGTGAAGTAAGCCAGAAAGGAAAACATCGATACAGTATACTAACACATATATATGGAATTTAGAAAGATGGTAACAATAACCCTGTATACAAGACAGCAAAAGAGACACTGATGTATAGAACAGTCTTTTGGACTCTGTGGGAGAGGGAGAGGGCGGGATGATTTGGGAGAATGGCATTGAAACATGTATAATATAATGTATGAAACGAGTCGCCAGTCCAGGTTTGATGCACAATACTGGATGCTTGGGGCTGGTGCAATGGGATGACCCAGAGGTATGGTATGGGGAGGGAGGAGGGAGAAGGGTTCAGGATGGGGAAAACATGTATACCTGTGGCAGATTCATTTCGATATTTGGCAAAACCAATACAATATTGTAAAGTTTAAAAATAAAATAAAAATTTAAAAAAAAGAAACAAAAGACCTATATATAGAAAACTATAAAATACTGGTGAAAGAATCAAAGAGAATGCAAATAGATGGAGAAATATACTGTGTTCATGGATCAGAAGAATCGATATAGTGAAAATGAGTATATGCCAGCAAATTTGGAAAACTCAGCAGTGCCCATGGGACTGGAAAAGGTCAGTTTTCATTCGAATCCTAAAGAAAGGCAATGCCAAAGAATGATCAAGCTACTGCACAATTGCACTCATCTCACACGCTAGTAAAGTAATGCTCAAAATTCTCCAAGCCAGGCTTCAGCAATACATGAACCGTGAACTTCCTGATGTTCAAGCTGGTTTTAGAAAAGGCAGAGGAACCAGAGATCAAATTGCCAACATCCGCTGGATCATGGAAAAGGCAAGAGAGTTCCAGAAAAACATCTATTTCTGCTTTATTGACTATGCCAAAGCCTTTGACTGTGTGGATCACAAGAAACTGTGGAAACTTCTGAAAGAGATGGGAATACCAGACCACCTGACCTGCATCTTGAGAAATCTATATGCAGGTCAGGAAGCAACAGTTCGAACTGGACATGGAACAACAAACTGGTTCCAAATAGGAAAAGGAGTACGTCAAGGCTGTATATTGTCGCCCTGCTTATTTAACTTATATGCAGAGTACATCATGAGAAACGCTGGGCTGGAAGAAGCACAAGCTGGAATCAAGATTGCTGGGAGAAATATAAACAACCTCAGATATGCAGATGACATCACCCTTATGGCCAAAAGTGAAGAGGAACTATAAAGCCTCTTGATGAAAGTGAAAATGGAGAGTGAAAAAGTTGGCTTAAAGCTCAACATTCAGAAAACTAAGATCATGGCATCTGGTCCCATCACTTCATGGCAAATAGATAGGGAAACAGTGGAAACAGTGTCAGACTTTCTTTTGGGGGGCTCCAAAATCACTGCAGATGGTGACTGCAGCCATGAAATTAAAAGATGCTTACTCCTTGGAAGGAAAGTTATGACCAACCTAGATAGCATATTGAAAAGCAGAGACATTACTTTGCCAACAAAGGTCCGTCTAGTCAAGGCTAAGGTTTTTCCAGTGGTCATGTATGGATGTGAGAGTTGGACTGTGAAGAAAGCTGAGTGCCGAAGAATTGATGCTTTTGAACTGTGGTGTTGGAGAAGACTCTTGAGAGTCCCTTGGAGTGCAAGGAGGTCCAACCAGTCCATTCTAAAGGAGATCAGTCCTGGGTGTTCATTGGAAGGACTGATGCTAAAGCTGAAACTCCAATACTTTGGCCACCTCATGTGAAGAGTTAACTCATTGGAAAAGACTCTGAAGCTGGGAGGGATTGGGGGCAGGAGGAGAAGGGGATGACAGAGGATGAGATGGCTGGATGGCATCACTGACTTGATGGACATGGATTTGAGTGGACTCCAGGAGTTGGTAATGAACAGAGAGGCCTGGCGTGCTGCGATTCATGGGGTCACAAAGAGTCGGATATAACTGAGCGACTGAACCGAACTGTCCTCTCTGTGGAATATTTCCTGCAGAACACCACCCCCACCCCACCGCCATCAAATCCATGAGAGCCTTTATCATGGTTACAGATGGTGATGGAGAGGGGACCTCTCATTCTAAATCTGGTTAATTCCATCTTCTCTAAGACCTCAACCTTCTGGATAAGCCTAGGAATGAGGACCTCACACAAGATAGATGAATACTGATTCCTTCCATGGGAGTTTTGGCCCTGGAGATGAATGAGTCCATCTCCTTCTAGAAAGTCTTGATTGGTGGAAATGCAAATCCTATTTCATGTCATGGGAAAATGAGAAGCACATCTGTGGGGGTGAGGCTGGGGAAAAATAAAACATATGTGCATAAATCACAAAGTGAGAGAATCCTGAGTGCCTTGTTAACCCTAATTCTAGGCATTCCTGAATCCTAGTCCTTCGATTGCAAGAGGATCCTTAATAGCTCTTGTTATTGTTCAGTTACTAAGTTGAGTCTGATTCTTTTGAGACCCTATGGAATATAGCCCTCCAGACTCCTCTATCCATGGGATTTCCCAGGCAAGAATAATGGAGTGGGTTGCCATTTTCTTTTCCAGGGGATTTTCCTAACCCAAGGATAGAACCCGAGTCTCCTGCTTTGGCAGGTCGATTCTTCACCACTAAGCCACGGGGAAGCCCCCTTAATAGTTTATCATACCCCTTTTGGCTTGACATACTTTGACTTTGGTTTCTATCACATGCAACTGGAAGATTCCAAAGTAAGCCATGCTCCATCATGGCCAATATTGTGAATAAGCAGAATAGGCACTAAGGGTATATAATGTGATAGATTCAGGAATGTGAAACTTCTTGAGCAAAGCATCTTCCCCCAACTCACCAACTGTGATTTATGAAATTCCACGATAAGGGTGAAAGGGAATTACCATTTACAGAGCATTTCAGGAGTCTAACCCTAAGCCAGGTGTCTTAAAAATATTATCTCATTAAGATATTAATATTATCTCATTAAGTCCTTTGGCACTGGAGAAAAGCTTATTCTTCCAGAGCCCATGGAAGAAATATCTCTTCCTAAAATGCATACATATGTGTCTAAAATATTATTGCATATGCTATTATTCTAACTTAAGGTGAAAGTACATTAATTGTGATATTTATAAATATTGTTTTTGTTGTTCAGTCACTAAATCATGTCCAATTCTTTGTGACCCCATGGACTGCAACATGCCAGGCTTCCTTGTCCTTCACCATCTCCCAGAGTTTGCTCAAACTCATGTCCATTGAGTTAACCATCTCATCCTTTGTACCCCACGCCCTTCTCCTCCTGCCTTCAATCTTTCCTAGCATCAGAGTCTTTGCACCAGAGTATTGGAGGACTTTAGCATCAGTCCTTCCAATGAGTATTCAGCGTTGATTTTCTTTAGGATTGCCTGGTTTGATCTCCTTGCAGTCCAAGGCACTCTCAAGAGCCTTCTCCAGCACCGCAATTCAAAAGAATCAATTATTTGGCACTCAGCCTTCTTTACAGTCCAACTCTCACATCTGTACATGACTACTGGAAAAAAACACAGCTTTGACTATACGGACCTTTGTTGGCAAAGTGATATCTCTGCTTTTTAATATGCTGTCCAGGTTTGTCATAGTAAATTATGATTAAATGATAAGAATCAGAGAGGTAAAATGTGAATTCTTGAGCTAGAGACCAAGACATTGAAAATAAGATTACAGTAGACAGAGGGCTGGAAGTGTAGTGGCAGCCATAAAGAACACAAGAGCAGACAGAGGTAAATCAAGCATAAAATGAAAAGCTGTAGGCAGTTGCTGAAAGAAACACATCCAGACATATAAAAAAGTATCTGGGAAGGAGAGAGACTGGTGTGTGGCAATGCCTATTACTGGAATCGGTTATTGTGCAGTATGTCAGGTGAGCATTCTCCACTGGATTATAAGGTTGGAAGGGATTACACAAAAAGGAATGTCCTTAGTTATCAGAAGTTCAAAAGAGAAACATCCGCCTGGATTCAGATTGAAAGCCAGCCATGGAAGAAATATGTGGTACAAAGAATAAATGTCCATAAAAGCCAACTCTATCTCATGGAAAGCTTTTTATTTTCAGTTAGAATAAATAACAGGATGTTGTACTTACTGAAATTTAGCCACCAAACAGAAAGATATCCAATGTATATACATTTATATATACATGAGATAGATACATGAGATATATACATGAGATAGATATTGGATATCTCTTTGATTTGATAGTGAAATTAAAATGTAAAAATATGAATATAAGTAAATATGTGTATTTATGTGTGATACTTTATAAATATTATTATTATTATTAAGGAAGAATTCCTGGGAAGGATTCAATGTCAAAGGGGCAAGGCTGTCATTTGAAATGCATAAATTCTTTAACAATGAGTTCCCTGCAGAGAAAAAGGTCAATAGTAAAATCCTTACACTCACCCCAGGTTTGGAACTAGGAAATCTACCCATTTAAACTACTTATTGGATAGTTTAAATCTTTGTTCTAGAATTTTGCTTTTCCCAGCATTCAGGCCGTGCTGAAGGAGAGCTGTTTATAATCTGAGAATGTGTGTGCTAAGCCACTTCAGTCCTGTCTGACTGTTTGTGATCCCATGGACTGTAGCCCACCAGGCTCCTCTGTCCATGGGATTCTCCAGGTAAGAATATTGGAGTGGGTTGCCATGCCCTTCTCCAGGGGATCTTGCCAACCTAGATATTGAGCCTGCGACTACATCTCCTGCATTGGCAGGCAGGTTCTTTACCACTAGCACCACCTGGGAAGCCACAATCTTGGAATGGTTCATCCAACTATTCGAGGCTCAGTTCTCCCTTCCCAATTTTCTTTTCCCATCTGAGTCTCATTTGAGAGACTTGTCCTTAAGCAGTTCTCTAATCAAGGTGTAGAAAAAATATTTCTGAACAAAAGGAATTATAATGCTTTTCAAAATGGCATATTCAAATGTAATTTGAAAGGAATAATCTGAAAAGTTAACATTTTGCCCATTATCACAGAGACAGAGAATGCTAGATCTGAAAAGGAATTTAGGAGCCACTTCATACAAAATGCTTATTTCGTTCATAGGTAAACTAAGGCCCAGATAGCCAAAAAGACAGGACCACTGTTCACAGTGACCTAACCGAACAATTAGAAGGAGATCAGAGATGTTCCACAGCACCAATTTCTTCTGAAACACACCTTCTAGGACTTTTTAAGAACTTTCATAAACTCCTGATATCATTTGAATCTACACATTAATAGCCAACATAAAAAAGATCACTAAAAGATGATTAACTAATTAAAAAATCTCAACAGCACATACCCTTTGTGAATGAAACTAAACAATTCATTAAAATTGGAAGTGGGCAAACTGTATATCATAAAAGTAATGCTTTATTGTTAAATGTATCCATGTACTACATAGATGATCACCATAAAGTTACCCCCCGGATCCTATTTATTATAGAGTGACCAAAAATGGCTCTGGAAAAAAAAAAATAGCAGTACCCTAGAAGGAGTGGTTACTAACAAAGAATATCCAACTACTGGTCTTTTTTCCATCAAGAGCACTGGCAGCAGAGCACAACAACAGATCTTCATCCAAGAAGATAGCTGACAAAATATAGACTAGCTGGACAGGGACAGCAGAACCAGGAATTTTATTAAATTCAGGAACTGTTCTGAACAGAAAATGTTTGTTAAAACATAAGAATGAAGGCACTGATTAAATAGTCAAATAGGCTAGATTTTGCTGAAGTGTTCCCTTCCCTCAGATGGGGTGGGATGCAGAGATAGAAGATGTCAACCAACTAGACAGGTGTCCAGAAACTCAGACAAGGTCTTTTTCAGGGCAGTTAAGGAAGGATGGAAAGAGAGGAACCTCAGGAAGAAAGGTAAGAGATGAACTCTGCAGAAATGTGAGGAATACGGGAATAAAGTTGAGGCAGGCACCAACAGAGAGATCATCAAGAACACAGATTGGGTGAGTATGTTACTGGGTCATGATCAGACCTACCCAGTGGACAAGAGATGCTGTCAGGTTCAGCTGGCCAGGTCATTCTGTCTTAACAGACCCTCTGATGAGGCAACCTGGGGCCTTAGCCTAGCCCAGTGACCATGAATCATGTGCTTCAACACTAAGCTATTTTAACATAATGCCAAATGGAAGTGAAGAAAATAGGGTGCCTGCCCAAAGGAGCAGAAATAATGGGCCAGCTCTCCCTTTGGTGCATTAACCTTCAGGGGAGAAAAGAGCTTTAAGGACAGAGGATGCAGCAGCTTCTCGGGCATTAAGAAGATTAAGGGAAATAGTATTGGACCGAAGCAGAGAGGAAATGGTCTGCCCGTCTCAGAGAGGACATTTCTGTTGCTATTGCCCCTATTAACCACCTTCACCCTTGGTTCCAAATCGGGCAGGGCCAATGGGATTTGTTAAGCCAATATATCAAATTAGTCCTGCTGAGGAGACTCTGGAGGAAGGCCTGGAGCCAAAGAGTGCTGTGAAATTTATCTA
The DNA here is from genome assembly GCF_029407905.1 of Bubalus kerabau. Taxonomy (NCBI): domain Eukaryota; kingdom Metazoa; phylum Chordata; class Mammalia; order Artiodactyla; family Bovidae; genus Bubalus; species Bubalus kerabau. Next base: position 56,348,131 of record NC_073625.1, read on the forward strand.
AGTGACAGGACACTTACAGGTGAAAATGGAGTTTCTAGCTGCCACTGTAAACAACAAAGCTAAAATGATGCTAATTAGAAAGCCTGCACCTTTAGCTCCAGGAAGAAAGAAAGATTCAGAGAGCAGACCAATGTCCACCTAAAGTCTTTATTACCAGGCTGGAACTTGGGTGAAAATGTCTTGAACACAATCAGAAATTCAGAGATTTCCAGCACCGTTAGGAGGACATGAGGGCTACAATGATGCACTCCTTCCACATTCACTGGATTAAGAATGATCAAGGTCACACAAATATTGCAAAAGCAAATAAATTGTCTACTTAGCTTTAAAGCAAGCGGATGTGGGAAGATATTCAGCAGCTAAGTAAACCCTGAGAGGCCCTGAGGGGACCCTTCAGCATGGAAAGCTTCCCTTCCATCATCCTCAGGATGTAGGAGGTATAAATTGTGCTTAGCAAAGCCATAAGAGTCATCCAAACTTCTCACTGCAATGTGGTCACCTTCAACAGACCACAGCCAAACACATTCTACTGATTTATGCTCTTGAGGGTTCACAGCAAGTTCATCTTCTTCATGTGGACCAGCTAAGCCCTCCCTCTCCCCAACCAAACTTCTCTGTCTCAAGTACGCTTTCTCAGGAAGCAGGCTGTAAGAGTTTAATGTGCAGAATGTTTACCTAAGAGAGGCTTAAGTTTCAACACTGGGGCAAAGATGGAAAAGAAGCAAGATCGGCCAAAGTTGAGTCATGACGCAGATCTATGACAACCTCAGTCAATGTCATGGCAGTTCTGATGTAAGATGTGTCTTCAGAGTTGTCCTGAGCTGGGCCAAGATGGCCAGAACTTTAAACCCTCCCTGATCAGTCACTGGATGTGGGCTACTCCAGGAAAGGGTACAATCAACAGGCAGGGCAGCTTATTGTGACTCAGCAGTCTCTGAGGAGCTGAGAGCTGAAGGCTGGTATTGACAGCATCCCAGTAGCTAGAGCAGTAGATTGTTCCTTAAAGGCAGATCTGGATATGGCACATCACATTGTCCATCACATGCTGTCCACGTGTTTCCTAAATTCCCACACAACTCCAGGAAGCAAACATGAATTGAAGTTTGAACCTCCCCAACCTTTTTAAAAGCAGAAACCATAGGAGGAAAAGAAAAAATGCCAAGCACGAAAAATGTTTTGATGCCAAGCACCTTGAAGAATTAAAGTAACAGCCTCTGGTGTTGCAATTATGAGACAAAGATTGAAAGGTGGCTTTGCTTTAAATCAATGATGGCATCACCGATGAAAGGGACATGAGTTTGAGTAGGCTCCAAGAGTTGGTGATGGACAGGGAAGCTGGTCCCATTGCTGTCGTCCATGGGGCTCAAAGAGTCAGACAAGACTGAGCGACTGGACTGAACTGAACTGAATGTCTTCCCATTGTGCCCCTTCTGTGAAATGTTCACAAGTTTCACTCAATCAGTGACTTCCTGTTAAGGGTCTGCTATGTGATCAGCATTGCACTAGATCCAGCTGCGGGAGATGCTAGAGAAACACTCAAGAGGATCTCTTAACTTTGAGGACATTTTGGTCTATATGGGAAGAGAGCATAAACACACAAGGGCATAGGAGAACATCTTTTTGCTCAACTACAAGCTCTTGGCAGGTTGAGAGAGCATAGTATAACGTGGAATAGCAAATTTTTACTTAATTACAGTATGAACTTGGTCACATTATTGAAGTGACATTGATCAAGGCAGTTACATCTCTAAGGACCAGTTTCCTTTTTTATATTGAAGTATTTGTTGGTCATAATATACAAATTACAGGTGTACAATGTAATGATTCACATTTTTAAAAGGTTATACTCCATTATAGTTATTTTAGAATATTGGCTATATTCCCTAATGTTATACAGTATATCCTTGTAGCTTATTTTATACATAATAGCTTGTACCTCTTTTCCTCCTACCCCTAGACTGCCGCCCCCAACCCCCATCTAGCGTACTTAGCTTACCAGTGTGTTGTGAATAAATAATTCAAAGGTTGTAAGCATGCTTTGTAAGTTATGAGAGGCAATGCAGACATTTGCTGCTCCTTTCATGCCCCACTCTTAGTGAATCAGAGAAGGAAGAGAAAAACCGCTGAGCTGGAAGAGTTAAGAGATTTCAGAGGAGAGTCAAACATTCGAGCAAGGGCTGCGAACTGGCTTGCTTCTGTGATGTATTCTTGGTGACGTTAGTCCTGTCTCTTCTGAACACCTTTAGAAGGGGGGAATCTTTCTAAACATGTTCCAGCTTCAAGCCAGACTCATCCTTCCCACTGTCTGTAAAGCCCACTGATGAACAAGCACTGGGAACAGAGCGGAGTCAAAGAGTTAGTTTCTTACTGAACTTATTGTAGCAGCACGGAGCGCATGTGGGAGGAACTTCCTACGGAAGTGGCCTGTGTGGGCGGAGTCAGAGAAGGACGGAACCGGAAGCCGGGGTGGGCTGGAGGATTTGGTGGTGGGTATTTTCATGACTGATTAGCTTATTACGCTTTATTGAGGAGGCGGGAGGGTTAAATTGAGGTTTAGAGTTGTCATGGGTAAACAGTAGAGTGGGGAGGGGAGGAGGCTTAGTTACTCCTGTATGGGTAGCGTGGCCCTGTCTTGTCCCAAATGTGGTCACAGTGCAGCTCTGTCTGAACACTGTATCTATTCTGTGAACAGGTTTATGATCCTCCAGAAATGTCACAGCCTTGCTGGCAGCAAAGCCATTTTCTTTATTTCTCATATCTTCCATACCACATGTACACATCTGTACAACTCGCTGGGTTTCTTTAGATACCTGAATTTGCTACTCTTATGGGCAGAATTGTGTCCCCCCAAAATGCATATGCTGAAACCCTAATCAAAGTATGTTAGACTGTGACTGTATTTGGAGATGGGCCCTTTAGAGAGGTGATCATGTTAAATGAGGTCATTAGGATGGACTCTAATCCATCCTGACCGCATCCTTATAAGAAGAGGAGAGAAGAACACACAGAGAGACATCACTGATGGACCACACAGAGGAAGGACCTCGTGAGGACACAGGAAGAAGATAGTCATCTGCACTCCAAGCAGAGAGGCCTCAGAAGAAACCAAGCCTGCCAACACTTTGATCTTGAACTTCCAGCCTCCAGAACTGTGAGGAAAAAATTTCTGTTTAAGCCCTTCAGTCTGTAGTACTTTATTATGGCAGCCCTAGAAAACAAATACAGTTACCCTCCCTTCATTGAAATAGGACATCTTGTGAGTGACAATCCAGGCTGAGAGAAGACTAACTCTGCCAGGAGAAAGCTTTAGAGGAACTGGTATGAAGAATGGTCCTGCTCCTTGGAAGAAAAGCTATGATAAATCTAGACAGCATATCAAAAAGCAGAGATACCACTTTGCTAGCAAAGGTCCTTATAGTCAAAGCTATGGTGTTTCCAGTAGTCAGATATGGATGTGAAAGTTGGACCATAAAGAATACTAAGCACCAAAGAATTGATGCTTTCATGTTGTGCTAGAGAAGACTCTCAAGAGCTCATTGGAATGCAAGGAGATCAAACCAATCAATCCTAAAAGAAATTAACCCTGATTATTCATTGGAAGGACTGATGATGAAGCTAAAGTTTCAATACTTTGGCTACTTGATGCGGAGAGCTGACTCATTGAAAAAGACCCTAATGCTGGGAAAGATTGAGGCCAGGAGGAGAAGGAGATGACAGAGGATGAGATGGTTAGATAACACAAATGACTCAAAGGATATGAATTGAGCAAACTCCAGGAGATAGTAAAGGATAGGGAAGCCAGGCATGCTGCAGTCCATGGGGTCACAAAGAGTAGGACACGACTTAGTGACTGGAAAACAACAACTTGAAGCATGAATTAGAATGTGGCCGGCAGAGAAGGAGGAAAAAGCATGCCTGTGGCACAGAATCTGGAAGTGTGGTCCCTACACCAGTAGCATCAGCTTCGTGTGGGAACTTGTTAAAAATGCAAATTCTCACCCCCCTTCAGATCAGATCAGATCAGTCGCTCATCCGTGTCTGACTCTTTGCGACCCCATGAATCGCAGCACGCCAGGCCTCCCTGTCCATCACCAACTCCCGGAGTTCACTCAGACTCACGTCCATCGAGTCAGTGATGCCATCCAGCCATCTCATCCTCTGTCGTCCCCTTCGCCTCCTGCCCCCCAATCCCTCCCAGCATCAGAGTCTTTTCCAATGAGTCAACTCTTCGCATGAGGTGGCCAAAGTACTGGAGTTTCAGCTTTAGCATCATTCCTTCCAAAGAAATCCCAGAGCTGATCTCCTTTAGAATGGACTAGTTGGATCTCCTTGCAGTCCAAGGGACTCTCAAGAGTCTTCTCCAACACCACAGTTCAAAAGCATCAATTCTTCGGCACTCAGCCTTCTTCACAGTCCAACTCTCACATCCATACATGACCACTGGAAAAACCATAGCCTTGACTAGACGAACCTTTGTTGGCAAAGTAGTGTCTCTGCTTTTGAATATGCTATCTAGGTTGGTCATAACTTTCCAAGGAGTAAGCGTCTTTTAATTTCATGGCTGCAGTCACCATCTGCAGTGATCTTGGAGCCCAGAAAAATAAAGTCTGACACTGTTTCCCCTGTTTCCCCATCTATTTCCCATGAAGTGATGGCACCGGATGCCATGATCTTCGTTTTCTGAATGTTGAGCTTTAAGCCAACTTTTTCACTCTCCACTTTCACCTTCATCAAGAGGCTCTTTAGTTCCTCTTCACTTTCTGCCATTAGGGTGATGTCATCTGCATATCTGAGGTTATTGATATTTCTCCCGGCAATCTTGATTCCAGCTTATGTTTCTTCCAGTCCAGCATTTATCATGATGTACTCTGCATATAAGTTAAATAAACAGGGTGACAATATACAGCCTTAACATACTCCTTTTCCTCTTTGGAACCAGTCTGTTGTTCCATGTCCAGTTCGAACTGTTGCTTCCTAACCTGCATACAAATTTCTCAAGAGGCAGGTCAGGTGGTCTGGTATTCCCATCTCTTTCAGAATTTTCCACAGTTTCTTGTGATCCACACAGTCAAAGGCTTTGGCATAGTCAATAAAGCAGAAATAGATGCTTTTCTGGACCTCTCTTGCTTTTTCCATGATCCAGCGGATGTTGGCAATTTGATCTCTGGTTCCTCTGCCTTTTCTAAAACCAGCTTGAACATCAGGAAGTTTACAGTTCACATATTGCTGAAGCCTGGCTTGGAGAATTTTGAGCATTACTTTACTAGCGTGTGGGATGAGTGCAATTGTGCGGTAGTTTGAGCAGTCTTTGGCATTGCCTTTCTTTGGAATTGGAATGAAAACTGACTTTTTCCAGTCCTGTGGCCACTGCTGAGTTTTCCAAATTTGCTGGCATATTGAGTGCAGCACTTTCACAGCATCATCTTTCAGGATTTGGAATAGCTCAACTGGAGTTCCGTCACCTCCACTAGCTTTGTTCGTAGTGATGCTTTCTAAGGCCCACTTGACTTCACATTCCAGGATGTCTGGCTCTAGGTCAGTGATCACACCATCGTGATTATCTGGGTCATGAAGATCTTTTTTGTATAGTTCTTCTGTGTATTCTTGCCATCTCTTCTTAATATCTTCTGCTTCTGTTAGGTCCATACCATTTCTGTCCTTTATCGAGCCCATCTTTGCATGAAATGTTCCTCTGGCATCTCTGATTTTTTGAAGAGATCTCTAGTCTTTCCCATTCTGTTGTTTTCCTCTATTTCTTTGCATTGATCGCTGAAGAAGGCTTTCTTATCTCTTCTTGCTATTCTTTGGAACTCTGCATTCAGATGCTTATATCTTTCCTTTTCTCCTTTGCTTTTCGCTTCTCTTCTTTTCACAGCGATTTGTAAGGCCTCCCCAGACAGCCATTTTGCTTTTTTGTATTTCTTTTCCATGGGGATGGTCTTGATCCCTGTCTCCTGTACAATGTCACGAACCTCATTCCATAGCTCATCAGGCACTCTATCTATCAGATCTAGGCCCTTAAATGTATTTCTCACTTCCACTGTATAATCATAAGGAATTTGATTTAGGTCATACCTGAATGGTCTAGTGGTTTTCCCTACTTTCTTCCATTTAAGTCTGAATTTGGCAATAAGGAGTTCATGGTCTGAGCCAGTCGGCTCCTGGTCTTGTTTTTGCTGACTGTATAGAGCTTCTCCATTTTTTGGCTGCAAAGAATATAATCAATCTGATTTCGGTGTTGACCATCTGGTGATGTCCATGTATAGAGTCTCCTCTTGTGTTGTTGGAAGAGGGTGTTTGCTATGACCAGTGCATTCTCTTGGCAAAACTCTATTAGTCTTTGCCCTGCTTCATTCCATATTCCAAGGCCAAATTTGCCTGTTACTCCAGGTGTTTCTTGACTTCCTACTTTTGCATTCCAGTCCCCTATAATGAAAAGGACATCTTTTTTGGGTGTTAGTTCTAAAAGGTCTTGTAGGTCTTCATAGAACCGTTTAACTTCAGCTTCTTCAGCTTAACTGGTTGGGGCATAGACTTGGATTACTGTGATATTGAATGGTTTGCCTTGGAAATGAACAGAGATCATTCTGTTGTTTTTGAGATTGCATCCAAGTACTGCATTTCAGACTCTTTTTTGACCATGACGGCTACTCCATTTTTTCTGAGGGATTCCTGCCCGCAGTAGAAGATATAATGGTCATCTGAGTTAAATTCACCCATTCCAGTTCATTTCAGTTCACTGATTCCTAGAATGTCAACATTCACTCTTGCCATCTCTTGTTTGACCACTTCCAATTTGCCTTGATTCATGGACCTGACATTCCAGGTTCCTATGCAATATTGCTCTTTACAGCAAGGCAAAATGATAGGATACTGAAAGAGAAACTCCCCAGGTCAGTAGGTGCCCAATATGCTACTGGAGATCAGTGGAGAAATAACTCCAGAATGAAGGGATGGAGCCAAAGCAAAAACAATACCCCCCTTCTTACACAGACTATATCAGAATCTCTGGGGTAGGGCTCAGCCATCTGTATTCAACAAGTGCTCCAAGTGATGCTGTTGCTGGCCAGGGTTTAAAAACCACAGCCCTATGGTAGATGAGAGGGTTCCCAAGTGCAATCATGAGTAGTTCAGTGTAGCTAATAAATACTAGCATGACTCAGAAAGGTTTAAAGAGAGAAGTGAGCATAGATTGAGGCCTTGAAAGAGGTAGAAGGTGGATGGTATGAGGAAGAGGAGAGGCAGTCGGGGATACAGAAATAAGGAGTGGAAGCTCCTGCCTCTGGGTTAATCCTTGGCTTAGGACTTGAGGTCTAAACACTGCAGTGCCCTAAGGTGAACATGACCCTAAAATTAAGATGCTTAGAACCAAGGGCACATTATTCTAGATTTTCTACCATGAAAAAGACTTAATGAAGAAGTTCTTCAACATTCATTTGAAGTGGTGAAAAACACATAAAACAGTCTATCCAAAAAAGTTAAAAGTTCTCAGGCTGAGAATTATGGTCATTGGAAGAGATATTTTAAAGCCAAATTGAAGAGGATGTAAAAGTTGCATTAATCGTCCAGAAAGCATCCTTTGTGTGGAATGCAACCTCGGCTTATAGGCTTTTAGTGAAATTAAATCTCTTCACACCTCGCCAAACTTGTGACTTTCCCGTATGAGGGAATTGGAGCCCACCTTCCGGAAAAGGGTTGCCGCAGTGCTCATCTGCCAACGTTTTACTGGCGAGGGGTGGGGAGGGGGTAATTGATGCAGCAGCCGAAGAACAAAAACCATGAGCCCAGTGGAGAAAGACAATCTCCATCATGATACTTTGGACTTAATGAAATGTGCTGTTAGCAAATTGAGTCTTTCAAATCTAAGATTGGAAGGTTGTAATCAGTCTTTCATTCAGGCTGGGTTGTTTCTGTTCTTTTGTGTTTACAGAATCGATCTGAGTTGCTTTTGCTTTCCCATGCCACACGAATGCCTCTGAACAATTATTCATCCTTTCTGCCCTCCTGACGGGGATGAGTTTGTGTGCTGTAAATCATCGTCCCATTCAGTGTATTTGCTTGGAACTTGAACTTCTGTGTTGACAGTGAGTGACTAATTTGCGTGCTTCTGTCTCCTCCCTTGCTCCATACCTTGCACAGATGTGATCATTTACACTTTAGCTTTTTTGCATCCGTTTATAGCATGAACCCGTTTCTTCATGTTCATTTAACTGCACCCTGAGAAATTATCTATCCACATACTTGGTGGCAAAAGGCAAGAGCAGATGGCTCCAAAACTGAAATGGGAGTTCTTCTGAAAACTCAAAGGGAAAGATTGTGTTCAGGGACTGGGTTATGTGTATTTTGCATTTTTTAGTTCACATAAAAAAGTTGACTTCCTCAAATCAGATATAGATTTGATGAAACCATTTATTCAGCAATGGCTTTTTTGCCCTTCTTTAACAGTGACATAAAATATTTGAGCATTTTCTTTCCTCACTGATAACAAAACTATTCAAATGCACTGCCATAATATTTATTTAATTAGTTTCCTGAAATCTTTCTATGGAGAAATAAATTCAACTTTACTCTTTCTTTTTTAGACATAAAATGAAGCTGACTTCTAGTGCTACAATATTTTACTGTGATCTGAGCCTCCCAAAGATGAAACATGGAAAATACAAATTTAAAAGGCGCCTCATATAAACTGTACTGTTAGTTTAATCAGCACTTCTATTCACTTTCTTTTTCTTTTTTTATTTACCAGCTTTCCTTCTGATTGTATCATAATAACTGTCTAGACACTGTTCCCAACTGTGATGGATTTTAAGAGACTGTACAAATGAGGCCAGAAAAAAAAATAAATTAGCAGTACTGTGCACTAAAGTGCCTCAGTTTAAAGCATTATGAATAGAGAAAGCACTGACCACTTACATATCAGCTAAGATAGCCTACTATCTATTCATTTTCTTCAAGGTTGTGATTAGAAAGTTCTTATCCAACTTGCTGGCCCAAGGTATAATAAATAATGACTTACAACTGTATGTTTCTAGGTTCTCATTTAACTTTTTGTTTTATACTAGATGCCTGGGAATCTAGATTTGAAGGTTAAGTTACAACTTGAGTTATAATGGTCTTAGAGATTGATCTTAGGAGTTTCTGACTTCTTCAGTCACTTGCAGGACTGTCATCAGATTCAAAGCCACAGTTACTAAGGTTTTACTTGAAGCAACATAACAATAACAATGACAATAAATAATATCAGAAACAGTTCTCCCAGTCGATACTTAATAAGTAGGAACTGGTATAATCATAATGAAAGATTTTTCAGCAGGTTGAAAACCATCTTATACCTTAAGCATCCCCTAATCCAGGGTCTTACCACTCCTCTTCTACAGCCTCAGTCCCTTCTCTTAATGACCTGACACCTAAGGTTTAACACCTGGCCAAGTAGGGCAACTCCATTCATGCTACGTTCTGGTTGGCCATTACTGATTGATAAGCAAATATGCAATAAGTATTTTTCATGTCATTCCTGATTAAACTTTATCATTTACCATCTCAGCTATTGTTAGTATCCAGTACAATCAGATGAAAAGGGGTCTCAGAACAATTCCAACGTGTGTGAAACAAAAAGGAGCTAGAGGAAGTCATGAAGGGGGAATAAAAGAGGATGCATTGGGAGAGGATTTCTGATGTAAAACTTCAAAAAGACTTCTGTATTTGCAAGCAAATCTCTATTTTAGCATTCTCTTTCAGGTCAACTTATCTTTGCCAATTGCCTAATTGCTCTGTAGGATTTTCTCAGAGATAGGATGACTTGCTGTGTTCTGCAGTATGTCACAAGATATATTCAGTCCCCAAGGTTAGAATTTGGGAATATTTGTAGGTGGGCAAGATTCTACCTACAAGCTTATATGGATTCAGTAAATGGTCCCCCAACTGGACCTCCTTTACTGAGCCAGGGCACCCATCCCCCAGCAGCTGGTGTTAGTTTCTTCTAGTGATTCACAGACGCCCCCTCTTAGAGGTAATTGTGTCAGCCATGGAGAACACCCATGCCTAGAGATGCTTAGAATATGTTTTTCCACCACCACCGGAATATCTTGCTCCCAAGGACAGATTCTGGGCATGCCAGGTGGCTCAACAGGTAAAAAAATCCACCTGCAATGCAGGAGATGCAAGTTTGAACTCCAGGTTGGGAAGATTCCCTGGAAGAGGGCATGGCAACCCACTCCAGTATTCTTGCCTGGAGAATTCCATGGACAGAGGAGCTTGGTGGGCTATAGTCCAGAGGGTTGCAAAGAGTCAGACATGACTGAAGTGACTGAACACACACAAGGATACAGTCTCCCCTTGCAGGACAATTCTCTGGTGCCATTATGCTCCAGAGCCCATCATGGAATCAGGCTGAGCTAGATGCCACGCTTTCGTTTAGCTTCTTCTGCACTACCCTGCTGTCTTTGTGTGCTTGAAGACTTGTCCTAAATCACTCTCTGAAAGAATCCCTGTGTCAGTCCCCACTTTTAGACAACCCAATATGACTCTTTTTCTTGGAGGCAGAATTAAAGACTTTTTTCCTAAATATAAATGACAAAAATATATATATTTTTAGACTTTTACCAAGTCTAATTTTTAGACTTTTATCAAATTTGAGGGACATTAATAATGTTTAATATTGATTTTCTACCAATTATACTATGACAAATTTAAAATAGAACATAGTTCTGGGTTTTATTCTGTTGCAATACTTGGTTTTCTTTTTGTGGGACTTTCATATCTGAAACTCATGTTTTCCCTGTTTCTGATTATCCTGCATATACAGACATAAAGGAAAGTGCCAATACTTTGTAGATTACAGTTAACACCTTAGTTAGTAGAAAAGGCATCTAGGTAGTTTTGGCTTGCACCCCGCATCCACTATCCACCCTTCTCCATCCTGCTGTGAGCCCCAAGACTTTAACTTCTGACGACTTCACCATCATTCTTCTTTGCCATCCAACTTTCAGTTCAGCCAATGGAAGGCATTCGTCAAGAAATTGAAGGATTAGTGAAGAATTAAAAAAAGCATCTTTATTCCAACAGCAACCTTCCTGCCAGGTCATTACAGGCAGACTCTAACCCTCTACCCAAGGCCCCCCTTTCTACAGGGCAGCCCTTTTCATTGAGCTATTGTGTGTTCCAGTAACTTAACTGCTCCCCACCCAGACCCCACAAAACCCCTGCTTTTGCTGGCCCTAAGGATTGCCCTATCCTTTGTTGCTTAACCCTGCCCACTTCATTGTACATGCTCTCATTAAACTCCCTTCAGTGGTCCCTTTGAGAGTGTGATATTATGCCTGGGCACTGGGTGAAGCAATAGGATAGCCTAACTTGGCTAACACTGGAATGGAAAATATTTCCTACTAGGAAAAAAAAAAAAAACGAATCTGGTAAAAATATGTAAGTCATTCCTAGGGTATCTGATTACTCAGGAACTCCAATACTCATTGTTACCGATTGATGTTTTGGGTTATAGTCATTCAATCATTCCTGTTTTCGTTTATTCCATAACCAGGTATTGATCACCAACTAAGACTGATGCTCTGTGAGCTACGGTAACCATGCAAGGCACAGAACCACAGTGTCATGCACAACATCATAAATTTCTCCCTGTGAATGATGCCCAGGTGACCTTTGAACAGTGACTGTAGGTGAAAGAAAATGCTAAAGAATGGAAGCAAACATTCTGACCCCTGTTTGGTGCTGAAATGAGAAAGCCCAGGGATTAAAGGAATGAAAGTGATGTGTAAGACAATTGCTTTTAGAATAAGCAACTGGAGTACCGCTCTGGAGAGGTTTCAGCAGATGAAGAAGTGATCAACCCTTTGTACGGAAAAGTCGGCACCCTAGAAGATGCCTGGTAGCTAAGTGAATAATCTTCAAGCTGAGCTGAAAATTGAGGTGAAAAAAGCTGTGAGTCCCAAATACTTTGGAAACGATTTCCCAGGCTGTCTTACCTAAGGGGCACGTCGTTCAACAGGGACTAAACAGTCAATTTGGTGAAAGTCAGTCAAATAAACTGTTTTATATTCTCAGGACTAAAAAACGAATTGTGTGACTGAGTTTTCATTTTTCAAGGCAGTCATTGTAGAAAGGATGTAAATTTTTCAGATGATTGCTTTTAGAATAACACTGATGTTTAATCTCCGAGTTCTTTCCACTACAGACATCTTGAAACAGAGGAAATAAATGCTGCAGAGTCAAAAACAAGTCTTCAGGGCAAAAACCTGGCTTAGAGTATCACTTATAAAACATCTCTGCATTTTGCTGCATGTTCTATATTGCTGAATCATAGCTAAATATTTCTCCCCCAAAATGTATTTCTTTAAATGAAAAGAGCTAGAGAAATGCTGATATAATCAAGAAAAGGTATTGAATTTAGCAAAAGCATGGAGGGTGGCCTTCATTCTTAACCCCTACCATTTGATCAGGTTTCTGGCACTTTTGATCATGCCAAGCAGATTGTTTTATGACTAAAAACAACAGAAGTTACTTGTAGATGGCAATAATTCCATCTATGTATAAGAAGATGAAGAGGTATCTGACAAAGATATTGACCAGTGTAGCAAATATTTGAGAGCTGGCCAATCCATGTCATGTAAACTTACTTGAAATTACATTACGTGTAGATATGTAAGTCCATGTTGAAATATAAAGATTTGCTGATATTTTTGTGAAATACAGTCATTTCTAGTCTACACTCATATTCATCACACATGCTATATATATTCTGAAGACATTGATGGCAAATGGAAAGCATTACATGCCCAGATACAAACTGATCTTCAAGAGTGGGACTAATTAATCAACACTCTTTTGGCTAAAACAGTCAACTATGGCACACCATTGGTTGGCTGATCACTGTCAAATACAAGGGTTCCCTCATACGATAAGAAATTTGGGAGTGAAGCAGGTTGTCAACACAGGGTTTCTGAGTGCCTTGGGAGTCCAACTGTATGCCATTTATCTTGATAGTTCAAAACCTAGGTCAGTGTTTGGTATACACTAGACACAGTATATAAACACTGGTTATTAACGTTTGTGGGGTGAGTCAGTGTGTTTTGAGTTTTAGCAAAGAGTAACATTCACTGCACCTCTCCAGGGCATGAAAGTGTCAAAACAATAAATGACCTCGTTTGGCAGGATAGGAAACAGATAGGCCCACAATTTGACATGGAGTAACTTCGCGAGAAATAAACATAGCGGGCATGATGTATTTGTCTTCCTAGAAAACCAATGGCTTCCCTTTATATCCAACCCAAAGGGTTCCATTCTTTATACATAGTCCTCAGTGGCCATCTGTGGTAGAGATGAATTTGGTCCACACTAAGTGAGAGAAATATCACATTTTTGTTTTCTTAAATCAACTTAGTTCAACTGTGACCCATCTTTGAATTCCCAACCATGCTTGACCCCAGCCTCCAGTGCCCACTCCCCCAAGTGTGCACGAACATGTGTGCAAACGTGCATACACACACGGATGAGGCTCTGATGAGGCAAAAATAAGAATAAAACCAAGTTCTCACCTTTGGAAAGGTCCTTCTAAGATCCTTCAATTTACTCTCTACTTTCGAGGATGCTTAATATGGTCCTTTGTGTCTTGTAACCTGCCCTGGGTCACACTTAGGGTGTACGGATTTGGGTGGGCCCGCAGAAACAGAGCCCCTCATTTCTGAGGGCACTTCACTCTGCTGGTGCTGTCAGACTGAAGGGCTTGAGTCCTTAACACCAGCAGCCTGTGGTCCTTTCTCCCCTTTTCATTCTGACTTAGCTGTTTCCCTGCTTCCAATCCTCTCCCTCGTTCCTCACCAGCTCTGGCACTCCATTATTTCTAAAGGCTGAGATTTTTTATATAAAACAAAAAAGACGCTTTGGGTTTACTATGGCTTGTGTTTTCTGCCAGGCTAACATCATCCATGCAGCAACAAATTTCAAAGCCTGGATTCTGCCTTGAAACACAGCAAAGAAAAGGCAGAAGTAAAACAAATATGATTGACTGTCTTAAATGTTGTGTGCTGTAAAACAAAGCCAAAGTGTTTTTGGTGAAGTTTTAGGGAATGGTAGATGGATATTTGCAATAACTAAAGTTAGCTAAAAATATAGGTTCATGAAAGATGAATTTTTAAACTGTATTTTAATTAGTCTTTATGATTTTGAAAGAGTCCCTTTAAATCGACATTTTTTACTCATCTCACCTGAAATTCTAGTGGATGATCTAGTGGTAGGCTTGTGGTGGAATTGTACTCAGTGTGATTTGTGAGGTGTGCATCTGTGTGTGTTTCCTTATAAACTCTTACCTGGCAGTATAATTTTTCTCCCCTAGCAGCTTAGCTGCTTTGAGAAATAAATTTAGAACTCAGGTGAGATATCTGCTAAATACAACCACAGAAAGCTTGGAAAACAATTTTTTCTAATACTGGAATCTATCTACAGTTGGCAGGATTTATCATCACTCTATTTTTAACATGACCCAACCTCTCTATACATCTATACATATTTTTCATATGTGGCATGCTTTAACAAATATATTAAACACAAAGAAAGTTTCTTTGTTAAAAAAAACAAACACATATATTAAATCTTTTTCCTAACTGAGATGTTAGTCTAAAGCAATGTTTAAAATTTATGTCTAATTTTTATTCTTTTTACAAGATCACTAAGACTTCTCCTTGCCTTGCAATAAAAAAGGACCATTTATAGTAAGTAGGAAAGTGGATTGATAGATGTATTTAATTAGGAAAGAACAATAAATATTTAAGACCCATAGCCATATCACTGTGCTAGGCTAAGTAGTTTGTGTGGAGGACATTTTCCTTAAAATTTGACTACTTTTTTTTCTTGAGAAAAAAAAAAAATGCCCAGGTAATGTAGTCACTAAGCAATCAATTGGATACCTGTTTTCAAGGACAGTCACCCATATACACATACACTATGTTTGCAAGGATTTACCAAGTGTTTCCAAAACACCTTGAAACCCAAACACACTCTAGAAATTAGCACTGCTTTCAAATGCATCAAGCGCTCTGCAGTTGCCAGTAAGAATCTGGATCACAGGCCACTGCGCATCCCCAGCTGGGCTCAACATCTGCTCTGAATATGTATTTAAGAATTCAGAGGCTAATCTAGAAGGACTAGATCAATTTGACCTCTGTTTTAATGTTCCTGTGTTTAATGTGATTTGTATTTGAACTCTTTGCTGACTCTGCACTTTTTCTTGAAGTTCCTGTCTAGTATTGAAGAGAAAAACTGTGTGGGAATCTCTTTTTAATTATTTGTCTCATTTGGTTAACAAATGCAGTTTGAGAAAGAGTAACAAGTCTTCACGGGTGAGAAGGATCTCCACTGTGGGCTCTTTTCCTGACTCTATAAACTTCATTACTGTTCCTAAAATGGACTCCCAAACTATTCTAGACAAATCTACTTCACTGCATGACTGATGGAAATGTTGGCTGTCTTTGGGGCATGTATTTGGCTAATTTGACTGGTTATTAAAATAGAAATCCCTGGGTACCCTTAGAATTATTCTAAATCCCCCTCCCTCACCATCCCTTCCACCACCTCCCCTCTACTCCAGCTCTGTAACTGTGTCTGCTTTGGTTGCTTTGTGGCCATCCCATCTTGCTGTTGGGCTTCCCTGGTGGCTCAGACAGTCAAAGACTCTGCCTGCAATGCAGGAGACGTGGGTTCAATCCCTGGGTTGGGAAGATCCCCTGGAGAAGGGAATGGCTGCCCACTCCAGTATTCTGGCCTGGAGAATTTCATGGACTGTATAGTCCATGGGGTTGCAAAGAGTCAGACAAGACTGAGTGACTTTCACTTATCTTGCTGGTAAATATTTTTCACATTATCTAAGTTCTCAATTATATTTGTTCTTATGTGCTTAGATATTATGAGCCAAATTGATGGTAGGGTTACCAGAGGGTAATCTCACTCTTCATTGAGTGAGCTGCTTTCCATGATGAAGTGAATCTTTTAATCCAAGCAGTGCATTACTTTGAAGACCCTGGTAATGTTATCATCAGGACAGAGAGGAAGTAGAAATTAGATCATTTACCTAATACTCTTCCACCCCCAGATTCTCATGATGGGCCATGGAGCCAGCACTCTCTGCTCTGGTGGGAAACGTGTATGTCTTCTTTCCATCCATCTTCATATTCCTCACTTTCAAATTGGTTTTCTTCATTCAGCTTGCCCTACCTAGGACACCCCATATGTTCACCTTCACAAATCCTTCCCACCCTTTTATACAGTTCCTCCATCCATATGGCTCTGTGCTCATCCTTAGGACTCTGCCTTGGGCATTCAAAGGAATTTATTAGCTAAAACCTCACTGCTGTTATGATCTTTACCACTATCATGAGCAGAAAAGGCTGGTACCTAGTAAGCTGTCTTTTGACTGTGACATTCTGGGGTCCTCACCCATCTTTATTAGCCAACCCAAAAGACAGTCTCCAATGGTGAGTCCCACAGGCCTGGGAGGGATGCGGACTCATAAGAAGCTGGCTGAACCTTGTGGGGCCACCATTACTCATGTCTCCTTCCCATCTGTGCAGTCTTTTTCCAGGAGAAGGAGCATTTTCCAAAATTGTACTGATATAGCCTGAATGCAGCAGAACCTTTTACACCATTAGTCAGTGAGTTTGGGAGGCTGCTCACATTGCCTGCTTGCATGGGGCAAGCAAGGAAGCATGAATCAGCCTGCTTTGGTTTTTCAGAATGGTTGGATTGGGTCTCAGATCATCAAGTTGTTACAGCACCTTCATTTTGCTTTGGCTCTGCAGTTACTGCTGGGGAACAGTCTTTAACCCAATTACCCTTCTCTCCAGTCCTCTGAAGTCCAATAAGGATAAACATTATTCAATGGCATATTACTTTTAAAAATGGGTCCAAACAGCACAAACTTTAGACTCCATTTCTACTAGCACGATCCATTAGTCACATCTCAATGCTTAGTGCTGTGTGTGTGTGTGTGTGTGTGTGTGTGTGCGCGTGTGCATGCTATCACTTCAGTCGTGTCCAACTCTTTGCAACCCTATGGACCATAACCCACCAGGCTTCTCTTTCTGTGGGATTCTCCAGCAAGAATATTGGAGTGGGTTGCTGTGCCCTCCTCTAGGGGATCTTCCTGACCCAGGGATCAAACTTTCATCTCTTACATCTCCTGCATTGGCAGGCAGGTTCTTTACCACTAGCACCACCCGGGAAGTCCCAGTACTTCATACCTCAAATAATTAAAATCTACTCACTATTTGCTCATCTTAATTCATTTAGGAACCCATCATCCCAAACAAAATTTATCCCAGCTTATGGGTTTTTCCATGAGAGAGCCCTGTATTCTGCCTCTGTCTGTATTCTAGACAGGTAGTTATACAGTGCAGGGTTCCTGTTCTGAAATTTAAATCATCAGAATATACAGGTTTTCTAAAAATGACCCAAAGCACTTGAAGGGGAAACAGTAGCCAAGAGCATGGGGGTGGAAATGGCAAAGATGTTGCTGGTTTGCAGAAATATCAAGACCATCTGCTATGTCAACAACGTTTCTGCCACAGTCGAAACCATCTGGTAAGAATAAAGGCTGGGCAGGATGGCAGACCCCAGGATGAGAGAAGTTGGCCATCCTGACAGGGAAAGCCTGTTTCAGAAGGGGCTTGACGGTTAGGGGAGACAGCCAGTGGGAAGTGGCAGGCCCCAACAAGGTCTACGTTTGCAAACAAAGCATAGCTCATACCACACTGATGAGGGCCACTCTGTTTTGGACTTGTCTCAAGAATGCCTTAGTCACATACGGCATCTATAGAAGTGAGGCGTCAAGTTAGTGGAACGCCTCGTCCACACCTTAACTGGAGACGTTATGGCACATCAGTAAACGTGCTTCTCTACTCTTCTTGCAGTTGTCCTGGGAGAATACAAGAAAGCAGGAAACGAAGGCTGGCCATTGTAGGGTGAAAGGTTGTCTTACTATTATTTTGAGCCATGGTGCATTTGCCTATATGAAGAAGTGGCAGTTCAGGTGACTCCCTAGGGGAAGTGAAGAATACTCTCCATGAAAACATTCCCTAAACTATGTCTGCACAGAAAACATTCTTATCATCATTTATTTCCTCCTGGTCCCAAATATCCATCCACTTGTCATCAGAAGCTTGTGATAAGGGTTTAATCTAATGGCTTCATAAAGAATGCCAATCATCATTTCAAGCTAGACAGAATGTAATGTGATAGAAGTTAAAACAAACATCTGCATTAGATCACGTGTATTATTGGTGGTGGTTGGTGATTTACGATCTGATCAAGTGGAAAAGATGCAATTCATATGTACTTTGGTTTTGACTCTGTAGAATGCTAGCATTGTTATGATCTTGCCATTTATGGGTCTAATCTTTTACATTATAATAGTAGTTACCCTTATCTTCTTTCAAATCTGTATAAAGACAATAATTAAGAATATACTGTACAGGTTGACGCGTGTGTGTATATGTTCGCAAACACTCCTCTGGCTTTCAATCTAACTGTTGACAAAGCTGTTTTGTTGTATTGTCCTATGTCAATGATTTCTCAAGAAAATTAAGCAAGTGATAATCACCATTTAGTACATTTTAGATAACCTCCTAAAAACTAACATGGTTTTTCCTATGTAAACACACAATGGCCTACCCTCCCAATTTGACTTTATTTATACAGGGAATTCTCAGAATCACCACACCAGCCAGTCCCTAAAAAGCTCCCTCAAATAATCTATATGATCACTTTTACTGCAGCCACATTTACTGTAGTCCAAATGTGAATCTTGCAAAGATATTTTTTTCATGGCAGTTCATAAATATTCTATTTCCCTTTTAGCTGGACTTGTCACTAACAAAGCATTTACAGTCAACATTTGCAAGGTGGCTATCAAAACTGAATTCTGTTCCTCTGTACTAAAGACATTTATGTACTTATAAAAAAAAACAACTACTCAGATTCATTAAGTACCGCTATAAATCTTTCTCCCGAAATGATGATTCTGCTGTCTTCAAGTCTCTGCGGTAGCACAGTGCTCACTTTGCTACAGGAAGACTTTAGCCTGCAGGTAGACTGCTACTGAGACGGCACCGCCTGGTAGATAGAGGGTGAAAAGAATCCACCCACCTCATTCTGCCCCGAGGTCCCAGGCAACCTTGAGCAAGTCATTTGGGCTTTTCTTTGCATTTCAGAGTTTCTTTTCACAATGATGGAAAAATCTTCACATCTTCTGTCTTTGCAGGGACCATTCTAACATGGCCTTCATTTCTTCCCATTATATACATTTTTATTACTGTTTTCCTGTTTAAAATCCCTTATGATATGACCATCCAGCATTCCTGGGTATCTATGTGATTATATCAGAGAATAAACTACACCCCAGGGAGTGCTCATGGTAAAGAATCTGCCTGCCAATGCACGAGAAGCAGGAGACATGGGTTTGATCCCTGGATCGGGAAGATCCACTGGAGGAGGGCATGACAACCAACTCCAGTATTCTTGCCTGAAGAATCCCATGGGCAGAGAAGCCTGGCAGGCTATAGTTAATGGGGTCACAAAGCGTTGGACACGACTGAAATGACTTAGCATGCATGCATGCCCTCCTCCAGGGGATCTTCCCAATCCAGAGATCAAAACAGTGTCTCTTATGTCTCCTGCATTGGCAGGCAGATTCTGGGCCAATGATTCTCCTGGGAAACCCAAAACGTTATGTTTCAGTTTCAGTTCAGTTGCTCAGTCATGTCTGACACTTTGCAACCCCATGGACTGCAGTACGCCAGGCTTCCCTGTCCATAACCAACTCCTGGAGTTTGCTCAAACTTGTGTCCATTGAGCTGGTGATGCCACCCAACCATCTAACCCTCTGTCATCCCCTTCTCCTCCTGCCTTCAATCTTTCTCAGCATCAGGGTCTTTTCCATTGAGTCAGTTGTTTGCATCAGGTGGCCAAAGTACTGGAGTTTCAGCTTCAGTCCTTCCAATGAACACCCAGGACTGATTTCCTTTAGGATGGACTGGTTGGATCTCCTTGCAGTCCAAGGGACTCTCAAGAGTCTTCTCCAACACCACAGTTCACAAGCATCAATTCTTCAGCACTCAGCTTTCTTTATAGTTCAACTCTCACATCCATACATAACTACTGGAAAAACCATAGCTTTGACTAGACAGACCTTTGTTGGCAAAGTAATGTCTCTGGTGTTTAATGTGCTGTCTAGGTTGGTCATAGCTTTTCTTCCAAGGAGCAAGTGTCTTTTAATTTGGTGGCTGCAGTCACCCTCTGCAGTGATTTTGGAGCCCCCAAAAATAAAGTCTGTCACTGTTTCCATTGTTTCTCTATCTATTTGCCATGAAGTGATGGGACCGGATGCCATGATCTTCGTTTTCTGAATGTTGAGTTTTAAGCCAACTTTTTCACTCTCCTCTTTCACTTTCATCAAGAGGCTCTTTAGTTCTTCTTTGCTTTCTGCCATAAGGGTGGTGTCATCTGCATAATCTGAGGTAATTGATATTTCTCCTGGCAATCTTGATTCCAGCTTATGCTTCATCCAGTCCAGCGTTTCTCATGATGTACTCTGCATAGAAGTTAAATAAGCAGGGTAACAATATACAGCCTTAACATACTCCTTTCCCGATTCAGAACCAGTCTGTTGTTCCATGTCCAGTTCTAACTGTTGCTTCTTGATCTGCATACAGATTTCTCAGGGGAGTGCTCCCATGGAAATGTTATGTACCACAGACTATATTCTCTTCATGGACTTCTTTTTTTCATATCTGCTCCATGCCCTTTCCCCAGTCTTTGATACAGTCCAAATTTGTTTTTAATATTTCAAAGTTCCTAAATAAAAGAAAGGGCTACCTATTGCTGAGTTCTGGCATATGGGAGATGATTTATTCATTTAGCAAGCATGCAATCCATAACAGAGTTGAAGGACTGTTGGACAAAGGAGAGTTTCAATGAGACAAATTTTGATTCAGCATAGCATCAGTGTTTTTCTTCCCATGGAGACTTGCTTACATGTGAGATATGTAGGATACAGAGCACTGCATTGCTAGAAGAAAGCTATGTGCTGAAAAGGAAAGGTATTCTGGGTACAAATACAAGCTACATACAGCTACCCTAGATGCACAGGCTGATCCAGCAGAATTACTGGTTTTCCAATACAATTGTCAGAACAGGAATGATAGGATCAAGAGGTGATACCAGTGGGCCCTGTTCAGCTATTGGGAAGGAGGTTCCTGGGCTATGATGTTAAGTCAGATTTCAAAGTCTCAGAATATTAGCCCATTCTCAGCAGCACCCTAAGCAGTGGTTAGAGAACCACATCGCCACCATTGCCCTCAGTCTCAGTAAAACAGAGGGCTTCCCTGGTGGCCCTAGGTAAGGAATCTACCTGCCAATGCAGAAGATGCAAGAGGTGCAGGTTCAATCCCTGGGTCAGGAAGATACCCTGGAGTAGGAAATGGCAACACATTCCAGTATTCTTTCCTGGAAAATTCCATGGACAGAGAATGGGCTACAGTCCAGTTCGACTCAGTTCAGTCACTCAGTCTTGTCCGACTCTTTGTAACCCCATGGACTGCAGCACGCCAGGCTTCCCTGTCCATCACCAACTCCTGGAGCTTGCTCAAACTCATGTCCATCGAGTCGGTGATGCCATCCAACCATCTCATCCTCTGTTGTCCCCTTCTCCTCCTGCCCTCAATCTTTCCCAGCATCAGGGTCTTTTCCAATGAGTCAGTTCTTTGCATCAGGTGGCCAAAGTATTGGAGCTTCAGCTTCAGCATCAGTCTTTGCAATGAATATTTAGGACTGATTTCCTTTAGGATTGACTGGTTTGATCTTCTTGCAATCCAAGGGACTCTCAGAGTCTTCTCCAACAGTTCAAAAGCATCAGTTCTTCAGTGCTCAGCTTTCTTTATGGTCCAACTCTCACATCCATACATGACCACTGGAAAAATCATAGCCTTGACTAGACGGACCTTTGTCTGCAAAGTAATGTCTCTGCTTTTTAATATACTGTCTAGGTTGGTCATAACTTTCCTTCCAAGGACCAAGCATCTTTTGATTTCATGGTTGCAGTCACCATCTGCAGTGACCATCTGCAGTGGTTCAGCCCATGGGGTCACAAAAAGTCGGACATGACTGAGCACACACAAGATCTGTAAAAAGTGTGCCTAGAAATGAGGATAGTATTTGCCCTAGCATAGCTGGGTTTTGGTCCTGTCCTAGGTTTAGAAAGAAACTGAGATTCTGGGCAGAATAACCATGCAGACTACTGAGAAAATAAAAAGAAATAAGAAGCTGAGCCTAACATCCAGAGGGTGACCTTGCACACATAGTCAGATCCTGTTATTTTCCTACTGGACATCAACAATCTCACAGAATACCAATTTCATACAAAGTTACTCTGAGGCCAAGACAAGTGAGACAAAACAAGCCTACTTCATAATCTTGTCTAAGCACAGATATAATTGAGGTTACTCTATCACCCATAAAATACCAAACACCTTCTTTCTTTGCCAAAATGAATGGCTGCCATTTCTTTACTATTCTGCCATCTCTATGGATAAGATTTCTTGATAACTGATTATAAAATTCGCCCTGCTTTTTGACAGCATCCAATCTAGAGTGAACTCTTGCTTTCTTAAATCCTCCTTCAGATCACTCAAAGCCCAGATCCTCTCAGGGGACCTTCCTAATGCCCTCTTACAGAGACAGCCCATGGTTTCCTATGGGGTGTGTTCCCTCTCACCGAAACAAGTGATAAAGCCAGCTTGTCCAATGACAGCTGTGCTCCTGGAGGTCTGGCTGGAGGGGTTGACACTGCAAGTTTGGGTTAAAGACAGAAGCCCAGTTCTAAGGAATCTGCCAACATTTAGAGGATGGACATTATTAAAGCTGTAACACATTTGGAGTTACACAAGCAACTGAAGTTGGCCTCAGGGCCCTGGATCTTGCAACTCATTCTCACCACAGGTGAATTCCAAACCACTCCAGAAAGTAGAGCTCGTGTCAGAGTCCTGGCTGGAAGTGGGCTCTCTAGGGTAACAAGAAACACTACTTGGACCTGCAGTAGGGAGTTCAGAAAAGAAGCAGAGAGGGAAGGAAGAGGCACTTAATGAGCTGAGCTGTGTACTTGAAAAGCTGTGAAATGTTATAGACCAGGGCCATTATAATCAGAAGTGTCAAATCCGTCAACCATCCAGAGATACATTGAAGAAAAGCAAAGATAATGATAATTCCGTTGCTAGAATCTAGGAAAACCTTTTTTTAAAAGTGTAGCTATGAGGCCATTTATACCGCATCCTTTTAGTTTGTGCTGCCTTGCTTTCACTCTCTTTCACACACACACACACACACACCTCGTTATCAATGTATCTTTATTTTTTTCCATTTCAAGCCTTTTAAACTTATGCCCAAGGCTAAACGTTCTAACTTGTTTTATTCTCTGCTTAAAGCAGTAGCTCTTGACTTTGGCGGCTATACATTAAAATCCCCTGGGAAGCGTCAAAAAAAAAAAACAAAAAACAAAAAAAACAACTTGTGTCCAAGGACATACCCTAGACTAATTCAGTTAGAATTTCTGGAGTAAAACTCTGATATAAGTGTGGTGTTTTGTTTTGTTGGCTTTTTCCTTATGGACAGTGAAAGTGAAGTCGCTCAGTCATGTCTGACTCTGTGACCCCATGGACTGTAGCCTACCAGGCTCCTCCATCCATGGTATTTTCCAGGCAAGAATACTGGAGTGGGTTGCCATTTCCTCCTCCAGGAGATCTTCCCAACCCAGGGATTGAACCCGGGGCTCCCGCATTTTAGGCAGACGCTTTACCGTCTGAGCCAGCAGGGAAGTACTATGGACAAGTGACTCCAATGTGCCAAGATTGAGACCCAGTCTTGAGAGTTTCTGGTTGACAGTTTCTGCCTTAGTTTGCTAAGAGTTTCATTTTTTAACTGGTGAGTTTCTTTCCAATTAATACACCATATCTTCAGCCATATTCCTCTAACACAACTGTTCTTGACCTGCCTAGATCCCACCTATGTGGTTAAATTGAGAGTATAGGCTCAGGCTTCCCAGGTAGTGCTAGTGGTAAAGAACCTGCTTGCAAGTCAATGCTGGAGACATAAGAAATGTGGGTTCAATCCCTGGATTGGTAAGATTCCCTGGAGGTGGGCATGGCAACCCACTCCAGTATTCTTGCCTGGAGAATCCCATGGACAGAAAAGCCTGGTGAGACAGAAGAGCCATAAAGTCGCAAAGGATCAAACATGACTGAAGTAACTTAGTACTCAGGCATGCAGGACAGGCTCAGTCACCTGTATTGATTCTAAAGAATAATGGAAATTTGACAACCATGGAACTTGCACCTGCTGCACAGGTGGAGAGGGGATATTTAAAATGAGTTCACATGAACCACTCAGAATAGGCAATGGCAGTTGTGCTGGGGGGGTGGGGTCTGTGGGAGGAGGGTCAAAAAGATCTCCAAATGTGCCAGATATCATCTTAATTGCTGGATGTAGGTGGGGCACAAGGGATCCTAAGAAGGGGTCTGGACAGTAAAGGGTAATTTATGGAAACTGCAAGCGTGACCATCTACTGGTAAAGAAGTATTTTCATGCCTCTGGGGCAGGCTTTCCTGTGAGTACCACCAGAACACCAGCCTCCATGAGCTGCAGCTAGACCAGCACCCATCCCTCTTGTGTAGCACCTAGATATTTGCTATTTGAAATATCATATGCTTAACAGATTCCTGATGAATGAATAAATGAACTTTATCTAATGCAGGAAGTCCTTTCATTCTTTCTCACAATCCTTAAAAATATTGTTTTTCTTTTAGACCATAGCCACCATCTTAGTGTCTTTATAACTGTAAAGAACTTTCATTATTGCCTTTTTCAATATTGAGCATAGTGTGCTGTTAACATGGTTTGGGTATTATAAGGGGCTTCCCAGGTGGCGACAGCGGTAAAGAACCCTCCGGTAAATGCAGGAGACCTAAGAGATGCAGGTTCGATCTCTGGGTCCAGAAGATCCCCTGGAGAAGGAAATGGCAACCCACTCCAGTTAATCTTGCCTGGAAAATTCCATGGACAGAGGAGCCTGGTGGGCTACAGTTCTGGGGGCCGCAAAGAGTTGGACAGGACTGAGCAACACAGCACCAAGAGTAAGATGAGATTTCTGAATTCCAGGTGCTTATGGATACCAGGTTGTACTCTGGGGACATTTCATCCATGATCCTACCAGGTCCTATGGAATCATCGCCTAGAGGGAGTATCTACAATGACAGCGTCTTAGGTCCCATGGCTGGCTAGTGGGGAAGGACACTAGTGGCTAGGAACATGTAGATTTTCCTTTTATCCTATTCCTTATAAATAACTTCCATTCATTGACACAAGAGATGAAATTCCTTGATCTATATAAGCTATATGTTGCTTGATATACATTGTTTTAAGAGACATTTCTTGATCCAATTACTTAAAATAACAATGGAAGCCACAGTCAAAACATTCAACCATTCTAATTCCAGAAGGGCATTAGTTTATGTTATTTTTCACATCTCCCTCTTGAAGAATATTAAAGCAAAGCCACCAGGCAAAAGGTAAAAAATCAAAAATAACTAAATTTTATTCTATAGACAGAGTTCATAGTAAGCATGTATGTATACAATGAGCATACATCACTTTAGCATTTTAGAAGTCTTAAAGTGGTTTATTGATTCTAAAAATGTCCTAATTTCAAATGAATTTTAATTGTACTTTAAAATATATGGTTTATATATTTGATTTGGTTTAAATATATGACATCCCCACAATGATTCATATGACACACACATTTTAATCAGTTTTCAGAATTAACAATGATTATGATTATACTTGTTACTATGAGATATCCACCCAAAGATGCTCTCATGGGCATACAGTGTCCAGAACAAGTGTGATCCTTGACTAGGACCCTAACTTTAAGGATTACTTTCCTGGTCTTTCTCCAAACAGTGGCTCCATAGATAGGATGATTTTGGTGCAGGGCGTTTTCTCTTTATCTTGGAGTGTTTCTTTGCTCTAGTGGCATTAAAATTTTTTTTACAATTACTGACTATTCAGTACAGATCCATGAAGATAAATACTGGTCTGTCCTATCAATGAGCACAATAAATTAGTTTTCCACTGCATAGGAATAGTCTGTTTTCATGTTGGTGTCAGGAAATACATTGAATGACAATAATTTAATCATATCACTACAATGTATGCTTGTATGAAGTTCTTATTATTCAGGGACTTAACTTGATGGTTGGCATTCTTTAGGATAAACCTCTGCATAATACTAGGTTTTGCTCCAATTATTTGAATACCCAATGGAACCCTGACATTCTATTAAGGTCAATTTTCTGAAAATTAGCTGTGAGTTAAAAAAATTTTTAATGTATTCTATCTTTGTATCTCTTTGCATTTCAGTTTTGTGAACACATGTTTCCACAGTACACAGATGTATGAATTTGCAGCTGGAATAATACATAAGCAGGAAAATATGCTGAGAATTCATATGAAGAGATAAAGCTTCAAAAGAAAGGCCCAGCTAGCACTGAAGCAGTTGAAGTTGAGAAATCGTACTCACAGAAGAACTGGCTCCCTGCAGGAGAAAAGCCTTTATATGTAAATAGGATGTAAATCATATGTAAATAGTATGGAGAGTAAACTCAAGCCCATTCCTGGCCAGCTCCACTGTTGAAAGGATGGGAACTGAGGAAGTAGGATGGAATGAGGCACAGGGACTTGTCTGCAATGCTATCAACAAAAGTGAGTATATATGTACTTATCTTCAAGGAAGTGGTGGAGCAACTGCTGAGCTTCTGCAGAGGTCTGTCCATGTTTTATAAAGATTAGATGTGATGGTATATTCGGGAAAAAAAAAATCCCCTCAACGTGGATAGGGAAAAGTTCAATAGTCTGCAGAAAATGTTACAATCTGCTTAGAAGTCCTATTATTACCCATCTACTATCTTCAAATATGTGTAACTCCTTTCTTCTAAAGATTTATACATGTATCTTCAAACTCCCCTGTTATACTAATCTCACTGAGCTATGAAATTATGATTCTCAGCAAGATCATCAGAATTCACTGCAGCTTCCTTGCCAAGATCAATACTCTCTTTCACCTGCCATTGACCAGAAGGCTTTCACCTACATGGCTGTGTGAAGCTCTGTCAATTTAATTACCCTCATTTTACCCTCATCTCTTCCAAATTACAGAGACTTCTCTGCTCTCCTTTAAAACACTTCTTATTGTATACTGTGTTTAGTCACTCAGTTGTGCCCAACTCTTTGTGACCCCATGGACTGTAGCCCTCCAGGCTCCTCTGTCCTTGAGGATTCTCCAGGCAAAAATACTGAAGTGGGTTGTCATGCCCTCCTCCAGGGGATCTTCCCAACCCAGGGATTGAATCTCCCACATTGCAAGTGGATTCTTTACTGTCTGAGCCACGAGGGAAGCCCATTATTGTATATTATGGTCAACCTTTTAGGTGTCTGTTTCTCAACTAAACAACAAGTTCTTCAAGAGCAAATATCAGGTCTTATTTATATCAAAAAGAATCTTGCCAAGGGCCAAACACCTACAATAAGTTGAATAACTAATTCTTAAGTGGAAAATCTATTAATATATGAAGTTATTTAATTTGGGGTGCATGCTAATGCTAAAAAAACAAACAAAAAAAAAACCTGACTATTTAGTTCTACCTTCAGTTCAGTTCAGTTCAGTCACTCAGTCGTGTCCAACTCTTTGTGACCCCATGAATTGCAGCACACCAAGCCTCCCTGTCCATCACCAACTCCTGGAGTTCACCCAAACCCATGTCCATCCAGTTGGTGATGCCATCCAGCCATCTCATCCTCTGTCATCCCCTTCTCCTCCTGCCCCCAATCCCTCCCAGCATCAGAGTCTTTTCCAATAAGTCAACTCTTCACATCCGGTGGCCAAAGTATTGGAGTTTCAGCTTTAGCATCATTCTTTCCAAAGAACACGCAGGATGGATCTCCTTTAGAATGGACTGGTTGGATCTCCTTGCAGTCCAAGGGACTCTCAAGAGTCTTCTCCAACACCACAGTTCAAAAGCATCAATTCTTCAGCATTCAGCTTTCTTCACAGTCCAACTCTCACATCCATACATGACTACTGGAAAAACCATAGCGTTGACTAGACGGACCTTTGTTGGCAAAGTAATGTCTCTGCTTTTGAATATGCTATCTAGGTTGGTCATAACTTTCCTTCCAAGGAGTAAGCGTCTTTTAGTTTCATGGCTACAATCACCATCTGCAGTGATTTTGGAGTCCACAAAAATAAAGTCTAACACTGTTTCCACTGTTTCCCCATCTATTTCCCATGAAGTGATGGGACCAGATGCCATGATCTTCGTCTTCTGAATGTTGAGCTTTAAACCAACTTTTTCACTCTCCTCTTTCACTTTCATCAAGAGGCTTTTTAGTTCCTCTTCACTTTCTGCCATAAGGGTGGTGTCATCTGCATATCTGAGGTTACTGATATTTCTCCCGGCTACCTTCAAGAAAGTAAATAAATAGGATAAAATTCTATTTTAGAAATTTTTAAAAGAGACCTACAACCAAAAATATTTCATTGCAGAAATAGAGATGCAATCACAGGCTTTGACATTATTGGTTAAACTTCATTGGCACCAAGAATAGCACAAGTGATCAAAAGTTGCCAAAAAAGCACAATGTGTAATTCATATTTGAGTCACTATTCTTAAAGTCAAAACATTTCTTTTCTAGTTTACCAAACAGATATATGTGCTACATACATATGCTACACACACACATATGCTGCTGCTGCTGCTAAGTCACTTCAATCTTGTCCGACTCTGTGCGATCCCATAGACGGCAGCCCATCAAGCTCCCCTGTCCCTAGGATTCTCCAGGCAAGAACACTGGAGTGGGTTGCCATTTCCTTCTCCAATGCATGAAAGTAAAAAGTGAAAGTGAAGTCACTCAGTTGTGTCCAACCCTCAGCGACCCCATGGACTGCAGCCCACAAGGCTCCTCCATCCATGGGATCCTAAATCCAAGTCTAGCCTTCACGTTAGTTACAAAAATTAAACCCAACTATCCCAAGTCACTTTGGGAAGAAAAATAATTGACTACATTGGTGAAAAAACTCACCATTTTAATAGCCAACTGAATCTGGTCAATTTGTTAAGAACAAGTGATCAATTATAGGCATATCTTGGAAATATTGGAGGGTCTATTCCAGATCACCTCAATAAAGCAAATATAGAAATAAAGCCAGTCACACAGGTTTTTTCTTTGGTTTCATAGCACATATAACAGTGTGTGTGTGTGTGTGTGCGCGCGCGCTCTATATCACAGTCATTTCAGACTCTTTGCAACCCCATGGACTGAAACCTGCCAGACTCCTCTGTCCATGGGATTTCTCAGGCAAGAATACTGGAGTGAGGTGCCATGCCCTCCTCAAGGGGATCTTCCCGACCCAGGGAATGAACTCACGTCTCTTGGGTCTCCTGTGACACTGCGGGATTCCTGACTGCTGAGTCACCAGGGAAGCCCTGTTTACACTATCCTGGAGTCTACTATAGCATTATGTCTTAAAAATGTACATACCTTAATTTTAAAATATTTTATCGCTAAAAAATGCTAACTATTATCTAAGCACCAGCCAGCCATCACCTTTTTGCTGGTGAAGGGTTCTGCCTCCATGTTGATGGCTGTTGACTGAGCAGGGTGGTGGTTGCTAAAGTTTGGAGTGGTTGTGGCCATTTTTAAAAATAAGACAAATTTGCTGCATTGATGACTCTTCAGGAACAATATCTCTGTAACGTGCAATGCTGTTTGGCAGCATTTTACACACAGAACTTCTTTCAAAATTGAACTAAATCTCTTCAAACCCTGCTGTTGCCTTATCAGTCAAGTTATGTAATTGTCTAAATCCTTTGTTGTCATTTCAATGAACCAGCAGTAGTTTCCATCTCAAGAAACCATTTTTTTATAAGAAACAACTCTTCATCCATTAAGTTTTATTTTGAGATTGCAGCAATTCAGACACATTTTCCAGTTCTACTGCTAATTCTAGTTCTCTTGCTGTTTCCACCACATCTGCAGTTACTTCCTCCACCAAAGTCTTGAGCCCCTCAAAGTCATCCATGAGGGGGAAATCAACTTCTTCCAAACTCCTCACACGGTTGATATTTTGACCTCTTCACATGAATCACAAAATGTTCTTAATGAAATCTAGAATAACAAATCCTTCCCAGAAGATTTTAAATTTATTTTTCCCAGATCCACCAAAGCAATCAGTATCTATGGCAACTATAGCCTTATGAGGAGAAGGCAATGGACCCCACTCCAGTACTCTTGCCTGGAAAATCCCATGGACGGAGGAGCCTGGTAGGCTGCAGTCCATGGGGTCACTAAGAGTCAGACACAACTGAGCGACTTCACTTTCACTTCTCACTTTCATGCATTGGAGAAGGAAATGGCAACCCACTTCAGTGTTCTTGCCTGGAGAATCCCGGGGACGGGGGAGCCTGGTGGGCTGCCGTCTATGGGGTCACACAGAGTCGGACACGACTGAAGCGACTTACCAGCAGCAGCATAGCCTTATGAAAAGTAGTTACATTTTTTATTAGTGACATAAAATTGATGTTCAATATTATGCTACTTTCAGATGTATTATGTACTGATTTGACATTTGCATACATTATGAAATGATTATCACAAAAGTCTAGTAAACATGTTACCATGCAGAATTATTGCAATATTATTGACCATACATTCCTTATGTTGTATATTATACCCCAATTACTTATTTATTTCATAACTGAAGATTTGTACCATTCACTTATCTTATCCTCCCACCCCCTTCCTCTGGCAATTACCTGTTTGTTTTTTGTATCTATGAGTCTGTTTTCATTTTGGTTTTTATTTTGCTTTTGTAGATTCCACATATAAGTGAGATCATAATGGCATTTGTCTAACATTTCATTTAGCATAATAGCTTCTAGATCCATCCATATTATCTAAAAAGGTAAGATTTCACTTTTGGCTTAATAATATTCCACTTATTGGTTGTCCAATAATATATATCATCACATCTTTATCCATTATATACATATATATTACATCTTTATCCATTCATATCATGAGGATGGTATATCTTTCTGTTTGTTTGTGTAGCTTGAAAAGATTAGGTATTAACTCCTCTTTAAATGTTTGGTAGAATTCTCTGTAAAGGCATTTGGTCCTTGACTTTTGTTGATTGGAGTTTTGGGGTTTTTTATTACAAATTCGACTTCACTTCTAGTGATTGGTCTATTCAAATCGTCTGTTTCTTCTGACTAAGTCTTGGTCAGTCAGTCAGTTCAGTTAGTTTCTCAGTCATGTCTGACTCTTTGAGACCCCATGAATCACAGCACACCAGGCCTCCCTGTCCATCACCAACTCCCGGAGTTCATCCAAACTCATGTGCATCGAGTCGGTGATGCCATCCAGCCATCTCACACTCTGTCATCCCTTTCTCCTCCTGCTTCCAATCCCTCCCAGCATCAAGGTCTATTCCAATGAGTCAACTCTTCGCATGAGGTGGCCAAAGTATTGGAGTTTCAGCCTCAGCATCAGTCCTTCCAATGAATACCCAGGACCGATCTTCTTTAGAATGGCCTGGTTGGATCTCCCTGCTGTCCAAGGGACTGGCAAGAGTTTTCTCCAACACCACAGTTCAAAAGCATCAATTCTTCGGTGCTCAGCTTTCTTCATAGTCCAACTCTCACATCCATACATGACCACTGGAAAAACCATAGCATTGACTAGACAGTCTTGGTAGGCTGTATGTTTCTAAAAATTTGCCCATTTCTCTAGATTGTCCAATTTTTAGGCATATAATGGCTTGCAGTAATCTCTTATGATCCTTTACATCTCTGTGGTGTTGATTATAATTTCTTTTGTTTCTGATTTATTTCTTTGGTCCCTCCTTTTTTTCTTGATGAAACTGCCTAAAAGTTTATCATTTTGTTTAGCTTTCAAAGAAACTCCTTGTATTGTCATTGATCTTTTCTATTATTTT
Organism: Bubalus kerabau; assembly: GCF_029407905.1. Taxonomy (NCBI): domain Eukaryota; kingdom Metazoa; phylum Chordata; class Mammalia; order Artiodactyla; family Bovidae; genus Bubalus; species Bubalus kerabau. The sequence goes on from NC_073625.1 coordinate 56,380,235, forward strand.
TTCAATCTCTCCTTCATTTATTTCTAGTCAGGGCTGTTATTTTCTTCCTCTTACTAATTTTAGGCTTTGTTATCTTTTTTCTAGTTCCTTTAGGTGTAAAGGTCTCTTGCATTGCAGGTGAATTCTTCACCATCTGAGCCACCAGGGAACAAATCTGAAGTGAGTCCCATAGGACAGCATATTTATGGACTTTTTTTTCTATACCATCATTCTATGTCTTCTGATTTGAGCATTTAGTCTACTTACATTAAAATAATTAATGATTATTTATTACTGACATGTTGTTCATTGTTTCCTGATTGTGTAGTTCTTTTGTTTTTTTCCCTCTTCTTTTGTTCTCTTCCCTTGTGATTTGATGATTTTATTTAGTGTCACATTTGTACAATTTCTCTTTCTGTTTTATAGATCTGTTACAGATTTTTTTATCTGAGGTTAGCATAAGTTTTACATATAGCAGTCTATGTGTATAGCAGTCTATTTTATGTTGAAAATCACTTAAGTTTGAGCACATTCTAAAAACACTACATTTTTATCCCCCCAACCTTTTGTTTTTGATGCCATATTTTGTATCTTTTTATTTGTGTATTACTTAACTAATTGTTTTAAACATATATTATTTTACCACTTTTGACCATTAACTTTCATACTAGCTTTAAAGTGGTTGACCCTTTACCTTTATTATGTGTTTGCCTTTACCAGTGAGATTTTTTTCTTTCAAAATTTTGTTTCTAGTTATATCTTTTTCTTTTCCACTAAAAGAAATCCCTTTAATATTTCTTGCTTGACCAATTTAGTAGTGATGAACTCCTTTAGTTTTTGCTTGTCTGAGAAACATTTTATTTTTCCTTCAGTTTGAAATGATAATCTTGCTGGGTATTCTTGGCTGTAAGTTTTTTTCCTTTTAACACTTTGAGTGTATTGAGTCAATCTTTTCTGTCCTGTACACTTTTTGCTGAGAAATTAGCTAATACTTTTATAAAGATTCCCTTGTACACAGTATCTCTTTTCCTCTTATCTTTTAAGATTCTCTCTTTGACTTTTCACATTTTAACTATGTGTATTGATGTGGATCTTTTGGAGTTCATGTTGTCTGTAATTCTGCACTTTCTGGACTTCTACGTCTATTTTCTTCACCAAGTTAGGAAAGTTTTCAGCCACTATTTCTTCAAATAGATTTTCCATCCTTTTCTCTTTCTTTTCTCCTTCTGAGACTCCTATAATGAAAATGTTAGCATGCTTAATTTACCAGAGGTCTTTTAAAGTACTCTTATTTTTTTTTTTCCCTTGGTGTTCTTCCATTTAGGTGATTTCTGCTACCCTGTCTTCCAACGCGCTGATCTGTTCTTCTGCATCCTCTAATCTCCTGGAGATGAACTCCTGTGTGTTTTTCATTTCAATTGTTGTATTCTTCAGTTCTGATTGATTCCCCCGCCCCCATCTCTTTGTTGAAGTTCTCACTGAGTATGTTCTTTCTTCTCCTGAGTACAATGATCTTTATGACCATTACTTGGAACTCTTTGTCTGGTAAATTGCCTATCTCTGTTTTGTTTAGTTCTTTCTGGGGTTTTGTCTTGGTTTTTTGTTTAGAAGGTGTTCCTCTGTCTTCTCTTTTTGCCTGACACATTGTGCTTGTATTAGATATATCATGTATTAGATATATCAGCTTCATCTCCCAGTGTTGAAAGAGTGGCCTTACGTAGACGGTGTTCTGTGGGGCCCAGGAGTGTAAACACTTGGTCATGAGAGCTAGGTGCTCCAGGTGTATCCCCTGTGTGGGCTGTCATGCACCCTCCTGTTGTGTTTCGGTTCTGATGGCCGTAGGCTCGCAGGTTTGAGGGCTTGGCCCCCAGAAGCAGAAGTAGCTTTAGGGAGGTACCAGTATGACCAGGGACTTCCCATCATGTGCAATAGTATGAAATGGGTGGAGCTTAATTTAATTTAAAAATGGCATACTTAAGTTACAAATAGAAATATAAAGTACTCTTAATGAATATTACTATTTTAAAAGATACATTTATAAAATGTAACTGTTTATGGAGATGACCCACTTAAATATATTCTCCTATAAGGTAGGCTGCAGTCCATGAAGCGACTTCACTTTCACTTTTCACTTTCATGCATTGGAAAAGGCAATGGCAACCCACTCCAGTGTTCTTGCCTGGAGAATCCCAGGGATGGGGGAGCCTAGTGGGCTGCCGTCTATGGGGTCGCACAGAGTCAGACACAACTGAGGCAACTTAGCAGCAGCAGCAGCAGCAAAGCCCAGCTAGATATTCTAAGTATGACATATGCTAAAATGCTCATGTATATTTAATACAAAAATAAGCTTGACCAATGCAAAAAAATTGGAACCAAGAATATAACTATTCAAAACCAAGAAGAGGGTCACTTCAGGCTGACAGATTTTATATAAAAGCAGATATTTTAAGGCACATATCATGAGACTTTGAAATACATTATAAGAGAAAATTAAATTCTTTCCCAGAGTTAAGGGTGTTCTCAGTCAGGTACAAGATAGCTTTCCCTATTTTCAAAGAATTACTAATATGTATCTGCATTTGGGTCCACATGTAGAACTTTCATGTTGAATGTATTTCTCTTTTATAGTCCACTTAGCAAAACTTGAACTGGGGGTGGTGCCACCTCCTGACTTGTTTTTCTCTTCCATAGCTCTTGCTAGAATGAATCATTGAGGCAGTAGGAAGCTTTTGTCTTAGTATTTGGGCTCCTTCATATGATTATGACCAATTCCATTGCTTTTGGACTGATATTCTTGCTTCTCTTTTTTTAAAGGAATAATTATGTTCAATGCATTCTTTTGGGAGAGACTTTCCCTCCCCAGAACACTTCATTTCCAACAACTTTCCTGGGAGCTTGAGAATTCATAAGAAGTCTGCTTTCTTAGTAGCCTAATCACAGCCTGGAAAGAAATATGCTAATGTTTTCACCATTCTTCATCAGTTACACACATCAGTATACAGACTGATTTTTAGGATGAAAATCACATCACCCACCAAATGGAGTTGGAAATGGGGTTAGGAAAACAAGTAGGTTTTTCTTCACTCTAATGTCTTCACTGGTATGATCCAGCCAAATAAAAAAGAAGATGTAGAGAAACATTAAATGTCTCTTAATATTTAGTGAATACTCCTGGCTTGAAACAATTCTAGTATTCACACTTTAGAATTTTTGTTAATAATTAATAGTATTATATCTTGTATTTACCAAGTATATTGTATTATTTCAATTTAATATCTTGATAGATTCTCTGTATAACCTACTGAAAAAACTAAGTGAAATATTTCTATTTATGTTTATAAATTAGAAGTTGAAACAACAATTTGAGTTCATTCAAGTTCATTTTAGAATAGAACTAGAATCTGAGCCATGATTCTTGAAATATTTATTCTACACTACAAAGATTCATTGTTATTTGGACAAATATTCAACTTATATTAACTTATCATCTCCAGAGAAAACCAAAGAATATGCAGTAGCTGTAAACAGTATTTTGAAAATGTGCATGTTCATATACTTATCCTTCTGTGATACCTTTAAAGTCTTGGAGATTCATTTTTCTCTTATGACATAAAACCCACCAACAAGCCATATAGATGGTAAACACACATTTTTTTTTGAAGATTGCACAAGGCTTCATGAAAATATTATCATACATAATACTTCAGTTCAGTCACTCAGTTGTGTCCGACTCTTTGCGACCACATGGACTGCAGCACACCAGGCCTCCCTGTCCATCACCAACTCTTGGAGTCCACCCAAATCCATGTCCATCGAGTTGGTGATGCCATCCAACTATCTCATCCTCTGTCGTCCCCTTCTCCTCTTGCCCTCAATATGTCCCAGCATCAGGGTCTTTTCAAATGAGTCAGCTCTTCGTGTCAGGTGGCCAAAGTATTGGAGTTTGAGCTTCAACAACAGTCCTTCCAATGAACACCCAGGACTGATTTCCTTTAGGATGGACTGGCTGGATCTCCTTGCAGTCCAAGGGACTCTCAAGAGTTTTCTCCAACACCACAGTTCAAATGAATCAATTCTTCAGCACTCAGTTTTCTTCACAGTCCAACTCTCACATCATACATGACCACTGGAAAAACCATAGCCTTGACTAGATGGACCTTTGTTAACAAAGTAATGTCTCTGCTTTTTAATATGCTGTCTAGGTTTGTCATAACTTTCCTTTCAAGGAGCAAGCGTCTTTTAATTTCATGGCTTCAATCACCATCTGCAGTGATTTTGGAGCCCAGAAAAATAAAGTCTGACACTGTTTCCGCATCTATTTGCCATGGAGTAATGGGACAGGATGTCATTATCTTAGTTTTCTGAATGTTGAGCTTTAAGCCAACTTTTTCACTTTCATCAGAGGCTCTTTAGTTCTTCTTCACTTTCTGCCATAAGGGTGGTGTCATCTGCATATCTGAGGTTAGTCATATTTCTCCCGGCAGTCTTGATTCCAGCTTGTGCTTCTTCCAGCCCAGCGTTTCTCATGATATACTCTGCATATAAGTTAAATAAGCAGGGTGCCAATATACAGCCTTGATATACTCCTTTTCCTATTTGGAACCAGTTGTTGTTCCATGTCCAGTTCTAGCTGTTGTTTCCTGACCTGCATACAGGTTTCTCAAGAGGCAGATCAAGTGGTCTGGTATTCCCATCTCTTTCAGAATTTTCCACAGTTTATTGTGATCCACACAGTCAAAGGCTTTGGCATAGTCAATAAAGCAGAAATAGATGTTTTTCTGGAACTCTCATGCTTTTTCCATGATCCAGCGGATGTTGGCAATTTGATCTCTGGTTCCTCTGCCTTTTCTAAAACCAGCTTGAACATCTGGAAGTTCACGGTTCACATATTGCTGAAGCCTGACTTGGAGGATTTTAAGCATCATTTTACCAGCGTGTGAGATGAGTGCAATTGTGTGGTAGTTGGAGCATTCTTTGGCATTGTCTTTCTTTGGGATTGGAATGAAAACTGACCTTCTCCGGTCCTGTGGCCACTGCTGAGTTTTCCAAATTTGCTGGCATATTGAGTGCAGCACTTTCACAGCATCATCTTCCAGGATTTGAAATAGCTCAACTGGAATTCCATCACCTCCACTAGCTTTGTTTGTAGTGATGCTTTCTAAGGCCTACTTGACTTCACATTCCAGGATGTCTGGCTCTAGGTGAGTGATCACACCATCTTGTTTATGTTGGTCGTGAAGATGTTTTTGTACAGTTCTTCTGTGTATTGTTGCCGCCTCTTCTTAATATCTTCTGCTTCTGTTAATTCCCTACCATTTCTGTCCTTTGTTGAGCCCATCTTTGCAGGAAATGTTCCCTTGGTATCTCTAATTTTCTTGAAGAGATCTCTAGCCTTTCCCATTCTGTTGTTTTCCTCTATTTCTTTGCATTGATCTCTGAGGAAAGCTTTCTTATCTCTCCTTGCTATTCTTTGGAACTCTGTATTCAAATGGATATATCTTTCCCTTTCTCCTTTGCTTTTCACTTCTCTTCTTTTCACAGGTATTTGTAAGGCCTCCTCAGACAGCCATTTTGCTTTTTTGCATTTCTTTTTCTTGGGGATGGTCTTGATTCCTGCCTCCTGTACAATGTCACGAACTTCTGTCCATAGTTCATCAGGCACTCTGTCTATCAGATCTAGTCCTTTCAAATACATAACACATATTCAAAAGAACAAATTCAGAGAAATGTATTACATTAAATCTAATGGTAAAGCTAATAGTAGAATTTGAATTGTAGAATAAGGAAGAAAGAGGAAGGAGAGAAGGAGAATATCTAATCTACTGGACTTTTTCCAAATCCTACACATAGAGAAAGTTGAATTCTGAATTCAACTCAGTCTGGAATGGATGAATGGAAGATTATACTGGTTAAATGCATTATACTGTGAATAGCAAAAAAAGGAAAAATTATTGCAGTTTAAGTAATTCATTTTCATCTCACAGGAAAAAAAAAAAAATCCAAAAGGAGATGGTCCAGGGCTTGTGTGTTTGTTAAACAATGTTGTCAAGGAACTAGGCTCCTTCTGTATGTCAGCTCTGCCATCTTTAGCGTGTGGCTGGATTCTTTAGGGTCACAAAGTGATTTCTGGACCTACAATATCATTTGCACATTCCAAGGAGGAAGAGGATGGGGAAGAGAAGGCAAACTGCTTCTCTTAGCAGTACTTTCCTCTTTGGTTCATTGGTCCCCACTCTATCACATGGTCACTTATAGCTGCAGGGGAAACAGGGTGTGTAAGTATTCTTCCTTGAGGTCTCTATATACAGAAATGTAGGGGAGGCGGGTGCTGTTGAGCACCCATAGTGTCTGCTACAGAAAACTAGACTTCAGGGTCTTCAAGGTCTTTCTAGAAGAAAAGAGCCTTAAAACAAATCCTGAAAAATAAGTCCAGAATGCAGCAAGAGAAGGGAAGTCAAAACAGAGAAAAGAACAAATTGAAAATTCTGCAGGGTGACTGTTGTTTTTCTTTCTGACATGGTAAAGCATTATAAGTGAAAATGTACCCGAGTGATATTCAAATGCAGGAAGTTTCTAAGAAACTCATTAGTGCATATTGTGTCCTTGATAAATAAATGGATGAATTCTAGCCTTGTTTCTACTTCTGCAAATGTTGATTGCTTATTGAATCTAAGACTTTTGTTCTGGTATTCATGTTTGAAAGTAAAGTCTTGGAGTCCAGCTCATACCGTGAAAGGTAAAAACTTGACATTATGGTCACATTACTGATCACTAGAACATAAGGCATTAATTTTAGCATTTGAAGTCTAGGGAGAAATACAATATTTGCTTGTTTTACTCCCTGATGAAACATTTCTAGAAAATATTTTGCCACAAAATCTCCATTGCTTTCATCATGCTTCTTACTTTTAATCTCCTTTAAAATAAACAAAACAGTAATTTAATAATGTATCAAATAAAAAAGCAAGATTGAGATTCACTCATTTCACAGAAAAAAATTACAGATTTTGATTCAAGTAATAATCAGAACAAGATGGAAAATTTTCTTGAGATGGAAAAAAATAAGTTAAAGAAATTCTGAGTACATAATAAGATTTAGTTCTCAAAACGAAGAAAAAGCCAACCAACTACATAATGTTCTCTATGTCAAGAAACTGTTGTCCCAGAAGACAGATTTTGAATGCTGAACAGGAAAATGTAATGATTAGATTCCATGCAGTCTGCATCTCTTGGGTCTCCACTTTGTGGCTACAAATTTTCATAAGCCCGGAGGAAAAAAGACATGAAACTGCATGGCCTCTGTCTTTACATGATTTATAATCTCATGAGGAAGGCAGATATAAACAACAAACATACAAACTGCAGAATACTATAATGGCTTTTCATGGAGGCACTGAAAGAATAAACATATTGTCTTTTACCTAGGGGAGATGAGAGAAGATCACAGAAAATTTGATGGCTCCAACCATCTGGCGTTCTTGATATTTTCTAGGAGGGTAGGTTTTAAGTTTCCTCAGCACAAAAAGAAAGAGAGAGTGAGACAGAGAGACAGAGACATGGAGGGAGGGAAGCACAAGGGAAAGTGGGAGGAAAGGAGGAAGAAAATGGTAACTATGTGAGGTTATGGTAACAGCTTGGTGGTAGTGGTCATTTCACAGTGAATACATATATCAAAATATCAAGCTGTACTCCTTAAATATACACAGCTCCTGTATCTCAATGATACCTCAATTAAGGTGTAAACAATACCATGTTCTTAAGACCAACCTGTGTGTTAGGATAGAGTTCCCTGCCCACATCAATCTTACAGTTGAATAGGGTAAAGTCAATTTATAGAAGAATGGGATCAAATAGAAAATGTAGAATAACTCTATGTAAAACAAGAAAACCTTTTGGTATACACAGTTGAGATCCAGTCGGGAGATTTACCACTGAACCAAAGGCTGAATGATGTTGATAATAACTGAAGGTTGATACTTACTGAAGGTTTACTACTGTTATAAGTAATGAAAGTATCCATAACCAACAGTTACTGTGTAGAAAATTTGGTTAAGCACAAGGAGACCCTTTCCTCAAGGATATTTTTAGAGGCACTATAAAACAATTATATCACCTCACTTTTCTCTTCCACAGAGATTCTCAGGGAAAACTCCCTCTGTAAAGGGAAGGTATGATTTTTGTCACCTTTCCACTGGGAATTCTCAGCATCCTTATTTGTATTTCACAAGATGCTTTAAGTTACCAGGTGGGAAAGTGTTGTGAAATTACTATTATTATTCAGCTTCTGTTTTCATCTGTACTTATTTCTCTGTTAAGTCCTATTCATGGTTTCTGTAAAAGCCAATCACAAAATGTTCCCTTGGGGTGTTAATGGGCCATTAAAAATCACCTAGAATTGCTTCTGAAGTGAAAGTAAAGTAGAGCAAAAAAAAAAAAAAAAACTACTGAAAAAGAAAGTCAGAATGAATACACTGATTATGGAAGGATAAACATTCCTTTAACTGTCTCCCAAGATGTTCTTAAATAATGGACTAATGACCTAATTCATCACCTTGATGGTGAGGCTCTATCAAAACCCACTTTATTTTGGCCACACCAGTCTTGTAGAGTAACTACGCATAGAGTCAGCACCAGCCCCCTGAGGTACCTGGATCCCAGCAGCAAGGTTTATTATCAGTGTAAGTTCCTCACCCGCTCCTCCACGCAACTGCACACTGTTTCACACCTTAGTATAGCACTTATAATTTTGCATTGTGATTGACTATGTTCTTTTCTGTTTTACCAGCTTTTCCTTAAATTTATCCAAGTAATTAACTACATTTTATTCATTTTGAATCACTATTGTCCCTAGCAGAGAAGCAAATGGTCTTATGCTAAATTACTCAACTGATCAGTTCTATCTGAAGATCAGTGCAATTGCTTAACAAAAGGTAGCTTTTTCATTTAAAGCCAGCTTTCTAAACTATGAAGGCAAACGTCAAAATTAAGGTAAGAAATGCTAAGCAGAAAACAGGCTGAGAGGGGAGTCCCTTGAATATGTTAAAGGGAACCTGAAACCCACTGGTGGGTCACAAGCTCCCTCCTGAAATTACCTCTATGTCAGTACAGTCCTTGTTACATCACATATGTTCATTTGTGAGGCAGTATATTAAAAATTTCTTGTGCCTTATTCATCTTTGTACCCCCAGTGCCAAGCACAGTGCCTGGTATAAGGTAAATGTCAAAAAAAATTAAAACTATTAAAACGTTGAGTCCTGAGTCTTAACTTTCTGGGAAAAAATAAAGCTCTTAACACTAAAATGGATATTGACATTTTTTGACTCATCTTTAAAGAATTAACTTTGCTTCTGCACTCCTCTTGAGCATTATAAACTCATTCAACTTTCTATTCAATTCTCACCTGACCCCAAAAGGTTTTCCCTTGACTACTTGATCTGAAGTAACTCCCCCTTGGTACCTCTCTACACTTTCCCTGTATTTCTACCTTTTTGTTGAAATGAGCATTAAATGAATCTGTTTATGGCCGTGAATTTGTCTAAGCCATTTGTTTATGGTCCTCCTTTTTCACTCCAGAACATGTTTCCTTATCATCTTCCTGGTTTGCCCTGTATCTGGTATCTAGAAGAATGCTGCTCAAACTTGCTCTACATTGGAAACACAGGGAGCTTTTAAACAGATAGATGCCCGGGTCCAATCCAGGACAATTAAACCAGACTCTCTGGAGCAAGAAAATCATGCATCGCTATTCCACCTTGTTTTAAGATTAACGAGTAAATGTAATTGGCAGTCAAGTCAAAGAACCACTGACCTAGAACATAATGGACGATTACTAAGCACAAATGAATGAACTGACTAGAACTCGGTACTCTTTGTTCGGTATCAGATATTTATGTAGGATAGACCCCTTTGCTTTTTAAAATCACAGCTGGAACCCTAAATAGCTCTCATGGATATAATGGCTTTTAATTTAAGCATCCTCTCTTTACTGCAACTGGAAAAGCTACTTGTAATGAGTCAGTAGCAGCTTCTCTGTTTATGAAAAGTAGTGCATTATGGAACAAGAATAAGTAAATGGAACCCTCAAAAATTCTAAGGATAAACAATCCTGTACATGACAAATGGATGGATGTGATGAGGGAATTTATTAGCACAAACCAAGCCATACGCAGATTTTGAAAAACAGGAGATGTCCGCCATCTAGACAAAGCAAGTACACAAAATCCAAAATCACTATAATGTGAATTCATTTAAAAATATTCTTGAAAATATTTGTCTTATTCTGCCTTCTCCCAATCATTACACTCTTCATTCTGTCTGCAGAGGGGAAACAGTCATGATTATATATTGCACGTTGGTGAGCTTCTTGGACTAGGTGGCTTTATTTCTGCATTTTGTATGTTATTCCATCACCCATTCATACTCTGCTTCAGTCAATAGTAGAGAAAACATTAAAAATCCTATCAACTGTGACACTCTAAAAGACATTGATGATTATCCTTTTAGTTAAGCCACATTTTTCTTTAGTCTTCCCTGTGAACCATGGACTAGCCAAAATAATAAGCTGGTTGAAAAATTTTACCCAGCTTACCAGAGGGAAAACTTATTTTCTTCACAAAATTCTTGCTCCTTCCATCCTGGCTACAAGTGCCATATGGAATTTGACAAGGATCATATTATCTGATTCTAATTTAAAATGCTGCAAGTGACAACTAGGGACACCAGTTATTAATATTTTATAGAACCAATAATTCTTCAGGTGGATACAGGCATAGAATTGCCTTTGGGTAAATATCATTGGTTAAACTCCCTCTCAAGTGAGGATGATTTATTTGACTCTAGGTAATAAGAAAATAAAGAAGACAGAAAGGAAATCCATATTATAAAAGAGATACCAACCATTGGCACTGTACACATCTTATTTAGGACCCAATTAAAATAAAGGGAAAAATAATTTTTAATTTCTATAAGACAGTTGAGCAAATATGAACACTGAAAACAGATTTGATGATATCAAAGAAATATCAAATGTTTATAATGGTATTATAAATGTATTAGATTTAAAAATCCTTTCCTTATAGAGAAAAATACTGAAATATTTACAATAAGACTTATCAGTCTGGGAATTGCTTTCAAACAATTTAGAAGTGGGAATGGATGGGAGTATTGATGAAACAAGAATGGCCAAATATTATTATAATAAGTGCTGAAACTATATAATTAGCATATAGGGTTTATTTTACTTCTCTCTCTTCGTATAGATATATATGTATATATGTGTGTATACATATATAAATATACATATATATGTATACCTTTTATTATGGGAATTTTCAAATTCCCATAATAAAACATATATGTGTGTGTATACTAAATATGTATGTATATATTTGAAACGTTCCATAATAAAAAGTTATTTTAATGGAATTTTTATGGAAATTATGGAAGTTTTCAAATATATATACATATATATTTGAAAGTATATGTATATATTTGGATACATATGTTGTTGTTCAGTCGCTAAGTTGTGTCCGGCTCTTTGTGACCCCATGGACTGCAGCCCAGTAGGCTCCTCTGTCCTCCTAGAGTTTGCTCAAATTTATGCCCATTGAGTTGGCGATGCTAACTAACCATCTCATCCTCTGCTGCACCCTTCTCCTTTTGCCTTCAATCTTTCCCAGCATCAGGGTCTTTTCCAAGAGTCAGCTCTTCATAGCAGGGGCCAAAACATTGGAGTTTCAGCTTCAGCAACAATCCTTACACTGAATATTCAGAGTTGATTTCCTTTAGGATTGACTAGTTTGATCTCCATGCAGTCCAAGGGACTCTCAAGAGGATTCTCTAGCACCACAATTCTAAAGCATCAATTCTGTGGCTCTCATTAATCTTTATGGACCAACACTCATATTCGTACATGACTACTGGAAAAACCCTAGCTTTGACTATATGGACCATTGTCTGCAAAGCTATATATATATTCATATATATGAAAATATATGTGTATATGTACACATATATATATATATTTGAAAACTCCCATAACAAAAAGGTAAACAACTAAAAACTGTTAAGACAATAGTAAGGGCAATGATTACAACAATCTGATATTTCTTGGTATGATAATGCCAAACAATAATAAATGGAAAAATGTGTAAACAAAATTTGATATACTTAGGCCCCCTTTTCATATCATTGAATGAAGAACAGATTTCAGTTCTGGAACTCAATCCAAACACATTTATTATGATAGTAAAAAAACACTTACTATATTAGTAAGTCCTCCACATGGATTATAGAGTAAGGCAAGTAGTCTAAGGAACTCTCTTTAAATCTTATGCTGTCCTGTTTAAATAGATTTTTCTTTACCATTTAGTCCTTCAATAAATGTTCTCCATCATAGGTTATGTCCTTGGGACTGTTCCAAGTACTGGGGAAATAGTGATGAACTATATGGTCTCTGTCCTGAAAGAGTTTACTGGCTATATGATAAAAGCTATTGAATAAACAATCAAATATACAATTAGATTTGTGATAAGCACTGTAAAATAAAAATTACAAGATAATTATTTTAGAGATATTTGTTATATGTAAACATATAACAAGGCCACCTGATCTTCTCTGGGGGGTGGTGATGAGTAGCAAGAATTTATAGGGAAAGACTTTCCTGAGTCTTGCTTCTAAAAGAAATGGGAAGCCTTTGCAGAGTTTTAAGTAGATATGATATGATCAGTTTTTCATTTTTATTAACAACTAAAGTATGCCAGTAGAACATAGACGATAAGTACAGAAGTCCCAATTTTGCCACTTACTAGCTGTCATCTTCCCTGTTCACATCTTTGAAGTCATAAAACTGTAATTCTGCCTCTGAGGGTTGTATTGATATTAAAAATTAAATGAGATAATCCACAGCAAATTCTCAGAACTATTGCCAAGTTTTAATACACCACAGAAAGAAGATGGGAACTTGGACCAATCAGTCAAACTCCAAGGGTTTGATTTGATGGTGAAAGAAAAACACATTTTCTTTCTACTAAGTATGCCTTTTCTAAAATCAATAGTTGGCTTTTAGAGGTCTTTAAAATTATAGCCAATTTTTCAAAATAAAAATAGTCAATTTCCAAACTGGTGATTAATGTAGAATACTCTCATGTTAAAAGATTAATAACATTTCTGTAAAACCTATTTTATGTTCATATGCTATGCTCATTTCTCATTTACAAGAATATCAATTCATCTAAAGTGCATTAATAACATCAAAGTATTCAACCACAGCAACATTTTCCTAGCTTTATCATTGCTGCTGCTGCTAAGTTGCTTCAGTCGTGTCCGACTCTGTGCGACCCCACGGACTGCAGCCTACCAGGCTTCTCCGTCCATGGGATTCTCCAGGCAAGAACACTGGAGTGGGTTGCCATTTCCTTCTCCAATGCATGAAAGTGGAAAGTGAAAGTGAAGTCGCTCAGTCATGTCTGACTCTTAGCGACCCCATGGACTGTAGCCCACCAGGCTCCTCCATCCATGGGATTTTCCGGGCAACAGTACTGGAGTGGGGTGCCATTGCCTTCTCCCAGCTTTATCATTAGGTTCTGTCATATCCATAGTCATGAAAATTATAGCTTGGCCAAGTTAGGAATTAGCTGTGTCTCCTACTTAAATATCTCATTGTGTAACATTCAAACAATTACAGATTTTTCCTAAATCCCCAGATTTTTTTTATTCTATCCTCATTACCATTGTAGAAAATAAAGACACAAGTTTACTATTCTTTGTTCATCAATTTTAGCTACTGTGAACTTCATAACAAGATAAAGAATTATTGTACTTCTTTGTTTTTTAAAAAAAAAGTTTGACAAAGGATAAAATTGCCCTTCTCATAGATATGTTTAGAATTTTGTTTCCTGAATTTTGCTTTTCTCTTGCAACAGGTTTCAGTGTTGGTCTGTTCACACACATCTAATATCCACAACAAAGATGAAATGTCTGGTCACTACGTCTGCCACTTTCACTGATAGAGCATCACCTCAACAGCACAGGCTTAGAGAGGAAGAAAGTGAAGGAAGGGGTGCCCAGAAGTGAAGGAAGTTGACTTTTGGGACTCTGCAATTGATAGTTGTGTGACTTTGGTAAACCTTTCACTGATGATGGGACTCTGAGCCTATTATCGAAGGAGCCTGACTAGATTAGGGGTAACAAATTTGACACCTATGGACAGGTTTCATTGCAAGCCAAATCCATTGTTTTCTGTCAGCCTTCAAAATGCCAGATAGGCAGAACATTCACTTTCTAGTATATCATAGCCCTACTCCTTTATCAGAAAACAGCAAAATTCTGTAAAGTAATTATCCTTCAATAAAAATAATAAATTTTAAAAAAGAAAAGAATATCTTTTCTAAATTCATCAACATCATTTTTGAATAGTCTTGTATTTACTGAAAAATTGACCAGATACCAGGAATAGATTGGATCTATTCCTTTAGGTCTAATCTTTGTGTTCTGTGGCCTGTACTTAATCATGCTGGCTCTGCCCCTTTTGTTATATTGCCTATAGCCTGAAATATACAGAGTAGCCCATTCTCAAGGCTATGACCTTTAAAAGTATAACGCTTTTCCATTTATATAGAGATAAAAAGCTGCAGAATGGAAAATAACATTTGTCTTGCTGGAGGTTTATGGTACATTGTGACCAAACATAGATGCAAGAACCTAGGTGCAAGAACAAACGATTCCTGCACCCAGAAATTTGCAACAGTCAGCCACACCCCCTCCCCCTTTTAGTATAAAAAAGCCTTAATTCTAACTCAGGTAAGACGGTTCTTTGGGACACTACTTCACCATCTTCTTGGTCTTCTGTTTTTCCAAATAAAGTCACTACCCCCTGCCCCAACAACTCATCCCTCAGTGTATTGGCTTGCTGTGCTGTGAGCAGTACAAGTTTAGACTCAGTAAGACTTCTTCTGTTCTGGAATCCCATCCATGATACTACATTTCATTTAGTCATCATGTCTCCTGGGGCTCCTCTGGGCTGTAACATTTTTGCATACTTTTCCTTGTTTTTGATGACCATGACAGGTTTGAGGAATTCTGGAAGGGTATTTTGTAGGATGCTAATCTATAGAAATTTGTTTGATGTTTTTCTCATAAATAGACTGGAGTTGTAAGTTTGGGGGAGGAAGATCACAGAAGTAAAGCACCATTCTCATGACATCATATCAACAGTACCTGCTGTCAACATGATTTATGACTGCTGATATTGATCTGATCACCTGGCTGAAGTAGAGTTTGTTAGGTTATCCACTATAAAGGTACTTTTTCTTCCTTTCCACACTATATACTTTAGAAGGAAGTAACTATGTGCAACCCACATTTAAGGAGTGGGGAGTTATGCTCTTGCCCCTTCATGTGCAATATCTCTACAAATTACTTGGATTTTTTTCTGCATGGGAGATTTGTGTCTTTTCTCCTTTTAATATTTATTTCCATCACTTATTCCAATATGAACTCATGGATGTTTATTTTATACTTTGTGGACTGTCCTAGCATTTGCTTTCTGAAGCTTTTTCAGTTGGATTCTATTCTTTGACACACTCCTATCAACATGGGTCTGAACCTTTTTTCAAGCTCTTTCTTACTTTCTGATACTATAAGATGCTCAAGATTCATGTTTTATGTTTTCTTCCCCAGTCCTAGAATCATCCATTTCTCCAGGAGCCTTGGTTCCTTTTATTAGAGAAAGGTATTAAAAACCAAGATCTGGGTGGTGGGTACGCCCATTGCTACTAGGGTGTTGTTTCTTTTCGGTCCTTTCAGCTCACAGAGCCTCCTTTTAATTTTACACCTGACCTAAGTCAGATATTTGATTACTAGTCTGGGTATTGAAGATATATGAGTTTTCTTGACTCAAGATCTAAATTACTTCTAAGTTTCCTTCCAATTGTTATAGCATTGTTAGTATTCCCTCAGTTAAGAAAAAATTGCCAATTTTGGTCCCAAATTGACATGTAAGGAATGAAAATGGAAAAATTTCAGAACCAACTTTTTATGGGCTCTACTCTACCAGGCACACACTCCCATGGGTTCATTGTTTGCAATGACTCTAATATATACTGATTCTTTTATTGACATTTCACCCTTTCCAAATCTACCTCATTTCCACTGAACTTTCCAATGCAAGTTTCTCAAACTTAACGCTATTGACAATTTGAGCTGGATCATTGTTTTGGGCTTCCCTGGTGGCTCAGACACCAATGTCTGCAACATCTGCAACGTACGAGACCTGGGCTTGATCCCTGGGTTAGGAAGATTCCCCTGGAGAAGGGAGCAGCTACCCACTCCAGTATTCTTGCCTGAAGAATCCCATGGACAGAGGAGCCTGGCAGGCTACAGTCCATGGGGTCACAAAGAGTTGAACAAGACTGAAGTGACTTAGCACAACACACGACACATTCTTTGTCATGAGGGGCTGTCCTGTGCACTGTGTACCCATGGTGTCTACCTACTAAGTACCAACAGTACCACCTCCCATGTTGGTGTGACAACCAAAATAATTTCCTGACATTGCCAAATCCTCCTGAGGAGGCCAAATTACCCTGGGTTGAGAACCACTGTCCTAGTATGGAAACTTAAATTTTCAGCACCTACCGCTAAATCCTTCTGACATCACGGTTCATCTACCTGCCTGGACAGACATGTTCCTTTGGGAATGGAGCCTGTACTACAATGAGTGCTGCACTAAACTTGTCCCAATTGTCTGCCTTGCCCCTGAGATCTCAGGGTTCTCATTTTCTTACACTATCCCAGCCAACTATTTTAAGAGCCCTGGCTATGAACAACTCATTGTCTCTATCCATTTGGCATTTGCTATTATCTCTTCATGTCAATGTGTCTATCTCTACTTTTAACCTGCAAATACTTCAAAGTCAATGACTGAAATTTGAGCTCCTCTTTATCTCAGACATGTCTAGAAATGGCTACAATGTATAATTGTTGGTTCACTGATCATTTTTCAACTCACTACATTAAGGAATTTCAGTGTATCAAAAGAATTTTTGAAAAAAATAATCAATACTAATTGGGAACAAGAGTAAAGCAAGTTTAAGTTATCTTCTTTGCCAAGTTAACAATGTAACTTTAATGGAGCAATAAATTTTTATTGTTCTGGATTTCTATTCAAAGGTTTATAAGAAGCACTGAGGGAATTATTTTTCCCAAAATTTATTTCTGTGCTCTCTGCAGTCCCTTTACTGTGGCAAAGATTTTTGTGTAACTATGGGACTTGGGAAAAGTTAAACGAAGATGGGAAAGTTCACCTTTTTAATTTTTCTTTATATCATGGCCTACTCCCTTTCAGTGACTTCATTTCTGTACATGGAGGGCATGTTTTCTGGTCTTCCCTGTGCCTGTAGCTATTTCTATCAATACTGTCTCCTGCCTTCCTTGAGGTAAACAAACTTTCCCCACTTAAGACATGATTATGGTCAAGCTAGAATCTCAGTCTCCTACTTTTAACCATGTAGAGTGGATATTTGGGTAGGGTCAATCAGTCATGTTATTGTTAAGTACAAGTTCCTTCTAACAAATCACTCACCAGGGACGCTCAGAACTACTTCCTGCAGAGAAGTCCTTCTTTTTGTTCCTAACAAGGAGAATGTAAACGCAGGGCTGCTGTTTACTTCATCCTGCTTTCCATAGTTGGCAGAAGCAGATGGTTAAAGTGGTGCCCCTGGTTCTAGGTGTGTGCCCATCTTCAATGATCCATCTCAACATCTATTGAGATTTTAGTACTGTTCACAATGATACGTGGCCCTCTCTGAAAGAGGACTCTATATCCCTAGCTTGGTCTTGTCACTTGCTCTGTCTCCCTGTAGGAGGTGATATTTCTCTCACCCTTTGTCATCAGCCTTGGCCACTTGGCTTGCTTTAGCTGATAGAATATATGCAAAAGGAATATGATACATACAAGCAAAAATATTAAGAACCATAACTTGGTCCTACAATTATTTCAGGGGTGCTTCTTCAGCCCAGTTCCCAGAAGGAGAATGTATGTGTACCAGAGACACAATCAGAATGTAACATGAACAAGAAATAAAGCTTTGCTACTGTACAACAAAAACTCCTTTTAATATATCAATCTTTCTCTCTCTCTCGTCTCTCCCATAAGATGATTCCACCAGGTTTTTATCTTATAACTGGAAGCATTCTGACTAATTATCTTGTGACTAATATATATTCCTTGTTCCATGACTAATACATACAACTTAGCAACACATTTACAAAGCAAATTACCCAGGTCCCAACATGCATGAACAAGCATACATCTAACTAGTCTATCCTAGAAATGGCTATTTTAATGTCAAAGAAGAAATTATCTTCAACATTAAACATATGCTCAGAGATGCTAAACAAGTTTTCAGAGTAGCACTAATTTGTTCTCTCTAACACTCATATTTACATTATAACTAATGTTTAAGTCTCTCATCAAATACAAAAATTATAATTTCAACTTCTTTTAAAAATTCTTTCAATGTATTTTTCACTGCTTTTTTAATTTTTTTTTAATTTTATTTTATTTTTAAACTTTACATAATTGTATTAGTTTTGCCAAATATCAAAATGAATCCGCCACAGGTATACATGTGTTCCCCATCCTGAACCCTCCTCCCTCCTCCCTCCCCATACCATGTAGTGCTTTTTATACTTTAAAATTTTAGTTTTTAAGAGTCATTAAATTTACTTTGAACATGGAATATTATTTGTTTCATGTTGAAATTAAAACATACTAACATTTTCATATATGTTTAGACATACGAAGTATAGTAAAATTTTGAAATTTCTCTATTTCCATTAGCTAATGTATTACAGAAATGAGCTTCCCAGGTGGCTCAGTGGTAAAGAATCTGCCTGCCAATGCACGAAACACATTTTCAATCCCTGGTCCAGGAAGTTCCCCTAGAGAAGAAAACAGCAACCCACTCCAATATTCTTGCCTGGAGAACCCCACGGACAGAGGAGCCTGGTGAGCTGCCGTCTACGGGGTCACACAGAGTTGAACACGACTGAAGCCACTTAGCAGCAGCAGCAGCAGCAGTGCATATCCACATCTGATTCTCCTTTCCTTCTTATGAACCCAAGAAGACCATTTTTTTTTCAACAATCTTGCAGTTAGAGCTAAATGACTAGTTCTAGTTCAGTGGTTTTCAATCGAGAGTAATTTTCCCCCTCACCTCTCCACCCAACTCCACCAGGGGAGATTTAGCAATGTCTGGAGACATGTTTGGTTATCACAGCTGTAGAAGGTGCTCTGACATCTAGTACAAAGAGCCCAGAGGTGCTGCTGCACACCCTACCAAGTACGAGACAGTCTGACAACAACAACGGATCATTCAGCCCCAATGCCGATAGGGCCAAGGTTGATAAACCCTGTTCTAGGAAATGAAACTGAAGGGGAAGTAATTTAGGTCACCTCCAAACTATGGCTTTCAAAGGCCTCTCTTCTGTTTAAGAAGCACCCTTGGAGGCTATGTGTTGAAATGGAAGAACCAGACTGGGTTCCTGAG
The DNA here is from genome assembly GCF_029407905.1 of Bubalus kerabau. Taxonomy (NCBI): domain Eukaryota; kingdom Metazoa; phylum Chordata; class Mammalia; order Artiodactyla; family Bovidae; genus Bubalus; species Bubalus kerabau. The sequence continues at coordinate 56,399,764 of NC_073625.1, forward strand.
TCATCACACAGAAAGAAGCTGCCCTGGAGAGTTGCCTGAACCTCAAGATTCTGTGTAATCATTACATAAATCTCTCCTTGTATCTAACCTTTATTGTGTGTTTTAAGCCAGATTTCAGAGCTAGTTTGTTACTGCCACATAATTCATCCTATCCTTACTAACACCACTGTTGTTGATCGGTCACTAATCTTTGTGACCCCATGGATCGCAGCACGCCAAGCTTCCCTGTCCTTCACTATCTCCCAGAGTTTACTCAAAGTCATGTTCATTGATTCAGTGATGCCATCCAACCATCACATTCTCTGTCAGCCCCTTCTCCTCCTGCCCTCAATCTTTCCCAGCATCAGGGTCTTTTCCAATGAGTCTGCTCTTCACATCAGGTGGCCAAAGTATTGGAGCTTCAGCTTCATCATCAATCTTCCTAATGAATATTCAGGGTTGATTTCCTTTAGAATTGACTGATTTGATCTTGCTGCCCATGGGCTCTCAAGAGTCTTCTCCAGCACTACAGTTCAAAGACATCAATTCTTCAGCGCTCAGCCTTCTTTATGCTCCAACTTTCACATCCATACATGACTACTGGAAAAACCATAGCTTTGACTAGTCGTACCTTTGTCTGCAAAGTAATGTCTCTGCTTTTTAATATGCTATCTAGGTTTGTCATACCTTTTCTTCCAAGTAGCAAGCATCTTAATTTCATGGCTGCAATCACCATCTGCAGTGATTCTGGAGCCCAATAAAATAAAATCTGTCACTGTTTCCACATTTTACCCATCTATTTGCCATGAAGTGATAGGACCAGATGCCCTTATCTTAGTTTTTTTTTATTATCGCTAGCTTCACAAAATTTCACTTATGTGAATATCAATATACTACATTTTTAAAATGCCAGCTTATATCATATGCACTGCTTCAAGTAACATTCAGTTATTATATAACTCATTTTTAGGCAAATATTGTTCATTATTTCAGCCATGAACACATGCTGAAGATAGAGATGACATTATTCAAGCATGAGCAGGATTTGAAGAATATATTTGAAAGACCAGTTGGCAGTACACTCAATAATCTTCAGAATGTAGAACATAATTGTGTGAGTGTGAAAAGAATAGATCACCCAGGTCTGATAATGAAACTGAGAAACTCTAACTTCCACGCGGTGCAGAATGTCCTTGTGCACAAGTCATAGGAATATAAAATAAGAGATTTGAAAATGAAATTTTTCCTCAGCAGAGTGGATACCACGCTGCATTTCTCAGCTGCCTGGCTATGGCAAGTGGTGTATGTTCATAACACAGTGGATGGTGGCTTAGGAAGGGGATCCAGTAAAGTCTGTGCTGGAGCCAAGAACACAATCCAAGGAAAATGCCTCTAGTTAATCATCATAATCACTCCCTCTGTGTGCCAGAGAAGGGCTCACTTTCTAACTCAGTCTTACTATAGATGATTTAAATTAGCCAAGAGCAGAGGTACAAGGCTAAGGTTCCCCAAATTTTAACTCAAAGGCAAGAGTTACCTGGGTTTTCATACTTTCTACTTTTTTTTTTCCTTTCTCAGTGAAAGGCATAATAATAATTTGTAAAGCTTTCAATTCATGCTTCCAAGTCCTTAACAACAATCTTATTATGAGACATAAAGTTGTTTGAAAAGGGACAGAAAAGGAATAAGAAACGTGTGCCCTACTGTAATGACGCCAGTGTGCAAAATAAAACCCAGTTCCAAAATGGTGATATTTGCAAAAGCTGTATATTTAATCAGATTTTTCTGACAGAAACATTTTATTGCCATTGCCAAAGAAGCAATAAAAATCAGAATTCATATGCATCTTTTTTTAATAAAAAATTAATTCTATATGAGCATATCTCATGGCTAGCTAAAGACCATTTTGATATAATCAAGGAAAAACAAGTACTTTTTCTTGATAAATAACTTTGACCCTGTGATGGTGCTTGTCTTTCTAATATAATCTTATGGAAGTGACACTGTATAATGTTCTGGAAGGTGGACCTAGCTGGTAGTTTGGGGATTCAAATTCTGATACTAAAGAACTTCCAAAATTCTGCAAAATATTGCTGAGGCTCAGACAGTTTCCACCACAAAATACTAGGACTTCCTTTGAAGAGGGGAAGAGGGAAACTTCACATTTGGGACTACTGAATACTCAACTTTGTGTAGGAGTAACCAAGTACCCAACAAATTAATATATTTTGTTCAAGGTCACTTCAAGAAATCAGCTTGGTTCACACAGGCATGACTGCTCAGGAAGGTCTAATCCAAAGGGTGGAATGAACTAACAGGAGCAAAAGTGACAAGATTAATTATTTTCTGATGATGCTCAGAGAAAGATGCCAACCACGTAGCTGATAGTACAGGAAGGATGATACAGCACCACATGGGAAACACCAGGGCCTTGGCCTCATAGACTGGAATTCCAATTGGGTCACAAGCAAAACACTATAGGAAAGAGGAGCTAAAGACGTAGTGGGAAACTCAAGTCCATGACCCAAGTCCACCTGTGGCCTCAATAGTAGAATGCCCAGCCTATCCAAGCAAAAAAATTACCAAGAATGTATCTATAAAATGATATCACCTACTACTTCCTGGTGGAACTAAAAACTCCCAACTTACTCCCAGTCCTAGTCAGAACTAGTGTTAAGACCAGAAAGGGTGTGTCTTGCTACTCACTCTAGAGTCAGGGAAAGGCACTGGCTGAAAAATACAAAGAAGGACTAAATTTAGCTCCTGAGATTTCTTTTATCTTACAGTTTAAAACTGCTTCTGTACTCTCCTTGGAAGTACAAATGTCATCTCATATTCCGAATGCTATTCAGTATATAAGCACTCTAGCAACGACGATAAATGGCATCAGTATTGCAATTTCCCATGAAGAGTATATAAGAAATTAGAAATTCAAGAGTAAATACTCAGTTTTTGAGAATATTTGTCACATAGTTAGGAACCAAAATAAGTACTGAAATCAGGTTACTCAATGTATAACATAAACATTGTATGAAACATGTTAAATTATACGACTTTTATTTTCTGAATGCACTTAATTATATCCATTGATGCCAGACTAAGATGAATACTTTTATTTCTCTTTATAACTCTTCCAGTTTCATGACTCATAGTAGGTACTCCTTTGATTAATGATCTTCAAAGCAATACGTTCAAACCATGGCTATGACATCAGCTTTATGACCACAACTTCAACATTAGGTTTCACTTCAGTTCAGTTCAGTTCAGTCGCTCAGTCATGTCCGACTCTTTGCGACCCCATGAATCACAGCATGCCAGGCCTCCCTGTCCATCACCAACTCCCAGAGTTCACTCAAACTCACGTCCATCAAGTCGGTGATGCCATCCAGCCATCTCATCTGCTGTCGTCCCCTTCTCCTGCCCTCAATCCCTCCCAGCATCAGAGTCTTTTCCAATGAGTCAACTCTTCGCATGAGGTGGCCAAAGTACTGGAGTTTCAGCTTTAGCATCATTCCTTCCAAAGAACACCCAGGACTGATCTCCTTTAGAATGAACTGGTTGGATCTCCTTGCAGTCCAAGGGACTCTCAAGAGTCTTCTCCAACACCACAGTTCAAAAGTATCAATTCTTCGGCGCTCAGCTTTCTTCACAGTCCAACTCTCACACTCATACTTGACTACTGGAAAAACCATAGCCTTGACTAGACGGACCTTTGTTGGCAAAGTAATGTCTCTGCTTTTTATATGCTATCTCGGTTGGTCATAACTTTCCTTCCAAGGAGTAAGCGTCTTTTAATTTCATGGCTGCAATCACCATCTGCAGTGATTTTGGAGCCCCCCCAAAAAAAAACTGTACTGAAACTGTAGCTGTTCTACCCATATGGTTGATCAATAAAGCAAAAATAATTTTAAGAAGTACAAACCTCCCTGGGGTTTCATGAATTCAGTTCTAATTTTGTCGATAGGGAAAGTGATGATGATTATAGCTCTAAAATACAATTATTTATTAAATTGCAATGATATGCCTTTATGCAATTTATTAGAGCTAGGTATTAATAAAGGTATGCACCTAAAAGAAGCAGAAGATATTAAGAAGAGGTGGCAAGGATACACAGAAGAACTATACAAAAATGATCTTCATGACCCAGATAACCACAATGGTGTCATCACTCACCTAGAGCCAAACATCCTGGAATGCAAAGTCAAGTGGGTCTTAGGAAGCATCACTATGAACAAAGCTAGTGGAGGTGATGGAATTCCAGTTGAGCTATTTCAAATCCTGAAAGATGATGCTGTGAAAGTGCTGCACTCAATATGCCAGCAGATTTGGAAAACTCTCCAGTGGCCACAGGACTGGGAAAGTTCAATTTTCATTCCAATCCCAAAGAAAGGCAATGCCAAAGAATGCTCAAACTACTGCACAATTGCACTCATCTCACATGCTAGCAAAGTAATGCTCAAAATTCTCCAAGCCAGGCTTCAACAGTACATGAACCGTGAACTTCCAGATGTTCAAGCTGGACTTAGAAAAGGCAGAGGAACCAGAGATCAAATTGCCAACATCCGCTGGATCATCAAAAAATCAAGAGAGTTCCAGAAAAACATCTACTTCTGCATTATTGACTATGTCAAAGCCTTTGACTGTGCAGATCACAACAAACTGTAGAAAATTCTTAAAGATATGGGAATACCAGACCACCTGACCTCTCTCTTGAGAAATTTGTTTGCAGGTCAAGAAGCAACAGTTAGAACTGGATATGAAACAACAGACTGGTTCCCAATCGGGAAAAGTGTACGTCAGGCTGTATATTATCATCCTGTTTATTTAACTTATATGCAGAGTACATCATGAGAAATTCTGGGTTGGATAAGCACAAGCTCAAATAAAGATTACTGGGAGAAATATCAACAACCTCAGATATGCAGATGACACCACACTTGTGGTAGAAAGTGAAGAACTAAAGAGCCTCTTGATGAAAGTGAAAGAGGAGAGTGAAAAAGTTGGCTTAAAACTCAACATTTAGAAAAGTAAGATCATGGCATTTAGTCCCATCACCTCATGGCAAATAGATGGGGAAACAATGGAAAGAGTGAGAGATTTTATTTTTTTGGACTCCAAAATCACTGCAGATGGTGACTGCAGCCATGAAATTAAAAGACGCTTGCTCCTTGGAAGAAAAGCTGTGACCAACCTAGACAGCATGTTAAAAGGCAGATACATTATTTTTCCAACAAAGGTCCATCTAGTCAAAGCTTTGGTTTTTCCAGTGGTCATGTATGGATGTGAGAGGTGGACTATAAAGAAAGCTGAACGCAGAAGAATTGATGCTTTTGAATTGTGGTGTTGGAGAAGACACTTGAGAGTCCCTTGGACTGCAAGGAGATCCAACCAGTCCATCCTAAAGGAAATCAGTCCTGAATATTCATTGGAAGTACTGATGCTGAAGCTGAAACGCCAATGCTTTGGCCACCTGATGCAAATAACTGACTCATTTGAAAACACCTGAAGCTAGGAAAGATTGAAGGCGGGAGGAGAAAGGGGTGACAGAGGATGAGATGGTTGGATGGCATCACTGACTCAATGGACATGAGTTTGACTAAGCTCCAGAAGTTGGTGATAGACTGGGAAGCCTGGCATACTGCAGGCCATGGGGTCGCAAAGATTTGGACACAACCGAGGGACTCAACTGAACTTAATTGAGGTATTAACAATAACTACCCCTCTAGGAGATCAGTCCTGGGTGTTCTTTGGAAGGAATGATGCTACTTTGGCCACCTCATGCAAAGAGTTGACTCATTGGTAAAGACTCTGATGCTGGGAGGGATTGGAGGCAGGAGGAGAAGGGGATGACAGAGGATGAGATGGCTGGATGGCATCATTGACTCGATGGATGTGAGTCTGAGTGAACTCTGGGAGTTGGTGATGGACAGGGAGGCCTGGCGTGCTGCGATTCATGGAGTTGCAAAGAGTTGGACACAACTGAGCGACTGAACTGAACTGAACCCCTCTAACCAAGCACAAATACTCTGGTTTCTCGTAGTTACAGCCACTTCTTGACTCTGAGGTCTGTGCTATTTGTTATATGTCACTCAGTTTGAGTTGTTAAACTCAGCCCACCCAATCCCTGTAGGCATTTGAGTTTGCCCCTGTTTTTTAGCCTTGACCAAAAGAAGATTCTGCATTATCTGATAAGTGTCCTCACCTGCTCTTCATCTCTCTCTTATCTCTTGCAAAGCTGGGAAAAGACACATGGAAATACAATGAAAGCAGAAGTCACTCATTGACTACCAGACCAACAGCCTCAATCCATGATATCAGTGGGAACAACTATTATACTTAAGATCATTCTTTCTTTCTGGTTGATATGCAAATACACATGGGGTCAATATGTTACTGTGAAATTCCCCATTAGAGTGATTTCCATTGACCATGTATTTTTTAAATGCTAACTATGAAGGTAATGGCACCCCACTCCAGTACTCTTGCCTGGAAAATCCCATGGATGGAGGAGCCTGGTAGGCTACAGTCCATGGGGTCGCGAAAAGTCGGACACGACTGAGCGACTTCACTTTCACTTTTCACTTTCCTGCATTGGAGAAGGAAATGGCAACCCACTCCAGTGTTCTTGCCTGGAGAATCCCAGAGACGGGGGAGCCTGGTGGCTGCTGTCTATGGGGTCACACAGAGTCGGACACGACAGAAGTGACTTAGCAGCAGTAGCAGCATGAAAGTGTTATTGTTAGTCGGTCAGTCGTGTCTGACTCTTTGTAACCCCATGGACTGTAGCCCACCAGGCTCCTCTGCACGTGGAATTCTCCAGGCAAGAACGTGGAATTCTCCAGGCAACCTGGAGTGGGTTGCCATGCTCTTCTCCAGGGGATCTTCCTAACCCAGGAATCAAACCCAGATCTCCTGCACTGCAGGTGGATTCTTTACCATCTGAGCCATCACGGAAGCCCAACAACATCAAGAACCAGTTTTTCTGTTGTTTTATATCCTAACATTTTCAATTTTTAAAAAATATTTATTTATTTATTTGACTGCATTAAATGTTATCTTTTAGTTACAGCATGTGGGATCTTTAGTTGTGCCATGCAAACTGTTATTTACAGTATGTGGGATCTAGTTCCCTGACCAGGGATTGAACCCCGGCCCCCTGCATTGGGACCCTGGAGACTTATCCACTGGACCACTAGGGAAGTCCCCTAACATTTTTTAAAGGCAAAAATTAAGAAAGTTTTCTTGGTATCATGATAGTCTCATCATTTATTATAACTTCACAGACTGACTAGGTATATAATTGTCCAACAAAACTCAAAGATGAGGTCCTTATAAAATCAAGAAAGATAACAGGCCATGTAGAACATATTATTTTGCTGAAAGTCCTTAGTCATCCACTAGGTTCATTTTTCTGAATGCCCACTTTTCTCCTTCAGTGGTTTTGATTAAAATTCTGGAAATAGATGCAACTCTCTGGTAATACAGCAGGCAAAATGGAAAGCAGACCATATTAATCTGTCACTAAACCTTAAATATTCCTTCTCTTCTCTTGTCTCATACAAAATGAGCCTCGTCTACTATGTATTTTCATTCCACTGCCCCTTTCAGGTTATTGATCTTTGTATTATTTCTGCACGCACATGGAAAGGTTTTATTATGTGTCTGAATTAAATCTATGATGCATACAGGCTGCTTGACTCAGCCAAATGAGTCTTTAATACACTTCAAAGTGAATCTTTAAAAAAATTTTTTTCATTAAGAAATGATTCCCATTACAACTTCTAAAGTTACTTGATAGGCTTATGCAGTTTTACAGCATGTACTAAATATAAATGAAGAGCAAATAAAAATAAATATTACACATCAGGAGTGCTCATAAAACCACTGGGTAATTGTTCTGTCCTCTAACCAAGCTCAAGAAAGTAGCACCCAAAATCCTATTTTTAATGTTCTACACTTTCTATTTAAACCTTATGACTGCACCCGAGATAAGACCATATGCCTAAGCCAACATTAGGCAATTTCTCTTTTTCTCCAATTAAAACAACAAAACAACACACAAAAATTCCAGAAGCTAAGCAAATTTAGCTTCAGCTTCTTAGGATCAACATTTTTAATTAGGAAGATAAAGCATTTTAATCTTAAAAGCAAATTATTTATTCCTCGGGGGTTTATTTTCCCATAATATATAATACTAAATGTTTTGAACACATTATTTAAAATAATAGATGAGTGTCTTGGCCCCAGGGCATAAATACACATGTGATACACTAACAGTTTATTCTCTTAATTATTTACAATGGTTGTGTTCTCTAATAACATTTATGATGTGTTAAGAAAATAAATCAAGAACAATTTAAAAGTAGAAGTCACAAAATATAGCTGAATGAAAATTGGAAACTTGAGTAGTTGAGTAATTGGAAACTTAAGATCGGCTCTAACACTGATCTTGTGTATCTAACATTGTAAATCACTTCTTCTCTAATTACTATTTTTATAATACTATTGCTATAATATTAATTCTTAAATAATGTAATTAAAGTGAGTTAATATTTAATTAATAATCAACATATAGGAATATATAACTTATATACCCATCCATTGCCTATTCTATTAGCAGAGAATATAACAATAGCATCTGGGGGACTAAAGATAGGAAAACTGAAGAACTAGAGTCCAAATCCATAATGTATATAGACACAAAGTACAGGTTTTAAAGCTCTCTGGGAATAAATCAGTACACAAAAAAATTAAATTCTGCCCATGAAGGAATGACTATTTCTGCCCCTAATTTCCTCAAGTTCACATAGAAAGGTAACTGCAAATAAAGAAGTGGGGTGGATCTAAGGGGCAAAAAGCTTGTAAAGCTCTGTCTGCCTGGCTTACTTCACTTAGTATGACAATCTCCAGGTCCATCCATGTTACTGCAAATGGCATTATTTCATTCTTTTTTATTGGTCGAGTTAACAGTCCATCATATAAATATACCACATCTCCTTTATCCATTCATCTGTGGATGGACATTTTGGTTGCTTCCAGCTCTTGGCTACTGTAAATAGTGCTGCAATGAACATCGGGGTGCATTATCCTTTCCAACTATGGTTTTCTCCAGATAGATGCCCAGGAGTGGGACTCCTAGATCATATTGTTGTTGTTGTTCAGTCGCCCAGTCGTGCCCGACACTTTGCGACTCATGGACTGCAGCATGCCAGGCCTCCCTGTCCCTCACCATCTCCCAGAGTTTGTCCAAGTTCATGTTCATTGCGTTGGTGATGCCGTCCAGCCATCTCATGCTCTGATGCCCTCTTCTCCTTCTGTCCTCAATCTTTCCCAGCATCAAGGACTTTTTCAACGAGTTGTCTGTTCTCATCAGATGACCAAAATACTGGAGCTTCAGCTTCAGCATCAGTCCTTCCAGTGAATATTCAGGGTTGATCTCCCTTAAGATTGACTGGTTTGATCTCCTTGCTGTCCAAGGGACTTTCAGGGGTCTTCTCCAGCACCACAGTTCAAAGGCATCAATTCTTTGGCATTCTACCTTCTTTATGGTCCAGCTCTCACAACCGTACATGATCACTGGGAAGAACATAGCCTTGACTATATGGACCTTTATCGGAAGAGTAATGTCTCTGCTGTTCAACACAATGTCTAAGTTTGTCGTTGCTTTCCTGCCAAGAAGCAATCGTCTTCTGATTTTATTGCTGCGGTCACCATCAGTAATGATTTTGGAGTCCAAGAAGAGGAAATCTGTCACTACTTCCACCTTTTCCCCTTTTTTGCCATGCAGTAATGAGGCCAGATGCCATGATCTTAGTTTTTTTAATATTTACTTTAAAGTGGCTCTTTCACTCTCCTCCTTCACCCTCATCAAAAAGCTCTTTAGTTCCTCTTCACTTTCTGCTAGTAGAGTGGTATCATCCGCATATCTGAGGTTGTTGATGTTTCTCCTGTCTATTTCAAATCCAGATTGTAACTCATCCAGCCCAGCATTTCTCATGATGTGCCCAGCATAAAGGTTAAACAAGCAGAGTGACAGCAGACAGCCCTGTTGTACTCCTTTCTTGATCTTGAACCAATCAGTTGTTCCATACAGGGTTCTAACTGTCGCTTCTTGACCCTTCTTCTACAGGTTTCTCAGTAGACAGGTAAGATGGTCTGGTATCCCCATCTCTCTAGGAGCTTTCCACAGCTTGTCATGATCTACACATTCAAAGGCTTTAGTGTAGTTGATGAAACATAGGTATTTTTCTGAAATTCCCTTGTTTTTTCTATGATCCAGCAAATGTTGGCAATTTGATCTCTAGTTCCTCTTCCTTTTCTAAACCCAGTGTGGACATCTGGAAGTTCTTGGTTCGCATAATGCTGAAGCTTAGCAGGCAAGATTTTAAGCATGATCTTCCCAGCATGGGAGATGAGTGCAATTGTCCCATGCTTAGCGCATTCTTTGGTACTACGCTTCTTGGGAACTGGGATGAGGAGTGACTTTTTCCAGTCCTGTCACCACTGCTGGGTCTTCCAGATTTGCTGACATGTTGAATGTAAAACCTTGACTGCATCCTCCTTTAGGGATCTGAATTGTTCTGCTGGAATTTCATCGCATCCACTAGCTTTATTAACAGCTTCTTAGAGCCCACTCGACTTCACACTCCAGAATGTCTGGCTCTGAGTGACTAACCACATCATGGTAGTAATCCAATTCATTAAGATCTTTTTTAGTACAGTTCTTCCATGTTATCTTTCATTCTCTTCAGCATCTACTAGTTTTCTACCATTTTTATCCTTTATTATGTCCATCTTTGGCCAGAATACTTGCTTGATGTTTCCAGTTTTACTGAGTAGATCTCTAGTCTTTCCCCTTTTGTTGCTTTCTTCTATTATTAAACACTGTTCATTGAAGAAAGCCTTCTTGTCTCTTCTAGCTATCCTTTGAAACCTGCATTGAATTGGATGTACCTTTCGCTCTCTCCCTTGCTTTTTGCTTTTCTTCATTCTTCCAGTATTCATAAAGCCTCCTCAAATAACCATGATCTCCTTCTGGTATGCTGGAAACATTCTGTATTCTCATCTGGGTGGTGGTTACAATTAAACAATGTGTGTGTGTGTGTGTGTGTGTGTGTGTGTGTAGAAATTCAAAACACATTAGTATATAAATATACATATAAAAATTTAGCACTTGAGACTTGTATGCCTTGTAGGGTGTATGCTATATACTGCAACAAAAAAAATTAATAACCAAGTATTTTACATCTTGGCAGCAGAAGTAGGTGAAAGTTTTCTCCAAGTTCTCTTTTCAGTGGAGAAGTAAGAGATGAACTTCCTGGTGGTTTCTCTCCTTCCTCATTGTCCAGCATGAAGAACCAAAAAGGGGTCACTTTCATTCTCTTTAACATATTGGTCTCTTCCTATATGATGTATATATTGATTTCCTGAGACTGTCAAAAGTAAATTACTGCAGATTTAATGGCTTAAAATAACAGAAATTTATTCTGTCCAAGTTCTGGAGATGAGAAAGGAAGATCGAAATGTCGACAGGACTGTACGTCCCCCTAGGGAAGGATCCTTCCTTGCCTCTTCCTCTTCAGTGGCCCCAAGTGGCCCCTGAGTTGCAGCCATATCTCTCCAAGTTCTGCCTCTGTCCTCACATGGCCTTCTCTGAGTCTCAGAGTTTCTGTGTCATTTCTTCTGATACAAGAACACTTGTCACTGGATTTAGGGCACACCCAGATAATCTCATCTAGACTCAGAGTGATCTCATCAGAGACCTTTTATCTTTTTGACAGGATGGCTCAGACAGTAAAGAATCCACCTGCAATGCGAGAGACCCTGGTTCGATCCCTGGGTCAGGAAGACTCACTGGAGAAGGGAAGGGCTACCCACTCCAATATTCTTGCCTGGAAAATCACATGGACAGAGGAGCCTGGTAGGCTACAGTTCATGGGGTCACACATAGTCAGACATGACTGAGCAACTAACACTGTCACTTTTCAAAGACCTTTGACTTAGTTAAATCTGCAGACTTTGTTTTTTTTTTTTTACCAAATAAGGCCACATTCACAGGTTCTTGGTATTAGGATATGGACATATTTTGGGGGAGAGGCACCATTCAATCCACTAAAATGTGTATAGACTAAAATGAATGCAACTCTCTATTATAATAAAGTTAATATAATGTACATTCTTTGGTCAGTTAAAAACAATGAAATGTATATTTGATTTGTGTGTTTTCCAGATGTAAGAGCAGCTTTGTTTACCTGATCTGACCTTCATAATCAGACTCCCTATAATAAAAAAAGAGATTTGCTGTGGTAACCAGAATATGCAGTTGACACTTCAACAAGGCAGGGCCGAAAATCTCCGTTTAACTTAAAAATTACAGTCAGCCTTTTGTATTCACAATTGCTCCGTATTTGCAGCTTCAACAAAGCACAGATCATGTAGTATTGTAGTATTTACTGTTGGGAAAAAAAGCCAGTGCAAACTTGTGTTGTTCAAGGGCCAACCACATTTATTTATCACCTACTCATTTATTTAACCAATTGGAACCCTACCAGCAGGAGGCAGTGTTGAAAGTTTTAGCTCAAAATACAGAATGAGTTCAAGCCCATTTCAAAGAAAGGAAACATGGCCTTTAACTTCTAACTCACCGAGGAAAGGGTTCAAAATAACTTCAACAGTAACCCCTATGTAAAATGATGGTGTGTGATAAAGGACAAAATTCTTCAGGTAAAACTTCCCAAAAAACAAGTTGAAACTTTCCAAGTAACAAGTTGAACAAACATAGAAATGTTTGACTAAAAATATAAAATTAGTCCTTAACTAAAGTTAAGAAACTCTGTTTTCTTCTTTTATGGTGGCTAACTTTTGCCCAGCTTAAGAGATAACAATATGTTATTTTTTATAAATCAATACAACTACTTTCCAAGTATCAAACGTTATGTCTACAAGTTTAGAAATAGCTGAGTCCTTCACAAACATGCATTTTTTTCTTTTCTTTCCCAAATTACCTTATAATAAATATGTATATTTGATTTGTGTACTTTATATTTACTTTTTATGTATATGATATATATTCCTTTTTAAAACAAACCACTATTGTAATTAAGTATCTGAATTTTATTGGTGAATATTGAGCAATTATTTATGTAAAACAAATATTTTACTAACAAAAAGTCTTGTAAGTAATTTATGGGTATTGTATATTTAATACTGTATATTTATGGGTATTGTATATTATAATTCCATTTACAAAAATTTGATTCCTGTACAACTACTATCTCTGAATAAAAAGAGACTCATCTCTGCTACTTATTTAAAATGCAACAGTTATCACATAAAAAACACCTTTGGCTTTCACCAACAGGGCAAGCGATGATCACAAAGCAAATATCCTTCACTGTTCTTTTGTCTTCTCAGTCTTAAAAAGAGGATTTAAATTTGTCAAATAGCTGCACAAAAATGGAGAACTGCCTTTCATTATTGTGCAAAAGACATGATTCCATGAAAACTGCTAAGAAGCATTTCCCTGCAACGCATATCATAATGTGTGGACTTAAAAAGACTTTTGTATTGCCAGTATTATAATTGGGCAGATGTCTGCTGCAAATATCCATGTCTGCATTTAAGAGGCAGATTTTCCTAAGAGTGAACTGTCGGAAGTACTTTGGATTATAGCACAAAATACTCTTTGATTATTTTGCAAATGAACATTCTAGTTCCTCTGACAATTTTATAGGTGTTTTAGAAGATGGCCTGGAAAATGAAAAGCATGGGCAGTGGGACAAGATGTAGCACCAGACGTAAGAACACAAGGCAGAAGAGCAGAGGCTGAGAGCTAGACCTTGGACAGAAGCCAGTAGCTGTATCCTATCGAGCCGGCATCTTCCTCAAGGCATGCTGGGATTGCAAATGGGGGAGGGTGCCAAATAATTAAACTACACAGATACTATGTATAAAATGACTAATGAGAACCTACTGTGTAGCACAGGGAACTCTACTCAATGCTCTGTGGTAACCTAAAGGGGGAAAAGAAATCCAAGAAAAGAGGGGATACATGTATACATACAGCTGATTCACTTTGCTATACAGCAGAAATTAATACAACCTTGTAAAACAATTACACTCCAATAAAAATTTTAAAAATAAATAAATAAAAGGGTCGCTGCTGCTGCTAAGTCGCTTCAGTCGTGTCCAACCCTGTGAGACCCCATAGACAGCAGCCCACCAGGTTCCCCCGTCCCTGGGATTCTCCAGGCAAGAACACTGGAGTGGGTTGCCATTTCCTTCTCCAGTGCATGAAAGTGAAAAGTGAAAGTGAAGTCGCTCAGTCGTGTCGACTCTTCGCGACCCCATGGACTGCGGCCTACCAGGCTTCTGCATCCATGGGATTTTCCAGGCAAGAGTACTAAAAGGGTTAAGAACATTCAAAAAAAAAAAAAAAAGAAACTATGCATGGTTGAGAGCTGTGTGAAAGAAACTAACAAGCATGAGTTAGGGAAATAATAGTAGAGAGTAGATATTTTAGAGTATAATCTGGAAAGACTTCTCTGAAGAGGTGGTCTTTCTTCCAGACTTCATAACTGGACCACAGTCAAGGTAAATTCTGTTTCATGATCAGAATCTCAACATTTCAGCTCTATGGTACAGTGCAAAAATGACCAACTTATTCAACATAAACCTAAGTTACATGCCTCGTGTCCCTCTTAAAGCATGACAATCACTTGGACACCAAAAAGTTGATGTAAAAAGAAGATAATGAGTAGACTCCGATGATTTGTCTTCTAGTTTTATGAAATTCCAAACTCACTGTAAACAGCTTACAGAAGTAGGCAGCTCATTAGGTTCAGTCCATAGCAAGATAGTACACAGCACTTAATCCTCACCAGGGTATTCCTGGTACATTCAAGTCTACAAAAGAAATAAATTTCAGCACTCAATTACCAACTCTAGTCACACTGAATAGAAACAAGGAAAGATGTACTTACCGAATGTGAGAATAACCTGAATGCTAAGGCAGGTTAGCTACTTTGGTGTTAATAAATTACTGTGTACTTTAACCAATGGAGTAGCCAAATGTATGTAATATATATATATATATATAGTTCTAAGCTTTCAACAAATTTTAGCCTGTTCTATTAATAGTTTAGAAATTTTGCTTTATTAAATAGGCCATAGGTTTTCTTGAAGAAAGATCATAAAATGTAGAAAAGAAGGGGAGAAAAGAAAGAAAAAAAATAGTACCTCTGTGGTAGATCAAAGGTAATAAATAATGGCCTCAGTCTGCCATTCTTCCCTGTATCTATAACCTTTGTCTGCAATTCTATAGCAATCTCCCATCCTGTGCTCAGACATTTGAACTCATTTTAGGCCGGGAAGATTGTGGTGCGTGTGACACAAACAAACACGTGGAAGGTACTTGCGTGAGAGCCTGCTTCTGTCGCTGTCATAAGAAAGGCATGCCCCGGGTAGCCCTCTTGTGCCAGGGAATGAGAAAGAACAAGAACCAGAGCTGAGTTGCCCCAGTCATCCTAGCAAGGCTATCCTAGAAGTCTCCCAGACCCGGAAGAAAGCCTAGCTAAGCTCAGCAGAGCCCCTACCCAACCTCCAGCTGACTGCAAACATGTGAAAATGAAAAGTGAAAGTATTACTTGCTCAATCGTGTCCAACTCCTTGTGACCCCAAGGACTGCAGCCTGCCAGGCTACTCTGTTCATGCATTCTCCAAGCAAGAATACTGGAGTGGGTTACCATTTCCTTCTCCAAGAGATCTTCCCGACCCAGGGGAACACCTGAGATGAACCCAATCCAGTCCTGATTGGTTGAACCTGCAGACTCAGAAGCTAAATAAACACATATTGCTATATCCCACTGAAGATTGCTGTTGTTCATTAAAGAGAATTATTACAACAATCAATTTCTGATATACACACTTCCTGAAACAGAACAGTTTAACATTGCTTTAATTTTGCTTCAGCTTTTTGTCCAATTTATGAACTTTCTAAAGGATAAACATAGCTATCTACATTAGCATAGAGCACTATGAGTTCTAGTTTCTTAGATTTAATCATCACACTAAGCTAATAGAGACACCAGGAGAGAAAAATCCAACTGTGGTTCTGATAACAAAAGTTCCCTGCAGTAAATCAGAGAGATTTCTGAGTTGCCATACAGGCAACCAGCAAGGAAAAATTCTAGGGTGGGGGGTGGGGGTAGGGTGGAGAGCAGACTATCCCATCAAGTCAAGAAAGTAACATGTGTTAGATGTAGGGAGTCAAGTTGGAAATAAGAGTTGGGTTGGAGGAAGGCATTCCAAATGGAAAGAACAGCCTGACACTTCTCTGGCTAACTCAGGTAAACAAAAGAACTTACTGGAAAGCTTCTAGGTAGCTCGCAGAATCAGAAGCAAAGCCAACCCTGCAAGCTTAAGTAAGGATAAGTAAGGGTACCCTGAGAGACTTCAGTAGCAGTAACAGGTCTCTTCTGGACGTTTTCCTTAGAACAAGTCAGTGTCGACCAACTTTAAGCCTAAACTGTGACTCTGTTCAAAGTTAGAGACCTGGCAAAGATTATCCAAATGTGCCAGGGTTAGAGACACTCCCTTCACCCACTCCCTAAGCAGAGGAAGGAACGCAGACCACTGTGATTGACAGCTCTCCCAGACCCATGACCTGAGCAGGAGGGGAGATCTCTAAAGTAAAGGGGACATGTTTCAGGGCGGGCAAAAACAATATGTGTCTACTAGAAACAAGAAGAGCAAGTGAGCAAGAATTCTAGCTTATGTGAGACAATAAAGAGGGATAAACCACCTACTTTAGATTGGATTCCAGCTGAGAAGGGAAATGGGCTGTGTGCATAAAAAAAAAAAAACTGATGTCTCTAAGAAAGTCTCTCCATTTTAGCAAGGGCTGCTCTTCTCTTACCCTAAAGGAGTTTAGCAGCTGGGAGTTCGATCTGGTCATGAAAATGTGATTGTTTCCCAGCATGGCTCCCACTGGCCCACAGGATACTGGAAAACGACCCAGTAAAAATAGCTACTCCAAAGCCTGTGCATCAGAGCATGGGCAAGGGGGATCATATGACTGACTCCAGTGGGTGAAATGAATACGACCATAACTCCTAAGGAGGAAGTCTCTAGGACCCATTATCTTTTTCTGAAGCAAGTAAACTGAAGTGTAATATGAAACAATTAAATTTAAGGATTTCAGTTGGGAGAAATTTTACGAAGTGAACCTGTGCCCTCTAAAATTGTACTACTGAATTTATCCAGAAATGATTCAACAGGGGGAAATGGTCAGCTACAGTCCCCTGCCACATTTGCAGGACTCAACACAATAGTACAAACCAGAACCCCTATTCTATTTTTAAATATTTAAAGTTAATACACTGTTAAATGAAATAGGTTCTCTACTCTTATGCCTTGGCAAATACTCCTGCAGAACAACCTGGGAGGCCTGGTTCAAATGTACAATTCTCTGACCTTTGGGGGTACTTCGCTAGAGCATGAAGTGCATGAAGAGCCAGTCCCCAGCCTTAGGCCTGATCCTGTTTCATTTTCCTTCCTACGCCAGCTCCATCCCACATCTCAAAGGCCTTCATACACACACATGTAGAAATCCCAGCTCAAGAATTGAAGCTCACCCCCAGTGCCCCACGCCCTGCCATCAGCCTCTCCTTGGCCACACTTGGTGGCAGGGTATGTGTATCAGAGAACTTATATCCTCTTGTGAGGACAGACTCTTAGGAAGGGGTCTGCTGAAGTGAGCCCTATAATGTGACACCAAACCCCCTTCAATGAAAGACTTGTTGCCCGATCCTACAGGATCACTGCAGGCAGGTAGATCATTGCTCATTATTAGCCCCATTAAGGACTGCTCAGCTGTCTCACCCAAGGTCATGCTTATTCCAGGGGCATCCCATATTCAATGACTGACTGATGAGAGACTACACAGGCCTGCCCAATCTGGCCCAATTCTAGGTCCCGAGCTCCCAAGCAGTCAGCTAAGACTTTTGCTGGACCTGTGTGCATGCATGGTCAGTCGCTAAGTCACGTCCTACTCTTTGTGACCCCATGGGCTGTAGTCCACCAGGCTCCTCCATCCTTGGGATTTTTCCAGGCAAGAATACTGGAGTGGGTAGCCATTCCCATCTCCAGGGGATCTTCCTGACCCAGGGATTGAACCTGCATCTCTTGGGTCTCCTTCATCAGCAAGCGGATTCTTTACCACTAACTGCCACCTGGGAAGCTCTGCAACACAGCTCAACTTAACCCTCTGCCCAATCCCGCTTCCTTCCCTGAGCTTCTCCGGGTCTCCATCTCAAGACCACTTCTTTCTAAACAGGCTGCGTGCTAAGCTCCTCAGAAACCGCTTCCTGAGGAATCCAACCCGAGAGCTGGCAGAGACCCTGGCAGCTGGCTCAGTGCTATGTGAGCAGGAATTCCCGGATGCTGCGGTCCAAAGAGACAGAACACAGGTTCGGTGGGGCACATTCCCTTGGTCCCCTGAACCCAGCGACGATCATCTGAACGATGAGAGATGGGAACATTATTCCAGTGGCTCCCCCCTTTGGACATCCATCCTCCTTCAGCCCTGCACCTTTGGGTTCCCCAGTGTGACCCAGCTGGGGGACGCATGCATTGACGAAGGCTCTGGGGAGGACTGCAGAGAGATGATGCAAGTGCTTGCAGCAAAATCCTGGCAGGAAGAAAAGAATCTGAGCTTGCATGCTCTGTCTATCACAGCTGTGGTTAAAATCAGAAGAGACCTGAGTAAATGCAACAGTGCCCCGAGGGTCTCTATTTCAGACGAGGACAGCAAAGGACACAGCAGGGGTATGCTATTTACAACTGACTCTCACTTAATGAAGATTTCTTCATCTTGACATACGGCTTAAAAGCAATAATAATTCCTAACATTTATATAGCATACTCATACATATTTATATGTCCCAACTTCCACCAAGGTAACTATTACCATTACTTTTCAAGGGTTAAAGGAAGGAAAGGAAAATGAATATGTCTTACAGAGCACTGATATAAGAAATACATCTTATGTATCAGCGATCTTTGACTATCAGAGACAAAGATAAAAATAATTAAAACAATCGGAGGCAGTTTTGCCCAGCATTGTTTTTAGCATTATATTCTGAAGAGTACATGAGAATACAATGAGACAGCACCCTTGTGACAGGGAGAAACTGACATACTTCTTCCAGAAGGAAAGTTGAAAATATGTACCAAACATTATTTTTAAATAGCTATTTATATGGAATACTACTCAGCCATAAAAAAGAATGAAATTTTGTCTCTTGAACAACAAGGATGAACTTGGAGGGCATTATGCTAAGCTCAGACAGTAAAGCATCTGCCTGCGATGTGGGAGACCCAGCTTCAATCCCTGGGTCAGGAAGATTCCCTGGAGAAGGAAATGGCAACCCCCTCCAGTATTCTTGCCTAGAAAATCCCATGGACGGAGGATCCTGGTAGGCTACAGTCCATGGGGTCACAAAGAGTTGGACATGACTGAGCAACTTCACTTCACTATGCTAAGTGAAATAAGACAGACAAAAAAAGACAAATTCAGTATGACATCACTTTCATGTGGACTCTAAAATATACAACAAAGTAGTGAATATAACAGAAAAGAAGCAGACTTACAAATATAGAGAGAAACTAGTGGTCATCTTTGAGGAGATGGAAGGGCAAGGGGCGATGTGGGGGTAGTGGATTCACAAACTAGTAGGTATAAAATGAGCTATAAGGTTATACTGTACAACATGGAGAATATAGCCAATATTTTATTATAAATGTAAGTGGAATATAACCTTTAAAAATTATGAACTACTATATTGTACACCAACTATACTTCATTTAAAAAAAAGTAAAAATAATCACTCATGACATTTGATCCAGACATCCTCAAAGGTGAGTAGAAAGTTGATATACAAAAGTATTCACTGTAGTCTTATTTTTAATAACAGATAATTGGAAACATCTGAAATGCCCCCAAATATAGGATAGTAAAATAAAATATGGTGCATCCATATGTTCTTATCTTCTGGATTTCTCAACATTCGTGTTTTTGAAGAACAGTCAATGACAAATTAAGTGACAAAGGATCATTTAAAACTATCCAGCATATGACAAATTTGGTTTAGGTATAAACATCTTCACATACACCACATACAAGTATGGTAGTATAAATTTACATATGCATTAATATGTCTGAACAGAGGAAGTAGAAAAATATGTTAATGATGGATAATTCTGAGTAATTACCAGCATAGTTACCTGAGTTGTTGTTTAGTTACTAAGTCATATCCAGCTCTCTTGTGACCCCACGGACTATCGCCCGCCAGGCTCCTCTGTCCATGGGATTCCCCAGGCAAGATTACTGGAGTGGGTTGACATTTCCTTCTCCAGGGAATCTTCCTGACCCCAGGGATCAAACTTGTGACTCCTGAATTGGCAGGCATGTTCTTTACCACTGTGCCACCAGGGAAGTCCAGTTACATAAGTTGCTGCTGCTAAGTCGCTTCAGTCGTGTCCGACTCTGTGCGACCCCATAGACGGCGGCCCACCAGGCTCCCCCATCCCTGGGATTCTCCAGGCAAGAACACCGGAGTGGGTTGCCATTTCCTTCTCCAGTTACATAAGTAGTAGTAGATAATTCAAGGCATTTTAAGTTTTTGCTTTTATACTGTTCAATATGTCTTAAATTTTTAAATATAAATTCAGAAATGTGTTTTTCTTTAAATAAATAAAGGAAGTAATACCACTTTTTTTCCAAAATGGATAACCTAAGAGGAAAATCAAGATAAAATTACCATAACTTTCAGATCAGTTCAGTTCAGTTCAGTCGCTCAGTCGTGTCCGACTCATATCCTAAAAACAGTTTCAGAAGTTTAAACATACGTTACTTCTTAATCTCAATGATTCTTTGTTTAAAGAAAGAGGATTGATAAATGTTCTGAAGATGAATAAGATGCCAAATAATCCCCATTCCTTTAATTTGTACTCCTGACATTTTTCATTAACTAACTGTATTTGGGAAGGCTAAGGACTAACCTCTCTCTTCTAAAACTAGAATTTTAAGTAAATCAATGTGAAGGAGGTACAGTGGTCTACTGAGTCCTTTTAGGGGAAGAACTATAGATTATATTGATTGTGAAAACTCTTAAGGGCAAATGAAAAGCAAGGCAGCAAACTTTATATTGAATACCAACTCTCGCCCCTGGCTATAATATAGAGTTAACCAAGCTACTTCGCTTCAGCAAGATCACAGGGTATTTTGTCCACAAAATGCTTCTAAGGTTCAGGCAGGGTCACTGATTCAGTTCAAGTTATAGAATAAGAGACAGGCTCAGGTAAAACTGGAAAACCAACACAGTTTGTCTTCGGCACTGTATGAGCCACATGTTTGTGCAGAAATGTATCCTTCTTTGGAATTCCTCCTTCCACTCTATGCCTGCAAAATCCCTGTCCTTTATCTGAACACATCCTCAGTCTCGCTCCAGTTTTCAAGGTTGACCCATAATAGATGATGCGTCCTTCCTAGAAGCAGCCTGACTATGTGACACTCCTACTCCTGTCTGTCCGTCCCTTCAGTTCAGTTCAGTCGCTCAGTCGTGTCCGACTCTTTGCGACCCCATAAACCACAGCATGCCAGGCCTCCCTGTCCATCACCAGCTCTCGGAGTTCACTCAGACTCACGTCCATCGAGTCAGTGATGCCATCCAGCCATCTCATCCTCTGTCGTCCCCTTCTCCTCCTGCCCTCAATCTTCCCCAGCATCAGGGTCTTTTCAAATGAGTCAGCTCTTTGGATCAGGTGGCCAAACTATTGGAGTTTCATCTTCAACATCAGTCCTTCCAACGAACACCCGGGACTGATCTCCTTTAGGATGGACTGGTTGGATCTCCTTGCAGTCCAGGGGACTCCCAAGAGTCTTCTCCAACACCAGAGTTCAAAAGCATCAATTCTTCGGTGCTCACCTTTCTTTATAGTCCAGCTCTCACATCCATACATGACCACTGGACTAGACGGACCTTTGTTGACAAAGTAATGTCTCTGCTTTTTAATATGCTGTCTAGGTTGGTCATAACTTTCCTTTCAAGGAGTCAGCATCTTTTAATTTCATGGTTGCAATCACCATCTGCAGTCTCCAACAAATAAGGAGCACTACTTTGCACTTAAAAAAAAAATTAATGGCTGATGAGGCATGAAAATTAGTTATGGGGTTTCCTTCTTTCAAGAGATAGACACAGATGAATAAGGTCCTTCCAGAGGTCATGATTAAGACAAAGAATGGCTGTACAGGGAGAACTGGAAACACTCGGATGAGAGAAACACCCTGGGGTAGGCAAGTCTTTTGGGTCACCTTCCCAACAGTCCCCCATCCTGGTAGTGCCAAGCCCTGATTGACAGAGCAGTGTTAGCAAACCTTTTCACAGCATTTTGTTGGAGTTAGTGGAAGCAGAAAAAATGAAAGAGAAGAGAGACAAGAAATGGGGTAAAAGCTTAGAATTTGAGTTGATGAAATTGCCCAAGAGACTCCACAGAAACAGAAAGTTGAATATTCAACTCAATAGATCATCTGGTCTAGAGTTGCCCTTTCCGTTACCTGTGGCTTCAGTAAAGCTGCTACTGCTACTGCTAAGTCACTTCAGTCGTGTCCGACTCTGTGTGACCCCATAGACGGCAGCCCACCAGGCTCTCCCGTCCCTGGGATTCTCCAGGCAAGAACACTGGAGTGGGTTGCCATTTCCTTCTCCAATGCATGAAAGTGAAAAGTCAAAGTGAAGTCGCTCGGTCGTGTCCGACTCCTAGTGACCCCATGGACTGCAGCCCACCAGACTCCTCCATCCATGGGATTTGCCAGGCAAGAGTGCTGGAGCGGGGTGCCATTGCCTTCTCCCTCAGTAAAGTTGGTAACACACAAACGCCTGGGTGCTTAATGGTCCTCATTGGGAACGACTAGAGGAGGAAAAGGATAAGAACTCTCAAAAATGATTAACTGAGTCATTTCCTGAATTTCTTTTCTCTCTAAGACAAGAAGATTAGGAAAAATGTTAGCCATGTTTCTCCCTGGGAGCCTTCTGTGCTGTTCAAGTTTCCTGCTCTTCAAATACCAGGGGGGTGGGGGGTGGGGGGCGTTTAGCCAATTTCATGTGATTCTCAAAGGTCAAGCTGTCTCAAATGACATGTGAGCTACAGAGGCTAAGCCAAAACACATATGACAGCTGCACCATCCCACAGTGTCACATAATCTCAGAACATGGCCAAAATAATGAGTCCTCATTGGAGCAGAGATTTCCTATGAAAGTTTCTGAACAAAAGCTATCAGGTCATGATAGCTTTTCTTTTCTGTCATTTCACTTAGGTTTTCTGGACTAGAAGTTCTTCTAAGACATATCTGAGCAAGTCTCTAAGAAGTGATGAACCCAGGGCAAGCTGATTCGTACTGGTTGTCATGGATACCTGTAGATAATCTGAATGTACAGCTGGTCATTATGTTGCTTCTTGGTGGTCTTAATGAAGCTACAGGAAACAGTTACTTAGTCTGTCTGCTAGCTGGCTGATTCAAACAAACAGCATTAGATGGAAGCACACCAATATTTTTAACAGTTTGCTAGCTATTAATACTTCCCAGGTGGTGCTAGAACCCCCCTGACAATGCAGGAGACGAAAGAGATGCAGGTTCAATCCCTGGGTAAGGAAGAGCCCCTGGGGAAGGAAATGGCAACCCACTTCAGTGTTCTTGCCTGGAGAATCCCATGGATGGAGGAGCCTGGAGGGCTACAGTCCATAGGGTCGCAGAGAGTTGGACACAACTAAAGACTTAGCTTAGGCATTAATAGCTGCCTTCCTTCTCTCTCCCCTCAACCCAAATAAAATGGATCATTTGCCTGAATCTCCTTAACTCACTAATGACTCACTAGCAACCTAAGTCAACAGAGTTTATATACCCATCTCCCCTATTTCTCCAAAATACCTTGTTAGGTCAAGGATATGAATTTTACACTTGACATTGAGTTTGGCATTTAGGAAATGTTTGTAATATTTGTTGAATAAACAAAAGGTCCTTTCCCCCTTCTGGGGGTTGCCCTTCCCTTGGAATTCTTCTTCCGTGACTTTTTTAAACGTGTAGCACAATCACGTGACTTTTTTAAACGTGTCTTTGACTCAATTGTAACTTTTTATTGACTCATTACTTTCTCTAAATCGATTTCTCCCTGATTAATTTCTTAGGCATCACCTTGTTGATCTTTGTTTCACAGGAATCATCACAACCTGTAATTACCTCATTTCTTCCTGTACTCTTTCATTGATACCTCTTTTATAACTTATCTGAGAAAAGGAGCCTTGGGTGTAGTGTTTACAGCTTTCTCCTCAACATTCAAAACATAGAGGGCATCAAATTGCTATCAAGAGGATGAACACAAGGTCTGGGTTGACAGAGGAGTTCTGTAGCGGTGCTTTCTGCCAAGGACACAAACTAGGAAATGACCAGATACCCAGGCAGCAGTTTCTGAGTGTAATTTTTGTCACTTCTGCCCTAGGTTTGCATTTACTTGCTAGGTCTATGAGGTGTGACACTTGATACAGGAGTTTGAATCTTACCTATCTGTGCAGATGTCTGAACACAGAGCAGCCTTGCCAATGGAAGCCCATTGGCTGATGTCCAAATTCACAGAGCTCTTCACAGCTGCACAAGGACGCTAGAGGAACACACATGTAAAATCTTTGTGATCTTTGACATTATTTTGTCCCCAAAATCCAACCTTTATCGTTTCCCTTTTTTTAAGGGGGAGAGGATTTGGTTGTTCAATCAAAATGTTTCCACATCTTAAAATAAATTTAATCTGTTCCAAACTTCCACAAAACAGTGATATTTTTGGAATGAAACATATTTACATATGAGGGTTACTTACCATCTTAAGTATTTGAATAAATTTTCCTCTAAGCTCTACATGTATACACAAAGGCTTTCAAGTATCTATTGAAGCATGTAAATTTTTTTTTTTCTTTTTGGAAACTTCGATTTATCTTGTTCTAAATGCTTTGATTTACTAACATGGCAAATCTTCTTTTAATGAGGCAATTAAAATTCTGGGTAATGTCATCATGGGAGAACTGGCATTCTTCAAATTCTCTTTAGGACAAAGTTATGGTTTTGGAACATATGTTCACTTCCCTTAAGAGTTTAATATTTCTTGATGAAGAGAATTTTTTTCCATGAAAATAAATATCTTACCTCAACTCTGCATATAGTTGTTGAATACTCCATATCAGTCTGCTGTCAAAAGCTAATGTGGAAAAATATTGTGTTGTGACCAAACACTTTAATTTGTGTTACTTTTCATGTATAAATGTCACAGAATGGGTCAGTCAGGAAAAGTAAATTTGTGAGTATTTTTAAAATAAGCCTTGATCTGCTAGAAAGTAGAAAGTGAATTATAGTGTGTGTGTGGGGGTGGGGGCGGTGGGTACTGAAAAATCAGGTAGTCCAATATAAAATAAGATTTCCTATAAACCTTTATCAGTAAACATCCCACATCATGTAGATATTTTTGATATATTTTTGTTACTCAAGCTCAGTATTTTTATCAGAACCAATTTTTAAGTGTCAGCCAGCCTTCTTTCTATGTCTCTTCTTTCCAATAAAGCAAGGACCCTTCAGCCTGGCTTCCAGGGTCTTCACAGTCCACTGCTTGGGTTTTCTTTCACCTCTTTCCTACACTCAATTTTTCAGGCACTCTGAAGAGGATTCTCCAACCTCAAAAAACAGACATAAAGATTCAGACTTCTGTGCTTTTCTGTATGATGTTTCCTCTTTATTCTTCCCAGCTATACAGACTGCATAAACAATTAATTCCTCTGTGGTTCAACTTGATATATCTAGTTATCAAATTAATTGTTCATAAATGTGTCTCCTCATCACTCCACCTCCTCAACTCCTCCAGAACAGAAATCATTCCTTCTTCACTTTGGTGTTCTTAGTACAGAGTATCACATGAGCACACTCTGGCCATGTAAACATGCAATTATTGTCTCAGCTTTGTCAGTTTTTAAAATCTGCTCATATATTTTTCTGCTGTGCTTTAATTTTTCCAACTATTGCCAGAAAAAGAAGTTATTATATATAATATAAAATGTATATAAGAAGTTATTATATATATACATATACAAACATATTCAAGGAAATAGAGGAAAAACAAAAGAATGGGAAAGACTAGAGATCGCTTGAAGAAAATTGGAGATACCAAAGGAAAATTTCATGCAAGGATGGGCACAGTAAAGGACAGAAACAGCAAGGACCTAACAGAAGCACAAGAGATTAAGAAGAGATGGCACGGATACATGGAAGACCTATTCAGGATAGGTTTTAATGACCCGGATAACCACAACAGTCACTCACCTATAGCCAGACATCGCAGTGTGAAGTCAAGTGGGCCTTAGGAAGCATTACTAAGAACAAACTCAGTGGAGGTGATGGAATTCCAGCTGAGCTATTCAAATCCTAAAAGATGATGCTCTTAAAGTGCTGCACTCAATATGCCACCAAATCTATAAAGCTCAGCAGTGACCACAGGACAGGAAAAGGTCAGTTTTCATTCTAATCCCAAAGGAGGGCAATGCCAAAGAATGTTCAAACTATTGTACTATTGTGCTCATTTCACATGCTAGCAAGGTAATGCTCAAAATCCTTCAAGTTAGGCTTCAGCAGTACATGAACTGAAAACTTGCAGATGTACAAGTTGGATTTAGAAAAGGCAGAGGAAGCAGAAATCAAAGTGCCAACATCCACTGAATCAAAGATAAAGCCAGGGAATTAAAAAAATATACCTACTTCTGCTTTATTGATTATGGTAAAGCCTTTGATTTTAGTCAAAGTGAAAGTCGCTCAGTTGTGTCTGACTCTTTGTGACCCCATGGACTATAGAGTCCATGGAATTCTCCAGGCCAGAATACTGGAGTGGGTAGCCTTTCCCTTCTCTAGGGGATCTTCCCAACCCAGGGATTGAACCCAGGTCTCCCACACTGCAGGTAGATTCTTTAACAGCTGAGCCACAAGGGAAATCCAAAAATACTGGAGTGGGTAGCCTATCCCTACTCCAGGGGATCTTCCCAACCCAGGAACTGAACCGAGGTCTCCTGCATTGAAGGCTGATTCTTTGCCAAACAAGCTATCAGGAAAACACTTTTGAGTGTGTGGATCACAACAACTGGAAAATTCTTAAAGAGATAGGAATACCAGGCCACCTTACCTGTCTCCTGAGAAACCTGTATGCAGGTCAAGAAGCAACAGTCAGACCCAGACAGGGAACAAAGAACTAGTCCCAAACTGAGAAAGGAGTTCATCAAGGCTGTATATCATCACCCTGCTTATTTAACTTCTAGGCAGAGTACATTATGTGACATGCCGGGTTGGATGAAGCACAAGCTGGAATCAAGATTGCCAGGAGAAATACCAATAACCTCAGATATGCAGATGATATCACTCTAATGGCATAAAGCAAAGAGAGAACTAAAAAGCCTCTTGATGAAAGTGAAAGAGGAGAGTGAAAAAGTTGGCTTAAAACTCAGCATTCAGAAAACTAAGATCATGACATCCGGTCCCATCACTTCATGGCAAATAGATGGGGAAACAGTGGAAACAGTGACAGATTTTATTTTCTTGGGCTCCAAAATCACTGTGTATGGTGACTACAGCCATGAAATTAAGACACTTGCTCCTGGAAGTAAAGCTATGATAAAGCTAGACAGTGTATTAAAAAGTAGAGACATTACTTTGCCAACAAAGGTCCATACAGTCAAAGCTATGGTTTTTCCAGTAGTCATGTACAGATGTGAGATTTGGACCATAAAGAAAGCTGAGCACTGAAGAACTGATGCTTTCAAACTGTGGTGCTGGTGCTGGAGAAGACTCTTGAGAGTCCCTTGGACTGCAAGGACATTAAACTAGTGAATCCTAAAGGAAATCAACCCCTAAATATTCATTGGAAGGACTGATGCTGAAGCTGAAGCTCCAATATTTTGTCTACCTGATGCGAACAGCTGACTCACTGGAAAAGACCCTGATGCTGGGAAAGATTGAAGGCATGAAGAGAAGTGAGTAACAGAGGATGAGATGGTTGGATGGCATCACCAATTCATTGGACATGAGTCTGAACAAACTCTGGGAGATAGTGAAGGACAGGGAAGTGCGCATGCTGCAGTCCATGGGGTCACAAAGAGTCGAACAGGACTGAGGGACTGAATAACAACAATATACATATACATGTGTGTGTGTGTGTATATATATATATATGCATACATGATATACATATAGATATGTATATATAAAACATAAAATGCCTTCTGTTAATATTTGGTGATCTAAATAATGATCAAAGGAACCCATAGAACCTGCATTCCTATGTATTTTTTGAAGAATTCTTACTCCTATATATTTCAAAAATATTACATTGACTGTCATGCAATATTACTGGGTGAGTTGTTCTACTGAATATCCACATCTTCCCTCTTTTCTTTAAAGCAGAGGGAAATTTACGTGCATTATTCTGTGGATGAGTTGGAAATATCAAGATTGTTTACTCCTTAATAATTCTTACTACTTTAAATAATTCATATCATATGAGTAAGTCACTGAGCCAGGAGTATATTGGGAAATCAAGTGAAGGAGAGCATATTTGCTGAAAGCCCTGATAAAAACTCTAGAAAGAGGGAAATCTATCCCAAGAAATGGTGTGTCTATTATTAGCAAACTGTGATTCATATGAGAACAAAATCATATATCAGATTAATTGTCTCTCTCAATCTGCTAACATAAAGTACTCTTCCATCTTTGTCTCTCTGGTACAATAGAAATCTGCCAGAAATTCAACTTCTTTTGTTGAAGTCAGATCTATTAATACATATAGAAGTGATATTTTATGGCCATAACTTCATCTTTGATTTCACTGGATTATAATAGACTGGTGAAAACACTGGGACTCGGGGTTTAGCAGTGTGTGCTAAGTGAGGTTCTGTGAAGCTGTGCAAACAGACTGTCTCTACAGCCAGTACAACTATACGGAAGGTCAATCTAACTGAGGCTACCGTTGCTATGCATTTTCCAGCACTATAATATTTACTGAGCACATATTAGAACTACTAGAACGCCTATCTGTATACATAAGAATGTGTACCAAGATTTATTTTTCTAAATGCCTATTAAAATAGTAAGCTGCTTAAGTCCACCAATTTCTGGACAGTCTCCTTCCATAGCATTGTGTCCATCCTTAAGATAAAAACAATCTTCAAAATTCCAACAAAGAATACACTAAAATAATTTAAGGGAGTTACTGGAAGAATAAGTTTGATGGTGGAAAAAATTCTGTTTCAGAAATCTTAATAAATCATTTTTAAATGCTACAAAGGGACAAGCTATAATTTTTTGTTTTGTTGGTATCTAGAAAGAGACAGGAATTCTATGAGGAATGGTTAAAGACAATTTACCTTCTCTCATCACAAAGCACATGGAGCATTTTCCCTTCCAAAGTTTGAATTACTATTAAGACATTCCACATCACGTATGAATTTTCAAATTATTTGAAGATTAAGTAGCTAACTATTTCAATTTTTTCTACTGCACAATAAGAAAAGTATACTTCTATAATGAGAAATGCCTTTTCAATATTCTGTAAGCAGCAAAGTCACTTTTTATTTTCAGAACATGGGAACATGAAATTATGTGATTTGCCTAGCCTTCTTTTCAGATCACTTTTACAGAAAATGACATTTGAAGAAGAGTGGGAAAGAAATAGACATCAAAGAATAAAATAACAATTCTGATAATTGGTGTACAGTAGTTCTTCAGCTCAAAACAATGGAATATTGTACAAGGAAAGATCACCTCTACAAAGAGATCATAATGATATGCAAAACACTGCCAACTTAGACTGTGCTCATTAAAGCTGTAAGACTGCAATCCTGTGACCTTTCTCTGAGGTGGCATTCAGCACTTGATGGTTGTTTCATGCTATTTGTATATGCATCTGTGTTTAAAGAGATCAGAGTGAAGCCAGAAAGTAATCGCAAAGTGTTAGAATCTACTAATGCCTAATGGGATTTTTTTCCCATTACGCAACCAACAAAAAATCCTTAACCTTATTTGAGAGTTACTTTGAGCAAAAATTATATACAGATATGTGTATCCACATACACACACACCTCATATAATCTATTGGCTTTCTTTTTTCTTATTAATGTAATAGTTTTATATTCTAAAGAGTCTCAGGATGAAAATACTATAATACTACTGCCCTCTCCTCTAGAAACCAGATAATACAACAGTTCAGATGATGGGTTCTGAAACCAAAATACTCAAAATCCTGCCTTTTCCACTCAAATTGTATGAACTTCAAAAATGCTCTCCATTTTTCAGTTTTCTTATCTAAAATGAGGATAATACCTACTTCACACAGTTGCTGAGAAGTATCACTTCACATATGGAAAAAGTAGAATATAAATATTGCCTGATAGTGTTGTAATAAAAGTAACACTTTCCTTCCTGCTCTAAAATATTGTTAGACATTAAATGGTAGACAAAATTTTTGTTCATAATTATGTAAAAAAAAAAGCAATAAACGGGTGATTTTCTTTTTCCAGAAACATTACAAGCATCATAAGCGATAGGTTTTCTGTGAACAAGGTTTTTTTTTTTTTTTTTTACTCTTTATTTTATTATCATTTTTCTAAATTTATTTTGGCTGTGATAGGTCTTTGTTGCTGCGCATGGGCTCTCTCTAGTTGTGGCCAGCAGGGGCTACTCTGCATTGCAGAGTGGGCTTCTTACTGAGGTGGCTTCTTACTGTGGAGCACAGGCTCTAGGACACGGGCTCCAGTAGTTGCAAGTCGTGGGCTCTACAGCGTGGGCTTAGTATTTGTGGCACACGGAGTTAGTTGCTCCAGAGCAAGTGGAATCTTCCTGGACCAGGGATCGAACCCATGTTTCCTGCATTTGCAGGTGGATTCCTATCCACTGTACCAATAGGGAAGTCTTGTGAACAAGGTGTGATTTGTCACTTATTTTCTATGTTCAATGTTTGCTAATTCACTCATTTATTTAGTTATTTGGAGAGGGAAAAAAAAAACCTGAAAATAAATGTTTAATTTAATTTTATCCTTATAAATAAGCTCAATATTAAGAAATTTCTATTCTTCACACATGAAATTATTTTAAAATATAACTTATCATTTCTAAAATAGTTACATTATAATTACTTTAGACTTTAAAATAAAATATATATATATATATTTCCTTAATAACTTATTAGGTATTAATATTTATATGTTGGGTAATGTCTTCCTGAGAAACAGAAGAGTTATAAGAATGGGTCTGCAACACATAGTTAAATCAAAAATATTGTTTTTCTTAAGAAATTTTTTTAGGGCCTATATGGTAGTAAGGTGTTGAAATTCCATTTGAGGTAGAAAAGATTAGTTTCAAGCAGACTATGAAAAGTCAAATATGTGTAATCTCTAGAGCAAT
Source organism: Bubalus kerabau (assembly GCF_029407905.1). NCBI lineage: Eukaryota > Metazoa > Chordata > Mammalia > Artiodactyla > Bovidae > Bubalus > Bubalus kerabau. The sequence goes on from NC_073625.1 coordinate 56,431,274, forward strand.
CACTAAATCAACTATATAAAGAAATGTAGTAAAACATACAATCAGTTCAGTTCAGTTCAGTCGCTCAGTCGTGTCAGACTCTTTGCGACCCCATGAATTGCAGCACGCCAGGCCTCCCTGTCCATCACCAACTCCCGGAGTTCACATACAATAGACAAACTAAAAAGAAATACTAAAAACATTCAAAGAAAACAAAAGGAGGCAGGAAAAGAAAAACAGAGCAATACAAAGGAAGAAATAAGATAAATAACAAATGTTAAAATTAAACTCAAATTTATAAATAATCATATTAAGTATAAATGATCTAAGGACCCCAATTTAAAATACAAAAATAGTCAGAATGGATTTAATGACCTATCCATATTCTGTTTATAAAATACATATTCAAATGTAATGAACTTTGCAGTTTAAAAAGTAAAAAGGTAAAGATATACCACATAAACACGAATCAAGGTAAAACAGGGGTGGTAGACTTAATACAAAAGTAGACTTCAGAGCAAAGAAATTAACCAAAGCTAGAGGGGAAACCCGGAGAAGGCAATGGCACCCCACTCCAGTACTCTTGCCTGGAAAACCCCATGGACGGAGGAGCTTTGTAGGCTGCAGTCCATGAGGTCGCTAAGAGTCCGATAGGACTGAGTGACTTCACTTTCACTTTTCACTTTCATGCATTGGAGAAGGAAATGGCAACCCACTCCAGTGTTCTTGCCTGGAGAATCCCAGGGACAGGGGAGCCTGGTGGGCTGCCGTCCATGGAGTCGCACAGAGTCGGACACGACTGAAGTGACTTAGCAGCACCAGCAGCAGAGGGGAAACCACATGATGATAAAAGAGTCAATTTACCAAAAGGAACAAAATAACCCTAAATCTGTATGTACCTAAGAACAGAGCTTCAAAATACATAAAGAAAAAGTGACAAAACTAAAAGAAGAAATAGACAAATATACAGGTATATTGCAAAACTTCTTTCTAAGCAGAATGCTGGTTGCCAGGGGCTGGGAGTCTGGAAAAATGGAGAAGTACTAGTCAAAGGGTATAAACTTCTAGTTATAAGATGAATAAGTTCTAGAGATCCAAGTTATAGCATGGTAACTACAGTTAACAGTACTACATACTTGAAAACTGATAAGAGAGTAAGTCTCAAATGCTCTATCACCAAAAGGAAAAGGTAATTATGTGAGGTGGTGGAGATGTCAACTAACTCTATTGTGGTAATCATTTCACAATATATGTGTATCAAATTTTCACATTACACACCTTAAACTTACATAATGCTATATGTCAGTTATATCTCAATGAAGACAGGAAAAACAAAAACTCTCCCCTCAATCAATAGAAATAGTAGAAAGTCAGAAAGGTTATATAAGAACTGTCCAACACAATCAATTATAATTAAGTGACATTTGTAAAACATTCCACCCAACAACACCAGAATAGACATTCTTAAAACTGCACCCGGAACAGATACAAAAATAGACTATATCTTGGATGAGAAAACAAACCTGAGAAAATTTAAAGAATTTAAATCACATAAATAATGTTCTCTGAAAATAATGAAATTAATCCAGAAATCAATAACAGAACTGTAACAGGGAAAATTCTACACACTTAGAAATTAAGAAACAAACTCCTACATAATCCATAGGTCAGAGGAAATCTCAAAGAAAATTATAAAGCAATTTAAAGTGAACAAAATAAAAACACCATGTATCAAAATGTGTAGCATACAGCTAAAACAGTGCTCAGAGAGACATTTCTAGCAATCATTGCTTATGTAGGCAGTTCTAGCTTTGAAGAGTTCCAACATATATGAATTTCAGTTACCACAGTTTAACTAAATAATATTAGTCCCTAATGACACTTCAAATTATAGTTACTAAAAACTATATTTTTAGTATATATTTACTGAAAATAATCACATAAAGTACAAACTTTGTTTCTAGCTTTTCGGTCCACACATCACTGTGTAAACAACAGATGAGCATCATGAGTGACCAATTACTTCTTTCAAAGTCTATCAGTAATCAGCCACCATAAATCCATTATTTAGTTCATGCACAGACACCAAAAGGTGTAGTTGTGTTGAATCCTTGTTTTCCAGTGATGAACCCATCTGACATTTTCTAAAATACATAATCAAAAGAGGAAACTGGCCAACAAAGAAGAATGTACTACAAAGAAGTGAGATGAAGTTTGAAGTCAACATACATGGAATCACAGAAGAAATAGCTGGCTGTGGAAATGCTGACAATATAACCATTCAGGAAGCTCTGGAGAAACCAGAGGAACTCAATGCAGATATATCTTTTGCAAGTATTCTCTCCCACTCTTTTTTTTTCCAGAAAAGTTTCCCTAAGGCAAGAGAACTTCAAACGTTTGCTCAATGTAAAAAATAAATAAATACTATCAAATTATGCCAATTTTCTTGTGTGGATATTGTACTACAGTTATATAAGGTATCACTCACCATAGGAAGCTGCGTGAAAGGTTCAAGGGATTCTATGTACTATTCTTGCAACTTCTTTTAAGTCTTCCCTGTTGGATCGGTCGGTAAAGAAATCTGCCTGCAATGCAGGAGACCCAGGTTAGATCCCTGGGTCAGGAAGATCCCCTGGAGCAGGAAATGGCAACCACTCCAGTATTCTTTCCTGGGAAACTCCATGGACAGAGGACCCTGGCAGGCTATAGTCCATGGGTCGCAAGCGTCAGCACGACCTAGCGACTAAACCATCACCATCACCACCACATAAGTCTATAATCATTTCAAAATAAAAGGTTAAAATAAATAAACTTTGTGACATCCAAATATTTGAAGGCTTTCCAGAGCTGAGGTATGTAAGTATGGAGAACTTACTTCGCCCTTTAATTAATCCTCTCTAAATACCACATCACAACTTAGAAACAGCTTTGGAAGAGAAAAGAAATCTCTTATGGAGGTTTGTGGGGAAAGGCATATCCAAGACCAACAAGAGTTCTTGGCCTTGGTGCCACTGAGTTAGTGGATCTCTTAGGAAAACTGTATTTGCAGTAATAGAGAAGCCAACACAAACTGGCTTAACTGAAATGCACTGGCTTACATAGTACACAGGACATTTAGGTTTCTGGTGTGGTTTGATAAGAACTCCAGTCTACAGACATACCTCATTTTTATGCACCTCACTTTATCACACTTTGCTGGTGCTGTCTTTTTTTGGAAACTGAGGGTTTGAGGAGACCATGAATGGAGCAAATCTACTGACATCATTTTTCCAACAGTGTTTTCTCACCTTGTATCTCTGCATCACATTTTGGTAATTCTCTAAATATTTCAAGCTTTTTCATTGTTGTATTTGTTACAGTAATCTGAGATCCATGATCTCTGATCACTCTTGCAAAAAAATTACAACTTATTAAAGCTTTATTTTTTTAGCAATAAACTGTTTTCTTAATTAAGGCATGTTCATTGTTTTTTAGACATAATGCTCTTGCTCACTTAGTAGACTATAGTATGAAAGTGAAAGTCACTCAGTCGTGTCCGACTCTTTGTGACCCCATGGACTATACAGTCCATGGAATTCTCCAGGCCAGAAACCTGGAGTGGGTAGCCTTTCCCTTCTCCAGGGTATCTTCCCAACCCAGGGATCGAACCCAAGTCTCCCACATTACAGGCATATTCTTTACCAGCTGAGCCACAAGGGGAGCCCCAGAATACTGGAATGGGTAGCCTATCCCTTCTCCAGGGGATCTTCCCAACCCAGGAATCGAACCAGGGTTTCCTGCATTGCACGTGGATTCTTTACCAACTGAGCTATCAGGGAAGCACAAAGTATACTATAGTGTAAACATAATTTCATGGAGCACCAAATAAATTGTGTACAATGCTTTATCATGATGTTTGCTTCATTGTGGTCATCTGGAATTGAACTCACAATCTCTCCAAGGTATGCTGCAATTCTCTGTCATTCACTGAGCTTTACCACCCAGGTGTGCCAGCTGTATCCCTAGACTGGCTTTCCTCATGGCAGGAAAGTAACAATAGCAGTTACAGGCCTCACATAAAGATGAGACACCATCCAGAAGGAGAGAGAACTGTTCACTCAGGCTTTGAATAAATGCCATGGGCTTCACTCGGACTCCAACAACTCATTTGTCATGTGAACCAATATGAACCAATCACTATGAAGAGGGTGATGAAACTGCACTATGGGCTAAGCCAGTCAGAGTCCAGTTCTAAAGCTAGTTGTTCAGTTGCTACATTGTGTCCAACTCTTTTGAGACCCCATGGACTGTAGCCTGTCAGGCTCCTCTGTCCATGGGATTTCCGCAGCAAGAATACTGGAGTGGATTGCCATTTCCTTCCCCGGGGATCTTTGCAACCCAGGGATCAAAGCCACGTCTCCTGCACTGCAGGCGAATTCTCTACCACTGAGCCACCAGGGAAGCCCAAAGCAAGAGCTCAGGCCAATTATCTGGACTAGTGGTTACTCTATTGTAAAGGAGGGATGGAATTGATGCTGAAGAAGCAACAGTAGTGTCCATTGCAGACAAAGTCACATTTAAACAGAGGCTGTGCCTGCCTAATAATCATTTAGATACCAATAACTGGAAAAGTCTTGTTCTTCATTCTAATAACAGAACTATGTAATCAAGTATGCAGGATGGAAGATATTTACTTATTTGGTCAACCAATCATTTAAAAAAATGATTAGAGCATTGAATCATTATTTCACTATTTAACAAGACACATTGATAGATCAAGTATCCAAAGAGTGGTTAAATTTTTATATGGGTGTATATTCAATAGGTCTATTATTTTTCAAGAATTTTACTGGCAGTTTTAAAAATTAATTAAGGCAACAAGTAACATTCATTTTAACGAGTACTCAACAACTAAGTACTAATACCATTACCTTTTCTCTGTATAATGTAAATTCAACCCCTAGAGAATTTGAGGAGTTTTGAGGACTAGGCAAATAGTTTCTTTCTTCTGCAAGTTGACATATAACAGATTTATTACTGCTTTCTCCTCCACCCACAAATTTACTTGTAATTTTATCAGATCAACTGGTTGTTTTGGCACCATAAAGCCACAATATATATTCAAGCTGTTCACCCACTAAATGAACTACAATATTATGGAAGCATTTTCATATGCAAATGAAGTGCACCAAACAGAAAACCAACAGCAGTTTCCTCTAAAATTTGAAAATAACTTCTGAAATTGATCTTCTTTAACCATCTGGTCATAGCACTAAATGACATAGTAGAAAAACTGTCTCCCATTTTTATTGGCTTGAGAGAGGGTAAATGTTTGTTTTTAATACGTTTTGTTAATCTTGTATTCAAAGGAACCAGAGGAGAGCCACTGATATTAGTATATCTACTATAGAAAGTTCACATATCCACTGTGTACATAGTCTATTTTTGATCTACAATTGTTCTTTTCCACCTACTCCCACTTAATGTTTCACTGTTATTCTCTTCCACTCACATGGTTCTTTTTAAAGAAAAAAAAAAGTTTTATACATACAAAAGATCTTTTCAGTTCTTTATTCTTTCGATTTATTTTCTTATCCTGACTGATTCATGGTTATCCCCCTCCTATATTTTAATTATACTGTGTCTTCCTCTACCTAATTTTCCTTAGCTAATTTAGAGCAAAGAATTATGCATATCCACTGAGTCTTTTATTCTTAAAATACAATATAAATGTTATTTCTTTGATGATTTCTAGATCGATATATTTTTAAATAATTGAATGTTCTTCACAAATTCACAGAAAGAAATTTTGCTTCTCTATTTTTTGCAACTGTAAGAACTGTTCACATGTAAGATTTTAGAAATTTCAAAACCACATACTTATCTTACTCTTGATATGACTATAGTTCTGTTCCAAATTATTAAAAATGCAAAATTAATTTCCTAAATCAATATAACGTTCTATAGCTGAAAAGATTAGAAATAGGCCCTCAAGAGGACAAATTTTCACAATCAAAGCTATTTCCTCTTTAATGCAAGGTGTCCTGAAACAAAAATATATTGATTCCTAATGACCTTTGATACACTGACACCTTTTCTTACTTGTATAAGTGAATCTTTAACTAGGAAGGAAGGGAGGAGATAGGAAGGGAGAGAGGGAAAAAAGAAAAGGAATGAAAAGAGTAAGAAAAGAAAGTCATTGTTTTGTAAGGACACCATTGTCTTATACTCTTGGGGAGACATATGCCAAGTAATTTAGTAATTATATAATCAAAGGAGTTTTCATGCTTTTTGCTCTACTACAATAACTAAGTAACCCAAAGGCAAAAGGTCCCAGAGAAGGCAAAGCTAATGGTCCTTCTGTTATAAATTCACCTTCGCAGCTGGTCACAGAGAGGAAAGGACTCTGGCCACTGGTGTTCTGCACACACATCATCCAACCTCAACTGAACCTCAGGGGGATACCATACCAACCCACCCCACCACCTCCCCCACCCCCGGCACTGCAATGACATCACACTGACTTGTCTTCAGATCCCAACCTCTACTCCTGTCTCTTCTCACAATCTCTTGTGTTGTTTTCCTCCATATATAGAAAGGAGAAAATTATAGCACCAACCTCAGAACTGGTGTGAAAACTAAATGAGATAATATATTAAAAATATAAAACACATAGATTTTTCTTAAAAATAAATGTCCACTCTAACTCTCTTTAAAAGATCTAGAATAAAATTGTTTTTAAGTCTTTTCCTGATCCATAGGGGGAGGGTGGAGGAAAAATTTCACATGTCAACCATTCATGTCATTCAAAGATACTGCCTCATTATGATCAACATTATTTGTTTTTTCTTCCCACACAGCAAAAGATACACCTCCAGTATCAAAAAATGGTGCAATAATTTAATAAAGAGAAAGCTGGTTCCCTTGTATTTTTCTTAAAAAAAAAAAAACACACAACTAAGCATTATAATAGAAAACTTCTATAAAGTGCTTACTATATTCCATAGATATATATTAGTCATTCAATCCTTAAAACCCTTGTACTATTATTACTATACTCATTTTACAGATGAGAATATTGAGTAAGAGAGAACTTAGTTTTCCCAAGGGCACCAAGCAAAAGAATGGAGATGTGCTTTGAACCAAGAAGAAGCTATGCTTTTTAACTGCCATACGCTATCTCCCCATGGATGAGAGTCTTAATTGGTCCATCCTCTCATTAATGCCAAGCATTTGGTTCCTCCTGGATGTGAACCAGTTCTTTTCTAGGAGATGTTTGTGATGCCCCTCTTGAGATGGCAAGTTGCAATTTTCTGTCCAGAGGAGAAAACAGTACATATACAACACAGCTCTAGCCTCTAACAGTTTGGCCTTGAGCAGCAGGACAAAGGGCCTTGGAAACAAACATCTTTGATCATTTAAACTATATTTATGATTGTTAATAAAAAGTCATACAGAATGAATTCATTTTCCTCTTGCACTCACAATTAAGTAGGAGAATTGTTGCAAAATCTGCAGGAACTTGAAGCATCTTCCACAAATACTTCTGGAAATGGTTCAAATCTAACATTTCACTGCCATGTAATTAATCAGTATCACCCGGTGATGAGAACTAGCATGATGGTTCTTGAGCTGGATCATGGTGGGTTTTGAATGGCAATTTATTCCCTAAATGCTACCTTCATTATCTACATGTGATGACCCAGGTTTTATGGGCTCGTGGTGTTTCTTTTGGGCTTCCCAGGAGGCACTAATAGTAAAGAAACTGCCAGCCAGTGCAGGAGACATAAAAGACGCAGGTTCAGTCCCTGAATCAGGAAGATCCCCTGGAAGAAGGCAACCCACTCCAGTATTCTTGCCTGAAGAATCCTCATGGACAGAAGAGCCTGGAGGGCTACAGTCTATAGGGTCGCAGATTTGGACACGACTGAGCAACATAGCACGCACACACGTTGTGTCCCTCAGCAGCTCAAAACAACCTTTTTATGGTAGATGCTGTAACATGCTCCCTCCAGAACGCTAATTGGGGCAACTAAAATAAGTTCCCTAGAAATGAACGCATTTCATTCTGAGAGTGCATTTGTAAGTCAATTTGTTCTTAAGTCCAACAAAGTTAGCCTAGATACCCAACTAACACAGTCGGCTATATACTGCCACTTTTATTCCTGTGTCTGGACATCCTGGGCTTGAAATAAAGATACTGTTCTACTTACTGTACTCTACACAGTATTGTACAGTGGAGCACACAAAAGCACAACCACTTTTGTGGGTGCACAAAAGTGCCAAAAGGATGCACACACATGCCAGAAACAAGAACTAACTTATGTGATTGGACACGCGAATGCACACTAGCATCTCTGAAAGTTGGCAACTTGAAGGTTGCTGTGTAAGGGACTTACTCTAATGACTGATGAGAGTTTCCAGCCGAGCCTCTTTCTGGGAATTACTTGTACATAGAATCACTTCACCCAAATTTCTTCCCCCTTCTCTGGGTCAGTCCACACCCAATGATGGTTAATATTGGGATCTAAAGTCCTTACACCTTTGCCTCTATTCAGAACATTCCGTAGACCATTCCAGCTCCTCCACATCCCATGGGATCAGCTGAGGTCTTTGCTGGACCCACATTCAAGTTCGGCTTCACTCTCAGCCTATCCAACTTCATCCTCCCAGAACTTTGGATCCCATAAGAACACCCCGATAAATCTGCCACAAACCTCTGCTTCAGAATCTGCTTTCTGGGAACCTGACCTGAAACAATTGTTTAACAAAATTAGACTCCATATTGTGTGTGTGTGTGTGTGTGTGTGTGAAGTCACTTCAGTCATGTCTGACTCTTTGTGAACCTATGGACCATAGCCTGCCAGGCTCCTCTGTCCTTGGAATTCTCCAGGAATGAATATTAAAGTGGGTTGCCACGCCCTCCTCCAGGTGATCTTCCTGAGTTAGGGATCAAACCCATGACTCCGAATCTCCCTCACTGGCAGGTGGGTTCTTTACCACTAGCGCCACCTGGGAAGCCCCAGTCTCCATACTGTCTGCTGCAAATATGTCCTCCTTTCTGCAGACCACACTGGCCTCATCTTCTGCCTTCCCATGATGAACGATATTTGTATACTGTGATATACTGGCGGTGTCCCTGGCAAGGACGTTTTCTCAGGTCAATATAATTATGAAAATTGCTTCAGTCAAGCACTGTCATTGAAGGACTTTATTATAAACTCAACACATGAGTCAATCCCGTAACATCATCTAAGAAATCTTTAAAATTTCATATTGAAAAAGATAGTACAGTCTGCAAAATAAACAGCAATAACTGTACTGGACAATTGGCTCAACCTGTGAAATTTAAGTCTCTTAAGAGTGGCCAGCAGTTCAATGGAAGATTATGATTTCAATGATCATAAAGTTTCGTAAACCACTGATCTCAGGCAAAATATGGAGCATATTCTTCTAGACTATGTTGCTTTCCCTCCAATTCTTCACAAGTATATGTGCATCTCTTCAGAGCTATTTTGTTTGCTCAAGATTAAGACATCGTCATTCTAATAAATGGAGAGAGATGACATCAAAGCAAGGTGTGCTCCATAGCCCGGAGCTTTGTTCAATTACCAACCAATATCAAAGCATCTTCTTTATATATTTTGCGGATTTTGTACAGTGCTTTTCTCAACATAAATAGACTTTTATAACCAGAAAAAAAAATTCTGCTTGACAACAGCTTAAAAACAGGCATACACATACATACACACACAATAGCAACTCTCTAACAACAAAACTTTTTGCTTTTACAAAACTATTCTAGTCTTAGAGCACCATACTGGCAACTATGAGATTTTAAATAGAGCTATACATTTGGGGTCTATGTAAACCTAAACAATTTCCCAAAGAATCTAAAATCTGAATGTAAGACTAGGATTAATAAATTCTTACTGTACTCACCACCCAAGCTTCCTAGAATCTGTAACTTTGCACTTGCTGATTATGTTTAATTGATTTAACATTATATTTAGAGATATCTCTTCCCTGATGGCTCAGACAGTAAAGAATCTGCCTGCAATGCAATATACCCAGGTTTGATCCCTGGGTCAGGAAGAGGATGGCAATGGAGGAGGAAATGGCAATCCACTCCAATATTCTTGCCTGGAGAATTTCAGGGGTGATCTCTATATTTCTTTGGAGTTTTATCCCTGATCTAAAACAAGGAGAGATTTAAATCCAAATTTGTACTCATTTACTCTTGTTGTACGTACAGTGAACTGTATTTTCCAAAGACAGCGGCAGTGATATCTCCCATCTTTCTAGCTTTTCTTACAATAGGACCACGGCATCTCTCCAATGGAGTTATAGTGCCTTTCTTTGAAATTGATTGTATCCTTGTGACTGCCTTATCCAAGAGTATGACAGAAGTAATACCACGTGAATTTCAAGGCTAGATCACAAAATGCGTGTGCTTCAGCTTTGGTCCCTTGAGGCACACTCATAGCAGTTGCCACGTTGTGCTGTGCTCACTCAGAGAAGGTGACGGCACCCCACTCCAGTCCTCTTGCCTGGAAAATCCCATGGACAGAGGAGCCTGGTAGGCTGCAGTCCATGGGGTCGCAAAGAGTCGGACACGACTGAGTGACTTCACTTTCACTTTTCACTTTCATGCATTGGAGAAGGAAATGGCAACCCACTCCGGTGTTCTTGCCTGGAGAATCCCAGGGACGGGAGAGCCTGGTGGGCTGCCCTCTATGGGGTCGCACAGAGACGGACACAACTGAAGCGACTTAGCAGCAGCAGCAGCTATGCTCACTTAGTCGTGTCCAATTCTTTGTGGCCCCACAAACTGTAGCCCACCAGGCTCCTCTGTCCATGGAATTTTCCAGGCAAGAATACTGGGGTGGGTTGCCATTTCCTCCTCCAAGGAATCTTTCTGACCCAGGGTCTGAATCTACGTCTCGTGTCTCCTGCGTTGGCAGGCAGATTCTTTACCATTGGGCCACCTGGGAAGTCACCATGCTATAAGGAAGCCCAAGAAACCTGAGCAATGGTATAAAGGAAAATCCTCTCTGAAGGCCAAACTTGGGTTGCTGCTGCTACTGCTGCTAACTCGCTTCAGTTGTGTCTGACTCTGTGCGACCCCACAGACGGCAGCCCACTAGGCTCCTCTGTCCCTGGGATCCTCCAGGCAAGAATACTGGAGTGAGTTGTGATTGCCTTCTCCAAACTTGGGTTAGGCTCTCCCTTATATACTTTGACAGTACTGTGTATTTTTCCTACAGATCTATTAAAACAATAGTAGCCAATTAATTTCTTGAATATTTATTCATTTGTCATCAACTTCTTCCTCTAGAATTTAATTTCAGGAGGACCAAAACTAGTCAGTCTTATCTTTGTCTGCCTTCTGTCTAGAATGCCTGCCATGTAATGGACCATCAACAAATGTTGACCAAATTCAAAAAGGGACAAAAAGGGCAAGCAGTTGGCAAGACCTCACATCAGATGTTTGTGACCTTAAGGATAAGGTACAGTTCTTTCAAAGGATTTGAAAGCTTACAAAGAGACCATGACTATTGCACTAAAAATTAAATGCTAATAAAGTTTAAATCTGAGCAAAGCTGGGCATACAGGAAATGTTTATATGTACAGCATGTTTTCCCAGATCGCAGTTATCTGGCTCCACACCCCTCTTTTTTGGCAGAAGTGCCTTCCCTTTTCAATCCTCTCACAAAGCTTGGAGTCCCAGTCAGGGTGTTTGAGACGCGCCTGTGGAATAGAGCAGCTCATTTGCATGGCAATGCCTTCATAATGGGCTTCCTTGATGACTCAATGGGTGAAGAATCCACCTGCAAGGCAAGAGACACAGGATACGTGGGTTTAACCCCTGGGTTAGGAAGATCCCCTGGAGGAGGAAATGGCAACCCACCCCCTCCAGTATTCTTGCCTGGAGAATCCCATGGACAGAGGTGCCTGGTGGGCTACAGTCCACTCGGTTGCAAGAGTTGGACACGACTGAGTGAGTAAGTGTGCCTTCATAATTCTCCTTTCCTGTTCAAAACTACTACAGTGATAAAGTCATAGATCTTGGCGCTACTGCATTTTGACCTGGACACTTCTTTGTTTTTGAGGGGAGGTGGGGACTGTCCCAGGTATTGTGGGATGTATAGCAACATCCCTGGCCTCTGCCCAGCAGACAGTGGTAGCAACACGCCCGCAGTCCCCACCAGGTCCCTCCAAGTTGTGTTAACCAAAAAAAAGTCTCTGGACATTGCTTGATGTTCCTGGAAATAAAAATTGCCAGGTGTTGAGAATCACTGCTCACAGAGAAAACACAGAAAAGCTACCAGGCAGCCATCAAGCCTCTGTGTAAGAAGCATAGCACGGTTCATGTGGACACCAAGGGTGTCAGGGCCAACACACCGTGACTGGTGGCCTTCCCCTCAGAGCCAGGCCCAGGCAGGTCTGGCCTGATGATCAGCCACCTTGTCTCATTTTGTTCTAAGTTAGGCACATGTGTCTACTGACCCTCAGTAGTCAAGTGCTCTTCACCCTCCTCTAAGGCTGCACTCTGCAGTAAAAGCCTCAAAGCAAAGCTTTTGTGCATTAAATACCTTCTGGAGGTTTTAGACAATTCTTTTATCCATATTCTATTTTTACCGTGATCCCTCTTCATAGGGTCTGGGATGAGGTCAACTGGTCCATCTGGAGTACAAGTCAGAGAAGGCAATGGCACCCCACTCCAGTACTCTTGCCTGGAGAACCCCATGGACGGAGGAGCCTGGTGGGCTGCAGTCCATGGGGTCGCTAAGAGTCAGACACGACTGAGCGACTTAACTTTCATTTTTCACTTTCACTTTTCACTTTCATGCATTGGAGAAGGAAATGGAAACCCACTCCAGTGTTCTTGCCTGGAGAATCCTAGGGACGGGGGAGCCTGGTGGGCTGCTGTCTATGGGGTCGCACAGAGTCGGACACGACTGAAGTGACTTAGCAGCAGCAGCAGCAGCAGCTGAGTACAAGTGATTGATACATGATATACTCTGGATCCCCGCTACCCAGCAAGGGCTTCTTCGGGGTTTAAGACATACCCAAATACATAGGAATATAAGGATAAGGATGACTGATTCAGCCTCGGACCTATATCATATGAAATAAGTAGTACTCATAGCAGGACAGGGCTATAAATGATTATATTGAGTTTCTGTTCACATCTCTTCCCAAATCTTGCTGGAAACATTGGTTAAAAACCATTAGCTAACATCTCTCATGGGGATACCAGACAAGTAAGTGTCATGAAATGAGTGTTTCTCCACATTCCTTAAAGTAGCCCAGGCTTCTCCAGTGTTCATGATCCAAAGGACATTCCCTCAAGGTCAGTTCCACGTTTCAACACATTAAAATTGAGGTTGTTTCCCAAGTCCCAGGAAGGAGAGATTCAGTAACTCACACACCTTTCTGCTTTCCTGCTGGTCTGTTCATAGAGGAGGTAGCCTGCTTACAAATTATTGAAACAGAAAAGCCAGATAATAATGCGTTTTGAGAACAGCCTCAGAAACAGTGCTTGGGTCACTCCCTCTGTGTTTTATAGATGCCTATGTCATCTGGCTGTGAGAGTTCTGGTTTCATGGGGGTGATGCAGTTATGGTCCAGTCCCCACATAGCTCACTTTAAAATACAAGGATTCCTGTGCAAAGACAGATACTCCAGGAAACAGGGGGTGGCCACTGTCTGTGATTTGAAAGCTTTTAATTGCAAATAGTGTCACCTAGGATTGAAAAGTTAGAATGTGGACAATCTGTCTTCCTTCTCCATATTGCTCTGGAGATGAATTTACAGGTGTCTTCTGAGGCCAACTGAATCACCACCATTTGCTTCAGTGGCTATGTGAAATGTTTTAAAATTATTTTACGTTGTGTAAAAGCTTAGATAAGTTTGATCCCTGGGTCAGGAAGATCCTCTGGAGAAGGAAATGGCAACCCACTCCAGTACTCTTGCCTGGAAAATCCCATGGATGGAGGAGCGTAGTAGGCTACAGTGTATGGGGTAGCAAAGAGTCGGATATGATTGAGTGACTTCACTTCACTTTACCTTCTCTATAGTGATCTGACATTGGAAATCATCTTGCAGCAACAGAATATCAAGAGTGAGATTTGAGGTTATTTTCCGCCATGACAAAATAGGTATATGTGTTGTTCCGATTGCATCCATGAAAAGAATCTCAGATAGGACATGAATATTCAGATTATTTATGATGAAACAGAACTCATCATTCACGTAGATGCCAATGACTCTGACCTACCTGCCCTGTATAATAGGGAATCTGTTTGCTGATGCATTTGGGATGCAGAGCATGTGCTTCAGAGGATGATGCAGCTGAGCAGAGTAAAGCCTCAAGTAAGGAGAGAGCACCCTGTTCCTTCCCAAAGGGGACAAGTGAGTGAGGGGTCACAGGTCACCAGCCAATAGTGTTTAACAGTGACCTGTATCATCAACAGTATTGAGCTCATCAGCTTTGAGTGAGAAAAGAACGTTCTTTTATCCTAAGCAATTGTTTCTATCAGCCACTTAAAATCCCAATCCCACGGAAAATGATTTCAGGCAATTGTGTCCTTTGATTCATAAGAAAAAAAAAATAGAATATGAAAAATAAAACTTTTATTGAGGGATGATGACCTTAGCATAATTTTGAGGAAGGACATATGTGTGAAAACATTATCAAAATTGCAAAACCAATCTGCAAAGCAGACTCCAAGTTAGCTCAACTAAATCTGTCATATGAGGTCTCTGTCTTATCTATTAGACTTTCTAAAGCTTCCCTTCATAGAACTGTTCAACTTCAGCTTCTTCAGCATTACTGGTTGGGGCATAGACTTGGATTACTGTGATACTGAGTGGTATGCTTTGGAAACGAACAGAGATCATTCTGTCATATTTGAGACTGCACCCAAGTACTGCATTTTGGACTCTTTTGTTGACTATGGGTATTCCATTTCTTCTAAGGGATTCTTGCCCACAGTAGTAGACATAATGGTCATCTGAGTTAAATTCAACCATTTCAGTCCATTTTAGTTCACTGATTCCTAAAATGTTGATGTTCACTCTTGCCATCTCCTGTCTGACCACTTCTAATTTACCTTGATTCATGGACCTAACATTCCAAGTTCCTATGCAATATTGTTCTTTACAGCATCGGAATTTACTTCCAACACCTGTCACATCCACAACTGGGCATTGTTTTTGCTTTGGCTACGTCTCTTCATTCTTTCTGGAGTTATTTCTCCACTCTTCTCCAGTAGCATATTGGGTCCCTACCGACCTGGGGAGTTCATCTTTCAGTGTTCTGTCTTTTTGCCTTTCTTACCTTTTGTATCTCCAAGTCAGGCTTTAACAGTATGAGAACCAAGAATTTCCAGATGTTCAAGGTGGATTTAGCAAAAGGCAGAGGAACCAGAGATCAAATTGTCAACATCCGTTGGATCATCGAAAAAGCAAAAAGAATTCCAGAAAAACATCTACTTCTGCTTTATTGACTATGCCAAAGTCTTTGACTGTGTGGACCACAACAAACTGTGGAAAATTCTGAAAGAGATGGGAATACCAGACCACCTTATCTGCCTCCTGAGAAATCTGTATGCAGGTCAAGAAGCAACAGTTAGAACTGGACATGGATAACAGACGGGTTTCAATCAGGAAAGGAATACATCAAGGCTGTGTATTGTCACCCTGCTTATTTAACTTATATGCAGAGCACATCATGAGAAATGCTGGGCTGGAAGAAGCACAATCTGGAATCAAGATTGCCGGGAGAAATATCAATAACCTCAGATATGCAGATGACACCACACTTGTGGCAGAAAGCAAAGAACTAAAGAGCCTCTTGAAGAAAGTGAAAGAAGAGAGTGAAAATGTTGGCTTAAAACTCAACATTCAAAAAACTAAGATAATGGCATCTGGTCCCATCACTTCATGGCAAATAGATGGGGAAACAATGGAAACAGTGAAAGACTTTATTTTGGGGGGCTCCAAAATCACTGCAGATGGTGACTGCAGCCATGAAATTAAAAGATGCTTGCTCCTTGGAAGAAAAGCTATGACCAACTTAGACAGCTTATTAAAAAGCAAAGACATTACTTTGTCGACAAAGGTCCATCTAGTCAAAGCTGTGGTTTTTCCAATAGTCATGTTTGGATGTGAGAGCTGAACTAAAAAGAAAGTGGAGTACCAAAAAATTGATACTTTTGAAATGTGGTATTGGAGAAGACTCTTGAGAGGCCCTTGGAATGCAAGGAGATCAAACCAGTCAATCCTAAAGGAAGTAAGTCCTGAATATTCATTGGAAGGACTGATACTGAAACTGAAACTCTAATCTTTCGGCCACCTGATACGAAGAACTGACTCACTGGAAAAGACTCTGATGCTGGAAAAGTTTGAAGGCAGGAGGAGAAGGGGACGACAGAGGATGAGATGGCTGGATGGCATCACTGACTTTATGAACATGAGTTTGAGCAAGCTCCGGGAGTTGGTGATGGACAGAGAAGCCTGGCATGCTGTAGTCCATGGGGTTGCAAAGAGTTGGACATGACTGAGTGCCTGAACTGAACTAAACATCTTCCCTGGTGGCTCAGATGGTAAAGAATCTGCCTTCAATGCAGGAGATGTGGGTTCAATCCCTAGGTTGGGAAGATCCCCTGGAGAAGGTAATGGCAACCCACTCCAGTATTCTTGCTTGGACAATCCCATGGACAGAGGAGCCTGGTGGGCTATACTCCATAGAGTTGCAAAGAGTAGGACATGACTCAGCAACTACCACACACAGAATCACATGCTTGACAGTGGATAATAGTTGTTTCAAAACTCACTAGGACAAGAATTCCCCTTTTTCCATGTAGACTCTTTCCTGAGAACCAAAGCAGGTGAACATCATGAGGAATACAAGGGAAAGAAAATGTAATACAGAAGTCATGGTATTTGAAATTGCTAACTATGCTTGGGGTAGTGTTTGGGTAGATTTCTGAGCTCTTCTGCTTCTATTTATATTGTCAGCTAAACTGCTGGAAAGTCAATGTGGTGGAACAAATGAAGTAAAAATGGCAGAGAAAGGAAATTAAATAAACATATTCTGAAATACTCTCAGGAACAACAGGAGCAGTGCCAAGTAATAAGCATAAACAAAATGTTAAGCTAAAGGTAGCTAAAACTGTCAAAGCTTTTCCATATTTATGTAAATAAATAAAATATCCAATTTGACCATTGCTGTGACCACTACTGGAATGTTTTTGCTGGTACACTGGAAACATTTAGCCTGTGAACTGAAAATTGATAAGCAAGGGAAGAAAATGTGTTCAAATCCTAGCATCCAGATGTGTCCATTCCAGTTCAGCTCATGCATTCTCAGTAGGATATTATTATCTGGACTCCGATTAGCCTGCAAAGCTTTGGTGCTCTGTCCAGATCTTTCCTTGAGGGTGGCACACCCAACTCCCAGTTGCCCAGGGCTCACAGCTGCATCCCACACTGGCAACTACTTCTGCATCCGGAACTGCTTTGCCTGAGGTGACATCTCCTGGGGAAGGTGGTCTCATAGCTAATGAGCTGCTATGGGGACTTAAGGCCAAACTTCCTTTCCTTCTATTTAGGAGAACCTGAAGGACCATCCCAGCTCTAAAATTTCCCTTGGGGGATTTCCTTGGTGGTCCAGTGGTTAAGACTGGACCACTATAGGGGGCACAGGTTTGATCTCTGGTCAAGGAACTAAGATCCCACATGCCATGAGGCATGGCCAACATTTTAAAATAAATAGACAGATGATAGGTAGGTAGATAAGTAAAATTCCCCTTGGGATCAGCTGAAGCCTCACTTGCAACTGTATTGGACATCAACTTCTTGGTCTTCTCCATCTTATCATGCTGACTTCCTTACCGGTGTACTTCCCAAGAATATTCCCTACAAACCTTCTACTGCTGTCTGCAGTGCCTTATCTCGGAATCTTTCCAAGGAATCTAGTTTAAGTGAGCTGATGACTGGAGTGGTTCCAGGAAGAAGACTCAAGGTTGGGATTTGGGAGTTGGATCACTGCCAGCTCTCTGGCAATGAGGCAGTAGGTAGTGGAAGGTAGTAAAGAGTAACTAGTGTGCTAAAGCTGTGCAGTTGTTTAAACTTTTACTGGTGGTACAACAGATGTGATAGCAGTGGATGGCAAAGCACCAGCCAATGTCATGTATCTAGGGTGTGAGAGATGGGGGGAAAGGCAACTCTAAGGGTGAAAATGGGTGGCTGCTGAGTGCCATTGATTCATAACTAAGGGTGATTATTCACTTCAGAGCAGAAGTGAATTAGCCTCCAATTAAAATAAATAAATTAAAAAAAATAAAAACAAATCAGAAGTGAATATACCCATGGTGCACAGGAGCTGGTTAAACATACTACCAAAGGGATTTCCCTGGTGGTCCAGTGGTTAAGAAACCACCTTCCAATGCAGAGAATTTGGGTTTCATCCTTGAATCTGTGTTCCACAACAAGAGAAGCCTGCATGCTGCAACTAAGACCCAGTGTAGCCAAAAATTTTTAAATAAAAAAATATAAAACATAAGAGCAGGAAAAAAAAAGTATGCTTGCGAATACAAACTCTTAAAAGTATGTTGGATCAAGGGGTAAAGGACAGGGATGTGAAGTTGGATCAGAAATCTATTTCAGAATCCAGATATAATACTCTCTTAAGACCTTGGAAAACAATGCTTCTATACTGCTAGGCTAGCTCTTGGAAATTGAGACAAAGCAATAGCCCACACTAAGTGAAGCAGACATGCCAGAACCAATATAACAGTGGGAAGGATAAGGAATCAAAGGACTCAGAAAGGTGAACACAGTAAAGTTGATATACTGCATAAAGCTACTATTTTCTGCAAGTAGGCACATAGAACACTCCCTCTGCTGATGCAGTGAGAATGCACTGGTGAGAAAGTTTCCAGCATTACCAAGAACCTCAGTCGTGACCATCTTCTGAAAGCCGGGGCTGGGATTGGCAACATAATTTGCAAGGCCCAGTGCAAAATGAAAATGTGGAGTCCCTTGCTTGAAAAGAATTTCGAGCCTGCAACAGCAGAGCATTAAACAGTGTGGGGGCCCTTCCAAGTGTAGCGTTAGGTGCAGTCATACAGGTTATGTGTTCACAAAGCCGGTCATGTGAAAGGCTATGAGAAAGCTTGTTGTTACAGAAGTGGGGTCCCTCTTAACACTGGGATGATGGAACCCTTACATAATAGAGACCAAGAAGCGACACTTAACCCTCAGAAGCAAATGAGCATGATGATTACACCAAGAAGCAAGGTTGGAATAGCCCCAGGAAGCCTGACTGTCAGAGAACAATGGAGATATTCCTAGAGGCAAAATAGATAGGCAGCAAGTCAGAGTCCTTCTGTACTAAATAATCAAGATAATCAGGAAGCTGAAAGCAACCACTTCCATAAAAACTGGTCAATTTCCAGACAGGAGCCTGTTCTCAGCCTCAGAACACATTGACTAAAGGACCAATTTCCTTTGAAGACTGTTATGAAGCACAACAGTAAGTATATTCAGTAGTAAGTTCCCAAGACCTTCTTCAAAGAGGCTAATGACATTTATTTAAGTAACTGTGCATTGAGGACAAAGAGATGCCCAGATCTTTCAAGAACTGAAAGATTCTAAACTGGATTGATACCCAGAGATCCAAAGCATCACCATGGTCCCCTTGTTGGGACACATAGAGGCCAATAATCAATGGAGTCATAGCCTACATCCGTTTCACAGTTCATTCACTGGATCCATGGGCCCATCCATTGATCATTTCTGCTGGACTCCAAATACACCACATGGGTTCCTTCATACATGGTGTAAGCCATCACAGTGGAGAAGGCCAAGTGAAAGGTCTGAACTGATCGTTCCTTGACCAAGAAGGACATCAAAACAAAAGCACATAGAGGTGGCACTGCCACCTTCACAGTTTAAAGAAAGCAGGGACATCGGTCTCTGTGAGTTCTCCATTTAATCACTGGGAGAAGGCAATGGCACCCCACTCCAGTACTCTTGCCTGGAAAATCCCATGGATGGAGGAGCCTGGTAGGCTGCAGTCCATGGGGTCGCTAAGAGTCAGACATGACTGAGCAACTTCACTTTCATGCATTGGAGAAGGAAATGGCAACCCACGCCGGTGTTCTTGCCTGGAGAATCCCAGGGACGGGGGAGCCTGGTGGGCTCCCGTCTGTGGGGTCGCACAGAGTCGGACACGACTGAAGTGACTTAGCAGTAGCAGATTTCTCAAGCACCAAGTTAATTATGGTGGAGGATAATAAGCTGCCACCTCTCATCTCAAATCACTGTTCTTTCACTTAAAAAAAAAAAAAAAAGACACACCTCTTACTCATCTCAAGACCTACCATGGTATCTTGCCCCCACATTTACTAGTCTCCCTGACACCAAGCAGAAGATCATTTGGAGAACATATTGCTCTCAGGGGTCAGTCCTTAAAACACAAATTAAGAAATACTCATGGCAAAGGTCTTAGCTAGCTAAAAAGCTAAGTATCCAGTTATTTAATTATCCTAAAATTAGTATTCTAAAATGAGATGCTTGTAACCAGGATGCATGTTCAGTCAGTTCAGTTCAGTTGTTCAGTCGTGTCCGACTCTTTACGACCCCACAAACTGCAGCATGCCAGGCCTCCCTGCCCATCACCAACTCCCGAGGCCACCCAAACCCATGTCCATTGAGTCGGTGATGCCATTCAACCATCTCATCCTCTGTGGTCCCCTTTTCCTCCTGCCCTCAATCTTTCCCAGCATCAGGGTCTTTTCAAATGAGTCAGCTCTTCACGTCAGGTGGCCAAACTATTGGAGTTTCAACTTCAACAGCAGTCCTTCCAATGAACACCCAGGACTGATCTCCTTTAGGATGGACTGGTTGGATCTCCTTGCAGTCCAAGGGACTCTCAAGAGTCTTCTCCAACACCACAGTTCAAAAGCATCAATTCATCAGCTCTCAGCTTTCTTTATAGTCCAACTTTCACATCCACACATGACCACTGGAAAAACCACAGCCTTGACTAGATGGACCTTTGTTGGCAAAGTAATGTCTGTGCTTTTTAATATGCTGTCTAGGTTGGTCATAACTTTCCTTCCAAGGAGGAAGTGTCTTTTAATTTCATGGCTGCAATCACCATCTGCAGTGATTTTGGAGCCCAGAAAAATAAAGTCAGCCACTGTTTCCACTGTTTCCCCATCTATTTGCCATGAAGTGATGGGACCAGATGCCATGATCTTAGTTTTCTGAATGTTGAGCTTTAAGCCAACTTTTTCACTCTCTTCTTTCACTTTCATGTTAACAAGTGTATTTGAACGAAAAAATGAGATCAGACTTTTCTGATGAAGACTAAGTCTGATATGGCTGAATAACTTGACAATGAGAACTGGCTTTGTTAATTAGATGATGTGGCAACATACACCATAAGCTGGATAAGCTAAATCTAACAGGTCCACAGTTTGATAAAAATACATTGTAAACCCTTATGCAATACATGGTATGTTGGAAACTACATCCTTGATAACTAATTAAACTGATGACACATGCGCTTAAAAATACAGGAGGTACACACCTTTTAAAAATTATTTCAGGAAGTACAATAGGAAAACAGTTGGAGGATAGTATTCTAGATCTTACTAACAAACATTAGATCTGGAAAGGGTATGGCTATGGTACAACTTTATCTACAGAGAAGACAACAGAGAAGTTAAACAACCAGCAAGCAGCTTATGAAAGAGCTGGGATGAGATCCTGAGTCTCCTGTCTCTTGGAGAAGAAAATGGCAACCCCACTCCAATATTCTTCCTGGAGAATCCCATGGACAGAGGAGCCTGGTGGGTTGCAGCCATAGGGTTGCAAAGAGTCGGACAAGACTGAAGTGACTTAGTACGCACCTGGTCCTTAAGGAATGATTCCACTGAATACACGTCTCTTCTAGGACTCTGCCCTCTACCCCACCCCACGGAGCCATCAAGGAGCCCCCCCTAAGGCAGAAAGCAGACATTAGTTAAATAAATGAACACTTCTCTTCAGAACAGAAGTGCCAAGGTAGGCAGAATCTGCCTGATGGCTTATCCTTAACAGACTTTAGCTGTGACACCAGTGGGAAAAAGTGGGATGCAATGTTTGGTCTGAAGAATGAGCCTGAGTCCCAAGAATATCTTCATGGGCTACGGGTAACTTCACGGTCCCAGGACAGCCATCGAACTGGAAGATCAATTTCACCCAGCCTCACACAACGATCACATCTGTCTTCCAAAATGCGTTCCCTGAGCTCAGCCAGCTCCTCTTCCTCCATTGCCAGACTTCAGCCTGACACCTGGTCACGTCTCAAGGTGTCTCCGTCTCAGATTTAATTAGCAGGACGCTCTAGAAAAGTGTGTCCCTGAGAACAATTGGTCATGATTTTGCTTCATAGGCAATAAAATTATATCCCCTATTGATGCAGTCAGAATGTCCTATGACATAGTTCGTACTCTCTGCTTTATTTTCCTGGATTGGGGGTTTTGTTCTGTTTTCCAGAGAATTTCTATTTTTCCGTTCAGCTTAACTGAAGATGTTTACCTGCTTTAAGCTCAGAGGAATGAGAGCATATAAATTATCTCTGAAAGCAGGCAAGGGAAGGCTTTTGGGTTTGTAAGACTCCACTGGCTTTTGTTTGCAGTGACTAATAGCACTAACTAGACTAAGATCCGAAAATGATATATTAATAGTGAAGGAATCGTCCCTGTTAACTGGGCATACAATTACAGTGGAACATTTAATAAGCAAAGTATAAGGGCGAAGAGTGCTCACAATAAAAATCACCGAGAGAAGTTCAGTTACCATTGATTTTGAGTGGATGGCATTAATCTATGAGCAATCAATACCCTTTTAATTGGAATTCTGCCGTCTCTGGGTACATACAGAACAAAGTCTATTAAGGCAAATGCTAAGTCCTCTTTGTTTTAGAGCTTACAGCAGGGAATTAGAGATGAGATCTTGGATTAGGACATTTATAACACTCACTAGCATCATTTAGCTATGAAATAAAATCAAAGAAGCAGCTCTGTTTACACCAGAGACTCCAAATTCTCCTTCTGTATGTACAAATACTGTCACCAGCCACCCCCCAGTCTGCTTGCTTACTATCCACTGTTTCAGAGGAAAACAAGACCTTGTACTTTAGAGATGGATTTTTTTTCCCCCTGCTTGGGAGATTAGATAATAGAAAAACCTATGGACCAGAGTGAGAACTCCAGATTTCATTCAGACGCCATTACTTACCACATACCACATGTGCAACTTCTCTGAGCTTTCATTGCATCAGCTATAAAATAAAGATAATAATATTTATCTCCTCCAGTAGTAAGGATTAAATATTCAGTTCAGTTCAGTCGCTCAGTCGTGTCCGACTCTTTGCGTCCCCATGAACTGCAGCACGCCAGGCCTCCCTGTCCATCACCAACTCCTGGAGTTCACTCAAACTCATGTCCATTGAGTTGGTGATGCCATCCAGCCATCTCATCCTCTGTCGTCCCCTTCTCCTCCTGCCCTCAAGAAGCATCTTATACAAGGTATGTCAGTATGATGGCCTCTGTGAATGGACTCTTCTGAATAAAGACTTCACTTGGTGCTCTTAAAAGCTCATGCATTTTTTCAAAACAAAAACGTCCCCTCGATTCTGGAAGACTGGGTAGCTCCAGGGACAATACATCATGATCACATCCACTTCCCATTTTCTTGCCTTCTCTACACCTTCAAAATTCATATGATTCCCTGTCCATCCCAATCTAAATCTGTGAGTCTGTTTCTGTTCTGTAAATAAGTTCATCTATATCATTTCTTTTCAGATGCACACACTGCTATATTGAAAATGGATAACCAATAAGGTCTGTATAGCACAGGGAACTTTGCCCAATGTTATGTGGCAGCCTCGATGGGAAGGGAGCTTCCAAAAATATCACAATATCATTAACTGGCTATACTTTGATACAAAGTAAAAAGTTAAAAAAAAATAATGTGATTTCTCAGGCCATTCCCAGAAAGCCAAATGCCCTCTGAGCTCGTCTGACCCAAGCCTGCTGAACCCTGTTCTAATTTCAGACAAGCTGAGGGACCAGGACTGGAGGGATGTGACCATGAAAGGGAGGGAAGACGCTAGAGGGCCTGGCTGACTTGATTCTAGGGAATCAGTCCTGAGTGGACATTTTAAACAGAATCCCTCCCCTCTCCGGGCTAAGGTTCAGAGGAGAACACGGGAGAGGAAAAGCCTCTTAAAGGGATGCTGCTGCTGCTGCTAAGTCACTTCAGTCGTGTCCGACTCTGTGCGGCCCCACAGACAGCAGCCCACCAGGCTCCGCCGTCCCTGGGATTCTCCAAGCAAGAACACTGGACTGGGTTGCCATTTCCTTCTCCAATGCATGAAAGTAAAAAGTGAAAGTGAAGTCCCTCAGTCGCATCTGACTCTTCGCAACCCCATGGACTGCAGCCTACCAGACTGCTCTGTCCATGGGATTTTCCAGGCAAGAGTACTGGAGTGGGGTGCCATTGCCTTCTCCTTCTTAAAGGGATAAGTTGCAGCAAAATTCCAAAAGCCCTGAAATGAGAGAGCAAAGTGCTGGAAGAAGATACTCGGAGCATGTTACACCCAAATGCATCATCTGTTCTGACAGGCAGATTTCACGGGGAGCCAAACCTTGACGGTTCTCCTCCCCTGCTTTTTAAAAACTGCTTCCCTAGCAACCCCTGACTATGCGGTGCAGTCACACCACACTGCAGGTGTGCCCATCGCCGGCATCTCCCTCTCTGGGAGGCTAATTCCTTCAGATGGGTGGTGCAGGTGGTCACCGAGGGGGTGAACAGAGGATGGGAGCGGCACATTTCCCCTGTCCCCACCATGGGTCCCAGGCATAGCTTCCCCTTATGCCCAGCTCTTATCACAAATACATTCTCCATCATGGAAATGCTACTGCGGCAGGGGGAGGGGGAGGAGGGCGTTGGATTCTTTGCTTGGGGACATTTGTTTCTTTTCTTTGAGGTAAGTAGGATAGCAAAGGGCTTCCCTGGTGGCTCAGATGGTCGAGAATCAGCCCGCAATGCGGGAGACCTGGGTTCGATCCCTGGTTTGGAAGATCTTCTGGAGTAGCAAATGGTAACCCACTCCAGTATGCTTGCCCTGAGAATACCATGAATAGAGGAGCCTTGTGGGCTACAGTCCATGGGGTTGCAAAGACTTGGACATGACTGAGCGATGAAGCACAGCACAGGCTAGCAAAACGATGCCAATTCACTATAGGGTGTTGACATATTCTATAAACATCATAGAAGAGCTGGCAACATCATGGGCATATTTTGCACAGTGAGAGTTTCATATATTTTAATTCTGATAGTACACGTGTGTTCAGTGCTCAGTAGCTCAATCCTGTCCGATTCTTTGAGACCCCATGTACTGTAGCCCACCAGGCTCCTCTGTTCATGGAATTTCCCAGGCAGGAATACTGGAGTGGGTTGCCATTTTCCTCCTCCAGGGGATCTTCCCCACCCAGGGATCAAACCTGCATCTCCTGCATTGGTAGGAGGATTCTTTACCACTGAGTCACCTGGAGAGCCAGTTGTGATAGTAGAAGGAAATAAAGAGGAAGGTTAAAAATAAGTAAACAAAAAACACATTAAAAGTGTTGTTGAAGGAAAGTCCATGGCTGTCCAGTGATTCGGACTCTGTGATTTGACTGCCGAGGGCCCGGGTTTGATCTCTGGCCAGGTAACTAAGATCCCAAAAGATGCTAGGAGTGGCCAAAAAAAGTTTTGTTAAAATGACTGTATAATATGTGAAACACACACAAAACTAAATTAAGCAAATGTTGAACTACATCCTAAATGGTAAAATAATTTGACAAAGAATAGATACGTATGGGCTTCCCAGATGGCGCTAGTGGTAATGAACCCACCTACCAATGCAGAGACAAAACAGATGCCGGTTCGATTCCTGGGTTGGGAAGATCCCCTGGAGAAGGAAATGTCAACCCACTTCAGAATTCGTGCCTGGAGAATCCCATGGACGGAGGAGCCTGGCAGGCTACAATCCATAGGGTCACAAAGAGTCAGACACAATTGGAGTAACTTAGCACACACACACACACACGGATACAAGTATATGTATAATCGAATCACTTTGCTGTACACCTGAAACTAACATAACATTGTTAATCAACTATATTCCAATACAAAATTAAAATTTTTAAAAAGGGACCCAATCTTGAAAATCTACCATCTTAGCAGATGAGAAGATGGAGCTATAAATATTTATATAATATGGTTATCTTAGGTCAAAAGATGTTAAAACAACAGAAAATTTGCTCTTAGGCATAAGGAACTGAAATACTAAGGCAAGTGCTAATTCCATTTTCCTGTACATTTGCCATCATACTAAAAGTCTCCACTGATCATGTGTTTCTATTTTAAGCTCAAAACCATTTCCACTGTCTTGACTGAGAGGTGATTTGGAGGTCAAATCAGAATGCCCCACAGAAATGTATTATTCTTGAACTTCTTAAACAGATTGCTATTCGTCTCAAATGTCAACTCCTTTCTTAAAAGGACAAGTGCTAGATTGATGTTGTTTTCCCAATAAATTAAAGTAAGTTTATATCTTTTGTTCCAAACTCCAATTCCTCTCTGCATTATGGCTCACATAGTCAGTAGACGTTCATTTACTCTTCCAGACTCAGATGGTGACATGGGAGACTCCTGAATTTAGTCATGGATGCACCAAATGTACAGTTACTCACACTGTAGTCCCTTCTGAGAGAGATTCAGGAACTAGCCAAGTGACTGCTACACATCAGATGACTGAGAAAATACACGGAAACAGGCAGGAAGGGCTGAGAGACATTCTTGCGGTAAATTCACCAGGCACAGCAACATACAACTGGGAGGGAACCCCAAACTCTCAGCTTCTCCTGAGGAGAAAAGGGTTTGGACTCCACATTGAGATCCCAGACTTATAAGCCTCCCCCAGAGGAATGATCCCCAAGTCCCCCACCTCTGATAGCCAGTAGGGTTTTGCTCTATGAAGTCCCACAAGGCAATAGCAAACAAAGAAAAATTACCAACAAGATACAGGAGAACTCACTGCAACGCAGAGCAAGCAGACAGAAAGGCCCACCTCCCGGTCCTTCCCCGAGTGGGGCTGGACTGCATGTCTTATGAGCTGCCGTCTGAGAGTCTGGCTTCTAATTAGGAGGCATCTGAGTGATGACTGTGGTCTTTCCCAGAGCCTGAATGGGCTGGTGGGTACTTCCCCTCTCCCCGGGGCTCTGGTTCACCCCAACAATGAACCAAGTGCCAAATATCTCCCTGGAAGATGCTGGTCCACATACCTAGTGTTCTGACTTTTACAGCAGCCACTTGAGGGGCTGCTCTCCAACTGTCCCAGCTGACGATCAACAGTGCTTGCATATGCAAGTCCCACAAGACTACCACAAACAAGGAAACAGGTGTTAAACGGGTGTGGGAGTGTGCACACACACACACACACCCCCGCAGCTCTACACATGGACTCAGTGCAAAGGGAGCAGGACAAAGTGGCCATCTCCCAGTTCCTCCCCGGAAGGAGACTGACTGCTTCCTTTCTCCATTACAGCCTGAGGGTCCAGCCTCTAACCAACCTGCAGCATCAGAAAAAAGCAAATCACAACCATAATAAGATATCACCTCACACATGGCTTCCCCAGGGGCTCAGATGGTAAAGAATCTGCCTTCAATGTGGGAAACCCAGGTTCAATCCCTGGGTCAGGATGATCTCCTGGAGAAGGGAATGGCAACCCACTCCAATATTCTTGCCTGGAGAACTCCATGCACAGAGAAGTCTGGAGGGCTACACTCCATGGATCACAAAGATTCGAACACAACCGAGTGACTTTCACTTCACTTAACACATATTAAGATTTCTGTTATCAAAACAGTACTAAGTCTCCTCAGTCGTGTCTGACTCTTTGCAACCCCATGAACTGTGACCCACCAGGCTCCTCTGTCCAAGGAATTCTCCAGCCAAGAATACTGGAGTGGGTTGCCATTTCCTTCTCCAGGTATCAAAGCGCTAAGAATTAACAAACGTTGGTGAGGACCTGGAGAAAGGAGAATGTTTGAGTACTGTTGGTGGCGATGTAAACTTCTGCAGTCACTGTGGAAAACCGCATGCAGGTTTTTCAACAATGAAAAAGAGAACTACCCTATGATTCATGAGTGGTACTTCTGGAGCACAGGCAGATCTTCTTTCATTGCATGTCTCTTTACTGTACATTCTTCACAAGTTGAACGTTTGCAATACTCCTGTATCCATCAAGTCTATCAGTACCATTTTCCAACAGCACGTGCTCACTTTGCTTGTCTGTGTCACATTCCGGTAATTCTTTTCCCATTTCAAACATTTTTATTTAATCTGTTATGGTCATCTGTGATCAGCGATATTTGAGGTTACTGCCACAACTTGCTGAAGGCATGGATGATAGATATCACTTTTCAGTAATAAATTATTTTTTAATTAAGGTATATACTTTTTGTAGACATATTGCTATTGCACACTGAAGCTACAGGGTAGTGTAAACATAACTTTTATATGCACTGGGAAACTAAAACATTTTATGTGATTCTCTTTATTGTGATGTTTACTTTATCACAGTGGTCTTGAACCAAACCCATAATATTTTCAAGATGTTCTTGTATATCCAAAGGAAGCAAAATCAACATCTCCAAGAGACATCTGTTTTCCTGTGTACATTGCAGCATTATTCACAGTAGCTAAGGCATGAAAACAATCTAAGCATCTTTTGACAGATGAATAAGGAAAATGTGATATTAATAGACATAGATCCAGACACAATGGAATGCTATTCAGCCTTAAAAAAGAAGGAAATCCTGCCATTTGTGACAACATGAATGAACCTAGAGAGCACTATGTTAAGTCAGACAGAAAAAGACAGACACTATCTGTTGTCACTTGTTGAACTCACAGAGAGTAGAATGGTGGTTGCCAGGAGCTGGGATGTGGGGGAAATAGGGTGAAAGAGTCAAACTTTCAATTGTGTGATAAGGTCTGAGTATCTAATATATAACATGGTGACTATAGTTGATAATATTGTATCAGTTCAGTTCAGTTCAGTTGTTCAGTTGTGTCTGACTCTCTGTGACCCCATGGACTGCAGCACGCCAGGCTTCCCTGTCCATCACCAACTCCCAGAGATTACCCAAACTCATGTCCATTGAGTCGGTGATGCCATCCAACCATCTCATCCTCTGTCCCCCTTCTCCTCCCGCCTTCAATCGTTCCCAGCATCAGGGTGTTTTCAAATGAGTCAATTCTTTGCATCAGGTGGCCAAAGTATTGGAGTTTCAGCTTCAGTATCAGTCCTTCCAATGAATATTCAGGACTGATTTCCTTCAGGATGGACTGGTTGGATTTCCTTGCAGTCTAAGGGACTCTCAAGAGTCTTCTCCAACACCACAGTTCAAAAGCATCAATTCTTTGGTGCTCAGCTTTCTTTATAGTCCAACTCTCACAACCATACATGACTACTGGAAAAACCATAGCTTTGACTACAGGGACCTGTGTTGGCAAAGTAACGTCTCTGCTTTTTAATATGCTGTCTACGTTGGTCATAACTTTTTTTCCAAAGAGCAAGCATCTTTTAATTTCATGGCTGCAGTCACCATCTGCAGTGATTTATAATACTGTAATACTATAATACTGTACAGTATAATTGAAATTAGCTAAGCAAGTAAAACCTAGATACTTAAGTGTTCTTCACACAGAAAAAAAGGTAAGAATGCAAGGTGCTGGATGTGTTAATCAACTCAGCAGTGAGAATCCTTTCACACTGCATATGTGCATATTGGTTCCCAAACTTGGGAGCTTCCCCCTTTCCTCCACCAGTACACAGAGGGCAAGGAGAGACCAAAGAAAGAGAAAGACAGTTGGTGGCAGTTTAATAAGCATGAGAACTTACACGCAAGACTTGCCCTGGGCAAAAAGATGAGTACATCTCCACGCCTGCTTGGCAGAATCTTAAAGGTTTATATAGAGGCCTTAATGGGGTTCAGTCACAACATAATCCACATGGTCTCAACAACACCTTGCTTTCTCAAGGCTGTGTCCTTGAAAATGATCTCTACCATGTGAAGGCATTCTAAGGACACAGGGAGGAGGTGAAGAGCCTCTAATTGACCTGGTTCCGCCCACAGGTAAAACAGTCGTCAGTCACACCCTCTTAATGAGCTTCTCCAACAGTATATCAGATTATCACATTGTATACTTTAAAGATAGTACAGTTTTATTTGTCCATTATATTTCAATGAAACTGGAAAATAAAACATTTATTTACTGAGCTTTTGATATTGTGCAAGGCATGGAAAACATGTACGACCATTTTAAAATCTGAAACTTGCCCTCAAGGAAGTTTCTATCTAAATTAAAAAGTTAAGACAATCAATGAGGGCTTCCCTGGTGGTTCAGACAGTAAAGTTAAGACAGCCAATGAACTGTTACAATCCCAGACTGAAAATAATACACAAAAATGTAATCATAAAGTACTATGATGATTCAGAAGGGAGAGAGATTACTTTGCTGGGGTACCCTGGGGGGGATTTCAAGAAAGAAATGACACTTAATTAGAAATGACATTTAAACTGGATTTTGAAGGAAAGATAAAAGTTGAAAATTTAAATCATGGAGGAACAAAAAGCAATCCAGAAGAGGTAAGGTCTTGAATATAGCAGAGAACAATCAAAAATTATGTTAAATATTGGATTGGGAGGATCCCCTGGTGCAGGAGGAAATGGTAACCCACTCCAGTATTCTTGCCTGGAGAATCCCCATGGACAGAGATGTCTGGTGGGCTACAGTCCATGGGGTCCCAAGACTCCGATATGACTGAGCGACTGAGCACGCATGTCTCTTTGAAAGAAGACAAAGAAGATCTGAGACATGATTTCATCAGGAAGAAGTGGTACCACCAGCATGAATAAGTGGTACCACTGCCAGGCCACAGAGATGGTTGCCTGTGTGGAGAGTGTTCCAAAGCAGCTGGAAGCAGAAATGGCAATTTTTCATATATAAATATGCACACAGAGCCACGGTTGAATGGAGGTATGTATCATCATGACAGAGCCACAGTTTGCTTTCTGCAAGAAATGGTGGAGCTCTCCTGCTGCGGGGTTAGTCAAAACATGCCAAGGGAATCACAGGAAAAGGGCTGAAAAATGTTAGCACTCTCCACTGCCTGGTGGGAATGGGTGTGGACCCACACTTTGGAAAGTATTTCGGTAAAATGTCCAGCAAAAATTTCATAAAACGAGGCCATGTTATTTCACTTCTAGGAGCATAACCTAGGTAAATAATCCAAATATTGGGAAATTCTTGTAGGTATTCATTAATGCATTATTAAAATGAGTCAAGTAAATATTCTGTATCTGGAGAGTATGACAGTGTTTCAGGTAATTAACTAATGAGTGACACAGGTAAGATAGCAACTCCCCACTCCCTCAGTTTCTGAATCCGTCCCCAGGTTAGAGCTATGAGTAGGCCCTCCGAATAACTCTGAGATATGAGACAACCAAGGTAGCTATTTAAAGATTCAATCATAACAGCAAAGAAAAACAGTGCATATTATAATGAGTCTAACAAGAGATGGACGTTTATGTAGAATGGTGTACATTTTTACTGAAGAAAGCTAAAGAAGCTCTAAATCAATAGAAGGGCAAACTGGTTGTGGAAAGGAAGACCCAATTTTAAAAGTATCAGATTTCTCCAAATTTGTATATAAATTTCATACAATTCCCAATCAAAATCTAAAAGAATGTCTAGTGAACTAGCCAGTAAAATTTGGAAAAACAGAATAATGAGGAGGGACTTACATAACCATTCTAAATGTGAAAAATAATGTGTTATTGGCCCAAAATTAGATAGAGATCAATATGAAAACATAAAGCCTGTGATATTTCAATTAGATGAGAAAATAATTCAATAAAAGATGCTGAAACAACAGACCAAGCATTTACAGATTAAAAACTAAGCTCAATAAAACATGAAAAGCATTAAAAATCATGTAAGTATTAGTAAAAAATATAGGAGAACCTGATGTCTTAATCTTAAAGTAGGGAATACTTTCATAAACAGAAACAATAAAAGCCATAAAGTAAAAAGACTTCACTATACAAAAATACAAATAGTTTGAATAATCTAAAGAGCATAAAGTTCAAAGACAATACTGACTACAGGAAAATATTTTCAACATTCAAATAGATAAGCATTAATAACCAATGAAAGAGTCCCTAGAAATCAGTAAGAAGTGAAAAAAAAAGTCTTCTAAAAATAGACAAAGGAATTCACAAAAGAAATATATGTCTAATCAGTATTTTTTATAGTATACTGAATTTATATTGTAATTTGGAATATGCAATTTTTTAAAATAATGAGTTATTTTTAATTTATTTGCAGAAATGAAAAAGCAGAATAATACTGCATTTTGACAAGGGTGTGTGAAGGGAAACAGACTGTCATTAAGAAGACACCTGGACAGACTTTTTGAAGTATTGTGCTTTGGTACTTATCAAAATTTTACTTGTGCCCTCTATTATAACCTACAAAATCCACTTTTAGGAATATATGCAATAAGCATCTTGCAATATCCACATAGAAGACTGTTCATTGCAGCAGCTGAGGGTAAACACATGGCCAAGAACAGCTGAGTTCAGTTCAGTTCAGTTGCTCCGACTCTTTGCAAGCTCATGAACCACAGCATGCCAGACCTCCCTGTCCATCAAAACTCCCGGAGTTTACCCAAACTCATGTACATTGAGTCGGAGACACCATCCAACCATCTCATCTTCTGTCATCCCCTTCTCCTCCTGCCCTCTATCTTTCCCAGTATCAGGGTCTTTTCAAATGAGTCAGTTCTTCACATCAGGTGGCCGAAGTATTAGAGTTTCAGCTTCAACATCAATCCTTCCAATGAACACCCAGGACTGATCTCCTTTAGGATGGACTGGTTGGATCTCCTTGCAGTCCAAGGGACTCTCAAGAGTCTTCTCCAACACCACAGTTCAAAAGCATCAATTCTTCGGCGCTCAGCTTTCTTCATAGTCCAACTCTCACATTCATACATGACCACTGGAAAAACCATAGCCTTGATTAGATGGCCCTTCGTTGACAAAGTAACGTCTCTGCTTTTTAATGTGCTGTCGAGGTTGGTCATAACTTTTCTTCCAAGGAGTAAGAGTATTTTAATTTCATTGTGGCAATCATCATCTGCAGTGATTTTGGAGTCCAAAAAAATAAAGTCTGACACTGTTTCCCCATCTATTTCCCATGAAGTGATGGGACCAGATGCCATGATCTTAGTTTTCTGAATATTGAGCTTTAAGCCAACTTTTTCACTCTCCTCTTTCACTTTCATCAAGAGGCTTTTTAGTTCCTCTTCACTTTCTGCCATAAGAATGGTGTCATCTGCATATCTGAGGTTATTGATATTTCTCCCGGCAATCTTGATTCCAGATTGTGCTTCTTCCAGCCCAGCATTTCTAATGATGTGCTCTGCATATAAGTTAAATAAGCAGGGTGACAATATACAGCCTTGATGTACTCCTTTTCCTATTTGGAACCAATCTGTTGTTCCATGTCCAGTTCTAACTGTTGTTTCCTGACCTGCATACAGGTTTCTTAAGAGGCAGGTCAGGTGATCTGATATTCCCATCTCCTTCAGAATTTTCCACAGTTTATTGTGATCCAAACAGTCAAAGTAGATGAGTAAATAAACAATATTACAGCTATAGTGTGCAATTCTATGAAAGCTATTTTGTGGTAGAAAAATAGATACTGGTGTTAAAAGATTAGCAAGATACATTTTAGTAAAGCAGAACAATTTTATATATAAATATATACAAGAAAAGATCAAGAAGTAGACATAGAAGAACATTAAACAGTAGTTACTTTGGCCACCTGATGCAAAGAGCCAACTCATTGGAAAAAACCCTGATGCTGGGAAAGATTGAGGACAGGAGGAGGAGGGGACAAAAGAGGATGAGATGGTTGGATGGCATTACTAACTAATAGGGATGAGTTTGAGCAAACTTTAGGAGACTGTGAAGGACAGTGAAGCCTGGAGTGCTGCAGTCCATGGGTTCGCAAAGAGTCGGACATGACTTAGAACTAAATAGCAACTTCTTCAAAACAGTGGAGTAAAGGATTATGTTGGGCTTCCCTGGTGGCTCAGATGGTAAAGCATCTGCCTGCAGTGCGGGAGACCTGGGCTCAATCCCTGGGTCAGGAAGATTCCCGGAGAAGGAAATGGTAATACAGACACTCCAGTATTCTTGCCTGGGAAATCCCATGGATGGAGGAACCTGGCAGGCTATAGTCCCCAGGGTTGCAAAGAGTTGGACATGACTTAGCAACTAAAAAGAACAACAAAGGACTGGAACTGTCGCTTACTATCTATATTTTTTATGTTTGACTTTTTAAAAATGACTACAAGTGATAACCAGCAGAAAAGTTTTTACAGTGGTGACAAGTGCTTACTTAACCAAGGTCAATAATTCAGTCATTTAAAGCAAAGGTATACTGGGTGGTAGTGTGATCATGGTTTCCTGGAGCTTTTCTTCTGTCAGTTCAGTTCAGTTGCTCAGTCGTGTCCGACTCTTTGCGACCCCATGGGCTGCAGCACACCAGGCCTCCCTGTCCATCACCAACTCCCGGAGTTTACTCAAACTCATGTCCATCCAGTCGGTGATGCTGTCCAACCATCTCATCCTCTGTCATCCCCTTCTCCTCCAGCCTTCAATCTTTCCCTTCTGTGGATAGGCTTATTCAGGTAAATCAGGTAAGGGTCTCGACACTTAGATCGGCCTTGTTCCTCTCTTCACCCTCAGGCTCTATTTCCTTGCCTGCCTTACACAATGATGCTCCACCTTGGGTATTTCCTACCATCTAGATCCAATCTTCCTATTACTGATGTCAGATGTCTAGCTCTCTCATCTAGGGATTGCTCTCAATACTGCATAAAGACTTTTCAAGTAACAGGACTGGTAAAAGTATGACTGTTTAACATTTATAAACCAAGGAGGAAATTTTACAGAATATACATCAAAAGAAGTGCACAGGCTGCTCAGCTTGGTGCTGTGTGATGACTGAGACGGGTGGGATGGGGGGTGGGTTGGAAGGAGGCTCAAGAGGGACTGGATATATGTGTATGTAAAGCTGATTCACTTTGTTGTACAACAGAAGCTAACACCACTGTAAAGCAATTACACTCCAATTTAAAAAAAAAAAATTAGGGGAAGAGAGGAAAAAAAAAGTATTGGATGCATTTCATAGCATGATTTCAAAAACAAATACTTAACTTTTCACTGAATAAAAGTAATACATATTTCTCACATGAGTACTTCAGGAAACAGGTTAAAAACTTTGAGAAATAGTTCTCTACATTCCAAAAACAATTAAAGAAAGACTGTGATTGACCCAGAGGGCTGGGACTTGGGGGACGTGGGAGTGAGGGGTTATATGTATACTTATGGCTGATGCATGTCGTTTGTATGGCAGAAAACAACACAACATTGCAAAGCAGTTATCCTCCAATTAGAAGGAAATTAAAGAAAGAAAATAACTATCTGAAAGGGAGGATTTTATTAAGAAGGATACAAAATTAAAGAAGAAATTAAAAGGTGGTAAATGTGAAGTGAAAGAGTTCATTTAAGATATCAAAGTTAAGAATACAAACACCCCAGAAATAAAAATGATATAGAAACACAAAAACAATAAAAGATATACCATTTTTAAAAAAGAATTGGAACATGAAAGAAAGACTTATAAAAATCCAAAACTTTAAATGCCAAAAGACAAAGAAACAAGACAAAGAAAGAAAGGAATATATGGAGGTAGACCAGAGTCAACATAAGCTTGACCAGCAAAGGAAGTCAAACAAAAGGGATCGGAATAACACTAAAATATGAGATAGAACATGTTTCTGAATTAAAAAGAGACCTGATTCTGAGGGTCAAAGGGGCATACTGTGTTACAGGGGAAAGCATTTGTTTCAGCTATATTCTGGTAAGGCTGCTCACCTTTAACAATGGTGAAGCAGAAATCAGCACAACATGGTAAAGAACTCTTTCTCCAGTTTGAATTTAAAACAGAAGAAACATAGAAATAAAGAAGCATTCAGTCAAGAGAAGCAGTTCACCCACCAAGGAGGAAAGTCAGAGTGGACTCAGATTTCTTCACAGCAATATTTAGTATCCCCAAACATAGCTCAGCGGGTAAAGAATCCACCTGCAATGCAGGAGGCCCCAGTTCGATTCCTAGGTCGGGAAGATCTGCTGGAGAAGGGATGGGCTACTCACTCCAGTATTCTTGGGCTTCTCTGGTGGCTCAGCTGGTAAGAATCCACCTGCAATGTGGGAGACCTGGGTTCAATCTCTGGGTTGGGAAGATCCCCTGGAGAAGGGAACAGGCTACCCACTCCAGTATTCTAGCCTGGAGAATTCCATGGCTTGTATGTCCATGGGGTTTCAAAGAGTCATACAGAACTGAGCGACTTTCAGTTTGAAAACTGTGAGCGCAAAAGTTTATGCGCTCATAAGCCCTTAGGGCTTTTATGCCACAAGCCCTTCTTGTGGCATAAAAAAACTACGTGAAAACCCACAGCAAACATTATCCTCAATGGTGAAAAACTGAAAGCATTTCCTCTAAAGTCAGGAACAAGACAAGGGTGCCCACTTTCACCATTACTATTCAACATAGTTTTGGAAGTTTTGGCCACAGCAATCAGAGCAGAAAAAAAAATAAAAGGAATCCAAATTGGAAAAGAAGAAGTAAAACTCTCACTATTTGCAGATGACATGATCCTCTACATAGAAAACCCTGAAGACTCCGCCAGAAAATTACTAGAACTAATCAATGACTATAGTAAAGTTGCAAGATATAAAATCAACACACAGAAATCCCTTGCATTCCTATACACTAATAATGAGAAAACAGAAAGAGAAATTAAGGAAACAATTCCATTCACCATTGCAACGGAAAGAATAAAATACTTATGAATATATCTACCTAAAGAAACTAAAGACCTATATACAGAAAACTATAAAACACTGGTGAAAGAAATCAAAGAGGACACTAATAGATGGAGAAATATACCATGTTCATGGATTGGAAGAATCAATATAGTGAAAATGAGTACACTACCCAAAGCAATTTATAGATTCAATGTAATCCCTATCAAGCTACCAATGGTATTCTTCACAGAGCAAGAACAAATAATTTCACAATTTGTATGGAAATACAAAAAACCTCGAATAGCCAAAGCAATCTTGAGAAAGAAGAATGGAACTGGAGGAATCAACCTACCTGACTTCAGGCTCTACTACAAAGCCACAGTTATCAAGACAGTATGGTACTGGCACAAAGACAGAAATATAGATCAATGGAACAAAATAGAAAGCCCAGAGATAAATCCACGCACATATGGACACCTTATCTTTGACAAAGGAGGCAAGAATATACAATGGATTAAAGACAATCTCTTTAACAAGTGGTGCTGGGAAATCTGGTCAACCACTTGTAAAAGAATGAAACTAGAACACTTTCTAACACCATACACAAAAATAAACTCAAAATGGATTAAAGATCTAAACATAAGACCAGAAACTATAAAACTCCTAGAGGAGAACATAGGCAAAACACTCTCTGACATACATCACAGCAGGATCCTCTATGACCCACCTCCCAGAATATTGGAAATAAAAGCAAAAATAAACAAATGGGACCTAATTAACCTTAAAAGCTTCTGCACATCAAAGGAAACTATTAGCAAGGTGAAAAGACAGTCTTCAGAATGGGAGAGAATAATAGCAAATGAAGCAACTGACAAACAACTAATCACAAAAATATACAAGCAACTCCTACAGCTCAACTCCAGAAAAATAAATGACCCAATCAAAAAATGGGCCAAAGAACTAAATAGACATTTCTCCAAAGAAGACATACAGATGGCTAACGAACACATGAAAAGATGCTCAACATCACTCATTATCAGAGAAATGCAAATCAAAACTACTATGAGTTACCATTTCACACCAGTCAGAATGGCTGCGATCCAAAAGTCTACAAGTAATTAATGCTGGAGAGGGTGTGGAGAAAAGGGAACCCTCTTACACTGTTGGTGGGAATGCAAACTAGTACAGCCACTATGGAGAACAGTGTGGAGATTCCTTAAAAAACTGGAAATAGACCTGCCTTATGATCCAGCAATCCCACTGCTGGGCATACACACTGAGGAAACCAGAAGGGAAAGAGACACGTATACCCCAATGTTCATCGCAGCACTGTTTATAATAGCCAGGACATGGAAGCAACCTAGATGTCCATCAGCAGATGAATGGATAAGCAAACTGTGGTACATATATACAATGGAGTATTACTCAGCCATTAAAAAGAATAGATTTGAATCAGTTCTAATGAGGTAGATGAAACTGGAGCCTATTATACAGAGTGAAGTAAGCCAGAAAGAAAAACACCAATACAGTATACTAACGCATATATTTGGTATTTAGAAAGATGGTAACAATAACCCTGTGTACGAGACAGCAAAAGAGACACTGATGTATAGAACAGTCTTATGGACTCTGTGGGAGAGGGAAAGGGTAGGAAGATTTGGGAGAATGGCATTGAAACATGTAAAATATCATGTATGAAATGAGTTGCCAGTCCAGGTTCGATGCACGATACTGGATGCTTGGGGCTAATGCACTGGGACGACCCAGAGGGATGGAATGGGGAGGGAGGAGGGAGGAGGGTTCAGGATGGGGAACACATGTATACCTGTGGCGGATTCATTTTGATATTTGGCAAAACTAATACAATATTGTAAAGTTTAAAAATAAAATAAAATTTAAAAAAAAGAAAACACACAAAAAAAATTACATTAAACTGAAAAAAAAAAAACAAAACAAAACAAACGTACTTGATGTGACATTCTCACCAAACAAGTGCTGTAATGGAAATAATTGAAGAAGGAAGAATTCATGGCATAAAAGTATTTGTGATTTGCACTGAATTTTATTAGATTACAGAAACAAAGCTGTTATAAACATTGAGATGTGTTGTATTAGTTAGAATATAGCTAAGGAAAATGGGCAATGGTGGGAAAAAGCAATCAGAAAAAATTGCAAACATGCTAATTTCTTAAACTTTCATATCAGGAGTTAAAAGATATTATTTACTCCTGATGTTCCAAATTTCCTTATGATATTTCCCTTCTATCTGAAAAAGTTCCTTTAGTAAATCTTTAGCTATGATGTAAGGTTGGTTTAACATTAGAAAAAATATGAGTCATCATATATTAATATATTAAAATTGAACAATCACATGATCATCTCAGTAAATGCAGGAAAAAATATTTTACAAACTTCAACACCCATTTGTGATAGAAACTCTTGTAGACCCTCCTCAATCTAACAAAAAGACATTTATAAATAAAATCCAAAAGCTAGAAATCTACTAAATATTAGTGAGAGGAATTAAAGACTACTAGATAAAAGGAGAGATATACTGTGTCCAGAAATCAGAAAATGCAAAATTGTTAAAATGAGATATCAGTAACCTCACATTAATCTATAGATTTGATGCAATTCCAAAATCTCAAGTGTTTCCTGTATAAATTACACACAGAATGTAAAATTTACAAAAAAATGCAGAAAACCCAGAGTAACCAAAAGTAAAGAAAAAATAAAATTGAGAGTCTTTTGAAAAAGAAAAACAAAGTTGGAAGTATTAAATTCCCACTTAGTATCAAATTTACACTCAGAATAAAGCTACTGTAATCAAATTAGTCTGGTATACAGAACAGTTGAGTCCAGAAATAGACCTACACATACACAGCTCATTGAGTACCAACATAAGAGCCAATGTATTTCAGTGTGGAAAGGATTTTTTTTCACAAATGGCACTAGAAAGTGGATGTTCACATACAAAAACAAAAGAAAGAACTTCAACACTCATCTTACAACCACATCCAAAATTTAACTCAAAAAAGATCATAAACCTAAATGTATGAGAGAAAGTTTTAAAACATCTAGAAGAAAACATAGGAGAGAAATGTTATTACCTTTAGTTACACTAGATTTCTGTAAAAGCATAAGCCATAAAAGTGAAAAAATAATAAGTCGGACTTTTAAAAATTAAAGAGTTTGCTAAATGCATGCAACAAAACAGAAACAGACTCACAGAGAAAACAAACTAGTAGTTACCAGTGGGAGATATAAAGGGGGAGGGGCAAGAAACAGGCATGGGTTTAAGGGATGCAAACTGCTATGTAAAAAATCAGTACGCTACAAGGCTATATTGTACAGCACAGGAAATATAGCCATTGTTTTGAAATAACTTTAAATAGAGTATAGTCTGTAAAAACGTTGAACCACTATGTTGCATCACTTCAGTTCAGTTCAGTCGCTCAGTCGTGTCCGACTCTTTGCGACCCCATGAATCACAGCACGCCAGGCCTCCCTGTCCATCACCAACTCCCGGAGGCCACCCAAACCCATGTTCATCGAGTTGGTGATGCCATCAGCCATCTCGTCCTCTGTCGTCCCCTTCTCCTCCTGCCTTCAATCCCTCCCAGCAACAGAGTCTTTTCCAATGAGTCAACTCTTCGCATAATGTGGCCAAAATATTAGAGTTTCAGCTTTAGCATCAGTCCTTCCAAAAAACACCCAGGACTGATCTCCTTTAGGATGGACTGGTTGGATCTCCTTGCAGTCCAAGGGACTCTCAAGAGTCTTCTCCAACACCACAGTTCAAAAGCATTAATTCTTTGGCGCTCAGCTTTCTTTACAGTCCAACTCTCACATCCATACATGACCACTGGAAAAACCATAGCCTTGACCAGACGGACCTTTGTTGGCAAAGTAATGTCTCTGCTTTTTAATATGCTGTCTAGGTTGGTCATAACTTTCCTTCCAAGGAGTAAGCGTCTTTTAATTTCATGGCTGCAATCACCATCTGCAGTGATTTTGGAGACCAAAAAAATAAAGTCAGACACTGTTTCATACCTGAAACTAATATTGTAAATCAAATATACTTTAATAAAAAAATTAAGTTTGTTCTTAAAAACACACTTAAGACAATAAAAAGATGAACTGTAGACTGTGATAAAATATTTGCAAAGCATATAGCTGACAAAGGATTTGCTTCAATAATATATAAAGAACTCAAAACTCAAAAAGACAAATAAGCTAAATTTTAAAATGGGAAAATTTTTGAAAAGACACTTCATCAAATAAAATAGATAAATGGTAAGTGAACATATACAAAGATGCTCAACATCATTAGTCATTAGGAAAATGCAAGTTAAACCACACTGCTATACCACAAAACACACATTAGAATTAAAAACAAAAAAACAAAACACTTAAAATACCCAATGCTGGTGAGAATGTGGACCACCTAGACCACTCATAGTTGCTGATGGAAATGCAAAGTAGTACATCCACACACAAAAATACAGTTTGGCAGTTTCCACTAAATGAAATATACTCTTATCATACAACTTAGAGACCTCTCTCCTAAGTAGTTACTCAGAAGAAACAGCATATGTCCAAACAAAGACGTGTATTTGAATGTCATACTTACATTTTTCAGTGACCCCAAATTTGCAAACAACCCAAATATCCATCAACTAATGAATATGACCAACTAAGATCGGCCATGCATGGGATTGAGAAAGAGCTATCATAAACAAATTGTTTTATAGTCATGAACTGGAATACTTTGGCCACTTGATGAGAAGATTGGAAAAGATCCTGATGCTGGGAAAGACTGAAGGCAGGAGGAGAAGGGGACGATAGAGGATGAGATGGTTGGATGGCATCACTGATTCAATGGACATGAGTTTGAGCAAGCTCTGGGAGATGGTGAAGGACAGGGAAGCCTGGCATGCTGCAGTCCATGGGGTCGCAAAGAGTCAGACACAGCTGAGCAACTGAACAACAATATCAATGGAATACTAAGTGAATAAGTCCAGACACAAAAAAACTGCATGTTGTATGATTCCATTTATACAAAATTCTGGAAAGGGAAAAAGTGCAATGACAAAAAGCCCTGTAGAGGTTGCCAGGGGGCAGGTGTAGGGAGAGGCCATTGAATGGAGAACCAGAGGGAACGTTCTGGAGTGGAAGATGTGTTCTAGATCATGACTGTGCTGTATATAATACAACTATAAAATAAAATATATTTTGGTATAATTACACAAAAATACAACTTATAAATTGTGTTTTTGTGTAACTACATAAGATAAAACAATAAGAATTTTCAAAACTCAGAATTACAAACTTAAAATTGGAAAATTTTATTATATTCATATTTACTTCATTAAAGGTAATTATTCTTAAAAGTTGGAAATTAGAAGGTCATATTCTACTATAAGATACATTTTATAATGAAAGTCTAATCTCATAGATAGGATGCTTTATATTATTTGTAGATTATTATTGCAACCTTAAAGAACCATAGGAATCCTCCAAAACTAACAGAAACAATGAGAATTCAGTAACATGACTAGCTATGAAACTAAAACACAAATATGTTGAGCTTTCTTATACGCAAATAATTAGTGAAAATCTATAATGAAGGAAACATCACATTTAAGAATTCACAAATATATATATTTTTTAAATATGCAACTCATATATAAAGTTTTAAATAACTCCTGAGGACAAAAGAAAAAAAATGAATAACAATAAAAAATGTACCTTGTTCTTGGTTCCAAAACTTTGGATTAAAAGTCTTTCTTCTCCCTAAATCAAGTTACAACTTAACTGGAATCTCAATGAGTAATCTCATATATGTTTTCTCATTTTGAATGTGATTAATAAGCTACTTAAAATGATTGGAGACAAGATAAATTATTTAATAAATGTAATTGGGATAACTTTAAAGCTTTAGGAAAATATGTTTACATATATACTTTGATCCTTAAATAGCAGTAAATTCTGTTCACATCATTATATGCT
Source organism: Bubalus kerabau (assembly GCF_029407905.1). Lineage (NCBI taxonomy): Eukaryota > Metazoa > Chordata > Mammalia > Artiodactyla > Bovidae > Bubalus > Bubalus kerabau. The sequence goes on from NC_073625.1 coordinate 56,474,309, forward strand.
AAAAATAAAATCATAAATTTTAGAGGAAAATATGATTATTTTTTTATTAACCTAGGGTTGGGAAAATCTACTTAAGTTTATATAAAGTTCAAAATTCAGAAAGATAAGAACTATTAAATTTGATTATATGAAAAATTTAACTATCTGTGATGCAAAAACTTACCATAACTAAATTCAAATGATAAATGACAAATTGGGTTAAAAAAAAAATTGGCAACAAATGACCAAGAGCTAATTTCTCAGAAAACTAAGATCATGGCATCTGGTCCCATCACTTCATGAGAAATAGTTGGGGAAACAGTGGAAACAGTGTCAGACTTTATTTTTGGGGGCTCCAAAATCACTGCAGATGGTGATTGCAGCAATGAAATTAAAAGACGCTTACTCCTTGGAAGGAAAGTTATGGCCAACCTAGACAGCATATTGAAAAGCAGAGACATTACTTTGCCAACAAAGGTCCGTCTAGTCAAGGCTATGGTTTTTCCAGTGGTCATGTATGGATGTGAAAGTTGGACTGTGAAGAAAGATAAGTGCAGAAGAATTGATGCTTTTGAACTGTGGTGTTAGAGAAGACTCTCGATAGTCCCTTGGACTGCAAGGAGATCCAACCAGTCCATCCTAAAGGAGATCAGTCCTGAGTGTTCATTGGAAGGATTGATGCTGAAGCTGAAACTCCAATACTTTGGCCACCTCATGCGAAGATTTGACTCATTGGAAAAGACCCTGACACTGGGAGGGATTGGGGGCAGGAGGAGAAGGGGACAACAGAGGATGAGATGGCTGGATGGCATCACCGACTCGATGGACATGAGTTTGAGTGAACTCCAGGAGTTGGTGATGGACAGGGAGGCCTGGCATGCTGCGATTCATGGAGTGGCAAAGAGTCGGACACAACTGAGCGACTGAACTGAACTGAACTGAACTGAATTTTTAGAAAATTAAAATTACTCTTACAAGTTAATAAAGAAGAGACAACCAACCAATAGAAAATATGGCAAAGAACATAAAGAAGTAATAGTAAAGGAGGAAAAAGTACAAATGGTATATAAAGTGAGATGATGTTCATCTCACTTCACTTACACATAAATAAATTAAAATTCAGTAGTAATGAGGTGCCCAAAGAAAAAGAAAAGCAAGAAGGCAAAGTAGTTACCTGAAAACTACTATTGAAAAGTAGGCTTTACAAATAGCTGAAAAAAGAAGAGAAGTGAAAAGAAAGGGAGAAAGGGAAAGGCACATCCAACTAAATTCAGAGTTCCGAAGAAAAGGGGAGACATGAAGCCCTTCTTCAGTGAATAGTGCATAACACTAGAAGAAAACAACAGAAGGGGAAATGCTAGAGATCTCTTCAGGAAAATTGGAAATATCAAGGGAACATCTTGCCCAAAGATGGGCACAATAAAGGACAGAAGCCATAGAGACTTAGAAGACACTGAAGAGATCAAGAAGAGATGGAAAGGATACATGGAAGAACTAAACAAAAGAGATCTTAATGAACCAGATTAGTACTATGGTGTGGTTAGTCACCCAGAGCCAGACATTCTGGAGTGCGAAGTCAAGTGAGCCTTAGGAAGCTCTGCTGTTAATAAAGCTAGTGGCTGCAATGAAATTCCAGCAGAACTATTCAAACCCCCAAAGAATGACGCCATCAAGGTTTTGCATTCAATATGTCAGCAAATCTGGCAGACCCAGCAGTGGCCACAAGACTGGAAAAGGTCAATTCTCATCCCAATTCCCAAGAAGGGTAGTACCAAAGAATGTGCTAACCATAGGAAAATTGCACTCATCTCCCATGCTAATAAGATCATGCTTAAAATCTTGCCTGCTAGGTTTCAGCATTATGTGAACCAAGAACTTCCAGATGTTCAAATAGGGTTTAGAAAAAGAAGAGGAACAGATCAAATTGCCAACATTCGCTAGATCATACAGAAAGCAAGGGAATTCCAGAAAATCATCTACCTCCGTTTCATTGACTATGCTAAAACTTTTGACTGTGTGGATCATAACAAACTGTGGACGGCTCTTAAAGAGATGGGATTACCAGACCATCTTACCTGTCTCCTGATAAGCCTGTAGGCGGGTCAAGAAGCAACAGTTAGAACCCTGTATGGAACAATTGATTCGTTCAAAATCGAGAAAGGATATGACCAAGCTGTCTGCTGTCACCCTGTTTGTTTAATCTATATGCTGAGCACATCGTGAGAAATGCTGGGCTGGATGAGTTACAAGCTGAAATCAAGATAGGTGGGAGAAACATCAACAACCTCAGATATGCAGATGATACCACTGTAATGGCAGAAAGTGAAGAGGAACTAAACAGCCTCTTGATGAGAGTGAAGGAGGCGGTTGAGAGAGCCAGCTTAAGACGAAACATTAAAAAAAAACCCTAAGATCATAGCATATGGCCCCACTACTTCATGGCAAATAGTAGGAGAAAAGGTGGAAGTAGTGACAGATTTCCTCTTCTTGGACTCCAAAATCACTGTGGCCGCTGATTGCAGACATGAAATCAGAAGATGATTGCTTCTTGGAAGGAAAGCAATGACAAACCTAAACAGTATGTTGAACAGCAGAGACATTACTCTGCCAACAAAGATCCATATGGTCAAGCCCTGTGGTCTTCCCAATGGTCACATACATAAGGAAGAGAGCCGGACTATAAAGAAGGCAGAACGCCAAAGAATTGATGCTTTCAAACTGTGGTGCTGGAGAAGACTCCTCGAAAGTCCCTTGGACAGCGAGGAGATCAAACCAGTCAATCTTAAGGGAAATCAACCCTGAATATTTGTAGGAAGGACTGATGATGAAGCTGAAGCTCCGGTACTTTGGTCATCTGATGCAAACAGATGAGCATCAAAGGATTGATGCTTTTGAACTACAGTGTTGGAGAAGACTCTTGAGAGTCCCTTGGACAGTAAGGAGATCAAACCAGTCAATCCTAAATGAAATCAGTCTTGAATATTCACTGGAAGGACTGATGCTGAAGCTGAAGCTCCAATACTTTCACCATCTAATGCAAATAACTGACTCACTGGAGAAGACCCTGATGCTGGGAAAGATTGAGGGCAGGAGGAGAAAGGATGAGATGATTGGATGGCATCACTGACTTGATGGACATGAGTTTAAGCAAGCTCTGAGAGTTGGTGATGGACAGGGAAGCCTGGTGTGCTGCTGTCCATGGAGTCACAAAGAGTCAGACAGGACCGAGCATTTGAACTGAAATGAACTGATGCGAACAGATGACTCATTGGAAAAGTCCCTGATGTTGGGAAGGATTGAGGGCAGAAGGAGAAGAGGGTGTCAGAGGATGAGATGGCTGGACGGCATCACCAATGCAATGGACATGAACTTGGGCAAACTTCAGGAGATGGTGAGGGACAGGGATGCCTGGCGTGCTGCTGTCCATGGGGTCACAAAGAGTCAGACAGGACTGGGCTACTGAAAACAACAGCAATAAGGGATGAGGTGCCGTTTTCACATAGACAGGAAGCCAAAATTTTGTTAATATTTGGCCATGTCCATTGCATGCCTCCTGATGAAATAAGAAATAGGACACAAAGCTTTATAATTAGGGGCAGCAGAAGATGCCATTTATGGGAGTAATTACCCCATTGAGTGTTAGCATAGTCCCTGCCTCACCCAAATGGTAGGAGATGCAGAGAGAGCCCTGGGCACCTTCAGCCTAAACCAGAGAACCCCAGGTTCACCTACAAGAGGCTTAAAGAAAGCTTTGGGAAAGCTCTGCTGCAGTGGTTCTCAGACTTCAGTGAGCATTAGAATCACATGGAGGGCTTGCTAAAACTCAGATTTCTGGGTCCTGGCATGGGAATTTAGGATTCAGGAGGTCTAGGGTGGAAGCTGAGAACTTGCATTATACCAAGTTCCTAGGAGGTACTGATGCTCCTGGGCCAGGGACTGCACTTTGAGAACCTCTGGTCTATTAAATATCCTTTGTCCTGCTTGCTTGCCATTTCAGTGTTAAAATGAAATAAAAGCAACATTAATCAGAGTCCCATTCTTCCCTGCCAGTCTTCACAGCCAGACCATCTCTTTGTGGTCTGGCTTAGTTTACCAATTGGAAAAGACTTGGATAAAAATATAATAATAATACTTACCCTTAGTATTAGTGAAAAGATAAACATATGCAGCTGTTTTCAATTTGGCAATACTTCTCAAAATTCACATGCATATATCCTGGGCCCAGAAATTCCACATCTAGGTATTTATCCTTCACATATGCTCCAACCAAAACACACAAAGAGAATATGTACTAAGATGTTTATTGTAGCCTATTGACAACAGCCTAAAAACTGGAAACAACTTCAATGTCAGTCAACTGGGAATTGTTTCAATAAATTAGGGTACATCTCACGGGAATACTTTGCAGCCATTAGGATGAATGTGGTAGATTGATCATACTGAAATGGAAGAATGCCCACAATGTTTAATTAAGTGCAAGAAAGAAACCGCAGAATGGTACATGGAATGAGATCTATTTTATGTCAAAATTAAATAGATATATCTTGGGACTTCCCTGGTGGTCCAGTGGCTAAGACTCCGTGATCCAAGCAGAGGGCCTGGGTTCCATCCCTGGTCAGGGAACTTGATCCTACATGCCACTGCTAAAGACCCTGGGTGCCACAACTGAAAAAAGATCCTGTGTCCCACAACTAAGAACTAGCACAGCCAAATAAATAATTTTTTTAAAGATACGTAGAAAATCCCATGGGCAGAGGAGCCTGGTAGGCTGCAATCCATGGGGTCGCGAAGAGTCGGACATGACTGAGCGACTTCCCTTTCACTTTTCACTTTCATGCATTGGAGAAGGCAATGGCAACCCACTCCAGTGTTCTTGCCTGGAGAATCCCAGGGACAGGGGAGCCTGGTGGGCTGCCATCTATGGGGTCGTACAGGGTTGGACACGACTGAAGTGATTTAGCAGCAGCAGCAGCAGAAGAAGATATGACATAGGATACATATAATATATATAAAGATATGGCTAATACATATACACACATATGTGTGCATGCAAAGGCTTCTGAAAAGATTCTTAGAAATTTAGCCCAGGGAGGGCTTCTCTGGTGGTCCAGAGGTTAAGAATCTGCCTTGCAATGCAGAGGACACTGGTTCAATCCCTGGCCCGGAAAGATCCCCCATACTGAGTGGCAAGTAAGCCCTTGGGCCCCATCCACCAAACCCATGCACCCTAGGGCCCATGCCCTGCAACAAGAGAAGCCACTGCAATGAGAAGCCTGTGCCCACAACTAGAGAATAGCCCCTGCTCCAGCCCCCAGACTAGAGAAAAGTCTGAGCAGCAAGGAAGACCTGGAGCAGCCACAAATAAATAAATAATAAGCATTAAAAAAAAAAAGACTTAGCCCAAGGAAAGGGGGCTGGAGCCTTGGGGAGACCAGGTATGACACTGAAAGACAATTACTTTAAAACTTTCCTGTTTGAATTATTTTACAACAAGCACATATGTGCTATCCTGTCTCATTTATTTTTAAACTACTATTTCAAAGTCAAATCAAGAGCAACAACTTAATGCCTTCAGCGCCTCAGCCTGAAACAAGTTTTATCTCTTGATTATCAATGCTCTCCAGGACCTCTAACTGGGAACAATTTCTTTGCCAAGTTTCTAATCACTGGGGACCACTGAGATTAATCAAACATTGACTCATAAAAAAGATAAAAATAAGATAGGAAATAAATAAATAAATGGAGAGGGACCCAGCGGGCCTATGTTCCTGCAACACCCTATCCTTTGTCCCATTTTAATTCTCTGTCCAACATCTTGAGGAAAAATTAGCATCATGCAATGGAACACGGGACTGTTAATCTATCTGCAGTTTCTCTGTTGACTCAATGCTCGCTTCAATAACTGTGAACCGAGTTGGTAGGACAGCTGTCTACATCATGTGGCCACCATTTCCATGGATTCTGGAAAAGGAACAGCAAAGACAATATATGTGCCAGTGTTATGATGATAATGCACACACCAGGTTTTGCTAAAAATACTGGGGACCTGGAATCCACTCATAGCAAGCAAGAGTGTACCTGAAATCAGCATTAGTTAAGAGTAGCAGGAAATTACCAAGTCGTGAAGACAAATTAATGAATTCTGGATCTGACATTCAGGACTTTCAGGCAGCTGGGTCAAGCTGGCATTTCGATATGCAAACCTACTGCTCCAAGGTATAAGGCCAGCTCTCAGGGGAGAGAGAGCAGGGCTAAAGGTACAATCCAATCTTAAACTTCTCTTTAGAGTTGTGAAAGCTTAAGCCATGAGATAAATATTTATATGCTCTGGACTTTTTAAATGGAAAAAAAAAAAATCCAAAAAGCTGTAATGGAGAAAAATCCTCTTTCACTCCTCAACCTGAAGGAATAAAATAAGGCTGAACATTTCAAAGAATCATACATTTTCTCATTCTCCCAAAAGCATATGGGGGAGGCCCTGGTACAATCTCTTAGTTACTCCATAAAGTTTGTATCCTTCGGTGGAAAATTCTGTAAACCTGAGTCACTGACATCAAAACAGACTCAAAATGTTACGTGTCAAGCAATATGAACTAAGAAGTTTATTCCATCCTGGAACCAGCTGTTCTTTTTCCTAGGCAGGCTGAAAACATCATGTGTTATGTGTCATATGTCAGGTGCCGTGAAATGTACATTTCTATTATGTAACTGTTTGATTTTGGTCACTCAAACCACCCTAAGTGTTTTCCTTAATCACCTTAAGAAAGGCTCATGGGCTTCCCTGGTGGCTCAGCAGTAAAGAATCCACCTGCCAATGCAGGAGACACGGGTTCGATCCCTGATCCGGGAAGATCCCACACGCTGCAGAGCAACTAGGTCTGCGCACCACAGCTACTGAGCCTGTGCTCTAGAGCCCGGGAACAGCAACCACTGAAGCCCACACCCTAGAGCCTGTTCTCCGCAACAAGAGAAGCCACTGCAATGAGAAGCCCGAGCATCGCCACTAGAGAAAAGTCCACGCATCCACAAAGAACCACGGCACAGTCAAAATAAATAAATGAAATGGAACAAAAGAGAGGCTCAAACTTGTTTAATTTTTTTACATCTATCCAACAAGTTAATTTCATTATGTTGTTCAGTCGCTATGTCATGTCTGACTCTAATATAATTTGATTATAGCACTATATTATTTGGGATCCGGGCCAGAACTCAGTTGATTGGAATTGGGAACGCCACAGAAAAGCAGCTGAACTACAAAGGAATCAGCGACTCCACTAATGCAAAAAGACTTTCTAATTAATAATCCCAGATAAATCTTGTGATCCTGGCTTCCTCTAAAGAACTCAAAGTGCTGTACAACAATTATTGAATGAACCACCCAAACAGCCTTGCACATCTGCAGGCAGAATGTACCGTAATAGTCACCTAATGGATTGGAAAAACTGGCACCACAGAAAGGTCATGTGAATATTACAAAATGAGTCAGGATGATAACAGAAAATAGTCCTCAATGACTCTGATCTGGTCACTGGCCCGAGCTGAATAAGCACCTTTGTTGTCTGTTTTAACTTTCTCCAGGTAATAGTGACTAGTAAATGATTTAATCTTCTCCCCATTTACTGCTCTTGGTCGGTTCTGTTTCGTTCCTCCTTATTTTTACTCTATAATAATGGAAATGATGCTAGCAATGTTTGAACGGCATCATATTTCACAAAGTGCTTTTCCAGTCACTCTCTCCTCTAATTAAGCAAACTCCATCTCTGCATTCTGCATTTCTCTACACCCTGACTCAAGTTGACTTGAAATTGTCAAAAGATACCATACATGAAATGTAACAGGAAGAGTGCAATTTCCTTCCAGCCACTGTTTTCCTGATAGACACTCAATAGGGATGCACCTGCCATCTTTTGTTCTTTCATTCATCAATCATTCACTGGGCACCACTGTGCATGAGACAAAGCTAAGTACTAAGGATATGAAGATAATTAAGACAGTGTCTTTAAATGAAGGGGCTTATCGTCTAAACACGGGAATAGATTGCAAATATAATATCACAGGTGTCTGAGTGGAGAAATGAATAACATGTTCTTAGAATATCAATGAGGGAGAAATAAGTCCAACTTGAGGGAGTCAGAAAAAGCTACTGCACTGAATTGCCTTCATTTCCCTTTTTCCCCCAAATTCTCTGTCCATCTGCCCTGGATCTCAGGGAACCAGTCACTGTGGATGGCACACTCCCTTGCTTGCCCTCCAGCTTTTGGCAGGTGCGGGCAATGGCTAGTTCCATCAGGAAGTCAGAGGACATGCAGAGATATGTAGGGTGTTTATTTTCCCAGATCCCTCCCTGACCAATTATAGTTTGACCGTGACCATATTACTCTATCAAAAGTCAGTATGCCTGCCCTAAAGTCACAAGTTCACTCTGGGTCATTGTCCCCTTACTTAGTTCCTCAGTCCAGTCCTGTCCTTACTAACTCCAGACAGCTTTGCCATATTTGTCTTATCTTTAAAGTAAAAGTGTTAGTCACTCAGTCATGTCCAACTCTTTGCAACCTCATGGACTCTTCTCTTCCAGGCTCCTCTGTCCATGGAATTCTCCAGGCAAGAATACTGGAGTGGATAGCCATTCCCTTCTCCAGGGGATCTTCCTGACCCAGGGATCAAACCCAGGTCTCCCACATTGCAGGCAGATTCTTTACTGTCTGAGCCACCAGATAGCCTTTGTATTATCTTAACCCTTGATCTTGAGTGAGAAGTGAGTGAAGTTGCTCAGTCGTGTCCAACTCTTTGTGACCCCATAGACAGTAGCCTACCAGGCTCCACCATCCATGGGATTTTCCAGGCAAGAATATTGGAGTGGGCTGCCATTTCCTTCTCCAGGGGATCTTCCCAACTCAGGGATGGAACCCAGGTCTTCTGCATTGCAGACAGACGCTTTACCATCTGAGCCACCAGGGAAACCCTTGATCTTAACTCTTTGTAAATAATTTAACTGTGAAGATTTTCAAGAAGGAGAATGGCTGAATGAGTTTTTAGTGGAGATTTATTAAGAAAGGATGACCCTGGAAGCAGGGGCTTCGTAATTCGAAGCTGCTGGGATCTTGAATTCATGATGGTAGTTCAGGATGGAAAAGGAACAATTGACTTTCGAGATATCTTTGGAAGTTGAATTGCTCGGCTCACCTAGATATTGAGGAGGGGGAGGGAATATGAGTGAAGTAGAAGGTAACTTCCAGCTCTTCAAAAATATGTTTCTTAAAAAATTTTAAAGTTATATTGGTGAGTGATATGTTTTTAATTGAAGATAATTTGGCAAAAAAAAAAAATGCTGCTGTTTATTAAATGCCCTGCCCTTGCATTTGGTAGGAAATCAACAGTGACCTTCAAGACGGTTTGCAACGCAAAATCTGCCAGCTGAGCACAGGTATTCTCAGGTGCACTTCTCTCACCATGGCCACAGATCCACCTGCCAGGGCCTCTCATGAAAGGTGTTCAGCCACCCAAAGCCATGTAGAATAGCAGAAAAGATCACACAGCTTTGGAGTCAATCTTATGCACTGAAGTCAATATATTTTGAAATTATCTATCTGAAATTATCCATCATTTAGTCTAAATATAATGGAATGTGGATGAGAACATACCATATTCTAGCATTTATATGAATGATAACAAAGCTGGTGTTATTATGCTAAGTGAAATAAGTCAGACAAAGAAAGACAAATACCATGTGATTGTTACATGTCCAAGATCATACTGCTCACTGTGGGGCAAGCCAATCAACTGAGCGACAAAGTATTGGGACAAGGAAAGATGATTTTATTCAGACCAAGATGGTGGACTACCTTCCCAAAGAACTATTCTGTCTGGGTTTTGATGCCAGTTTCTTTTATAGAGCAGAGAGGAGAAAGTGAGAAGGTAAAGTAAAAGAAGTGATTGCTGTTGTTTAGTCACTAAGTCATGTCCAGCTTTTTGTGACCCCATGGACTGCAGCATGCCAGGCTCCCCTGTACTCCACTATCTCCCAGAGTTTGCTCAAATTCACATCCATTGAGTTGGTGATGGTACCTAACCATTTCATCCTTTGCTGCCCCCTTCTCTTCTTGCTTTCAATCTTTCTCAACATTGAGGTCTTTTCCAATGAGTTGGCTCTTAGCATCAGGTAGCCAAAGTATTACAGCTTCAGCTTCAGCAACCCTGAATACTCAGGATTGATTTCCTTTACAACTGACTGCTTTAAGTTGTTGCAAATATTTCCTGGTTCCAGCCAGACTCTGGAGGGGATGCATTAATTTCTTCCTTCCTGAAGGCATTCATAGGTGGGTCTGGTCAGCATATTTTCTAGGAGCTTAAACAAAGGTATTTTAGCTTAATGCTCAGACATGGGAGGCAAGTTTCCAGGAGATGGGCCATTATATACACTTTAAGCTACAGGCAACATCTCTTCAGTGACTAACTTATATCAAAAACAATAGAATACAAACATTAAAGTAAAAGAAACAGATCCAATATGGAGTCAGATTGGTTCTTCCCTTTATGTAGTCTAACTTATACATGGAATCTAAAAAGACCAAACTCATAGAAACAGAGATCAGATTGGTGGTTGAGGGTTGGGTTTCAGTGAAGGGGTGGTCAAAAAGTTCAGACTTCTAAGTTAAACAATAAATAAAGTCTGGGAATGTAATGCACACCATAATGACTCTAGCCAATACTATATTGACTATTTAAAGTTGCTAAAAGAGTAAATCTTAAGAGTTCTTATTACAAAGGAAAAAACTGTACCTGGGTGAGGTGGTGGAAGGAAAGTGACTGCGGTGATCGCTTCATAATGCAGACATGTATCGAATCATAATGTTTGTATATCTGAAACATATACAGTGTTATATGCCAATTATATCTCAATAAAACTGGGGTGGGGAAGAATTCCTGTTATTGTTGCTTTCTGTCTAGGGCTCTGCTACTCCTGTAGCTGATCATCAAGAGGAAGTGAATGCCAACAGACCCAAGAGCTGGACTTGCGTGATCAGAGGCCCCCCATCCCCTCCCCCATCCTCAAAATACACATTCTGCCCACCATTCCCATTTGTTGTTCTTGTTCAGTCCTTAAGTCACGTCCGACTCTTTGCAACCCCATGGACTGCAGCACACCAGGCTTCCCTGTCCTTCACCATCTCCTGGAGTTTGCTCAAACTCATGTCCATTGAGTTGGTGATGCCATCCAACTATCTCATCTCTTCTCCTCATGCCCTCAATTTTTCCTGGCATTAGGGTCTTTTCTAATGAGTAGGGTCTTCACATCAGGTGGACCATTTCAAGGATTTAACCTTGAAAAAGTAATGTGTTACTGAGACCATCTGGACTGAACACCAGACTGAACACCATTAAGGCCTCTATATAGACTCTTAAGATTCCGGCAGGTAGTTTCAGAGATCTACTTGTCTTGCTGGCTGTCCTTGACAAGTCTCATATGTAAGTTCCCTTGCTTATTAAAACTGCCACCTGACAATCTCAAGGGGTCGGCCTCTTTTTTCAACTTCTCCTTGCCCTCTGGCTATGGAGACCAATTTCAGACTTCACCCAGGAAGCTCCCAAGGGTGCACACCCACAGCTGACCACTTAAAATTTCCATTAACCTCAAGAACACAAAGTGCAAACAAAGGCTGCTTTAATTTTATTGTCACACTATTTTTCACATGGCTGAAATTCCTAGAGAAATGCTTGTAAAATATACACTTACAAATACAGACCTAGGGGAGAGTGAAATTTCAGAGGTTATTAAAAAATACATCTTTCTTTCTGGAATATTAATAATTAGGTATTATAACCAAATTACAAATGCATTCCATTTCCATCAAAAATGGAAATTGGACCTTAACAAATATTCATACTCAAATAAAAACAGGAGCTCAAATAACCTTAATATTTCTTCCATTTATGAAATCAGAGAGAAAGGATTTTCTTAGGTCTGTATAACAAAAACCTTTTCTTCAAATAAAATCACTCTGAGTCCAGGGAGTAACATTTTGGAGGTATTCTGGCACAATGCAGCATGTGAAATGCAGGGGAAAAGAATGACACGTGCAAAAATGTGCATAGAAGGATAATGATAACACTATTCATTATAGCCGAAAAGCACATGCATTAATGATCAATAATAGAGAATTGGTTTAGTACATCTTGGATGCCAAGGTGATGGCTCTTTTGTTCAGTCTCATGTTGTTGTATTTAAGTCACTCGGTCATGTCCCACTCTTTGCAACCCCATGGACTGTAGCCCGCCAGGCTCCTCTGTCCATGGGATTTCCCAGGCATGAATACTAGAGTGAGCTGCCATTCCTTTTCCCAGGGGATCTTCCTAACCCAGGGATAGAACCTGAGTTTCCTGCATTGCAGGCAGATTCTTTACCACTGGGTCATCTGGGAAGCCCTCACGTAGCCAACTCTTATACCAGAGGCACAAATACAACGCTGGATATTGTCTACGGTCTACTCTTTTCTCAGGGTGAACTTCTCTCTGGAGTTCTTGATGCTCTTTCTTGTCTGCAGCCCTTGATCACTGCAAAGGCTTTCCTTAACACTGAATTTTGAAAAGAAAGATTAGTATCACTTCCAGAAGGCACAGGGGCTTCTTATGCAAATTATCCCCCACCACTAGCATCTAATTCTGCATTCCAAGAGAAAGGGCAAACTTGAAAAGTGACACAGCCCTTGAAATGTGACTCAGATTGAAAACATGTGTTTACATCTTTTGTTCTCTAGCTAAACATTGCTAAAGTGATGATTTTTTTTTTTTAACTCACCTGAATAGAAAGGAGATGAGGAGAGGAGACTACAGCCATCAAGCCTGGATGCCAAAAAATAGACAGCAAAGTTGTGACTGAGATAGAAAGAAATAGGTCATACATACAGGTTAGCAATTAGAAGGGCATGGGCCTTCTTAACAGAAGCACTGGACACAAGAAGAAAGTAAAGCGATGCCTTCATTTACCCTGAGGGAAAATGACATCCAACTGGGAATTCTATATTGAGCCACAGTCTTTATGAGAGTAAAATAAAGATTTTTTTTCCAGGCATGCAAAATTTCCAAAAGCATTTACCTCCTGTTCAGCTTTCCTCAGGAAGCTATCACAGTAAGTGTTATCGCTCATCAGAGAGTTCACTAAGAAAGCAAAAACAGAAACTCAGGGTCCATTTCAGAAGCAGCAACATAATTTGCAGGATGCAACCAGAGATAAAATGAAAATACCAGAATCCTTGCTCCAAATTTATTAAGGGTTTCAAGATGAAAACAGCAAGGCAGAAGCCTTCTAAGTGCAAATGCATGGGACACAGACCCCATGAAACCAGCCCTGGGTCCAATCCAGAATAGGGAAGAGAGAATTCCCAGGATGATGGTGAAGGGAGATCCCAAGACAGTAGCTTTGAAGCTAGTCTAGACAATCACCAGTGCACCAGGGAGCCCGAAAATGGGATCCCAGGTGGTGCCAGTAGAAAAGAAGTTGCCTGCTAACGCAGGAGATACAAGAGATGCAAGTTCAATCCCTGGATTGGGAAGATCCTTTGGAGGAAGAAATGGCAACCCACTCCAGTATTCTTGGCTGGGAAATGACATGGACAGAAGAGTTTGGTGGGCTACAGTCCGTGCGGTTGCAGAGAGTTGGACACTACTGAACACGCATACACTCTAGCAACTACTGTAGCAAGAAAGGTATCTTCGAGGAAAAGAATAAATTACTCAATGTGTTGTAAGGGATTAAGAGGACATTTCAACTTCTTGGGGGAAGTATATGGAAGAATTAATGATGGATGCAGCTTAAGCAACTTTCCAGTGAAATTCGTCACTGGCAAATGTCAATACTTTATGACAAACTTGCTGCGGAGCAAAGGCACGGTGCTCCAGAGCTGTGAAGACAGAGAAATAAGAGAATGACCTCCAAACACGCACAGTCGTGAGGACGTAAGTGTGAGTCAAAGCCCATCTTGGTAGAACAGTGGGACTTTTCTTGGAATTTGAGACGATGAGGGGCCTCCTGGCAAAATATAAAACGATATATACAAAGGTATGACAGAGCATAAACAATTCTGAACAAACCTGGATGAACTGAACTATTGGCTAATGAGGAATGCCAGAATGGAGAAATGTTCTCGATTTTTCCCTCATCCTCTTTCACAAATTTCCATTCCAAGATCAATGTGCTAGAAATATTAAATGCAAGTGAATGATTCCTATTTGGGATCCTATTAGGACCAGTAAAACAAGCACATTTTGTTTTGTGCATATTGATTCCAGTGTATTGATTTTAATTTATTTGCTATAATTAAACTTGTGTAATTATCACAAGGAAATTCAGTGAAGACAGGCACAGGCATTTCTGTTTCGCCAGTTCTCTATGTTGCTGTGGAGTCTCTGTAGAATTCATTGAGCTTCTCTGGTGGCTTGAAGGCAGGCATTCAGGGTCAAAGCAGAAGGTTCCCCAATAGCAAGGGAAGAAAGTAAGAAGCACAATTCAGGGCAGAATTATTTTTCCTTTCAAAGTAGCTTTATTACTGTTCTTATGATACATGCTGATTTTTTTTTTGAAAGTTCTATTAGTAAAGGAAATCTTAAAGGAGAAATTAAAAAGTAATCCCAAATCCCACCATTTGAGAGGTAAGCCCTATTTGCTTTTACCAGTTATCCTGCTGGACCATCTCCCTGTGTGCATAAATACAAAGAGATGAAGACAAATACTAACACAAATGGTAAAAGTGCATGTTACTCTGTGATCCACTTCATTCATTCTATGCTACATCATGGGTATTTTTACATGTCAAAATAATTATTTCTGTATCATTGTTTTAATAAGTGCATAGTATACCATCTTATGTATACAATAACTTATTTTAAAAATACTTCTCTTGCTGAGTGTACTCCCAATTTGTCTTTACTATAAAAATACCTACAGTAACTTAAGCACACATCATGGGTGCATGCTAAGTTGCTTCAGTCATATCCAACTCTGCAACCCTATGGACTATAGTCCGCCAGGCTCATCTGTCCATGAGGATTCTCCGGGCAATCTGGAGTGAGTTGCCATGCCCTCCTACAGGGAATCTTCCAGACCCAGGGATTGAACCCAAGTCTCTAATGTCTTCTGCATTGGCAGGCAGGGAAGCTCAAGTACACATTAGTCATGTCTGACTCTGCCACCCCCTGGACTGTAGCCAGCCAGGGCCCTCCATCCATGGGATTTTCCATGCAAGAATACTGGAGTGGGTTGCCATTTCCTTCTCCAGGGGATCTTCCTGTCCCAGGGATCGAACCCTGGTCTCCCACATTTCGGGCAGACTCCTTGCCATCTGAGCCACCAGGGAATTTTAAGTACACATCATACTTCTCTAATTATCTCCTTCAGGTAAATTTCAGTAAGCGGCTTTGTTGGCTCAAAATGAACAAAACTGCCATCTGTCATCCAAAGCTGGTTTTTTAAAATCAATAAGTATATACAAATGCCAATAAGTATATGAAAAGATATTCAGCATGATTAGCCATCAGGGAAATGCAAGTCAAAAACCACAGTGAGATATTACTTCATACTCACTATCACGGCTGTTCCCCAGACAGATAACTACCAGTAGTGGAGAAACTGGAGCCCTCAAACACTACTGGTGGGGATGTAAACTGGTGCAGCCACTTTGGACAACAGTCTGGCAGTTTCTCAAAAAGAGTTATTTGATGACTCAGTGACTGTACTCCTAGCTCCAAAAAATTAAAATCGAGGACCAAACAGATATTTGCACACAAACATTCATTGCAGCATCATTTGCAATGTAGTAACAAAAAGTAGTAACAACCCAAGTTTCCATCAACAGATATATGGATAAACAAAAGTGGTATATCGATACAGTTGAGTATTATTCATCCATAAAATCAAAAGAGGTTCTAATAGAGGCTGCACCATGGATGAGCCCTGGAAACATCATGCTAAGTGAAATTAGCCAGACACACAATGAGAGCTACGGCATGACTCTGCTGCTGCTGCTGCTGCTAAGTCGCTTCAGTCATGTCCGACTCTGTGTGACCCCAGAGACGGCAGCCCACCAGGCTCCCCTGTCCCTGGGATTCTCCAGGCAAGAACACTGGAGTGGGTTGCCATTTCCTTCTCCAATGCATGGAAGTGAAAAGTGAAAGTGAAATTGCTCAGTCGTGTCCAGCTCTTAGTGACCTCATGGACTGCAGCCTACCAGGCTCCCCCGTCCCTGAGATTCTCCAGGCAAGAACACTGGAGTGGGGTTCCATTTCCTTCTCCAATGCAGGAAAGTGAAAAGTGAAAGTGAATTTGTTCAGTCGGGTCCAACTTTTAGCGACCCCCATGGACTGCAGCCTACCAAGCTCCTCCGTCCATGGGACTTTCCAGGCAAGAGTACTGGAGTGGGGTGCCATGGCTTTCTCCGGATATATGTTATACCACAATGAAAAAAATGAAAACATGTTTAAGTTTTAAATTTTTAAAAAGGATTCAGTATGACACATGCTGTAATATGGATAAACCTTGAAAACATTTTGCAAAATAAAATAGGCTGGTCACAAAAGACAACATATTTATTGTATGATTTCAATCTATATAAAATATCTGGAATTGGCAAATCTACAGAGACACAGAGTAGATTAGTGGTTGTCTAGGGCTGGAGGTTGGAGATAAGGTGGGATGAAAAGAGGAGGGACTACTAATGGGTTAAGGGTTGTGTTTTTTTTAATGGGAGGGGGGCTGTGAAAATGTTCTGAAATTAATTGTGGTGAAGGTTGTGACTCTGTGAATATAAGAAAAACCACTGAAATATATACTATAAATAGGTGAATTGTATGCTATGTGAAATATATCCTAAGAAATCTGTTGGATTTTTTTATTGTAGATTTCTCTATGATGGAAGAGTTGAAACATTTTTTCCTTACATATTAGCCATTTTTGTTTATTCTATTGTAAATGGCTTGTTCATGTTCTTTGTTCTGGTGGTTTTGTTTTTGCTTTTATTAAAAATTCACTCAGAGTCTACATGGACAAGTGTTTTTTTTTAAAGTACATTATTTTCTGCTGGAAAATACTGCAGGTGGCATGCCTCAAGCCAGAAGAGAAGGCCAGTTCTGAAGCTGCTGACAGTCCAACAGGTGGAATTGATTTTATCTGCAGCAGAGTAAGCACAGCATGGAAGGGCAGCACATAGAGAACACTCCTTGAATTCTTCAGCTCCCTACGAGGTGTTTCACAAATATGACCTCATGTCATCCATCACACCCCTTTACAAAGGAAAGAGGTCAAGTTCTCCAAGGTTACACAGCCAGCTGTTGCAACTGGGATTTGAAACTAGTACTCTCTGCCTTCGAAGTTCTAGTCCATCCTAAGTGCCCACTGTAGAGTATTGATCATATAAGCATGACCAGCAATAGGAAGTTGAATGACGCCCTTTGTAATTTCTGAGTTCCTGACACTTAAAACTGTAGTAATACTGAGCAACAGCTGGCAATAGGAAACCGAAGCTGCCAAAATGTTCCATTTCCTTCACTGCTCCCAGGGACGCCATGTGGAGAAACTTACCAACACAAACATAAATCATTCAAGGTCCCTTGAATGTCCCTGTAGGGCATTATTGATATGAGACTCTCTGGGCTTCCCAGGTTGCGCAGTGGTAAAGAATCTGCCTGCCAATGCAGAAGACACAAGAGACACAAGTTCAATCCCTGGGTCGGGAAGATTCCCTGGAGAAGGGAAAGGCAACCCACTCCAGTCTTCTTGCCTGGAGAATCCCATGGACAGAGGAGCCTGGCAGGCTACATACAGACCATGGAGTCGAAGTCAGACATGACTTGAGAGACTGAGCACACACACATTGGGTCAAAAGGATTACACCTGGCCATTTCTGCTCAGCCAAAGCTCTGATTCAAAACGGAGCAGTATAGGTCAAATGTCACACAGACCAAGAAATGACAAAGTCACATTTCTGTAAAAACACACACAGCCAACCAAAAGGCTAGTAAATATCTTACTTGGAAAATGAATGTATAGATTCCATGGGATTAGATTATACATCTGTATAATTAGGGATAGTGTCATACGAGGATCAAATTTCTTCATTGAAAGGAATCTTAGAGTTTATCTCTTCATAAGCTTTGTTTAATAGATGCAGAAACTGAGATCAGAGATTGTAACTGACTATTTTACTTAGAACAATCTCTGCAGAGAAGACAGCAGATTTCTGCTGACTCCAAACCCCTAGACTGGCTGCCTTTCCTCCTCACTTGTAAAAACCTCCCAAGTCAGTTTTTGATGGCAAAACCATATCCTGTGAATTTAATATCTTTTAGCTCTCTGTGCTGTGCTGGGAATTGTTCAACTCTAACTCCCTTTAGCTATGAAGACTGGAAGATAATACAGTTCTCAATACTGCTCCTGTTTTCAAGTCACATGTCCTCAGGTTGCCAAAAATCTCCCATCTGTGAAACATGAAATGAAATGCCAGGATGCTATTTTTGATTGACATAGACAGCAGGAAGCAGATTTATATCCATTGGCAAAACTGTATGCTGATAGTGAGAGATTGCTGGTGATGATACAAATGTTACCACACTGCCTTGACAAAGAGTCCACTTTTCCTGTTGATTGTGAGAAGAGTGCTACCCTTTGGGCTCCACTTTCTAAAATTAGACATTTAATTTTATTTTTCAATTAACTGTAAATGTAATTGTACGTTAAGTAAGTGTGATTCAGCAAAGAAGAGTGAAAAGAACCACAAATGGAAGTCAGGAAAACACTTGCTTTTCATCATCTTCCATCTCATCTATGTTTCCTTCACCTGGAAATTAACTGTCTTCATATAACTTAATTTTTTTAAATACTTCAACAAACAGGTAGTGGCTTCGTTGGTGGTTCAGTGGTAAAGAATCCGCCTGCCAGTGCGGGAGATGCAGGTTTGATCCCTGGGTTGGGAAGATCCACTGGATGGGGAAATGGCAACCTACTTTGGTATTCTTACCTGAAAAATCCCATGGACAGAGGAGCCTGGTGGGCTACAGTCCAGGGGGTCACAAAAGAGTTGGTCAGATACTACTGATTGACTAAACAACAACAGTAAAAAAATATATATATATTACTGTATATATACATATTGTACTGTATGTGTGTGTGTGTATATATATATATATATATATATATATATATATATGCACACACAGCTATATCTTCTTTTTACCCATTCAATTACCAATTGGTCATTTTTCACAACCATGTAGATAAAACTACAAATAAGAATTTACACTTATATAGCCAAGAAAAACCTATAGTACAGTCTTTTATCTTAACTCGGCTTCTTTAGTCTTTTATGTTCTAAGGGATTAAACTACTTCTAGACGTCAGTGTTTTTATGTTAGTTTTTTCCCAAGTTGATTTTGTTTCACTCTTTCAGTTCATGCCATTGTTTGCTGACATAGTGAAATGTGACTTCCTGCACAATAACCAGCCAACTGGAGAACATATTATCTGGAAACTAGGAATGCAAGCAGTAAAGAACATCAGGACCCACTAAAAATAGAAGGTTTTATACTTTAAGTTTAGTCATCTTTGTTTGGGAAAAAAATTTCTTACTTCAGCTCATCGTGAGTCTGGGTTTTTTTTTCTTTTTTAAAGCATAGTGGAGGGAACACTTCAATGTGAAAGTTATTTTTTAACTTTTTTTTAGCCCATCAAATTTCAGTGTACATAGTTAATAACCACTTCAAATTGCTACGCCAGGAGAAACTACTCTTACCTAATTGCCTGCCAAGACTCATAAAGCACCTCTGTGTCATTGGCAATTCATTGTTCAACTGATATCATAACTCACATTGATATTTTCTGGCTCTCATCTTTTACACTCACTGATGTTCACTTCCTTTCATTTTTCACATCCAGTACTTCCAAAATTAAGGGCTATGCCTTGGTCAGACAATTATAGTAGGTTCTTTCTTCTGTTCTTTGAAAAAAAAAAATCATTTCTTTCTTTTTATTCTGGGCTGCACTGAGTCTTCGTTGCTGTGCGCTGGCTTTCTCTACTGTGCCAAGTGGAGGCTATTCTCTAGTTGCAGCGTGCAGGCTTCTTAGGGCTGTGGCTTCTCTTGTTGCAGAGCACGGGCTCTAGGCACACGAGCTTCAAAGCTGTGGCTCACGGCCTTTATTGCCCCAAGGGATGTGCAGTCTTCCCGGACCAGGGAGCCAACCCAAGTCCCCTGCCTTAGCAAGCAGATTCTTAACCACTGGACCACCAGGGAAGTCCCTTCTCGGAGGTTCTTTACAAGTTCTCCTAAGTGGATTTTCTCCAGCTGTACACCACACACCAACACACACACACGTATGTATGCATGTGCACACACATAGACTTTAAATGGTTGAATATCCTCTCCTCTGAGTGAAAATCTTTCATCAGATGTAAAGCATTTCATTTTCCTACTGATCTACAGTGCCTTTTAAAGCTATTCCAAAACCTCCCGACGCGACAGACTGGTGATCAAACCACTTTATCACAAAATGCCAGAATCTTTACAAGATCACAGCTAATGAGTTCGTTTCCAGCGTGTGTCATGTGGCTCAGTTCCCGGAACCAAATCGTATCTGTCAGTTCTTTCCGCGGCAGCACGCACCTTCTCTGCTAGTGCAGAGTCATGCGGTGGCCGGCGCTGTGCAGTGGGAAACAGCTCCTATCAGGACACCTCCCTCGTTCTCCCCCAGATGACTCTGCACGATGTGAAGAAAGAACGTTCACACCTGCCAGTTCTGCCAAATTTCATCCTCTCATGCTGCACACCAATTAGTTTTACATTCTCTCAAGAAAGATGAGAGTGTGCAAAGCTGTCTTTTGGCAGCAATGAGACTGTCCTCGACTATCACAGAGGAGGGAAGACTTCATCTTCACTAGGGGAACAGAGGGGTTTCCCAGGTGGCTCAGTGGTAAAGAATCTGCCTCCAATGCAGGAGACGCAAGAGACACAGTTTCGATCCCTGGGTCGGGAAGATCCCCTGGAGTAGGAAATGTGACCTACTCCAGTATTCTTGCTTGGAAAATCCCATGGACAGAGGAGCCAGGTGGGCAACAGTCCTTGGGGTCACAAAGAGTCGGATATGAACTAATGATGGAACACACCCTCAGGAGACTGGAGAAAAGTTTGACACATAATGGGAAATGCTTTCTGCAGAGAGGAGAGTTTCCTTGGATGTGTCAATCCACTGTTAGCTCAGTATACATGGCAACCCAGCTCAGGTGGATCAAACTCCTTACTCTTCTCAACATCACTTCCTGGGACATGATGGGACCTGAGCAAAGGTAGAAACTTGATCCATTAGGGCTGCAGGACCCAAGTCTGGCCAGGTTAAATGCCACAAAGAAATCAGTTATACAGAAATCAGTCCACTTCAGTTATAGGGCTGCCACCTCAACTGCAATTAACAATTCTGTTTGAAAAATGTACATTTGGATTGTTTTCCAGAATGTGGCTAAGATATTACACTCCGATTGCATCTGCCTTTGAAAAAAATTAATACAATATTCTGTAAAACTGTACAGCTTACAGTGACAAGCTATTGAATTTATAGCCTGCATCAACCTCACAGATCTTAAAGTAACTCAAAAGAACCATCTGAATGATTAAATAGTAATCTGTTTGCAAAATCATTTTCTCCATCAAAGATCATCTTCTAACATCTTTAAGCCAACCAGTTCCTCCTTGGGTTTTTAAGCCCTGATGCTACTACTAATGTGGGAAAATGCCGCATTTTTTTCTGACAGTGGTATGAACTTTTTAACTAGTTTCATTGCTTCATTGAGGATCATATTCTTGAAAATTTCAAAAGAAATGTTATTGCTGTCAAGTCAGCACTCAGCATTCATGTAAATGATATGACACTGTTATTCATAATAAATGTATTTTTGGTCTTAGTCCCCACTTCTGGCACAGCGCTCCTAAAAACTTTTGGAATTTCCTAAAGGTGATTTGTTAGATTAATGAAGTGACTTTTTCAAAGTGTCGAGAATGGGGTCTGTTGGCCAGGGAAACCACGCTTGGGATTAGAGTGTTGAAACTTACAGTCTCACCGACCCTCAACCTCCAAGGAGGTGAGAGGGGCTGGAGATTGAATTCAATCATCAGTGGCCAATGATGTAATCAATCATGCTTAAGTAATGAAGCCTCCATAAAAACCCAAAAGAACAGGATTGGGAGAACTTCTGGGTTGGTGAATACATAAGGATTTGGGGAGAGTGGTCCTCATGAGAGTATGGAAGCTTCTCACCTTTCCCCCTTTTCTCGCCCTGTGCATCTCTTCCACTGGGTCTTCTTGAGTCATATCCTTTTAGAATAAACAGGTAACTTAGTAAGTAAAATGTTTCCCTGAGTTCGTTGAGCTGCAGTAGTAAATTAGTGAAACTTGAGGAGATCACTAGAACTAAGGAGGTCACTTTAGCTGATCAGTCAGAAGCACAAGTGATAAACTAGACTTGCAGTTGACATCTGAAGTTGGGGGAGGGAGCAGTGTTGTAGGACCGAGCCTTCACGGGTGGGATCTGATGCTGTCCCCACAAAGACAGTGTCAGAATTGAGTTGAATTGCAAGATACCCAGCTGGTGTCAGAGACTTGTTTGGTGGTGTGGGAAATTCGCCCATATACATACATCTTAGAACTGGGTGCAGAATCAGAGAGGTGCCTTGAGGGGAGAAGAACCTGAAACCTAATGTTGTGAGCTTGTCTATGTGGGGATGAGCCACGGAGGATGGATATAAGGGTAGTGGGACAGCTGGAAGAAAAAGAAAACAGTGGGCATAAAAACAGGTGGGCACAAAGACAATCTGGAGGAAGGACCAATCTTTCTTCCAATTTATATTTAAAAATCAAACACAACAGAAATAAGATCTTAAAAGTCCAGACACAATATGTGCCTGCCGATTCCACACTTAGATGTCATAGCAATGTCAAGTTGCTATCAAGTCTCTCAGTGTTAGGGCTTCCCTAGTGGCTCAGAAAGTAAAGAATCTGCCTGCAATGCAGGAGACCTGGGTTCGATCCTCGGGTTGGAAAGATCCCCTGGAGAACAGAATACCACTTCAGTATTCTTGCCTGGAGACTCCCATGGACAGAGGAGCCTGGTGGGCTATGGTCCATGGGGTCACAAAGAGTTGGACACTACTGAGCCACTTTCACTTTTCTCTCAGTGTTTACTCTGAATTACTCACCTAGGACCTTAGGAGCAATTTGCAGGCTGATTGCCTCACCTCACCAGTGGAACCTGCAGCCATTTCACGCTGGCCGTTGGGATGATGGGCAGAATTTTCGGGTTTGAGTTTTCAGGCTTTTCACCAGCTCTGGCCCCCAGAGAGCAGCCCCAAATGCTCTGGCCCTCTGGAGAGGTCTGTGACGCTGTTTCTTAGGTGAGAAAAGCCTTTTCCAATCCTTGCCAACCCCTCTTCCTCTCATCTAGAGAGCCCTGTGGTCCAGAAGCCTGGGATTGCCCTCGTACATCCTGGCCCATGGTGCTTCCTAAAATACCGTATGTACTTCCTCTGTGACAGCTGGTGCAACTGCTTGAAGCAGCTCAACTTCCTTTTCTGTGCTTTTGGACAGGCTGAAACGTCCATTCTATGTGGAATAGGATGGTGGAGTCCATGACCTCAATTCCTCCCTCTCTCCTGATGCTTTAGATGGATTCCAGACCTTATTCCTGAGCCCAGGTAGATCCTCCTGCTCAGTGTGGATTTTTCGTCTTGAGAAATACCCTTACTTATAGCCCATTTGAGGAGCTCAGGTGATCTACAAGTCCAAAACATACCACTGTCCTTTACCCATCCAAATTGATTTTGACTCCTACCTGCAGGATGCTAACTCTTACCACCTGTGAATATGGCACAAAAATTTGACATCAAAAACCCTCCCTG
This sequence comes from Bubalus kerabau, assembly GCF_029407905.1. Classification (NCBI taxonomy): domain Eukaryota; kingdom Metazoa; phylum Chordata; class Mammalia; order Artiodactyla; family Bovidae; genus Bubalus; species Bubalus kerabau. The sequence continues at coordinate 56,498,213 of NC_073625.1, forward strand.
TGCATTCAGGAATGCTATCATGCATAAAGACAGGAGAGCTATTCTCTCATATCCCTTCAGGAAGGAAGATAGATTTATGGACTTTGAGTGGAATTTTTCCTGACTCTTGATGACTGGCTAGACAGAAAAAGGGAAGATTTATTTTCTCACTGGCTCTCCTGTGTGCAAGCTTGGTCATCTGCAACCCAGCTAATTAGAAAGGTCAGTGGTACCTTCTGAGCAAAGCAGAGACAGAAACCTGAGCCAAACTGCAAATGTACATATTACTGATGACTGCCGCACTGAAGCAGTGGGAAGATGGAGAATAATGCTCACACTCAGTGGACGACCTTTGTGAGACATTTTTAAGATGACGCAGAGAAGGCTACTGTGGAAGAGGTCACCGTCAGCACGCTCAGGGCAAAATTAATAACACAGCAAGGCTGGTACCGTGTTTCATTGTTCCTGCAGAAGGGAACAGCGGCATTATGGATACAGGAAAAGTATAAGAATTTAAAAAAGATGAAATATTCCTCAATAACAGGCCATCACTGAGTGCACAGAAGCTACAGCGTGCTACCTGACTCCTTCCTGTAGTGCAATGAGGGGCGGCATATTTCTTGAGCATTGGGTATGTTCCAGACACAGTTATTAAGGTAATTTTCTACACTATAGAAGTAACATATTATCGTCCTCTCTTCATAGTTGAGAAAGCACAGATTCAGAGATGTTAAATAGCCTGCCTAAGGTTACACAACCAGCAAGCAGGAAAGCCAGGACCAACATCTGTCTGTGTACCAAGTGCCACCCCAGAGAAGGCAGGTGAAATGTCTTCCATGTCAGATCGCTTTTGCTACTCCAATCCTACTCTTCTATCAGAATTAAATACTATTAAAATAGTAAAAGCAAGGAGATCAAACCAGTCAATCCTAAAGGAAATCAACCCTGAATAGTCATTGGTAGGACTGATGCTGAAGTTGACACTCCAATACTTTGGCCACCTGATGTGAAGAACTGACTCGTTGGAAAAGACCCTGATGCTGGGAAAGATTGAAGGTGGGAAGAGAAGGGGACAACAGAGGATGAGATGGTTGGGCATTATCACGGACTCAACGGTCATGAGTTTGAGCAAACTCTGGGAGATAGTGAAGCACAGGGAAGCCTGGCGAGCTGCTGTCCATGAGTCACAAAGAGGTGGATATGACTTAGTGATTGAACAACAACATTAAATGACTATAATTTAATACTATAGTTATAATGAAATATCAGATTAAATTATAATTAATATCATATGACATCCCTTAGCTATGGAATCTAAAAAGAAATGATACAAATGAAATGACTAACAAAACAGAGACTCACAGACTTAGAGAACAAACTTATGGTTGCCTGTACACACACTGCTACATTTAAAATGGATAACCAACAAGGACCTACTGTAGAGAACATGGAACTCTGCTCAGTGTTATATGGCAGTGTGGATGGGAAGAGAGTTTGGGAGAGAATGGATACACGTGTGCGTATGGCTGAGGCCCTTCACTGTTTGCCTGAAACTGCCACAACATTGTTAATCGGCTATGTGTTAGTCAGTCATGTCTGATTCTTTGGACCCCATGGGTTGTAACGCAACCAGGCTCCTCTGTCCATGGAATTCTCCAGGAAAACATACTAGAGTGGGTTGCCATTTCCTTCCCCAGGGGATCTTCTCATTGCAAGCAGACACTTTACCAACTGAGCTACCAGGGAAGCTTGCCCTGGTGGCTATACCCCAATACAAAAAAGAAGTTAAAAAAAATTTTTTTAAAAAGCACCAGGACAGTACCTAGCCCATATTTGTTAAATAACACAACATACAAATATGCAAAATGTGAAGTTATGTAAGTGCATGGACACAAATCCACTCATCCTCCTATGTTATCCAAACAGCTCTATAAGATTTTATTCTATGAGACTGCATTCCAATGCAAAACCCAGAAGTATATTCAGAGCCTCAACACATTGATTTAGCTGAGATAACTTGATGAAAAAATGAAATTTCTCTAGAACATGTCAGGATTTGAAAACAACAAGAAATTATGCCACCCATGGAGACTAGAATGTTTTATGAAGCCTTTTGCTACTGATGTGACTACTGTTACTGTTTTATCTCTAACAGAAACTTTATCAAAAATATCCCAGCCCATGTGAGCTGCAGGCTCAAAGTTCTACCTTCATTCCCAAGTGATATGGGTTTGACATATCCCCAGGGATATCTGCCCTAAATACGAATAAGAAGCTTCTAGCATGTTTGTGGACATGCAAATTGTTAGACCTCATTTTATGGCAATTTTGTTCCAGTTGGCCCAAGGTGGAGCCAAGGAATCTGCATTTTAATATACATCAATTTCTGACACAGGTGGTCTAATGCCTACTGATTAAGAACCACTGGACTAGGGGCTTCCTTGTGGCTCAGTGGTAAAGAATCTGCCTGCCAGCCCAGGAGATACAGGTTTGATCCCTGAATCAGGAAGATCCCACATGCCTGGAGCAGCCGTGTGCCACAACTATTGAGCCTGTGCTCTAGAGCCTGGGAACCGCATCTACTGAGCCCATGTGCTGCAACCACTGAAGCCTGCAGGCTGTAGAGACCCGTGCTCCGCAAGAAAAGCCAACACAATGAGAAGCCCATGAATCTCAACTAGAGAGTAGCCTCTGCTCACTGAAACTACAGAAAAGCCCATACAGCAACGAGGACCCAGCAGAGCCAAAGATAAATAAATAAAATTATAAAAGAAAAAGAATCACTGGACTAGAGGATTATCTGCTCCAGTTTGGGATGAGCCCTCAGGCTCATCATGCATGTACTCACAGAGCGGCTGTCCAGGCTTTCCAGCTGGGTCCAGGGTGTTTGAAGTTTTCCTGGATTCTCAAATGGCTGGAGCATTGCTTAAATGGAGCCAAGTCTTCCTATGATAAATCCCAAGGACATGCTTGCATGAGACAGGCCTTTACAACAGAGTGTTGAAGTTCTGATAAGAATTTGCTTCCTTTTATTTGCTCTGGGCTATTCTCAAAATGAAGCTGTGAACTGAAAGAACTTGGGCTTTGTCTCCCACTTCCTATGCATTCTTCACTTGTAGCTTTGAGATCCAAACCACACGTGGGAAACTGAAGCTTCTTGGCTCCTGAGGATCAAGTGAGATACCCAACCGAAGCAGCCTAACCCTCCTTCCCCTGCTCTGAAATTCTCTGTTTTCTCCATCAGAATGTACTTTGTCCATTTCCTGTCTGGTCAGGATCCAGACTAGCATCAGCACAGTGACAGAAATTTGATGCTATATAGTGAAATGAACTAACAGACTAGTATTTTATTTGGAAGCTAAACTAGAGCTAAGAGAAGCAGATTTTGTTTTGCGTCTCACACACTGCAAAACAAATTTAATAAAGTTAGGATGATGGCGCCATTCGATGTGGGTAACGAAAGATATTCCTTCCTCCACTTTTTTGTTAGAGAGAATAAGAATGCACCCAATTTATCAGAAATCCGCCAACCTTTGTTGACAATTCAACAAGGTCACAAAAAGTCTTAACTCAACTAACAGGGTTTGGAACTTAACATGGCAAAACCTAGACCCTCAATATGTTTTAATTTTTGAGGCAAAATTCAGGATAATTTATTATATCAATAATATAATAAAAATATATATAATTAATATTATAGATTTTAATATATTATTGTTATATATTATTACATATATTATATATATATATACTCAGTCATGTCCAGCTCTTGGCAGCCCAATGGACAGTAGACCACCAAGCTCCTCTGTCCATGGGATTTCCCAGGCAACAATACTGGAGTGGGTGGCCATTTCTTTCTCCAGGGGATCTTCCTGAACCAGGAATCAAGCCCAAGCTATACATATCATTTTGTAAATGACTAACTGGTCCCACCAGAATAGAGAGAAGCCTTAGGGACAACTATATATATATTAGTGTTATATTATATATTATTAATATAAAATAATAATAGAATAAAACATATAACCAAAAATCAAAGATAAGGATCATATAAGAAAATATTATTTGATTAAGATAAGGTCCCATGGCATTCTTCCAATTTGAGACCAACAACTGCAGCATTAGAACAGACACAACAGCCAAGCAAAATTCTCAGGGAAAAACTGAGAAAACCAGTTTTTCCACAAAAGCTCTAAAAAGGCAGAAGAGAGTTACTATATTTTAGACTATCCTTGATGACTTTATAGTATCTGACATGATTAACACTTAAATATATCAACAAATACTAGCAGTAGGATAGATAAAGAGAAAGAGAGGGATATCCAAAAATTTATTGATATTTTTGCACCATTAGAATCATTCAAACTTTGGCTCTGTCCCTGGATTCCTTCATATCTAGAAACCTTTGGCTTCTTTGTAATAAATCATTTAGGCATTTAGCCATCACACTTCATGGTTATGATTTAACACTTAAGCCTTAATGGATGCTAAAGGGTTAATTTTTTAAGGTAGCATGCTATTTTAACAGGAATTTTTTATTACACAAGGTCTTTCAAATTCCAAGGAATGACTCTTAGAAACAGCATGCACTATAAAATTAGTAAGATATAGTAAGATAGGAAGAAACATATCAAGAGGGAAGTAAGCAGTCTTGCAACTTTTAAAATAAACAATGCTACGTTGTCACCTACAGTCTCCAATGCATAGAAAAAAGCCTTTCTTTTTATAGGGCTCCCCACATGGTCCAATTTCAGCAGCAATCTCTAAGGGGAAGAGTAGAAATATTATTCATATTGAAAAAAGATCCATCCAGGGTTAAAGCAAAATTCCAGCTCAAATATGTAGAATTCTTTTTTTTTTTTTTTTTTGTAGAATTCTTAAAAACACCTAAACTTTCTATCATTTGCACCTTTAGGACAATTCATTTTGCTTTGCCTTGGGCTGAGGGCTGCAGGTTTCTGAGGAGATCTTGTTGGCTTTGGAGAGTGGAAGAAGAACATAGGGAGTCTTCTATAGAAACTCACTTTTAGGATTAAGACAGGCCTTGGGAAGTCGGTGGGTCTGAATTGTGTATTTTCGATACATAAGCATATAACTGGAGCTCAGAACTAACACAGTGGTAGCAATAAATGGTCCCAGCTGCACAGACTTACAGGTGGCCACTGCACTGTTTTCTACTATCACCACAGCGGGGTTCCACATCTGTCTCAGCTTTTGCTGCTGCATCTGTACAATGGATACGGTAATAATCCATCTCTCTCAGGCTCTGGTGAACAAGAAATAAATTAGAAACGTGTCAAGTAAAAACACTTGACAAATGCCCCAGCACTAAACAGTTCTTCAGGAGCTGTGATACGAAATCAGATACTTTTCTCTGTTATGCATTTATTGTTTGTTTAGTTGCTCAGTCTTGTCCAACTCTGCAGCCCCATGGACTGCAGCCCATCAGGCTCCTTTGTCCATGGGATTTCCCAGACAAGAATACTGGAGTGGGTAGTCATTTCTTTCTCCAGGGGATCTTCCTGAACCAGGGATCAAACCCACGCTATGCATATCATTTTGTAAATAACTAACCAGTCCCACCAGAATGGAGAGAAGCCTTAAGAACCACAAACAAAATTCTAACACTTTTTCAGAAAGGCCTATTAACAGCCTGATTGTTTGAGCTTCAATGTAATTGAGCTGTCAATGTAATTGACAGAATCATAAAAGATGTTTTAGAGACTTGTGAGACATTTGAATGTGGAAGGAGGATGGCTAGAGAACCAGAGCCTCTGGCTGTTCGTCTGCAGGAGAACAGATGCTGAGGGGTTAATTCCCCAACCTCGGCCCTCTCTCCTGGAGTTCTAAACCATATTGACCTTCGGTGCCCCAGTGGCAGACATCCTGCCCTCCCGTCTCAGTTGAAGGCCATTTTCTTGGGGAAAAGTGAACCACTGACCCCATGCTGACTAAGTCAGACCCTTCTCATAGCATTCTGTGTTCTCTTTCTAGCACCCAGCATAGTGGATGAAGAACACTGATAAACAGGATTCTTTGATTCATGCCTGCCTTTTCTGGAGTGCAAGCTCATTAGGGTGCAAAGTATGACTGTTGATTTCCTTGTTATAGCAGCTCAGAATCTAGTTCACGGTCAGGCACACAGTGGGGGCTAAAAAAATATCTGATGCTTTAATGAAGAGTGAGGACTTGAAGCCAGATTTTCTGACGCCAAAGCAGGGTTCATTTTACTACCAAAGGAATGGCTCTAAGTATTACAAACCAGGGAGCCTTGTAAAATACAGATTCCCAAGTATAGCTCTAGGAGTCTGTATTTTCAGGCTGCAGCCAGTCAGAGGCCAGCTGTAGGAATCACTGCACCACACCCACATGGACACCAGCTGTAACATCAAACAGTGTACTTACAGAGTTTTTTTCACTTCCTGTTTTTTTCACTTCCTGCTGCTGTTGTTGTTTAGTGGCTAAGTCGTGTCTGACTCTTTGCAACCCCACGACTGCAGCACATCAGGCCTCCCAGAGTTTGCTCAAACCCATGTCCATTGAGTTAGTGATGCCATCCAACCACCTCATCCTCTGTCGTCCCCTTCTTTTCCTGACCTCATCTTTCCCAGCAACAAGGCCTTTTCCAATGAGTCGGCTCTTCCCATCAGTGGCCAAAGTATTGGAGCTTCAGCTTCAGCATCAGTCCTTGCAACGAATATTCAGGTTTGAGTTCCTTTAGGATGGACTGGTTTGAACTCCTTGTTATAAAAGGGACTCTCAAAAGTCTTCTGCAGCACCACAGTTTGAAAGTTTATGTCACCTAAATTGTCTTTAATCAGTTTTTAACTCAAACCAATCACAGTAACAATGGCATATAAATTTAAATGACAATACTTGGCTTTAAAAACAAACTAGATTTTTAAATAACAACAAAGAGGTCAGAAAAAAAGAAAAAGAGACCAGGAGTCTCTTTCATTAAAAGACTTAAGGGCTACGTCAGCCTCCTGCAGTGTGTGAGTCTCATATGGATCTTTATTCAAACAAATTGATTATGAAGAAATTAGTAAATTTTGAACATACACTGGACATTTATGGTGCTAAGGAATTAAATCTTAGGTGTAGCAATTTTATTAGAATTAGGTTTTTTAAATAATTTATTTTTTAATTGCTTTATAGAATTTTGTTGTTTTCTGTCAAACATCAATAAGAATCAGCCATAGGTCTTTGAAAAAAATCTATCAAAACTATTAAAGACAAACTTCATAGAGATGAACTATTATATCTGGGATTTGCTTCAAAACAATTCATAAAAGGATGGAGAGTGGATATAGGTCAGATGAAACTGGCTGAGGACTGATAATTGCATAATTGTTGGAGAGATGGGTACAGGGAGTTCATTCTATTCCTCTCTCCTTTTGAAAATGCTTGAAATTTTCCATTATGAATGTATTTTTTAAGTTTATTACTCAGCATTCATTCTAGCTCTTACCTAATCGTTCATATACATTGTTCTCATTCAATAAATATCGACACATACGTTAATTATAAAAATAATAATTATAATTAAAACACTGGGGTCACAAAGAGTTGGACACAACTGAGTGACTGAACTGAACTGAACTGAATTAACACATAAGAGGTCCATATACAAAGCATTTTCACTCTGAGTGTTTTAATAAATCATGCCCTACAGTGTCTGTTAACGTCTTCAGGGCACAGTCCATATCAGTCTTCACTGTTTCTATGGTCTCTCAGTCCTGGATCTCTCATTGTTCATTTCCCTCCAGGACCTTTGCCCAGGAAAGGGCATCTCTGGCAGAAGGAAGAAATCCATAGAGCACTGTTACTTAATGATATCTTCCCCTCAAGTGGAGGCCAGGATGTACTCTGAGTGCTGCTAATGGCAGCTCTGAATACAGCTATAGGTTTCCTTCACCCCTGGGCATCACCCACTGCCATGGGCACCCACATCTGGATCTAGTTACCCAGAGCATCTTGTTCAGTCGCTCAGTCGTATCCAACTCTTCACAATCTCATGAACTGCAGCACGCCAGGCCTCCCTGTCCTTCAATACCTCCCAGAGCTTGCTCAAACTCATGTCCATAGAGTCGGTGATGCCATCCAACCATTTCATCTTCTGTCATCCCCTTCTCCTCCCGCATTCAATCTTTCCCAGCATTAGGGTCTTTTCCAATGCATTGGCTCTTCACATCAGGTGGTCAAAGTATTGGAGCTTCAGTTTCAACATCAGTCCTTAGCATTTGTATTTTTCCCCTCTACCCAGGGTTTGGATCAATTCTTCACTTGCCATACTTCAGAAGGACCATTCCAAGGACTCAAGTGATTCACAGAAGATGTATAAGGGAAAATGAAATTCTCTTCCTACCCAAATGGAGCAGGAAAATCCCTTGGCTGGCTAGCAACAATGAGACATTGGCAGGCAGGTTGGTCCTAAACAGGAGGAAACAGAAATCCTATATCCCCAGCAACAAAAGTATATGCCAAAGGCATGAAGTACCTTCATGAAATACAGCTTCAGAGGCTGTTACATTATTTTGTTGCAGAAGTTTCTTTGACAGCAAGGCCCTAGGCCTGCCCAGACATGGCAGTCTGAATCCCACCCCATGGGTCTCCTTGGATGATAAAGTTCAGTTTTGTGTTAAGTTATACATAGCAAGTGCATATGAAAAAATATGCATCTCATTGGGTTTGCTGAGGAGGCAAGAGGTGAAAGTGCTTACCTGTTACCTTCTTCCCAGACAAGTTAAGTGAACATTTCAACTTTGGTTGATTTATTCAGCCAGCTGTTAAGGCATTCTTTTTAAACTCTTGTCGTTTACTTGTGCAGCTTTGGCTTTTGGTATTCAAAACATTCTAAAAGCCTGCATTCATTTTCCTTTTCACAAGTTCTTAAAGGTGTCTGGGGAATTTCACTAAGCCCAGTGATTTAAAATTCTAAAGGTCAGGAAGTGTATCACTACATATTTCAACAGTAACCCTGCGTGATGCAAAGGATTGATTATGCAAATTGGCAAGTGCATATTATCTGAGATGCTGTTGCAGAATATTGAACTGAATTCCAGGAAGGACAGGTTCTGGTCCCAGCCTGTCCACTCACAATTGATATTAGGTAAATGATGAAATTCCCGTGAGCCTCTGTAGGATAAAGGATGCAGCTTAGATGATGGTCCCTCAAACTCTCAGATTCAATGAAATGCTTATTAAACTAATAACCCTTCAATTTACAGGGATTTGGGTTTCTCTGGGATGATAAGAGTTTGAAACATGATAATAAGCCCCCAAGAGGCTGCCTTAAGCCAAATCTCCAATATGGCATTCCATCTGAAGCCTTTGCTGAAAAACAGCCATTTGCACAGGAGACTCACTGTCTGAGGGCAGGTTCATCTGGGACACCAAACTGTTACAGGGAAGAACAAATCTGACTCCTTTACTGCATCTGCTGATTTTAATCTCTGAATTCTATTGCTTTTGCTTCAGTTAAGAATGTTGCTATAGCCTGAAATATACAGGATAATCCATTCTCAAGGCGCTGACTTTTAAGGCTGTAATACTTTTCCATTCATATAGAGATTAAAAAGTTGCAGAACAGAGAACAGCATTTGCTTTGTTGGAGGTTTGCAGAAACATCGTGACCTGACCTACCAGGGCAGCCGCAAAAACAAATGATCTAGACAGCATGAAGTTTCACCAACCAACCAGGCCCTCACCTGGCTTTTAAAGATGCTTTGCTGTAACCCTTTGGGGAGTTCAGGGGATTTGGGGTATGAGCTACCTCTTCTCCTTGCATGGCCCTACAATAAGCCTTTCTCTGCTCTGAACTCTGACATCTCAGCTTCTGTGACCTCACTATGTGTTAGGCACATGGACTCACATTCGGCAACAAAATCACAGATCAGACATTGATTAATGAACTTAAGATCAGAACATATGACTTTGTGTTTCTGAAAACTAGTTTACTACAAACTAAAATAGCTTGTAAGACTTCAGTTCAGTTCAGTTCAGTCACTCAGTCATGTCCGACTCTGCAACCCCATGAACTGCAGCACGCCAGGCCTCCCTGTCCATCACCAACTCCCGGAGCTTACTCAAACCCATCTCCACTGAGTCGGTGATGACATCCAACCATCTCATTCTCTGTCATCCCCTTCTCTCCTTCTCTTCCTGCCCTCAATCTTTCCCAGCATCAGGGTCTTTTCCAATGAGTCAGCTCTTCACATCAGGTGGCCAAAGGATTGGAGTTTCAGCTTCAACATCAGTCCCTCCAATGACCATCCAGGACTGATCTCCTTTAGGATGGACTGGTTGGATCTCCTTGTAGTCCAGGGGACTCTCAAGAGTCTTCTCCAATACCACAGTTCAAAAGCATCAATTCTTCAGCACTCAGCTTTCTTTATAGTCCAACTCTCACACCCATACATGACCACTGGAAAAACCATAGCCTTGACTAGGTGGATCTTTGTTGACAAAGTAATGTCTCTGCTTTTTAATATGCTGTCTAGGTTAGTCACAACTTTCCTTCTAAGGAGTAAGCGTCTTTTAATTTCATGGCTGCAGTCACCATCTGTAGTGATTTTGGAGCCCAGAAAAATAAAGTCTGACACTGTTTCCACTGTTTCCCCATCTATTCGCCATGAAGTGATGGGACAGATGCCAAGATCTTAGTTTTCAGAATGTTGAGCTTTAAGCCAACTTTTTCACTCTCCTCTTTCACTTTCATCTAGAGGCTCTTTAGTTCTTCTTCACTTTCTCCCATAAGGGTGGTGTCATCTGCATATCTGAGGTTATTAATATTTCTCCCGGCAATCTTGATTCCAGCTTATGCTTCTTCCAGCCCAGTGTTTCTCATGATGTACTCTGAAATACGTTAAATAAGCAGGGTGACAATATACAGCCTAAATGTACTCCTTTTCCTATTTGGAATCAGTCTGTTGTTCCATGTCCAGTTCTAACTGTTGCTTCCTGACCTGCATACAGGTTTCTCAAGAGGCAGGTCAGGTGGTCTGGTATGCCCAGCTCTTTCAGAATTTTCCACAGTTTATTGTGATCCACACAGTCAAAGGCTTTGGCATAGTCAATAAAGCAGAAATAGATGTTTTTCTGGAACTCTCTTGCTTTTTCCATGATCCAACGGATGTTGGCAATTTGATCTCTGGTTCCTCTGCCTTTTCTAAAACCAGCTTGAACATCTGGAAGTTCACGTATTGCTGAAGCCTGGCTTGGAGAATTTTGAACATTACTTTACTAGCGTGTGAGATGAGTGCAATTGTGTGGTAGTTTGAACATTCTTTGGCATGGCCTTTCTTTGGGATTGGAATGAAAACTGACCTTTTCCAGTCCTGTGGCCACTGGAGAATTTTCCAAATCTGCTGGCATATTGAGTGCAGCACTTTCACAGCATCATCTTTCAGGATTTGAAATAGCTCAACTGGAATTCCATCACCTCCACTAGCTTTGTTCATAGTGATGCTTCCTAAGACCCACTTGACTGCACATTCCATGATGTCTGGCTCTAGGTGAATGGTCACATCATTGTGATTATCTGAGTCATGAAGATCTTTTTTGTATAGTTCTTCTGTGTATTTTTGCCACCTCTTCTTAATATCTTCTGCTTCTGTCAGGTCCATACCATTTCTGCCCTTTGTTGAGCCCATCTTTGCATGAAATGTTCCCTTGGTATCTCTAATTTTCTTGAAGAGATCTCTAGTCTTTCCCATTCTATTGTTTTCCTCTATCTCTTTGCATTTCTTTGCAATATTTCTCTGCTTTTTAATATGCTGTCTTTTTACTGTGCAATATTTTTTCTATTCTTTCCTCTATTTCTTTGATCGCTGAGGAAGGCTTTCTTATCTCTTCTTGTTATTCTTTGGAACTCTGCACACAAATGGGTATATTTTTCCTTTTCTCTTTTGCTTTTCACTTCTCTTTTTTTCACAGCTATTTGTAAGCCTCCTCAGACTGCCATTTTGCCTTTTTGCATTTCTTTCTTGGGGATGGTCTTGATCCCTGTCTCTTGTACAATGTTGTGCACCTCCGCTAAGACTTCAGCCATTACAGAAGTGTATCCATTTAGATGCTCAACATTAATCATAAGAATCACAGCATTCTCTCTTCTGATGAATATCTAGAGAAACCACTTTAATGCTCACTTCCCACTCCAAACATCCTGTGATACTACAACTACCAGATTATCTTGCCCCTGTAATAAATAATTAGATAATGACTTCTCTTACATGGTCTGCTTTCTTTTCCTTATAGCAGACTCTTGCCCACATCACCTGGCCCATCAGATTTGCACACAGCAGTGAAGAACAATACTGTGCAATTGACCAGCATCACATTTCAAGTCACACTGCAGCACCACTCAGATTTGGGGCTTTCTCTGAGGTCACTCTAAAGCCCCCAACTACCCCAAATAGGCACAGCTTGGCAGTGGATCGTGCAAATGCATATCTAGGAGCAACCCTCAACCAACAGGTGTGCCCAGGTGCTCAGTCCTGTCTGACTCTTTGTGACCCCCTGGACTACAGCCTACCAGGATCCTCTGTCCATGGGATTTTCCAGGCAAGAATACTGGAGTGGGTTGCCATTCCCTTCTCCAGGAGATCTTCCTAAACCAGGGATCAAACCTGCGTCTCCTTCATTGACAGGCAGACTCTTGACCACTGAGCCATCTGGGAAGCATCCAACCAACAGGAGACACGAATTAATGGAGCCAGCCTCCCTGTCCTTCACTGGAACATCCCTAACAGAATCCTCAAAGGTCTCCAATAGAAGTGATTATCAACTGTCCACAGAAGAAGCCAGCTCAGTAACTTGGCATTTCTCCCATACCGTGTCTCACTGCCCCACCCCCGCACCCCTGCTTCCTGGGATCAACTCCCAAGTAAACCCTGTGTGCCCACGTATTGTCTCATGCCCTGCTTTCAGGGAGACTCAGATTAAGTCTGTCTTCTTGATGACAACTGGAAATCATGAGTGAGACACTCTAAAGTTCACAGTCCCCTTATCTAGGATGATGACAATCAAAACTCTTCTTCCTTTTGTCTAACAACATCAGGTTTGTTTAGGGAGATATATGTCTGCCACTCTGCTGGGGCCAATATAGTTTTCCCATGATGAAGAATTTTATCACATATTGGCTGAAAGAGTTACAATGATTGGCCCACAAATCCTAACATCTGACCACATTTTTTTTTTTTGAATCTCTAAATCATTGTTCCTCATTTTCACTGCCTTAGAATATATGCTCAGAGAAGGCAATGGCACCCCACTCCAGTACTCTTGCCTGGAAAACCCCATGGATGGAGGAACCTGGAAGGCTGCAGTCCATGGGGTCGCTGAGGGTCAGACACGACTGAGTGACTTCACTGTCACTTTTCACTTTCATGCATTGGAGAAGGAAATGGCAACCCACTCCAGTGTTCTTGCCTGGAGAATCCCAGGGACAGGGGAGCCTGGTGGGCTGCCGTCTATGGGGTCGCACAGAGTCAGACACGACTGAAGTGACTTAGCAGCAGCAGAATATATGCTAGGTGACTTGGATCCACTGTTCAGTTCATTCTAAGACTCAACACCTGCCCTTACATTAATACTATTAGACTTATTGCTTAGAGTTGATTTGGGGGAAAAGTAGGCGTATTGTCCTTGACATTAAATCTTTCAAAACAAGGCAGAGACTTTTTGGAATGAACATTCTTGAAACTTTTAAAAATTTACAATAGTATTAAACATTTAAAAAGTAAATGTATTTGCATTTACTAATATGAAAACAAATTTTCATTGGCAAAACCCAAATTCTCTCAACAGTTCTTACAGTAATTTTATTTATTACTTTGCTTTCATTTGGACTCTTCCTTAATGAACTCTTGTACCTTTAAAGAAATGATTTGTTCACAAAATACTAACAATACCTCACATTTGCATGGTCCTTTCAAGTACTGAAATGACTTTAACTTGAATTTTTTTTTAATTGAGGCTCAGAAAAAACTTTGTGAGATAATGATAATACCCAGTTTCACCAACAAGGAAACTGAGACCGCACTGCTAATAGGTAGCAATGTCAGAATCCAAATCTAGGTCTTCCAGCTCCAGGTCTTTTGCCTCATAAGTATTAACACTTCTATGAAGAATGCCTCAAAAATCATTTCAAGAATTCCAGAGTGAAGTAGAAGCACATTTCTCAGCAAAGTTATTCAAAAAAAGAGAGACAAACACGAAATCTCACCTTCATGGAATGAACAGCAGAAACAAGTAAATACCTCAGTCAATCAAGAAGAGACACTGGTCACCTCTGAGGTGTTCAGACTCCAGGAAAGAGAGTTTCATTGAGCATGCAATCCTGATAAGTTCAACAACCTGATAAAAAAGGAGAGCTTTAAAGGACTCCTTTTGGTTTATCAAATCAGTGATCCATAAAGTTAAAAAAATCTCTCTGAAGTGGGACCTGACATGACAGACTGCGGCAATTCTGTGTGGGCTGTTTGAATCTATCACTTTAATGGCATTCTGCATTTGCCTCATTGACTAGAGCAAATCTTAGAGACATGCTGGTGCTCAGGAAACAAGTGACCATTAATCGAGTACATGGTATTGACACTAGGGCCCCTCCGTAGGTCCACTGGACACCTCATGACTTGCTTCTGTCTGACTATGTTCACTTTGTTATGCTTTTGCCTTATTAGCTTTTACATAAATATTTTTTGGAAGTGGATTCTCATCCTTCATATAAAATGTATTTGGTACTCTGTGACCAGGAATAGTTTAAAAAATCACTTAAATGAATTCAGTTCAGTTCAGTCGCTCAGTCGTGTCTGACTCTTTGCAACCCCATGAACCGCAGCACGCCAGGCCTCCCTGTCCATCACCAACTCCCGGAGTTCACTCAGACTCACGTCCATCGAGTCGGTGATGCCATCCAGACATCTCATCCTCTGTCGTCCCCTTCTCCTCCTGCCCCCAATCCCTCCCAGCATCAGAGTCTTTTCCAATCAGTTAACTCTTCGCCTGAGGTGGCCAAAGTACTGGAGTTTCAGCTTTAGCATCATTCCTTCCAAAGAAATCCCAGGGCTGATCTCTTTCAGAATGGACTGGTTGGATCTCCTTCAAGTCCAAGAGACTCTCAAAAGTCTTGTCCAACACCACAGTTCAAAAGCATCAATTCTTCGGCACTCAGCTTTCTTCACAGTCCAACTCTCACATCCATACACGACCACTGGAAAAACTATAGCCTTGACTAGATGGACCTTTGTTAGCAAAGTAATGTCTCTGCTTTTCAATATGCTACACCTCCAAAAAATATTACTTAAGAGCATTAACATTGCTGGTACAGAAAAGCAGATCTTTTGTGATCACAAAATCCAGGACCAGTTCTCAGTAACAAATGAAAAAGTAATCGTTGCAACAACAACAAAAAAAGGATGATTAAGTGAATCTTGACCAAAGGAAGAGAAGAAGGTCCTAAAGCTTCATCCTTGGCAGGAATTATATTGGTCACTCAACTCCACCAACTTTAATCTGTTAATCAAGGCTTTCTTATTCCAGGTGTTGAAATTAACTTTGTGAGCAAAGCTTAGTCTTCTTAGTCTTCATCAAGCACTCTTTTTATAACTAATACAAAAAAAAAAAACTTTCCAGGAATACACTTCATCCTTCTTTTTTAATAACATACTGAGTCACTTAAATATTTTATAAGTTTGACATTTAATTTTAAAATCTAATGAGTTGTTTTCCCTTTCTCTTCCTCTCCTTCTTCAACAATTTAATAATAAATCCAGTAAGTAGGACATAGGGTGCAGTAAAGTAAGCAAATAGGCCAGTAGGGATTGGGGTGTAGAGAGCTGAATGGTCCAGCTCAGGGTGCCAGAAACTGAAATGAGTAAGAAGGACATATGTTTGGGAAAGCTACCCACAGTATCATGTCACAGCCCAAAGAGTGCAGAAGCATCTTCATGGGAGGGTCATCTGGCACAGGGTATGGGAGGCCAAGCAGAGTGAGGAGAGCTTCCATGCAGAGCAGGGAATAGCAGGGGCAATGGGAGCCGGGTTACATATGGGGGAGGTGATCAAATAAGTACACACATTCAATATCATTAGAGCTACTCACTGTTAGAGAGGGAAGATACAAATAAAGAAATGGAAAAAATAGAAAGAACTCAATGGTGTTGGATGTATGCCTAGTCACTCAGTTGTGTCCAACTTTTTGCAACCCCATGGACTGTATAGCCTGCCAGGCTCCTCTGTCCATGGGGATTCTCCAGGCAAGAATACTAGAGTGGGTTGCCATGCCCTCCTCCAGGGGATCTTCTCAACCCAGGGATAGAAGCCAGGTCTCCCACCTTGCAGGTAGATTCTTTACCTTCTGAGCCACCAGGAAAGCTCAGTGGTGTTGGCCAGACACTGAAAATGTTGGTATGAATTCTTGGATTTTAATATATACATCAATTGATTGATTGAAGTAAAAAGAAATATATATGTGTATATGTGTGCATATTATCATATATTCCCTTAGTTTTGCCCTCTGAGATACTGTGAAAGCAGTGACATCTCAATAGCAATAAGCACATTAAACACCTGCTCTTGGCTTCTAAATACTACTCTCACTGAAAAGAAACAAGACTTCTTAGAAAAATGACCAACTCTAAGATAAACCAGGGAATGTATAAGATAGGCCTCAAATGTTATGTGGTACTAGAAAGTAAAGAAAGGCTCAAAGAATAACAGAGAAGCATCAGAAAAATGTATAAACAATCAAAGTGGCTCCCATAACAATAAGCATCAAAATAAATAAAGATAGTAGTGGATTTTGGGCTTCCCAAGCGGCACTAGTGGTAAAGAATCCACCTGCCAGTGCAGGAGACATAAGAGATGTGGGTTTGATCCCTGGGTTAGGACGATCCCCTGGAGGAGGGCATGGCAATCTACTCCAGTATTCTTGCCTGGAGAATCTCAAGGACAGAGGAGCTTGGCAGGCTACAGTCCCTGGGGTCACATAGAGTCGGACACGACTGAAGCGACAGCAGCAGCAGCAGTGGATTTTAGTCCATAAAATAAAATAGTTGACCATAGTTCATAAAGACACACACAAATAAAGGAATAACTTGAAAATCTGAAGATGACTGAGATGTTTGTGTTGTTTTAAAACTGTCACCATAAGACAGTTATTATTCACAAATGAAAAAAGACTAAGTTTACTGTGAAGAAACCTGGTAGGTATCACTTTAACCTAATGATCAAAGTGAACATCACCTGTAATTGGACAAGTCACAATCCTATACCACAGACACGATGCACTGGGAAAGAGCAGCACCACTCTTGTGATATTCCTTCCAAAGATGCATGAATTCTCGTGCAGAGTAATATTAGACAAGTTGCGTTCAACAGATTAGGGGGTCAAAAATTCTTTGTACTACTCTTTCAACTTCCCATAATTTCTTGATTGTTTCAAAAACTTTTAAGTTTAATGAGTTGTTATAATAAATATTTGATATAAATTTATAAGGGCATAAAATATATGAACTTTAATTCCCATAAAATGAAACAAATGTGTATAACCTACATAAATAGGTTCTCATTTAAATGATGTTCTCATTCTAAACCCTACCCTTGTTGCTGTTGTTGTGACCCCACTAAGTTGTGTTCGACTCTTCGGCGACCCCATGGAGTGTAGCCCACCAGGCTCCTGTGTCCATGGGGTTCTCCAGGCAAGAATACTGGAGCGGGTTGCCCTTTCCTTCCCCAGATAACCTTCCCGACCCAAGGATCAAACCTGTGTCTCCTGCGTCAGCACGAAGATTCTCTATCACTGAGCCACCAGGAAGCCCAAACCCTACCTTAAAGTTTAGATCAAAACAAACTGATTAAAACAAATTAAAAACAGGTTAGTTTACTATATGACATAAATAATACAGAGAATGGGGAGAAACTGAACAAATTAAATTTGACTCAGCTATTGCCTATCCCTTAACCCACACCTAAGGAGAAGTTGAGGAAATCACTCGATAGAATATAGTTCTATTTAGCTTCATACTCTTGCAAAAATGAGATCTGTCGCACTTGTTTTGCCCTCTTTGGCTTCTTCCATACAGATTTGACTGTGTTACATCAAATCAAAAGGAAGAAGGAAATAATTTTATGGCTGAAGAAAATACAGCCTCCTTTCTTTGTAAAAGATTTAAACATTCATATTAAAATTTGGTTCATTAAGTTTCTCTGGTAGCATTTGTCTCATTATACCAGTGATTGGTAACTGGTAAAAAATAATGTTGCAGATTGTCATTCCAGCTTGCCAAGTCTGAGATGGATGTTCCAGAATGGTGTTTCCTCTCCCAAATACTGTTATTATGACCCATATGTGATTACAGTCCGCCATTTTTCCAATTGGTTTCTCTTAAGCACTTACCATTATCTGGCATGTGTCCTCCTGTCCTCCTGTCCTCCTGTCATAGTGGTGAGCAACGAAAAAGTGGACTGGAAGAGTCCAGAGCAGACTCTGCCACAATCTCACCATGATGTCAGATAAATCACTTAATCCTAGTATGTCTCAGTTCCCACTCCTAAAATACTGGAGTACCGAGCAAGACAATTTCTTATGTTCCTTTGAACTTGCCGTATGTCTTCTTCATTTTCATTCAAGATATTGTCTTATTTAAATTGTAAATGACCAACTTTAATTTCTTATTCATTTTCTCAACTTGTCTAGTACAATTTTTTTTTGTTGTGGTTTTTTGGAGATTTTTGTTTATCATAGGGCCTCAGACATGTTAACAAATTGTCAATATCTTTGTCTTAAATTTGTAGAAAATTTTTACAATAATGCAGAAATTATACACAATAAGCACACTGTTATTTTGGTGCTGTTTCAATTTGTGATTTCAGTTTTGCACTCACTAGGATAATGTATTCTTCACTGGGAGTGATAAAAACCTGCTCAATTTCAGCCATCTCTGTGTTTGTTTTCTGATATGTACACCTGAAGATCAACCCCAGGAATATGAACCATGTGAAAAGTTTAAGCTATTTATAGGCTATCAATCAATCAGTAAACATATTATAGTAGAAATATATGTATTGTAGCATTCATGAATGGAAAAAATCAAATATAGAATTTCTATAAAACATATCTTTACTACTTCAAGATATTCTTGAATAAAGTAAAACATTAATAAAGGTTTTATTATAAGTTAATGATTTACTTAGAAATTTATTTTCTTAGAAATTAACAATCTAAGTACTGATTTAGAATAAATGACCTTTGAATCAGGTTATAACCATTTGAATTTTTAACCTTTCTTAACATAGATGACTTATGCCCATTGTTTCATTATGTGAATTATTTGTGGAATATAACCTTTTAATGATGTGGTAAAATGAAGATTGCTAAATAATACTATTTATTCCTCATAAGTTAACTTACTCAGCGATTGAATGTCAAAAATGAAGAGCTCTTTGTAACATCAGGTAAAATATTGCTTTTCTTTTTAACTAGGTATCTACTCTTCTATTGAGAATCCACTTGCTTCAAATGGATTTTAAAAATCCAATAACCCATAAATCCTCAGAGATTCTATAAGAATTAAGTTGACATAGGCACAAACACACTAGCAAGATTCTATCAATAAAGATAACTTACAAAGACTCTGTTTACACACTAAATGAAGGCACAATAGTGTGCAAGTTCTCATACTGTGTGGTTTATGAAAAGAAAGTCATTTATGGAAATTCAAAGTACTTGGTTCTCAAAGCCCAAATTTCATTTACGTATTTTTGTTCTAAAATTAAGATACAAAATCCTTAAAATCATTAAGAGAAAAAATAACATTATTCCAGAAATAGATGTAAGAACCATCATAAATGATTTTACTTAAAGAACTTGGGAAATTTATCCCTATTAATTCATCTCTGAAGTGAGTCAAAATATTCATCAAAAGGTAACAAACTATTTAGCACAATAAAACAAACTCCTGTTCTTTAGAAGGTTACATTCTAATTACATATTCAGAATCCTAACTGTTCTACTCTGCAAAACTATGCACCCTGTAAAGATAGTTAATTTACTAAAATAAAATCAAAGTTGTGACAAATCAGGTATAATGAAAATATATCTACAAAAGCTAGTCGCTGTGATTACTGAAATACAGATGAATTAGGGCTAGAAAAGAATAAAGAAAATGAGACACTAAATTCTAAAGCATGACACAAGATGGTCTGATCTCTCACACGTGGGAGTTCTTGGGTCCAAAAATCTTGAACAGTTTTACAACTTGGATGCCAGCACTCAGCACATGACTCTCAGAAATAGAAGTAGCATTTTCATTTTCTCTGGGAAAAACAATTAAGATACAGAATATTTAATGAACACTATTCACCATTAAATTATCATAATTGTAGGGTTGGGCTAGTTAAGGGGAGTAGGAGAGAGATTAATTTTTTCCTATGACAATATTGGAATGAGAATTAACTGAAGAGCTTCAGGCAATTGGGAAAAGCTTAGACATGGTTAAATATTTGAAAACCCTAGAAAACCACACAAATGCAGACAGAGCCTTTAAACTCCAGAAATCATTTGCAAAAAGCATGGAAGTCAGACCAGGAAAGATTACAATACAGCAAACTTGGCTTGGGAGCTCATTTCTGCCTTTTCATGTCTGTAACCACAGCAACGAGCACAGAACTCCAGCACAGAAGAGGTGCTCTCTAAATATTGGTTGAATCAATCAATGAATGAGCCTCAATCTCAAATCCATAGTCCTTTTCTTTTGAAAAATCAGAACAGAACTCCTTGTTCAGTGCTTGACTCAGCAATATGACATTTCCCTTTCTGCTCATTCCCCAGTATCATGCTCTTCTGGACTTACATAAACTCCTCTGGCCATACTATCCACAGAGGCACAATATGGCAGGGAGATGTGTTTTCCATCCCCTGATCATTTAGAGAAAATTATGAATCATTTAGAGAAATTATTCAACTTCTTTGCCCTTTGGGAAACCAATTTAAAACATTTTTAATCTTCGTCCTCCCCCAACCAACAGTTTTTAGTCAATGCTTAATAAAATGTGTTGAAGATTCTGTTTTTGCATGATTCATAATGCTAATAAATTCATCAATCTTATTATCACACATCTTTCTGTAAATGTCAAACAGGATGTAGCTGACAAGGTCATGGCCATTAAAAATACGTTCATGGACAAACACATTTGTTCTTGACAGGAGTCATCTATGTCTAACCTTTGACTTTCTATGTTTCTATTACTTGAGTATCAACAATTGTACACAATTTTCACATTATTCTGTCACTGTATGTCAAAATTTCCAAACATAAATGCTTATTTTTAATATATTTAAATGGATATCTTTTATTATAATACTTTGTAAATGTCCTTTTTCTGAAAATGGTTTATATCACTTTAGTTTAACATTTTTTTAAAGTTATCCTCACCTGGGACTGATAAACATTTTCACATACAGTCTTCATTTGAATTTCTGGGAGGCTGAGCACAAGATAAGGTAATTAAGTCACTAATTCTTTGTAGAAGCGTTTCAGAAGAAAGTAGTAAGGAAGGAAGTGAAGGAAGCTTCACTTGGAAGGAAGTGAAGGAAACTTCACTTGGAAGGAAGTGAAGGATAGCAGGGGGGAAAGCAAAGAAAAGATATGGTTTCAGCTGAATTGTAGTCTTAGTTTGATCCCATAGAGAGTTTTGAAACAAGAATGACACCACAGACACTGTCCTTTGGTTCAGTTCAGTTGCTCAGTCACATCCGACTCTTTGCAACCCCATGGACTGTAGCACGCCAGGCCTCCCTGTCCATTACCAACTCCCAGAGCTTACTCAAACTCATGCCCATTGAGTTGGTGATGCCATCCAACCATCTCATCCTCTGTTGTCCCCTTCTCCTCCCACCTTCAGTCTTTCCCAGCATCAGGGTCTTTTCCAAGGAGTCATTGTCATACCTTGACATTGTCCTACCTTGAGACAAAGGAGGAGGACTTTCGTATTTCCTTATCAAGTTGGTTGCGTGCTGCCCTTGGTTGGAGGTGAGGGGTGTTTTCCTCCAGGCCATTCTGGTGAGGTCAGTTTGTTACCAAATCCAAGACTGATTGCTCTGCTCACTGCACAAGAGGCCAATAAATCTAAGAGAAGAGGTGTTGAGCCAAGAAACACAACTTCATTAGGACAGCCAGCAGACTGAGAAGATAGCAGACTAATGTCTCAAAATAACCATCTTAACTGGGTCTGGATGCCAGGTTCTTTTACAGAATGTGGTTGGGGGGTTGTTGAGGAAGTATAGTAAAAAGGCCATTAATCTTGCAAATATCTCCTGGAATGGCCAGCCTTGGGGAGAGGATGTGTTAATTTCTTCCTTCCTGTGGCCATCCACAGGTGGACAGGGTACTGAACAAAGGCATTTTGGTTTAACATTCAGGCAGAAGAGAAGAGTTCCCCAAGGCAGGCTATTATGTATAAACAGTATGCTTTTACTGAACTAAAGCCATAGGAAGCAAAGGTTAAAGTAAAAGAAACAGATCCAACATGGCATCAGTTCTTCTCTATAATAAATTCTTTAGCAAATGGGGTAGCTGTGGCCTTTAGCAGCTAACACACAGTAGCTGGGATGGGTATGCAAGCCTCCCAGAGCGTTTTTTCCTGGTATTTAATTTGACACACTCCCCCAGAAAAAACAGATTCCGACGGCTTGGTGGTTGTTTTACTGTCTTAGTAATACAGGCACGAACCATGTTTTCAATATGTAAACATTTTACTGAATAAAACGGCAGTGATTTGGCAACCCACCACCGACAACTAAAAAATTACAAAGCAGATAAAAATAGAAAGCATAAGTGGTGCTTATAATAAAACCTTAAATTCCAAATGCAGCCTATCCTAGGAATTCAGTTCTGTACAGAGTACAAATTTCAGTAAATAATGCAACTTTTTATTTTATAAAAGAAAAAAAAACATAAAATGACTCTCAGATTTTTACTACGACAAGTGGTAGTAATTCCAGAAGCTTCTGTACCACATTTAAGTTAGCAGCAGACTTAGCAGCACAGGTAGAAGTTTTCCTTTTACCAAGGTAAATTCTCTCTTCACTAATGGCAATGGGCTTACTTTACCAGTGGCCCTTCCCACTGAGCTCTATATGATCTTACAGTACTATATGATCCTTACTGAACTGACACATATTTAGTGTCTTGCAGGTTTCATCATGCCTTCTTCCCTGTTCATTTTGCATGCCATTGATTGTTCCTCTTTCACAAAATTGACTATTTTTAATTAATTTTTATTGGAATATAGTTCCTTTACAATGTGTTAGCATCTGCCGTGCAGCAAAATGCATCAGTCATACATATACATATATGCCCTCCTTTTTGGACTTCCTTCCCATTTAGGTCACCATTACGTTAGGGTTCCCTGTACCATACAGCATGTTCTCATTAGTTATCTATTTAAAAAAAATCTACAAAACAATAAATGCTTGAGGGGGTGCAGAGAAAGGGAACCCTCATGCACTGTTGATGGGAATGTAAATTGATATACCCACTATGCAAAACAATATGGATGTTCATTAAAAAACTAAAAACAGAACTGCCATTTCACCCAGCAGTCCCACTCCTGGGTAAATAACCAAAGAAAACCATAATTCAAAAAGATACATGCACCCCAGATGTTTTCGGTTGCACTATTTACAATAGTCAGGACACAGAAGCAACCTAAATGTCCATCAACAGAAGAATGGATAAAGAAGATGTGGTATATGTATATAATAGAATATTGCTGCTGCTGCTGCTAAGTCGCTTCAGTCGTGTCCGACTCTGTGTGACCCCATAGACGGCAGCCCACTAGGCTCCCCCGTCCCTGGGATTCTCCAGGCAAGAACACTGGAGTGGGTTGCCATTTCCTTCTCCAATGCATGAAAGTGAAAAGTGAAAGTGAAGTTGCTCAGTCGTGTCTGACTCTTAGCGACCCCATGGACTGCAGCCCACCAGGCTCCTCCATCCATGGGATTTTCCAGGCAAGAGTACTGGAGTGGGGTGCCATTGCCTTCTCTGAATGGAATATTACTCATCCATAAAAAGAACTATTAAAGAAGCAAAACGAGACTATCTCTTAGGTATATCAAGTGGGTGGAAGAACTGGCAAGAGCTTGTCTCCTCCTTTCCTGTGCTTCTGTACATTTATGACTGAGCCTGTGTTTGGGGACATTTATGTATGGGTACCCCCCTGGTGTCCCCTGTTGCTTATATGGACCAAAGTCTGAGGGCCAAGGCTCTGGAGCCTGGCATGTGCCCAACTTAAAGGGTTTCTGTAGCAGTATCAGGCCCTTTCTTTTGTATTTGCTTCTTGTGTCACTGCCTTGACCTAGACGCAGCAAATGAAGGTCAAAGATAACTATGTATAGCTTTCAAAAAGGAAAAGAGGAACCAGTGACCACTGCAAGCATACAAATAAGAATAAAATGTGCACCTGAAACTAACACAACATTATAACTCAACTATACCCCAATAAAATTGTTGAAAAAAAAATGTGATACAGACCCTGATAGAGTCTCGTATATGATCTTGAAGACCTAGAAATATCCAAATTTTACAAGAGAACAGAGCAAACATTTGATCTGTGAAGCAATGCATACTATGAATAGAATGGGATAGGCTCACAACCCACAGTCTGCAGAGACACATCCAAGATTCCAAAGCAAGTATCAGAAGAGGATTCGAGGTCAGATAATAGGTGTGCCCTTTTCATGCATCATGGAAGGTGGGGCTTGCGAAGGAGAAGTGCAGACTTGAATGTAGGAGTTGGGACTTCTCTTCTATAGGCAGTCAGCACTACTGGGGCACCAAGCCAGGTCTGAAATTCATCTGCTTTCTTTACTCAGAGTTCTTCACTTCAATCTGTTTAATCAAAAATCTTATCTATGACTTATCTCCTTCATCTCATACAGTTCTATCTGTCCAAGCCTTGGCTATGTTGGGACAATACTAGAATGCTCTTTGGGACTTTTAAAAAGCAATCTATGTGTCACTTTAGAAAGGAGATATTCATAAAATCTGTTTCCCACTCAACATTTGATGACAAATGAGGCAGGCACAGAGAGGTTAATGGCTTGTCTGATGTCACAGAGCTATTTAGTGGGCAGTTGTACATTATTGCATAATCATGTTCTTTTAATCATTAATTCCCACTGGCAGGCTACATATTAAGTAATTATATTGTCCCTTTGAAAATTCTTTACCTTAGATGCAGTTTATGATCCAGCAATATTTAACTACTTTACCATCACGTTTCTTATTTATGTATCTCCTTACACTGTTCCCTCTTCATGGAAAGTTCCCTGTCTCATCCTGTCCTGTCTCTAAATCCATGTTGTACATTTTCACCTTTCAGGAAGAATTTCCCAGAGATGCCAAAATGGGTTAGGAACATCTCAATACCTAGTTATGTATGGTTTCTCTTCAAAGAGCAGTGAGTGTCTTATCTTTATATTGATGAAGTCTGGTATAATGATTGACAAAAGTGTAGGTGCTTACTAAGTTTGTAGTGAGTGAATGGATGAATACAAATATATGAAAAAGCAGTGTGAACTAGAAGCTTCTATAAAAACTTATACACAGCGTGTACAAATGAGCTAAGAAAAGATGATAGTTTATTTGGATCATAAAAAAGAGGCAGGTTAAGAGTTATATTTATTTTCCTGCATAAGGTAGTCTACAATTATCCTTGGTACAGAAAAATGTAACATCCCAACTGTCAGGCTCCAGCTAGATCTTGAAGAGTCTAAAACCTAAAGAACCCACCAAAGTTGTCTGGTGCCTAAAACATTACCTGATTTGCAATAATTCTCAGTAATTATTAAGTGAATAAAATGCAGAAAATCTAGGATTGTCACAGGAAAGTGTTTTAGGGAAATTAGGCTAGCATCACAGACTCAGTGTTTCCAATTATGAGTATTAAAAGAGGGTTGAAATCCAGCAGCTCTACTCCTAAGTATACAGTTAAGAGAAATAAAAATACATGCTCAAACACGCACAAAATATACATTAACTTTCATAGCAGCAGTATTCATATTGGCCAGAAGACAGGAGACAACCCAAATGTCTGCCAACCAACACAGGGATAAACAAATTGTGATGTGTGTGTGTGTATATATATATATAAAGGAATATTATTTGGCCATAAAGGACTGATACATGCTACCTCATAGATAAACCTTGAAAATATGCTAAATGAAAGAAGCTTGTTACATAAGACCACATATTACACGATACCAGTCATATGAAATGTCCAGAACAGGGAAATCCCTAGAGACAGAAAATGGATGAGCAGCAGCTTAGGGTGCAGTGAGGGAGGGTAGGTTATGACAGCTAAAGGTGATGGGGTTTCTTTTAGAGATGATGGATGGACTGTGACGATAGCTGCACACATCTGTAAAGATACTAATTTTCACTGAATTGTACACTTCACTAATGTTTTGGGGTGAACTGTATGCCATATGAATTATACCTTAATCAGTCAGTCAGTTCAGTCGCTCAGTTGTGTCCGACTCTTTGCGACCCCATGAACCGCAGCACGCCAGGCCTCCCTGTCCATCACCAACTCCCGAAGTCCACCCAGACCCATGTCCATCGAGTCAGGGATGCAATCCAACCATCTCATCCTCTGTTGTCCCCTGCTCCTCCTGCCCTCAATCTTTCCCAGCATCAGGGTCTCTTCCAGTGAGTCAGCTCTCCACATCACTATTTAAAAAGAAGAGGGAGAGAGAATGCTGAAAGCATCTCAGACTAAAGCCACCCATAACAATCCTCCCAGGATGTTAATAAGATTCATTTCATTTCAGGCATTTGCTGATGATATTCCAGATTCATTTCTACCCAGCTTATTTCCAAGGCCCCAGTCAGAGCTCATTAATACTCAACCTGTTTAAGCCGGCTACTAGGTTGTGAGCTTTCTTTTTTTTGCTGTTGTGTATAACAGCTGAACCACATAAAAGTTCCTGTCCATGCCACATCCATAGCTTCAATTCCAAACCCACATTTATTGCATGCCCATTATGTGCCAAGCACTTAGCATATGTCATCTCTAAGCCTCACCATAACCCCAGGAAGCAGGTCCCATCACTTCATTTTATAGAGAACAATATAGGACAGAGCTTAGCTAATTACCATGGTGTCACTATGTGGGAACTGAAAGAACAAGGTTTAAGGTGTGTGATTTACCTGATCTGTGCTCTATTTGCCAGTTTGTGTCCTCAAAGTCTAGCATGGCAGACAGAAATGCATAAATGTAGCACAAGGGGTGGATTAAAGAAGGAGAGAATGGACTGTCTGATAAAGACAACACGATCTGATGTTCCAGTGTGGAACAGCGCTGTAAAACTCCTGTTTAAAAGCCTGCCCTAATGGCTTGCACAGTGACAGAGTTCTTCCGGGTCTGGGACCACTCGGGCGGGCTGCTTGAGGAGGGAGCTTTTAAATCCTTGTTCTAGCTGAGCAAGCAATTGCACGTGCCCAGGTCAATTTCTTTTGAAAAAGACTCACGTTTTTGTTCTCAGTTCTCATTGTCAGCCCTATTCCACCAACACTTGGTGCCACATTTACTCTAAAGCCGTCTTTACCTTCTGTGTTAAGATATCCAATTGCTTTATCCTATACAATGAGCTTCTGCATCCATGGGATTCTCCAGGCAGGAGTACTGGAGTGGGTTACCATTTCCTTCTCCAGGGGATCTTCCCGACCCAGGGATCGAACCCGTGTCTCCCGCACTGGAGGCAGACGCTTTAACCTCTGAGCCACCAGGGAAGCCCATACAATGAGCATTAGCACAGAAATCAGAGGCATCACTCATGTTTTATTCCCTAATCGTCATCCTTGCTATTTTTATGTGAGGATATTTGAGGACACTTCTTTTGCCGCTTCTCTTTCTATATTACACCTTTCCCCCCTTTTCCTTGGTGCATCTTTAGATGCATTCCCCACCTCCCCCAATTGGCAATTTTGAAAGCAGATTGCCCAATTTCTCGTCATTTGCTCCTCTATGAAATGCAAGCTCCTTCTTGCTTGCAATATTCTAGAATACTAAGTTCAGGTTCAAATCAATTAACTCCAGCTTTGTTACCACCTATATGGCAAGTGGTTGTTCACTTTTTCATCCTCTTTTCTCCTCTAAAGTCAGGAACTTCAGCTTTCAGAAAATAAGATCACTTCCACACAAGTGACAGCAAACATGTAGACCTGATTATTAAAAGACTGACATGAGAACAGGTAGAAAAAGAAGCAGGAATCTCTGGAAGCCAAAGTTGGCACAGATTCATCAGGAAATGCATGCCAGACTCACTTCTTTTGGATAAGCATGGCTGGCCTGGCGGTTTTGGACTTTAACAGAACATATGACTAAGACTCTCGTGACACTTTTGTGGACAAGCTACATTGAGTTAGATAAGAACATAATTAGATATAGTCATGCCTGGTTGGACAATCTTAATAAAAACCTTATAACTGATTGGTATTTAGTAGCCTTGTCTTCACAAACTTACATAAAGCTGCCCAAGGCAAGTATATCAAATTTGGGGATGACTGCAAATATTGTACATGAAGTGAGATTTTAAAATTATCTCAGTATTTAAAAAAAAAAACAAACCATCCGCATCACCTAAAAGCCAGGAGGAGGTCAATATCTCAGCATGTGGTTTATAGAAGGAATACAGAAAACTGCTTCCATGCGTACTTTTCATCCAAATAAAATGCATGGGGCGCCAGAAGTTTAAGGTCAGGCATGAGTGTGTGGGCACGCTAACGTCACCAAGGCTTCTCAATCATGTAACCTATTATGGTGTGGAATTCTTTGGAATGCTAATTCCAACTTGGAACAGGCTCAGGGGTTTTCACTGCCTTTATTACTTTATAAATCTGCCTGTGTGCAGAGCTCCAGTGTGAGGAGGGAGGGTCAATAAACTAATTCTGCACTCTCTGATATTCTGCTGTTCGTAAGAGAATCTTAACATGTGTCACGATTTCACAAACAATAAAGAGTTGTAAAATACCAGCTACATGAAAAGCTAGGGTACGTGATGGCATAGAGCTTCATTAGCTTTATCGCAATATTCACAATGCATATTCTATTACATAGCAGCAGAAATAGGCTATTTTTATTTGTTGCTTATATAATCAACCCTTCTTATACCTGTAGATTCAACCAATGGCATATTTGGAAAAAAAGTTCCACAAAGTTCCAAAAGTTCCACATCAAAATAAATAAAGGCTTGGCACAGATGAGCGCTATAACCTTTCTGTTCTAAACACTGTAACCCTAGGTCCTTCTTCAACTCATAGGAACTGGAAGAGAGTGGAGATGAAAGACAGCTACAGGGTATTATGAGATAGGGAGGTGGCACCCTGGCATGTTCACATGGAAGGAAAATCATGTTAAATCAAATTATTTTCTACCAGAGGTGTCTAGGAATGAGAGAAAAAGTTCCTAAGGGCCAGCCATCCAACATCTTCTCTTTGAGTGGTGTGAAAGGTGAGCGAGCTCCAGGATGAAACTGCTACTTATACCCGGAAATGTGTCTGACTCCCAAAGGACTGAAAAAAGAGCTGGCTATGCTGCAGTACCTGGAGACTCAGTCATACACAGAATAATTATCACTGAAGACTAATTCCAAAAAGAAGCCAGCCTGTGAGTGAATGCACATCACTGTGCCTGCCTGAGCATCTTTTTTTTTTTTTAATATTTACTTATTTATTTGCCTGCAGGTCTTAGTTCGGGTCTAAGCGGCAGCACGCAGAATCCTCGTTACAGCCTGTGGGATCTTTCGTTATGGCCCACAGTCTCCAGGGCACGTGGGCTCAGTAGTTGTAGCTCACGGGCTTAGTTGCTCCTCGGTGGGATCTTAGTTCCCAGACCAGGGGTCGAAAGCTCTTCCCCTGCATTGCAAGGCAGATTTTTAACCACTGGAACCAGTCAATCCTAAAGGAAATCAGTCCTGAATACTCATTGGAAGGACTGATGTTGAAGCTGAAACTCCAATACTTTGGCCACCCAATGTGAAGAACCAACTCATTGGAAAAAACCCTGATGCTGGGAAAGATTGAAGGCAGGAGGAGAAGGGGATGACAGAGGATGAGATGGTTGGATGGCATCACCGATGCAATGGACATGAGTTTGAGTAAACTCCGGGAGCCGGTGATGGACAGGGAGGCCTGGTGTGCTGTGGTCCATGGGGTCGCAAAGAGTTGGACACGAATGAGGGACTGAACTGACTGACACCAGGGAAGTTCCCCAAGCTTCTTCATCTTGATTGAAAAACATCTCTCATGGACATTTCCTAGGTGTTGAATAGAGACTAATAAGACAGCTGTAAAGACTTGAGTTACTCCAGCTCCAATTCTAACATCTTGGTCTCCCTTCTGCTACGTATGGCCTGCATATGGCTTTGGGGGCTGTTTAGAGATTTTGGTGGAAAAGTACCAAGCAATGTGCATTGAATCTGATTTCGTTTTAAATTCCCAGTAGCTTCCAAGCGGTTGAGATTGAAATGGTATAGCTGATTTTAAGCAAATCTAGGACCTTTTTTGGTATGTAGGCCCAAAATTAGTAGCGAATTTTATACTCTCCAAGATTTAATCCAGGGTAGCTGTTTGGGCTCTAGAATCATCTGAAACCAAGATTGGTGTTTGCACCATTGTCCCTGTTTATTTCCATCTCATTTTACTCTTCCTCTGAGAAAGGAAGCAGGCCTGCCTGGTTCCCCTTTCTATTCCATCAGTATCTCTCACCAGGCTTCACAAACTCACCAGAGCAAGGTGCTTATCTGGATGGTCCCATGAGGTTTAGATAACACAACCTGTTTTTACTGATAGTTGGAAAACAGAAATGACAACATTCCTTTCTTGACAGGGCTCCCTAAGCCCTTTCCTTATTTTTCTTTTTGGTACAATAATGAAGGCTGACAGGGCCCCTTGACATCACTAGTGGTAAATGAATTTTTCAATAAGGACTAACAGAGAAAAACTGCAGAAGTTCAGATTAATTTTTTGACCCAAAGAGTCCTCTCTCTCCTTATGCCTTTGCTTTCTATGTATCCATGCATGCTCAGTCACTCAGCTGTGTCCAGCTCTTTGGCAACCCTATGGACTATAGCCCAGCCAGGCTTCTCTGTCCATGGGATTCTCCAGGCAAGAAGACTGGCTGCTGCTGCTGCTAAGTCACTTCAGTCGTGTCCGACTCTGTGCTACCCCAGAGACGGCAGCCCACCAGGCTCCCCCGTCCCTGGGATTCTCCAGGCAAGAACACTGGAGTGGGTTGCAATTTCCTCCTCCAAGGGATATTCCCTACCCAAGGATCAAAGCTGGGTCTCCTGTGTCTCCTGCATTGCAGGCGGATTCTTTACCACTGAGCCACCGGCAAGTCTCCTTTCTATGTATTCTTTATGAACAATTTCAGCAAAAGCATCTTAAAATTAATCCAATAGCTGTCTCCCTCAAGTCTCCTTCCTGGAACTCTTCAGGTATCAACATCAGGTCCTGGCCGCTTCTTAAGGGCCCCATCCCAAAACATTAAAGGCAGCACAGGAAACTCAAGCCTTATCCTGAGGCTTACCTTTGTAAACTTAGCAACACTTCCTGCTTTTCACATAAGAAAACTTAAAGGGAGTCAGTCTCAACTGTGAATTGGATTCTGTCCCATTTCTCCCCCAAACTGGGAAGGAGCTGGTCAAATACTTGCATGTTTGGACTATAAATATTCAAAGACTCTAATCTGGCATCTTCCATATAATACACATTTTAACTCCTACTTTAAACTTTCAGAATGCTTTTTATGGCATGTGTTATGCCCTACTTTAAAATGTCTGTCAACCTAATATTTTTACTCTTTTTCCTTTATTCATTTATGTTCAAGGTCATGCATGGAAACACCTTTCAGTGGAAAGAACCCATCTGCTTTGGCAAAAATGTACGCTATAAACCTTCATTTCTGCAAGGGTATAAATAAATAAATAAAAAGTCCGAGAGTCTATTAAATGCCTTCGAAGCAGAGTTCCCTAAAGCTTGCAGCAGGCAACACTGGTACCAGGAGTCGATGCAGCAAACAAAACAAAAACAGGGGACGGGTACAAACAGCATTCAGCAGCTACCCTCTTTAAAATTCAAAGTGCACGGCAGCATCGTAAAGGTCTGTAGGCATTCTAAAGAAAAGGGTATTTGTTTCATTTTATTTAACCGCTTATTTCTCAAACTTATTTGATTACAGACTCTTTCCCTGCATGAACAAACAAATGGTAATACACGGCTATACTAGGGTTCCACAGTACACAGTTTGGAAACCGTGCTAGATGATGCCATTTTTTCCTTCAAAAATTCAAAATCCTTCACTTTTCAAAATTTTTATTTATTTATTTATTGCTTGCTGCCCTGGGTCTTCAAGGCTGTGAGCAAGCTTTCTCCG
Source organism: Bubalus kerabau (assembly GCF_029407905.1). Taxonomy (NCBI): domain Eukaryota; kingdom Metazoa; phylum Chordata; class Mammalia; order Artiodactyla; family Bovidae; genus Bubalus; species Bubalus kerabau. Next base: position 56,530,634 of record NC_073625.1, read on the forward strand.
GTTGTGATGAGTAGGCCCTACTCTCATGGGCTTCTCACTGCAGTGGCTTCTCTTTTTGCGGAGCACGGGCTGCAGACCCAGCGGGCTTCAATAGTTGAGGCTCGCCGGTTTGGTTGCACCATGGTACGTGGAAGCTTCCCCGACTGAGGAATCGAACCCATGTTCCCGGCATTGACAGGTGGATTCTTAACAACGGTACCACCAGAGAAGTCCCTACTCTTCATTCTTCCAAAAAGGATAATTCCAATGCATTCCTCTATTGGAAAATAATCTCAAGATAGAAATACAGCTCACTTCTTTCTCACACTGTATTTACAGGGGTATCTAAGGTTCATCTCAGAAGCAGGAAATTTCCAAGTGACTAGTTGGTTCTTATAAGTAAACATGAAAGCATATCTTCTTTAAAAAAACAAAAAACTTCATCTAAATTGTCAACAGCACACCAGCTGGGGGTAAATTATCTATTAATCACAGTCACATCTTCAGTGTTCATCTCTCACTTGCCTTTCCTTGTTTTTCTCTGTCACACTTAAGGTACTTCCTCTTGTATGTACTTCTGACCCCTAAATAAAAACTAAAAATTGAATTTATTACTCCCCTCATTAAAAAAATCATAATCAATGATGTGCCGGTAAGACAAAGCAGGTACAAATCTTCCCTCCGCCATCCTTTTTTGGTTGATTTAACCTCTCTCACCTCCTCATTTGTGACATGGAGGGTCACCCAACACCACAGACAAGTAAGTATTCTGTGAGATCCTGTGTCTAAACTCCCCAGCTTGGTCAACCGCAATCTCAACGCTTTAGCAGTCATAAAGTGCCTTCCCATGATGTCTTCACAAACTTTTTCTAGTCATACCTGGAATCTCTGGAATTCCCTTCTGTTTTTCCCAATCCCAGCTTTGTCATCCTCCAAATTTCCCTACAACTTCTCTACTGACAGACCCTGCTTTAGAAATGTTAGAATATGTCAGATGATTTGAAAACCTGTAGTGAGGAACAGCCCACCCCCAACCCCAGTTCATCTGCTGAAATATTAACACATCTCCCCCACCGCTAACTCCCACTTATCAGCTCCACCAAGAACACTCTTGATATATTCACATAACCTTTCCTTAAAACATTTTCCTCTTTGAACACCTCTTCCTCATGTCTCTGATTAACCCTTTCCAATGAAACAGGTCTACGATTCTAGTTTTCCTCTGATGAGTTCACATATACATTCTCAAGTTGTACTTACTGATGCACACTTTCACTCTTCCTTTTTACAAATGTTTTAATTGACACATTGCATTGTATTGGTTTTAACTATACAAGAATGATTTGATACATGGAAATATTGTGAAATGCTCACCACAATGGGTGTGTGCGCTCAGTCCCTTCAGTCGTGTCCACCTCTTTGCGAGCCAGGCTCCTCTGTCCACAGGGATTCTCCAGGCAAGACTACTGGAGTGGGTTGCCATGCCCTCATCCAGGGCATCTTCCCAACCCAGGGATTGAACCTGCGTCTCCTTCATTACAGGCAGATTCTCTGCCGACTGAACCACCAGGGAAGCCCCATCATCACAGTAAGTTTAGTCAATATCCTTCACCACCACAGTCACACATTTTTTTCCTCTTGTGATGAGAGTTTTTTAAGATCTACTCTGATAGCAACTTTCAAATACACACTCCAGTACTGTTAACTATGATCACCATTCACTATGGCTTTTATTCCTGCAGATACTTTTCTCACATAAACATAAGCTCTTTAAGGGGAGTTAATGTATCAGTTTTTCACTCTGCCCACAGTGGAAGTGTAAAAACTTTTGATTGATCCAATTGCCTGGTGAATCCCATGGACAGAGGATACTGGCTGGCTACAGTCCATGTCATTGAGAGTCAGACACAACTGAAGCGACTAAGCACACCAATACTACACACTTTCATTCCTAAGAGTTATATTTATTTTTTATGTTTTAATTGGAAGATAATTGCTTTACAGTATTGTATTGGTTTCTGCTGTACAACAACTCAAATCAGCCATAATTATGTATATATGTGTGTGTGTATATATATCCTCTCCTTCTTGAGCCTAGTGTTAACATTTACTTAGGAATAAGTTACACATGGGACAGAAAATATTAATTGAGGGATACAGCCAAATTAGATTATAGTAAAGTTGGGGTGGTTGCTTAGGGGCAAAAGTTGTATACCAAATAACTGTGAAGCTTTTATTTATTTGGTTGTTGGTTTGTGCATTTGTTCTGTCATTCAGGATATAGTTTATTTACAAAATGTGTTCAGGAATACTCAAGGTTTATCTGCCTGGAATCTTCCCAATCATTTTAGGTATAGGTAACATTTGTCTAGCTACAGCCTTCACTAGGATTCTGAAAGCTGAATCCACTCATGGGAGACTCAAGAACTTCTCTCTCTTTAAAAAGGAGACCACGGGCAACAACCCCTAGGCATTAGGTCAGTTCAGTTGCTCAGTCGTGTCTGTCTCTGCGACTCCATGGCCTGCAGCACACCAGGCTTCCCTGACCATCACCAACTTCCAAAGCTTTGCCATTTTCTTCCACTGGAGAAGGGAATGGCAAACCACTTCAGTATTCTTTCCTTGGGAACCCCGTGAACAGTATGAAAAGGCATGATGTGTGGAGATAAACAGGCCTGGTTGCCTTGGAGCCCAAGAGCCCTCAGGCTCAATGTTCATCTCACTGTTGAGTGTTGGCTGTGGCCCCAGGCCATGGAAATCCTGGTGTGAGCTGGGACTTCTGGCAGCAGCTTAGGGGAGAGATTCTTCTTGACCACATGAATGGGATGTGATTGGTCCTCCATCCTGCAGGAGGTGGTCAGCCCCATGCAATCCTCTCAGCACTTCTGGCAAGCAGGCTTTTCAAGCACTGTGCCCTCTGCAGAGAGGATGCCTGCCTTTCATGTACTTGGCACATGCCCTGGGGAGTGGTGGAGGGTTCCCCCTAATTCTTGGCATATTGCCCAATTCTACATTATTGGAATACAAATAAGCAGTCTGATAAAAGAGTAACCATGAGTCTGCTCTCATTTTGGTGTCAAAAAAAGTAAATCACTCACAAATCTGGAACTTTTATTAACAACACATTACTCAGGGACCCACCTAACTTACTCTGGGTTAAAGGTCACTGTGATCACTGACAGCCCCTGGGAAGATTAACGCAAGATTAATCCAAGGATATTATTATCCTGGTCACCCAGGTGACAGCTATTGTGAACACTGGTTTCTATTGCAAACTACGCACGGTGCTGGGTGATTTCCGTTTGCCACATCACCTGATGAATATTCAGAAACTGAGGTTCTGCTAGGTCCCACAACTATATCCAAAAGTGAAATGTAAGTATTCAAGTTTTCTCAAAGTCTGAGTCCTTTACGATCAATGCACGTTGCCGCCCTATTACCCAAGTCCTCTAAAGAAGCAAATCCATGTAATGTCCATATGGTCTCCATTAAATCTTCTTGCTACTGGATCCATTTTTCTCACTTCTTACCTCCGGGGTTGGCATGTATGCCCATTTTTTTCTCTACTCTTGTTATTCCATAAAATATAGGAATATTCTTTTAACTGAGTCCTTGTGGCAGTCTTGGAATTACCATCAATCTTCAAACAAGTCATGTAAACCAGCTGCCAGCAGTGGTCTCTGGTTAAACATTTAATATTAATATTATTGTCGCATAGAATTACTTCTGAAATACATTAAGCTTATTTGTAAACTATCTCTTATCTGAAGCTGAAGGCTGTCTCTGAAGCAGCTTTGTGTAGTGATTGCAGAGGACTAATTTTAAAGTATTGTATTGTTTGAAGATATATGAACTCTTAGATGCACTAGTGAAGTTAAGATCCATGAATGAAGAAGTAACGTAAGAAATAGGGCAAATAAAATATTGCAACCTCTATATACGCGAAGATCTGTTAGCTACGTGCAGTTAAATTCAGGCATGTTAAGGGTTAATTATTCATTTAAAATGTCTTTATAGCTGCTCATTAACAAGAAAGAAAAAAAAATCCTATGACGTGAAAAACTGCACCCATTCTTGAGAGAAAGAATTTTGTTATGAAAACCTTGAATGCTATGTACAGTTTAGACTTCTGTAAATACTGAAGGCTGTAGTGGAGATGAAGAAATATATAATGCCCTCTGTCTTGCTGCTGCTGCTGCTGCTAAGTCACTTCAGTTGTTTCCGACTCTGTGCGACCCACAGACAGCAACCCACCAGGTTTCTCTGTTCCTGGGATTCTCCAGGCAAGAATACTGGAGTGGGTTGCCATTTCCTTCTCCAATGCATGCATGCATGCTAAGTCGCTTCAGTCACGCTCGACTCTGCAACCCTATGGACAGCAGCCTACCAGGCTCCTCTATCCATGGGATTCTCTAGGCAAGAGTAATGGAGTGGGTTGCCATTGCCTTCTCCAGCCCTCTGTCTTAGAGAAGGTAAAAAGAGATGAGAGAAACACGCAACTCAAGATTGACTTCTGGGCCACAAAGAGGAATCAGCATGAATTTCTAGAAAGGAAGATGGGTTGAGAAGCATGTGAAACTCTCAAATACATCACAGGATCTGTCATAACAGCTAACACTCAGCCCGCCAGCACCTCTACAGAAGGTACCATAATTTACAACACTATTAGAAATTTGAAGTAACCAAGACATCTGAATATTCAACTGAAAGGCAGCCAAAGAAACCACTCTGATTACCTAGGAGGCATGCTGGTTTCAAAAGGATGTGAATAAAAGGTGGCAAGAATCTACCCTCAAGAATAAATAGCAGAGTAGCTTAAATGTGAGAATAGTTTTAGGGATTCTGACAAGGACTGAAGCATGTTCCCCCCAACTTCATATGCTGCAGCCTAGTTCCCGGGACCTCAGAATGTGACTTCATAAGGGATACGGGGTTTCAAAGGGGTGCTTCATAAGGGATAGGGGGTTTCAAAGGTTTCAAAGGGGATGACCAGTTAAAAGCAGGTCATCAGAGTGGACCCTAATCCAATCTGAGCAGGGTCCGCAGAAGATGAGGAGATTAGGACGTGTAGAAAGAGAAGCCAAGGGTGTGCATTCACAGAAGAAAGGCCCAGTGGGGACACAGCAAGCATGGCCATCAGTAAGCTAAGGACAGAGGCCTCAGAGGCCTCCAGCCCTGCGAGCACCCCGACTTGGACTTGTGCCTTCTGGAACCAAGAAAACAAATTTATGTTGCTTAAGCCATCCAGTCTGTGGTATTTTGTTATGGCAGCTCTAACAAACTAATACAGATTTTAAATGTCAATATAAGCTTAAGCTTTGCTAAAAATGATCAAAGAAGAAATGTAAAAGAACATTTTCTTTACTTGCAGAACCAGATGATCTTGGTTAAGCTGGTTGCTTGGATAAGTTAGCTGCTGGGATCATGATGCAACATCAAGGAATGATGGAAGGAAAGTAGAATTCCTCAATTTCTTTCTATTGAGCTGAATGATCTTCCAACTGAAAAGGGCAGATGAACCACTGATCACTGGTACTAAATGTCAAAGAACAGTGGCAGGATTATAGAGCAAGTCTTAGCTGTTCTAAATAAGCACCTGTTCTAGAATGAATAGCGTCTCCATCCCCCTGCTCCAAATTCCTATGCTGAAGTCTTAACCTCTAGTAACTCAAAATATGACTACAATTGGAGGCAGGGCCTTTTTTAAAAGATCTTTTGGCCATGCTGTGTAGCATGTGGGATCTTAGCTCCGCAACAAAGATGGATCCCTAGTCCTCTGCACTGGCAGTTTGGAGTCTTGACCACTGGACCACCAGGGAAGCTCCAGAGATAGGGTCTTTAAAGAGGTAATTAAGTTAAAATGAGGTCTTCAGGATGGCCTCTAATCTAATACAACCTGTGTCTTTAGAAGAGAGAATCAGCACACATACACACAGAGAAGCCCATGTGCAGACAGAGGAAGAAGGTGGCCGTCTATAAGCGGAGCGGCCCCGGAGGAAATCTACCTTATGAGCACCTTTATCATGGACTTCTAGCTTCCAGAACTGTGAGAAAACAAACTGCTTCTGTTGATGCTGCCCAGACTGTGATACTTTGTTATGGTAACCCTAGCCAACTAATACAGCCCCCACCTTCTGGCTCAGACTATAATTGGTTTTGAAGGAAATCATAAAACTCCTAGAAGAAAACATAGGCAAAACACTCTTTGACATAAATTGTAGCCATATATTCTTTTGGCTCTGTCTCCTAAAGCAAAGGAAATAAAAGCAGAAATGAACAAATGGGATCTAATTAAACTTAAAAGCTTTTGCACAGCAAAGGAACTCATTGACAAAACAAAAAGACAGCCCACAGAATGGAAGAAAGTATTTGCAAATGATATGACTGATAAGGGTTTAATATTTAAAAGGTATAAACGGTTCATACCACTCAATATAAAAAAAAAAATCTGATTAAAACATGAGCAGAAGACCCGATAGACATTTTTCCAAAGAAGACATACAGATGGCTAAAACTCACAAGAAAAGATGCTAGACATTATTAGTCATTAGAGAAATGCAATTTAAAACCGCAATGAGATGTTACCTCATACCTTTTAGAACAGCTAAAGCAAGAAAGAAGAATACAAATCTAAAAGAACACAAATACCAAGTGTCGGTAAGGATATGGAGAAAAGGGCGCCCGGAACACTGATAGCGGGAGTCTAAACCGGTGCAGCCGCTGTGGTAAACAGAAGGAGGTTTCTCAAAAAACTAAAAACAGAAGTACCATAGGACCCAGCAACCCCACACTTGAGTATATATCCAAAAAGGGAAAACACTAATTCAAAAAGACACACACACCCCGATGTTCACAGAAGCATTATAAGCATTATTTACAACAGACAAGATAATGGAAGCCACCTAAGTGTCCACCAACATGTGAATGGATGATGTGGTACACACACACACACACAAACACACACACACACAGTGGAATACTACTCAGCCACAGAAAAGAAGGAAATTTTGCCATTTGCAACACCATGAATGAACTTGGAGGGTATTATGCTAAGTGAAATAAGTCAGACAGAGAAAGACAAATACTGTATGAGATCACTCATATGTGGAATGGAAAAAATAAAACAAACTAGTGAATGTAACAGATTCGCAGCTAAAGAGAACAAACTAGTGGTTACCAAGTAGGGAGAGGGAAGAAAGGAAGGGCAAGACCAGGGTAGGGGATTAAGAGGTACAAACTACTATGTATAAGCTACAGGGATATACTGTACAACAAAGTAATATGGCAAATATTTTACAATGACTATAAATGGAGTATAACCTTTACAAACTGTGAATATTATGCTATACACCCGAAACTTATATTACAAATCAACTATACCTCAGGAAGGGCTTCCTTGGTGTCTCAGACGGTAAAGACTCTGCCTGCAATACAGGAGACCCGGCTTCAATTCCTGGGTTGGGAAAATCCACTCCAGTATTCCTGCCTGGAGAATTCCATGGACAGAGGATCCTGGAGAGTGATCGTCTATGGAGTTGCAAAGAGTCAGACATGACTGAGCAACTAACACACGCACATACCCCAGTTAGAAAAAAAAAGATTGTTTTTGGTGATATTGGCAGGGCACAGATAACACCCTAAAGTGACAGAGATGCAGCTCAGCAGCACTATACATAAAGCAGATGGGAGGTGTGGTAACAAATGTGACCAATGTGAGGCCACCCAATCCAATTCAACACTCACCTGCAGACTGAGGTGGTCAACGGACTCCTTCACACTGCAGTGACCGCAGCAGCCTTGGAGCACTGTGAAAAGACACGAGGCACACCACACTCAGAGGAGTGTGGAAGGAACCAGAAACAGGTGCCACTGTGCCATTTGCACAGCTGTTGAAGGGAGCGGCTGTGTTACTTTCTGAAGACAGGACCCTGGAGTAACATGAAAATTGCTGGTTTTATTGACGTGGAGGTCTGTGGTGTGGAAAAGACTGGCTTGGCTTGGTCACAGAAGGGCAACAGGGACATCTGAGTGGGAGGTTACAGGAAAAGGATGTGGGCTTTAAGTGAGGTTAAGACTTTTGGAGTAACCAGAGCAGTCCAAAGACAATGCATTGTCTGAAGAGCTAGTGAATGTCTCCTAAGCTGGGGCTTTTGGGTCTGGCCTGGAAATGTGGAGATTGAAGCCAATGGGTGGGTAGTCCCTTTCCCAGGGTTTACAGTTCTAACTAGAGAAGTTCTGGTATTTACTCCTCAGAGGATCCTGAAGATAACCTCGGGGCAGGAATTGGCATTAACCGCAGAACAGAGACACTGGCTGAAAAGCAAAACCAACAGAATCTCTGAGTGGTGATGAAGCAGGAAAAAGAGTGAAGAATGACCATCATTCTGACTCAGTCAGCAGCTAATCATCTTTCCTTGGGGAAGGTCTTTTTCAGGGATGGGTGAGTGAGGTGCGTCTCAACAGTGGGAAGGGCATATGCCACACCAAAGAACTTGTATTTTCAGAGATTATAACCTCACCTCTCTATGTTTGAGTTTTGTGCTCAATAAAAGTCCCTTAACTCTTAAAAAAACGCTTCCTCCCTGCCAGGACTAGCTCCAGGGACGTGTAGTCTGTTGGGTCTCGTGCTCAGGGCACCACGCGTGGTTAACGTTCTGCTGTTACCATCTTAAAATTCTTAATTTGGGAACAAAGGGTCCCACTGTTTAGTTTTGTGCTGGACCCTGTAAATTGTGTAGCTGGCCTGGCTTCATCCCCATCTTTAAGTTATACTCCTATCTGCATGCAGATGACTCGATGGATGTGAGTCTGAGTGAACTCCGGAGTTGGTGATGGACTGGGAGGCCTGGCGTGCTGCAATTCATGGGGTTGCAAAGAGTCGGACATGACTGAGCAACTGAACTGAACTGAACTGCCCTCAGTTGCTTCTATAAACCTAGGATAGACAGAACTGTAGTGGTGGGTCAACATGTCTGGAAGAAACTGGGTTTTTGCTGTGACTGGGGCTTTTTTTCCCCTGTAGTCCCAACTACTTGTCACTTACTTGCTGTCAGATTTGGGAGGAGGTCTTCAGAGTCCTAATTTATAAATGGGAAGAATAACAGTAAGGGCCTTATGGGCTTCCATGGAAAGGAAATGACATAAAGCTTGTCAACAAATGGACTTCCCTGGTGGCTCAGTGGTAAATAATTCACGGGTTCAATCCCTGGGTTGGGAAGATCCCCTGGAGAAGGAAATGGCAACCCATTCCAGTAGTCTTGCCTGGGAAATCCCACTGCCAGAGGAGCCTGGTGGGTTACAGTCCATGGGGGCGCAAAGAGTGGAAGTGTCTGCACAACTCAACAATAACAACAGAGGTAAACAAACAATTCGAGGCAACACATTATTTGTCATTATTTGTGGAGGACGTTCAAAGGTCATTCATGGGAAAAAGTAATCCACGAGTCAGGCTTGGATACCTAGGGGGCTGAAGACAGAAGACTATGTCTAAAGCAGCTGGCAGAGAAACAAGAGTCCTCCGGAAGGAAGCAGGCAACCTCTGGCTGAGCTAAGATCCCACCTCTGACTCCCTGGCTTCTTTCCCTTCCCTCTAGGCCGGCTGGGGACGCTGCCTTGGTGACTGAGGCCCCTTTAGGTCAAGAGCAGGGGATACATTTGGGCAGTGGAGAAGGCAATGGCACCCCCCTCCAGTACTCTTGCCTGGAAAATCCCATGGGTGGAGGAGCCTGGTGGGCCGCAGTCCATGGGGTTGCCAAGAGTCAGACACGACTGAGCAACTTCACTTTCACTTTTCACTTTCATGCATTGGAGAAGGAAATGGCAACCCACTCCAGTGTTCTTCCTGGAGAATCCCAGGGACGGGGGAGCCTGGTGGGCTGCCGTCTATGGGGTCGCACAGAGTCGGACACTGACTGAAGCGACTTAGCAGCAGCAGCAGCCCATCCTAGGTTCATTGGACACTAACCCGACACTGGATGGTTTGTGTTTAATCGAGGAGAAAGTGGCTTCCCAGAAGGTTCATTTCTGTGATTTAGGACAGACACAAGCAAGAACAAGGACAGAGTTTGAGCTATTGGGGTCGAACGGAAGTCATCTTTCCAGACCCTTCCCCTCTTAACTTTCACTTCACCCGCATCTCAGATATTACATCCCTGCCTGATTAAAAAACACCACCACCCATATGGTCTTCCCTTTCTCAAACCAAAACAAATTTTTTTTTTTTTTTTAAACAAAATCTCTCAAGGAGAACTAAATAGGTCGCCGCTTCTTCTCCAGGTCCGGCGCCTTTCTCCTTCGGTTTGGTCTAAAGATAGAAATTCCAGGTTCCTCGTGGCTGCTTTTGACTGGGGCGGGGCAGAGGAGGGGGGAGGCTTTTGCTCTCCTATTTCTTTGCAATATTGCAAAGAAATCCTATTTCCTTTAAGCTTGTCTCGTTCTCTTCCAGAAACGCCTCCCCGACCTCTCCAAACCGAGACAGAGGAAAAAAAAAAAAAAAAAAAAATCCGAAATGCGGATTAAAACGCACCCAGCAGCAGTCCTTTATACTACACCCCCGAGAGGCCTGCGGAGTCCGATGAGTCAAGCTGGCGGCTAGGAGCGGAGAGCGCCCTCGACTTTTCTGGAACCCAGACGTTCTAGGACTCCCCTTTCCCTGCCCCTGCACCATCCCTCTGCCGACCCCATCTTTCTCCCTCCTACTGCTCCGGGGCCCGGGCGGTCGGCGGCCGGGGAAGGCGCGCGCGGGGAAGCCGGGGGAGCCGCACCTGTGGGCGCCTCGTGGGGCGCGGGCCCCTCCCGGCCGAGCGGGCGCAGCTCCCCGGCGGCTCCGCTAGGGGTCTCTCTCGGGTGCCGAGCGGGGTGGGCCGGATCAGCTGACTCGCCGGGCTCCGAGCCCCGCCGCCGCGCCGCCGCTCCGTCAGTTTCCTCGGCAGCGGTAGGAGAGCGAGCACCCGGAGCAGCAGAGCGCGGGGCCACCGGAGGCGGCGGCGGCGGCGGCGACACAGACAGAGCAAGGGCGCGGCGGATCCTCCTCGCACGGCAGCTCGCTCGGTGCCCCGCGCAGGGTCGCGATGCTGCCCGCCTTGGCACTGGTCCTGCTGGCCGCCTGGACGGCTCGGGCGCTGGAGGTGAGTGCCGCGCCTCGGAATGGGGTGACGGTGGAGGTGGGTGGAGGATGGAGGGGACCTGCTCCCTCTTTCATCCAGAGAAGCGGGGCGGTTGGAGGGGGTGGGGGGAACGATCGAGGGGCCCTTCTCTCGGCTCTGCGCCCTACGCCCCCGCTTGCGGGCGCCCTGCGCATCTCTGCCTCCGGCCCAGCCCTGCCCCGGAGACGCGCGCTCCGGCCGGCGCAGAGGGATCCGGCTAGGCGTCGGGCCCCGGGGTCCGCGCCAGTCTTGGGGGGCGCGAGTCGAGGAGGAGGCTCTCTTAGGGTCAGATCCTGATTCACTCCTTTCCTCGGGGCCGGGGGCCGGGGCAGGCAAGAGATATCCAGATGGAAGATGGAGCGGTGGGGGGCGAGAGAACACGTGGGGAAAACCAAAAACGCAAGAGTCCCTGTGTTCTGTCCCCAGCTCTTAATAGCTGCCCTTTCTTTTCTCTCGGGCCCCGGGGAGCAGGAGTCGGGACGGCTCGGGGAAGCTGGGCACCCCCACCCCACCCCTTCGCTTCCCTTGGCCTTTTCCGCCCTGTTTCACTTCCTTTCGCATCCCCACCACCCCTTCCTCGCCAGACCTCTTCCTCCTTCCTCTTCGCGGAGGCTCCCTAGGGTGACCCCAAGGAGGGTCGCGCACCACCCTCTGCGGGCAAACTTTGTGCCTCTCGGCGTCTCCCTTTTGTGTTAAGTTGCGAGAGATGGGAGGGGTCGGAGACCCACAACCACCTCGCACCTTCCCCAAGCCTAGACATCCAGGGTATTCGCGCGCACCCTCGGATTCACCCGGAGAGGGAGAAGGTCCCCGGGAACAAAAGCCGCGACACTCCGCCCTCGCCAGCCCCGGGGCGCGGTGGTCTGTGCGCCACCGAGCGTCCCGCCTGACTCCCTTCCCCGCGCTGCGAGTCAGTCCCGGAGGGGGCTGGGGCGCTGCTGAGGGACGCGCTGGCCGCGTCTCGGAACCCCTCATCTTCTCCTCCTTCCCCCCATCACCTCCGAGGCTGGCTCATTCTTTTCTCGGTTGCAAAGTCCTTGGGGGAAAAATACGCGGAGAGTGCGGCGTGCGTCTGGAAAGGGCAGGGGCGGGTGGCGGGGCTGCACGAGTTCTCCCCTCCTGTGCATCAAAGGAGGCGTTTGTCGGATCGAGGCGCGGCCACTTCCCTGGCAGCGCCGGGCACTGTGATTTAGTTCCCCCCGGGGGGCGCGGGCTGCTGGGGAGGGTCCTCGGGGTCATTTTTTTTTTTTAGGGTGCAGATAAAAGGCTGGAAATTGAGCGAAGATTAAGACGGAGAAGATGGCGCCTCTGCAGTGCAGCAAAGAAAAGCTGTGGAGGCTGCAGCCTGGGAAATCCACCCACCACTAGGTGTATATAACAAGTCTGCCCCATTCATCCAACTCTCCCAACATTCAGCTGACGCCTGTGCCAAATCACTGTTTTCCTTTTTATCTGAAGATGCTTAGAAGTTGTTTGCTTGACAGCTGGGGCAAAAAAGGTCGTAATTTTGCATCGTTTGGGTTCCCATTCGGTATTTTACCATTCGTCACCTCACCTCCCCGTTTTTACCTCCAACTTTTCCCCTTCCTCATGGTAATTTTCCCAAAAAAACAATTTCTGAACAGATGTTTTCCTGTAATTCCACTGAGACTGTACTGACTCTCACACCCGGACAGCGTTTTAGTCCCTAATTTACAAGGTCATTGAACTTTTTCCTCTTCTTTTACCTACGAGTGGCTCTAAAGTGGCTCAAGAATCACCTCGGGGCTCCTTAAGGCAGATTGTTTTAAGAGTTGAAGAATTTGGTTATTCTGTTTTAAAAAATGCATTTAATTAAGGGAGCTAGGCTTTTTCCAGTACTTAAAATTTACTCCTACAATTATTTGTTTTCTCATTGTCTTATTACACGTTGAAAGACACAAATTAAGTAATTAAAAGCCTTTATAAGCTTTTGTCAAAAAGTAGATGTTTAAGTTTTTTGAGCAGTATATTTTTGTGTGTGAAAGAGGCAAATATGATTCAGATTTCTTTTTCAGCCTGTTTGATTGCAGTTTTTGCTCTTCCATCTTTTTGGACATTTTCACTGGTTACTGTCACCTCCTTCAAAGGGTGGAGGTGAGATGCATGTTAATTCATTTTGCAAAGCATTAAGGTAGGCAGTTCACTCTGCTGAGGTTTGAGGGGATTTCTGGAGCTAAGTCACTGTCCACTGAAAAGATGTTAATTATGACTTGACTGTCTTTTGTAGGGCTTAGAAAATAGGTCTGCTGCAGATGACTTGAGACAAGAAATGAATAAGGGCAATGATCACGGGATGGGGGGGTGGGCTCGGCCTCTGGGAAAAGCATCATTACCGGAGCTGATGATTTTCCCTGGTACAGTGACAGGGTATGAGTTAAAAAGGCCCTGACATTTATTTAAACTGGCTTCCTCTTAAATTTTATTTTCCAGTATTGTGGGGTTTAACCTAATTCACAAGTATCTGCTTTGATTGCGGTGCTAATTCAGAGATTATAGATACCTACTCACACTGGTCAAAACAGCCCTAATGGTGGATGCCTGGGGTCACAATTGTGAAGCTCAGATTTGATGGTGAGCTATAAGGAGTCACCGTTTCTGGCTGACCAGTGGGAAGCCATGATAACCATAGGGCACCCAAGCGGCTGTCTTGTCACCCTGTTGAGCAGAGGTACCTGATGGGCACTTGGCAGGCCATTAGTACTGCAGAGAAGTACTCCAGACAGAATAATGATCCCTGGTTCTGACTGGGGAAATAAAGAGAAACATACAACTAAATAGATCACAAGGTTAGATTAGGAATGATTGAAAAGAAAGGATGTGGTCCATTGGTCTGAAGGAAAACAGGACAGACTCCACATAAAGAACAGACGTGATTGCAAAGGGGTAAGGGGAAGGCAGGGATTGGATTGGGAGTTTGGGACTGGCAGATGCAACCTCTTATATATGGGATGGATAAGTAACAGGTCCTACAGTGTAGCACAGGGAATTATGTTCAATACCTTGTAATAAACCATATGGAAAAGAAAAAAAGAAAAATGTAGAGGTAATCGTCATGAAAAAAGGCTTTCTCCCTTTTGCTAGAGGGCCTCTATTTTATGTTTATGGTGTTTTATGTTTATGGTGTACTAGAGACTTCTGTGCAGATATTTGTATGAAGCTGAAGGTGTCAGTCATTCTTGAAATAAGCAGAGCTATTACATACCTTTCCTGTGGCTCTTAAACTACCATTGAAGAATATGGTAAAATTCAGTAGAAATCTCTAGTCTCTTTCTGCACATTTGATCTAGGTGGGGATATGTATTACTTTAAGAGACTTAGAAAGTATCTTTGATTACTATAGTTCTCTAAACTCTGCCTAGTTGTATCAGTTACAAATGCAAAGATAAACCTTATACATGTACTTTATAAATAAAGCTCTAGGATGTAAGGTTTACTTTGACTTGCATACTGTATTCTCGTGTTCCCAGGAAGTTTGCAGAGTAAATAAGACAGGCACATGATTATAAAAGAAAACAGAAAATGTTAAGTACCAAGAGGAAAGTACTGATTAAGTGGTATACTGAGTAAAAGTATTAACAGTATAAACATCTGTATATAAGGAATAAAGGAACCATGGGATGAGATAATCCTTGAGAATTTCCTAATGATTCCTTTCCAGCCAGATTTGTATCTTAGGTTTGGGGAAGGGAGTTTAAATCTTTGCATTTATAGTATCTGTTTACATACCTGTCTCGAGAGCACATGCCCCGAGGATGTGGGCAGAGCCAGTGTGGGATTTAATTTTCCTTGTGTCCCTATTTATTCATTAGGGCCATTTTAAGTTGAGTCTCCTGGGGCCAAGCTCTGGTCTGTACCTCTGAAGATAGCCTGGTGAACAAAAACCATCACTTGCTTCAGGAAGCTTCCAGTCTAGTGGGCAAGACAGAGGATAAACAAATCATCCTACATGTGTGCTCATGAACTGTGACAGATGGTGAGACGGATGGCAAAGGTGTAGGATACACGCTGGAGAGGAGTGCCTGCTCAGACGCTAAATTATGTCTGACTCTTTGCCACCCCATGGACTGTAGCACACCAGGCTCCTCTGTCCGGAGGATTTCCCAGGCAAGAGTACTGCAGTGGGTTGCCATCTCCTTCTCCCTGGGCTCTTCCTGACCCAGGGATCGAACCCAGGTCTCCTGCCTTGACAGGCAGATTCTTTACTCCTGAGCCACGAGGGAGGCCCGGGAGAGGAATAGCGAATTCCGAATAAGGATTGAGGGGCCAAGAGCTCTGATGCAGCATCTTCATTAGAACCTTGACTGAAGAAGTGGGTACCCGATGAAAACACTGATTCACTGGGCAGCAGCAAGGAGCATGGGGAAAATAAAATGTTTCTTTTGTTTTTTGATTCTTTTCCTGGTGCTCTTCTACCTTCATGTTCCAATTGACTATGAAATGGTTTTCTTTTCATAGTAGGACCTCACATACTTGTGGAAGTATTCCTCTATACATTCTTCCATATGGATAGGGTGGGAATTGATACTCACACCAGCTTCTGCAAATCCTTGGGGACGCTGGCACCCTGTGGCTTAATGGTTCATATCCAGATACACCCTCTTCAGTGGCTGGAGGAAGACAGGCTGGCAGGCGGAGGAGGCCAAAGTGATGGAATGAATAGACCCCCCGCCCTCCTGAAGGAGTAGCAAGCTTAAGCCAGAAAAATGTATATTTCTTCATTTTCCTTGTATTCATTAGTAAAAGGAAAGCTAATAGTACCTGAACCCTCAAACTGAATTTGGAAATGAAAACCAGGATGAAGGGGGAAATGTTATGTAACTTTCTTCAGTTTAATGTGGTCCCTTTAAGAAACAACCATTTTGGTGAAGACACTGATGTTTTCCTTTGAAAAAAGATCTCATGAATTTTCCTCTTCAGGTTAAAGGTGAATAGATATGCTTACTGTTACCTTTTTAGAAGTAGACATGTACTATAAACTGGATTCGAATGGACTGCTCTAGGAATAAAGTAATTCATTAGAACAAAAAAAAAAACCAGCCTAGATATGTTTATGAACTAATAGATCTATGAAAAAGGGATGCTGAATAGTTAGAATGGGGTACAGAGGATTCAGTTTCATGTATATATTCTTAGCTGAGATGGGAACTAAGAGGCTATTTTACTTAGACTTATTTTGTGTGGCTACATTTGGACGAAACATGAAATACAGATTTAGCTTGAGCATTTCTAGGATTATAGTATTTTATGGAAGAAGATAGTGGTTGAAATGAGCAAAATGAGAGGCTTTTAAAAGCCAGCTCTATGGAAAGTAGTGTAATCGTTCCTACATTTATAACCTTGATTTTGATAACCAGTAGGATGTCAGGTCAGAAACCTAGTCATGGAATTTTTCATGTTTCCTAGGAAGGCAGCATTCCACATTGGTCAAGCTATTGACTGTGAGCTAACTCATACTTCAGTTTGTTCCTCTGCAAAATGGGGATAATACTTACCGTTGTTGAAGATTGAGTTAATATGTACATAAAATGCTTGAAACAGTGAAAGTGTTAATGTATAGAGTTAAAGAGTTAATATATAACATGATGGCATCTTATAAGCACGTTAGTTACAATTATTGTTTATGATGTTGATGATGTAAAATAAATACATTTAATCCTATACATTGTTGAAAGTTAAAAAAAAATTTATATGATGTTTCACCTACTGACCAATGCACTTACCAACCAGTTAAGACTGTATAGGAACTTGGCAATTTGTTCATGAGAAGAATGAATTAATTTGATTTAAATTTTAAAAAAGACATTGGAGATAAAATTTGTATCACAAATAAAATTAAAACATATACAAATTTATTAAATATTCATATTTATTTTGTGTTTTAGTTGGCTTTTTTGAAAAGCCCTAAAACAATTCATGCTTATAGAAAAACTTGAACAGTACAGAAATATGTAAAAAACACAAGCAGTTGTTACACAAATGAGTAAGACCTACTTTAAATGTGTGCTCCCTGGCAGCTAGCTACACATGTCTAAAATTGAGCAAGTTTATATTCTGGCTTGATTATTAACTCAGCTATTAGTTAACTGTCTGCTGTATGCAGAGAGCTTTGAATAACTTGGTTTAATTCTCAGCATAACCTTCTCTAGAAAATGAATAAACCAGTTTGGCCAAGGAAGATACCAGATGCCAGCAAAAGAATTTTGGTCCTACCTAGACTGGAAGCTTTAAATAATTTTCACCAAAGGACAAGGAAACCTAAAAGCAAGACTGCCTGAGATGGCAACACTTCTGGAAGAAACCAACTTTCAAAATAAAATGAATTATGTTAATATCTCTCTCTCTTTGTCACTCGGTCTTGTCTGACTTTTTGTGACCTCTCATGGACTGTAGCCCACAAGGCTCCTTGGTCCATGAAATTCTCCTGGCAAGAAGAGTGAAGTGGGTAGACATTCCCTTCTCCAGGGGATCTTCCCGACCCAGGAGTCAAACCTGGGTGTCCTGCATTGCAGGCAGATTCTTTACTTTCTGAGCCACCAGGGAAGCCCATCTTAATAGCTGCTGCTGCTAAGTCGCTTCAGTCGTGTCCGACTCTGTGCGACCCCATAGACGGCAGCCCACCAGGCTCCCCCTTCCCTGGGATCCTCCAGGCAAGAACACTGGAGTGGGTTGCCATTTCCTTCTCCAGTGCATGAACGGGAAAGTGAAAGTGAAGTCGCTCCAGTCGTGTCCGACTCTTAGCAACCCCATGGACTGCAGCCTACCAGGCTTCCCTGTCTATGGGATTTCCCAGGCAAGAGTACTGGAGTGGGGTGCCATCGCCTTCTCCTGATATTAATAGCTAGATGATGATAAATTATATAGTGATCTACTATAAAACTTAGTAGTGACCTACTGCATAATTAAAAGCATACTTTTTAAATCAGCACACTCTGCTCATTATAAAATGAAAGGTTTGCAATCCCAGTTTCAAAATTAGGCTGAAGATATTTAAGGATACCACAAATTGGTGATACTGTGGTTAGGGTACGATCAACGTATTGAAGAATCAATAAGTGAAGTCCAAATGAGTTTATATGTTTTTTTTTTCTTGTCACTACAATTCATGTATTTCTTTTATCACTGCCCTGCTGTATCAAAAAAGTGGGTTCAAGTAGGACTATGCAGTTATTGTAGCTATGTTTGAAATAAACATGCTTCTCAAGAGGAATGAAAGTACCACAACCACATAAGCAGAGTCTGTGAGCAGGGGGAGAGAATAAGCAAGATGAACTTTTCAGAAAAGGGAAAAGAACAACAAGCCTGTTTTATAGATGAGTGAATCGTAGAATTCTTAAGGTCTTATTAGTGATGAACCCCGGTGTTTGTATCTTCTCGTTTCCAGGTGGTGTTTCTCTCTCGATTTATTTTTTCCTCCCTAGTTGAGATGGCATTTAGCTGAGAAATTTGAGCAAGAAAAAAAATTTTTTAGTGATTTATTTTATTGATACGACATTGTTCTTTGCTTGAGTCTCTTTCATGGAGAAGCTAATAGTATGTTCCTATGTTTTCATTTTGCTTCCATAGAAATCTACATTGTATCCTCACTAAAGAATGTTTAAGGTATCCTTGGTGATCAAGACCGGTAAATTACTTTTTATCCTTGCTTCCCTGGTAGCTCAGCTGGTAAAGAATCCGCCTGCAATGCATGAGACCCTGGTTTGATTCCTAAGTTGGGAAAATCCCCTTGAGAAGGGCATGGCAACCTACTCCAGTATTCTTGGGAAGGATGCTTATAAGAATAAGAAATCTAAAAAAAAAAAAAAAGAAAAATCTATACTCTATCAGGAAAAGTTATTTGCATGAAGTGAAGAAAATGTGTTGTTGCTGATTTGTTAAATTTCAAAGCTTAAAAGATTGATATATTTTGACCCCAGAGTGACATTTTATGGAAATCCAGACAAGAGGTTACCCTTGAGATGCATTTGTCTACTTTAGGCCTGACCTTTTACCCACAAGTGACCAGTAACTCATTTGTTGTTTCTCCTGTCTGCATATGACTGGATTACAATGAAATTAACAGGACAACGTAGTCTTTACTTTAGTCCAAAATGAAGAAAATAGTACTCCTGGTTGAGGTTTGGTTAGTCCAAAAAAGGACTTTTTGTGTTTGTTCTTATCAATGGACGGCTCTTCAAAAGCACAATTATTGTTTTGTTTTGTAATGGAATTAATAGGCACACATGATAAAGATAGATAACTGCTGTAGTAAACATATTGATTTTTTTCATCTTTCAAAAAAAATCCTTATCTACTTTGGAGATTGAGCCTTTAAAACTGATACAAACTTTTTGAAATCTTTGCTTAACTCTAAAGTGACTAACATAAAAACTTATGGAAGAGCTGTATTTGAGAGCTAATATTTCTCATGCTGAAGCTCTTAATTTCTTGTTATTTTTTTAGACAAATAGTTTTGTCATTGCAGCGTGTCATTTGAAGATGTAAGTGATGAGTTTTTAAGAAACTTCCACAGAAACTTGCAAATATGTAGACTAACCATTCTAGGAATAGATAGTATCATAATCTATCTAATTTATTCTGATACATATTAGATGAATGAGCAACTTAAAATCAGATTTTATAGAGAAGTTACTAGTGTATTTTCATACATAGAAACTTAGGTTTTTATGAGCACAGCCAGAAAAGGAAAATTCACTCCTTTATTTAACCAATATTTTTGAGGTCCTTCCCCTCATGGGAGTTTACAGTATAATGAGGGGTAGACAGAATAAATAGCAATGTAAGAATAAAAAGTAGTAGAAAACTTGGAAAACATTAAGTTGGGCAAGGATATCATCGGTGAATGCTAGGTGGAAATCTGCCATGAATGTGATATTTTATGTGGTATTATCAGGAAAGTTCTCTGACCCAAATGTAAACTTAGGTATCTGGAGGAAAGAACTGTTTATTCACTTTGGTGTAAAACCATAACCGGGAACAAGGATGTGCTTTGGTGGTTAGATATTAAAAATAAAATAGTGGGGCAGAGAAGTTAACGTTAAACTTGATCACAAACTATTTCCTGTCATTTGTTTCATAACTCACTGCAGTGCCTTACATCTAGTGTTTACTAAATACTTGACAAATTTTCTAAATGAAGACTCTGGAAGTTTTATACTGTAGTAACAATTACGTTTGACGCTTGACAGCTAGCTTCTCTTATGTTTAAAAAAGTTGTGAATGACACCCAACTACAAGTCTACAAAAAAAAAATTAAGCTTTTTAAACAAGATTTACTCTTTCAGTCTTTCTAAAACATTTTATTGTGAAAAGGATATGAAATGCTGTCAGTAACTTCATTTGCAACTCTTTATTTCAGACATTCAGTTGACCCAGGGGAAAACAATGCCTGTTCTTGAACTATTTCATCAGTCCTCTGATTGATTGGGACATTTTCAGTTGAAGGTGCTTAGAAATGATTTTCTTTGATCCAGATAGTGAAATTTAGAGAGACGACATTGTGTATTGGAGTGAAATTGAGCGACCGTCAAAATGAAAATTTCATTATAATTTGGCTTTTTGCAGTTTGCTTCTTTTTTTTGCCATTTTACTGCTAATACTTGCCTTTTACGTTAGTGTGAACTAGGATCAAAATTGGCCCTTTAAGAAAAAAATTGAATTTCTATTATTTCTACTCTCTTAAGGAATTGTACTTTTTAAGTTCAAGGGCTTGAAGCCAATGCCACTATATGCTACTAACTTGACAGGCACTGAAAATCTAATTGAGGCCATTATGATTAACTTTGTGTTTTACCAGGGTTTTCTCAGGGTTGTTTTTAATGTTTTGTGTCCAGGTGTTAAATCCTCTTGCACCATGGAATCCAGAAAATTTCAATCCAATAAAAGTGAACTAAATTTTAAAACCCTGTAGTTGTTTTATGCAGGGCAGGTTCTTGGCTAATTGATAAGATGATTGAATAGGAAGGCAGCTTGTGTATTTCTGTTGGTGTGAGGAATTGTGAAAGGCTCCAGTTTCAAGAGAGTACATTTGTGACAAAACTGTAATTTTGGAATCACTGCATACTTGTTCAGTGAAGTATGCGAGGAGGGAATTCTCAGAGGGTGACCATGTGACTAGATGGCTTAAACAGTAGAAGCAAAAGCTACCTTAAGGTAGAGCTACCTTAAAACAGTGCAAGTCCCTGGAACTTGGGACTGAGTAGTCAACAGGGCCATTCCAGATATCCTGGACAAAGATAATGAATAGGGAAGACTTTCTTAAATAAACAAGGTAGGAAGCAGACCCACCCAGTTCCCAAGAAATTCCTTTCCTTGTCTGTATTTGCCATTTGAATATTTCACTTCACTTTCCTGAGCCTGGACAAAGGTCAAATTTGTATCTTTGTGAATTTTCTGGGTGGTGCTGTAAAAGAATACAGATGGGAAGTATTCAGCTTCTTGGGAGTATTTCTTGTGTGTGTGTCCTTAGTTGTATTTATTGCCTTCATAAATAGCCAATGAAGAGAAAAATATTTTAGCTTAAGTTGAAAAAGACTTTGCTTAAAATATCCTCAGGGTTTATTGCCATTGTTAAATTGTTTATGCTTTTTAAGAAACCTTAAAATGTAATCCCCTTTGCTGGTTGCTTAGTCATCTCAGAAATGTAACATGTGAAATGCTGACCCAGACCGTCGATTGATTCTTGTTAGCAGATGAGAGGAAAGTTTAATGCAGGATGTTTTGTTTCTATTTCAGATTTTCTTAGGGCATTTGTGATTGACTTCTGGGCTTTTGGTAGCTCAGCTGGTAAAGAATCCGCCAGCAGTGCAGGAGACCCCAGTTCAATTCCTGGGTCAGGAAGATCCGGATCCCCTGGAGAAGGGAAGGGCTACCCACTCCTGTATTCTGGCCTGGAGAATTCCATGGACTACAGTCCATGGGATTGCAAAAGAGTCAGACATGACTGAGCGACTTTCACTTCACCTTCAGACATTTTGGGGCTTCCCAGTTGGTGCAATGGTAAAGAATCTACCTGCCAATGCCATTTTCAATGACAGCTAAGTGATGAGGTATTTTGTTCTATTTTTTTAAGTATGCCTGATATGGGCATGGGCTTAACAGGAGGTGCTAGGTGAAAAGAACCTGCCTGCCAATGCAGAAGACTGCAGCGATGCAGGTTTGATCCCTGGATGGGGAAGATCCCCTGGAGGAGGCAATGGCAACCCACTCCAGTATTCTTGCCTGGAAAATTCCATGGACAGAGGTGCTTGGTGGACTGTAGTCCCTGGAGTCACAAAGAGTCAGACACAACTGAGTGTGCACATGCACGTGTGCGTGCACACACACACACACACACACACACACACACACACAGAGCAGGCATTTTACCAGCACTTCAAGGTTTATTTAAATTGCATCCTCATAGTTTGACATGTTGTACATGGTTCTGTCTTAAGGAAATGTCTAAAATATCCTGGTTTCTCAAAAACTACTCTTGGTTTCATTTTCTGCATTATTTCTTTCTGAACCCTTGGTTCTCTTTAAGTAGTCAAAGCTTAGTTCAAGTTTGATCATCTTACATCTTGGTTTTCCTTTTATTTTTGGAGTGTCTAGCAAAGAAAATATTTTGTCTCATCACTTCAAGAGACTGCCTTCTGAAATATAGTTGACAATTTGTAGTATCTGAAATAGTTGTTGGTTAATCATGAGAATCAGAAAGAGGAGCCAGTATGTGTTTTAAATACATACATAAATCTCCCATCACCCTTGAAATTATACTTTTTACCCCCATAAAAAGAGTGAGTAATAATTTATACCATGAAAGTTTGAAAATTTGTGTGAACTATATTAGCTGGAATTTGAAAATTAAGAAAGTCTTATTTTTTTAATTTCTGAATAGTTTTCTAATGGTCACATAGTTTATCTAAGTTGAGAAACTTTATTTTAAAACTTTATTATTTATTATTTAAAATTTCCTCAACAGATATATAGTATTCTGAAATCTGTTCTGCTTTCATATATCTGCAAATATTGTTCTTAAATACTGGCCATGGTTTAAGCCCAGTCTGAAAAGCTTGTGCCTTTAGTTGGCTCTGGATTTCAGAGTTAGAGACTGTTGCTTGCTTTTACACAATTGGTAGTTAATTTTATAGGCAGTTAGATGGATACTTTTGTTTCAGTTCAGTTCAGTTCATTCTCTCAGTCCAGTCTCTTAGTCCTGTCCAACTCTTTGTGACCCCATGGACTGCAGCACATCAGGCCTCCCTGTCCATCACCAACTCCCGGAGTTCACTCATACTCAAGTCCATCGAGTCAGTGATGCCATCCAATCATCTCATCCTCTGTCATCCCCTTCTCCCACCTTCAATCTTTCCCAGCATCAGGGTTTTTCCAGTGAGTCAGTTCTCATCAGGTGGCCAAAGTATTGGAATTTCAGCTTCAACATCAGTCCTTCCAATGAACACCCAGGACTGATCTCCTTTAGGATTAACTGGTTGGATCTCCTTGCAGTCCAAGGGACTCTTCTCCAGCACCACAGTTCAAAAGCATCAATTCTTCGGCACTCAGCTTTCTTTATAGTCCATCTCTCACATCCATACATGACTCCTGGAAAAACCATAGCTTTGACTAGACAGACCTTTGTTGGCAAAGTAATGTCTCTGCTTTTGAATATGCTGTCTAGGTTGGTCATAATTTTTCTTCCAAGAAGCAAGCATCTTTTAATTTCATGGCTGCAGTCACCATCTGCAGTGATTTTGGAGCCCCCTCAAATAAAGTCTGTCACTGTTTCCATCTATTTGCCATGAAGTGATGGGACCAGATGCCATGATCTTAGTTTTCGGAATGGTGAATTTTAAGCCAACTTTTTCACTCTCCTCTTTCACTTTCATCAAGAGGCTTTTTAGTTCTTCACTTTCTGCTGTAAGGATGGTGTCATCCGCATATCTGAAGTTATTGATATTTCTCCTGGCAATCTTGATTCCAGCTTGTGCTTCCTCCATACCGGCGTTTCTCATGATGTACTCTGCATATAAGTTAAATAAGCAGGGTGACAATATACAGCCTTGACGTACTCCTTTCCTGATTTGGAACCAGTCCGTTGTTCCATGTCCAGTTCTAACTGTTGCTTTCTGACCTGCATACAGGCTTCTTAAGAGGCGGGTCAGGTGGTCTGGTATTTCCATCTCTTTAAGATCTCTTAATTGCAAAAGTCCAAGAAAATTTTCTGAGAATATTCATTCTTGACTTACCCGAGTCTTACAAATATTTTATTGGTTTGGTTCATAATCTGCTGTATTGCTAAGTAAACAAACTCTATAGAAATGATCTCTGCTTCTATGATCATTTAGAATACATTAATTGATACAGATTGCAAAAATCAGTGAAAAGTTTCTCATTAGGTGTCAGTGAAACATGCTTCACCCATGCAAGTTTATTTTAATTGTTCCTATTAAATTTGAATATGAGATATTTGGCAAAACTAATACAATTATGTAAAGTTTAAAAATAAAATAAAATTAAAAAAAAAAGAAGATTGTGATCATCTTTATGAAGGAAACTCAATTATTACTTTAAATTTATATTCAGTTCAAAGGACATGGAAAACAGTTGTGCCTCTATGAAGACACATCCATTTAAGATTATGCTTCAATCCTATAATCCTACAGCTGATAATTAAGATTTAGCCTTAGAGTAAATGATGTGGTATTGATTATTTTCAGGCCCAATATTGTTTGCTATTGATTCATTGTTGGTGAGTAGAATAAGAAAACAAAAGCAAAACTTTAAAACAGAGGTTTGTAAATATTATCTGGAAATGATATGCCCCAGGTCCTAATAGTGAAGAACCAGGAAATGGCAACTTCCATTCAGATACCTTCCTGATGTCATTTCATCACAAAATTCCTCTGGCCCTCCCTTACTGCCAGGCCTAACTCCAAAACAAAGCATTTCAATAAAAGTATAACGGGACCACAGGTGTAATTTAAAATTTCCTAGTGTCCACCTCAAAGACAAAAGAAACTGGCGAAAGTAGTGCGTAATACTGAAAGAAAGTGAACGTCGCTCAGTCGTGTCCAACTCTTTGCAACCCCTTGGATTATACAGTCCATGGAATTCTCCAGGCCAGAATACTGGAGTGGGTAGCCTTTCCCTTCTCCAGGGGATCTTCCCAACCCAAGGATCGAGCCCAGGTCTCCCGCATTGCAGGCAGATTCTTTACCAGCTGAGTCACAAGGGAAGCCCAAATTAGTGTATTGGACCTAAAATAAATGTAAAATATCATTTCAATGTATGGTCACTATAAAAATTATTCATGAAATATATTACACTCTTTTTTCATTTTATGTCTTCAAAATTTTACCCATAGAATATAGTTTAAGTTCAACCAGCCATATTTCATGCAGTCAGCAGCCACATTGGCTGGTGGCTACCATATTGGACAGTGCAGCTGTAGAAGGGCCAACTCAATTTACGACTGTCTAGGAAAAGAAAGGAGCACATACTATCCATAGAACTTCCTTTCTATCCCCCCTTGTTAGATGAAGAAACTGGGATCTGATGATGCTGAGCTCTCTGATAATCGCTTGAAAATTATGAGTCTGAGCCCTAATCCCTGTCCTGTGGTTTCTAATCTTTCTTCATCATCCTGTTTCTTCCTTCTTCTTTTCTATGTTGCTGTGTCCATTTGAATATGTACTCACATTCGGTGGTTTCTGTCAATTAAATACTGAGCCAGGAGCTTTAAGAAAATCTGGCCCACTTGAGGAAGGCAAGGCTTGTGATCAAGACAACTCTTTGGGGGCAGGGTAAATAAAATTAGCAGGCATACTGAGAATCTCTTAGGGGAATAGTAATGTGAGGTGTTGCTGGGTCCAGCACTCAGTTTTATTTTTTTGGTGTGGGCACTGCTGGAGTACAAGTTGGGTGGACCCTTTGGGACCCAGAGTATGTGACTCAGAACTCACTGAAATATCATCTGCCCACTGAAAGGAAAAGAGGTCAGCAAGGCATTATGTATTATGTACAGTTTGTTGTGTGTGTGAGGTCTGTTCCTGGAAACACTGGGTTAAGTTTTCTTTCTTTTTTCTTCCCTGTTTTTGGAAAGCTGCCCATGTGTGTGCCAATAATTCTTATCCAATTATATTTAAAGTATGATGTTTTTTGACAACTTAAGCCCAGTGGTATATAAAATAGTTGTTTCCCAAATGCAAGCATTGTGGAATGGTTACCACACAGCATTGTGAGTTGGTAAAGACAGGGGATTGATGTACTTCTGGGATCATTGCTGTTAAGTATTTGTTTTATGGTATGAAGAAGCTCCATGAGTGAACTTTTAAAGCTGGAAGTAGTTGTAAAATATTTATCAGCCTGGATATCGTAGATGGTGTGAGTGCTTTAAAGAGAGTTTACATTTATTCAGTGACTTAGGCTTAGTGATTTTAGATACAGTGTTAACTTGACGATTTTTCTATTTAAATCTTAAGACTTTCCGTCTGTGGCTAGACTTTACCCACAAGGCGTAATTGATCTTTAAGTTAAGCATCTATTTTCTTCATATTGTGTGCAAAAATAATTGCACTTTCCAAAGGCTAATGTGTGGGACAATGCCTAGAGGATTCAGAGCTTGCAGGAATGAGCTAAAAGTATAAGGGTATCTGTATCTCCTTTGGAGGTTGATTATTAAACTTAAAAAAATTTGTCTTTAAGCTTAAAAAGATCCACTTTTTTTTTTTTAATACCAGTTTTCCGTATATTTTTCATAATAAATATAACCAAGAGGTACAGAAGTTTAAAGCTTTAAACTGTTTGGGGAAATCATATTTTTTCAAATTATATATGCTAGATTGTTTTGAATTAGAAAAGCAGTACGATTTCATTGTAGGTTGTTGCTGTCTTGTTCAGTCGCTCAGTCATGTCTGACTCTTTGCGACCCTTTGAACTGCAGCAGGCCAGGCTTCCCTTTGTTACACTGTGTCCTGGAGTTTGCTCAAACTCATGTCCATTGAGTCAGCAGTGGTGTCTGTCTCATCCTCTGCTGTCCCCTTCTCCTCTTGACCTCAGTCTTTCCCCGCATCAGGGTCTTTTCCAATGAGTCAGTTCTTTGAATCAGGTGGCCAAAGGATTGGAGCTTCAGCATCAGTCAGGGTTGACTTTGCTTTAGGATTAACTGGTTTGATCTCCTTGCAGTCCAAGGGACTCTCAAGAGTCTTCTCCAACACCACAGTTCAAAAGCATTAATTCTTCAGTGCTCAGCTTGCTTTATGGTCCAACTCTCATATCTGTACATGACTGCTGGAAAAACCATAGCTTTGACTATACAGACCTTTGTTGGCAAAGTGATGTCTCTGCTTTTTAATGCACTGTCTAGGTTTGTTTGCCATGGTTTTTCCTCCAAGGAGCAAGTGTCTTTTAATTTCATGGCTGCAGTCACTATCCACAGTGATTTTGGAGCCTAAGAAAACAAAATCTGTCACTGTTTCCACTTTTTCCTCATCTGTTTGCCATGAAGTGATGGGACCGGATGCCATGATTTCAGTTTTTCTGAATGTTGAGTTTTAAGCCAGCTTTTTCACTGTCCTCTTTCACCCTCATCAAAAGGCTCTTTAGTTCCTCTTCGCTTTCTTCCATCAAAGTAGTATCATCTGCATATCTGAGGTTGTTGATATTTCTCCCAGCAATCTTGATTCCAGCTTGTGATTCATCCAGCCTGGCATTTCTCATGATGTACTCTGCATATAAGTTATATATAAGCAGGGCAACAATATACAGCCTTGACGAACTGCTTTCTCAATTTTGAACTAGTCTATTATTTCATGTCTAGTTCTGACTGCTGCTTCTTGACCTGTGTACAGGTTTCTCAGGAGGCAGATGAGGTGGTCTAGCATTCTCATCTCTTTAAGAATTTTCCAACAGTTTGTTGTGATCGGCACAGTCAAAGGCTTTAGGGTAGTAAATAAATCAGAAGTAGATGTATTTCTGGAATTCCTTTGCTTTCTCTATGATCCAAGGGATGTTGGCAGTTTGATCTCTGGTGCTTCTGCCTTTTCTAAATCCATCTTGTACATCTGGAAGTTCTTGGTTCATGTACTGTTGAAGCCTAGCTTGAAGGATTTTGAGCATTACCCTGCTAGCATGTGAAATTGTCCAGTAGTTTGAACATTCTTTGGTATTGTCCTTCTTTGGGACTGGAATGAAAAGACCTTTTCCAGGTTCCATTGTAGGTATCCTAGAGAAAATATAAAAACATGCATAATTCTACCACCTGTAAATGCCTGTTTTATTTCACGTTTTAAAACATTTTTCAGATCATGCTGTAGATTCTATTTTATATCCTGCATTTTATTCCTTAACATTAAATCTTCTGACATTATAAGTTCTTTGTAAATGTAGTGTCTAATGGATATATGAATCTGTTTAGGGCAACAGGAGCTATGTAATTGTGGACATGTGCTTTTCTTATTTGGCATTTCCAACCCGAGGTTAGGATGAAAGTAGTGATGTAGGGAGGGAGCTTGCACCAAATACTTGTTAATATTTTAAGTATTTATTGAATGATCTAAATTGCTGCCCTCGAGTAGTGTTCAACACAGTGGTCCTTCAGCTGTAAATGACTTAAAGGAAAAGAGATGAGCAAGGACTGTAGAGATTAACAAGGATAAAGAAATAAAGGAAACCTGACCTCGTCATTCAAACAAGCAGTCCTCTTATTTAGTAGTTCCATGATCACTTTTGTAGAAAGAGGTTTGTAAGACGCTATTAAAGCTGACAAGCACATGTAGCCAGGGCTCGAGTGTAGAAGTCAGTAAAATTGTGATTTCAGTTTCTAGAGCCCCTCATTAGGAGCGCTGATTAGGTAACGTGTTTACACAGACGTAAATAAAACTTCCTCCTTTCATCTCCTTGGTGTTCAAGTTGCTCCTTATTTTATGTGGTTAAAAAATAAGTTGGGCAAATAGGAAACATGTTTTCTGTCTATCTGACTCCGCAGACCCAAAAATGAATATAAAAATATCTATAAAGGAATAAAAATCACACTGATTTAAAAAAAAAAAAAGTTAGGAAGATGTATTCCATGAAGTTCCCAAAGGTAAGAATCTTTAGCTACAAAAAAGAAGAATATTTGTCTTTAAATTTAACAATGTGTGTGGTGAGGTGCCACTTCCATAGAACCCTGCCTAGGGCTGTGGAACCCATTCAGCCAGGCCCATATTAATCTTTGATTATTCTCTGCTATTCACATCGACAATTACAGAATACTATATTTCATTTCATAGGTTTTTGGAGTAAGGATTATGTTGTTGGCTGAAATTGAATACTGTAAATAGGCAATAAATAAATGTTACCCCTGCAAGCCCAAACTTGTTTTTCTTTGTTTTGTCATATCTCCACAATTAACTGCTCTTTATTAAAATGATATATAGTCTTTCAGACCTAGTTATTTCTTTAGGGCTGTCTCTTCTTTTCTATGAACCTCTTCTTATACTCCGTCTCCCTC
Source organism: Bubalus kerabau (assembly GCF_029407905.1). NCBI lineage: Eukaryota > Metazoa > Chordata > Mammalia > Artiodactyla > Bovidae > Bubalus > Bubalus kerabau. The sequence goes on from NC_073625.1 coordinate 56,560,250, forward strand.
AACTCATGTAAAAATGTTAACCAAACCAAATGTGTATGCTTTTTCTCCATTACTCTGTCTTTTGTCAGTTTAATTTGCACAGACCCAGGAACTAAACCTAACAGGGTAGAGAAAAAAGTGTTTTCCACTCCTACAAGTATTCAACTGGAGGAATAGTATTAATAAATGCAAAGGCTATGAGGTGTCTGAATAAGTTGGTGAATTGTTACAAATATCTCATGAATTATGTCTGTATAATTTATCAGTGATGGCTCACGTTCTTGAATCATTTGTGAAACTAATGGTCAGTGTCTTCCATATTGAATTTACTCAGTGTTGGAGAAGAATGCATGTTTTAATCAAGAGGGATTTATGGAAGACGTTCTGTATTCTAAACATTTTTTAAAAGAGTTCTTCGAGTATATAATAATTCAGCTTTGCTTCTCTTTAAAAATTTAAGATGGGGAGAACTACTGTTCTACAGCTATTTCAGGTTTTTTGTTTTTGTTTCTAGCAAGCATTAGACATTTGGCAGTCAATCATGTCACACTGTTGTGATTTATTAGTTCTGGAATAAACACCTCTATTTCTGGCATAAGTAAAAATAGATGCTTTCTTGGCTTTTGCAATCATAATAAACAATTATCTAGCTCTTTCTATGATCCGGGCACTGTTGGAAGGGCTTCTTATGTAGTCAGCAGCTGCCCATGAGGGAGCTACTGCTAAGTTATCCCTTTGCATGAAGTATCAGCAGGGAAGGAGCTTGGAAATGGACAAGGTTCAAGCCCTCTGCCTTCCCTGTCTGTATTCTTAACCACTTCCCTCGTCTGCATCTGGCAAAATGGAGTAACGGATGGAGTTCAGCTGGTGTTTCCTCTTGGATTAGGCAGTTAGCTCCTCGAGGAAGTAGGCCAGGGTTACAGTGGCTGCTTGTTTGGAAATGTCTCATCTGTTCCACCTTCAGTTCCTGGCAGCATCTCCTCCCTCCAGCCTCACCAGCAGGAACTTCTGAGCCCCGCTGTCTCTACATGGTGTCTTCTCCCCTTCTACATCCTCCCCTTCCATCTCAATCCCACCTCTTTCCTTTCAACCCCAAATAAGATTGTCCAGAGTGTAGACACTGGAGTCATTCCAACCTTGGATTTGAGTCACAACTCCTTTAATAGCAGGAAAATGACTTAACTTCCCTAAACCTAAATTTCCACATCTGCCGAGCTGGTCAGGAGGAAAAGCCAGTTAGGAATCAGGTATGAAGCATGGGACCTGACCCTATAGGAAGCCCTGAAAGAATAAATGGCTCTGGTTTCCATTTGAAGTCTCTTTGTAACTTCTCTTCTCGGATCTTTTGCAAATATCCTTGATGGTCAAGTCAGCCGCACTTTACCCCGTGACGATGCCAAGGCTGGGGAAGCGGCCCAGTGGCCCATGGCACTGCCCTGTTCAGCTTCACATTTCAGTGCTATCAGATAGCTGGAAGGCTGCATGTAGTATGTCACCATTTCGTTGATAATATTTCTGACATCTGAAAACAGGAATGACCTATTTTAACTCCTGCGTAAACTTGGATCACATTGTTCGAGTTGGAGGTGCTTGTGAACGCAGAAGAAAAGCAAGTAGGAAAGGAATGTCAAGCCTGCGTGTCCAGGATGCGACTCTCTCCCCTGTCCACTTTCCTGTCCCTCCCGGCCCTGCCCCTTCCTTGGCATATTCAGCAGTGACCTTGCAAAAGTGACAGCCTTGGCTGTTGGGACCAGCCGGAGGCAGCCACAAAATTCCTGGCTGCTTGCTTCCAAAGATCTCTGTTGTTCAGTTGCACTGTCGTGTCCGACTCTTTGCAGCCCTGCGAACTGCAGCTCACCAGGCTTCCCCGTCCACTATCTCCCGGAGTTTGCTCAAACTCATGTTCATTGAGTCGGTGATGCCGTCCAACCATCTTATTGTCTGTCGCCCCTTCTCCTCCTGCCCTGAATCTTTCCCAGCACCAGGGTCTTTTCCAAAGATCTCTCTTAACCCCTCTGAAAATAAAGAGACTGTCACATATCAAAGGGGACTGGACAGGAGATAATTGGGAGCTCTTTCTGGTGGCACCTGTGGCTTCTAGCACCTGCAGCAGCTTCTGGGAATGATAGTGCTTGGACTTTGGGAGAAGGCAATGGCGCCCCACTCCAGTACTCTTGCCTGCAAAATCCCATGGACGGAGGAGCCTGGTAGGATGCAGTCCATGGGGTCGCAAAGAGTCGGACACGACTGAGCAACTTCACTTTCACTTTTCACTTCCATGCACTGGAGAAGGAAATGGCAACCCACTCCAGTGGTCTTGCCTGGAGAATCCCATGGATGGGGGAAAATCCCATGGACGGGGAGCCTGGTGGGCTGCCATCTATGGGGTCGCACAGAGTCGGACACGACTGAGGGACTTAGCAGCAACAGCAGCAGCGCTCAGACTTCAGGTAGAATTAACTGAAATCCCTGGGGACCTGCTCACACGTCTCTCATACTGTGTATTAGAAATGTCTCCTTTTCTTCACATTTTACAATGCACTTCTCATGTCATACAGACATCAGTTTCAGGGGAAAAAAATCACAATGCACTTTTGGTGGTTTCAGGTGACTCTTACATTTTATTAATTGACAATGTATGAATTGAATGAAGCAGCCTGTTTTTGTTTGGGGGAGGGTTATTATAGAATGGGGAGTTAATCTGGATTGAGGAGGAATTGAGTTTTTCAAGACAATTCCAAGAGACTTCAGGGGTATTTGATGTTTTGATTCTAGAAGGATATACGTCCCCTCTTCTCCATTTCTTCCTTCTGACCTGGCAAATGTATGGCCCTATCAGATGTTAGTCTGTGCGATCCTGTTACATCTACATCCTGTAGCTGCAGCCAAGTGCTTTGAGGCTGACTTCACGTAGATTAGTTTAACAGTTGGTGTGTGAACGCAGATGCTCTGTGCTACTTATTTCTAATAAGTGGATCAAGCCATATAAAAAATATTTTTTCTCTTTAAGAAGTCACATCTTCCTATGAAGCCATGGAGCAATCAACTAAAACTGAAATGCTTAAGACAAATATTACTTTATTGTATTTTAAGGTCTTTGTCTGACTGATTACGACACACTCCTCTATTGAATTTCTAGTCAGATGCTTATTTGTTAAAAATAAAGCTGGAATAAATGGTAGTGTTCAAATGTTATACCACTCTGTTTCTGCTGTTTAACCTTTCACAGTAGCTAAATAAATATTTTTTGCACTAAGAAAAGAATTAACATTTATGTGCTAGCCAAGTGAATTCAGAATCTGAATGCAAAGATGAGACTCCAGGTAGAAACATGAAAACATACTGATGTCAAAGAGAAACTCAAACTATACTGTGTTAGAGAAGCAGTTTTAGAGGGAGGGATATTTGTAAGTATAATAGGTACTTAGAAAATCACCAGGTAAAAACGGACAGAAAAATTCAGGAAATATGTAAAGATATAGAAATTAAAACTACATAGTATATGCAAAGACAGATCAAAAGGACAAAATGAAAGTCACATAAACTTGTCTGTAAATTGGAAACGAATTTAAGATAAAGGTGGTTTTGCACATCAGAGGGAGAAGAGATGGATTATTCAATAATGTTGTTGATTATCTGTCCATAGAGATTATTTACAGTTTCTGTAACAAAAGGTAAATTTCTATATTCTGCAAAGTGTTCTTACAAATCAATTACAATGACTGTACATGATCCAGACAACTATAGTTTGAAAACATATGTGCACATCTATGTTCATAGCAGCACTGTTTTACAGTGGCCAATACATGGACTCAACCTACATATCCATCAACAAATAGATAAAGAGGATGTGGTGTATATATGTATACAGTGGAATATTGTTGTTTAGTCGCTAAGTCGTGCCTGACTCTTTTTGTGACCCCATGGCTTGTAACTCATCAGGCTATTCTGTGCATGGGATTTCCCAGGCAAGAATACTAGAATGGGTTGCCATTTCCTTCTCCAGGGGATCTTCCTGACCCAAGGATAGAACCCACATCTCCTGCATTGTAGGTAGATTTTTTCCCACTGAGCCACCAGGGAAGGCCCACAATGAAGTATTACCCAACTATAAAATAAAGGAAATCATGCTATCTGCAGCTTCATGGATGGACCTAGCGATTATCATGCTAAGTGAAGTTAAGTCAGAAAGACAATACCATATGATATCACTTATGTGTAGGATATAAAATATGACAGAAATGAACTTTTGTACAAAACAAGAACAGACACAGAACAGACCTGTGGTTGCTGAAGGATGGGGAAAGAAAGGATTGGTAGTTTGAATTAGCAGATGCAAACTATTATATATATAGGATGGATAAACAGCAAAGTCCTACTGTATAGCACAGGGAAGTATATTCAGTATCCTGTAATAAACCATAATGGAAAAGAATTATGAAAAGTATTACATATGAACCTCACAAGAGAACAAGGAACAAAACACTTGAAAGAACTTCTGTCAATATTATGGAAAAAATTAAAACATGCAAAAAAGAAAAGTGTGATGAACCCTAGGTATCTGTCACCCAGTCTCAGAAATTACAAATTGACTGCTAACTTTATTATCTGTTATTATCTTGTTTTCTTGTAAACACATCCCCTCCTCATCCTCTCCTTCCTCACTGGGTTATTTTGAAGTAAGTTCAGTGGTATAATTTTATTTATACATATTTCATTATGAACCTCTGAAAGAATTGAAACGGACCTCCCCCTCCAAAAAGCAAAGAACTATTAAGTAATATTATTTAGGAAAAAAAATAGACATAGCCAATAAACCTATAAAGATATGCTAAATCTCATTAGTAGTCAAAGAAATGCAAATTAAAACAGTGAGATAAGTTGTGTGGTTTTTTTTGTTTTAACATTCTGATCGACAGAAAGCTAAAGTCTTGCCAGAGTCAGGAACTATGTGACAAAACACATTTTCTCCTGTCAATGCTACAAGGGCAGCCATTCAGTACTTTATGTGTATACCCCTTGATTTAGCAATTCTAGGAATTAGAACTATAGGATACCCACAGATGAGGATGTTGGTGGAACATTATTTTATCACTTACATACGTTTTTTTCACTGTGTTGCACCAAACTAGAATATTATGCCATAATGAAATATAGTATTAGGTAAGAAGAGAAATTTTCAGAAAGCAGGCATAATAAATTAAGGGAACTTTTATTTATAAAATAAAATTTAAGTGCATAGATATCTGAAATATTCAAGTAAATCTAACTAAACTTGCCTGTTGGTGATGAGAGATAGTGGAATGGAAGAGAAAGTAGTACATGTTTGTTTATCACTTGCCTTCTGTAATACTTGGATCTTCTTAACTATAAGCAGATGTTTTAGAGAGGTCCCACCAAGATCACATGTTGGATATATAACTCCTTGATTCTGTCATTCCTGCTAGGTCATCAATTGGTTTCTAACAGTTGTTTCCTAAGACCTCCTTCCAGAGATGAGCCATCCTTTTCCATTAAAAAATATCTCTAATTTTATTTTGATGCAATTATTATTTCATAAAACCAGGTCATTTCAGTGAATTTTATCTATTTTCATAGGTAAGTGATACTTATATATTGAGACTTGCTTTTAAAAGTATTGGAAGCATAAATTAGTTCAGTTCAGTCACTCAGTTGTGTCCGACTCTTTGTGACACCATGGACTGCAGCATGCCAGGCCTCCCTGTCCATCACCAACGCCCGGAGCTCACCCAAACCCATGTCCATTGAGTCGGTGATGCCATCCAACCATCTCATCCTCTGCCGTCCCCTTCTCCTCCTGCCACCAATCTTTCCCAGCATCAGGGTCTTTTCCAATGAGTCAACTTTTCGCATGAGGTGGCCAAAGTATTGGGGCTTCAGCTTCAACATCAGTCCTTCCAATGAACACCCAGGACTGATCTTCAGAATGGACTGGTTGGATCTCCTTGGAGTCCAAGGGACTCTCAAGAGTCTTCTCCACCACCACAGTTCAAAAGCATCCATTCTTCGGTGCTTAGCTTTCTTCACAGTCTAGCTCTCACATCCATACATGACCACAGGAAAAACCATAGCCTTGACTAGATGGACCTTTGTTGGCAAAGTAATGTCTCTGCTTTTTAATATGCTGTCTAGGTTAGTCACAACTTTCCTTCCAAGGAGTAAGTGTCTTTTAATTTCATGGCTATAGTCACTATCTCCGGTGATTTTGGAGCCCAAGAAAATAAAATCTGTCACTGTTTCCACTGTTTCCCCATCTATTTGCCATGAAGTGCTAGCAACGGATGCCATGATCTTAGTTTTCTGAATGTTGAGCTTTACGCCAGCTTTTTCACTCTCCACTTTCAATTTCATCAAGAGGCTAGTTCGCTTTCTGCCATAAGGGTTGTGTCATCTGCATATCTGAGGTTATTGATATTTCTCCCGGCAATCTTGATTCCAGCTTGTGCTTCCTCCAGCCCAGCGTTTCTCATGATGTACTCTGCATATAAATTAAATAAGCAGGGTGACAATATACAGCCTTGACGTACTCCTTTCCCAATTTGGAACCAGTCTGTTGTTCCATGTCCAGTTCTAACTGTTGCTTCCTGACCTGCATACAGGTTTCTCAAGAGGCAGGTCAGGGGGTCTGGTATTCCTGTCTCTTTCAGAATTTTCCACAGTTTCTTGTGATCCACACAGTCAAAGGATTTGGCATAGTCAATAAAACAGAAATAGATGTTTTTCTGGAACTCTCTTCCTTTTTCCATGATCCAGTGCATGTTGGCAATTTGATCTCTGGTTCCTCTGCCTTTTCTAAAACCAGCTTGAGCATCTGGAAGTTCATGGTTCACGTATTGCTGAAGCCTGGCTTGGAGAATTTTGGGGATTACTTTGCTAGCATGTAAGATGAGTGAAATTGTGCGGTAGTTTGAGCATTCTTTGGCATTGTCTTTCTTTGGGATAGGAATGAAAACTGACCTTTTCCTGTCCCATGGCCACTACTGAGTTTTCCAAATCTGCTGACATATTGAGTGCAGCACTTTCACAGCATCATCTTTTACTATTTGAAACAGCTCAACTGGAATTCTGTCACCTCTACTAGCTTTGTTCGTAGTGATGCTTCCTAAGGTCCACTTGACTTCACATTCCAGGATGTCTGGCTCTAGGTGAGTGATCACACCATCAAGATTATCTGGGTCATGAAGATCTTTTTTGTACCGTTCTCTGTGTATTCTTGCCTCTTCTTAATATCTTCTGCTTCTGGCAGGTCCATACCATTTCTGTCCTTATTGAGCCCATCTTTGCATGAAATGTTGCCTTGATATCTCTAATTTTGTTGAAGAGATCTCTAGTCTTTCCCATTCTATTATTTTCCTCTATATCTTTGCACTGATCAATGAGGAAGGCTTTCTTATCTCTTCCTGCTCTTCTTTGGAACTCTGCATTCAAATGGGTATATCTTTCCTTTTCTCCTTTGCTTTTCACTTCTCTTCTTTTCACAGCTATTTGTAAGGCCTCCTCAGACAGCCATTTTGCTTTTCTTCATTTCTTTTTCTTGGGGATAGTCTTGATCCCTGTCTCCTGTATCATGTCACGAATCTCCGTCCAGAGTTCATCAGCCACTCTTATCAGATCTAGTCCCTTGCATCTATTTCTCACTTCCACTGTATAGTCATAAGGGATTTGATTTAGGTCATACCTGAATGGTCTAGTGGTTTTCCCTGCTTTCTTCCATTTAAGTCTGAATTTGGCAATAAGGAGTTCATGATCTGAGCCACAGTCAGCTCCCGGTCTTGTTTTTGCTGACTGTATAGAGCTTCTCCATCTTTGGCTGCAAAGAATATAATCAATCTGATTTCAGTGTTGGCCATCTGGTGATGTCCATGTGTAGAGTCTTCTCTTGTGTTGTTGGAAGAGAGTGTTTGCTATGACCAGTGCGTTCTCTTGGCAAAACTCTATTAGCCTTGCCCTGCTTCATTCTGTACTCCAAGGCCAAATTTGCCTGTTACTCCAGGTGTTTCTTGACTTCCTACTTTTGCATTCCAGTCCCCTATAATGAAAAGGACATCTTTTGGGGGTTTTATTCTAAAAGGTTTGGTAGGTCTTCATAGAATCGTCAAACTTCAGCTTCTTCAGCGTTACTGGTTGGGGCATAGACTTGGATTACTGTAATATTGAATGGTTTGCCTTGAAAACAAACAGAGGTCATTCTGTTGTTTTTGAGATTGCCTCCAAGTACTGCATTTTGGACTCTCTTGTTTACTGTGATGGCTACTCCATTTCCTCTAAGGGATTCCTGCCCGCAGTAGTAGATGATAATGGTCATCTGAGTTAAATTCACCCATTCCTGTCCATTTTAGTTCACTGAGTCCTAGAAGGTTGACATTCACTCTTGCCATCTCCTGTTTGACCACTTCCAATTTGCCAAGTTACTTGAGGCTCATTTGCCCTACATTGAATATCACAAAGTAATTCCCTCAATGCCATGTTTAGCACTGGTGCTTGCAATATACTTTCTAAAAGTGATACTAATACTAGTGATAGAACTCTCATCAATTTAGTGGAACTATTTCCTCCCCACTGAACTTCATTCTGAGACTTGTTATGTTTTCTGCATTTTAACCCCCAAAGTTATTGAAAAGACCTGACCATAATAAATATTTGTCTTAACCTTACTTTATACTTTCTTAACAAATGGAAGTTATAACTGACTTTTTAATTTAAAGTTGAATAGAGACCCTCTGTGGAACACTGTGGAAAATTCTTAAAGAGATGGGAATACCAGACCACCTGACCTGCCTCCTGAGAAATCTGTATGCAGGTCAGGAAGCAACAGTTAGAACTGGACATGGAACAACGGACTGGTTCCAAATCAAGAAAGGAGTACATCAAGGCTGTATATTGTCACCCTGCTTATTTAACTTATATGCAGAGTACATCATGAGAAATGCTGGTATGGAGGAAGCACAAGCTGGAATCAAGATTGCCGGGAGAAATATCAATAACTTTAGATATGCGGGTGACACCATCCTTACAGCAGAAAGTGAAGAGGAACTAAAAAGCCTCTTGATGAAAGTGAAAGAGGAGAGTGAAAAAGTTGGCTTAAAGCTCAACATTCAGAAAACTAAGATCATGGCATCCGTTGCTATCACTTCATGGCAAATAGATGGGGAAACAGTGGAAACAGTGGCTGACTTTTATTTTTCTGGGCTCCAAAATCACTGCAAATGGTGATTGCAACCATGAAATTAAAAGACGTTTGCTCCTTGGAAGGAAAATTATGGCCAACCTAGACAGCATATTCAAAAGCAGAGACATTACTTTGCCAACAAAAGTCCGTCTAGTCAAAGCTATGGTTTTTCCAGTAGTCATGTATGGATGTCAGAGTTGAGTATAAAGCTGAGTGCAGAAGAATTGATGCTTTTGAACTGTGGTGTTGGAGAAGACTCTTGAGAGTCCCTTGGACTCCAAGGAGATCCAACTAGTCCATCCTAAAGGAGATCAGTCCTGGGTGTTCATTGGAAGGACTGATGTTGAAGCTGAAGCTCCAATACTTTGGCCACCTGATGTGAAGAGATGACTCATTGGAAAAGACCCTGATGCTGAGAAAGATTGAGGGCAGGAGGAGAAGAGGATGACAGAGGATGAGATGGTTGGATGGCATCACTGACTCGCTGGACATGGGTTTGGGTGGACTCTTGGAATCGGTGATGGACAGGGAGGCCTGGCGTTGCTGTGGTTCATGGTGTCACAAAGAGTTGGACATGACTGAGCAACTGAACTTTACTGAACAGAGAGACCCCCTAAAGTAATAACAAATGTTTTAATGACTCTTAGGGTGTGGGGAGGTATAATAAAACGCACATTGTGTAAGATAGAAAATAGTAGTATGCTGAATTAAGACTGTAAATTAAGATTGTATTGGGGATAATGTAAACCAAATATGAAACATGGAGGATATTCTTTGCAATTTGCAAAGATGTTTGTAGTATAAAGATTCACTGATTTGATATTCTTTATAGCTACATAAGAAAGGCAAGGCAAAAACTCTCTTAAAATAAAATATGAACAAAATTAGGTTCAGTGAAGCTGCATAATTTGCTCTAAATAGTGGTAGATAATTGGGTTGAGGTTGGAACCCAGGTTCTTATTCCTTAATATGGAAGTGACCTAAGCAGGTTACCTCTATGGAACTCCTATGGTGGTGGTTTAGTCGCTAAGTCATGTCCGACTCTTCCGACCCCATAGAGTGCAGCCTGCCAGACTCCTCTGTCCATGGGATTCTCCAGGCAAGAATAATGGAATGGGGGTTGTCATTTCCTTCTCCAGTACCTCCTACGGTAAAGGCTAAAAGGGCAATAACCAGTAAGTTTTCCTTTTCAAAACTTCATTATTTTTGAAGGCATCTTCATTACTTACCATTTTCTTTGGTATAAATATTAAATATTTATATTTATTAAATATAAATTAAATATTTATGGATCAGAACTATTAGAATGGATCAGAACTATTAGAGTTCATTTCCATTTCACATTGGTTATAAAAGTTGGAAGTTATAGCAAGTAAAGTAATACTGAGTTTTTCTAAAGCTTCTTTGACTGTGAATAAAGATTTTTAAATTTCTTGTAAGGTCAGTGATTGAAAAAATTCATCCTCTTTTAATAAAAATCTAGTATTGACTATTTTCACTGTAAGTTTTATCTGCTTCTGAAATACAGATAGGACTTATAGTCACTAATTTTTGTAAGTGATGCTCAGTGACATTACCTTAATTCAAAAGTGGAAACATCTAATAGGATTGAAGTGGTTCTGGAGAATAGTAGGTATGAAGCTTGATGAAAACAGCACATGATATTCCCATCTTAGAAAAGTGTTAGTTTCTGCAGTTAACCAGCAGTGACATTGCTGGCAAAGCTCATCAAGAAGAGACCTCAGGCCAAGAATGTCTGGTGGTGCAACTTGAGTTTTCCTAGTTTCTCAGTGCTCTCGGCTTGGTTGCCAAGGTTTTTCATCTGTCTTGGATGGGTCCCCAGCTTTAACACCCAATGTGTATTTACCAAGCCACTTAAACCAAGAAACCTGTTAGAATGAAACTCCAACATAATCTTCTTTTTAACTTTTTGTTTTATATTGTAATATAGTGCTTCCCAGGGGGCACAGTGGTAAAGAATCCATCTGTCAATACAGGAGATTGCGGAGACACTGGTTGCAGTAGGAACTGTTAACCCACTCCAGTATTCTTGTCTGGGAGATCCCATGGACAGAGGAGCCTGGTGGGCTACAGTCCACGGGGTCGCAGAGTCAGACACGACTGAGCAACTGAGCACCAGACACTGTTGTTGCTGATTAACAACGTTGTGATAGTTTTAGATGAACAGCAAAGGGTCTCAGCTATGTATATACATGTATTCATTCTCTTCCAAACTCTCCTCCCATCCAGGCTGCCGCATAACATTGAACAGAAGTCCGTGTGCTATACAGGAGGAACTTGTTGGTTATTCATTTTAAATATAGCAGTGTGCACATGTTGATCCCAGACTCCCTAATATCCCTTCCCCCTATTCTCCCCACTCTTCCCCTGGCAACCATAAGTTCTTTCTCTAAGTCTGTGAGTCTGTTTCTGCACAGTCATCCTAATGGTTGTAGAAGCTCCTTTCGTAATACCCCTTCCTTGGGTACTAACATCTGGATTCTGGGTACCACTTCTTTTCCTTCATTTTGCAGCCTTGGTCTTAGATTACATGGTATGACTCGGCAACTCACATGTGCTCCTCCAACCATGTAGAGGTGATCTAACTGGGCAGACACAATTGGTGGTCTTTGAGGTGTCGGCCATCTGTGCAGGTCAAGGGCCTTGCACAAGTCTTTCTGAATTCTTGAATGCTTTTTATTTGTGAATCTCTTTGATGTCATAACTGTTATCCATTTCTTTTGAAAACTTACGTTACACCTCTCTGTTTCTTTATCTGTAAAGTGAGAATAATTAGAAAAGTACATAACTTCTAGAGCTGTTGTGAGGATTAAAAGAAATAGTACAGCCTGTAAGATGTAGTATATACTCAGAATTACTCCTGTGCCAGCCAGCCTTAATGATTGGCTTATAACACCTTCTATTTGCCAGACATTTTCACTGGCTCTGCCAGGGTACACAGACATGTGTATGTGACAAGCATGTAATAGGCTTTTTAACCTTCTGCCTTCAGCATCAGCTCTTAACCTCCACAGTGAAACTGAAGTCACTCAGTCATGTGTCCAACTCTTTGTGATCCCACGGACTGTAGCCTACCAGGCTTCTCCATCCATGGGATTTTCCAGGCAAGAATACTGGAGTGGGTTGCCATTTCCTTCTCCAGGGGATCTTCCCGACCCAGGGATTGAACCCAGGTCTCCCGCATTGTAGGCAGATGTTTTTACTGTCTGAGCCACCAAGGAAGTCTCAATCATCCATCTGTCTTGCAGTTCTATTTTTCAATAGAAAATTAAAATTAGTTTATCTTTCCTTTGGTTTTGTTGCTTTCTTTCCTCATATAAGGGGTTTCCCTGGTGGCTCAGACAGTAAAGAATTTGCCTGCAATGCAGGACACCCTGGTTTGATCCCTGGGTCAGGAAGATCCCCAGGAGAAGGGAACAGCAACCCACTCCAGTATTCTTGCTTGGAGAATTCCATGGACAGAGGAGCCTGGCAAGCTACAGTCCATAGCGTCACAAAGAGTCAGACATGTCTGAGTAACTAACACTTTGACTTTTACTTCCTCTTATAATGTGACCATACCCAAAATGCAGGCAAAAGTCAGGAAATTATAAAATATACTGTCAGGCTATTCATACTAAATGTAGAACATTTAAGTCAGATTCAAGGTGATTTGTGGCTTGTAAAAATTTCTGAGGCTCATGGTAACGGACAAGTGACAAATAATTTTCTGAAAATTTTAATTAGACTTATTACGTTATTTGCAAGTTCATAGTTACATGACATCAGTATCGCTATTTTTGCTTCTTTTTCTAAAACATTTTAGAGGGTGTATTTCCATTTTTTTTTTCAATACATTTACTTATTTACGTAAGCATATTTTTAATAAAATGGGTTTGTATTACACAAACTGTTTTGTAACCTACTGTTTCTGTCAGACAGGATCATGGACATCTTTCATTACCAAATGTGTTAGTTATCCAAACAATACAATAGTAATAGAGAATTTTGCAATCAGAAAGCACATTAAACAAATGTTATTATGAAAGCATTTTTTAATGTAATCTCAACTACCTAAATGACATAAATTACTAGTAAAGATATTCAGTCAAATGCCTGTTTTTGCTTTTTAAGAAATTGACATGCTCATTCACTCTGTTCCTATGAGGGAGGTACTGTTTTATCCCCAAAATTTACAGATGAAGAGCTCAAATCATAGCCTTTTGTCCAGGAATCACAGTTGGGTGTTAGAATGTAAACCTATGCAGTCTGATTTCAAGTCCCCTATTTTTTTCTACTCTAGAAAGCCTATAAATAAATTGTTTCCTTAGACTTACAGTGATGAAGCTAGAAAGGAGCTTGAGAACCTTTAGCACAGCCACACCCGCTGTGCATGCGTGCTTAATGGTGTCCGATCCTTTGCGAGCACATGGACTGTAGCCCTCCAGGCTCCTCTGTCCATAGGATTTTCCAGCAAGAATACTGGAGTAGGTTGCCATTTCCCAACGCAGGGATCAGACCTTGCATCTCCTGCTTTGGTAAGTGGATTCTTTACCATTGTGCCACTTGGGAAGCCCACCACACCCCATAATGTTTGCAGTATTTGTTGCCATTCTTTCAAGAGGTAATTTGAGTTTAAACTAAGGGAAAGCCTGTGAATTGACACGAGCATGAAAACCTGGTAAGAAGGTAGTGTAAGTTGCTGCTCTTTTAAAACCAGAATTTTTAAAGGTGTTCGTTCACTTATCATCTGCCTCATAGTCTTCCTGTATTGATTAACATACACTATTCACATTTTGATACAGATACAGTAGACTTGGAACCTGTTGAAATCGGAATGTCATCTTGGATTGTTGAAACCTTGAATTATTAACAACTGTTTTATCAAAAGCTTGATTTAGAGGTCGAAGTTGTGCTGCTGTGCTCAGCTGCTAAGTTGTATGGAATTCTTTGCGACTGCATGGTCTGTAGCCCACCAGGTTCCTCTGTCCATGGGATTTCCCAGGCAAGAACACTGGAGCGGGTTGCCATTTCCTTCTCCAGGGGTTCTTCCTGACCCAGGGATTGAATTTGTATCTCCTCTATCTCCTGCATTGGCAGGCATATTCTTTGACCACTGAGCTGTCTGGGAAGTCAGAGGTAGGAATTGTGTATGTGCTGTGTTCTGTGCTTCGTCACTCAGTCATGTCCAACTCTTTGCGACCCTGTGGACTGTAACCTACAGGCTCCTCTGTCCATGGGGATTCTCCAGGCAGGAATAGTGGAGAGAGTTGCCATGCCCTCCTCCAGGGGATCTTCCTAACCCAGGGGTTGAACCCAGGTCTCCCTCATTGTAGGTGGATTCTTTACCCTCTGAGCCACCAGGGAAGCCCAGAGTTAGAAATTAGTGGGAATTAAATCAATGGTAAACCCTTAGGTAGAATTCTGACCAACAGTTCTTTAGGATTCTGTTCCTCCTCCCCCACGCCTGACACTGGGCTTTGTGTGAAGAAATTTACAAAAGGAAATTGATTTAAGATACCCCAGCTGTCGCTGTCCATCATTGACTCTGTACCATCTCTGGTCCCCAGGGCTTGTGATCCATGCTGTGCTGTGCCAAGAGGAAATTGGGTTGGTTAGTTATTTCTGATGCTCGGTTGACTCACCCTGCCAAGGAGGGAAGCTCTGAGGTGGGTCAGCTGTGGTCACTGCAGCAAGGGCTTGTTGACCGCAGGGAGCATTCCCCGCTGCTGATGTAATTGAAGGTGTTTGGGGGCCAGCCCTCTCTCGGCTTCAAAGGGACCAATCAGAAGACTTGGCACTCTGTTTATCAGCTGTTTAAATGAGTTCTGTGAAGGCGGGATTAAGTTCCTGTTTGGGTTTGTATATGAGAACTCTGTTCTCAGAAATTGCTATCTTTTTGTAAAGTGCAATATTATAGAAAGGTTTTATGGCAGCCTGGATGGGAGAGTTTAGAGGAGAATGGATACATGTATATGTATGACTGAGTCCCTTTGCTGGCCACTTGAAACTATCACAACACTCTTAATCGGCTGTATTCCAACATAAAGTAAAAAATTTAAAAAATACATAATGACCAAAATAGGGATGGCGTTTACCCATTCCTTGGTACCTGTTTAATTTGTTAGTCTGTGAAATGCAATTCTGTAACCAAGGTTATAATTCTCTTTGTAAAACACCTTTGCTCTGCCTGAAAATTCTGGTTAATAAAATGCTTCTTATAAATTATATAATGAGTTTTTAAGAAATTGCAGCTGCTTGTAAAGTCTGATAATTTGCAGGAAATGTTCATGGAATATCCCGTAGGTCTCAAAGTGTAGTCTGGGGGTGGGCACAGCCATCTATCTAACAATCTCTCTAGTTCAGGAGTCCCCAGCCTCTGGGATCCAATGCCTGATGATCTGAGATGGAGCTGATGTAATAATAATAGAAATAAAGCACAATGAATGTAGTGTGCTTGAATCATCCCAAAACTACCCCCACGTCTGGTCCAAGGAAAAACTGTCTTCCATGAAACCTGTCCCTGGTGACAAAAAGGCTAGGGACTGCTGCAGTTGATTTGGACCCAAGCTAAAGTTTGAGAACCAACAACAGTGTAGTTTTACATGTAGAGCTCCAGTCTGTTGACGATTGAGCTTCTAGAAGAAACAATGCTTGGTATCTTTGGCAAGGTAAAGGATGATTTTTTTACATAATCAATTGATAATGAGATACTTTTGAAATTAAAATATATCCTCATGATAAAACACATTCTTTTCAAGGTTGGGTTCGGGCATGCATCTTTGGCTCTTCTGTCCTTTTATTTCCAATTATTTGGTTTTGGGCATTGACACACCTTTTCTTCCTTCTCATCTCTTACTTATATCATGGTGTTTCTTTTAGCCCCTCTAATTCAAGATACTGATCAGCCTTTTCTACGATATAAAAATATACAGACTGTGTCTAAAATCATGATTCAGAGTAATCCAGTATTTCCCAGTGTTAAGGCATCCGCCTGCTAGTGCAGGAGACACAAGAGATGCAGGTTCAGTCCCTGGGTCAGGAAGATCCCCTGGAGTAAGAAATGGCAACCCACTCCAGTATTCTTGCCTGGAAAATCCCATGGAGAGAGGAGCCTGGCAGGCTGCAGTCTATGGGGTCACAAAGAGTCAGACACAACTCAGCGACTGTGTGTGTACATAACGACGTCACAGTCTTTTCCTCCAGTCTACATAAAATTGTAAAGACCTCAGTGCTTGCCAAGAAAGTCAGCACTAATGTGAAAGAAAGCCTGCCTTTTCCTTCTCATGAACCAAATAAGCAAAGCAAACAAACCTGAGTTTGCTTTTTGACTCACTGAATTCTGTTTTGTGTTTGTCATTGATAACTGTTGAGTAACTGATACTGTATAGCTCTATCCACTGGAAACTTTCTGCTGACAGATTATTTGTGAAATTGAGAAGATATTTTATAAATTCTTTTAATCCTTTGGTTTAATGCTACGTTTTGATCCTAGCATATGTATAATATTTATGTGTACTTTATATATAATTTGTTGTTTTCCAAAAGTATTTAAAAATTTTCCTGTGGAAAATTTCAAACTTAAATTTCACCTGGCTTCAGCAATTGGCTATATTTCAGTGATCTGCTCACCACACCCCCCAACACACACAGGTTTTTTGTTTTGTGTGGTATTTGAAAGCAAGTCCCAAGCATCGCGGTCTTCCCTGGTGGCACAGTGGTAAAGAATTCCCCTGCCAAGGCAGGAGATGTGGGTTCAATCCCTCTGTTGGGAAGATCCCCTGCAAGGAAATGGCAACTCACTCCAGTCCATGAGGTTGCAAAGAGTTGGAAACAGCTGAGCTACTAAGCAACAACAGCATCGTATCATTTTATTTGTAAATACTTCTGCCCATAGGTTCCTAAAAGTATTTGATATAATTCAAACAGTATAGGCAAGGTAAAAGCCACCAGATAATACTACATGTTTTAATATTAATTTATACCATCATTGTAAAATACATTAAAGTCCATGTAAGTTTAGACCTCTCTCACTTCAGGAGAAGACGAGTTCCCTAGGGAATCCCTTTGTTTATAGAACAAATAGGTATTTTTGTTTCATCAGTAAAGTCCTAGAGACAGCCATGACTCATATCCACTAAACAAACAGAAATAGCATCCTTCTTCTGTGTTCTTAACTTATCCCCGGGATGGGTGACTAGAATATTTTTATGTTATTGCTAGGTTTTTTTTTTAAATTTTGACATATTATTTGAATTTTAGAAATATATACTCTTTTCTTTTTTATTCTATCTAGAGTTTTCAAATAAGCGATTGTAACTGCTCTAATTTGTCTGGTTTTGATGTCTTGATTTCTGCTCTCAGTCTCTGCAGGGTTCTCTCATTCCCCACAGGAAGGGGGTCCTGCTGGGAGAGTTTTCTTGTCATGATGAGGAACCTCTCTCACCCCAACCCATCCCCTTAATTTGTCCTGTGACAGTGAAAATGATTGGAGTGTGATTTTTCTATTAAAAAAAAATATAAGTGACTTATACTAATTTCAGGTGAACAACATAATGATTAAATATATGTGTAAACTGGGAAGTGATCATGACAATACATTTAGTTAACATGTATCATCATACATAGTTACAGAATCCTACTTCTAATTGTAATATTTTTAGTTCATGGGCTTCCCTGGTGGCTAAAAGTGGTAAAGAATCCACCAGCAATGCAGAAGACTTGGGTTCAATCCCTGGGTTGGGAAGAGCCCTTGGAGTAGGGAATGACTACCTACTCCAGTATTCTTGCCTGGAGAATCCCAGTGGACAGAGAAGCCTGGTGGGATACAGGAGTCACAGAGTTGGATGCAACTGAGCAACTAACACAACACACTTAGTCCATGTACAGGGCATGGGTTTTCACTTGGACTTTAAAGAAAAGGCAACATCCAATTCTTTCAAACAAAAATATAGATTGGGTAGGACCTCAATTTATAAAATAGGTTTAAAATTTTTTTGCTTTCATTGAAAACTTTAAAACTTTTTAAAATTTGGCCTCCTTTCAAATACTGAAAAACCTTTAAGGAGCTCTAGGGTTCCTGAGAGCACAGTTTGAAAACCAGTTGTCTAAAGGGGCCAGTGTGTGGCTTCTCTGTGGAAGGGACTTGCTAATCTTTTACAGATCTAGAAGCAGAAGACAGGTTTGGCTTGGAGTCAGGGCCAAGACATGATCCGAGCTTAGAAACCAGCTTTGTTTTTTGGGAAAACAACCAGCCTGTGTTCTGGTTACAGTGTCTGCTTTGTAAGTTACCTAAAGCTTAGACACAGGAAAGTGATCAGCACAAATTTCTACAATAATGTTCCAGAAAATCATTTATGAATCAAATTGGTGTAGATGCCAAAGATGAAACGAAGGTCTAGTTCTGTCTTAAATTCAAATTTTAATTTTTCTAAGGGAATAAAACAGTGCAGTAACTAAGAGCCTAAATAAGCTTGTACCCATTTAAAAAATATCATTAAGTTATTTATTTTTTTGAAGATTTATCATGACTGTCTGGTGATTACATATGTGTGTAGTAGGATGTGTGTGTGTGTGTGTGTGTTTTGTGTGGTAGGGAGGGATTGTGCAAAGTTAGAGGGTGTGGAATGTGGTATATTTGTAGGTGTGGTATGACGGAGGGTTCTGTGGGGTGTGTGTATGTGCAGGGATGTGTGTGGAGGTGTGTGATGGGGTAGGGAGGTTGTGTGCGAGGTGTGGGTGTGGTATGTGGAGGGTGTGAGGAGGGTATATATATATATATCTGTGTAAACACGTTTGTGTGTATGTGTGTGTAGTGTTATTAAGAGGCAACGGGGTGCGGTATGAGAGGATGACAAATGTATATGTTACAAAACTATTTCTAACAGACAGTTCCATGTATGCAAAACACCCCCAGTTTGGTGAAGTTGGGGAGATGGAGGTCTGAGGTAAGGAAGTGAAAGAAAGTGAAAGTGAAGTCGCTCAGTGTGTCCGACTCTTTGCGACCCCGTGGACTGTAGCCTACCAGGCTCCTCCATCCATGGGATTTTCCAGGCAAGAATACTGGAGTGGGTTGCCATTTCCTTCTCCAGGGGATCTTCCCAACCCAGGGATTGAACCCTGGTCTCCCGCATTGCAGGCAGACACTTTAACCTAGAGGGAAAGGCAAATACAGCTCTTAGACTTCCAGTATCTTCCATGTGAGGCTTTCATTTACCTTCTGTTTAAGGATTCCCATGCGGCAAATGAAAATATTTACTTAAGAATGAGTTTGAGATAATAGCCCAAGTGTGTTCACTTTTCTAACTAGTTTGCATTTTTCCTGATATATGAATGTGTGTACTGTGCTCAGTTGTGTCCGACTCTTTACGACCCCATGGACTGTAGCCCCCCAGACTCATCTGTCCATGGGGATTCTCCAGGCAGGAATACTGGAGTGGGTTGCCATGCCCTCCTCCAGGGGATCTTTCCAACCCACCCATTAAAACTGCATCTCTTGCTTCTCCTGCATTGCAGGCAGATTCTTTACTGATGAGCCACTGGGGAAGCCCTGATACATGAATAGGGAAATTTAAAAAATGAGAATTTATGATAGTTAAAATGAAGTAGGTCTATGTGAAATAATTGGATTGAATTTGCATTAAATTAACCAAAGAGCGCTTCTGAATTTTGCTTATTTTTTCATGGTTCTATGATTACTAGTTAGGAAGGTGTATACAGCTAAATGATTTATATTGATACATACTTGAATGTCCTAAGTTGTGAAAATTGTGTATGTAGCATGCTGTTTTCAGTCTCTGTAAGCTCTCTGATAGATGGGGAAGGTGTTGAATTCCTGGGTGAGAAACTCTGAGGCTACTCTAGAGGTAATCATCCATATTTGCCAGCTTTACCTTCTTGATAAGTTAAGAATTTAAGAAGGCATTCTAATCCTGGCTTTATCTTCGTCTTACTATATGATTATGCACAGAGCATAATTATAATAAGGGATAATATCACTTGCTCCCTCTTCACTAGCAATAGTGTGAGTGCAAAACTCTAAAAATACTAGGAGTTGGGCACTCGTATATACAGAGAGGTGATGAAAGGTTAAATTGGTGGATCATTTTGAAGGAGAATCTCAGTTGTGTCTGACTCTTTGCAACCCTATGGACTATAGACCCCCAGGCTCCTCTGTCCATGGGGTTTCCCAGGCAAGAATACTGGAGTGGGTTGCCATTTCCTCCTCCAGGGGATCTTCCTGACCCAAGGATTGAAACAGCATCTCCTGCTTTGGCAGGCAGATTCTTTACCACTGAGCCATCTGGGAAGCCCCTACTGAATATGGAATGGTAAAAATTTTATTTTTAATCTTCCTGACCCCTTAGATATTTGGAGACATTTAAGTTATAAGAAATAGCAAATATTTTTACTCCAGGAAAATGGTCAGCAGTGTTTTGGGGGGAGAAATATTTGTATATCTTGTGTTAAAAACACAATAGTCTCATTCTGAATTTTTATTTATTCACAATAGAGTTTTACAAAGAAATCATGGATAATTATCAGTGTTCTTGGGTCAGGGGACAGGAACTGAAGGGAAGAGATGAGGGACTCTGTATTTTCCCTTAGAATCACATTTAGAAAATTGCTATGAAAAGCTTTTATATTTCCTGTTAACTGCTAAGAGTTGAAAACTTCCATAGGAAGAATTTCAAGAATGGGTGAATATTTTTTTTTAATTCTGCTTTGAGAAAACGACCTTCTTGTCCATTTAAAATGTGTTGCTTACCTGTTAATTAAATTAATTATGTGCTCTTTTAATTGATTTGCAGCTATCTTTTCACAGATATTACTAATAGTAATGGTTTCATATTTGTTATTCTCAGTAATTATCTTTAAGAGTATATGTTAGAATGATGCTTTTAAGAATACATAAAAGATGCACTGGATACTGAAGCAAATATATAAATAATTGTAGACAGGCTAACATTGCTTTTCCTCTAAATGCTGTGCTGCCTTAACACCTTTGGAAAATTCTGGCAAAGGGATGCCAGCATCACAGAGGTCAGTGTAAAATATTGAATGTTATTTTATTAGATGTCTGAAATCGAAGTGGTTAATCAAGTTAAAGTTCTAGATCAGGGCCAGGAAGAGAGATTTATTATCTAGTCATCCAAAACAGATCTCTATTTTGATGGAGGAAAGCTTTCTTACTCTGGTTCTGATTGGTTTGATATTGAAAGGGGATATTGATATTGATATTATTCTCATTGTTTATTTTTTAATTAATTAATTATTTATTTATTAACAGCCATGCTGGGTCTTCACTGTTATGCGGGCTTTATCTTGAGCTGTGGTGAGCGGGGTCTACGCTCTAGCTGGCAGTGGTTTCTCTTGTTGTAGAGCATGGCCGCTGAGGTGCACGGGATTCAGTAGTTGTGACTTCTGGGCTCTGGAGCGTAGGCTCCATTATCAGGCTTAGTTGCTCTGTGGCATGTGGAATCTTCCTGGACAAGGGATCGAACCTGTGTCTCGTGCATTGGCAGGCGAATTCTTCACCACTGAGCCACCAGGGAAGCCTTATTCTAATTGTTAATTAGTTAACAGCCAAAAAGATGTAGGAACAAGATTGTGCACCTAATCCATAGTCTAGTGATTTCATCTCCTTTCTCATTGTAATGAACAGTTAAGACATTCAAACATAGTCTGGATCTGCTGCTGTTGCTGCTAAGTCGCTTCAGTTGTGTCCGACTCTGTGCAACCCCATAGACGGCAGCCAACCAGGCTCCCCCGTCCCTGGGATTCTCCAGGCAAGAACACTGGAGTGGGTTGCCATTTCCTTCTCCAATGCATGAAAGTGAAAAGTGAAAGTGAAATCACTCAGTCGCGTCTGACTCTGTGCAACCCCATGGACTGCGGCCCACCAGGCTCCTCCGTCCATGGGATTTTCCAGGCAGGCAAGAGTACTGGAGTGGGGTGCCATTGCCTTCTCCGCTGGATCTAGCATCACACAAATATACGGTAGTCCTAAAATCGAGATGTTGACCACCGTATATTAATAAAAATTGCATATATGATGTTAATAGGTTCCTTCTGATTACTCAGGAATTATCAGATTTTTAGTGTTTGACATTGTTTCAGCAGCAATGTATATATAGTGAACTTCTAGTATAGAATATATGAGCTAGAAGACTACTTACCATTCAGTGAAAGTGAAAGTGAAGTTGCTCAGTCATGTCCGACTCTTTAAGACCCTATGGACTGTAGACACCAGGCCTCTCTGTCCATGGGATTTTCCAGCAAGAATACTGGAGTGGGTTGCCATTTCCTTCTCCAGGAGATCTTCCCAACCCAGGGATTGAACCTGAGTCTCCTGCATTGTAAGTAGACACTTTACCGTCAGAGCCACCAGGGAAGTATTTTTTAGCTTTCTCATATCAGATCAAGTCAGTTCTTCATTCATTTTGACCTTTGGGATTTTTGCACTTAGAATTTAACACAGGCATCAAGGAGAATTCTGTTGTGAGTCAGCACAGAGTATTTTCCTTAGATACGGCTTTAAAACTCTAAATACTATGTAACTAACTTAAAAAAAAAGACTAAGTTGAAGTAACCAAATACGTGTATGTTCTTTGGGCAAGGTGGCACTATGTCAGCAGATTCAGGACTTAGAGACAAAATGTACACTGTGGATGCTAAACAAATAGCCAGGTAATAAGGCAGATAATCGTGTACTGCACAGTGGAAATGCAAGGTCCTCGGGTAATTCAGGAGTAGGAGAGGTTTTTTCCTATTGTAGGGGAGAACTAAAATTAATTTCTTAAATAAGAGTGACTTTTACATCTTGGACTGTAAAAGTCTTAATTCATTCCACATGGGTCCCTGTTCACTTTGTAGATTTTGGTTTGAAAGAGCTTTAGTTTGCCAAATGAGCTAATCAGTACAAGGTACAGATTTAATTATAAGGCTGAGTTCAAATCAGAATTCAGGCACATGACTTACATATTATCAGTTTAACTTTCCCCTTAAAGTGAATTATGACTGAAAGTAAAAGTTACTCATTCAGTTGTGTCCGACTTTTTGTGACCCCATGGACTGTAGCCCACCAAGGCTTCTCTGTCCATGGAATTCTCCAGGCAAGAATACTGGAGTGGGTTGCAGTTTCCTCCTCCAGGGAATCTTCCCAACCCAGGGATCGAACGCAGGTCTCTCACATTGCAGGCAGACTCTTTACTGACTGAGCCACCAGGGAAGCCACACGTTAGGGCTGGTGAACCTTAAATGCCATTTAAGAGTATGTATACCTTCTTACCACAGTAGGGCTGTTTTATCTTGAGTTGGTTTGTTTTTAATTGTCCCTATTTGCAAGATTAATCCTTTATTTAGGGGCAGAGCTAGATCTATTAGTTGTCATCTAAAGATCAGATTGGCAGCTTGGATTTTTTTTTGTAGCTGTTTAATCTGATAAGGAGTCTGTTGTAGTATTCCATGTTTTGGAAAATAAGATCCGAGTAGGAAAATAAGCTATGACCATCTCTTGTGAAGTAGATACCCATCTGCATAAATTTAGAAATGATAAACTTCATGGTTTATCATTCTGAAGGTTTGAGATTCCAGACTTTCAACCATATTGTGTTATATATAACATTTATATTATACAGTTATCACTTATGAGAACAATTAGTTGAATTTCTGAGGTGAATTAGGTATTATTTCAAGTCAGTTATCAATAAACTAAGATCTATAATTCAGAGCAGTTTGTTATGACTGGGTGTTTTACTGAGAAGCTCATTTTGGCTCTCAAATGTTGTCCATCAATGCTGAAATTTTATGTTATACATTAGACATTTTCTTACTATTTAAACATGTCTCCATTACAGTTGATGCTTCTGCAAGAGTTTAATAATCTTTGTTTTGACTTAGGGAAAGGAGCCGACAAATATTTTGCTAAACTGGCTAAATATGTTGTTCTAGACTCAGTTGTTTTTAAAGAAAAAAAAAAGTTCATGGAACCACTGTAAACTGTAAAATTTAGGTTACATTTTGCTAGACAGCCATGAGCATTTTATTTTATGGGCCTTTTCACTACTTTATTGATAACATAAATTTATATTGCTGAAGAATGGGTACACTCAAAGGAAAATAACAAAATTTATTCTTAGTAGTGAACTTCCATCAAAAGTTAGTGTTGACTGTTAAGGTAAAAAAAAAAAAAAAAATTCCTACTTTGTTCTTTTCTGTAGTGGTAAAGGAGGTAGGAAGGAGACTTTCTGATAAAAATACAATTGCTAAATAGAAGTAAAGTCTTTGTTGGGGTGTTAGATTCTTTACCATTTCAGCCACCAGGGAAGTCCCATAAACTCATATATTTGTGCTGTCCAGAGCTGACACATTTAGAAATAGAAATTTGCCTTTGTCCATCATTATAATCAGGGCTTCCTTGTTGGCTCATTGAGTAAAGAATTCACCTGCCAATTTAGAAAAAATAGAACATGCAGGTTTGATCCCTGGATCAGGAAGAGCCCCTGGAGAAGGAAATATCAGGACACTCCAGTATTCTTGCTTGGAAAATCCCATGAACAGAGGAGCCTGGTGGGCTACAGTCCATAGGGTCACAGAGTGTCAGACATGACTGAGCAACCATGCATATAATCAAACAGTTGAATCATTTCTAAGTATTTTTAATGTTGCAGAATGTCTTATAGAAATTCTCAATACCCAAAACAACTTTTCTGGAGGCTTTTATGAGTTTTATATTTATTTTATAAATATGAGGTACTTGCTGCTCGGAGCCTGTGCCTAAAACTCAAAGACAATTGTTAGTTGGTGTGCTTTTCAGCTAGAAGCTGCTATTAGCAGGGACCAGCATATTTCCTTATGAAGATAGTCCTTGTTCTTTTTACAGAGAATTGCTTGTCCCTTGAAAAGTTATGCATTGCTATCCAGAGAAACACTGAGAAACTCGGCAATCTTCAAACAGAAATTTAAGACAAGAAAAATTTGTAGGTGGTATAAAACTTTTGACTAAATGTAATCTGTGACAACCTATAAGGGGCCTAATTGTAGTATTTATGTTTAAAAAATGACAATACAAATTCTGGTGTCTTAAACATTAATTACATAATGCTCTTTGTCTAGTTTTGTGAATATAGCCTTCATATGAATTATATTCTATGCGTTTTTGTTTGGAAACATAAGTAGTTTGGCTTTTGTGTGATGTTGAAGGCTTTTAGCTTCTTTATAGTGAAACTGGAGTAGGTTGCTGTGCCCTTCTCCAGCGGATCTTCCCAACCCAAGGATCAAACCCAGGTCTCCGGCATTGCAGGCAGATTCTTTACTCTCTGAGCCACCAGGGAAGCCCATGAATACTGGAGTGGGTAGCCTGTCCCTTCTCCCAGGGGATCTTCCCTACCCAGTAATTGAACAGGGGTCTCCTGCATTGCAGGCAGATTCTTTACCAGATGAACTACCAAGGAAGCCCATAGTGAAAATTAGCACAACTTTTTCATGTCATAATTACAGAAAACATTTAGGAAATAGTGAGGTTCTGGGTATTATGTTAATTACCCTTTACTTATCCAGTGCTTTTTACTCATCACCGTTAATGAGCTCCCCAGTATCAGAAAACACATGTTTAAACATCTGTAAAAAAAAATAAGATCTTCCTTATTTAGGAGCTGGGCTGACCTCTCTCTCACTTGTATAAAAATGGGAAAGTCAGAAAGAATCTGTGTGACATCACTAGTAATTCTCATGCAGTGTATTGTGGAAACAAAAGCAGTAATTCTTTCTCCTCTGGGTTTATGCTTCAGTTCAGAGTTATGATATCCGTGTCTTCTGCCTTTTCTTTTTTTAGTCCTTATTCACCCATTGTTTTTACTTAGCATCACTTTAATGCATTTTAGAAATTTGATTTTGGAATCCCAGGATGTGATTTAAGTACATGCACCTATCATCAACCCTCTCACATTTATTTCACTAAATGAAAATCTAACAAAAATTTTATTGGAGTATAGTTGCTTTATAGTGTTATGTTAGTTTCTACTGCAGAGCAAAGTGAATCAGCCATATGTGTACATATATCCCCTCTTTTTTGTATTTCCTTCCCATGTAGCTGCCACAATACATTGAGTTTCCTATGCTATACAGTAGGTTCTCATTAGTTTTTTGTTTTATACATAGTATCAGTAGTGTATGTACATAAATCCCAATCTTCCAACTCATCCCACCTTTGTCTCTATTTCTGTTTGGCAAGTAGATTCATCTGTTCCATTTTTCTAGATTCCACATATATGCATTAATATATGGTATTTGTGATAT
This sequence comes from Bubalus kerabau, assembly GCF_029407905.1. Taxonomy (NCBI): domain Eukaryota; kingdom Metazoa; phylum Chordata; class Mammalia; order Artiodactyla; family Bovidae; genus Bubalus; species Bubalus kerabau. The sequence goes on from NC_073625.1 coordinate 56,586,717, forward strand.
AAGTCAAAATCTGACGTAACAAACCTTAATTCAGTTTACCTGTATAGTTTATGGGACTTTATAAAGTTCTCGATTCTCATTTTCTTGCATGTTTTGAATGCTTATGATTGGCTTTTAAAGTATTTGGGGCATGTGTGCACACATCTTTCCTATCATCCCTTTTCTTGCTTTGCATTCTATATGCCATATCATTATGTTGCTTAGAGCCAAATAGGATGCTTTATAATGAGTTCTGTGGGCACCTGGTAACACTCACTGCTCTCATTCCCTCCAAGACTTTTTTTTGGTTTTATTTATCAATATTTTGTCTTACTTCAAATGACTTGCTTAAATTTTGCTTGATCATCCATTGCAAATCTCTTTCAGTGTTTTTCAAGCTCTTCCAAATATGTTAAATGTGCCACAGTGGAAGGTTTCATGGCCAAATATGTTTGCAAAACCTTGGTGTAGAAGAAGTTGAACTAGCTTCATTATTACAGGATTTTCTCAAAGTCTCCAATATCCATCTTGAACGTTCCACTTCTCATATGTGTTTAACAATGAAATTCCCCCTCCAGTAGGAAATAACTAAATATCTTCTGGAAACTATTTCTGAGAACACTGAGAAATTAATTGAGGCGTATATAAATACTTTGAAAAATGTGTCTTGAACTCTACCGGGCCATTTTGAGTATACACTATAAGTGAGATATGTGTATATATTAATATATACACGTGCATGCTTGCGTGCTCAGTCATGTCTGACTCTTTGCAGCCCTCTGGACTGTAGACCGCCAGGCTCTTCTGTCCATGAAATTTTCCAGGCAGGAGTACTGCAGTGGGTTGCCGTTTCCTACTGCAGGGGATCTTCATAACCCAGGGACCAAACCCCTATCTCTTGTGTGTCCTGCAATGGCAGGCAAATTTTTTACCACTGAGCCACCTGGGAAGTCCTCTCTCTCTCTCTCTCTCTCTACACACACACACACATATATATATATATATATATATATATATATATATATTTAATAATTTATTGGTATGAACTTGCAACAAAAAACATCTTAATGCAAAATAAACTTCCTAGTAAAATGAATTTAATACTGCGGCTAAATAAACAGACTGAAAAATTCTTAACATCTTGAAATTCGCCACAGCTCTTTCACCCTGATAAGAATTGTTGTGATAGTACGCTGAGTAGACTTCATGAAACGTATATTAGACGTTTTGAAAAGAGCTAAAGTAGCCATTAACCTGCCTGAATGAAATATCTTAGATGGTTTGAAAATACTGTTGAGACCTGGTGAGTCAGACCTGCCACACTGAGCTTGTAGGTCATAGCTGTGAATGAGGACACACGGGTGTTGTCGTTACTGGTTTGTCCAATAGAAACAGCTTGGCAGGCAGACATCTTGCAGACAAATGAGGGGAGATTGTCTGTTTCAAGTGGCATAAGACATTCTTTTCCACTGTGTCATATCTGGTTATACAGTCAGCATTTTCTTGAGAGCAGAAAATCCCCTCTCAGAATTCTTGAATAAACAGCAGACATCTTTGTGGAGATAACCCTCAGGAGATTTTAAGGACTAGAAATGCATACATTCAGTCTCTTCAGATGTGTCCAGAAGCTTCTCATACTGGAATTCCTTCCTTTTTTTCTTCTTGCTAGAAACAAGCTGAGTCATTGTGGTTTACTCTTAAAACAAATTGCTTACCATCCACTTTATGTATATTATTGAATTTAATCCTCATAATAACCTGTGAGGTCAGGTGTTAACATATCCACTTTAGAGATAAAGGAAATCAAGTGTTAAAGTTAACAAGTGCCCCCTAAACAGAAGTTACATGCTAGACACAGCATGTTTTCCTTTTGATTCCGAGGTTTATAATGGTAACTTCAGGGGTGGGTTCCCTCAGCCCATCCCTCCTACAGGCACCCTGAACCTGTAAGTCCCCTGAGGTCTCTAAGAGCTCTTTTAGAAAGTGATGATTAAACCAGGTTCATAGTTGCAAGTACAGGACATAAAGAAGTTTCTGGAAACAGGCAATTTTTAGTCATGACTTGTCATACACTTATTGATGTATGTAACTTGTTAGTGTATGCTTGTTATTCCAGTAGAGTTAATGGCTTATTTAAAGGAATGCCAGTGGTTTAGCCCTCTCTCTCTTTGCCCAGCTTGTTCATTATGAAGCTATTGGATAGTATTAGAAAGTCTACTCACAGAGAGATGATCTGGCTGGATTCCTTAGTCTTGAAACCCTAGTTATAAGTGTGTGGTCCTACTTCCACATGAATTTTGCTCAGATGTAGTTACCACCCGTGTGTGTGTGTGTGTGTGTGTGTGTAGGTTGAATAATTAACCCTCACAACTTCTTGAGAGATAATTGTAATAGACTGACAAATAGGCAGTTAATAAAGTTAATTTTTTAGTATTTTTACAAAATAATTATGGCTTATTCTTGAGTAGAGTGGTTATTCTGCTTAATGTGAATTACTTTTGATCTCTCAGGTACCTTCAAAAATGTATATGTGTATGTATAGGGCTTCTCTAGTGGCTCAGTTGGTAAAGAATCTGCCTGCAAAGCAGGAGACCCGGGTTTGATCCCTGGGTTGGGACGATCCCCTGGGATCTTAGAGAAGGAATTGGCAACCCACTCCAGTACTCTTACCTGGAGAATTCCATGGACAGAGGAGCTGGGCAGGCTACAGGCTATGGGATTGCAAAGGGTCGGATATGACTGTGTGACTTTCCCTTTCCCTTTCATGGTGTGTATATGGGGGACTGTCCTGTGCTTCGTAGGATGTTTAGAAACATCCCTCCCCTCCACCTACCAACAGTACCACCTGAGTTGTAACAACCAGCTTTCCCAAGATCCTTGAGCGTCCTCCACTGGAATCAGTTCTTGGGGCTCAAAAAGCAAGATGGCTTATGATCCGTGTAGGTAACAAGCTTTCTATGATGGAGAACGACTGAATAACATGGGCAAGGCTGGTGCCAGGTTAAAGCACTGCTTTACTGAAGATTGGCCATGCTTTATAAAAGAAAGCAGATGCTTGTGGATATTTGAGAGTTCACTCTCATTAGGCCAGAAGAGTTTAGTGTTACGTGCACACCAGCATAATTCCCTCTTTAGAAAAATGCTATGCTTGTAAAACATTTGAACAAATCTGAAAAGGTACTTCCATTCCAGTTACTAAGATTCTTATTTCTTAGAATTATATACCGTGTGTATCTGTGAGAAAGAGAGAGAGAATGAGAGATCACAGCTGTGTGCCTCTCGGTTTGTTTGAACAAATTTGTTTAAAAAGTCTTGCCCACGTAAGCAGTCCGTACTTAGTTTTCTTGGTGGAACTTAAATCTTGCCAGCGCAACACAATGCCTCTCTCCCTTAACGGCAGGATACAGATTATATTGCAAACTCTTTCTCTGTCTTAGGGTTTATTTTTCTGTAAACATGTCAGAAAGACATCTCTGTGGTTCGAGAGAATGGGTTAGCAATGCAAGATTTTGGATCCTTCTGTCCCCTGGTTACATAGATAGCCACAGTGTTCCATGACGGAACAGCAACTCTACACAGCTCCATTAAACATCTGTAGTTTTGAAAATTAAAATTTCCTATCACTCAAGGCAAGGAAATGTAGATGGGTGGAGGGATCAGATTGAGTATACGACCTCCTGGTGTGGTCTGGGGCGCACAGCCGTATGGCGGAATAGGTTGTTTTGTTAATAAATCAGGAAAGCCATGACCAGTGTGAGTGTTGCTTTACTTCTTCCACCCCATGGGGACGAACTCGCATCCTCTAGCCTGAGGCCCGTTGTTGTTAGCTGGGAAGGCACTGCAGACTCATACCCTGCCACCACCCCCCGTGCTTGCTCCTGAAATTGACCACTCTTCACAGCTTCCCCGCCTCCACTGCCATGTTCTGCCCTCACTGCTCGTGCCTTACTTCTGTGGTCTTGCCTGTGCCCATCTCCTTTGTCCCTATATCCCAGGGCCCACTCTCCATTGTGCATAGTAAGCACAGTGAAAACTTTGGGTGAAAAGGTTTCCGTGTTCATTTCTTCTCAAATCAGAAGGAAAAAAATGGCTATAATAATGAATATATGCTCATGACTCAGCTTGAATAACCCTCATCTTTATACCAACACAGTCTCCAAATGAAACTTTTTTTGTAAAGAATTTTTTTTAAGTCTTTATTGAATTTGCTCTTCTGTTTCATGCTTTGTTTTTTATCCTTGAGACCTGTGGGATCATAGCTTCCTGGCCAGGGATCTAACCTACATCCTCTGCATTGGAAGATGAAGTCTTAACCAGTGGACTGCCAGGGAAGTCCTCCCACGTGTAACTTTTCTAAAAAAAAAAAATTATTTTTAATTGATGATGATTGACTTACAATGTTGGAGAAGGCAATGGCACTCCACTCCAGTACTCTTGCCTGGAAAATCCCATGGATGGAGGAGCCTGGTAGGCTGCAGTCCATGGGGTCGCTAGGAGTTGGACACAACTGAGTGACTTCACTTTCACTTTTCACTTTCAAGCATTGGAGAAGGAAATGGCAACCCACTCCAGTGTTCTTGCCTGGAGAATCCCAGGGACGGGGGAGCCTGGTGGGCTGCCGTCTATGGGGTCGCACAGAGTCGGACACGACTGAAGCGACTTAGCAGTAGCAGCAGCAGACTTACAATGTTGTATTGATTTCTGCTGTAAAGAGCGTGAATTAGCCTTAAGCATATCTATATCCCCTCCGTCTTGAACCTCCCTCCTCCCACCGAATGTAGCTTTTTAAATAAACTTTTTAGAGAGGAAGGGGCTCAGGGAAGATGTCACAAGCCCACGCATCCCCTTCATTCAAGGATAGGATCCTGTTCTTGCTCTCTTTGAAGTGTGGCAGTTGCTGCTCTCTCTGGCTTTGGAGATTGCTTACAAATTCAAGGTCGTTCAGGCCCAACACTGTCCTCCCTTTTACGCCTCCTCTCCCCAGCTCATCCTATGTAGATTTTCTGCACCAGTTTCTGGTTCTGCATACTTCTATGCAAACTCCATTCTCCTCTCTATGCAAATCTAACCTTAGTCAATGCTTAATCACACCAGCATCTTGTATCAGCAAGTGGATCCTCCTCGTTTTCATCCCCACCATTGCATGCTCATTGAAGTCAGCGGTGTTCAGGTCACCCCTTCATCCCCAACCTTGAATGAATTTGGTTCCAGGGAAATGTTTATCTTAATATATGACCTCAAGCCAGCACGTTCCTGAAACTTAACCTAGGAGTCCAACGACTCTGAAAGCTTGTCTGTTTGCAGTGGGAAGGGCAGCTGTGTGATAATCAAAAGCATATGCTATTTGGCCCGACTGTTCAACAAATAGTTTCTCTCTCTTCCCTGTTGTATTTTCAGGTGTATTTTTTTTTTTACATGAGCCTTCACTTGAGGTGTTACATTACACTGAAATCTCTGAGGATCAGTTCTGTGCCGCTGAGGGCTTTTAGCTGCAGAATTTTTTTTTTTTTTTTAATAGTTGATTGGATGCTATCTCGAAGGAGTCTGGCTGTCCACACTGTTCATGCAATTCTTGGAGTCTAGTGAGATAATCTGATTTTTAAAATGCTGCCTGAATTGCAAAATCATGCTCTTTTCAGGAATGTGTTCTCAAAGAGTTAGAAAATTAACACTGAACCTTGTGGAACCACCTCGCTTTGTGTGCCCTATTTTTTTTTCCCCCTAAGAGGAGTCTGAGGATCCTGAACAAGCTGAGTTGTCGCTGGCACGTGGGAGTTGGTAAAGGCAGGAGTGCGGGTTCTGCAGTTTCATTTCTCCACCTGAGGAATTCACTCTCCTGGTGCCACAAGAAAAAAACAAAATCTCACAAGCATCTAAGTGGAATTAACTGTTCCACGCCCTCATTGATGATTACACTTTCTACATTTGAGTTTCTTATTGTTGTTGTTTTTCATGCCAGACATTTCTTAATGTTTTCCATAAATATTTATTGAATGCCTTTATATGGGGGGGGAGAGAGAGAGAGAGGTGAATAGTTAAAGATCAAGGTGGATGTCCAGTAGACAGTGAAGTTCCTCATCTGTTTTTATTTACATTGGAAAAAAAAAAGGGAATGCTTATCCCGCACACTTCAATCATTTAGACATTATCTTTATCCCAACAGATAGTATTTATTATCTTTATTCCAATAGATAGTATTATGGCACCCCATAATACTGTCACTGTTGCTTTCAGATTATTTCCATGTAGGTCATATCTGGACCCCTAAACAGCCCTCTGGGTTCTGTCTTCACTTAGAGGTAAAGAAACTAAGGCTAAGTGACTGTGTTCACTGAAACTAACATTAAAAGTAAGTGGAAAAGTAAGACACCAATGTGTGTGTGTGTGTGTGTGTGTGTGTTTCTTTTGACTCCTGGTTTTCTGTTGTTTCTGCAAAGATTTTGTTTTGTAGCTGAGAAAAGAGAAATCCACTGCTCCCTTTGTTCTGAATTATTTTCTCTTCCCGTTGAAGTGCCTTGGTGCCTTATTTAAGAAGGATAACCTACCCATGCCTATCAAGCAAATAGCCTGAAACTTGAGCCTTGAGTATTTTTCAGTTATAACCCTGGAGGAAGAGAAATAATCTTAGTTTACACTAAAATTGATAAGTTAACAGAAAATGCTTGGAACAGTGAGCAAGAATGCTGTTTGAAAGTTATCTTAGGTTTTTTACATCAACTTAACATTCTCTCTGATTTCTGATATGTTTGCAAAGTAGTTTTCTTCTATGGCAGAAAGTCCCAGGAATGAAAGCACAGTGCTATGAAAGTGATAAGCAGACAGAAAAGGTGGATAGGTAAATATTATGCAACTTTGGTGAAAGGACAGAAACCAAAGGATAGAATGTAAATATCCTTTGTGTTTCTCCAAAATACTTCATGATTTTTGTTTCCTGAAATCATTCTATCAGTATTCTGAAAAGAGGGAGATAAAATTCTAAGACCATTAATTCTTTAATGTACCTCATAGATATTTGAACTCTTATCCCATATAATGTATTTATTTACATTCTGTCTTACTCCAACAGGGTGGCTTCTTATTCTCTGAACATAAATATGAAAGTGTGTGCATATGTGTGTGTGTATGAAGAGAAGAGACCAGAATAGTAAATATCTGAAATCCTCTGTCTCAATTCGCTTTCACAGAGTAAATTCTTTTATTTCCTCTTCATCCTCTTCCTTTTTGCCTCATCGCCTGTAATGTGACTTGTGTTAAAGATTTTTCAGAAACTTTTTCATGAAAGGTGTTAATTATCCACTTCCACTTCGGATCTTCCTCACACTCTTAATTGAAGGTCACGTACTAATGGCAAGGACTGGTTGGTATTATCTTATAAAACACAAGCCCCTGTTTTTGTCAGGCCCATGCTGAAATATACAAGTACCTTAAATTTTGCGAGTATAACAGCATGCCAGCTGTCTCAACCACTCCACCCCAGGCTAGAAGGAAATCTGATGGAAATGGCTTCCTAGAGGGTTTAGCGGGGCTCTGAGGTTCACATGAGTGCCCTTCATCCCTCTGTGAGCTGCTCTGAGATTTCTTTTTTGAAATGTATTCAAAACTTTATTTTTTTAAATTTATTTTTAACTGCAGGATAATTGCTGTACAATATTATGTTTGTTTCTGCCATACATCAGTAGAAATCAGCCATAGGTATACACATGTACCCTCCCTTTTGAACCTCCTTCCCACCTTCCCTGGGCTTTCCTGGTGGCGCAGAGGGTAAAGAGTCTGCCTGCAGTGTGGGAGACCCGGGTTCGATCCTTGGGTTGGGAAGATCCCCTGGAGAAGGAAATGGCAACCCACTCCCTTATTCTCCCCATGGACAGAGGAGCCTGGTGAGCTATAGTCCATAGGGTCGCAAAGAGTTGAACATGACTGAGCGACTTCACTTTCTTTCTTTCCCACCTCCCACCCCATCCTGCCCATCTCGGTTATCACAGAGCCCTGGGTTTGTGTGCCCTGCATCATACAGCAAATTCCCACTGATTATCTGTTTCACATATGGCAGTGTATATGTTTTAGTGGTACTCTCAACACTTTGTCCCATTCTCTCCTTACACTACTGCTCTGAGATTTTATTATCCTTATCATTGAAGGACAGCATTATATCTTAATGGAAAATGAGCATCTTTGAAAGGATCTTCAACCTTAGGAATATTTTCATGCTATTTTAGTATTAGAAACTTTAAAGATACTGAGGGATATCGATAGTCTGAAATGTACTGGGTCCAGATATGGATACTGGCTCCCTCACTGCAGGCGAAGACTTGTTCAGTTGCTCGGTCGTGTCCGACTCTTTGCAGCCCCATGGACTGCAGCACACCAGGCTTCCCTGTCCTTCACCCTCTCCCGGAGTTTGCTCAAACTCATGTCCATCGAGTTAGTGATGCCATCCAACCATCTCGTCCTCTGTCATCCCTTCTTCTCCTGCTTTCTATCTTTCCCAGCATCAGGGTCTTTTCAAATGAGTTGTCTCTTTGCATCAGGTGGCCAAAGGATTGGAGCTTCAGCTTTAGCATCAGTCCTTCCAATGAATATTCAGAGTTGATTTCCTTTAGGATTGACTGGTTGGATCTCCTTGCAGTCCAAGGAACTCTCAAGAGTCCTCTCCAACACCACAGTACAAAAGCATCAGTTTTTCGGCACTCAGCCTTCTTTATGGACCAACTCTTACATCCATACATGACTACTGGAAAAACCATAGCTCTGACTAGAAGGAACTTTGTCAGCAAAGTAATGTCTCTGCTTTTTAATATGCTGTCTAGCTTTCTCATAGCTTTTCTTCCAGGGAGCAAGCATCTTTTAATTTCATGGCTGCAGTCACCATCTGCAGTGATTTTGGAGCCCAAGAAAATGAAGTCTTTCATGGTTTCCACATCTGTTTGCCATGAAGTGATGGGACCGGATGCCATGATCTTAGTTTTTTGAATGTTGAGCTTTAAGCCAACTTTTTCACTCTCCTCTTTCACTTTCATCAAGAGGCTCTTTAGTTCCTCTTCACTGTCTGCCATAAGTGTGGTGTCATCTGCATATCTGAGGTTATTGATATTTCTCCCCACAATCTTGATTCCAGTTTGAGCTTTATCCATCCTGGCATTTCACATGATGTACTTACTCTGCATATAAGTTTAATAAACAGGGTGACAACATATATGTCTGAGGTTATTGATATTTCTCTCCACAATCTTGATTCCAGTTTGAGCTTTATCCATCCTGGCATTTCACATGATGTATTTACTCTGCATATAATTTTAATAAACAGGGTGACAACATACAGCCAAAGACTAGGAATCTCATTAACCACCTCTCCCTGTTTTTACCCTCGTTGTCTCTCCACCTACATTGGTTTCACAGTGACTTGAAACCTGAAACCTAGTAGAGGCTATAAAGAATAATAGAGATGAATTTCTGGGCTGACAAAGAGCAGAGAAGTATGTTCTTTTCACCCTTGTCCAAGTAGTATGGGTAACTCTTATGAATATATCTACTTCTGTACTGTCCATGTCTATGTACTGGACATGACCTTACTGTGCATGTTCTAATAAAATGATCTGGCTCCGTTTATAAATCGAATTCTTCTGGAAGCTTGTTTTCCACTTACTTCCCTCCTGCCACTTGTTCAAACACTGTTGTCTTCCCCTCTCCACCCAGTAATTCCTGGGGCCTCTGTTTCTTCTATGCTTTACATCATTGCAGTAAGTGAAAGAAATAAAGAGGAAAAAAAGAACTAACAAACTTTAAAAATTTGTAGTGCTCACTTCAGCAACACATATATTAAAACTTGTACCTTAAGCCTAAGTTTTGTACCTTAAGCCTAAGTTTTATGCTCTTGAAAATTCATTGTAGTGCTATAGATAAGGTGCTGTTGACAAAAATCCGGTTTAGAGCTGTGTTAGATTGTGAGGCAAAAGTCTGGTTTAGAGCTGTGTTAGATGGTGAGGCATATGATATTGAGTAAAAGATAAAGGCTCTGTGAATCTGCCAGGTTGATGAGTGAGGTACCACAAATTTGTCAACATCCAGGGTCTCGTGTTAGGAGGACTCACCTTAGGAATAGTCGTAACAATTTAGCTTGAAAATTATGTAGGGATAGTGTAGCCCAAGGCAATAAAATCAGTTATATCTAGAGTTCATAACGGTTCCACTTCTTGGCTATGTCTGTACACTAAACTCAGGTGACACTGAGACTTTAACTTTGAGACTTGTTTGGTGCCAAGTGGTATGATCCCTATGTGAGGTATCAAATGGCAGAAGTGCTTGCCACAGCATTCCACAACTCCATGTGTCCCCATTTCTCACCCTGCCCTTTTCTCTGCACACACACATGCCTCCTACAGCTGGGCCTGGGCTGTGTGTGGCAAGAACTCTCCCTGCTTGTGTTCCACGGCTTTCAGCAATCACAAAGTGGTTGGTGGAGTGTGTTCTTAGTGGCATGAGTAATCGGTGATGAAATCTGCATGCCCTTTCCTGGAAGAAGTGTAATTAGAATGTTGTTTTGTTCAGTTGCTCAGTCATGTCCAACTCTTTGTGACCCCATGGACTGCAGCACGCCAGGCTTCCCTGTCCTTCACCATCTCCTGGAGCTTGGTCAAACTCATGTCCATCAAGTCGGTGATGCCATCCACCCATCTCATCCTCTGTTGTCCCCTTCTCTCTCTTCCTTCAGTCCTTCTCCCCAGCATCAGGGTCTTTTCTTATGAGTTGGTTCTTTGCATCAGGTGGCTCAAGTATTGGAGCTGATGTTGTATTCACACAGCCACATACAAAACGTGAGCAGAAGCATCGTCTATTTAATAGCACTACACCATATTTATTAAAGTATTTCCTTTCAAAGACATTGAGTGACACAGACATATAGAACAAACGAGTGGTTCCCAATGGGGAGAGGAAAAGGGGGAGAGCAACATAGGGGCTGGGCACAAACTATTATGTATAAAATAAGCTACAGGGATATGCAGTACAACATGGGCAATATAGTCAGTATTTTACAATTACTATAAATGGAGTACAACCTTTAAAAATTGTGACTCACTATATTGTACACCTATAACATATAATATTGTATAGCAACTGTTTTTCAATTGAAAAAAGCCAGTTGAGTTAAAACAAAATGCATTTATTTTCTTTTTAAGGCGAGTGCATTTAAGCAAATTGTTTATCAGCTACAGACATATAAAGAAAAAGAAAAATCCTATCATCAAAATCTCAATTGGAACACTAAATTTTGGCTGGGAAAATTTCATAAAGTATATAAAATTTACAATCATAGGGTAGATTTGCTTATCCAAGTTTTTCTAAATATGCTTTAAAATTTTTCAATAGTAGGATTGAGTAATCAGTTTTTCAATTTAAATTTATGTTAATTACAGTGAACTCAAATGAACAGTTCAGTTCCTCTGTTGAACCAGCTGGTGCTCCCAGTATAGTTAGCCCTGGGTACTGGGGGTTCAATATCCAAGGAATGCTGACAGTACCATGTCCTTTGATATAAGGGACTTGAACATCCGGGTTTGATACAGAGGGTAGGGCAGGGGGGAGGATCTGGAACAAATCCTCTGTGGGTACTGAGAAACCTTATAACCATTTTGAGAATTCACTAAGATCCATCGGGTAACAATAGAGCAAATAGAAAAGCAGAGTTTCTAGGGGACCAGTGCCTCAACAGCCTGGTAGGGCTGACATCCAGGTTCCAAGCGGGGAACTTAGCTGTGAGGCTGTCACACAAAATTTTACTTCAGTATAAGGTCCTAGTGCTTAAAAACTTGTGGAAACAACCTCATCGGTGAAGAATCCTCCTGCAATGCAGGAGATGCGGGTCCGATCTCTGGGTTGGGAAGATCCCCTGTAGGAGGAAATGGCAACCTACTCCAGTATTCTTGCCTGGAGAATCCCATGGACAGAGGAGCCTGGCGAGCTACAGTCCATGGGGTCTAAAAGAGTTGGACACGACTGAGCGGCTAACACACATATACTTTAAAAATTCAGTTTGATTGTCTTCCTTCTGAAATAATGTTGGGCCCTGGTTCTGTCAGTACTTTATTTATTGGTGTATATAATACTTGCCTGTATTAATTTCTCTTGCTACAACAATGCTGCTAAGCCACAACCCAACCCAAAGTTCAGTGGCTTAAAGTAATAACAATTTTTATAGCTCACACGCCTATGAGTCACCTGATCTTGGCTGAAAAATGAAAGTGACTCAGTTGTATCTGACTCTTTGCAACCCCAAGGACTATACTATACAGTCCATGGAATTCTCCAGGCCAGAATACTGGTGTGGGTAGCCTTTCCCTTCTCCAGGGGATCTTCCCAACCCAGGGATTAAGCCCAGGTCTTCCGCATTGCAGGCAGATTCTTTACCAGCTGAGCCACCAGGGAAGCCCAAGAATACTGAAATGGGTAGCCTATCCCTTCTCCAGGGGATCTTCTCAACGCAGGAGTCAAACTGGGGTCTCCTGCATTGTAGGCGGATTCTTCACCAACTGAGCTATCAGGGAAGCCCTTGATTAAGAAGATCTTGGCTGAGCTTGGCCAAATTTGATATAAAATAGTAATACTTACAAAATTGAAATTGAATGAATTATCTCTTGTATCTAAAGTGTGAGAAGTAATAGAGTTTCAATTTTCTGTGTAGCATTATGGGCTGAAAGCTTATCTACCCTCTGTCAGAACTAATGGAAATCATACTGGAAAATAGTTCATTTGGTACCATAAGATTCCTTTATAGTGAATGCCATTCAAACCAGCATCCCCATGGAGCCCAGTTTCCACATCCTTCAGCTTTTTAGCAATGTGGCTTAAATGCAGTAACTCTAGAGTGTGCCTTTAGCAAAACGCTATCTTTTGAGATTTGCTCTAGTTGCTCTCTACCTGTAAACTCTGTTTATTACTGCTATTAACACCACATTACTACATATTTTAAGATGGCTTTATAGTAGATATAATACAGGAATATGGGGCTTCCCTAGCTCAGATGGTAAAGAATCTGCCTGATGCAGGAGACCCGGGTTCAGTCTCTGGGTCCAGAAGATCCCCTGGAGTAGGAAATGACAACAGACTCTAGTATTCTCGTCTAGAGAATCCCATGAACAGAGGAGCCTGGTGGGATATAGACCATGGGGTCACAAGAGTCAGACATGACTGAGTGACTAACACACATACACAATACAGGGATATGCATATATAGTTATGCTCATTGCCTGTGAATGTGCTCATTGTTGAGAAATTAGCAAACAGAGATAAAATAACATAAGCCTTGAAGGGACATGCATTCACAATTTGGACTGTTGGGAATTCTGGGCCCCTACTTTGGTGATTCGATTAGCTGTTTCTGATTTAAGGTAAGAACTAATTTAGGAGAAAGTTTTCGCTTTTCATTTCTGGGGCAGCTTCTTAAAGAGGAGAACTTCCCTGATGGCTCAGACCGTAAACCATCTGCCTACAATGAGGGAGACCCAGGTTTAGTCCCTGGGTCAGGAAGATCCCCTGGAGAAGGACATGGCAACCCACTCCAGTATTCTTGCCTGGAAAATCCCATGGACAGAGGAGCCTGGTGGGCTACAGTCCATGGGGTTGCAAAGAGTCGGACACGACTCAGCGACTTCACTTCTTAAAAGGAAGCTACCAAAGGTTACTAAGTGTTAACGTCTAGGAGTTTAATTTAGAAAATGCAGATTAAACATTTAAATCTTTTTTAAAACTGAATTTGTTGCCCTTTTACTTGGTCTAAAAATATTTTTAAGAGCCAGTAGCAAAGAAGTGCAAGATACTACTATCACCAGGGAGAAACTTATTTGAAAATAATATTCAAGAACCGAAAATAAAAATGCTTGAGAACTAGTAGCAGGAATGCCAGCTGGTTAACTATGAAAAAGACTAAGTGTGGACTTTGGAGTAAACAGCAGTAATTAGACTCTTAGGGAGGTTTTGAGCATTTCTGATTATCTAAGTAGATGTGGAAGTGAATTATCTTGGTTCTTCTGAGAGTCAAATAAGAAAGGCCTAAGCAGCTGCTTCCATTTTTGCCCTTAACTCTGTTTCTGTCTTCATGTGCATATGATCAAGGCTAATGAGATATAACAATATTGACAGTCAAAATAATAGAAAAATCATGATACAGTATGTTTTTGTATGTGAAACATGGCAGGAAAACTACAAGATAGAATTAAAGAGATAAACGTCAAAGTGACCGACGTTGAAAAGAATTTTGATTGTTACGTCAGAGCACAATAAACACAATTACACGTGGTATAGTATGTATATGATGTATACGTATATATGCATTCAGTTAAAAAATCGGACATTTACTCTTTAGGACTAAATGGGCATTAATTGGGTAGAAAACTATGGCTTAAGAGTTTGGTTGGTTGTCCTACATGAGGCTTTGTTTTTTTTAATTCCAGTTTTATATCTATTCCAGGCAGTGGGCATCACTCTTCTTGGGCCTGCCTAAAATTTGTGCTGTAAACATGGGTAATTAATTCCATGAGTGTTGAATAACAAACTTTTCTGTTAAGAGAACTCTTGATTTTCTGCTGGGCACCAGCAGCAAGAATTTGTTTACAGGCCTTTGTTGTACGTTGGAAGGAATCTGGGATCAATTTTAGAACACCTATCCTTTAAGCAGAAAAAAAAAGTTTGATACTATCAAATAACAAAACTAAAACAGTTTAGTAATAAGTTTGATGTCCTTCATTCAGAGAAAGACAGTCCATGGATTGGGGGAGTACAGTGTCTTAAAGCACTATTGTAAAGACATTTGGTGCAAGAGCAAATTTATAGAGCTTTAGTTTTTTTAATTAAATTTTATTGGAGCATAGTTGTGTTATGGGCTTCCCAGGTAGCGCTACTGGTAAAGAACCTGCTTACCAGTGCAGGAGTCATAAGAGACATGAGTTCAGTCCCTGGGTCGAGAAGATTCCCTGGAGGAGGGCATGGCAGTCCACTCCAGTGTTCTTGCCTGGAGAATCCCATGGACAGAAAGCCTGGAGGGCCACAGTCCATAGGGTCGCAAAGAGCGACCACCACTGAAGTGACTCAGCACTCATGCCCACATAGTTGCTTTGTGATTTTGTGTTAGTTTCTACTGTACAGCCAAGTAAATTGGCTATCTGTATATGTATTTCCCCTCTTTTTGGATTTCCTTCCCATTTAAGTCACCACAGAGCACTGAGTAGAGTTCTCTATGGTACACAGTGTTGTTCAAGCGCTAAATCATGTCCAACTCTTTGCACCCCATGGACTGCAGCACGCCAGGCTTCCTTGTCCTTCACTATGTCCTGAGTTTGCTCAAACTCATGTCCACTGAGTCAGTGATGCCATCCAACTGTCTAATCCTCCACCTCCCCCTTCTTCTCCTGAGTTCAGCCTTTCCCAGCATCAGAGTTTTTTTTTCCCAATGAGTTGGCTCTTCACATCAGGTGGTCAGAGTATTGGAGCTTCGGCTTCAGCATCAGACCTTCCAATGAATATTCAGTGTTCATTTCCAATAGGTTTGATGGGTTTGATCTCCTTGCTGTCCAAGGGGTTCTCCAAAGAGTCTTTTCCAGCATCACAATTCGAAAGCTTCAATTCTTCGGCACTCAGCGTTCTTTATGATTCAACTCTCACATTTGTACGTGACGACCGGAAAAACCATAGCTTTGACTATATGCATGGACCTTTGTTAGCAAAATACAACCCAGTAGGTTCTCATTAGTTATCTATTTTATACATAGTATCAATAGAACTTTAAAAGAGGCAATATGGAAATGGATTATCTAGAGAGGTCGGGAAGGGAATTTCCTTACAAGGCTGCTGCTGCTGCTGCTGCTGCTAAGTCGCTTCAGTCGTGTCCAACTCTGGGCGACCCCATGGACTGCAGCCTACCAGGCTCCTCCATCCATGGGATTTTCCAGGCAAGAGTACTGGAGTGGGTCGCCATTGCCTTCTCCGCCTTATATGGCTAGCAGGTCCTATTTTCAGGGTAAATCAAACTCACGCTCAGCTGGAGGACTGTGATTGTGTGTTAGGATTCCTTGACAGGTGTTTCCCTCACGTGCAGGCTGAAGTAGGTGTAGACTTGTGATGTGGGCCGCACCACTGGGATGGCCTCCATGCTGTGTGTCTCAGTTTAAGAATTAGCGTTATCAGTATCAGCAGAGGCCATGGATCCATCTAGGAGCTAGAACTGTCATTTGAAGCCAGTTCACTGGTGTCCCCAAAAGAATACAGATTTCAAGGAGTGAAATATGTGGATTAGATCTCTGAAAGGGATGCCTTCTTTCTTCACTCACTTGTGACAAGTCATTTTTAAGCCTGAAACTCGAGCTCTGATCTTCCTAGGTAGCACAGTGGTAAAGAATCCACCTGCCAATGCTGGAGACTCGGGTTTGAACCCTGGGTCAGGAAGATCCCCTGGAGGAGGGCATGGCAACCCACTCCAGTATTCTTGCCTGGAGAATCCCCATGGACAGAGGAGCCTGGCGGGCTACGGTCCCACGGGGTCACGAAAGAGTTGGACACCACTGATTACTCACGTCATGTTGTCGAGCTCTGAAATAATTGTACAGCAGCTAATGAGTGTAAGGAGTGTAGCCCCTCTCCACACAGGTAAATTGAAGCTGTGTGTGCAGTTTCGGTAATCACATTTCAGTTTTCTGTATGCTTTGATTAGCTCCTCTGTTCTTTCTCACTACAAATACACGCACCCACACACCGGGGCCAAACCTTGGAAAATTACAATTTTCCATTTTAATTTGAGAGTCATCCTGGTCACATCAACAAAACCCTTGATGGCATAGGTCCTGCTCTCAGCTCTGCCTGTTCATACTTCTGTGACCTTAAACAAATTCCTTCAGAGCCTTTTTCTTCTGCTTAGAGTTGAGACAGATGATTTTACAGATTGTTTCACTTCTGTGGTCCTGATTTTAATTTCAGTTCTCCTCTGTTGGAGACAAAATGGGCAATTGTAGATGGTCTGCTTCTGCTTAAGTTACTGTTATTGTTGGGTTTTTTGTTTTTGGTTTTTTTTTTTTTTTTTTTTTTGCATTTAAAGGAGAGCCTTGCTGCTGCTGCTGCTAAGTCGCTTCAGTCGTGTCTGACTCTGTGCGACCCCAGAGACGGCAGCCCACCAGGCTCCCCCGTCCCTGGGATTCTCCAGGCAAGAACACTGGAGTGGGTTGCCATTTCCTTCTCCAATGCATGAAAGTGAAAAGTGAAAGTGAAGTCACTCAGTCGTGTCCGACTCCTAGCGACTCCATGGACTGGAGCCCACCAGGCTCTTCGATCCATGGCATTTGCCAGGCAAGAGTACTGGAGTGGGTTGCCATTGCCTTCTCCGAAGGAAAGCCTTACAGATCTTCTTTTCCTTTGGAGACTGAAAATTTGTTTGTTAAGGATTAAATGAGGCACTTTATTTGGCCTTGAAAGGAGTTCATGCTCAAATCTTCTTGATTGTGATGCTGCCGAATAATTACACTGAAAATGGAAAATTTGAATGTTTTAAAATATTTTTGTGCATGTGCAAGGGGTATAATTGTATTATGCCCAGGCTAACGGAAAATTGTTTATACGAGGAAACCACGGCTGTGATAGAAGTAGCATCATGTTGTACTTTTTTTTTTTTTAATTTTATTTTGTTTTTAAACTTTACATAATTGTATTAGTTTTGCCAAATATCAGAATGAATCCACCACAGGTATACATGTTGTACTTTTTAAAAGATACTCACTATATAAAATCTAATCACTCCAAGGAAATTGTGTACTGATTAAATAGTAGTCAGTACTCGGCTATCGGAGGCCAGCTATTCAGACCAGTGAGAAGTTCGTTTTAATGCAGAAACCAGATGGTTTTCGTTAGCCACAAACCTTAAAATTACATAAATCCACGGATGCACTAAGCTATGGATCTGTGCCTTCTCCTTGCCAAGCTAGACTTCTCGGCCAGTGAAACAGAGAGTTCCTTGTTCCCTTTCTCTTTTAGTTGGGACTGTGTGGGGAGGAATGCTGCCAAGCCAGCTCTATAAGGAATTTTGATCTCCTTGATGATAATAAAGAGAAACTTTTTGGAGAAAGGGAACACCCAGTTTGAAAGACAGTGAGAGAACTTGTTTGAGAAGTTGGTTTTGTGCTTGTAAATTGCACCGATTCTAGCTAGGTGTAGGTTTCCAGGGTCACCTCTGCAGAGTGGCCCAGATTAGGTTTATATATTTTATTTGTTTGTTTTAATTTCCCCTTCAGCTTTTTAAAAGCTGTTCTCTAGCTAACTTTCTTTTGGAAAGTCCATTTTCACTTGGGTAGCTTGTCTGTATATGATAACCCTAAAATACGGAGCTGGCAGCAGATGGTTGTTTTTAAAAGATTGACAGCATTTTTTAGGTGTAGCTTTGGGTCTCTGTAGTTCAGAGCATTCTGTAAATAGCCTGTTGCTTCTGAGGCAATGTGCATGCGCCATTGTTTCGGCCGGTTATTCTGTTCCTTGTCATTGAGCACTGTTTTCCCATGGGAAAGCATCTTTGGTCTTATGATGTCAGTGGAAAGTCATTCAAGTTATAAGAATTATCTTCGTCTTCAGTCTCTCTGAAATGCAGAGACTATGAATGGCCGTTTATAGCAGGGTGCCAATCTTTTATGTGTTGTCTTAGATTTCTGCCAAGTAACATAAAGTTGTTACTTTAGATGGTGTTAAGATGAAAGCAAAATTAAAGTAATAGTTATTTAAGTGGGTATATTTCCCATCCACTCAAGAGTTTATCGTTTCTATTAAAAAGAGAAATGTTTTGTAAAAGTTAGGAATAATTACCTTTAGGATGACTTGGTCACTAGCTGCAAATAATTTACTCTAGGATGGAAAGATTTCAGTTTTAAGAGTGTTCATTTTAACAAGCCCTGAAAAGGACACTGTGTATGATGTATTAAGCCATTTTTTGAGGCTTCATTCAAGGAAAGGGATTTTGGTGAACCTGTTGGGCCCTTGGAAGGCTAGGTATTATCTTCTGTGCAACCCCCTTGGCGTGGTCATGGTCTCCTTCTGTTTGAATGCCAGCGAGTGAGTGGGCTGCTCTCAGAAACCAGGCTTTGTTTCTTAGATGGGTTATTTGACACCAGTAAGGATCCTGGGTTGTTTGTCTTAATTAACTGAACCAGGGATATGTTACTTAAAACCTGAAATTCTTTGCAGGCGGACTTCATTAAGAATAGAAAAGCCTCAAGCTCGGTTTGTTCTCTACTGTTCCCTTACTCTGATCTTGTGCACGGCTGGTGTTGGCTTGGAAAAGAATTTTTGCCCGAGAAATACGTTTTTGTGATTGAAGTATTTATTTATAAAGGGCTTCTTGTAATGTCAAATTTCACAGATACGCACATACAGCCAATTTTATAATTTCCAGCATAATAAGTTGTCCTAAGTATTCAGGAATCAAGGTTTGAGCTATTAAACAGCTCCATTCTAAGAAAATGGGCATGTTAATGATCATTACTCTCCATACTTTTTTTTTTTTTTAAGTTAATACTAAATCTCATCTGGTAGAAATCTGAAAGGAATTGAAGCATATGTCTTCTTAACTCCCATTGTCAAAAGGAGAAAATCATAGGCAATTAAAGATGTATTCCAGTAAGATGATAGGGCCATAATCAGTTCATTTGAGGGGAATGAGAGAGTGATTACCACCATTTGGTAGTGGGAATATAGAAACATACAAACAGATGGCAGTTAAAATAACTGTAAAGTCAAAAAGACAGAAAAATAATGAAGAATGGAAAAAATAGAAAGATGGTAAAAAGTCAAGGTAGGAAAAGTGGAGAAACATTTGATGTGTTTGTCTGATAGAGTGGCCAGTTGTCTCAACTTACCGGTGCCTCTGACAGTTTTAGTGCTAAAAGTCTCATATCCTGGAAACCCCTTAGTCCCAAGTAGACTGGTTGGTCATGTTATTATCGGGATAAGCACTTGCCTGACTTACTGCTTTGTCCCTAAAGACACAGTGCCTAGCATGTATTGTATACTCACATTTACTGAATGAAGAAATGTTAGTTGCTTTATTTATGTATTATTGCCATTGTTATATTTTAGTTGCCACTCAGCAGCAAGGAGGTGAAAGACTTCTTCAAGTAGGTAAAAGAGAAGCAATGGCCTAATCTTTAGGAATGTCTTATTTGTGGCATTGAAGGATTTTGAGTTAGTAAGAGGATAATCAGAAAAATAGAGAGCCAGGCTAGTTCATTGTGACAGAAGCCAAGGGGAAAGACTTGCAAGGAAGAATTCAGGTATGGCAAAGAAACTGAAAAGTAACAGGTATTGGAGAAAAATATTTCCCTTTCTCAGGAAGTTATATGTAACCTTTGAGAAAATTGTTCCAAGGGTGGGAATGTAAACCACACTATAAGAGTCTTAAGAAGCAGGTAAGAAGGTGGTATCACTGAGTATTTAAATCACCATCTGATAGGATTTGTTGGAAAAAATGAAAAAATAATAGTTCTTCTGGAGCAAAGATAGGTAAACTGGGGGCCACTGGGCAGATCTGGTCTACCGCCTGTTTTATGAAGAAGATGTTCCCATGAAGCACCACATCCATGTTGTCTGCTGCTGCTTTTGCACTGCAGCAAGGGACTTAAGGGCTTCCCAGTTGGCGCTAGTGGTTAAGAACCTGCCTGCTAACACAGGAGACGTAAGAGACACAAGTTCGATCCCTGCGTCAGGAGGATCCCTTGGAGGAGGGCATGGCAACCCACTCCGGTATTCTTGCCTGGAGAATCCCATGGACAGAGGAGCCTGGTAGGCTAACGTCCATAGTGTTGCAGAGAGTCCAACATGACTGAAGTGACTCAGCGCACACACAACAGAGTTGAGCAGGTACAAGAGACTGTATGGTTCACAAAACCTGAAATATTTACTATCTGGCCTTTGACATAGAAAATATGTTGACCCTCCCTGCTCTAGAATATAACAGAATGGAAGGAAATATTTTTTGTCTATTTGCTTTTTTTTTTCAGTAGAGGAGATCTGAGCATGTCTGTGGATGTATTGTGAAGCTGAAGAAAAGGAAGAACTTATTGGGTATCTTATTGTTGTGTAATAGGTTACCTCAAAACTAATGGTTTAGAATAACAAAGACTTATTATCTCACTTTCTGTGGATCGAGAATTTGGGAGTGTCTTCTGGGTGGTTCTGGCTCGAGTTCTTTCTTGAGGTTTCAGTCATGTCAGCAGATGAAGGCTTGATGAGGCTGTAGGGTGTTTCCAGGCTCATTAATGTTGCTGTTAACAGGAGACCTCGATTCTGCATTACATGGGCCTCTCCAAAGGGCTGCTCGAGTGTCCTTTCAAAGTGGCACCTGGACACCCCCTCCTGCCCAATACCAAGTGATCCCAAAGAGCAGCGAGGCAACCCAATGCCCTTTACAGCCTTGCCTTGGAAAACATATATCATTTTTGCCCTTTTTTATTTGCTGCAACAGAAAAACCCTGAATATTTTATGGATGACAGTGATGAGAGCATTAATCTAGGAAGTAGGGACTATTGGGACTCTTGGAAACTGGCTGCCATGGGGGAGAGAAATTGATACCTCATGTTCCTTGAGGGGAGGATTTGGAATGAAGGGCTTTGATGTTGACAAGGAGATAGAAACTGTGGTGAACTCACTGTGGAGAATCTGAGGTACAGAGAAATGTTGAAATAGAGAGGGGGGAGTTTATCCAACAAAATTATTACCAGCCATTGTAAAAGATCATTAGTCTCCCTGTTCAGTTAGGGGTAGGTTCTCGAGATTCTTAGACTGGAAGCCTTTGGGACAAGAATGAGTTTGAGCAGAATAAAGTACCATGGCGAATACAATGGTGATTTCATTATTAGATTTTCAATTCCTTGACAGTGGAATTTAAAAATAAATGTATTAATACATAAATTTTATCTATTTATCTATATTATAAATATATTTTATGTCCTTCATTGCATCTAATATGGGGGGCCTTGTCTATAGGTATCTGACTACTTGACTTTCTTGCAATGTTATTATCTTACTACTTAATTCAGTAAAATGGACAAAATTTATATGCTGTTTTTTGAGGATCAAGGCATTGAATTTACTCTTATTCCCTCAGGAAAACTGTGAAAGTTAACGTTTGTGGAGCTTTCTGCTCAGACTGTTTCTTTGCATCTGTTGGAGCATGGGCCTCT
This sequence comes from Bubalus kerabau, assembly GCF_029407905.1. Classification (NCBI taxonomy): domain Eukaryota; kingdom Metazoa; phylum Chordata; class Mammalia; order Artiodactyla; family Bovidae; genus Bubalus; species Bubalus kerabau. The sequence goes on from NC_073625.1 coordinate 56,608,893, forward strand.
CGGTTTCCGACCTGGAAATTATAGAGGAATTCCCTGGTGGCTCAGATGGTAAAGCATCTGCCTACAATGCGGGAGGCCCGGGTTCAATCCCTGGGTCAGGAAGATCCTCTGGAGAAGGAAATGACAACCCACTCCAGTACTCTTGCCTGGAAAATCCCATGGACGGATGCTGGTTAAAGCCCCAAACTGGGGAGCTGAGGGATCCCAGCTACTCTGCTGATGATCCAGTACTATGGCTTGCATTGCTGTTTGTTACCTTGGGCTTCAGAGAAGCAGAATCTTACTAATTACATTTTACAAAGCAGAACTAGAAATGTTGAAAATGTTACCTGAAACATGGTTTTAGAGATTGTGCCCAGGAGCTTTTGCTCAGGTCTGAGAGGTCTCAGCTGGGTTTAGTGCAAGATTTTTTTTTTTAAAAGGATAAAAATCCTCTTAGGGATTTATGGACAAAATATGTATGATGATGACTAGAATGGACAGATGTTTGATCTATTTTTACATTTCTGTGGGAAGAAGTGTCAGGAAGCTCTTTCTTTAACTGAAATCTCTTGGTGTAATTTTAGTGTTGTTGTTTTTTTCCCTCCTGTGAGCAATTTTTAGACATGATACAAGTTATTCTAGAATCGCCTGGTTCCCAGCTACATGAATGGCTTCTGTTGGGAGTTAACTCTTCTTGGCATGGACCTCACACATTTCCTCGGCAGCTGGGTTTAACCAGGGAGGAATTACTTGGCCACCATGTCCTGTCTTTTGATACTTTGGTTTTGAATAAGACTTTCACTCTTGCCAATTTATTTTTCATCTCTTGCTGATTTTTTTTTTTCCTTTTTGAGCTATCAGAACCTCGTAAGTGGGGTAGTGTGGATATTTCAGAACTTCCATTTTCCCCTTTTAAAAATATTTATATGGGAAATTCCCTGGTGGTCCAGTGGTTAGGACTCAGTGCTTCACTGCTGTGACCCAGGATCAATCCCTGCTCGGAGAACTAAGATCCCACAAGCTGTGTGGCGTGGCCAATATGTGTATATATATATGCTGTGCTGTGCTTAGTCGCTCAGTCCTGTCCTACTCTTTGCAACCCCATGGACTGTAGCCCACCAGGCTGCTCTGTCCATGGAATTCTCCAGGCAGGAATACTGGAGTAGGTAGCCATTCCCTTCTCTAGGGCATCTTCCTGACCCAGGGATCAAGCCCAGGTCTCCTACAATGCAGGCAGATTCTTTACCATCTGAGCTACCGGGGAAGGCCAGCACACATAAAGCTTTACCCACAGAGATTGATAATTGAGAGTTCCCAAGGATAGAGCTGTTTTTCGCATATCACCATGCCATGTTTCTCGTCATAGCCCTTCCTCCAGCCTCCACCCCAGAGCTATGGATTTCTGTAACTAACCGAAACCTCCTTTTCCAGGTGCCCACTGACGGCAATGCCGGCCTGCTTGCAGAACCCCAGGTGGCCATGTTCTGTGGCAAGCTGAACATGCACATGAACGTGCAGAACGGGAAGTGGGAGTCGGATCCGTCGGGGACCAAAACCTGCATTGGCACCAAGGAGGGCATCCTGCAGTACTGCCAGGAAGTGAGTCTCCGCTGCTGGCCGGCGGTTCACGCTGGACCACATGCGTGTTTCTTGTTCATTTAACTTCTTTCATGTTTGTGTTTTATCACTTGCAGTGAACATCTTGGTTCCTAATGATTCCCCATACCATATTTACTTGCTTTATCCTACAGTATGCATAAACATTTTTGAAATTATTTACTAAATTTACTTAACTATTAGTAAAACCAACTTAAGTATAATCTTGTATGTAAAATATACTTCCATTTTTTAAAAAAAGAGGAAACACTCAATTGAGCAAACTTGAAAGTATCTTGGCACTTCTGTTTATCTTTAGAGTGTATCCCACTATGGCTGTGTAGTCGAGGTATTGTGTTTAAAAGTAACTAGAAATTGGGAGATTGGGGTTGACACATACACACTACTATATATAACCAATAAGAACCTGCTGTACGGCACAGGGAACTCCACTCAACACTAATGGTCTATGGGAAAATAATCTAAAAAGGAACATAGATAACCGATTCATCTTGCAGTACAGCAGAAACTAACATAAATGAACTATACTCCAACTTTCTAGAAATAAATAAAAGTGACTAGAATTAACTTTATGTTATCAATTTGATATATTTTAGCTCATTTATCTGTTTAGATTTAATTTTAGTTTTTCGCTCCTTTTTGTTACTATTTGAAAACGTAAAACACTTAGATTATTGAAACACTAAGGAGTTGCCCTCTGAATTCTCACTTGTCACCCATACTCTATTAATAAATATTTTCATCATTCTTGATTTATCCTTCTTGCAAAAGAAAGAATGGATAGTTTTCCTTTTTTTCTTATAAAAAAGGTAGCTTACAGTAAGTACTGTTCTGTACTTTGCTTTTTTAACATAACTTTTAGATCCTGGAAATCACTCCCTTGCCATTTGTAGAGATCTTCAGCCTTCATGTAATTTTTCCGAGTTTTCTTGCCATTATTGTATAGGGTATTTTTTAAAATCAATTTAGTTTAAAATAACTGGAGTTGGGAAAGCTCAGAAAATCTGGGGCTGCACAGAGTCAGACACGACTGAAGCAACTTAGCAGTAGCAGCAAGGCATGTTGTCCCACATTTCTAGATAGTTATATATTCCTACAATATGTGACTCTTTGTGTTTTAAGAACATTTCAAGGAATTAGTCTTATGCCTCTTGACAAAGCAAAATTTCTTATCTTCCATAAACAAGAGATAACCTACCAACATTTTCTTTATTGTAATCTTTTATGTACAAGAAAATTTTCTTTGGCCTTTTTGGATTCAAAATGTGTGTTAATGAAATACATATATATACACATATATATATACCCATATGTATATTTTCATTGATAGCACCATAAGAAAAGACCATCTCTAAATTCTAACTCCTGTATTTTGAAAAGCAAAATGGCATGGTGTTATCACAGTCTATTGCATATCAAGTTATTTCTGTCTTGAAGGAGTATGAACCATGATGTGAAAAGATACTTCTTTGTACTTAAGTAGAAATCACTAATATTTGCATTCTTTATATTTTTCTAAAAAAATTTATTATATAAGCGCAGATAACAAATTTACTTTGCCTAGCTATGACATTTCTAAAATACACATTTTTGGAAATAATATTCACATTCAATTGAAGAGTTCCTATAGTACAGTTTTGTGGATAAATTATAAGTTTGGTAAATTGGGACTCTGCATGCATGCTTATAGGTTTTAGATACTATTTTACTTTTCTGGATACACCTGCAGATTACTGAATATTAAATTCATTTTTCTGAAGGCTGCAACTCTTTTATTTAATGACATTGATTGTATCATTATTTTCTGTTGAATGACTCTTCTGATGTACATATCATAGTTGGCATCTAAGGTTTTCTTCTGTGTCGGTTATAAATAATCAGATGTTTTTACTTGCATGATGACTCTATAAAAATCACTCTTCATAAGCCTGAGAACAACCCTTATTCCCACTCCACTTAGAGATCCCACTAATGCCTGGGTAGCTTTGCTTCCTGTTTTAGTCTGCTGCTTGTCCCAGAGCTAAGCCACAGAATTGTTCTTTCCAGTCCCAGAGTTTGCCAGATTGTTGGTGGTCATAGCGTGGTGGGAGTGGGTGGGGAGAGGGAGAGTGAGCCCTTGGTTGTTTCTCCTTCGTCTTGAAATTCTGGTCTTACCTGCTTGTCTCAGCTCACCACCCACAGAGATCGTGTACAAGGATGCCATCATACAGGCCAGAGTCTTAAGATGGATTAGACAAAAGTTAGGCTAGAGAAGTAAGAAAGGGTCCAAACATCAGGCCTTGTGAGCCCTTTTAATGAATTTGGTCTCTTTTGTTAACAGCAGGCTTCCCTTGTGGCTCAGCTGGTAAAGAATCTGCCTGCAATGCAGGAGACCTGGGTTCAGTCCCTGGGTTGGGAAGATCCCGTGGAGAAGGGAGAGGCTACCCACTCCAGTATTCTGGCCTGGAAAATTCCATGGACTGTACCCCTGGAGAAGGAAAAGGCTACTACTACCCTCTCCAGTATTCTGGCTTGGAGAATTCCATGGATTGTATAGTCCTTGGGATCACAAAGAGTCAGACACAACTGAGTGACTTTTACTTTTAGAGAAGGAAATGGCAACCCACTCCAATATTCTTGCCTGGAGAATTCCATGGACAGAGGAGGCTGCTGGGCTATAGTCCATGGGTCACAAAGAGTCAGACACAACTGAGTGACTTTTACTTTTAGAGAAGGAAATGGCAACCCACTCCAATATTCTTGCCTGGAGAATTCCATGGACAGAGGAGGCTGCTGGGCTATAGTCCATGGGTCACAAAGAGTCAGACACAACTGAGTGACTTAATACTTCTTTCACTTTCACGTCTGTGACAACAAAAGTGTCTTTGAAGGTGTTTTTTTTTTTTTTTTTTTAAGAAGGAGAATAACTACATTAGCATTTCCAAAAGTCACCCTCTTGCTTGGTCACTCTGACTGCATATCCAATTTCTCAGTTTCCTGGGGACCAACTGGAGCTTATTCTTCCCCCCACTCTATTCCACCAGTGACTCTAGGCTGTCAAGGTTTTAGACCCCATGACCTAGCAGGTAGGAGAAGGGAGCAGAAGTGAGGAGTCATCCCAGACTTTCCCCAAGAATTTTACTGGTGCTTAGATGTTAGGAGGGAGAAGGCAATGGCAACCCACTCCAATCCTCTTGCCTGGAAAGTCCCGTGGGCGGAGGAGCCTGGTAGGCTGCAGTTCATGGGGTCGGGAAGAGTCGAACACGACTGAGCAACTTCCCTTTCCCTTTTCACTTTCAGCATTGGAGAAGGCCATGGCAACCCACTCCAGTGTTCTTGCCTGGAGAATCCCAGGGACGGGGGAGCCTGGTGGGCTGCCGTCTATGGGGTCGCACAGAGTCGGACACGACTGAAGCAACTTAGCAGCAGTAGCAGCAGCAGACGTTAGGAGACAAATGCTTGTTTGTGGCTTTTTAAATACATCTTTCATTAAAAATATTTCAGTGCAAGATGATTGTATAAATACTTTTCTAGAGCCCAATGGTTCTCTCTTCCTTCTTCAGACATATATCTCTGGGTGCCAAGGATACAATAACAAGTAGAACACAGGACCTGTTCTTAAAGGGGGATCTCAGGGGCGAGAAAGGCTTACAGAAAATCGAATGGTGATGATGTTGGTACATGGTGATAATGTTGATGATGCTAGTGCCATCTAACTTTTATTGAGCATTAACAAGGTATTAAGCTACCTTGCCAAGTGTTTGCCCTCATTTTATCCTCATGATGCCTCTGGGGAAGAATCCTAAGAAAGAACCCTGGTGAGTTGCAACCTTAAGTGAATTAAAGTACATCAGTGGAAGAGAAGCAGTAGCTAGAAACTGAGGCTCAGAACCAGGAGGCATTGTGTGCTGGAAGTCAAGCTAGGTTAATATCTAAATGAGAGAAATGATGGGGGTGCAAATGGGATGCAGACCAGAAGTTCAGTTCAGTTCAGTTGCTCAGTCGTGTCCTACTCTTTGCAGCCCCATGAACTGCAGCACGCCAGGCTTCCCTGTCCATCACCAACTCCCAAAGCTTGCTCAAACTCATGTCCATCGAGTCGGTGATGCCATCCAACCATCTCATCCTCTGTCGTCCCCTTCTCCTCCTGCCTTCAGTCTTTCCCAGCATCAAACCAGAAGTGGTTGAAGTGTAATTTTTGACAAGGCAAATCATGACTGTGTTGCATAATGAATGCATATCACAGATTTTCCTCAATTCATTAATTAATCAGATAACCTCTAAGGTGTTATCCAGTTTGACTTGAAGAGATTTAAATTGTTTTTCAACAGACTTCATTCCCAGGGCTGTGAATAGGACTCATCTGATCTGCAGTGCATGAAACAGGAAGCATTTGCATTGCTATCAGATTAGTATCTACCCCTACAGGGTAGCCTTGTTGTTGATCTTGTTCAGTTAGTTGCCCAGTCCCATGTCCTGCTCTTTGCAACAGGGTTACCTACAGCCAGTCAGTCAGAAGAACATACCCCATTGAATGAGATCTCCTTTCCCCAGCACTCCCAGACTCTGGAAGACAACACTTGTATTTCACTGCTGAGACACCCAGTACGTAATCTCTTTTGTCCATTTCTGAATCATGGACGTTGTTTTATAATACAACAGCCTCCTAACTTGGCAAATGGGAGAGCAGTTTTGAGGGAATAGCATGGGAGGAAAGTGAAATTGTGGTTGGTTACAGGAAGAATAACATGTCTGGGTGATGCAGCCATCTGTGGCCTCTTTGAGGAAAGACCAAGAGGCAAAGAACTTGTGAGCAAGTCACGGGAAAGGGAGAGGCTTTGTCTTTTAAAGGGAAGGAACCTAAGCTGAGGAAATTGTAGGAAGAGTAGGTGTCCATCATATGAAGACTAGGCTCAAGTGTTAATAAAAATAGAGAGAAATGAGATCCTGTTCATAAGTGATTAGCTGAGTCTTAGAAAAGAAAAATGAGGAAGAAGGGTGAATTTAGTCAGTTTATGTTGACAGGTGCTTAAAATCCACTTGTACATGGAGAATATTTTTTCCTACTGATGGAGAGAATCTTAGGGTGGGGATAACTTACAGAATTTTTAAAGCGGCATCCAGAAACTGGATCCTCAGACATTGGAACCGAAACTCAGCGCTTCCTGGAATTTCTCTGTTGGGATCTCTTGTTATCTGCTTATCCTTATCCTTTATGTTCGCCTCATTTTCTCTGCATAAGATGGGCTTCCCCTAGGAGGTCAGGGAAAATGGCAGCCAGTAGCTCTGGGAATGTGTCTTCCCAGCTTAGAATTCCAACCTCATGCTGGTAGTTTGCATGCTTAATTCCCAGCAGGGAATTCTTGTTGTCCTGCTTTTGGTCATGCATCTATCTTTGGACCAGTCATCATAGCCACCGAGGACTCAGTATTGGGACTGGCTTGTCGTGGTCGTGAGGGTGTATGGTTTGTTTGGTAAGCCAAGCAGACCCACCTGGTGCAGGGAGAGGAGCTCTTGCCAGAAAAAAAGGGGTGATGAGTGGCATGGAGGCAAAATAGAATAATGACCACAGCCCAACACAGTGGGCTTGGAAGCACACAGAGCCTTTTCAAAGCTTTGTAGATTGGAGAATGGGCATCTGAGGAAATTCATAGTGCATCATGACTTTAAACAACTTTTGGGAAGGTATGGTGGGGGGGTGGTGTTGTTGGTGAGATATTCGCTCAGAACCTTTAAACGGTGTTTGACTTTTTCTATTGAATAGTACCTCCTAAACGGTCGACTTGTAACATTCCTTATTGGTATTTTAGAGTCTTCCTACTATTTGCCATGTTGTAGGTAGTTTGAAATTTTTCTTTTATAACTAGAAATACCTTTCATTTGTAAGACTGAATATTTTTGTGTGCTGTTGGGAAATATTTTTTTTTTCCATTTTTTTTTAAACTCCATGTTTTTATTTTAGATGATCGTTTGATTCCTTGTTAATATAGCCAGGGAAAATAATATTCATAATTTTTTCAGCTCTCCTCACAGGTTTTGTAAGATACATTATTTTTGTATTCTTAAAGTTTAATATTATGGTCTGTTCTATTGCCATAATTCTCACAGTCGTAGGTTCTGCCTTTAACTTGATTCATTGTTTGCAGTCAATACTTTCAGCAAAGGATCTCAATTTCTATATTTTTGATTCCTCTCTTTCTTTGAATGCCATTATCTTGCTGCTACTGCTGCTAAGTCGCTTCAGTCGTGTCCGACTCTGTGCGACCCCATAGACGGCAGCCCACCAGGCCCCGCCGTCCCTGGGATTCTCCAGGCAAGAACACTGGAGTGGGTTGCCATTTCCTCCTCCAATGCATGAAAGTGAAAAGTGAAAGTGAAGTCGCTTAGTCGTGTCTGACTCTTAGTGACCCCATGGACTGCAGCCCACCAGGCTCCTCCGTCCATGGGATTCTGCAGGCAAGAGTACTGGAGTGGGGTGCCATTGCCTTCTCCCGCCATCATCTTAGTTATTTCCAGAAGTTGTTCTTATTAAACAATAACTTAGTTATGTACAGAATTCCAGGTTGACAGGTATTTTTGTTTAGCACCTTTAAGGTATATATATCCTGGCATCTACCATTGTGCAGATTCCCTTTTTTTAATATGCCAGACTGTCTCCATTTATGGTGCTCTTCATTTACTGATTATTTTCTCTCAATAGTGATGAATCATTTTTTTCTTTATGTTCTCAGTTACTCTTATGACCAAAACACAGATGTTCTAGAGACAGCTGGCTGAGTCAGAGAGGCAGCTGTGAGCAGTCTGTGATCCTAGGACAGAATGAAAGCAACTGAACTCATGACTATGACCTCATTTTGACCTTTTGCTAACCAATTTAACTCACTTGTTAATTTGTTTTTCCAAAGAATTGCCTGTATAGCTGCACCTCCTGTCTGTTGGTGCTTAGCTAAGTGTGATGTGTCAAATACTATTATTTTGATGGTGAATTATCTAGTCCATGTCCTTTATAGTCTCATGCTTCTCTCGTTTTGTATTCCCTGATACTGGTTGTTTTGTCGTCATTATTATTTTTCTTTTTTATTTTGTGTTTTGGTTGTGCTGGGTCTTCATTGTCACACAGGGCTTTGTCTAAATCTGGTGCATGAGCCTTTCATTGCAGTGGTTTCTTCTGTTCCCAAACACAGGTTCTAGGGTGCAGTAGCTTAGTTGCTCTGTGGCATGTGGGATATTCCCAGATGAGGGATCGAACCCGTGTTTCCACATTGACAGGCAGATTCTTAATCACTGGATCACCACGGAAGTCCTGGTTGTTATTATTAATACTGGCATTTTGCCTCCTGATTTCTTTGGTCCTATCATTGGTCGTGGGCAAGGTTAGGAAGAAAAAAGTAGAAATTGAGGCTTCCCAGGTGGTGCTAGTGGTAAACAACCCACCTCCCAATGCAAGAGATGCAGGTTCAATCCCTGGGTCGGGAAGATCTTCTGGAGAAAGAGATGGCATTCCACTCCAGTATTCTTGCCTGGAAAATCCCATGGACAGAGGAGCCTGGCAGGCTACAGACCATGCGGTCACAAAGAGTCTGAGACAGCTGAGCCATTGAGCATGCACCTTAACTCCTGGCTAAAAGCCCTTATAAAGTTTGATTGGGAAAATAGTGTGAAACTTGTTGTGTAATCAGCATTTTATCTCATTTCATCCACATTCTTGTTACCCATAAATTTCCTCCTGTTCCCTAATCATAATAGTTATGTTTCTGCCTAGTCATCATTTAAATACTGGGCACTTTTGAAATATAAAAATTTTCTTTACATATTTTTAATTAGCACAGTGAGTACCATTCTTTTATTTTTCTCCATCAAATGTGTATTGAGGACTGGTATAGACTAAATATTTGTGTCTTTCCCAAAATTCTTCTCTGGTGGCTCAGTTGGTAAAGAGTCTGCCTGCATTGTGGGAGACCCAGGTTTGATCCCTGGGTGGGGAGGATCCCCTGGAGAAGGAAATGGCAAGCCACTCCAGGATTCTTGCCTGGAGAATTCCATGGACAGAGGATCCTGGTTGGGCTACAGTCCATGGGATCACAAGGAGTAGGACACGACTGAGTGACTAACACTTGCACTTTTTCCCAAAATTCATATGGTGAAGCCTTAAGTTCCACTGGGATAGTGTTTGGAGCTGGAGACTTTGGTAGATAATCAAGGTTAGATGAGGTCATGGCGGTGGGACCTTCACAATGAGATTGGCACCCCTATAAGAAAAGACACCAGAGAACTTGCAGAGAGTTTGCTTTTACTGCCCTGCTCACACAAAGAGGGGCAGTGAGCACCCAGAGAGAAGGTGGCAGTCTGCAAACCAGCAAGAGAACCTTCAACAGAACTCAACTCTGCTGGCACCCAAGACTTCCAGCCTCCAGGACTGTGAGAAAATCAATTCCTGTCACTTAAGCCAACTAGTTGATGATAGTTTGTTACGGTAGCCTGAGCTAAGACTGGGACTTACTTTAACTCCTTTGGGCAAAAGGATTATAGGCTCAAGGTGTCACTGAGAATTACAGTTCCTAAAGATCCTGCTTTATAAAACATTTTAACCAACACTAGTCCCTGACTCAGCGTGAGTCATCATTTAGCAGCTGCTTGTGGACCGCCTGTTGTTGGCACAGAGACTGGGACTGCATGAGGCTGGTGCTCGGCACTGCTTCCGGCACTGGCAGTGAAGTGAAAGGCGCTCCGTCCTGTCTGACCCTTTGTGACCACATGGACTCTACAGTCCACGGAATTCTCCAGGCCAGAATGCTGGAGTGGGTAGCCTTTCCCTTCTCCAGGGGATCTTCCCAACCCAGAGATCAAACCCAGGTCTCCCGCATTGCAGGCGGATTCTTTACCAGCTGAGCCACAAGGGAAACCCCTCATAAAATGACAGAGCCCCCTCCATAAAATGACCTTGGGGTCCTCTCCTGCAGAGACTGTTTCTTTCCATTGACAGAATTCCAAAGAAATTTTTAGCAAGAATTGAGGGTTGTTGGCCCATCATCCACATTTGCCCTGAGTTTATTTTTACCCAGTTAAGATGCAGGTGCTGTGATAACGCTCAATAAACATATAAACATGGTCTTCAATATTCAGTTAAACCTACCAAATGGTCACTAAATACACTCCCTAAAAACAGGAAGCAAACCCTAGATTATTCTTTATGTGACCCTGTGGTAATACATTCTGTTGAATTTATTTTTTTTAGTAGTACTCTTCTTTTTTTTTTTTTAATTTTTACTTATTTCTTTTTGTTTGGCTATGTTGGGTCTTATTTGCAGCACATGGGAGCTTTAACCTTTGTTGTGGTATGAGGAATCCTTGATTGCCGCATGTGGGATCTAGTTCCCTGACCAGGGCTAGAACTTGGGCCCCCTGCATTGGGGACCTCAGAGTCTTCGCCACTGGACCACCAGGGAAGTCCTTGCTCTACCGTTGCCTGTTGATGAATTGTGTCTTCCAGCAGTTACCCCCTCCCCTTCAGTCTTGGTTGGACATGAGACTTGTTTTAACCAGCAGAATGGAATGGTAGTGACACTGGATTACTTCTGGGTGTAAGCCTTAAGAAGGCCTGGAAATTTCCCCTTTTGCACTCTGGGAAGGAAGCCATGGGGAGAAACCGAGTGGAAGAGAATGGAGGCCCTCATTCAGTTGCCCTTCCTTGCGATACTCTAGCTGATACCATGTGAAGAAGAATCACTTGGTCAATTCACAGAGTTGTCAGGAGTTCTAATTATTATGGTGTAGTTCGCTTCTAAGTTGGCTCCCAACAGTGCTCGCCTCCCCTCTGGAATTCACATCTGTGCATAGTCTCCTCCCACACTGTGCAGGAGGATACTACAGAAAAGATGCATGTGATGTTTGAAGCTAGATCATAAAAGGCACGTGGCTTCTACCTTGCATACTTTTGCTGTGTTGGAAGCCAGCCACCGTGTCGTGAGGATACTCAAGCAGCTCCAGAGACATGTACATGTGCTAATAAGGACCTGAGTATTCCTGCCAGCAACCAGCACTCACTTGCCAGGCAACTAGGAAACTACTTGTAAGTGGATCCTGTAGTCTAGTGAAGCCTTCATTTGACTGGAGCGGTAGCTGACATCTTGACTGCACCCTTTTACAAGTCAGGATCACTCAGCTAAGCCACTTCCAGATTCCTGACCCACAGAAACTGTGAGATAAGAGATGCTTCCTGTTTGAAGCTACTAAGTTTGGGGATAGTTTGTGTGCAATAATAGATGACCACAACAGACGCTCCCTTGATGACTGTTTGTGGTCCTCTGGTAGTCCTCTGGTAGAAAAAAATTCCTTCATTCTATACTAGATGGAGAAAGTGCTGCCATCCCAGAAACAATTTGAAAATAACTATATAAATTATTCATCATCTAACAGCCTACAGTGGCCACTTGCCTTAAGGAATTATTATATTACCTAGCCATTGGTCTCAGGAATCTAGGAGTCTTATAAATATAAGTAGATCCAAACTAGGATAGTATTCCCCTCAAAACATATGTTATTAAGGCTAGGAAGAAAAATTAGAATTTTTAGATTTTGTTGTCCTCTTTCTTTTGGATGAAATGAGACTTTAAAAAATAATGTTTTATTTAAACTAAAGGCTTTTTTAGGTTGAGAGAACAAAAAATTGAAAATACATTTCAGTTCTTCATCTGAAGTATCATTCCATCCCCAATTTTTTCTTTTTATACCAAATTTAATTCAGGCCAATTGAGCAAATATTTAGTGATTCAGGATAGGATTTTGTGTCAAGTGTTGCTGAGTGGCCAGACATCATTCTTGACTCGTAGAAAGTGAAAGTGTTCGTTGCTCAGTTATGTTTGCTTCTTTGGACCCAGTGGACATTAGCCCGCCAGGCTCCTCTGTTCATGGAATTCTCCAGGCAAGAATACTGGAGTGGATTGTCATGCCCTCCTCCAGGGGATCTTCCTGACCCAGGGCTCGAACCCAGGTCTTCTGCATTGCAGGCAGATTCTTTACCATCTGAGTCATCAGGGAAGCCTCTGTTGGCTCTTACAGAGCTTCTAAGTATACAATGAGATAAACTGAGAAAAGAATTGAGGAAATTGAAAATGTGGATGAGGCTGTGAAGTAGACAGTCTTGATTGTGGGGATTTGGGATCTAACCCTAGAAGTGATTAAGGGCTATGTAATTGTTTTCAGTAAGACTTTTCTGTTCACGATACTAATAGAAAGATTAACCTATATGCAAGGGTGATCTGAATTGAGAAGAGGAGGGGATTCAGGGAACTTCCTTGGTGGTCCAGTGGTTAAGAATCCCTCTTGCGGTGCAGGGGATGTGGGTTTGATCAGTGGTCAGGGAACTGAGATCCCACATCCCAGGAAGCAACTAAGCCCGAGAGCTGCAAAAACAACAAAAATCCTGCATAATGCAACTAAGACCCAGCACAGCCTAAATAAATAAATATTTAAAAAGAGAAGGGAATTCAAGTCTCAAGATGCTAGTGTGAAAGGCATGGGAAAGATGATCCTGCCCATCGCTCTTGTATAGATGAACACATATGTGATACCTCAGTTCAGTTCAGTCGCTCAGTCGTGTCCAACTCTTTGCAACCCCATGGACTGCAACATGCCAGGCATCCCTGCATGGAGAATTCCTCACCACCTCTCAGAGCTTACTCAAACTCATCTCCATTGAGTCGGTGATGCCATCCAACCATCTCATCCTTTGTCGTCCCCTTCTCCTCCCCTCTTCAATCTTTCCCAGCATCAGAGTCTTTTCAAATGAGTCAGTTCTTTGATCAGTTGGCTTAAGTATTGGAGTTTCAGCTTCAGCATAAGTCCTTCCAGTGAATATTCAGGACTGATTTCCTTTAGTTTGGATCTCCCTGCTGTCCAGGGGACTCTCAAGAGTCTTCACCAACACCACAGTTCAAAAGCATCAATTCTTCGGCTCTCAGCTTTCTTTATAGTCCAACTCTCACATCCAGATGCTGTTATAAGGGAGCTCTTAGGGTCAAGTGCAGTGAAAGGGAAGCATGGGCCTCTCTTTTGAACCTGCATTCAAATGCAAGCCTGACACCTGAGCAGTCCAGGAAAGCTGCCTAATGGATCTTAGACTATGTCCCCCTTTTATGATAGGAGCACACAGGTGTGTATTGTAAAAGTTAAATGTTGTCAGTTAAATGAGAAATTATAAACGTCTGAGTACTGGTCTTTCTCTTCTTTTAAGGAAAAAGTTAAAACACAGGCTCTTTGACCCTCTCTAATAAGCAAAATACCTTCTGGGACTCAGGGGTGTAGAGCAGGTGTCAGTGACTCTGCTTGCTTATTCTGGAAACAGGTCTCTGGAGGGAGTTTGAGCAGGTTAAGCCTTGAGCACTGGCTGAGACCAGCTGGGAAACTTACGTGCATATGGCTTTGCTTCTAGTCTCTTCTATTAGATTATGGCTATCCTTTCTTTTTCCTAAGTGTTTTCTTTTCCACAGTTAACAGTATGTGTTTTCTGTTTCTTTAACCTCCTTGCTCTAAATGAACAGTTGTTTTGTCTATAAATTAACAGAATCATAAGACAAAGCACACCAGTGCCTGGCCCAAACAAAAGCTGATGAGTTGAACAAAGCAATTTCCTTTGCCCAACTGTCTACTCTAAAATATATAACCCCAGACAAGACTTCTTTGTCAACTTTGCTGTCTTTGTTTTTTAGTTATGTGAAGTTAAAATTAATTGAACACATGTGATCCTTTTAATCTAATCAACTTTGAGGGCATATGGAAGACATGCTGCTATGGTAGAAACTGAAATATTCTTGGCCATTATTATTTTGCTGTGTGTGCCATCCACCTTTGTGGGCTTAAAATTGACCCAGAAATGACAGGCACCTATGAGTAGTTGTTTTGGTATTTGAAGGATGCAAAAATTCATATTATGTGAAAATTTTTTGAGTAGAGGTACCCTACCTGTATATGAGTTCAGTTCAGTTCGGTTGCTCAGCCGTGTTAACTCTCTGTGACCCCATGGACTCCTGCACACCAGGCTTCCGTATCTGTCACCAACTCCCAGAGCTTGCTCAAACTCATGGATTTTCTAGTAGTCATGAATGGATGTGTGAGTGGGCTTCCCTGGTGGCTCAGCTGGTAAAGAATCTGCCCTAAATGTGGGACACCTGGGTTCGATCCCTGTGTTGGGAAGATCCCCTGGAGAAGGGAACTGCTACCCACTCCAGTATTCTGGCCTGGAGAATTCCATGGGCTGTATGTATATAGTCTATGGGGTCGCAAAGAGTCAAGACATGACTGAGCGACTTTCACTTGTACATGAGTGCAGATACATTTTTTGCATTATTGGTCTGTATAGTTATAAGGATTGCTTATACAAACCATAGGATTCAGAGGTGAAAGAGATGAAATCAGTTTGGATATTTCTTTGCACACCATTAATCATTTTTAATCAGATTAATGTTTCATGTAACCTTGGTCCTTTTTACTCTCTAACTGTTTCCTAAATGTATACTCAATTATTACATATTTGCAGTAATATTATGGACTTTTATATTTGACCTTTTATTTATTAAAAATGTTTTGCCTGTATTGTATTTTTCTTTCTTCATTTTAGCTTTACTGAGATAGAAATAACAAATAGTCTTGTGTAGATTGGGCACTTTACACATGTATATATATCAGTGCTGCTCTCTCAGCTTGTCCCTGCCTCTCCTTCCCCTGCTGTTCTTTACGTGTGTTCTATTCCTGCCCTGCAGATAGGTTCATCAGTACCTTTTTCTAGATTTTCTATATATGCACTAATATTATGCTACTTGTTTTTCTCTTTTTGACTTCACTCTATATGACAGACTCTAGGTTCATCCACATCTCTACAAATGACCCAATTTCGTTCCTTTTATGGGCTTTTTTAAAAGCTTGTTTGTGTATATGCATTTAAATTTTTTATTTTATATTGGCGCATACTTGGTTAACGATAGGTTGGACATTTTAAAAATGAGAAAATGAGCCCTAAGTTAACAGAAAGACAGTGAGGATCTTGGCTATATGTGGACACATCTATTTGTGTCTTCAGTCGTGTCCCGTCCTGTTTATTTTGGTATACCCCTCCCGCGTTTGTCTCTACATTCAGCATGTTGGTATAATAGTGACTCATACTTTGAACAGGGTTCTTGCACAGTATTTCCCAACTCTGTATGAATGTATGCATATGACAGTATATTTACATACAGTGTCAGAAACAGACTTGGGCCACATTAATGGGAAATGGGCTGGTGCCCTGAAGCGTTTTCTGTCCCTTGCTCTTAGATGAGGTCGTCATTGTGAAAACACAGCGGTGCACGTCTTTCCCATTATTGCAGTGGTGTTTCATCAGCTGTGTCTTGCCTCTCAGCTCCTCATTAAGTTGTAATCAGAGAGCAATTTCAGCTTCCAGTTCTCTTTTCCAATTAAATTAGATATAGCCTCTAATATCTCATTATTACAAGAATGTACATTAAGAAACAGTTTGAGATGGGATTTTTCTTTGTATTCCAGAAAATTGTAGAGGAGAGACTATGTTATTTTAATCCAGAAAGAGAAATAGATTGACTTGGACATGCTTTGTTTCGGTTTTGATGCTGGAGTGAAAGTTATTTAGAACTGAGAATTAGTATGCTCTCTGCCTACTCAGAGCTGTCACCAATTTGAGTTTTTTTTTTAAGTTTATGATATATTTTCTTTTTTTAAAAAAATATTTGATCCAAGTATAGTTGATTTACAATGTTGTGTTAATTTCTGCTGTACAGCTAAGTGATATGTGGAATCTAAATTATGACACAAATGGACCAGAAACAGACTTGAACACAAACAGAAACAGATTGGGACTTCAGCTTTGTCTCAGTCCTTCCAGTGAATATTCAGGGTTGATTTCCTTTAAGATTGACTGGTTTGGTCTCCTTGCTGTCCAGGGGACTCTCAAGTCTTCTCTAGCACAATCGAAAGCATCAGTTCTTCAGCTCTCAGCCTTCTTTATGGTCCAACTCTCACATTGCACATGACTACTATGAAAACCGTAACTTGGATTATACAGACCTTCATCAGCAAAGTTACGTCTCTGGTTTTTAATACACTGTCTAACATCTATTTCTGCTTTATTGACTATGCCAAAGCCTTTGACTGTGTGGATCACAATAAATTATGGAAAATTCTGAAAGAGATGGGAATACCAGACCACCTGATCTGCCTCTTGAGAAATTTGTATGCAGGTCATGAAGCAACAGTTAGAACTGGACATGGAACAACAGACTGGTTCCAAATAGGGAAAGGAGTACGTCAAGTCTGTATATTGTCACCCTGTTTATTAAACTTATATGCAGAGTACATAATGAGAAATGCTGGACTGGAAGAAACACAAGCTGGAATCAAGATTGCCGAGAGAAATATCAATAACCTCAGATATGCAGATGACACCACTCTTATGGCAGAAAGTGAAGAGGAACTCAAAAGCCTCTTGATGAAAGTGAAAGTGGAGAGTGAAAAGTTGGCTTAAGGTTCAACATTCAGAAAACGAAGATCATGGCATCCGGTCCCATCACTTCATGGGAAATAGATGGGGAAACAGTGGAAACAGTGTCAGACTTTATTTTTGGGGGCTCCAAAATTGCTGCAGATGATGACTGCAGCCATGAAATTAAAAGACACTTACTCCTTGGAAGGAAAGTTATGACCAACCTAGATAACATATTCAAAAGCAGAGACATTATTTTGCCAACAAAGGTCTGTCTAGTCAAGGCTATGGTTTTTCCTGTGTTGATGTATGGATGTGAGAGTTGGACTGTGAAGAAGGCTGAGTGCCGAAGAATTGATGCTTTTGAACTGTGGTGTTGGAGAAGACTCTTGAGAGTCCCTTGGACTGCAAGGAGATCCAACCAGTCCATTCTGAAGGAGATCAGCCCTGGGATTTCTTTGGAAGGACTGATGCTAAAGCTGAAACTCCAGTACTTTGGCCACCTCATGCGAAGAGTTGACTCATTGGAAAAGACTCTGATGCTGGGAGGGATTGGGGGCAAGAGGAGAAGGGGATGACAGAGGATGAGATGGCTGGATGGCATCACTGACTTGATGGCTGTGAGTCTCAGTGAACTCCGGGAGTTGGTGATGGACAGGGAGGCCTGGCGTGCTGCAATTCATGGGGTCGCAAAGAGTCAGACACGACTGAGCGACTGATCTGATCTGATCTGACGTTTGTCATAGCTTTCCTTCCAAGGAGCAAGTGTCTTTTAATTTCATGGCTGCAGTCACCATTCAGAGTGACTTTGGAGCCCCCAAAAATAAAATCTCTTACTGTTTCCACTTGTATTTGCCATGAATCGATAGGACCAGATGCCATGATCTTAGTTTTTTGAATGTTGAGTTCTCCAGGGGATCTCCCCACCCAGGGATTCAACCCAGGTCTCCTGCATTGCTGGCGGATTCTTTACTGTCTGAGCCACTTGGGAAGCCCTTTTAAACTTTTGGTTCTTTTTAATTCAAAATTTCAAGCATATGTAAAAGTAGAAAGAATAGTATATTGTATCCCTCTGTGCTCATCACTCCAATAATTATAAAATCTATTTGCTGTTGTTCTTGGAAAAGCCTGGAATCCCAGTTCTCTACCTTACCTCCTTCAGATGCCATGCATTATTTTGGGCAAGCTCATCGCTTTTGCAGCTGTAAATTTATGAAGATAAAGTAAAGTAATACATGTTATTTATTGACTTCTGACTTACATGTTGAAAACACCATTTTAACAACACTATATAATTTGTAGCATGCGTTCTCAGTCGCTTCAGTCGTGTCTGTCTGACTCTTTGTGACCCTCTGGACTATAGACCACCATGCTTTTCTGTCCATGAGATTCTCCAGGCAGGAATACTAGAGTGGGTTGCTATGCCCTTCTCCAGGGCATGTTCCAGACTCTGGGATCGAATGCAAATCTCCTGCATCTCTGTCATTGCAAGCAGATTCTTTACCACTTAGCCACCGGGGAAGCTTTTTTCAAAAAGAAATATCCTGGAGAATTTGATTAAAAGTTGATTGTTAAGTGTTCAAAGACCAGAAAGAACAGTAAGCAAATTCCTTTCAGAATTAGTATGAACGCACACAACCCTGACCATTAATTAACTCTGTGTTCGGCCTTTTACTGGCCACATTTGATTTTGTGGTCTGGAAATATCCTTGGGCATTTGGTACCTGGTGGTGGTGGTTTAGTCAAGTTGTATGTAAATTCAACTTTTGGCATTCATTAATCCCTTGTCCTAGGTGGCCTGTTGCAAAATGATACTCCAAGGGGTCCCCTGTTTGTTCTTAATATTTCCAATGAAGGAACGTTTTTGTAGGACTCTGATAGTATGTATCTTAAAGATTTTTTTTATATTTTTGTATATGTAAGTTCTTGGCTTCCTTAAATATCATCTATATCTTTTCTTGGTTTGCATATTTAACAACTTAAATGTCATCTTGTCTGAGATTAATATTTTTTCAATTCAGATAAACAGAGAGAGAAATGGAGACTCTAGATTTTTTAAATTTAGAATGAAAATGTTCTGATGGTGACCAAGTTTCTAAGGTATTTTCCTGGGAAAGCTAATTATGTTACCAACCATAACCTTCTAATATGGATCGAAGATGGTTTCTACTGTATCTCTCCTGGTTGTTGGTATTTGAAATTTTTTCAACTCCCTTAAATTTTTTAAATTTATGTACAGATAGATTTGCTATCAAAGATACATATTTATATGGCCAGAGTAGTTAGCTGCTTGTTACAGATGCCTGGCCCAGTCAGATGGGCCCCCTTAGCCTAGGGAGAGCCTGACTTTTACATTTATTAACAATAATCCATTGCTTTTTATATAATATACTATTATTGGTAGGGCTTCTCTAGTGGCTCAGACAGTAAAGAATCTTCTTGCAACACCAGAGACCCAGGTTGGATTTCTGGGTTAGGAAGATCCCCTGGAAAAGAGAATGGCAACCCACTCCAGTATTCTTGCCTGGAGAATTCCATGGAGAGAGGAGCCTGGTGATCTATAGTCCATGGAGTCACAAAGTTGGACACAACTAAGTGGCCACATCATACTTCAGAGAACAATGTTAGATGACACTGAGGTGCTTATTTTTGTCAAAAGCTTATGATCCAACACTAATATCATACCATTCAGGTTATCTTACATACACATTGATAATATCCAACGGGTGCTTAATATATGCTAGATTTCCCTATGTCTAATGGATTCGGAACTTAGCCAGAAATATTTGTTACCTGTTGATCAAGCACTCACTGTGCTGTTACAGTGCTGACCAGCCTTGAGGGGACAGAAAATGAATCATACAGTCCCTGCCTTCAAGGAGTGTGTGTATAGTCTAAGGGGGCAGGAAGGTGCATCGTTGTAATAGGTGAGTGGCCAGTGGTCAGATAAAAGGGATGCTATAAAGTGCTTTGGATTCAGAGATTGAAGAAGGGATCAAGAAAGGGAATATTAGTGAACCAGCTTTTGAGCTGGGGCATTTTTCTTGGGTTTTGTTCATTCGGAAGGAAGAAGAAGCTACCAGAATAGCTTATGTTTAAAAGGAGGGGGGCTCTTTAGACTTCACTGGTGGTACGGTGGATAGGCATCCACCTTCCAGTGCAGGGAACATGGGTTCGCTCCCTGACCCAGGAAGATTCCACATGCCTCGGGGTAACTGAGCCTGTGCACCGCAGCTACTGAAGCCCACAAGCCCTAGAGGCTTGTCTGCAACACGAGAAGCCAGTGCAATGAGAGACCTGCGCACAACAGTGCGGGTAGCGCCCTCCCCTCCCCGCCCCACCTCGCAACTAGAGAAAGCCCGCACGCAGCAAGGAAAACCCAGCACAGCCATAAATAAATACACATTTAAAAGTGGGTGTACTTATTGAAGGAGACCCATCACTCCTCACTGGAGTTACAGGTAATCAGGTGGCCCCCGTCTCATCTGCTCCATATCTCTGTGACTTGGGTCCACAGCCGTCTCCTCCTAGTATCTCTTTCTGTCCATCTTATTTTCTTGCTTCTTCCAGTTGCCTGCTTCCTGTTCCCTTGTGGTTTTGCCAGGCACCACCTCTGGCTGTGACTTCCCTTGCCTGCCAGCCTTAGCTAACCACAACGCTTAAGCAAGGAGAACGTAGCTGGCAGAGTGCTTTCCTCTGGCTGTAATCAGCTTTGGGGCCAGAGCTGCAGAGTTAAAATATGGGCACTTAGGAGAGCTCTAGCTGAGAAAGGGGGTGGGGGCTGGAGGGCGGCAGAGAGGGGCAGGCATGTTGGCAGCCTCCTGACCAATTCAGCCAAGGTTCATGAAGGTGGAGCACCTCGGGGAGGCTGCGAGTGGGGGTCTCATTGTGTTTCCTGCCCGTGGAAAGTATATTTGCAACGGGGAGGTGGTACACATATGTACTTAACCCAAATGTCAGGCACACTGCGATAAATACCAGAAAGCATTCCTGAAGTGGGCGAGAAGGATTCACATCTATTACACTGTGAGTGGAGAAGGTTTGCCCACGGGGGAGGACCCTCGTGGACCTAGGCATTTGAAGTGCAGTGTAAGGGTCTTAAGAAGAGTGTGCTTGTTGCACAGTGAGTGTGTTTATTCAGTGACTGCCCTGTGTAATTCAGTAAGGGTTTTTAGGAACTGTGGACTGTCTGCTTTTCAAGGAACTGACCCAAGCCTAAATTTGCTTCTGCTATAAGTATTGATTACTGAAGCTGTCATCTGAATTTTTTCATAATTAAAAAAATAGTGATCAGTGGGCTCAAATAGGAGACATTTTGGGAAAGGATGGGGGCCCTATAAAAATCAGGCTTTGCTAATACCTGCTATTTTAGCAAATTCTCAGCAATGCTTGTTGTGTGAGCACACCGTGCATGCAACATACAAATGAAATAGCTTAGGGATCTCAGATATTTTATTTCCTATGTTAAGGCGTGAGACGCCACAAAGAAAACATAGAATGCTTGTCATAAATTATTTGTCTCATAACATAAAAATGCTTCTTTGTCTCTGGTCATATACTGGCACTGTTTAATAAAAAATAAGATACAGTCCAACTCTTTGCAACCTCATGGACTGTAGCCCACCAGGCTCCTCTGTCCATGGACTTCTCCAGGCAAGAATACTGGAGTAGGTAGCCATTCCCTTCTCCAGGGGATGTTCCTGATCCAGAAATAGAAACCAGGTCTCCTGCATTGCAGGCAGATTCTTTACCATCTAAGCCACCAAGGAAGAGATACAGTATTTCAAATTTTTGTCAGAAATCTCAGTATGGTTTATAGTGTGTTTTTTTTGTTAGGTTTTTCTTTCTGACTTGGAAGTTCCTTGTGCTTGTGGTAATCACTGTGTCTAATTGGGACTAGATGTACTTCAGAAGAAATTACGTGTCTTTAATGTTTGGTGTGCCTCACCCCTTTTAAATAAACTTCCTGAATTGAGAACAGCAATTTTTTATTCTCTTTGGCAAATTCGAATTAATAGCTCCTTGTCTCAGGATAAAAGTGGCTGCTGGGGTAGAAGTTGCCACTTCCCTTTTCATTGTTAAGCAGTAGGCAAACCATGCATGGGATTCATGTGGTTTCGCAATCTCCTCCAACTGTCTGTTAACAATCCCCGATGATGTCCCCGTCCTAGAGAAAGAAGGTGAAGCACAGGAAATAACACATACGCCCTAGATTTTAGGATTCTGTGTTTGGCTGATCACTTTGTCAAGCTCTGGTGGCCTTCAGGGAATAAGCCCTGTCTTCTCTGATCGTTTTGTTGTTACTGTTCAGTCGTTCAGTCATATCCAACTCTTTGTGACCCTATGGACTGCAGCTCGCCAGGCTTCCATGTCCTTCACCGTCTCCTGGAGTTTGCTCAAACTCATGTCCATTGAGTTGGTGATGTCACCCAACCATCTCATCCTCTGTCACCCCCTTCTCCTCCTGCCCTCAATCTTTCCCAGCATCAGGGTCTCTTCTGATGAGTCTGCTCTTCATATCACATGAAGTTTTGGAGCTTCAGCTTCAGCATCAAACTTTCCAATGAATATTCAGGGTTGATTGCCTTTAGGATTGACTGTTTTGATCTCCTTGCTGTCCAAAGGACTCTCAAGCATCTTCTTCAGTACCACAGTTGGAAAGCATCAGTTCTTTAGCACTCTTTCATCTTAATTGGTCCATGTGCAGTTCTATCTGCTAGAAAATTACCCACCAAATAAGTTACTGCTTTTTGCACCAGTTATTACCTTAGGACACTGAGATGGAAGGCATGTGAACCAGCCGTATACGTATATACATATTTTTTTCTTATCAATATGTACCCTACGGATAGTTTTTTGGTTTTGAATTAAAATGAAGAAAACATGACTTGACTGTGCCTCCTGCAGGCATAGTCCTCCTTGGTAGAAAGCGAAGGCTCCTGAGAAAAGCCTCAGCAGGGCAGTATTTCTGTGAAGTGGCAGCTGGAATCCCTTTAGAAAAATGCAGTAACTCACACTTTACTGCACACAATGCCGTGTCCCTCAGGGCGAGCTCTCTGGTGTCACAGAGTTTATGACTCATGAGTGCTGTACTTTTTGTGATGTAATAAACAAGACGAGGTGGTGGGAGAATTATATTCCTGCCCCAAAAGCCACTTCACCTTTTATTCTTTTGGGGAAAAAAAGCCATGGGGATATTAAATTTTAGTGGCATTTTCAAGTTGAACATTGTCTGTGACGGAAAAGCGTGCGTTGAAGTGTTAAGCTACTTAAGAACAAAATAAAATCAGGGGAAGGAGCTGTTTCCATGTAGAGCTAAGTTGCTGGCGAGAGTTTTGGAAGAATAACTTTCTCGATATGCATCCAGGATCTGATTTACATATCCGTCTCTGTGTGTTTACATAGCTTGTACCTCCTGGATTGAATTTGCCTCAGACTACACTGACCAGCGGCTCTGTTTTTTAGAGCAGTTTTAGATGCTGCTCTAAAAAACAGTTCTCTTGTGGCTCAGCTCGTAAAGAATCCGCCTACAATGTGGGAGACCTAGGTTCTATCCCTGGGTTAGGAAGATCCCTGGGAGAAGGAGAAGGCTACC
Source organism: Bubalus kerabau (assembly GCF_029407905.1). Classification (NCBI taxonomy): domain Eukaryota; kingdom Metazoa; phylum Chordata; class Mammalia; order Artiodactyla; family Bovidae; genus Bubalus; species Bubalus kerabau. The sequence continues at coordinate 56,632,553 of NC_073625.1, forward strand.
CACTCCAGTGTTCTGGCCTGGAGAATTGCATGGACTAAGGGAAATCCTGGTAAGGACAAGCGTGGTGAGCCATTTGGTCCATTAGGATCCCCGTAACCCAGGTCCTGTGTTTCATCGTTATTACCACATGTTTTGTGAGGGAGCATTGGAAGCTGCCTGCCAGACTTTGAGTAATATCAGCATACTGCAAAGTTACTATGATCAGGGGAACTGGTGTATAATTCTTCAAAAGGTCTGATTATCTCTATGAACATATTATATATAGGGAAGTAGTGCTCAAGTTTTTTAAAAAAATGAGATTAAATTACCTATATTTTTTAATTAAAGAGAAAATGTGTGGAAAAGTATCAAAGGAGAGTGCCTGGGAGAAATTTGAAAATAGAGACTGCTGCTGCTGCTGCCAGGTCGCTTCAGTCGTGTCCGACTCTGTGTGACCCCATAGACGGCAGCCCACCAGGCCCCCCAGTTCCTGGGATTCTCCAGGCAAGAACACTGGAGTGGGTTGCCATTTCCTTCTCCAATGCATGAAAGTGAAAAGTGAAAGTGAAGTCTCTCAGTTGTGTCTGACTCTTCGAGACCCCATGGACTTCAGCCTACCAGGCTCCTCCGTCCATGGGATTCTCTAGGCAAAAGTACTGGAGTGGGGTGCCATTCCTTCTCCGAAAGTAGAGACTAGATAGGATATATTCAGTCTACTACTATTGCTGACATCACTTAATCTGTGATGGAGGAACAGGGATGGTTTTTAAAAGTAATTGAAGAAGTTCGTGAAATATTTGGGATCTTAGGGTAAGAGTACAGCATTTTTAAGATAAACTTTTGTTATAAAGTGTTGCTAAATGAACTAAATTATGTAGAATCTTAATGAAGTAATCACATAACATTTTATCAATAATAAAATACTCCTGTTCAGTAGAAAATTGTCTGAAACTTTATCTGTGATTGCTAGCTCTGTAAAATCTCAGATGATAACCACTCTGTCACTGCACTTTCCTAGCACAGGGCTTGACACATCATAGGTACTCAGTAAAATTTTAGTCAGTTGGATAGTACCCATACATTAAGGTAGGGGTTTTCCCCTAATAAAAACTTACTGAAACTGTACAATGTACCAGTCACTATTTCAAGTTCTGGGAGGTGAACAGTGAACATGAAAAATACAAAGTAGATGCCCTTGTTGAGCTTATATTCTACAAGGAAAGACAGACAATAAATGATGCAGGACACGGGTTTGATCCCTGGTTCAGGAAAATCCCCTGGAGAAGGGAATGGCAACCCACTCCAGAATTCTTGCCTAGAAAATCCCATGGACAGAGGAGCTGGTGGGCTGTGTAGTCCACGGGGTCACAGAGTCAGACACGACTGAGTGACCTTTTCACTTTCACACTGACCAGCACTCTGTTTTTTAGAGCAGATTTAGATGCTAGCAAAATGGAGAGGGAGGTGCAGAGATTCCCCCCTGCCCTGACTCATGCATAGCTTCTCCCCTTTTCTCAACATCCCCCAGCAGAATAGTACATTTTTTACACTATTTATTTACGTATATTTCTTTTTGGCTGCTCTGGGTCTTTGTTGCTGGGCTAGGACTTTTCTCTAGTTGTGTCAAGCTCAGGCTACTCTTTGTTGTGGTGCATGGGCTTCTTGTGTCTGTGGCCTCTCTTGTTGCAGAGCCCTGGTTTTAGGCATTCAGGCTTCAGTAGTTATGGCTCAGGGGCTTGGGCTTCCAGGATGGCTCAGCGGGTTAAGAATCTGCCTACAGTGCAGGAGACTTGGGAGACGTGAGTTCGATCCTTGGATCAAGAAGAGATCCCCTAGAGGAGGAAATGGCAACCCACTCCAGTTTTCTTGCCTCAAAAATCCCATGGGCAGAGCAGCCTGGTGGGCTGCTTTCCATGGGATAACAAAGAGTCAGACACGACTGAGCACAGCACACAACAATAATGGGCTAAGTTGCCCTGAGGCACGTGGGACCTTAAGACCCCAACCAGGGATCAAACCCATGTACCCTGCATTAGCAAGTAGATTCTCAACCACTGGGCCACCAGGGAAGTCCCCAGAATAGTACACTTATTACCATTGATGAACCTCCATGGACACATCAGGATCATCCAAAGTCCATAGTTTACCTTAGGGTCCACTCTTGGAGGTGTACATTCTATGCGTTTGGACAAATGTATAATGACATGCATTCACCACTACAGTACCGAGTATAATAGAGAATAATTTCACTGTCCCCCAAATCCTTTATGCTCTTCTGGTTCATCCCTCCTTCCCCTAATCTCTGGTAACAACTGGTCTTATTACTGTTGCCCCGGTTTTGCCTTTTCCAGAATGCCACATAGTTGGACTCACACATGTATTTTCACACTGGCTTCTTTCACTTAATAGGCAACTAAGATTACTCTATTGGAGAAGGAAATGGCAACCCACTCCAGCGTTCTTGCCTGGAGAATCCCAGGGACGGGGGAGCCTAGTGGGCTGCCGTCTATGGGGTCGCATAGAGTCGGATACAACTGAAGTGACTTTGCAGCAGCAGCAAGATTCCTCTGTGTCTCATGGCTTTATAATGCCTTTCTTTTCCTGCTGGGTAATCCGTTGTCTGGATGGGCCACAGTTTTCACTCAGTTCAGTGCCTTAATTTTTTAATAGATTGGGCCTCGGGGTTGGGATAGGATAAGGCAAGTGAGGCACTCAGGAATTAAGATAAGTCATATTTTCCTGCACTATTTAAAGATCAAAAATTAATGCCCCAAACTCCACAGTGAACAAAAGATCAACATTTTAAAGACAGAAAGTTCCCTCTGAACGTCACTGACAATCATTAGCAAAATTCCTTCTGTCCATAACCCACACTGTGGACAGTATCTTCGTGCTCTGAAACCTGCTTCTTCCCCAAAGTCACTGCTTCCCTCAAAGCCTTCTCAGGTCATTCTTTCCTTGCAGCCCTCCCAGCATTGACATAGGGATATCTTCCTTCTCCTGAATTTTCACTTCCAAACCATACTTTCCTCCTCCTCCCTAAAAAACATACCCCACCCAACCTGTGGATGGACTAGATCCCCCCTGTCCTCCACCTGTTGGAGGCATCCACAGGGCTCTTTCTGCCTCGGGGGCATCCCCCTCAATCTTCAAAGATTTTAGGCCTCACTCTCTGTCATTCAGCCAACTGCATCTTTCGTCATTCTTATCTGATTTTGGTATCAACCTCGATGCTCCAAGATTCCAGTTTCTCTGTTCCTTGATTTTTATTTCTCCAGTGATCTTGCTTTCATCATTCTTCAGCCATTCCCTCTGAAGTTCATATTATAGTCCTTGCTGATACCAGTGACTGTACCTCCTCCAGAATCTTAATTTCAACTCTAACTGTCCAACTACTGCTTCTATCCAACCCACTATTTTTTTTCTTTTGGTACCTTTAGGACAGAATTCTGTAGCCCACAGCAGAACTCATTGACACTACATTGATTTGGCTGTGATGGGTTTTAGTTGCTGCATGCGAGATCGTTCATCTTAATTGAGGGGGCTGACCGGGGATCAAAGCCAGGCCCCCTACTTTAGGAACGTGGAGTCTAGCCACTGGACCACCAGGGAAGTCCTAACACTACAATCTTTGAACTGTGTATCCCACTCTTCCTGCATCCCCACTTTAGATTCTATTATAACCCATCATTATAACCATTTCCTTGCTTCTGTCCTCAGTTCTCTTATATTTTCTCTCTTCATTGTATTTAACTGGCAAAACAGCAACTCTGGTGACATGCAAGATTTATACAAGGGCAAGACCATTTTAGAAACAAATTTTTATGTTTCTGTTTTTCCTTCAAATCTCTTCTCATTATTATTAATAAATAGAAGTGATCTGATATTTTCCATAAACCCATTTCAGTTTATCAAGTTTTACATTTCTTCCAAGTGTTCAGTAAACACCATGATTTATTGAGAACAGTAATCAGAGTGAAGAGCTGTAGTTAGTTATCAAGGGAAGAGATTCATAAATGCAATTCTTTATCTAAAGATTCATGATAACTGTTTGATAAGTTATTCTTATGTAAATTACTTTGAACAAAGAGAGGAATTTTTACAGAGAGAGCTTGCTGTGTGTCATATCCTGTGTGTGAAATGTTTGCCTATTTGACTAAGACAGGGTTGGGTTGAATTTCAGTCACAGTAATATTCTCAGGTATATTTACCACAACATTATTTAGGGGAGATATCCCTGGTGATCCAGTGGCTAAGACTTTATGCTCCCAATGCAGGGGTCTGTGGTTTGATCCCTGGTCAGGGAACTAGTTTCCATGTGCTGCAGCTAAGACCTGGTACAGTCAAACACATAAATAAAAATATTTTTAAAAATTATTTTGGGCATTACAGACTATCTTCACACCCATTTGCTTTGCATTGAAATGACCCCATACTTTTAAGAGGGCCCCCCCCACCCCCACAACAGACTACAGTCCATAGGGTCACATTGAGTAGGACTGAGTGACTTAGCATGCTTGCACCTCCTCCCTTTCTTTTTTATCTCCCCTATAAAATATGTTTGAACAGAGAAGTCTGGCAGGCTACAGTCCATGGGGTTGTACTAAGACACAGCTTAGTGACTAAACCACAAAACCACTAGAAAATAGGTTAAAGGACTTCTTTGGTGGTCCAGTGGTTAAGACTATGCGCTCCTAATGCAGAGGTCCCAGGTTCGAATCCTGGTCAGGGAACTAGATCCCACGTGCTGCAGCTAAGACCCAGCACAGCCAAATAAATTAAAAAAAGAAAAAAAAATGTTAAGCTGGAATGGGCGCTTATAAAGTAGGAGTACGTGTAAAGTAAAAGTTAGATTGCGTCATGTTTTGAGTGAACGATCGTTTTCTTTACCCTGAATTCCCCAAAGTGTTAGTCGCTCTATCATGTCCAACTCTCTGTGACCCCATGGATTGCAGCCGACCAGGCTCCTCTGTCCATGGAGTTTTCCAGGCAAGAATACTGGAGTGGGTTGCCATTCCCTTCTCCAGGGGGTCTTCCCAAATCGAACTCAGGTCTCCCACATTGCAGGCAATTTTGTGTTTTTTTTTTTTTTTTACCATCTGAGCCACCAGGGAAGCCCAAGCTTCGGTATATATATATATATATATATATATATATATATATACACACTGAATATACAGAGCCAGCCTGAATGTATAGGGCCAGCCTGTATATATATATATAGGCTATATGTACATAGATACCAAATGTATAGGGCCAGCCTGTATATATATATAGGCTGTATGTACATAGATGCTGAATGCATAGGGCCAGCTTGTATATATATAGGCTGTATGTACATAGATACTGAATGCATAGGGCCAGCCTGTACCCTGTGGGATAGCAGCCGTGGTTCATCGGGTGCCTGTGTGCCAGCCCTGCCTCAGGTAACAATGTACCCTCTCTGTGTGCTCTCCCAGGTCTACCCTGAACTACAGATCACCAATGTGGTGGAAGCCAACCAACCAGTGACCATCCAGAACTGGTGCAAGAGGGGCCGGAAGCAGTGCAAGACCCACGCACACATGGTCATTCCCTACCGCTGCCTGGGTGAGCTGGCCGGCCTTGGAGCCGGTGTTGGTGGGCCATGGGCTTTGGGCATAAACGGGAAGGATGCTCTTAATTATTAGATCAGATATGCAGGCTCTTCCTTCAGCATATTGCCACTCTGTATTGAACTATATTTTGGACTCTTATTAAAGTATCCTGTGTCCTAACAATAAAGGAGCAGTATTTCCAGGCTTCCAGCCTCAGAATGAATTTACCTAGTGTGTTTATTTTAATTAAAAATCGTGGGCCTCTTCTACAACTGCTGAATGAAAATATCTGGTGGTGGGGCCCAGGAATCTTAGTTTCACTGATTTCTGTAGGTGATTCTCCTGTACCTGAATTGTCTAGAATTAGTAGAATTCACACCTTGTATGTTTCTTGACATATTCTTCATAGAAGAGAGAGCCTAATGTACATTTTGCTAATCCTTAAAAAGCGCTTTCTACAACAGCCCACCACTCTTCCTGTTTGATGATAACTGGGGAATTATAGTTGAGCAAATTTTGTTATTCTGCTTACATCAAACTGGAGGAAGCAGTTTGATCACTCAGATTTAAATGTGTGCTTTCACTTTTTAGTGACTTTTACTTTAAACTGTTGTTCTAAAAACTGAGTTGCTTTATGTGGTATTGTGTTTTTTCCTCTGGAAACACTATCATATTCCACACTTAATCTGTCTTGGTTATTATTTTCTTCCTGCGTGATTTCTTTTTTTTTAATGTAGCTAGGCAATGGGGAAATCAGCAGCCTTTGATCTGATAGCCAGCATCTAGATGTTTTCCAGAAGTATATTCATTGGCAAGGTGGTTGTAAATAAGGACATAGAGATTTATCTGAGAACGATGTGGACAAGTATTGATACACATTCCACTAATGTCTTGTAAAAACTAAAAAGGGTGTTTAAAAAAAAAAGTCCCCAACAGCAAACTTAGAAATTCAGAATGACAAAGATTCTGTAATACTTGGGTCAAACATGAATGTTGTAAGAACCTATTGATTACTGTAGATGGCTACACACACTTTGAGACATTAATAGGATACTGGGCTAATCTCCAATGAATGAAGATTTCATCTGGTGGATTTATGATAAAATATGCAAAACCAGATTCTTAAACATTTGGCAGTTTAAGAGTTTCCTGGTTCCTAATTACAGAAGACAACACTTGTGATGTGTTTAGCCACTTTCCCAGGCCTGGTATAGTATCTTGTGTTAACTTAGCACATCAACAACACCTCTTCTTGACTACTCTTTGGACTAGATGATCATTATATACTTCTAGTAGGCCTAGATCCATATTATATACTTCACCTGGCCTATATGAATCTTTTATCATGTTTTCTCATTTTATGAATCCCTGGTATTTTTCTACGGAACCCAAAATTAGACCTTAACATCACAGTGAGAAGTGGAACACACGATGCCTCCAACTTTGTTACTGAGCTTAGATTAGAATTAAGGATTGTAGGTACTACTCCACTCCTAGGTGATGGCAAATTTTCCATAAGTTATTTTTTTTTCCCCTGATTTTTCAAATTGAACAAAATATTCTTTAAATTGTGTAGTAGTAGTGTTACTTGCTCAGTTGTGTTCAACTCTGCAACCCCACTGGACTAGAGCTCGCAGGGCTCCTCAATCCATGTTATTCTCCAGGCAAGAATACTGGAGCAGGTTGCCATTTCCCTTCTCCAGGGAATCTTCATGATTGAATCCAGAGATCGAACCCAGCTCTCCCACATGACGGGCAGATTCTTTGCCAGCTGAGCCACCAGGGGAATTCTATAGTGCTTTACAATTTTCAAAAGTTTCACAGTCATGATGTCATATAATCCCATAACAACCCATTTTTTCCCCTGCCCCTATACTGTCCCTCCCTTTTCCCCCTTCCCACTGGTAGCCACTAGTTTGTTCTCTTTATCTGTGAGTCTACTTCACTTTTGTTTTATTCATGGGTTTGTTGTATCTTTTAGATTCCACGTATAAGTGGTATCATACAGTATTTGTCTTTTTCTGTCTGACTTACTTCACTTAGCATTAATACCCTCCAGATCTATTCATGTTGTTGCAAAAGGCAAGATTTCATTCTGTAACTAAAAGTGTTACAAAAGGTGGTACATAATATAACCCTAATGAATATGTCTTGCTTTCGGGAAAAGGAATGGAAAAACACGTGTGTAGTTTATGTATTTTTTTAATTCCATTCATACTGCGTGGTCCCCATAGTTTGAATATTGTTTGTCCAGTTTTCTTCCTCTCCTTTCCCTTTTGTTCCTTTCTTCTTTCCTTCCCTCTTTGTGCCTCCCTAGATTGAACATCTGTTACACAGAGAGGTTATCAAGCATTTTGTAGTTGCATAGGGCACCCATTGAAATACTTACTCTGTGAGGCAGGTGATGTTGGATTTTTCAGTCTCACTTCACTGGTACAAATATTGAAAATCACCAAGATTGAATTTCTTGCAATAACTCACACATCAGTTTAGCAGTAGAATCAGGACCAAAGCCCAAGGATTTTTGATTCGCAATCCAGCATTCCTTCCAGTATCAGCAGAAAATTGTATTAGAACCAATAACCACCTGATTTTAAAATCAAATCATAGAAGAAAGACTATGAATTGGAGGCAATAACTAACACCTAAAAAAAATCCCACTGTAGATATGTCTCATAAAGGCCACAGCCGTATCCCTAGAAGCTCCATGGTTCTCTTCGTGTGATCAGGTTTCCACTTTATGGTAGGGATAGACAACCTTCTTATATATGGGGCTTCTCAGGTGTGGTTTGTTGTTCACTTGCTAAGTCATGTCTGACTCCATGAACTGCAGCACGCCAGGCTTCCCTGTCCTTCACCATCTCCTAGAGTTTTCCCAAGCTCATGTCCATTGAATCGGTGATGCCATCCAATCATTTCATCCTCTGCCACCCGCTTCTCCTCTTGCCATCAATCTTTTCCAGTATCAGGGTCTTTTCCAATGAGTTGGCTATTCGCATCAGGTGGCCAAAATATTGGAACTTCAGCATCAGTCTTTCCAATTTCAGGTGGCTCACTGGTAAAGAATCTGCTTGCCAATGCAGGAGACATGGATTCAATCCCTAAGTCAGGGAGATCCCCTGGAGGAGGAAATGGCAACCCACTCCAGTATTCTTGCCTGGAAAATCCCATGGACAGAGGAGCCTGGAGGGCTACAATCTAGGTACCACTGAGCGACTGAGCACACAGGAGCATTTATGTGTTACCTCCTGCTTGAATAAAGAATTACTGTTTAGCATGACCATAAGTACCATCTAAAATTGCTGGCTGTATCCAAATAAATCCTTTACACAAAAGAGATTATTTTATTAAAGTTAATTCTCAGACGGGCACTACCTAGAAAGCAAAATAAGATTGTCTTTAATATTAAGCGTATTAAAATTCAAAACAAAGCTAGAAGAGAGAAAAATGCCTGTCACATTCAGCGTGTAACCTTCCTGACCTTCTTATCAGGTGCAGGGAAAGTGCCGCCCTAGGTTGTTTTTCTCTAAGCCATGTATTTGCCGTGGGCATCCCTCCTCTACAGTGTCTTGTATCCCTTGTCTAGATGGAAAAAGTGCATTAGGTTGCTGTTGTCACTTTCTTCCCATGAAGTAGATGATTTCTCTTGGGAGTCAGCTGGCTTTCTCATTTCACGCTTTGCTTTTAGTTATGCCTCAGGCACCAGACGGTAAGATTGTCTTAGTCATTTGAACATTTTATTAATTATCTCGTACAGGATTCAAGCACATCATTATTATTCAAGGAGAATATTTTCTTTGCAAAATGTTTGACTCCTTTCCATTTGGATTACTACTTTTCCTGGTGTCATAGATCCATTATTGAAATTGATGCTTTTCTGCATTTGCCACTGTCCAGTAAAGGCTAATAATTCAATTATACGCAAAAAAAAGATGAGTAGAAACTCTGGAATCATCTGCTGCTCTGGTTGCCATTTTTATATGAAATACCAGCACTGTTTGAGTTGTATATATGTATTGTGACTCTCTCCAAGAGATAATGGGATATGAAGTTTTTTTAAGTTGAGCTTATTAGAGGTTCTTCATACAAGTAAGTTATGACCTCAATAATGTACTGTTTGCTTTTATAAACAGCAGCTTAACTCATGAAAAGTATATTCTGTTTTTATTGCTTGTATTTTTTTCTATTGTTTTTAGATTGTTTCCATTTATATAAAGAGACAGACAGATGCTGACATCCAAGGAAGTTAAAAAGTCACATGGAACTTAAATTTCACATGGTCACATTTTTACCTACTTTATTTAAAAAGTAACTTCCCTGGTGGTTCAGTCGATAAAGAGTCTGCCTGTACTACAGGAGACTCGAGTTCGATACCTGAGTCAGGAAGATCCCCTGGGGAAGGAAATGGTAACCCACTCCAGTATTCTTGCCTGGGAAATCCCATGGATGGAGGAACCTAGTGGGTTACAGTCCATGGGGTCGCAAGAGTCAGACACGACTTAGCAACTAAACCTACCCACCTACCTTATTTTAAAAGAGCAAAAATGCCTTTAGATTTAGTAACACATCGGCTAGAGTGGATGTAGGATATTTTGAGTTTTTAGTTTCTCTATGTATTTGGAATCAGTACTATCATATCACATCTGATGGTCTGGAAACATTTACTTTTCTGTGCCAACCAGTAAACAGCTGCTTCCTAGTTACATCTGCATAATTTCATCTTGGAACTTGTTGGCTTGCTGTTTTAACGTAAATTTAATACGCTGGACCGTAATGTTTCCAGCTTTTAACCTCACGCTGTGTCTTTCCTCATAGACTTTTCCTGGTGTGACTGAGTTGATGTGATTATGATAGGGAGTCAAGAAAGAAATGGACGTCCATCAAAGTTCTCTTTGCACTCTGGGAACGTCTATTTTAAGTGGTTTGCTGCTTACCATCACTTTCTACCTACAACAGAGAAAGGAAACTGAATTTCCTTTTTGTGTTTACAACTCAATTCTCATCATGTTATTTCTCAAAACAACACATTTGAGATCTTTTCTGATTTTGTTTACTGTTTTTTTTTCTAGCAAATAACTTTTCAAAGGACTATAGTGGAAAATACAACTTATATATGACAATTTTACAAGATTTTGGGGGATTTAGGGCATCATGGTTAGCTGTATACCATATGAATAACTGTAACCAGAAATAGAATATGTCAGAAAAACTCTCAGAGTGGTACAGACAAGTATTGTTATGTTTCCTAGGACAGGAAAGTGGCTTAAACCCAGGGTAACAAATGGAATTCAGTTAGTTAACTCAGACTATGCCCCAAAGCCCTCATTTCCATTATATTTTAATTAGCTAAATACATTTTAAATTTTATATAAATAATATGTAAAATATATTAGACATGGACTTAATGCCATCACAAAGTACAGGAAAATTTTGATGTATTTCTTCTTTAGGAAAAGAACTGAGAAATGCTTTTTTGTGGACTTAAAAGAATTTTATTTTTGATCCTGTGAATTAGAGACAGCATATCTCTATAATACCTCCGAATAGTACCATAACTTTATTTCTTAGAAAGGGAAAGGTTAATTATTTCAAGCTTAGTGAAGTGAAATTTGGGGAAATAATTTCTCTGAGGTAGTTTAGCACATTTTAAAAAAGTAATTTCATATTTGTATATCATGAAAGAATTGACCATAAAGCATTGAGGCATAAAGTATGCACAGAAAGAAAAAACCATGAATGTTAGAAATGTCATAAAGATGACAGTCCATGTGAAGCCCGAGTAAAGATGTGTTTCAATTTCAGTATCAAAGGATATGATGACATGTTCAAATTTTAGTACTCAACAGAGCAAGCTCTCAATGTAGAGTCTAGAAATAAATTGTTATCTTTGTTTATCACCCTAGTCACAAGCAGCTTCATTAGACTTTCCCTCTCTTCTACATCCCTTGATAAATGTCAGCTCTCGCTGGTGTTGCAATATGTCCTCCTTTTTTTTCCCCCCTGTCACTGAGTCTCAGGCTTTAGCTGTGAAACCTGAGGGTGAAGGGAAGTCCCAAGGCAACAGCTGTGCGGCAGTCTGGAGAGGAGCCAGTCCAGATTGGAGGAGAATGGGGCGGATCCCAGGGGAGGGCTCCAGGGAAAAATAGCACTGACGGACCTGCCTGTACTTGAGTGGTTGTGGAATTCTGTTACAGAGTTCACAAAAGATGCAGTACTGATGGGTGCAGAGAAATGAAGCAAATATAAAAACGGGGCGAGGATTAACTTTATGTAAACAAAAAGCTAAATTTAAAAGATAGCCAACAGTTATAAGATAAAAGGAAAGAAGATGCCATTCCCCGGGTCTGAGCAGTACAGATGCCATAGTGAAGTGAAGTGAAGTCGCTCAGTCGTGCCCGACTCTTTGCGACCCCATGGATAGTAGCCTGCACCCAGCTCCTCTGTCCATGGGATTTTCAAGGCAAGAGTACTGGAGTGGGTTGCCATTTCCTTCTCTAGGGAACCTTCCCAACACAGGGATCAAACCCAGGTCTCTCACATTGTAGACAGATGCTTTACCATCTGAGCCACCAGGGAACATAGACATGATAAAAAGTATACTGGAAGGAATGTGGGAAGGGGAGGAATGGACCCACCTTCACATATGGAAACTGGAAGGGGAAAAATCAAAGAAAATACTATTGTATACTATTAACTCAGTACTACTTACGTACAGAGTTCAGCAATAAACTCTGTAGAGACACAGCTAAATGATTTTTATTAACCTCTTTTTGCTACAGAGAAATTTATCAAGTTGGCCTGTGGCAGGAAGAAGTTGAGTTTAGGCTTGCAGGCATTATTTTCAATCTAGAAATTTTCTTTTAAGATTAGAAATTGTGAGTGAAACTAGTGTTAGGGGTGTCCTTATTTAGCTTACTTTGAGTTGGATAGAGTTAAACTGTGATTTCACAGAGCTGAGCTTGTATACCAACTTTAGAAGACGTTTGTGTCTCCTTGGGTGAAACTTATGACTCTATATAAACTTACCTTTATATATATGTACCTATTTCACAGAATTTAGGGCAGAATTCCACTGTTGTAGATGTTGTAGAGGTTTGTAGTTGTGATTGTTTTTACTCTGGAAACATGCTGGTCTTCTCTGCTGATTTCACGTCAAGGACCCAAGCACAGCATCATCAAAACTCCACTCCTCTTCCCCAGAAGTTTTCTCCTAAACACAATTGTGTTGATATTTCTAATTCCAGTTAATGATTTGCTTTATTACCAGGTGGTAACAACTTTTTCTGTAAAATGAGCGATTGCTGTAAAAATAGGAGGTAAAACTGGAGTGTACGGTGGAGGTTCCTGGCAAGAGGATGCGGCATGGTATGGATCCTAAGGCATATGGAGAGAAAATGAAGAGATATGAATTAGAAAATGTGTTCTGGGGACCATAATTTGTGTTGGTAGTATTGGTGCATATTGTTGACAAGTTAGAATAGAACTAAGATTGTTGATTATTTAAGTTTGAAATGGTATTTGTTGTTGTTCAGTCACTAAGTCATGTCTGACTCTGCAATCCTGTGAACTGCAGCACACCAGGCTTCCCGTCTTTATCTCCTGGAGTTTGCTCAGATTAACGTCTGTTGAGTCAGCGATGCTATCCAACCATCTCATCCTCTGTTGCCCTCTTCTCCTCTTGTCCTCAGTCTTTCTCAGTATCAGGGTCATTTCCAAAGAGTCAGCTCTTGACATCAAGTGGCCAATGTATTGGAACTTCAGCTTCGGCATCAGTCCCTCCAATGAATATTCAGGACTGATTTCCTTTAGGATGGACTGGTTGGATCTCCTTGCAGTCCAAGGGCCACTCAAGAGTCTTCTCCAACACAACAGTTCTAAAGCATCAGTTCTCCAGTGCTCAGCCTTCTTTATGGTCCAAATCTCACATCTGTGCATGACTACTGGAAAAATCCATAGCTTTGACTTTGGATGGACCTTTGTTGGCAAAGTAATGTCTATGGTTTTTAATACACTGTCTAGGTTTGTCGTAGCTTTTCTTCCAAGGAGCAAGCGTCTTTTAATTTTGTGTCTGTAGTCACTGTCCCCAGTGATTTTGGAGCCCAAGAAAATAAAACCTGTCACTGTTCCCACTTTTTCTCCATCTATTTGCCATGAAGTGGTGGGACTAGATGCCATGATCTTTGTTCTTTGAATGTTGGAATAGTATAGAAATCACATTCTTATTCACAAAGACTTTGAATTCATTTGATTGTTTCTTTTATGTGGTGTCTGGAAAAGTATCTGAATAGTCCATGTGGTTTTAAGCCTTTAATTATGCCAGTTCTTTAAATAGATGGTACAATTAGATTAGAGGGAAAACTCCTTATACTCTGGAGTAATATTTCCATAAATTCTAGTAACCTGTTCATTTAGTGCCTCAACATCTTTTGAATTTAAATAGCAAAGCCATGAGAAAGTAATGGGTTGGAGAAAGTTTTAATAGTGTATTTGAGGGCCTTTTGAGGGAAAAGAATAATCATAGAGCAATATTGTGAATTAACAATATGTGGTGCTGAAGACTAAGAAGGCTTTCCTGCAGTGCCTGTAACTTTGGAAATAATTGTTTTTAAGCAGAAATGTTAGCTCTCTGAAAGCTGAAATTTTTGTTTCATTCACTGAAACATATTTCAAGAGTTTTAAGTATGTCATGGTACATTGAATAAGTGCATATTCAATGAATGAATTGAGGATTTAGCTGAATATTTTTTTAAAGGAAGGAAAACTTAAAGAAGGAATAGCCTAATCACTAGGAAGACAAAGGTTATAAAACCATAATTTCACATGCTTAAATGAATCTACAAGATTACAGAAATAAATATTGATCAATAGAGGAAGAACAGGTTTTATTTAACAACCAAGAAGTAACCTAAGAATCTCAGAATAGGTAGAAAATAAGGTTTTTGTTTGTTTGTTTGTTGTTAACCTGGCTTAGAGAAGATTAAACTCTTATTTCTGAGGAACAGGGTCTAACCTAGACATACCTAGTTTAAAGACAGTATAAAAATTAATAAAGCCTCTTTTAAGATAGAATCAGATCCCTCCCTCACCTTAACCCTCCATTGTGGTTTTAATTAGTGTTTTCCTGATGATTTATAACTTTGAATAGTTTTTATAAGCTTACTCACCCATTTGGATATCCTCTTTTGTTAAAAGCCTGCATAAGTTTTTCACTCATTTCTTTAAGAAGTTTGTTGTTTTTCTCCTTAATTTGTAGGATTTACTAGATCGGAATTCTTCTATGGAAACATGCATGGCAAATATTTTCTCCTTTTGGGGGGATTTGCTTTTTAAATCTCTTAAAAGTATCTTTTACTTAAAACAAAAATTCTTTTCAAATCTCAGTAAAATAAATTAAAATGGAGTCAGGGGACTTCTTTGGTGGTTCAGTGCTTGAGACGCCAAACTTCCACCGCAGGAGGCACAGGTTCGATCCCTGGTCAGGGAACTGAGATCTACCACATGCAGTGCAACTCGTCCATAAAATAAAATAAATTCTTAATTAAATAAAAAAAAATAAGACAGAGTCAGGCATCCCTGAAGTGGGAGCTCTCATGCACACACCACCTCTCACAGCTTTACATTTCTGAGCAGGAATGTCTCTGATACTACAGCAGGAGGAAGAAAGATTTTCTCCTGGCCCAACAACAGGCGCAGTCAATGGAAGACTCTGCAACATGGCCAGTGAGAAGCCATCCCCTGCCCTGAAAGCTCCATTTTCCTTCAATGGTCTTTTGTTAGATCAGCCACTCCTAACTTCCTTCTTTTCCAGTATAAAGTAAACTTCCTCTCCTTCATTTGCCAGGCTAGCCTGATTTTTGCTATAGCTTAATTATCCCAAATTGCAATTCCTCTGCTATTCCTGAATAAACTCATTTTTCTGGTAAAATAACTAGCTGTTATATTTTAAAGGTTGACACCCATGTTATCAGAGGCATCTGAATTCAGAAATAAGACATACCATTGGATTCTTTGGGGACAGTGTCCTTATCTTTAGCTTTTAATGCTAATAATAAAGGATTATTTTAACAGAAACCCACTTCTAAGTATCATTTATAATGATAATGAAATCTAAAAGCTTATTTCAGATTTTTATGTTGTATCTTAAGAGTTAGGATAATCTGTATGTAAACTAATCATTAATTCCTATCATATTGAAATGCCTTTTTTAAGTGATGAGGTGAAAATGGTAAATGAGTAGGTGTTTGATGTATAGATATTAATTACTCCCCTTTTAGAGGTTTAAATATTCTCATAACACTAAAATTTGGACCACCTTATTGATTTGTAAATTAGGGGTACATGTACTTTCAAAAACATTACCCAGCTGGAATTCCCCTAAATCTTCCCCTTCAGTCTTGACTACTTTGACAGAATATGGTCCAACTTTGTTTTGGGTTTGAGGAATTATTTTTGGCTGTCACTGAAGATCTTCTTTATTGTATGATAGCTTCATTAGCTCTAGGTTGCTAGATTTCTGTGAGTGGATCAAGTGACTCTTTCCTCTGGCTTTACTGAAAGTAGAATTACTTGTTATTCAGGGCTTATGATACTCTGCATTCTCTAAGCATATTTAATACAGTAGCCTCAATGTTCAGTCTGCCAAGAAGTTATCCTGTGTTTTGCCATTTAAATAACTTTAGCTGCTTTTTCTTTTTCTATTCCTGGTTCTCATTGCAAATTTTCAGTCCAAATTCTCAATCGAAGCGTGGTAGCAGTGTGCATAACAGCTTCCCAGGTGGCTCCGCCTAGCAATGCAAAAGATGCAGGAGATGCGGGTTCGATCCCTGAGTCAGGAAGATCCCTTGGAGAAGGAAATGGGAACCCTCTCCATTATTGTTGCCTGGAGAATCCCATAGACAGAGGAGCCTGGCAGGCTACAGTCCATGGGGTTGCAAAGAGTCAGACACAGCTGAGCACAGACATACCAATGCACAAATTATCTTCAGTAAGTTCTTTCACTTCATTGTATCTGATCTTTGACTTCATTATGACCTTTGGTCATTAGGCCCTTTATTTCATTTGCTCTATCAGCAATTTTTAGCCTTCTCATATTTTCTTGTCCTTCAGAGAGCCCTGGGTCCTCGTGTCAGTAACGTAACCCCGTGTCTTTAGCATCCACCCTTGCTCTGCCCATTGACAGCTGTGCTTCTTAACATGCCAGTCAGCCATTCCTATTTTATCCTTGCGGCGTTCACCTCCCTCCAGGCAGCTGTTGTCAAGCGTCTATCCCTTCAGCTCCGGTGAATGACGTCTTGGCTCAGACATTTTTTTGACCTTCTCAGTGTCTCAACAGTATCTATCCCTGCTGATCACTGCCTTCTCCCCACACCGTTATTGTGCTCTTGGCTTTGTCAATCTCTGCTGACTCCCATTCTTCTGGCTCATTTTTTTCTGCAGCCTTCTCAATATTGATGTTTATATGAGTCCTCCTGGGTTGTTCATTTTCTCACAGTACCCTTACTAGGAAACCTCATCAGTGCCTTGGTTTCCCAAAGGCCTGGCTTAATGAATCCTGAGTTATTAAATCCAGGCCAGGCCTCCAAGTACTTACTGGTCCTCAGACTTGCTATGACTCCAAGAATCTTGATAATTAGCTTTATCCCTTCAGGGTAAGAGCATGCAGTATATTGCTAATACTGCGCAGAGTATTGGCTTTTAGCTTTCATGGACATTTCCTCTAAGATGTATATGAAATTTCCTTATCAGTAAATGACGGATTTAGGCATCTTGGATTAAACACAGAGCACATAAGCATGGGATATGCATCTTTTATTTTTCTCTGTTGGTTTATTGTATCATTTATTTGGTGGATAAAAATCTATTTGAGGCAAAAGATAAGATTGTTTTCAGCTTTTCTTAATGGCTCCTGGACTTTTGATTTCATGCAAAGAAATTAATTGAATTTGAATGAGTTCAATGCAGAAACACAGCTGTTTATGCAAAAGTACTCCCACCATCATCAAAGGCTTTTGTTGTTTTGTTTTTCTTGGCTTTTCTGCAGGTTAATGACAACACCTATGTAAGAATAAGATGAGTCTTGTTCTTATAAACTTAAGTCTCTAGGAAATATTCATGTAGTCATTTCTCACACCTTTTAAAGAAATGAAGATATGCAGTCAAGCAAATTCTCTCTTAAAATTTGACTTTACAAAACATTTTTCAATATTTTAACTTAAATATTAATTTTTTACAAAATACATTTTTTGTATAGTTGTGATATCAGTGTTGGAATTACCATAATACGCTGTTAGGAGATCTTCCATTTGTACTAAGATTTTATAACTGGGAAGGAGAAAATTATATCATCTAGAAGTAAAGCATGAAAAACAGTCCTAATGTAGAACTATGTTAATTAACCAACTTCCCGAATGATTTAAAAATGTTAGGATAGTCTTATCAAGTGCTCAGAATTCCAAGAAAACCCACATAAGAAGCGGGCAGCAGAGGATGAGCTGGTTAGATAGTATCACTGACTTCATGGACATAAATTTGAGCAAACTCCAGGAGAAGGAAATGGCAACCCATTCCACTATTCTTGGCTGGAAAATTCTGTGGACAGGGGAGCCTGGCAGGCAACAGTCCATGGAGTCACAAGGCTCAGACACGACTGCACGACTAAGCCACTGCCACCATTGGGAGATAGTGAAGGACGAGGAAGACTGGCGTGCTGCAGTCCATGGGATCCCAAAGAGTCAGACATGTCTTAGCAACTGAAAAGCAACAACAAATAGTGGATTGTTCATTTGCATATGAGGACTGTTACTAAGATATCTTTTGTACTGACTTGGTGTACAGTTGACTTTTCAGAACATCAGCCCTGTCTTGCCAAAGAGATGACCTTCTGTATATAGATTTTAAATTAGGTATTTTCTAGACTGAGCATGCAGGCAAGGCTTTGTATAAATAGGCAACTCCTTTGTTAGGGAAATTTAAAAGCTAAGGCTTTGAAATATCCAGACAGTTTGAACATCAATGAAAAATGAAACATCTAGAAATCATGTAATAGCGTGAATGGGAAGGGTGTCAAGCCAAGAGGGGGAAGCGGCCTTATGCTTCTTTTGACTTGGAGAAAGGCAGACACGCCTACCTGCCTTGTGGAAAGGTGACCTTGAGTGAACACTACATTAAACTGTTAAGTGGTCACCTGGAGCTTTATGTAATGTAAATCCAGTGACCCATTAGCCTGATTGCATTATTAGAAAGCCTGCTTTGGGCCAGGAAATAGCAAATCACTTATACTTTTCTAGATGATTCCCATAACCAGCTATCCTTACCAAAAATCTAGTCTTTCATCAGCATTTTCCCAAAACCACAACATTTCCAGGTTAAAACAACTGAGACCTTCAGTATAACTTTTACTTTGATATACTTTTTAATCATCTTTACAATTTTGAATGAAAGACAGAAGCTGTAGTGTTTGGAATGAGAGATACCCTGAAATTACTGCTCTTTTTGAAAGCCTTAATCATATATAATTTCCTCGTTTATAAATGTTAAATCTCAAATGAGAGATTTGCCTTCTTCAAACACGTTTTGTGTGCCTTTTCTGTGCAACAAGGCCTTCCTTTGAAAAGCTTGTTCAGACTTAGTTTTGATTCAAAGCCTGAGCTTTTGCATGCCTGGAATTCTTGCTCTTCAAAATATTTGCTCCCTGGAGAGGTCAGCTGAAGATGGAGTTGTCATGTGACTATGGACCATTGACCCGGAAGATGTTTAGGTAATGGAATGAGCTTTGGCAGAGTTCCACTGCTTTCTAGTTGAGGGGAGCCAGGAAAGGAGGGCAGAGCTGGCTGTGTTCAGACGGGAAGAACTTGCTTAAAAATGTTTGAAACCTGAATGTACCTTCATTTGATGCCTTTGCCTTACTGCTTAGGAACATTTTAAACTGCAGCATTCCTAAGTAGGCTGTAGTGTGTAGTGATACATATTTAAGTGATCTTGCATCTAAACAAATGCATTCACCCTCTGCCTGGTGAGTAGAATCTGAATGATGCCTGTACTCTGTTAGAAAGGGACAGACGTTTTCATTACAAAATTCAGTCAAGCAGAAAAGTAGCAAAGTGAGCAGAAATTTTCATTTACATCCATGATTGAAGTTGCAGTGATAAAAGAAAAGCGCTAGGTTCAAGAATAGCCTTGTTCTCATTCTGTTATATGACACGGAGGATTTGGTCAATACGGAAACAGTTTTTTGATACTTACATTATTGAGGAAGGTGCTGATGGATAGCTTTAAATTGTACATATCTTTTAACTGACCTTAGTTCCCCCCAACCCAGGGTTTTCATAGTATCTTTAAACAGACTCCAGTACCCCCTTATTATCAAGTCCATTATTGATTTGTTAAAATATGGGCTTTATGTTCCATTACCATAGAGATCCACAGTTATTTCTTTGCCTTTACTCGTGAGCACCACCAGGTGTGGGGCCTCCCAAGTGATGCAGTGGTAAAGAACCCACCTGCCAATGCAGGAGACACGAGTTTGATCCCTGGGTCAGGAAGATCCCCTGGAGGAGGGCATGGCAACCCACTCCATTATTCTTGCCTGGAGAATCCCATGGACAGAGGAGCCTGGCGGGTTACAGTCCATGGGGTCACAAAGAGCCAGACATGACTAAGCAACTAAAAAACAACAAGTCAGCAGATGAAACAACTCGGATAACTAGGGCCAGACCTAGACACCACCATCATAAGAGACGGGATTAGAGAGTGAGATCAGGATTTTCCAATTTCTCTGCTAAATAGTTCATGATATACCTTTTGGTATATATATATGTATAAGCTTTAATGCAGTAATTTGCTGCCCCAAGCCCTCTTCCTTAGAAGTCCAGAATTTCACTTCTTTCGGTTCTCTCAGGAGCAGTGAGCCCTGGCAAACTGATTTACAGTAATGAAGCTAAGCCTTGTTTACAACTCTAAGTGGCAGTTCCCAAGTCCACAGTCGAATGGTAACTGAGGGAGAGATTCTTATATGGCCAAATCCATCCCCAATGAAAAGAACATGTGATTTTTGAAGGATGATTCAGAACTGGGTAATTTCTAAAACATATTTTTATTGAAGAACTTGATGAATCATGTATACTTTTTTTTTTAATTCTGTGAGATAATTGTGTCCCTCTCCCCTAGGTCGTGATTGGAGTACAATGACAGAACTCCAGTCCTTTCTGCTATGCTTGAACAAAGCCCTGGGAGTTTAGAGCAGTGTTCTCATGCCAGTGAAAGGTTGTGCTCATTCCAAATACCACATCCTAGATACTTCCTGGCTAGCTCTTTTGTTAAATGCCGTGATATCTTTTTTCTGCGTCATTCTCTCCTTATCTACTTCCTCTTGCCTCAAATAGTTTTGCATCTTTTTAGGATATAATTTTTGTTTCTGGAAAGTTTTGAATTAGAACATCCCTGAAATACAGGGCGACATGTATTCCCCTGATTCTTAGGAGACACTCCCACTGTCTCCTAAAACTAGACATTTCAGGTCTAGGCTAGACACAGGAGAATCCAGAAGGTACTTAATACGCTCCCAAGGGGCACAGTGTGGCAGTTGGGTGTCAAGGGGTCTCCCAGATAGAAGAGGTTTGGGCTGTAACGGCTAGTCAGGGCATCGAGAACACATAGAGTGGTAGCTGGTTGTAAGCACTGAAGATGAATAAAGTGTCAAGGGTGCTAGGACAGACCAGCAGGAAAATGGAATGAAGCCAGTGAAACTCCTCTGCTAACCTTAGTGAGTGATGAAGAACCCAGGACATGGGGTCATGGTGAGCAGATGCATAGATGGAAAGGAGAGGGGAGAGCTAGAACGATGTTTTTTATACTCAGGAAATGGTTTACTGGAATTCTGAATTTCAGAACATTTTTACGTGTGACATGATCTGAGATCCATCTTCAGGAATATGGATAGTTGGAGTGGAGTAGAGAGGTACAGCCCTTGGGGCTAGAGACATGAATCAGTGGTAAATATTTTGGGACAAAATAGAAGCAGAATATAATGGGAAACCAACCAACTTGTCAGCAGGCATCACCCTTTGGAGCTCCCTCAATATGATGAATGTTGTGTGATGCACAGTCTTAGAAATCCCCCGAGCCTTCATCAGAAAGTAGTATCGGACTTAAGAATCCGACTCCCAATCCAGGAGACACAAGTTAACCCCCGGTCCAGTAAGATTCCACATGCTGTTGGGCAGCTAAGCCTGTACGCCCCAACTACAGAAGGCATCACCCTCTAGAGCTCCTGAAGCCTGAGTGCCCTAGGGTCCGTGCTCTGAAACAGGAGAAGCCATCACAGTGAGAAGCCCGCGCGCCTCACCTAGAGAATAGTCCCTGCTCACTACAACTAGAGAAACCCTGTATACAGCAGCGAAGACCCAGGGCAGCCACAAATAAATAAAAAAATGTTTTAAAGGAAGAAAGAAAGGAGTGGAACAGGAGCCGAGGAGGTGTCAGTGGTGGGAAAGAACCTGGATGAAGGTGAAGTGGTGAAGAGTAATGGCTATCCTGAGAGGTGCCTTCTCTCTCCGACCCGGCTCTCCCAGCTCAACAAAGTGGATGAAGCCACCCAGGGTGATAGGCGAGTGATAGGGTGTAGAGTCCTCTCCAGACTACAAAGCCAAGAGATCCTGGGAAAAACCAAAAGAAGGAGTGACCGTCAATGATGAAGTTGAACAAGAAGTGTATGATAAGAACTTCAAAAAGTGTGCAAAGATGAAAAAAACTGTGAAAGGCAGGAAGCTGGAAGGCCTGAGCACCTTTTCAAATGTTAAGAGAGTCTCTTAGTTGAGGAAGAACGCTGCCTTGAGCGTTGTGCTTCTCAAGGATTCGGAAGATTTGGGAGAGTTGGGAGAGGAAGTTGATGAAACAGGTGAGGTAGAGCATCCCCTTGAAGATGGGGGAAGCGTCTCTTGAAGAAGTTGGCCCCCAGGGTCCTCTGACATCTTCCAAAGAAAGGTTTTATCAAAGAAAGGATAAGAAAGGCCTTATCCAGCCTTATCAGGATCGTCAGGATCGTCACTTGAGAGCTACAGTGAAGCCATGGTGAATGTGAGCACATCTCTAGGGTTTACAAGGTGAAAGGACAGGGTGACTGTGAGATCCCTTACAGCAGGCTATGAAGGGAACGTGTCATGGCCAAGCAGGAAAGATTGGAGTCCAAGAGAGCCTCTCACAAGTCACGGGAATGTGACTGTGAGAAATCAAAAACCATGGTACCTCACAAAGTAACAGAGATTCAAGGAAGATGCTCTAATACCCAGCAGAACTAGAGGAAACAAATTGCTGAGTTCCAGCTATAAAGAAGAGCTAGATATTGTATCGTCACAACAGCTTAGAATGTGTGATCTCTCTCTCTCTCTCTCTCTCTCTTGATTTGAACTACTAAAGTTATTATACCAACAAACAAGTTATGAAAATGTGATATTCTAAAGCCTTTGGAATCATGGGGCTTCCCTGATGGCTCAGACAGTAAAGAATCTGCCTGCCATGCCAGAGACCCAGATTCGATCCCTGAGTCAGGAACATCCCCTGGAGAAGCGAATGGCTACTCACTCGAGCATTCTTGCCTGGAGAATTCCATGGACAGAGGAGCCTGGCGGGCGACAGTCCATGGGGTTGCAAAAAGTAGGACACAACTGAGCAACTAACAGTTTTCACTTTCGCCTTTGAAATCGTAAGTTGTAAAACAGCAAATGAATTGTATGTGGAAAAAAAATAGTTGAATGCTGGTCTCTTCCCTTATATTGCCTCCACATAAGATAGATTTTGGCCCAATAAGGCTTATTGTTCTTTGTACAGTATTGTACAGTTCCAGGAGCTGATGGTCGGTTGGTATTGGATTCTAATCTAGTACAGTTGCTGAAAGCAGTGTTCTCCGTGTGGGTGTCCAGCAAAGGAATGGAACTGGTAACTGAAAGGTCACCATGGAGAGTGGTGGGAGCTGTTGAATGCTTGGGCATGACTGATAAATATGAGAAAGTCCAAGCAGAAAGTTGAGGACAGTCTTCCTTTATAATCAGTTGTTCAGAGAGGAGTTGATGAGAGGGACAGGATGACTAGCTTCAGACAGAGAGTGGGAGGACAAGTGTTGCCTGAGAAGACACAACTCAAGGAAGAAAGTGATATGGCAGAGAACAGACAGCTGATCTCAGGGCTGAGAAAGAGTCTCATGCATTTGTTGCTACTGACCTTGAAAAAAGAATTATTGGAGATAGTTGAAGCGAGGCCAGATGGTGATGAGCCAAGAAGAAGGGCAAGTCAGAGGCTTCATAATGACAGTCCATAACTCTGTTGAGAAGTTTATCTGTGAAAATGCCTCTTCCTGTTTTGATTATAGCCTGCCTTACACATAGGTTTCTGAGTAAGGTGTGTGGACAAAACACTCTGTATGTTTTTACTTCTCTGTATAATTTAAGGTTTTGGTGATCACTGGTGGTTCTCTTGTGTCCTCAAGCATCAGCCCGATTGGTATTTTGTTGTCAATTATGTGGGTTTTTAAAAGCCCCGTGATATAACCCCATTCAATTGCATCTTTAAAACCCATCAGTTAATGGAATTTTTTAGAAAGTCAGAAAGAAAGAGAAGTGTTAGGAGGAAGCTGCCAGTGACGATACTTGCATTTTCAAGAGATGAAATAGAGGATTTAACAGGATATCTCTTCAGTATGTGCCTTTCGTATCAGCTCTCAAAAATATAGAAGACTGAACGAAGCTAATGATGAGTAGATATGAAGGAAACCTTATTTAAATTTCTGCATTTGAATTAATTGCATGATCATGAGTACAAATTATAATATGAGAAGTGCAAAAAGAGAAATAAGAGAAGAAGCAATGTTTGCTGGTAAATAGAGTTAACCATAGTAACAAATTTAATATCCCTTTCAATGATTAAGTATATGATATTGTGATGGCATATAGAATTGTGCATATAGTCTTCCCAGTATATTCAGTCTTATGTTTATTTCTGCTTAGACCTGTTTCTTTGGAGTTAGTTTCCCCTATAACCTCAACTTGTCCCCATTCCACTCATCATTCCTTGAAAGGTAGCCTTGATTTCAAAAACTTGACGCTAAGCTAGTCTGCCCAATGGTGACCACTAGCCAGCTGTGGCTATTGAGTGCTCGAGATATTCTAGTTCAAAGTGGTGTGTGCTGTAAGCGGAATATACCCATCAAATATCAAAGAGTTAGTCTTGGCAGCAGGGGTGGTGGTGTATATAGACTGTCTTAGTATTAACTTTTTACACTTATTACATTGCTGAAACGATAGAAACTGCGCTATACCGGGTTAAAGAAATTGAGGAACAGAAGTCTGAGCTGAGAGAATGCACGGGAACTATCTCCGACACGGGGATTGGGGGAGAGGGGACTGAAGACTTGCTTAATGGGTATAGAGTTTCAGTTTTGCAACAAGAAAACAGTTATGGAAACTGGTTTCACAATAATGTGAATGTACTTATTGCAGCTGAACTGTACACTTAAAAAATGGTTACGATGGTAAATTGAATGTTATGTGTATTTTGCCTCCATTAAAAAGAAAAGGCTATTCCAAAAAGGGTTCTATAATACAATAACGTGTTACTTAAAAAAAAAAACCTTAATAAGACTAGTTATAATGATTCTGTTAAGTAGACCTATGCTACCTGAAGGAACAGCTGAATCCAGTCACTTGGGAACTTGTTATAAAAACAGAATCAGCCCCACCTGGACTTGTCCAAAATGAAACTGCATTTTAACAAGATCCCCAGGTGATTCAACGGCACGTTAAAGCTTGAGAAACCCTGCTCCAAATCATCTCTCAAAAAGTGTGGTCCATGAACCGTGTGAATCTGAATCCCTCTGGGGAAATGTGTTTTCACACGTATCCCAAGCACATGGATCTAGTCCAGGTCTTGGGGCCAGAGGGGGATGGATCTGCAGTCTAATCAAGCATCCCAGGTGACTCTGAAGCGGCTTAGAGTTTGAGAACCCCTCTGACCTGGAAAGATTATTTTCATAACTGTATCTTTGATGTTGGGGTAATTATAAATATGAGTAATAAGAAGATCCATTATTAATAAAATCAAGAATATGAGTAATAACTCCATAAAAATGAGGCAACAGAACAAAACACATAACTAATCTTGGGTGGTTTGGTGAGAAAGGCATGATTCAGAATCTATGGAATATTGTAATACCTGGAGAATCCCATGGACGGAGGAGCTTGGTGGGCTACAGTCCACGGGTCGCAAAGAGTCGGACACGACTGAGCGACTTCACTTTGACTTTGCTGAAATACTGAACATTACATAGAGTCAAGGTCCAAAGTTGAAGCTGATTCTCTTTTTAACTAGGCGGAAACCTAGTGAGTCTTCAGATTTCTAATTTGTAAATGTGAATTGAATTTGATCAGTGACTTTTACATTTCCAAGACAAGGTTAAACTTGGAAAGCAAAGAATTTCCTTTATAGGGACTTCTCTGGGGGTCCCAGTGGTTAAGACTTCACCTTCCAGTACAGGAGCTGCAAGTTCAATCCCTGGTCAGGGAGCTAAGCTCTCATATGCCTCTCGGTCAAAAAGCCCAAAACATAAAATGAAGCTATATTATAACAAGTTCAGTAAAGACTTGGAAAATGGTCTACATCAAAATAAAATCTTTAAAAAAATTTTTTTAAAGGATTTCCTTTATAATTGATAAATGTGTGATTATTCAGAAACTCTGAAAGTTTTTACAAGAATTTAAATGCCACCCATGCACAAATTATTGAAACAGAAAATTTGCTAGGAAAATCTAAAACTAAGCTTTGTCTAGTTATTTTAGATGTCATAGAAGAGAAGCCTGTGTTAGTAAAGATCTTTTATTTTCATAAAAAGTCATATATTCCATAAAATTTCTTTGCCTTCATTGCACTAAATCACTAATTAAGATGTTACAGTCAAGATTTTTCATATAATTTGTGTTCAATTAAAAGTAATGTCTAAAGAATTAAAATATTAAGATATAATTTTATTAAAATATATACAATTCGAGTTCATTTTTTATCCTCTTTTTAAATTAATTTTTTTTTAATCGAAGGACAATTGCTTTACAGAATTTTGTTGTTTCCTGTCAAACCTCAGCATGAATCAGCCATCAGATCAGATCAGATCAGATCAGTCGCTCAGTCGTGTCTGATTCTTTGCGACCCCATGAATTGCAGCACACCAGGCCTCCCTGTCCATCACCAACTCCCGGAATTCACTGAGACTCATGTCCATCGAGTCAGTGATGCCATCCAGACATCTCATCCTCTGTCGTCCCCTTCTCCTCCTGCCCCCAATCCCTCCCAGCATCAGAGTCTTTTCCAATGAGTCAACTCTTTGCATGAGGTGGCCAAAGTACTGGAGTTTCAGCTTTAGCATCATTCCTTCCAAAGAAATCCCAGGGCTGATCTCCTTCAGAATGGACTGGTTGGATCTCCTTGCAGTCCAAGGGACTCTCAAGAGTTTTCTCCAACACCACAGTTCAAAAGCATCAATTCTTTGGCGCTCAGCCTTCTTCACAGTCCAACTCTCACATCCATACATGACCAGTGGAAGTAAAAAATAGATTTAAGGGCCTAGATCTGATAGATAGAGTGCCTGATGAACTATGGAATGAGGTTCGTGACATTGTACAGGAGACAGGGATCAAGACCATTCCCATAGAAAAGAATCAGCCATAGGTATATGTATATCCCCTTCCTTTTGAACCTCCCTCCCATCTCCCTCCCCACCCCACCCCTCTAGGTTGATACAGAGCCCCGGTTTGAGTTTCCTGAGCCACACAGCAAATTCCCGTTGGCTATCTATTTCACATATGGTCATGTAGGTTTCCATGTTACTCTTTCCATGCATCTCACCCTCTCCTCCCCTCTCCCCATGTCCATAAGTCTGTTCTCTATGTCTGTTTCTCCACTGCTGCCCTGCAAATAAATTCTTCAGTACCATTTTTCTAGATTCTGTATATGTGTGTTATAATACAATATTTATCTTTCTCTTTCTGACTCACTTCACTCCATATAATAGGTTCTAGGTTCATCCACTTCATCAGAACTGACTGAAATGCATTCCTTTTTATGGCTGAGTAATATTCCATTGTGTATTTGTACCACAGCTTCTTTATCCATTCATCTGTTGATGGACATCTAGGTTGCTTCTGTGTTCTAGCTATTGTAAATAGTGCTGCAATGAACAATGGGATACATGTGTCTTTTTCAATTTTGGTTTCCTCAGGGTATATGCCTAGGAGTGGGATTGCTGGGTCATGTGGTGGTTTTATTCCTAGTTTTTTAAGAAATCTCCATACTGTCTTCCATAGTGGCTGTATCAATTTACATTCCCACCAACAGTGCAAGAGCATACGCTTTTCTCCACACCCTCTCCAGTATATGAAAATGAAGCTTAAAAATGAATAAGTTATAATTATCTAATGTTTTCAAAAATATTTTTCTTTAGCAGAAAGGAAAATGATAGTTGCCAGGGGTTGGGGAGAGGAAAAAGCAGGAGTGTTGTTCAATGAATATAAAGATTCAGTTTTGCAAGGTGAAAAATTTTTAGAGATTTTTTCCTACTGTAAGACATATATACCTAGCACTACTGTGTTGTTTAGTCACTAAGTCATAACTGACTCTTTGCAACCCCATGACTGTAGCCCACCCAAGCTCCCCTGTCCGTGAGATTCTCCAGGCAAGAATACTGGAGTGGGTTGCCATTTCCTTCTCCAAGTAAACATCTTTTTAACACAAGTTCTTTTCAGTTGACAGTAATTTCACAGTTGTTGAAAGTCAGAATCTTGACATGGAAGTGAATAGCTGTGTCTTATCAAAATCTGATGTGGAAGCTTCAAATTTTTTTTAAGTAGGCATTACTCTAAGTTTTAGATTTAATAAATTTTTATTTATGTTAATTAATTATATTTAATAAATTTTATATTGATTTGTATTATTTTATTAGATTTAATAAATTTTAATATTATTTAATTTTAATAAAAATTGAGAGGATATTCCAGGGGATTGCCATATACCCCCTCACCCAGTCTCCCCTAATTGGGTTGGCCAAAAAGTTCATTCAGTTTTTCATGAAAGCATACAAAAACCTGAACAAACTTTTTGGCATATCCAGTATTAATATCTAATGGTACATTTCTTACAGTTAATAAACCAGTTCTAATCCATTATTATTAATACAGTCTGTCCTTTATTCATGCTTCATTTATGTCCTTCAGTTCAGTTCAGTCACTCAGTCATGTCCAACTCGTTGCAACCCCATGAATCGCAGCATACTAGGCCTCCCTGTCCATCACCAAGTCCTGGAGTTCACTCAAACTCATGTCCATCGAGTCGGTGATGCCATCCAGCCATCTCATCCTCTGTCGTCCCCTTCTCCTCCTGCCCTCAATCCCTCCCAGCATCAGGGTCTTTTCCAATGAGTCAACTCTTCTTATGAGGTGGCCAAAGTACTAGAGTTTCAGCTTTAGCATCAGTCCTTCCAAAGAAATCCCAGGGCTGATCTCCTTCAGAATGGACTGGTTGGATCTCCTTGCAGTCCAAGGGACTCTCAAGAGTCTTCTCCAACACCACAGTTCAAAAGTATCAATTCTTCAGCGCTCAGCTTTCTTTATAATCCAACTCTCACATCCATACACGACTACTGAAAAAACCATAGCTTTGATGGAACTTTGTTGGCAAAGTAAAGTCTCTGCTTTTTAATATGCTGTCTCGGTTGGTCATAACTTTTTTTCCAAGGAGCAAGCAATTTTTAATTTATGTCCTTAGTTTTTACCTAAAATCCTTTCTCTGTTCTAAGATCCCATGCAGCACACCACATGAAATTTACTTGCCATATCTAATCAGCACTCCATGACAGTCTCTCATACTTTCCTCACGGTTGGCCTTGGCAATTTTGAGGAGTAGTGGTCAGGCATTTTTTTTAGGATGCTCCTGGTGGAATTTTCTTATGCTTCACCTGGAGTTATGGGTTTCTGGAAGACAGACCACAGAAATAGATTACCTTTTTCATCATATCATATCAAGAGCCCCTGTGATCAACTATTACTGTTGACTTTGATCATATGGCTGGGATAGTGGTTGTCAGGTTTCTCCACTATAAACCTACTCTTTTCCCCTCATCGTGTACTGAACTCTTCAGAAGAAAGTCACTAGCCATAGCCCACAAATAAGGAATGGAAAATTCTGCTTCATCTCCTGAGGGTATAGATGATTTTTAATTTTACATAGGTTTGCCTTTTACCACCCATTTTATTTATTCAGTTTTAGTGACTCATACACATTTTATATTTTGTGTTATAATCTAATACTACTTTATTAATTATCTATATATACACACATACAGACACATAATTGCTCAAGTTGTTCCAATTTTGGCCTTTGGGAGCTCATTCGTTTGGCTCCTGTGCCTATTTTGAAATACCCTCTTTTATTGTTTTCTCCACAAGATGCTCCAGACTCATATGTTTTAGGCCCCAATCCTAGAATGCTCTATTTCTCCAGGGGACTCTAGTTCCTTTTATTGCAGAATAATATTAAAAATAGACACCTGGGCACTGGGTGTGCTCGTTGCTACTAGAACATCTGCTTTTAGGTGCCTCTCAAGAACGAGGCATTATATTTGTGTAGTGTCCAGCTTGTATGAATATTTCTGTAGCTAACTATCTGTATCGATATTAAGCTAAATATGCATTCATCCTTATGGCTCCAACTCTGATATGTCACTTGATGGATCTTTCTGGCTCCTCCCCTGGCTTATCTGTACATTTCACTGACAGGGGCAAGCCTGGTCCTACCATCCACCTTCTATTTACACAGTTCTTCAGTTGTACACTTGCTGAGCAGTACCAGAAGTAATTCATGCCTTTGTGAGGTTTTGAAAAAGCTGCACAATAGCTAACAAATGCTTATTTTGTTCCTGTGTTTTCCACCTATGTCCTCTGCACTCTTTCCATCATCTTGCATGCTCAGTTACTCAGTCATGTCTGACTCTTTGCAATCCCATGGACTGTATAGGATTTTCCAGGCAAGAATACTGGGCTGGGTTGCCATTTCCTCCTCCAGGGGAATCTTCCTGACCCAGGGATCAAACCTGCCTCTCCTGTGTCTCTTATATTGGCAGGCTGATTGTTTACCGTTGTGCCACCTGGGAAGCTTTCATGATTATA
This sequence comes from Bubalus kerabau, assembly GCF_029407905.1. NCBI lineage: Eukaryota > Metazoa > Chordata > Mammalia > Artiodactyla > Bovidae > Bubalus > Bubalus kerabau. The sequence goes on from NC_073625.1 coordinate 56,663,304, forward strand.
AGACGATTGTTATTCAGAACCTGGGTCAAGCACTGTTTCACTCTTATACTCAACTTGCCATTTGTGTACGTAAGCAAGACCTGGCTCCATTCATTTGAAAAGTCAGAGAGAGGGTTTAGGAGAAACTTGTAGCTTTCACTTCTTTTGCCTTTTGCTTATCTTTCTTATCTGAGGCTTTGCCAATTTTCAGGAATCCCATTGCTAGAATTCTTCCTCACCCTTTCCTAAACACTTTAAAGACAAGGAAGGGAGGTTACACCTTGGGCAGAAGTCCAAAGACCTGAAATGTTTCTAGCCAACACCAGTTTAATCTTTGTGAATTCATAGAAAAACAGTTTATTCATTTGAGACGTCTGTCTTGAAGAACATACATGTGGTTCTGGAAACTTTTATTCAGTCTGTTCAGTCCCACTCCTACTCAAAAATTTAGGAGACTCGGTTTTGAGAAATTCTGCTCTTTGCTCTAACACCCTTCCCCACCTTTTCTCCATGTGCTGTGATTCACAGTCCCTTTGGTTTTACTTATAGTACTTTTACTCTCTGTTGTCTCCCTGGAATCATCTGTCTTTTGTAAAGGAACATAAAGAAACTGAAAAATACATTCCTGTCTTCAAATTTCATATTATGGGAGACTCTGTACTTGCCTGATTAATATTCAGTCCTACTTCTTCCTTTCAAAAAGAATTCCAGATTTTCCTCATTCGTGGAGACAATGTGCTCGACCAAAATTATTGTTTGCAAATTCCCTCACAGTTCAGTGTGGCCAGATGACACAGCTCTGGCGGATGGGATGTGGATACTGGGTGGATGTTCCTCCCAGTGAAACAACAAAGCTTTAACAGGGAAAAAAAAAACAAACAAACAGAAAACCTTTATCCCTTGACCTGTTCCTGCCTGGAACTTGAATATGAACTCTTAATATCCTGTGGCTATTTTGTGATCACAAAGCATGTTGAGAAAAGCCAACACACAAAGGATGGCAGTGCAGAACAGGAAGATGTTGTTGAGTCACGCAGTCATGTCCAACTCTTTTGCAAACCAGTGGACTGTAGGCCTCCAGGCCTCTCTGTCCATGAAATTTTCCAGCCAAGAATACTGGAGTGGGTTGCTATGTGTTTCTCCAGGGGATCTTCCTAACCCAGGGATGGAACCTATGTCTCCTGCATTGCAGGTGGATTCTTTATCACTGAGCCACCATGGAAGCCTTAGTGCAGAAATACAGGAATAACCTAGTCTCTGAGAGCATCATGGAACATCTGCAGCAGCTTCACCCTTAATGTGAGACTTATGGGAGAGAGAATTCTATCATGACTTTATGCTACTGTTTGTCAAGCATTCTCTTTTGTGTTTACCATGCGTTTCATTCTGTGCAGTGGAATGCATTTTTAACTGTTTATATAACTTGCTAGCTAATTTAAGTCTGGTTTTATTCTTCCATTGACCACATTGTAGATCACAACATTATTTTATAGTGTAAAAGTAAATCCACTTTTATAAAATCCAAAGAGAACTGGCCAAGTAACCCAGTTTGACCAGACTTTAAAAAACAGTGAGTTGAGTAACCACACTTGGATTGGAGTCCAGAGGTCCAGATTTTCAGGCCAGTTGCACTGCCAACTGGCTCTGTGGGCAAGCCACTTGACCTGGGTTCTTTTCCTCTCATCTGCAAAATGAGGTAATTTGAATAAGACAGTCCTCTCAAAGACCACCTAAGAGCCAGTGGATCAATGCCTGCAGAGTCCCAAATGAATTTGGTGCTGCTGTTTACCTTGCCAAGACTTTTTAGCAAAGAGGCCAAGCAGAGATCTTGCTCCTTAGCTGTGAAAATTCCTTTTCAACTGGAGTGTGTGTAATATAAATTGTAAATGTTTAAAACAAGAAACCAGGTTGTGTGATTACCAGTAAATATGCACAGTTGTATATTGAATTTAACTAATGGGATTGTTTTTGTTGTTCAGTCACTAATTCCTGTCTGACTCTTTTTGCAACTCTATGAACTGTAGCCCACCAGGCTCCTCTGTCCATGGGATTTCCCAGGCAATAATACTGGAATGGGCTGCCATTTTCTTCTCCAGGGAATCTTCCCGACCCAAGGATCTAACCCATGTCTTCTGCATTAGCAGGTGAATTCTTCACAACTGAGTAACCAGAGGAAACTGTTAGGACTGAATGATGCCAAATTCCTAAAATTCAACATTAGCAGAAAGATGATTTCTCATTAGAATACTTAATTTATTGTGGTCTCTTTCACTCGGATTCTGTTCATTTTTTTTAACCTGAGGATCAAACCAAATAAACAGAAATTTTGTTTTAAAATTAAAAGTACTATGTATTAAACAGATGGGCTTCTGTGGTGAGTCAGTGGTAAAGAATCTGCCTGCCAGTGCAGGACACCCAATTCAATCCCTGGTTCAGGAAATGATCCCTGGAGAAGGAAATGTCTATCCACTCCAGTATTCTTGCCTGGGAAATGCCATGGACAGAGGAGCCTTGCAAGCTACAGTCCCTCAGTTCAGTTCAGTCGCTCAGTCGTGTCCGACTCTTTGCAACCCCATGAACCGCAGCACGCCAGGCCTCCCTGTCCATCACCAACTCCCCGAGTTCACCCAGACTCATGTCCATCGAGTCGATGATGTGATCCAGCTATCTCATCCTCTCTTGTCCCCTTCTCCTCCTGCCCTCAATCTTTCCCAGCATCAGGGTCTTTTCAAATTAGTCAGCTCTCCACATCAGGTCGCCAAAGTATTGAAGTTTCAGCTTCAACATCAGACCTTCCAATGAACACCCAGGACTGATCTCCTTTAGAATGGACTGGTTGGATCTCCTTGCAGTCTAAGGGACTCACAAAAGTCTTCTCCAACACCACAGTTCAAAATCATCAATTCTTCTGTGCTCAGCTTTCTTTATAGTCCAACTCTCACATCCATACATGACCAGTGGAAAAACCATAGCCTTAACTAGACGGACCTTTGTTGACAAAGTAATGTCTCTGCTTTTTAATATTCTGTCTAACTTTCCTTGCAAGGAGTAAGCATCTTTTAATTTCATGGCTGCAGTCACCAACTGCAGTGATTTTGGAGCCCAGAAAAATAAAAGTCAGCCACTGTTTCCACTGTTTCCCCGTCTATTTCCCATGAAGTGATGGGACCAGATGCCATGATCTTCGTTTTCTGAATGTTGAGCTTTAAGACAACTTTTTCACTCTCTTCTTTCACTTTCATCAAGAGGCTCTTTGGTTCTTCTTCACTTTCTGTCCTAGGGTCACAAAAAGTCAGATATGGCTTAGCGACTGAACAGCAACAAATTGATGGGTAGCTGTTGTATAACACAGGAAACTCAGCTTAGTGCTCTGTGATGACCTAGAGGTGTGGGACGGGGTAGGGGGCAGCAGGGAGCAGTAGGAGGAAGACTCATGAGGGAGGGGATGCATGTATATATGTATACATAGAGCTAATTCACATGGTTATGCAGTAGAAAGTAACACAACATTATAAAGTAATTATTCTCCAATTTAAAAGACATATATAAATAAAATGCAAAAGATAAATAAAAATAAAAGTGAGCATGGTTCTGTGTGGAAACTCCGCAAATATACTATCAGTTTGTTTTTTTTTTTTTTTTAAATTTTATTTTATTTTTAGTTTTTTTTTTTTATTATTAAAAAGCTATTTCTTAGAGGAATTTTACATTCTCAGCAAAACTGAGTGGCTACTACAGAGAGTTTCCACATATCCCCTGTTGCATCATAGTTGGGTTTTGTTTTTTTTTTCATTGTTTTGTATTTTTTTTTTAATTTTATTTTATTTTTAAACTTTACATAATTGTATTAGTTTTGCCAAATATCAAAATGAATCCGCCACAGGTATACATGTGTTCCCCACCCTGAACCCTCCTCCCTCTTCCCTCCCCATACCATCCCTCTGGGTCGTCCCAGTGCACCAGCCCCAAGCATCCAGTATCGTGCATCGTCATAGATTTTTAAGAATAATGTTTTTAGAATTAAAAAGAAAGCAAAGGTAAACCGTATTAAACTAAACCAGATTCTGAGAAAGGATTTGTTATATTTTTACCACTTCTCTTTCATTCCTTATTAAATAAATTGTAACAGATTTTTGTGGTTTAATTGCTTTAACCTTTCCAATGTGTAACATTCTAGTATGTGCCATCAGTTTTGAAAGTAATATAAACAAGATTGTAAAATCCAGTCTTTGATGAATTTTATTTTAATGTTAGAGTACAATGAGTTTACTGTTTAGCCATTAGTCCCGAGGGCCTATTAAATAACCCGTATTAATCCTTTAAAAAAGCAGTCTCATTTGAGGGACATATATTTCTTGACCATGTGCAATATTAGAAACCTAAGGGCATCTTCACACAGTGAAATGAAATGCCATTTTCCAAATAAACAATACAAATCAAATATCCTTTTATTAAATTAATGTCATATGTGTCCTTTTGATGAACACTGGATTTTACCAAGGTAAATATCTTCCAGTGACTTTGACTTTGTATTAAAATCTACTCCTTAGCAGATTGGCCTCAGGTCAAGTAAAAAAGGACACTTTGTCGTTCTGCAGCTGTTATCCAGTTTATGCCGCAAAAACTGTTTCAGGACAAAGTTGAGAGTATCTGATATCTTCGTCTGATTGTCTCATGAACTAATTTAACAGCGGCCCAGGCATTGAATCTTCCCAGATAATTTGTAAAAAAATAAAAAAACATTGCTTAGTATTTCTGATGTTTGTAAATATGGCCATGTGTGTGTGTTTGTATGTGTGTGTGTGTGTGTGTGTGTGTGTTCGTTGCTCAGTTCAGTTCAGTTCAGTCACTCAGTCATGTCCGACTCTTCACTACCCCATGAACTGCAGCACTCCAGGCCTCCCTGTCTGTCACCAACTCTCGGAGTCCACCCAAACCCATGTCCCTTGAGTCATCAGTCAGTCATGTCCAATTCTTTGCAACCCCATGGACTATAACCTGCAAGCCTCCTCTGTCCATGGGATTTCCTAGGCAAGAATACTGGAGTTGGATAGCCATTCCCTTCTCCAGGGGATCTCCCCAACCCAGGGACTGAACCTGGTCTCTTGCAATGCAGGCAAATTCTTTATCACCTGAGCCGGGAAGCCCAGATATGTATGGTAGTATGGCTTGACAGTTCAGAGCTGGTAAATCAGGCAGGTATCTTCAGGCCACTGTCAATTCTGGCCTCCTGTGGCCTTGAAAATAGGATGCCTCTGGTATAAAGTATTCCTGCTATGTTTGATTGCGTGCCCTGAGAAACCATGAAGAGTCCACTTGGAGAAAGATGTGTTGGTTTTTGATGAGGTTATTTTTGTTTTCCATTCTCCCAACTCATCTTTTGTTTTGGTCTGTTTTATTTGTTGTTTTGTTTTATAGTATTCTATGTAAAAGCAAAAGAAAAATATGACATCATTTGCATTATTATGTCATTTCTTTCCTTATAATTTATATCTTGATGTTTGTCTCTGGGGCTTGGTTATAGCTTTCTCAAGGTAGGTGGCGTTACACGTGTTTCTGGGAAAGTGTTAGTCACTCCCTTGTGTCCCAGTCTAGAGATCCATCACACAGCTGTTGTGGAGCTGAATTGCAGTGATGCATGTGGAAAGCCAGCTATTCCATGGACTCAAAAGTTTCCTTGCTCACCAAGTACCACCCACATGAAGCCCTTGGGGGCACCGTGTCTCATAATTCTTGCATTCTCTGTGACCCACAATGCAATGCTGTGGACACCATCAATTGTTTCAGAGATTTGAGGAATGATAAGGCTCTTTATCCCCTGTGATTTGCTTAGACTTTTACCTAAGTATTATTTATTAAAATAAATACTTAAATTTCATGAGGCATCATGCATGTTTGAACTAGAGACAGACTAAAATTTAAGTGCATTTTTAGAAAGATAGTTTTAAGGAATCCTTTTGTTTAAAGGGCTTGAAAAGTTGCTTTTTCTCCCCCTTCTTAGAACCTTTATCTCGTTATGTATCATTTCAGAAAGTTTCATGTAACATACTATGAAAGTAAAAAAATGGTTCTTGTCTTTGCTGATGTGTGGACAACTTGTATTCCTTGCTTGTTTGTAGTTGGTTTTAATTTGTTCTTGCATGTCTTGCTTGAAGGCTCATGGTACCTTACTTGGTGGTCTCCTTGATTACTCATCATCTTATGACAGTAATCCATCTTTCACTTGATTGAAGAGTTTATCTGGGAATCAAACGAGCATGTCATTACTGTTTAAAATGTCCTGTGGCCTGTGTTACATCCAAAACGTTTTAAAACCTTAGACTGTAAAACTAAAGTCTGCCATATTTCTCCAGTCTTTTATTTATTTCTGGACATTTTTCGCCACCTACCTTATGTTCCAGCTATAGTGGACTTCTGCCTCTTCTACAGATATGCTTTGTCCTGTTTTCTTTCTTTGCACAGAAGGTTTCCTTTTGCCATGTGTCCATTCATCTGTCCATCCATACATCCATCCATACATCCAGTATGGTCATGTTTGCTAGAACTAGACCATGGATTGGAAGTAGAATATTAAACAAGATAGATACTGTCTTAACATTGCATTCATTCCTACATGGCCCATTCCTGTTCATCCATTTAGACTCATTTCTACTGTTATTTCTACTTTGAGATCATCCCCAGTATCTCCAAGAAGATGTGTTCACTATGTCGATCTATCACTTTATCTCTATTATAGCATTTAATTTCTTCATTCATCAAGACATTTATTGCCTACTGTGTGCAGAATCTATACTGAAATTGGGGATACTGTAGTGAACAAAACAAAAATTAAGCCCACAGCTTACACATTATGTTGTAATTATCCAACTTAAAATACTTATGAGAATGTGAATTCTTTTAGGACTTCAGGTAATACCTTTATACCTGAACCAGCAGTACTAAAATAATTTGCATGATATACAATTAAAAAAAAAAACTATAGCAAAAGTCTAAGGAACAGTTTTCATGATTTAGTTGAATTAAACTCTGTGAAAACTATCAGTATATGGGCTTCCCAGGTGGCACTAGTGGTAGAGAACCCACTTGCCAATGCAGAAGATGTAAGATTTGGGTTCATTCCCGGGTGGGGAAGATCCCTTGGAGGACGGCATGGCAGCCCTCTCCAGGATTCTTGCCTGGAGAATCCCAGGGACAGAGGAGCCTGGTGAGCTACAGTACATGGGGTCACAAATGTCTTATGTATGCTGTTTGTTGTTTTAGTCGCTAAGTCATGTCCAACTCTTCGCGACCCCATGAACTGTAGCCCACCAGGCTCTTCCGTCCATGGAATTTCCCAGGCAAGAACACTGGAGTGGGTTGCCATTTCCTTCTCTAGTATTATGTATATAAACATACAATACACATATGTGTATATATAGATTTTATTTAGAAAGTCGAAAAATGCTAACATTTCTGTTAGTTTCAGATTAATATGTCCAAGAAAGAGGGGTGAACAATTATTTATTTGGATACTTCTCAAATGATCACCTTGGAGAAATCAATCTGTAACTTTTTAACCCTAGTTGCAATTAAGTGGCAGTTTTTTGTATGATTAATTCACCCAGATTCATGTTCAATAAGTTAAAATTTTACTTTAAACACAAAGAAAGTATTTAACCATCAAGGTAATGTGACAAGGAACTCGGCTGTTTATGGAAGCAGGACTCAAAATTCTAAAGATACTTCTTCCTGCTTTGACTACTTCATCATTCTAAAAGCAGCACAACTTCTCTGAAGTTCTTTGAGCCTGTCTTTCCTTGATACCATCACCGGGATAAGATCCCTGGGATGCAGACAGAATGATGTGAAGCTGTTTTCTTTGTTTGCAGTTGGCGAGTTTGTGAGCGATGCCCTCCTTGTTCCCGACAAGTGCAAATTCTTACACCAGGAGAGAATGGATGTCTGTGAAACCCACCTTCACTGGCACACCGTGGCCAAAGAGGTACCAGCGCTTTCATCGTCCTCCTTGCCAAGTGACGGTTTCCTAGGGATGATGCACAGTGACACTGTAGAGGGTGTTGGGAGGCAACAGCTGTCTGTTGATAAATTTGTGTGTTTTTTTTTTTAATTATTACTGTTAAAAATAAAAATCTTCATGAATATTTTAAGAGGATATCTTGAGACAACAGCTGTGTTGATCAATAAGTTATTATTATTATTTTAAAAAGCTATCCATGAGTATTTTATGTTTAGTTAGATTTGTTATGCTATGTCATGTTTTATAAATTAGAAACTTTAAGTTTATACTCTCTATAAACCTTAAAACATACCTTTTTAAAAATTTTTGTAATTTATGTCTTGTTTTCGTTTGGCACGTGCCAAGTTTTTATGCTTTAACTTTTTTCTCTGTTATCCGTTGGGGAATACAGTGGTGGAGGAGGAAGTAGCCTGTCCAGTACGGGCATGAAAGTTGAAGTTAGATCTGAGTTTTGCCATCAACTTTGTGTTCAGTGTGTCAGGCTGATGCCATCATTTCTCCATAGGGAGGAAGTCTGTGGCACCACTTCTGACTTTTGCTAACCCCCTGCTTTTAGCAAAGCCAATAAGACTTAAAGCAGTTAGCATAAAATGTCACTTTTTTATATTATTGCCTTTAAAACTGCTTTGTCTCTTTAATATATTATGAAGTTTTTTCTGATAAATTTGTATGCCTTTTTTTTCTTTGTAATGAAATCAGTCTCTCAGAATTAGGTTCCTTGATTTAGTTCAGTGTTTCTCAAATAAGGTCAGTTTTGCTCCACATCCCATCCCAAGGACATGAGCCAATGTCTAGAGATATTATTGGTTGTCACAGTTTTTTTGTGTGACAAGGGGTGATACCATTGGCATTTGGTGGCCAGGGGCCAGAATGTTCTGCTAAGCATTCTTCAGTGAACAGGACAAGTGTCCCTTGCCCTCTAGAACGATCTGGCCCAAAATGTCAATGGTACTGAGGTTGAGAAACCCTGATCTAGCTCCATTTACCCATTGCATCATAGCCTTAAAGCTGTTAGGCAAAAAACACCACTTAAGATTCAGCATTAATTTTGCCTTTTATAAAATAATATGTTGTAAGCAACATTGTCTTTATATAAAAATGTTTCAGAGCTAATTGATATTAAGAAAACAACCTAGATGATTTAAAGTCCAGTACCCATCTGATTGGGCTTCCCAGGTGGCTGGCTCCGTGGTAGAGAATCAGTCTGCCAATGCAGGAGATGTGGGTTCGATCCCTGGGTCAGGAAGTTCCCATGGAAGTAGGAAATGGCAAACCTCTCCAGTATTCTTGCCTAGAAAATTCCATGGATAGAGGAGCCTGGCGGGCTACAGTCCATGGGGTCGTAAAGAGTCAGATATAACTTAGCAGCTAAGCACACACAGACGCCCATCTGACTACCTTATTTTTCATTTCTTCTGGCGTTTAAAAAATTTTTTTGCCACTGAGAAACAAAATGAGTCTAATTGCTATGAGGTCAAAGTACACTCTGTAAAATTTCATTGTTTACTTATGTGTGTTGAATTATTAATCTTTCCTCTGTCACCACTGGGTGCTTTCAAAGCTTTATGTTAATTTTGATTTGTGGGAATTTAACAAATCCCAGGAAAGCGAAAGGATTTGAAGGAGAAATCTCTAATGACTTTAAATTCTGATTCATGGCAGAGGATAATTTCTTCTTTTCCTAAGACTGTTACTTTGAAAGTGAGCCAAGAGAGTTGCAGTTTCTCTAATAAGATAGATCCAAGTAGATCCAAGTGAGAGTAGCTTCCATCCATAAAGGAAGTGGAAGTGAGTTGGGGGGATATATATGTGGGACCATCACTACTTTCTGATATGCTAATGAGGCTGGAAAGAATTGATTTTCTGATAACTGTTCACTGTAGAGGTTTCTTCTATATCTTAGCTCCCAATTTATTTCTACTCCTATTGTTTTTATTCGTTTCTACAGTATAACAACATGTTATAGTTTAGTCTCTAAGTCATTTGCAACCCTATGGACTGTACTCCACCAGGCTCCTCTGTTCGTAGGATTCTCCAGGCAAGAAAACTGAAGTGGGTAATCTTTCCCTTCGCCAGAGGATCTTCCTCACCCAGGGATTGAACCCATGTCTCCTGCATTGCAGACATATTCTATGCTGTTGAGCCACCAGGGAAGCCCCATAACAACCTATCTCTATTAAAAAGTATCAAAGTTAAAAATTAAGGGTACCAAAGTAGCTTGTGCTAAAGAAACGACTGCAAATCCACTCAAAAAGCAAATGATTCTTTCCACTGTAAAACTGGTCTCGATATGCTGGTCCTGTGTCTTGCTAGAATTGGATTTTCTTAAAAGGAAGCCCATCTACTCCAGTACTTGTTGTTTTCTCCTTACCTTTTTATAGACCTGTAGTGAGAAGAGTACCAACTTGCATGACTATGGCATGTTGCTGCCCTGTGGAATTGACAAGTTCAGAGGGGTGGAATTCGTATGTTGCCCACTGGCCGAGGAAAGGGACAATGTTGACTCCGCGGATGCAGAGGAGGATGACTCAGACGTCTGGTGGGGTGGAGCAGACACAGACTATGCAGATGGGAGGTAAGGTGGCCTTTATGTTTCATCTCTCCTAGATGCCAGAACATCTAACATGTAGTTTTGTTTCTTCTATAAATGTATGTCTTTCTATTTCTTATTTACGTGATCTCTCCCACTCCCATCGAAGTTTGCTTTTATGGAATAAAGTCTAACCATGAAGTTCTGTTCTGGTTATAGCCTACCGTTTAATTTTAGTATAATTAATCAGCCATCACTGAATTAATTGTAACTATTTTATTTTAACCTCACGAGTTGGGATCAAAATTCCACTGGTATTATAATAGGTCACTGGTAGTTCTTCAAAGACTTGAGAGCTGGGTGAATGACATGGTCTTCTGTTTTGGTCTGTAGTTTAGAAATTTGGGGAAGGGATTTGGGGATTATTTCATCAGTCATTGGCTAAATCTGAATTTTTGTTAAGAAGGATTTTGTTTCTGTTTGTGTGGGTTTTTGTTTTTGTGGGGGTTTTTGCCTTTGTCTTCTTGTCCTTTATAAATGAGGTCAGAGGCAATCATAAATGTTTGCTAAAAGTCTTTAACTGACTTTGGTTTCTGTGATTATTAATAAATATATTTTCACCTCATTTTCTTTGGAATCTAAATCCCATAATTTGTAGATTCTTAGTCTTAATTGAAGGCATCATTGTATTCATTATTTATAATTCGTAAAATTATAAAATCTGAATCTTTGGGTTAGAAAGGCCATCACCCCAAAGGTGATGATGATGTAACACTTCACTTTTTCCTTCAGTATTTTCTCAGCTGTTCCCAAATGTTAACAAATTTCCAAGTAGAATATTAAATATGACTTGTAGGGCTTATAGTAATTAATGTAAAGTTTTCTGACTTTTAGGTAATTAAGCACAGGATTTTTAATAATATATTTTAGAATTTTTAAAGTTTTTTTTTTATTGAAGGATAATTGCTTCACAGAATTTTGTTGTTTTAAAATAGTTTTACAAAAATACATATCTATTTTACAGATATATAAGAATCTATGTACACTGAGGATCCCTGATTGTCATTTTCATCAGTTAATAATGCAGGCTTCTCTTTGGTGTCTTACCCATTGTTACCATAACTCTCTTCTTGTTAGTTAAGGTTTCTTGTGTTCCCTCTTTTACATGATTTAGAAAAATTGGGTTCAGTGTAGCAGAACAAGCAAATTCTAAACCACAGGAGAAAGAAAGAAAGGAGAAGTGAGCTGTATGCTTACATTTTTTGCTTATGTTTCTAAGAGATGTAAGTTAAATAGTATGAACTCCTTCTCCCGGGGCAGGAAGCATCAGTGAGAACACGGTTTGCCAGTGGGAAAGCTTCTGAGTATTGCATTCTAGGCCATGGTTGGCCCCCTCCCCTGTGTTCCCTGTGCCAGGTATAGAAATGTCCATTGGTTTGGGCTTAATTGCTACTTTGTCTAAAAGTTGGAGTTGCTTAGTTCTTATTGATGGCTTTTTCATTTTCTTTTTCAGTCATGTATAGATTTGAAGGTTTAAGGGTGAATTTGTAAAAAAATCGTCGTGAGGGCTCTTACTACCCGATGTCACTGCAGTCAGTATTAAAAAGGGAAATTTGGGGTTGTTCACCGATTTTCTCTTCTCCTGGTTTGTTGGATACGTGATCGATCACGTCTCATTACTGAATTGGCTCCGTACTTAGTAAACAACCCAGATGATGATGAATAGACCAAGACAGCTCCATGGCTGCTCTTAAAATCATATGGAGCCAGCTGTGTACTTGTAACCCTGTATCAAGGTTGTTGACCCACCATTCGTGATCATTCATACACAAGGGACTTTTTGTAATTAAAAGTGGGTATTTGTGCTTTTCCTGAGAGTGACAGACTTTTGCCAGACTCTCTTCTGCATTTAACACGTGTTTTGTTTTGTTTTGTTTTTTAATGTCTTATAAAACCTACTGTTTACTGGGAATAGATTTCGAGGTATCTTGATCCTTTCCTCCTACCCTCCTTCTGACTTCCTGAACTAATTGAAATCATTACTAACATCGTTATCTTATGAAACCCTCTTCAGTGGCCCGTTCTTTTCCTACATCCCATCTCACTGGTCCTAGAAAGAGATCCACGGGGCTTCCCCTTCTGGCCTGGAGTCTCTCATTTATTTATTATGAGTCTCTCATTTATTATTTACCTATGTCAAAGTAGGTAACTATACCTACTTCGATACCCATCTCTCTGATTATGATACTACTCTGTGTCTTCTTCGTTACAGTCACCAAACTATAGAACACCAGTATACTGTTTTTTAACACTGCCTTCTTTTTCCCTTTAATGTATTGCATTATCTATTATCTATTACGGGAGCAACCATAGAGCGTTTTAAACTAGGTTTGACACTAGTACCACGGTCATAACTGAAGGACTTAGACAAAAGTAGGTCATACGATCATCTTAGGTTATTTCGGTTTTCTGTAATATCACCATCCAAGTTGACATTCAGTAGAACTGTTAGCTGGATCTTTCCTGATCCCCTACATTTATATGCCTTTCTGCTGTCTGCAACAGTTAGACCTTGAACCGTGTCATCACGAAGAAATGCTGTACCCACAGGGTTTCCAGGTTTGACATTACTCGCTAAATATGATCTTCTGATCGTAGACCTAAAATACGAATCTGGTCCTAGGGATTTCACCCTTCCTTTATAACAATCACCTCCCCAATTCAGGCTTTTAGTTCATTATCTTCTTCTTCTTTTTTTTTTTTTTTTTTTTTTGGTTCTTTCTGGCCAGGATGGACCCAAGGGGTAAGGATTTTTACATATTCCTTTGAATATCCTGGATTTATTGATACCCTTAACATTTTGTAAAGATATTTTCATCAGTCCTCCCTATGTGGAGAAAATTAACTTCCCCCTTTAACTGCTTCTGAGCTTTCCAAGGTTGATGTTTAATCCCACCAGTTAATTCCATTTCTTATTCATGCTGTAACATCAGCTGGGGTATTAATGTTATTGGATACAACTAATCATCACTATTTGATGACCTACCATCATTAAAAAAGCTACAAATAATAAATGCTTGAGAAGGCATGATAAAAAGCAAAGCCTCCTTTTGCTGGTGGGATGTAAATTGGTGCAGCCACTATGGGAAACAGTATGGACGTTCCTTTAAAAACTAAAAATAGAAACCATGCCCACATGGTAACACACACTAGAGACTGACCTTGTAAAAGTAAGGAGTGTGAGAAAGTATTCGTTAATTCCTTTAACTTAATCCCTTAAAGTTCATGAAAGGAGACATACCGGAAAGAAACCCTATGAGTGTAAACAATGTGGTTGATGATTTGTTTCTCAAAAAGTTTTACAAAATCATGAAAGAAATCTCACTGGACTCTATACTTGGTATTGACCTAAATGGGGTAAGAATCTGAATAGGAATGAATATATGTCTATGTATAACTGACTGGTCCTTCCCAGGTGTCACTAGTGGTGAAGAACCCACCTTCCAATGCAGGAGACGTAAGAGACATGGGTTCAATCACTGGGTCAGGAAGATCCCCTGGAGAAGCGCATGGCAACCCACTCCAGTATTCTTGCCTGGACAATCCCATGGATAGAGGAGGCTGGCGGGTATGGTCCATAGGGTTGCACAAGAGTTGGACACGACTGAAGCGATTTAGCATGCACCATATGATCCAGAAATCCTATTCCTAGGCACATATCTGGAGAAAGCTCTAATCCAGAAAGATGCATGAACTCCAGCAGTGCTCACTGCAGCACTATTTACAATAGCCAAGACATGGAAGCTACCTGAGTGTCTATCAACAGATGAATGGATCAAGAAGATGGGGTGTGTGTGTGTGTGTGTGTGTGTGTATAGATATGTGCTGTGGTAAGTTGCTAGGTCATGTCTGATTCTTTGCAACCCTATGGATACCAGGCTGCTCTGTCCATGGGATTCTCAGGCAAGAATACTGGAGTGTGTTGCCATGCCCTCCTCCACACACACATACACACACACACACACACACACACAATGGAATATTGTGTGCTTAGTTACTCAGTCATGCTCTACTGTTTGCAACCTCATGGACTGTAGCCCATGTAGGCTCCTCTGTCCATGGGGATTCTCCAGGCAAGAATACTGGAGTGGGTTGCCATGCCCCCGTCCAGGGGATCTTTTCAACTCAGGGATCGAACTCAGGTCTCCTGCACTGCAGGTGGATTCTTTACCATCTGAGCCACCAGGAAAGCCCCCAATGGAATATTACTCATTTATTAAGAAAGAATGAAATAATGCCATTTGCAGCAACATAGATGGGCCCAGAGATTATCATAATAAGTGAAATTAAAGACAGGATATCACTCATATGTGGAATCTAAAATATGTTACAAATAAACTTATTTACAAAACAAAAACAGACATAGAAAACAAACCAATGACTACCAAAGGTAAAGAGGGGAGAGAGGGATAAACGAGGACTTTGGGATTAGCAGATACAAACAACTGTATATAAAATAGACAAACAACAAGGTCCTACTGTATAGCACAGGGACTGATATTCAATATCTTCTGATATTCAATATATCATTATAGGACATTCAATACCTATAATGTAAAAGAATATAAAGAATATATATATATATATTAATAATTGCATTACTTTGCTGTACACTAGAAACTAATGAAACATTGTAAATCAACGATGTTTCACTTCTCAAAATAAAATTTTTTCAAAAAGACAAATTAGAACTGCAAAAAGAAAAAAGAATTGGTTAGAACCTAATAAAATTAAGATATCAGGTCACTTGCACCACTTCATTTTTGAACATGTTTTTCTGTGAGCCCTGCAGGCACGTATGCCTTCATTCTCTTCTGGCAAAGCTAGTGGGCAAAACGAGAGAGATATTACATCACTGACCCCCACACAAGCTGGGGGCCTGCCAGCTGGTGGCTGCCTGCTTCCATAACAAGTCACAATAAGAATTTCACACATCCTGCTTGACAAGTCCTTAGGAGACACCATATGACAGTTCTTGAAAAGGGAAAAAGAAAAAGGAACTCTGCTCCTCCAGAATAAAATTTGATACACAGCTTAATGCACTTTGTTGATTGGTAGGTAGTGAGATTTGTTTTGGAAGATTGAGTGTTATCCTATTGCTAATGAGGCATTTAGAGAAACATTCTTTATGGGATGAGCTCTGTTTTATGACCTCATTTGAAAAAGAGGTAAGTCTTTTCAAAGATTGAGTAGAAACAAATCAGTTACTGTTCCCAAAATTTATTTGTAAGTAACTCAGTGTTTATTCTCTTGCCTGGAAAATCCCATGGATGGAGGAGCCTGGTAGGCTGCAGTCCATGGGGTCGCGAAGAGTCAGACACGACTGAGCAACTTCACTTTCACTTTTCACTTTCATGCATTGGAGAAGAAAATGGCACCCCACTCCAGTGTTCTTGCCTGGAGAATCCCAGGGACGGGGGAGCCTGGTGGGCTGCCGTCTATGGCGTCGCCCAGAGTCGGACACGACTGAAGCGACTTAGCAGCAGCAGCAGCAGCAGTGTTTATTTCTCTGGTGTTGTAATTAGAGTTTCCCAGGTAATGCTAGTGGTAAAGAAGTCTCCTGCCAGCGCAGGAGACGCAGAGACTGGGATTCAATCCTGGAGTCGGCAAGATCCCCTGGAAGAGGGCATGGCAACCCACTCCAGTGTTCTTGCCTGGAGAATCCCATGGACAGAGGAGTCTGGTGGCCACAGTCCATAGGGTCACAAAGAGTGGGACACAACTGAAGTGACTTAGTACATAATGACCGAGTTCTCAGGCGACCTCAGAATACCTAGTTATGTGATCAGTAATGCAGCTTACTTATGTTAATAGTGTATAGACTCCAGCCTCCTTGGGTAAGAATTTTTCCATGGGAAAATTCCCTTGAAAAACTCACATGTAAGACCAGTCACATATCCAGTTTAACCTTGAGAGTGAGTACCTGGAGATGCTCCCATCTGGTACAGCAGAATCTGACTAGAAACCACATACTTTATAGGGGTTGATGAGTTTTGTAGAGCAAAAAACTTAAAGGAAGACCCTCTTTGATAACAGCCTTTGCCTCTCAGGACTATTTCCTTACATTTTTTTCAAAAAAGAATCCAAAGACATGGCTTCATATGTTGAAAGTTGCAGGTATTAGTGAGAATGTGCTGACATGTAACCTCATATATCTTCCTGGATAATTAGATGATATTTATTTTTCTTTTGATTGAAAAAAAACCCATTATGATAGATCAAGATGAGTGATTACTTGTGCCTGCAACTCACCATGTCCTTCTTTGAAGCTGTATTTGGTAGCTCAGGATGGTTTCCTCGGTTATGTTGGTGGAGGGGGCGGGGGGTGCTGAACATGCACGTATATGCACATGGGAACACATAATACTTTATGAAATTCACTGAATCACTTCTGGTGATCACCTTGCCCTACACTGCACTGGAAAAGCCAGGCCTGCATCAGTGACTCTCTGGGTGCAGCGGGCCCTTTATACTAATATAATTTTTGTTTTTAAATTATTTTACAAACGAGTCACAAAAATTAAAAGGATGAGAAGCAATAACTTCATTTAGAAATTTTAGTAAGAATTAATATAGTAAATATCTTAATTTGAATTAAAACTTCAATACAGTTAAGCTAGATTTTTATTTCATCTCTTCCTGGTTTTGAAGGTAAGGATTTCTGAAATGAGCACTATCCTTTGAATAAAAGTAGCAGCTAATCAGCTGTCAGGCATGAACCCGAATTATAACCATCTTAAGAATACTGATTCCAGGATCCAATACATCTCTGCTGGGTTCTGACAGGTACCGAGTAGTTCCTGGTCATTTTGTTGCACTTGATGATTGTTAAAAAATCAGTACTTTTCACCTTAAGAGTTCATAATTTTGTTGAAGAAAAAGCAGTGCTATCTTCTATTTTATAAATTAGAAAATATTTTCAAGTTTGGATTTATAAACACTCATGAACATCATTAATCCAGTCCTTTTTTTTATACATTTGTTGGTTCTACTCATCACTTTTAAGATACTCATGCATTTGGTATTTGTCTACTTCTGAACTGGTTCTGTTGTATAAACATCATAAAAATTTGTTGCACACACATCATAAAGAAGGAAAGAATACTACCACATGTTTTTAGCAATTTTTAGCAATAGTTTCTGTTTTTGTTGCAAATACTGAATGATGTCATCCTTCCTGTAGAATGACTAACTGAATGAGAATACCATAATTTCTTTTTGTTCTTAGAAATGCATTGCTCACTTTGCAGTTCTTGAGCTTGAGAAAATTCATGTAGACCATCATCATCTGAACTGAAGAGTCATGGTCTGAGGTTTTGCTTATGCAATCAATTTCAGTCATCTTCTGATTTGTTTAATAATTGTAACATGTCTCCTGTCAATTTTCTCTTATTTGCCAGTGTGGAAAATGAGAATTTTTTTTTTTACTTGCATGCAGTGAAAGTCCCTAGACTTCTTTCATTGCCTCTTGAAAGATGATGCAATATTTTGGGAACAAAGTAATAAAACTCTGATAATTCCCCTATTGCATCATCTTTCTAGGCAATTCTCTCATTCTTTTATTTTCTTATTATTTGGTCTTCTTAGCACAGTTGAAATAATTAATGAGTAACGATGAAATAATTCCTGGGATGATAAAAATAGAAAGATGGTGGGAAAAAATCTTAGGTATCAAAAAACTCCAGTTGATTGATATGGTAATCACAACACAGAAAGAGTTTCATTCCATTTAAAAAATATTTTAAGAAAATGTGAAAATCAGAAATACGGACCCTTAGATGTAGATAGAACTGCTCAAAATTAAACTAAAAATGTAAAAATTATGTTCAGTGGACCCTGTTGGTAGGGTTAATAGCCTACCCTGTTTATTCAAGAGATTGCATTTATTATGAGGCCTACGTGACTTTTATTAAATACTTGACCTAATTTTCTACAAGCCAGGTACTCAGTAAATATTGGAGTTGAATTGGCATTCATGTTAAACACACACAAAGACATAACTGGTAACTCAAGGTTAAGCTAATTGGCCTTTAAAACAAAAACTACCAACGAATATCATTCCAGATATGCAAGAATTAAGTGACATTGCATCAGAAGTCTCTAAAGCCAGAAATACTGGGGAAAAAATACTGAGGCAATAGAAATATTTATAAACAGAACCTTTATTGTAGTGCACTCATCCCAGACACTAGTAAAGTAATGCTCAAAATTCTCCAAGCAGGCTTCAGCAATACGTGAACCATGAACTTCCAGATGTTCAAGCTGGTTTTAGAAAAGGCAGAGGAACCAGAGATCAAATTGCCAACATCCGCTGGATCGTGGAAAGAGGAAGAGAGTTCCAGAAAAACATCTATTTCTGCTTTATTGACTATGCCAAAGCCTTTGACTGTGTGGATCACAATAATGGACAGGGAGGCCTGCTGCTGCTGCTGCTGCTAAGTCACTTCAGTCGTGTCCGACTCTGTGTGACCCCATAGACGGCAGCCCACCAGGCTCCCCTGTCCCTGGGATTCTCCAGGCAAGAACACTGGAGTGGGTTGCCATTTCCTTCTCCAATGCATGAAAGTGAAAAGTGAAAGTGAACTCCCTCAGTCGTGTCCAACTCTTAGTGACCCCATGGACTGCAACTTACCAGGCTTCTCTGTCCATGGGATTTCCCAGGCAAGAGTACTGGAGTGGGGTGCCATTGCCTTCTCTGCAGGGAGGCCTGGTGTGCTGCTATTCATGGGGTCGTAAAGAGTCGGACACGACTGAGCGACTGAAGTGAACTGAACTGATTGTAGTTACTAATTGAATATCTTTCAATTGCTTCAATAAGTAAAATAAAATAGAATAAAATGAAATTAAATTGGAGTTGTAAATGAAAATATGATCTTTCTTTGAACTTTCAGATAAAAGTCCATTTGAGAGACTTTCTTATTTGAACCAGCAAGCATTTTTTGTTCCTTAGTGTCAAACTGGAGCTCTTTATTAGAAATAATCGTAGGTATTAATACATATTTTTTAAATAACAGTAGACAGAAATTTTAGGAAATACAAGTTGTAGTCATGAGACAGTTTCAGCTCCATTAGCTATTGGCAAGCATTGTGTGATTTCAAAAATAAACAAACACTGCTATAGGACTTCTGTGTAAAGAACCTGCCTGCCAAGGCAGGAGATGCAGGTTCCATCCCTGGGTCAGGAAGATCCCCTGGAGAAGGAAATGGCAGCCCATTCCAGTATTTTTGCCTGGGAAATCCCATGGACAAAGGAGCCTGGTGAACTGCAGTCCATGGAGTTGCAAAAGAGTCGGACACGATTTAGCGACTAAACAACAAAGCACTGCTATATTTAAAATGATAGGCAACGAGGACCTACGGTATAGCACATGGAACTCGGCTTATGTGGCAGCCTGGATGGGGGGAATTTGAGGCAGAATGGATACATGTATATGTATAGCTGAGTCCCTTTTAGATGGTTCATCTGAAACTATCACAACATTGTTGATCAGTTATACCCCAGTGAAAAATGAAAAGTTTTTTTTTTTTTAATGAGTAAACAAACATTAGTTTGGAGCAATGATTCTCAACTGCGGACGATTTTATTCCCAAGAGACCTTTGGAAATGTCTGCAAGACATTTTCAGTTGTCTCAGTTGTTGGGGAGGGGATCAGAGGCTCCTGGCATTTGATGGGTAGAGACCAGGGTTAGTGCTAAACATCCCATTATACACAGGACAGCCCCACAACAAAGAAAACTCAGTAGAGCTGTGGTTGAGAAACTGGTGTTGAGTTTTCTTCAGTACTGGAAAACTAAGGAAATCATTCTTAAAAAAACAACAACAAACCAACAACTTCCATTTCAAGCTTTTGTCTTACCCTGATCTCCTGTGGACAGAAAAGCAAACATCCCAGGAGTCTGCCTTTTGAACACAGCTTTTCTGCAGATGGAAATGTTTGAGATCAAAATAAACCTTCCAAACCTACGTGCATTTAGAGCTGAAACAATATTCCCAAACAATGGATGATTGAGGCTTCCTATTTGCACCTAGTTACTTCATTAAATCTAATCATTATGTCATTTATTTTTTTCCTTTTATTAGCGTCACTACTGTTCATTTTGACTATCCCAAATATTAGCATATTTTCTGCAGAAAAAAAAGATCATGTTCAAAATATTGGAGCATTTAGAGACCTGGCAGACGAGCTCCACTAAAGTTATTTTTCCCTTACATCTAATTAGAAAATATTTAAAATATGGTGATTTTTCAGAAGGATTTGGGCCAAAAAGAAACACCTGTAATTTGACTTTAATGTAAATTCTGCGTTTCTGTTTGTTCTTCTTTTTGTTTTTATTTAGTTATCTTTAAAATATAAAATTTTCATTTTTAAGTAACATCTAGATATTTTGAAAATACGTTTTGTAATTTTCACATGTATCTCTTCAGTTATGTATATTCCTTCAAGATTTGTTCACTTGCGTCATCATTGCCAGATTTTTTTTTTTTTTGCTGCTGTTTTTACATTATAGAAGTCAAGCTTTTGAATTCCTTAATAAATCTAGATTTGCCTCCCAAATTAGGTAATAATTGCTTTAAAATAGTTTTCCAAAAATAGGACAATGAAAGATATGAATGTTTTGACTGCACTTAACATTTATTTAAATGTCTTTGCCCATTTACAGTGAGGTTTGGACAGCAGGTTAATTTATTTCATCATTGCATACTCACCAATATTCGATTTTTATCATTATTAAGAACATGACCCGTTCCTTTATCGTCAGGTTTTCAGACTATGAATGTGACGAGGGCATGGACGAAATTTTATTGCCTTCTTATATCCTTGTCTGTACACAAGTAGTAATAATCGTAAGCGATACTACATAATCTTGTTATGCGCAAACCACTGTTCTGAATGCCTTGCATATATTAGCCGGTCTACTGTTCACAGCTTTTTAATATCTGTTAGTTGTTTGTAGACTGATTTAATGAATGTTATTTGGGCTTTTCCTATGCTGGGAACAGATTTGTGCTCATTTATCTCTTCTTGAGAATTTACATTTTTTTTTCTTCTGCCAAGTAAATATTATAGGTATTTCAAGTGTAAAATCCAACAGAACCCTTCTGTTGATTTTCATTCCATTAGTTCTGCATTAGTGAAATGTCATTAATAATCTGTACTTTCCTCCTTCAGCTAAATTTCTTCATTCTACCTTAAGAGTACATATAAAGTATAACTTTAATAAGAATAACTTATTCACTTTAGATCAAAAACATTTCAGAAAAATAAATAATTTTGATTAAATAATTTATATGTGAGAGACGTTAAACATTTTCAATGTTTACTGATAGTATGGTCTATGCTGATTCCATGCGGTTTGATCTGCCCTAGTTGTGAACCTTTGGTCAGGGAAGTTGGGGGTGGAGGTATTATAGTCTAAAGCTTTGTGTGCTTAGTGGCTCAGTCATGTCTGACTCTTTGTGACCCCATGGACTGTAGCCCACCAGGCTCCTCTGTCCATGGAGATCTACAGGCAAGGATACTCTAAAGCTTTAGATTAGTTTAATACAGTGGGAAATGTGAAGAAGTATGTATACATTGGGATACATGCCTAGAGAAAAGGTGAGCTGTTTCTCTTCAGGTTCTTGCATTTTATTTATTTGTTTGTGGGGACAGTGGGGATGTGATTAATGAAGGGACAGAGAATTTATAGACCCAACTTCTACCTTAGAAGAGGTCTCTTCAGTCTAATTCTCTTTAAAAGGAAAGAAGGGCATCTTATTCTTATATCTGTGTAAATTGTTCCACAGAGATATGTCTTTTTTTGGTAAAGAGTGGGATTGTTATGAACAGAGAGAAATATACATAGACATTACATCTCCCTTTGGTCAATATCTTGGCCATTTTAATGGTGTTACTGATTTGATCACATTATTTGAATCAAATAAGATAGGGATGGATCTGATAATATAACCTTTGAGCCCATCATGTTAACCTGACTATTTATGAAGGGAAATGACAGTCCAGTAGCTCCAGCTCAAGGTGACATGTCAGAGTATAAAAAATAACGATGATAAGCTTACTTTGAATTGAGGACAGTTGTGTCCATGGCTTCATTTGAGCCGTTGATGGAGTTCTAGTGTAAATAATAGGCATATGGTTTCATGGTGTCTTGCTCTATCTTTCCTGCAAGAACATGTGACCCAATAAATATCTTGACATAGCCACAACCATTGGGAACATTTTATTGTACCCTCTATATGGGCACCATTAAAAGAGATGTCTTTAAATCCATTTATCAGGCCCGGTAGGGAGTTGGGACTGACCTTTGTTCCAGAAGCAGAGGGTTGCTAATAACACTGGGTACATCCCGTTTCCAGTCATTTTGCAGAAAATTAAGCAAAGACCAACACGACTGATGCTCAACATAAGGAATAAAATCTGGGTCCTGGTGACTATTGCGGTCAGCTTAAGAAGTTCTTGCTGAGGCTTGATTTGTGGGTGGCACAGTGCAAGGTATAGTTGAAAGTCAAATTAACTGTGGTCTGTGTGCTCCAGGAAGTTTTCTCAGAAAATAAGCACCAGATGGGAGTGTGGAGGGTTCGTTGCACAAACACATTATTTGTGGTTTGTGAAAACTTGTCACTGAATCATGGAGGAAGTTAGGCCCATGTTGTCTTCCAGTTAGTCTGGGAAGTCGTAGCCTCATATGATCTCAGGCTGTTGTGAGATTGTGTGTCTATTAGTGAATCAATGCTTTCTCAGTCTTTAAAATTGGTTCTGAGAGAGAGACGCTTCATTTGACTTTATATCTTGTCTGGATGTCTAGAGTTAAAATCTGTTGAATATCTAATCTTTCAGCTGCTTTTCTATCCTGCATTTTCAGAAAGTGATAGTAGATACTCAGAGCGGGGAAAAAAAGCAAAAACTTTGGAGGAGGGTCACACCGTGAATCATGCAACTGATACATTACTGCCTTAAAACTCTGCCAGTGGATGAGTCAAAAGACTAGATTTGATAAATCAAATCTTTGTGGCTTTGAGAGCTAAGTGTCGTGGTGCTGGGTTGGCAGCATCTAGTACTGTGAGGCTGTAACTGTATCACTGAGCCTTGAGCTGAAATATGGGAACTAATTTGAAAATGATGAACAGGAGACAAGCATTTTCTCTTGAGGGAATTGGCTGCCAGCTCTGAGGTCTTATTAAAAATGCTGAATTTCTGGATTGAATGAGCTTGAATAGCATGTGTGTCAAAATGAAAAACAAAACACTTTAGTAGCCTTAACCAGATTAAGAGATATGTGGCCAAACCAGTGGGGTTTGTTTAGGTTTCTAAGCAGGTGATGGTTGGAAGAGAAGATGCCTTTGAAGTTCAGGGTTGGATTGCTGCCATCCCAGGCTACATCTGGCAGTGATCCTTGTGTTCACTGGGATCTGATGGTGCAAGCTGCCCAGTAACCAAATATGGCTGAAATGAGAGGTGCTGGGGGATGGTTCATGTGTAAAAGTTGTTTGGATGGTTGGATTATTCACTGCTGAGAATTTTACACCACTGAGACATGGAAGGCTTCTATGTACTCCCATTGTCTTTTATATTTAGATTGATTTTTTAAAAAAATTTTTAATACAGATTTTAAAGGTTACTTTCCATCTACAGTTCAGTTCAGTCAGTTCAGTCACTCAGTCGTGTCCGGCTCTTTGCAGCCCCATGGACTGCAGCACGCCAGGCCTCCCTGTCCATCACCAGTTCCCGGGGTCCACCCAAATCCATGTCCATT
The DNA here is from genome assembly GCF_029407905.1 of Bubalus kerabau. NCBI lineage: Eukaryota > Metazoa > Chordata > Mammalia > Artiodactyla > Bovidae > Bubalus > Bubalus kerabau. The sequence goes on from NC_073625.1 coordinate 56,687,645, forward strand.
GAGTTGGTGATGCCATCCAACCATCTCATCCTCTGTCGTCCCCTTCTGCTCTTGCCCTCAATCTTTCGCAGCATCAGGGTCTTTTCTAATGAGTCAGTTCTTCGCATCAGGTGGCCAAAGTATTGGAGTTTCAGCTTCAGCATCAGTCCTTGCAATGAATACAGTTATTACAAAATATTGAATATATTCTCTGTATTATGCAGTACATCCAAGAGCCTGTCTTGCCCCCAGTAGTTGGCCTCTCACTCTCCCAGCCCAGTATTGACCCTCCCCCTTTCCTTCTCTCCTCTAGTAACCATGAGTTTGTTCCCTATATCTGTGAGTCTGCTTCCTTTTTCCTGCTATATTTTTTAGATTCTGAAATCATACAGTATTTGTCTTTATCTGTCTGGGCTTCTTTTCACTTAGCATGTGTGTGTGTGCTTAGTCGCTCAGTTGTGTCCGACTCTTTGCAGCATGGACTGTAGCCCACCAGGCTCCTCTGTCCATGGGATTCTCCAGGCAAGAATCCTGGAGTGCGTTGCCATGCCCTCCTCCAGGGGATCTTCCTAACCCAGGGATCAAACCCCTGTCTCCCGTGTTGCAGACAGATTCTTTACCATCTAAGACACCAGGGGATAATGCCTTCCATATCCAATGTCCATCCATATTGCTGCAGATGGCAAAATTTTTGTTCTTTCTTATGACTGAATAGTTTTCCGTAATGTGTGTATATGTATATACATACATATATGCACATATATCTCTGTATATAAATATATATACACACATATATGTGTGTATATTTTATGACTGAGTAGTGTTCCAGTGTGTGTGTGTATGTGACCTAAATGTGAGACTAAATAAAAACTCATAGAGAAAAACATAGGCAGAACACTCTTTGTAATAAGTCACAGCATTATTTTTTTTTTGGATCCATCTGCCTATAGCAAAAAAAAGCAAAAATAAACAAATGAGACCTAATTAAACTTAAATGCTTTTGCACAGTAAAGGAAACCATTGAAAAATAGAAAAACAACCTGGTGAATGGGAGACAGTGGTTTCAAATGATATGACTGCCAAGGAATTAATATCCAACATATACAAACAGCTCATAAAACTCAACATCAAAAAAGCAGGCAGCATGATTGAACAATGGGCAGAAGAACTAAAAGGACATTTTTCAAAAGAGGAGATACAGATGGTCAACAGACATATGAAAAGATGCTCAATGTTACTGATTATCAGGGAAATGCAAATAAAAACTACAATGAGATATTATCTCATACCTGTTAGAATGGCTCTCATCAAAAAGAGCACAAATAGCAAATGTTGGCAAAGATGTGAGCAAATGTTGGCAAAGATGTGGCGAAAAGGGCAACCTTGTTTACTATTAAGTATGTTCGTGCAGCCACTGTGGAAAACAATATAGAGGTTTCTCAAAAATAAAACTAAAAATAGAACTTCCATATGACCCAATAATTCCATTCCTGAGTTTATATCCCTCCAATGTCTTTTAATTAAACTATCCAAATTTCCTGGATTACAAAATAGTTAAAAAGGAAGAAAATACAGATCCTTACAACAGGTTTTTGGCAGTAGTAGCCCCCAAACACTAATTCCTTGTTGAAACCAACATCTGGATTTGGCTATCTTCAATGTAGAACCCCTAGTTTAGATGGAATTCACCACTGTTCACATCTCAGTGGCCCTTAAAACTATGTTTTTTCTTTTGACCTCAAAATCCACATAACAGCATATTATACTCAAAAAGGTTTCCCTCACTTGAGCCATGTGGCTCATCACATCCCTAGTAACAATCAGTTGCATGCTGGAACTTTATTTTGAACTTGGTTATATGTAAATTGGCTTCTAGGAGCCCTAAAATAGGAGTACATGAGGTTTCCCGCTCTCAGTCTAAACTAGTACCAAGACCCTATCACAAAGAACTTAGCAAAACTTTCCCAACCCTTGGAAGGAAGCCAATCATCTGGAAAATAATCTCCAGATACAGTAGCTGACTATATTCATGATTCTGTATTTGATGATACGACCCACCATGAATCAGAAATATTCACACAAAAATATATTTAAAAGAAGTTCCAAATAAGCAAAACTTGAATTTACTGTGCACCAACCAGCAACTATTTCCATAGCACTTACTGTGTACTTAAAGCTATTTACATGGTATTAGGTTGAAAATAATCTGAGGATGACAAAGTGTAATGGAGGATGTGTGAGTTACAGGTATACAGTAGGACCTTGAACAACTTAGGGGCTGGGGCACAGACCCCGAGCACAGTGAAAAATCCCAATATAACTTTACAGTCAGTTCCAATAAAGTATTTCCACATATAATATCATCAAATTAAAGAAATAAAGACATTTGGGCCATCAATCTGGTTGTACTATCCTTACACATTCTAAGATACAGGAAATGAACATTCATTGCTTTAATTTATGTCCTGTTGTATCCAACACATTGTGCCATATCAATAGTTAGAAGGAGAACTGAACGCCGAGCACAGAATGGGCTATAAATTCTTGTGTATTGACTAAATTGTTTTAGTAAAGTATAATATGTAATTCTGGAAATGACTTGCCAATGGATATCCCAAAATATACCGTGGTATTAGAAGTTATTTGAAAATATATTTATAGGAGAGCATGGGCTTCCCTGGTGGCTCAGACAGTAAAGAATCCGCCTACAATGCAGGAGGCCTGGGTTCGGCCCCTGGGTTGGGAAGATCCCCTGGAGGAGGGCATGGCAACCCACTCCAGTATTCTTGCCTGGAGAGTACCATGGACAGAGGGACCTGGCGGGCTGCAGTCCATGGGTCGCAGAGTCGGACATGACTGAGCAGCTAAGCACAGCACACCATTTTATTGAGTGCAATAGTAATTCAAATTTTATAAGGAGTTGCTATTGGATCTCCTTATAGCAAATAAAGAAGTCTTCTTTTGCATTTGAGACCACTGTTTACTGTTAGTTGAACTTGGTTTTCCAATGTATTCTGCTTAGCAACAGGTTGCCAGGCCAGCGTGAAGAGCTCTTCCCGTGGCTGTAGAGGTTGCAGTGGAGAGTTACCATCTCGTTATGACAGCTGTTCCAATACCAGTGGTCATGAAATTAATGTTGTAGAAACTACAAGTGGTAACACATGCTGCTACAAACCTGGAAAAGAGACTATCATCATGAAAGCTTCGCAAAGAGTCGGACACAACTGAGCAACTTCACTTTCACTTTCTTTCATGAAAGAAAGGGCAATATTTCATTTATGGTCATTTAATGATGATAGAACACATTTGCACTAAAAAAAAAATCTGTGTGGAGACAGAAATCTAATGTAGTAGGTGTACCCAAGTAGTTCAGGAAAGAAACAACTTGTTAGTGAATAAGATGATCTTTGCTTCAGAAGTATCTTTGAAAGGTAACCCATATATGTGGAATCTAGAAAAAAATGGTATAAATGATCTTCTTTGCAAAGCAGAAATAGAGACACAGATGTAGAGAACAAATGTACAGATAGATACCAAGGGGGAAAAGGGGTTAGAATGAATTGGGATTGACATATATACACTGTTGATACTGTATATAAAATAGATACCTAATGAGAGCCTGCTGTAGAGCACAGGGGACTCTACTCAATGCTCTTTGGTGACCTAAATGGGAAGGAAATCCAGAAAAGAGAAGATATATGTAAAAATATTGCTGATTCACTTTGCTGTACAGCAGAAACTAACACAACATTTTAAAGCAACTATACTCCAATAAAAATTAATTAAAAAGTAAAAATAAAGTGTACTTTGGACCCAATAAAATTTTCTTGATGCCGTTTCTTAACATCTAACATGGGAAAAATTAGAATAACCTGTGCTTGCTTTCAGAACTGAGTTTAAGAATCGATATAGATGTATGTTGAAGTGTAAAATGTACAGTTGACTTGTTTATAATGCACAGCTTGGCATTGTGAGGACAGGCCAGTGTGAGGCTGATGTTTCCTTAATCAACTCACTCTCACACTGTCAAAGAGAAAAGCTCTCCTTAGGGTGCAATGACTAATACCCCACCTCTGGTTTGCTAATCATGGCTATTATGACATGTCCCTTTTTAATTAGGTCTTTAGAAAGTATTGTAGGCCTTGTAATTATTATAATCAAAAATAAGAGATAATGACTTAAGCACTTTCTGTCCTAGATGAGACTGAGAACCTTATTAAAATAAACTTGGATCATAAACAGCCATAATGATAATTTATGATTTTAAATATGCAGGAGTCCTGTTAATTGAGGGAAGGAAAAGAATAGTAGAAAATATGATTTCCTAGGATTGGAAAATGACTGTAAAAATTAATGTGGATCAATTGGGCTCTTCTGACATTTAAAAAAGACATTTGATAGATGTTCAAATAGCAGGAAAGCATTTTGCTTTCAACTTCTGTATATGTGAAGACCTTCCATTTTATGTTTAAATTGTTTCAGAAGAATTATGATATCTTCAGCTTGACTGATAAATCGGGGAAAATGTATATCAAAGTTTGAATCCTTTACTTCCTGGAACACGGAGCTCATTGTTTCTTTTTAAGTGTTTGTACCTCCTTTGAGTGTTAGTTGGTTAGCCTCAAGTAGTTCTCAGGAGAATTTTATAGTTAAAATTGTCAGAAAATTGGAGCCAAGAAGTCACACGCATGTTGAAGTGGTAATGAAGCACTTTGGTTTTATGAAAATGTTTATAGTCACAGGCCAGCAACATTGCGAGTGAAGGAGTTTAATGATGGTAGAACCGGTCAGAGAGGAGCAGGATGCCAAGACCACACTTTTATAGCATCTCTGTATACCTAACCCACTGAGCGTCCAACCTCAAATACAGCTCGTTATCGCTACTGAAACACACTTGGCAGTGCCTAGGCACAGGCCATTCCTAACAAGACAGGCTTTCCCACTTCCTTCCATTTGAAAATGTTCTTTTCCAACCCGCACGTTGGGAAATTTAATTAACTCTGTATATCCCGTCTCTGTCGTGATTACTATATAGAACATCTGTGATCTTCAGCCCTGACTCCTAATTAGAAAAATAGGTTTTTTCCTGTCATTGGCATTAGTTGAAGAAGTAGTAGTGTTCCTCATAACCTCTTCTTCTCCCTAATCCAGGTGCCAGTACAAACAGGCCCACATGGCCTCTGAGTAGAAGAATCTAAATATTCACAGAATGTGGGACTTCCCTGGTGGTCCAGTGGCTAATACTCAGCACTCCCAATACAGGGAGCCCGGGTTCAATCCCTGGTCAGGGGACTAGATCCCACATGCCACAGCTTTAAAAAGATAAATGGATACAGATTCTCTGACCCAGCTCCTTGCCACGTCTCCAGCCTCACCCTCTGCCTCTCTCCCCGCTGCTGACTTCATGTCACACGAGTCAGCATGGTGAGCTTTCCCCACCCCAAGACTGATGAATCTCTCTGTAAAGGGTTTTCCCCAGTTGTCTGGATTTCTGTTCAGCTTCTCAAAATGAATTCCCCTGATTATTCTTTTCAAGACACCCTCCTCCCAATATGCTCAGTCTTACCTACCTCTGTATTTAGCCCTGACGCTAATCACACCGTTGCTATTTTATTTGCTTATTGTTTGTCTGTCCCCCAGTGGAATGTAAGCTTCCTGAGGGCAGGGGCCTCCTTAGCCTTTTCTCTTTGAGAGCCTCAGAATCTAGCCGAATGCCTGGTCCACTGTATGTACCTGCTAACATTTTGACTGAGCTTTTATTATGCTATTGTTTGAAACATAGTAAAAAGCCCTGGTTAATCCATACTAGAGAGTATTCTCTCAAGGAAGTTTTCACATCAGTCTTAGAATTGGGAAGCAGATTGAATTATGCTGGTAGGGCATGAGGGGTGTCAGGGAGGAATGGCATAATTAGACCTCAGAAGGCCAGATTCTGTTACTAGTTACATGTGGTATCGGAACAGAACATGTTAGCAATGCAGAAAGTAAGTGGCCATCTGCTCTGTTATCTGTGATCTTTTAAGAAGGGTAGCTCTTTAATTTCAAAAAGCAACAACAGGGAGACAAATAGTTTTTCGAGGCAGAAGCCCAGTGTGTCTCCCTTTGCCTGGAAAAGCAATAAAGCTGTATCCTTTTCTGCTTCACTGCCCCGCCAAAAAACAAACAAACAAAAATGTATAGCACCATTGTACTTACTGGAAACGGAACAACAGTGCTTCCCTAATTTATGTATTTGTGTCCTAAATTTCTGGAGAAGGCAATGGCAGCCCATTCCAGTACTGTTGCCTGGAAAATCCCATGGATGGAGGAGCCTGGTAGGCTGCAGTCCATAGGGTCTCTAAGAGTCGGACACGACTTCACTTTCACTTTCACTTTCCACTTTCATGCATTGGAGAAGGAAATGGCAACCCACTCCAGTGTTCTTGCCTGGAGAGTCCCATGGGCGGAGAAGCCTGGTAGGCTGCAGTCCATGGGGTTGCACAGAGTCGGACACAACTGAAGCGACTTAGCAGCAGCAGTCCTAAATTTCTCGTCCTTCATTTGCAGCTGTCTGCTGGAGGCTTCTGCAATAGATTTAAGAATCTAGCATCTACATTCCACCGTGGTCAAAGCTGAACCCGTGCATTTCTGTTCCTGGCCATCCATTCTCCCTGCTGTATCCTCCATTGCTGTTAGTAACTGTTCTCCGCCCAGTCTCTCCCTCTGGAGACATCAGCTTCATCTTCCCACTAACCCCCTCCATCCAAATAGCTACCAGTTCTGTGGTTATTTTCTCAAAGCTCTTACTTCCCGAGTCCTCCTCAGCTGGACTCCTCGAGAGCGTTCTCCCCTGCCCACTGGTCACCCCAAACCTATCTGTCCTTCATACTTCTGCCAGCTCATACCTGTTGAAATGCAACCAGTCTTGCCACTCTTCTGCTTAAAGCTTTTCCACACAGCTCTGTACCACTGGTCGAATAAGGGCAAACTCCTCAGTCTGTAATACAAGCTCCTTCCTAATGTATCCCAAGCCTGTATTCTGCCCCCTTAGTGACGGTACCACTTGAGGTTGGGTGTAGACAGATGTACAGGCAGACCTTGGAGATACGATGGGTTGGGTTCCAGACTGCCACAGTAAAGCAAGCATCATGACAAAGGGAACCACACAATTTTTTTGTTCCCCGGTGTATATAAGTTGTTTGTACTAGACTGTAGTCTCAAGTGTGCAATAGCACTATCCAAAAAAAGTGTGCATACCTTAATTTAAAAAATGCTTTATTGCTAAAAATGCTATCATCTGAGCCTTCAGCCAGTTGTTAACTTTTTGCAGTAGTAATATCAGAGATCACTGACCGTAGATCACCATGACAAATATAATAATTACAAAAAGATTGGAAATATTGTGAGAACGACTGGCCTGTGACATAAATGCTGTTGGAAAATGACGCTGATAGGCTTGCGGCCACAACCTTCAATTTGTGAAAAAAGTGCGATAAAACGAGCTCTGCCTGTATCTATTTCTTACTGGGAATGGAGGCCCCTCCCTGAGAATCTAGGGCAAGACGAGGGCTTAAAGCACTTTCTGCCTGTGCTGGAGGAAGGAACAGCGTTACTCGTCATTGCTTTCTAAGTAGAACTGCTTATTTTTTCACAGGAGAGATGAGGGGGGAACCACAGAATCAGAGCTTCTCTCCTTTCCAAAGAGCAGGTACTTCAAAGGTGTTCTCAAAAGAAACGTGAGGCTGGATCTTACTTTGTGGCTTTTCTAAAGGGCTTTGTGTCCATTTCATGCACGAAACATCTGTAGCTTTTATTAGTTCCTGCGTGTGTGGACACAATGGAAAAGGATGCTAGGCACGTAGCCTTTGCTGAAAGGGCACCTGTTCAGGGCATATTCCCTTATTAGTACTTTTATTCTTTTTTATTGAGATACAGCACATTTACAGTGTTGTGTTAATTTTAGGCGTACAACAAAGTGATTCAGTTATCACTTCCAATTTTTTCCCATTATAGGTTATTACAAGATATTGTATATAGTTCCCTGTGCTAAACACATGACCTTGTTGTTTGTCTGTTTTATATACAGTAGTGTGTATCTGGTAATCCCGAACTCCTAATGTATCTCTCCCCCACCTCCCAGTATCCCTCTGATCCCTGGATCTGGCAAATCCACTAGAGAAGGAAATGGCAACCCACTCCAGTATTCTTGCCTGGGAAATCTCATGGACAGAGGAGCCTGGCGGGCTACAGCCCATGGGGACTCAAAGAGTCAGACACATCTTAGTGACTAAACAGCAAAAACAACCAGGAGGGTGGGGAATTTTGTCTGTTTTATTCCCAGCAATAACTTCATGGTCTGGAACAGACTCACTGGAACCTAGAACCCACTCAAATATGTTAAAAGACTAAGGATCATGCATTGTCAACTTTCTATCCCAAATGCTGCTGCTGCTGCTAAGTCGCTTTAGTCGTGTCTGACTCTGTGCGACCCCATAGACGGCAGCCCACCAGGGTCCCCCGTCCCTGGGATTCTCCAGGCAAGAACACTGGAGTGGGTTGCCATTTCCTCCTCCAATGCATGAAAGTGAAAAGTGAAAGTTAAGTCATACAGTTGTGTCCGACTCTTCGCAACCCCATGGACTGCAGCCTACCAGGCTCCTCTGCCTTGGGATTTTCCAGGCAAGAATACTGGAGTGGGGTGCCATTGCCTTCTCCATCTATCCCAAATACACACAATCAAATCTTTGGATATGAGGAATTTCCTCATTCAGAGTTTTCTGGCATAATGTCTAGTTAACCAAGATTTTGTTTCATGTATCAAGATTTTTAAATGACTCTGAAACTTTTTAATCACCTTAGGTGCTTCTCTTTAGTCCGGCTTGGTTCATGAAGCCGTCAGGAAAAGAATCTGCTTTTGATTATATATGGCTTTTCTTGCCTCCAAGATAGTCATTTAAAAAAGCAATTTTGTCTCTTACAATAATTATATTCCAGCCTTAGTATTTCTTAAGTCTTGCTAGAATATCATTTTTTCCCTTTCCACATATTTTTATGATTAAAGTTAAGACAGCAAGTATACTAAATACTTTAGGCTATGTCAAAAATCTAAGAACATTTTTCAACAGAGCCCTAATCACATTATCTCACCAGCAAAATTAACAATATTTTTAAAATATCATCAGATAGTCAGATTTTTTTATAAACCCGAGAACTGGTTTTCTCTGCATGTTTTTCCACACCAGATCCCAGGCAAGACCAGATCTAGCCTCTTACATCCTTAACTCTTAGGATTCAGAACAGCCCTTTTAATATCATGACACCAAGTTAACAAAGAAACTGTACCAGTTTTCTTAGAAATAGCCTATCCTCTGATTTGTCTTATGTCCTTGAGGTTCTATTTAGATTGTTTCTGTGTTCCTGGAATATTTTTCTTATTATGAGTATGTATTGAGAAAATGAAGAAACGATAAATTGTATTTCAGATGTTCTAAATGAGTGCTGCTAGTTACATCAGATCTTGCTTTAATGCTTCTCTTATCTCATTGCTGTTCTTGTGTTTTAGACACTCACTAGATTAAACAGGGCAGCCTTTAAAAGTTGGTATGAGGCAAAGTTGCTTTTATGCTAAGCTATCATTATTATAATTTTCCTTCAATTTTCTTTCATTCCTAGCATCCTACAGTGAATACCATTTGTTTTCTGAATTGCAAGAATTTTAGTAACTAACACACCCATAAATTTAACACTGGATTCTATTCATATTAGTAGACCATGGGGTGATATTCTGAAAATACAGTCTGTCACATAGGGTTTTTGAACTTTGTTTGTGTTCAATTATTCAGTCATGTTCGACACTTTGCGACCCTGTGGATTGCAGCACACCAGGCTTCCCTTTCCTTTACTATCTCCCAGAGTGCTCAAACTCATGTCCATTGAGTCAGTGAGGCTATCTAAACATCTCCTCCTCTGCTGCCCCATTCTCTTGCCCTCAATGTTTCCCAGCATCAGGGTGTTTTCCAGTGAAGCAGCTCTTCACATCAGGTGGCCCAAGTATTGAAGCTTCAGCATCAATCCTTCCAATGAACACCCAGAACTGATTTCCTGTAGGATGGACTGGTTGGATCTCCTTGCAGTCCAAGAGACTCTCAAGAGTCTTCTCCAGCACCACAGTTCAAAAGCATCAATTCTTCAGTGCTCAGCCTTCTTTATGGTCCAGCTCTCACATCCGTAATGACTACTGGAAAAACCTTAGCTTTGACTAGACAGACCTTGGTCGGCAAAGTGATGTCTCTGCTTTTTAATATGCTGCCTAGGTTTGTCATAGCTTTTTTTTCCAAGGAGCAAGCATCTTTTAATTTCGTGTTAGTAGTCACTGTCTGCAATGATTTTGGAGCCCAGGAAAATAAAATCTGTCACTGTTTCCACTTTTTCCCCATCTATTTGCCATGAAGTGATGAGACCAGATGCTATGATCTTCGTGTTTTGAATGTTGTGTTTTAAGCCAGCTTTTCCACTCTTCTCTTTCACTTTCATCAAGAGGTTCTTTAGTTCCCCTTCGCTTTCTGCCATTAAAGTGGTATCATCTGCATATCTGAGATTGTTGATATTTCTCTTGGCATTCTTGATTTCAACTTGTGAGTCATCCAGCTCAGCATTTCACATGATGTACTCTGCATATAAATTAAATAAGCAGGGTGACAATATACAGCCTTCACGTGCTCCTTCCCCAGTTTTGAACCAGTCCGTTATTCCATCTCGAGTTGTAACTGTTGTTTCTTGTCCTGCATGCAGGCTTCTCAGGAGACAGGTAAGGTGGTTTTCTGAACTTTAAAGATTAAATAATTTTGTATTCCCCTCTCTTAAGATCTTTTCTAGGACTGCCTAACATCTGACTCTTTTGTTTTCTAATAAAGAAAATCAAACTGTGCATGTAGTCATCAGCGATTACATTGATTTTGAGTGTTTTGAAGGAATATTTCTGTGGGATTTAGTCGTGCATCATTCATTCATTCACACACCTGGATCAGGTGTGGTGCCAAGCACTGTGCATGTGGTCTTGCCTTCATTTCTCTCTTACATGGTGTTTGTTGTAGGTCAGGTGCTCTTCTAAGTACTTTGCAAATTTTAACCCATATGTTTTCCATCATACCCCTGTGAAGCTTCCTGTTACAAGTTTGCCATTTACAGATGAGGAGAAGGAGGCCCTGAGAACTTTAATAATTGGCTCATGGTCACAGACCTGAGATTCAGAAGCAGGCAGTTGGGTCCCATACTTCATACTTTTATGCATTGTACCATACTGAAGAGCCCAGCCTCCTGGGACCCTGCATGCTGCCCTCTCTGAAGGAGGCTGGAGGCAGAGATCACTGTGGTTTCTGCTGTATTAATAGAATTTTGGAACTTGGCCTTCCTAAAGCCCATGAGGACTCTAACGTTATTTCCTCATGTCTCTTGTGCCTTCAGATCAGGACACAGCCTCCCATGCTTCCCATCCCCTCCTTACCCCCAACCCACCATCCGTGCCAGGGGGTGGCAGTATTTCTGTGAAGAGCCAAATAATATTTGAGGCTCTGCAGGCCATATACAGTCTCTGTCACATATTTTTCTTGAGTTTGTTTTTTTTTTCCCATTCATCTTCAGTTCAGTTCAGTTCAGTCGCTCAGTCGTGTCCAACTCTTTATGACCCCATGAATTGCAGCACGCCACGCCTCCCTGTCCATCACCAACTCCTAGAGTTCACCCAAACTCATGTCCATCGAGTCGGTGATGCCATCCAGCCATCTCATCCTCTGTCATCCCCTTCTCCTCCTGCCCCCAATCCCTCCCAGCACCAGAGTCTTTTCCAATGAGTCAACTCTTCACATGAGGTGGCCAAAGTACTGGAGTTTCAGCTTTAGCATCAGTCCTTCCAAAGAACACCCAGGACTGATTTCCTTTAGAATGGACCGGTTGGATCTCTTTGCAGTCCAAGGGACTCTCAAGAGTCTTCTCCAACACCACAGTTCAAAAGCATCAATTCTTCGGCATTCAGCTTTCTTCACAGTCCAACTTTCACATCCATACATGACCACTGGAAAAACCATAGCCTTGACTAGACGGACCTTTGTTGGCAAAGTAATGTCTCTGCTTTTGAATATGCTATCTAGGTTGGTCATAACTTTCCTTCCAAGGAGTAAGCATCTTTTAATTTCATGGCTGCAGTCACCATCTGCAGTGATTTTGGAGCCCCCAAAAATAAAGTCTGACACTCTTTCCACTGTTTCCCCATCTATTTCCCATGAAGTGATGGGACCAGATGCCATGATCTTAGTTTTCTGAATGTTGAGCTTTAAGCCAACTTTCTCACACTCCTCTTTCACTTTCATCAAGAGGCTCTTTAATTCTTCTTCACTTTCTGCCATAAGGGTGGTGTCATCTGCATATCTGAGGTTATTGATATTTCTCCCGGCAATCTTGATTCCAGCTTGGGCTTCTTCCAGCCCAGCATTTCTCATGTTGTACTCTGCATATAAGTTAAATAAGCAGGGTGACAATATACAGCCTTGACGTACTCCTTTTCCTATTTGGAACCAGTCTTACAACACTTAAAAAATTTGACAATCACCCTTAGCCCACAAGGTGCACAGGAACAAGTCATGAGCTGCCCCCTGCTCCACGTTGTTGCTGTTCGTCCTTCTTTGAGCGCCCTTTGTGTTCTCTTCAGCTGATCATGTTTCAGGCGCTCAGGTTCTCCTCTCCCCCTGCTACAGGGCCTTTGCACTGCTCTTCCCATTCCACCTTGTGGGGAAGCTGTCTTTAGTCCTTGGAGTTCATTAACTTTGAGCTTTATTTTTGTCACATTTCAGTTCTCTTCCCTGTAGATGCCTTATCATGCACCCCCAGACCTGCTCAGCTCATTTTGGGCCTCCTAGCCCTCCATAATTGTTATCACAGTAGTAATTTTACGTTTCTACAGGTGATGATATCATTGTGCTTTGGGCTATTCAGTTCAGTTCAGTTCAGTTGCTCAGTTGTGTCCCATTCTTTGCGACCCAATGAACCAGGCCTCCTTGTCTGTCACCAACTCCCGGAGTTTACCCAAACCCATGTCCATCAAGTCTGTGATGCCATCCAACCATCTCATCCTCTGTCGTCCCCTTCTCCTCCTGCCCTCAATCTTTCCCAACATCAGGGTCATTTCAAATGAGTCACCTCTTCGCATTAGGTGGCCAAAATATTGGAGCTTCAGCTTCAACATCGGTCCTTCCAATGGACACCCAGGCCTGATCCTTTAGGATGGACTGGTTTGTCCCCGTGAATTACCTTGTGCCCCCCCATATTTCTAGCTTCCACCACAATGTCCATAACCAGACTCCTGGCTTCCATTCCTGTCTCTCTCTTGCCTGCTCTCCACCCTGCAACCAGAGTCATTTTTAAAACAAATCAGATTTGGTCATTCCCATCGAGTATAAATAAACGTGCTATTTCTTATAACCAACACAGCCTTGCTGGGTCACCCCCCACCTGTCTGTCTCCACCCCACAATGTACACTTCTCCCCCAGCCTCAGTCTTCCCACCCCCACCTCCACAAGTTCACTGGCTCTTTGTTGTGGGTTTTGTTTTTTTTTCCTTGGTTGTGCTAATGCTCACCCCCATGCCAGGGTGTTCGCACATGCGCTTACTCCTGTCTTAACTGTACTCCCACCTTGACTCTTTCAGCGTTCCAAGTCTCATGCCCACGACCTTTTCCCCATGACCATGCCCTGTCCATCCTATTGGAGAAGCTGCCCCTATCCCCCACCACACACACATCTTTTGTAGTCACTGGTTAACACACTTGCCTTTCCTTTCTACTGCAGTTTTTGCATAGTTATTTATTTGCCCATATTGTGCCTTCCCTACTAAAACATGTTCCAAGAAAGCGGAGGCTCTGTCACGTTCACTCATGGCACCCCTGGTGCCTGCCACAGCACCTGGCACTTGGTAAAAGCACAGTCAGTGTTGCTGATTGAACCACTGATGTGTGGCTTTGAGACGCACATAGTGGGATGATTGGATGAATGGGTGAATTATGCGTTACCCCCCTTTTTTTGCTCATTATCAATTGGTGCACATCCCTCTCAACTCAAATACTCAACTGTTCACTGACTACAGAAAAAAATATATATGGATACCTGGTCTCTGCAGTTGAGCATCTATCACTGTTAAAACTCAGAGCCCGTGGAAAATTCTGGTGTAGCCAGGCTGATGGACTTGTTATTCCTGGCTGTTCATTATCAGGATATTCCTACCTCATAATCACACCCACTTTTCATGTCCTACCAGCCCTGACACCTCTAGCTCACAAGAATTACTTTCCCATGGACTTTGTAATGCATTCAGTGCATGGAACATCTACTATGCAGTAAGTAGTATGGATTCTCTCGCCCAGAATAGAGATTCATTAAATGTGTAAGTGTTCATGCATCCTAGTTTAGGTTAAGGTTATGACCTCTCTAACTCACCCTTAACGCCTGAGTCATGAGTTTTGGGTGTCTCAATTTGGTCTTTATCTTCCTAAACCAGGAATCTATGACCGGGGGTCCAGAGGAAGCTAGTGAACAATCTGTAAGGAATGCCTTTAGCTGCAAGTAACAGAAACCCAGTCATGGATGTTGGGAGCACTGGGCTGGTGTGGTGATACACAGAGCCCTCCTTTTTGTATCTTTCCCCCTCACCATCTTAATTAGCTTCTGCATCCTAATGTTCATCACCTAAAAGTTGACAGATGCCTGTTGCCCCACCAGTTAAAGTAGAAGAGCAGGGGGTAAAGGAACAAAAGAGCTCTGACCGTCAGTAGGAATCTGATCATCTAGAAAGTAAAAACTTTCCTGAAAGCCCCACCTAGAAGTTCAAGTAGCTGTCCCCTGGCATCAGATTATCCAGCAATATCTTGGTCACCTTGCTTTCCCTGTCCACAAAGCCATGGAGAATTTGGTTTCTTACTTTCTCTGGTCAAAAAATGGATGAGGGAAGGAGTTAAGAATGGCTTTAGCATAGCATACAAACAGTTCCTGCTACAGGGCATTTTTCAGGAAAGGTTAGTCAGATTCTCAGAGATCGTTTCATTGACAAGTTAATAATACCCACTACCTAAGGAATGGGGGGCTTCCCTCATAGCTCAGTTGGTAAAGAATCTTTCTGCAATGCAAGAGACCTGAGTTTGATTCCTGGGTTGGGAAGATCCCCTGGAGAAGGAAATGGCAACCCACTCCAGTATTCTTGCCTGGAAAATCCCATGGACAGAGGAGCCTGGCAGGCTACAGTCCATGGGATTGCAAGAGTCGGACACGACTTAGCGACTAAACCACCACCACCTAAGAAATGCCATCAAAGCAACTATACTGAAACTCAATAGACTGCTCAAGAGAAATCTGTGGGGGTCAGTTTTAGATATTACCTATAGATAACAGAGAGTCTAACTGTGTATTAAAAGTAAGTAATTTTTTTTATTAATCATCAACATATGATGGATTGAATCCTATGAGCATCAAATTTACTTACAAAATATCTAAACTGATGAATTAATTTAGAGAATTAGTAACTTAACTAATTCAATGAGGCCAAATTTATATGTATTATAATCTTCTGTGTTTTAATGTGTTCAGCTCCTTATAATTTTTGCTCATAGGGGGTTGGGAGCTTAAAGTGGAGGTATATTTTTTCCAATTTGTAGGCCCTGAAAATAACAGTTTTATTATTAACAAGCTGTTATCCTAGACCAGCTGTGAGAGTATTTAAGAAGAGTAGCCGTGTCCTCTCCTTTTTAATCCTTTTTGCTGAACTGATGGATCAGATGGTAAAGAATCCACCTGCAATGTGGGAGACCTGGGTTCGGTCCCTAGGTTGGGAAGATCCCCTCGAGAAGGGAAAGGCTGCCCACTCCAGTGTTCTTGCCTAGAGAATCCCTATAGACAGAGGAGCCTGGTGGGCTACAGTCCGTGGGGTTGCAAAGAGTCTGCTATGATTGAGAGACTAAGCACAGAACACGCATTGTACATAGGGGCTTCCCAGGTGGCTCAGTGGTGAAGAATCCACCTGCCAGTGCTGGAGACGTGGGTTTGATCAGTGGTTCGGGAAGATCCCCTGGAGTAAGAAATGACACCCCCCTCCAATATTCTTGCCTGGAGCATCCCATGGACGGAGGAGCCTGGCAGGCTGCAGTCTATGGGGTTGCAAAGACTCAGACACGACTGAAGCAACTCAACATGCACAGTGTACACAGAGAGAAGCGCAGCTAACACAGGCATTACAGCCTGTGATGGATTTTCAAAACAGGACATGCCCAGATCAAAGCACAGCCTTGCGGACTCCCAGAAGCCCCCCTCTGCTTCCTCCCAGTCATAAACTTCCCCTCGCCAAAGTCTGACGGCTCCTCTGAGTTCTAACATTGGTTAGGAGTAACTGTTTTCATAGTTTATATAAATAGAATCATTTATATGAAGTGTGTCTTGTATCTTATGTTTGGCTTCTAATGGTGCCTTTTAGATGGGGGAAGAGAGTGGCTTTTTCTTACTTAGCTGTCCCCCCTCTTGAAACATTTACTCAGAACCGTGAATAATAAGTTTCCTACTTTCTCACATTTTCTGGCAACTTCTAATTTTCCTAATTTAGCAGCCATAATTTCAGGGACTGCTTCCCTCGGGGACAAAGGTATCCAGCCATCATACCTTCCAGGCTAAACAGGCAGTGCTAAGACCTGGGCTGGAATGAGTGGGAAAGGAATGTCGGTTTACCTTTTTGAAAACTTTGCTTTCTCTCACTCTCCCCTTACCCTGGGAGACTCTTTTCTTCCCCTTTCTCAATGAGCACAGAAGTGTCTGAGTGTCTTCCTGCTGAGACTTGCCCTTCCGGCCCCCAGTGGGTCCTTACATTCTGGGAACTGCCAGCGGCTCTGTTTCCACTCTTCCCTCATCAGTGCTGTAGTTCAGGTCTCCTGATTGTCAATTCACAAAAACCCTGGGAATCAACTTTCTCTCTGCCATTTCCGCTCCTTTGTCCTGCAGAATGCAGGGAGAGAAAAGTTATCAGTCTTAATGGAGAAGATGAAAGAATAACTGGGACGACCCAGAGGGGTGGAATGGGGAGGGAGGAGGGAGGAGGGTTCAGGATGGGGAACACATGTATACCTGTGGCGGATTCATTTTGATATTTGGCAAAACTAATACAATTATGTAAAGTTTAAAAATAAAATTAAAAAAAAAAGTAAAAAAAAAAAAAAAGAATAAATACAGCTTTCTTAGAGAATGCAAATGGTGAACTGTTTTGCATGACTTAAACAAAAATCAACTGAAACCAGTAAGTGAATCAGAATCTTTTCTTGTCTTGAGGGAGTCTTACGGAGCCCACTGTGATGAGTGCCATCTATCAAGGTCAGACTTAGAAATTTGAACACCACCTTTGTGATGCAGTGTATCCTTCACCCACCTAAAGTCTTACTTCCTGACACACAAAATTGTATTCTCGGTGATTGATTTCCTCATAATAATGTCCCTGTGACCCTTCAACCTGTTTATTAAATTCAGATGCTCCTAAGATGATAAGCATTTTCAGATCATTCCCTCATGCCTTAGAATTGTTTTTATTATTGGAATTTAAAGGCTGGAAAAGCTGTGTAAATTGACAGAGGCTAAAATGTGTGAGTGAATGAATATTCCACCATGTGCTCAAAGTACTATTTTTTTGTGAGTTTACTTGTTGATAAGACATTGCTCTATGATGCTCAGCCTCACATTTCCATAAACTGGACCTTCTTGCATTTTTTTTTTGTAACTGTGGCTCACCTTGGGGACTTCGCTGGTGGTCCAGTGGCTATGACTCTGTGCTCCCAATGCAGGGGTCCTGGGTTCACTCCTTGGTCAGGGAATTAGATCCCACACGCTCCATGACAGTGAAAATGAAACTAAGTGAAAATAAAAGTCACTCAGTCATGTCCGACTCTTGCAATCCCATGGACTGTAGCCCGCCAGGCTCCTCTGTCCATGGAATTCTCCAGGCAAGAATACTGGAGTGGGTTGCCATTTCCTTCTCCAGGAGATCTTCCCAACCCAAGGATCGAACCCGGGTCTCATGTGTTGCAGGGGGATTCTTTACCATCTGAGCCACCCAGGAAGCTCCCACGCAGCCAAATAAAAAAATAAATGTAAAGCTGACTCACCTTGGTCACAGCACAGAGCAGAGTTGTCTAGTAGTTGAAGAGAAGGTGGAAAAGTTTTTTTATTTTTTTTTTTCCCTTTCTGTGTTTCCAGCTATTTATGAAAACGGCAAACAGAAGTTATCATGTTGGCGCGTTGGGCCTTTTAGGGGAAGATGCCACATCATTAAAGCATAGCTGTGTGCTACTGTTTTAATGGTGTCCAAAGACATAATTGAATTCATGGACGTCTAAATTTAATTCCAGAAATCAAAGCTATGGTAATAAGAACTGGACGTGAGTTCTCTCAGGCCAAGTAATTTAATTCCTCAGCCAGCTGAACTGTTCTGTGTCTCTGTTCCTTGTTATTATGCCAGGGAATTGCTCGGGCAGATGCAGTGATGGATGGTAGGCATGTATTTCACTCTTTTTCATGGCTGGACACATACCAGAATGCAGATCGCTTTAAACACAGCTGTTTTTATACACATGCTTTCTGTTTGGAGTTTTAAATGCAACATTCAACTCATAACAGAGATGGTTGGGGGCTTTTGGGGATGCCCTGGGGCCTGTTTTCATCATCCCACCCAGAAGCCCACTGTTGTCTTTACCCTGGATTGCATACCTGGACCCTGGCATTCCACCCGCCCTTCACACGTTGTGGTTTAAGAAGACTCATTGAATTTGATTTTTCTCCCTTGTTTTCCATGAATTTTCCACTTAATTTGGAGAACTAAGGAGTATTGGTGTATGTTTCCATGTTACTCTCTCCATTCATCCCACCCTCTCCTTTCCCGCTCTCCCCCTGTGTCCATAAGTCTGTTCTCTGTGTCTTCATATACAACACCATATGTCAAATAGAGAGCCAGTGGGAGTTTGCTGTATGACTCAGTGAACTCAAATCGGGGCTCTGTGACAACCAGGAGGAGTGGGATGGGTGGGAGGTGGGAGGGAGGTTATGGTGACTGTGACCTTGAATACAGAAGGGAGCTCAAACACAAGTCTTTCCATTCTGTTGTTTTCCTCTATTTCTTTGCATTGATCACTGAGGAAGGCTTTCTTATCTCTTCTTGCTATTCTTTGGAACTCTGCATTCAGATGCTTATATCTTTCCTTTTCTCCTTTGCTTTTCGCTTCCCTTCTATTCACAGCTATGTGTAAGGCGTCCTCAGACAGCCATTTTGTTGTTTTGCATTTCTTTTTCTTGGGGATGGTCTTGATTCCTGTCTCCTGTAAAATGTCATGAACCTCTGTCCGTAGTTCATCGGGCACTCTACCAGATCTAGTCCCTTAAATCTATTTCTTACTTCCACTGTATAGTCATAAGGGATTTGATTTAGGTCATACCTGAATGGTCTAGTGGTTTTCTACACTTTCTTCAATTTCAGTCTGAATTTGGCAATAAGGAGTTCATGATCTGACCCACAGTCAGCTTCCAGTCTTGTTTTTGCTGACTGTATAGAGTTTCTCCATCTTTGGCTGCAAAGAATATAATCAATCTGATTTCAGTGTCGACCATCTGGTGATGTCCATGTGTAGAGTCTTCTCTGGTGTTGTTGGAAGAGGGTGTTTGCTATGACCAGTACGTTCTCTTGGCAGAACTCTGTTAGCCTTTGCCCTGCTTCATTCCTTATTCCAAGGCCAAATTTGCCTGTTACTCCAGGTGTTTCTTGACTTCCTACTTTTGCATTCCAGTCTGCTATAATGAAAAAGACATCTTTTTTGGATGTTAGTCTAGAAGGTCTTGTAGGTCTTCATAGAACTGTTCAGCTTCTTTAGCGTTACTGGTTGGGGCATAGACTTGGATTACTGTGATATTGAATGGTTTGCCTTGGAAACAAACAGAGATCATTTTGTTGTTTTTGAGATTGCATCCAAGTACTGCATTTCGGACTCTTTTGTTGATCATGATGGCTACTCCATTTCTTCGAAGGGATTCCTGCCCACAGTAGTAGATAGAATGGTCATCTGAGTTAAATTCACCCATTCCAGTCCATCTTAGTTTGCCGATTCCTAGAATATCGACGTTCACTCTTGTCATCTCTTGTTTGACCACTTCCAATTTGCCAAATTACTCTTTGCAACCCCATGAACTGTAGCCTTCCAGGCTCCTCTGTCCTTGGGATTTGCCAACCAAGAATACTGGAGTGGACTGCCATTTCCTTCTCCAGGGGATCTTCCCAACCCAGGAATCGAATGCAGGTTTCCTGCATTGCAGGCAGACTTTTTACCACCTGAGCCACGAGGGTAGTCCTAAGGGTCTTTTCCAGTGAGTCGGCTCTTCACGTGAGGTGGTCAAATTATTGCAGCTTCAGCATCAGTCCTTCTAGTGAATACTCAGGGTCGATTTCCTTTAGGAATGACTGGTTTGATCTTGCGTCCAATGGACTCTCAAGAGTCTTCTCCAGCACCGCAATTCAAAAGCATCTATTTTTCAGTGCTCATCCTTCCTTATGGTCCAACTCTCACATTCCGTACATGACTACTGGAAAAACCAATTTCTTCTTCCCCTTTCATTTCCAGTGTAAACATTCAATAGTAATTTTGAACCAGTTTCCACATCCACGTATTGAATATCTACCATGCAGGCGCTTTGTGGTATTTTCACATGTTTAACAAAAAATAATGCCAATATTACAGTGAACTTTGTTTTGGTATTCCCCACCCAAACTTTTTAATAAACTTTATTGTTAAGAGCAATTTTATGTTTAGAAAAAATTTGAACAGGAAATACAGGGCCTTCCATCAGCCAATTATTAACACTTTGCTTTGGTATTGTACACTTGAACCAATATTGATACATCATTAATAAAATCCATAGTTTACTTTAGGGCTCATGTTTTGTGTTATACAGTTCTATGGGTTTTCACAAATGCATGCTTGTAAGTTGGACTATTCTATATCATCTCTGATACTGTGTATTACAGAGCAGTCTCACTGCCCCTCAGATCCCCTCTGTTCTACCTGTTCATGCCTTCCTTCCTCACCCCAGACTCCTACCAACCACTGATCTTTTTATGGTCTCCATTCAGTTCAGTTCAGCCACTCAGTCGTATCCGACTCTTTGCAACCCCATGGACTGTAGCACACCAGGCCTCTCTGTCCATCACCAACTCCTGGAATTTACTCAAACTCATGTCCAACGAGTTGGTGATGCCATCCAGCCATCTCATCCTCTGTTGTCCCCTTCTCCTCCCGCCTTCAATCTTTCTCAGCATCAGGGTCTTTTCCAAGGAGTCAGTTCTTCGCATCAGGTAGCCAAAGGATTGGAGTTTCAGCATCAATCCTTCCAATGAGCACCCAGGGCTGATCTCCTTTAGGATGGACTGGTTGGATCTCCTTTCAGTCCAAGGGACTCTCAAGAGTCTTCTCCTTCACCACAGTTTAAAAGCATCAATTCTTCGGTGCTCAGCTTTCTTTATAGTCCAACTCTCACATCCATATATCACTACTGGAAAAACCATAGCTCCATAACCATGGTCTCCATAACTTTGCCTTTTCCAGAATGTCATATAGTTGGAATCACAATATCCTCTTTTTGCAACTGTGTAAACTAAGATCTGTGTTCAGGGATTAAAAAGCTGCAGATCTACTGAGCTGGGATTCACAGTGTGACCTGCTGGCTTCAGACCCCCCGTGTGTTTTAATTCAATGCCATATTCCCTCTCAAATATCCAAAACTCCTTGTCATAGGTTTTCTTTTTGCTTGCCCGAAATGTGTTTAATGACTATTGCTATTATTTCTCCCTCCCCCTCCAGTGAAGATAAAGTCATAGAAGTGGCAGAGGAGGAAGAAGTGGCAGATGTTGAGGAAGAAGAAGCTGACGATGAGGAGGATGATGAGGATGGTGAGGAACTAGAGGAAGAGGCTGAGGAACCCTATGAAGAGGCCACGGAGAGGACCACCAGCATCGCCACCACCACCACCACCACCACGGAGTCTGTGGAAGAGGTGGTCCGAGGTAATCCACTCCTTACTTGGATTTTCTTTCTCAGGGAAAAGGAAGGCATCACACCAGGGTTTGAAATTTCTATCCAGCCTGCTGCCACTGCCTCCCAGGTGATGGGAGGTGACAAGTTGCCTATGCTTGTGGAACTCATTTTGGTTGAACAAGCATCCAACGATTCATTTCAGAAAATGTGAAATCTTGATTTTACAGACTGTTCTGTGCCTTGTATATGCTACTTGGCACGTTGTTCTGCAGAACTCCACCTAACTGGGGGCCATGTCATTTGACAAGGACCGAGTTAGGTGGCCTCCTTGGCATTTTTCTGACAGTGGGTGTTGATTATACTCGATTTTCCGTGGCCCCTTTCATCACCAAGACTATGAGCTCCTTAATGCCAAAGGCTGGATTTTACCTAGTGTGATGCAGGGTGCTTGCCTTATCGAAACTTTTCAATAAATGTTGGTTGAGTGAGTAGTTGTGATTAGATTTAATTTAATTTTAAAGCAAAAGAAGTCCACTTGGAGAACAAGACATTATTTTTTGCTGTGAAATTTCACTTGGATGACTTGTGTTGTCTATACGATAGTTTACTGGGGGAAGCGACAGTGCGTTCTTAGAGAGGTAGATCTTAGACTTTGTTTTTCTGGTTAGTTAATGCTTTTATTGGAAATGTTGTATATGGAATGAATTAGAAGACCCTTTTTTTGTCTCCCTGAAATAAAAGCAAGGTTCGGTTTACGCTAAACAATGAAAAGTAGTGAATTGTTGAGTTGCCTTTCCTAAAGAGTGTATGTTTGTTTTGCAAATAGTAAAAGATGGTCCTAAGATTAGACTGAATGAGTACAGACAGAAGTATTGTTTTAATGCATTGCAGGTACTTTTAAAGTCTGTCCACAAATGCTACAACATTATGGTCACTTTTATGAAAGTAAAATGCTTTCTGCTCCATTGTTAAATTGGAGCTTAAAATAGGCTACTCTTTTTGCTTCACATAGATTCCTAACGATCACTGTAGTATGTCGTCTTCCCGTCACTGCATTTTTTTTATAACTTTGCTGAAGTATAATTTACATATAAAATTCACTCATCTTAAGTGCAGAGGTGTATAATTCAGCAGCATTAATAAATGTACCAGATTGTGAAAACATCACAAAATCCAACCTTAGAACATTTTCATCACCCAGTCCTCACACCCCTCACTGTGAACCCTTGTTCTTACCGCCAGCCCTCAGCAGCCATTAATCTTCTTTCTGTCTCTAGAGATTGGCCTTTTCTACACTTTTAATGTAAAAAGTGGGGTCATACATGGTCTTTTGTGTCTGGCTTCTTTCACTTAACATAGTAGTTTTGAAGTTCTCCATTTCTTTAACTTGTAGCTTTTAAAAGTGAGCTTATTCTGAATTGAACACTCAGAGTTAGCTTAAAATCTATTGCAATGTCACTTATTCTCTTAAAATATACATAGAATACCAAATAGATCGCTTAACTTTGTAATTCCCTATGTAATGACAACTTCTTCAGTTTAGCACATAAGTAGATGGTCGTTTACATAAATGCGCATTTTGTTTGAAGCACTGTTTTTCAGGACGTTTTCCGTGTACCTCTTAGGACCATCTGTGCAGATCTAGCTACATGAACTTGTTAGCTTCTGTTTTCCTAGCAGGGAAAGATGGATTTTTCAGGGCTTCTTTTTCTTTTGCTCCTGATATTTGTTTGATAACACATTCTTTTCAGGTTTACACTTATCAACCTGTGAGTATACATTTAAGATAAATAGGACTGTTCATAGATACTAATCACTGATTCAGTTACAAGGGAATTTTAATCAGTTTTATTGAAGCATACCTATTAGACTTTTAAATTAACTGGAGGCCCTACAGCCTTCTACTAGTTAAAATGGCTACAGAAATATCATAAGATATATTTTAGTGTCTTTATTTCTATAATCTATGTTTCAGTGTTGTAAATTGCTTTAGTTTTGAAGGTATACTATATCTTACTTTACTTTAGAAGATATACCATGAAAAAAAAGAAAAAATAGACTCAAAGAATCCAATAAAAAATAAAGAGAGACACTTCACATGACAAAAGATATGGCTCTTAAACAATGTAATACAATTAGCAATGCGTTTCAGAAGTAAAAGTGTGAATCCCAATCTAGCAATTCAAAAATGACAAATATACATAGATATTTATTGAGCACTATTTGAAACAATGAAGATTATAAACAACCTAAAAGTTTTTAATACGATTTTGGCTAAAGAATTATTATATGCCATACTTTGGAATATTTTACAGTTATTAAACAGAATAAAGCAATTTATATGTGAACCAAAAAAAAAGATGTGTGACTACAAATTACAGCAGCTAGTATTCCGCTGTGGGACTCAAGTTCTTGTGCGCTCCACCAGGATAGCTGCTTGCATAATAATTATTGTCCACCTAATCAACATTCATTTTTGGAGTACCTTTTTTGAATAAGCCATTTTACTGGGCTCAGTGAATCAGTTATATGATGAGAACACACAGGAGAGCTGACCCTCATGGATGTGAAAGTCTAGTAGGAAACATAAGTCAAAAAAATACAGAGTCTGTGTTGTAAAAAGTATGAGCCCACAGCCTACTTCACAGTACAGAAGACTGATCAGGGATGGGTCTGTGAAAAAGATGGCATTTGAAGGCAGACTAGAAGGGCTGGTGGTGGAAGTACCAATAGCTTGTCTTGCAGCCTACTTTAGGGTCATTGAGTGAAAGTCACTCAGTTGTGTCCGACTCTTTGCGACCCTGTAGACTATACAGTCCATGGAATTCTCTAGGCCAGAATACTGGAGTGGGTAGTCTTTCCCTTCTCCAGGGGATCTTCCCAACTCAGGGATCGAACCCAGGTCTCCCACATTGCAGGCGGATTCTTTGCCAAACCAATATGGTGCCTTGAGAAGGTACATGGCATGCTTGGGAGATAAAGCCAGCCCAATTAAAGGAGAGCGAGTAAATCTTCATCAGAGGGTTATAGGAAGGTACGTTGGGACTAAAATGTGGAGACTTTTAATGCCAGGCTGGCAAATGTTGGTACTGACTGAGGGTAATCAGTTCAGGACTTACTACGTGGTGAGGATTTTTCTAGAAACAATGAAGAGATTTTTGTTTTTATACTACTGCTATTGACGGGATGGGTGAACAGTAAGTGACATAATTTATGCAGTATATGAGAGAATGACACAAAAACTCACGCCAAATTCCAGACCCAGACAGAATTCTCTTGAGATAATATGGTCTTGTTATATTCTGAATAATTCCAGTTCTTTTTGCTTCAGTTTTTCTCTAATGGCACCCCACTCCAGTACTCTTGCCTGGAAAATCCCATGGATGGATGAGCCTGGTGAGCTGCAGTCCATGGGGTCGCTAAGAGTCAGACACAACTGAGCGACTTCACTTTCACTTCTCACTTTCATGCGCTGGAGAAGGAAATGGCAACCCACTCCTGTGTTCTTGCCTGGAGAATCCCAGGGACGGGGGAGCCTGGTGGGCTGCCGTCTATGGGGTCACACAGAGTCGGACACGACTGAAGTGACTTAGCAAGAGCAAGAGCATTATTAGATATTAAATAGAAATAGAGGGCGTATACATTCCTGTATTTTTTATAGACAGACAACTACAATTGAAAGAGAACTTTAGGAAAAAAATCTCCGGGCTAAAGATTAAAAAAATAAAAGAAACTAACCTTAAAAAATAAGTTAATAATGCTGATGTCAAGAACAGCATTAATAGTGGCCTTCTTGAAGCAAATACCTGATCATTTAGAAGTACCTATTATTAACACTAGAACTAGAAAAGCCTTTAATGGGAATCTATCTATCCTTCCATTCAAGACTCCTGAAATAGACAAAAGCTGAAAGTGAAAGTGAAGTCGCTCAGTCGTGTCCGATTCTTTGCCACCCCATGAACCGTAGCCTACTAGGCTCCTCTGTCCATGGGATTTTCCAGGCAAGAGTACTAGAGTGGGTTGCTATTTCCTTCTCCAGGGGATCTTCCCAACGCAGGTCTTCTGCATTGCAGGCAGACGCTTTACCGTCTGAGCCACCAGGAAAGACAAAAGCTGTGATTCAGGCAAGTCTTTCTGGGAAAGGAGGCCTAAGAGGAGAAACAGTTAATGGTATATATTGCATCCGTGTCAGAGTTTTCTGCGTTCCCAACTAATTCTGATAAAGTAGTAGAAGATTTTGATGGTAACATTAGAGCGACCAGTTTCCTGCCATTCCCTCCACCCCATTGGTATAGGAAGTGAGTTACAGCTCTTTCCTGATGAACAATGTCAATGCTGCAACTGACTGCTAACTTTGTAAAACTCTAATAACATATAGCTGGCTCCTCTACTGACAATAAAAGTTGGAAATGACTTGCAAAGAAGAGAGATTGAAAAGAGGCTTACCATCTCGTTTCCAATGTTAATGTTTCAGTGCCCGAGAGAAAATGTGATTTACAACCATACTTAATAATGAACATTCTTCATTACCAACACATTGCTACTAGTATGAGTTTTTAATGTGCTTCATAAAAAAGCTCAATAGTTTCGTAACCCATTACAATTTGAAAGAAATAGGCAGAGGGAAGAAAAATATAGGACATTTCAACATAGTCATAAAATTTTCAGCCATATTGTATTAGAATCATTGATATCAAAGCAGAAGATGCCAGTTCTGATTCTGATTCTGATTCTGTTAACTGATTCCAAAGGAAAAAGGGACTGTTGAGAAGTGAGCACACCTATCTGACTTTAGGATCTGTTGTTTTGATCGAGTGGAATAAGCCAATACCAATTTGCACACAGCAGTAGTCCACCAGGAAATCCCTAGTGTATGTAGACACTTGCTCCTAATTTTCTGTGTTTTGGGAAGTAATTGCATTTCATAAACCCAAGACATCAGGGTACACTGTGACTCAACCTTGAATCCTAAAGTCTATGTGCTGTGTGCTCAGTCATGTCCAAGTCTTTTTGACCCCATGGACTGTCACCCTCCAGGCTTCTCTGTCTGTGAAATTTTCCAGGCAAGAAGATGAGCGAATTGCTATTTCGTATTCCAGGGCATCTCTCTGACCCAGGGATTGAATCCACGTCTGCTGCATTGGCAGGCTGATTCTTTACCACCGGGAAGCCCAAACTCTGATTAGATGTGGGTATTGTAATAAATGGCATAGTCTATGATTTAGTAGCCAGTTTTGTTCATCCAGAGTAACTCTGGTTTTCCCTGTATGTCCACTGATTGAGCAAGCACACGTTTATCACGCCTCTGCTGATGGCTCGGCATTTGCTGTTGTAGCAGGTGTGATGGGGAGCTGGCTGTTTCTGTGTCATGGCCCATCAGGCTGGAGTTTCTTGTTTGCAGGATCACCACTCTCCCTTGCCTTTAGGGCAGGGATTCTGTCTTTTAATCCTTGTAATGTGCTGAGTGGTAGAATTTTTATTTCCCGTTTAAAGCCAAGGCAAATAAACCCGAGAGAAATTTTTTAAACCTTGTCCATAATCACAAATCTGGTAAGTGGTGAAGCCAGGATTTGGGCTCAGATGGACCAGAGTATTTTTTACCACCCTAATGTTATTTTTTTTTCTTTTTCCTTTTGTTTATAAATACACACTAGTTCAAATTAACCTGTGTTCCCTTGTAAATGTTTGTTCCTTTGTTCTAGGCATGTGTTCATCTTGGTATTGTTTCACTTTGAGCATTTCCTAACTTTTAGAATGCTTATTTATATAATAATAGTATCATTTTATTTTATTTTTATATTAAACCATGGCCACAGGCTAAATATGGACTGTCACCAATTTTCTAATCAAAGGTTTTATTAGGACACTGCCAATCCCATTTGTTTACATATTATCTAGGGTTACTTTCATGTTACAGAGGCAGAGTTGAGTAGTCACAAAAGATGCCATGTGGCCTGAAAAGCTGAAAGTATTTGCTATCCAGGCCTTTATAGGAAACTTCTGATACTGATCATTAGAAATATACTAGGAAGTTTTTTTATTTCAGATATTACCATTCCAAGTTAATTTCATTAAGGTGGTTTTATTATGGGTAGAGATAGACTAATAAAGTGTTTAAAGAGAAAATTTTTTAATAATTTTATGATCTTGGGCCAGTTACCAAGATACCCTTGGTAAGTCTGTTTTTTCATGTATGTTTTATAGATGCTGTTATGATGTTGCATGTTTTTTACATGATTACTCTGGATGATCCATGCTACCCATTTACCATCTAATGCCTGGCACATTCTAAATTTTCAGTATGTTTGACAAGGAAAGGCCGCTCAAGTCAAAGCCTGGCTTTACAACCTACAGACTGTGTAAATTTGTATCAGTGAAATAATCTCTATACCTCATTGCTTCCGTCTTGGAAAATGAGATGTAATAATAGCCACCTAGTTTTAACTATTTTGTGAGGATTAAATGAAGTAATTCACAGGAAACACTCAGCACTGTTCCTGGTAGACAGTAAGTGCTCAACTAACCTAAGCTACAATCGCTGAAGGACAGAGGAGCCTGGCAGGCTGCAGTCCATGGCGTCACAAAGAGGCAGACACGACTTAGTAACTGAACAGTAACAACTATAGTTGCCCTGGTTCTGTGTATCCTTTTGATCCCCAGAGAACTAACACTTACTCCTAATTAGGAATGCCAAAGGTAACCCAACAGACTGTCTTTTTGCATTATAAAATGCATCAATGAGACCTAGCCATTTCTATTGTATAATAGAGCTGTTATTTATGGACATATATTAAGGAGAAAACAGCTTAAACTTGGCTTCTTGATTAAATTACCTTTTGTGACTATATTATATATTTAAATATCTGCAGTTCAATTTTATGTCTGGGTGAAAATTGAATCAAGATAGTTTTAAATGCCATTGCATTTCAAGGTGGAGTTTCATTTCATGAGGGTATTTTAAACCTCTTGGAAGTTCATCTATTATATGGACAGAGATACTGATAGAGGAGACAATTTAAGCATACCATACAATGATGAAGTTTAAAAGTTTGATCTAAATGTTGCTTGCCTTGGGCTAGGTGACTTAACCTCCACAGAATTAAATTACTGTTCTTCTCCCTCTGGTTACTATTAATCTATGAGAAGCATCGTGTGATTTGCTGCTGTACATTCCACCAACATAGACTAGGCACTCCTAGGGCACTGCACCAGTTCTTGAGAACACAGGGATAGGAAGAAGGTGGCTCACTCAGGTTGCTTCCAACCAGAGCTGTATACTCACTCTTCAGGAGAAACCGGCCTCTCTGACCTGACTGGGAAGAAATTTTGGCAGCCCAGGGGAAGGAAAGTGCCCAGCCTAGAGACAGAAGTTTCACCTACAGCATTGCCAAGAAGTTGTCATCTGAGTGATTGTTTTTAAAAGGAGAACAGGGATTTGCCAGTTAGTGGAGCACCAAATAGAACGTGTCCGAGAAGTACCATAAATAAAGCAGAATGGCTTATATTATTATCTTGAAAGAAAGTGAAGTTGCTCAGTCGTGTCCGTCCGACTCTTTGCGACCCCATGGACTGTAGCCTACCAGGCTCCTCTGCCCATAGGATTTTCCAGGCAAGAGTACTGGAATGGGTTGCCATTTCCTTCTCCAGGAGATCTTCCTGACCCAGGGATTGAGCCTGGGTCACCCGCATTGTAGGCAGACCCTTTACCATCTTAGTATCTTAGGTTGACCTAATTTTTATGTCTCCCGTGTTACCTGTCTGTAATGCATGTTCCACTTGCAAGGTATCCCATCATTCACTAATAGGATTCTTTTTTATTGCTTGACTTACTGCAGACATGGAAATATACTCACATACTTTTGTTGGGGTTCTCATAGCAGCACAGTAGCTCAAAATGAAAATAAAACTACCTTATGGGTTTGAAAACAGGGCAAAGGAATAATGACTGCTCCCTTTTGAGGAAGACTTTACCCTTCTCTGTTAGGACCACAGGCAGGTAAACTCCACTCCTGTTCCTGGACCAGAATGTAGCATCCTTTTCATGCCTTTGAGAGAACTAGTATCCACACAGGGCAGAGATGTGACAGATGGCAGCCTATTATTTTGTGCCCCATGGCACTGCAGCCATTGATTTTGAGGCTGTTTGATATATGCTTTGGTAAAGGCAGAGTGAAGCATGGCATTAACAAGCTTCTTTCCGTGCCATTTCATGGTCCCAATTTAGAAAACTCAATTCAATTTACTTAAAATGTGAGAAACAGAACCATATAAAAGACTGTGTGTGATGTGTTTACATATATAATTTTTTAGTAACAAATTTATTGAAATATAGGTTGCATAATGTGAAATATAGAAGTCAGTGGTTTAATATATCCACTAAGATCTTCATTGCCACATAGAAAGTTCTGTTTTTGAACTTGATTTTGCTTGAAATTTTACATGGCTAATAGTGCTTAGTTTTACCTTCTACACTTTTATTTGTGTCAAGATTCTTTAATACAGTGTTAGAAAAGGAAATAGTCAGCTGAAGGTATTCTAACACAATTATGTCTAAATTTCTTAAAAACAGAAACAAAATTTCCAGTGCATTTCAATTAAAGGCTAGAAACTAGGTTTTTAAAAAATGCTAGTCTTTCTATGTTTTTTCCAAAATCAGTTGCTGTTCAAAAAATACACAAATGTTGACAATTGTCTATATTTGCACAACACAGCATCTGCAATTTAAAAAAAAATCAAATATAGTGAAAGAATCCAGCAAATGAGAGAACAGGGCATTTAAACATATATGTCATTTTCATCCAAATCCACATGTTCCATTAAGTAGAGGCTCTGATTCTTTGGGCAGGTAACAATTGTGTGTTTTAATGGAAATCTGTAGTTCCCTTGTATAAAAAAGGCTTTCTGGAGTTTTTAAGCAGGATGGATTTCAGTCTAAACACCTGTTTCTTTGTCCCCGTAAAAATTGATCATGTCTTCTGACATTTGACCTTTTCTGATTCTATTAGTGGAAGAGTAAGAAGTCAAAAAGAGGCAAAGCTGAGCAAATATCATATAAAAATGATGTTCAGTGGTTCCTTTATGGCTGAATAATGCCATTTGCAGCAGCATGGAAGGACCTAGACATTATCAAACTCAGTGAAGTAAACCAGACAAGGTATCAAACTCAGTGAAGTAAACCAGACAAGGATAAATTTCATATGATATCACCTATATGTGGAATCTAAATAAAAAAGATACGAATGAACTTATATACATATAGACTTTGCCACACCAAAGGCAAAAGGCGTAGGCAGGGAGGAAGGATGAATTAGGAGTTTGGGATTAACACATACACATATATAAAATAGATAACCAATAAGGACCTACTATATAGCAGGGAACTCTACTCAATATTCAATATTAAGTGTAAGGGAGAATAATCTGAAAACATATATATATGTATGTATAACTGAATCACTTTGCTGTACACATGAAACTAACACAAGATTGTAAATCAACTACACTTCACTTAAAAACGATTAAAACAATGTTCAGGAAAACCCCTTGGCCTTCAAGATAGCAGGAGACTCTTGAAACAATAAAAGGAGGTAAAAATAGTGCACTTGGTTAAAAAGTGCGCTGTATTAATAATAGTAAGACAGTGCTGGTGTTAATTATGAGGATGGGTTTATCTCTTTCCCTTAAATTTATTTATGCTTTTGTTGGATATAATTTCTGAGAACAGAATATAGACAGGAATTTCACACTACTTGCACGTGAAATTAAGTTCCTGATATGCCGTGTTATTAATAGAAGCAAAGGAAGACCTTGCTGGCTATTTCCCATGAGGATCTCTTCTGGAATTGACTAGCTTTTGTTACCCAGGATTTCTGAGGTGTTGCTGACTGCTGCACAGTAGCTTTGGTCAAATGATTGGGCAGAATCACTAAAACGCAGCATGAATCCTGGTGTTTGCTTGGGCTATGGCAGGGTTTCTCAATCTCAGCATTATTAATGTTTTAAGCCGGACAGTTCTTTGTTGTGGAGATTGCCTTGTTCGTTGTAGGATGTTTAGCAAGATCCCTGGCTCCTACTGTAGCTCCCCCAAGGTGTGATGACCAGCAATGCATCTCTAGTCCTTGATACATGTCCCTTGGGAGATGATAAGAAGCACAGTGTTTCTGGTTGCAAATCACTGAGCTTTGATATTGAGATCGACAGTGATCTCTGGCTTTAAACATATGAGCAGAGAAATACCCCTGCGATACTGTGTCTCATGTTAATGTAAGTCATGACACCTGACTCTGTGCTTTGCACATTGTAGGTAGCAGTGAACATTTGGTTTAATTTGAGAAGAAAAAGTAAAATAAACAAAATATATGCTAAAAGAAAGTTAAGTACTCATTTAGTAAAATAAAAACAGATATTTGATAAGATGTGTCATGTATAGTCTCATAGTTTGTATTTAGAGAGAAATCAACATACAGTTAGTATTTTTTAAATATTTCACATACATATGTGCCATGTAGGCAGTGAGAGAGAAAGAAAAACTGCCTTCCTGGTTTTGTTTTTTATTCTTCCTAAAGAAACTCACTCTTGCCTGGTACCCTGTTATAAAACAGCAAATGGAGGTTAGGATTCATTGAGCAAGCAGGGATACTGCTGTTTTCAGCTGGAAGCTAGCCACCCACTCTTTCCTGCCGGGTACCATGACAGGGACAAGTTAACATGGCAAGATGGACACACTTGGTCTCCTCCAGGAAAGGACCATCCTCCCAACCCTTGACTCTTGTATCTAGAAACATCCTTTTCTTACAGTAACAGGAATGTCATACAATCCTTTCTTACAGAGAAGTGATGCAGTGGAAGCAGATTCCAAGCTCAGTGATCTTCAGTCTTAGATCAGCTTTCTTCATTATTTTTCCCAAATAAAAATAAAAACTTTTGATATTCTAATTTTCTGACAAATTATAAGAACAAAATTACTTAAATTTGGGTTTCTGAGAAGTTTGAGTTTTCATAGACTTAAGTATGAATAAGACAAATACTGTATTGGTGTTCACTTTAAGACAGAAGTATTGAAGCTGCTTTAATTTTGCATGAGACAGAACTTCAGAGGAAAAGAAATAGGTAATGATAATTTCTTAAGATTAAGATTTTGGTATATGTATACATTTGAATATTTTAACTATCAAAGTATGTTTACCCCTCATTTCCCAAATATATGTATACCTCTTTTAATAAGTGAAAACCTATGCAACTTTTTACTAATCCTTTCCCTCTGATCCTTTTGAAAAGTGGTTGAATCTTAAATGTATATACACACACACACATATATATATAATACATATATATAACATACTTTAATAGTTTTGTATATATATATACTTTTTTAATGTTAAAAATATATATATACTTTTTATATTTTTTGACATTTAAAAGTATATATATAACCATTAAATAACTATTAAAGTATGTTATATATAAGTATATATATACTTTTGATAGTTTTTACATATATAATATATAAAAACTTCTTCTTTTTTTTTTTTTTCACTTCTACCAGTTTATTGCTATCAACCCATCTCCCTCCAGCCTCATGCACATGTGCTCAGTTCATGTAACCCTATGGACTGCAGCCTGCCAGGCTCCTCTGCCCATGGACTTTTCCAGGCAAGAATACTAAAGTGGGTTGCCATTTCCTTCTCCCACTTTTGACATTTAAACGGCACATAAAAGGTACAGTTGGTCATGGTGCTTCTCCAACATTAATGTGACCTGAAGTGCTTCCTAAGCTTAGATTCAGAGACAGTAGGTCTAGGACGGATCCTGAATCCCAAGTGATGCTGATCCTGCTGGTTCATTGGCTGCCTACACTTTGAGGAACAGTCTCCAGTAGCATTATAGTCCCCCATACTGTGCAGATTTAGATTGAGACAAAGAATAAGAAACTGAAAAAGAAAACCAACCTTATCTATAATGGTGAATCCATCCTTACTATGGTGTCATGGTTCTTACTACATTATCAAATGTCACCAAGTATGAAAGAATCCTGTTAATGTCTACTTACTGAGTAATGTAAAATTTCAACTCTCATGAGCAAGCAAATTAGGAACAATTTCTGGACCTACATAATTGTTCCTAGTTTCATCTGTGCCCGTTTTCTCTCATGATGCGATATAACCAACTCCTGCTAGCCTATAAAAGCTGATTATTAAAATATTGAGGAATTTTGTGAGCCACAGCCATTGGTGGCTTGCAATACCAATGGTGGGAGTATTTACACCCCAGAAATTGACAAACACTATAAAACAGAGTGTTTAATTTTTCTGTTTTTCTGGACACACAATCAGATTTCCCAGCATATCTACCTCTCAGTCAAAGAAGAAAAATAATTTCCTTTTATTTCCAGCAAAGGACATGGGCTCTTGTCTTATCAGAGTTTAGAGCTTCTGGTAATACTCCGCTGTTCTTCAGAGGAACCATGCAGCTTGATGACAAATTAGTTTATTCCCGTAATAAACGGGAAACAAAGGTATTAGGACAAATAGCAGTGTCCTTTTGTGAATGCTCACCAGCATGAGTATGGTTAGTCTAACGCTTTACAAGTATTTTTCCAAGTGGCATTTTTATAACTAATCTTTCATCATGGAGGGATCTGAGAATCGGATTGGATATAATTGGAATGACACATGTACTGGGTAGCCTTAGAAAATAAACACAATTCAGTAGAAGGCAAGCCAACTGCAGATATCTTCTAGAGACTTCGTGATAAATTGGCTCCCGTCATATCGTACTGAGTCAGTGATTTTATTACCGTGCACAGCTGTTCCCATCATTTGTTTATATATTTCAACCCATATTTGGGGCTTAAGTGAGATTTGTCATAAGGATTTAGTTCAAATTTGCTTGCCTAATTTTACATGCCTCTATTTAGTAAAAATATGATTAGTAGGTAATAAATATCTGATGACTATTGCTTGATTAGAGGAATTTTCTGTTGGACATGGTTTTTTATTACTACTTGCAAGCACATTATAAATTCTCTTTCCCATCAAAAGTATGTGTTGTTGCAAAAAATACACTCTTAAAAAATAACTTGTTTTCTAATATATTGACT
This sequence comes from Bubalus kerabau, assembly GCF_029407905.1. Taxonomy (NCBI): domain Eukaryota; kingdom Metazoa; phylum Chordata; class Mammalia; order Artiodactyla; family Bovidae; genus Bubalus; species Bubalus kerabau. The sequence goes on from NC_073625.1 coordinate 56,722,787, forward strand.
TGTAAAATTTTCATCTATAAAAGTCAAACACAAATTTACCTACTTATTCTTCAACAGACTGTAAGATGGATTCTAATAACTTAGCCTCATGATGTTTCACCCTATTGTAATATTAAAATTGTAGAAATAATTTAATCAGACTGAAAGGTAAAGTTGTTATAAAACAGCATTGAGCTCAGTCATTTTCATTATTAATGGATTGAATGCTTAGGCAGATAATTCAACATTTATTTGAAATATTAAAGATAAGCATATTTCGTAGATTTCTATACTTCTGTCATTGTTTCATTTTATTTTACTGTTAACATTAAGCAGGTGATTTGTTACAAAACCAAACTATTTTGTCTTCATGTATTTACCCTTCCTACTCCAGTTTAAAACTGCAGGATATGTCATTTTTAATATAAATGAACCTTAATTGTGTCCATATTCTTGCATCATATGGAGGAATTATGCTATTTTGGGTTTTTATCTTTTTTTATACAATGTCAGAATAGTTAATTCCTAGATTTCTATAAGTAACTCTGTAGTTTGGTTTGATTGTTCAAGTGCTTACTTTCTCAAAATTTGTAAATTTAAACTTTTTGCATTCCATGTCATGCACAGTTTTATGGCACATACATTTCTAGAGTCTGAGAATAATTGAAATTCAGTTATTAAAATAAAATCATAATAAAAAAGTTTTACATTTTGATATTCTTTATTTGCTATTTTATTTAAAGCAAATTACTTGCTACTCTGATAACTCTGCTTTTTAAGAAAGCATTATGATAATTGTACTCTTGAAAATTTTCTTTCCATTCTAACTGCCACTTTCACAGCTGTCTTCATGTTACATTTTCTTTAAGTGTAAAATTAGCTTTCTAAGTTTGGTTGTCCACAAAAAATTTTGCTCCCATTTGACATCTATTCAGAGTTAATTATTTGTGGTTAAGCATTATATTTTGAACAGTGAATTGCATACTCATTTTATATAATGTAGGAAGCTCTAGCTTTGCTCTAGCTTTGCCTCTATATTGTATTTGTATAGTATTGATGGGATTTGGTGTTGAAACCAGCACAAATCTCAGCAAGGATCTACCCTACAAAAAATATAAAATGATATAAAATGTCAAATATAAAATGTATAGTGCATGTTCTTTAAGCACATAAACTCATACAGCTGTGTGTACACTAGCATTTCAGTTTATTAAATGGTATTTGTCTTGAGGGGTGAATAGAGCTTTTATAAAAAGAGATGAGCCTTCCCTGCCAGCAGAATTCAGGTTAGGTGAATACTAGGTGAATACTATTTATGGCCTTAAAAGTTTAAGAATTAAATATGAATAAACAGAGATTCTAGTTCCTTAAATATTTGTCTTGCCTGTGTTTCTACCTAACTTGAAACATGCTCTTTGAAAATTATCCTTGCTTCAATTCTGGGCAAATTTTCTCCTTTATTATTATAGGCAACATTTACTTTGAATAGAAGCAAAGGTAACTTGAAATTCAGAAATAAATTTAGCAAATAATTTTAAAATGTGTATTTTTTCATTTCTTAGCTTAGATTTTGAGAAGAAAATGAGGATGAAAAAAGGGAGCTGCGGTTTTCATTTTCAGAAGAATTCTGTTTGAGGTGACCGTTATATAAGGTCTGATTTTACATGCTCTATATTTAGTGGAGAATTTTATAATTTTCCATGGCTGATGATAGTCATTAATATGAAACACATTTTTCACTGAATTTTTTCAGTGTTTCCCATAGATTAGGAAGTTCTATATTCAGAAAAATAATAATGTAAACATAAGCATTTAAAATGTCTTTTGAAAAATACAATAAAATAAAATGCCTCAAGATTTCTTTTTCTCTGAATCTAGTCATGCAGTACAGTAGAAAGAGATGAGTGAGACATGAAAAGTGATCCATTCCACTCAAGTCCCCTCTGAAATCAGCTCTACTGCTCTAGGAAGGTGATGTTCTAGTCATTGCCAGAAAGAAAGGAGAAGGAGGGAAAAGCCTCCTTAATCCCATGCCTTAAAACTGAGAGAGAGAGAGAGAGAATTAACATCCACGAGTGGAGCCAGCTGATGGCTGTGGTTTGCAGGGACCCCACACGTGGACTACATGTGGCTTCTAGCTCTGCAGCCCAGATGCTCCTTTGTCAGTAACTCAGAGGAGATCAGACCCCACCTACACCAAAACTAACTTAACCCTTTGTAAGTTAGAATGATAGTTCCATAATTGGGGGGGAGAAACCAAATTGCCAAGTGGATGGAATACTTGTGTCAACAGGTTGGCAGCTTTTTATCATACAGCAGAGAGCTAACTAAAATACCTCATGGCTTGGCAAGCATGGACTGTGAAAGGAACTGTACCAAATGAAATGACCTGAATGATAGGTGACCCTGAACTTGATACTCCTGGAATCAGATGTTTCCATCCTAAAGCCATCCAGAGAGAGCCAGAATCACCTGAGATATCTGTTGCCCAGGGCCTGCAGGGACCCTGACACGTGCCTCTGGGCTCGGTGTTCACTCCCCCTGCCTACTCTGTTGACGTCATCAGGACAGCAGCAGCTTCCCGTCTTGCTGCCACCCCTTTACCTTGATTGGAAGGAGCAATGAGTGGTGTGTATAGAGAAGTAAAGCAGGAGTTCCTTTTAGGTCAACATTGTAGATCTTTGAGTAATTGATGAGGATCAGTTTGTTGAATAATGCGAAACTGAAAGTTGCTCAGTCATGTCTGACTCTTTGTGACCCCATGGACTATAGAGTCCATGGAATTCTCCAGGCCAGAATCCTGGAGTGGGTAGCCTTTCCCTCCTCCAGGGCATCTTCCCAACCCAGGAGTTGAACCCAGGTCTCCCACATTGCAGGCAGACTCTCTCCCAGCTGAGCCACAAGGGAAGCCCCAAAATACTGGAGTGGATAGCGTATCATATCTCAGCAGATCTTCCCGACCCAGGAATTGAACCAGGCTCTCCAGCACTGCAGGCAGATTCTTTACCGACTGAGCTAGCAGGGATATTAATAAGAATCTCTGCATTTTGCATGAAAATGTGAAAGTGTTAGTTGCTCAGTTGTGTCTGACTCTTTGTGATCCCATGGACTGTAGCCCACCAGGCTCCTCTGTCTATGGAATTCTCTGGGCAAGAATACTGGAGTGGGTTCCCATTCCTTTCTCCAGGGCATCTTCCCGACCCAGGGCTTGAACCTGGGTCTCCTGCATTGCTGGCAGATTCATTACTGTTGTGCATGGCTTTTATCTTTTAGAAGAAGGGTGCTTCCCCCTGGCATATTAGTAAAACTAAGATAAGACATCTGAGTGTGCTAAGGTGTCAGGAAGCTCTCCGTAAGCCTAGCTAGGTGGGGGCACAAACCGGGTTGGAAAATTGTTTTCATTTCTAACAAAAAAGGAGGTAGAGTTCAAATTCTAATTGCAGTAACTTTACAAATAGAACTGGACAGGTTGCTATACTTTCAGTCAACCAGGGATTATGAGCCTGATTCGGGGGAGGGTGACAAGGCACATTAGCAGGTAAGCTGTATAATGTAAAAAACAGTGTCGGGTTTGTATTAACAAATTGTGGTTTGCCTCTATTTTATTATATGGAAACATTTTTCCTAAGGTACAAATTCATCTTTAATTAGACTTAACGTAATCAACTCTAAGTCACATTCGCAGGTTTTATATATGTTTTCAAATATAATCAGTGAACAGGCTGGCTTTCTCTCTCTCTCAAAACTAGACTACATTCAAAATACGTGTAATTTGAATTACAAGAGTCAAGGCAGTCAGTTATTCAAGAAAAACAATCAGGTGTTTGCATGAGGTTAAACTTTTTGCCATCATTACCAGCTACAACAATCGTTTCACCTTTAAAGTTGAAGTTATTTTCAAAGAGAAGTTTATTTTTTATCATGAAGAATTATTTTGACGTGCAGACAGTCTTTAGGCACTGACTATTCATCCAAAGGCAGCCAAAAGCTCTGTTCACCTCTAGCTGGAGTCTTTTTTAATTAGTACTGAGGAGCTACACTGATTAAACCCGAGGAGCCTGCGATGCTTTGTTTCCGAAGTAATTCTAAAATCCTGGTGAAAGTGAAGTTGCTCAGTCGTGTCCGACTCTTTGCGGACCCCATGGACTGTAGCCTGCCCCAGGCTTTGCTGTCCATGGGATTTTCCAGGCAAGAATACTGGCGTGGGTTTGCCATCCCCTAAAGTCCTGGTAGGTCGTTACTCAATTCCTCGGGAAATGTTGGGCAGATGCCCCGGGTTGCCGTCGGGAGGACTAACGTAAGCAAAGTAAACGCGTGCGCGTGAACGGCAAGCCATACCTTTTCTTGCTAAATGTGGTTCCCCACGTCTCCTCTGATTAGAGGTGTGCTCTGAACAAGCCGAGACGGGGCCATGCCGAGCAATGATCTCCCGCTGGTACTTTGATGTGACCGAAGGGAAGTGCGCCCCCTTCTTTTACGGCGGATGTGGCGGCAACCGAAACAACTTTGACACGGAGGAGTACTGCATGGCCGTGTGTGGCAGCGTCAGTAAGTGGACCTCCCTCCAGCCTGGCCGCCTTTTTCATCTTTTCTCGCCACTGACTCTGCTCTCTGTAACTGACTGGTTTTCCTGGTTCTCGCGAAGGGGGCGTGGGGATGGGGTGTGTTGCTCCCACTAACCAGGTTTCTGCCGAGTTCTCTAATCGCCGGGCACGTTCCATCCTGAGCGCACATCTCCGTCTTTCTCGAACCAAAGCATGGCCGTGGATGTGTATTTCGCACGAGCTGTGGTGCCTCCCGTCTTGCGATCTCAAGGAACTCTGGAGGGCTTCTCTTTTGAGCCAAGCTGGAGTTGCCCTTTTGTCTTCTCCGCTCTTTCTGCCAGTGTATCCCTGCGTGTTCGTCCGTGTACCTCTGTGTTCGGCTCTCTGCATGTGCACTCCACGTGCAAATGAGGGCTTCCGCCGGGCAGCCTGGCTGATGGTGCTGCCCCCACCACCCCCCTTGCATTAGCAAGCTGTGTTGCCTCGGCTGAGCGTCATCTCCTAACACGTGATGTTTATGGAGGGAACCCGATTGAGTAGAGGGCATGCACATTGGATGCCAGAGGGTAGAGATGACCCAGTGGTCCCTAAGCTCACCCAGGGATGTTTGCAACGTGGAGTTTTCATGTCTTCTCTTGGAAATAGACGGAAGAAAACTCCGAACTTAGCATTAGTAATGTTCCATGACATAAGACTCAGGAAATATAATTTGCCCAGTCTTTTTCTCTTCCACTTTAAGTTTTTCATAACTCAGGAAGATAAATAAATGAAGTCATGATGACTTACATGCAAGTTGATACTATTTCCACAGAGGTAGTTTTCTGGAGGTAACACACCAAACATGTGGGACCTCTGTTCTTCTTAACAGCCTTCCACATTAAATCCCCTATCTACCTACCTACCTACCTATCTACCTATCCATCCATCTGACTACTTATGTATCTATTTACCTATCTTATCTGTTTACCTGTCTACCTATGTATCTTATCTCTCTATCCACCTATGAAGCTACCTATCTATGTATCTATCTATTCCACGAGGAGGCAGTGTCATCTGCTCAATAGTTACTCAACTTGAATAGTTGAATAGTTACTCAACTTGATAAAGTAAAAGTGAAACTCAGTAAGTGTGCATTTCTCTTTTGAGAGACTCCTGCCTTTTTTGCATGATTCTGGAGAGGGTGACAGCCATTTCCTGCATACGATTACCAGGGATTATATGAATTGTTTCCCAGTGTGATCAGAGTATTATGCTAAACAACAAAGGGCCTGCACCATCAAGACCTCTTGTGAAGCCCAGTATAAGTGGAATCTGCTGGAAAAGTTCTTATTGGTCTCTTATGTGAGAGATGCCGCCCCGGCTACTTGCTGTGAGAACAGGTGTAGGAACTGGTGGCCCTGAGGGCTTCTTCTGTGGCTCTGAAGGGAAGACTGTGGCTTCCAGCTCAGAAGACTCCTTCAGTTTCAAACAAAAAAGTTAATTAGGTCAGGTAACTTGGAGGACGGTGGTGGATTCTGTTGCCTGGAGCCTCTTGAACAGAGGACTTTTGTTATAATGATTCTAACTGGTTTCCCTGCTTGGGGGAGACATCCTGGCAGATGTCCAACTTTTTCCTTGTTTCCCTGGGGTGTATTTACATTTTGGAATATGAATATATATGCATGGGTATATATATAAATATATACATATAATAAGAAAGAGGGTTTTAAAAATTATTAATAGTTGTGAATTTGCTTCAAGAATTAAAAGGTATCAGGAATTCCCTGACAGTCCAGTTGTTAAGACTCTGAGCTTCCATTGAAGGGGGCACATGTTTGATCCCTGGTTAGGGAACTAATATCCCACGTACTGCAGGGTGTCGCCAAAAAAATAAAAAAATTATGCACCCCCCCAAAAAAAATAACCCTACTATTACCTTCAAAGCACACCATCTCCATTTGACTATTTTGAGTTAACTCAGACTGGTAGCCAGAGCCATGGGCATCACAGACCAGATGGAGTCTCTGGATGGCACATCCTTTGCCAAGAAGTTTGCAAAAGAGATGCTCCCAACGAAGGTATAATGGACAAGCAGTCAGTACTTAGTTTCAAAGGAGATGGGTTATAGAGTAATAATGTCAAGAAAGCAAACAAGAGAGGCTGAAGGTCAGTTACAAGAGTGGACAGATGTAAGTGGACAGTAAAGGCCTCAACAAGTAGCCAGAGCTGAGGGCCAGGGCTGCCCTTAGAATGAATAGAGTGAAATGAATAGAGTACCATGAAGAAAGGGTGGGTGGGAACTGCTGATGCTGACACTAAGCAGCTAGATGGGAGCAAGAAATGCTTCCACAGGGTACTGGGATGCACTATCAGAGACAGAATATCCACAATCCATGATTTTTTGTGGAAATATATCTTATGCTGTATATTTACTTTGGTTCCATGTTGTTTAGTGCTATGGCTCAAACTCAGAATATTTGTTTCATTTTTGTTTTTAAGTCAATGTTTTAGTTTCTGTTTTTTCCTTTGGTCAGTAGAATCATGTCATTGAGTTTCATCCATCATTCCCATGTTCCTATTTTTGTTTTTAGTTATATTCTCTTATTTTCTCCATAGTGTCCCACAGTTTACTCAAGACCACCCAGGAACCTCTTCCCCAAGATCCTGTTAAACGTATGTTGTCATTCACTCGACGGAAGGGAGGAGGGAGGAGTATATTGCATGGCTGGATTGTAGCTCCAGCATCCTCACCTTTGCATGGTTTTGTGTTTCTTGAACACCTGTCTTTTACCAAAAATGTTTATTTCCATTGCCTTGCTTGTAAGTCCATGTGATTTTGCCAGGTAACTCTTCAGGCTAAGAGCTTTGACCTAGCTTTTGGCATTTCTAATCAGTTTCCTCTTTATTTCATATGGTTTTATAAAATACTGTTTATACAGCCTTGTTTTGTATTTTATTTGGCATCACTATTTTACTTCCTAAAGCTCACAAGATGCTACGATAAGCATTTACTGTGCATGCGTTGTACTAACTATGTGGACTAATACGTATGCAGAGGCTTCAAGTATGTGTGTTTACAGACAGCTGTTAGGCTTTAGGAAGTGAACAGTCACTTCTAGAATTCAAGACTTCTCCTTCCCCTCCCTGAATGCACCACTAGTGGGAAAGACGTGCCCAACTTCTGATTTCATCATTAAGATGCAGAGAGAGCACTTTATAAAGAAATGCTGTGTCAACCTGCCTTATAATATCTGTGCATTGTGATGATTTCAATTGGCCTATCTGTTTAGCTTTGTTTAAAACATGTGGTGTCAAATACATAATCACTCATTTAAAATTTGGATTATATCCCAAAACACCTGCCTTATAATATCTGTGCATTGTGATGATTTCAATTGGCCTGTTTAGCTTTGTTTAAAACATGTGGTGTCAAATACATAATCACTCATTTAAAATTTGGATTATATCCCAAAACAGATTCATCCAACGTTAGATTAGGGATGATAGAAAACATTGATGTTTGTGGTTGCTGGAGGGAAAGACACAACTGGAGTTGTAGCTTGGATACAGTGAAAATTAGCATTTGTCTTTATCATCCTGAAAAAAAACCCTAGTCTCACAATTGATGAAGCTAATGATCTTGTCTTTAAAAAGATAAATTTTAGTTGTAAGTATGGCAAGTGGCTGGACACAGAAGAATGAGGAAAAACTATAGATTTTATATTGTGAGATTGAGAGTACATTGAGCTGCAAGGAGTGTTGCATTTTATGATGCATTTTTCATAGATCATTTCTTTTCTTGGGAATTTTGTGTCCATTTTCCTCATTTCCTTTGTGCATGCAAGAAAAAACATGAAGCTTTAAGAACTTGGTGACTTGTCCCCAGCCATCATAGCATCACAGGTGGCAGGACCAGGTTTAAACCTGAATGATACTGTGGCTGTGACCTCTGCTCCAAATGGCCAACAGTTTCTGATACTGTTTGCTAGGTTAGCAAATAGAAGCACATTTTAAGAGCACTGAACATTGTGGGAAATGGATGACCAATATTAAAATCGTGTTTTTCCTAAATGCCATGAATACAACCTGCATCAATAAATTAAGTCTTTCCCACCCTTTTACAAAAACAGTCATTATGTTTACTTTAAGTTTCATCTTATATCAGTTTAAGCATATAAAAAATTATCTTTTTCTATTTTTATTCATTACTGGGATTGAGCATCATCGTTCGATACATTTCTTTTCATGGAGTACTTGTTTTCTCAACTCTTCGAAACAGACATTGACAATCTACTGTAATTTTCTTTTTCCCAGTCATTTTTTCCATCTACTTGTACTGTGTTTGGGATCCTAACACCTTTCCATTCTAGGAGGGGAAGTGATTTGGGCAGCTATATTTTCTTGTCTACCTACAGAGGCTGTTCAATCACTGAAAGTGAAGGGTTTTGCAGTGCTATAGTGCAAACAGCCGGGAGAAAGCATATAATTTCTAGTTATTTATAGCCTGCACAGCTCCGCTCTCTTATTTATAGCGAAGCTGTACATTTGAATTGAAAAACTCATGGTCATCTGGAGGTCAAATGCAGTTAGCAGGCTGGAGTTCAAGAAAATGAACCAAACTGAGAAAGGTGAACAAGCCTGTTTGATTCGACAGCTGAGGCTTGCTCTTGGCTGCTTCACCAACCTAGGGCTAATTGGAGGACATCACGATTCACAAAGGTGGGTGGTCTTCTAGGCTTCTCAGTCCAAGTTGCTGCTAGTCAAATAATAAGTGTGAAACGAGCTAGAAAAAGCTCTTCAGTTAAACTGGTAAGATGATTGCTTGTGTGGAGAAAAAGTATGATGGTCTTCATTATGAATACAGTAATTTTCTTATCAACACTTCCTATTATTATAATTAGGCATTTCTAGATTTTAAATCTTTGTCATAAAACCCATTTTTGAACACTGCAATTTTAAGAGACACTTGAATATTTTTTTGGTTTTGTTATCATAGATGAGAATCTAAACCCTAAGTAGAGGTACTTCCCTGTTGGTCCAATGGTTAAACAGCCACCTTGCAATGAAGAGCGCATGGGTTTGATGCCTGGTCTGGGAACTAAGATTCCACATGCAGTGGGGCAATTAATCCTGCATGCCAAAACTAGGAATGACCCAATGCAGCCAAAAATAAAGGGAAAAATGCAATATGTTTTTAAAAATAATAAACTACAAGTAGAGAGGGTAGAGACCTGAGGCTAAGAACTTTGATTTTACTCATAAATTTATGGATTTGAATCCTTAAAAAAATCCCTTTTCCATTGGGATTACAAATCTTATGAAACCTGGGTTTTGTGGGTTAGGACGATGCCAAGGTTTCACATTCAGCTGGCCCAGTGCAGTGTTTATGAACAATAAAATTTCTGCATAAATATTTATTGATAAGTTCATGTTTCAAATGTGAGAGTATGATCTTTTTTTCCCTAGTGCTCTTCCCATCAGACTGTTTCTCAAAAGGCAAACAGATGCTTTTAATCTCAAAGAGTGCCATGCCAATTTCTAGTCAGCCAGCTGCACCAAAGGGTCTGGCCAAAGGGAATGACCAATGACTCATCTTTGGCCCCTTCCCCTACAGTGGGGTTGAGGCACAAATGACATCTAACACAAAGTCTTTCAGCCTCAACACGGTTGACATTTGGGGTCATTTAATTCATTGTGGGTGCCGTCCTGTGCTTAGAGGATATTTAGCAGCATCCCTGGCCTCTCCCCATGAGATGGCAGTGACACCAGCCCAGCTGTGATAACTAATAATGTCTCTAGATCTCGCCACAGTGCCTTGTGGAGGACAAAATGGCACCCCATTGAGAACCCCTGATCTTAGACTAGTAGTTTGCCCACATCTGATTTCAGACATAACCAGGCTGGTGGAAACAGGTAAACCTTCCATAAACTTGAGGGCATTGCTGAAGTATCAGAATGTCAGAAGCTTCCAGTTCTCAAAGATGTTTATGAAATTCGGTTTGTTAGTCCACTATCCTAGCTCTCGGTATTTGCAAGTTAAGGGAGAAGTTGGGCTTCCCAGGTGACTCAATGTTAAAAGAATCTGCCTGCAATGCAGGAGGCATAGGAGACGTGGGTTTGATCCCTGGGGGTTGGGAAGATCCCCTGGAGGAGGGCATGGCAACCCACTCCAGTAGTCTTGCCTGAAGAATCCCTTGGACAGAGGAGCCTGGTGGGCCATAGTCTATAGGGTCACAAAGAATCAGACACAACTGAAGTGACTGAACACACATGCACGCAAGGGAAAGGGTACAGTTGCTCTTCTGAATTTTCTGCTTCAGCGTAAACTGCTAGAGAAGCAGAGAATAAACCAGCAACCCCCTGGGTTGGAGGTGTGCATGATTTACCTCTTCTGTTTCATCTTGGTTTCATAGAATCCCAACTTATGGTAGAGAAGGGCCATCTGTAGACAGGCCGTGTAGCCTTGCTACACAGATTACTCGACATCTAAGATGCACTTTGGGATCGTTTTCATGGCCATAGGGTCTGTGCAAAGGTTTAGCTCTAACCTCATGCAGATTTGGGGTAAAAATTGATTTCTAGGCACATCAAAATGATCCAGAGAGCACAAAAATAGACTAGTACACTTCCAGAGAATATAAAAGGAATTGGAACATATCAGATAAGGCCAAACCACTGTCCCCAAACTCTGAGGTTATTGCCTTAGAGGCTATTTGCAAACAGTGAATAACCCACTGTGTGGCCTTTGAATAGAAGGTGCTGTCCCAGCTTTGCAGTGCCCTGTCATAACGCCAAGGCCATCTCGTCTTTGGCCAGACTTGAAACATTGTTCTTCACCATTCTTGTTCTTCCGATTGTGAAAGAGCAAATATTAGTTCCTGTTAGCACATTCTCTCATACTAATGGAACTCTGATGTTTCTTATGAAACTGCCAAGCATTACTAAAAACAATTAAAAGCATTAAAAGATACAATGGTGCATTAAATTATGTGCTACATCAGTGCCAATAAATTCTGTTCCATTGACAAGTATGAGAAGCCATGTCTTTCATATCCAGAAATTGTCATGATAAAAGCAATGCTTTTTTCCACCAGACTGTCACAGTGAAAAAACCAAAGATTGAAAACAATTGATTTGCTCAGCAAACCAGCATTAAAAAAAAAAAAATCTCATTTACTAAGAACAGTAAAAAAAAATGCTCTTATATGTGTGCTCTCTTCCTTAGCTCTTTCCAAAGAAGAAGTGGATAGCTCAGTAAGAGTCAGCAATGGGGAAAAGGGATAGTTAAGGAATTTGAGATTAATATGTACACACTGCTGTATTTCAAATGAATAATCAACAAGGACCTACTATATAGCACAAGGAACTCTGCTCAATGTTATGTGACAGCCCAGATGGGAGGGGAATTGGGGGGAGAATGGATACATGGGTATATTTGACGGAGTCCATTTACTGTCCACCTGAACTATCATAACATTGTTAATTGGCTATACCCCAATATCGAAGACTTCCCTATAGCTCAAACGGTAAAGAATCTGCCTGCGAGGCAGGAAACCAGGGTTCGATGCCTGGGTTGGGAAGTTCCTCTGGAGAAGGGAATGGTAATCCACTCCAGAATTCTTGCCTGGAGAATTCTATGGACAGAGAAGCCTGGCAGGCTACAGTGCATAGAGTCGCAAAGAGTCAGACACGACTGAGCGACTAACACACACAGTCCAATATAAAATAAAAAGTTTAATAAAAAAATTATGTACATTATGTTCCATCACAATCATCATACAAAATAACCTCTAAGTTATGTGAATATAGTATATAGTATGTTATGTATATTTTACCATAATGAAAATTGTATGAAATTCAGGAAAAAGAAAGTCGGCAAATATTTTCTATAAAAGGCCAGTGAGTCAATATTTTAGGTTGTGCAGGCAAATGGTCTCTGTTATAAGTACTCAACTTGGCAGTAATAGTGTGAGAGCATTCTCATACAATAGGTAAATGAATAGATACAGCTGTGTTCCAATAAAACTTTATTTAGCCAAAGAGACCAGCAGGCCAACCCCGGATTTAATAAGCCCGTTGAGCCTGGGACATGTTGCTACTAACTTTAATTTCGAGGGACCCCAGGAAAGTTAACCCAATACTTGCCTTTAATAAGTTGACAGTTTTATCAATATGATGAGGCTCAAGGATGTGCCAGAATTAAATAAAACAAAATGCACAAGTGACGGGAAAGATTGCTGTGAGAGACTGACATAGACTGAAACTAGTTTTATCCTGAAGACCTCCATAGAGGTTAAGAACTCTATCGGCTTTCATGGCTATGTGCGTCACTCAGCTGTGTCCAGCTCTTGGTAGCCCCATGGACTGTAGCCCACCAGGCTTGTCTGTCCATGGGATTTTCCAGGCAGGAATGCTGGAGTCGGTTGCCATTTCCTCCTCCAGTGGATCTTCCTGACCTGGGGATTGACAATCTCTATGAAAGTGGACAATACTGAAGATCTTGACTTTTTGAATTCATCTACAGAGCGTCAAGTGACTATGGAAAGTCATCCCTTTATGGTCCCCCATGAATGAAATGGAGCCTAGCTCTGACAAGTTGACCAAAATACAGTAACTGAAGCTTACGACGTCCTGACTGCCAGCGAATGTCACTGTGACTTCACGCGTGGTTTTCAGATTCAGACTGAACTTGCTCTTAGGTTTTGGTGCATTGCGCTAAACAGGATGTAGATATTAATAAAAATCACACCAGCATTCATCTCATTTCACATATTTGACAAAATTCCCCCATCAGTACTTGTCCATAAGACATAAAAAAGAAATAAAGCTTGACTAGAGTAAACACAGCCCAGATAACATTTTTATTACCTTCTGTCCACACAATGCATCGATAACCTGCCAACTATGCCTGCACTGGCTATAAAATAAGCGTGATGCAAGGGCGTCTCCATGGAAGTGCTTTTGTTCTTTTTTTTTCCTTGTAGAGAGTCCGGTATCACATGTAAGGATCACAAACTTTATTTGCACATTATAAATGTCTCATCTAACTAGGACTTGATAAATACTTGAGCTTAGAAGGCATTAGGGATTTTCGTTATTTTGCAGTTGGAGGAATAGACTTTTTTTCTTTTTTTTTTTTAAAGTTGGGGTGGCAGTCTATACACTCTGCCATGTTGCGAGATGAAATCTTTTCATCAAATCTTCCTTCACAGGTTTTTGTTCCGTACATATCAATTACCCTTGTTGCCACCCATCATATAAATCACAGTCAGTTCGTGTGACTGCCTTGCTAGCTCCATATAACATAGGATTTTCAGTGATAGGGCAGTGACTGGGTAGGTCTTAATTTACTTTCATCTTGGGTTGTCAATGCCATAGAGATGAATTGCCTTTTTGCTGATGAAAGGAGACCCACCAAATTTTCTTGCTAGAATCTAACATGTATATATTGACTAAATGCCATTCATGGGTGTCTGCTTAGAGAGGTAGTCATAGTTGTTAGTGTTTGAAGATGGTTTCTCCTTTTGTATCCTGGGCCTTAAAATTATGTGTCACCCCTAGAGACTGAGGAAATGAACAAATATCAAAATGATCAGGGCAATTTTGCACAATCAGGGCCATGTCTCTGATACCCAGTTCTTGCTGTCTTTACTATGACTATGACAGGGAGTATTATGCAATGATTACAAAATCAGAACTAAAATGAGCATTTGGTGCATTTGCAGCTAAATTTGATTGTGTCCCTGACACAGGGGTTCTCCATCTGTGCTAAGAAAGGGATCTCTGCCACATCCCATCTTGGCTACCTGATGGGAAGAGCTGACTGATCGCAAAAGACCCTGATGCAGGGAAAGACTGAGGGCAAGAGGAGAAGGGGGCGACAGAGGATGAGATGGTTGGATGGCATCGCTGACTCAATGGACATGAGTTTGAGCAAACTCCCGGAGATGGTCAATGACAGGGAAGCCTGGCGCGCTGCGGTCCATGGGGTCGCAAAGTCGGACAGGACTTAGCGACTGAACAACAGCCACCACATCCAAAGACAATAGGCATCTTTATTTGAAGTCACTTCCCTTTAAATTACTGAATTTTCTAGGAGGAAACAAAGGGATGAAAATGTTTCATTGGCACCATGTCACCAACGATGGTAGTGGATTTTTGCGGCAGGAACATCAGGTGCAGCACCAGAGTTTGTAATAAATTGAAAGCAAATCCACTTTTCTCCCCCACCATCCTCACCCCCTCAAAAAGTAGAGCTGTGGCTGATATTAACTGAGATTACAGTGTGAAGTGGAAATGTTGTGACAGGCATGGATGCATCGTTATCAAAACTGAAGTGAACCTTCACCAACATGTGAAAACAATACTAACCTTTAGTATTAGGTACCTGTGGTCTGTGGTTTAGGAAACAGCATTCAGGGGTGAGAAAAAGAAGCCAACCTATGCCCTTTCTCTTGGCTCTGTATGTGAGCATTGGTGGTACCTTCCATGAGAACCCCTCACCACCTCCCTGCTAACTTTCCAAGCCATCCTCATCTTCATCTTTTATTAATACTCTTGAAAGATCACCTTCTGCTTTGTCCCTTAGCAGACAAAACAGTCCTTTTATTATTTATTTATTTTTGATGTGAACCATTTCTTAAGATCTTTATTGGATTTTTTTTTTTACAATATTGCTTCTGTTTTATATTTTGGTTTTTCTGGCCCCAAGGCATGTGGGATCTTACCTCCCCTTCCGGGGATCGAACCCACACCCGCAGCATTGCAAGGTGACCTCTTAACCACTGAACCACCAGCGAAGTCCCTGAAACGATCCTCTTAGAACACATCACATCAGTCTTCTCTCCTCCAGACAACCACCGTGGGCTTCTCACAGTCCTTATCGTGGCTTCAAGGCACTTCATAGTCTGTCGCCTTTTCCTTTCGCCGTGTCTCACTTGCTTCCTCGCTTCTGGTCACATAGACCTTGCTCCTTTTGGGATTTGCCAGGCACACTCACCTCCAAAGGCCTTTGCGCTAGTTTCTTCAGCTGCCTGTTCTTCCAGTGGGTAACTCGGAAATAAGACTTCAGTTCAGCTCTTCGTGTAAACCTCACCTCAATTAGACCGAGCCTGGCCACTTACTGCTGCAGTCTCCCCCCACCTTCCTGGCACTCCTGTTTTTCCTTAACCCTGCTCTTGTTTCTTTTTCTTCACAATACAGATCACATTGTAACAATGTGATTTACTGTTGTCTTGGTATGTGTACAGTGCTGTTTCTCTCACTAGAAGGTAACTCTACCAGGAAAACGGTCTTTGTTTCACTCACTGGTTTCTGCCATGGGTTTTAGAGGCTGTAATATTTGTTGATTTGTTCAGTGGAGGAATAAAGAAATGAACAGGCACACACTCGAGACAGCGGAGTCTACATCCCAGCCGCTATGCAGCTTCTCAGATACCTCTAACCTCCCAGGGTTGCAAAAAAGAAAAACAACATGAACCTTCTTGAAAGCATTACTCACCCAGAATGCCACTGAATTCTTGGAAGCAGGATGTTTCAGACTGCGGCAGTCACATGCTATGAATCGAAACTGCATTTCTGTTGCGTGGTTTTATTTGGTATTACTTTAGACACCCATTCTTAGTATTAAAAGGAATATAACTATATTCTATGAAGCTGTGATGAGACTAGACTAAGAAAAGCAATATGAAGGTCCCTTAAAAGTTAAATGTCTATGCACATGATTGAGTGGGCTGCTAATGATTTGGCAGCTGGAGGTCAAAAGTTAGAGCTGAAGATGGTTAAGTCTGATTTTCTGCAGAAGGGCAAATAGACCGAGTGGGCATTCTTGCAGGAGGCACAAAGGAGGGTAAACAGAGACCACAGGCTAAAAGATCATTCAGATTCAAGCTCAAGGAGCTCTCTCTCCTGACCTCTGTTTATCATAGCCCTACTGCTGCTGCTGAACACTGGTTGGGGGTCATCCACCAGATAGTATTCAGAGCAGGAAACTATTTGTTAGAAAATAGGCTAGCGGTTATCATAACAAAGCATATCTTTTGCCAATACAGGTTATTCATTAACAAACCAAACCCTTCCCAGTTCCCCAGACATGTCGATGGATTAGCCCCTTCCTGCTTAAACATTAACTTTATAGCCTCTTCATGGTTTACCCAGTCCTGAATTCAGACTTACTTGTGTGTGTCTAGGGATGTGAGTAAGTTGTTGATAGTCTTTCCTTTCTACACAATAAACGTGTAACAGGCTAATGTTTTTTTCCTCCCCACACATTAAATGAGAACACAATAAAGTCCATAGCACGGTAGACACTAATGAATGGAGGATATTATTATTTGGCCAACCTGGAAATCTGAGCTTGTATCACAGTTTTTAAGGAATCTCAGAGGTCTCTGAACAGGATAACTGCTTTGTGTTTTTTGTTTTTTTTAAAAATGCAACAAAAATAAACTCTCCAGTTAGTTTCTATTTTCTAAAGTGGTTTAAGTGACCAGTGATATACAGCTTCCTGTTCCCCTGTGGCCTGGAACATTCCTGACATTCCTTGATGTTCCTTCCCCCAAAGGAAGCACCTTGAAAGGGTAGGGGTAGTAAGGCACAGGCTTTCCTGCCCCTGCCTGCCATGCTTCTTATCATCTCTCTGTTCTACCATGGACTCAATCACAAAATAATGGCCAGTCCTGGTGTGACCATGTCTGTAGGATGTAGGAAAATTAAGGACATAGATGCTGAGCTCTCTGAACAAACTTGAAACATTTTCCCCTTTCTCCTCACCAGCTGCAGGGCAGTCATAACAGTATACTACATTCATTTTAAAATATGAAGATGTATCATTCATCTCTCCTTGACTAGACAGTGATCTGATTTCTGATTGGTGTAAGTACAGGAAATTTTCAATGACTTACACCAATTGAGATAGAGGGCAAGTGTGAATGACTAAGAAGTTTGAATTAAAAATTAAAAGAAGGAATTCTCTGGTGGTCCCATGGTTAGGACTCTGAGCTTCCACTTCAGGGATCACAGGTTCAGTTCCTGATTGGGGAACTAAGATCCCACATGCCACAGCATGGCCAAAAAATTAAAAAGAAAAGGAAAGAAAGACAGCTTCTCTTAAAGTCCTCAACCAAAGGAAGCATCAGGGGCCAGCAACAAGGATTTACTGAGAAAGATTCCTCAATTAAATGAAATACATTTGTAATAAAAGATTTGTATTTACTTCCTTGTTCCCAAAATTTGTTTTAATACTTTAAATATTTTTCATCCTGTTAATATAACTTGCTTGCTGATTTCTTCATTATTCTTTAATTCTTAATATTACAAAACTACATTTCAACTTAGGCTAATAAGATTACAGTGGATTCAGATTGTAGTGTTTCTCTCTTTCCATAAAACAGTGGATTTGCAAATTATAAGAGCTGGAGAAAACCATAAGTTACTTCCTACTCGTAACTTTTACAATTTCAGTTTTCCAAACAGGGTGCCATGCTATGGTTACAGCACATTACAACTGTTGGTTATCATCTGTGAATATGACCCTAAACCTTTATACATTTTCATTTATCCAAAATGTAAAATACAGCTAGCCTAATTATAGCATTCTGCCAGATTATACTATGCCAAAAGAACTTAATTTGTTCTCATTTGCTATCAGCAAAGATGAGAAAATGATTAAAACCTTGGGAAAAATGCTAAATACTACTTCCATGTCAGGTGGGGACATGACACGCATATCGATATATGCATATTGCATACTGATTTGCTTAAGTTGATGCAGAAAAACATGTACCTTTGTTTTTTAAGCCAAAAAAAACTTAATTGAAAATTATTTCTCAGTCTTAAAAATTAGGATACATTTTTAGTAATTTCAGCCTTTTATGCAAGTCGTACTGAAGATTTTTTAGAAAAGTACATATTTTTTTCCTCTCCATGGTACCTTATGGTCCTATGTGTAATTCATTTTCCGTAGATGTGAAATAAAAGTAGCTGGTTCTTCCCGTGGTTAGGGTAAGTGCTAAGATTTGAATTAGGATAGAACAGTGAGCCAAGGAGAAGGGCAGGGTGCTAACGTGAATGAAGCGCCCTGTGTACCACCTTTCTGTGGAGTGACAGACACGTGGGGCGGCATCTCATTTTCCCAGCACTCCTGATACGTTGGCATGTTGTCACTGCTGGATAGATGAATAAACTGGAACATGGAGTGCTTAAGTCACTTGCCCTGGGTCACAGCTCATCTAAGAAAGACCAAATCAAGCTGTGATTGAAACCATGGTGTGCCCGATTACACAGTTGGTGTTCTTTTCCTCCTTTCTTCCTTTTTGTGGCTGAATACATACTCCCTTGTCTATTACACAGAAGATGGGGGCCGATGTCTTTCAATACGTATACCCTCTGCCAATTTCAGACCAGTTGACTCAAAAATCCCCTAGTGTTTTGGGGAAATAAATTCCAGTAATATGCCCTGCCTCCTTCCTTCCACTTCAAAAAAACATCTGGATTGACATCTAAACTGCTTTTATTTTTTTAGAAAAGAATTATTACACAGTGATTGAAGTAGAAGGGAAGAAATAAGAATGAATAGTTCTCTCTTTAAGATTAGATTCATTATTTAATTACATAACAAGAAAGCTTTCTTGTTTTAGAGCCTTTAGATGGGAACATTCCAGATGTTTTTTTCCCCTTGCTGTTCAGTCATGGACTTCTGTCTGACTCTTTGAAACCCCATGAACTGCAGCACTCCAGGCTTCCCTGTCCTCCACTATCTCCCCAAGTTTGCTCAAACTCATGTCCATTGAGTCGGTGATGCCAACCAAACATCTCATCTTCTGCCCCCGCTTCTCCTTTTGCCTTCAATCTTCCAAACATGTGTAAAAAACACTTATCTTACTGTTTAGCTTCAAAATGAGCTAGCAATTAATTCTTCTCATTTAAGTTCTTTTTGGAATATTAGATCTCAAACATAATAGTCAAGTAATCAGGTAAGGTTAGCAAAGAAGAATACTTAGATTGGTGATGGTTGACTAATCTTTTGAATAAAACACTTAAATTGATTTGGCTTGAGAATATAGTGAAAACACCTAATTTCATTTTTCGGGTTGAACATGCTTTCTTCTTTAAATCAAAATCTTGTTTTCTTTTCATGTTGGTTTTTTTTTTTTAAATAAGCTCATAAATACTCTGAATTCTCACTAGTCATTACTGATCTTTTGTAAAACTGCTGGTATAGGCATTATAATTTACTCGGCTCATGAGTTTCAGACATTTTTGCTTTATGGTACATACACTCTTCAATTTTATGGGTATTTATTTTTCCACATAATATAGCAGTATGTGTTGCAATTCAGGAATATCCCTCAGCAGTGTTAGTGGAATTCAAAATTGAAATCAGTCTCCTTTTGACAACTGCTATAATGAATTGGTTGACTATTGCCAAATTGTGAAGACAGAAAGCTCCTTTTGTGATTTCAAAAATGAATGTATTGACATTTATGAATTTTTCAGTAATGTTTCAGATACTTTCTGACCAGATATCTAAAATCTAGTGCAGGATTTTCTTCATTCTGAGGTGCAGTTATTCTGCAGTATGCTGATTTTGAGATTTTCTTGCCCTTTTCAGAAATCTTAAGGTGTAATGTTGATACCACCATTTACTTTCAGGATTACAAACATTACTGTCTCAAAACATAGGGATCTGATGCAGCATATCTGTGTTAAACACCAACTGTTTTTGCTCTATGTATGCTTGTTTTGCAGGGAATTTTAAAGATATTATAATCACCAAAAAAAACCATTTTCAAGATTTTCCTTCACCCTATTCTTGAAAGGGGTGAAAGACACCCCTACTGTGCTGTAAAATGTCTCATGGTCTCTTAAACGGCATTAACATCTTGTTCGTGCTTCTTTACTAAATTCTTTGTTCTGGAATAATCAGAAAATAAGGTTTTCTTTTGAAATGACTGGATGTTCTGTCACTCTCCTTAAACCTTCTTTCCTTCTGTGTTATAGTTCCTACAACAGCAGCCAGCACCCCTGACGCCGTTGACAAGTATCTTGAGACGCCTGGAGATGAGAATGAACACGCCCATTTCCAGAAAGCCAAGGAGAGGCTGGAGGCCAAGCACCGCGAGAGGATGTCCCAGGTATGTGTGGCTCTCCATCCTTTAGCCCTACCACACTGGGAAATCTGGATTTACCTCTGCCTCTGTCTCGCCAGGGGCCCTGTGACTAACGGATGCCCAGGGGTCAGTGGTGGTTGTTCTTTAGTCGCTGAATCATGTCCAACTCTTTGCAACCCCATGGATTGTAGCCCACCAGCCTCCTTCTGTCCATGGGATTTCCCAGGCAAGAATACTGGGTTGCCATTTCCTTCTCCAAGTGAACTTCCTGACCCAGAGATCGAACCCTTGTCTCTTGCATTGACAAGTAGATTCTTTACCACTGAGCCACTACGGAAGCCCCCTGGGGTAAGGGCCTTTAATTTGATCCAGATCTTAAAGACATAGTCGGACACGACTGAAGTGACTTAGCATAGCAAAGACATAATATTTTAATTTTAAGTGTTTGCTATAAGGGCACCGATTTGGGGTTTTTTGCATTCTCCTTGAACTTGCCACCTAGGAAAGATCTTAGTATAACACTATAGTAAAATTTTGTTGGCACAAATTAAGTTGTGCGTACACCTTTCTTGATGGTTTTGTCATTCTGTGTTTAGGGTGGTCCTGTAACCATGATGTCATAAATTTAAATCCCTTAAAATGTTCTTTAGCAAAGATGAATATTTTTGTATGAAATAAACTTTGAGCCTAACATTTCTTACAGAGTTAATTCATAAGACTATAGGAGCTTAAAACCAGAGTACATCATAATGATTTAGTCCCATTAGTCATCTCATCCTATAAATGATAGATAATGCAATAAAGGTTCAAGAGTTTGGCTTCTCAGAGAGGCATTTGGAACCCAAGCATTTCTTGCTCCTGGTACAATGCTTTTTTCACTACACTGGCCTGAAAACCCTGGTTTTTTAAAATCATGCATGTGTGCTCAGTTCAGTTCAGTCATTCAGTTGTGTCCAACTCTTTGCAGCCCCAGGGACTGCAGCATGCCAGGCTTCCCTGTCCATCACCAACTCCCGGAGCTTGTTTGAACTCATGTCCATTGAGTAGGTGATGCCATCCAACCATCTCATCCTCTGTCATCCCCGTCTCCTCCTGCCTTCAATCTTTCCTAGCATCAGAGTCTTTTCTAATGAGTCAGTTCTTCCCATCAGCTGGCCAAAGTGTTGGAGCTTCAGCTTCAGTATCAGTCCTTCCAATGAATATTCAGGACTGATTTCCTTTAGGATGGACTGGTTGGATCTCCATAAGTCCAAGGGACTCTCAAGACTCTTCTCCAACACCACAGTTCAAAAGCATGAATTCTTCAGCACTCAGCTTTCTTTGTAGTACAACTCTCACATCCATACATGACTATTGGAAAAACCATAGCTTTGACTTTGTCAGCAAAGTAATGTCTTTGCTTTTTAATATGCTGTCTAGGTTGGTCATAGATTTCTTCCAAGGAGCAAGCATCTTTTAATTTCATGGCTGCAGTCATCATCTGCAGTGATTTTGGTGGTGGTTTAGTCACTAAGTCATGTCTGACTTTTGCAACACCATGGAATGTAACCTGCCAGGCTCCTCTGTCCTTGGGATTCTCCAGGGAAGAATACTGGAGTGGGTTGCCATTTCCTTCTCCAGGGGATCTTCCCTATCCAGGAATCGAACCCAGGTTTCCTGCATTGCAGGCAGATTTTCACTGACTGAGCTATGAAGGAAACCCCAAAAATGTGATTTAGAAGTCCCAAAAATAAAGCCTCTCACTGTTTCCATTATTTCCCCATCTATTTGCCATTAAGTGATGGGGCTGGATGTCATAATCTTAGTTTTTTTTAAATGTTGAGTTTTAAACCAATGTTTTTGCTCTCTTCTTTCATTTTCATAAAGAGGCTCTTTAGTTTCTCTTCGCTTTCTCTCATAAGATTGGTGTCATCTGCATATCTGAGGTTATTGATATTTCTCCCGACAATCTTGATCCCAGCTTTTGCTTCATCCAGCCTGGCATTTTGCATGATGTACCCTGCATATAAGTTAAATAACCAGGGTGATAATATATAGCTTTGATGTACTCCTCTCCCAGTTTGTAAGAGTCTGTTGTTCCATGTCCAGTTCTAACTGTTGCTTCTTGACCTGCATACAGATTTCTCGGGAGGCAGATAAGGTGGTCTGGTATTCCCATCTCTTGAAGAATTTTGCACAGTTTGTTGTGATCCACACAGTCAAAGGCTTTGGCATAGTCAATAAAGCAGAAATAAATGTTTTTTTGGAACTCTCTTGCTTTTTTCGATGATCCAGCTTATGTTGGCAATTTGATCTCTGGTTCCTCTGCCTTTTCTAAACCCAGCTTGAACATCTGGACGTTCACGGTTCTTCATGTACTGTTGAAACCTGGCTTGGAGAATTTTGAGCATTATTTTGCTAGCAAGATGAGTACAATTGTGCAGTAGTTTGAACATTCTTTGGCATTGCCTTTGTTTGGGATTGGAATGAAAACTGACCTTTTCCAGTCCTGTGGCCACTGCTGAGTTTTCCAAATTTGCTGGCATATTGAGTGCAGCAGTTTAATAGCATCATATTTCAGGCTTTGAAGTAGCTCAGTTCTATCACCTCCGCTAGCTTTGTTAGTGATGCTTCCTAAGGCCCACTTGATTTCACATTCCAGGATGTCTGGCATGTATGCTCAGTCGCATCTAACTCTTTTTCAACCCAATGGACTGTAGCCTGCCAGGCTCCTCTGTCCATGGGATTTCACAGGCAAGAATACTGGAAAATTGCCATTAAAAAAAAAAAAAAAGTTGCTTTTTAAAAATCGCGTTGTTTCTAAAACAAAACAAATTAAAAATTCATATCCAAAACAGCTAATTCATATGTGGTGGTGGTCTAGTTGCTAAGTCATGTCTGCCTCTTGCGACCCCATAGGCTATAGCCTGCCAGGCTGCTCTGCCCATGGGATTCTCCAGGCAAGAATACTGGAGTGGGTTGCCATTTCCTCCTCTAGAATTTGTATGTAGTAATACCAACTACAAATTAAGGTATGCCTGCTACCAGGTGCTGGATATTGCATTGAAAGTGAAAGTGTTGGTTGCAATCCATGGACTGCAGCCCTCCAGGTTCCTCTGTCCATGGAATTCTCCAGGGGATCTTCTCAACCCAGAGATCGGACCCAGGTCTTCTGCATTGCTTACAGATTCTTAACCTTCTGAGCAATTAGAGGTAGATAATACTGAGGATTTTAGCCCTTTCTAGATTCTTCAGTCATTAGACAAATATGTGTCCATCACTTACTTCCAATCACCTTTCCAACTTGTAGTCTATATGAAGAAATAATAGGAAAAGTTATATTTAAGAAACATACATGAGTGAATGAAGAAAGATCTCAGGTTAAAGTCAACCACACTTTTTTGGTGTTAATATTCTGTGTAAATATCAGAAGATGTGGCTGATTTTTGTCATGTTTAGTGCATATACTTCAAAGTTCTCTTGATAAACACTGAACAAGATTCATGAACCTGGCATAAATTTTGTAAGATCATAATCTGTCTTTAGTAGAGGACATTGATCATAGCTTTTTAGTTTTCTGGTGACTTGACATCTGAGGCCTTCCTAATCCCAGGGAGATTGTCCCTCCCAGGGCTGGCCACTTCCTAGGGTTAGCAGATGACTGGCCTGCAAGGGCTCCTTTCATACACACAGCCACCAATCCAAAGGCCGTACCCCTCAGCTACCCTCTTTACAGTCTCTTACACTTCAGTCCACTATCACCTGCCCTTCCCACCCCCCAAGGCTAAGTATCAGACAATGCGGGACAGCCCCCGTACCCCAGCGCCCATCCAAAGTATTCACACTAGCCACTTTTATACCCGTTAAGCCTGCTTACCCTGCCTTGCACATTTCTTCCCACAAAAGCCATAGTGAAAGTTCCTACCACAGTTTTCCTTCACTCCCTTTGCCTCCTGACCTCCCTGGTGCGTTCCTGTGTCACCCTCAACCCCCCTGCCCTCTGCCACATGGCATGACATGTCACCTCCTCTTGGGAACTGTGACTTAAAGTTTTTTCAGTGGCAGTGGTCTTCTCATCTGTTGGCTTCACCTACCTAAATAAAAATAAAACCTGTCTTTAACCATAGAACTTCTAATGTATCTGGAAAGACACTTTATTTTTTTTAATGAGTCACCAGAGGATTTAGAACTACTTAGCAATAATAACATTAAAGGAAAAACCCCATAATTATAATACTTGGGCTGTAGAGTATAATGTGCAGATATAGTTGTTGCCTATGATGAAAACTTAAAAGCAAATTGAACTAGAAAGGTAGCTAGGGATTTCCATGGTGCTTTAATGGTTAAGACTCTGAACTTCCACTGTGGACGGTGCGGGTTTGATCCTGGTCAAGGAACTAAGATCCTACATTCTGTGCAACTCAGCCAAAAAATAAATAAATAAAAGTAAAAAAAAATAGAAAGCTAGCTAGAGTGGAATAGTGAGGTTTCACCTGAAGCCAGTTCTTATGGATAATAGGATTTTTCTTTAGGAAAGATACAAACGATATAGAATCACAGTTAAAAAGGATGAGTATCACCCACCACACTTGTTGCCACAGAAAAGACATCTTTGAAACTTCAGTCCGGTCTCATTGCTTGCTTGTGAAGCTTTTAGGACCTTCTTATTGCCCTCAGAATCCACTTATGAGAGAATGCTGCTGCTGCTGCTGCTAAGTCACTTCAGTTGTGTCCGACTCTGTGCGACCCCATAGACGGCAGCCCACCAGGCCCCACCGTCCCTGGGATTCTCCAGGCAAGAACACTGGAGTGGGTTGCCATTTCCTTCTCCAAGGCATGAAAGTGAAAAGTGAAAGTGAAGTCGCTCAGTCGTGTCCGACTCTTAGCGACCCCATGGACTGCAGCCTTCCAGGCTCCTCCATCCATGGGATTTTTGGGGCCCCCCAAAAGAATGATAACAAAATAAACACTGAATGCATGGCTTGGCATTTCCAGGGCCTGCCCAGGCACCCCAACCCCCTGCACCCCAACTCCAGCCTTCCTTACTTCCTCTCCTACCTCAACTGCCAACATCCCTGTATAGACAGCCTTAAACCACTCTGCTCAACACATGTTCAGCTCATCATGGACTTCTCTTTGGTCTCAGCTTTGAGCTCTGGAAAGGAACCAACTCTTCTTCACATGGATGCTTCTCAGTCGTTGCTCAAGCTCACATAGTCCTCAGAGTGGGACAAAGTCATTCCTCTTTGCATTTAATTAAATATTTTGCTCAGCAGTTTTATTCATCCAGCTGGATTATAATTGTTCAGTCCCTATACATGTGTATAAGGTAACCTTCCTAACCTTACACTTCTATCTTGAACACACCTAGTCACTATTTTTTTAAAGAAAAGACAGATTCTGAATTCTTCTCAGTATTTATTGGTCATTTTGATTCTATGAATTAAACGGACGTCAG
Source organism: Bubalus kerabau (assembly GCF_029407905.1). Taxonomy (NCBI): domain Eukaryota; kingdom Metazoa; phylum Chordata; class Mammalia; order Artiodactyla; family Bovidae; genus Bubalus; species Bubalus kerabau. Next base: position 56,748,835 of record NC_073625.1, read on the forward strand.
ATACTCTTTTCAGATACTCTAAATCTCTGCAGAAGAGTAACTTCATTTTAGTTTAGCACACCTTTTTAAGCCATGACTTCGTTCATATATGTTTTGATGGACTTTCATTGTCTTCTAGTCATTACCTATATCTGAGATAATTTAAAGAATGTTATCCTGGAGCAGAGAATGTTGTCTGTTACATCCCAGTGATCATGGGAGTATGAGATGCTTGAGATCAACATTTATCATAATAATTTAATGTACTGAATTCTGGGCACTGTTTGACTTTGAACTTGCCTGCCTCCTAAATCTCTCTGTATTAGTTGTCATTTTCTCTGCATGAAGCAGCCAAGTCTTTGAAGACCTATAAATCCAAATGATACTGATACTTTTGTGCATGCAGTGGAAAATTGCTTTATAAGACTATAGGGGGCCACTGTGAAGTCTGGATCTGGAGAATTTTTAATTTAAAAATATCATGTTTTAAAATGATTTTTATTATAGTTTTTGTTATTTGTTTTCTTACAAATACAGAGAATTTGAAGGGTTTGGGTATTTAGAGTGTTTTTGTTGTTGGGGTGCATGATAACTCTGAACTTACAGACTTTTGTTGTTTTCTGTTGTGAACAGAAAAGGGAATGGCAGCCAACTCCGGTATTTTTTCTTGGAGAATCCCATGGACAGAGGAGCCTGGTGGGCTGCAGACCATGGGGTCACAAAGAGTCAGACACGACTGAGTGACTAACACACACATGTGTTATGAATAGTATCTAGCAAATACAAAAATTCAATCATTTATTACGTATTATTTAATGGTTTTAATATATCCTTCAAATGAAGTTCTTCAAAATGGAAGTTGACCTTTCTTGACATTTGTTATGTTTAAGATAAGCATCAGTATCTTAGGAACAGCCTTTTCTCCTGTCACCAAATATAAATAAACTTAGCTCACCTGTTGGATTTGCCATTATATCACAGCTGATTGGGCTACAGGGGACAGTAACATGGTCTTTAGAGCCACAGAGATCTCAGTTTACATCTGTCCTTCTCCATTTTTTTCCTGCCTGACTTTGAGCAGGTAACTTAACCTGGTTTGTAAAAATGGGGATGTCCATGCCTAATCTCACAGGCTGGTGTGAGGAATCAATCAAACAAAAGAGATTTTGTAAAGCTCTCAATCCTGGAGCTGGTATTTAGCAGGTCAAGAGTGATCTGACGCATTATCAGTGAACCTCAGTGGAACCGTTTGTTCAAAAGGAGCCACTGCGCCCACTGTGTGTCTATCTTTCAGTAAGTAGGCCTAGTGTGATGGTGCAGGCGCACTGTTTTATTCACAAAGGTGTAGGTATTCTTCAGTTTCTCTGAGAATCAAAAATTTATTTCATTTTTATAGGAATGCTTATTTTCAATTTATTAGCTAAGTTCAGTTCAGTTCAGTCGTGTCCAACTCTTTGCGACCCCATGAATCCCAGCACGCCAGGCCTCCCTGTCCATCACCATCTCCCGGATTTCACTCAGACTCATGTCCATTGAGTCGGTGATGCCATCCAGCCATCTCACCTCTGTTGTCCCCTTCTCCTCCTGCCCCCAATCCCTCCCAGCATCAGAGTCTTTTCCAATGAGTCAACTCTTCACATGAGGTGGCCAAAGTAGTGGAGTTTCAGCTTTAGCATTAGTCCTTCCAATGAACACCCAGGACTGATTTCCTTTAGAATGGACTGGTTGGATCTCTTTGCAGTCCAAGGGACTCTCAAGAGTCTTCTCCAACACCACAGTTCAAAAGCATCAATTCTTCAGCGTTCAGCTTTCTTCACAGTCCAACTCTCACACCCATACATGACCACTGGAAAAACCATAGTCTTGACTAGACGGACCTTTGTTGGCAAAGTAATGTCTCTGCTTTTCAATATGCTATCTAGGTTGGTCATAACTTTCCTTCCAAGGAGTAAGCGTCTTTTAATTTCCTGGCTGCAATCACCATCTGCAGTGATTTTGGAGCCCCCAAAAATAAAGTCTGACACTGTTTCCACTGTTTCCCCATCTATTTCCCATGAAGTGATGGGACCAGATGCCATGATCTTCGTTTTCTCAATGTTGAGCTTCAACCCAGCTTTCTCACTCTCCTCTTTCACTTTCATTAAGAGGCTTTTTTTTTAGCTAAGTAAGTCTCCTTAGTTATTGCATGGATTCCCCTGCTCAAAGCTGAAAGTTCTGACTATTGAAAGGGAGATGGTAAAAATTCAGATGTAATACAGGAAATCAGTTCTTCACATTCCAATAAAACATTTGACTTCTCTCTCAAACTAATTTTGAGATACCTTACCTGAGGAATTCATGGTAGAATACAGCCACCGTGAACATTCTCGAGGCAGGAAATTGAAGTATTTTTATTGCAAGGCTTATCTCATCTATAAAGCAGAAGTAGCCTTCAGTTGCCTCATCTCACAAGTGCCCTTCATTAACTTCTTGGAGCCACCGAAGTATCTGGGAGAATGTGTTTCATTCCTTCAGTATTCTATTCTTGTTCATAGCAGCCTGGCATTTCTGAATTTTTCTCTGAACATGCTAGATTATTTTTTATATGCTCTTCGCTTGTAATAGGGGCGTCCCTAGTGGCTCAGATGGTAAAGAATCTGCCTGCAATGCAGGAGACCTGGGTTCTGTCCCTGTGTTGGGAAGATCCCCTGAAGAAGGAAACAGCTACCCACTCCCGTGTTCTGGCCTGGAGAATTCCATGGACTGTATAGTCCATGGGGTTGCCAAGAGTCAGACACAACTGAGCGACTTTCACTTGCACTTGTAATAGAAAATTCATTCCATCCTTTTTCCTCATAATTTCGTGAAAGCAACATGAAGCCTGTCCTGTATTTTCTACAATGAATCAAAGCTAATAAACAATAAACTGTTTAATTTAAAGCTGACTTGATGATGTGATATTCTCATAGAACTTCTCTATCCATTGTTATTTATGCCAAGCTTTTTTTGTTGTTGTTGTTATCTTGAAGGATGTCAGGAAAAAAGACAATTCCTTAGGAATAAGTACCTGTAAATAACAGGCTCTTATAGTACAGAAATCACTGTCTCTGCTTTGTGTATCCACCAAGTCTACAAGTACACAGCTGTCAACAGACCATTATTTTGCTTACTGGATCTTTCTTTTCTTTACCTTACCTTTCTCAGGTATGAGCTACACTTTAAAAACCCTACTTGATAGTGAGTGGTACTCTTGAAAAGGAAAAGGAAGCTGTAGGTGGTAAGAATCAAGTATCATTGTCTTTCAACAGCATCCACAGCTGCAGACTTTTCCTCTGCATTCAAATCAGTGGGTGAACTTCTCTTAGAGAAATCCCAAGTGAACATTATGGATGAGAGGAGGAAGTCTTATTTTCCTGCAAAACAGATTAGCCTGGTTACTAAATTAGTGTTACTTACCAAGAATGCTTTCTGCTACATTCAGAACATTATCATGTGTACTGTCCTGGAGCGTGTGGAGGAATCTAGAGCATCGTCTGCTGTTTATGAGCTGAGTTGGCAAGCAGAAGGTTCTAATCATCCTCAGTTCTTTGGTGGGAGGCATCTTAGGATTTGCGACAACAGAAGTCTTCTTTTCTGCCTCCATTATGTACTTCTTTTTGGCACTGTGTTCACTGCTTATATACACATGCATAAAATGTTATGTATGGTTTTGTTCCCCTTTGTACTGTTTGAAAAATATAGAATTGAGATTTTATAACTTACCTTCACAAAAGACTAAAACCAGTGTGCTGAATATAATGTTGGAAAACCTTGTTCAGAAAATCTACACATTTTATGAATCGGCATTTGTGCACATCAAATAAAATGACTTGCGGCTATTTCTCAGGAAAAGAAAAAAACCAACTTTGTTTCAAAGAGCTATGTGCTTAGTTGCTCAGTCATGCCTGACTCTTTGCAACCCCATGGACTGTCACACGCCAGTGTCCTGTGTCCATGGGGATTCTCTGGGCAAGAATACTAGAGTGGGTAGCCATGCCCTCCTCCAGGGGATCTTTCCAACCCAGGGATCAAACCCAGGTCTCCCGCATTGCAGGCCGATTCTTTACTGTTTGAGTCACCAGGGAAGCCGTCAAAGGGCCGTATCCTTGCAATAAATGTGTACATGTATGTTTACTTTACTGCTGTGACAAATTATTTACATCTTAGTGGGAGGTTAGATATTATTGAGCTTGGAACGGAATGTGATCTTTTTTTTGCATATTTAAAATGTCAAGTGTATGGAACTTTCATGGAAGTCCGGTGGTTAAGACTTCTTCTGATGCAGAAGATGCGGGTTTGAGCCCTGGCGAGCAAGCTAAGATCCCACGTGCCTCCTGGCCAAAACATCAAAGAGAAGCAATGTTGTAACAAATTCAATAAAGACTTTAAAAATGTTTCACATTAAAAAAAAAATGTAAAAACAGATTTTTAATAAAATGTCAAATGTAGAAAAAACAGTGATGTAGCTCATGAAATGTGAATTTGAAAGAAAAATTGATGGTTTTCAATGATTTATTCCTTCTGTAGGTCATGAGAGAGTGGGAAGAGGCAGAACGTCAAGCAAAGAACTTGCCTAAAGCTGATAAGAAGGCAGTGATCCAGGTAAACCCATCTCGTATCCACCACGGAGCAGCACATGCCCACAACCTGTGTTGATGGAGTGCTTGCACCTTTTCCAGCGTCTGCTGGAACCTCATGTGCATGATGGCTCATTATTTCCCTCAAATTCAACTGTTGCTAATCAATATCTAGTAATTCAGTTGCTTAAACCCTGCCTAATATTTGCTCCCAAACAGCTTGTTATAATTCATTTCTGTAAAAGTCATATTGTTACCTAAAGCCTAATTTTTATTAATAATATAGCTTTTAGGTTGCCATAGTCTTCTGCTACTTCTTCCCCATGGCCAATTTACATGATAAATTGAATTTTTGACAGGAACCACTCTTAGAATTATCTTCAGTAAGCCATGAGATTATCATGGTCATTTTCTTAAAGTTTTGAGTAAGAGAGGAGTTTTCTAAACAGGCATGTAATTTAGAGTTTCAAGAATACATATGTTTATCCTGCATTATGGTTAGTCAAATCGATTTTTAGGGACCATATAAAATAATGAATTTACATTGAGAAATTAGATCTGGGGATGGAAAGCAGGGAAGTGAGGAGAATCCATAAAACGTGCTGAATTAGTCAAAACGTTGAAATGACTGAACTCTTTGAATAGAATGAAGTATGATATCACTTTTAAAAGATTTGAACTTAGTGTAGTAGCAGAATCATCTGAAGGGCTTGTTAAAACTCAGTGTTTTGTTGATGCTGCTGTCATTTAGTCACCAAGTTGTGTCTGACTCTTTTGGGACCCCGTGGACTGTAGCCCGCCAGGCTCTTCTGTCCATGAGATTTCCCAGACAAGAATCCTGAGTGGGTTACCATTTCCTTCTCCAGGGGATCTTCCCAACTCAGGGACTGAACCCACATCTCCTGCATTGGCAGGCGGATTCTTTTTACTACTGAGCCTGTTGAGTGCATAGTCGCTCAGTCGTGTCCAACTCTTTGAGGTATCAAGGGTTGTAGCCTGCCAGGCTCCTCTGTCCATGGAATTCTCCCAGCCAGAAGACTGAAGTGGGTAGCCATTCCCTTCTCCAGGCCTCCTTCCCAATCCAGGGATTGAACCCAGGTCTCCAGCTTTGCAGGCAGATTGTTTACCGTCTGAACCATCAGGGAAGGTTGGTTTACCAGAAAGGATGTTAGCTTTACCAAGAGCCATCAGGGAAGCTCACCACGGAGCCTATTCCTTAGCTATAACTAGATGTAACATTTGCAATGCTAATTAACTTGCTGATGTTAATGAAATAATTTAAATAAATAATTTAAAATTTAAAATAATGTAAATAAAATACTGTGTATAATTCAAGGATAAAAAAAAGCCTTGAATCTGCTGCTCCGTCCCATTTGTCCAGTTCCCGATTGTCACATGCCTGTGTTTCTGATGGCAGCATTTCCAGGAGAAGGTGGAGTCTCTGGAGCAGGAAGCTGCCAACGAGAGGCAGCAGCTGGTGGAGACGCACATGGCCAGGGTGGAAGCCATGCTCAACGACCGCCGCCGCCTGGCCCTGGAGAATTACATCACCGCCCTGCAGGCTGTGCCCCCTCGGGTAGGCATCCCTTCACCTCTCTGGACACCGCAGACTGTAGGCGTGGGGACATGGGGACAGAAGGCCATTAGAAAGACATCAGGAGAAATGCCAAAAGCACCCTTATTCACAGGTTCAACCTCAGCCTGTTTTATCTTGAAGGTTAAAGTGTCCCAGGGCCATCTCTGCACAATAGACACAACTTTCCGCAGAGGAGTCGCACGGGCTTCCCAGGGACTCACAGTGCAAGACCAGATGTGAGTTGTTCAGTTGTGTCCGATCCTTCTCGACCCTGTGGACTGTAATCCGCCAGCCTCCTCTGCCCATAGGATTCTTCAGGCAAGAATACTAGAGTGGGTAGCCATGGTCTCCTCCAAGAGATCTTCCCAACCCAAGGATCAAACCTGCATCTCTTACATCTCCTGCATTGGCAGGAGGGTCCTTTACCACGGGAAGCCTTGGATGATGACCGTTCATAGAACTGCTGAAGTCAGGGAGCCACAGTAGCTGGAAGGGATTTAGATGTAACCTGGTCATGTGATGTAACTGACATCAACAAAATCCGAGATTTGGCTGGGTCATGAGGAGTTTTCATGGAATAAGAGGAACTCACATTTCCTGCCGGTAGCAGCAGCCATATTCTCCAGGGGGAAAAGCCTTATTTGGTCATGATGTCCACAGCAGAGGAACTTACTTGTGTTCAGGGATAAATGTCCAGAAAGGCTTACCAAGCTATGCATGCCTAGATCTCCTCAAGGAGGCTTCAAGGAGAGCTTACATTGGATGTAAGGAACATTCTGAGCTTGAGGCTGTGTACATTATGTCTGTTTGCTCTGTCCATTACCGAGTTAGGGATTTCGAAATTCCCAAGTGTGATTGTGGATTGATCTCTTTCTGATGTGATGCCCTCAGGTTTTGCTCTATGTATTTTGAGGCTCTGGGCTTTTCATTTGTTTGTTTATTTGGCTGCACCAGGTCTTCGTTGTGGCACGAGGCATCTTGGATCTTCCTTGAGGCTTGCAAAATCTTTAGTTGCGGCATACAAACTCTTAGTGGCAGCATGTGGGATCTAGCTCCCTAACCAGGGGTCAAACCCAGCCCCCTACATTGGGAGTGTGGAGTCTTAGCCACTGCACCACCATGGAAGTCCCCAGAGGCTCTGCTTTTAGGGGCATAAATATTCAGTGTTGTTACATTCTCTCTACCACCCTCCACCACAATCATTGTGAAATGACCTCCTTTATCCAAGTCACATTGTTTGCTCTGAAATTACTGTGTCTGATATTAAGCTACTCTAGCTTTCTTTTGATTAATGTATCGTCTTATATCATTTTTCCATCTTTGTGCTTTTGTTTAGCCTATTTGTTTATATTTGAAGGGCATTTCTTGTGGGCAGCACCTACTTGGGACTTCCCCTTTAACTAAGAAGACCATTTAAATGAAGTTGCTATTATGACTATGCCTAAATCTATCATTGTGTTGTTTGGTTTTAGTCCCAAGTTGTTCCTTATTCCTTTTTCTTTTTCGGCTACCTTTTGGATTAATTTAATATATTTAATGATTCTGTGTTGTATCCTTTGGTGGCTTTTAACTATAACTCTTTATTATTTTAGTCTTTGCTCAGGTATGTCTGAAAATATCTTTAGTTTACCTTTGTCTTAAAAGATATTTTTACTAGAATAGAATTCTGGGTTGAAGTTTTTCTTCAGCTGCCTTAATGATGATGCTCCATTGTCTTTTTAGTTGCATTGTTTGCAACAAAAATACTGATATCATCTTTTCTTTACTTCTCTTTAAATAATGCATCTTTTTTTTAATCTGGCTGCTTTTAGCATATTTTCCTTTATCACTAGCTTAGAGCAATTTGATTATGTTGTAACCTGGTATATTTCAATTTGCCTTTAATCCCATTTGGCTGTTTTTCATATCATACATTATAGTTTTCACATGTAGAATGTGAATCTGGATTTTTGTTTGTTTCAGGTCTTCCATATCTTTATTTAATTTTTGAACCTTTGGAATTTTTTTATCAGTTGTCAGATATTGTGACGTTCAGCTTGAGAGTGTTGGGTGTTTTTGGATACCTGTAACTATTCCTAATCTTCTGTTGTCCCCTTCTTCTCCTGCTTTAAATCTTTCCCAGCATCAGGATCTTTTCAAATGAGTTATCTTGTTGTATCAGGTGGCCGAAGTATTAGAACTTCAGCATCAGTCCTTCCAGTGAATATTCAGGGTTGATTTCCTTTAGGATTGACTGGTTTGATGAGAAATTGTTAGATGGTGTCACCAACTCAATGGACATGAGTTTGAGCAAACTCCAGGAGACAGTGCATGCTTCAGTCCATGGGACTGCAAAGAGTTGGACTCAACTTAGTGACTGAACAGCAAAAAAAAAAAGACTATTTCTGAGCTTTGTTCTAGAAGGCAGTTAAATTACTTGCAAACAGAGCGATTATCAATGAAAGTTGAGTTTTTCCATCTGGATGATGGGAATAAGTACTATTTCTGACCCTGGGTGAATACCAGACACTTACCTCAAATCCTTTTGGATAATTTTTTTCCTGTAGCCTCAGTTTCCTTCACGTGTGTGAAACTAATACCCATCACTAGTCAGCTGCATCCTCATAGGGCATCCTCTCCAGATTCTCCCTCCAAACAACTCCTTCCTCTCCAGTATTCTGTCCTTTGATTGTCAGGCACCTCCATGTCTCTGGACTCCAAGTCCAAGTCTTCAGCTCTCTGGAATCTACCAGGCTCTAACTGGGTTCCCAAACCTGGAACCGTAGCCTGGAAACTCAAGGCAGTAAACATAGGCAATCGTAGAGCTCACAGCATTAGTTTCTAATTTCTTGGTGATCTCTGTCCTTCACCTGATATCTGTCATCTTACAGAAATATAGTTCTAGATATTTTGTCCATTTATTGGTTGCTAGCAGGAGCAGAGTAAACGTGATTCCCTCTACGAAATCTTGGCTGAAAGTAGAAGTCTGTGTCTACATTATGTAACCAAACCAAAAAGTCACCCACTTGCATTTATTCTCCTCATTTTTATTTTTCTTTCTATACTAAGATTTAGTGCAGAAAACTCGGAGGAACCATGAAAGAGCTCCTGATACTCTTCCAGATCATGAAATAGTATTGACCTTGTTCTACCAATGACATCACTGAGATTGAGTGGCTGGTCCAGGGTGACACCGTTGGTAATGGACAGGGTGGATCTGTGAATCACAGTTGACCCCTGAAGTGCCTTCCTACCACACCAGGCTTCCTCTCAGAACAATAAGCTTTTGATGAAGAATATTCACATTAGCATTTTCATTTTCTATTCAGAAAAAAAAAAAAAATCTATGTCCAAGCACTGCTCAGTAAAATTCTGTTTAGTATGTTTGGAGAATGAGCTCCTTAATTATGCTCCCTTTTTCTTTTAATAGGACTTGATTTTGAGATCGGGGTCATCAACATCATTTGCCAGAGATAGGCAGGGTGGGGGGCGTTGAGAGCAGAACCTTCATAGCTGACATTTAGTGAAGGATTGCAGCTAAAGGTCCAATTTCTGAAGTAAGATCTTTCCTAAATGGTCATTGACAGAGCTGAAAATAAAATGAGGACTGAATGGAGTCTTTAACAAACACACATTTCAGATCTTTCAGTTCAGCCCCATCAGCCATCACAGGAAAGACTGTAACAAGAGGAATGTTTGCCAAAGCTGCTTGTGTTATCAAAGGGGATAAATTCAGATTGCTCATAATTATGCTTGCCCTGAGTCTGTTGATCACATCATGTAGAATTAGACATGTTAATTTGAAATGAAAATTAAAAATTGGATTAAGAAGAATTGTTTTACGGTCAGAAAAATCAGATTGTCATTGATTGAACCAAGTATTCACACTGAAGTCTTACCTAGAAATACATAAAATTCTCCCATGTAATAAAACTGGGACTGTACAGAACAAAGATCAAGAATAGTTATTATTGTGGCTGTTCAGTTGCTAAGTTGAGTCCAACTCTTTGCAATACCATTACTGACCATTTCTGTTAAGTTATTGACATTGTCTGACTGTTTTATTTGAATTTTAACATATAGCTTGACACACACTTAGCTCTGCAGTTTAGAAAATGGGAGAAAATTCTAAATCCCTTCTTAGGAGGTTTATGTATTACTGTTGAAAGACATAAATCAAGAGCTTGCCAATAACTGTCTGAGGAAGGTCATGTCTAGTATTGGAGTCATAAATAAAATGTTTCTGAAATCTCCCTCATATTTAACTCAGTGGCTGGAAAGTGTGAAATATATAATAATTGTTAGTTGAATATAAGAAAATGCATTAGCCAGGTTTTTACTATAGATTCTATAGCTGATATCACCTTGTGAATAATTATCCCCTTAACCCTGACCATAAAGTGATGGTCAAATAGATGGGGAAACAGTGGCTGACTTTATTTTGGGGGGCTCTAAAATGTAGGTGGTGATTGCAGCCATGAAATTAAAACACGTTTACTCCTTGGAAGGAAAGTTATGACCAACCTAGACAGCATATTAAAAAGCAGAGACATTACTTTGCCAACAAAGGTCCGTCTAGTCAAGGCTATGGTTTTTCCAGTGGTCATGTATGGATGTGAGAGTTGGACTATAAAGAAAGCTGAGCGCAGAAGAATTGATGCTTTTGAACTGTGGTGTTGGAGAAGACTCTTGAGAGTCCCTTGGACTGCAAGGAGATCCAACCAGTCCTTCCTAAAGGAGATCAGTCCTGGGTGGTTCATTGGAGGGACTAATGCTGAAGCTAAAACTCCAGTCCTTTGGCCACCTAATGTGAAGAGCTGACTCACTGGAAAAGACCCTGATGCTGGGAAAGGTTGAGGGCAGGAGGAGAAGGGGCGACAGAGGATGAGATGGTTGGATGGCATCACCGACTCAATGGACATGGGTTTGGGTAGACTCTGGCAGTTGGTGATGGACAAGGAGGCCTGGCATGCTGCAGTTCATGGGGTCGCAAAGAGTCGGACACAACTGAACGACTAAACTGAACTAACCCTGACCATATTGTACCAAATGGTCTCAGACTTTGTAAGTGGGGAATGTGAAATAGCATGCATTGTTTATACACAGTCCCTTTGAAGCTTAAGTTTAATCCATATTTCTATTTTTTTTTTTAAACCCAAGGTTGGGAGTATGACATGATGATGTATTTGTGCATCTAGAATTCCTTACTCTACCATGAATTTCATTTGTGAGTCCCAGAGTCTGTGTGTTGCTTTATGTTCCAGATTTCCTTTTTTGATTAATTACATGCCTACTGACTAATGTATTCAGTGCCCAACCTACAAGTGCACTTTTTGAATCAGAGGAGGCCATAGCAACACACTCCAGTATTTTTGCCTGGAGAATCCCATGGCCAGAGGAGCGCTCCAGGCTACAGTCCATACATAGGGTCGCAAAGAGTTGGACACCACTGAAGCGACTTAGCACGTATATATACTTAAAATATTACAGTTGCTAAAACAGTCTATTCTTGTCCTTTCATCCTCCTCCCCCTTCCACTCCCATCCCCTGGAATAAAAAAATGAGACCACAGTTGTGTCCTTTTGTATGCTCAGTCACTCAGTCGTGTCCAACTCTTTGTAACCCCATGAACTGTAGCCCGCCAGGCTCCTCTGTCCATGGGATTCTCCAGGCAAGAATACTGGAGTAGTTGCCACTTCCTGTTCCAGGGGATCTTCCTGACCCAGGGATGGAACCCGTGTGTCTTATATCTCCTGCATTGACAGGAATACTCTTTACCACTAGTGCCAGCTGGGAAGCCCCACTAGGATAAACTCTTAATCTGTAGAAGGCTAGTGACTCGTCTTCTAATGACAAGCTCTTCAAAATTTTCACTTCTCTATATGTTTCCTTGGAAGAAAAAAAGAGGTATACTTTTTTCCCCAGAAAAGTTAAATTCCTCTCCAAAGTTGCATCAGTTAAGTTCAGTCACTCAGTCATGTCCAATTCTTTGCAACCACATGGACTGCAACACCCCAGGCCTCCCTGTCCATCATCAACTCCCGGACCTTGCTCAAACTCATGTCCATCAGGTCACAATGCCATCCAACCGTCTTATCCTCTGTCGTCCCCTTCTCCTCCTGCCTTCAATCTTTCCCAGCATCAGGGTCTTTTCCAGTGAGTCAGCTCTTCACATCAGGTGGCCAAAGGACTGGAGTTTTAGCTTCAGCATCAGTCCTTCCAATGAATATTCAAGAAGGATTTCCTTTAAGATTGACTGGTTTGATCTCCTTGCAGTCCAAGGAACTCTCAAGAGTCTTCTCCAACACCACAGTTCAAAAGCATCAGTTCTTTGGCGCTCAGCTTTCTTTATAGTGCAACTCTCACATCCATACGTGACAACTGGAAAAACCATAGCTTTGACTAGACAGACCTTTGTTGGCAAAGCAATTTTGTTTCTGCTTTTTAATATGCTCTCTAGTTCCAAAGAGCAAGCATCTTAATTTCATGGCGGCAATCACCATCTGCAGTGATTTTGGAGCCCAAGAAGATAAAATCTGTCACTGTTTCCATTGTTTCCCCATCTATTTGCCATGAAGTGATGGGACTGGATGCCTTGATCTTCTTTTTTTGAATGTTGAAATTTAAGCCAGCTTTTTCATTCTCTTCTTTCACTTTTATGAAGAGTCTCTTTAGTTCCTCTTTTCTTTCTCTCATAAGGTCAGTGTCATCTGCGTATCTGAGGTTATTGATATTTCTCCCGGCAGTCTTGATTCCAGCTTGTGCTTCATCCAGCCCAACATTTCACATGATATATTCTGCCTTTCCTTCTCCAGGGGATCTTCCCAACCCAGGTATCAAACCCAAGTCTCCCACATTGCAGGCAGATTCTTTACCAGCTGAGCCACAAGGGAAGCCCAGGAATACTGGAGTGGGTAGCCTGTCCCTTCGCTAGCGGAACTTCCCCACCCAGGAATCGAACCAGGGTCTCTTGGATTGCAGGTGGATTCTTTACCAACTGAGCTATCAGGGAAGCCCCAATGTACTCTGCATATAAGTTAAATAAGCAGGGTGACAATATACAGCCTTGAATACTCCTTTCCCAATTTGGAACCAGTCCATTGTTCTATGTCTGGTTCTAACTGTTGCTTCTTGACCCGCATACAGATTTCTCAGGAGGCAGGTCAGGTGGTCTGGTATTCCCATCTCTTTAAGAATTCTTTACAGTTTGTTATGATCCACACAGTCAAAGGCTTCGGCATAGTCAGTAAAGTTGTATCACACGTGGTTAACCTTCCATCACCCTTGGAGGCCTTTAAGCTACTGAACATATGTACTACTTTAAACTAAATCATCACCGAATGTAGGACTTTGACTTCTTACTTTCACAGAGCTCAAATTTAAGCAACTCCTGGCCTCATGAACTATTGATTTAAATAGTGTCTGAGCCTTCCCTCCTGTAATTGGCAGGGTCTACTTCATAGATGGAGAAAAGATTATTATATTGCCTGACTGTTCAAAATCCTCTGTAATCTGAAGAGAAACTAGACTTATGTGGGATCCTGTACAGATAAACCAAAGCCCGCATGCATGCTAAGATGCTTCAGTTATGTCTGACTCCTTGCAACCCCATGGACTTTAGCTCGCCAGGCTCCTCTGTCCGTGACATTCTCCAGGCAAGATTACTGAAGTGGAATGCCATGCCCTCCTCCAGGGAATCTTCCCGACCCAGGGATTGAACCCACATCTCTTACATCTCCTTCATTGGCAGGTTTTTTACCACTATGCCACCTGGGAAGCCCAAAAGGCTGCATGGTAATTTCTGTTTAAAATAAACTTTCTGTTGTAGGCTTAGATCTGGAAAAATTTAGGAGCGCCTAATTATTAAGGACTGAAATATTGTTTTGAAGATGAGAGACAAAAAACCAAAGCTTTCTTTGTAATTCTAAAATTTTAGGTGTCTTTACAGATAGTCAGTCTAAATCTTCTGTTAGAAAACATCCATTCATATGTATCTGTCTGTCTATCTGTATGTGTGTGCCAGAAGTGGTTTTTTTCCCCCTGTGTCTCATGAAATATCTTATCCGTACTAAATGTGAATACTAAATACTACATTGCAGCCATTTTATCCATACTAAACTTAATTTCATGCTTGTATCTGATGCTTCATACTCAGACTCTTGACATTTAATTGAGAGAAAAAAAAAAATGGCAGTTTCTTTAGCACCTGTTCGCTTTCCTTCCTCATTTCTTTTCCTTTTATTTTTTTCTTTTGACTGAAGTATAGTTGACTTACATTATATTAATTTCAGGTATAAAACATAATAATGTGTTTTTTATTTTTTATAGATTGTATATCATACAGTTATTCTAATATTACTGTGTTCCACATGTTGTGCATTACATCTCTGAGACTGTTCCTTTTACAACTGGAAGTTTCTACCTAGTAATCTCCTTCACCAGGTTCACCCATTCTTTCTCTCCTCCTCCTGGGGACCATTCATTTTTTCTCTGTATCTGTGAGTCTGTTTCTGTTTTGCTGTATTTGTTGATTTCTTTTGTTTTGTTGGATTCCTCATAGAAGTGAAAACCACAGCATTTGTCTTTGATTTATTTCACTAAGTGTAAAATGCCCCCTCCCCCGCCCAGGTCCATCCTTGTTGTCACAAATGATAAAATTTCATTCTTTTTTGTGGCTGATATTCTGTATGTGTGTGTGTGTGTGTATACCACATGTTCTTTCTCTAGTATCTGGCACTTAGGTTTCTTCTATATCTTGGCTATTGTAAATAAGACTTCTGCGAACGTTGTAGTGCATGTATCTTTCCAAATTAATGTCCTCATTTCCTTTGTATAGGGCTTCCCTTGTGACTCACTTGGTGACAAATTTGCCTGTAATACAGGAGATGCAGATTCAGTCCCTGGGTCAAGAAGACCCCCAGAGGAGGGCATGGCAATCCACTCTGGTACTCTTGCCTGGAGAAGTCCATGGACAGAGGAGCCTGGTGGGCTACAGTCCATGGGATCACAAAGAGCCAGACACAACTGAGCGACTAACACTTTCACTATTACTTCCTTTGTATAAATATCGAAGGGTTAATCACCGGATCATATGGTAAATCCATTTTTAATTTTTTGAGAAATCTGCACACTGTTTTCCATAATGGCTCTACCAATTCATACTCCCACTAACAGTATACTACATCAGTTCAGCCAAATGTTAAATTTTGTTGAAATTCCTGAAATGTCTTCATACAATTCTTTAGTGAATTCTTTGTGAGATTTACCATTAAGGAGCATGGTTTTTTCCCTACATTGAGATTTTGCTCAATGCTATTGTGTAAACTTTAACATTAGGGTAATATGTGTTTGATAAAAAAGTAGCAATTGTTGGAGAAAATAAAGGCCAGCAATTTCTGTTTTTTTTAAAGGACAGTAATTAGTTGGTGTGTCATGCCAGGCAAACTAGTGACAGCATGAGGAAGTGCCAACTAAGCCAGTCAATATAATGGATAAAGTGAAAAATCATTTGCTAAGATCTTAATACATGAAGGCGTTGAGGGAGATGAGTTTGGCATTCCACCTTCAAGTTTCCAGTATAATCAGAATTTTGTAAAGCTGATCAGAATGTACTTAAAATACTGCCAGCTTGAAAATCATCTTTGGGAAATGTAACTACCCTGTACTTTATATATTTTTCATTCATTCACCATTCATTTCTTTTTAGTTGAGATTTGTAAAATTGGTAAGCACAAGGGAACTTGTTAACTTGAGAGCGTTTAAGGACACACTTCATATCAAATGGTTGGTAGAAAAACAAATGGGAGAGTTTGCATTTATTAGACAAAGTCCTATAAACTATGCTGTGTGGTTTACATGCTATTCTGGAAAAGCCTCTCAGTATTACCTCTTTACCTTGCTTTGAATCTTTACCAAGCTGAATAAAGAGATCTGACTAAAGACCAGTGGGAAGTGTGTGATGAGAGACAATAGTGTTTTCTGTTTTTAATTGAATTTGAATTAAGTATATAGAAAGGTAAGAAGTGTTTAAGCAAGGTATCAGCTTGAAAGCTGTCGTGTGCCTCTGAGTCCATGTTCATCACCCAGATTCCCTCCACAGCACAGCCCCACTTAGTCGTGGCTTCTAAGTCAAAACAGCTTTTCATCCAATGCTGTCAAACAGACAGTACTGGGATATGTCATATTTTGCTCTAGCAAAAGATGCATGTGCTGTGCCATGCTAAGTCTCTTCAGTCGTATCCGACTCTTTGTCACCCCATGGACTGTAGCCCACCAGGCTCCTCCGTCCTTGGGCTTCTCCAGGCAAGAATACTGGAGTGGGTTACCGTGCCCTCTTCCAGGGGATCTTCCCAACCCAGAGATTACACCCATGTCTCTTATGTCTCCTACATTGGCTGGCAGGTTCTTTACCATACCTATTTTTGTTCATTCTTAAAAACCCATTCAGTTCAGTTCGGTAGCTCAGTCGTGTCTGACTCTTTGTGACCCCATGGACTGCAGCACGCCAGGCCTCCCTGTCCTTCACCAACTTGCGGAATTTACTCAAACTCATGTCCATTGAGTTAGTGATGCCATCCAGCCATCTCATCCTCTGTTGTCCCCTTCTCCTCCCGCCTTCAGTCATTGTCAGCATCAGGGTCTTTTCAAAAGACTCAGCTCTTCACATCAGGTAGCCAAAGTATTGGAGTTTCAGCTTCAACATCAGTCCTTCCAATGAATATTCAGGACTGATTTCCTTTAGGATGGACTGGTTAGATCTCCTTGCAGTCCAAGGGACTCTCAAGAGTCTTCTCCAACACCACAGTTCAAAAGCATTAATTCTTTGGGCTCAGCTTTCTTTGTAGTCCAACTCTCACATCCGTACATGACCACTGGAAAAAGACATAGCTGTGACTAGACGGACCTTTGTTGGCAAAGTAATGTCTCTGCTTCTTAATGTGCTGTCTAGGTTAGTCATAACTTTCCTTCCTAGGAATGTCTTTTAATTTCATGGCTGCAGTCACCATCTGCAGTGATTTTGGAGCCCAAAAAAATAAAGTAAGCCACTGTTTCCACTGTTTCCCCATCTATTTGCCATGAAGTGATGGGACCAGATGCCATGATCTTCGTTTTCTGAATGTTGAGCTTTAAGCCAACTTTTTCACTCTCCTCTTTCACTTTCATCAAGAGGCTCTTTAATTCTTCTTCACTTTCTGCCATAAGGGTGGTGTCATCTGCATATCTGAGGTTAGTGATATTTCTCCTGGCAGTCTTGATTCCAGCTTGTGCTTCATCCAGCCCAGCATTTCTCATGATGTTTTATTTTAAAACCCATAATGAAGACATAAATATTTCAGTTTTTTAAAGAAATTCATAGTACATTATTTAATACTCCAGCAGCTACTTAATGTCTGGTCTTACAGTTATCTGCTCTACAGAACAGATAGCAATAAGAGATCCTCTCCCTAGAAACTCGCATGTGTGCACACAAAATTACACGTGGGTTTCAGGGAGTTCCCTCGTTTTAGGAAGCTCCTCCATGGATCAGTTTAAAGGTCCTAGGTTATATTTGATTTCTGTAAGTGTAGGGGAGCAAAATTTACCACCCCAGAATGTGTCTCTTTGGCACGAGGATTAACTTAGGCTGATTATTTTTGAGACCCAAAAGACTCAGGAAGAATCTTTGAGCTTCCTTGTACCTAAGCACCTAAAAGAATGTAGACAGAGGACCTGTTTGAGGGAGGGAATTGTCACCATAGATAAGTGGAGTATGAACTACGTGCGTAGACACAGGAAAATCTGTTAAAATTCTCTGTGTCCCGTTGCCTCTGCATGGCCCAGCAAACATTTGTCTACCAAGCGTTTGATTTCTTTCCCCCTCCTCCGTGTTAATTGCCTTCCTCCCCTTTGAAGTCCCAAACCTCCAACATCGTCTTGTCTTTAGCTGAGAGTAGTATCTAAGGTGGGGCTTTCTGTCATTTTGGTGTATTACTCAGTTTTCCTGGGTCTCTCCCACGTATACATGTTTTTCAACTTCTGTTTGATTTTCCTCCTCTTAATCTGTCTCATGTCAATTTAATTCTTAGATCAGCCAGAATAACCTGGAAGCCTAGAAGAAAATTTCTTCCTCCCCAACGTACGCTTTATCTTGAGTTTCCTTATACTGTTTCTAGCAAGTCAGAGCCCTGTGGTTAGATCAAGGGTGGTTAGGTAGTATGAGAAGAGGGTGAAATTCAAAGAAATATACACGTGCCTATCTTTGAACATGGTGTAGCCACTTAGAGGATTTGTGAAGTAAAAATGCCAGAATCTAAGTGTGAATACACAAGACTGAAGCACACTGTTGCAGCTCTCTCTTAAGAAGTCGAGTGTGTCACAGTTGGCGTTTGTCAGACGATCAGACCACTTGACAAATCTTCCCAAGGGTCTGTGGTATTTTAAAACATCTTTTGTTTACGATTTCTTCAACTCTGTGGGCTTTGCCGTCTGGGTTGCATTAATAATCCTGTTCATCGTTAAGTGCTTCAATATGTCTCACTGAGTAACTAAATAAGAATTGAAGACATACAAGTCCAAACAGTTTCTGGCCCCTCTTTGCTCGCCGGTCAGCAGATCCAAGCTCTGTATCCAGTGGATCTAAGCTGATCCAAAAACCAGGTCCTAAATTTCAGTTCTGTATGTTGTCTTCACTAATGTATAGCTTGGGTCTGTGTAACTAAAGGAAGAACTATTTACTCTCAGTACTCCGACACCAAATATGTGGGAAGTTTTCCCTCACATGAAAGAATTCTGATATCACAACCCCTAGTTCATGTAGATCCCCATGGGTTAAGGGTTCAAAGCCAGTCACAAATCCCAGATTTTCACCTTGTATTTCTGACAGACTAGCTGTAAGTCAGTGGGGGGGACCCTCCTCAAATTTGATAATTCCCTGGAACAACTCACAGCAAGAACTTTATTTACTCCTAGCAGTTTATTAAAAAGGATAGGACTCAGGAACAGCCATATGGAAGAGACTATAGAGCAAGGTATGTGGGGAAGGGGTATGGAGTCTGCATGCCCTCTCCAGTCATGGTACCCTCCTCACACCCCAATGTGTTCTCCAACCTGGAAGCTCTCTGCATTCCATTCTTAAGGGATTTTTGGTGGCGAAGGTTCCAATAGATAACCATGAATGATTAAATCATTGACCACTGGTGGTTAAACTCAATCTGCAGCCCCTCTCCCCTCCCTGGAGGTCAGATAATCTGGCCAAAAGCTACAACCCCTGTAATCACAGGGTTGGTTCCTCCAGCATCCAGTTCCCATCCTCCAAGAGTCACCTCGTTAGCACATGAAGCACCCTCCAAGAGTCTAATAAGCTCTCCTGTCTGGAATCAAAGACTAAGACCAAATATTAAAACAAAAGATGCTCTGGTCACCAGATTTTACAAGGGCGTTAGGAGCTCTGTGTCAGGAACTGGGGGTGGAGACCAAACATGTATTTCTTCTTATGTCATAGTAACTAAAATAAAATAAGTTATTTCTGAGAACTAGCAAATTATCCCAGAAAAAAAATTATGAAACCTACCAGATTTGACAAATAGTCCAAACGCCCCTCATTTGTGAATGACAGGATTAAAACCACCCTTATTTTCTATATTTTAGAGTAGAGTATAAACACCTGTCTTTAATTTCCAAGTTTGCCATCTTATAGCTTGGAACAAGTGGCTTAATTAGGAAGACCTTCTCTTCCGTTTGCAGATTGGGGTTAATTATTCTACTCTTTTTGCGATTAACATTGTTCTAGCTTTTTGTTAGCTATAATTAGAAGAACAAAGGGATTAATCTAAAGTTGAGATGAGACCGTGAAGTACAAAGATACTTGGATCCCCAAGAAGAGAAAGATTGTTAGGATAGAATATATAGAGGCTTTGGTACCTTGTCCCTACTCGGGAGTCATCCGCCTTCTTGCGGAGGAGGGAAGGGATGTGAGATGGCCTTGCCTGAGTGCTGCTGTGCTCTGTTACGACACGGGAAGCCAAACAGTAATCTGGATATACTGGGAGGGAGTGTACCTAATGCCTCCATATTACCAAAGCTGGAGGAAACACGGAATGGAGCCTGTCATGAGAATTTATCCCATTTCTCCTGTTGCTTGTACAAGACTTCTATGTTCAACCTGACATAGAATTGTCATTCACCTTTTTATACCATGTTAAACTGCAAAAAGCATTTATGTGCTCTTCGCAAGCAAGGAATAGGCATGAATTTTGCAGCAGACTTAAAAATTTAATTCAGCTGAAAGCACAGCAGGTAAAGAATCTGCCAGGTTCAATTCCTGATGCAGGAAGGTCCCCCTGGAAGAGGGCATGGCAACCCTCCCCAGTATTCTTGTCTGGAGAATCCCATGGACAGAGAAGCCTGGCCGGCTATAGTCCGTAGGGTCGAAAAGAGTCAGGCATGACTGAGCACGGGGCAAAGACAGACAGACCTAGCTTTAAAGATGAACACAGCTGTGATCCAAAGGTTCTAGTGGAAGCTCCCCAAGTATGTTTTTGTTCTTCTGGTTTTTCTTGCAACAGTGAGAATGCCTGTGAAATGCCAAGGGAGGTCTACCAAGGCAAAATAAACTCAACCAAGACCATCTCAAGCCGAAAGAGGTTTAACTCTCTTAAAGGTGTTTTTCAGATCTGCCCACAGAGATTTTTATACATTTTACATTTATGTGCCCAAGATAGCCCAAAGTCCAAGATGTAGAACTGTGAAAGTAATGGCCCTGAACCTCCTTGTGAAAACAGGAGAGAACTGCTTTTTCTTGATAGGTGATTAACTTCCCCAGTCACAGTCTTGAAAACCACTAGGGTGCAATTTAATGCTCCAGGAAAGGATTTTCTGAATAAGTCCCTTGTGACCTGGAAAGGTTAGGGTGCTTCCCCATAGAGTGACTCATTTACTTCCTTCTTTTTGGCAGGATTATGCTTGGGGCTTTTAAAGGCTCTTGACAGATCATTCCCTCCCATCAGGAGATGGTTTCAGGCACAAGTATCTGTTATGATAAAAGGCCAGATTTCTACCTCAGACATAATGCTACGAAGAGGCACGGTGGGGCTGAATGGTCATGTTTTAATGTACCTCCCATATGAATTGTGGAATTGAAAGCTACCCACTCAGATGTGATTGGCATTGAGTTGAGTGTGTATGATTGATTCAAAATCCATGGATACCAAATTTATAAAATTGCATAAAAGAACCAAGTTTAAAAGTCAATACATGTGAGAAGTGGATATATTAATTTTTTTAATTACCTATTATAGGAAAGGGCTTCCCTGGTGGCTTAGTGGTAAAGAATCCACCTGCCAAGGCAGAATGTGCAAGTTCATTCCCTGTATCAGGGAGATCCCCTGGAGAAAGAAATGGCAAACCACTCCAATATTCTTGCCTGGGGAATCCCTTGGACAGAGGAACCTGGCAGGCTGCAGTCCATGGGGTCACAAAAAAGTCAGACACGACTAAGCAATTAAATAACAACGATTATAGGGGGAAAGCTGTGAAATTTCTTACAAAATTCCATACATTAGCCTGACATCAAAACCCACACCACAAGAAGATAACCAGTACCATCTTTTGAAATCAAGGAAATGAATCTTGTTGACACTAGTTTGAATATGCTATAGTCTATGAAATATTTTCTGAGAAGAAAATATTTTCTGAGAAGAAAACAGCTCTCTGAAGGACCCCAACATACAGGGAAGATAGATTGATATGTACCATGAAAATTTGGAATGCATCTCTTCTTGGTTGAGAGATACTGTGAAGGATATATTTTGCTGCTGAAACTACTTATGCTGTTATATTTAGCTCTGGGTTATTCATTAATTTAATTAGCATTTTTTGACAACCAAATTGTGCCAGGAGTAAGAGCTGGCGATATGTTACTCTGTCTTTCCAAGAGAGGGAGATGGTTAATGTTCCAAAATGTAAATCTTCTATTTTTAGATTAAGTATAATCCATTTTAGTAAGGCCTACTCTTAATCCTTCAGTCGTGTCCAACTGTTTGGAACCCCATAGGCTATAGCCTTCCATGGACAGAGGAGCATGGCAGGCTACAGTCCATAGGGTTGCAAAGTCAGATACGACTGAAGTGACTGAACATACACGCACACACTCTTAATCTTGAAGAAATTTCTTTTTGAAATGATTTGTTGTTAATTCAGTGTGATTGTGAAGTGAATTTAATGCATGTTGAAAAGGGCCACATCTGATGCAAATAGATACTTTGTAATTATGGACTAAACACTCTTGCAGAAACAATCGTGACAATAAAAAAGGATTGGATAGAATTAGTCCCCCCGGGGCAGATCTTTTCCTTTTATTATCTCTGTTCTTTGCTATAAATTTTAATAATAAGATTAGCCATTCAATGGCAATATAACCAGATTGCAGTATTAATACATAGAACATATGTACTGTAAAATGAGAGATTTTGCAGGAAAAAAATGTTATTATAGAAGATGTAAAGAGAATGAATGAAATTACATGCATAGAGGTTGAACACATGCTTCTTAATCTCTGCTTACTGTCAATATCCTTATGATGAGCCACTGAATTCTTAAGCTAGTTTTTCTAAACATCTGAATAATCCTGTCTTAAATGTAAGGATTATGACAATAGAAATAGTTACTTTAATAGAATATATTTCTATGCAGATATCAGATATTTTTCCTATCATTTCTGTGTGAATGTTTCTGCACTTTTAATTAAAATTTTAAATTATTCACCTTTGTCCTAAGATGATGAAATAAAAATCCCTAAACAATGGAAGGTTCCTGTTATACTACTATTCTGCCTAAAAGTTGTAAAGACTGTTACTTCTGTATTTAAATGAAACATGCATGAATCATATATCAGAAGCAGAATTCTTTTTCTTTCCTTTTTTTTAACTAAAGCAAATGAAAATATAAAGTTACAGGGGAATGTTATTTTTCTTTCTTACTTAAAATAGCATTTGTTTTTGAAGTGTCAACATAACTGCCATTTTATTTAGGATGCTTCATCTTCCTACTCCAATGTAATTACTAATCTGATTTTTATATTTTTCATTGCTTAACATGGTCTTTAGAAATATGTTTCCAAACAGAATCTTGCAGTTCATTTAATGAGGGACCTCAGAGTGTCTTTCTGAAAAGCATCCTGAATTCTCCTGTCCTGAGGTGTAGGCAGTGGGAGGGAAAGGCTGGTGTTTGTATAGATGCCCACACGATGTGTATGTGAGCTCACATAAACAGTGATGAGGTCACGGCGTACCCTGGGCTCTAGAGTACAAAGCTTCGTCCTGTGCTCCAGGAGCTTTGTTCCCGGCAGAGAGAGGTCTGGACTGTCCTGAGAGCCCAGTGTGCTACGGTTCCATTGTCAAGCTCTAGGGATTTGGGGTGGGGGGAAGTTAGGAATATATTTCTGAATGTATTTCTGAAGCATATAAAGAAATGTCAGTATCAAATGAGATAAGCAATTGTAAACGTGTGAACATATTCACAATTTAATTATCCATTTTAGTAGAAGATAAGGATGGATTTAGAATTAGAATCTGTGAATGTCACAAAAGCCTAACTTCTCATTAATGCCTTTAATCTTTTTCTGGTAATACTAAACAGATTGACAGAGGACCTTTCTATCTTGCTATTTCTCCTCCCTGCATCTGAGGCATTAGCTAAAGCACAGCAGAATGCCAAAAACCAAGGGTGGCATTTCCGAGATTGAATAAATCTGGATGAGTTTCAACACAATTAAAAGGGCAGATACTAGTGTGTCCCAAAAGAATATTATCTGCACTTATAAGAACTGGAAATCCAGGCGAGGACATCTAGAACAGACTCTTCATTTCTAACTATTCAGCAACCTCTTTTGGTTTTCAGCTCTATAGGTTACTTTGTGCAATGGTCCTTTGCATGGTCCATTTTAGAGTTTCCTTGAAAGGCAGGATCATGTAGTGATCCGGAGATTGGCCTGTAGAGCCAGAGTTGGTCTACCTGTTCTTGGCTCTACTCCTGACTAGTTCTGTGACTAAATGTAACCAGCTTCATAGCCCGTTATCTCTCTTGTGCCTTGTTAGTTTCATCAATGAAATGGGTTGACCGGCTGTACCTCTGTCATACGGTTGATAGGAAGATTGTGAATTACTGTGCATGAACTCCCTGAAGCACTGTCTTATTCATATAAGTAGTCAGTAAATGTTGAACTGCCATTGCTTAGACAAGAGAAATAAGGGGAGGCAAGACTGTAGAAAAAATGTTTACTGAGTAGCTACTGTGGATGCAGCATTATGCTGAGTAACTAACACAATATTTTTTTTTGACTGTTCAACAAGGCCCCACTTATATAAAATAATTTTATAAAAATATTATGTAAATATATTTGCAGTGTTGATACAGTTTTGTCTCCTGGTGATAGAATAATGGGTGGTTTTAAGTTTCTTCGTGCTCTTTTACATACCCCAATTATCTTCAGAGAAGTTATATAATTTTATTTATTTTTAATTTTAATTTTGAGATATTAAAAATGTATACACTACAAAGAGTAGTATGAAAATATGTTTTTAAAATATAGATTATGTATCCATCACCCAAATATAAATTATTATCATATTGGTACATTTGCATCAGTTCTTCTTTTCACCATTAAAATGATTCTTTAATGTAATTGTTATATTATATCAGAGTATTGTTGACTGGGGACTTCCCTGGTGGCTCAGTGGTAAAGAATCCCCCTGCCATGACTGAAGCAACTTAGCAGCAGCAGCCAATGCAAGACACACAGGTTCAGTCCCTGAGTCTGGAGAAGGGAATGGCAACCCACTCTAGTATTCTTGCCTGGGAAATTCCATAGATGGAGGAGCCTGGCGGGATACAGTCCAGGGAGTCACAAAAGAATTGGACACAACTCAGTGACTAAAGCAACAATAATTGTTGATTTACAGTGTTGTGTTAGTTTCAGTAACAAACAACATTTTTCATCCCCATGTATGCCTATGAAAGATCATTATCTCAGTGGCACAGATGAGGAAACTGAGGCTTAGGTAGTTTGAGACTCATGTTTGTTTTTAAATTGATGTTAAGGTTAATAACCACAGGTGGGAGTCTGTGCTGTTTGTGGTGACAGGGGAAAAAAGGGGGGGGTGTTGGGGGAGAGACTCAAATGTCAGTTATTAGAATTTAGCTTCAAGCATCATGGCCAGTTTGGAGCCATTACATCCTGGCACCCATGCTTGGGGGTGACAGTCCTGAGGACCGCATGCCTTGTAAAAACATTTATAGGTGACTGACTACCAAAAAATAAAGCAGAAAAGAGAGTTATGATGAAAAACAATCC
This sequence comes from Bubalus kerabau, assembly GCF_029407905.1. Classification (NCBI taxonomy): domain Eukaryota; kingdom Metazoa; phylum Chordata; class Mammalia; order Artiodactyla; family Bovidae; genus Bubalus; species Bubalus kerabau. Next base: position 56,774,291 of record NC_073625.1, read on the forward strand.
TTATGGTCACTTGAACCATTTTTTTCTTATGTGAGCTCTTAAAGAAAAAAAGTTCTATTTTCTTCAAAACAACAAAGCCTTTTCAAGAATTAAAAAATGAAACTGAGCAACTGAGAAACCATATTCAGCCAAGTAGTTGCACCAGTAAGAGACTGGGGTGTCTTGGATGACTGCAATTATTTGCAATCCTGTCTGTCTCCAACCTTGGAAGTATGATTGCAGGAGACTAAAGGAGTTTCTTAGCCCTTGGTGTTGAATAAAGGAGCAAGTGTGAAGGGCATGCGATATCCTGTTTGCTCAGTCCTGCATATAAAATATCCATCACATTCAACAGTACTCAGGCTTTGATTTCTGACCCAAAAATTACCTTTTCCAAATGAGTTTGTATAAACTTGGGCTTCCCTGATGGCTCAGATGGTAAAGAATCCACCTGTAATACAGGAGACCTAGGTTCGATCCCTGGTTTGGGAAGATCCCCTGGAGAAGGATATGGCTACTCACTCCAGTATTCTTGCCTGGAGAATTCCATGGAACGAGGACCCTGATGGGCTAAGGTCCGTGGAGTCACAAAGAGTCAGACATGACCGAGCAACTTTGATTTTGTATAAACCTATCGCCTTTTTTATCAGTGGAGTTTGTGAATTGTTATTTCTTTTACTGCTTTTCTCCTTTTAAAAAGATTTAAAAGATCATTCTCTAATTTGTAGGGTAAACCAGATTTCACAGTAGCAATGAGTATTATAATGATGGGCTGCCAAACACTATGTTTCAAGCTGTGATGTCTGCCTTTTTTGGAGATTATGGAGAAGCACATTGCTTCCAGGATAAAAGGAAGAAAGAAGGCAGATGAGCCCAGGTTTACTTTCTTTTTGTTGTGTTTATTTATTTGTTTTCTTAAGTGTAGGAGTGTCGCCTGTGGAAGGCGTGAAAGTGGAAGTTGCTCACTTTTGTCCGACTCTTTGTGACCCCATGGACTGTATAGTCCATGGAATTCTCCAGGCCAGAATACTGGAGTGGGTAGCCTTTTAGTCTTTCTCTTCTCCAGGGGATCTTCCCAACCCAGGGATCAAACCCAGGCCTCCTGAATTGCAGGGAGATTCTTTACCAGCTGAGCCACAGGGAAGCCCAAGAATACTGGAGTGGGTAGTCTGTCCCTTCTCCAGCAGATCTTCCCAACCCAGGAGTCGAATCGGCATCTCCTGCCTTGCAGGCGGATTTTTTACCAACTGAGCTATCAGGGAAGGCATGGAAGCCAATTCAGAGCAGGCTCTCTGAGTCAAGCAGTCTCTATCATGTGTGATTCTTAATACAGAAAGACCAAACCTGGCCCTTTAGAGGCTCACAGTTGAAGAGGGCAGTCAGAAACACATAACACTCCTCTGTTCTTGGAATTCTCCAGGTAAGAATCCTGGAATGGGTAGCCATTTCCTTCTCCAGGGTATCTTCCCGACCTAGGGATCCAACCAGGTCTCCTGCGTTGCAGGCAGGTTTTTTACTGTCTGAGCCATCAGGGAAGCCCATATTATTTAATAGGTTGTATTAAATGCAATAATGAGGGTTTGCAAAGCATTTCCTGGGAGCACAAGGAAAGGATACCTACCACTTTTGCCTGGGATGTCAGGGAAGTGGCCCCTGACAGTTAAGCAACAGGAGACAGGGAGGCACATTCCATAAAGTATTGGGAAACACACACACACCATCTCTGTGAATAAAATCTGTACCTTCCAACTGATTTTCAGGGCACCATAGGTTAATAATAACTGCTGCTGCTGCTGCTAAGTCACTTTAGTCGTGTCTGACTCTGTGTGACCCCATAGACAGCAGCCCACCAGGCTCCCCCGTCCCTGGGATTCTCCAGGCAAGAACACTGGAGTGGGTTGCCATTTCCTTTTCCAATGCATGAAAGTGAAAAGTGAAAGTGAAGTTGCTCAAGTCGTGTCCGACCCTCAGCAACCCCATGGACTGCAGCCTACCAGGCTCCTTCATCCATGGGATTTTCCAGGCAGGAGTACTGGAGTGGGGTGCCATTGCCTTCTCCATAATAATAACTAGATATACCCAAATGGCCAAAATTCTATTTCTGACATGGACTTCCACAGGTAATTTTTGTTTGTTTTAATGAAGAGGAAGCATGTATCTTTGGAAATTGTCTTTAAAACTCACATAGTGTAATGCATGTAGCAGTAGAATTGTTAAAGACAGAGAAAGTAGACCTTGTCCTTTTTAAAAAAAAAAATAAGGATGAATGCTTTCAAGTAAGACTGGAATAAAAATGGAATGGAACCAATTAGAAAAAAAATAGAAGCACTTAAGAAGAAACCTAATTGTTGCTGAAAGAATTAGAATCTGATCTCATGGAAAGATTTTAATTAAACTCCAGAGTAAAATAAAACATTGGCCTTTCTTCTAGGAAAATATGATGTCTCTTAGAATTTATCAACTATTCCTTGGCCTGCAAATCAGTGGTGATTGTCTGTTATTTTTCTCATTTTGATTATTACATGTTACTGATGGTAGGATTATTTGTGCAGCAATAACTGCTGAGACAACCACTCAGTTCAGTTCAGTCGCTCACTCGTGTCCAGCTCTTTGTGACCCCATGGACTGCAGCACGCCAGGCCTCCCTGTCCATCACCAACTCCCAGAGTTTACTCAAACTCATGTCCATTGAGTCGGTGATGCCATCCAACCATCTCGTCCTCTGTCGTCCCCTTCTTCTGCCCCCAATCTTTCCCAGCATCAGAGTATTTTCAAATGAGTCAGTTCTTTGCATCAGGTGGCCAAAGTATTAGTTTCAGCTTCAGCATCCGTCCTTCCAGTGAACATTCAGGACTGATTTCCTCTAGGATGGACTAGTTGGATCTCCTTGCAGTCCAAGGGACTCTCAAGAGTCTTCTCCAACACCACAGTTCAAAAGCATCAATTTTTCGGTGCTCAGCTTTCTTTAAAGTCAGACTCTCACATCCATTTCCAGTAGTCATGTATGGATGTGAGAGTTGGATATGAGACAGTCATTAAGACTGTACAAATAGAAATGTAGTCTCAAGTGCCCCTGTATATTTGGGTGGGAAAACGGGAAGGACCTAAGTTAAATCTGACAGATCCAGAATCAACTCTCTGGGCTTCTCTGGTGGCTCAGGGGTTAAGAATCCACCTGCCGATGCAAGGGACACCGGTTTGATCCCTGATCCCCGAAGAGCCCACATGCCTCAGAGCAGCTAAGCCCAAGGGCCACAGTTAATGAGCCTGTGCTCTCGAGCTCAGGAGTCACAACTGCCCCTGAAGCCCACATGCCCACAAGCTTGGGCTTGACCACAAGAGAAGCCACCGCTATAAGAAGCCTGTACACTGCACCTAGAGAGTAGCCTGAACAGCAACAAAGACCTAGCATGGCCACAAATTTTTCAAAAATCCACTCTCCTTCAGTAACAGAAGGCTCTGTGTTTTAAAAGGAATTGTTAACAAGGACAGCCATCATCAAGCTTTTTAAAAATCCACTCTCCTTCCATAACAGAAGGCGCTATTTTAAAAGGAATTGTTAACAAGGACAGCCATCATCGTATGTGTCAAATGCTAAATGCTCTTATAGAAATGAAAAATGGCCAATTGAATAAGGAATTACCTAGGAAGAGGGGAGTGGAGAATTGTTTGAAAAGGAGAATTGCAAAAAAAAGAGGAAAAAAAAAATGACTGACAGTGCTTTCACATCAGGGGATGAATTAGTGGACCTTCTGACCCCAAAGCGTTTAGAAAAACCAATATTTTGGACAAATCTGAACTTTTCTTTTTTTTTTTTCATTTTTGCCCCCTACAGCCTCGTCATGTGTTCAACATGCTAAAGAAGTATGTCCGTGCCGAACAGAAAGACAGACAACACACCCTAAAGCATTTTGAACATGTTCGCATGGTGGATCCAAAGAAAGCTGCTCAAATCCGATCCCAGGTAAGCACAAAGTGTGGTAGTCATGCCACTTGGACAATTCAGTGTCCTTGCTCTTTGAATTGAATCTTTAGGTATTCCCAGAGTATCCATGGGTGTTGGACCTCTATAGCAAGAGTCCTTTAATACCTGGGAAATTCTAGAGGCTTGTCCTAGGGCAGCATGTGATCTGGCACTTACTGAGTTATAAAAATTTTGTTTTCACAGACAACTAGTCAATCTGATCACACGGACCACAGCCTTGTCTAACTCAATGAAACTAAGCCATGCCGTGTGGGGCCACCCAAGACGGGCAGGTCATGGTAAAGAGGTCTGACAGAATGTGGTCCACTGGAGAAGGGAATGGCAAACCACTTCAGTATTCTTGCCTTGAGAACTCCATGAACAGTATGAAAAGGCAAAATGATAGGATACTGAAAGAGGAACTCCCCAGGTCAGTAGGTGCCCAGTATGCTACTGGAGATCAGTGGAGAAATAACTCCAGAAAGAATGAAGGGATGGAGCCAAAGCAAAAACAATACCCAGCTGTGGATGTGACTGGTGATAGAAGCAAGGTCCAATGCTGTAAAGAGCAATATTGCATAGGAACCTGGAATGTCAGGTCCATGAATCAAGGCAAATTGGAAATGGTCAAACAAGAGATGGCAAGAGTGAACGTTGACATGCTAGGAATCAGCGAACTAAAATGGACTGGAATGGGTGAATTTAACTCAGATAACCATTATATCTACTACTGCGGGCAGGAATCCCTTAGAAGAAATGGAGTAGCCATCATGGTCAACAAAAGAGTTTGAAATGCAGTACTTGGATGTAATCTCAAAAACAACAAAATGATCTCTGTTCATTTCCAAGGCAAACCATTCAATATCACAGTAATCCAAGTCTATGCCCCAACCAGTAACGCTGAAGAAGCTGAAGTTGAATGGTTCTATGAAGACCTACAAGACCTTCTAGAACTAACACCCCAAAAAGATGTCCTTTTCATTATCGGGGACTGGAATGCAAAAGTAGGAAGTCAAGAAACACCTGGGCTAACAGCCAAATTTGGCCTTGGAATACAGAATGAAGCAGGGCAAAGACTAATAGAGTTTTGCCAAGAGAATGCACTGGTCATAGCAAACACCCTCTTCCAACAACACCAGAGAAGACTCTACACATGGACATTACCAGATGGCCAACACCGAAATCAGATTGATTATATTCTTTGCAGCCAAAGATGGAGAAGCTCTATATAGTCAGCAAAAACAAGACCGAGAGCTGACTATGGCTCAGATCATGAACTTCTTATTGCCAAATTCAGATTAAATTGAAGAAAGTAGGGAAAATCACTAGACCATTCAGGTATGACCTAAATCAAATCCCTTATGATTATACAGTGGAAATGAGAAATAGATTTAAGGGCCTAGATCTGATAGACAGAGTGCCTAATGAACTATGGACGGAGGTTCATGACATCGTACAGGAGACAGGGATCAAGACCATCCCCATGGAAAAGAAATGCAAACAAGCAAACTGGCTGTCTGGGGAGGCCTTACAAATAGCTGTGAAAAGAAGAGAAGCGAAAAGCAAGGAGAAAAGGAAAGATATAAGCATCTGAATGCAGAGTTCCAAAGAATAGCAAAGAGAGATAAGAAAGCCTTCCTCAGCGATCAATGCAAAGAAATAAAGGAAAACAACAGAATGGGCAAGACTAGAGATCTCTTCAAGAAAATTAGAGATACCAAGGGAACATTTCATGCAAAGATGGGCTCGATAAATGACAGAAATGGTATGGACCTAACAGAAGCAGAAGATATTAAGAAGAGGTGGCAAGAATACACAGAAGAACTGTACAAAAACTATCTTCATGACCCATATAATCACGATGGTGTGATCACTCATCTAGAGCCAGACATCCTGGAATATGAAGTCAAGTGGGCCTTAGAAAGCATCACTATGAACAAAGCTCATGGAGGTGATGGAATTCCAATTGAGCTATTTCAAATCCTGAAAGATGATGCTGTGAAAGTGCTGCATTCAATATGCCAGCAAATTTGGAAAACTCAGCAGTGGCCACAGGACTGAAAAGGTTAGTTTTCATTCCAGTCCCAAAGAAAGTCAATGCTAAAGAATGCTCAAACTACCACACAATTGCCCTCATCTCACACGCTAGTAAAGTAATGCTCAAAATTCTCCAAGCCAGGCTTCGGCGATACGTGAACCATAAACTTCCAGATGTTCAAGCTGGTTTTAGAAAAGGCAGAGGAACCAGAGATCAAATTCCCAACATCCGCTGGATCATAGAAAAAGCAAGAGAGTTCCAGAAAAACATCTATTTCTGCTTTATTGACTATGCCAAAGCCTTCGACTGTGTAGATCACAATAAACTGTGGGAAGTTCTGAAAGAGATGGGCATACCAGACCACCTGACCTGCCTCTTGAGAAATCTATATGCAGGTCAGGAAGCAACAGTTAGAACTGGACATGGAACAACAGACTGGTTCCAAATAGGAAAAGGAGTACATCAAGGCTGTATATTGTCACCCTCCTTATTTAACTTCTATGCAGAGTACATCATGAGAAATGCTGGACTGGAAGAAGCACAAGCTGGAATCAAGATTGCTGGGAGAAATATCAATCACCTCAGATATGCAGATGACACCACCCTTATGGCAGAAAGTGAAGAGGAACTCAAAAGCCTCTTGATGAAAGTGAAAGAGGAGACTGAAAAAGTTGGCTTAAAGCTCAATATTCATAAAACGAAGATCATGGCATCTGATCCCATCACTTCATGGGAAATAGATGGGGAAACAGTGGAAACAGTGTCAGACTTCATTTGTGGGGGCTCCAAAATCACTGCAGATGGTGACTGCAGCCATGAAATTAAAAGACGCTTACTCCTTGGAAGGAAAGTTATGACCAACCTAGATAGCATATTCAAAAGCAGAGACATTACTTTGCCATCAAAGGTCAGTCTAGTCAAGGCTATGGTTTTTCCAGTGGTCATGTATGGATGTGAGAGTTGGACTGTGAAGAAAGCTGAGTGCCAAAGAATTCATGCTTTTAAACTGTGGTGTTGGAGAAGACTCTTGATAGTCCCTTGGATTGCAAGGAGATCCAACTAGTCCATTCTAAAGGAGATCAGTCCTGGGTGTTCTTTGGAAGGACTGATGCTAAAGCTGAAACTGCAATATTTTGACCACCTGATGCGAAGAGTTGACTCATTGGAAAAGACTCTGATGCTGGGAGGGATTGGGGGCAGGAAGAAAAGGGGACGACAGAGGATGGGATGGCTGGATGGCATCACCGACTCAATGGACATGAGTTTGGGTGAACTCTGGGAGTTGGTGATGGACAGGGAGGCCTGGCGTGCTACAGTTCATGGGGTCACAAAGAGTTGGACACGACTGAGCAACTGAACTGTACTGAGTTATAAAAATAACAAAGAGTATAAAAATCTTGAGTGTCTACTGCTACTGATTGTTAAGGAACCATTTCAAACTCTGATGACTAAAACAACAAAAACATAAATTGTATACACCAAAACCGCTAACATATGGTCCAGCTAATTAGAGAAGACAATCACAAGCTCCGTTTCTGTAATGGAGCTTGGAAATAATATGAGACTAAATGTAGCTTGGTAGTGATAAGTTTCATACTCTGCCATTTGCAAAGCTTGACAACTGGAATCTACCTGTGGAAATTTAAATTTTTAAATTTCCGTAAACAGAAGAGTTTTTCAAGTATCTATCATGAAATATCCATGTGATCCCATCTGTTGGAAAATTTGAAAGACATATATTTAGGACATCAGAGGTTATTTAGGAATCTCAGTCATAATTGGGCAGAAATGGTCTTTTCAACTGGCTTTATATTTTATGGTTATAAACATTTAATATAATGGGAAGTTTAAAACACTCCAAAGATGGAGAACTAAAAATAAGAGAACAAGAAAAATAAAGGTGCCCTTTCAAGTTCAGAGTTCCAGCAGCATTTTGTCAGTTTTATTTGGGAAGTTTGTATCTGTCTGTGGTGCCTGGTAAGGAAAATAACTGTTCCTTACTCCAGAGACGGTTCACCTGGCACTGTCTACCTCCTTTGCTACAGGTTATGACACACCTCCGCGTCATTTATGAACGCATGAACCAGTCTCTCTCCCTGCTCTACAACGTTCCTGCCGTGGCCGAGGAAATTCAGGATGAAGTTGGTAAGTGAGCTGTTCTTTTGATGCTGCACATATGAACATATTTTCCTCGTGCAGGAGAAAATCAGGGAACTGAGTTTGTCTGCCTCGGAAATTACCAGTGTTTTAACAGGTGGAAGGGAAAAGAGCAGATTCCCTTTGATGGTGAAACCCTTGGGGAATATAAATAGCTCTCTTTTTAGCAATTGCATCAGATCTTAACTTCATGCTTACAAAAATGGGGAAATGTAACTTGCCTTTTGGTCTATTTGTGTGATAATGAGCCACTTGTTACTGGATTGTACTTGTCAACAGTTGTCTGATTTAAGTCTTGTAAGTTTCACCTTTTGTTGCTTTGGTACTTCACAATTTAATAGAAACAACCATTTCTTCATCTCTTAATTCTTAATTATCATACTTTTTGAGTGGCATAATAGACCAGTTTTTCAGATGAAGGGACTCAAATCTACAGTTTTAGGAACTTGCCTATGCCTCGCATACTCTAGGGAACCCAGAAAAACCATAAAACTGTGACTTTTGACTTTGAGATGATTGCTGTCTTCAGTAATACATCTTTCTTTGTTGTCTGCCCTACCCCACCCCCCCACAGAGTCATGAGTGTTCTCTGAATCAGATTGTTGTTTAAACTTAATTAACTGTGTGCCCACTATCTTTCATTAAACTTTTATTTAAATAATCACACACTCATAAGAAGTTAGAAAAGTGATACAGAGAAGTCCAGGGTCGACTTCCTCATAGTAACATCTTATATAATGCCATATATTTGCAAAACCAGGAAACTGATCTCGTGTGCCCACTGTCTCCTGTGACCCTAATGATATCTTTAATATTTTGTATGAGTAAGTTTTCCCTTTTCTATTTTTCTTGGAAAGGGAGTAATGTTATCACATAATGTAATTCTCCACAAACCCCCAAAATGCCTGTATTTAACCTTATCTCACAAAAGTACTTAGATGCAGTTGCCCCCGTGTATGTTTCAGCATAAAACAGATGTGTGAATCTGGGTGCCTTGGGGCATGAACTGTTTGTAAATAAGCAATATGTGTGCGGTGTCTCTCTCTCCGTAATGAGTCCTGCCCTTTGTTAATTGGGTTGGAAATAGATGCTTAATTAGGTTTGAAATGGATGTAGGTTGTCTGAAATCAGGCCACCCAGGATATGCTGTAGATGGTGTACAGGTTGCAGGAATTCCTGCTTTGAAGTACCCGAAACACAGCTCAATTTTTCCATCTCATGCCAGTGCTTTTCCACTCTTTTTTTCTAACTTGGCAATGCCTCGCAAGTGTAGTTTGTCTTATGGTCAGGTATTTGGCACTTAATCAAGTGGAAATGGTCTGTTCAGTATTGTGTGTTAACGTACAGAATCGTTTCTTTAAGAACTGAATATTCTTGTCAGATACATTTGTAAGGTAGACATGTAAGGAAGCTTTAAAATACTGTTTATTAAATAACTATAAGAAAGTCCTCTAGTAAGTTGTAGAAGGGACAAAGTCAAAGAAATCATCACATTCTTAATGAATCGAAGCTCCCATCTTATAGGTGAATGTATTTTTGCCTTCTAGCCATCTTAACAAGCTTATTTTCATAAGGGACTTAGAGCTGTTGCCAGTAATACAACTATGGAAGAATAAGCCAATGCACAAGACTAGAATATTTCACTCTCACCCAGTAATTGGTTGACTCTTTCTAATTAAATTATCAGATGTTTTTATTGAGCAAACTACTGAAAGCAGTGACCACTAATGAGACACAGTTCCCCAGAACAGATGGCAATTCAGCTGTCTTGAGTGTTGCAAAATGCCCAAGAATCGGGCCACACACTAAACTTCACATCTCAGTGACAGGGAGAATATTCAGAGGGCTAGAATCAAGGAATTATTTTTCTTTAAAACTAAAAAAGCTATTAAGTTGGATTAAAAGCTTATCATTTAAAAAATAGTTACACTAAGTGAAAGAAGCTAGTCACAAATGATCACATATTGTATAATTCCATTTATATAAAATATTGCAGAATTGGGAAATTTATAGACAGAAATCATACTGGTGTCTGGCAAGGGCTTGAAGATGGGGGTAATGCTGCTGCTGCTAAATCGCTTCAGTCGTGTCCGACTCTGTGCGACCCCATAGACGGCAGCCCACCAGGCTCCTCTGTCTCTGGGATTTTCCAGGCAAGAACACTGGAGTGGGTTGCCATTTCCTTCTCCAATGCATGAAAGTGAAAAGGGAAAGTGAAGTCGCTCAATGGTGTCCGACTCTTTGTGATCCCATTGACTGCAGCCTACCAGGCTCCTCTGTCTATGGGATTTTCCAGGCAAGAGTACTGGAATGGGGTGCCATTGCCTTCTCCGGGGGGATAGTGAGAGTACAGTTAATGAATATGTTGTTGTTCAGACGCTAAGTCGTGTCTGACTCTTTTTGACCCTATAAACTGCAGCACGCTAAGCTTCCCAAACTCACTATCTCCCTGAGTTTGCTCAAACTCATGTCCATCAAGTCAGTGATGACATCCAACCATCTAATCCTCTGTCGTCCCCTTCTCCTCGTGCCCTCAGTCTTTCCCAGCATCAGGTTCTTCTCCAGTGAGTCAGCTCTTCACATCAGGTGGCCACAACATTGGAGCTTCAGCTTCACCATCAGTCCTTCCAATGAATATTCAGAGTTGATTTCCTTAGGATTGACTGGTTTGATCTCCTTGCTGTCCAAGGGACTCTCAAGAGTCAGATAATGAAATTTTTCTAAAATTAGACAGTAATAATGGCTGTACAACTCTGTGAATACACTAATACCCATAAATATTATACATTTAAAACAGTAAATTTTTTGGTATGTGAATTATATCTCAATTAAGCTGTTGCTTAATAAAAAATAAAGTCACTCCTTAACTTAGCACAAAAAAAGTTTTGTCATTCTAAGTACACTGAACACCGAATCCTGAAAGATAATCATTTTCAAAATCTTTCTCACCTCCATTTTTAAATGGCTGTTTCCTATGGGAGCAGAAGCTTGCATTAATGAACTCCATTACATAGGTCTGTGTACCATTTGAGGTTCTGGCACCAAAGCCAAAGAAGAGAGTTCTTCTATGAGCTCAGCTGTCTCATAGAAGCATTCTTCATTTGAAGGAACATTTTGAAATAACTTCCTTCTAAAGTAGGAGTATGGATAAAACAGGGCTTCCCAGGTGGCACAGGGGTAAAGAATCCCCCTGCCAATATAGGAGACTGAAGAGACATAGATTCAGTCCCTGAGTCAGGAAGATCCCCTGAAGGATGAAATGGCAACCCACTCCAGTATTCTTGCCTGGGAAATTCCATGGACAGAGGACCGAGGCGGGCTACAGTCTGTGGGTTCCCAAAGAGGCAGACTTGGCGACTCAGAAATAACAAATGGATGAAAAAGATGGACCATGGGTGCTAATTGTTTAGGCTGAGTGGGAGTTCTTTGCAGTAGTCTCTTTACTTTTGTATATGCTTGAAATTTTGCACAATAGAAGTTGTTGATTTGTCGCTTACTTTCTAAATAGAATCTTCACAATTTGCTTCCAGTTTATGTCTTGTACATTTAATTGTTTCTGCATAAAAGCTTCATCATTTAGTCTGATGTACATGCATCTGTGTTTTCTCTATAATCAAATTTTAGATTTGGAGTCAGTTCAGTGTAAATAAGGATACTAAAATTCCGAGCCATTGGTCAAAGGAGAGGATCCAAAAGAGCCTACAAATGCATGCTTTTTGTATAAAAGTTTGTGCTTATAAACACAGGCAGTTAGGATATATTTAATACTGTAAAACATCGGGAGAGAAATACAGTAGGTTTGTCACATGAGGGTTAATAGTTGCTCTGGAGATGAAGGGTTTTCAACAGCCCTGAGAAACTGCCAGTATCTTTGGTGATATAGGTTTACCTACTCTGGGTAATTTATGTTCCCATGAGGGTAGAATTCTCTAGCACGGAGGAAATTGAGGAAGAAGCTAGCCACCACAAAGAGAAAAGGGCACAAGTGAGAACTGGCATCAAATTTGTGGCATTAAAAAGTCAGTAAAGTGAGACTGACTAGAGTCTAGAATTCACCATGCCAGTGAGATCCAGCTCTGCTCATTTTTAGCCACTGCACTTTCCTGAGAATCACATTTGTTTATGCTATTCTGCTGTTAACTCCTGTAAATCCTATATTCACAAACCTAACAGCAGCCTGTCTGCTGATTCTCAGCAACATATTCCAGACTCAATACAGGCAGACCTCGTTTTATTGTGCTTCGCAGATACTGCGTTCTTGACAGTTTGAAGGTTGGTGGCAACCTTGTCTCAAGTGAATCTATCAACACCATTTTCCAACTGCATTTTCTCACTCCATGTCTCTGTGTCACATTTTGGTCATTATTGTGATATTTCATTCTTTCTCATTATTATTATTCTTGTAATGGTGATCTATGATCAGTGATCTTTGATGTTGTTCAGTCGCTAGGTCATGTCCAACTCTTTACATTCTTGTGGACTGTAGCCAGCCAGAATACTCTGTCCATGGCATTCTCCAAGGCAAGAATACTGGAGTGAGCTGCCATTTCCTCCTCCAGGGGATCTTTCTGACCCAGGGATCAAACCCATGTCTCCAACAATGGCAGGCAGATTCATTACCGCTTGGAGTTTGCTCAGAGCATATCCATTGAGTCAGTGATACTATCCAACCATCTCATCCTAAGCCGCCCTCTCCTCCTTTTGCCTTCAATCTTTGCCAGCATCACAGTTTTTTTCCAGTAAGTCAGCTCTTTGCATCAGGTGGCCAAAGTATCAGAGTTTGGTTTTCAGCATCAGTGCCTCCAGTGAATTTTTAGAGTTGATTTACTCTATGAAATCATATTTCAGATATTGTTATTATGTCTGTGATGGTGATCTATGATCAGTGATCTTTGATGTTACTATTGCAAAAAGATTGTGACTTGCTAAAGGCTCAGATGACAATTAGCATTCTGTAGCAATAAAGTATTTTTCAATTAAGGTGTGTTCATTGTTTCTTTGATATAATGCTATTTGCACTTAATAGACTACAGGGTAGTGTAATCATAACTTTTATTTGCACTGGAAAACCAAAAAATTCATGCTAATTGCTTCACTGCAGTTTTCTGGAACAAGCCTGCAATATCTCTGAGGTATGCCTATATTTCACCCATTTCTCAAACTCCAAACTATGTGTTTAAAGAAAGCATTGGGTCCCTCTTGAAATTCACTCATTTTACAGTCTCAGTTATGGGTTCTCCCAGTTATCCTAAACCATATCCATGGTGCGTTCCTTTCCTCCACCCATGATTGCTCATCAATCTGAAATCTATGTATTCTACCTCCTGTATTCATGAGGACTGCCTTCTCTGTAAACCCATGTTGTTAGCTCAGATCCTCATCCTCACATGAGTTTCACTGGATTCTCAATGGATCATCCTGCCTCTTGTCTTTCCATGGCTCCCTCCTACCCAGACTCTTCCTCTTCAGAGCCTAGTTCCTGCTAAAATGAAAAGACAGCCTGCACATGGTTCTTCCTTGCTTGAAAAGCAGCATCCTTCGGTGCTCAGCTGAAATGCCCACACTCCCATAAACCCTTGACTAATGTGCATAGGAAGCCAGGTGGAAGAGCTGGTGTTTGAGTGACAGCTGTATGGCAAACTGACGACTGTGTCTTACCTATGATGTTGCTGGCCTGAGTTCTTTGTGAAAGTCCACCCTTGCTGAGGTTCAGGGTATCACATGTAGATGTGGCAGGTGGTTTAGGGACAGAGTGTGACTGACCGATATTCATTAGTATTGCTGTGTCAGATGGTAAAGAATCTGCCTGCAGTGCAGGACACCCAGGTTCCATCCCTGAATCAGGAAGATCCCCTGGAGGAAGAGGGGATGGCAACCCACTCCAGTGTTCTTGCCTGGAGAATTCTGTGGACAGAGGAGTCTGGAGGGCTGTAGTCCCCGAGGTCACGTGACTAACACTTTCACTTTCCACATGAAGCGGAGCTTTCTTGTAATTCACACAGAAGTACCACATGTGCCAGTGATGGCGCTGGTGAATTCAGTGTCTGCAGCCCCAACTTAAGATTGAAGAAACCGAACCTCAAGAGAGAGGTCACTGACTTGGCCTTAACCAATTTCATGCAAAGATCGGCTCAATAAAGGACAGAAATGGTATGAACCTAACAGAAGCAGTAGATATTAAGAAAAGGTGCAAGAATACACAGAAGAACTGTACAAAAAAGATCTTCACGACCAAGATAATCATGATGGTGTGATCACTCACCTAGAGCCAGACATCCTGGAATGTGAAGTCAAGTGGGCCTTAGAAAGCATCACTACGAACAAAGCTAGTGGAGGTGATGGAATTCCAGTGGACCTATTTCAAATCCTGAAAGATGATGCTGTGAAAGTGCTGCACTCAATATGCCAGCAAATTTGGAAAACTCAGCAGTGCCCACAGGACTGGAAAAGGTCAGTTTTCATTCCTATCCCAAAGAAAGGCAATGCCAAAGAATGCTCAAACTACTGCACAATTGCACTCATCTCACACACTAGTAAAGTAATGCTCAAAATTCTCCAAGCCAGGCTTTAGCAGTATGTGAACCGTGAACTTCCAGATGTTCCAGCTGGTTTTAGAAAAGGCAGAGAAACCAGAGATCAAATTGCCAACATCCGCTGGATCATTGAAAAAGCAAGAGAGTTCCAGAAAAACATCTATTTCTGCTTTATTGACTATGCCAAAGCCTTTGACTGTGTGCATCACAAGAAACTGGAAAATTCTGAAAGAGATGGGCATACCAGACCACCTGACCTGCCTCTTGAGAAACCTATGTGCAGGTCAGGAAGCAACAGTTAGAACTGGACATGGAACAACAGACTGGTTCCACATAGGAAAGGAGTACGTCAAGGCTGTATATTGTCATCCTGCTTATTTAACTTCTGTGCAGAGTACATCATGAGAAACGCTGGACTGGAAGAAGCACAAGCTGGAATCAAGATTGCCGGGAGAAATATCAATAACCTCAGATATGCAGATGACACCACCCTTATGGCAGAAAGTAAAGAGGAGCTCAAAAGCCTCTTGATGAAAGTGAAAGAGGAGAGTGAAAAAGTTGGCTTAAAGCTCAACATTCAGAAAACCAAGATCATGGCATCTGGTCCCATCACTTCATGGCAAAGAGATGGGGAAACAATGGAAACAGTGTCAGACTTTATTTTTGGGGGGCTCCAAAATCACTACAGATGGTGACTGCAGCCATGAAATTAAAAGACGCTTACTCCTTGGAAGGAAAGTTATGACCAACCTAGATAGCATATTTAAAAGCAGAGACATTACTTTGCCAACAAAGGTCCATCTAGTCAAGGCTATGGTTTTTCCAGTGGTCATGTATGAATGTGAGAGTTGAACTGTGAAGAAAGCTGAGCGCCGAAGAATTGATGCTTTTGAACTGTGGTGTTGGAGAAGACTCTTGAGAGTCCCTTGGACTGCAAGGAGATCCAACTAGTCCATTCTGAAGGAGATCAGCCCTGGGATTTCTTTGGAAGGAATGATGCTAAAGCTGAAACTCCAGTACTTTGGCCACCTCATACGAAGAGTTGACTCACTGGAAAAGACTCTGATGCTGGGAGGGATTGGGGACAGGAGGAGAAGAGGACGACAGAGGATGAGATGTCTGGATGGCATCACTGACTCGATGGATGTGAGTCTGAGTGAATTCTGGGAGTTGGTGATGGACAGGGAGGCCTGGCATGCTGCAGTTCATGGGGTCGCAAAGAGTCGGACACGACTGAGCGAGTGAACTGACTGACTGACTGATGGTTAAAGTGAGGAAAGTGGCATTGGAGCCAAGGTCTGCATGAGTCTGAGATTTATTCTGTCTCTGCTACCCACTTTTCTCTTCTAGATCCTCAGTGTCTCTTCTAGAATTCTCTTCTAGAGCCTCAGTGTCTAGAGCACCAGATAGCCACCTTGAGTACCGTACTCTGTTTTGTGTTTAATTGCGGACATGTTCACCAGCCCCCCTCATCCTGTGAGCTCTTTCTGGACATATCTTGGGCATGCTCGTATCCTTGGGGTCCAGCATAGGACCTGGTACTCTGTGGGTATCAGTCTTCATAGCTTGTGCACGGGTGCTCAGTCTCTCAGTCGTGTCCAACCCTTTGTGAACCCATGGACTGTAGCCCACCAGGCTCCTCTGTCCATGGGATTTTCCCGGCAAGAATACTGGAGTGGGTAGCCATTTCCTCCTCCAGAAGATCTTCCCAATCCAGAGATCAAACTGGCATCACCTGTGTCTCCTGCATTGCCAGCAGATTCTTTACTGTTGAGCCACCAGACAAACCCGTAGCTTGCTGCTGCTGCTGCTAAGTCGCTTCAGTCGTGTCCGACTCTGTGACCCCATAGACGGCAGCCCACCAGGCTCCCCCGTCCCATAGCTTAGGCTGAAGCAAATCCCCAGGCTACAAGGTGGATGCTTCTTAACTTCCGTGGGTCAGGTGGCCTCCTCTGTAACCCTGAAGACCCACCCTGAATGCCTTCCTTAGCACGTAGCATAGCTGGTGCTGCATAGAACAGACCTCTTTCCTCAGCCACAGCATTCTCTAAAGCTGTAATTGATCAAGCCCGCAAAGTGGGTGAAGCTGGCACAGCTATCAAAGAATCAAGCCGAGTTCTCAGCGCTGGAATGAATAACATTTTACAGTATTATCCTCTGTCATTTCCATGACCTTCTGCTGCTTGGTTTTCTGCCCAATTCATATATTTTGACACTTGATCTATTAAATATGTTGTCTGGTTTGACTGTCCCATCAACAAGGGTCTGAATCTGTATATTTGCTTTGCTTCACCAATAAGAATGAATTATCAGAACTACTCTATTATTAGTCTTATAAAAGCTTGCCATTTATTACCTTATAATAATTTTTCAGTTCAGTTTGAGTTATTATTATGTGCAAGTTCCCAGCCATGTCTTTTATTATTTAATGTCTTCCTTTTTAAAAGTAAGGTATTTGCATACAAATTATGAAGTTTTCTGTAAAGAAAGGCTTAAGGCATTGTTTGTAGAGGGGGGAAACCCCTTATTCATTTAAAGTAACTGTTTAGGACTTTATTTTTTTATTCAGCAAATGATAGAA
The DNA here is from genome assembly GCF_029407905.1 of Bubalus kerabau. Classification (NCBI taxonomy): domain Eukaryota; kingdom Metazoa; phylum Chordata; class Mammalia; order Artiodactyla; family Bovidae; genus Bubalus; species Bubalus kerabau. Next base: position 56,791,543 of record NC_073625.1, read on the forward strand.
TCATTAATGTAAGGAAAATATGCCTCTTTTCAATGTCCATATTTTAATCATCTTTGAACTCTTCACAAAGGCAGAATTCCTTCATCTCTACTATCGTTCATCTCAGTTTTTACTTTGTCAATTTGCTGTGTCAGCATGATCGCGTTTTTCTAACCTTGGTAATCTTCCTTAAATCTATGCTAAAAAGAATCCTACTCTTCTGTAAGCACTGAGGTTACTTATCAAAGTGCTTCATTTTGTAGCTTCCTCAAGGCTAAAATCATTGCAGGTCTCGAGAGATGGGTATTTCACAGAATGTTGTAATGACCAATTTATGAGAAAGTCAGGAAGAGGGAAGGTGGAAGGAAGGCCCAATTGTTTTATACCCTGTTTTGTTTTGTTTTGTTTCTTTTAGCATTCAAAATTAGTAAAAGCATGAATTATTATAAACCAGATGTTAAAAGTTCCATCTCTGACTGAACAAATTCATGGTGAATGGGGTAGGATTGAACTATGTGGAAGGAAATCAAGAAACTCAGTTAATGAATGAATGCTTATAATTTTTTATTACAATTTGACTGTGGTCTCTTGATAAACTCTTCAGCTCTTTGGGGAAAATACAGCATGTTCACTTCAAGGACAGTGTCTCCATTCTCTGCTCCTAATAAACCTATTGATTTGGGGATTTAATGAATCCAAAGTAAGCTAGGTTTAAATTAGAATATTTATAGCACTTGCCAGACCAACAAAAAGGAACATTCATACTACTGAGAATTTTAAGTATTCTTGTATATAATTGTTAGTCAAGGAAGGCCATCAGGGAGAAAAAAATCATAAAAGTAAATACAATGAACAAAGGCAGACAGGACTTAGCAACTGAACAACAAAAATAAAGTGAAACAACTAGTAACTTACTCTGCTCTTATTCTTTGTTTTTCATAAGAAATGACTTTTATGTATATGTAGATTTTTTATTTTAGAGATGATTTAACTATTTGGATATTCAGTTGTTGCTGTTGTTCAGTCGCTACGTCATATACGACTCTTCACAAACCCATGGGCTATAGCACTCCAGGCTCCTCTGTCTTCCACAATCTCCCCGAGTTTGCTCAGACCTACCACGTCCATTGAGTCAGTGATGCTACCTAACCATCTCATCCTCTGCTGCCCTCTTCTCCTTTTGCCTTCAGTCTTTCCCAGCATCAGGGTCTTTTCTGGTGAGTTGGCTCTTTCCATCAGGTGGCCAAAGTATTGGATATAAGGACATTTATTTGTCTCATAAATTGCCAAAGACATGTTCTTCCCTTAGTCTTGCAGTAGTCTCAGAGCTCCTTACTCATAGTTTCTCCAGTATTACTGCCTGAATTATAGTTTTAACTGGTGTTTTATTTGCCTACCTGTAACTCTGTATCTTTGGCCCCCTCGTAGCAAAACAGTTATTCTTCCAAAATAGAACCACTCATTTTATGAGAAAATGAAAATGTGTTGTCAAGTGACCTACATCAGTCAGTTCAGTTCAGTCGCTCAGTCGTGTCTGACTCTTTGCGACCCCATGAATCGCAGCATGCCAGGCCTCCCTGTCCATCACCAACTCCCAGAGTTCACTCAGACTCACATCCATCGAGTCAGTGATACCATCCAGACATCTCATCCTCTGTCGTCCCCTTCTCCTCCTGCCCCCAATCCCTCCCAGCATCAGAGTCTTTTCCAGTGAGTCAACTCTTCGCATGAGGTGGCCAAAGTACTGGAGTTTCAGCTTTAGCATCATTCCTTCCAAAGAAATCCCAGGGCTGATCTCCTTCAGAATGGACTGGTTGGATCTCCTTGCAGTCCAAGGGACTCTCAAGAGTCTTCTCCAACACCACAGTTCAAAAGCATCAATTCTTCGGCGCTCAGCCTTCTTCACAGTCCAATTCTCACATGCATACATGACCACAGGAAAAACCATAGCCTTGACTAGACGGACCTTTGTTGGCAAAGTAATGTCTCTGCTTTTTAATATGCTGTCTAGGTTGGTCATAACTTTCCTTCCAAGGAGTAAGGGTCTTTTAATTTCATGGCTGCAGTCACCATCTGCAGTGATTTTGGAGCCCAGAAAAATAAGTTCAACCACTGTTTCCCCATCTATTTGCCATGAAGTGATGGGGCCAAATGCCATTATCTTAGTTTTCTGAATGTTGAGCTTGAAACCAACTTTTTCACTCTCCACTTTCACTTTCATCAAGAGACTCTTTAATTCTTCTTCACGTTCTACCATAAGGGTGGTGTCATCTGCATATCTGAGGTTACTGATAGTGTGATATACTGATCTTGTTTCTTGCGATCCAAGTGGACCCTAGCAGTCATTAGATGACTTATATATAAAATACATTGTTTATTTTATGCCATTGCAGTGGTTCTCTGGATTATGTTTTTAGTCTAAATAACTAAGTGCTGTCTATTAAAATCTTTTGCTTTATTAATTGGGCTTTTTGCCTTTTTATTATTGAGTTATAAAAGTTCTTTATTCTGGAGACTAACCTCTCGTTAAATATATAATTTGAAACTATTTTCTCCCATTTTGTAGGTTTTTTCCACTCTTTTGATATCCTTTGAACACACAAAATTATAAAACTTTGATGAAGTCCAGTTTATCAATTTGTTGTTTCTGTTACTTATGCTTTAGTGTTATATCTAAGAACCATTGCCCGATCCAAGGTCAAATATATATCTGTGTTTCTTTCCAAGAGTTTTATAGTTTAACCCTTATAGTTAGATCTCTGATTCATTTTGAGTTCATTTTTATATGTGGTGTGAGGTAAGGATCCAACTTCATTCTTTTGCATGTGGATATCCAGTGTCCCAGCACCGTTTGTTGAAAAAACTGTTCTTTCTATTTTAAGTGGTCTTGGAACCCTTGTCAAAAATCAGTTGACCAGCAACGTATGAGTTTATTTCTTGACTCTCAATTCTGTTCCTCTGCTCTAAATGTACATTCTTATTATTGCTATAATAGTGGGCATTTTTCATGGACCACACTATTTTGATTACTGTAGCTCTGTGATAAGTTTTGACGTCATGTGCTGTGAGTCATCCTTTGTTCTTTTTCAAGATTGCCTTGACTGTTTGGGGTCCCTTGCTTTTCCATATGAATTTCAGAGTCTTTTCTCCTTATTTCTACAAAAAAAAAAAAGATACTCAAAATTTTAATAGGGATTACCTTGAATCTGTAGGTCAATTCAGGCAGTGTTCTTATTATAAATTTTTTTGGCTTTTTTTTCATTGGAATAGGTTTGATTTACAATGTTGTGTTAGTTTCAGGTGTACGGCAGCATGATTCAGTTATACATATATTCATTCTATTTCAGATTCTCAGTGTTCTGTAATAACCTACATGAGTAAAGAATCTGATTTCTTTTAATTTCCTTCTGTTTTTATTGTAATTTTTTAAATGAAGTTTTAAAACACTGTCACTACTTAAAGAGATATCCATTATGAGATGATTCCTCTGTGTTCCCATGCAGGAGAGTTAAGCTTTAGAAGCGGCAGGAAAATTGATTTAGCACACTGATACCCTTTATCCCAAACCTGCCTGAGATGCAAGGAAATTTCTATGTGAACTTTTCCTTAAATCACGATGACTAAGACACACGGACACATTGGTGTGTTTTGCCTGTTTCCGTGCCATTCTCTGATGTGCGCGCGCGCGCCTCAACCAAGTGGATGAAACCTGAGGCATTACCTCCCACCCTGAGCTCTGCGGCTGCCTGTGATGATCCCTGGTGCAATTCCAGGGTGTTCCCTGAACTCACCAGCTCTTATGCATGGCCCTGTAATTTGAATCAAAATTCACGAAGAATTCTTAACTAAAATGATTGGGAGATGAAGTCAGACCACAGTAGAGGCTCCTAGACTGTTTCTGCCTGGGAACCCTGCAGCAGATGTGTCTGATTTTTTTTTTTTGGCTGGGGGATAGATTCTGGGGAACAACCAGTGATGTTACACTGGAGAACAAGATCTGGCTGTCTTGTCTTTCACAACCAGCTGCCTTCAAGGTTCATATTTTGAAAGAGAAGAAAAGTGGTAGTGATATTGCTGCTTTGAATATAGAGATGCATTCAAATTGAGATTAATTTTGAAATCTATTTCCACAGAGTCTAACTGGAAAAAAGATGAATGTGTTTACATGTGAGAAAGAGTTTGGAAGGAATGTTAATTTGCCTCTTGCTCATAACTCAGAAACCAATTTTGCAGTGTACTCCCTGAGTAAGCCCCATTGCTGTGCTGTGCTCAGTCATGTCAGACTCTTGGAAAATCCCAGGCAAGAATACTGGAGTGGGTTGCCATTTCCTCCTCCAAGGGATCTTCGTGACCCAGGGATAGAACCCGGGTCTCCTTTGTCTCCTGCATTGCAAGCAGATTCATTTACCACTGAGCCACCAGGGAAGCCCAAGCTCTGTTACTCTTTCTTAACTCTTCTCCTGCCATCTATGCTATGGTCTGCTTTATAAAGTCAGTAATAAACAGTAAAGTATAATGTCTCATCAAAAGCAGGAGATCGGGAATTTCCCTGGTGGCTTAGTGGCTAAAACTTCGCCTTCCAATGCAGGGCATGTGGGTTCAGTCCCTGGTCGGGGAGCTAAAATCCCACATGCCTCTCTTGTGGCAAAAACCAAAATATAAAGCAGAAACAATGTTGTAACAAATTCAATAAAGGCTTTAAAAATGATCCACTTCAAAAAGAAACCTTTAGAAAAAAAAAAGGAGATCTATTAACCCATTCCTGTTTATGAGGCATAAGTCCAAAGCAATGCTGACATCATATGAATCAACATGCTATTCAAAGAGTCTTCTGGACCTGGGGTGAGAAACTGGTCAAAAGACCAAAGTCAGAATGTTACTTAATTTCAACTACTATTGCAGATCCATTGATCTAAGACAGTGGATTGAAAATGGCCTATTTAATGTTTTAAAATTTTGTATAAATATATTTATAACTACATGTGCTCATAAAAGCATGAGTTAAATCTCATTATTTCTGTGGAATAATAGTGACCATTTGGCTTGTCTTTTGCATGTCTCTGTATCTTTGTTTTTGGTCTGGGTGGTATTGAGATGAGTCTGCCTATATCCTTCGAGCAGATAGAGGAATTGTGTGTTCAGCTTCCTCTTAAACGTGGAACTTGATAAAGCTGCTCCTAAGGTCAATAGAGACCAGAGACATTGTCATCTGAGAGAAGGAAGAAAGGCCAGCTGCAAGTTTCACGCCTCTCAGAAGCAAGAGGCTGAACCAGCCAGCCTACCTTGGCAAACAATTCATTCCTTCTCTTTCAGAGGCTGGCAGAGTGAAGGGGAAGCTGGGGCTGTAGCTAGTTGCTTCTGAAGCTTTGCCAAGTTATAAAGAATTTCCCGAGGCATGAAGAGTAGAGATCTGGGAGTGCCACAGGGAACATTTCATATTAATATGATTATACTTATTAGCATTTTATACTCTTTTCATTTAGGAGATTGTTTTTATTTAGAAGCAAACCAAATTTCACATTCTAGGTTTGGGGCAAAGGTGGGAGACATTCAGAGAGAAATTGCTGTTTGAAGTTCTAAATGAGTGACTCTTTTGGAAAAACCTGCCTTCGTTTTGTTGATGACGACTGAGGCTTGAAATAATTAAAATGGGTTTGCTCTCTAATGATGGGCTTCCCAGGTGACACTAGTCATAAAGAACCTGCCTGCCAGCGCAGGAGACATGAAAGACATGGGTTCAATCCCTGCGTCGGGAAGATCGCCTGCAAAAGGGCATGGCAACCCACTCGGTATTCTTGCCCGGAAAATTCCACAGACAGATGAGCCTGGTGGGCAGGCTACAGTCCATGGGGTCACAGAGAGTTGGACAGAACTGAAGCGACTTAGCGTGCATGCACGCACACTCAAATGACATACGTGATAGATAGTCAGCATATGTGATAGAAAGGAAAGTTGCCGAAATAGCCTTTTTGATGTGACTTACATTATTAGAAAAGTATTGTGGTAGGGCTTGACTTGAAAACATAATCATTCATACTCTGACCTTTATTACATTAAAACTTTTTCTTCACCTCGTGACTATGACCTGAGAGCTTATACTTCTTGCTGTTTATGTTTCCCATGATACCAAAAAGCGGTTTCCTAAAATTTTTATATATGACACATTGGTAATAGTTACAACTGTTACATTATTAGAGTTTTCTAATCAAACCGCTTTAGTCAAATAAAAAGAAAACTAACTTTATCATTGCCACTGAGCTGTCACTAGATAATGCCTTAATTCTTGGTCACCACTCTTAATGATTTCAAGGAAGTATTAGAGGGCTTCAGAAGTATAACATGATACTTACATCGGGAGCAAATATACTAAAATTGGAACAATACAGAAAAGATTAACATGGCTCCTGCTTAAGTATGACGTGCAAATTTGTGAAAGCTTCCATGTTTTCAATCCATCATATATGAGACATCTAGAATAATAAATTTATAGAGATGATGTAAAATGGTGCTTGTCAGGGCCTGGGGGGAGGAGGGAATAGGGGATTAATCTGTCATGAGTACAGAGTTTCAGTTTGGGAAGATAAAAATGTTCTAGAGATGGAGGGTGGTGATGATTGTGAATATACTAAATGCCACTGAAACCGCTTTTAACCACTTAAAATGGTTAAAATAGTAAGAGTTGTGTTATATTTATTTTTCACAGTAATAGTAGCTCTATGTATATTTATATCATCTGCCATTGTGAGTAGCAAAAGCATCTAAAAATTAATCCAAGGATGTTGGATCTTCAATAAGCATTCATTACACTCTCCCCATATTCCAGATATATGCATATCACCAGACATTTTGCAGGTATAGGGCACCAGCTTTCATACCTGAATAATTTGGAATCTGCTTGGGGAGACTTTGGATAAGCACAGTTGAAGGAGAGGCTTCTCTCATCAAGCTGAGGGATGTTGATCGCATGTCTCTTGGCATTAGGTAACATCATCTGGCAGCCATTCCTTACTTCCTTCATCACTTATTGAAGATAATTAGAGGAGAAAGGAACCTAGTCTTCAACCGGCTCAGCTCCATCATTTCACTGGCTCAGAAAGACTATAATCTACCCAAGGTCACGCATCTGGTTAATAAGACTAGAGACCAAATCTATTCTGGTGTCTCTGTATCCAGTAGTATTTGTTCTGCCTCCTTGCTGAGGCCAAGTTAAACCAAACTGGATTTTGGAAGCTGTTTATTCAGCTTCAGCACCTGTTCTTTGAAAATATTATGGGTACAAGAAATGGCCCTCTTTTAGCATATGTTACTCAGTGATAAATGCTTCCCAAGCTCAAAGACTCAACACCCTTGGACACTTAAGTCAATGTGAACGTATTCATAAAGGACATTAGTGTCAGCCGCATTGTGCATTTTGCAGGATTTTTTGTACATTTGTATTCTGCATTGGCTTAGAAATCATATGCGAATGCATGAAAACTGACAACAAACGTGCCTTATTCTGTATAATTGCCATTCGGTTACTCTGTGCAGAACAAGCACACATTTCTCTGAAAACACAAGATAATAATACTCAGCTAGGTCTTAACCGTTTGTGAGGGATCTGACTTAGTGTTTAGCTCTGTGAATTTCAGTGGCTGGAGCCCTTCACGTCATGCACATCATTAAGTCATCTCCTAAGCCAGAGGAGAGAATCATTTTCATGACTGCAAAGACACAGTTTATTTATTGCCACTCAAATATATATAGAAAAAAGAATAGAAGAGGAAAGGAAAAGGAATTTAATGAAAGATTTTGCAGATTTTTTTCCCTAAGTTTGTATTATTACTCTGGTGTCTTTTGATGACTGGCTTTCCTTTATTTCTCTTTCTTCTTTTCTGTTTTTTGAGACTCATTTGATCCTCACAATAAACTTGGACAAGTGAAGTAAATGTAAATAGTTAACCCCTTTATTCATCTTCATGAGCCTCTAGGAAGGCTGACCTTTTGTACCCAGCCCTGGATATGTTTAAATATGCTGTTCCATCTGCCCAATCTTGGCCTTTTGAGATCTTTCTGAGCTTCCAAAACCCCAACTCTCTTGTTACCTCTCCCTTAAAACTTTAATTAGCACAAAGCATCTGTCCACTGGTCATTTGGTTTATACGTGTGTCTGCTGTTGCCTTGATGCGTGTGTGTGTGCATGCTCAGTCGCTCAGTTGTGTCTGCCTCTTTGAGACTCCATGGACTGTAGCCTGCCAGGCTCCTCTGTCCATGGAGTTCTCCAGGTAAGAATACTGGAGTGGGTAGCCATTCTCTTATCCATGGGATCTTCCTGACCCAGGGATCAAACCCAGGTCTCCTACACTGGCAGGCGGTTCTTCACCACTACACTACCTGAAAAACCCACATTGCTGTGTACATGTCAACTAATTGCCATGTGCTAATTATAAGCTCTTTGAAGGGTGTGAATCAGATTTCTTCTGCATTCATTTCTCTTGCAACAAATCACTGAGTACAAGTAGGTATTACAAATACCTGTCTTCAGTTGGAAGAATTGTGGCTCTTGGAAACCACAACATCCCTTGGAAACTTACGGGAAATTCACATTCTCTGGTCCCACCCCTGACCTCCTGATTCACCAATGCTGGGCTGAGAAACTAGCAATGTGGCTTTTAACAAGCTGTCTAGGTGACTCTGATGCATGCAGAATTTTAAGAATTACTGATTTAGAATGTATTCAGTTTATGAAAAATTAAGAAATAGGTGAGGATCTATTCTAGCCCACCTATAAGCCATTTCTATTTACCCATATTGTTATGTCCTAAATCCACATGATGAAATATATACGTCACAAAAAGTGTTTGACGTAAACCTAATTGAAAAAATATATTTGATTAATCAACAACAGCTCCAACTTCCCAGAAAAAGATACATAGTTGCCAAGTAGTCCTAGATGAGAAGATGTACACCGTCTCATGATCAGATACTAAAAGTCAAAACATAACTTCTTAAATTATCATATTGATAATTTTTAAAATCTGCCATACCCTGTCATAGCAAGCTAAGTGAAAAGGAACTTCCTAAGCTCCTGATCAGTAGATGAGTGTAACCTTCTTTTGGAACCACTTGCCTCTCCCTGATTAAAATGTACATTCTTCTCTAATTTGACACTATTGCTGTTTTTCAGTCACTAAGTCGTGTCTGACTCATTTTGACCCCATGGACTATAGCACACCAGCCTTCCCTGGCCTTCACTGTCTCCCGGAGGAGTTTACTCATACTCGCCATATTCCTTCCTCCAGCTACCCTGGCCCGCCTGTGGAGAGGGGAGGGACGTTTCCACCATCGCTTGAAACCCCTCAGTACTAGTTTTGTAAATAAGCATCACTGCCTTTAAAACAGTGGCGCTAGTGGTAAAGAACCCGCCTGCCAACGCAGGAGACATAAGAGATGTGGGTTCAATCCCTGTGTCGGGAACATCCCCTGGAGGAAAGTCAAGAGTCTTAGTCACTCAGTCATGTCCTACTCTTTGCAACCCCACAGACTGTAGCCCGCCAGGCTCTTCTGTCCATGGAATTCTCCAGGTAAGAATACTGGAGTGGGTTGCCATTTACTTCTTCAGGGGATCTTCCCTACCCAGGGATTGAACCCAGGTCTCCTGCATTGCAGGCAGATTGTTTACTGTCTGAGCCACTGAGGAAGACCCACCCTGGAGGAGGGCATGGCAACCCACTCCAGTCTTACCTGGAGAATTTCATGGACAGAGGAGCCTGGCAGGGTACAGTCCATGGGGTCCCAAAAAGTCGGACACAACTGAATGACTAACACTTACTGCTGAGAATCAATCTGAACATTTTCCAAACTGTTGTTGGCAATGGCAGTTATCATGAGGAAAACAGAAAAAGAAAAAAAGCTGTTTCAGGAAAAGTGGGAATAGATGGGGTCTGGGAAGAGTTCCTTTTTAATCCAATATTCAGGCCCTGCCAGGAGATATTCCAAGTTTATAAGCTATTTATGGGCTAAATGTCTGCTTTATTTTTCTTGCCTTCCTTTTGGATGGCATCACTGACTCGATGGACATGAGTCTGAGTGAACTCCGGGAGTTAGTGATGGACAGGGAGGCCTGGCGTGCTGCGATTCATGGGGTCGCAAAGAGTCGGACACGACTGAGCGACTCATCTGATCTGATCTGATCCTTTTGTCAGAAAACCAACTTCTCAACACTTCAGTGCTTTCTTTCCTTCTTGATGGAGAAGTTTTCTTATACCTTATACCTTTTAGGTATGAGAAGAGAAATTAAGTTGCTTCAGTCGTGTCCAACTCTTTGCGACCCTTGTAGCCCCCCAGGCTCCTCTGTCCATGGGATTCTCCAGGTAAGAATACTGGAGTGCGTTGCCATGCCCTCCTCCAGGGGATCTTCCCAAGCCAGGGATCAAAGCCTTGGTCTTCTCTTGTGTCTCCTGCATTGGCAGGCAGGTTCTTTACTACTATCGCCACCTGGGAAGCCCCTTACCTCCCCAGGTGATCCTTAAATATTCAAAAGTTTAAAAATGCATGCTTATATGAAACACCAAAAATACAAGGAATTCTTAAAGATTTAAGTTATATTTATGTTGGTCTTGAACACAGAAGAATGGTGATTGTTGTCATGGAAAATTAATATGTCCTGGTAAATTTACCATGTGGATTTCTAGTGGTGCTTATTTCTAAAGAAGTGACTGTATAAAATATTAAGGTGAAGCATTATTAACCTTGAAGTTCAAATTCATTGAGAATTTGTTTAGGTGTGACAGGATTGATGGCCTTGTTTTCTTTCTCCACGTTAAGACTTCTTATTAGCTGTGAAAAGGGATTGGCATAAATGGCTTATTAACTTTGATTAACTATATCTGAAAGACATGAACATGCATAGGGCAGGCTCCAGTCAGAAAATGCTGTCGCTTTCAATATTTTCCCCATTTCCTCTTTTATTTGATCTTTCAGAAACTGTGAATTTACTATTCTACCTACAAGAATCTTTTCTTCCCCCTTTAGATTTTTCACTTTCTATATTATTGATACGTTTTACTCAAAGAAATTACTCATTTAGGCTCTCTTCAAATCTAAAGTGATACTATTCTAATAAGAGATGAAAGGGAAATTTGACATAATACACCTGGAGTTGTCAGCAGTTTAAGTGACAAATAGTAAAGCTTAATTTTGGAGGATTGTCAGAGAACCTAACACTAGCCCAGGAAGTGTGTGTCTTCTTAGAGAATTGGCAAAAAATTACCGAGACAAGGAACACTGGGTACCAACTCTAGATGTGAGACCCAAGAGCATCTCGCTCTGTTAATCAACCATGTATGTATTTTTTTGGATCATGAAAGTAGTAGTAAAAGTGTTAGTTACTCAGTCGTCGACCCATGGACTGTAGCCCACCAGGCTTTTCTGTCCATAGGATTCTCCAGTCAAGAATACTGGAGTGGGCTGCCATTCCCTTCTCCAAATCCCAGGGTCAAACTCTGATCTCCTGCATTGCAGGCAGATTCTTTACCATCTAAGCCACCAGGGAATGCAAATTATATTTTTTGCTTCTTAAAGAATCTCCTATGGAGACTTGGCATAGAAATCATACACAATCTGTTTTTTTCTCCCAGAGTGAATAGATGGCATAACTGCAAATGTCTTAGACACAGAGGATATGGTCATTTAGGTTTTTCCCTTCACCTAGAGTGAAGTCAGGTAGTCAAGGAGAATACTTGAGAACTTTCTTGGCAAATGGCCAGAAAAAGTAAAGAAAATGAAAAGCCCCGAAGGTCACATATTCTCTCCAACCTTGGACTGCATCACATTTGCCAGAGATCACTTCCTTGTCATTTTTATGAGAGGGGCAGGACCTGAAATTCAGTGCGCATTCTTGGTGACCCACTGGCAATTTACCCTCCTTTTCTCATCTTCAGCTATCACCTTTCCAAAAAAAAAAACAGAAGGAAGAAAGCAATAAAATCCCTTAGAGAAAGCTGTTCTGACCTTTGATCTTCCTTTGATCTGGATATGACTAGGTGGGTGTCTATTCCACTCAGGCTGCCATGATAAAATACTGTAGACTGGGTAGCTTAAACAACAGAATTCTTTCTCACAGTTCTGGAGGCTAGCAGTCCAAGATCAAAGCCTTGGCAAGTTTGATTTCCCCTGAGGCCTCGCTTCTTAGTTTGCAGATGGCTGCCTTCTCGCTGTACCTGAGTGAGAGAGAGATCTCTGGTGTCTCTTTCTCTTCCAGGCCTGTTACCATAGGGCTCCCTATGACCTCATTTTACCTTAATTCCCTCCTTAGAGCTCCTTTCTCCACATTAAGCGTGAGGGCTTTAACATATGAATTTGGGGAAAACTCAACACCATGCTTTGGGATAGATCCAGTGTACTCCATGCTCAGTATGCCTCATCCATCATTTCTTTAGTGCATGTGGGTTCTTACATCCTCAGAAAATCGAAGGAAGCCATTAAAAAGTTTTCCCTCTTTCCTACCCAAAGTCATTGCGACCAGTTTTCTCATCAGCAGTCTTCCACTCTCTCTGTGAACTTCAAATATAAAACCACTTGGGCGTATCAAAAGCCTACCCTTGACCTAGAAGGATTTGATGGAATTTTTAATATTTGGTTATTTGGCTGCATCAGGTCCTGGTTGTGACTCAGGATCCTTTTTTGTGGCTCGAGGGCTTCTCTCTAGTGGTGGCCTGCAGGTTTAGTTGCTTTGTGGCATGCAGGATCTTGGTTCCCTGACCAGGGATTGAACCCAGGCCCCCTTGCAGTAGAAACATGGAGTCTTAACGACTTGACCGCCAGGGAAGTCTCAGGCAGTTTAATCTTTAATTTCCTTTGACTTCTACAATTCCAAAACATTGTCCAAGTTTCTTTCTAAAACATGATCAAATTTAAGTCAAAGGACTGCGTGCATGTTTTTTGATGACCTCTTTTTTTTAATTTATGACCTCTTCATTAAATAAAAATAATTTCCATATATAATTGGTTCAAATTGTGAAAGACTTTTAAAAATGCTTTGCATTTGCTTGAGGCTGATTAATGAGTAAATTTGTAAACTATGACTGTTTTAATTAGCCAGGGTTAATTAATGTTTACCACACTTGGAAGATGAAAACACATGTATAAATGCACTGTACTGTGAGTCATTTTTTAATTTGTTGTTGACACTTAAAGTTTATTCAAATAAAGACTGCTTACATCACAAACACACACACAATAAGCTGTTGGAGACCTGTGGTAATTAGTGTCGAGGGCTTTAAATTTTGAGGTTAATTATATTTTATTGAAGATGATCATGTTTTAATACTGTATATTCAGAGAAAGCTAGTTATATTTTTAGTTTGATTGTGTAAAAGGGAGAGAGAATAGAAATCTGAGACCAAACTGGTAACTCTTTATACAGTATATTGTAATTTAAGATGAAGTCTGTTTTTTGGTTTTGTTTCTGAGTTTTTTATTTTTTATTTCAGAGCAGGGTGGAGGAAAGAAAAAGGTTACCTGTGCTGAGATGAAACTATCACATTTAAGCAGCTTTTTTGAAGAAAAAACATTGCTAGAATTCTATGTAAATTTTCAGCAGGAAAAGCGTCAGGGGCTTGGATGAAATCTAATGCCAAGATTGGGAAGTGTGGAGATTAGAAACAGTTTGGAAGGAAAGACTAGGGCAAGATCTCCCTTAGGAGGCAGCAGGCAGCATTATCATGGAAGCAGTTATCTCACACATAGGATGGTGAGGACATGGTTATCTGGGGTAATTTTCCAACATGTTCAGTGAACCACAGCTCTGGTTCACAGGTGACAAAGGAGAGCTGGCCTCAGGGATTACACCCCCATTTTACCCTTCATCATTGACCAAAGGGAGAGCATATTCAAAGGTAAATTAGCAAAAGGGTTAGAGATCCACTTTATTTTTATCTCCTACACAATTTTCTCATTCATTCTTTGCATAAGGTTGCTTTTTTTTTTTAATCATCTCATAGGTGCTCATACTGAAATGATTTGACTTAAGAGCAGGGTGAGGGAAAAGACCTACAACTCTTTATTTGGATGCAAAAGACTTTGCTCTTTGTAGTTCTTAACAGTAACCACCATCTGATGTTATTTTTAACCATGGCAAAATTCTCTAAAGAATTTTCACTAAGTATGTGATGCCACTTCCCTGTAGATGACACTGTTCATTATCTAGCAGATTTCAATACATGATAAATCCCTTTGGGGGAATCTGATGTGAACTTTTTTCCCAAAATACCTGGGAAGATGGGAAACCTCCTATTTCCTTTCCCGTGCTTCCCTGTGGGCTGTTGCAGCATTTACATGCGTTCTCCAGATCATAGTTCCAGGGCTCCAACCCTCTCCACCGTGATATGGAATATCACAGACTCCACACGTCTAAATAGAACCTGTCTTTCTGCCCCCAATCTGTGCTCTTTTGATGGACACAACTCAAGTCAAGAACGCAAATATTAACCAGCCTCCTGACAGCACCTTTTTCCTTTCCCGGTCACAATCCCCCCTCCACACCTCCCACCACCTGCAAAGTAGCACTTCTTGTTCTTTGTATCACGTCCGTTAGTGTCTTTCTGGTTTTATCACTTGTGTGCATTCTTGCCCACTATCTCCCCCATTTTTGAATGTCAACATGTCTTTTTAGGATTTTATAATCCCCAGTTTCCCCCTCTGTCCTTTTCTTTATAATTTACCTAAAAACCAACTGCAGGCCACTCACTCAACACATGGAATCCCCTTAGTCTGTATTTTGCTAATGGCATATTCTTCCTGCGGGCCAGCGTATTCTTTGGCCCTGTGTATATCCCACAAATTCCAAGTCCTTCGCTCCTGTCTAAGCTCCTTCCCTTTTCATCTCCCTGTGTTCCAGGAACCAGAAGAGCCCCCACAGGCAGAGGCATCCCATCCTCTGTACCTTGACCCATGGACTTGTGTCCACCAGGACGGTAGTCGCTCTTCCTTAGCAAACCTGTAATGTCACCATCCCAGCCCCAAAGGCCCAGTTTGTTTCTTTCTTGCTCTGTCCACACATCTTACCAGAGCATTTGTATATGAATTACTTTTCTGCCCATCTTTTCTCTGGTGCCTTGAGCTTTGAGTAATAAAAAACTGCCTTAGTTGTTTCCTACAGTGGCCTGGAAGACGGTAGGATTGCTGAACAGCTGAATGCATGAATAAATAAATTAATGAGCTCACTAATTAATAATAAAATGATTTTTATTTTCTTGGCTCCAGATTAATTTTTGTAAAGTGAGTCCTTTCAGCCACACCTCATCTGCTCTATTAATACTTCCCTGAAGACAGTCACTTTCCACCCATCTTCAAGCTTCAGATGCCAAGCACTTTCCATTGCCAGGCTTGGTTCCCCTGCATTGTAAGAGGATCACAAAGTCCTCTAATGCAGGAGATAAAGGACCATTGCTGTCCTAAAAATGTTCCCTGCAGAACGAGTTTTCTGTTAAAACACAAATAGGCCAGTGTGCAGAAGAGCATAGAGGCCTGGTGTGGTTTTTTTAATCTGTATAAATAAACCTTTCAAAATAGCTACTACGTCTACAAACATGATACCTTGTCTACAGGAACAGGAGCATCCTCCACTATGATTTGTACTGGTCTTATCCACACTTGCCTGTGCTCCTTATCCTAATCAGCATAAATCGTAGGCTCTTTGGAAGTGAAGTCACCTATGGAGGAATGTTGAAAATGTTACTTTCTACCATGAGCTAGCCAGCCTTGCTAACCAATCCTTCACATCCTTCAAAATACAGGCATACCTAAGGGATATTGTGGGCTCAGTTCCAAACCACCAGAATAAAGTGAATATTTCCATCAAGTGAGTCATGTGAATTTTGGGGTTTCTGGAGTGCATGTCAAAAGTTACTACTTTATGCTATAGTCTATCGTATGCAATAGCACTATGTCTAAAAATGCAGCGTACTTACTCTGCCTAGAAAATACCTTCTTGCTTAAAATGGTAACCATCATCTGAGCCTTTTCAAGTTGTAATCTTTTTGCAATGCTATTGTCAAAGATCACAGATCACCATCCAAATATAATACTTGGATTATATCCAAGAATATCCAAGAATTTTTCAAAAACTTTGAAATATTGTGACAATTGCTGAAATGTGATCCAGAGACAAAAAAGTGACCAAATACTATTGGGAAAATGGAACCGAAAGACTTGCTTGACACAGGGTTGCCACAAACCTTCAATCTGTTTAAAAAAAGCAGTATCTGTGAAGTGCAATAAAGCAGGGTATGCCTGATTAGAGTTCAGTCAATTAAGCATCTATCAGATATGAATCAATTAGCATGCACTGTCTTGACTGCATAGCAGAGAATGACTGCTAGCTCTTGAGAAGGGCACTGCTGCCCTTTCCTTTGGATTCCTTTCATCCCCCTAGGATGTCTCTTACCCAAGTAAGAAAGATTCCTCTCACAAGTTTGGGAGAGGGTGCAGATCAGACAGGGCTTCCCTGGTGGCACAGACGGTAAAGAAACTGCCTTCAATGCGGAAGACCCAGCTTCGATCCCCGGGTGGGGAAGATCCCCTGGAGAGGGAAATGGCAACCCATTCCAGTATTCTTGCCTGGAGAATCCCATGGACAGAGGAGCCTGGTGGACTACAGCCCCTGGGGTCACAAAAAGCCAGACATGACTGCACGCAGATCAGACAGGACCCCAGGTACAGTGTACAGGTTGGATAGGACACAGCGGTAGGGGCTTCATTCAGACCCCCTCCCTTGTCACATGCAGCTGGGGGTACAAGGTGGAGCTGAAATCCAGTCTACACATAGCATGACAAGCCTGTGCCCTTGTGACTCAGTCCCCAAAGAAAGCATCCCGTGGGCTGGTAAGGGCCTGGCCTTTCTCAGGAGTAAAGGTGATGTTTTCATCTCCAGCTGCTCTCTCTTAGTTGGTTCAGAGCCCAGAGCCGAGATGGAGAAAACGGGACATGATGGGTGGGTGCCTGGAACACCCCAGCACCTGCAGTGAAGGCTTCAGGGAAATATGTGCTCAGACTGTATACAGCTGCCAGAATGACTGTGCATTTATAAAAAATGTATTCACAGGCAGTTAAACTGTCACTTGAGTACTTTGTAAAAATAATCTTCCTCCTCCTTTCGTGTGCTCACTAAAAGCTAAGCAATTTTTTTTAAAGGAAATGTGATACTGATCCAGATAGAGCCAACCTCAGGTTTTATTTCATGTTTCCAATTGACTATATAGCTGAGGACTTCAGAGTAAAAACAAACAATAAAGTGGACCCACTGCAGAACAACCTTCCAGAGAACCGAGAAATACATAGTGTGGAATGAACTGGAGAGAAGTTGATTTCTTGTGATTTCATCTCTCTACGTCGTCAAATCTGATAACTCCAATTCTAGGCACCTTCTTCCCTATTCCTGAAAAATTCAGTCTCCTTGACCACAGTCATAAAAAATTAAATAATGAAGTGATGATGGGATGAGATGAAATAGCTGATTCCCTAAAGAATAAAAAACTATTTTAAAAATTGCTCTTGGTGGGATGGCAAGTGAATTATTGTTTCTTTTATTTTCTCTATTTCTTGCACTGAATTTGACTGTAGCTAATTACTGCCAAACTACATTTTTATATAAAGAGGAATCACAGTGAAGTTCTACCTTATGCTGGAGGAGGTTTGAAGAGAAAAATTCTATATAATTGTGGGGACTTCCCTGGCAGTCCAGTGGTTAAGACTCCACACTCCTCATTTAGGGGCCCAGGTTCGATCCCTGGTCAGGGAACTAGATCTCACATGCTTCAACTAAAGACCTGATGCAGCCAAATAAATAAATAAAACTTTAAAAGAAAGAAATTCCATATAATCATCATTACTTTGAAACTCCTTGAGCTTAGCCATAAAAGCATACATCTCTCAACTAGCCTAAGACAGCCAGTTTTTCCCCTAGCATGTGAAGAGATAGCTATTTGCTGTGTTAAAGACCACAAGAAATAATTAACTTTTGTGTAAGGGATGCAGGCATAAAAATCACATTTATTTTTATCTTAGTTTGTAGAAGACATATAGCTTGTATCTGCTTAATGTACATAAATGTATTTTCACTATATATATACATATACATACATATACATATATTTATTTTTTTTAAGAATTTACTTTTGGCTGCATTGGGTCTCATTGCTATGCACGAACTTTCCCTAGTTGTGGTGAGAGGGGGTTACTCTCTAGTTGCAGTGCCTGGGCTTCTCATTGTGGTGGCCTTGCTTGTTGCAGAGCACAGGCTTTAGGGCACTTGGGCTTCAGGAGTCATGGCACACAGGCTCAGTTGCCCCTCAGCATGTGAGATCTTCAGGACCAGGGATCAAAACAGGGTCCCCAGCATTGCAAGGCAGATCGCTAACCACTGGACCACCACTATATGTACAGTGGTCACTGGACCATCAGTATATATTCCTTCACTATATATATTAAGCAGAAGAAAGCATCCACATATGTAGAGGCTAAAGCGGGCACTACAGTTTTAGTGCCATAGTACTGAAGGTTTATATATATATTTATTTATTGGGCTGTGGTACTTGGGGTCTTCAGTCTTCATTGTAGCATGCCAGATCTTTAGTTGTGGCATGTGAACGCTTAGTCACAGCATGTGGGATCTAGTTCCCTGGCCAGGGATCAAACCCAGGCCTCCTGCATTTTAAGTCTTAGCCACTGGACCATCAGGGAAGTCCCTGAACTTTTTATAATAATGTACTTCCAGACTTAAAGAATAGTTCTGAAAACATTGCATAAAATTTCTTTTTTTAAAAGTAACTTGCAAAAAAGATGGGAAAGGAGAGCTTCCCTAGTGGCTCAGTGGTAAAGAATCTGCCAGCCAATGCAGGAGATGCAGGTTCAGTCCCTGGTCCGGGAAGATCCCACATGCTGTGGAGCAACTAAATCCGTGCACCACAACTAATGAGCCTGTGCTCTGCGACAAGAGAAGCCACCACAATAAGTCCATGCAACAGTGAAGACCCCGCACAGCCAAAAATAAATTTAAAAATTCTTAAAGCTGGGAAAAAATAAAAAGCTAGTAATTTTGTACCTTGAAAAAAAAAAGTAAGTAATTAACTTGCAGACATCTTGGCCCTTTACACCTAAATTTTTCACCACGGGTTATTTCCTCAAAGCAAGGACATTTCTTTATATATGCGAGTCACAGCCTCAACACAGCGTACTATGAGATTCTTCCTATGATATGTAAACTTGGTTTTTAGGCTACATTTTAGAATATTTTTTCCCCGAAGGGTTGCTTAGGCTCCCATCTACCCAGCCAGGCGGGACCAAGACTCCTAATGTAGTTGGAAATACAATCAGGACGTTGGCAAAAGTTCCACAAGTAAACATGAAAAGGAACTCTTCACTCTGTGTTTAGAAACCGGGGAACCTGACTGACATCAGAAATCTCTTGATTTCTGGTGGCCATGGGTAAATTCTAAGTTCTTTGATCTGTGTTGTTTGAAAGTCAAAAGGAAATTTCTCTTGACAGGGGACTTCAGTATCCTCCACCTTAAGCAAAACAAATGATGCTTCAGGAAAATATCACTTGCAATAAGGAATATTCTCACATAAGATGTGCAACTATGTCTGTATCTCCTTGGGGATACTTTGTTGCCTTAAGTGGACAAAGCATGTTCCATGTAAAATCCGTGTCCAAGAAACCACTAAAGAAAAATAAACCCTGATTCACAGTGGAGTCTGAATTTTGAGACCGTGAGAGATTTTTCGGGATTGATAGTGTAGCTAAAAATAAGAGGACTGACCCAGTTTGCTGGGAGGTCAAAATGAAAACTAGATTTGTGTAACAGTATTGCTTTGTGATAATATACCTTATTTTTTCCTCTTGTTGGAACATATGGCAGCATTGACTATTTAAAGAGCTCAAGATCCAGAGCAGTCTAAATTATCTTAAATCTGACTCAGAATCAGTGAAACCTGATGATTGTTCATGCAGCACTCATATTTATGCCGGTCTACCAGAGAAGGGGAACTCTAAAAAATGTGGGAGGTGGATGAGAGGAGAAACTGCTGTTGAGGGTAGACCATCACGGCAGGAGTGACAGGTAAGGTCTCACCTGGAGAGGGGAGCAAGCTTCCCCGGTGGCTCAGTGGTAAAGAATCTGCCTGCAGTGCAGGAGACACAGGAGAGGAGGGTTCGATCCCTGGATCGGGACGCTCCCCTGGAGGAAGGCACGGCAACCCACTCCAGGATTCTTGCCTGGAAAGTCCCTATGGACAGAGGAGCCTGGCGGGCTACAGTCCATGGTCTCGTGTAGAGTCGGACATGACTGAGTGATTAAACAACATGGGAACTACGATCCTTGGAACAATTAAGCCCATGTGACACAATTAGAGTCCCTGTGCTGCAACAAAAGAATCTCAAGTACTGCAAATAAGACCCGGCGCAGCCAGAAAATAAATATAAGTAAAGTAACGGTCTTAAAAGATAACAAAAAAGATGTTATAGCCGGACACAGTTGCACACGAGCCACACGGTGATCTTAACCTCCCAGCCTTGCCCAGCAATCACCTGGACACCACAAAGGTTCTCCCCCAGATCGCATTTTAGACAAATTCTGCTCCATTGAAGTACAGGGCAGTCCATGCTTAGAGGTAAGT
The DNA here is from genome assembly GCF_029407905.1 of Bubalus kerabau. NCBI lineage: Eukaryota > Metazoa > Chordata > Mammalia > Artiodactyla > Bovidae > Bubalus > Bubalus kerabau. The sequence goes on from NC_073625.1 coordinate 56,812,177, forward strand.
TCAGTCTTAGGGGAGAGCGCAGAAAGGAAGGATGTCCTTTGGTGCCCTCTGCGTTTTTAAGTGCATTCTTTTTCTCAGCGTCTGAATAACAATAACCTGTTTCCTGAACACTTTCCTGCTCTGGCTCCTATGTAATTTCCTGCCTGACAAACAGTCTGGCAAAAAAAAAAAAAAAGGCGGGAGGAGAAATTCATAACTAGTCTTTCCTGCAGTTTTCTGGTTCAGAAAAATTTTATCATGATGGTAGCTTGAAGGCAATAGGGTGGGTTGGGTTTATGAACATGCCTTGGAGGTGTGTTGACATCCAGGTTTCTTCTGCGACATGGTTTCTGGGCCATACTTACCTTTGACACCTTGCTTTGTTTTGAGGCCTGTCTTCTGTGAAGGGGAGGCTGAGGCCGTTGTGCAGTGATGCCTTTGTATGGATATACCTCATAGCAGTGGTCAGACTATAACATGCTTAAGACTGGCCTGGGATCAAATGTACCATGCTAAGTGAAATAAGTCAGATAAAGACAAACTATATGATGTTACTTATATGCGGAATTTAGAAAATGCAACAAACTAGTGAATATAACCAAAAAAAAAGCAGACTTCAAAATAAGAACAAACTAGTGGTTACCATGGGGAGAGGGAAGAAGGAAGGGGCAATATAGGAGTAGGGGAGTAAAAGGTACATACTATTAGGTATAAAATAAGCTACAAGAATATACTGTACATCACAGGGAACATAGCCAATATTTTATAGTAGCTGTAAATGGAGTAACCTTTAAACATCGGGAATCACTATATTGTACACTGTATGCTAAAGCTGAAACTCCAGTACTTTGGCCACCTCATGTGAAGAGTTGACTCACTGGAAAAGACTCTGATGCTGGGAGGGATTGGGGGCAGGAGGAGAAGGGGACGACAGAGGATGAGATGACTGGATGGCATCACCGACTCGATGTATGTGAGTTTGAGTGAACTCCGGGAGTTGGTGATGGACAGGGAGGCCTGGCGTGCTGCAGTTCATGGGGTTGCAAAGAGTCAGACATGACTGAGCGACTGAACTGAACACTATACCGGTTCTGGAAAAAACTGAAGGCAAAAGAAGGGGACAGCAGAGGATGAGATGGTTAGATAGCATCAGCGACTCAAATGGACATGAATTTGAGCAAACTCCAGGAGATAGCAAAGGACCAGGGAGCCTGGCATGCTGCAGTCCATGGGGTCACAAAGTGTCAGAGATGACTTAGCGACCAAACAACAATGTATTATACATCTGTAACTTACATAATATTGAAAATGGACTATACTTCACAGTTTTTTAAAAAATTGCCTGGGGACCATGTTAAATGTGCAGATTCTGTTTCCCTAGCTCAGGCAGGAACCTGAGATTATGATTTCAACAAGCTCTTGGGGGATGCCCACATACCAAGATAAGAGGTTTCAAAGTGAAGAAACTACGAAGCCCATCCATCCAACTCCCCCTAATTTTATAGATGAGGAATGCAAAGCTTAGGGAGTTCCAGAGACCATGGTCACATTGAAAGTAAAAGAGAAGTTGCTTAGTCGTGTCCAACTCTTTGTGACCCCATGGGCTGTCGCCTACCCGGCTCCTCCATCCATGGGATTTTTCCAGGTAAGAATGCTGGAGTGGGTTGCCACTGCCTTCTCCAGGGGATCTTCCCAACCCAGGGGTCGAACCCAGGTCTCTCTCATTGCAGGCAGATGCTTTACCGTCTAAGCCACGAGGGAAGCCCGGTCATGTTAAGTACCATACAGTGAACAGCATGGTTGTTATATGCTAAGCCATGAAGCAGACATGCACGGACTGTGATTGGAAAATTAAATCTGATCTCATAGTCTTGGTGTGGGCAAAGTGCCTAGCACAGATGACAGCAGATTTATAGTAGAGCTTCTCAATAGGGAAAAAATTACATCCCTTTTACAAATATGCCTGCTGCATCTGTGGCAGTTGGCAAAGGGTGGGGTTGAGGGGAAATGCATTGTTCAGAGGTGTGGTCCTCAGTGCTTTCAGATACGTAAGTAATTATTTATTAAAATATAAGAAGTGATCACGTGAGACTCTCCTGTTAGACAAGGTTGAAAAGAAATTTCCATTTGGAGGAGAGGCTGCAGATAAATGTGTCTATTTCCACCAGAACCAGAAAATAGGAGGGAAATGCTAACAGTGATGCAAGTTCAATTCAATAGGAAAGAAAACCCAGCAAGCCTAGGCATGTTCTCCAGTCTCCAAATCAGACCTTTACTAGCCGTGTTTCACAGGGGAAAAGACAAGAGGTTGGACCTCCTCTGTATGACGGAGGTTTCCTCCCTGCCCCAAATGTGTTCAAAGGATGGAAAAGGTAGTTCAGTAATTACACCTGAAGCTTGTAGAAGAACTGACTTAATGTTTATAAAGTTCATTTTCATGAAACCTTAAATGTGGCAGTAAAACTTTTAGGGAGTTAGGCAAGTGGATTAATTATTAAAAGGAGAGCATTAGATAAATTACCTAGGATTCATCTCTTTCCTATTCAGAAGCCCTTTTGTTGTAGCCACATGTTCCAGGAAACACACTCACTCAGAAGGACAATGCAGATGGTGGAGTGCAGTTTATTACACCAGCGGGCCCAAGGCAGAGTCTCCTCTTAGCCAAGGATCCCCACCAGCATTTGTGAAAACATTATATACCCTAAATGTATATGGTTCCCTGAAACTAGTCTGAACAAAGGAAAAAGAAAGATACAATCAAAGTTAACCGTGATCATATGCCTTAAGCCTAGGTAGTTAACAGTGGACAATTATCAATAGGTCTGTGGTCATACCCCAATAAGCATTATAGAATGTATGATTCTGTTCGGTTACACAGATAATTAGGGTATTAATTAGGGTATTTTTTTTAGGCAACAGAGAGCCCTGGGGCTCTTCCTTCCAGGGGCCTGGTTTTCCAGTTGGTATGTCATCTCCATAGATACTGGGCATATAGCTCGAAGTCCACAATCCGGCCCAAGATGGAGTCCTGCTTTCAAGATGGAGCTTGTTCTGTTTCCTCCTTCACTTTTATGAGGCCACTTCTCTCAAAATAAATTATCATGATAGTCTACTGCTTCTCCAAGAACAAAATATGTTAGTCATTTGAAGATGAAATCAACCAGGGATCTCTTTTGATGTTGCTTTTTTAAAAAATACATATTTTAAATATTTTTAATGACAGCTATGTGGTGAGATGTTTTTCTTATTTGCTAGAAGTATGCCTGATATGGGCTTCCCAGGTGGTACTGGTGGTAAAGGACCCACTTGCCAATGCAGAAGACAGAAGAGATGGGGATTCGATCCCTGAGTTGGGAAGATCCCCTGGAGGAGGGCAAGACAGCCCACTCCAATATTCATGCCTGGAGAATCCCATGGACAGAACAGCCTGGCGGGCTACAGTCCATAGGGTCGCAAAGAGTAGGACACAACTGAAGTGGCTTAGCACACACGCACACACATGCCTAATATATATCCTCAAAGCATTTTTGAAAGGGCAGCATACATTGGGTTTGATTGCATGTTGAATATCTGAAATTAAACTTCTTTTTGTTGTTTAAACTGCAGGTTAAATATGACCATCACTGAATTTAGTTAAATATTTCCACTTTTAACTACAAGGCTCATAAGCTCAGGTATTACAGAAGATATTTGACTACAGAGGTAACTGCTGTAATTTGGGGCAGTAACAATTAGCTTTTAGGAAAATAAAGAGTCTTGAGGGAAATGTGCCTAGTCTTTTAGTTTAATATAGCAGTTGGCAAATGTAGATGCTTAAAAGCTTTGAAATCCCAATATATGCCATCAAAGTGCTGTAATAAAATAATAAATTAATTCAGATAAAAAGATTATCCATCAGGGCCACCAGCATAGTAGAATTGTGGTTTCTCTGTGATCAGTCTGACCATAAAATTCATAGATAAAGTTTCACTCAGAATGAGCAATGAGATAATTGCATTTAGTTCTGTATTTTTTTTTTTTTTATCATAGGAGGAATTGTTTGGTACAAATTGTGTTAACAGTTGGTAAAAACCTGAGCCCTTAATAATGCCAAGAAGTCGGTAGCTGTCTTAGACATTTTATGATCACAGAATTGAATCCTATTCCCGCAAACGGTAATCCATCATTTCCACCCTCTTTTCCTCCTGTAAACACCACGCTGACTTCATTGTTCCAAGTGAGATGACCAGAGGGGGCTGTTTCTAAATCTCCTGTGTCACATTGAGATAGAAAAGTGGATTTCTACTTTGGTACCAAAAATGTCTTTCACGTCTAAGTGCTTTTCACTCTACTGAAAATGTAATGTTTCTTGAATATTTCATTCTTTCATTTTCTGAAAATGAATATAATAAGCCAGGAAAATTAACCACTATGGGGCTCTCTACATTTTAGCCGCCATTTGGAGGAAATTTCCTGCCAACGGTATAAGAGATAAAAGAGAAATGAGGGAACACCATGATTTGCTGCAATCTGAAATGCTGTGCGTGTTTTATGAAGCGCAGATGTAAGGTTTTCCACTGTGACAGCTCCCTTGTTGTTGTCGCTCAGCCATGTCCAACCTCCTTGTGACCCTATGGACGGTAGCCTGCCGGGCTCCTCTGTCCATGGGATTCTCCAGGCAAGAATACTGGAGTGGGTTGCCATGCCCTCCTCCAGGGGATCTTCCCAACCCAAGGATCGAACCTAATGCTCCTGCATTGACAGGCAGGTTCTTCACTGTCTGATGGTATGTTTTGAAAGGAGATGCAGCAGAGGAGAAAGATGGGATGTTTGGGTTGAGAGCCCATGAGGAATGTTGGCAGGCAGGGCTGTGTACCCCACAGAAGAGGAGGCTGGCACAGAGCTTCATGTCTGCAAGGCCACAACCAGCAGGGCTAGGGGCTTGTTGCTTTGTTGCCTCAGAACACATATCGTGCAGCCCCTGGGAGCATTTGAGGAAGACGGATTGTTTTCAAGGCAAAACAATGAGAACTGTTCAGGAGTGGAGCAAGCAGGCAGCCTGTTACTTACGCTTTTCTTGTTCTTACACATTTTCATGGAAAAACTAGAAATTCACCAGATATGTCCTTCAGCTTGAAAGAAACTCTACCTGGCTTACTGAGCCCAGTGCACTGCAAACACCCCACCGAAGCATCCTCTCCATCCCTCTGTGATCCCTGTTGACTAGGAGAATCTACCTGTGTCTGGAGGAAAGGACCATTCCAGGTTTCTCACTGGGGGAAGTGGTGCACCTGCTCAGAGCATCCACCTTGGTCTAAGCCATCCTCCCAGGGCTCAAATCCCACCTTGGGCATTGCTAGCTAGGATTCTGTATAAGTGGCTTATCTACCGTGTGCCTCAGTTTTCCTGTCTATAGGATGGAGGTGATAACAGTACCCACATCGTAAATAAAATCGTGCCCTGCAGCCGTGCCTAGCAGACAGCAAGGGATAGCCGCTGCCACTGCTTCTGTTGTAACTGTTGCTGTTACTCACCCAACACGTGGCTTTTGTTTGGTTTAGATGAGCTGCTGCAGAAAGAACAGAACTACTCGGACGATGTCTTGGCCAACATAATCAGTGAACCGAGGATCAGCTACGGCAATGATGCTCTCATGCCATCTTTGACCGAAACCAAAACCACCGTGGAGCTTCTTCCCGTGAATGGCGAGTTCAGCCTGGACGACCTCCAGCCCTGGCATCCTTTCGGGGTCGACTCTGTGCCCGCCAACACGGAAAACGAAGGTAGGAAGCCCAAGAGGGAATGACAGTAGTCTGGTACATATGTAATCTCTCTCACATTCCTAAAGGGTGACTTTCTATATGAATTTTTTTTTAATGCTTTCTCACCGAGAGGTATTTTGTTGGTTCTGGAATGAAAGCACGGTATCCAGTTAGTGTCCTTGAGACAGTGACCTCAAATGCCCACCTTCAAAGAAAACAGGTGATGGAATTACGGAAATCGCAGTTCACTCAGTGGACAGAGAAATTTCGATGGGGCCTGTATAAATGGAGTTTTGAAAGGGACCCAAAAGGTCCTCATCCGTTATTTATTTTAGTGCATTAAATTTCAGATTGCATTAAATGTGAAAGGCAATGATAGAGAAACACTCAGGTCATGAAATGTAATTTTGCTTAAGAGTTAACACAGTTTGAGGTTTAGAAAGTTAAATACAAAGCATTTGTCAAAATTAAGAAGCACATTAATCTTAATGTTACTTCCTTTGATAATTCAAAGAAACAAGATTTTCTCTGTCAATAAACTGGCACAATGGATTATATATATACCTTCTTTCGCAGGGATTTCTTAGCAAAACTTTTCAAATAGTATCTATTGGGCAGAGAGAATTTTTTAGTTCTTATTCCATTACATGTTCCAGAAGTATGAAATTTCAAACAGGGCAACACCTTGATTCTGAGATACTAATAGTTTGTTTTTCAAGAACACAGGATTTTATCTGTCATTCTTCTTTGTTAAAGTGACGACTTTTGATGGCAATATTTGTAATATGGATATTTGTAGTATGGATACCTCAAAATACAGTCAGGCACTCCTCCAACTAAATATAAATCCAGTTTTAGACCTTAAGTGCACTGGAGAAACTTTCTTTAAGAACCATTGCAAAAAATCTTTAATATAGACTGCTTTCATAAGAGGGGTAATCACCACAAATTTGTTTTATTCATTTGGAAAAACCTTTTGGTAATCATATCAGATACAAACAGCAATGTTATTTATAATATAAAAATAATTAAGACTACCATTTATAAAAACAATTCTAACATGGAAAAAATATAAGGAGATTTAGTATCAAAGAGCTGGGTGACTTACGAAATTGTATTATTACTAGAATGCTACTTGTGTCGTTTTTTTAAAGATAAATATATTTTGGTCACTTAAAATGCTCATCATTCAATCTCAAATGAGAACTGTTTGCGAAAAATGTCCAATCTCATTTTGCAAATAGAACGCACACAAGATTTCCTCTTTTCTGTTAAGATAATGGGTTGTTCAATTGACAGAAAAATAGGTAACATGTATGAGGTCTCACAAACTTTAGTAGCAAATTGCAGTCCTTTATGCCCCTTTTATACCAAATAGTGTTAAATGTGTAGTTTGTCATTTATGTCCAGGTTTTAGCTTTTAACAGAAAAACTTAAATACATAGATTATTCTCTATTTTTATTAAAAATTACCCCTGCTACTGAGAACTTATTCATCTCCAGTGTGCTTCTAAAATTATAAAGAACTGCCTATCAATTGCTTATAATTTAAGACCTTTCACATATCTTTTAAGTATATATTTTCCATAAATGAAATGTTCCCATTTAATATTTTCAGTTATGTATTGATTTTGGAAAAGTAGGATAAAGCGTACTTTAGAGTTTACCTAAATCATTTTTATGAACACACACACAAGTAATAGAGACTATAAATTGTAATTTATTTATGGGTAAAGTTTATGGGAAGAGATTTATAAAGATAACAACAGAAGCTGAATTAGTAGCAGAGTGAAATTAATTCACAGATATTAACGTTGATGTTTGTTGTAATATTCGGTATTTCCTTTAAAAATGTGAATCATGCAAAGCTTAATGAAGATAAAGATACTGTAGCCCTGTTTATGTTAACTCTTCAAATTTAGTGAAGACAAAGAAGTGCAGTGTGTAGCTCCACATAGCACAATAGAGAATAGCAAAAAGTTATAATAATCCCTGAAGGTGTTGCCTTCCCTGAATTTCAAAATTTCCCTTTCTCTGTCAAGTATTAAGAGCTTAACCGCTTCATATGTGAATATCAGCATACATGTTTCCTTGGTTGTCTTTAATGAAGGAAATTGAACTTTGCATTTATTATATTAATAACATAAATAGTACCAACAGTTAAATAAATCTGCCTTCATATGCCCTAAGTATTTTATCTTGACCCTATATGTATTCTTATACATATACATCATCACAATTAAAAATTACATCAGTTCAGTTCAGTTCAGTTCAGTCACTCAGTCGTGTCCGACTCTTTGCCACCCCATGAATCATAGCACGCCAGGCCTCCCTGTCCATCACCAACTCCTGGAGTTCACTCAGACTCATGTCCATCGAGTCAGTGATGCCATCCAGCCATCTCATCCTCTGTCGTCCCCTTCTCCTCCTGTCCCCAATCCCTCCCAGCATCAGAGTCTTTTCCAGTGAGTCAGCTTTTCGCATGAGGTGGCCAAAGTACTGGAGTTTCAGCTTTAGCATCATTCCTTCCAAAGAAATCCCAGGGCTGATCTCCTTCAGAATGGACTGGTTGGATCTCCTTGCAGTCCAAGGGACTCTCAACAGTCTTCTCCACCACCACAGTTCAAAAGCATCAATTCTTCAGTGCTCAGCTTTCTTCACAGTCCAACTCGCACATCCATACATGACCACAGGAAAAACCATAGCCTTGACTAGACGGACCTTTGTTGGCTTCATTAAAAAAGCTAATGTTCTTATTAAATAAGGCTGTTATTGAACAACAGCAAACTCTTGCAGAAGAATATTGACGGCAATAATAGTTAAGATCTCAGAGTCTGAATTCTGGTTTTCACCATCATCAGACCAACCCTCCTTTTCTAAATGTTGAAAAGTCTCCTTAATGAATCTTAAAATGAGCTGACAGTGTTTAGGGGGTTAGTCAATATAATGGACGTCAAAGTAAATGTTTCAGTAAGTGTTCAGGCTTGACTGCCAGTGCAAAACATAGCAGTCAAGCGTCTGCCCCCTTATGGATGTAACAAATATAGATGCAGACTGATACAGAGGTCCTAAATTAAAGTTTTTCTTCATATTATCCATTGGTGGGCTCTGGGAAGATCCAGGTTACAGTAAGAACTGTGCAGAAATGATTTGTGTTTACATGTAAAGCTGAGTTAGGTTCTGGGCTCACATAATCATCAATACATAAATGTCCAGGGCTTCCCTGGTGGCTCAGATGGTCAAGAATCTGCCCTCAGTGTGGGAGACCCTGGTTTGACCCTGGGTCAGAAAGATTCCCTGGAGAAGGGAATGGCAACTCACTCCAGTATTCTTATATTCTTGCCTGGAGAAGTCCGTGGACAGAGGAGCATGGTGGGCTACAGTCCATGGGGTCACAAGGAGTCGCACATGACTGAGCAACTAACATGAACAACAACAAAAAATGTAGCAGGAATTTAGGAAGCTGTGTGGGATGCAGGACAATGTTTATTTGTATGAGTTTGCCCTGTGCTTTCTGTCTAGCATCCCAGGTCCCCAGCTATTAAATGCCGTTAATATCCTCCCTCCTTCTATCACAGTGGCAGTCCAAAAGACCTCCACATTCCCCACCATCCCACACTCCAGAATGCTGTGCATCAGAGTTTAAATTCCAGCTATGTGATCTGGGCCAAGTCACAAAGTGTCTCTGACTGTTTCCTAGTCTGTAAAATGAAGTTGATAATAATTGCTAACTCAAAGGGTGTGAGCGTTAAATAAGATGGTATGAAAAGCTCTTAGTAAAGTGCTTGAAATGTAGGAAACATTCAGTGGTAGCTTTCTTTTTTAAAAAAATAGAACCAGGACCTTATTAGAGAAGTTTTACCAGCTTGTCTCAGAGAGTCACCCTATGACCTAAACAGTATACAGTAAGTCCCCTACATACGAACTGGAGTTTTGTTCTGAGCGCATGTTCATAAATCCAGTTCATTCGTAAGTTCATCAGAGTTAGCCTAGGTACCCAACTAACACAATTGGCTATATAGTACTGTACTGTAATAGATGTATAATGCATTTCACACAAATAATACATAAAAGGGGCTTCCCTGGTGGCTCAGATGGTAAAGAATCTGCCTGCAGTGCAGGAGGACAAGTTCGATCCCTGGGTCAGGAAGATCCCCTGAAGAAGAGAATAGCAACCCATTCCAGTATTCTTGCCTGGGAAATCCGATGGCCGGAGGAGCCTGGTGGGCAACAGTCCATGGAGTCACAAAGAGTGACACACAATTCATAAAAAGTAAACCTCACTGAATTAAGTAAAACAAACAAAAAAAGAAAACACGTTTCACCTTACAGCACAGTACCTTGAAAAGTACAGCAGTACCAGCTGCTTTTACACTTGCGTCTGGACACCCTGGGCTTGAAATAAAGACACTGTACTACTGAACCCTATCCTGTACTGCACAGTAAATTACAGAAAAGCGCATCCACCTGTAGAGGATCCGCCTGCACAGTGTACCCCAGACACGTGCACTAACTTACGTGACTCAGTATGCAACCACAATTCACTTCTTTGAAAGTTTGCCACTCAAAGGTTCATATGTAGAAGACTTACTGTATCCTTAAAATTAATGAATGTAACAAACCATATAATAGTCCTAAAATCTCACTCTTTCTCCCTATCTTCCTCTTCTCCCTCTCCCCAGAGCCTCGTTCCTTGCTTATCTTACCGACATGTGCTCCTATACAGGGCTATTGAAAATATCTAAAATTCTCAAAGGATTTCCTCTCATTGTTCCTGCAGTCCTTATCATCATTAGAGCTTCAAAGGCCTACCAGAATTTGTTGTTTTTCTCAAGAACAATCATTCAGATCCACAGAGAGGGTCAGTCACTCAGGCGTTCTTTTAATTTATATTGAAAAAATAAGTGTATCACAGAACAGTTTTCCAATATTTTAAGCTCTTTGACCAGCTGCGATTTGCCTTCAGGGATTTTTATTCTGTGGTTTTTCTGAGCCACAAAACTGAAATGGCTAAACCAAAGTGAGGCTGTTGTTCCTAAAACGGTTGTTCTCACGGATCATGAAATCATCTGGCTGAAAGCTTTTGTGTTGATAGCATTTGTGTTTGTTCTGTATTTGCATGACTGCCTGAACAAGCCAGGCTGAAGATCCGGAAAATGCAATGGCTACTGGAAAGTCTTTGTGGCCAGCAGTCAGCTTGTCTATATGTAACCCGTACACAGAGTACTCTAATATTCCTCCAGAGGCACGAAAGGTCTTATAAGACTGGATATGCGTGATTATATCAAGAAATAGCCCCCTGGTCCATTTTCACTTAGCCATAATGCAACAATGAACAAAGCACTTTTGAAATGGGGAAAATGAGATTAAATAATGTCCTTCATCAAACCTGGAAGCTAAGCCTTTTCAGGCCCCTCTTAATCTACGTGTAAAACTGGTTTCCTGTTGCCCTTCTATCACCTTGGGACTGGTGGGGAGGAGAGTTTATGCTGGGCAACGTTTAGCTTAGAATTGGTTTATTATTAATACAGTGAACACCAGAACCAACAAACTCAAAAGTTCTTGAGTTGCTATGCTTCTATTTCTCTCTTTTTGTAGGGGACTATTTGATGCAAAGCTGCTGCAGGCAGTGAAATAACACATTTCTACTCAAGTTTTTATGTTTCTTATGTTTAATTTACTACACAGTCAAAGTAACATGTTTTGAACACTATTGAAGTTACTTTATTTTGAAGTTACTTTCTGGCTCAAGAAGTAAATGGTCTATTTGAAAAATTAGAAATATTTATTTTGGATTGGGAATAATACACTCCTTTGTCTTGTCGGTGTATTTTTTTTTTTTTAGAGTGATGTGATTATCTTTTTAAAAATGCATAGGTGTCTGATCACTGAACACAAGAATACCATATTTTTTGAATATTTATTCATATTAAATCAGCCTCACATTGTTAAACTAATGTTTACATCACTAAAACGATTGTTGTTTATCTTCCCAAAAAACAGAACAAGTATTTATTACTGTTTTCAAATAATACATGCACCTTCAAACAAAAAGGCAGAGAAATTTATAGGCGTGATCTCTCACCCAGAATAAACTAATGATAGCTTTTTGCGGTAGTATCTTTCAGACTTTTTTCTATGCACAGTTGATGTGTTTCCATATTCCTTTGAGTAATCAAGGAATAGGGCTTCATCATTTGTAAAGGTCTTTGGCATTCATGTGCATGTTTCAGCCCTGGGAAAACCTAGATTCCTTGTGCCAGTACTGAGGTTCAGAAGAATGACATTTGCCCAGGAACACAGAAAGTACAAGTGGTGGCATTAAAATGGACCCCGAGACTGACTACCAGGTCTTCAACCACGATTTAAACCACAAACTCAACTGCTTTCCCCTGAGTCACTGTTGCTAATGATTTAACCACTGATGAAGGTTTTGCTCTGTGATTTTGGTCTTTTTCTTCAACTGAAGCACCATTTGGGCCTCTTGTCATCAGGAAGTCCTCAAAAAGTACAATAATCCTTCCGTGAACACCATTTTATAAGGAGTAATAAGGCCCCTTATACAACGGAAAAAGGATGAAATACAGAGAAACAGTATTGCTCACATGTATTTGTGAGTGGCAGAAGGAAGTAGGTCTTCATTTGATAGTGAACAGAGTATTAGTCATCCTTACAATAGGTGTCATAGATTAATTCATAAGTAGGATATTTAATAAATGCAATTTTATAGTATTGCGATCTGAAATGGATTTTTAAAAATTTTTGTTTCCTTGTTACAATGAGAAGGTAAGAGTTATTATTTCTATTAATATTTTACTTTTTAAAAACACAGCCTCAGATGTGGTCATTTGCCCTTGGTCACTTACACTATAAATATCAGGTTTGGCTGTCTCCACCCCCGTGCCTCCAGGCTGCATGATAAAGAACCAAATCACCTTTTCCTTTGGATGTATCCAAATGTCTTGGTATTCTCAGCAACATTTTTTTCTCCTGTTCTGAAGACTTGGCTTGCTGCCATTTTCTTCTCCCTCACTGTTCCTGCCAATGTGTGGCATTCAAAATTGACTTGGACATATAATCCCATCTGTGAATGCCTGGGCTGTATGCATCCCTAAGCTGTATGGTCTTGTTGAAACTGCTGATCCAAATGACATCCCGTCTAGGACACCTTCTCTTCCCATGGACACCACTGCTCACTTTTTCTTATCTTCTTACCTTTCTGTTTCCAGGGCCATACCCAAGAGGCTTTATCCCTCCTTCATGGCTTTACTGAGCTTCCCAGGTGGCGCAATGGTAAAGAATCCACCTGCCAATGCAGGAGGCGTGGGTTCGATTCCTGGGTCAGGAAGAAGGAGAATGAAATGGCAGCCCACTCTAGTATTCTTGCCTGGGATATCCCATGGACAGAGAGCCTGGGTCGGGGGGTTACAGTCCATGGGGTCACAAAAGAGTCAGACATGACTTAGCGACTAAAGAACAACAAGCGACCTGGCTTCGATGTCCCCTTGTCCATTGTTAATCCTAAAAGCTTTGTTTCTCTCCCTTGCCCATTTCTTGAAAGACCAGGGTAAGTTCAAGTTAATATTTTCTGAGAACCAGAAGCACTTTGGCAATACCAGCTAATTGTAAATAATAGTGGACACCATTGTGCCTCCTTCAGTGTTTTCTTTGGGTCAAACCCAAAATTGTGAAAGTCGACAAACACAAAAGGAAATACTCTCACTTCATACATTTCAACGGTATGTCATCTATTAAATAGAAACCAGTCTTTAAAAATACGGAGAGGAAAAAAAAAAAAACACAGAGAGGGAGATAAACTCTGGCTTACCTCTGCCTCCCTCAAACTGGGAACGCTTTCATTCGCTAAATGGCAGATTATGTGGTGAAGCTTTGTTCTCCTGATAAATTCCTATTTGCATTTCCCCTGGGGATTTAACGGAGTCCTTTTGTAGTTAATTAACTGTAAAATAAGATAAGGTTGGACAGTTGTAAAAGGAGTTATCTTTAAGATTTTCCACTGGACTGGGTATCATGTATTTTATTTCGAATCAAAAGCCAAGAAACTATCTCTAAACTCACTGGGAGGAAAACCCACTCTCACCAGCCCCTCTCCTTTGATGTTGCCGCGTGTCCTGGTGAGTGCTCTTACTGGAAAACTTAAGGAGCAGGATGGGCACATCAATAGCGATAAGCCTTTTGAAGTGGCACCCCTCCCATCCTGATGCTGGAGATTAACTGTGGTTCTTTTCTGGCTGCTCCTTTTTTTATATATGACTTGTGTATTGCACATGCTTTTTTCCCTGCGCTGTGTTCAGGAGCCACAACTTAACCATCTCGATTTGTCTTGTTTGCTTTCTGTGTGTCTTGCTTCCTGTACCCAGTCGAGCCTGTTGACGCCCGCCCTGCTGCCGACCGAGGACTGACCACTCGACCAGGTATAACCCGGGTACCCTCCTCCCCCCACCCCGCATCCCGCGCTTACGCAGACGCAGCCCCTTTCTCCGGGGTTAGTCCCTCCGCATTGCAAGGTTGGAGAAGCAGGATGCGAAAGGACCGTGGAAACCAAACTTTAAAACTCTCCCTTGTTTTCCCTTACACTTCATTTCCCAAGTCCCTAATTAGGTGATTTTTTTTTTTTTTAATTCTTTCTGAGCGTTCCTTTTGAAACAATGAAAAGGAGCCCTTCCAATGCTTGGGATTTTCTTTTTTTTTAATTATTTTTTTAAGTGGAGAGGGTTCTAGAGACCCTATCCTTCCTCGAAAAATGGAGACCTGCACAGACGTAGACTCCAGCTGGTGGCGACCTGGTTACTTCTAGGAGCATCTCGTTTCTTCCTTTCTTATTTGGTATCTGGATGCTCCGTTTCTAACTGAACCCGGCTCAAACTTCAGTTCTTGTTAGACGTGTCTTCCTAAAAATAGCGGAATTGGAATATCTTTAGAGCCCAGAAATATTTCCGTTTTATCTTTTGTGGGTTGTATATGGTTATTCTTGATGAGTGTCTAAAACACAGCAGAAGTTCCATGCCTAATTGTCCATACAAGTCCTTTATTTTTTATGCTACTTTAAATTCCCATTAACACCAGTATGGACACTTCTCTTTTTTTGGTAATTTCCCGAGCATTAAGAAGAAACGCATTTTCACCTTTGTTCTGTATTGAGCCTAGGTCTCAAATGTACTTTTACACACAACAGAAACATACACATGCCTGGTTTTGACCGCATGCACAACCTCACCCAATTGCTGGCAGCATTGCTTTCAGTGGATCAGAGAGAGGAGAGAAGTTAACTGAATTGGCAAATCTCTGTATATATTTTGGAAAGATTTTACTCCCAAGAGTGCAACCCTACCCATATTTTCCCTTGTATCCTCATAATGTCCCCTGCAGTCATCTCGGAACAGGGCGCTAACCTCACAGGGACATGTTAATGCTAGGAGTTGTTGACCTCTGATCCCCTGTTCAGATGCAGCCAGCAGCAGGGCCAGAAGCAGGAGCCTGCCCCTCTTTCTTCCAGCTCAGGTTCAGGTTGCATCTGCCTCCAACCACCGTCATAGAGGAGAAATTCAGAGTCTGCCTGTGGCTTCTTCATGCCTCTGCGGTGTAATTAACAGGGCATCAGGGACTGTGGAGGGACAGATCTTGACAGCCGATCTCCTTGATTCTATGATCCCTTTCTGTAGGGCTTTTCAGAGACATAAATTATAGTAAGTCAGGCACAGCTTCAGCTCGCCTAACGTCTTCCTTATTGCCTGTGTCACACAAGTGAATTTCAAGGAACAGGGAATTGACACATCCCCAGCCTGCTCAGCCCACTGGTAGGACCCAAGGCTGAGGGTTGGTTCAGTTCTAACTGCATCTGAGACCGGCTCAGGTTGGTCCTTTGCCTTGGGCCATTTTTTCATGGCACTTCCTACTTTATTTTTAAAGGAAGAGATGCTTCTCATCCACAGGCATACAGTGTAAATTAGAAGCACTGACTCAATAAGCTTTATTAAGTTGCTATATTAGGCACACAGGGCCAGTATGTTCCTACTGAAATACCCAGGAAGAGGTAACACCACCGAAGTCTTTTTTTTTTTTTAAACATGAAATGGACTTCTCCATACATTCTTAAATGAAAGCAATTTGTTTTAAGAGTTAGTGGATATATAGAGATGGGAAGAAGCCTTTTCTAAAGTCCCTGTTGTAACATTGGCAATAGGTCCTTTTGTTATTTTACGAAGACCCCTCAGCTGCTTTGGAGGGTTAAAAGAGTTGAAGTGATAAGGTCCTTGCTCTCAGGAACTTGAAGTAGCATCGAAGAACCACACTGCATATTTAGAAAGATGAGATGGAATTAGAAAGACAGGGAAATTCAAAGCAACAGAAAGTGTAAACCATCTTGTGATGTTTGGAATGTGAGCAGGTGGGCCATTAACCGATGGGTGCATTGCTGGAGATGAACTTCAGGATGGGTTTTGAAAGGTTTGGAGCACATCCGTTTGCAAAGAGGAGAAGAGTTCTGTACGGATGAGAGAATGACCGGGGCCAGTCTTCCTTTCTTACACTGCTGTAAAACTTGAGTTCCGCCAGGAGAGGGCCATAGGTGGGAAAGAATCCTCAGAAAGTGAGGGAGACTCTAACTCAGGTATGTTTCTGAATAACTTTATTTGCTGCGTGTGTATTAAGATATACATATGCCCTGTATTTTTTGCACTTGTAATGAGCCTTTTGGAAATGTGGATCAATTTTCCCCCTACATTTTCTATTGAATAGCATTAGTTTTGGTTCTTCGTCATCACACTTTCTGAGACCACATGCTTGAATCTACTGTGCCGAATTTTATTGGTATTCTTCCTGAACTTAGAAGACCCTTCCAAGGTTGTCCCATCACGTCATTCAATTGATGGCATTGTTTTTTACACAATCGCTGTTGTCACTTGGAAACAAGTAGAGAAAGGGCTTTTGTATAATCACAGCTCAGGAAAAGGACTTCTCCTTGACTTTCATATCTGAAATACCAGGACACAGTACCTTCTAGAATGTAGTGTCACAGAGGGAAACCATAATATCAGTAGTGATTTCTGGGGACAGTGACCTTTATAGCTACTCCCCTAGCCTTACTTTCTGAGAGAAATAGACTCTGAAGGACAAGTTACAGCATTTGACCAGAATAAAGAAGACAAATAGAGACATACCTCACTTTATTGCATTTTACAGTTACTGCATTTTTTTACAAACTGAAGGTTTGTGGCAACCCTGAGATAAGCAAGCTCCATTTTTCCAGCAGCATTTGCTCAACTCTTGTCTCTAGGTCACTTTTTGGTAACTCTCAGGTTATTTCAAACTTCTTTATTATCATTCTATCATGGTGATCTGTGATAATCATCTTTGATGTTACTACTGCAACAAGATTACAACTCGATGAAGGCTTAGATGATGGGTAGCCTTTTTTGGCAATAAAGTATTTTTAATTAAGGTACACACATTGTTTTTTAGAAATAGACTACAGCACAGTGGAAGCATAACCTTTATATGCACTGGGAAACCAAAATGTATGACTCACTTTATTGCAATATTAACTTTATTGCGATGGTCTGAAACTAAACCCCCAATGTCTCTGAGGTATGTTTCCAGTATAATTTAACCACCCTTCTCCAGTCCTAATAAAGAAAACCAGATCCTTTGAGAAAGCTTCTTCAAATGAACAGCAGGCTGTTCCTGACTCACCGTGACTTAGAGAACAAGAGTCCCAGCAGGGCTTAGAGTAGAATCAGAGCAGCTCAGGGATGGCATCGGGTGAACCTGCAAGGAAAGGTCCACGCGATTTATGTGCATCTTCTTAAATCATCACATATCACTAGACACAGTTTCAGCTTTTATTATCAATGATATTTCCCTGGTGAAAGCTTATTAGTTTTTCCCCTTTAAATGAGATTTGCTTAATGAAAGGCTCTTTGGTGACTGACTATACATGCTGTACAAAAAATGAACTCTTTTTCTGCTGAAAGCCCCGCAAACTGTTGTGCCATAATTAATAATCTGTTGTTCTGACTTACTGCATGAATTTAAAAATTTTTTGACCATTGAAAGTACTCTGGGTATCCTTTCAAAAAGAGTGTGGGTTTTTATTTTTATTTATTTTTTGTTTTTTTTTTAATATAAATTTATTTATTTTAATTGGAGGCTAATTACTTTACAATATTATATTGGTTTTGCCATACATCGAGAGTGTGGGTTTTTTAAATTTTGAGTGAAGAGCTAGCTCATTCTTTACCTTTTTATAATGTGGTTATTTTGTCTCACAAATCTCGAAGGAAAGAGTATTCAAGACAGTTTTCTTAAAAATCTCAGAAATATAGCTTTAACTGTTGCATTGTTAGATCCTGATGACAGAAAGAGGTAAGGTATAAAGAAATGACTTTAGTTCTAAAAGGACCTCAGATTTAAAAGGGTTTGTAGAAAGAGAAAAACGTACAACAAATGAGGGATAAACAAAAATTGGTGTCACAACCGAATAAAAATTTGTATCAGGAAGGTTAGAGGTCAGAATAAGATGAAATGTATTAAAAGTGCTGATCATTTTAAGGCAGGAGCATAAATAAGAATGGAGAGCCTGACAGTTCTTGTGACAGGGTTAGGGGTCAGGTACAGTCAGTGCGCTGAGTGGACCAGTTAAAAGATGAGAGAAGGAGAAATTGTCCCGCTTTGAGGGTGCTTCCGTCTTTGATGTGTATATTGAAGAGAATGGTCTTTTGTTAAAAGGAAATCAAAGCCCTAGAGAGATGAAGATGAGAAAAGAAGGCACTAGTCCTTTGTAATGGGCTTCCCAGGTGGCGCAGTGGTAAAGAACCCACCTGCCAGTGCGGAAAACGCAGGAGACGTGGGTTTGATCCCTGAGTCAGGAAGATTCCCTTGGAGGAGGAAATGGCAACCCACTCCAGTATTCTTGCCTGAAAAAAATCCCATGGACAGAGGAGCCTGGCAGGCCGCAGTCCATGGGATCCCAAAGAGACACACCTGAGCACACAGTCTTATGTAATAGCTATCTGCTGCTATATAATAAATAACCCCATAACTTAGCAACTTAAAAATAAACATTTCGCTTCTTACAATGAATTTCAAGGATTTCAGGCATGGCATAGCTGGATGCTTAAGGCTCAGGATCTCAGGAAACTGCAATCAAGACATCTGTCGTAGCTCCATGCATCTGAGGGCTTGAGGTTTGGCTGGGCTGGTCAGGTTTTTTTCCATGATGGTTCACTCACGTGGCAGTTGGCAGGAGACCTCGGTGCCTGCCCATGTGAATCTTTTTAAAAGGACTGCTTGAGTATCCTCACAATATGGCAGCCAACTTTCCCCAGACCAACTGGTCTGAGATAGATTACAAAGGAAGCTGTCCTTTGCAATCCAGTCTCAAGTCATACACCGCCACTTTTGCTACATTCTGTTCATTAGAAGCAAGTCTCTATATATACTATATATAGAAGCAAGTCTCTCTATATAATCGCAAGGGAATTAAGTCCCACCTCTTGATGGGAAGAGTATCTATAATTAGTGGCTATATTTTCAAACTACCACACTTCTCTACCCAAGTGTAAGTCCCTAGGACCCAGGTAAATCACAGGCTAATAGAACTAGAGGGCAAGATCATAGAACCACTCTCACTGATCTTTGTGGACTAGCAAGACCTGGGAAGACAGGAATAAGAAAAACATAGTTCTGATGAGCAGAAGACAGCATCACAGGCCACGCCGGATGGAGATTGACATTGATCTAGGGTCCGTTTTTGAATAGGTTGTTAAATGGAAGCTCTTGGAGCAATTGGCCAAGGAATCAGTGACATGTCACAACCAGCATGAGCTCCTGGATCTTGTCAAATTATCCCCTTTTCTCTTTTGTATAGAGTGTGCTGTTAGACTGGCCCATCATATGCTGTGGACATTGCTTTTCACTTTTAACAAGATGTGTGACAGGGTTCACAGCACCTTGTAGACAAGATTGTAAGAGCGATAGACCAAAAGCAAGAAATTAGGTCCCATGGGAGCTGAAGGAACTTGGAGCCCAAGTAGGAGAAAAATCAGCAGGAACGTGACATCTCTTCTTGAGTTTCTGATCTGTACAAGGCTATTGTGCAAAAAGGAGGTTCAGGCTTGTTCTGTGTTGGACAAAAAGTGGAAGTTACAAGGAGACTGATTTTGGCTTAGTGTAAGAAACACCATTCTAGTAGACAAAGCTGTCTGAAAATGCAGGCAAACAGATCTATTCCTCTCTTTTCAAGTAGAGCTGAGAGTTTACCTCTGGGTGGGAAGAGCAGAAAACAGGTGATTTTAGAAGCCATTCTCATCCTAAAATTCAGACTTTTGATATTTAAATGCTACAACATGTAAATCATATTTATACTGCACTCTTTCACTTTGGGTTTTAAAAATTACTTTGCGTTTTGTTTTTAAACTTCAAATTATCATCAGAAAAATTAAATTCATGATAATAATTAGTGTAAGGATTATATAGTAATTTATAAAGAAGCATTAGTACATTAGAAAATCTCTTAGTCCCACAGAAACAGTTTTCAAAAATTATGTACTGCAGTTCTTTATTCAGCAGATGAACCAGTTACATTTTGTATTAATATCTGTAACTAAATCGCTTAACTAAATAAATGATACGATTTTTACAGAGCTCCACTGCATAGATGCATGAGCATAATTTATTTGTAATAGGAACAAAGTCCCAAAGTAGCAGTTTTGTTCTACCAGGTAATTAATGCTCATTTTTAAAGCCTTTTATTACTTTTTCTGAAGGAAAAAGACACATTATAGGCTAAGCTGTAAGCCCCTAAACCAAGCCAGCATATTCTAGGAACAAATCCTTTCCACCCTCGCAACTACCGTTTAACTTCTATTTTTCCCCATTAAGAAAAAAAAATTATAGCATGTGCTTAAAGGCAGTAGAAGCCTTAAGTTCAAATTTCTTTAATCTTTAATTTCTTTTTGTTTAAAAAAGGCAGTGCTTAAGGATTTAAATATAGGGTGTCATTTTTCTTGAAGAAAGTCGTTAATCTATTTTCGTCTAACTTAGGCTTAGGAGGAAGTTTCTGGTAGGCTTTGTGTTGTAATGATATTGTTTATAGATAAAACAAATGGACTGGCCTGCGTGTTTTGATTATGGTACGATGCTTACGGTGTCATACAGGTTCGGGATTAACAAACATCAAGACAGAAGAGATCTCTGAAGTGAAGATGGATGCAGAATTCCGACATGATTCAGGATATGAAGTTCATCATCAAAAATTGGTAAGTGAAAAAAGAAATTATGCAAATGAACTTACAAAGCAGAAACAGACTCACAGACTTAGAGAATGAACTTGTGGGATGGACATTGAGCATACGGCTATTTTTAAGATGGATAACCAACAAGGTCCTAGTGTAGAGCCCAGGAAATTCTGCTCAATGTTATGTGACAGCCTGGATCAGAAGGGAGTTTGGGGGAGAATGGATCCATGTATGTGTATGGCTGAGTCCCTTCGCTGTTTACCTGAAACTATCACAACATTGTTAATTGGCTATATCCCAATATAAAATAGAAATTTTAAAAAATAAATAAATAAAAATTGGTAGGTGACATAATCTACCTCTTCCTGCCACTCTGTCTTGACAAATGACTCGCATTCCTCCTGGGCCAGAAATCCAGTTAAGGAAAAGATTAAAACAAAAATTACATGCTTGCCTATAGGCGCATGATGAAAATAGGAAGAAAAGAAAAAGAGGCTCTTTAAATGGTAGTTCTTAGTGTATGAAATGCTTAGATAGCACCACCGACTCAATGGACATGAATTTGAGCAAATGCCAGGGGATAGTGGAGAACAGAGGAGCCTGGTGTGCTACAGTCCATGGGGTCACAGAGAGTCGGACACGACTTAGTGACTGAACAGCAACAAAAATTGGTCTAGAAAGCAGTTAAACCCACAAATGACTTAAAATGGAATTAATTTCTAGTCTAGCAGCCATTTTAATTAACTTCCTGTCTGTTTTCTAGGACAGCAGGCTTTTGGTATGTTTGTGTGAAGGATCAAAATTTCAAATAAACAGGTGCAAATACTACTTAGGTTCACAAAACAGCATTCCTGGCCGTTTGCTTAACTTCACGTTTGGAACTCTCTCCCTGGGTTTCTTCGCCTCTCCCTTGCCCATCGTTCGGTTCCCTGCCCAGCCTTTAAACTCTTCCTGAGGGGCAGGATGTTTGGGGCCTCTGGAGATGGGCAGAAGGGGTGGATGAGTGCTGTCCTCAGCAGTGCTGTTCAGCAGAAGACTTGGCCAGGAGAGACAGTGGCTTCCTTTTCAGATGCACTCACCCTTTCCCCGCCCCCAAATGCTAGAATTGGAGTAAATCAGAAAACACCCATCATCCCCTTTAAGGTAGTTACATAAAGCCCTTTACCAAAAGCCTCAGGTAAAACAGTCCTTCATGATGTTAGGGCTCCTCCCATCTTAAGAGTAAGTCCAGTGAATGGCTTAAATTAATAATGGAAATAATTTGACTGCACATTCAGTAGTGAATAAAGGTGGTAGTAAAATTCTGAAAGCAGTAATAATCCTTGAGAAGGACGCTCTTAGGCACTTTATTTTTGTTTGTGTGTGTATATAAGTGTATGTGTCTTTTTCCCTTTCAAGGGAAAACTGTCTTTCCAATATTTGTGAATAAAATTTATAAATCCAAGTATTAAACTCCGACAGAAGCACCTGTGAAATATGATGCGTGCCTCTTTTCGCTATAAACGACTGAGCAAACCCAAAACTGACTTGCAGCTCAGATTTGCATTTTAACTCCCATAATCTCTTCGGTAAAAGCACACTGAACTCTTTGAAGCATGGTTTTCCTTGGAAGGTTAATCCAGTGTCAGTTATTATAGAATCAGGGCCACTCTTGATCTGGGTGATGCTGAAGAGGTTAATAAAAAAAAAAAAACCTGGGAATTCTGCTAAAGAGTTGGATGCTGGTGGGGCAGATAGCTGAAGATTAATGTGTGGCTTTGTGTTTTCTGGTGCCTGTGTCATGAAAACCCATCTCCGCAATTACACGAACTCCTGTAACGCGACAGTGGCTAGGGCTGGCAGCAGCGATTATGAGAATCGGCTCCGTCTCCTGAACTAGTTGATAAGATAATGTACTATAATTAGTGCCATGAATATTACAAAATTACAGTATTTTCTTAAAGACACAGGAAGATGTCCAGACTTACACACATTTCCGATTACCTCACACTTGTATCACTAGCTGATTAATGATTTGTTCTTTACAAATATGTTGAGGGAGTATATTTGTTTAGAAAGGGGCATGATTGTGAACAGTTCCTAGTTTTGTTGCAGATAAACCATGAATAAAACTCTTTTCGAAATTTACTTTATTTGCTGCATTTCATGTTGCCTTTTCAGATTGCTAGGATGTCAGTTATAGTTTTCACTGTCATTCTGCTCTCTTGAGATTATATCAAAAAAGTATTTAGGGAGCTATTTTTATTAATTTATATAGCAAACATGGTATATATTCTGTAGTAATTAAACCAGATGATCTGGCATAAGAGCATCTCCTTACATAAAAGATGATAAAAGTTGCTGTGTGCTTTTATAATTCCGTTCAAGTAAAGACGAAAAATAATGACTCGCTTTTACAAACAGTATGAAGGAATGTAGTATAATAAATTTATCACTGAATAAATTTCTTCTTCACAGTATTCTCTAAATTCTTTTCGTGTTTAACTCAAATAAACATCAAGACTAAAACATTTTTAGTTGGGTTGCCAGAGACATCATAGTAAGAAAGCACGTGTCAATGTGTGGCTATTAAAATTCTTATCTTGTTGCCGACTGCTGCTTCTGTTTGAAATAAGTGCCTTACAAGCATATGATGCTCCTCAAGGTTAATTAGTGTCTTGCAGAATTATTGGGGCTTAAAGTAGGTAACAAGATGCCTGTTTTCTTCTGTTTAATGCCTTTGTCTTAGATTGCATGTTCCTGTGTATTGAAAATGTCCTTCTAAGAAAACGACGGCATCTGTACTTTGGAGAAGTACCTAAGGCGTAGCTCTCACGCATCAGGTCTCCCAGTTTAAACCTGCTGTGACTGGGAAGATACTGGCCTCCTTTCATAATCATGAACCGTGCCTTTCCAGTTTCTGATAGATCTAAGAGCTGCCCTCCCCCACTTAACAGAATGTCCACCTATCAGAGGGTTTCAGATCCCTGCGGGCTGCTGTTGGCCTTCCTAAAGACATATTGGTGGGGAGGGGGAGGAGGGAGTGGCCATTCCAGGACTGAGGAAGGCACGTGGTGCATTATTCTACAGACTGAAGATGTCATTTTTAGTCAGTATTATTTGGCTTTTTTTCAAGTGCGCACCAAATAATTTGAGTGACCAACAATTCAAACTTACGGCATAAAATGTAGACTGGATATACTGAAACTTTTCACATTCCTCATCCATACATCTCCCGTAGTTACAATCCTTTTTCTTGATTTGTTTTCAAGGTGTTCTTTGCAGAAGATGTGGGTTCCAACAAAGGTGCCATCATTGGGCTCATGGTGGGCGGTGTTGTCATAGCGACAGTGATCGTCATCACCTTGGTGATGCTGAAGAAGAAACAGTACACATCCATCCATCATGGAGTGGTGGAGGTAGGTGAACCTGGCTGCCTGTTTGCAACTGGCATAAAGGCACTCTTGCTTGGTGTTAGAATCATCCAAGTATCTCTTCTTTGAAAAAACAATCCCCATTCCTGCTCAAGTTGCAGCTGTTTTCTTGCTTCTGGTTTTTATTCATTCTGACTTATAACTACTGTGGTCAAGGCAATGGGGATGTATGCTATCTCAGCTTCTTATTTTGTATTGAAATGTCAAAATAATACTAAGGATAATGCCTGGCTTAAAGACATTGTGACTGCCGTGAAACATTTTTTTAAAACAAGTTACAAATAAAAACGGAGGTGGAACGGTGCTTTTTGTTGAAAAAAACTTTTTTTGACACATTTATTCCTGGATTTTTTTTTTCTGACTATGCTGGGGTCAGGAAGCTCAATAGTTGCAGTGTGTGGGCTCTCTAGTTGTGGCGTGTGGGATCTTAGTTCCCCAACCAGGGATTGAACCTGTGTCCCCTGCACTAGAAGGTGGATTCTTAACCACTGGACCACCAGGCATGTCCCTATTCCTGGACTTTTAAATAAATCATGTGACTTCTAACTCAAGCCAGGTGATAGTAAATAATTTTCAGTAACCAATCTTACCTTTAGAGTGTCATAGAAAATCACATTGTACCCAAGGGCTGAACAACATATACAAAGTTAGTCTAGGTCGTTAGCCTGCACTTTGCACCTGAAATGTCTTCGTTTCAAGGCGTTAGTGCAGTGGCCCTGAAGATGGAGAGAAGACCCACAAAGTGACAATTCCATTTCCTCGAGCCTCTCCCAGCGGCCCAACCTGTGGGAAATAGGAGGATGTACAACACAGAGGTAGTAAGTTACACCAGCAAAATAGATGAAGCTGCAAGATTCAAATATGACTCCTTAAACCCATGACATAAAGTACTGTAAAATAAAACGTACAAATAAGTTCCTTATATGCATTTAAAATGCAGGTTGAGAAGAGGAGAACCTCACGGTTTATGTAGTTTTTAGGAAACTATTAAAGAAAGTGAATTAATACCTCTTGAAAAGTTGAGAATTGCTAGAGCCAAAAAAGATCTCAAGGATCAATTAATTGATCTCATTTTATACATAAGAAAACAGACCCAGACAAAAGCAGTGTTCTTTCAGTGTCAAATTGAGTAGAGCCAAGGTCAGAGTAGGGTTTCCCAGGTGGCACAGGGATAAAGAATCCACCTGCCAATGCAGGAGACGCACGAGATGTGAGTTCAATCCCTGGGTCATTGGGAAGACCCCCTGGAATAGGAAATGGCAACTCACTCCAGTATTTGTGCCTGGAAAATCCCGTGGACAGAGAAGCCTGGTGGGCTCCAGTCCGTGGGTTCGCAAAGAGTCAGACACGACTTAGCAACTAACCAACAAGCGTGTGGGTGTTATGTATAAAGTACCGGGAATTAGGACTTTAGCACGGGAATCTGGGGAGGATACCGTCCGTATCAGAGCCCCATGATGCTGGGCAATGAAACAAGGCATCTCGGAGCTGACTGCCGTTATCGTGCTGAGACTTGCTTACAAGGTACCAATTTCCAAGGACACGTTCCCCAGATCCCACCCCAGACCTTGGGAAACAGAATTTCTGAATAGGAGGCTAGCAATCTCAGTGTAGAAAATTTTCACAGCTGAATCAAACATGCAGTCAGTTTTGAGAATCACTGATATATATTTAGTGTTAGCACTCCTGCCTTTTATATGAAAAGTGAAAGTGTTAGTTGCTCAGTCATGTCTGGCTCTTTGCCACCCCGTGGGCAGCCCACCAGGCTCCTCTGTCCATGGAATTCTCCAGGCAAGAATACTGGACTGTGTTGCCATGCCTTTCTCCAGGGGATCCTCCTGACCCAGAGATCAAACCTAAGTCTCCAAATTGGGAGATTCCTTACCGTCTGAGCCACCAGGGAAGCCTTTTATATAGTTATCTAAGCAAACCTTGGGCTTCCCAGGTGGCGCTAGTGGTAAAGAACCTGCCTGCCAGTGCAGGAGACAAAAGAGGTGCGGGTTCAATCCCTGGGTGGGAAAGATCCCCTGGAGAGGGGCATGGCAACTCACTCCAGTATTCTTGCCTGAAGAAGCCCAAGAACAGAGGAGCCTGGTAGGCTACAGTTCATGGAGTCAGAAAGAGCCAGATGCAACTTAAAACACACACACATAGCTTCCTGGGGTAAAAAAAAATTTTTTTTGATTAGTTAGCAGAAAAAGGTTTCCTCGGTTTTGGACTATTAGAGCAGTTGACACTTTAACACAAGTTCTGAAAAAATGAATTAATTTTTAAGCCAGAAAGCATCCATGTGGGAAGAGAAGTCCTTCAGTCCTTCTCTTGTTCATTTTGTTAGCTTAAGAGCATCTGGGAACCTCTAGACTGACCGCCCCACCTCCTTTGGTGTTTCTTTTCCTTATTTCTGCTCACCTCCTTCTTTTTTAAAAGAAGGATGACGTAAAGAGCCCAGAAACCATCTCTTTCTCCCTGGAGAGGTCTTCCTTTCTCTCCAGTCCATAGGTAACCCAAGCCTTCGTCAAGCTCTGTGTTGAGTGTTGGAAGAGATCTTCATCTAAGGCGCTGGATACCATCCCAGCCCTCAGGAAGGTGATAGTCTAGCCGAATTCAGACACTCAGAATTGCAACCCAGCCTGAGCACCTGGGCTGGCTCACCTGGCGGGGTGATGCAGCATGAAAGGGGATTTCAGCACCATTGCTCTCAGAGTATGTGCCGAATCAGGTGATTCCCCCCACCCACATTTCCCTGCCTGTCTGAGTGGGCTTCTCCCCCTTAAGGACAGGGAAATAAGTTTATTGCCAGCTGGTTCAGTTCAGCTCAGTCACTCAGTCTTGTCCAACTCTTTGCGACCCCATGAGCTGCAGCACGCCAGGCCTCCCTGTCCATCACCATCTCCTGGAGTTTACCCAAACTCATGTCCATTGAGTCAGTGATGCCATCCAACCATCTCATCCTCTGTCATCCCCTTCTCCTCCTACCTTCAACCTTTCCCTGCATGAGGGTCTTTTCAAATGAATCAGTTCTTCACATCAGGTGGCGAAAGTATTGGAGTTTCAGCTTCAATATCAGTCCTTCGAATGAACACCCAGGACTGATCTCCTTTAGAATGGACTGGTTGGATCTCCTTGCAGTCCAAGGACTCTCAAGAGTCTTCTCCAACACCACAGTTCAAAAGCATCAGTTCTTTGGTGCTCAGCTTTCTTTACAGTCCAAGTCTCACGTCCATACATGACTACTGGAAAAACCATAGCCTTGACTAGACGGCTGGTTAACCTGCTTCATTAATGAGGAACCTTATTTCACTAAGAACAAAAATGAGTAAATGGGTATCCCCAGATACCAGGTCCTACGTCTGTCAGGACAGAATTCAGCCGTGAAGGAGAAACCCCAACAAAAGCTTTGGTCTCCAGGGATTCGCTCCTTCTTAGAGGGAAGGATTGCTGCAGAAGGTCACAGAGATGGGAAAGTGAAGCACGCCTAGGACTTTTATTCATAGAAACGTTACCAGTTGGAGGTGAGCAGTCGCTAGTTTTTGTTGTGCAAAACTAAGCAGTAAATATTGATTTAATATTTACTTTCATCATGAAGCCAGACATCCAGCCTGTAAGTCGTTAGCCGTGGTTTCTCACGGAGACGCCAGTGCTTCGCTGGTGCCTCCAGGAGTGACAAGACAGCCCTCTGTTACTCTGTTCCCCAGATTGCACACACCATCTCTGGTGGCTGACGATGCCAGCACCCACTGAATTACCCACCATTGTCCTGCCAGTGAGGTTCTGCAAATCCCACTGACCCCAGGTTCTGTTAGGAGCAGATGGGCCTTTTCTACACTCACGTCAGCTGACACTGAACATTTTCAAATATATCTTGGAGCTCTCTCCACTACACCTTCTGGACAGAGACTTCACCTTTAACAGGAAAGAAGTGGCATAAAGCCTCTTGATTGAAGAAATTAAAAAAAATTTTTTCGCAGATCTGATAACTGGAACACCAGAGGTCTCCTATCCCCTGCCCCCAGTCATCTCTGATCTGAGTAAAAGGGTTCCTTATTTAGCTTTTTATGGAGATACAGCGGATGACTCTTTTGAAGGATTTGCTATCCGATTGGTGACATTATAAAACTATGTCGCTATAGGTCCTTTCTTCCTGGCAGAATGTCAAGTTTTAGTGGAGGCATCTAGCAACCACTAACAGGGGTGTAGAGCAGTCAGGCAGTTTGGAAAGGTTAAATGGGAGGCAACAGGAAGAAAAAGTGAAGGGATGGGACTTGCCTGGTGGTCCAGTGGCTGAGACGCCACACTCCCAAAGCAGGGGGCCCAGATTCAATCCCTGGGCAGGGAACTAGATCCCACATGCTGCAACTAAGACCAGGGAAGCCAAACAAATATTAAAGAAAGAAAGAAAAATCGAAGGTAGACTCAAATCAGCAGGAGATTGGAAGCAAACAGCAGGAGTAGAAACTAGAAGGTCAAAGGAAAGCATCAGCATGGCAGGGGAGTTCCGGGGTGTGCCTGAAAAATTACTTGATGTATGACTAAGCTACTTAGGGAAATAAGGAAGTGTAATTATGAAAATGACCATGTATACAATAGAAAACCAACATAGCGAGGTTACTAAAAGCGATAAATGATTAACTTGAAAACTTCATTGCTGTTCTCTGAGCGTGTACTTTCCTTCCCAGGTTCCTGGTGTTCTTACACCCTCTGGTTATTTTACGTGTTTAGTTTATCTTATCCTCTATTCTTTGTCCACCTGCGGTGCAAGCATGCTTAGTGGTGTCTGACTCTTTGCAACCCCATGGACTGTAGTCTGCCAGGCTCCTCTGTCCATGGGATTTTCCCGACCCAAGGATCGAACCTGCAACCCCTGCAGTGGCAGGTGGATTCTTTACCATTTGAGCCACCTGGGAAGCCTTTGTCCACCTAGAGGACCTGAAATGGTAAATCTTTAGAGGCTGAGATTCTCTTGTTGGGCCTCAGTGCCATGCATAAAGGGTCACCCATCAACACACATCCTGCTGGTTACCCTACCTAATAAAATTAAAACAGGATGTTCACTGGCCCTCCTCCGAGCTTAAAGCACCTACATGAGAGCCAAGACTCCCCCTCAAGCAGGGGGAGTCTAGAAATTAAGGAGAGATCCAAATAGATTGTGTGTCTACAGTCTAATGGTTGAGCTGTAAATTCCTCTGCATATAGTAAGGAATAAGTGGCTTCAGAGAGTCGAGTTCAGGGAGAGAGGGGTAGGAAGAGGGCATTAGCCAAACAGTAGTCAAAAGTTCTACTGAAGATGGTGTTAGGACCAGGTGGATTTTGCTCTTTGGGCTAAGCTCTCTACAATGTGCATGAAAATGAGCATGTACACAGTAGAAAAACCAACATTTCAAGGTTATTAGAAGAGATAAAAGGCCCATGGAAGCCAAGCTGGGGTTCAGTGTAGAGAGTGTCCCAGGGTCGCTGAAGAAGATGAAGACTTCAGATCAGTCATTGCTCCCAGAAAGTCCAAAGAAGGGGTGCTCAGAGGTGCTGTGCAGGTAGGTTTTCATCTCAGCCAGTGACACCTGGTTCCTGCCTGGGGAGGGGGTGGGGAAAGAAGCAGGAGGGAGAATTCAGTCCCCTGCTCCATTGCTCTGTAATTCCTTCCCGAATAAGCACCACTGGCTCCATTTTCCCCCAGCTGCACTTGAAGGGAAGTGATATCGAGGCCCCGTGCACCCAGGGTCATGGTGGGCTTGCCCTCACGTGCTGGGTGGCCAGCAGCAGGGCTATGGCTGAGCCGTGAGTGACGGATGACTGAGCCCTGCAGGGTAGGAAGGCTCCCCCTGACTTCCTTTGGTGGTGGGTTTATCCATGGACCAGAGCACTCAGCATTCCACCTTTAGCTTTCGAGGATCTGGGGATAAAAAGATGCCATCTACACTCCGTGGGTGCCATGTTGTAAAGGTAATCCCTTCTCCTGTAGCTCCAAGCCCTCTGAGACCTGGGGGCCAAGCCGCCGCACGGCAGCACTGGGGAAGCGTGAGCCACCCTCCCAGCAGCAGCGGGTCACAAGAATTAGCAAGCAGAAAGGAGGCTGGGTCCTGCATGTTCTTTGGAAGGACTGATGCTAAAGCTGAAACTCCAATACTTTGGCCACCTCATGTGAAGAGTTGACTCATTGGAAAAGACTCTGATGCTGGGAGGGATTGGGGGCAGGAGGAGAAGGGGACGACAGAGGATGAGATGGCTGGATGGCATTACCAACTCGATGGACGTGAGTTTGAGTGAACTCCTGGAGTTGGCGACGGATAGGAGGCCTGGCGTGCTGCGATTCATGGGGTCGCAAAGAATCGGACACGACTGAGCGACTGAACTGAACTGAACCGAACTGAAGGAGGCTGGGAAAAGACAGGAAAGTTAGCTGCCAGACTCGCATACCATGCTCTGAGCCTCGCATTTCTGGCTGTGCTCTCTTAAATAAGAGTTTGGCTTTGGCCTTCGAAGAGGAGATCAGCTATTTAATTGTTGCTCTGCCGCTGATGAATGCAGCCTGTGTGAGGGTTGATGTAGGTTCAGGTAAACTTGTATTAATACAAGTTTAATACTCCAACAATCAAGCAGCATTATGTTTTCTTCTGCACTCAGACACGTAGCAGTGCCTGATCTCTGAGGCAAGATGCTTTTTAATCTCCACATTCTTTGAAATCTCAGTTAAGAGGTGGCACAGAGGAAAAAGATGCCCACGTTCTAACGGCACAGGACTGCAGACAGGCTGTTTCTCAGCAAGCAGATTCAGAGAGTGAGGGAAATCTCTCATTACTGGTGCTGATCTTTAATGATGGTGTTGTAACTTACAAGTTCCTGGTTAACGACACAACTGCCAATTAAAGCCCAGTGACCTCATTGGTTGAAAACAGAGCAGATCAAAGGAAGAGAAAGGGCTGGGGAAACATCTCTGATTATTCTCCCAGGGACAGCAATGTGGAGCATCCGTTGGCGTGGTGTCCTCCCAGTGGAATTTTATGTCTGTTCCGGCTGCGTTAAGATTAGCCAAGGCAGTCATTCCAACTCTCACCCAGACTGAAAAGCCCATGAGATGGAGTCATAAAGTAACCTTGAGGAAACCAGCTTATTCCAGATGCTAAAGCTGAAACTCCAGTACTTTGGCCACCTCATGCGAAGAGTTGACTCATTGGAAAAGACTCTGATGCTGGGAGGGATTGGGGGCAGGAGGAAAAGGGGACGACAGAGGATGAGATGGCTGGATGGCATCACCGACTCAATGGACGTGAGTCTGAGTGAACTCCAGGAGTTGGTGATGGACAGGGAGGCCTGGCGTGCTGCGATTCATGGGGTGGCAAAGAGTCAGACACGACTGAGCGACTGAACTGAACTGATATATAACACTGTATTAGTTTTAAGTTTGCAACATTATGATTTGATATATGTGCATATTGTGAGGTGATTACAAAATAAGTTTGAAAGTGAAAGTTAGTTGCTCAGTTGTGTCCAACTCTTTGCGATCGCATGAACTGTAAGCCTGCCACGATCCTCTTGGTCCATGGAATTCTCCAGGCAAGAATACTGGAGTTTAGTGAACAACTTTGATTTCACATAATTACAGTTTTTTTTTCTTGTTATAAGAACTTTGAAGATTTATTCTTTTAAACAACCTTCAAATATACGATACAGTATTGTTAACTGTAGCACCACGTTTCTCCTCCTGAACCCAGTAAGGACAGACACCAGAGGGCAGGTCTGTTGGTGCTAGGACATCATGTCAAGGGATGGAAGACGATTTCTGTACCATGACTAGAGCACACGGGCCAGTGAAAAATGTAGACCAAAAGAGTGGTGCCGTCACTGTGGAGGTCAGTCAACAGTATGGAGGCTCCTCAATGAACTGAACACAGAACTGTCATACAACCCAGCAACTCCACGTGCGAATATGTATCCAACGGAAATGAAATTACTATCTAGAAATGACATCAGTACTCCTGTGTTCAGCACAGCATTATTTACAATAGCCGAGGCATGGGAACAAAGTGCCAATTAGTGGATGAATGGCTAAAGAAAATGTGATACACGTGATGGAATACTATTTAGCCATTAAAAGGAAGGAAATTCTGCCATTTGTGAAAACGTGGATGAGCCTTGAGGGTATTATGCTAAGCAAAATAAGCGAGACTGAGAAAAAGACTGTGAGACTTCACTTATGTGAGAAATATAAAAAAAAACAAAACCTGAACTCAGGAGAACAGGTTTTGCAAGGCCAAGCAAGTGGTACAGGCGGCTAATTCTCGGAAAACCCGACCTCCCCGGTGGCTTTTCCGGGAAGGGTTTTTAAAGACACAGTGAGAGAGAAGGTCATAGGATGCCTGGTGTGCACATCCTTCTGTTGGTGGTGCGGTAGCCAGGTGGTATTTGTAGAATCAAGGTTACCAGCCCTCTGGTTCCAGCTAATTTAAGGTCTTCATGCTTGTGGTCAACAGGAAGTTGACTTCTTCTTTCCTGTGCTGGTTTCAGTATCTGAGGGAAAAGTTATTTTTGTTTTAGAACAGTAATAACACAATGTAAGTTTTCATGTATTCAGCAAAAAGATAAGTACTTCCTCTCTTCTGTGGACTGTTTGAGGTACAGCAGATATGCTAGAAACCTGAACACCTTTCCCCGCACCAAACGTACGTCTGGCTCGGCCTGCAGAGAGTAAGAGGGCCTGACAGAGACCCTGGGAGGACAAAACCAAGTTTACAACTCAGAGGACCCACCGTATCAACAGAGGACATCTGTTTAAATCTTTAGCCAGACATACTTTTAGAATTTTAGTGCTCAGTTAAAAATAATAATCTGGAACAGTATGTTGTTTATCTTTTATTTATTTTTTTTTCCGAAACCTACTTAGGTTTAATCAAGTAGAAATTGATCATTTAGGCACTGCCAGGAATGTGTAACACTTAGTACCAAGACGAAAATATAACTGATCCTACCTTCAAGACACGTACAGCCTCCTGGGGCGGGGAGAGAAAATGAACATCCCCTCCCAGAATTTCAATATAAAAGTAAAGGCAAAATGGAGTTAACAGTATGTTGGCAGATCAGACAGAGTGGAGGTACAGAAGTTTCCCTTTTGCTCTTATCAATGGAAGGTGCAGGTTTTCTGGGAGGGAGACTCGTATTCGAAAAACCTCACAGTTGCCCGTCAAGAGTGACTGTCACTCTATCCCATTCCTCAGCCTCTCAGAGCTACCCCAGCCTGTTTTTTTCCTTTGTACCCCTCCATGGAGTTTAAACTGACACCACCGTAGTTGTTTTCTATTAGTCAATCCTAGAGCAAGATCTCCAGGTAGCACCCTCCCAAGGGGTTTGCACCGTGTTCGTCTAGTCAAGGCTATGGTTTTTCCTGTAGTCATGTATGGATGTGAGAGTTGGACTGTGAAGAAGGCTGAGCGCCGAAGAATTGATACTTCTGAACTGTGGTGTTGGAGAAGACTCTTGAGAGTCCCTTGGACTACAAAGAGATCCAACCAGTCCATTCTGAAGGAGATCAGCCCTGGGATTTCTTTGGAAGGAATGATGCTAAAGCTGAAACTCCAGTACTTTGGCCACCTCATGCGAAGAGTTGACTCATTGGAAAAGACTCAGATGCTGGGAGGGATTGGGGGCAGGAGGAGAAGGGGACGACAGAGGATGAGATGGCTGGATGGCATCACTGACTAGATGGATGTGAGTCTCAGCGAACTCCGGGAGTTGGTGATGGACAAGGGGGCCTGGCATGCTGTGATTCATGGGGTCGCAAAGAGTCGGACACGACTGAGTGACTGATCTGATCTGATCTGATCGGATTCTATGTAAATTGTATCCCTTTCCTGTCTGCTGGAGCTGGCAGCTTGGACTCCACTGTGCCTCATCAGGAAATGTTGTTCCTCATCTGTATTCACATTGAAGCGTCCAGAATTCTGCTTTTAGCGCACTCACTTTTATCTGAAGGAACTCATTAAAGGGAACAGACCCCAGAGAAAATATATTTGGATTTTCCCCCCTCACCTTGACTGATCAGAAAAGCCCCCTCCAAGAGCCATCTCTGCTTCTGTCTGCCTCTTTAATGTATTAAATTTGGTAAAAATGAGAACAAACCAAAACAAGGGCACGGAGATACCAGCAGTTCAGATTTTGAGTGTCAGTGAAAAGTGAAGTCGCTCAGTCATGTCCAACTCTTTGGGACCCCGTGGGCTGCAGCCTATCAGGCTCCTCCATCCATGTGATTCTCCAGGTAAGAATACTAGAGTGGGTTGCCATTCTTTCTCCAGGGGATCTTCCCGACCCAGGAACTGAACTCCGGTCTCCCGCATTGGAGGCAGATGCTTTAACCTCTGAGCCACAAGCATACCTTCCCTGGTAGCTCATACGGTAAAGCGTCTGCCTACAGTGTGGGAGACCTGGGTTCAATCCCTGGGGCGGGAAGGTCTCCTGGAGAAGAAAATGGCAACCCACTCCAGTATTCCTGCCTGGAAAATCCCATGGACGGAGAGCCTGGTGGGCTACAGTCCATGGGGTTGCAAAGAGTCAGACACGACTGCTTAGCTAAATCTCTCTAACACTCAAACTTTTTTTTCTAGCTTGACACCACACTTTCAAGTAAAACAGTCTTTTATGGAAGCCTTTTGTTCTTTTTCAAGCCAACAGGGGAAGAGAATAATATTTATTGCCTTAAGTGTATCCAGTTACTACTCCGGGAGGGAAGCAACCAGTGAGCACTGGCATAAGGCAAGCCAGCCGGTCAAGGGTTTGAGCGCCACCTAGTGGCCAGATGGAGTGTCTGCGTAACTGGTGGGCTCAGGCGTTGTTGTTGAGTCGGTCAGTGGTGTCCGACTCTTTGCGACCCCGTGGACTGCACCACGCCAGGCTTCCCTGTCCCTCACTATCTCCTAGAGTTTGCTCAGACTCATGTCCGTTGAGTCAGTGGTGCCATCTTCTGTTGCCGCCTTCTCCTATGGTAGTGTTAGTCGCTCAGTCGTGTCCAACTCTTTGCAGTCCCACAGACTGTAGGCCACCAGGCTCCTCTGTCCCTGGGATTCTACAGGCAAGAACACTGGAGTGGTTGCCATGCCCTCCTCCAGAGGATCCCGACTCAAGGATCGACCCGGGTCTCCTGCATCGCAGGTGGATTCTTTACCATTTGAGCTCCAGGGAAGACCTCCTTCTCTACATCAAAGTGGAAAAGAAAGGAAAATTGGTGGGGTTTCTGCAATCTTGGCTTAAGAAGAAAAGAGTACAGTGCACCTTATCTTTCTCTGGCTTCTCCATGTGCGCTCTTAAAAGATTGTTTTAAAAAAAAAAACTCATTTGTCTTCGTTCTTGCTCTGCAGGTTGACGCTGCTGTGACCCCAGAGGAGCGCCACCTCTCTAAAATGCAGCAGAACGGCTACGAAAACCCAACTTACAAGTTCTTTGAGCAGATGCAGAACTAGACCACCGCCACAGCAGCCTCTGAAATCGGACAGCAAAACCATTGCTTCACTACCCATCGGTGTTCATTTAGAGAATAACGTGGAGAAAAGCAAACCCTTCTGTTTTATTATTTACTCATTATCGCCTTTCGACAGCTGTGCTGTAACACAAGTAGATGCCTGAACTTGAATTAATATACAAATCAGTAATGTATTCTCTCTCTTCACATTTCGGTCTCTACACTACATTATTAATGGGTTTTGTGTACTGTAAAGAATTTAGCTGTATCCAACTAGTGCATGAATAGATCCTCTCCTGATTATTTATCACGTAGCCCCTTAGCCAGTTGTATATTATCCTTGTGGTTTGTGACCCAACTAAGTCCTACTTTGAAACTTGCTTTAAGAAACGATGGGGGAATGCTTTCTGTGAACGTGGGGGTTTAGCTGCTTCTCTTGCCTAAGTATTCTTTTCCCGATCACTATGCATTTTAAAGTTCAACGTTTTTACGTAACCCAAATGAGTTAGAGGATTTTTTTTTCCACAATTGCATTTTACTGTACAGATTGCTGCTTCTGCTATATGTGTGATATAGGAAGTATGAGGATAGACGTTTATTTCTTCGTGCCTGTTTTATGTGCACACATTAGGCATTGAGAATTGAAGCTTTTTTCGTCCATGTATCTTCAGATCTTTGATAAAGAAAAGAATCCCTGTTCATTGTAAGCACTTTCACGGGTTGGGGAGGGTGGGGGTGGGAGCGCTCTGCTGGTCTCAATTTACCAAGAATTCTCCCAAAAAACTTTTCTGCAGGATGATTGTACAGGATCATTGCGTATGACCATGATAGCTTTCTACACTGTATTACATAAATAAATTAAATAAAATGACCCTGGGCAAGAGTTTTCTTTGAAGGATGAGTATGGACGTTAAATATTCAAAGTAACTTTGGATGGGGAAAAAGAGGTAGATTCAGGTTCTTTCACCCAGTCTAAAACCCTTTATTTATGATACCAAAAAAAGGTGAGAGTGGAAGGGACAAAATCAGGGAATGGGGAAGGCAAGCCTGGACAAACCCTTCAAGATTTGTCTCCAATTTGTATAAAATGGTGTTTTCATGTAAATAAATACGTTATTGGAGGAGCGGCATTGTGCTGGTGTGAATGCTTCCATGGTAACCACCTTCTGATCCTGAGTCATCAGAAGACTGGTGAGAGCTTTCTGATGCAGGGTATCCACACCTGTTGTGTCTTAACAGTAAGTCCAAGCTGGAAGCTAGGGCCAACAGGCATCTCCCAGCTTTTGTAAAATACTTCATAGACCCAACTCAGTCTTCACTTGGTCCAAACTATTTTGCTGCCATATCTTGGTCCTCAGCTTTGTCCCTGTCTTGGTCCATTCGTGCTACTATAATAAAATATTATAAGCTACTGGGTGGCTTATAAACAGAAATTTGGGGATCCGGTGGGAAGTGGGAGGGAGGTTCAAGAGGGAGGGGACATTTGTATACCTGTGGCTGATTCACATTGACGTATGGCAGAAACTAACACAACATTGCAAAGCAATTAATCCTTTTTATTACAAATTTATTTAAAAATAAATTTTTAAAAAGAGCTTTAAAAAATCAAATTTACTCCTCATAGTTCTGGAGGGTAGAAGTCTGAGATCAAGGTGCTGGCATGGTCAGTTGAGAGCCCTCTTCAAGTTCGCAGAGTTCTTGCGTCCTCACGTGGTGGAAGGGGCTAGGACCTCTCTGGAGCCTCTCTAGGAGGGCACTAATCCCATTCATGAGTTCTCCACCCTCATGACCTAATCACCTCCCAAAGGCCGCGCACCTCCCAATGCCATCGCAGTGGGCATCAGGACTTCAATGTGAAGTTTGGGAGAACACAAACATACAAACAGATTGTAACAGTTTCTGATAAGATATGAAGAGAAAAGTTCTAGGAAAATACCAGCTGATCATTATCGACTAAGCAGTATTCTCAGCCCTCACACGGTTGATACTGTAGTGTGTAAGTCCTTGTTTCAAACATCGTAAGATGTTTGGTAGCATTCCTGGTCTCCATCCACTTCACACCAGTGGTGCCGTCCAGTAATGATCATCAAAAATGTCCCTGGAGGACTCCCTGGGTGGCACAGTGGATAAGAATCTGCCTGCCAATGCAGAGGACATGGGTTTGATCCCTGATCTAGGAAGATCCCACATGTTTCAGAGCAGCTAAGCCCATGAACCACAGCTACTGAGCCCGTGTGCCCTAGAGCCTGTGGGAAGAGAAGCCACTGTGTTGAGAAGCCCTCATACTGCAGCTAGAGAAAGGCTGAGCGCAAAAGCAGCAAAGATTCAGTGCAACCAAAGATAAATTAATTTTTTTAATAATCTATAATTTTTTTTAATGTCTCCAGACATTGTTAGATGTCCCTTACGAGGGACGAAACCATCCCACTTGAGAACGTCTGCTCCATGTCTATTTTAAAACAATGTCACATATACTGTACGTGATTTTTAATTGGAAAAGCCTGTGTGTGTGCTAAGTCACTTCAGTCCGACTCTGTGGGACCCCATAGACTGTAACCTGCCAGGCTCCTCTGTCCGTGGAATTCTCCAGGCAAGAATACTGGAGTGTGTTACCATTTCCTTCTCCAGGGGAGATCCCACCCAGGGATAGAACCTGAGGCTCATGTCCGCTGCATTGGTGCAGGCTCTAGCACCACCTGGGAGAAGCCTGGGTCACCGCTATTCCAAGTGTCTAAGAACAAGCTGACCCTGGTGGTGTGCTGTGCTGCACTTGAGAACAGGGGAACATGAAAACCAACCAGCACCTTGTAGCCTTAGATGGCAGCCTTTTAAACGCTAAGCACAGAAAATTAATCAAAATTGTTTTATCAGGCCACTATGGCAATGGCACCCCACTCCAGTACTCTTGCCTGGAAAATCCCATGGATGGAGGAGCCTGGTAGGCTGCAGACCGTGGAGTCGCTAAGAGTCAGAAATGACTGAGCGACTTCACTTTCGCTGTCATGCATTGGAGAAGGAAATGGCAACCCACTCCAGTGTCCTTGCCTGGAGAATCCCAGGGACAGCGGAGC
Source organism: Bubalus kerabau (assembly GCF_029407905.1). NCBI lineage: Eukaryota > Metazoa > Chordata > Mammalia > Artiodactyla > Bovidae > Bubalus > Bubalus kerabau. The sequence continues at coordinate 56,851,078 of NC_073625.1, forward strand.
CTGGTGGGCTGCCGTCTATGGGGTTGCACAGAGTCGGACATGACTGAAGCAACTTAGCAGCAGCAGCAGCAGCATGCAGTATGAGCAACTCAATTAAAACTCATCTGACTGTGTCTTATTTTCAGGAGAACAAAATACTCGTCTCCCTCTTGCAGTTTAGGGCACTTAGACATGACTGCTATGTGAAGATACTTAACGTGACAGTTTACATGTATAACCAACAGTTCCATTTCGTCTGACCCAAAGAGAGGTAGCGAACGCGGGATGATCAGTGCTAAGTCACTTCAGTCATGTCCACTCTTTGCGACCTTGTGGACTCTAGCCCACCGAGCTCCTCTGTCCATGGAGTTACCCACACAAGAATACTGGAGTAGGTTGCCATGTCCTCCTCTAGGGAATCTTTCCAAACCAGGGTTCAAACCCTTGTCTTTTACATCTCCTGCATTGGCAGGCGGGTTCTTTACTTCTAGAGCCACGAGGGAAGCCCAAGTCCTAATATAACAGTAATGAAGCAACAGTAATGAAATGAAACCAAACCTTTTCAAACATATGACGCTATTCCCAAGCCATCCTTTAATGCCCATAGTTGCACGCTTTAAGATTGATCATTTCAAAGCTAATAAAAAATATATATATATACACATATATGTACACACAATTATGGATACATATATATAATTGTGGAGAAAATAAGGCTTTATAATCTTATTCTTAAGGTATAATGAAAGAATTCTCTGACAGTCCAGAGATTAATCAAAAGGTAATTTAAAGTGCTACAAAACAGATTATAGTGGTAGTTGTCCAGGCCAAAGTTCAGTGAGATTTTCAGGAAGTTTGGCTCTCTGATGGGCAAAAAACGGATTCTCAGTACAGTTTTTATTCATATTTATGTATTATGGGTGAAGTTGGAAATTATTTTGTATGTCCGATGGCCATGTTATATCTCTGAATTGTTTGTTTATGTGCTTTGTTTTAGCCTTAAAATCTACTTGGCTCTCACGATTGCAGCTCCTGCTGTTTCACTGTTACTATTTGCCCGGTAAATCTTTGCCCAAGCCTTTATTTTTAGCTTTTTCAATTGCATTTTAAGTGAGCATCTTGTATACAGCACAGAGTTGAGTTTTCACTATGTGAGCCAAATTGAAATCTTTTAATAGACAAGTTAGGCCTGTTCAGTCTTATGACATGACTACTGCGTTTGCCCTCAATTCTTTCATGTCTCCTATAATTACTGAGTGTATTATATTTACTATCTCTAAGACGGAAGGACTCAACGTGGGGAGGGGGTGGTTTAGAAAGCTTTTTATTTTTATTCTAGGGATTACTGTTGTATTCATATTTTTTCCAGTGTTCTTAAGCCCTTTTTTCTTAACCTTTTGCTACCTGTCTTTTGTAAGCAACATCCTTTGCCTTTCACCTAACTATACAACAATCAGTGGTCTTAACTCTCCTTTCCCCCTTTTCTGTCTCCCATTTTTTGGTAGTTGTCGTATTTGATCCACTTTATCAGTACATAGGTATTGACATGTTTTTCTCCAGCCCATGATCCCCGACCACCCATCATTTTAGTCTTAGCCCCGCAGTTGAATATGTGGGATCTCTCTGCCTGTCTTGTGTTCCCAGACATCTTTAAGGTGGATGCAGCTGACCCTCCAGTAAGTTCCTCATCAAGAGCACCTGTGAACAGTGTCCTGGCGTCCCAGCAATCAATCAATACTGATTTTCCATGACCTTGAAACTTGAAGTGCAGCTTCTTCATCCTTAAGTTTCTTTCCCTTTTTTTTTTTTTTTTTTTTGGCTTTACCTTGCAGCATGTGGGATCTTAGTTCCCCAGCCAGGGATGGAACCCTGTGCTCCTCTGCAGTGGCAGCTCAGAGTCTGCCTGGACCTCCAGGGAAGTTATTCTTGTTTCTTGAGAATGCTGCAGCACTCTGTCCTTATTTTGTAAGTTATATTGGAGAAACCCGAGTCCAAATTAAGACCATGCATTTTTCATGAGCACTCCCCGCACCCCCGCAGTGATTACAGAAGCCAGGGAATGTCATGGGAATCACTGCTTTGGATGTTGGTGGGCCCCAAGGCTCTGCCTTCAGGGTTCTGTTCTATACACAGCCACCTAGAAAATATTAGTAATAATTGGTGTGCAAAACAGTAGCTTTAACCTAGGCCCTTTCCCTGCATTCTAGGCCCAGATTCCTATTTTTATTTTAATAACATGCATTGTGATTATAAACGCAATGCCTGCTAATTATAGAAAATACAGAATACAGGAAGAAAAAAGATTCACTCATAATCCCTCCATCCAGAGGAAAGTACTGTTAACACCTTTGCATATATGCTTTTAGTAATTTGAAATCACATACATTTATCTCACTTGCCATTTTTTTGGTCATAGCTTGTAGCCCATATCCTGCTTTTTCCTTGCCTTGATGTGCACATATTCTCATTTCATTTTTAAAAACCCTTAAAATAACCATTATAATGACTGCATAGGACATTAAATTCATCTTCTTCTGGAAATTTTTTACTGTTATAAATAAACTTTGGACCAATATTTTCAATCACAGGCCAATGTTTTACTTACTTTGGGTTTTTTTTTTTAAGTAAAGGCCAGATTAGCATCTGATTCAAGAGAACAGACCCAACCCAGGCTCTGTCTTGGTTTCCTCATTTGTAAAATAAGATAATAAAAGTACTCCATAGAGAGGTCATGAAGATTCAACTCGTTAACAAATACGGAGTGTTTAGAACATTGTCTGATATGTTGTAAATGGATATGAGTATTAGCTACAAAGGAGTGTCCAACAAGTAGAAGGGTATTTCTTTTTTATTGAGCTATAATTGATTTACAATGTTGTATTAATTTCTGCTGTACAGCAACGTGACTCAGTTATACACACATATACATTCTTTTTCATTATGGTTTATCCCAGCAAATTGAAGATCCTGTCTCTCAGGTCAAGGAGAGGTGATATAGACTCCATCTCTTGATGAGAAGTATATCAAAGAACTTGTGGACATGTTTCAAAACCACTATATTAGAAAAAAAAAAATCTATTGGGCTAAGTAGAGGTGACAGCCATTCCCTTTTCTTGATCTCCCTAGTGTAATTAACTAGCAACAAAAGATTGGGGCAGAAAAGAGTGAGGCTTAATTCCCTTGGGTACGGTGATTTCTTTTTACATTTTCCATTCTGGACCTGTCCCCTGAACTCCAGATTCCCTGTTGCCTGCTGATCTCTTCATCTGAACATTTAGCAGACATCTCACCCTCCATGCAATCAACGTCAAACTCCAGATGTCTTGCTCCTTCTTTAGCGTTTCCCTTCTCGATAAATGACGCCACCATTCTTCCAGTTGCTTTGGCCAACACTCACAAGCCACTGTTGAGCCACTCACCTTCTTCCCTTGTCTCATTTAGGCCTTTGATCAAATGTCATTGTTTGGATGATGTTGTGCCTGACCGTGTCAGTTAAACACTACACTCCCTCGGGACTTCCTTGGTGATCCAATGACTAAGACTCCACACTCCCAATGCAGAGGGTACAGGTTCCATCCCTGGTCAAGGAACTAGATCCCACATGCCACAACCAAGAGTTCATATGCCACAACTAAAGATCCCCCATGCCGCAATGAAGACTGAATATCCTGTGTGCCACAACTAAGACTCAGCACAGCCAAACAAATAAGTTTAAAAAAATAACTACACTCCCTCCCTGCCCCTTGAATTTTCTATACCCCTTACTGCCACCATTTTTATTCATGACACCACCTGACTCATGTTTTACTCTCTTATTTGCTAATTGTCCTTCTCTCATTCAGGGCTTCCTAGGTGGCTCAGCAGGTTAAAAATCCACCTGCTGTGCAGGAGATGCAGGCAGACATGGGTTCAATCCCCGGGTGGGGAAGATTCCTTGGAGAAGAGCATGGTGAACCACTCCTATATTCTTGCCTGGAAAATCCCATGGACAGAGGAGCCTGGTGGGTTACAGTCCATAGGGTCACAAAGAGTCAGATGCAACTGAAGTGACTGAGCATACACTTCTCTCATTCCAACAGAAACTCCCCAAAGGAGGCATTTTTTTTTTTTTTTTTTTGTCTGTCCTGTTCGCTGATGAATCCTTAGTGCCTAGCACAGCATCTCACATGTGAGGGCTGTTCAATTTATTTAAATAAATGCATGAATTTATTTATTACATAAATGCATGAATCTGACTTGTCACACTTGGGCAACTAGCACAGAGAAAGTAATGAAGAGGAGGAGAAAAGGGAGGAAGGAAAAAAACTTACCCAATATTATATAAAAACTAGAGAGAAACAACAGAGTTGCATGTCTTGTTTTGCTTTCTCAAGATCCACTCATAGACTGAATAGTTTTAAATATTCTTCATAGTTTATTTGTTGTTCAGTTGCTCAGTCATGTCCAACTCTTTGTGACCCCATGGACTGCAGCGTGCCAGGCTTCCCTGTTCTTCATTATCTCCCAGAGTTTGCTCAAACTCATGTCCATTGAGTCGGTGATGCCATCCAACCATCTCATCCTCTGTCATCCCCTTCTCCTCCCACTTTCAATCTTTCCCAGCATCAGGGTCCATGAATCAGTTCTTTGCATCAGGTGGCCAAAGGATTGAAACTTCAGCTTCAGCATCAGTCCTTCCAACAAATATTCAGTGTTGCTTTCCTTTAGGATTGACTGGTTTGATTTCCTTGCATTCCAAGGGAATCTCAAGAGTCTTCTCCAACACCTGTGGTTGTTGGGAAAGCATCAACGGTGTGTTCAAAAGCATCAATTGTTTGGCACTCAGCCATCTTTATGTTCCAACTCTCACATCCATACATGACTACTGGAAAAACTATAGCTTTGACTAGATGGACCTTTGTTGGCAATGTTTCTGCTTTTTAATACTTTGTCTAGGTTGGTCATAGTTTTCTTCCGAGGAGCAAGTGTCTTTTAATTTCATGGCTGCAGTCACCATCTGCAGTGATTTTGGAGCCCAAGATAGTAAAGTCTCTGTTTGCATTGTTTCCCCATCTATTTGCCATGAAGTGATGGGACCAGATGCTATGATCTTAGTTTTTTGAATGTTGAGTTTTAAGCCAGCTTTTTCACTCTGCTCTTTCACCTTCATCAAGAGGCTCTTTAGTTTCTCTTCACTTTCTGCACAGTACATTTGCTGGGTCTAAATAGCATGTCTGTATCTGTGTCTCTTTCCTGTGGTAGTTTCCTCCATGCAGACGTGGGGGAAATGGCCTGAGAGTGCCTGGCAGAGAAAATCGACTTCTCATCAGCTTGTGTGTCAAAAAGTAAGCTTCTAAATTGCCTCTGATGTTTTTATTCATTTTTCCAAACCAGAGGGTTTTATCTCCAGCCAGCAATCCTTTAACATCAAGTGATATAGCTCCAACAATAAGAAAAGGAAAGCAATCATTTGATGAAAATTACACCTATTATTGAAGAATTTTACTTCAATTTAGAAAATATGATAAAAGCTTTGGTGAATTGCACTATGAAATATAGACACTTAATAGGAGAGAGGAAAATGACAAGCTTAGAGAAATAGAAATACCTCAGGAGGACCCAACCCAAGGCATAGACAGTATAGAATCTTTAATAGCTTTAGGAATTGAGAAAACAAAATGGTCTACAAGGAAATAGGCCTAAAAACCGTAAGTTCCTGGAGACCATACCTTGCCAATCTCAGTGGAGATTTATAATCACGTGTCTGGTCACTCTTGGCTCATCTCAAGCTTGGGTCATCAAAGGTCTGCATGTATGGAAGGAGAATCTTCTTCAAGCCAAAAGATAATCCAAAAAAGTACTGGACTACCTGCAGAGACATCAGCAGCATCTTCTGTCAGCATCTCTTGCCGGAAGCCAACGTGTCCATAGGCTCTGACCCACCGCCTCTTCTATGAGTCTCTAAAAATTGGCATCTTTACCTCCAACACTTTATGTCTGTCTTTAAAAGAGGAATGAAGTCATTCTCAGGTACCCAAGGGACATGTCTCACTCTAGTTACTGAAGCTTTGCCCAAATGTAAGATCAAAAATGTTAATAAAGGTGGAGGGACATTAGAGATCATTATTTACACGGGGGAAGGAGACCCATTGCAGGAAGGGGACCCAGGTGCACTCCAGATATAAATTGTCCTAGGAGACACACATGATGACAGAGCAAGAGATGACTGGGAAGGAGCACCAGGCAAAGAGCAGCAAGGTAAGGAAAACCAGGAGAACTGCTCAGCCATGTGGCTCACAGTCTCAGGTTTTACCGTAATGGAGCTAGTTTCTGGGTAGTCTCTAGCCAATCATCTTGCTTGGACCATATTTGGTACTCAGGGTCCTTCCTGGTGGTGCCAGCATCCCCCAGTAGATCAGGGAACTTGCCCAACGCATTGAGGGGAATCTCACCAGAAGGGATGACTCCCAAGAGAGAAGGAGCTGAAAAGTATCACTTGGTTTTTCCCCAGGTACCATGGAAGATGTGCATTACTCTACACAATGGTAAATGTTGGACTGCAAAGGCCAACTTTATCTTAAATCACAGTGGCATTAAATATATTATGTATAGTTTTTAAATTATGTCAGAAGAACACCAACTTATAGGTGCTTATCAGTTAAAAAGTCACCTCTCAATTGGCCACACATATGGGGACTGAGGAAGCTTCCCTGGTGGCTCAGACAGTGAAGACCCTGCCTGCAATGCAGGAGGCCCAGGTTCAATTCCTGAGTCAGAAAGATCCCCTGGAGATGGAAATGGCAACGCATTCCAGTATTCTTGCCTGGAGAATCCCATGCACAGAGGAGCCTGGCGGGCTACAGTCCATGAGGTCGCAAAGAGACACGAGAGTGACTGACACTTTCACACTCTTCATGGGGGCTGAAATATTATCCTACATTATCTCCACACTATGAAGTTCCCCACCCCAACCCTGATATGATTTTGCTGGGCCAAGAGAAAGAGGTTTTGTTCTCAGGTTTCACTGTGATGCACAGCTCTGTAAGATTGTTGAAGGGGTTGAAAAGGTCAGCTTGAGACTGAAAATGATACTTTATGACAAGGAACTTTTTTTAATTATGAAAAGGAGTACTGCTAGGCTGTATATTGTCACCCTGCTTATTTAACTTATATGCAGAGTACATCATGAGAAACGCTGGGCTGGAAGAAGCACAAGCTGGAATCAAGATTGCCAGGAGAAATATCAATAACCTCAGATATGCAGATGACACCACCCTTATGGCAGAAAGTGAAGAGGAACTCAAAAGCCTCTTGATGAAAGTGAAAGAGGAGAGTGAAAAAGTTGGCTTAAAGCTCAACATTCAGAAAACTAAGATCATGTCATCTGGTCCCATCACTTCATGGGAAATGGGGAAACAGTGGAAACAGTGTCAGACTTTATTTTGGGGGGCTCCAAAATCACTGCAGATGGTAATTGCAGCCATGGAATTAAAAGACGCTTACTCCTTGGAAGAAAAGTTATGACCAACCTAGATGGCATATTGAAAAGCAGAGACATTACTTTGCCAACAAAGGTCTGTCTAGTCAAGGCTATGGCTTTTCCAGTGGTCATGTATGGATGTGAGAGTTGGACTGTAAAGAAAGCTGAGTGCCGAAGAATTGATGCTTTTGAACTGTGGTGTTGGAGAAGACTCTTGAGAGTCCCTTGGACTGCAAGGAGATCCAATCAGTCCATTCTGAAGGAGATCAGCTGTGGGATTTCTTTGGAAGGAATGATGCTGAAGCTGAAACTCCAGTACTTTGGCCACCTCATGCGAAGAGTTGACTCATTGGAAAAGACTCTGATGCTGGGAGGGATTGGGGGCAGGAGGAGAAGGGGACAACAGAGGATGAGATGGCTGGATGGCATCACTGACTCTATGGACGTAAGTCTGAGTGAACTCCGGGAGTTGGTGATGGACAGGGAGGCCTGGCTTGCTGCGATTCATGAGGTCACAAAGAGTCGGACATGACTGAGTGACTGAACCGAACCAAACCGAACCACTTGACTGTCTAAAAGGTGAAAACTCATGAAGAAGTAGGTAAGGAAAGAAAATACATATCATGGTGGGATTTTCCCTCACTTTTTTGAATGAAGAACTTTGTGTCTCATATCAACTGAAAAAAAAATGCACAACATGGAGAGTTGTGCGTTGTTTTATTTGGGCAAAATGAGGACTACAGACCAGAAGACAGCCTTTCAGACAGCTGAGGACTTACCTGAGAAACTGACGGGGTGAGGGTGGGTGGGGGGAGACCAGGGGGGAGGGATGAGGGTCAGTATGCATGTGATTTTGGCAAAGAGAGAGTGCATGCAATCAAGCATTTTTTTTTCCAGAAGGTTTCTACTAGTCTCATGAAGATGACTGCTAGTCACCAGGAGCAGATGACAACATGAAGGATTTTAGAACTTCTCTAGATATGAGGAGATGCAAGAATTTGGCTCATAAAGTCTTCTCCTAAAAATATCTAACTATCTGAAGACCAGTTCTGCCAGTTTTTCCCAGGACACAGAGTGCCTCTTTCCTGCTCTCCACCCTGAACTTCTTTTGGTGATGCCATCCAGCCATCTCATCCTCTGTCGCCCCTTCTCCTCCTCAGTCTTTCGCAGCATCAGGGTCTAACACATCTGGTGTGGATCTGTTCCTGGCAGCCTATTCTTCCCTAGGAGAAACAGAATTCTCTCATTTACTCAAGAGAGAGCTAGGGGGAATTTTTCCTTTAGACTGTAGACAAAATTTTAACATCAGAAAACTTTGAGGAAAAGCAAAAAAAAAAAAGAAAAGAAAAGGTAAGAGAACACAGATGTTTTATTAAAAAAAAAAAAAGGCACAATAGCCATATATAAAAGAACCCAAATTTAAAGTCCAAAACAGTTCCGTCCATTATGATGCAAACTGCTCTGACACCAGCAGTCTCATTATATCTACATTTTACTAAACTAATTTCAATGCTATCACTGTGTCATCTGACCATTCATTTTTTATTGCTTATGCTAATGGGTTTTGTGGGTGGCGGATTAGTTGCATTTTAATGCCCAGTGGCAAAAGATGAAAATATTCCAATGACAGTAATGGATGAAAAAGTACCCTGCTGCTTACAGCTTCAGACACAGAACTACAGGATTTTTTGTTTTAATGTATGTTGCCTCTGCTGGTTTAATCATTTTGACAATAATAGACCTCAATTCCACAGAGACTTTCCCCAAAGAATCCAATGTCTCTTGAATAATATTTTTCTCTGTACCATCCCCTAAATATTTTCTAAAATTTCCTAAGAATTACAGATAAGCCGGGCAAATGTATATGGTTCACTGAACATAAATCTATTTAACTTTCACATATGAGCGGATTCATTTAAAGGAAAGAAAATAAGATAACACTAGTAAAAATAATGCTTGATTAAAGGTGGCAAAAGTTTGAGGGAAAGAGAATGAAAACTCTGGGCGTATAGACCAACCAAGGCTGGAGAATATTTACTCTGGCTGCCCAAAAGGTTAAGTCTCCCCACCTTAGTGTGATAAAATACTAGATCTTACCTGCAACCCGTATGATGTTCCCGGTAGTGGAAAGAAAGGGAACTTAGCAGGCTCATGGCTTGGGTGGATCTTGTGTTTTTTCTCTCCCTGTGCAGATAGAAAGCAATGCAAAAGTTGTAGACCTTCCAAAAGTTAATGCAGCAATTATCTGCTCTCAACTACCAGCGTGGAGCCCTTTCAGGTTAAAATCTGCTGGGCCAGAGGCTCAGACTGGTCCTGCCATGTACAACCCAGAGATGTCTAATCATTTCACTGGAGTGAGACTCCAGTGGGTATTTAAACAATCCAGACAACAGACCACAAAACTTTCTCTCCTTTTTTTTCTGGAGTGAGGAGAGAGGAGTATGGTATGGTGAGGAGAGAGGAGTATGGTATGGTAAGTAGAAAGATCTTAGAGATGCCATAAGTGATTCTTATAAATAAATCTTTCCCAACCTGAATGGCACACTGATCCTTGAACTTTTCACCTTCGGCTTTTTCCTTCATTTCTTCAGTCAAGAAAACCAAGGCACTTTCTGCCAACAAACCTCTGTAAGCAAGAAATATCAACATGAAACTTCTAATGGATTTTTCTTGTATTCCCCAGTGAAGAACATCCCAGGAGGGATTTGTCTATTGTGGAGAACATGTGTTTGCATGGATGGCACTGACCCCAAACCAACAGCTAGCTCCCTGTAAGATGTCACACACATTGTGTATGCAATAACACAGACACACACACACACACACACACACACACACGGCAAAACAAAGCTGGAGAGGGAAGCTGACAAGAACCCATGAGCTAGAAATGGAATTCCTTCAAATAAATCTTCTTGGATTCATTTTATCAGGAAAATTATTTATGCTTCTCTTTGCCTTCAGGTTGAAAGAGTCACTGTAGCTAAGCATTATGAAAATTACTTAAAGAAATCAGAGACTAGAGTTTGGAACCATCTTGAAATAAACATCCAAACTGAACATATTCTCTCCACTATATATGTATGTTATAATGTATAATGTAATGTATACATTTATATGTATATATCACATACATATATACACTCTCCATTGTGTATACATATAGATTTTTATTATAAAGGAGTGGTAATAACTAAAAAGGAGCTTAACCTCTTATTAAGTAGAGCATACACATGGGCCTGAGCTTCTCAGGTGGCGCTAGTGGTAAAGAACCCGCCGGCTAATGCAGGAGACATAAGAGATGTTGGTTCGATCCCTGGGTAGGGAAGATCCCCCAGAGACGGGAAGGGCTACCCACTACAGTATTCTTGCTTGGGAAATTCCATGGACAGAGCAGCCTGACAGCCTCAGTCCATGAGGTCGCGAACAGTTGGACACAACTGAAGTGATTTAACACACACACACACGCATGGGCATGTGATGGAAATTTAGGTGATTAATATAAGCCCTGATGAGAAGATGCTGAGAGCTCTTAAAACAGAAACAACAAGCCAAGATTCTGAGCTCCGGGCTAAAACAATGGCATGTGGCATGACAGAGCCCAGCGCTGATGAGAAAGTGGAATCCAGCTGAAAGCACACAGGGCTAGAGAACGAGTCCTCCGTGCGCACCTGTTAGGACCCGAGCCGTCTCCAGAATTTGGTTTTATCTTTTCCGAGGAAGCAAAGTGAAAATCTAATGTGATAAGAAAGAAAAGAATAACAACACAGAGTGAGGTAAGTCAGAAAGAGAAAAACAAATATTGTATATTAACATTTATACGTGGAATCAAGAAAACTGGTAAGGATGAAACTATTTGCAGGGCAGGAATGGAAATGCAGACGTAGAGGAAAGACGTGCGGACGTGGGGGGTGGGGGTGAGCTGGGAGATCCGCTTGACATACACACACCACCATGGGTAAAGCCGATAGCCTGTGGGAGTGCTGTCTAGCACAGGGAACTCGGCTCCTTGCTCTGTGATGACCTAGAGGATTGGGATGGGGGAGAGCAGTGGGAGGAAGAGCCAAGAGGAAGGGGCTATATGGAAACATAGAGCTGATTCACTTTGTTGTATAGCAGAAATGAACATAAAATTGTAAAGCAACCATACCCCAAAAAACTTTTTTTAAAAAATAAGTTCTGGCATAAATTAAAAAAAAAATACAATAGTACCATCAGCTAAGATACATTATTTTAAATTTGAAACAGCACGATATTCCTGATTTTTATAATTGTGCTATGAATACATGGGGGGCTTCCCCAATGGCTCAGCAGTAAGAAATCTGCCTGCAATGCAGGAGATGCGTGTTTGATCCCGGGCTCAGGAAGATCCCTGGGGAAGGGCATGGCTACCCACTCCAGTATTCTTGCTGGGAGAATCCCATGGACAGAGGAGCCTGGGAGGCTGCGGTCCACGAGATCACAAAGAGTTGGACTCGACTGAAGTGACTGAGCAGGGGACTACATGTACTTCCCCTTTAGGGGAAGATGGATGAAGGGTATATGGAGTGTGCTTTTCTATTTTGGGATCTTTTTATAAATCCAAGATTATTTCAAGGTAAAAGATTTAAAACAGTATTATATGGTACAAGATTTTTAAAAGAAGTTAGCACAGATCATTCAAACTCCAGAGTCGTTATGAGTTTGTCTCTCTTTTGGATGATAATCACGATAATCCTTGTGACCACTGTTTGTACAAAGTTAAATACTCTCATGGGGACTCAATAGCTATTGCCAGTGAAAACCTCAACGTGTCCCCGCTTGAGTCAATTTAGACTGAAAACACCCAAAACATGACGTTAGGAATAAGCAATCGATGAAGAACAATGAGACTTACCATATAACCCAGACACTGAGAACAAAAAGCTAGTTTCACTGTTGCCGTGTGTTTTATATATTAGCAGCTTGTAAGGGGAAATAAATTTGGCAAAAAGGGAAGGAAATAGACATCTTTCATCCCCTATACTTTTGACAACTAAAAAAAAAATCGATGGCCATCTTGATTCTACAAGAATGAAGTCACCCGCCACTGGAGTCAAGTCACTGACCTTCAACACACCCTGAAAGGAGCTCGGGAGTGAGGCAGTCTGTGCTCTGGGAAAACTGGCAGGACAGGCCTTCAGAGAGTTAGATATTTCCAAGAGAAAAAATTCTGAGAACCTCAATTCTTCCATCTTCCCATACTTAGAAAAACACTAGAGCTGCTAACTAAGATGTCTGCTCCTCATGACCAGCAGCTGTCTTCTATCAACATGTGTGCTTGGTTGCAATGTACCCTCTTCACTGAAATCATATACAATGACCTTCCCCCCTTACTGCTTTGGAACAGTTTTTCAACACTGAGAGGCTGTCTCTTGGGCCATAGTCCCCAGTAAGATACTGAATAAACTTGACTCAAAGTTTTTACATTATGCCTTTTTTTTTAAAGTCCACACTTGTAATATCTTTCTGACCAGTTTGCTCTTTTTTATTTTTTTTGCATCTATATTAATAGATATATTAGAACAAGAAGTGGACAGATACAACTGGGTTCCATTTGCTCATTCCAGATAATTTCAAAGAACCTCTGAGCCACCTTCTGGAATACTAGCATCAGTGTATGACTTCTAATGTCGGAAGTCCACTGGCCTTTGTTTTCCTTGAGTCATCTTGCTGAATCAGTGGGTGTATCCCACTGCTGTCCATTGCACACTGCGTGTGTGCTCCATTGTGTGCAAGTCTTTGCGACCCCATGGACTGTAGCCCACCAGGCTCCTCTGTCCATGGGATTTCCCAGGCAAGAATCCTGGAGTGGGTCGCCATTTCCTCCTCCAGGGGATCTTCCAGACCCATGGATCGAACCGGTGTCTCCCGTGTTTCCTGCAGTGGCAGGCAGATTCTTTACCACTGAGCCACCTGGGAAACCTCACTCTGGCATATTAAACTGGGTTTAATTCTATTCTAATACACAAAGGCATGCTTTTTAGCAGAAAGCAATTACTAATTGCACTGAGAAAACACTGACTTCAGCCAAAAGAAGAAAAAGCATCATTTAGTTTTTTAGCTTTCAGGAGTGCCACGTTTAGAAGGTTTATCTTTGGGTTACTAAATATGTCATTTTCAGCATAAGAAATGGAGGCAGGCAACATTCAGATGAAAACATAATTAAGAAACACACTTGGTTGCTGAGTTGTTTTGTCATGAAATTAGGCACTCAGATTTCCATACTCAGGAAAAATAAATTTGTTTATTTTACCACTAAATCAAATTTATTCACCACTAAAAAGTCATTTACATTTTAAAGGGATGTAAAGAAAGACTGGTGATCCAGAAAGACTATGTAACTTAATCCTGAGTCAGGTTCCCTTGATTAGAAAACAAGTCAACCCAGGTGCGTAGGGGAGGTGGAGAGGGTAAAGATCATCAAAGACCAAGCTATTGGATTTTTAACTACTCCGCATCCCTTTTTACTGCAACAATTGCAAGCAAGTATCTTGTCATGCTCAACAAAAATTGACATTGAAAAAAGCTAAGCATCTCAATCTCCATTTCTCAGTGGGGTCATTGACATAAAAGCTACTGCCACTTTGGTCAAGTTTTGAACAGAATAAAGCTTTAAGAAGTTTTGACTAAATATGTCATTGAGACCTTGTATAAACAATGGTGGTCACAAAATTTTAAAAAACTTAGAAGAAAAGAAGGACCTGTCTCTTGAGAACGTATACAGGTCAGGAAGCAACAGTTAGAACTGGACATGGAACAACAGACTGGTTCCAAATAGGAAAAGGAGTATGTTGAGGCTGTATATTGTCACCCTGCTTATTTAACTTATATGCAGAGTACATCATGAGAAACGCTGGGCTGAAGGAAGCACAAGCTGGAATCAAGATTGCTGGGAGAAATATCAATAACCTCAGATATGCAGATGATACCACCCTTATAGCAGAAAGTGAAGAAGAACCAAAGAGCCTCTTGACGAAAGAGGAGAGTGAAAAGGTTGGCTTAAATCTCAACATTCAGAAAACTAAGATCATGGCATCCGGTCCCATCACTTCATGGCAAATAGATGGGGAAACAGTGGAAACAGTGGCTGACTTTATTTTTCTGGGCTCCAAAATCACTGCAGATGGTGATTGCAGCCATGAAATTAAAAGGTGCTTGCTCCTTGGAAGGAAAGTTATGACCAACATAGACAGCATATTAAAAAGCAGAGACATTACTTTGCCAACAAAGGTCTGTCTAATCAAAGCTATGGTTTTTCCAGTGGTCATGTATGGATGTGAGAGTTGGACTATAAAGAAAGCTGAGCGCCGAAGAACTGATGCTTTTGAACTGTGGTGTTGAAGAAGACTCTTGAGAGTCCCTTGAACTGCAAGGAGATCCAACCTGTCCATCCTAAAGGAGATCAGTCCTGGGTGTTCATTGGAAGGACTGATGTTGAAGCTGAAACTCCAATACTTTGGCCACCTGATGTGAAGAGCTGACTCATTTGCAAAGACCCTGATGCTGGGAAAGATTGAGGGCAGAAGGAGAAGGGGACAGCAGAGGATGAGATGGTTGTATGGCATCACTGACTCAATGGAAATGGGTTTGGGTGGACTCCAGAGTTGGTGATGGACAGGGAGGCCTGGCATGCTGTGGTTCATGGGGTCCCAAAGAGTCGGACACAACTGAGCGACTGAACTGAACTGAACTGAAAGGAGGAAAGGAAGATGTTTCCTGATGTGTGTATGTTCATTCATCTCTCTTTGTGACCCTATCGACTGTAACCTGCCAGGCCCCTCTGTTCATAGAATTTTACAGGGAAGAATACTGGAGTGGCTGGCCATGCTCTCCTCCAGGGGATCTTCCCAACTCAGGGATCAACCCTGCATCTCTTATGTCTCCTGCATTGACAGGTGGATTCTTTACCACTAGAGCCACCTGGGAAGCCCTCCTGATGTATATATTTACTGTAAATTATAACTTTTTCCCACTCGAGTAAGAAAAGAAAGGGACCAGTCCAACTAAGCCTGGAATTTTATTACTTTTATAAAAATTGTCACCTTAATTTATGATCCTTACAACCAAAACCAAGTCCTTTCATGTTATTTTTTTAAAACTCCCTAACAATCAATCTCTGACATTCCTCATTAGACTTATCAACTCTTGTTTCTGGAGTCCAGTTTATTTGGCTTGGATGGATCAGCCAACTCTTTGGAGATTCCCAATAGGCCCAGTGCCAAATTCTTCTGTTTGATCTAATTGTGATTAGTTAATGGCTTCACAAAAATTTATTTTGATCCAAATCTTCCCAGGCACACAGACTTTTTAAAGAAATAATATTTTCATACTTAGAGAAGAATAACAACCAAGCTTTTAAAATATTTGATTTCCTTCCTTCTCATCCTAGCTAAAATCTTTCTTCATTCTCCATAGAGGTTTTAAAGGATATAAACAAGTATAAATCACCTGCCTGACTAACCTGAACCTTCACACATTTGGTGGACTAGAGGTGATGGGCATTTCTGATTTATATTCTACATTTCCCTTGAAGTGGTTAGTGAGTAATGAGCCGGCAAAAGAGAGGCTCAAAGAGAGAAAGCCCAAGTGCAATCCCTGCTGGGTGACCTTGATTATTGTTGCTGTTCAGTCATGTGTGACTCTTTTTGACCCCATGGACTGCAGCATGTCAGGCTTCCCTGTCCTTCACCATCTCCTGGAGTTTGCTCAAACTCATGTCCATCAAGTCGGAGATGCCATCCAACCATCTCATCTCTGTTGTCCCCTTCTCCTCCTGTCTTCAGTCTTTCCCAGCATCAGCGTCTGTTCCAATGAGTCAGTTCTTCCCATCAGGTGGCCAAAGTATCGGAGCTTCAGTTTCAGCATCAGTCCTTCCAATGAATATTCAGGGTTGATTTCATTTAGGATTGACTGGTTTGATCTCCTTGCTGTCCAAGGGGTTCTCAAGAGTCTTTTCCAACACCACAGTTCAAAAGCATCAATTCTCAGCCTTCTTTATGGTCCAACTCTCACATCCATACATGACTATTGGAAAAATAATAGCTATGACTATACAGACCTTTGTTGGCAAAGTAGCATCTCTTCTTTTTAATACACTGTCTAGGTTTGCATAGCTTTACTTCCAAGGAGCAAGAATCTTTTGATTTCATGGCTGCAGGCACCATCTGCAGTGATTTTGGAGTCCAAGAAAATAAAATCTGTCACTGTTGCCATTAAGATCTTGATTAAGCCCTCCCTTTTGGTTGAAGGTTCAGTATCTCTCAAGCAGGGGAACTACATTCCCAGGACTTTTCTGAGAAAGAAGCCGAGAGCTGACAGGGACAGAAGTACAGGCAGGAAGTTGATGATCAAAAAGAATTGCCCGCTCATAAGTGAAAAAGTCAGCTTAAAACTCAATATTATAAAAACTAGGATCATGGCACCCAGTCCCATCACTTCATGGCAAATAGAAGGGGAAAAGGTGGAAGTAGTGACAGATTTCCTCTTCTTGGGTTCTCAAATCACTGCGGATGGCGAGCACAGCCATGAAACGAGAAGATGATTGCTTCTTGGCAGGAAAGCTATAACAATCCTAGACAGCGTGTTAAAAAGCAACGAAAGACATCACTTTGTCGACAAAGGTCTGTATAGTCAAAAGTATGGTTTTTCCAGTAGTCATGTACGGATGGCAGAGATGCAGCATAAAGAAGGCTGAGCACCGAAGGACTGATGCTTTCAAAATGTGGTGCTGGAGAAGACTCTCAAGAGTCCCTTGGACTGCAAGGTGGTCAAACCAGTCAATCCTAAAGGAAATCAACCCTGAATATTCACTGAAGGTTTGATGCTGAAGCTGAAGCTCCAATACTTTGGCTACCTGATGTGAAGAGCTGACTCATTGGAAAAGACCCTGATGCTGGAAAGATTGAAGGAAGGAGAAGAGGGTGACAGAGGATGAGATGGTTGGATGGCATCACCAATTCAATAGACATGAACTTGGGCAGGCTCTGGGAGATGGTGAGGGACAGGGAAGCCTGGTGTGCTGCAGTCCTTGGGGCCGCAATTGGGCATGACTTGGCGACTGAACAACAACAACAAAGCTAGGGCCAAGCAAAACTACAGAGGCTCAAAAGTATTCGCTCTTTTCCAATATCAGATGAGATAAGTGAAAGACTTGAAAAAAGGTTCTGTAGTCAAGGCCTATGTAAATTCCACTTATGCTGCATCATTGTGAATGTGGAATGGAAGTTATAAACCCAGTTAGTGTAACATTGTTTTTCAAAATAGTTATCCATCTTGATTAAAACCAAAGAAACTATGAATTATTATAGATTTACTGGTTAAAAAGATGGTGCTCCTCAAGATTACTGCTGACATTTTGGGCCAGATGATTCTATACTTGAGGGGGTGTCCCTGGCATTATAACATGTTTAGCAGTGTTCCTGTCCTCTTCCCACTAAATGCTAATGGCCCCCCTTTCCCCCTGGAGAGAATCAAAATGTCTTCATACATTGGAAAATGTGCCCTGAGGGTAAAATATCCCCTGGTTGAAAACCACTGTTGCTTTTGTTTTTTAAGACAGGGAGCCACTTAAAAGCACATTCAATTTTTCCATGAAACTCCCAGGTCCAAATTTTTGACGCTTTGACTTAGCTTCTCATTTGAGGGCCTGTCACTTTAAGAGAGCCTTCCAAACATCTGGGAATATGTTTATTAGTAATTATATGAGGCTTGAATATTTGGAGAGGGAGGGGAGAGATTATTTCCTATTTGTGCTACATACCAGCTCCTGGCAGAGTACTAACATCGTAGTATGCTCTGGTAAGGACTTGGATGGATGATGGATGGATGGATGGATGAAAAGTGAAATGAAAAGAAATCAGCATAGGGAGGTTTATTTTCCTTAGCTGTCTCTTTACATAGACTATACCAAGGTACTGCAAAGAGCATCCTAATGATGGAAGGGTTAAACTGTGTGACTCTGAAAGAAAGCCTCAGTGAGCTTCTGGAGTGGTGTTCCCCATGCGTGCTCAGTCATGTCCAACTCTTTGAGACCCCATGGACTACAGCCCGCCAGGCTCTTCTGTCCATGGAATTTTTCAGGCAAGAATACCGGAATGACTTGCTATTTTCTCCTCCAGGGAAGCTTCCCAGCCCAGGGATCAAACCTTTGTCTCCTGTGTCTCCTGCATTGTAGGCAGATTCTTTACCTACTATTTCATTATTATTATTATTATTATTGAAGTATAGTTGATTTACAGTGTTGTGTTGCTTTCAGGTGTACAGCAAAGTGATTCAGTTGAACATATACAAATATCTGTTCCTTTTCAGATTCTTTCCCATGTAGGTTATTATATATTGAGTAGTGGTCCCTGTGCTGTACATGCGTGCTGAATCGCTTCAGTTGTGTCTGACTCTTTGTAACCCCCTGGACTGTAGCCCGCCAGGCTCCTCTGTCCATGGGATTCTTCAGGCAAAAATACTGGAGTGGGTTGCCTTTCCCTTATTCAGAGGATCTTCGTGACTCAGGGATCCAGCCCACATCTCTCATGTCTCCTGCATTGGCAGGCAGGTTCTTTACCACTGGCACGACCTGGTAAGCCCTTGTTGCTTATCTATTTTAGCAACCCACTCCAGTATTCTTGCCTGAAGAATCCCAGGGACAGAGGAGCCTGGCAGGCTACAGTCCATGGGATCGCAAAGAGTTGGATACGACTGAGCAACTAACACTACACACTATATAGCGGTGTGTGTATGTTAATCCCCATGGAGTGGTACGTTAAAGGGCCAGGAACATACTGTGATACTCCGGGTCTCTCACCCATTCTGCAATAGATAGTGCCGTCAGGTTGGGAATTAAACCAGCCATGGCCCTCACCAGGAAACTTAATGCACAACAGCAGGAACATAAACACACCAAGGTGTGAGAGTCTGTCCCACCTCCTGCATTTGTTCTGTACCTTCCCCCCACTGTCTGGGACAAAGGACTTCAAGTGGGTCAGCGGTCATTGTTACGAGGAAGCAGGCTTCTCAGGGCAAGCTCTCAGTTCAGACTGTACTTGAGGTTCCAGGCCTGCCTGAGGTCTGTAAACGCACATTCCTTCTCCACAGCAGTAATTTAATCTGCCATCTCTATTGTGGTTGGCCAAGTTTGTCTAAATTACCCCTTCTGTGACTCTGAAACTTGACCTTGTGGATTTGTTTTTGGAAAATTCTTTTTGTCGTCTGAAATCAGCCAGTCTCCAATTTGAAGATCTCATCTTTAGACTATATAAATAAACTGGCTTCTAACACGATACTCGCCCCCACCCAGCCCCCTCCTAGGGGGGCTCTGATTTTTCTAAAAGAACAAAACTGGGCCCTGCAGAAGACTGGAGATGGGGAGTTTTGATTTTGTGGGAGGTATTTTTGTTGCTATAGAAGTAGGCAGAACATCCCCCCAGCCCCCTTCAATAATAAGTCTGGCCATCACCCCATCTCCCCTGTGAGGAAAATGACTTGTTCATAAAGCTGCTCATGGCAGGACTATTTGGCTCCCACAGATAAATGTTGTATAGGGATCTTCTGCTTCCTAGAAATCATTCTCTTCCTAACCCCAGGGAGAGATTATTCTTGACTTTTAAATGGCACCCTGTGTTCAGCAGGCCAAGCAAAGAAGAGGAGTTAATTACTCCTTTTAAGGATCAGATTGAGCACCGAGACAGAGATGGCAAAAAAGGAAGAAAGCTTTTAGAGCATTGGGAATGTTAAAAAAAATTAAACATCTAATAGTTGTCAGGGAGAAAGAAAAATTTTCCTCTACCCTTCTAGGTTTTTCTGGCTGGTTTAAGAATTAAATGAACATGATACAGCATGCTGTTGTGGTGGTTTAGTTGCTAAGTCATGTCCAACTCTTTGAGACCTCATGGACTGCAGTGCCCCAGGCTTCCCTGTCCTTCACCATCTCCCGGAGTTTGCTCAAACTCATGTCCATTGAGTTGGCCATGCTATCCAGATTAACAGGAGAAAATCAAGCAAAAGGTTAGTAACAGGTATAGGTAAGACTTTCCTAGTGGCTTTGTAGGAATGAATCCGCCTGCAATCCTGGAGACATGGGTTCCATCCCTGGGTGGGGAAGATGCCCTGGAGAAGGAAATGGCAACCCACCTCCAGTATTCATACCTAGGAAATCCCATGGACAGAGGAGCCTGGTGGGCTACAGGCCATCAGGTCGCAAAGAGTCAGACATGACTTAGCGACTAAGCACACACACATACACACACATGAGACCCAGGAAAACCAAGCATCTGGTCAAAATGACTGCAGCTCTCACCTGAAATACCATGTCAGCTAAAGACAAATGAAAGTGTTGGGGTCATGGTTTGGGACCTCAAAGAAAAGGAAGGCAATTGACATGGAGATAGAAAAGCAAGTGTTTGGTAAACAAATGTTTGCTGAGCCAGGCAGGCTAATGGAACACAGAGAGGAATTCTAACAAATTTGCTAGGTTCCTGTCTACACACCTAGTTCATATCATAGCTATGATGAATGGGTTTTGTATCCACATTCTTTAGGCAGTTAGGAGGAAGGTCAAAGATTCTTCCAGAGTCTGTTGGGACTTAAAAATAATGAGGCTCTGGGAATTTCCTCATGGTCCAGTGGTTAGGACTCAGTGATTTCACTGCCATGGGCCAGGGTTTGATCCCTGGTTGAAGAAATAAGATCCTGCAAGCCATGTAGCGAAAAAAATAATCAAAAAACAAAACAGAAAAAAATAATCAGCCTCAATCAAATTTCATGTCAAAGAGACACATTTTGGGGTGGCAAATTTTGCTCCCCCATGTAATGTTGCCTCCCACACCTCCGTGCAGAAACCCATCATCTCATGACCCAGCTCAGTCTCCCATTCTTTCCATGCATAGCACACCAAAGCTCAGAGATGAGTAATACCAGAAGGAGATCAGTCCTTGATCCTCAAAGATTTAAAATCCAGATGTGCGGTGGCAGAGAAATAAAAAGTATGCAGAAATAGCAACAAGACAGGGAAGAATATAATGGCATAAATGCCCAAATAGCTCTAACGTCCCATGGAATGAGAAGACATATTCATTTTGTAGAGGCTGAAGAATGACTTTGTGGCGCGTGAACAGATCTTAAAGAATGGATTGTGTGTGGGCAGAAAGAGATGAATGCATATGGAGTAGTGGGAAGGCTGTATTTCATGTGATGCAGAAAATGAGCAAATGTGGGAGAATGCTCAGAAGGGAGGAAGAGAACAGGCAGAATTCAATCCTCACTTGGAGGTTGCATCATTTCCGAGTCCATTCAGGAGAGAAAAATCACATTCGCTATTTTAACAGAGCGAAGGTAACATACAGAAGAGTTAGCTAGGGCTTCCCTGCAGGCTCAGTGGTAAAGAATCCACCTGCCAATGCGAGAGACGCGGGTTCAATCCCTGGCCCAGGAAGATCCCATATGCTGTGGAGCAATTAAGCCCATGCACCGCTACTAAGCCTGTGCTCTAGAGCGGATGCTCTACCAAGAGTAGCCCTGCTCCCTGCAACCAGAGAAAAGCCCACGCAGCAATGAAGACACAGGGCAGCCAAAAAATAAATAAAGAGATAAATATTTAGAAATAGTTTTTAAAAAGCATAGTTAGCTAATACAACATTCTGAACAAGTAGGTGAAAAAGCAGTATTAGCCACATGAAGCATACTGAAGCCTGAGGCAAAAGGAAAGGAAAACGTGTGCACCCCAATACACATGATTTCATGTATTTTTTAACTGGTGAATTTTTCCATAACACTAAATTAGCTGAAGAATAATGAAAAATTAAAAGTTGGTGTATTGAAATTCACAATCCTATTTTTAATTTAAATGCTTTATTTATACCCAAACCCAATTTATAATAATTTTACATCATTTTAAGCTAATTCAAAATTATTCAAGATTATCCCCTGGACAGGAGAAAATGGTCAAATATGGTAATTCTCTCAATAAGAATTTGAAATGAGCAAAAAATCGTGTATTTTGAAAATTCAGTTTATGAGTTTATGTCTATTAAAGCCAGTGGAGCACATTTTTCTCTTCAGCCTCAGGCTCTAAGATGCCTCAGCATGGTACTGAAATTTTGGTATCTTGTTCACCATGGTTTTGTGCATTTCATTTTGAGTTTTGAAGAGTATTGCATTCATATATAGGTTGCCTGGATTCCTGAGAATTTTGATGTCCCCTTTAATTCTATGCCTGAGGCAACTAACTCACTGACCTCACCCTAATCTCGGCCCTATGAAAAGGTAGAATAGAATTCTAACAGCCCTGCTGCTGCTGCTGAGTCGATTCAGTCGTGTCCGACTCTGTGCGACCCCATACACGGCAGCCCACCAGGCTCCCCCGTCCCTGGGATTCTCCAGGCAAGAACACTGGAGTGGGTTGCCATTTCCTTCTCCAGTGCATGAAAGTGAAAAATGAAGGTGAAGTCGCTTAGTCGTGTCCAACTCTTAGCGACCCCATGGACTACAGCCCACCAGGCTCCTCCATCCATGGGATTTTCCAGGCAAGAGTGCTGGAGTGGGGTACCATTGCCTTCTCCATCTAACTGCCATATAATCCTGCAATTCCACTCCTGGGTATGTATCCAGACAAAACTATAATTCAAAAAGATACATGTGCCCCTGTGTTTATAGAAGTACTATTTACAAGAGCTAAGACATGGAAACAATGTAAAAGTCCATCAACAGATGAATGGATAAAGCTGTGGTACATATATACAAAGGAATACTCCTCAGCCATAAAAAGAATGAAGCAATGCCATCTGCAGCAACATGGATAGAATTAGAGATTATCATGCTAAGTGAAGTCAAAGCCAAACACCATGTGATATCACTCATACGGGAGATCTAAAATACGACACAAATGAACTTACTTATGAAACAGAAACAGACTCACAGACATAGAGAACAGACCTATGTTTGCCAAGGAGGAGGGGGAGTGGGGGGAGGGATGATTAGAAGTTTGGGATTAGCAGAAGCAAACGATTGTATATAGAATGGATAAACAACAGGGTCCTAAAATCCTATAATACACCACAATGGAAAAAATATGTCAATATATACATATAACTGAGTCATTTTGCTGTAAAGCAGAAATTAAACAACATTGTAAATTAACTGTACTGTGATTTAAAAAAGAGAGAACTCTAAGAAACCACAGCTAGGTGAGCAAGTGTTGCTGGTTTCTAAAAACAGACAGCCTGAGGGATGCACCCAAGAAAAAGGAAGTACCTTCTTCTCCTTCCAGTCCTGCAGTGGGTGCCCACAGGCAAGGCAGAATCCTGGTCCGGCATCACAAAGCCAATATAGAAGAGTGAGTTTGGGGCTAAAAGGAATAGCCAAATAACTGGCACACGGACGATTTCCCCTGAATTGAATCTTGAAAGATAAGTAAGATAATCATTTTTTGAGCACCAAGCTCGGCTCTTTACAATATCACACAGTTAATACATGAAAGTGTTCTGAACCCAAAACTAATTCAATCTCACCCCAAAGCTTCTGCTCTCAATCACAATGCCATAAGTGAAGGAGAGGACATGTCAGGCAAAGGAAAACAGTTCAGTTCAGTCGCTCAGTCGTGTCTCACTCTTTGAGACCCCATGAACCACAGCATGCCAGGCCTCCCTGTCCATCACCAACTCCCGGAGTCCACCCAAACCCATGTCCATTGAGTCGGTGATGCCATCAACCATCTCATCCTCTGTTGTCCCCTTCTCCTCCTGCCCTCAATCTTTCCCAGCATCAGGGTCTTTTGAAATGAGTCCGCTCTTCGCATCAGGTGACCAAAGTATTAGAGTTTCAGCTTCAGCATCAGTCCTTCCAATGAATATTCAGGACTGATCTCCTTTAGGATGGACTGGTTGGATCTCCTTGCAGTCCAAGGGACTCTCAAGAGTCTTCTCCAACACCACAGAATACAGCGAGGTAAAAGGGTTGACAAATAGCATGGTGTGTGATGGCAACAAGTGGTCTAGCTACAGAACATCTTGTTTGTGCTGGACAACTTGCCAAGTGTTTTACATTTTATTTTTTACTTGTAGGTGCTCTTCTTCATCCCATTTTACAGGTGGGAAACCAAGTCATAGACCATTAGTTAAATTTTCCCAGGGATATTCAGCTCATAGGTGAAGCAACCAGAATACAAACCTCAACTTCACAGTCTTTGCCCTTACTCACTAGCCAGACTGCCTCCCACAGAATGTAAAATGAACATGAGGCCAGAGGTATGATAGAGTCAGGTCATGGCGGCCACCTAAGGTACAGGACTTAATTCTCTGTAGGAATGGGGACTGCCAAAGCATTTTAAACAGCATCAGTTTTGTGTTTTGTATGGGTCACAGTGGTCTGAGCCCAGTTTGGAGGATAAATTTTAAAAGGTCAAAGATTTATACAATCTGAAGAGAAACCAGAATATAGGATGTATTTTAAATGTACACACAGGAATTAGAGAAACCAATTATAAAGCTGTTGCAGTAATTCAGTGAATAGAGCTCTAATGGAGTTGAGAATAGGGAACGTATTTAAGAGACTAGAGATATTTATAACACTAGTGATTAGACGTGGATAATGATAAACAGCATTGGAGAAGACTCTTGAGAGTCCCTTGGACTGCAAGATCAAATGAGTCAATCCTAAAGGAAATCAGTCTTGAATATTCATTGGAAGGACTGATGCTGAAGCTGAAGCTCCAATACTTTGGCCACCTAATGCAAAGAACTGACTCATGGAAAAGACCCTGGTGCTGGGAAAGATTGAAGGCGGGAGGAGAAGGGGACCACAGAGGATGAGATGGTTGGATGGCATCACCGACTCAATGGACATGAGTTTGAGCAAGCTCCCGGAGTTGGTGATGGACAGGGAAGACTGGCGTGCTTCAGTCCATGGGGTCGCAAAGAGCCGGACACAACTAAGCAACTGACTGAACTGAACCGAGTGATAAACAGAGAAGAGCAATGGACTACCATGGTTTGGGCTTCTGGCCAGTAGGTTAGCATGTCATCGACTGATAGAAATATCAGTCTAGTGCAGTAGACTAGTTCCTTTCAACATCTGTTTCCCAGAGCTTTGAGCGTATGTAGAAATATCCCTGGTCAGGAAACTAGATCCCACATTCTGCAACTAAGACTTGGTGCATCCAAAATAAATAAACTATTTTTTTAGGAATTAATGTAGCTCAATGAATAGAATGTGTAGTAATAGATAAAGAGGCAACGAGCTACATCAAACTCCCTGGAAAATAGAGGGGCCCCAACAGACCCCAACAACCAACCTTACAGTGCTTTGGGAAGTGAGACAGGGGGCCAAGAACAGACCAAAAAACACATGCTACTTTTGTCAAAGAGAAAGAACAAAAGAACTTAGGGGGCAGTTCATTTGCTTGTTGGGGCTGACATTTGCAGTTCTGTCTGCAGCAGAAGAATATACCAGAAATTGGAGATCAGTGATTCATATCCTGGCTGCAAAGATACTGCACTAAGGCAGAGGGATTAGAATGGGTTTTAATGAGAGATAATAATCCAATCTTGCATTCACATTTGACTGTCTGAAAGGATTTTTACATGTATCATCTTATATGCTTTTCAATCAGCCAGAGATCAACATAATAAGAGAATGCAAGAGGCTCACAGGGAGCTGAGAAAGGAAGTTCCTCTCTCTCTCCTCTGCTTAGAAAACCACAAACTTGTGCTGGGAGTGATGTTGCCAGGCAACCACCAACTTCTATAAGCTTTGAGACTAGATGTTCTTGCTCTCCAGTAGGATGAAATATTGGATTGAAGGTACAGGAGAGACGTGATGTTGGTGCTTGTTGAAGCTTGTTGCTTGTTGATTGTGGTGAACCTGCCGGTGTCCTGAGGGTCCTTGGTCACTGGGTCAGCTCCAAGGAAATTCATGGGTCCAGACGGGCCTTACACATATCAAATCTTAGAGGGCCCTTTTTTTTTTAAGCTTTTTTTTTTTTTTAAAGCTTATCTATACAGCTGAAAAAAATTAGCTTGCCTTTCAGAAATTATCAACCAATCAAACATAATTACAGCATGGCCTCTGGAGAAACTTGTATGGCAATGTTGAAGTGATACAAGATAAAAGAGTTCAGCTTCTTTTCATATTGCTCAAGATATTTTATTACAGTAGAGAAGAACAGAGAGAGAGAAAACAAAAGGTCAAGGCCTCCTGGACCATGGATTATTTAAAAAAATAAGAAAAGTGAATATTAAAGCAACTCAAATCTCCATCCACAAATATTAGATTTAGCCCAGTTACATGATTATTTTCCAGTAATATTCAGTATCATGTATGTAAGCAAAGAAAAAGGAGATGGCTGTCTAGGGCTGTAGATTTACAAAACTGGCTGTACTGGATGGAAGGAGGAATAAGTCTTTTCAGTGTAGATTAAAGAAATGATTATAATGATGAATTCAAACATGTAACTGGGTAAGAAGGAAAGTGAAATCAGAAGTGAGCTGCTGCTACTGCTAAGTCTCTTCAGTCGTGTCCGACTCTGTGCGACCCCACAGACGGCAGGCCACCAGGCTCCCCCATCCCTGGGATTCTCCAGGCAAGAACACTGGAGTGGGTTGCCATTTCCTTTTCCAATGCATGAAAGTGAAAAGTGAAAGTGAAGTCGCTCAGTCGTGTCCAACTCTTCACGACCTCATGGACTGCAGCCCACCAGGCTCCTCTGTCCATGGGAGTTTCCAGAAGTGAGCAGAGACTTCTGTATCCCACCGCACCACCTTTCCCTTCACAGCTCTAAGACTCTCCTCTTTATCCATGTTGGAAAATGTTCAGAGACATTTGGTTTGAAAAGGTGCCTGATTTATTATTCTGCCTGTAATACACATTCTCATTTGGTTCTGACTTGTGGTAGCTTGTTTTCATAGCCAAATGGCATTTTTACGTCCATTAAGGGTTACTCCAACACAGAGCTTGGCAAACCCTGAAGCGTTCCTCTCTTTCCTGGCCCTTTACAGCCTGAAACAGAGATCACCAATGCATTGCATTCACAGGAGATATAAAATGACTCTTGATGAAACATGCATAATAGGTTGGGGAAACAAATATCACAGAGGCAAAGGCCACTTTCACATTATGTCTGCCTCAACCGAGAGCAGATTCTAGCAGTGAACAGTGCAGTGTTCTCCAGAACTGAGTAATTCAGGGGCAAGTGAATGATTTCTGGTCCATGCATACAGGAGTGTTCAGCTGGCTGATGTATATTACAGTGCCATTATGACTGATCTCATCAGAGGGAGACTAGACGGAGCTGAAGAAAGGAGATATAAGTAGAGCACTGAAAAATCATTCTCTAGGAGAAACAAGGCTGATGAACAAATTCATTTCGGGCAGCTTGCATTGCCTGTGATCACCAATATCTAAATAAAGTTGTTAATACTCCAGAGCAAGAATTTTGAAATAATGAGCATATTTCTTAAAAGTACCTGATAATCAGGTTTGGCAAATAGACAGATGCAAACAATGGCTTATTTAGTAATACCATATGACCCCACCATCACCAGCCACAGAGAGCTAGGAGCTTTGGTTGCCCAACTACAGCATCTGAACAGCAGGTGATGGAACACATGTTGAGAAATAAAACAAATAAACAAAAACAAATCCGTAAAGTTGCAAGATATAAAATCCAAACAAAGATCTGTTGTGTTTCTACATTCAAATAGCAAACTATCAGAAAGAGAAAGAAAATAATCTTATTTACAATTGCATCAAAAAGAGTAAAATACTTAGGAATAAAATTAATCAAGGGAGTGAAAGATATATATACTGAAAACGACCGATATTGATGAAATTAATTGAAGAAGACATAAGTAAATAGAAAGATACTCTGTGCTCATGCCCAGAAGAATCAATATTCTTAAATTGTCCATTAAAATATCCATGTTCATTGTAGTATTATTTATAGTAGCCAAGATATGGAAATAACCTAAATATCCATTGATGGATGAATGAATTTTAAAAGTGCATATATATATATATATAAATAATATATATAGGAATATTATTCAGCCATAAAAAAGAATGAAATCTTGTTGTTTGCAATGTGAATGGATATCAAGAGAATTATGCTAAGTGAAGTAAGTCACACAAAGATGTATGTAAGCTGTATGATTGTATGATTCCTCTTATATGTGGAAGCTTTAAAAAAAAAAAAGACTTGTAGATAAAAGAATCGGTTGGTGCTTGCCAGAGGCAGGTGTGGGGAGGAAGAGGGAGAAAAAAAATATGGAAAGCTGCAGCTGTGTTTTTGCCTAGTATGGACATTTGTAAATATTAGACACAATATCCATAGATTTTCTATCAGTGTTTGTCTTTGTTAGCTTAAAACAGTGCTATGTGTATTAGATTCTGGGGATATAAATGTGAATAAATAAAGATAATCCTTGCCCTCGAGTAGCATAGAGAATAGGAGAGAGATATGTGATAAATAATTGCAATATCAAAGATTAATTACTAACTGTAGAGGAGACCTGGAGGATTTAGGGCAGTTTCCCAGAGGAGAAGACATTTGACACTGATTTAGATGGATATACTGAATCTGTGAAGCCTGAACTAGCATAGAATCTCCAAGCAAGTCCCTTGTGAAGAGTTGAAGTAGAGACCTCAAATGGTAGCTCTAGATAAATGTGGCATTTATGACCTAGCCACAGATTCCAGGAAAAAAATAATGATCTCTCGGCTCTCAGAGAATAGGAGTGATTCCTTGAGCCAAATTCAACCTTGACAATCAGGTAAGAACATCAGAATTAAAAGTTGATCATCATTTCAGATATTTACTTCTGTTTGCCTTGCCAGCCAACCAATATACCTGTTTATAGTCTGTTTCCTCCATGAGAACACAAGGTTTATAAGGGCAGAGATCACTGAGACAGACCAGTGTGCAGCATTTAAGAGTTGCTCAAGAAATATTTGTTGAATGAATGAGTAGAAAAACAAATGAATAAAATACTAAGCAAGTTTTTGAGTATCTTTGTAAGATACCCACAGACAAGTTTAGACACTGAGATGACTCATGTAAAACTAGTTCTGTTGAACACTGTGACTACTGCTTGAAAATCACTCAACTGTTAGCTATTGTTTTCAAGACTGAAAGTGAAAGTCACTCAGTCATGTCCAACTCCCTGAGACCCCATGGGCTATACAGTCCACAGAATTCTCCAGGCCAGAATACTAGAGTGGGTAGCCTTTCCCTTCCTCAGGGGATCTTCCCAACCCAGGGATCGAACCCATGTCTCCTGCATTGCAGGTAGATTCTTTACCAACTGAGCTATCAGAGAAGTTCCAAGAGTAGTGTCATCAACGCTATCCTTTACAACATGCCAGGCACTGAATTAAGTACTTTACAGTCATTATAGCTTATTCTATTCCTAATCCTTTCAGTCCTTTTTCTATTCTTTTCCTGGGACAAGTAAGTAGGTAGTATCATTTTCACTTTAGAGATCATGATTGAGACTTAGAAAGGTGCAAAAATTTGCTTGAGGTCATGGAGAGAGTTGAAGAACCAGCATGGTGACTCCATCTCCAACTCCCACTGTCTCATTCACCATACTGTGCTACCGCCAGGGTCTGCTGCTGCTGCTGCTAAGTCGCTTCAGTCGTGTCCAACTCTGTGTGACCCCATAGATGGCAGCCCACCAGGCTCCCCCGTCCCTGGGATTCTCCAGGCAAGAACACTGGAGTGGGTTGCCATTTCCACTGCCAGGGTCTACCTTACCTTTAATAGCAACTGTCAAGCTGTGTGACAACTAGTTGTGTGTTAAGCTCATTTTCCCCACTCAACTATGAGCTTTCAAGGGGAAGGAGTTCTTTGTGGCAACTTTCAAAGTGGGTTTCCAACTGAATTCTGCAAGTCCAAGAACCTGAGTGTGCCTGAGGGACACCCACAGGGAAGGAGAGAAGTGGAGTGCTACAAGCCCCTTTCTTCCACCTCAGTTATTTAGTTTCCTTAGGTTTCTATGGGCTTCCAGGTGATACAGTGGTAAAGAATCTGCCTGCTAATGCAGGAGACACAGGTTTGATCCCTGGATCAGGAAGATCCCTGGAGAAGGAAATGGCAACCCACTCTAGTATTCTTGGTGGGAAATCTCATGGACAGAGGAGCCTGGAGGGCTACAGTCCATGAAGTCACAAACAGTTGGACATGACTGAGCAACTGAGCACATATCTTAAGCTTCTATGCCATTTCCATTGAAGAAAGGATTTTTCCTTTTCCACACAGCATGTGGGATCTTAGTTCCCTGACCAGGGATGGAACCCCTGTCCCCCACATTAGAAGCCCAGAATCTTAACCACTGGACTCCAGGGATCTTCTGGGGAAAACAAGTCAAGTTCTAGAATCTACTAGTGCCTGAGCACTCAATGTTATTGTTGTTCAGTCCCCAACTTGTGTCCAACTCTTCATGACTCCATGGACTGCAGCACGCCAGGCTTCCCTGTCCCTCAATATCTTCCAGAGTTTGCCCAAGTTCATGTCCTTTGAATCAGTAATGCCATCCAACCATCTCATCCTTTGTCACCTTTTTTCCTTTTGACTTCAATCTTTCCCAGTATTAGGATCTTTTCCAATGAGTCAGCTCTTCTCATCAGGTGGCCAAAGCATTGGAGCTTCAGCTGCAGCATCAGTCCTTCTAGTAAATATTCAGGGTTGATTTACTTTAAGGTTGACTGGTTTGATCTTGTTGTCCAAGGGACTCTGAAGAATCTTCTCCAGCACTCTAATCTGAAAGCATCAATTCTTCTGTGCTCTGCCTTCTTTATTGTCCAGCTCTCACATCCATACATGACTACTGGAAAGACCCTAGCCTTGACTACGCAGACCTTTGTCGGCAAAGTGATGTCTTAGCTTTTTAACACACTGTCTAGCTTGTCATAGCTTTCCTGCCCAGAAACAATCAGTTTCTAATTTCAGCCCAAGAACTCGATGCTGTTAATTAAATAAAGCTAGTGTTAGAAGTAGAAGCAGAGGACAGTCTCTGAATGTCAGGCATACTGAAGGAACCAGTGATCTCCACACCCTGGTCACACTGGAGTTACTTATGTGAATCAGTCTAAAATTGGACTGTCACCTTCCCACATAAAACACAGCAGAATACAGGCAGTGTGGACGCAAGAGAGAAACCAGGACTCGTACCTCAACCATGGATGTCAGGCCACCTGTTATACTGAAAAACAAAAGCAGGACATGAAAATGGATGAAAATAAAACCAAAAAAAAAGCACACTGAAGCTTGCTTATATAATTGAAGAACAGTAAGCCTCTTTTGGGGGTGCAAATTTAGTGTCACCCTCCGATTTCAGGCTGGGAACAGGCTCAAATATAATAGAGCAATGGGAAATCACACTTTCTCCATAGCAACGACCTGAAAACTCAGCTCTATTCTCATTACCAGAGAACATTTGACAGAGAAATCTTGAGAAGTAGTTTTCCCCCAGAGCTTTATCAAGTGTCAGAAAGCAAACGTGGAGGAGAAATTGAAGAAGAACCAAGGTGTAGGAGGTGCTAAATGGGAGATAAGCAGGGATAGATCCACAAAAATTATTTCAAAAAATCAGAAATATGTAGAAAGGTTGATTAACCAAGGGCTGACTCACTTACCCACAACCCATATCACCAAAGCAGAGAAGCTGAAAAGCAAATTACTCTTGACAAGGAGGCAGCAGCCTGACCTTCCGAAACGGACAGGGACAACAGTCTAAGCTGTCCCCTAAAAAGGCCCCACATTGACTTCTACAGATGGGCCCTTGCCAAGGAGATGTGTACTATGCTCAGTCGCTTCAGCCGTGTCCGACTCTTGGCGATCCCATGGACTGTGTACCCAACCAAACTCCTCTGTCTATGGAATTATCCAGGCAAGAATACTGGAATGGGTTGCCATTTCCTACGACAGGGCATCTTCCCAACCCAGGAATTGAACCCTGCATCTCTTGCATCTCCTTCATTGGCAGGCAGATTCTTTACCACTGTGCCACCTGGAAAGTCCCCATACCACACTTGGTCTTGGCCAAAAGGCCAAGAAAGAGGAGGGAACTATAAAGCTTCCTGGGGCTCTGTGCAGAGATGCTTTAACTTTCAAGAAGCACCTTTAGCACAAGCAAGGACACCAAAATGCCCTAAGGGCTGCTTCTGAGGCCAGTCTGAGGAATTCCATCAAAGCTGGGGTTAAAATTCATTCATTCATTCAATGCATTTAAGAAACATTTATTGAACAAATAGGTACTGAGATAGATATTACAGGTACAAAGATGAATGATATGGTCTAGGTATTCAAGGACTCCATTTGAGAAGGCATTGGTTGGTACTTTGATGGGGTGTTGAACAGAGAATAGGCAGTAGGGCCCTGCAGTCAGAGAGACCTGGGTTCACATTCTAGGTCTGCCACTTTCCATCTGGAGGCACACTGCTTTAATCTCCCCTAGCCTCCGTGTGGAGGGGGATCATTCTTCCTTTGCTGGGTGTTTTTCAGGACTTTAGTGCTGGTGTATCGAAGATTCTCAGCACTGACTTGAAAACACTGATTGCTTTTTCTTTTTTAAGTGAGATTTTATTCAAATTTACTATGGGCTTCCCTGATAGCTCAGTTGGTAAAGAATCTGCCTACAATGCAGGAGACCCTGGTTCGATTCCTGGGTCCGGAAGATCCCCTGGAGAAGGGGTAGGCTACCCACTCCAGTATTCTTGGAATTCCTTTGTGGCTCAGCTGGTAAAGACTCTGCCTGCAACGTGAGATACCTGGGTTCGATCCCTGGGTTGAAAAGATCCCCTGGAGAAGGGAAAGTCTACCCACTCCAGTATTCTGGCCTGGAGAATTCCATGACTGTATAGTCCATGGGGTGGCAAAGAATCTGACACAACTGAACGACTTTCACTTTGTACTTTGTACAGTGTGTTGAGAACACAGAAAAGAGTCATGTAAGTTGTTTCTCTACACTTGGGAGATTCTGTTCTTAGTCTGTAGTTAGCAGCTGCCAAGAAACACAGAGAACAAAGGATTAAACTACCTCCATGGATATGAACCATCGCTAGTGAAAGCGGCACAGCATGAAACAACACGTCCCCCAGGGTAATGCCAGAAAAACCGGCCACCGCTCAGCAGCCCCGCTCCTACTAACAAGTCTCCGAGGTATGTTAATGTGTCTTTTGCCACATTGTCCAATTGTATCCCAGACCCGGGGCTTAAGGAGCCTCCAATTGAATTCTGCTTCAATTAAGGCGGTTCACTTCCTTTGTCACATCAAAGTGTGAAAGAAACTTCCCAGAGGGAAAGTCTCAAAAATACCCTCATTGCAAATCACTCCAGTAGAAGGTAAGAGAGGGTCTCAATAAGCCACCGTAATGAACAGCTGCCTCTGGACATCCTGTCAAAAGTGTCATCCTCCGATGACACTTAGCCCTGTTCCCTCTCAGTTCATTATTCTCAGTCTCCAAAGGTGACAGGATTGAATTTCAAGGGCTCCCTGAAGGAGTAACGTGGGCAGGGAATAAGTAATGAGATCCCAAAGCGTTGGCTCTGTCAGGAGGTGCAACCCTGCTAGAAAGAGAGAGAAGGAAACCCTGGACTGAGGGGTGAAGAAGCAGATCTCCTGGGCCAGTCTCCACTTTGCCTTCTGCCTCAGTTGCACCCCTGACAAAATGGAGCCACTTCTAATCACCTTCTCCTCTCCCCCCGGAGGATACTGGGTCTGCTGGTTGGTTGGTTCCAACAAATCAACTTTTTTTGGGGGGGGGTTGTGCTGGGTCTTCATCGCTGCTCTAGTTGAGGCACGTGGGGGTTACTTTCTAAGTGTGGTTCATGGGCTTGTTACTGAGGTGGCTTCTCTTGTCGTGGAGCAAGAGCGCTAGGTCATATGTGCTTCAGTTGCCCTGCGGCTGGCTCTAGGGCTTAGTTGCTCCACCGCATGTGGAATCTTCCTGGACCGGAAATCGAACCTGCGTCCTCTGCACTGGCAGGCAGATTCTTATCCACTCTGCCACCAGTGAAATCCCCAACAAGCTGTGCATATGTGTTCAGTCGCTCAGTTGTGTCTAACTCTTTGTGACCCCATGGACTGTAGCCTACCAGGCTCCTCCATCCATGGGATTTTCCAGGCAAGAATACTGGAGTGAGTCGCCATTTCCTCTCCAGGGGATCTTCCCGACCCAGGGATTGAACCAGCATCTCCAGTATTGCAGGCAGATTATTCTTTACCACTGAGCCATCACAGAAGCCTCCCCACCCCGCCCCACCCCCACAACACACACACACCCAACAAGCTACTTAAAATAAAAAGGATAAATTGTTGGTAGCAAATCTGGGCTTCACTAGAGAATGAAATGCAGACACGGAAGTGAGGAGCTTGTATGCTTTCTGTCCATCTCTCTGGGAGCCTACCTCTCTCTCCCCTTCCTCCCTCTCCAGGGCTCCTTTCTTTCCTGCCCAATCTCTTCAGAACCCGCCCCACCACAAGTCAAGGAAGACTTAGCATAAAGATCATGAAGTTTGAGCAGCAGGATCTCTCTCTTGTAGGGCCTCTTCCAAACAGACACTCTATTTCATTCGAGACTTTGGGTTGGTTGCTTTTTCCTGCTTTGGCCACCTGATGTGAAGAGCTGACTCATTTGAAAAGACCCTGATGCTGGGAGGGATTGAGGGCGGGAGGCGAAGGGGATGACAGAGGATGAGACGGATGGATGGCATCACTGACTCAATGGACGTGGGTTTGGGTGGACTCCAGGGGTTGTTGATGGACAGGGAGGCCTGGTGTGCTGCGATTCATGGGGTCGCAAAGAGTCGGACACGACTGAGTGACTGAACTGAACTGAAGAGGACCCTACGTTGTGTGTGCGTCTGAAACCGGGATCTGTTCCTTCCCATGAAGCACATGCTGCTGTAGCTGACACCTTCCATGCTTCATGTACCTCCACATACATTTCATTTATGTCACACAGCCCCCAATTTAATCACCCCCACACCTGGAGCCTCAAAGAAGCTGGCTTGACAGAGGTTTTGGTTCTTTAAATGAGTATTTTTAGAGCAGTTTTAGATTTACAGAGGAATTGAACAGAAAGTACAGAAAGTTCCTGTATCCCCTCCCAGGCAGGTGCCCCTGTTACTAACATCTTGCATTGCTGGGATGTATTTGTTACAACTGATGAACCCATACTTATACATTGTCATTATTAACCAAAACCCATAGACTGGGAGTCAGTCACTCTTTGTGTTGGATAGGCAGGTTTTGAATCCCAGTTCTAAGTTCCTGATGAGCAAACACAATGGGCTTCGAGGAGTAGGTGTTCACCCACCGGAGGGTGAGACCATGGGGCTGACTGCCCACTCAGCAGGTCTGAGAATGGTTTCTATGAGGTGGGACTGTGGTTTCTATGGTTTCCATGACTGTGGCCATGGCAACGTATGTGATAGGCAGGGCAGATGTTGGGAGAGTCTTTCAACAGGGGATCCACTAGAGAAAAAGAAGCCAAATTATATATAAGAAAACGACTGGATCTTTATAAAAAAGTTTATTAATACATATACAGAGGGTGTTATCACTGCACTGTATTCTCTCACAATGTGTTTCAAAGAACTGTTTTTCCATTTCCGTCCTAATGGGTCAGCTATTTCTAAAAATTACTCAGATTTCCACTTGAAATATTCCCCTTCTGAATGGTTGTAGTTTTGCTAGTTAAAAATCAAAGATTGATCAGCTAAAGGAAAATACTACAATTCCATGCTCAGATTTAAAGGAGAATGGTGTATTTGTGGTAAGTTGCTTCAGTGGTGTTTGACTCTGTGTGACCCCATGGACTGTATAGCCCACCAGATTCATCTGTCCATGGGATTCTCCAGGCAAGAATACTGGAGAGGGTTGCCATGCCCTTCTTCAGAGGATCTTGCTGACCCAGAGATCAAACCCAGGTCTCTTATGTCTCCTACATTGGCAGGTGGGTTCTTTACCACTAGCACCACCAGGATGGTGGAGATAGATAATAAGGCAAAAACTGGGCATAGATAGAGATTTGAGTTGTCTCTCACTCCACCCAGCACCACAATGGCTCAGTAAAATGTGTTTACTAAGCAGAACACTTCTGGACAAAACATCCTTTTTTTTTTAATTTATTTTTTAATTGGAGGATAAAATTGCTTTACAATATTGTGTTGGTTTTTGCTATACAACAAAGCTAATCAATCATAACTGATTCAGTCATAACATATATAACCATACATATATATATATCCTCTCCCTCTTGAACCTCCCTCCAACCCCACCCCATCCCACCCCTCTAGATATCACAGAACACTGGACTGGGCTCCCAGTGTTATACAGAAGCTTCCCACTAGCTATCTATTTTACATGTGGTAGTATATATATCAATGTTACTTTCTCAATTTATCCCAGCCTGCCCTTCGCCAACTGTGTCCACACATGACTGATCCTTGGCGTATGTTTGCTCCCTACAGTGAACTGAAGAATGGTTTCCAAAGATGTCTATGTCCTAATCCCCAGGATTTACAGCTATGTTAGGTTAAGTCTCCAAGGGAAATTTAAGACTGTAGATGAAATTAAGGCTGCTAGTCAGCTGCCCATAAAATAATGCTATCGTGGGTTATCTGGGTATGTAATCACACGACTCATCAAAAGTGGAAGAAGGGGCAGAAAAACTCAGAGTGATGACATGAGAAAAACCTGACCAGCCTTTGCAAACTTTGAAGATGGACGTGGGACATGAGCCAAGGAATATGAGACAGTCTCCAGAAGCTAGGAAAGGCAAGAAAACAAACTCTTCTAGAGCCCTCCAGAAAGAATCCAGCCATAGTGACACTCTGATCTAGACCCAATGAGACCAGATCAGACTTCTCACCTCAAGAACCGTAAGATAAATTTTTTTTAATCCACCTAATTTGTGATCTTTTTACAGCACCAAAAGGAAACTAACACACTCCTCAACATTCTGCTCTTCCTCAGTTCAGTTTAGTTCACTGGCTCAGTCATGTCCGACTCTTTACTACCCCATGGACTGCATTACACCAGGCCTCCCCGTGCATCGCCAACTCCCAAAGTTTACTCAAACTCATCCATTGAGTCAGTGATGCCATCCAACCATCTCATCCTCTGTCATCCCCTTCTTCTCCAGCCTTCAATCTTTCCCAGCATCGGGATCTTTTCAAATGAGTCAGTTCTTCACATCAGCTGGCCAAAGTATTGGAGTTTCAGCCTCAGCATCAGTCCTTCCAATGAATACCCAGGACTGATCTCCTTTAGAATGGACTGGTTGGATCTCCTTGCAGTCCAAGGGACTCTCAAGAGTCTTCTCCAACACCACAGTTCAAAAGCATCAATTCTTCTGTACTCAGCTTTCTTTACAGTTCAACTCTCACATCCATACATGACCACTGGAAAAACCATAGCTTTGACTATGTGGACATTTGCTGGCAAAGTAATGTTTCTGCTTTTTAATATGCTGTCTAGGTTGTTCATAACTTTTCTTCCAATAAGCAAGTGTTTTTTAATTTCATGGCTGCATTCATGCAGCAGACATGTAATCTGTTGTTCCTACCACTGGTTTATTCTTGGGAATTGAGGCAATCAGGTCCCTGAGAGCAGGAATGCTTCAGAGCCTGGATCCTATATCAGCTCCACAGTCTCTAGTGCATTGCTCTGCACACACCAAACCTTAAGGAAATACTGACCAAGTCCTGGCTTCCCAAGTGGCACTAGTGATAAAGAACTTGCCTGCCAAAGCAGGAAACACTTAAGAGATGCGGGTTCAATCCCTCCATTGGGACGATCCCCTGGAGGAGAGCCCTGCAGTCCACTCCAGTATTCTTGCCTGGAAAATCCCATGTACAGAGGGGCCTGGTAGGCTATAGTCCATAGGGCCACACAGAGTCGGACATCACTGAAGCAACTTAGCAAGCAAGTGATAGCTTACAGTGAATGATGTTGGATTCGTGATCTCCAAAGAAGATTTAGCTTTAGAACCAGGGACCAGGCTTGATCACTCAAGAGCTTCTGTGTAGCAAAGTTTTGTTAAAATATAAAAATGAAAGTGCAAGTTGCTCAGTCCTGTCTGACTCTTTGTGACCCCCTGGACTTCACAGCCCATGGAATTCTCCAGGCCAGCATACAGGAGTAGGTTGCCTTTCCTTTCTCCAGAGGATTTTCCCAATCCAGGGATCGAACCCAGGTCTTCCACATTGCAGGTGGATTCTTTCCCAGCTGAGCCACAAGGGAAGCCCAAGAATACTGGAGTGGGTAGCCTATTCCTTCTCCAGCAGATCTTCCCAACAGAGGAATCAAACTAGGGTCTCCTGCATTGCAGGCAGATTCTTTACCAACTGAGCTATTAGGGAATCCTTAACCTACTGGTCATAGCAAAGACTCTCTTCCAACAACACAAGAGAAGATTCTACACATGGACATCACCAGATGGTCAACAATGAAATCAGATTGATTATATTCTTTGCAGCCAAAGATGGAGAAGCTCTATACAGTCAGCAAAAACAAGACCTGGAGCTGATTGTGGCTCAGAACATGAACTCCTTATTGCCAAATTCAGACTGAAATTGAAGAAAGTAGAGAAAACCACTAGACCATTCAGGTATGATCTAAATCAAATCCCTTATGATTATACAGTGGAAGTGAGAAATAGATTTAAGGGGCTAGATCTGATAGGTAGAGTGCCTGATGAACTATGGAATGAGGTTCGTGACATTGTACAGGAGACAGGGATCAAGACCATCCCCATGGAAAAGAAACACAAAAAAGCAAAATGGCTGTCTGTGGAGGCCTTACAAATAGCTGTCAAAAGAAGAGAAGTGAAAAGCAAAAGAGAAAAGGAAAGATGTAAGCATCTGAATGCAGAGTTCCAAAGAATTGCAAGGAGAGATAAAAAAGCCTTCCTCAGTGATCAGTGCAAAGAAATAGAGGAAAACAACAGAATGGGAGAGATTAGAGATCTCTTCAAGAAAACTAGATATACCAAGAGAACATTTCATGCAAAGACGGGTGCAATAAAGGACAGAAATGGGATGGACCTAACAGAAGCAGACGATATTAAGAAGAGGTGATGAGAATACACAGAAGAACTGTACAAAAAGGATCTTCATGATCAAGATAATCATGATGGTGTGATCACTCACCTAGAGGCAGACATCCTGGAATGTGAAGTCAAGTGGGCCTTAGAAAGCATCACTATGAACAAAGCTAGTAGAGGTGATGGAATTCCAGTTGAGCTATTTCAAATCCTGAAAGATGATGCTGTGAAAGTGCTGCACTCTATATGCCAGCAAATTTGGAAAACTCAGCAGTGGCCACAGGACTGGAAAAAGGTCAGTTTTCATTCTGATCCCAAAGAAAGGCAATGCCAAAGAATGCTCAAACTACCGCACAATTGCACTCATCTCACATGCTAGTAAAGTAATGCTCAAAATTCTCCAAGCCAGGCTTCAGCAATACGTGAACCATGAACTTCCTGATGTTCAAGCTGGTTTTAGAAAAGGCAGAGGAACCAGAGATCAAATTGCCAACATCTGCTGGACCATGGAAAAAGCAAGAGAGTTCCAGAAAAGCATCTATTTCTGCTTTATTAACTATGCCAAAGCCTTTGACTGTGTGGATCACAATAAACTGTGGAAAATTCTGAAAGAGATCGGAATACCAGACCACCTGACCTGCCTCTTGAGAAACCTATATTCAGGTCAGGAAGCAACAGTTAGAACTGGACAAGGAACAACAGACTGGTTAGGAAAAGGAGTTTGTCAAGGTTGTATATTGTCATCTGCTTATTTAACTTGTATACAAAGTACATCATGAGAAACGCTGGGCTGGAAGAAGCACAAGCTGGAATCAAGATTGCCGGGAGAAATATCAATAACCTCAGATATGCAGTTGACACCACCCTTATGGCAGAAAGTGAAGAGGAACTAAAAAGCCTCTTGATGAAAGCGAAAGAGGAGAGTGAAAAAGTTGGCTTAAAGCTCAACATTCAGAAAACGAAGATTATGGCATCTGGTCCCATTACTTCATAAGAAATAGATGGGGAAACGATGGAAAAGTGTCAGACTTTATTTTTCTGGGCTCCAAAATCACTGCAGATGGTGATTGCAGCCATGAAATTAAAAGACACTTACTCCTTGGAAGGAAAGTTATGACCAACCTAGATAGCATATTGAAAAGCAGAAACATTACTTTGCCAACAAAGGTCCATCTAGTCAAGGCTATGGTTTTTCCAGTGGTCATGTATGGATGTGAGAGTTGGACTGTGAAGAAAGCTGAGCGCTAAAGAATTGATACTTTTGAACTGTGGTGTTTGAGAAGACTCTTGAGAGTCCCTTGGACTGCAAGGAGATCCAACCAGTCCATTCTAAAGGAGATCAGTCCTGGGTGTTCTTTGGAAGGAATGATACTAAAGCTGAAACTCCAGTATTTTGGCCACCTCATACGAAGATTTGAGTCATTGGAAAAGACCCTGATGCTGGGAGGGATTGGGGGCAGGAGGAGAAGGTGACCACAGAGGGTGAGATGGCTGGATGGCATCACTGACTCAATGGACATGAGTTTGAGTGAATTCCGGGAGTTGGTGATGGACAGGGAGGCCTGGTGTGCTGCGATTCATGGGGTCGCAAAGAGTCAGACACGACTGAGCAACTGAACTGGAGCTGGAAAGTATAAAAGAGGACAGAAAAAGCTTCTCACATAGACATCAGAAAGGGCCAGAGAGTTCCCCCCTTGCTAGTCTTATCAAGGCCTCATATACTTTTATCAGACCCACTCCCACAACATGCATCTTAAATTAATAAGATTAGAACTAACAATAGAAAGGTCTTACCAGACCCCCTCCCTTAGT
This sequence comes from Bubalus kerabau, assembly GCF_029407905.1. Taxonomy (NCBI): domain Eukaryota; kingdom Metazoa; phylum Chordata; class Mammalia; order Artiodactyla; family Bovidae; genus Bubalus; species Bubalus kerabau. Next base: position 56,892,377 of record NC_073625.1, read on the forward strand.
TTTAAGAAAACAAGATGAGTCAGAAGGTTCTTGTTAAGGAGAAACATATCCTCGAGCAAGATACACTGTTTTATTGATTAAGACAAGGCAATATTGAAAAAAATGTTTGTCCTTTTTTCTTCCTTGAGAGCCTTGGACCCTTCTTGTTGGAGTGTTTTAATGGACCAGAACCTGGTGGTCCGGAGTCAACCGATGACAAAGTAAAGGAGCGAGAAAGAGGCTGGTATTCCTTGGTTTATGCAGAAAGCCAATAAAGCCCCCGCACGGGGCTTGCTCTGTTCACGAAGGCCTCAGGTGCCCTCTTTTTTTTTTTTCTTTACAAGTTTTACACTTTATTTATTTATTTTTTTGAAATTTAATATTTTATTTTTTTTAATTTTATTTTATTTTTAAACTTTACATAATTGTATTAGTTTTGCCAAATGCCCTCTTGATGGGGTGAAGACGCAGAATGCCTTCTCAAGAGGGCCTTAGAAGCCCGGGCAGGAAAGTGAACTCAGAGAGCCTCTGCACTCCAGGGGATCAGCCTGAAAAAGAGAGAGAGAGGGGGAAAGAGAGAGAAAGCAAGACACGGGGACCAAAGCTCTGATGGAGCAAAGGTGTTTTAATCAACATGGTGTGGACATATATACTGTAGTTATCCTCAGCAAAGATAAAGATTAAAATTCCAGACTTACAAAACATAGGCAATTCATATTAAAGAGAGAGAGAGTTGTAAATAATCACTTTTACTATATGGTTCATAAAAATGAAGAGGGTACTTAGCACCATATAGAAAAACTAACAAAGGAAATGCCTGGATTCCTCAGCCCCTGGGAGAGGCTTGCCTCTCCTCTTAATTCCTGAATATTCAGAAATTAGTAAGGAATAGAGAATTTCTGACAGATCCAAAACAGCACACAAGAAGCCTCCTGTTAAATGCTTCCTGACACCTTGTCATCTCCTTGGGAGCCCCAGACCCCATTCTCCTCCTTGGGGACCCCAGACTTCTTATCAACCCTTCTAGGGATTGACTCTCACAAGCACACCTAACTTCCATTAAAATGTAAAGGAGGGACTCCCTTGGTGGTCCAGTGATTAAGAGTCCATGCTTCCAATGCAGGGAGAGCGGGTTTAATCTCTGATCAAATTAAGAGGAACTAAAAACCTGTATTCCATGTGGTGTAGTCAAGGAAAAGAAAAATGCAGACCAAGTTGAAAGGGGAATGTGAGAAGTACTAATTTCATTACTCAGCAATTTTTTTTTCTGCTTCCCAAAATGTTTTAATTGGAATCTCTAAACACTGATATAAAGGGAGAAGACTGATATTGAAAAGTCTCCTTTCAAGTGACTGCTCATCCATTCTGTCAATGTATTTGAATTTAGGAGACTATTATCTGTGACAGCTGGTATGGTGAAAATTATTAGTCCTAGCCAGCTCCAAACATGCAGGTTCCTAGTGACAGAAATTTTCTGTCTGCTGTGACATCTTTGAACTCAAGGATACACAATATTGCAAAGAGTATTAAAAATTATAAAATATGAAATGCAACCAAAGGAAACTAATGTAATGCATAACTCTGAAAAACCAAATCATCCCTGTTGTTGTTGTTCTATTGCTAAGTCGTGTCTGATTCTTTGCAACCCCTTGGACTGTAACCCACCATGCTCCTCTGTCCATGGAATTTTCCAGGCAAGAATACTGGAGTGGGTTGCCAATTTCTCCTCCAGGGGATCTTCCTCACCCAGGGATCGAACCCTTACAACTTTTCTAATGCTTCAGTTTATGTTTTATTGAGAGATTATTTTGCAGCAGGCAGAATTAGCAGTCCTGATCCTAAAGTTTCCTTTGGGGTGATCCACCTTTCCTCACCCCAGGGACCCTCTCAGTGACTGTTTCTTCTCTAACCTCCCATTCTTCCATCATGTCATTTCAGCCGTTCCCTCTCCATCTTCCCTGAGTTCCAGGGATCTGGCATCCACTCCTTCAGGAAGCCCACGTAGCGGCTGCTGTCCTAGGTCACACTGTCCATCTTCAAGGAGCACATCATTTTAGTTGGTCTGTTATTTCTCTCTAGCCTGACTGGATCAAGCCTTTTTAACTTTATAACCAAAGGGCCCACTAAGTAGTTCTTCTAAACAAAAGCATATGATTTTCCATGAGGTGAATTCTGCTATCCTTACAGAATAAAAATGTGGCTTGTCAGTTGAGGTTTTTCTTTAATAATAATATTTTTCTTTCCACTGAAACATAGAATGTATTTCTTCATTTATTTTTGCTGTGTAAGCCCACAGATAGTTGCATTAACATAGGATGTTGGTTTTAACAAAATGCTATCGAAGCACATTGGAAAGTGGTTCTGCCCATCCAACGGGGGGTGGGGAGAGGAAGGGTGGTACAAAGTGCTTTAAAGAGGGGGAGAGTACTGGGTTAGATCTAATTACATGGTATGTCTTGGGGTGATGCCCAAAAGGGCAACTCAAAATGAAATTTTCCTCTACTTCAGCATCAGATAAATGGAAATGGCAATTTCTGATTATATCCAGGATTTCTTCATTTCCCTTTACAGTTTAGGCCCATTTTCTCAAAGTGTATGTAGTCTATAGACACTGTATTAGAATAGACTCTGTATCTGTTAAAAATGTGGGTTCCTGCCCAAAGCCTCCCTGTCCAAATGAATCAGAGACTTCAGGAGTGGGACTCAAGAATGTGCATTTTTAAAACTGGCAATGCAGAGAATTCCCTGGTGGCCCAGTGGTTGTTTCTCTGAGCCTCCAAGGCAGAGGGCATGGGTTTGACCCCTGGTCAGGGAACTGAGATCCTGTATGCTGCCAACTCAGCCAACTCAAATAAAAATAAAAACAGCAATGCAACTTTTATAGCCAGCTAAGCTTAAGAACCATATCCGGAGTAAAGCAACTTCAATATATGGATTAAACCAAAGAGCATTCCAGGAAACATGTGTTTTTTGCAGTCATCATTCCTCAGAACAAAAAAAAATAGGGGTAAAGATAAAGAGTAACTTTACAATGGAGAAACCTGACAAATACTTCTCAGCCAGATCTCCCCTGCCCATGGAATTCTCCAGGGAAGAATACTGGAGTGGGTTAGCCATTCCCTGCTCCAGGGGATCTTCCTGGTCCAGGGGTTGATTCTTTACCATCTGGGGCAACTGGGAAGCCCAAATTCAACATCAACATGATAAACTGTGTCAATGGTATGTACTTGTTGATGAGATATGATGAAAACGGCACTTTACCTCTGTGGTCTTCCCCTCAAAGCCCACAGCCCCTGTCTAATTAGGAGGGAAACAGCAGACAAACTTCAGCTGAGGGTTATTCTACAAAATCCTAACCAGTTATCATGTATGAAACGAGTCGCCAGTCCAGGTTCGATGCACGATACTGGATGCTTGGGGCTGGTGCACTGGGACGACCCAGAGGGATGGAATAGGGAGGGAGGAGGGAGGAGGGTTCAGGATGGGGAACACATGTATACCTGTGGCGGATTCATTTTGATATTTGGCAAGACTAATACAGTTATGTAAAGTTTAAAAATAAAATAAAATTAAAAAAAAAAATCCTAACCAGTATTCCTCAAAACTGTTAAGGTCATCAAAAACAAGACAAATTTGAGAACTGTAACAGTCCCAAAGAGCCTCAGGAGACATGCTGACTGAATGTGATGTGGTTTCCTAGAAGAGACCCTAGGACAGAAATAAGACATTTGGGGAAAATGAAAGAAATCTAAAGAGAATGTGGGCTTTGGGTAGCAATTATATACTAACAGTGGTTCGCTAATTGTGACAAATGTACTATATTAATGTAAAATGTTAATAACAGAGGAAGCTGGGGGTTATGATATACAAAAACTCTGTACTACTTTCGCAGCTTTTCTGCAAATCCAAACCCCTTCTAAAATTAAAACTTCATTAAAAATTTTTTTTAAATAGGAGTCAAGACAGAGAAGATTGATCTATGCTATTATTCTCTGCATGTCTTCTAAAGCCTACATAGCCTATCAATCAAAACTCTATTCCAGACTCTTAGACTCCCCTGGCAGTCTAGGGGTTAGGATCTGGGCTTTCACTACCGTGTGCCAGAGTTTGATCCCTGGCCATGGAACTAAGATTTCATAAGCCACATAGTGTGGCCAAAAAGCTAGCAAATGGAAACAAACTCTATTCCATGTGGGTTAATATTACTAAGATGAGAAAGTTGTTCAAGCAATGGACATCACAGCATATATAACCAATAGCTTTAATTCTCCTATGTTGTTTACATGCAGGGCTCCCCTGCTGTACAATTCCAGAGGATTTTCTTCACACAAAGTGGGAGTGAAAGAACATCATTTTTGTAAAATGATAGGGGAGAAAAGAATTTCCTTTACCCTCCTAAGTCCAATAGCTAGGTCTGTGAAATAAATTGACAATTGTAGATTAACAGGAGAAAAGGTTTACAAATTTATTAACTTAGAGTTACATATACAAAGATATCACAGGAGAAAAAATAAAAACTCCAAAAAAGAGTGATATATGAAAGGTTATATATTATCTTAATAAGGAGGGGGTGATGTAGACCACTTAAAAGAAAGTAAATGATTTTTAGGAAAGACAAATGGACCCTTAGAAGATTAGATGGGAGATGTGATAGTAAGTGACAAGGTTTGTCTGAGGATAGCTCTCACTTCTAATCTCTCCTACCATCTTCCCTGGTTGAAGAAATTCCCAGAAAAAGGCTTTAGAACAATGGCATTCCTTTTGGGCTTCCCAGTTGGCTCTAGTGATTAAGAATCTGACTGCCAATGTAGGAGATATAAGAGACTCGAGTTCGATCCCTGTTTTGGGAAGATCCCCTGGAGGAGGGTGTGACAACCCACTCCAGTATTCTTGCCTGGAGAATCCCATGGACAGAGAAGACTGAAGGGCTACAATCTGTAGTTACAGAGAGTCGGACATGACTGAAACGACTTAGCCCATGCACACATTCCTTTGGGAGGATATGTCTTTAGGCAGATAAGGGGAGTTCAGAGAAAGCCACTCATTGCATTTGCTGTTTGGCAAGTGCCTACAGCTCCATATAATCAATTCACCAAAGTGGCATATTTTTGGGCTGCAGGTCCAGAATTTCAGAGTACAATGTATCTCTGTAATTGTTCTAACTTCTGTCCTATTTACATACAACAGGTGAAAATTATTAACTCCTTTAAGCTTATAATGGGTAAAATGTATAAAAGGGATATAAGTTAAGGGGCCACAGGTCCTCCATGTTTATTTCTCAAGTGAGTCTACCGAGAATAAAATAAAATCCATCCCTCAATGGATCTGCTCCTCTCACCACTAAGCTCTATGTATGAATGAAGACTCTAATCACCTTCTCAGCTGGCAAGACTTTTGCTTCTCTCCATCAGTAGTTATAGGCTGTGTTCTTTTCTACTCATTCCTTTTTAGATAACTCAGTCTCCTCCAACTGAAAACCCATTTCTCACCATTCAGGTCAAAATGTGAAGAGAAGAGAGAAAAGGGAGAAGAGCCCTAAGAGTGTTTTCCCAACCCCTTGTCCATCGCCCACGTAGAATACTAGAGCAAGCGTTCATTGGCTTGCTTGGAAGTATCTGTTGTTAAACTTACAAAGCAACTTTGTAAATTGGCTGTTAAAGTATTAAGAGCTTTAAATCATCATGATTGGAGTATTTCATAGTCAGAAATTGTCAAACGTTTCCAATTGGGTCTTTTATCCCCCTCTACTACCCACCATGCCTTATTTCATATATGTATCTACAGACCTCAGAGCCCTGCTCTTCTCGGTTCTTGTAAAGATTCCTCTGACAGGTGGAAGATGAGTTTTTATTTTGGTCTTTTTGCTTTCCAGTTTTTATCCTTAAAGACCTAGCTCAGTTGTCTTGGTCAAAGTGTTTCAGTTTCAAGAAACTGAGTCCCAGTCATGATAGCTCAGAAAAAAGAAGAGTTGGGGTAATAACTGAAAAGACAGAAGAATCTCAGATAAACCAAGGCAGAAAGTACACAGTCTGATGTTTGGGTCCATCAACCCAACAGCGCCCCACCACTGGGAGGCACCCGATTGGGTGGTTTATGGTCCAATCAGCCACAGGCTGGGGAATCTCTCGGTAAATTCAGATTTACCTCTGCTCACAGGCACAATGTTCATACAGGCTAACATAGTGAAAGATGGCCAGCACATCTTTCTTTAAGGGTTACTGAAACTGTGCCACTCAGATTGGGACTTGAACTCAGTCTTTTAATTGAGATCACACACCTAGTCTCGGGACTTAATGAAATTCAGGTTCTTGATGTGTCCTCACAGAAAGAATTCAGTGAATGACAAAGTGATAGGTAAGAAGTGGATTTATTTAAAGAGAAATGCATACCACAGAGAGAGTGTGGGCCATCTCAGAAAGCTGAGAGCAGCCCCAGGGTATGGAGTTGTCAGTTTTTATAATGGTGGGTAATTTCATAGGCTAATAGTAGGAGGAGTACTCTAGCTACTTTGGGGAAGAGGTGGGGATTTCCAAAAGTTGAGCCACTGCCCACTCTTTGACCCTTTATGGTTGGCTTTGGAGTTGTGATGGCAACTGTGAGAATGCCATTCAACATGCTGATGGGCTTCCCAGGTGGCGCTAGTGGCAAAGAAACTTCCTGCCAAAGCAGAAGGCTTAAGAGACACTGGTTTGATACCTGGGTTGGGAAGAACCCCTAGAGAAGGGCACAGCCACCCACTCCAGTATTCTTGTCTGGAAAATCCCATGGACACAGGAGCCTGGTGGGCTGCAGTTCATGGGGTCACAAAGAGTTGGACATGACTGAAGTGACTTAGCAAGAACACACATGTTTATAATGAGATCCACTGATGATCAAGGTCTAGTGGAAGTCAACTCATGTGCCATCTTGGACCCAGTTGGTTCTAATCAGTCTTTGTCGTGTCCTATGGCTATGTCATTCTTTAAAAGTTGTGCCTTGCCCCCTTCCTTCCTGTTTCATTATGGCTTATTTATTGTCCTTCCCTTGGAGAAGGAAATGACAACCCACTCTAGTATTCTTGCCTGGAGAATTCCATGGACAGAGGAGCCTGGTGGGCTGCAGTCCATGGGGTCGCAAAGAGTCAGACACAACTGAGCGACTTTCACTAACTCACAGGATCTGGCTAGAAATTGTTACCCTATTTTTATTTAACTATTTGCAATGAAATTCACAAAATGCATCCAAAAAACTGAGTTCTTACTTGAGTTGACAGTAAAACTTGAGTTCTACCTAAGAGGAAGGAGAGAAACTATCAAACTATAGATAGAATCCTCCTTAATAGATTAGGGATGGTTAGAAACTGGAGCTATTTCAACAATGATATAGCCCCTCATATGTGACAAGCAACATGGTTAGACAGTCATGATAAAGAATTTATCAAAGATCAGTCTTTTTAGGAACTCATCTTTTAATAAGAAGCTCATGATCTAACTGGAAACAAAGGATAATAACAACAGAGTTTGTAGCATGTTGTAGCTCAAGCTTTGGGGATTTTAAAAAAGCCAGACGGAGTTCAGACTGAGGTCAGCCTGCAAATAGTCTGTGTCCTCCTGGGCTCCTTGTTGCCCCCTGATTTATCATTCTGACTCTCTGTGTGGTCCAGAGGAGCCACCTCCTGCTTAGGTAGCAATTGGAAGCATCATTACTTTCAAAGACAGCAAGTGGAGGGTGGAGAGAGATGTGGTCCCTAATTTCACTGTTAAAAAGATGCATTTCTGGGTCCCTATATGGAGAATCTAAAACCATCCCAATGAGCAATCATTACAAATGATGGCTGGATTTTCTAGTACTCTTCGTATCGCATTCCACTTCTGAGTAAGACTAATAGGATTCCTTAAGCTGGTTGTGAAATCTGAAACCTAGCATTGTTATTCTGGAAAAATACACTGCAATTTAAACCACTGGACTGCAGCAGGGCTTTTGAAACCAAGTGCATCCATTCCAGCGAGCAGAACTAAGACTGTTGATCTAAGAGAAAGCTCAACTCCACTGACTTCTCCTTCTTCACCTTGCAAGTATGCCTGCTATTTAGGAGAAACGGGAAGTTAACCCCGTGATGGGAATCATAAGTTATGTCAGCAAATTAATTGAATTCTTTACTGAAGACTTCTCGAATGCAAAATAATTCCTATACACAGAGGATATATTCCTGTTTTCATTTTCATTCTGCTGTAAAGGAAATTTTGAAGAGCGTGGCTGTGAAAATTAGGGATTTCCAGTCAATCTTTTCAATGTCTAACACTCCAAAAATAATGTTCTAAGGAATTTTCATTGATGAAAACAGCTAATGTGGAAATAAACTTCCACTGTCTAAGCTATAGTGTTTATAATATATTATGGCTCTCCCTCTAAGACCCTCAGAGCTCTCTTTGTGTTTGGGTTATGAACATAAGCAGCCAGCTGCTCCTAATCCCAAAATAACAGAGTTCAGGGAAAACAAGAAATTAACAGGGCAAGAAGGCACCGTGAAAGCCTTATCAGTCACTCTATTTATGTATTGTTTTTTGTTATTAAGTCACAGTTATTAAGTCATTTATTGCACCCTACTATTTGCCAGACATTGTAGTTTGTTACTCGGGATGTATTGGTGCACACAAAAAAAGATATGTTCCCTGCCAACAGTCCTAAAGAAGTAATAGCTAGGGAATTTCTTGGGGCTTCTGTGGTGGCTTAGATAGTAAAGCGTCTGCCCACAATGCGGGAGACCCAGGTTTGATCCCTGGGTTAGGAAGATCCCCTGGAGAAAGAAATGGCAACCCACTCCAGTACTCTTGCCTGAAAAATTCCATGGACAGAGGAGCCTGGTGGGCTACAGTCCATGGGGCTGCAAAGAGTAGGACATGACTGAGCAGACTTCACTTTCTTTCTTTCTTTCCCTGGTGGTCCAATGGTTAGGCTTCCACCCTTTCACCTCGGAGGCCCCGAGTTCAATCCCTGGTGGGGGGAATTAAGATCCCACAAGCTGTGAGGTGCAGCCAAACAAACAAACCTAACAGTTACATAATGCTTATAGTTTCAGGGTTGTCTTAAGCAAAAAACTGATTTAATCACACTTCTAAAGTAGGTACTGTTATGATCTCCAATTTAGAGATGAGGAAACTGAGGCACTAGAGTTTTAAATGGTTATCACATAATCTCACTAGTGAATATATCATTTCAAACCAATAAAGGTCTCTGATGGAAAGTTATACCAGTGACTCATTTCAAGCAGTGGATCCTGGGACCACAGATCATTTCTTGAACAGTTCTGTGGTGAAGGGCAGACCCAAAAGATGTATTATTAGGCAAGGGGCTTTACTCCTCAAAAAAAAGAGCAGTCAGTTCAAGATAGAGGTATTGTCTCTCTAGAATATCTCTCTAGATTTAGAATGTTGATGTTCCATTCTGTATCTTTTTCTGCCATTGCCTGGTGATGAAATATTGCTAAGTCTTACTCTTCCTGTTTTGGGGAAAGCGTCTCCTGCAAGATTGATGTCTGAATAAAGTTTCAGTCATTTTCAGATATTATTGTAAAAAAAAGTTCTCTGTAGGAAAATGAATGTCATATCATGAGAGATGCAAACTAATACACTGAGTTTTATCCTAGAGCAACGGTGGATGGGTGTGTCTACACCTGGGAACCCAGTGGCATGCATTGGTTTAAGTGGATCAAGAGCTTTGAGCTAAGGGGAAACAGTTTCTTTCCTCATTGGAGCGCTTTGGTACCTTTCTCTCATCAGCGCTGAGTTCACATCAACCAGGCTTACTGGACCGACTCAGATGCTATTAGTTTCAAGAGCAGATTCTACCTCTCCAAAGAAATGTACATAGCGTTAGGTAACAACTAGCATTGCTTTCCTTTGTTTTTATGATTTCTTTTCTTTTTTTTTTTTTTTTGCAGTTTATTTTATTTTATTTTTTAACTTTACAATATTGTATTGGTTTTGCCATACATCAAAATGAATCCACCACAGGTATACATGTGTTCCCCATCCTGAACCCTCCTCCCTCCTCCTTCCCCACACCATCCTTCTGGGTCATCCCAGTGCACCAGCCCCAAGCATCCAGTATCGTGCATCAAACCTGGACTGGCGACTCGTTTCATATATGATATTATACATGTTTCATTGCCATTCTCCCAAATCATCCCACCTTCTCCCTCTCCCACAGAGTCCAAAAGACTGTTCTATACATCAGTGTCTCTTTTGCTGTCTCGTATACAGGGTTATTGTTACCATCTTTCTAAATTCCATATATATGCGTTAGTATACTGTATCGGTGTTTTTCTTTCTGGCTTACTTCACTCTGTATAATAGGCTCCAGTTTCATCCACCTCATTAGAACTGATTCAAATGTATTCTTTTTAATGGCTGAGTAATACTCCATTGTGTATATGTACCACAGCTTTCTTATCCATTCATCTGCTGATGGACATCTAGGTTGCTTCCATGTCCTGGCTATTATAAACAGTGCTGCGATGAACATTGGGGTACAAGTGTCTCTTTGCATTCCGGTTTCCTCAGTGTGTATGCCCAACAGTGGGATTGCTGGATCATAAGGCAGTTCTATTTCCAGTTTTTTAAGGAATCTCCACACTGTTCTCCATAGTGGCTGTACTAGTTTGCATTCCCACCAACAGTGGAAGAGGGTTCCCTTTTCTCCACACCCTCTCCAGCATTTATTGCTTGTAGACTTTTGGATCACAGCCATTCTGACTGGCGTGAAATGATACCTCATAGTGGTTTTGACTTGCATTTCTTTGATAATGAGTGATGTTGAGCATCTTTTCATATGTTTGTTAGCCATCTGAAATATACCATGTTCATGGATTGGAAGAATCAATATAGTGAAAATGAGTATACTACCCAAAGCAATTTATAGATTCAATGCAATCCCTATCAAGCTACCAACAGTATTCTTCACAGAGCTAGAACAAATAATTTCACAATTTGTATGGAAATACAAAAAACCTCAAATAGCCAAAGCAATCTTGAGAAAGAAAAATGGAACTGGAGGAATCAACCTGCCTGACTTCAGGCTCTACTACAAAGCCACAGTCATCAAGACAGTATGGTACTGGCACAAAGACAGAAATATAGATCAATGGAACCAAATAGAAAGCCCAGAGATAAATTCATGCACCTATGGACACCTTATCTTTGACAAAGGAGGCAAGAATATACAATGGATTAAAGACAATCTCTTTAACAAGTGGTGCTGGGAAAACTGGTCAACCACTTGTAAAAGAATGAAACTAGAACACTTTCTAACACCATACACAAAAATAAACTCAAAATGGATTAAAGATCTAAACATAAGACCAGAAACTATAAAACTCCTAGAGGAGAACATAGGCAAAACACTCTCCGACATACATCACAGCAGGATCTTCTATGACCCACCTCCCAGAATATTGGAAATAAAAGCAAAAATAAACAAATGGGACCTAATTAAACTTAAAAGCTTCTGCACAACAAAGGAAACTATAAGCAAGGTGAAAAGACAGCCTTCAGAATGAGAGAAAATAAAAGCAAATGAAGCAACTGACAAACAACTAATCTCAAAAATATACAAGCAACTCCTACAGCTCAATTCCAGAAAAATAAATGACCCAATCAAAAAATGGGCCAAAGAACTAAATAGACATTTCTCCAAAGAAGACATACAGATGGCTAACAAATACATGAAAAGATGCTCAACATCAGTCATTATCAAAGAAATGTTTTTATGATTTCAAAAGCCATTCCTTTCTCCAGGAAATCTTCCCAACCCAGGGATCGAACATGGTTCTCCTGCACTGCAGGCAGATTCTTTACCATCTGAGCCACCAGGGAAGCCTGCTCAAAACAGAAAAAATGGCTAATTAAATTTAGGACACAGTCATTTGGAAATTTATGTATTCACTAAAATGATAATAAGAAATTACATAGAAATGTTATCATTAAAATAATAGTATAAAGACTATATAGAAATACAATTTGTGACTTGAATTTATTGGGAAATAATAGACTTTAAAGCTGCAAGAATTACATTTATAACTAAATGAAAACCAAAGCACCAAAGACTAGAAAGTCGCAGAAAATAAAAAGAGGTCAAGATTGTATCAGAGTGAATAAATTATGACACTTCCTGTATCTTTCTACGGAGAAGGCAATGGCACCCCACTCCAGTACTCTTGCCTGGAAAATCCCATGGATGGAGGGGCCTGGTAGGCTGCAGTCCATGGGGTCACGAAGAGTCAGACACGACTGAGCGACTTTACTTTCACTTTTCACTTTCATGCATTGGAGAAGGAAATGGCAACCTACTCCAGTGTTCTTGCCTGGAGAATCCCAGGGACAGGGGAGCCTGGTGGGCTGCCGTCTATGGGGTTGCACAGAGTCGGACACGACTGAAGCGGCTTAGCAGCTGCAGCAGCATATCTTTCTAATTTTCTGTAATGGGTTTTGTTTTTTAAATTGAAAGGAAGAAAATGAAGTGTTTTATATGCTATTTCAAGATGTCAACAGCCTTGATTTACTGCTAACTGCTCTTGTCAAAGCTCAGAAATGGGAGTCATACCATGGCTAGAGGTATAAATCCACAGAGTACTATGCCCTCCTCCATCAAGATAGAAATCCTCAAAATAGAAAGCAAAATCTATGTGCATAGCTCCAGAGCACAGAAAAAAATCACATCATAACTTTACTCAAGACATTCACAACCATTTCTCCAATGACTGGAACATTCCATTCCAGTCAGGAATGAAATAATGCATATTGGTCTCCAACCTTAAATACATGTATGCTCTCTTGTTAAAAAGATCTTGGAAATTCCCTGGTGGTCCAGTGGTTAGGATTCTTTGCACCCATGACAGAGGACCTGATTAAGATCCTTGGTCAGGAAAATAAGATACTGCAAGCCTTGTAGTGCATCCAAGAGAAAATAAAAGATCTTATTTACATGTCTCTGTCCTCCCAGGCAGATCCTCTTTGCCAAGCCTGTGATTCAGGGCTATCTATACTAGAGTGTGGATTCAGACTCTAACCCACTGACGCGTTCCCCTCCAGTACCTCACCTGCTTGGAATGACTCTGAAGGAACCAGCAATTCTGAGTCTCTGTCACACCCATATTTATTCACTTGATAGAGATAGTTAACGCCATTACAGTGGTTCTCAAAGTGTGGTCCCCACCCAACCAACAGCACCAGCGTCACATGGAATCTTTTTCAGTTCAGTGTCTGACTCTTTGTGACCCCACGGACTGCAGCACGCCAGGCCTCCCTGTCCATCACCAACTCCCTGAGTTCACTCAAACTTATGTCCATTGAGTCAGTGATGCCATCCAACTATCTCATCCTCTGTCATCCCCTTCTCTTCCCACCTTCAATCTTTCCCAGCATCAGGGTCTTTTCAAATGAGTCAGTTCTTTGCATCAGGTGGCCAAAGTACTGGAGTTTCAGCTTTAGCATCAGTCCTTCCAATGAACACCCAGGACTGATCTCCTTTAGGATGGACTGTTTGGATCTGCTTGCAGTCCAAGGAACTCTCAAGAGTCTTCTCCAACACCACAGTTCAAAAACATCTTCTTAGAAACGCACGTTTTTCAGGCCCTACCCCAGATCCCAACCCACTCCAGTATTCTTGCCTGAAAAATCCCCTGGACAGAGGAGCCTGGTGGGGCTATAGTCCACTGGGTCACAAAGAGTCCAAAATGACTGAAGTGACTAGACACAGCTCAGCAACCCAGATGTACTGAATCAGAACCGCTGGGTGAAGCCCAGTAATCTGTTCAAACAAAACCTCCAGGTGATTCTGACATTCACGTTCATGACTGAGAACCACTTTCCTGTTTCATAAGCCTGATCATAATGTATTTCTACTTAGATACCAACACAGCAGCAACAATACATTACTCAATTTTCAAATTTACCACTGTAATCACAGATTGCCCTAACATCTTATTTTTGAAATAATTAAAGAGGTATAGAAGAATTCCAAAAAATAATACAAAGATGTTTTTATGCCATCCATCTAGCTCACCTTGGTGCTAACATCTCACAGAATGATGGGACATAAATCAAAACAAGGAAATTAACTTTGGCCCATGACTCTTAAGTACATTGGACTTCACCAGTTTCTTCCCCAGTGGTCCTTTACTGTTCCAGGATCCAGTCCTGGATTCCACGTTGCATTTAATTGTGATGTCTGCTCGGCCTCTTTGTATCTCTTCCCTGGTCTTTCCTCACTTTTCATGACCTTGACATTTTTTGACAAATACTAGTCAGTTAGTTGCAGAGTACCCCTGAATTTGAGTTTGTCTGATATTTTTAATAAGATTGAAAATTATGCATTTTGGGGAAGTGAAACACAGTGGTGATGTACCTTCTTAATGCATTATACCAGCTGGTATAGAATGTTGATAATATACCTTATTGCAGGTGATCCACTTGGTTAAGGTAGTATCAGCAAGGTCTCTCTGCCATAAAATTACTATGTTTCCCTTTATCATTAATCGGTATTTGGAGGAGAGCATTTTGAGACCTGGTAGCTCAGTGAGTAAAGAATTTGCCTGCAGTGCAGGAGATCCAGGGTTCAATTCCTGGGTTGGGAAGATCCCCTGGAGAAGGAGATGGCAACACAGTCCAATATTCTTTCCTGGAAAATCCCATGGACAGAGAAGCCTTGTGGGCCACAGTCCACGGGGTTGTAAAAGTTAGACATGACTTAGCGACTAAACCACCACCACCACTTCAAGACCACACAAACATCCAGTTTCTCTTTAAACTTCCATATACTGACTGTAGCATTCATTGGACAATTACATATTACAATCACCATAGTTCAGGTGGCTCTGGCTGAGATTGGCTGTGCAGGGCACGCAGACCTGGTCTGTGACATCAACATTTGAGGCACAGTTGTTTGGGACAGAGAGAGACGACCTGAGGAAACAGAGCCACAGAACACAGCCTTCCATGCCCGTCCCACGGCTATGTCTGATTCCCTACAGAACATTCTTGAAGGGGACGATTTTCAGCTGAGATTTTCAGAGACATGCACCGGAAGCTGTGCTGCACTGGGGGTTGGATGATAAAATGGAGTCCTGCAGTGAGAAGAGAGGCACCCTCATTTCTGCATGGAACACAAAAGAGAGGGCGGCAACGGACAAGAAACCACAAGGATCTTTCTAGCAGGAGAATCATGTTCTTTCCAAGAGCAGGGGTGAACAATAGCCCTTGGGGAAATCACCTTCAGTGATGTTGCCAGAGCCAAAGAAAGGAGTGGTCTTTTACAGACGAGGTAGATGATTTCAGCTTCCCTGGTGGCTCAGACAGTAAAGAGTCTGTCTGCAATGCAGGAGACCCAGGTTCAATCCCTGGGTTGGGAAGATCTCCTAAGAAAGGGAATGGCTACCCACTCCGGGATTCTTGCCTGGAGAATTCCACCGACAGAGGAACCTGGCTGGCTATAGACCATAGGGTTGCAAACAGTCAGACACAACTGAGCAATTAACACTTTCACTTCTCAGTGAGAAGCCAAGGGGGTGAAGAAGCCTAAAAATTGGTGTGAATAATGGGACACTATTCCATTTGTACCCAAAGACTATGGTGGTAGCAGAGAGGAAGGGTCTGGGTATATGACTATGTAATCATATGTTCAATTCATCACATGACTAACCCAAACTCTATTTTGAGAAAAGGCGATTATATTATCAGCTTCCCAGCTGGCGCAGTGGTAAAGAATCCTCCTGCCAATGCAGAGATGTCAGAGACTGGAGTTCCATCCCTCGGTTGGGAAGATCCCCTGGAATAGGAAATGGCAACCTGCTCCAGTATTCTTGCCTGGAATATCCAATGGACCCAGGAGCTTTCTGGGCTACAGTCCATGGAGTCACAAAGAGTCAGACATGACTGAGCACACAAATTATATTATCATGGGCCAGATTGGTCTTCTCAGTTACAGAGAATTACCAAAACACAGTCTAGTAGTTGGGTGAATTTTACCTTATTGTTGAGTTGGAGATATAAGTTCTGTTCCCATCCCCTCCACATCCCAAGGAGCTTTTCAAAATGAATTTTTTGGTTTTTATTTCTCTCTTCTCACCACTGACAGCTATTGTACTGATACCCACTTTCTAGTTCTTCACTGTAGCTCAGTTCTGTGGCACCGGCTAACATTTATTGCTTCTTAACCTTTCCTAATGCTTTTCTCTTCAAATGACTCTAGAATGATCTCAGGAGTTGAGACCACATTATCCAACCAGGCCATGAGGGAATATCCAGTATCAATTAGACATTTTTGGATCTAGTAGGAATTGATCTTACAAGATAAAGAAATTAGAAAAAAAGGTGCAAAACATTTAAATACATTAAGAACCAAAGAAATACAAAATTAAGTAAAGTACTCTCTTGGGTCGGTGTTGATGTCTTTTATTAGCAGATGGAAGAAAAAAGCAGTGATTAGGCAAACTCAGGCGTGATGGTTCACTTCCTGTGTCAGCTCGACTGCATCAGGGATGCCCGGAAAATTGGCTAAGCATTGTTTCTGGGTACGTCTTAGAGGGTGTTTCCAGGTTACTGAAACATTTGAATCAGTAAAATAAATTGTCCTCCTCCTTGTGGGTGGGCATTTTCCAAACCATTAGGACCTGAATAGACAAAAGATAGTAGAAAGGAGCTTTCACTCCTTTTTGGCCTGAGTGCTTGAGCTCAGACTTCGATCTTCTCTGCCTCAGACTGAGGCTTGTACCATTGGTACTACTGGTACTCAGGCCATGGGATGTGAATTGAATTATAGCACCAATTTTTCTGGTTCTCCAATTTGCATATGGCAAATCATGAGACCTACCCTCTGTAATCGTATGAGACAGTTCCTCATAATATAATATACATATATATGCATACACACCTATATTATAGATATAGATATGCCCTTCAAGTCTATTAGTAGAGTTACAAGAATTTAAGTATCTTGAAACACTTATTTGTCTGATAATTGAAGTGTTTTAAAAGATAATCAAATATGTAAGTTTAAATTGCTAACAGGAGTTTAAGCTTGTAAATGAAACCAAAGATCAAACCCCCTTATCAATTTTTCTGGCTTCTGTAACAAATGACCACAAATTACATGGCTTAAAACAACAGAAATTTATTGTTTCCCACAGCTGGGGTCTAGAGGCCCAAGATACAGGTATCAGCAGGATCACATTCCTTCTGAAGTTTCTAGGAAAAATCCTGCCTCTTTCAGCTTCTGGTGGCTCCAGCTTTTCCCCTGGCTTGTGGCAGTATCCCTCCGTCCTCTGTCTCTGTCTTCGTATGAACCTCTTCTCTGTGTATTCTCTGTCTCTAATAAGGACACTCTCATATTTAGGACCTGCCCTAATTCAGTATGGGTGTCCCAGGTGGCACAGTGGTAGAGTTCATTTGCCAATGCAGGAGATGCAGGAAATGTGGGTTTGATCCCTAGGTGAGGAAGATCCCCTGGAGAAGGAAATGGCAACCCCTTCCAGTACTCTTGCCTGGAGAATCCCGGGGACAGGGGAGCCTGGTGGCCTACGGTCCATGGGGTTGCAAACAGTCAGACACGACTAAGCACGCACATATTATGACCTCATCTTGATCCTTACCTAAATTTCAACTGCAAAGATCCTGTTGCCCCAAAAACGTCACATTCTGAGATTCCTAGTGGACATGAATTTGGAGGGGACAGTTTTATCCACTACACCTTTTAAGAGTGATTATTAAAATTTGCTAGACTAATAAGTAGAACAGTAGGATTTGTAATCTTCAGATCATTAAGAACAAGGGCTTTGAAAATATTCTTTAACAAACTGATTGCTAATTTGAAAACCAGTTTCACCCCTGAGTAATCTATTCTGTACTCAGTTCTCTCCCAAGGTCACCCAGCAACTCACAGTCACACAAAAGAATTCTTTTATTAAAAAGGCTCTGGCAAGGTGGCTTTCCTCATTCTCATTCTGCTCTAATATTTCTCTTTGAAGACAGCAGCATTTCTTCCTGTCATTCACTTAAACTGACTAAGAAGTCCAGGGCAAATTGAACACCTGTCATGATAAAGCAGTTTAAGCATAGGAAAGTGAAAGTGAGAGTCGCTCAGCCTGACTCTACCTCCCTATGGACCCTTGGAATTCTCCAGGCCAGAATACTGGAGTGGGTAGCCTTTCCCTTCTCCAGGGATCTTCCCAACCCAGGGATCGAACCCAGGTCTCCCACACTGAGGGCAGATTCTTAACCAGCTGAGACACAAGGGAAGCCCAAGAATACTAGAGTGGGTAGCCTACCCCTTCTCCAGCGGATCTTCCCAACCCAGGAACTGAACCAGAGTCTCCTGCATTGCAGGTGTATTCTTTACCAACTGAAGTTTTTAGAGTCTTCAGGAAAAATAGCAAAAACTGACAAATTATGTTTTTGCTATGGTCTACTTTTCTTAAAAAAAATATTTTTTCCCATGAAGCATGTGGGAACTAAGTTCCCCAACCAGGGATCCAACCTGAGCCCCCTGCATTGGAAGGAGGAAATAGTATTTTTGCCAGGAAAATTCCACAGGCAGAGGAGCCTGGTGGGCTACAGTCAGAGTGACTTTCACTTTCAGAGTCTTCAGAAAGTAGAATTATAAGACCAAAGTGATTTTCAGATTAGAAACATTTTAGCTAACTCCAGCAAATCTTCCAAAAGTCAACTGCTCCTGAGTAGAAATGAACTCCTTACAGATTTTTTGGATAATGGCTTTTACTCCACCACCAGCTGCTGAGGGCTCAAGGCGGGGACTGCAGGTCTAAGGCCTGCCCACTGAGAACATTCGGGACCTTAATTACTCCCTAGGGACAACCTACAGCAAGCGCCTAGAAGACATGGTGGTGAAACGTCTGTCTCCAGGGGCTGGTCTGCAACAAGGCCAGGTAGGTAATGAGGAAGCTTCTATCAGAGAGATTAGACACCACACAGAAGCTCCCATCAACTCAGCTTTACAAATGGTAAGAGAAGCAGAGGCTCCAGTGGCAACAGTTCCTGGAGGTTGATTTCCCCAAGGAAATCTACAGAAAGCAGTATTTGATCTTAAGAAGTAGGCTTCTCCTTTAACATTCACCACATACGCTTTTTAAATGTATGTCCTTTTCAGACAATTATGGCACTTCTCTAGTGATATCCTCATCTGTAAGGAGATTGAATAACAAATTCTTTGATTTACAGGTTTAGTTCCAAACTCTCGCTTTAGAAACACTACTGTTATTTGCTAAACAGTCCACAAACCAAATAATGAGCACTCGAGACTGGTACCCTCCTCCAAAGAGCTGAAATCACTTTATATTAGTTGCCAAAATAGAGCTCAGATGGGGGGTGGGGGGGTGGATAAAATATAGAAAGCATAAATTTTGAACAGTCTTAGTTCATCAAGAGCTTAAAATCAAGGAGAAAATACTGATGGGCCATTACAATTTCGCAAAGATTGAACAGGCATTTCCTGAAAGAAAAGAGCCAGACATCCTGGAATGCAAAACCAAATGGGCCCTAGGAAGCATCACTACAAACAAAGCTAGTGGAGGTGATGGAATTCCAGTTGAGCTATTTCAAATCCTGAAAGATGATGCTGTGAAAGTGATGCACTCAATATGCCAACAAATTTGGAAAACTCAGCAGTGGGCACAGGACTGGAAAAGGTCAGTTTTCATTCCAACACCAAAGACAGGCCATGCCAAAGAATGTTCCAACTACCACACAATTGCACTCATCTCACACGCTAGCAAAATAATGCTCAAAATTCTCCAAGACAGGCTTCAACAGTGCGTGAACCAAGAACTTTCAGATGTTCAAGCTGGATTTAGAAAAGGCAGAGGAACCAGAGATCAAATTGCCAACATCCACTGGATCATCGAAAAAGCAAGAGAGCTCCAGAAAAACATCCACTTCTGCTTTATTGACTATGCCAAAGCATTTGACTGTGTGGATCACAACAAATTGTGGAAAATTCTTCAAGAGATGGGAATACCAAACCACTGTACCTGCCTCCTGAGAAATCTGTATGCAGGTCAGGAAGCAACAGTTAGAACTGGACATGGAACAACAGACTGGTTCCAAATTGGGAAAGGAGTACCTCAAGGCTATATATTGTTACCCTGCCTATTTAACTTATATGCAGAGTACATCATAAGAAATGTCAGACTGGATGAAGCACAAGCTGGAATCAAGACTGCTGGGAGAAATATCAATAATCTCAGATATGCAGATGACACCACCCTTATGGCAGAAAGTGAAGAAGAACTAAAGGGCCTCTTGATGAAAGTGAAAGAGGAGAGTGAAAAAGCTGGCTTAAAACTCAGAATTCAGAAAACTAAGATCATGACATCCAGTCCCATCACTTCATGGCAAATAGATGGGGAAACAAGGGAAAGGTAAGAGACTTTGTTTTCTTGGGCTCCAAAATCACCACACATGATGACTGCAGTCATGAAATTAAAAGACGCTTGCTCCTTGGAAGAAAAGTTATGAACAACCTAGACAGCATATTAAAAAGCAGAGACATTACTTTGCTGACAAAGGTCCATATAGTCAAAGCTATGGTTTTTCCAGTAGTCATGTATGGATGTGAGAGTTGGACCATAGAGAAAGCTGAGCACCAAAGTATTGACGCTTTTGAACTGTGGTGTTGGAGAAAACTCTTGAGAGTTCCTTGGACTGCAAGGAGATCAAATCAGTCAATCCTAAAGGAAATCAGTCCTGAATAAAATATTCATTGGAAAGACTGATGCTGAAGCTCCAATCCTTTGGCCACCTGATGCAAGGAACTGACTCATTGGAAAAGACCCTGATGATGGGAAAAATTGAAGGCAGGAGAAGAAGGGGACGACCGACGATGAGCTGGTTGGATGGTATCACCGACTCAATGGACGTGAGTTTGAGCAAGCTCCTGGAGTTGGTGATGGACAGGGAATACTGGGGTGCTGCAGTCTATGGGGTCGCAGAGTTGGACACAACTGAGCAACTGAACTGAACTGAGAAGAATATGATGAAAAACACGTGATATATATCCAACGTTACTAATTGTCAAAGACATCCACAACAGAAATCATTTCAACTATCACCGGTCACAGATTTAAGGTATGAATGTAGTACTTATTGAACACTATTATATAGATTTGCATCTGCCAATCGCTTAATTATTGCAATAGTTAAATATTAGTAGTACTATTATTATCCTCATTTTACAGCTGAAGAAACTGAGACACAGAAATCTAAGTAATTTAAGCAAAGTCATGTGGCAAGGGACTGACTTAGCCAGACTCCATGCCCAGTAGTCGGCTCTCTGCCCATGTTCTTACCACCAAGCTTTACTGTCTCTCTGAATACTCACAATGGACTAAATGTTTGTGTCCCTTAAAATTAATATGTTGAAATCCTAACCCCCAATATCATGATATGAGGGGATGGGATATTTGAGAGCCTTCACAAATGAGAATAGTGTTCTTATAAAAGGGATCCTAGACACACAGATGGCCAAGAGGTATCTGAAAAGATGCTCAACGCCACTAGTTATCAGAGAAACACAGATCAAAACTACAATGAGATATCACCCTGCACTGGTCAGAATGGCCACTGTCAAAAAAAATCTACAAACGGTAATGCTGGAGAGGGTAAAGGGTAAAGGGAGTCCTCTTGTATGCTGCTGGGAATGTAAACTGATGGAGTCATTATGGAGAACAGTACAGAGGTTCCTTAAAAAAGCTAAAAATAGATCCACCACATGGGCATATACTCTGACAAAAATCATAATTCCAAAAGACACATGCACCCCAATGTTCTTTGCTGTGCTATTTACAATAGTCAGGACGTGGACGCAACAAAATGTCCATCGACAGAGGAATGGATAAAGAAGATGTGGTACATATATACAATGGAATATTACTCAGCCATAAAAGGAGAAAATATTTGATCATTTGTAGAGATGTGGATGGACCCAGGTAAAATATTATATAGTAACATGTATATATGGAATTGAGAAAAGTGGTATGGATGAATCTATCTGCAGGGCAGGTATAGAGATGCAGATGTAGATAACCAAGAGGTGCACCAGTGGGTGGGTGGGATGAACTGGGAGACTGGGACTGATGCATGTACACCACCACGTGTAAAACAGCCAGCTGGTGAGAACCTGCTGCACAGCACAGGGAGCTCAGCTCGGTGCTCTGTGCTGGCCTGGGTGGGGTGGAGGCCAGGAGGAGGCCCACGAAGGAGGGGTTACATTATATATATACCTGATTCACTTCATTATACATCAGAAATTAACACAACATTGTAAAGCAACTATACCCCAATTAAAAAAAAGAGTGGGACCTCAGAAAGTTCTCCTGCCTTCTTTCTTGACATATGAGGACACAGTGAGAAGTCAGGCAGTCTGCAGTCTGAAAAAGGGTTCTTACCAGAATCTGATCATGTTAGCATCCTGACCTTGGATTTCCAGCCTCTAGGTCTGTGAGACATAAGTTTCTGTTGTTTATAAGCTACCCAGTCTATGATGTTCTGTTATAGCAGCTTGAACAGACTAATATAGTGCTTCTGGGAACTGTGAGATGCCCTCTCACATATAGTTGGTGGACAGGCAAACTGGTATAATTGTGATAAAAGGTACAATTGATAAAGGAAGCGGTGGCTTTGTGTAAAAGTTCTGAAATATATACGGAATAAGATGTTTTTTTTAAAGGGATGAAAGCCTTGATGACAATGAGCAGCATAACTGTAGAATGGATCCCACTGGCAAATACAGCACCAGGAGTGAACACAGAGAAAGGGGTCTCCACCAGGTCTAGGTTCCTGGCAAAACTGTAATCACAGGAGCACAAAAAAGTGAAGAATTGAGGGACTTCCCTGGGGGGTCCAGTGATTAAGAGTCCATGCTCCCAATACAGGGGTCACAGGTTCAATCCTTAGTCAGGAAACTAAGATCTTGAGTGCTGCACGGCACAGCAAAATAACATTTTTTTTTAAAAGTAGAGGATTGAAGACATGTAACTGAGGGAGTCCCGTTGGCCTCAAGATGGCCTCATCTTCTCAGTATCAGCGGAAGCAAAGTCACGGGCAGGAAGCTTTGAGAACTGAAGAGAGAGGATGCCTGACACAATCAACATGTGACTGTGGTAGAGAATTGGAAGAGGGGAACTGAAGTTTTTCTGAGATTCAGAAAGATGAACTTTAAGCATGACAATGGGAATTTTCAATGGACTTGGGTTTGGTGAAGTGTTCTGTCAGCTTCTGCATCACTCTGGACTCAGAAACAGAAGACAGAGGCAGGAATCCAAGGTTTGGAGTGGATAAGAAGTCAAGGGAAAAGGATACGAGGATTGCTGGGACCATGGGCTCTGTGCTGGGCTATTACAACATGATTAGGGCAAACAAATAGTGCCCAGGAAAGCAGTACACAAACCCTGAAGTTTCACATTTGTGAATTGCTTCCACAGGGGGTCTTCAAGCACCTTGCTGAAAAAGTCACAGAACAAATCAATGTTCTTACAGAAGGCCAAGCATTTAGGAGAAAATGGAAGAAATTTGCTTGCTGTCTCTTAGTGCCTTTATCAGAATCTGGGAAACTGACTTTCACTTACTTGATAGAGAAAGAACATTGCTCGCTTCCTCCAAGGCTAATTGCAAATATGGCCACCAACACAATGAAGATACGGGACATTTCATAGAGAACAGACGTGATTGCCAGTGGGAGCAGGGGAAGAGGTGGGTTGGGAATTTGGGGTTAGCAGATGCTATATTATATGTAGAATGGATAAGCAACAAGGTCCTACTCTATAGCACAGGGAGCTATATTCAGTATCCTATAATAAACCATAATGGAAATGAATATGGAAAATAATATATATATGTATAACTGAATCACTTTGCTGAAGAGTTCAGTTCAGTTCAGTCGCTCAGTTGTGTCTGATTCTTTGCAACCCCATGAATCGCAGCACACCAGGCCTCCCTGTCCATCACCAACTCCCAGAGTCCATCCAAACCCATGTCCGTTGAGTCGGTGATGCCATCCAGCCATCTCATCCTCTGTCATCCCCTTCTCCTCCTGCCCTCAATCTTTCCCAGCATCAGGGTCTTTTCAAATGAGTCAACTCTTCGCATCAGGTGGGCAAAGTATTGGAGTTGCTGAACAGTAGAAATTAACATAACATTGTAAATCAACAATACTTCAATAAAACAAATTTTTTAAAAAGATATTGGACATTTCCATCACCCTAAGCAGTTTCCTCATGCCCCTTTGCAATCAATTTCCTGTCCCTTCCCTTATCTGCTTTCCACTATTAAAGATAAGTTTTGTCTGTTGTAGAAATTCATACAAATGATTTATATAGTAAGTACTCTCTAGTTCTGTCTCTTTGGCTCAGTTTAATGTTTCAAAAATTTATCCATATTACGTGCATAAAGAATTAAGTTCATTTTATTGCTAATAAGTATTTCATTGTGAATTTCACAATTTGTTGATCCATTTATTTGTTGACAGATCAGTTCAGTTCAGCTCAGTTGCTCACTCGTGTCCGACTCTTTGTGACCCCATGGACTGCAGCACACCAGGCATCCCTGTCCATCACCAACTCCCGGAGTCTACTCAAACTCATGTCCATCCCGTTGGTGATGCTATCCAATCATCTCCTCCTCTGTCATCCCCTTCTTCTTCCACCTTAAATCTTTCCCAGCACCAGGGTCTTTTCAAATGAGACAGTTCTTCTCATCAGTTGGCCAAAGTACTGGAATTTCAGCTTCAGCATCAGTCCTTCCAATGAATTTTCAGAACTGATTTTCTTTAGGATGGACTGGTTGGATCTCCTTGCAGTCCAAGGGACTCTCAAGAGTCTTCTCCAACACTGCAAATCAAAAGCATCAATTCTTTGGTGATCAGCTTTTTTTTTTTTATAATCCAACTATCACATCCATACATGACTACCGGGAAAACCATAGCTTTGACTAGATGGATCTTTGTTGGCAAAGTAATGTCTTTACTTTATAATAAGCTACCTATGTTGGTCATAGCTTTTCTTCCAAGGAGCAAAAATCTTTTAATATCATGGCTGCAGTCACCATCTGCAGTAATTTTGGAGCCTAAGAAAATAAAATTTGTCACTGTTTTCATTGTTTCCCCATCTATTTGCCATGAAGTGTTGGGACCGAAAGTTATGACCAACCTAGATAACATATTGAAAAGCAGAGACATTACTTTGCCAACAAAGGTCTGTCTAGTCAAGGCTATGGTTTTTCCAGTGTCATGGATGGATATGAGAGTTGGACTGTGAAGAAAGCTGAGTGCCAAAGAATTGATGCTTTGAACTGTGGTGTTGGAGAAGACTCTTGAGAGTCCCTTGGACTGCAAGGAGATCCAATCAGTTCATTCTAAAGAAGATTAGCCCTGGGTGTTCTTTGGAAGGAATGATGCTAAAGCTGAAACTCCAGTACTTTGGCCACCTCATGCGAAGAGTTGACTCATTGGAAAAGACTGATGCTGGGAGGGATTGGGGGCAGGAGGAGAAGGGGATGACAGAGGATGAGATGGCTGGATGGCATCACTGACTCGATGGACGTGAGTCTGGGTGGACTCTGGGAGTTGGTGATGGACAGGGAGGCCTGGCGTGCTGCGATTCATGGGGTTGCAAAGAGTCAGACACAACTGAGTGACTGGACTGAACTGATGGGACTGAATGTCATGAGATTAGTTTTCTGAATGTTGAGTTTTAAGACAAATTTTTCACTCTCTTTTTTCACTTTCATCAAGAGGCTCTTTAGTTCTTCATTGCCTTCTGCCATAAGGTTGGTGTCATCTGCACATCTGAGGTTATTGATATTTCTCCTGGCAATCTTGATTCCAGCTTCTGCTTCCTCCAGCCCAGCGTTTCTCATGATGTACTCTGCATATAAGTTAAATAAGCATGGTGACAATATACAGCCTTGACATACTCCTTTCCCAATTTGTAACCAGTCTATTGTTCCATGTCCAGTTCTAACTGTTGCTTCCTGACCTGCATACAGATTTCTCAGGAGGCAGGTAAGGTATCTGGTATTCTCATCTTTTGAAGAATTTTCCACAGTTTTTGTGATCCACACAGTCAAAGACTTTGGCATAATCAATAAAGCAACAGGAGAAGTTTTTCTGGAACTCTATTGTTTTTCCTATGATCCTTGGACGTTGGCAATTTGATCTCTGGTTCCTCTGCCTTTTCTAAATCCAGCTTGAACATCTGGAGTTCAAGGTTCATGTACTGTTGAAGCCTGGCTTGGAGAATTTTGAGCATTACTTTGCTAGTGTGTGAGATGAGTGAAATTGTGTGGTAGTTTGAACATTGTTTGGCATTACCTTTCTTTGGGATTGGAATGAAAACTGACCTTTTTCAGTCCTGTAGCCACTGCTGAGTTTTCCAAATTTGTTGGCATATTGATTGCAGCACTTTCACAGCATCATCTTTTAGGATTTGAGATAGCTCAACTGGAATTCTATCACCTCCACTAGCTTTGTTCATAGTGATGCTTCCTATGGCCCACTTGACTTTGCATTCCAGGATGTCTGGCTCTAGGTGAGTGATCACACCATCGTGGTTATCTGGGTCATGAAGATCTTTTTTGTACAGTTCTTCTGTGTATTCTTGCCACCTATTCTTAATATCTTTTCCTTCTGTTGGGTCCATATCATTTTTGTCCTTTATTGTGGCCATTTTTGTATAAAATGTCTCTTGGTATCTCTAATTTTCTTGAAGAGATCTCTAGTCTTTCCCATTCTATTGCTTTCCTCTATTTCTCTGCAGTGATTGCTGAGGAAGGCTTTCTTATCTCTCCTTGCTATTCTTTGGAACTCTGCATTCAGATGGGTATTTCTTTCTTTTTCTCCTTTGCCTTTAGCTTCTCTTCTTTTCTCAAATATTTGTAAGGCCTCCTCAGACAACCATTTTGCCTTTTTGCATTTCTTTTTCTTGGGCATGGTCTTGATCCCTGCCTCCTGTACAATGTCACGAACCTCTGTCCATAGCTTTCAGGCACTCTATCAGATCTAATCCCTTGAATCGATTTGACACTTCTACTCTATAATCGTAAGGGAATTGATTTAGGTCATACCTGAATGGTCTAGTGGTTTTCCCCACTTTCTTCACTTTCAGTCTGAATTTGGCAATAAGGAGGTCATGATCTGAGCCACAGTCAGCTCCTGGTCTTGTTTTTGCTGGCTGTATAAGAGCTCTCCATCTTTGGCTGCAAAGATACCTGGGCCTTTTTCAGTTTGACGCTATCAGTGAAGCTGCTATATATGTCCTTTTAAGGACATGTTTTCATTTCTCTTGGGTAAAATGTGGCAGTGGAATTGGCAGTTTGTCTTATGTAAAGCATATGTCTCCCTTAATACGAATGCGCCAAACTGTTTTCAAAGTCCTTGTGCATGCTCATCCTCGTGCTCAGCTATGCAGTCATGACCGACTCTTTGTGACTGCATGGACTATAGTCCACCAGGCCCCTCTGTCCATGGAATTTTCCAGGCAAGGATACTGGAGTGGGTTGCTATGCAGGAGGCTTCAGGGGATCTTCCTGACCCAGGGATCAAACCTGTGTCTCTTGTGTCTCCTGCATTGGCATTCTTTACCTCTGAGCCATCAAGAAAGCCCCCATACTACACTTGATCTTAGTCAAAAGGCTGAGAAATGATTTTTAAAGCAATTTTTGTGTCCTAGTAAATCTTTTTCTCCACTTCTAGATCATTTTAGAAGTTCTATTTTCTTTTCAAAGTTTTCTAGTTTTAACTTTAATATTCAGAGTAATAAATTATCCAGAGTTAATCTTTATGTGTGGTAAGAGGTGAGGATCAGTTTTGTTCACACAGATACCCAATTGTTTCTGAACAACTTGTCAAAAAGACTGTCCTTTCATCAAATATTATTTTAGCACCTTTGTCAAAAACTGGCCCCACAAGTGAGTGGTCTACTTTTGGACTCTCTATTTTATTCCATTGATCCTTACTTCAACACTACAGTGTCATGAATATTTTATTTTATGTCAGGAAATCAGGTAGTGTAAATCTTTCATTTTTGTTCAAAATGGTCTTGGCTATTCCAGGTATTTTGTGATGAGGCTTCAGATAAATTCACAATTCACAAACTGTAGAATCAGTTCATCAATTTCTATGACAAAAAGTCTAAGGAGTTTTGATTAAGGATATATAGAATCTATAGATAAATTTGGGAAGAATCATTATCTTAACAATACTAAATCTTCCCATCCAATGGCATCGTGTATTTTCCCTTAACTTATGTCTTCCTCCAGCAGTATTTTGTAGTTTTCAGTACACAGATCTTGCACAAAGTTTTTTCAACTTATCTTTCAGGGTATAATGTTCTATCTGCTGTTATAAATGAAATTCTTCACTTAAACTTAATTCTCCAATTATTTCCCTCTAGTTTTTAGAAATATAATTGATTTTTGCTCATTGACTTCTCTCCTGCAAATGTGCAAAATTTGCATACATATTAGTCAGGAGCACTAAGTCAACAAAAAGAAAATTAGAAAACAACTAGAAAGATTGGAAACAAATGTGTATTTTTAACCCATTAATTATTTTTAAATCTTTCTTTCTGAAAAAGTCTTATAGTCTGTAAACTATGACATAGAGTAAACTGCAATTTGAAGTCCATTTTTTTTTAAGGTGATCCTAGAAGGATAATGACTCTACTGGAGTAGGATTTATAGAATCCAGGGTTTGACCTAGTCCAACTTCTACATTTTCTCAACCAAATTCTTATACTACCTGGGATCAAACCCCTTCAGAGGTAAGAAATTCCTTTTGCTCCACCTGCTTCATCTTTGGTTGACACATTAAGAATGTTCTTAATCTGAGTTCAAGGATGTCTCTCTGATGATTCTGTTGACTTCTTTGAAAATGTATGATACGACATAAGGGTTGGCATTCAACTGGCACATGCATACTTGTAAAATGTACCTGTTGTTAAAATATTCAAGTATGTTATTAAATAACCACACTACACTGAGTCCACACTGCTGCCAGTGGGCACTCCTGGGCCACTTCATAATGTGGGGACTAAATGACCCAGCAGAGGGCCCCAGGGCTCTACTCTAGAAATATGACCTGTATCCCTTCTGAGAGTTCAATGCCTCTGCTGTACTTGGCATATTTACATCATCCTTGCTTGTACCTCTACCACATAGAAGTCTGTCACTTTGTTTCTAAAAAGCTCAAAAATCTGGTTAGTCGAAGAATGATGCATCACCTTGGAGTTTTGAGGTATTTTGCAGAATTGCAGGCACCACTTCAAATCTACTTAATCATAATCTACATTTTAATGAGACCTCCAGATGATTCATATGCAAACTTCATTTGATTTGTGCTGGCTTAGATCTTGCTTCTAGGTTGGGGCTTGTAACCTAGTAGAAATTCAAAGCAATAGCAGTAATGAGGGCTTAAAGTAGTGGATACTTAACAACCAGTACTTGACTATTTTAACAACTAGTACTTTGTATGTATCAGCTGAATGACAACCCTTGGGTTGTTTGATAAATTTTAGGAGAAGTGAATAGAATCTTCAGAGAGACAGCTTTGAATTGGTAGATTAACAATGTAGAGAGGGAGGGGAGAGTTCAATGTAGAGAGGGAGGGGATTTAGATCAAAGGATCTAAATCCTTGAGAAGGCAAAATGTTTCAAGTGCACTAAGAGAAACTGGTCTTTGAAAGAAGGAAGAAATAGATAGGAAGAAGCCGATACAGAAGCAGGAGTTTTAAAGGTTGGGTAACAAGACGGTAAGATGGATTTTGAGAAGGTAAGGTAAGATGGATTTTGTCATTTCAGTAAAACTTTGAGGGAGTTTGTTGGCTGAAATGGGTGGGCAGGAGAATATGGAGGTTTAATCAAAAAGAAGAGGCTGATGAATTAGTCATTTCAGTGGGTAGACAGCCTTATTAGAAAAATGTTGGTAGATTGCTGGACAGCTTGAGTGTGTTTGAATGTTGTACACATGAACTTAAAGAGAAATCAGTCAGCCCATTTGGATGTTCAAGTGCTAGTCGGAGGATGGCAGATGGTTGATTGCAGCCAGTGCTGGGATTCTGTTAGCCAGATAAGTCAGAAAGTCGAAAAAATAAGGGCATGCTAAGTCGCTTCATTCGTATTCAACTCGTTGTGATCTCGTGAATCTGCCAGGCTCCTCTGTCCATGGGATTCTCCAGGCAAGAACACTGGAGTGGGTTGCCCTTCTTCAGGGGAATCCTCCCAACCCAGGGATTGGACCCAGGCCTCCATTGCAGGCAGATTCTTTACCATCTGAGCCACAAGGCAAGGCCATTGCAAGAATTTTCCTTACATCACTCAAGATAGATGAGGGGGCAAGTAAATACAAAAATGGGTGGGGAGATATATGAGAAAGTTGCTGTCAGGTCAGTGAAATGAAGATCTTAATGAGATTGAGAAGGCTGGAATTGGAATTTACTAGAATAAGTGGGCTTGAAAATACAGGAAGTAGAAGTGTGAGAGTGAGAAGCTTGAATTGAAGATTTTGAAGGTTGTAATATACCAGAAAACTGGGTTCATTTCTTGGTAAGTGTCAAGCCAAAGATCAGGAGAAGGACTTATAATTGCAGTACACCCGGAAGCTTTCCCAAAGCAGTGTTTCCCCAGAAGCAAGACTGGTGAAATTTTAAGCTAATGGCTCATGTATATTCATGAATGTGCTTGGTCAGTAAATGCATATTCATGAAGGGATTTGAACAGGAAAATTTAATACAGAATTATGGCAAAAGTCAACAGAGTGCAAATTTTAGTTGACTGAAGTCACAAAAGTCAGAAAAAGTCAACATCATCATGGTGGTTGAGGACTTCAGGCTAATCCTTACCACTGAAACAGAACTGGGAGTCTATGCAACTGATTTATTATTTTTGCTGTTGTTACTTCTCTTGCTTGATAGCAGTTTGTTGCTGCCTTCTTTTGTTTCCTTAAGATCATTAATTACTGAGACTCGTAAGAGGACAAACACTGTACCCAGGCTTAGATCACAAAATGGCTTAGGACAAAAATGGTTTCTCTTATGTCAACAAAGCCATGCCTGGTTCTCTTTCTCCAGGGACTCCATGCCCTATCTGCTTACAGTAATTTGTGTTGAAAGGCTTAAGTATGACATTAAGAGGTTCAAGTGGAGAAGAAGTCAAGGAACTGAGAGACCATGGTGCTGGCTGGGACACCTACAGAGACTTTATTTAATGTTTTATCATGGAAAACTTTCAGCATATACAAAGGCAGAAAGAAGGGTATAATAAACCTCCATGTATACATCACCCACCTTCAACAATTATCAGCTCATGTCCAACTTGCTTTTACCAGTGGAAGAAAACCCAAACACCACATATTGATATCTGTGAATATACCAGAATGCACCTGTAAAAAACAAGGAGTCATTAAAAAAAAACAACACATATCCATGTTACATCATCACATTTAAAACAACTAACAATAACTACATAATATCTTTGTGACGCTATGGACTGTAACCTGCCAGCTCCTCAATCCATGGGATTCTCCAGGCAAGAATAGTGGAGTGGGTTGCTACGCCTGCCTCCAGGGTATCTTCCCAAGTCAGGGATTGAACCTGAGTCTCTTAGTCTCTTGCAATGGCAGGCAGGTTCTTTCCCACTAGCACCACCGGGGAAGACCACATATCATAATATCATCAAATACCCAATCTGTCACAGTAATGGTTGAAATTGCTGATCACCATGACAGGAATTGATGTGGAGATACAGGTTGATGGAGGGACCGATTCCCAAAGCAGGAAGAGGAAGGACACAGAATTCACCAGGGACAGCAATAAAGAAGGGCGAGATTTTCAAGTCAGGTAACCTAAATCATGCAGAGAAGGCGATGGCACCCCACTCCAGTACTCTTGCCTGGAAAATCCCATGGATGGAGGAGCCTGGTGGGCTGCAGTCCATGGGGTTGCGAAGAGTCGGACATGACTGAGTGACCTCACTTTCACTTTTCACTTTCATGCATTGGAGAAGGAAATGGCAACCCACTCCAGTGTTCTTGCCTGGGGAATCCCAGGGACAGGGGAGCCTGGTGGGCTGCCATCTCTGGGGTTGCACAGAGTTGGACACAACTGAAGCGACTTAGCAGCAGCAGCAGTAACCTAAATCATGAGAAACTCTGGCTGGATGAAGCACAAGCTGGAATCAAGACTGCCAGGAGAAATATCAATAACCTCAGATATGCAGATGACACCACCCTTATGGCAGAAAGTGAAGAACTAAAGAGCGTCTTGATGAAAGTGAAAGAGGAGAGTGAAAACTTGGCTTAAAGCTCAACATTCAGAAAACTAAGATCATGGCATCCGGTCCCATCACTTCATGGCAAAAAGATGGGGAAACAGTGGAAACAGTGTCAGACTTTATTTTTCTGGGCTCCAAAATCACTGCAGATGGTGACTGCAGCCATGAAATTAAAAGATGCTTACTCCTTGGAAGGAAAGTTATGACCAGTGTAGACAGCATATTAAAAAGCAGAAACATTACTTTGCCAACAAAGGTCCGTCTAGTCAAGGCTATGGTTTTTCCACTGATCATGTATGGATGTGAGAGTTGGACTATAAAGAGGGCTGAGCGCCGAAGAATTGATGCTTTTGAACTGTGGTGTTGGAGAAGACCCTTGAGAGTCCCTTGGACTGCAAGGATATCCAACCAGTCCAGCCTAAAGGAAATCAGTCTTGAATATTCATTGGAAGGACTGATGCTAAAGCTGAAACTGCAATACTTTGACCATGTGATGCGAAGAGCTGACTCATTTGAAAAGACTCTGATGCTGGGAAAGATTGGGGGCAGGAGGAGAAGGGGCCGACAGAGGATGAGATGGTTGGATGGCATCACTGACTCAATGGAGATGAGTTTGGGTGAACTCTGGCAGTTGGTGATGGACAGGGAGGCCTGGCATGCTGCAGTCCATGGGGTCGCGATGTCTCTGGGGTCAGACATGACTGAGCGACTGAACTGAAACTGAGCCTAAACCTCAAAAGTGCAGGAGCTTCTTTTGCTTCCAAGAAAGGTGGGAAAATGGCTTGGAAATGACAGTGAGAAGCAAAGAGGACAGCTTTGAGTCTCATAATAGTCTCACCCTGAGAATCAAAGAGTATGAGAGCAAAAATAGTCTCCACTCAAGAGATATGAAGGGAGAAGAGATTTCACAGGGAGAGCCAGGTTTCTGGTGAATTTGGGAGGTGAAAGAAACATTTATCAAAGAGATGGAATGTATGAGGATCTGCTGATTGTAGACCTGGAGGGCTTAGTGAATACTATGAAGGTGGGTGAGGGTGAGGGTACAGAGGATCAAGTCAGATTTATGGGGAGATGTTCTGGACACTGTGGGTCATGATTAGGGTGATGATACATCCCATTTTCTCAAGACTGTCTCCATTTATATCTGTCATCCTGACATGCAATTTACTATATGTCTAGGTTCAGATCATAAATTGTGTGATCTCCCTAGTCATAAAGGTTGACGGAAGTGTGTTCTCCAGACAGTGGTTGAGTGAGCCAGTGTGCCCAGAATGGTGGGTTGGTCCTGAGGGCCAGCCTGTTCTAGCTCTGTGTAACCCTGGAGTGAAGACCACCCTACAGTTCTGGGAGCTGGTACTGGGATGGTCTTTTCTCCATTGGTGAATCCATTTGGTGTGAAGAATGCTAAACTTTTGATCCAGAAATTCTGAAGTTGAGAGTCTATCCCTAAGGCAGTAATCAATACTGCAAAGATTGACATGAAGTGAAGTTAAAGTCACTCAGTTGTGTCTGAGTCTTTGCAATCCCATGGACTATACAGTCCATGGAATTCTCCAGGCCAGAATACTGGAGTGGGTAGCCTTTCTTTCCTCCAGGGGATCTTCCTGACCCAGGAATCAAACCAGGGTCTCCTGCATTGCAGGTGTATTCTTTGCTAACTGAGCTATGAGGGAAGCCCCAAAGATTACTTACCAACAAACTCTTGTTTCAGTATTATTTACAAGAAGTTGGACTCCCCAGCATAGACAGAGAATAATTAACCATCTTTAAATGAATAGCTCTAATTCTCTGCTGGGGAATAAACTGCACAGAATTCTCCATTCATGAAATGTCTGAGTCCCAAATAACTACCTACAATTCTCAGCACCTACCATCCTGACCTTTCATTTGAAACTCACATGTGATGCCACCAGGGGAGGCACTGATATCGGTGCATTTTGAATGTGTACCTTTTTTTTTTTTTTTTTCAGCTTTTCTATTTCTCTTGAGCTAATTTTAATGCATATCATTTTCAGGATAATTACAAATGTATAATTTTTCAAATTTATTGGTATTAAATTGCTCAAAACATTTACTCATGATTTGTAAATTCCTTATATTTTTATTTGTTCTCTTTCTTTTACTTGATCCAGCTCTAGTTTTTTGATTCTATTATTTCTTGTTTTATATCTCATTCATTTCTACTCCCATCTTTATTTCTATTCTTATACTTACCTTATTTATTTATTTAGCTCTTGTGATAACTTTTTTTTCAATCTTTATTTTTTAATGAACATATTTAAGTATATAATTTTACCTCTAAAAGTAGATATTTGAATTCCACAAGTTTTGATAAGTAATTCAGTTCTAAATATTTTTTAATCTTCTTTTGGAAAGTCTTATGGAAGAAGTGTTTAGGACTGCAGCTTTTTAATGCAGCTTTTAGGGTTGGGTATTTTAAAAGGTGATTTTATAAGAGTACATGATTTGTATCATATTAACTCTTCGACATTTGCTGAAATTTCTTAGTGATCCAGTAAGTGGTTAATTTTTGAAATGTCCTGTGTAATTTTTGTTGGAGGCAGAGTTCTAGGTATCTATTAGATAAAACTAGTTTATTTTGTAAATCTTCTGATCCTTACAATTTTGATCTAATTTATTGGCTTCTGATAAAGATGTATGAAAGTCTACCACTAAGACTATGGCTTTGGTCCATGTCTCCAGGTAATTCTATGAGACTGTCAATCATTTAAGTCTGAGTATTGTTATAGGTACGCTCAGTTGCTTCAGTCGTGTTCAACTCTTTGCAATCCCATGGACTGTAACCCTACAGGCTCCTTTGTCCATGGGATTCTCTAGGCAAGAATACTGGAGTGGGGTACCATTTCCTCTTCCAGGGGATCTTCCTGACACAGGGATAGAACTTGCATCTCCTGCATTGCAGGCAAATTCTTTACTGGGTAAGCCCTGTAGTTAAGGTCATAAATATTATATTTGCTCAATGGATTGCTTCTTCGATTATTAGAGAGTGGTCCCTTTTAATCCCTGTTATTTTTTGTCCTGTATTTGATTTTGTATGGCAATAATATTGCTCAAGAGGCAGGTCAGGTGGTCTGGTATTCTAGTACCAGACCACCTGACCTGCCTCTTGAGTAAACTTGTATGCAAGTCAGGAAGCAACAGTTAGAACTGAACATGGAAAAACAGACTGGTTCCAAATAGGAAAAGGAGTACATCAAGGCTGTATATTGTCACCCTGCTTATTTAACTTATATGCAGCGTACATCATGAGAAACGCTGGGCTGGAAGAAGCACAAGTTGGAATCAAGATTGCCAGGAGAAATACCAATAACCTCAGATATGCAGATAACACCATCCTTATGGCAGAAAGTGAAGAAGAACTAAAGAGCCTCTTGATGAAAGTGAAAGAAGAGAGTGAAAAAGTTGGCTTAACGTTCAACATTCAGAAAACGAAGATCATGGCATCCGGTCCCATCACTTCATGGCAAATAGATGGGGAAACAGTGGCAGACTTTATTTTTCTGGGCTCCAAAATCACTGCAGATGGTGATTGCAGCCATGAAATTAAAAGAGGCTTACTCCTTGGAAGGAAAGTTATGACCAACCTAGATAGCATATTAAAAAGCAGAGACATTACTTTGTCCACAAAAGTCCATCTAGTCAAAGCTATGGTTTTTCCAGTGGTCATGTATGGATGTGAGAATTGGACTATAAAGAAAGCTGAGCGCCGAAGAATTGATGCTTTTGAACTGTGGTGTTGGAGAAGACTCTTGAGAGTCCCTTGGACTGCAAAGAGATCCAACCAGTCCATCCTAAAGGAGATCAGTCCTGAGTGTTCATTGGAAACACTGATGTTGAAGCTAAAACGCCAATATTTTGGCCACCTGATATGAAGAGCTGACTCATTTGAAAAGACCCTGATGCTAGGAAAGATTGAGGGCAGGAGGAGAAGGGGATGACAGAGGATGAGATGTTTGGATGGCATCACCGACTCAATGGACATGAGTTTGGGTAAACTCCGGGATTTGGTGATGGACAGGGAGGCCTGGCGTGCTGCAGTCCTTTGGGTCACAAGGAGTCGGACATGACTGAGCAACTGAACTGAACTGAATATTGCTCTATTCATTCTATTATATGGCATTAATATTGCTACATTTCTTTCTTTGAAATTTTAATGAAGCATGATTGATTCACAATGTTGTAAATGTGCTAATCTCTGCTGTACAGCAAAGCAATTCAGTTACATTATACACACACACACACACATATGTGTGTGTGTATATATATATATATATATATATATATATATATATACTCTCTTTTAGGATGGATTGAGAGTCTTTTGGACCATAAGGAGATCCAACCAGTCCATCCTAAAGGCAATCAGTCCTGAATATTCATTGGAAGGACTGATGCTGAAGCTGAAGCTCCAATACTTTGGCCACATAATGGGAAGAACTGACTCATTGGAAAAGACCCTGATGCTGGAAAAGACTGAAGGCAGGAGGAGAAGGGGACGACAGAGGATAAGATGGTTAGGTGGTATCACTGATTCGATGGATGTAAGTTTGAGCAAGCACTGGGAATTGGTGATGGGCAGGGAAGCCTGGCATGCCGAGTCCAAAGAGCTGGACATGACTAGGTGCAGGAGGGCTGAGAGGAGCTACTCCACATTCAAGGTCAGGAAGGGCAGCTGTGAGGAGATACCCCTCGTCCAAGATAAGGAGCAGCGGCTGTGCTTTGCTGGAGTAGCTGTGAAGAGATACCCCCACGTCCAAGGTAAGAGAAACCCAAGTAAGACGGTAGGTGTTGCGAGAGGCATCAGAGGGCAGACACACAAACCATAATCACAGAAAACTAGTCAATCTAATCACACAGACCACAGCCTTGTCTAACTCAATGAAACTAAGTCATGCCATGTGTGGCCATCCAAGACAGGCGGGTCATGGTGGAGAGGTCTGACAGAATGTGGTCCACTGGAGAAGGGAATGGCAAACCACTTCAGTATTCTCGCCTTGAGAACCCCATGAACAGTATGAAAAGGCAAAATGATAAGACACTGAAAGAGGAACTCCCCAGGTAGGTAGGTGCCCAATATGCTACTGGAGATCAGTGGAGAAATAACTCCAGAAAGAATGAAGGGATGGAGCCAAAACAAAAACAATACCCAGTTGTGGATGTGACTGGTGATAGAAGCAAGGTCCGATGCTGTAAAGAGCAATATTGCAAAGGAACCTGGAATGTCAGGTCCATGAATCAAGGCAAATTGGAAGTGGTCAAACAGGAGATGGCAAGAGTGAATGTCAACATTCTAGGAATCAGAGAACTAAGATGGACTGGAATGGGTGAATTTAACTCAGATGACCATTATATCTACTACTGCAGACAGGAATCCCTCAGAAGAAATGGAGTAGCCATCATGGTCAATAAAAGAGTCCGAAATGCAGTACTTGGATGCAATCTCAAAAACGACAGAATGATCTCTGTTCATTTCCAAGGCAAACCATTCAATATCACAGTAATCCAAGTCTATGCCCCAACCAGTAACACTGAAGAAGCTGAAGTTGAACAGTTCTATGAAGACCTACGGGATCTTTTAGAACTAACACCCAAAAAAGATGTCTTTTTCATTATAGGGAACTGGAATGCAAAAGTAGGAAGTCAAGGAACACCTGGGGTAACAGGAAAATTTGGCCTTGGAATACGGAATGAAGCAGGGCAAAAGCTAATAGAGTTTTGCCAAGAGAACGCACTGGTCATAGCAAACACAGTCTTCCAACAACACAAGAGAAGACTCTACACATGGACATCACCAAATGGTCAACACCAAAATCAGATTGATTATATTCTTTGCATCCAAAGATGGAGAAGCTCTATACAGTCAGCAAAAACAAGACCGGAAGCTGACTGTGGCTCAGATCATGAACTCCTTATTGCCAAATTCAGACTTAAATTGAAGAAAGTAGGGAAAACCACTAGACCATTCAGGTATGACCTAAATCAAATCCCTTATGATTATACAGTGGAAGTGAGAAATAGATTTAAGGGACTAGATCTGATAGATACAGTGCCTGGTGAACTATGGATGGAGGTTTGTGACATTGTACAGGAGACAGGGATCAAGACCATGCCCATGGAAAAGAAATGCAAGAAAGCAAAATGGCTGTCTGGGGAGGCCTTATAAATAGCTGTGAAAAGAAGAGAAGTGAAAAGCAAAGGAGAAAAGGAAAGATATAAGCATCTGAATGTAGAGTTCCAAAGAATAGCAAGGAGAGATAAGAAAGCCTTCCTCAGTGATCAGTGCAAAGAAATAGAGGAAAACAACAGAATGGGAGAGACTAGAGATCTCTTCAAGAAAACTAGAGATACCAAGAGAACATTTCATGCAAAGATGGGCTCGATAAAGGACAGAAATGGTATGGACCTAACAGAAGCAGATGATATTAAGAAGAGATGGCAAGAATACACAGTAGAACTGTACAAAAAAGATCTTCATGACCAAGATAATCATGATGTGTGATCACTCACCTAGAGCCAGACATCCTGAAATGTGAAGTCAGGTGGGCCTTAGAAAGCATCACTATGAACAAAGCTCATGGAGGTGATGGAATTCCAGTTGAGCTATTTCAAATTCTAAAAGATGATGCTGTGAAAGTGCTGCACTCAATACGCCAACAAATTTGGAAAACTCAGCAGTGGCCACAGGACTGGAAAAAGTCAACTTTCATTCCAATCCCAAAGTAAGGCAATGCCAAAGAATGCTCAAACTAAAGCACAATTGCATTTATCTCACAAGCTAGTAAAGTAATGTTCAAAATTCTTCAAGCCAGGCTTCAGCAATACGTGAACCGTGAACTTCCAGATGCTCAAGCTGGTTTTAGAAAAGGCAGAGGAACCAGAGATCAAATTGCCAACATCGGCTGGATCATGGAAAAAGCAAGAGAGTTCCAGAAAAACATTTATTTCTGCTTTATTGACTACACTTTGACTGTGTGGATCACAATAAACTGTGGAAAATTCTGAAAGAGATGGGAATACCAGGCTACCTGACCTGTCTCTTGAGAAATTTGTATGCAGGTCAAGAAGCAACAGTTAGAACTGGACATGGAACAACAGACTGGTTCTAAATAGGAAAAAGAGTACGTCAAAGCTGTATATTGTCACCCTGTTTATTTAACTTATATGCAGAGTACATCATGAAAAACGCTGGGCTGGAAGAAACACAAGCTGGAATCAAGATTTCTGGGAGAAATAACAATAACCTCCAATATGCAGTTGACACCACCCTTATGGCAGAAAGTGAAGAGGAACTAAAAAGCCTCTTGATGAAAGTGAAAGAGGAGAGTGAAAAAGTTGGCTTAAAGTTCAACATTCAGAAAATGAAGATCATGGCATCTGGTCCCATCACTTCATGGGACATAGATGGGGAAACAGTGGAAACAGTGGCAGACACTATTTTTCTGGGCTCCAAAATCACTGCAGATGGTGACTGCAGCCATAAAATTAAGACGCTTACTCCTTGGAAGGAAAGTTATGACCAACCTAGATAGCATATTCAAAAGCAGAGACATTACTTTGCCAACGAAGGTCCATCTAGTCAAGGCTATGGTTTTTCCAGTGGTCATGTATGGATGTGAGAGTTGGACTGTGAAGAAGGCTAAGTGCCAAAGAATTGATGCTTTTGAACTGTGGTGTTGGAGAAGACTCTTGAGAGTCCCTTGGACTGCAGGTAGATCCAACCAGTCCATCCTAAAGGAAATCAGTCCTGAGTGTTCTTTGGAAGGATTGATGCTAAAGCTGAAACTCCAATACTTTGGCCACCTCATGCGAAGAGTTGACTCATTGGAAAGGACTGATGCTGGGAGGGATTGGGGGCAGGAGGAGAAGGGCACGACAGAGGATGAGATGGCTGGATGGAATCACTGACTTGACAGACATGAGTTTGGGTGAGCTCAGGGAGTTGGTGATGGACAGGGAGGCCTGGCGTGCTGCAGTTCATGGGTTCACAAAGAGTTGGACACGACTGAGTGACTGAACTGAACTGAACTGAACTGAACTGAAGCAACTGAACTGAACTGATACTTTATCATATTCTTTTCCATTATGGTTTATCACAAAGTATTTAATGTAGTTCCCTGTGTTAAACAGTAGGACTTTGTTGTTTGTCCATCCTATATATAATAGTTTGCATCTGCTAACCCCAAACTCCCAGTCTGTCCTTTCCCTACCGTTCTCCCCTTTGGTAACCATATGTCTGTTCTCTATGTCTGTGAATCTATTTCTGTTTCATCGAAAAGTTTATTTGGTTGATATTTGAAAAATATATCTTTTCTCCATCCCTTTTTTTTTTAAATAGTATGTAACTTTCTCTTTGTAATCTTTATATATTCACATAAATCTCTACAACATCAAAAGATACAAGGAGGTCCCTTGCACTCCACTCAGCCTGTCTCAGGGTCCACATCTTGCAGAACTATACAACTCTCTGTGTTAAATTTCTAAAATACAAATACATACATTAAATTTGTCAGTAATTATTAATAACATATATTAATAGGCATTAATATTAATTAGTATTAACATATTAACATTAATATATAATATTGACATATAAATTAACATATATTGATTTATTAATAACATATATTAATACATATATTAAAGACATGTATTTAAATTTCTAAAATACATATACATACAAATACAAATATTTAAATTTCTAAAATACAAAAATACAAATCTTGTCTTTTGCAAGCAAAAGACAACTAGATTTTGTTTCTTTATTCAATCTGTTAATTTCAGCCATTTTAAAAGGTAAGTTTATCTTTTATTTAGAGTTATTTATATAGCTGCGATTGTTTCTTCTTTCATATTTTCTTTCTTTCTTTGCTTCTTTTCTCTGCTCACTACCCTTTTTGTTTCTTTATTTCCTCTTTCCTGCTCTTTCATTTTCTTGCTTATAGATATAATTTATTTTTATAGTCAGTAATACTGTCACCAAAATATTATATGTTTCCATACTCACAGTTTTTCTTGTGTTCCAATGCCTTTTCTCTAAGTTCAATGTTCTTCATGATGAAGGATACTTCTTAACAGCTTTTTTGTTTTTTGTTTTTTA
Organism: Bubalus kerabau; assembly: GCF_029407905.1. Classification (NCBI taxonomy): domain Eukaryota; kingdom Metazoa; phylum Chordata; class Mammalia; order Artiodactyla; family Bovidae; genus Bubalus; species Bubalus kerabau. The sequence continues at coordinate 56,933,780 of NC_073625.1, forward strand.
GTTGGGAAGATATGTGTGGTAAATTCTTAATCTTAGTAAATCCATCATTCTCTGAATATAAAAGTCTAGGCTGATTATTTGCCTTTAAGACATTTAAGATACAATTCTCCTGTCTCTATGCATCTATCTTTGCTGATAGTAATAATAATAAATCATAAATAGGTGATAATCCATCTTTCTGCCTAGACATTTTTAAATTTTCTTAGAGAGTTTGACTGTAATATATCCTGTTTGGATCTATTTTCATCCATCATCTTTGGTACTTAGAATACCCTTTTCATTTAAAAATTTAGGCTTATTTTCAATTCTGGGAAAGCCTTAGCTAATCTCTTTAAATATAATTTCTCCACCATCCCTTCATTTTCTTTTTATGTACTTTCCAGTAGGAATATGGGAGCACTTTTCGATCGAATCACCATTTCTGGGTGAAGATTTCCACTAGCTAATTTTCATCTTCCATTATGTTCAATAGTTTATCCCATTTCTTAAAGTATATTTATGACTACATTTTTCATTTCTAATCCTTGTCATTAGTTATATCTCATATTCATCTATTCTTGATTTACTTGTGCTTATTTTGTTTCATAATATTTTCTCTCCCTTTTACTTTTTCATTTTGAGGAAAATGTTTCCCTTTATTTCTTCCTTAAGTATCTTAAAACACTTATTTTTAAGTCTTCTTTTCAGACTGTTCTATTATTTTTCATTTATTCTAACCACATTTACCTCATGATTTTGGCAGTTGTCTTTCTTGGCATTGTATTTCTAGATGCTTCCTGAACATTTGGTTTGCTGGGTCTTCAGATGTTGGTTTTGTTCCTGTTTTCACTCCTTTGTGGACTCGCCTCACACTGTCCAGTGGTTTGACGGTTGCTGAGCCTCGGGGCAGAACCAGTTTATCTCAAGGAGGCCATTGGAGAGAAGGCGGTTCAGTCACTGAGCGGGATGGCTTGTTTCAAGCAGTTCCCTTTCACGAGGGTGTGTCTTCTCTCTCTAGGTCTGTGGGGGTGCAGAAACCCTAGAGTCAAGCAACAGTCAAGCAGCAGAAATTCTGAATTATATTTTAGAGGCCAGGGATCCACATCAGCCTTTACCAATGAACTAACTCTGGCCTCTGTCTTTTGTGGATCAATTTACCTGATCAGAGCCAAACTGCCCATTCTCTCTGTTGGCTTCCAGAGCCACACTCCTGGGTCATCAGCTTGCTCTCCTCTTGCTGCTTTGTAGTCTGCATCAATTTCTTTTTCTTCTTTTTAGAGTATAATATAATAACTGTCTTTTTACTTTTCCACTTTATCTTCATCTATTACTGCTGTATGTTTGGAATAAAAGGAAGGTCCCAAAGTGTAAATAAGGCCCCCTTGAATGGAGATTCTGTATTAATGCCAGGTCAAGAGAGTAAGAGGAAAAATACAGTTTTAATGGTTGGAATATTTTATTTAGTTTTTTTAAAGTGTTGCAAAGCATAGTAACTATGCTTTGATAAATAAGTGTTTGTAACAATGCTTTTTAGGGCTATTAGATGGATTTTTAAAGACTCTATATGCAAATAGCCCATTAAGCATTTTATTAAGTGTCTTGAGATTTTTTTTTCCCTTTATGAAAACTGGGACTTTTTCCAGCTTTATGTCCAGGCTCCTAGTCTTTTCACTTTCTTGAGAATTGCAACAACCAATAAGGAAAATTAAAACCTAAAAGGGCAAATATTTTTGCCAAACCACTAATGGCAGGTACAGAAAGCAGCAGAAAAATAGAATATTTGAAGTCAAAGAGCAACTTATCTTTCCTAGTTCCCTTCCCAGCTGGAAGGATGATCTTATTCCTTGGGGGTTGCTAGAATCAAGAGGAATCTAATTTCCATATAGCAATTGGTTATAGGGAGGGAAAAAAATTATGCCACAGGGAATAAATTTTTTCTGAAAAACATATTTTTAGTTTTAGCTTTATGCTGTTTCTAATTCCCTCTGGGTATGATGCCTCTGACATTTCTCCAACGAAATTCATGCTGAAGTGGAAGTTTTTCTTACAGTAGGCATTTCTTCCATGGAATGTAATGAAACGTTAATGTTCTTAATTTTAAAACATTAATACAATAGAAACATAAGCCCCCTCATATTGAAAGCCAAAATACAGCAGCATTTCAGGAAGGATGTTGTGAGAGAGAAAGCATCGACTTTGGAGTTGGGTAGATCTAGACTGGACCCTGTCACTGCAATTGTGCAAGAGGATGAGACGGTTGTATGGCATCACCGACTCGATGGACATATGTTTGATCAAGCTTTGGAAGTTGGTGATGGACAGTGAAGTCTGGCATGCTGCAGTCCATGGGGTTGCAAAGAGTTGGACACGACTGAGCATTGAACTGAGCTGAATATAATAGAAGTGGCTTCTACATAACTCAAAGTCTTGAGGACTTCTGGAATGAGTTCACCATATTGATTCCTAGCTTGTTAACGTATCTGTGATGGTGATGGTGTGTGTTTAGCCTTTACTATATTAGATAAGTTCCTAATTAAATAACAAGAGACATGGAATGAAGAATAAAATCACTGTGTGACTACTGTTAGCAATTATCAAAAGTTGGAACCATCTTAAACTTGCATTTTCCTGTAGTTTCTTTATGCTGCTAATCAGAAAGAACTTGGGCACTTTTTAAATAAGGAAATCTGTGCTTGTTGTGTGCATGCATGTGAGTCTAAATATATACAAAGACATGTACATACACAACACATATGTTGGCTGATAGAGCCTTATAAATGAACATCTTATGCTCCATTCTCTTAGGAAAACTTTCATAGAATTTTTTTAACACCCATGTTTTTAGCTATTGAATTGTTATTTGTGCAAAGAATGCTATAAACTTGCTGCTGCTGCTACTCAGATGCTCAGTTGTATCTGACTCTTTGAGAGCCCATGGACTGTAGTCCACCAAGCTCCTCCGTCCATGGGATTCTCCAGGCAAGAATACCTGAGTTGCGTTGCTATTTTCTACTTGAATAAACTCGTTAGCTTAGCATAAAGTGAAACATAAGCCCCTCATATTGAAAGCCAAAATACAGCAACACTTTGGGAAGGAAGTGGTTGTGAGAGAGAAAGCATCAACTTTTGATAGATCTAGACTGGACTCTGTCTCTGCCACTGACTTACAGAATAAACTTGACTTTGAAATTCTTTCCACACATTTTTTTACCTGTAAAGTGAAGATGATCTCTGGCCTGAACACTTGTGCGATGTTAGCACTCTGACCAATGACACATCCAGAAACTAGGAAAAGAATATTATTAGAATAAGAAAATGAAAGGTGCATGAATATGAAAATAATATTTCAAAGCAAGTGGCATTCAATGCAAATGAGATATCTGAAGATGTATGTGCTATTACCTTCCTAAGAAAAGCAGTCCTATCTGATGTAGCTTAGCTTTAGCTGGTGGACTGTTGTTGTGTGGTTGCTAAGTTGTGTCCAACTCTTTTGCAACTCCATGAACTGTAGCCCCTCAGGCTCCTCTGTCCCTAGGATTTCCCAGGCAAGAATACTAAAGTGGGTTGCCATTTCCTTCTCCAAGGGATCTTCCTAACCCAGGTATCAAACCCTCGAATCCTGCATTGTCTGAGTCTCCTGCATTGAAGGTGGATGCTTTACCATTAAGCTACCAGGAAAGCCAACTGGTGGATACTGGTCATGAAATTTTGCTTCCTGAACTCCTGCGTTGTTTTCCACTTCTTAAGACACCCTGATATAATCTACTAAAATTAATCAGTGATCTGTCCCCTACCATTGCACTGGGGGGCACTTGTGGTACCTTCCAGAATTACCTCTCGAAACTATCAAACTCTCAACATATAACCAGTATCCCAGGACAGAACGTGGTATAAACCCTGTCCTGCTGACAGTTAAGTTCTGTCTCTGATCTTAAAACTTGCTTTTGTCCCTCACATTTATGCCCAATCCATTCCCCATTAAAAGTCAGAGTAACAGTTAAAATACTGATGATGACGGTCATCACAAGAGCCTACGAAGCAGGTACTGTTGTTATCAATTTTACTATACAAACAAAGAAATCAAGCCCTGGTCCATCTGCCTCCAAATATGGTAAGAGAATGAAATGAGCTTTCTGTCTTGTTTGGCTACATGTTAAGTCACTTTGCTGCTGCTGCTAAGTCACTTCAGTCGTATCCGACTCTGTGCGACCCCATAGACGGCAGCCCAGCAGGCTCCCCCGTCCCTGGGATTCTCCAGGCAAGAACACTGGAGTGGATTGCCATTTCCTTCTCCAATGCATGAAAGTGAAAGTGAAAGTGAAGTCGATCAGTCGTGTCCGACTATTAGCGACCCCATGGACTGCAGCCTACCAGGCACCTCTGTCCATGGGATTTTCCAGGCAAGAGTACTGGAGTGGGGTGCCATTGCCTTCTCCCATTAGTCGTGTCCAATTCTTTGCAGCCCCATGGACCATACCCACAAGGCTCCTCTGTCCATGGGTTTCTCTAGGCACAAATCCTGGAGTGGGTTGCCATGCCCTCCTCCAGCGGATCTTCCTGACCTAGGGATGGAATCCACATTTCCTTATGTTTCCTGCATTGGCAGGTAGGTTCTTTACTGCTAGAGCCACCTGGGAAGCCCTTTTATCTTGTTTAAGTTCTTGCTAATTGGGGTGTTCCTGCTCTTAAAGCCAAAACTAGAAGATATAACACTGTTTTAAAGCTGACTTTATGTGGTTCACGTTCCCTGGAGAAGGAAATGGCAACCCAATCCAGTATTCTTGCCTGTAAAATCCCATGGACAGAGGAGCGCGACAGGCTACAGTCCATGGGGTCACAAAGAGTCAGACACGACTGAGCAACTGAGTACACATGTTCCTCTTTATCTTTCTTTCATAATTATTTATGGAAAAAAAAAAAAAAGCCAAAAACCAGCTCTTGTTAACTTAAGCAGTTTTTGCAAGTCTATGGTCATGCTGAATTTTCACTTTATAAATTCTATTTCCAGAGATAACTTTTCCATTTTTCTCTAGGTCCTTGCTTTTGTATTTTTTTTTTAACATCTGATATTTTAAATGCTAGAGACTTATTTATATCCTGCTGCATTTGGAAATGGATGGGAGGTGACTGCTTAGAGACTGTAGACAATTTTATACTCAAGAAATCTGAAATATATGTCTTGCCTGAGAACATTGGCCAGGTCATTCCAAATATTATATATGGACATTAGTGTTTTCTTATAGCTCTCTAAAAAAGCAGGTTCTGCCAGCTTGTTTGGTAATGAGATCACCTTCTCAAGCTAGATATTTAATTTTTTTAAAGAAATATGATTTTTATAATAGTTTTGGGTTTAAAAAAAAATTAAAGATAGCAAAAAGTATTCAGAGATACACATGTCCCCCACCCAGTTTCCTCTATTATTTATATATTACATTCATCACAACTATTGAATAAATAATGATACAATTTTATTAACTAGAGTTCAGTTTTTCATTAATTTCATTCAAATGGCTTTCTTCATTTTGCCCATTTATTTCCTATTTTCAATTTCAATGATTCTCCCTCAAAATTTTGTTTTATTTTTTCTGCTTGCTTTAGTCTTAAATTGCTTTTCTTTCTCTTGTTTCCTAAGGTGGGAGCTTATATCACAGATTTTTAAACTTTCTTCTTTTCTAATATATGCACTTAATGCTATAAATTTCCCTCTAAGCACTGCTTTCACTGCATCCCAAGAATTTGGATCAATTTCATGGTTTCAAGGTCTATATTGGTGTGTATATGTTCCACATAACATTGAGAAGAATGTATGTTCTGTTATTTTGTTTTTTGTTGTTGTTTTTTTTAATTTTATTTTATTTAACTTTACAATATTGTATTGGTTTTGCCATATATCAAAATGAATCTGCCACAGATACACATGTGTTCCCCATCCTGAACCCTCCTCCCTCCTCCCTCCCCACACCATCCCTCTGGGTCATCCCAGTGCACCAGCCCCAAGCATCCAGTATCGTGCATCAAACCTGGACTGGCGACTCGTTTCATATATGATATTATACGTATTTCAATGCCATTCTCCCAAATCTTCCCACCCTCTCCCTCTCCCACAGAGTCCAAAAGACTGTTCTATACATCAGTGTCTCTTTTCCTGTCTCGTACACAGGGTTATTGTTACCATCTTTCTAAATTCCATTTATATGTGTTAGTATACTGTATTGGTGTTTTTCTTTCTGGCTTACTTCACTCTGTATAATAGGCTCCAGTTTCATCCACCTCATTAGAACTGATTCAAAGGTATTCTTTTTAATGGCTGAGTAATACTCCATTATGTATATGTACCACAGCTTTCTTATCCATTCATCTGCTGATGGACATCTAGGTTGCTTCCATGTCCTGGCTATTATAAACAGTGCCGTGATGAACATTGGGGTACACGTGTCTCTTTCAATTCTGGTTTTCTCAGTGTGTATGCCCAGCAGTGGGATTGCTGGGTCATGAGGCAGTTCTATTTCCAGTTTTTTAAGGAATCTCCACACTGTTCTCCATAGTGGCTGTACTACTTTGCATTCCCACCAACAGTGGAAGAGGGTTCCCTTTTCTCCACACCCTCTCCAGCATTTATTGCTTGTAGACTTTTGGATCGCAGCCATTCTGACTGGCATGACATGGTACCTCATAGTGGTTTTGATTTGCATTTCTCTGATAATGAGTGATGTTGAGCATCTTTTCATGTGTTTGTTAGCCATCTGTATGTCTTCTTTGGAGAAATGTCTATTTAGTTCTTTGGCCCATTTTTTGATTGGGTCATTTATTTTTCTGGAATTGAGCTGTAGGAGTTGCTTGTATATTTTTGAGATTAGTTGTTTGTCAGTTGCTTCATTTGCTATTATTTTCTCCCATTCTGAAGGCTGTCTTTTCACCTTGCTTATAGTTTCCTTTGTTGTGCAGAAGCTTTTAAGTTTAATTAGGTCCCATTTGTTTATTTTTGCTTTTATTTCCAATATTCTGAGAGGTGGGTCATAGAGGATCCTGCTGTGATGTATGTTGGAGAGTGTTTTGCCTATGTTCTCCTCTAGGAGTTTTATAGTTTCTGGTCTTATGTTGAGATCTTTAATCCATTTTGAGTTTATTTTTGTGTATGGTGTTAGAAAGTGTTCTAGTTTCATTCTTTTACAAGTGGTTGACCAGTTTTCCCAGCACCACTTGTTAAAGAGATTGTTTTTAATCCATTGTATATTCTTGCCTCCTTTGTCAAAGATAAGGTGTCCATATGTGCGTGGATTTATCTCTGGGCTTTCTATTTTGTTCCATTGATCTATATTTCTGTCTTTGTGCCAGTACCATACTGTCTTGATGACTGTGGCTTTGTAGTAGAACTTGAAGTCAGGTAGGTTGATTCCTCCAGTTCCATTCTTCTTTCTCAAGATAGCTTTGGCTATTCGAGGTTTTTTTATTTTCATACAAATTGTGAAATTATTTGTTCTAGTTCTGTGAAGAATACCGTTAGTAGCTTGATAGGGATTGCATTGAATCTATAAATTGCTTTGGGTAATATATTCATTTTCACTATATTGATTCTTCCAATCCATGAACATGGTATATTTCTCCATCTATTAGTGTCCTCTTTGATTTCTTTCACCAGTGTTTTATAGTTTTCTATATATAGGTCTTTAGTTTCTTTAGGTAGATATATTCCTAAGTATTTTATTCTTTCCGTTGCAATGGTGAATGGAATTGTTTCCTTAATTTCTCTTTCTGTTTTCTCATTATTAGTGTATAGGAATGCAAGGGATTTCTGGGTGTTGATTTTATATCCTGCAACTTTACTATAATCATTGATTAGTTCTAGTAATTTTCTGGTGGAGTCTTTAGGGTTTTCTATGTAGAGGATCATGTCATCTGCAAATAGTGAGAGTTTTACTACTTCTTTTCCAATTTGGATTCCTTTTATTTCTTTTTCTACTCTGATTGCTGTGGCCAAAACTTCCAAAACTATGTTGAATAGTAATGGTGAAAGTGGGCACCCTTGTCTTGTTCCTGACTTTAGAGGAAATGCTTTCAATTTTTCACCATTGAGGATAATGTTTGCTGTGGGTTTGTCATATATAGCTTTTATTATGTTGAGGTGTGTTCCTTCTATTCCTGCTTTCTGGAGAGTTTTTATCATAAATGGATGTTGAATTTTGTCAAAGGCTTTCTCTGCATCTATTGAGATAATCATATGGTTTTTATTTTTCAGTTAGTTAATGTGGTGTATTACATTGATTGATTTGTGGATATTGAAGAATCCTTGCATCCCTGGGATAAAGCCCACTTGGTCATGGTGTATGATCTTTTTAATGTGTTGTTGGATTCTGATTGCTAGAATTTTGTTAAGGATTTTTGCATCTATGTTCATCAGTGATATTGGCCTGTAGTTTTCTTTTTGTGTGGGATCTTTGTCAGGTTTTGGTATTAGGGTGATGGTGGCCTCATAGAATTAGTTTGGAAGTTTACCTTCCTCTGCAATTTTCTGGAAGAGTTTGAGCAGGATAGGTGTTAGCTCTTCTCTAAATTTTTGGTAGAATTCAGCTGTGAAGCCGTCTGGACCTGGGCTTTTGTTTGCTGGAAGATTTTTGATTACAGTTTCAATTTCCGTGCTTGTGATTTTCTATTTCTTCCTGGTCCAGTTTTGGAAAGTTGACTTTCCTAAGAAATTGTCCATTTCTTCCACGTTGTGCATTTTATTGGCATTTAATTGCTGATAGTAGTCTCTTATGATCCTTTGTATTTCTGTGTTGTCTGTTGTGACCTCTCCATTTTCATTTCTAATTTTATTGATTTGATTTTTCTCCCTTTGTTTCTTGATGAGTCTGGCTAATGGTTTGTCAATTTTATTTATCCTTTCAAAGAACCAGCTTTTGGCTTTGTTGATTTTTGCTATGGTCTCTTTTGTTTCTTTTGCATTTATTTCTGCCCTAATTTTTAAGATTTCTTTCCTTCTACTAACCCTGGAGTTGTTCATTTCTTCCTTTTCTAGTTGCTTTAGGTGTAGAGTTAGATTATTTATTTGACTTTTTTCTTGTTTCTTGATGTATGCCTGTATTGCCATGAACTTTCCCCTTAGGACTGCTTTTACAGTGTCCCACAGGTTTTGGGTTGTTGTGTTTTCATTTTCATTCATTACTATGCAAATTCTGATTTCTTTTTTGATTTCTTCTGTGATTTGTTGGTTATTCAGCAGCGTGTTGTTCAGCCTCCATATGTTGGAATTTTTAATAGTTTTTCTCCTGTAATTGAGATCTAATCTTACTGCATTGTGGTCAGAAAAGATGCTTGGAATGATTTCAATTTTTCTGAATTTACCAAGGCTATATTTATGGCCCAGGATGTGATCTATCCTGGAGAAGGTTCCGTGTGCGCTTGAGAAAAAGATGAAATTCATTGTTTGGGGATGAAATGTCCTATAGATATCAATTAGGTCTAACTGGTCTATTGTATCATTTAAAGTTTGTGTTTCCTTGTTAATTTTCTGTTTAGTTGATCTATCCATAGGTGTGAGTGGGGTATTAAAGTCTCCCACTATTATTGTGTTATTGTTAATTTCTGCTTTCATACTTGTTTATTGTGGTGCTCCTATGTTGGGTGCATACATGTTTATAATTGTTATATCTTCTTCTTGGATTGATCCTTTGATAATTATGTAGTGACCTTCTTTGTCTCTTTTCACAGCCTTTGTTTTAAAGTCTATTTTATCTGATATGAGTATTGCTACTCCGGCTTTCTTTTGGTCCCTATTTGCATGGAAAATCTTTGTCCAGCCCTTCACTGTCAGTCTGTATGTGTCCCCTGTTTTGAGGTGGGTCTCTTGTAGACAAGATATGTAGGGGTCTTGTTTTTGTATCCATTCAGCCAGTCTTTGTCTTTTGGTTGGGGCATTCAACCCATTTACATTTAAGGTAATTATTGATAAGTATGATCCCTTTGCCATTTATTTTATTATTTTGGGTTCGAATTTATACACCCTTTTTGTGTTTCCTGTCTAGAGAATATCCTTTAGTATTTGTTGGAGAGCTGGTTTGGTTGTGCTGAATTCTCTCAGCTTTTGCTTGTCTGTAAAGCTTTTGATTTCTCCTTCATATTTGAATGAGATCCTTGCCGGGTACAATAATCTGGGCTGTAGGTTATTTTCTTTCATCACTTTAAGCATGTCTTGCCATTCCCTCCTGGCTTGGAGAGTTTCTATTGAAAGATCAGCTGTTATCCTTATGGGAATTCCCTTGTGTGTTATTTGTTGTTTTTCCCTTGCTGCTATTAATATTTGTTCTTTGTGTTTGATCTTTGTTAATTTGATTAATATGTGTCTTGGGGTGTTTCACCTTGGGTTTATCCTGTTTGGGACTCTCTGGGTTTCTTGGACTTGGGTGATTATTTCCTTCCCCATTTTAGGGAAGTTTTCAACTATTATCTCCTCAAGTATTTTCTCATGGTCTTTCTTTTTGTCTTCTTCTGAGACCCCTATGATTCAAATGTTGTACGTTTAATATTGTCCTGGAGGTCTCTGAGATTGTCCTCATTTCTTTTAATTCGTTTTTCTTTTTTCCTCTCTGATTCATTTATTTCTACCATTCTATCTTCTAATTCACTAATCCTGTCTTCTGCCTCTGTTATTCTACTATTTGTTGCCTCCAGAGTGTTTTTGATCTCATTTATTGCATTATTCATTATATATTGACTCTTTTTTTATTTCTTCTAGGTCCTTGTTAAACCTTTCTTGCATCTTCTCAATCCTTGTCTCCAGGCTATTTATCTGTGATTCCATGTTGATTTCAAGATTTTGGATCAATTTCACTATCATTATTCGGAATTCTTTATCAGGTAGATTCCCTATCTCTTCCTCTTTTGTTTGGTTTGGTGGGCATTTATCCTGCTCCTTTACCTGCTGGGTATTCCTCTGTCTCTTCATCTTGTTTAAATTGCTGAGTTTGGGGTGTCCTTTCTGTATTCTGGCAGTTTGTGGAGTTCTCTTTATTGTGGCGTTTCCTTGCTCTGTGTGAGTTTGTACAGGTGGCTTGTCAAGGTTTCTTGGTTAGGGAAGCTTGTGTCGGTGTTCTGGTGGGTGGAGCTGGATTTCTTCTCTCTGGAGTGCAATGAAGTGTCCAGTAATGAGTTATGAGATGTCTATGGTTATGGGGTGACTTTGGGCAGCCTGTATCTTGGAGCTCAGGGCTGTGTTCCTGTGTTGCTGGAGAATTTGCTTGGTATGTCTTGCCCTGGAACTTCTTGGCCCTTGTGTGGTGCTTGGTTTCAGTGTAGGTATGGAGGCATTTGATAAGTTCCTGTCAATTAATGTTCCCTGGAGTCAGGGTTTGGACTTAAGCCTCCTGCTTCCAATTATCGGTCTTATTTTTACAGTAGTCTCAAAACTTCTCCTTCTAGACAGCACCATTGATAAAACATCTAGGTTAAAGATGAAAAGTTTCTCCACCGTGAGGGTCACCCAGAGAGGTTCACAGCATTACATGGAGAAGAGAAGAGGGAGGAGGGAGTTAGAGGTGACCCGAATGAGATGAGGTGGAATCAATAGAGGAGAGAGTGGGCTAACCAGTAATCACTTCCTTATGTGCACTCCACAACTGGACTGCTCAGAGATGTTCATGGAGTTATACAGAGAAGAGAAGAGGGAGGAAGGAGACAGAGGTGGCCAGGAGGATAAAAGGAGGGAATGAAAAGGAGGGAGACAGATCCAGCCAGTAATCAGTTCCCTAAGTGTTCTCCACCATATGGAACACAGAAATTCAGAAAGTTGGGTAGAGCAGAGAAGGGTTAGGGAGGAGACACAGGCGACCTGGTGGAAAAAAAGGAGAGTCCAAAGGGGGAGAGAGCAGTCAAGCCAGTAATCTCGCTCCCTAGTAAAAAATGGGTACTGAAGATTGGGTTCTTTTTAAAGGTACAAAATTGGTAACAAATATCTAAAAGCAAAAATTAAAAATCTAGAGTAGAGTTTGGAATTTCAAAAATACAATGTTAAAGAAAAGAAGAGGGAAAAGAAAGAGAGAAAAAGAAAAAGAAAACAAAAAACAAAGTCACAAAAATTATAAAGAAAATAGAGGTACAAAATTGATAACAAATACCAAAAAGCATAAATTAAAAATCTAGAGTAGAGTTTGGAATTTCAGGAATACAATGTTAAAGAAAAGATGAAGAGAAAGAAAGAGAGAAAAAAAAGTCACAAAAGTTATAAAAAAAAATATAGGTTCAAAATTGATAACAAATACCAAAAAGCTAAAATTAAAAATCTAGAGCAGAGTTTGGAATTTCAAAAATACAATGTTAAAGAAAAGAAGAAAAAAAAAAACAAGGTCACAAAAGTTATAAAAAATATATATATGAAATTTGCTTTTTTTTAAAAAAAAAAGGGTCTTTTTTTTTTTTTTTGCAAAGTAATAGTAGGTTATAAAAGTGAAAATTAAAGGAGTAATAGAGGACTTAAAAATTTTTTTTAATTAAAAAAAGAAAGAAACAATGACCGTAAAAATAGTAAAAATATATATAGGACTTTCTCTGATGTTGTTGTGGTTATTGTGGGTTCAGTTCATTTTCTGCTAGTTCCTTGTTCCGGCTTATATTTCTCAAGATCTATAGGCCCCTTCCTATGTAGTCAGTACTAACCACGGAGTTTTAATCTATTGCCTGTCGCTTCCAAGGCGGTTCCCTCTGTTATAGCTTCTTCTGTTTGCTGGTCTCTTCCGTGTCTGATTTCCACCCTGATACCAAGGGGGCGGTGGTGGACAGCTTTTTTTTTTTTTTTTAAGGCTCACTTGTTCAGTCGTGCTGTGGGGAGGGAGGGACGCTGCAAATAAATAAGACTGGCGTGTGCTCTCAGTGCCTCAGCCACACTGGGCCTGCCCCCGCTCACGGCGCGTGTAGCCTCCCTGCCCACACTGCTCAGGCTCTAGATTGCTCCACTGGGAACCGTCTGCGGCCGGCCCTGGGCTGCTTGCGCCTCCCAGGTCTAAGCTGCTCAGGTTCAGGCAATCGGGTAGTCCTCAGAGGCGCAGACTTGGTTGGGCCTGTGTTTTGTGCCCTTCCCAGGTCCGAGCAGCTCAGACAAGAAAGACAAGACATATACTTGTCTTTCAATGATGAGATGTTTGGCGAGCGCGGTTGCTGCAACTTATCGCCTCCCTGCTGCTCGGTTATCTGGGTGTACAACCGGCGCACCTTCTCAGGCGGATGTTCACTGTCCAGAACCCCAAGAAGTTTTAGTTAGCAAAGAAGCCTGCTTACAGTTTTGTAGATAATGTCTCTCTGGGGCTGCGATTGCCTGCTTCCGGCTCTGGCTGCCTGTCACCGGAGGGGGATGGTCTGCAGCCGGCTATCTCTGTTCAGTCCTTTGTTCTGTGCGCGGGCCTGGCGGTGTCTTAGGTTAGGGCTGGCTTTTCGCGTGGTGGATATCCCACAGTCTGGTTTGCTAGCCCAAATTATTTCGCTCAGGTAGCGCTCAGGGTATTCAGGCCAGATCCTTACTCTAAGTGATGCAGCCCGAGCCACGCCTCCCTGCCCAGCCCCTGCTTGCTAATGGCAGATGCAGGCATCTGCACTGCTTCTCCGTTGGGGGAGTTACCGTAGGGCTCGTAATCTGCGGGTTTTAATTGTTTATTTATTTTTCCTCCCTGTTATGTTGCCCTCTGTGCTTCCAAGGCTCGGCACAGACTCGGCAGTGAGAATGTTTCCTGGTGTTTGGAAACTTCTCTCTTTTTAAGACTCCCTTCCCGGGATGGAGCTCCGTCCCTCCCTCTTTTGTCCCTTTTTTGGTCTTTTATATTTTTTCCTACCTCCTTTCGAAGATAATGGGTTGCTTTTCTGGGTGCCTGATGTCCTCTGCCAGCATTCAGAAGTTGTTTTGTGGAATTTACTCGGCGTTTAAATGTTCTTTTGATGAATTTGTGGGGGAGAAAGTGTTCTCCCCGTCCTATTCCTCCGCCATCTTAGCTCCTCTCCTGTTCTGTTATTTTGGATGAAGAATTCTGTGTCGATTAGATCCGATTGATTAATGGAGCTGTTCAGGTTAACTATATTCTTTTGTTTCTTCTTCTTCTTCTTTTTCTGGCTGTACTACGTCTTCCCTGCTGTGTTCAGGATCTCTCTAGATGTGGCAAGTGGGGACTACTCTTCAGCTGCCGCGTGTGCTTCTCCTTGTGGTGGCTTCCCTGATTGCAGAGCACGGCCTCTAGGGCTCATGGTCTCAGGAGCTGCAGTGCATGGGCTTAGCTGCCCTTAGTGCCCTGCCACTGTGAATGTGATATAACTGTGGAATCTTCCCGGACCATGGATCAAACCTGTGTCCCGTGCATTTACAGGCAGATTCTTAACCACTGGACCACCATGGAAGTCAAAGTATTCTTGTACATATCCTAACTGGTTTTCTGCCTACTTGAAACATCAATTACTTGGAAAGGAGTGTTGAAGTCTCCGTCTGTAATTGTGGATTTGTGTATTTCTCTTTCCCTTTCTATTCATTTTTGCCACATGTTGAGATAAATTCTTGTCCACTAGAGTCTCCTTTATTATGGAGACTGCTCTGGGCATGTTTCCTAGCAGTTATTCTTTCTCTCTGCCAAGGCCAGGGAAGGGATCTTTCTTGGCTGTTTATCGTGAAAACCTGATGAGATTCTTGGGAAAAATCTTTGAAAGTATGGGAATTCCCCCTTAGACTAGACCCCAGGAGTTTTAACTCTCAAGCTCCTCCACATGAAGTCTCAAGCAGTTCATCAAGATTACTAGTTAAGTGTGTTCCCACCAGTTTATAGCTCCACTAACTCCTATTTGAGTGGAATTGAGCAGATATTATTTCTCTGAATTCACTTGTCTTGCCAGGTTTCAGATGGTGGTTCATCCTACACCTTCAACTCTCTGATGGGTCCAAGAAAAATTATAGGTTTTCAATATTTTTTGGCTTTTTCTTGTTGTGAGGACAGGAGTGGTAACTGACAACTGCTTTACATTTTGGAGCTGGAATCAGACGTCTTCCAGAGATTGTAATTTTTGTATTTTTCTAAACTCAAGAAAACACTGTGAATGTGATATAACATTTCCATTGTAATGATTTATTCCACGTGTGGGTCAAAATATTTTCAACTTGCCCTAGTATCATATCCAAAAATAAGCATAAACACATCATATCAGAATGCACAGTTTCAGGCCAAGAATTTCATGCTACCAGTGATTTGTGCACATGACTGTCACTTTTAGATTTGCCATAGCCACCCCAAGGCTATAGTTTTTCCCTTTCTCTCTCTTCTTTCTTCTGTACTCAATGTTAAGTCATTTACCGATAAAGTTTTTATAACAGCTCTTATAGTCATGAAATATTTTATGTGTTTTGTTAAACTTTTTCCAACTGTGATATAAAACATTATTGTTGTATCCTTTGTTTCATTTTCTGTGAACTCAGAAACTTAAAACTCCCAAACTTAAAACTCAAACAGACCCTGGAATTTTAGAGTTGAAGGAATCAGAACTGATACTAAGGTGCAAAATTTACCAAGGCACCACAAAACCCAGTGATTGGGGTAAATAATATTTTAATGCAATATTTTTTTAAGTGTATGCAGAAAAAATTCTGTGATGAACAAAATATAGGTTTTAAATTACATCAGGAGCAATATATTATCTTGTCTAAACACTGCAAATCCTTCATACATGGGCCAAACATGGAACCAAGACTTCACTTGCTCACAGCACAAATGCATATGAGACAGGTTACAGTCTTCAGACTCAGGAGTTACAGGAAATAATTTCAATGCAATAGATGAGCAGTTTTCCTTTTGCTACCAGAGGATACTGCTGGTCTCAGAGCTCTTCAGACAAGAGTCATCCTGACTGGGCACCCTGGCCTAATCTGCTTGAGAATAGAGGGTACATTACCCTCCACCAAGAAGACCCTTGAGTTTTTCTCCTGACTTCTCTGTCCTCTCCTACCACCAGAAGATCTATAGAATCTGTAGACAATAGAACCAGGATCCACCCACCTCCTCCCAAGCCAATCTAAGGACTGAACCATCAATCCTAATCTCCTTTGTTAGAATGCATTTCTTCCTAGGATAATTGATGGTAGGCTTATCTCCTTTGTTCAACAAAAGCCTTGCCCACTGGGCTTTGAATTGGTCACAGTGCCTCTGTAAGAAACATCAGAACACATCAGTACAATACCAGAATATCTCTACAAATATGGATGATTCTGCTGTTATAATAGCCCCACTAGCAGGAGATCAATAGCACAGTCCAGGCTGAATTCCATCTGACCAGTCTAGTTCCCTCTTCCTGTGCGATGAAGATCAGGCTTCGTATGGGTTCCACCAGTATTAAGTCTCAGTTCCTGATCCCTTATGAACAGCTTCTCAAATAACAGAGACAACAATAAAAACAGCAGCATCAATAACAACACTCACACAGATCTTCATAAAAAACTGGCTGATCAAAGGCATGTGTGCGTGCAGAGCTGTGTCCAACTCTTTGTGACCCCATGGACTGAAGCCCGCCAGGCTCCTCTGTCTATGGAAGTTTCTAGGCAAGAATACTGGAGTGGGTTGCCATTTCCTCCTCCAGGGGATATTCCTGACCCAGGGATTGAACCTGCACCTCTTGCGTCTTTTGCATTGGCAGGCAGATTCTTTGCCACTGAGCCACCTGGGAAGCCCCATTAAGATGCACTCTAATGCGATATGACTCGTGTGCTTATAAGAGAGACTGGGACACAGACACACACAGAGTGAAGGTCATGTGAGGACGCATGGAGACGAAGGCCAAAGAGAGAAGCCTCTGAACGAACCAACCTAGATTCGGCACTGTTGGTGTCTAGAGCTGTGAGAAAACAAATTTGTGTTGTTTAAGCCACCCAGGTGGCTTAAACACAGGCAAAACACAAGGTGTGGTACCTTGCTACAGCAGTCCTTAGGAATATAATATATTTTTGCTTGTATTGTTTGTGTAATTTTACCCTTTCATGAAATCCCCAAATCTTCGGAATCTCATTTCAATTTATTATGGATCGGTTTTGTCTTACAAAGGGATGAGAAATGCTTCTTTTGTATCTCAGAGCACAGAGCAGACATGTAATTAATTATTTGCTGAAATCTTGGGATACTGCAAAAACTCCCAGAAAGATCACTGAAAAAATTCTCGGTGAAGAAAATGCTTCAACATACACCCACCAGACACTGGCGAGTGTGTTGCTGTTAATACTAAACCCAAATTTGAAAAAGGAGATTTATTTTGACAGAATTTTGCTTCATAAAGACTATTTTCCTTTATACATTTTATTCTGTGACTAGGAATCAACATTTCCTCTCCCTCTTTCTTCTATGCTCTGTTTTTCTCTGGTCATTAATAGCGTCCCGTTCCATGGGGTTTCTCTCTCTGCCTCATCTGTGGGATGAAGGTACTTCTCAGATGCTTTCTAGAATCAGCTGTGTCTTCCTACCTGCCTAGCCAAGGAATCCCATTCAAGGTCTATTTGTAACCAAGTCCTGGTCAAGGCCATGGGGACCCAGGTCCTCTCTGTGCCTTTAAAACCCATCTCATGGTTTCATTAGGGGAAACACTGACTAAAACTTCTCCCCCTGGCCAGACAAGATAGTAGCCATTTGCATGAGTTATCTAACAATAGGAGGTTCTGGTAAGGAATATAGAACTAACAAGTTACCGCCAATCAGAGGAATTCGGGAAAGGTCAAAAGGACAGAGGAGACTTTAGTCCAAATGTCCTGTTAACCTCCCAGAATCCTCCTCGGTGGAATCCATCTTGGCTGAGCGATGCATGCGCCACCAAGAAGGACCTTGAGTCAAAGTGACGGCCAGAGACAATCGGAAACATTATCATAAAACCCAAGACTGTGGGCCTCATGGCAGAGCAATTCTCCTGAGTTCTCTTACCCTCCTGTTCTCCACCCAGGCGCCCCGGCCCAATAACGTCTCTTGCTTTGTCAGTATGTGTGTCTCCTTGGACAATTCATTTCCTAGTGTTAGACAAGAGCCCCCTCTTGGGCCCTGGAAAGGGTCCCCCTTCCTGCAATAGTTTCAGTGACTGCTTCTGAAACACTTATGGGAGCACTGGGAGAGTGACTTCCCCCATTTCTTCATCTCAGGACTGATACCTTCCCCTTAAGAACCCAGCCTGATGCCCCTCTCTGGGCAAAATGACCCTTAACAATGGAGTACTTCAGCATTTTAAGCTGTCGATGGCCATGAAGACTGCACAATTCTGATTTTCTCCAGCTGAATTCCAAATAAATGTCCTCCATGTTCGTCATTATTACCAGTTCACAGATTTAAAACAGAAATAGCAACTCTGAGTTGCTGTGCTTAGTTACAGCTTGAACCCTGACCATATCACATAGTCTTGTCTTGAATTTCCTTTGATTTTGCAAAAAAACCCTTTTCTTCACCCAGGGCATCCAGTATCTTGACGTGGAAAATTGAATTTTAGACAGATTTGGTTTCCTCCTTTTAGGCAGAAGAAAAACAGAAACAAAATTTAAAAACCAAGAGTAGTCGTTCTTTGAAATAAGGTAAAATGCAGCCTATTATTATCTTAATTAGAATAATCACTTTTCACATCAAGTTGTAACAACAGGAAATGGTCCAAAATGAGATTCTCCTTGAAAAGCATGGTCCTGTGGAGGCAGGTTTCATAACAAAAAACATTTGTGTAACCTCAGCTCAAGCTCTTCCCACTTGTGCATATCACAATATGCTCTGCAGGGAGTGCTAATGAATACATCTGTTTGCATCCCTCCACAGCTGAGTAATATCTGAAAACTGATCTGTATTTTCCCATTTCAGAAAAACACCCAGCAAGTGGTTGTGGACAAAGTGTTTTAGTTACTTACGTAAGTTCCTTTACCTTGCCATTTCAACTAATACCACATAGAAGAGGCCCTACGCAGCTGCTGAAACTCAGGGACTTATTATTTACTTTGGAGCCTAAAGTGCCCAAGCAGATACTTTGATTTTAACTTCTGT
The DNA here is from genome assembly GCF_029407905.1 of Bubalus kerabau. Lineage (NCBI taxonomy): Eukaryota > Metazoa > Chordata > Mammalia > Artiodactyla > Bovidae > Bubalus > Bubalus kerabau. The sequence goes on from NC_073625.1 coordinate 56,952,760, forward strand.
TAATTTTCAGACACTCTGAGCAGTTACACTCCTTTTAATACAGATTGCCCTTGCATTGGACTTACTCTGTTCTCTGTCCTGCCTTCCAAGAAGGAGAGAGACAGTCCACCTGCCCATTGCTGGAAGTTTAGCCTCAAGGGGTCCATGTAGAGAGCCTAGAAGCCAGAGGAAAAGCTGTTACCGCTCCCTCAACACACCATGGCAGTTCAGATCATGGGGAAGATTTACCTGTGGTGTTATCGCAAAAAGCAGTTTCCACAGCTTCCAAACTCATTACAGACTTATTTGCTTACTTTTTCACCGACTCTTCTAAAATCAGATCAATGCATTCACTTAGCCACTGATTCCAAGAACTGAGTTCTAATGTTTTGCCTTATTCCCCATTCCCGTTTTAGCAGCTCCCCCCCCAGCATACAGGCTTCCTCTTGATTCAACCATGTTATTAGATGTGTTCTCCTCTCTCTACTGTTTTATGCCAGATGTTTGCGATACCTTTGCCATAGTGACATCAACTGGAAAAAGCTGGAACTGGAATTTCTGAGCATCACAGAAACCCCCAAATTAATCATTTGCTACACTTACTGGCTTTTACATTTTTCAAAATGTAGATTTCTAAGTAAATTCATCATACAATTAACATCCCATTAATACTTAATACTTTTGGATAAGCTTTATTGAAATAGTCATTCATTTATTAGGCAATAAAGCTTTTGAAACCAGATTACATGTAAGGCATCAACAATGCAAGACAGCTACAAATACTCATTATTCTTGGATGCTCTACCTCCTGGACAGAGGAGGACAACTAGACAAAACCCACGTACGATACAATTGGACAAAACCCATAAAATGTAGGGTGTATCAAATGCCATTAAAAGAATACTGGAAGAGCTTAGAGGAAGAAAATCAGTATCTTAGTTGAAATTTGAAGATTAAGAATTTTCAAAATAATGCTAATTATTAAAATAAGTAATGCTATATTATTTTTAACTCCTACCAGGAATCTGAATTTTTGTTCTGGGACTAAGCTTGTTTTCAATCTTCACTAGGTGGAACCAACAGAGAAGGCAATGGCAACCCACTCCAGTACTCTTGCCTGGAAAATCCCATGGACGGAAGAGCCTGGTAGGCTGCAGTCCATGGGGTTGCTCAGAGTCAGACATGACTGAGCAACTTCACTTTCACTTTTCACTTTCATACATTGGAGAAGGAAATGGCAACCCACTCCAGTGTTCTTGCCTGGAGAATCCCAGGGACGGGGGAGCCTGGTGGGCTGCCTATGGGGTCACACAGAGTCAGATATGACTGAAGCAACTTAGCAGCAGCAGGTGGAACCAAAGCAGCCTTCAGTTGACAGTCTTTTGAGTACTCAATAAAATGAGTTAGAATACAAGGTTTTCTTCTTTGGCGGGTGGAAACAACTATTCCAGGCCCTGGGGGAACTCTGAGCATTGGTCCCCGTGTTTCTGTCTGGTGGTTCTTTCCTCATCCTTGGGTAATGTCCTCACTTATTTGCACAGATCATCTGAAGACTCCCAGGGAACCCCTTACCCCTCTTCCAAGCTCCATCTCTGTGCAGCCCTCTTCCCTCTGGGACCACACTCTGCAAACCCTATCTGTCTTGACCTTCCAGTGGGGTCTCCCCGAGTTCCTCTGCCTCATGCTGCTCCTTTGACTCTTGCTCCAGGGCTTTAGCTGGGGCAATCACAGGGCTTACCTCCAGTATTTCTCCTTCTTAGGATCCCTGTCCTGTGCTGCTTGATGCCCAAGGTCTGGAAAATGTTGTCTCACTTTTTCTTTTTATGGTTTTACACTTGTTTAAGGAAGTCCTGTGTCTTAGCCCATTCAGGCTGCCATAACTAATACCACAGACTGGGGAGGGCAGGCTTATAAACAACCGAAATTTACAAGATTAGGGTGCCAGTGTGGTCAAATGAGGACCCTCCTTTGAGCTTCAGACAGAGAGAGAGAGAGAGAGAGAGATCTATATATCTATGAAAAAGTGAAACAGTGTCAGTCATTCAGTTGTGTCCAGCTCTGCGACCCCATGGACTACAGCCCGCCAGACTCCTCTGTCCATGGGATTCTCCAGGCAGGAATACTGGAGTGGGTTGCCATTCACTTCTCCAGGGATCGAACCCAAGTCTCCTGCATTGCAGCAGCAAAGGCCCAGTGCAACCAAAAATAAATAAATAAATGATTAAAAAAAAAAAAGATGCTTGCCACTGAGTAAGCCAATAGTTGAAACAGCAATAAAAAAGATAGAAGCAAATAAGAGAAATTTAGACGATAGGTAAAAATCATAAAAATTTAAAAACTTATGTTGAAAAAAGATATATGTACTTCTCAAACTGAAATTTAGAATATTATGTCATAACCTGTTTTTCCCTTAATAAAACACTATTTATATGGTTTAATATGCAATATCATTTTTAATAGGTTGAATTTTTATGGGTTTCCATGATAAACTCTGGAGAAGGCAATGGCACCCCACTCCAGTACTTTTGCCTAGAAAATCCCATGGACGGAGGATCCTGGTAGGCTGCAGTCCATGAGGTCGCTAGAGTCAGACACGACTGAGCGACTTCACTTTCACTTTTCACTTTTCTGCACTGGAGAAGGAAATGGCAACCCACTCCAGTGTTCTTGCCTGGAGAATCCCAGGGACGGGGCAGCCTGGTGGGCTGCCGTCTATGGGGTCGCACAGAGTCAGACACGACTGAAGCGACTTAGCAGCAGTAGCAGCATGATAAACTCAAATGATACCTTCTTGTGAGAAATTTGGGTTATTCTTAAATTTTTACAATTATAAAACCCACTGTGACAAATGTTTGAAATTAAACAACATATTTTGAAATAACCCAAGGGTGCAAAAGAGGAAATCATAAGAAAACTTAAAATATATTTGCATGGAATTATCATGAAAAAGGAAAAGACTCTGATGCTGGGAGGGATTGGGGGCAGGAGGAGAAGGGGACGACAGAGGATGAGATGGCTGGATGGCATCACTGACTCGGTGGACGTGAGTCTCAGTGAACTCCGGGAGTTGGTGATGGACAGGGAGGCCTGGCGTGCTGCGATTCATGGGGTCGCAAAGAGTTGGACACGACTAAGCGACTGATCTGATCTGATCTGATCATGAAAACGGTATCATCAGGGCTTCCCTGACAGCTCAGTTGGTAAAGAATTCACCTGCAATGTAGGAGACTGTGGTTCGATTCCTGGGCCAGGAAGATCCCCTGGAGAAGGGAAAGGCTACCCACTCCAGTATTCTGGCCTGGAGAATTCCATGGACTGTACAGTCCATGGGGTCACAAAGAGTCGGACCCGACTGAGTGACTTTCACTTTCATATTGAAAATGGAACATTCTAAAATTTCTGTGATGCAGCTAAAACTGTGTTTAGAAGAAATGCACAGTTTTAAATATTTACAATAAAAAATTTTAAATGTGTAAAATCAGAGGCATAAGCTTTCACCTTAAACCAGAAAATTATGATTGCATTAAACCTGAATAAGAAGGAAAACAATAAAGAGCATAAGTAAATAAAGCAGAAAACAAATAGAAAAAAAATTAACCAAGACAAAAATTTATTATTTGAAAAGATTAATAAATTGATAGATTTCTAGCAAGATCAACCAAGAAAGAAGAGAAAAATCCGCTATCAATATCAAGAATGAAAGCAAGTGATTACTACAGATTCTATAGACATTCAAAGGATAATAGCAACTTTATGTCAGCAACTATGACAGTTTAGATGAAATGGACAAATTTCTTGGGGAAAAAATCAACTTATTCAAGCTGACTAAAATGATATTAAAAAATCTTAATTTTCCCATATCTATTTAGGAAAGTTGAATTTGTTACTTAAAAGTCTTCTCACAAAGAAAACTCTAGACCTAGATGGTTTCAGTGGTGAATTCTACCAAATATTTAAGAAACAAATTGTACCAATATTACCCAGAGATTTTATGGGGTTAGATAAGCCCAATATCAAAGCCTGCCAAGAAAAGAACAGTACAGACCAATATCCCTATGAACACGGGGGCGGGGGGTGGAACCTCAACAAAATACACATAAACCAAATACAGGAATATATTAAAACAATAATACATTAGGACCAAGCAGGGCTAATTCCAGGAAAGCAAAGTGGGTTAGACATTTTGAAATTAATCAGTGTAATTCACCATTTTAAAGGTGCTCTTCTGGAATCCTCATGAGTACTCTCAGCCTGACGCTAAGTTAGTAGTAGTAGAGATGGAGGAGAGGGGATGACTTTATGATAGATATTGTCATCCTAAGTTGCTCCAGTCATGTCCGACTCTTTGTAAGCCTATGGCCTGTAGTCTATCAGGCTCCTCTGTCCATAAGATTCTCCAAGCAAGAACACTGGAGTGGATTGCCATTCCCTTCTCCATTATGATAGACATTAGTGATAGAATATTTAATGGTAGATGATTGGATGTAAGGACAAGGAAAATGAAGGAATTAAGGAAAAATTTAAGTCCTGCTTTTGAGCAATTGGGCAGATGGGGAGCTATTTACTGAGAAGGTAAAACTAGCAAGAATAAAAGAGGGTTAAAAAATTAAAAGTACCATCTTCCACATACTTAGATTGAACTGTCCGATTATACACGCTTGTAAGCAGTTGTCGATATTTTTCTTGGGTTCTGGGCAAAGTCAAGTTTGAATATTAAGATTTGCAATCATTTACATACATGGTTTGGAAAGTTACAGTCATCAATGTGAGGTTGGAGGGAGAAAAAGGGCCCAGGACTGAGCCCAGAAAGTAGGTGCCATTGAGGTGGGAACATCAGATGTGTGTCATTTCAAGGAAGGTATGTTCAAACAGGAGGGAATACTTGATTCTGGGCAATAAAGGATGATAAGGTTTTTTGCTTTTGTTTATCTTTTGGCCATGTCACGTGGCACATGGGATGTTTAGTTCCCCAGCCAGAGATTGAACCCAAGTCGCCTGCATTGGGAACATGGAGTCTTAACCACTGGACTGCCCAGGAAGTCCTGAGGACGACACGATTTTTGACATGCAGAGAAGTGGGAGGAAAAGGAAACATAAAGAGAAGCATTTTGATCAGAGGGAGTAGAGTGAAATATCATCCCTATTCATGCTCCACAGCAATGAGACGCCAAGCTGGTGTTCTCTCATCAAGTTTTATGAAGTTGAGAAAATAAAGAGGAAATCAGTATCTTGTCTCTGAAGCAGAGATGTCCAAAGCACAATGCCCTCAGATTTCGAGGACCCTATTTAGAAGGTTGAAACTATCACTGACTTTCAGAGAGCATACTCCCAGCTTCCAAGATGTGTCTAATTTCCTCTTAACAGGTCCCACAGGCTGATACATATCGGCTGATACATATCCAGTGGTTTCTCATCTGAGAAAGAACTCTAGGAGTCATCCTGTTTCAAAGATATTGCCAATGACTTGAAAATCAAATAGCCACAGGAAATTCTGGTATCTTCACAGATTGAGGTGAAAATGTAGACAACAATCTTACTCTGATTTATTTTGGCAAAGATCTTTGGTATTATTTCTCAACAGGGATGAACTAAGTGAATTTTCTTCACCAGAGATAAATATGAGGAAGACTTTTTCCCCTCAGCATGAAGGTTTATCCAATACATATCATGGGATGTTTCAGCCCTAAGTCCACCCAGGTGAATGAGTTCGTCTCTGCAAGCTTTCTGATTGACCTCCTGTTTGCTAAACTCTTCCGAAGTTTACTGCTCTTCAAGAGTTCATTGCTTTGCTTCAGTACTGAGAATCTGATAAGAACTTGTCATGAGAATTCTGCTTGCAGCTGCTTTTATTCAGCTTATAGAACAAGAAAGGTTAGCATGAATTTTGAATTCTTGAATAATATCTTAACTAGAAAGTAACTCTGCCATTTCTGGAACTCTGCTCCCAAAATCTCCACTTAAAAAATAAAATGCCACAGATCGTCTAATGCCTTTTACTTTTTCAAACCTAACCTATTGATATCGGTTGATGTATTTTCATACTGAGATGTGGAATCAATCAATACAGCAACTTAAAATTTCCATTTAGGAGAAAATACTTAATGAAAAATAGTTTATAAAATGTTAGTTCTGAGATTGATTTTAAAAGGCATATAAAAATTAAATATATTATGGAAAAGAATTAAGGATTGAAATGGTGAAAGACTGTTTTCCCTTCTGTCTCCCATTTATCCAAATAGGAGTAGGCCCTTTACTATCATGTCATGTTTCTTCAAAAAAAAGATTTCCACACAAAGTTTATTGTTTTTATGTCAGAAAGAAAAAATATTTTGATAAAAATGTACTTTTAGAATCAACAAATGGATATAATTACCCCATCCAGCTGATAAAAATATGTGATCAAAACGATATTTCTGATACTTTAATCAATTTCTTTATTTCTCTATGCAATATTGATGTTGCCAATAATGTGTTTGAGCAGATCCAAATTTCAATTATATCCTAAATAACTGTAGAGAAAAAAAGCAGTTCTCAAGTACAATACTTATTCTTTATAAAATATGTGATACAAGGTGCCATTCACCACGAATGCAAATCAAACAACAATGAGATATCACTTCATACCTATCAGGATGGTAGTTATCAAAAAGACAATAAATAGCAGGTGTTGGTGAGGATTTAAAAAAAAGGGAACTCTCATGCCCTGCTAATGGGAATGTAAATTGCTGCACCCACTATGGGAAATAGTACAGCTGTTCCTTAAAAAATTTAAAATAGAACTGCTGCTGCTGCTGCTGCTGCTAAGTCGTTTCAGTCGTGTCTGACTCTGTGCGACCCCAGAGTCGGCGCTAACATCCAGCAATTCCCCTTCTGGATATTTTCTGAAGAAAGCAAAAACATTAATTCTAAAAGATATCTGCACCTCATGTTCACTGCAGATTATTTACAGTAGTCAAGATACAGATGCAATCTAAGTACCCATCAATAGATGAATGGATAAAGAAGACATGGTAAATACATACAAAGAAATATTATTTAGAATAAATATAATAATGATTTCATAATAAATTCATAAAAAAGAATGAAATTTTGTCATTTGCAACAACATGAATGGACCTAGAAGTTATTGTGCTAAGTGATCAGAATTAGTCTTTATTATCATTCCTTCAGTTATTCAATAATATTTTATCATTTTTATATTTTGCCATTTTATAATATTGTATCATTTTATCATTAAATGAAATAAGCACTAATTGCAACAATAGAGAACAAGATTCTTTGGATGGTAGATTTTCTTTTCCAGACCCTTGTGCTTATTACATAATTGTGAGATGCAATACTCTCATATATGTGATTCCATGTAAGCCATGTGAATTACATGTGATTCCATGTAATCCATGTGAATTCTATCCATACACCTGCATTGTAGACAAATGTATCTATTATCCCAGCTTTGGAAGATAGGGAGGAGCCGAGACGCTAGACAACTTGCCCTCAATGTCATATGTTAGTAGCAAAGCTAGGTCTATAAACTAGCTCTTCTGGTCTTTCCTTGACACGCTGCCTTACATATTCCATACAGTTAGGTACTCTGTATCTGTTTAATCACTTAATCAATAAATTTCAGACCAGCAGGGTAGATTTTCACAGTTAAAGAATTTTCTTTAAAATAAAATATCCTCTTTATTTTATATTCTGAGAGCCGAAGACACAAATCCTATTATGGGATTCTTAATGCATAACTTTTGCCTTTAGCCACTAAGCCAAGCAAACGTTTTGGTTCAACTACCCAATGATGTTGTTGCTGTTGCTGTTCAGTTGCCAAGTTGTGTCCGACTCTTTGAGATCACATGGACTACAGCAGGCCAGGCTTCCCTGTCCCTCACCATCTCCCGGAGTTTCCCCAAGTTCATGTCCATTGAATCGGTGATGCCATCCAACCATCTCATCCTCTGTTGCCCTCTTCTCCTTTTGCCTTCAACCTTTCTCAGGAAATGGCAGCCCACTCCACTATTCTTGCCTGGAAAATCCCATGGACTGAGGAGCCTGGTAGGCTATAGTCAGTCCGTGGGGTCGCAAAGAGTTGGACACAACTGAGCAACTTCACTTTCATTTTTTCTCAGCATCAGGGTCTTTTCCAGTGAATCAGCTGTCCTCATCAGGTGGTCAAAGTATTGCAGCTCTTCATGGATCACTGCTTTGTCACAGCTAATTGACTTTCAAAACTTGATGAAGCTATGAGCCATGCCCTGTAGGGTCACTGAAGATGGACGGGTCAGAGTGGGGAGTTCTGACAAAACGTGACTCACTGGAGGAGGGAATGGCAAACCATTCCAGTATACTAGCCGTGAGAACGCTATGAACTGTATAAAAAGTCAATGATGTTGATGGATGTACTAATGGAATGTGTATCCTTTTATCCATAAAGTAAAACCAACCTTAGAAGACTTCACTTTTCCTTTTATTATGGAAAATATTAAAAGACTATTTTGCATTGAATTGAAGAGTTGCTCATAAAAACACTCAATAGTTTATTATCTTTAACTGTTCTATTCATATCTAGTTACTATTACTCCCCCAAATAATACAGGTCTTAACTGAGTGTTAGTTGTGTCTTGAAGTATGGACCCCAAGATTAATAACCTTGCTTTCCTCAGATTACAGAGAAACTTTCAAATGCCAATGACATTGCCATAATTATTTAGCTAAAATTGATGCTCATCATATAATGACAAAATATTATAAGATCAGTATGATCTGCAGATGAGTGTCAGTGAACTCTTGTTATCTGTCCAGAGGTATATAAGGACAGATATTGAAAGAATTATGGCAATTTGCCAGAGTAATCTATATCTGTTGAACCTGATAAATTTTAAAAAGTAGGTATATATTTTCATCTTTTTCATTTATTCTAATAATTCAATGTATTCAAGTTAGATCTTTTAATTAATTTGGCTGTACCAGGTCTTAGCTGTGTTGCTGTGGGGCGTAGTATCCAGCTCCCCAACCAGGGATGGAACCCTGGCCCTCCCACATTGAGAGCACAGAGTCCTAGCCACTGGACCACCAGTGAAATCCCCCTAGTAATTCCATTTTTAACTGAGATGCAATGCTCCCATTTCACGCATAGATTTAAATTAGCCTTAGAAAAGTTGTCCACCCATATAATCATAGCATATAGTGTGATGGGCTCATGAACCCTCAAAATTTTGTTGTGCCCAGTGCAGAAAATCATCCCCTATCCCCAGCCCTAGGTGACCACGGATCTGCCTTCTGTGCTTTTCCTAGACATGACTTTTCTAGAGTTGTTGGTGAAGCAGTTGCTCAATCTTTTTTGTTGCTGAGGGGTATTTCCATTGTATTTGGATTGTTTACAATTGGAGCCACTAAAGCTGCTATAAATGTTAGTGTCCAAGTTTTTTGGTGGATATATTGTATTTCTCATGGGTAAAAAAAAATTTCTCTCAGATTGACATTGCTGGGTTGTGACAAAAAATGTGTTTACCAAAGTAGTGTGCTATTATTTTACATTTTCAGTGGTGATGTGCATGAACTCCATTTGGTGTGTGTCATCACCAACAGTTGGTGTTGTGAGACTTTTGTTTTTTAGTAGTTACAATGAGCATTTAGCAGTGGTAAAGTGTGACTTGGAGAAGGCAATGGCACCCCACTCCAGTACTCTTGCCTGGAAAATCCCATGGATGGAGGAGCCTAGTAGGCTGCAATCCATGGGGTCGCTAAGAGTCAGACATGACTGAGCGACTTCATTTGCACTTTTGACTTTCATGCATTGGAGAAGGAAATGGCAATCCACTCCAGTGTTCTTGCCTGGAGAATCCCAGGGACGGGGGAGCCTGGTGGGCTGCCGTCTATGGGGTCGCACAGAGTCGGACACAACTCAAGTGACTTAGCAGCAAAGTGTGACTTTGTGTTTCCCTGAAGTCTGATAACGCTGAGCAGTTTTTCATATACTTATTGACTATTTGTACATCTTTTGTGAAGTGTTTGTTCAAATACTTTGACCATATATTACTGGATGATCTTATTAAGAGATCCACACATTTTCTGAAATAAGAACTTTGTAAGGTTTAAGTGTAGTGCTTGTATTTTTTCTACTGTTTTGTCTTTTTTTTAAATAGTGTCTTTCAAAGAAGAGAGGTTTCAAAAGATGTTGATGGTCTATTTTACTATTTTGTTTATGATTTTGCTTGTCTTATCTATGAAATCTTTGACTATCCCAAGGTCATGAAAATTTTCTTGTTTTAGAAGTTTGAGAGGTTTCAAGATTTGGGAACAGTGACAGACTTTATTTTCTTGGGCTCCAAAATCACTGCAGACAGTGACTGTGGCCATGAAATTAAGATGCTTGTTCCCTGGAAGAAAAGTTATGACAAACCTACACAGCATATTAAAAAAGAGATATTACTTTGCCGAAAGATTCATGTAGTCAAAGCTATGGGTTTTCCAGTAGTCATGAATAGATGTGAGAGTTGGACCATGAAGAAAGTTGAGCGCTGAAAAATTGATGCACTCAAACTGTGGTGTTGGATAAGACTCTTGAGCATCTCGTGGATGGCAAGGAGATCCAACCAGTTAATTCTAAAGGAAATCAACCCTGAATATTCATTGGAAGGACTGATGCTGAAGCTGAAGCCAAGCCTTTGGCCACCTGATGCAAAGAGCCAACTCACTGGAAAAGACCCTGATGCTGGGAAAGATAGAAGGCAAGAGAAGAAGGGGACGACAGAGGACGAGATGGTTGGATGCACTGCCACATCAATCGAGTTTGAGCAAGTCCCAGGAGACGGTGAAGGACAGGGAAACCTGGTGTGCTGCAGTCCATGGGGTCACAAAGAGTTGGACACAACTGAGCAACTGAACAAGATTTTTTATTTTCAAATCGAGGTACAGCTGATTGACAACATTGTATCAGTTTCAAGAAGTTTGAGACTTTTTATGTTTAGGTTGATCCATCTTTAGCCATCCAATTTTTATGTGACATGAGGTAAGGATACAGGTTCACTTTTCTCCATATAGTTGTCATAACATTTATTGAGAAGGCTATCTCTTCCCTGTTCAGGAACCTTGTTACCTTTATCAAAACTCAATTAGCCATGTGTGTGTAAGTCTATTTCTGGACAATTCTATTCACTAATCCATATCTATCCTGATCTCATTGTATCTTGCAGTATAAGAATAGCAAAGCTTTCTATAGATAGATCAAGTTCTCTAATATTTTTTTCAAATCATTTTGGATATCTGGGTCATTTGTATTTACATATTATTTACATATATATTTTATGATGTTTACAAAGAAAACCATCAGAATTTTGAGTTGATTATGCATTAGAGACAATTAACATTTACAAAATTGTCTTCCAATTCACAATAATGATATATATCTTTCCACTTTTTTAGTCTTACACAAATTTTGCTGTTTCCCTAATTACTTCATGCTTTTAATTTCAATATCCAATTATTTGTTGCTAGCATGCAACTGAGTTTTGTATACTGACCTTATATCTTACCTCACTAAACTAATTCTTTTTTTTTTTTAATCTATTTAGGATTTTCATTACATTTGATGTCTTCTGCAGTTTCATTTCCTACAATACATATGCTTCTTCTCTTTCTTGCCTTATTTCCAGGTAGGGTCTTAAGTATAGTGTTGACTAGAAATGGTAAGAGCAAGTATTTCTTTTGTTGTTGTTGTTTAGTCACTAAGTCTTGCCCGACTCTCTACGTCCCCATGCACTGTAGCCTGCCAGGCTCCTCGGTCCGTGAGATTTTTCAGGCAAGAATACTGGAGTGGGTTGCCATTTCCTCCTCTAGGGGATCTTTCTGATGCAGGGATCAAAGCCAAGTATCTTGCATTGCATGCAAATTCTTTACTGCTGAGCTACTGGGGAAGCCCAGAATTCCTTTGCCTTTCCCCAAATCTTAGATTTCCCAGGTAACTCAGCTGGTAAAGAATCCACCCGCAATGCAGGAGACCCCAGTTCGATTCCTGGGTCAGGAAGATCCACTGGAGAAGGGATAGACTACCCACTCCAGTATTCTTGGGCTTCCCTGGTGGCTCAGCTGGTAAAGAATCCGTCTGCAGTGTGGGAGACCTGGGTTCAATCCCTGGGTTGGGAAGATCTCCTGCAGAAGGGAAAGGCTACCCACTCCAGTATTCTGGCCTGGAATACTTGATGTTTGGGCTTCCCTGGTGGCTCAGATGTAAAGAATCTGCCTGCAATGCAGGAGATCCGGCTTTGATCCCTGGGTTGGAAAGCTCCCCTGGAGAAGGGAATGGCAATCCACTCCAGTATTCTTGCCTGGAGAATTCCATGGACAGACCATGGGGTTGCAAAGAGTCAGACATGACTGAGCAACTGAGCAAGCAAGCAAATCTTAGATGGAAAACAAACCATTGTGCATGATGCTAACTGGCTAACTGTAGGTTTTTCATGCTCTGTATTGTTAAGGAAGTTCCCTTCTAGTTCTAGCATGCCCAGAGGTTTTGTCATGAATGGATATTGAGTTTTAACATATACTTTTCCTGCCATCTACTAAGATAATGTTTTTTTTTCTCTGTATTCTGTTAATTTGGTGAGTTAATTGAATCTTTAAATTCTAATTTAATAAAAGCTTTAATTGTAAAATACACATAAAATTTATCATCTTACCCACACATAAGTGTACAATTCAGTAGTATTAAGTATATTCATTGTTGTGTGGCCAATCTCTAGAACTTTTGTCATCTTGTAAAACAAACTTTCTACCCACTAAAAAATTCATTTCCTCCTCCCTCCACTAATTCACTTTTTATAAAAGTTTCAGTTTCTAATTGGAAACAAAAGGGCTTCCCTGATAGTTCAGTTGATAAAAAATCTGCCTGCAATGCAAGAGACCCTGGTTCAATTCCTGGGCTGGGAAGATCTGCTGGAGAAGGGATAGGCTACCCACTCCAGTATTCTTGGCCTTCCCTTGTGGCTCAGCTGGTAAAGAATCAGCCTGCAATGGGTTTATTTCCTGGGTTGGGAAGATACCCTGGAGAAAGGAAAGGCAGTATTCTGGCCTGGAGAATTCCATAGACTATAATCCATGGGGTTGCAAAGAGTCAGACACAGCTGAGTGACTTTCACTTTGACTACAGAAAGCTTTAAAAGCAATGTTCTAAATCAGTTTGCTTGTAGTAAAAAAAAAAAAAAGCCTTTTAAATAGGTGCTTATTAGCTTGCAAATTAAGCTTTACAGTTGTACACACAAAAAAATTAGTGTCTTGGGAGAACAAATATACCTGATGAATTTCATCACTTCAAACTAGATAAAACTAGATTGTGCGAAAAGCAGTTTATTCTACTCAAACCATTTCTTTTTCTTTTTATTTTTTTTTTGTCTTTATCAGAGCTTTATTTATTTTTTTAATTTTATTTTATTTTTGCCAAATATCAAAATGAATCCGCCACAGGTATACATGTGTTCCCCATCCTGAACCCTCCTCCCTCCTCCCTCCCCACACCATCCCTCTGGGTCGTCCCAGTGCACCAGCCCCAAGCATCCAGTATCCTGCATCGAACCTGGACTGGCAACTCGTTTCATACATGATATTTTACCTGTTTCAATGCCATTCTCCCAAATCTTCAAACCATTTCTTTTTAAAGCAGTTCAGTTAAAATGTGATCACTGCTTGACCATAAACAAAAGTGAAAGTAAAGTTTTTCTCCTTTCCCCTTTGATTCCTCTACATTCTGCTCCTGGCTGAAGCACCCACAGCCAACACAAAGAAGCAGTTTTTCATAATTTAAAACAAATAAAAAGGAAACCTAGCAAACTTGACTAAGTATTTCTAACAGTCATCAGCTTGCCTTTTGACAAGTACTCAGTGTTACTATTTCTTCTGTTGCTATTCTGAAATAGTTCAGCTTTGTTTATGGGGTTTTCATTTATTTTCTTAAAAAGACTAAACTCTCTAACACCTATTTTTAGTTCAGTGGACTCTGTTCTTCCCAAATTGATATTAATAGTTTTTAAATAAAGTATATGGGAATCACATGTATAATACACCAGATGTGAACTGTCACATTTTCATCTAACCAAATATCCTAGGAATTTGAAACTATCTGTATGCTGGGGAAAAAACTTCTAAAAAACACAGAAATATACTGTATAATAGTTTTATTTTTCTCATTTTACTATTTTTACATTTTATGCACAAATATTTTTTATCTGAGTAAAAATAGAAAATAACTGTCTTATGTAAAATTACAAAAAAAAATAAAAACCACAAAGAAATACATAATTGTTATTATGACAGTATAAGTGTCTTTATTTAAAGAGTAAAAATGTATGCAAAAATCCTCCTCCCTCTTACAAAAGATTGAGAATATTTTTTTCTGGCAGCACGTGAAATATCACTGAAATATCAGTATTTTTATACCCTCTAGATATGAAGACATTAAGTTAGTCACAGGTTATTTTGAAATTATGAAATTTAAAACATTTTTGTGCTATTTCAAAGATACATTAGTTCTTTTTAAAAGGCAGTAGCATAAAATGATGAATATGAAAAATAGCAGACCTCACCAAAAATATTTGGAGGCACAACCCTTTAAAGAAATATCATACTTGAATTTCACCATTTATCAGGGGCAAAAAAACAAACAAACAATCTTTCCTAATTAACTGACATGGACTGTCACAAAAATAAATGCGATGAGTCAATTCAAGTGACAATCAACCACACAGCAATTTTCCCTGATCTGTTTGATTTTCTGATGCCAACACAAATTCCTAAACTTCAGGCTAGCCAGATATGTATGAAAATTGGCTCAATGAGAATCTCATGTGGAAAAAGTTTTAAAACAAAAATGAACGTTTCATTATTTTTATACTTATATGGTATAGAAATGACCAATAATTTTATCTTTCCTCCTCTGATATACTATAAATTTTCCTATGGAAAATTTATTCATAAAATCAGAGCAAAGAATGAATAGCATAAATTATATTTTCTTTCAAAATACAAGTTATCTTTCAATAAAAGAAAAGACTACTTGGCTTCTGATAACTGCAACCTCAATAAGCACAATAGACACAGTTTATAAGCTGAGACAAAGTAACGGAAGTTTCTTGAATCAACTGGGAAAATTAGTCTCATTGCTTATGCTGCATAAAGCGATGGAGAGAGGCAAAGAAGAAAAAAGAAACAGCATCAGATTGTGTTTGAGAACTCACTGTTCAAATGATAACAAGGAATAAAAGAAAAACTACAAAAGGAAGAAAGTGAAAAGAATTTTTGTTAAGGTATCTGAGGAACACAGGGGAAAATAAAAAAGAAATAATAGATTGATTTTTAGAGATCTAGGAGAATTCCTTGCTTTAAAATACATACACATATAGTTGAGATATATGTAACGGAAATCTGTTATCTTGGCTAAAACTTTAACATAATGTCTCCCTCAAAGTATTTTAAGTCAAAAGTCAGTAATTTTAAGCTCTTGATAATATAACAGAAAAGTAGACTTTATCATTATTATTTTAAAACTTTAACTGACTTGTCAACTTCCTAGACCATAAGAGGATGGTGAAAAACCCTCTTTTCAGCTACCTGTTATCTGAACTAGAACATCTGTATCATATTGCTATTCTACTCAGATATTGTTGCAATCACAGCATCCAAGCTGAACTAATAGTTTGCCAGTCTATTCTGTGTTTATAGAAAGTTAAAAATGGAAATTACAGATTTTATTCTTTCTACTGCTTGTTTCTTAAAGGACTTCGACATGATACAATAATATAAGTGAATTGACATAACATGTTGTAGTCCCACAGTGTAACACTTAATATTATGATCTGAAGTTATCAGAAAAGGAGGTCATACACACCTCCCCCTCCTCCCTCTCCCTAAGATCCCTGCCTCCTGTGGTTCTTTCCAAACCTCTCTTTAGTACTGGGGGGCAGCAACTGTCAACAACGCCTCCTTGCATCACTGTAGCCCTTTCCTCCTCGTTAGTTAAATGCACTAAATGAGCTCTTATAAAGCTGTTTAGGGGATAGATTTAAAGGAGATGGTGAGGGAGAAGGTACATAAAGTAATATTTGAGAATCAGTCTTCTGCTATAAGATTAAAGTATCTCATATCATGATTTGTGCATAATACTTTAAAACAAACGCCAAGGGAAAAAAAAGTAAGGAAACCAAGTAAGAAAAAGACATTTCTAGCCATTTCTGTTCAGTGTTGGCTTGTAGTAGGAAAAGAGTTTCATGTATGTAAGAATTATTTAATTTTTAAAGGATTTCTAAGCAAGTTTTAAAATATCCCTTTTGAATATTATGTCTTTGTTTGTATGTGTGTACATATATATGCGTATGTGTGTATATATATATAAGATGGACAACTGGACATGTATACAGATATTTGTACACTCAAATATGTAATATTCAAAGGAAAAAATTAAATGAATGGGAAATTTTAAGAGAAGACTGCCTGTACTGGAGGTCAAATTTTCCTTTTAGAACTATTTGCAAGTAATTTACTCATGTCTTGAAGGATCAAGTACTGCTGACTGATTTAAAGTCTTCATCAGAAACACAAGACTATGAAAGCTGTTTTGTATAATAAACCAGCACTACAGGATAATTAATTTTTTAAAAAAGGAAGCCATAACAAACCAAACTAAACCAAAATTTTATTTCTGGTTGAGGTATACTTTTTCAGATTTTTAAATCTCTGACAGGAAAAGCAGAGATCATCTGAGAATTTTTTAATAGTTGGTTTATTAGGATTTAATGTCTCTCTTATAATAATTTAAATTCTTGGCCTGACATTATGAATAATCTATACAGTAAATCCTTAAAATTGGCTTTTCAGTAAAGCCAGATTTAAACCTGGATCTCTTTCTTCAGCACTGCTCTTCTGCCAGTCTTTTTTACTTTTGCTTGCAAATACATAAATTATTTTAATAACATGATACTCTTAGTAATTTTATTAATATTAGAATTTTATTGGATATGATTACTTTAGCTCTGCTTGATTAGATGAAACAGGCATACATGCTTCAGCTGTGAAAAATTCCATTTTCTGGTTTTTATGTAAAGCAACATCTAAAGCAGCAGAGAGGGGAAACAGTTATATTTTCAAAAATATTAATAGTTAAGCCAGACTGTTTCCTGGAGATATTTCATTTATTTTTCATCCTCAGATGCTACTGGCTGTTTTTGGTAGGTCTAGACATTAATACTGACCAGTTTAGCTTTTCTGACTGTTAACAAACTAGCCCACAATGAACCAGCCTAGAGACATTGTGGTGATTGTTTAACATACACATATTCTAAAATATATGCTCAAAGTAAAAAGATCCAAATTCACAAGAGTATGAAATATTTATAAAAAAAATCATGCATCAGATTGTACAGTCTAGAAATAAAAGAAGATTCAAATTCAGTAATAAAGGGAAGAGCAATGCTTGCTCTAACATTTTAAGAAAGACCTTGGACTCCCAGAAGGTCCTGGGTTCAGTTATCCTTCTCTGTCTGCAGGGACGCAGTAGCCAGGGCTACCGCTGTGACCGGCTGGGCGATTCCGTGCAGCTGCATCTTTGCGAGTTTCTTCTGTTCACACTCTGTGACCAAACGGTTCAACTCTGCTGCACTGTATCCAATAAGAGTCTTCAAGTCACAGACAAACTTGTAGACAAACCTCTTGCCTTGAACTTTACAAATCATGTCCCCATCGTAATAATACCTTTAAAAAGAGAAAACTGCATTATGACCATATAAAAATACTTTAAAAATTTGGACTTCTTACAATACTTCACAGATTATTCCATAAACAGAAGCCTAGTATTATATCTATCACAATAGCAACTAACAATGAGGTGATATAAAAATATTTAACGCTGTTATCCAAAGAAACTTTAAAATATTCACTAAAATTTCAAAGCTAAGTACTCTAAAATTTTATGTATCAAATCTTCAAAACATATTCTCAAAAATTATGCTGAAACATTGAATTTAAAAATAAACATTATAAGCAAAACCAAAAAACCTTAGGCGCAGTAACAGAATCCAAGAACAAGGAGTCTGAATCAGAATGCCAAGATTCAAAACCTCACGTCTTTCCTGTGACCACAGGAAAGCCACATTTGTTTGCTCTAAGCTTGTATCCCTCATTTATAAAATGAGATTTAAAAAAGTATGGACCCTAATAGAATTATTGAAGATTAAAAGGATTATCTCTGTGTGCTTAGCACACAATGACTGGCACATATAGCCTACTATAAAATAGAAGCTATGGTGATAATTAAGAACCCATATGGTATGTATAAAAAATTTAAATATACATATTCTCTGGTTGTTGGAATGTCCATTTTTCTGTCTGGTACAAATGCGTTATTACATATCTATGCCTTCATCTTAATCATTTTAATATATTAAAAGCTCTCCTTCCAGTGAAATTCTCCAAACCAATAGGGGAGCCTCAAAACTGTAAGCAAAAGGGTTTAAAAAAAGAAGAAAAAATAGGACCAGAAAAACAGAAAAGAGGACTCATAAAGAAACAATGTTTCTAAAGCTACATAGGCAAACTTGGGGAAATCACTCTAGAAGCCTGGTTTATGGGTATAAAACAGACTGCAATTATACTTAATTTGGAAAAGACTTTGTTTACCCCTATGCACTGCCTGGTGAGCTACAGTCCATGGGGTGGCAGCGAGTCTGACACGACTGAGCAACTAACACTCAAACACACACGTGCACTGCCAATTCCAATTAACAGGAAAAAAGGTAAGTCAAAACTTCTGGGCTGGCAGATTTTGGAGACTTTATCATAAAACTGTACTGCCCACTTGTGCGCATTTGCACTCAGCTGATGAAGAGCTGTTACAAAACAAACTACATGCAAAAGTACAGGTGGTATAAACTACCACATTTAGTAGGACTTTGTTATAGAAGTAACTCAGTGTAACCAAAAATCCATTAACAAAAAAACTACATTCAGTAAACTGTCATCTTTCCCTAATTCCAGAACAGCTAAAGTATAATGGTTATGTGCACTTTCCCAGTAAGAGATGTAACACATTGGGCAGTCTTGTGTCTCTTTTTTTGTCAACTACATTAATATAGAATTATAACTCAGCCCACAAACTACCAACAGCTTGTCATCCAGTTAAAATACTGTTGGCATTTTGAGTTAAGTGAACAGCTCAGTGACTTATTACAAAGTGAACATTCATTCACCTGTTAACTGTGACTCTGGCCAGGACACAGAACACTGTATGCACCCCACAGCTTCTCCACAGCCCCTCTCAATCATCACCCCTCCCTTGCTCTAGAAGGTTACACAATCCTAGTTCATGATAGTAATTTCATTGCTGCTTTTCTATTCTTATCACCCAAACATGTATCTGTAAGTGCTGTAATTTAGTTTTGCTGTTATTTGCACACTACTATATAAATTCAGTATACACTCTTTTGGGTCTGGATTTTTTTCACTGAATATTATGTTTGAGGTTTACCCATATCAGTGCATTTTCATGGATACACAGTATTCTATAGTGTATCACAGTTTACTTATTCACTGTACCGTTGCAAGATATTTGGGTGGTTTCTGATTTTTGCATGCTTGCATGCTCAGTCACTTCAGTTGTGTCTGACTCTTGGCAACTCCAGGGACTACAGCCCGCCAGGTTACTCTATCCATGGGATTTCCCAAGCAAGAATACTGGAGCAGGTTGCCATTTCCTATGAGGGGATTTTCCCACTCCAGGGATCAAACCTGTGTCTCCTGCATTGCAGGCAGATTCTTTACCACTGAGCCACTGGGGAAGCCCTTCTGATTTGGGGATGCTATAAATAAGGCTGCTATAAGCATCCATATGAATATGTACATAAATTTTCGTCTGGTAAATCCTTAGAAGATAAACTGCTAGGTTACTGGTCACAGTTTACACTCCTACCAAAAGTGTAGAAGCATTCCCACTGCTACATATCCTCACCAACACTTGGTACAAGCAATTATTTTCATTTTAGCCACTCTTGGACGTGTTGTGGTGCAGCCGCTAAGTTGTGTTCAACTCTTCGCGACACCATGGACTGCAGCATGCCAGGCTTCCCTGTCCCTCACTATCCCCTGGAACTTGCTCAAACTCATGTCCATGGAGTCTGTGACGGCATCTAATTATCTCATCTTCGGTTGTTTCCTTCTCCTCCTGCCCTCAATCTTTCCCAGCATCAAGATCTTTTCCAACGAGTCAGCTCTTCGCATCAGGTGGCCAAAGGATTGGAGCTTCAGCATCAGTCCTTCCAATGAACACCCAGGATTGGTCTCCTTTAGGATGGACTGGTTGGATCTCCCTGCAGTCCAGGGGACTGTCAAGAATCTTCTCCAACACCACAGTTCAAAAGCATCATTCCTTTGGTGCTCAGCTTTCTCTATGCTCCAACTCTCACAATCATACAAGACTACTGGAAAACCACAGCTTTGACTAGATGGACATTTGTCAGCAAACTGGCCATTTGGATAATTTCTAAATTTTTCCTAATTTCCTATGGATCTGTAAGAGTTCTTTAATTATTCCAGGTAAGAGTCTTACATGAGATATATGAGGCTTGACTTTCACTCTCTTGATGGTTTCTAATGGCCAGAAGTTCTGAATTTAAATGTAGTTCAATTTATTGATCTTTTCCATTAGGTTAGTGCTTCTGGTTCTATTTAATGTCTTTTCTCATCTACTAAAGTCAAGAAGGCATTTCTGGATGCTTCCCTATTTTGCCTTCACAATTTAGAGCTACAAGTTACACAGAATTGATTTTCAGTATACTATAAAGAAGGAGGTCAATATGGATAGTCAACTGTCCCAGCACTACTGACTGAAATGTAGGTCTCTTGCCTACTGCCATCTTTAAATCAATGCTCCTATATTTTTTGTTCTATTCAGGTTATCAGTTCTAATCTTGGGTCCTCTGTCTATCCCAAGCAAACGGCACACTGTCTTACTGTTACAGTGAGTCTTTATATCCTGTAGAGCAAGTCTGTCCAGTTTGTTAATCTTCTTCAGGTGTCCTGGTTCTCACGACACTTTATCAGTTCAGTTCAGTCGCTCAGTCGTTTCCGACTCTTTGCGACCCCATGGCCTGCAGCACACCAGGCCTCCCTGTCCATCGTCACTTTGCATTCACATATAAATTCTATAATCATCTTGTCAACTTCTATGAAAACACTTATTCAGGCAGCTACTGCATTGAAACTTAGGCCAACTGCAGACAAGTGACATCTTAATTATTAATTCTAATAATTCATCTAATTTTGAGGGGACTTGTGTGTACACAATCACATCAACTGTCAAAAATGACAGTTTCAATTCTGATTACACAGAAAGGATCTTTTAGATAGTTAGCAAAGTGTTTGACACTGAGTAATAAGTACACTGAAAATAAAGCATTTTAGTTACTTATATATGCTAAGGAAAACAAATTGTCATTGTGGAAAAGAAAAATTATCAGGATAAACTAGGTAACAAAACTTGAATGCCATGATCCTGTAACAAGGAATACTGATTTAACCAGTATTCCACATAATTATATAATTACAATGGGATGAGGGGATAGAATGGTTGCATGTGTTAATGATGAGAGGTAAATCACACTCTGTGTGAAATTCACAGAACTGCTTTATCAAATTCACTTTTCCCAAAAAACAGATATAATTCCTACTTCTCAGATACTTAAGTGCACATACTGAATTTCCATCACTGTAGTAAGCATAAATTCTGACAGTAATTACATCAAAACTTTCATACCATTTATGAGAAATTATAAATTATTCTATTTCAACTTGATGAAAAAGTTTGAATATTCAGATTTAGGCTGACTGGGGGGAAGGAAAAACAGAGAAATGGGTTAACATTTTGCATCTAATTATAAAAACTGACTATCTACGTATTTACTAGAGTTTACAGACACTCAATGCACCTATGCCAAATGGAAGCATATCTGTTAATAAAAAAACCAGAAACCTCAAAGATTAAATATGCCGGTTTTAAAAAGAGTGGTGTATGTTTTTAATCAGATAAAAACAAATAATCTAGAATCATCTTTTAAAAAATTCTACGTATCTCAAATTACTACTAAAAACCTTTTTAAGAAGTAATTTTTAACATAAATGTGAACATTTTTAGTTTTTTATTTACATAAAGAAAACATAAGTCAAGTATTTTAACATCATTACATAACAATGTTTATACAAATAAGCCATTTTTTAGAAACGATTGATTGATACTTTTAAAATGCTTACCTTAATGCACGACTAAGTTTCTCATAGTTCATTGTAGGTTTGTTTTTACGTTGTCCCCATTTCTGTGCAACCAGTTCGGGCTGATTTAGCTTAAATTCTCCTTCATCACCAACCCAAGAAATGCAGTCTCGAGCATCCTTGTCAGTAAGGAGTTCTAGCAAAAACTGCCACAGTTGGATCTGGCCATTGTTTCCTAGAAATTGACAAGAATGACAAGCACTGACCATAATGCTATGGATTTTCAGAGGGCAAAAGAGAACAGGTCCTCTGGTTTGTATCTCAGCCACATGAAAAACATAAACTTCTTTTACAAACGCTATCTAAGTATTTTCAGAGAAAAAGTCCAGGGGGCAGTCCTCAGATGGTGGAGGAACAGGACGGGGAGACCACTTTCTCCCCCATAAATTCATCGAAAGAACATTGGAACGCTGAGAAAATTCCACAAAACAACTTCTGAACGCTGGCAGAGGACATCAAGCACCCAGAAAGGCAGCCCATTGTCTTTGAAAGGAGGTAGGACAAAATATAAAAGATAAAAAGAGAGACAAAAGAGTTAGGGATGGAGACCCATCCCAAGAAGGGAGCCTTAAAAGAGAAGTTTCCAAACACCAGGAAACCCTCTCACCCACGGGTTTGTGGAGAGTTTTGGAATCTCAGAGGACAACATAACTGGGAGGAAAAATAAATAAATAAATAAAACTCACAGATTACGTGTCTAACAGCAATTCCCAGCGGAGAAGTAGCCCAGATGCTGGCATCGGCCACCAGCAAGTGGGGGCTGAACAGGGAGGAGCAGGCTGCACTGCTCAGGGTAAGGACCGGGCCTGAATGCCCTGGGGGCAATCTGAGGGAGCTAACATCAGATAGCAACCCAGATTGTGAAATAGCCAGAGAGAGAGAGAAAAAAAAAACAGAGAGAGAGAACTTTCCCTGGAAAAGCTCTAACCTAAGGCACTGCCAGCCTGTTCACAGAACCAAGGACTGAGCGAATACCAGAGGAGAGCTAGCCGGCTGTGGACCGGCCACCCCCTGCTGGAGACAGGGAGGCAGGCGGGTGCCAGCCAGAGCTGGAAGGCAAGGGGCAAACTCGGCCCCAGAGACGGCATCCTCTACCAAACTGCGAGCAGGCTCCCAGTTGCTAACCAAGACTTCCTGGGATTCTGGACGGTTGACATCCGCAGGGAGGGTCACAGCCAGAGATCAGCTCCCCAGAGGAGACACATGGCACACCTGACAGGCTGGGATGGGGGAGGTGATAAGACGCAGCTCCCACCTGGGGAGAGTGTGCTTGCCAAGCACCTGGTCGCCTGAGCTGCTTGGACTTGGGAAGGGCACAAAATGCAGGCCCAACTGAGTCTGCGCCTTTGTGGAGTACCCAAGACCCTGAACCTGGGCTCAGACCTGGAAAGTGCACGCAACCCAGGGCCCACTTTAGACAGTTCCCCTGCAAAGCAACCTAGAGCCTGAGCAGTGTAGACTGGGAAAGCATACACGCCGTGAGCGGGGGCAAACCCAGTGTGGCCGAGGGACTGCGAGCACTCCACACACGCCAGTGTTACTTGTTTACCTTGCAAAAAAATACACCCTATTTTTAAAGCAAACTTCATATATATTTTTTATAATTTTTGAGATTTTGTTTTTTTAATATTGTATTTTTGAGAGTCTAATCTCTACTCTAGATTTTTAATCTTTGCTTTTTGGTATTTGTTATCAATTTTATACCTTTAAGAACCCAATCTTCAGTACCCATTTTTACTTGGGAACGAGATTACTGGCTTGACTGCTCTCTCCCCCTTTGGACTCTCCTTTTTCTCCCCCAGGTCACCTCTATCTCCTCCCTCCCCCTTCTCTTCTCTACCCAACTCTGTGAATCTCTTTGTGTGTGCCGGACGGTGGAGAACACTTAGGGAACTGATTACTGGCTGGATCTGTCTCTCTCCTTTTGAGTACCCCCTTTATCCTCTTGGCCACCTCTGTCTCCTTCCTCCCTCTTCTCTTCTCTGTATAACTCTGTGAACATCTCTGAGCAGTCCAGACTGTGGAGCGCACATAAGGAAGTGATTACTGGCTAGCTTGCTCTCTCCTCTTTTGATTCCCCCTCTTCTCCTCCTGGTCACCTCTAACTCCCTCCTCCCTCTTCTCTTCTCCATATAATTCTGTGAACCTTCTGGGTGTCCCTCACTGTGGAGAATCTTTTCATCATTAACCTAGATGTTTTACCATCAGTGCTGTATAGATGAAGAAGTCTTGAGGCTACTGTAAGAATAAGACTGAAAACCAGAGGCAGGAGGCTTAAGTCCAAAACCTGAGAACACCAGAGAACTCCTGACTCCAGGGAACATTAATCAATAAGAGCTCATCCAAAAGCCTCCATACCTACACTGAAACCAAGCACAACCCAAGAGCCAACAAGTTCCAGAGCAAGACATACCACGCCAATTCTCCAGCAACACAGGAACATAGCCCTGAGCTTCAATATACAGGCTGCCAAAGTCACACCAAAGCCACAGACATCTCAAAACTCACTACTGGACACTTCACTGCACTCCAGAAAGAAGAAATCCAGCTCCACCCACCAGAACACCGACACAAGCTTCCCTAACCAGAAAACCTTGACAAGCCACCCGTCCAAACCCACCCACAGGGAGGAACCTCCACAATAAAGAGGAACCTCAAACTGCCAGAATACAGAAAGGCCACCCCAAACACAGCAATCTAAACAAGATGAAAAAGGAGAGAAATATTCAGCAGGTAAAGGAACATGATAAATGCCCAACAAACCAAACAAAAGAGGAGGAGATAGGGAGTCTACCTGAAAAAGAATTCAGAATAATGATGGTAAAAATGATCCAAAATCTTGAAAACAAAATGGAGTTACAGATAAATAGCCTGGAGACAAGGACTGAGAAGATGCAAGAAATGTTTAACAAGGACCTAGAAGAAATAAAAAAGAGTCAATCAATAATGAATAATGCAATAAATGAGATCAAAAACACTCTGGAGGGAACAAACAGTAGAATAACGGAGGCAGAAGATAGGATAAGTGAGGTAGAAGATAGAATGGTAGAAATAAATGAAGCAGAGAGGAAAAAAGAAAAAAAGAATTAAAAGAAATGAGGACAACCTCAGAGACCTCTGGGACAATGTCAAACGCCCCAACACTTGAATCATAGGAGTCCCAGAAAAGAAAAAGTCCATATTCACATTTTCATACAGTGAAATAAAACAAAATATACACAATTTGACAAATTTTATAAATATCAGATGACAATGCAAAAATACCTGTTCTGTTTCCAGGCGAACTCCTATCTTCTCCTGAAATTCTCGGAGCTCTTTGTACTTTAGCTGCCTTTGCACTACTATTTATAGCTTTAATGGCAGTTGGTGTAGCAGACTGCACTGATGCTGGAATAATTTGCACAGCTGCAAAGCAAGACAAGGGGAAAATTTTTTTTTTCTCCTTCCAATACAGACAGAGAAAAAGCTACTGAAAGAAAATAAAATGCAAGTAGTTTAACTCATGCCTCTCTAATTACTCAACAAAAGTTCAGAGGTTAAGGTATAATGTCTGCATTACTATCTATGAATCTTAAGTGAATAAAAGTTGGTTTCCTTATTTTGGGAAAACTTATTGATGTATATACAGTAGATAAAGTTAAAAAAAAAATCTACTTTTTAAAAAATATTTGTTCGTAAGAGATGGTTTATCAAATTTTGGAGAATGAGGACAAATGAGAATTCATGTTCCACTGCTGACAGGAGTACAAACATACCACCATTTTGAGAAAAACTTTAGTAATATCCAGTGAAGTCAAAAGGGTAGAATCCCATGAAATCACAACCAGAGAATCTCACACACTTTCTTACAGATGTTCATTCAATGATGTTCACAAAGTTTTCAAAATGATAAATAGCAGTGAAAATAAAATCGAGCTACAGATATCAACATAGGTCTCATAAATATAAATCAAAAAAGCAAGCTACAAAAGGATAGACACAGTATATCACCATCTTTACCCAAAAGTTTATACATGTATAAAATAATGCCCTGAACTGTTTATGGTTACAAAAGTTCATAAAAATATAAAATATGCCTAGAATAAGAAACCTCAAGTTCAGGACAGTCCTTTAAAATGGGATCTACAACAGATAAACTTAACATATAAAGTTTTATCTCTTATGGTGTATGTAGATATTGGTTATACTTTATTTATGTCTTTGTATATCTAGAATACTTCATACAAAATTTAAAAATTAGCTTTTCTTTTTACTACCTTGCAGTACTAAATGGAACATTTCTTATTGATAAATCAACCCTATATTATGGGCACATGAATACTCACGTTGATCAATTGTAACTATCTCATTCATCTGTTGTTCTTGGCTTGCCAATACATCTGAAGAACACACATAAAAATTTTTTGTTTTCATTTAAACCACAAATGCAAACTCCAATTCAGTAAAATTCAATTTAAAAAAAAAAAAAAACACCCTCCATGATTAAAACAAAAACCAAGCAAACAAGAAAGCAAAACATCAAATAATTGAAACTTATGGGCCTAAGAACCTAAAAAATACTTAACAGTCATTTTACAGGGAATAGATATTTTTAAGAGAAGCAACAGAAAGAAAGCTCCAATTCAATGTTCAGAAAAGTTGTTCAGAGAACCAGGGTTTGAAAATGTCTATTATAAATCTATTTATTTAGGCTTTATGTAAAACAGGAAATATTCAAGATCAGATCACCAGAGTGAAATTATTTAGATACATTTTCTTCATTAAAAAAGGCTCTTTCAAGATGACTGGAGAGATCATCATAATTTGGTGTATGCATGATCAAATACCCATTAAAAAAAAAATTGCTTTAACTTTAGAATACTTCTTCTAAAGATAGCCAAATTTTCAGTGGAATTACAGCTGTTCTCTGTGTCACAAATGAACTAGGTAATTTAACATGTCTACAAATACAGGTCTCAAATGAGGCAGTGAAGGGAACTCCCCCGTGGTCGTCCAGTGGTTAGGACTTCAGTCTCTCACTGTCAAGGGCCCAGGCTCAGTCTCTGGATGGGGAACTAAGATCCCACAAGCTGTGCAGTGCAGCCAAAAAAAACCCCAAAACAAACAAAACCCCCTGTGAGTTACAGTGTAAAACGTCCTAATATAACCGTTTGGAGAACTATTCATTACTCATCCCTTGCTATTTCCTACTGAAATGTTATTCTTCACCTCTCAGATAAGAGTTACACTTGCCAGTCTATATCCCTTCAGCCTTTTTAGTGCCCATCACAGACTTGGATGCTTCTCTCTCCAACTGACATTGTACCCACCAGCTGTCATCTGTGTACCGACCTGAGTCCTGGGGCCTGGGCTCCTAACACAGTTCTACTGAGAATGCCACACCAGGCTCCAACGCCAGGCACGGAGCTGAAGAGGACTGGCAAACTAAAGAGAGATCCGACTCCTACTTGTCAGATGGGAGCTTTCTTTGGGGGTCCTGAGTTTGGGAATGTAAACAATTATATGAGACTAGCCTCAGATTTGGGTTCTGGTCTTAGCATTAATTTATCGGCTGTATGACAACGGTAAATTATTCAACTAACCTGAACACTTATTTCTTCATAATGCAATGAGATACCCCCACCTACCACTTCATGAGGCTGTTGTGAGGATTAAAGGAAAATATTTTTAAGTAGCACAATACCTGAAATATAGTTAACTTTCAGTAAGTTGAAGACACTATTCTTTTATCCAGATTCATAGTTCTGACTATTCTCAAGGACAACTGTTCTGAAGAAAAATTCATGCTTTATATTTGTGGTATATTCCCCCCAAATTTTATAAAAGTACCTTGAAAGGGCAAAGTGCTATTGAAATGAAACTGTTTAACCCTTGACTGTGACTGAACACAGTACCCTAGCTTAAAAAGAGGCAAAGAAGAGTCACCACTACACAGCACAGGCGTTACCAACCTGTTAAGATCAGCCGCTCAGCCCTGATTTTTGGACTGGAGTTTGGTTTGTCTCCTGGGAACTCTCAAGATATTAACGGAAGGCAGAACACAGAAACAGAGGGGCTTTTGAAAGGCTGGTCCAAGACCGCACAGACACTCTAAATATCAAATTCCTTCTCCAGCCCTCAAACCCTGGTCCCGCATAAAGGAAGCAGAGCCCTAAGGGGAAAAGCTCTAGGGTGTATGGAGCAAGTTTATGCAAACTCTGAACACTGAAGGTATAAGGCAATTCTTTGTCCCAAAGAAAACTCTCAGAAAACTGAGTTTTGTGCCTCTGGCCACAGAAGACATATTCACACCAAGAAGGACATCATCGAGAGCTGGGACTCCTGGAACATTTCCTAATTATCCTCTCCATGTACGGTAGGACTTGGATCAAATGTCACTAGAAGGAAAACTGCAGGAGGCTGGTGGCCCGGGTGGGAAAACTAACACAA
Organism: Bubalus kerabau; assembly: GCF_029407905.1. NCBI lineage: Eukaryota > Metazoa > Chordata > Mammalia > Artiodactyla > Bovidae > Bubalus > Bubalus kerabau. The sequence goes on from NC_073625.1 coordinate 56,981,464, forward strand.
ATACTTAAAGAAGGAGGTCTGTCTGTTCAGTACTGCTTCCCCTTGATAAATCACTCAGGAACAGATAGTAAATGCTAGGTTACCAAGGACATGCTACAGACTTCACTCTACAAGAGGGGCCAGAGAGCTAGACTGTGCCCCAAGGAGCCTGTTCTGAGAAGCTGCTGCTGCTGCTAAGTCGCTTCAGTCATGTCCGACTCTGTGCGACCCCATAGACGGCAGCCCACCAGGCTCCCCCGTCCCTGGGATTCTCCAGGCAAGAACACTGGAGTGGGTTGCCATTTCCTTCTCCAATGCATGAAAGTGAAAAGTGAAAGTGAAGTCGCTCAGTCGTGCCCAACTCTTAGTGACCCCATGGACTGCAGCCTACCAGGCTCCTCCATCCATGGGATTTTCCAGGCAAGAGTACTGGAGTGGGGTGCCATTGCCCTCTCCTCTGAGAAGCTAGGCTTGTGAATTACAGAAAGTCGATCAAACATAGCCTTACCCATCACCCTACCCACTCCCTGATTCTGAGAGTTAGATTTCCAAACCCAATGGAATTTCCTTGCCAGGCAGAGCAAATAATCATGGCCAGATAAGCAAGGAATTCCTTAAGATATTCATGTAGGCCATGGGGCTGTTACTTTTGTAAACAAAACAATTCCAAAGCAGAGCTCTTCTGTAGAAGACCCATTCTACTGCACAAAGATGGAAAGATACGTAAGATTTCTCACAGCCCCCTGTGCTGGGAAAAGCCTCTGAGTGAGCTTTAACATTTGAGAAGCCCTAGGAGAGCCACAGAGAAACAACGAAGTGCCGATCTGGGATAGACAGCAAAAACCATGAACTTGAGAAAAACCAAACTGCAGTCTAAATACTGTCCTTGTTCTATTCTTGAGAGTTCCTACAAGAAAATGTTTCTGTAAACATGACTCACATGTTAAAAACCTGAAATATTTCAGATTTACCTTAGTCATCTAGAAAGCTCTACGGAGAAGAAAACCTGTGACACCGAGGATAAACTTTCAACTAGAACATTCAACTTATTTATATAATAGGAACTGAAACTAGAAATAAACCTTGTAAATGTAATGAATCTACTAAGTCTTTTCAATACTTTTCCTCCTAATATTTAAGAAAACCAACACAGGAGAGATACTGCCAATGAAACAATGAAGGAAAGCCTCCCCACTGAGCTTATTTCTTATTCAACAGCAGATGAAATCCTAAGCATTAAATGACTGAAAAATCCCTCCACCAGAACTGTTCCCTAATTGCGTACACAGTAGGATGAAATGCTACCATTTATACTTTCATCCACAGAGATTATAAAAACAAAGTCAGCATGTCCTAGTCACGCATTCTGAAAAATTTGTTCTTTGCTCAGCGTTTCTGATTTATATAACAATGTCAGGGAATGGGTTACTACTAACATATTTTAACAGTCACTGAAATATAACATGGATTAAAATTCAAACAAAATAATTTACATATATTTGAGCTCTTTTTGTTGGACAGCTTTAATCATCAAAATAATGTCTGTTGAGCAACATGGAAACACTGAAACCAGTGGCTTCCAATTCAAGATGGTGGGTTGCATACTTAACTCTACTTCCCCTTTCTCCCTTAAAATCCCATTCGACTAAAAGAAATTTTAAAAGATTTAATCCCCATAATGAAGAGGATGAGAGAGAAGCCATCTGTGAACAAATAATCGTAAACTTCTAAAAGATGAGCATCGGTGAAAGAGCTGACTGATGAACCAGAAGTCAACAACTAGAATATACGAACAGAGCTAATTGCAAGGCACAGAATCTTACTTGGATAGAACAGAACTTGGAGTCTAGTGTTAGTCTGCCTGGGTTTGGATTCTGGGTCTGCCACACCCTAGTTCTATAACCTTGTGGGGGCTCTCTAAGCCTCAGATTCCTATCTGAAGAAATAAGGAAAGTAATGATCTCTGGCTTTAGTATAAGATTAAATGAGATTATACATATAAATTCTCAGCACATCACAGCCTTACACAATAAATGTTAATTATTACTGCTGTTAGCAATGAACAATTAAGATGAAAACAAAGTTATAAAGAAATACAAGTAAACAAGTTATAATGCAAATAAGATAATAGTTTCAATTTTATACATTTTCGAAGAAGTTCCAGATGACTCCAGAGAATTTCTCCCCGAGGAACTCGCTGAAAAAAATCTTCTTGGCTGAGACTACAGAGTTCTCTTCCAGAAATATTCAGTGTAGTGAGGTCTATATCAGTCATGCTGAATTCCTTCATTACCCAAACCACCCAATGCAGGACTTGGTCCGTGGACCATTGTATGGGATCTAAAGACAAAAATATTACCATTAGCCTAGTTGCATCTTAGATATTACAATTTACAGTTAACTTGTCAACACACACAAAAACACACAGATAAAATCCAGACAGGTTTCCCCTCCCCGCCCCCAAGTAAGTGAACTCATTATATGAAATAAAAAGATGCTTACACTCCATTTTCTTCTTAGCTCCTTATCTAAAATTTGATGGGTTCACGTGTTTCTACATCAGTTAGTTTGGAATTTTATTAAGAAAAAACAAAATGCACAACTGCTCTCCAGTGAGCCAAATGGAAGAATAAAATACATGATTACCTTGCAGGAAATGCCCCCTCACCAAGTTAATATTCAGTTTTTTCCATTTCTGCAATGTTTATTTCTTATAATTCAGCTTTGTGTCTCCAACAGCTATTTGTATTGAAATCCACCAATGAGCCCCTGATGACCAAATTTAGTAGATACTACTCAGCCAGCATTCTTTGACTTTCTCAGCAGCATCGAGACTTGTGACCATCTAAAACTCCTCCTCAATTTCAATGGCATGAGATATGTACTGGAGAAGGAAATGGCAACCCACTCCAGTGTTATTGCCTGGAGAATCCCAGGGACTGGGGAGCCTGGTGGGCTGCCGTCTATGGGGTCACACAGAGTCGGACACGACTGAAGTGACTTAGCAGTTAGCAGCAGCATATATGTACAGTTCTTATTTTTCTTCTATCTGGTAAGCTATTTCATGTCTCCCCAATGTCCTGTTCCTCAACCCTGAATGTGGACAAGGTTCAGCACTGTGTTATCATTCCTTTTCTCTCTCTTCACCAGAGATTACACCTACTTGTATGACTTTAATATAAACTCAGTGTGACTTTGTCCCAGATAACACCTTAATCTCCAGTTCAAATCTTGTGCCCCTGAAACTACTTTCTGGTGACCCTCAACTGAATATGTACTCTTGAAAAAAGCACTATCAACACTTTCCCTTGAAAAATCTTTCCAGTACCAGACTTTCCTACCTTCCCCACAAAGGTTTAGAAGGCATGGACTGTCTTTCTTACGCACCACTGAAAGCCCAGCATTTACCATGGTGCCTAGCTCAGGAAATATGAAGATGTAACCAATTCTTATCAATATTATTATTGCCTAGTCACCCTAGCTTGAGAAGTTATTCGACTCTCCCCTTTCTATCCTCATGCAATCCATCAACCAGCTGATCAGTCCTATCACTATTTTGATTCATCTCCTTTCTGTTCCCACAGCAATCACCTGGTCTAGGCTAACCTAAATGTTATTACCTAGATACACGGAAACTACACGCTCCAACTTACGTCACATCCCACTGCCACATTCATTTCAATTGTCACCTGCATCAATCAAAATCAATTCTATAATGCTACAGAATAACTCTTCACCCACTGTATCTTCTCACTACTCAGCACACTCCCACCTGTCAGCTTTGCACAAACAGCTCCTGTCTCGAATGTCCAGAAGTTTCCTTGTCTACAATAAACTCTTTCCCAATTTTCCCCCAGATCACTATGATCCCTTTGAGATTCTAGTAGTATGTTTCTTTTATACCAGTTACTGACAACTTAAAACATGTCACCTTTATGGAAACTACTTTTCATTTATTGTTTCTCTCTTTAACTAAATTATGAATGTCCTAAGGGCAGGATTTTTAAAAAAATGTATATCATTGTATTCCCAGCACCATCATGTATTAACAGTCCAAAAAAAAAAAAAAAAATGATACACAGAAAATCTATTTATTTCCTAAAAGTTCTATATTTAAAATGCATAACTTATTCACCATAGTGTCTTCTATGTCAAACCTAAATATTATTCTACCGAACATAATTATTATGTATTTTATTACCATAGGGTATCCCAAGACGCTCTTGCTCTTTCCTATAACCTTCCAGCGCAGCCGCCCATCGCGTCACTTGTTCTGACGTTTCATCTGAGATGGTCGTGATGTGCTTTGTGCCATCAAGAGTTATCACTTGAGCCTCCTCAACAAGATGTGCTTCTGCTTCTGCATGGTGAGCATCTGGATCAATAACTACTTCAACCGTTTCCGCAGGTTTAACAATTTCCAGGATATTTAGCTTTGGTTCAATTCCTTAACAATTAAAAAAAAAAAAAGTGTATCTAAGTGAAAACATGAAAGTAACACAGCAAAATTTAGTTTAGTTTATGTGTTCTCAAGTAGTAGAGCAAAACTCGACGTTAAATATTTTTAGCATTATGTCTAGAGAACTTGAATAGATTTCTATTAAATGGCAAAAACAACAATTGAACAGAACTTGGGTACATCACAGGACAGTACTGTATCAGTATTAATTTCCTGATTTTGATAACTGTGGTCATGTAAAAGAATTCTTTGTTTTGGAAAACACACACACTAATGTATTTAGAGACAGAAAAAAAATCATGTCTACATCTTATTCTTAACCAGGTCAAAAAGATAATGTGGGGATGAGGAAGAGACAGAATAAAGCATGTAATAATAAAAGTTAACATTTGGGCAATCCGGGAATTCTTTTATTATACTTGCAATTTTTCTATAAATCTAAAATAATTTAAGAACACCACCACCGTGCATACAAACACACACCTTACCTAGAGAGAAAAAGAACCAACATGTAATAGGAAATTAAAACTACACTAGGAAGAATATAAATGAGTAGCTACTCATCTTTAAAAGTTTAAAAAGTCTTTCTAAGCTAAATAAAATTATTTACTGACTCCCTGTCTTTTTAGAAGACAAAGTACATGTTTTAAAACTAGCCCTTTATGAAATAATCATAGTTACTAATGGTAAAATGACAGTTCTAAGAAACTATCATACAACATAACAGCTACCATTTGCTCACTGATTTAGTTATAATCTACATCAAAATTTAATCAAAGTGTACTTGAAAGAAAAAATAAAACTCAATTTCATTATTGTGAAGTTCAATCTCAAAAGCTGTATTACAGAAAAATATACTGCTTTCATTCATTAGGTGGTGTAAACAGAAGTTGCTTTTTCCAAATGTTCATGAGAAAAAAAGATAGCAAGTTTTGGGAAAAAAAATTTTCCTAAAAATTATTCGTTAATTCCCCCATCAAATTTCATCAAGTCAAACTCTTCTTAAACACACTTGCACTGAGAGGTCACTAAGCTTTTAAAGATAAAAAACAAAGACTGATTTTTCTTTCCTGTTTCCAACAATAGGAAAATTCTGGGGAAATTAAGGATCATAAGTAGGTAATTACCACTTTCATAATGTGGAAAAAAACTTTGATTTGTGAAACATAACTATAAACAATATAATGTGTTCCACCTGATTCACTGGAAACGACTGTGATGCTGGGAAAGAGAGAAGGAAAAAAAGAAGGGGGCAGCAGAGGATGAGATGGTTCCACAGCATCACTAACTCAATGGATATGAAATTGAGCAAACTCCAGGAGACAGCGGAGGACAGAGGAGCCTGGCCTGCTGCAGTCCACGGGGCTGCGAAGAGTCAAACATGACTAAGCAACTGAACAACAGCAAATAACTTGTTCAGAGACTAAAATTAGTCTAAGACTCTGGTCAGAAATCCCAATAAGCCCATTTAAAAAACTAAAATTCAATCTACCAAAAATGGTTTCCTAATTTTCTAACTTGTGTATTTGCAAAGATCAGTAAAATACTGTGTGGATATGGCTGACTGGGTCACCCCACAGCCTTTGAAAATTCCTCTCTGTGTGCTAAACTGCAGAGACTAGATTTCCGTGCAGGAATACAGATGTGACTTAGGTTCCAGAAGTACTGGCATGAGCGTTCTACTTGGAAATGAGTTAAGAGGGGACAAGCAATCCATCCGTTGGCTAATGTGGATCACTGTAAAGGGAGCATAGTTCCAAGTCAACAGCTATAGTGATGCCTTTCAGATCTGGCATTTTCCAGATCCCAGCATAGCAGAGCTTCCTTGGCAGTTCAGTTCTGCAGTGTGGCTGAGGCATTTCTAGAAAGTCAACTAGCACATGTTCTTCCAGCCCTCCCTGGGATTCTGTTATTTAATATCCTATAATATATCCTTTCCTGATTAAAGTAGGCAGAAGGTGTTATACAATTTGCTTCATCCTGACAGATAAAACAATGAAAAGCATGAATATTTAACTATAAAATCACATTAACTAACTTAGACAATCATCTAAAACTTATAAAACTGAGTTCCCATATTAGAAAAACACGAGTTAAATTTTTAAATGACAACACTAAAATTAACTTACCTTGGTAAGAAATTACCTGTACACTAAGCTGTACAGTTCCATCTGTCTTTACTCCTTGGTCAAATAAACTTCGTTCTGGATCCAGCTAAACATGGGTAAAAGGATTAAGATTATTTTAGCTCAGTCATCTGGTTTAATATAAATGGATGTGCCAAATAGGACTTAATTACTGAGGTATACTAATTAAATTGCAAGAACACACTTAATTATTCAAGTTGTCGTATCATTTAATTCTTGGCCAAAACTGAAAAGGATTTCACCACTGTGGTAGCAATTAGGGACAACACAAACAGGACTTGTTTAAATAGTGGTTTTCTCTAGCTCTGGAGTCTAGTTTAGAATTTTAAATAATGCCAAAAGGCAACTATTATTTCTGCAAAAGTATTTCTGGTAGAAGATAATGCAAGTTTTCTGCCATGAATAAGCAAGGGTTTTTTATTAGTGGGGACAATTTATACAAATTTATTTATATACTTCTTGCCAAATCTCTTCATAACCAAGGATACACATTTAAGATCAGAGTTAATTCAATTTCTGATTATGAAGTTAATAAAGTTAAAGGACTTACAACCATACTCCCTGACCTAGCTATGAATATCTTTAGTCATAGTTCTATATCCTTTCGTACCTTTCAGTATCAGTGCTTTTGAATGCATTTCACACAAATGGCAAAAAAGAACTGCTGACTTCTGGGCATTTTATCAAGTTTAAAAACATGTTTCTGTTAAATTATTTTGAATAAGGTATATTTCTGTGTATACATACAGCTGGAGATACAAAGTCCTCCCACTCTTATTCCTAGAATTCAGCCAATATGGGAATCATGGTACAAACGTATTTTCTAAAATGAAAAAAGCCATACACATAAAGCCTAAAGTCTTAAGTGACTGCATCTAACTTAAATAGAGATAAGACAAACTGTGTAACCCTGCAGATAGGCAGGTCAAACGTGGCCGCTTCACTCCTTAATACAACAGTCTCTGTATGACATTTTGCTAAAAACTCTCCTGAGAATTCTCCCCTCTCTAGTAGACACTGGTAATGGTATTATTGACTAGACGCTGAAGCCTGTGTAACTCTGAAACAGGATCCCAGGCACTGAGCACACCAGCTGACACAGGAGCTGGCACAGGGACAAAACTCAAGCATGGCACTTGATCTTGGGTCATACTCCTTAGAGAAGCGCAACTCGATTGCTGTTCATCAGCTTTAAAGTCAGCACTTATCTGAAAACATAAAAGCATGTGTATTTGTATTACACAAGTGGCAAGCATTCTGACTCCAACTATATTTGCTTTAAATGATATGGAGAACAGAAGTTGCTATCCGCATATTCTTTTTGAAGAGAGGAAGGGAGACAGGAAGAAATGAAAAATGCCCTAGATCCAAAGCTAGTTCTGAATTCTACAATACTATAAATTATGCATATTCCCATTTATTCAGCCAATATCCACTTATTTATTTATTGGTGGTAAGGAAGGTTTGCTTTATTTGGGATGCGCAATCGGTGGGGAGCAGACTCCTATCCAAAGGCTGACTCCCTCCACTGACAATCAGTGGACAAGAGCTTTTATAGATGGAAGGAGAGGGCTACATGCAAAAACAGTACAGTCAGCTCTAATAGTCATCTTGAAACTGGACATTGGTGGTGTGACCAGTATCATCTTGGTTGTTTTAAGTACAGTTAATCTTAGTTCCAGGGTCAGTAGATTCCCATTTTCTTAAGGCCAATTCTTGGAATTGTGGCAGCTTATGGTGTGGCTACAGTCTGGCCATCATGTAGTTAAACTTCTTCTACCTGGTGGGGGTTTTAGTATCTATAAGATAGCTCATAGGATATGATAGCCCTTGAGAAAGAACTAAAGGTCCCTGACTTTGCTTAGTGACTAAATTATTTTTGTTTTGTCATGACTGTTTTCCTTTGTTTCTGCATTTTCTCCTTCTCTGATTAAACTTATTCTTTGGCTAAAGTTTTTTCCACGGACAAAAAGGCAGGCAGGCTGAGGACATGGGAGGCAAGGCCCGGTGCATTGTTATTCAGGCGCTCAGCCCTGTGCCACTCTTTGTTACCCCATGGACTGCAGCAGGCCAGGCCTCCCTGTCCTTCACTATCTCCCAGAGTTTGCGCAAACTCGTGTCCATTGAGTTGATGATGCCATCCAACCATCATCCTCTGTCGCCCTCTTCTCCTCCTGCCTTCAATCTTTCCCAGCATCAAGGTATTTCCAATGAATCAGCTCTTTGCATCAAGTGGCCAAAGTATTAGAGTTTTAGCTTCAGCGTCAGTCCTTCCAATGAATATTCAGGGTCAGTTTCCTTTGGGATTGACTGGTTGGATTTCCTTGCTGTCCAAGAGATTCTCAAGAATCTGCTCCAGCACAATTCCCTGGGGGCCTAGTGGTTAGGATTTAGCTCTGTCACTGCTATGGCCCAGGTTTGATCCCTTCAACCAATATTTATTGAGATCCTATGATAGCTTGGCTACTTTGCAGGTTAAAACTTTCATTTTAGACAGCTCAGGTATTGTAAGAGCAGCAACAAATGTCAGAGCTAAAAGACAAGAGATTGAGTCCAAATTCCCCTTAATTTTACATGTAAGAAAAAACAAGGTAAGTCTAGTGACACTGAATTATGCAAGGAAAACTTTCCTAAAAAGTCAGCCTCAAACAAGTGAAGAGAGTTCTATAGTTACAATAGGCCTTGGTTCAAATTCCAATGCACCCCACTACACTGGGCAAATTATTTAATTTAAATCTCAGTTGCTACATCTGCAGATTATGATTAAGAATATGCCAACTTCAAAGACTGCTGTGAAGAATGAGATAATTTAGAAATGTCTTACAACCATATAACTCTAGTTCACCAATTTATTTTTTGGCTGCACCTCACAGCATGCAGAACTTCCCTGACAAGGGAACATCCCCTGCAGTGGAGGTGTGGAGTCTTAACCACTGAACCACCAGGGAAGCCCTGGTTCAGTTATTTTTAATGGCTGCCTTGAATTCTAATCAACAGAATTTATTTATCTCATTCCCTATTTTTGGATCATTTGAGATATTTTTAGTTTCTGTACAGCTATGCAATGTACGCCTTTGCTCACTGAGGGGAGCACTTAAGAAAATTCCTTGAGGAAAGCTGCTAAATATTTCACATTCAACATTAAGACACTAAATACTAAGTTACCTTCCAAAAAGATTATGTTAATTCACCCCGATGAATTATGTTATGAATTATGTTAATTCACAGCTGAGAAAAGAAAAACCTTAAATCACAATATTATTAGACTCACATATATTCTCTTTAGAAGAGCAACTTCCCTCCTCTCCTCCCCTAATATTTATTAGACTTACTGGGGAAAAAAAGTATGGTTAGATGGCAACTAAAATTCACAAATTTCATCAAAACATTTCAAGTTATTCTACATCAGTATATTATTTAAAAATAGAGGAGATATATGATTTTAATTTTTAAAAAACTAAGGCAGAAGTTCTGATTTGTGGAATAGCTATAATACAAAGCAGAGAGGGGAGGAGTGACGAATAAACCAAACCAAACATTCGAAAAGATGACATGATATACGTAAGACAGCATTAGAAAAACAAAATAAATCCCTAGTACTTATTCATATGTTTAAGAAAGGTCTGAAGAAACTATTTGAGCAACCCTATATAGGCAACTCGGAGAAGGCAATGGCACCCCACTCCAGTACCTCTTGCTTGGAAAATCCCATGGACGGGGGAGCCTGTTAGGCTGCAATCCATGGGGTCGTTAAGAGTTGGACATGACTGAGCAACTTCACTTTCACTTTTCACTTTCATGCATTGGAGAAGGAAATGGCAGCCCACTCCAGGGTTCTTGCCTGGAGAATCCCAGGGACAGGGGAGCCTGGTGGGCTGCCGTCTATGCGGTTGCACAGAGTTGGAAACGACTGAAGTGACTTAGCATAGCATATAGGCAACTACTTTTTATACATAAAAATACTCCCTTTCTTGAAAGAATACCATAAAACATGACTATAAATATGCTGCAAACCACAGGTAAACTCCTATTGCAACAATCTCCAAGAAATATACATATAGTGGTATTAAAATTTTTATCCAAAACTTACTGCTGGAGCAAACGAAGATGGAAGGGAATATAAAATCATTTGGTCAAAAATCTAAAAGAGGAGGAAATGAATGTACAAACAAGTTAAAAGTTAGTTAGAAACAGGATGTAAGGGCACAGTTCTTCAACTTTCAAGGTCAATGTGCAGAAGCTACGTTTAAGCTCTGATTAAACTAACTGTATTTAAACTTCTCACTTTACATTTGTCCAGGTGAAAAAGCAAAGTTTGATTTATTACTCAATCTTTAAAAATAATTCTAAGTGGAAGAAATGTTTCTGAAAGAACTCTATTTCTAAATGCTTACATTTTATAAAAATATAGGTCAAATGGAGAGAAAGGGGAGATAAAGGCTATAGTTAGAAAAGGCCAACAGTAACAACAAAGCCGTTTCTAATGCAGACGTAAATGCTGAAATACAAATCTCAAAAAAGAAAATAATAATACCTGGATATCTTGCAGGCAAATTTCGTGAGCATCCAAAGAACACTGCAGTCTTGGTTCTAGTAGTTTCTTTAAATTGCCTATTGGCTCATTGATGTCTATGGCCTGACTTACACATTCAGCTGGAGTGTAGGTCTGTTCTACAATGCTGAAGAATACAGTGTTAGAGGACCCAATGTTAAAGAATGTAATGGTTAACAATTACCTTCTTACCCTGGATATTAACCCAACAATATGTTCAAAACAAAATTCAATTCCAAAACACATTTCTGGTCTTTGAAACTCATTTCTGCACAGACACCTTTCATAGTGGTAGGCTCATCATCAATGAGTGTTGCCAAACTTAATAACGAATCACATTACACAAAGAAATGTAAGCTTGAAATTTAAGGCACCTTTGCAAACAGACCACATCATACACACACACACACGCACATATATGTACATGTGTGTGTGTGTGCATACTAATATTGCTTACACTAAAATATTTAAGGGGAAATGTCTGCATTTATATTTCCAAGTTATTTTGAAGAATTTCAGGCTCAGAAAGGAATATAAAAAGTCTCCTCAAAACTTGTATGGTATCTCTACTTCCCAAAATCAACACAATAATACAAGTCGTAAGATATGAAAATACAGGTTATATAAAATATTTTCCATCTAATCTAATCTGAAAACTACTGGTTATAATCAGTCTAGATTCACCTTAAAAAGTTATATTCTTCCTTTAAAACTTTCTACGTGCTCTTTTGCATTTTTACTTCATATTCTGCGAAGTCACTTCAGTCGTGTCCGACTCTGTGCGACCCCATAGACGGCAGCCCACCAGGCTCCCCCGTCCCTGGGATTCTCCAGGCAAGAACACTGGAGTGGGTTGCCATTTCCTTCTCCAACTTCATATTCTAAGTTCTACAAAAAACCGTTAAGTTCCTTAAGAGTAAAATCTTTGGTAAGTAATTCTATATATTTTTTGTGAATCCTTACTTGAGGCCAAATGTAAAGTAGATACCAGTGAGTATTTGCTGAATTGGTAAATCTACAATTCAATCAAGTTTCACATGTTTAATTTAAATATGGTTTAAATCTCACTTACAGTTGTCAAAAAGTATGTCCTTAAAAATTTGTCATTACATTTTCACATAAATTCCAAGTATAATTCAATAAATACATAATATTCAGTGAATATATGTAGCCTAAATTCCTAAAACTTAAAATTTATAAAAGAGACCACTCATGACTGAAAAATAATTATTTTAAAATAATAAACATTATTATTACTATTTGTTAAGGTAAATTAATTGGGTCTTTTGGCTATGTAAATATTTTCACAAACTCTTCAGCTATAGCAGAGTGGGCTATATATTTCTTTTTTTTGGTAACAATAACCTTTACAAGAGTCAGATGTCACTTTAACACAGATTTTTAAGGACCCATTTTACATAGGCTCAACATTTAAAACATTTTTTAATATTCTGTTGCCATCATTTAAACCTTGGGAGATCCATATAAAAAAATCTGATTACCAATTTCCCTTGAGAAAATGTGGATGATCTCACATCACCGGATCGACATTCCTGCACAGCACTCTGCTACAACTGGAAGCTCTCACTGCCCGCTTCACATAGCTACTCCCCAGGTCAACAGTAACTACAATCACAGGAACTACCGAACTCTTACGTGAGACATCAACACAGGTTTTCTCTATGAAGTCAAACAGTAAAAACTTTACACTCTGTGATCATTTATACATACATGTGTGTACAAAAACATAAATATATTCATGTCAGGCTTCAAGACAGCTCAAATGATCCTCACCTTCTAATATTTACAGCTTTTTACAGTTCCCTCCCAAACTGTCCCAAGGCTGGACTGTGTGACCAAAGGACTACGGCAGAGTGATACAAGAACTGCTTCCTAGATTAGCTTATTTAAAAAGACACTGGCGAACGCTCCCTCGGACCATTTGCTTCAGGGAAAGCCAGCCGCCATGTGGCGAGCAGCCCTACACAGAAGCCCATGTGTGAGGAAGTGAATGGTCCTGTCACTGGTCTTATGAGTGATTTTAGAAACAGATATGCTACCGTCAGCCAACACTTCAGATGACTGTAGCCCAGACAGACAGCTTAACTGCAAGCTCTTGAGAGTCTCTGAGCCAGAACCAAGCAGCTAACTGACTGGATGAGAGGCTTCTGACTCTGAGAAACTCTGTGCAAGAATAACTGTTGGGTGTTTTAAGCTGCGAAGTTCTGGAGTAACGTGTTACATAAATGAGTTTATGTATGTATGTATATACAGCCTATTGTTTCTTCTGTTGGAGAAAATAGCATAATCAAACATGCTGAAAAGCTCCATTCAAAACTTAATGTCTCCTGTGCAGTCACATCAAGGTATTTTAGACCTTTTTGGCCAGGAAAATGTTTCCATGCCAGGGCATGATGGGCAAGGACAGGGTGGGGGGTACTAAAACGAGGTTTGTATTTTGAGCCAGAGCAAGACATCTTGCCTGAGCAGATGAGGTGGCCTGAGTAACCATGGCTTCATGAGTAATCATGGCCTCAGGGCAGAAGAGCTGCTAATTAACTGGCACAAAAATCTCAATTATGCAAGACAGAAAAGTTGCAAAAGATCTATTGCACAAGATTGTGCCTACAGCTGACAATACTGTATGGTACACTTAAAAATTTACTGAGGGCAGATACTGTGTTAAATGTTCTTACCACAATAAAATAACAATTTTTAAACAATTTCAGGTCTTTCATCTCAGCTGCACGCTCAACATTCAGCAAGCTACTCAACCTTAGTAATCTGTCTATTCCCACTGGAGTTCTTCTAAACCTCTGTTACTCTACTGAAGTTTTGTAGCACTCTTCAGCCCCTTTTACTTTTAGTACATTATCTCACCTCTTGCTTTCCAGAGTAAACTAGGACCATTAGTGATTACCTTCCTTGTCCTTCTTGACTCCCAAATCCCTCTTTTCAGTCATATTCTCTCCTTGGATCCTGAACTCATTACCACTGCCCACCTTCCTTAATGAAGTAAGCAGTATTCTATTACTATTCCAAAAACTAACACCTTTCACTTCTCTATATGCTTAGTACTATGATGGCTCACGACCAACTTAGACAGCATATTAAAAAGCAGAGACATTACTTTGCCGACAAAGGTTCGTCTAGTCAAAGCTATGGTTTTTCCAGTAGTTATGTACGCATATGAGAGCTGGACTATAAAGAAAGCTGAGCACTGAAGAATTGATGCTTTTGAACTGTGGTGTTGGAGGAGACTCTTGAGAGTCTTTCAGTCCAAGGACTGCGAGGAGATCAAACCAGTCAATCCTAAAGGAAATCAGTACTGAATATTCACTGGAAGGACGGATGCTCAAGCTGAAGCTCCAATACTCTGGCCAGCTGATGCAAAGACCTGACTCACTGGACAAGACCCTGACGATGGGAAAGATTGAGGGCAGGAGGAGAAGGGGACGACAGAGGACGAGATGGTTGGATAGCATCACTGACTCGATGGACATGAGTTTGAGCAAGCTCTGGGAGTTGGTGATAGACAGGGAGGCCTGGCTTGCTGCAGTCCATAGGGTCGCAAAGAGTCAGATAGGACTAAGCAACTGAACTGACTGCCTGCCTGCCTGATGATGGCTCATACAGCTGTGTGTTTCTTCAAATATAAGGTAGTCTCTACCAGGGCAGATTAGAGTTTCATTTATTGACGCACTCCTGATAGTTACTATTTGTTGAACTAGTTCAGACTGTGAATTAAACTCTTGCTGAAATAAAAGAAATCAGCACTGACAAAAGGAAAAAGAATCCAATAGTGCCCGAAGGGTAGAAACCACCACAATCAATTGCTTGACCATTATTAGCTATGCTTACTACCGTCTTTAGTTTAAAACTATCTTTTCCTCCCAGCTACAAAGCCATTAAGTCAGAAGAAAAAGGCAATACATTATCCCTCAAAATGCTGGGGTCAGTTGGGAAGATTAAAAAAAAAAAAGGGTCCTCAAAGAACTTGGCTATTCTTATTTTAATTAGGCATGTTGATAATATAAAAAGTAGTAAATTAAAAAAATACCAACCTTTCTTCTGTGCACTCTGCTTTCTCTGTTCCATCAATCTCGATTTCTATCAGCTCCTCTGCTTCTCTTTTCGTCATGGCTGAAGTATTTCAAAAGTTCAGCCCTACAAGAGTTAAATTTTAAGACATTCTGAAACGCATAAGCAAACACGTTACACAAGAAGTAAAGACCCAATTCAAATAAAACCCAAGGGTAAGCAGAAGAGGAAGAAGCAATCTTCACACATCAAAGAAAATCCACAAACAATATTTATAAACCAGTTTTTGTTTAAATGGTGTTTACCAGTCTGACATGACATCAATATCATTCCCTTGGATTTACTGGGATGTTTTTGACCCTAGTCTCAGTCAACAAATTAATTAAGATTACTTCAAAATCAAGTGAAAGGCATGCCGACTGTTATTACAGCAGTTCGGTCTTAATAACAGATTTAAACCTGCACCTTAAAAATCAACATGGGAATTCCCAGTGGTTAGGACTCTGCACTTCTACTGCAGGGGGCGTGAGTTTGATCCCTGATGAGGGAACTAAGATAATCACATGTCACACAGCATGGTGGGGGTGGAGGAGATCAACATGGAGTTGAAAAATTTACAACTGTCCAGCTAAAAAGCTGTACTTTATTAGAAGAGTTTACTGTAAACCACTATTGACAGAGTAAGCTAAATTAAAAATTAGCTAATCAAAAATTAACCCAACTTATGATTTATGTTACAAATTACATACCTTATACATGTCAGTACAATATTCTCAAATGGCAAAATAAAGTAACAAAATCACAGATTGTGAATTATTGCCCTGATTACACAACAGAATTCTTTATGATTATTTTTCAGATGTGGTGTTATACCTTTTAATCAAACTATTAACATCAGTTTTTAATTCTTACATGTAAAATTTTTACTTACTACATTAAACTTCCATTGATTTTTGTACCACTGATACATTATGTGCCATTCTGTACCATTTGCACTACCAATACTAAAACGTTATAATTTTATAAAATGCTAAGTAATGTATAAAATAGCTGCATATGTTGGCATTCCTTTATGGCCGTTTCCAGGGTGTTAATGCTGTAAGTTACAGGTTGTTACTACTTTACTCTGCACGCATGCTCAGTCAGTCAGTTGTGTCTATTAGAGACCCCACGGACTGTAGTCTGCCAGACTCCTCTGTCCATGGTATTCCCCAGGCAGGAATATTGGAGTGTGTTGCCATTTCCTCCTCCAGGGCATCTTCTGACCCAGGGATTGAACTCACATCTCTTGCATCTCCTGCACTGGCAGACAAGATTCTTTACCACTGTGCTTCTTGGGACGTTTACTAATCAGCTGACCTTATAATAGAGATCATCCTCGATTATCCAGGTGAGTCCAGTGAAATCACAAGAATCATTAGAGAGGAAGAATCTCAAGAGATCCAGAGAGATTCAAAGTGAGGACGACTGACTGGCTGTGATTGGCTTTGAAGAGGAAAAAAAAAAGAGCCAGAAGCCAAGGAAGACAGGCAGTCTCTAAAATTTGGAAAAAGAAAGGAGACAGACCTTCCCTCAGAGCCTCCAGAAGAAATACAACTCTGCCAACACCTGATTTTAGCCCAGAATTACCCATTTCAGGCTTCTGACTTCAGGAACGTATGATAATAAGTTGGTGTTTTCAAGCCACTAAGTTTGTAGTAATTTGTTACTGTAGTTCTAGGAAACTAGTAAGTCTTCTTTCCCACTTTAGAGAGGGTTGTTAAGTCTCCTCCGGTCCAAAAATCTCCAACTACTGGGGAGCTGGTTTTCTGATAACTTAGTCTCTAAATTCTGGCATCCGAATCTAGACTTTCTGGTATAAAAATGATCTGATTTCTCCCTCATTATTAAGGCTCCTCTCACAGCTCCTCTATAACAAGAAAGAATAATAATAAGAGGATGGGGCTCCCCACTGGAACAGATACACATCATGCATATCCAGCAGAATGCCTAGGCCCCAGCAGGTTTTGTTTGGGATGACAGAAGAATGAAGGGCTTTTGTTTTTCTTTCTTGCTGACCACAGCCTAGTCAGTCTTTCCTTTCTTCATAAAGCCTATTTCTTAATTGATACTATGTGTTAAAACTGAGGAATTCAACATGAGCACTAAAGCAAAACACTGGTGGCAGTAACCCAGTAGGGACCTTATAGAACAGCATAAGCTCACCTGGGAAGGCGTATTTGTTGACAGATGTATACACAGAACTTTGAACAGTGCTGCTCCTTTTGTAGGCACTGTATTAAAGTGTGTTTAATAAGTGAATGTTATAAAAATCAAAGGGGCTTCCCTAGTGGCTCAGCTGGTAAAGAATCTACCTGCAATGCGGGAGACTTGGGTTCGATCCCTGGGTTGGGAAGATCCCCTGGAGAAGGGAAGAGCTTACCCACTCCAGTATTGTGGCCTGCAGAATTCCATGGACTGTAAAGACAGCGCATGGGGTTGCAAAGAGTTGGACACAACTGAGCAACTTTCACCTATGAGCAGATCCTTGGGGCTCCTGTATTTCAAACAGTTGCCATTTTTGGACTTCCCTATACCTCAGTTGGTAAAGAATCCACCTGCAATGGAGGAGACTTGGTTCAATTCCTGCGTCGGGAAGATCTGCTGGAGAAGGGATAGGCTACCCACTCCAGTATTCTTGGGCTTCCCTTGTGGCTCAGCTGGTAAAGAATCTGCCTGCAATGCGGGAGACCTGGGTTCAATCCCTGGGTAGGGAAGATTCAGGGATCTAAATTGCTAACATCCACTGGATCATAGAAAAAGCAAGCAAATTCCAGAAAAACACCTACTTCTGCTTTATTGATTATGCCAAAGCCTTTGACTGTGTAGATCACAACAAACTGTGAAAAATTCTTAGAGACTGGAATACCAGACCACCTTACCTGCCCCCTGAGAAATCTGTATGCAAGTCAAAAAGCAAGTTACAACTGGACATGGAGCAATAGACTGGTTCCAAATTGGGAAAGGGGTACATCAAGGCTGTATATTGTCACCCTGCTTATTTAACTTATATGCAGAGTACATCATGCAAAATGCTGGGCTGGGTGAAGCACAAGCTGGAATCAAGATTGCCAGGAGAAATATCAATAACCTCAAATACACAGGCAATACCACTCTTATGGCAGAAAGTGAAGAGGAACTAAAGAGCCTCTTAATGAAAAAGCTGGCTTAAAACTCAATTCAAAAAACAAAGACTATGGCATCCGATCCCATCACTTCATGGCAAACAGATGGGAAAACAATGGAAACAGTGACAAACTTTATTTTCTTGGGCTCCAAAATCACTGCAGGTGGTGACTGCAGTCATAAAATTAAAAGACGCTTGCTCCTTGGAAGAAAAGCTATGACCAACCTAGACAGTATATTAAAAAGCAAAGACATTACTTTTCTGACAAAGGTCCGTCTAGTCAAAGCTATGGTTTTTCCAGTAGTCATGTGAGTGTTGGACTATAAAGAAAGCTGAGTGCCAAAGAATTGATGTTTTTGAACTGTGGTGTTGGAGAAGACTCTTGAGAATCCAATCAAACCAGTCAGTCCTAAAGGAAATCAGTCCTGAATATTCACTGGAAGGACAGATGCTGAAGCTGAAGCTCCAATACTTTGAACACCTGATGCAAAGAGCTGACTCACTGGAAAAGACCCTGATGCTGGGAAAGACTGAAGGCAAGAGGAGAGGGAACGACAGAGGAAAAGATGGTTGGATGCCATCACCGACTCAACAGACATGAGTTTGAGTAAACTCCAGGAGTTGGTGATGGACAGGGAGGCCTGGTGTGCTGCAGTCCATGAGGTTGCAGCGAGTCAGACACACCTGAGTGACTGAACAGACTGATAAGAACCATTTCACACCATATAATTGACTCCAGAAATCTAGACGACTTAAATGTGAAAGGTAAAGCTATAAAACTAATAGAAGAAAGTGGTGGAATTTTTCTTGTGGATAAAAAAGGATTCATTTCTTGAAAAAGCATTCATTTCTTAAAATTCCAAAAACATATATCATAAGGAAAAAAATTGATAATTTCATTACATATAAGTTAAGATTTATGTTCAACAGACAGGATATAGTGTAGAAAAAGACATTTCCAATATCCATATATGATAAGGAAATAATAACTGGAATACACAGTGAACAAGTTGATAATAATCCCCCCAAAGTCAGGACAAATTAGAAAAGCAGGTAAAGAAGGAAACTCACCTAAAGGGAAACCAAAATGGCTAAGGACACGAGGAGAAGCTCACTTCAAGCTATTCACCTTATTCTGGGTGTGTGTGGCAAAGATCAGAATGCTGAATACTGAAGAGCAGCAGGGACCTTGGAGCACAGGGATCCTGCCTCTGCTGATGGAAGACAGACAGGACTGACTACTCTGGAGAAACAGCTAGCAGCACTTGCTCAAATACAGGGATTATACCTATGACCCAGCAATCTTGCCCTTAGATAAGCATTCCAGAGACATTCTCACAGTGATTGATAATAGTATGTTAAGGGTAGCTTTGCTGGAGACAGCTGAAAGCAGGAGCCAATACACGAACCTGTGATGAGAGTACTGCAGACGCAAGAAAATGTGAAAGAACACACTATGGAACTTTAGTAACAGTCAGAAACAAAGAGATAATGAACACACAAAGCATAAAAACCTTACAAAAAAAAGTGAGAAATGGACTAAGGCTTATACTATAGCAGGACAGCATTTAAAAGGGTCATTTGTTTTATTTTTCAGGGTCCACGTGCAAGTCCACTCCCATTTCCATAACCAACTTTTAAAACGAGTGAATTTTCTAGGGACTTCAGAAAAATAGAAGAGAAATTTAGGAATTTCCCTGGTGGTCCAGTGATTACAGTTCCATGCTTCCGATGTAGGGGGCATGGTTTCCATCCCTAGTCAGGGAACTAATATCCCACAGGTCATGCAGCATGACCAATAAAATTCAAATAAACAATTAAAACAAACAAACAAAAAGAAAGCACCGTAAGCAGATAGGTTAGGAGGTCCCCAGAAAAGAAGAATCAGGCATGGCTTTTGACAAACAGAAGCCATTTTTGTCCTAAGCCACTTTGAGATCTAAGCCTAACCACAATGCTTACCCTTGAATAGATCTCAGTAATAATGTTCTTAAGGAATAACAATAGCAAAGATAGTAAATCAGTATAAAAACTCCAGGTTCTGTTTCCATGGTAAAGATTAGCCCGAAGCACTTTCTTGAGCTGCTCTGCAGAATTTAAACCCTCCTCTAGTGGCAACCACTAGATCAACTATAACCCAAAGGATGATAATATTGATCTTTTCTGACCTTTGTGACTTCAATCAACTAAAGCTTGGTTGATGTCAACCTCTGCCCCAATCCTATCTTGAACTCTCCCCTTCAAGCTCCTTCATAAATATGCATGTACCCTTAGTTTAAGACTTTTCCCAATTTTGCTGCTTTGGGAAAGATCCCCCAGTGTTCTTCTTGCTCTAAGTAATAAATCTCTTCTCCTGCTCTTTGGCTTGATTGTGTCTTTTGTCTCACACCCACCAAAAGATGAATCCAGTTTTCTGTAACTACCAGAGAAATGGCCCTAAGGGCTTTGATCAACAGGGATACTTGGCACACCTCTTGACAGAAGCACTAAGACAGAGAGTTGTTAAAAGAAATTTATACTGTGATCTTTCAAAAAAGTTAGAGATCAGTCTCTAAAGGGTGCCAAAGCGGGGGGGGGGGGGGGGTCGGGTGTTGGGCTATGAATCCAATACACTTTTGGAAAACACTGTGTTACTTAAGTCTCTGAATTGATCTTCTTTCTCAATTCTCTAAATTTAGCCTAAAGAAGCAATGGAGACATTTGGCAAGCTGTCCAAATCTTTGCTGTCATTGCTTGAGTGGGTCTTAGCTCTTCTCCTGGAACCAACTGCCCAGGATTCTACATCAATACTTAAGAAAATGGAGAAGACAGTACTATTTGGAGACCTTCCACACAGGAAAATGTCCCTTGACAGTGGTTTTTCCTGGATTAAACCTAACCTGCGTTCAGAACACTTCACAAAACGAATACAAATTTATATTTAACTAAAAATTCCAGGAAAGGCTAGGATTCTTTAAAATAGTTCTATTTACCACTATCTTTTAAAGCCACAGATAAACTTGAGGATTATTCTCCATTGGAGCACGTTATTAGTTTAGAGTTTAGAAAAAGTTTTCATAGTGAAGGACAATAAGTAAATAAAGGACAAATAAATACAACTGTAATCTCGGAGTTTTTCTCAAGTTAAAAAATACTATTAAATAGTCTGAGAAAAAAGACATTTTTGGTTTTTAAAGATAAAAGTCAATAGCTAAGAAAAAGTAAACACAGACATCTGTGTGTACACATGCAGAGAGAAAGCAAGTGTAGAGACGGTGCGGCAAACTTGGCGTCTCTTGGGGATGAAGGTACCTTGTACAATTTCAGTGTATAATTTTTTCAATTTTCCTTTAGACTTGAAGTTTTATAAATAAAAGCTGGAGGGAAGTAAGTCAACAGTTTTAATTGTTCAGCCTCCACCTGCTGCTCCTCCATTAAACACCTAGCTCATTATTTAGATTGTTATTTTAAGATGATACACGCCTCATGTCAGTGCTCCTGTAGACACAATCCAGGTAAAACTGACATAAGTCCATCTAGCGTCAGAATTTGTCTGAAAAATAATTAAGGCTGGAAAGCTTGGATCAAATTCCGAGAGAACTCATTGTTACCTCACTTTCGAACTAGTTGACCCAGTTTCTTTTGACATTAAGACAATACCTAAGAACGGTATCCCTGCCCAGTTCTTTGCTTACGTGGGCCCTTCTAAACCTTTGCTGCCTCCAAGACTCAGAACTACCGCGAGTCTTTCTAAATCACTAATCTCTTGCAGTGCAACATTAGGCGTGGTCCTCCCTGCCGTTAACCTAATCAAACTGGGATTCCTAAACACAAAGACGTTGTTGGCTTATGTTCCAGCCTGCAAAAACAAACTAAAAAAGCTGACAAGCTACACTAACCCATCGTTTTCTCGTCTCACTTCCTCGTTTTTAAAAGAAACCCAATGGACTCCACAGACATTAAACAGATGGCTTTAACGCAACTGTAAGACAATTCTAGAAAGACCACTGGACGCGAAGGGAGAGCGCATCGCTGAGCTGGCAAGAAGATCGATATGGCATCTTCCTGTGAGATCCCAGGGGCGTCGGGATCAGGTCCCGACCGCGGCGGCTGCGAAGCACGGCGGACAGCCGAGCAGGGGCACAGGCGGGGAGGTGGCGGCGAGAGGTGACAGGAACTACCCGGGCCCCGGGGGCGCGCGGCCTCGCGGAGCCCCGCGCCGCGCGCCCCCCGCCCCTCCCCGCACAGTCTCCCCCGCCCCTCCCCACCCGGCTCCCTCAAGTCTCCACGAACGGAAATGGGAGTCACAGCGCCGGGGACCAGCGGAAACAAAACACAGAGGCGGCCGCGGGGGGGCCGCGGTGGGGGAGAAGGCCCCGGAACGAAGCCGGCCCGCGCGGGCCCGCGCTCTCTTCCTCCCCCGCGGCCGCACTCACCCGCTCCGGATTCGGCCCCTTCGCCCCCGCCCGCACTCCAGAGCCGGCTGAGAAGCGCAGCGGCGCGGGCTCCACGTGCAGCGTCTCTCCCGGTAAGACCCGCAGCTCCCGCGACTCGAAGTGGAGGCCCCTGGGCCCTTCCCGCGAAAACGGCGCAGAGAAACTCCAACCCCCCCCTCCCACCTCCCAGGCACCCCCGGGTCCGGGACTACAACTCCCAGCAGGTTGCGCGAAACGGACGCCTAAGGCAACGGAGGCTCACGAGGTACAAGGGAGCAGCAACGCCCCAGTTCGCTTTGTTTTACACTGTCACTTTGCACAATCGTATACCTCAACAACCCCCCCTCTCCCCTGTCAATCAAGGAATAGGACGCTGACTCGGGGCCAGGGGGACTGAACTAGGGGACAGGCCAGTCCAAGGGCGCATGCGTAAACCACACGGTTTCCGAGAGGGAAAAAGAGAGCGGGTCAAGTTGGGCGAAGGAAAGATGGCGGAGGCGTCAGTAGAGGACCCGGAAGCACTTACCCTCCACTTCCTCCTCCTGTTTGGCTTCTGTCTCACCTAGAGCCGTCCGGTCGCAGAGTGTCTCCGAGACGCTTCCTGTCCGGTGAGTGTCCACCGTCTGAAACGGCGGCCCATAATGCATTGCGATGGCGGGTAGGCGGGTGGGGGCGGAGCCAGGGCCGGAAGTAGAACGGGGCGGCGGCGGCGGTGGCTGGCGGTTCGGCACTGAGTGCAAGGTGACTGGGAGGGTAACTGGACTAACGTGGCCTTTTGGGACTTGGGTTTGGGTTTCTGCACGAGGTCTGGGATGCCCTTTTCCCTCTAGGACTCTGGAAAAGAGAGCAATCTTATATCCCGGGGCGCCTTCACGGCCTGGCCCGGGGTCATTTTCGACCTCGGCGCCTTTCGGCCTTGAAGTTTGCTGTAGATTCAATAAGTAGCCAGAAAATCCCGCTCTGAGGGCCAGCCTGGCTCACAGGGTGGCGCGGGCTGCAGGGAGGCCGGCGCTTCGTGGACTTGCAGCCCGTCTGGGGCAGCCCAAGGTCATGTCCGCGGGGCCGGTCTGCAGCCAGGCCTGCTCATCCCGGACGCGTGGGAGGTGGCTCTGAACTATTTAGGAATAGAACTTGAGAGAAAAAGACAATGGTCATCTTACAAGTTTGGACGCCAACCTAAAGATGTTGGTAGTGCTGAAACTTGGTTAAGCAGCTTTTGTTTTACATCACGGTTTCCTGGAGGAAAGCACTAACCTTGGACTGGCCAGTCGTCACTGTAAACGGGAGAGCCATACTCCCTCTCAGCACAGGGCCTCTTCTTATGCTGTGTTCTTTTCTAGCTGTTGCTTTCCCCAATTTCTTTGCGTATGTCCAATCCCTGTCATAGCTGGCGTGCGTGGCCTCGCATAGTACTTGGATAGAGGGCTTAATCATAGTTGATACTTCACCTATTTGGATTCCCTGGTGGCTCAGACTGTAAAACGTCTGCCCGCAATGCGGGAGACCCGGATTTGATCCCCGGGTCGGGAAGATCTCTGGAGAAGGAAATGGCAACCCACTCCAGTACTCTTGCCCAGAAAATTCCGTGGATGGAGGAGCCTGGTGCGCTACAGTCCATGGGGTCGTAAAGAGTCGGACACGTCAATACCTATTTGTGTAATGACGTGTATGTTTCTCAATAGATATTCAATCTTTGGGGAAAAAACTGAAACAGAGGAAAAGGAACAAGTTTTGATAGTGAGATTATGTGTTCATTTTTTAGATAAATTGAGTTCGAGAGCAAGATAAGACTTCTGAAAGGATGAGAGATGTTGATGTATAGGTTTGGAATTCAGGAAGAAGACCACGCACAATTAGGTGTGATTTGGGGATCATTAATCAACTGTCTTGCATATTGTCTTACTATCTGTGAAGGAGGCTTAAGAATACTTTGCTCTGTTTCTTAACAGGATTGCTGTAAGGGTACCAGGAGAGAATATGTATGGAAGTACTTGGCAGAATACCTAGGTCTGAACAGATGTTAGGGTGACCCTATTGGGAAGTGTTGTTTGTGTTTATGTTGCCAAAAGGGAAAGTATACACTGAGTTGCACAATTTTAAAAATGTATCTGTGTCCTGTCAGATTCTGTTGTGTAACCTGGGATCAGGTACTTAGCTCTAAGCCACAGTTTCTGTATGTGTGAAGTGAGAATGATATTAAGTAGCACCTTGGGTGTTAGTCGCTCAGTTGTGTCCCGGACTCTTTGTGACTCCATGGACTATAGCCCACAGGCTCCTCTCTCCATGGGATTCTTCAGGCAAGAATACTGGAGGGGGTTGCCATTCCCTTGTCCAGGGGATCTTCCCCACCCAGGGATCGAACCTGGGTCTCCTGCATTGCAGGCAGATTCTTTACATCTGAGCCACCAGGGAAGTAGCACCTTAAGGTCATTCAAATAGTTTTCTTTCATCCTGTAGGTGAAGGATATTTGGTAGATTGTAGGATTTATTTTGATAGTCTTTTTATGTGCTATTTCATGGGCTTCCCGGCACTATTGACGTTTTGAACCAAATATTTCTTTGTTGTGGGGAGGCTGCTATTGTTGTTGTTGTTATAGGATTTTGGCAGCTTGCTGGGTTTTACCCACTAGAGGCTAGCCCTGTCAGGACAACCAAAAATGTCTTCAAACATTGCCAGGTATTTCCTGTGGGACATCCCCGCCGCGATTAGAGAACTGCAGTGCCACTCTTCAGCCTTCTAGCTTAATGCTTTCCAACTCTCACTAGTAAAGGGCCACTTTCCCCCTAGCCCTTGTGGATATCTTTGAAGAATCCAGTAAAAGTGAATTACTGGAAAATGTAGTAGATGAAAGACAAAACATGGAGACACAAAATATGAACTCTTAATTGCTTCCCTTGTGGCTCAGCTGGTAAAGACTCCACCTGCAGTGCGGGAGACCTGGGTTTGATCCCTGGGTTGGGAAGATCGTGGAGAAGGGAAAGGCTACCCACTCCAGTATTCTGGCCTGGAGAATTCCATGGACTGTGTAGTCCATGGGGCCGCAAAGAGTTGGACGTGACTGAGCGACTTTCACTTTCACTATTGAATTCTGCAGGTATGAATTACTCTGTCAGATTGCTGTAAAAGTTTCTAAATGCTTATTCCCAATTTTGATACTATAGTGGAGCATTAACACTGTACTACTGAGAGTCCTCAGACCACACTTTGAGCGGTAGTGTTATAATTTAATAGTTCGGTGTGACGGTGCTTGTTTGAGTCATTTGGGGAGCCTGGGGAATCATGTTAGCGTTTTGGGGTTTCACTTTAAGGTTCAGAAGTTTTACCAGGCTATATCGAAGTGTGACTCTATCATTCCAACACGGCTTGGTCAGCCCTTTATTAATCTGGGTCAATTTCTTCTAATTTTTCTATGATCTCCTTATTCTTTTTCTTTTGGAATTCCTGTTTGCATATAACGAGGTTGTACTGCTTGATTTTCCCTCTCTTGTTGGTGGACTCCCTTGTGTGTGTGTTGTTTTGTTTTGTTTTGTTTTGGACTCCCTTGCTGTTTTTTCTTGCTGGTTCTTTTAGCCTCAGATCGGGTTTTTACAGTATTCATGAATGCCTGGAATCCTGCAGCTGTACCAGACGGAGCAGTTCTCTCCCTGTGGGCCTGTGAAATGCAAACTGAGGCTGAGGCAGCTGTCTGCAGGCTCCCTGTTCATATCCCTTTTTGCCTTGTGAGGGAGTCAGGGGAACCTGGTAGGCTAATTTGGGAACCAGTATTACTGTCTCTCTGCTGAGGGTGGGCAGTCAAGACTAAAAAGTTCGTGGAGAAGAAACACCCCATCCCAGATTTTGTGCTTTCTTTCTGCATCTGACCTAGTGGAGGTGCATGCAGGCCTGAGTGATTCTGAATTCTAGATCCCAGGGCCTTTTACTTGAGCAGCAGAACACTTGCAGTGAGGGGTCGAGAGGGAAAAGGATCTTTGGTCAGGTGACTTAGTAGAATTGGGTACCCACCGTAACACTTTTACAGGGCTTTTACAATTATGTCAATCTTAATGTAGCTTCACATGCTGGTTCTTGTTTCCAATAACAGGATCACCATGATTCTTCAGAGACTCTTCAGGTTGTCCTCTGCTGTTCAGTCTGCAATCTCAGTCTCTTGGAGGAGGAACATTGGTGTTACAGCAGTGGCATTTAATAAGGAGCTTGATCCTGTGCAGAAACTCTTCGTGGACAAGATTAGAGAATATAGAACTAAGCGACAGTAAGTGGGCAGATCACCGACCTTGGTGTTAATGTGCATATTCAAAGTATGTACGTTTTGAGATGGTAAAGAATTACTTGGCGTTTCAAAGTGTCTAAGACCTTCACTGAGCTGATCCCTGTGGTACAGGTTCATTAGCTGCTCCAAAAGAAAAAGATGAGGACCTTGATATATTTTTTTAAGTCCCAAATTTTATATTATGAATTCCCAGGGAGAATTGCATTAAATCTAGTGCCATTTTAGATATATCCCCACTGTAATGTCATTTATTATAAACTGGAGTCAGTTCATACAGGTATACCATACAAGATCCATACAATTCATACAAGATCCATACCAGGATCTTAGAAATCATTTAGGAACCATATTTGAGAAAATTAAGCCCCTTAGACAATGATTATCCTAAGGTCATAAAACTAATTATGGGGAAAATATACTCAGAATATTCTCTTAGTTTAGTGATCTTGGGACCACTAAATTGATTTGGGGAGAAATGTATAAGCACAGCATTTTTTTCTTTTAACGTTACTTCCATAATTAATATATTTCTGGGACTATCAAAAGACAGAAGACTCTGAAATGGCATAAAGCAAGTCCAGGGAAAACCTAATTACAGAACCACACAGTTTTGAAGGTGATTAATGACCTTAGCCATCATCAGATTTAACCCCAAAATCTTTGGGCAAGTGATATAGATTAGTTCAGAGTTTTGTTTTATTTAGTTGTCTACCATATGCAGAGCACCGGACTATTGAGAGTGGTGGGCTACAAAGAAAGAAGCCACTTGGCATTTCCATAATATTCTTTAAGTTTAAGAGGGTAGAAAGTTTGTAAGCAAGTAAATATAATAGAAGGTAAAATAGGTTAAGTGATAAGGTACTGACACATTCAGTGTTTGAGGAACTTCTTGGAAGGAATCCTCTTTTCTAGCTGGTACATTTGAAAGGTGGCATGGAAGAGTAATGTTTCCAAAAGCTTGTGGATCCAAGAACTGGACAATGATCGTCAATCATCAAGTATCCAGTTAGAAGGCTCTATCTAGAACTGTGCTATATATTTCTGTGGCTGTTATCCACATGTGACTATTCAAATTCTAATTGAGTATAAATAAAAATTCAATTCCTCATTTGCCTTTTAGCCACATTTCTGGTGCCCAATACCAGATATGGCTAGTGGTTACCATGTTAGACAGCACAGACACAGAGTATTCTGTTATCATAGAAAGTTTCTGTTGTACATGCTGATATAGAAGAAAACTGAGTCCATGACAAGAAACATCATTAACAAGTTCTTAAATTAGAGCTGGCTTAGTATTTTTTTGTGGAAATAACAAGTAAGATCCTATGCCTTATCATAGGCATAGGTGAAAATACTAGCCTTGATGGAATTTTCACTTATAATTTTTTTATTATATTGTTCATTGTTAAACGGGCAGTAACATTATGACAAACAAGAATTTGTGCAAATAGTTAATTAGGTCTAATTGGCCCGTTGCTGGTATGTGAAGTGAAAATCGCTCAGTTGTGTCCAGCTCTTCGACCCCATGGACTATATAGCCTGCCAGGCTTGTCTGTCCACGGGGATTCTCCAGGCAGGAATACTTTAGTGGGTATCCCTTCTCCAGGGGATCTTCCCAACCCAGGGATCAAATCCAGGTCTCCCACATTGCCGGCAGACTCTTTACCATCTGAGCCACCAGGGAAGCCCAGCTGATCCATGATGCTGTGTTTATCTTTACAAAGCACAACTCTTTAATTTTGTCATTTTATTGCTTAGCAAACAAAATACAGACTCCCAGACCATATATTCTGGGCCTCCTGTGATCTGGGTCCTGCTAGCTTTTCCATCTAGGCTATTAGCATTCCCCACATACAGCCAATGCTTTCCCACCTTATCATCCTTGCTTTTGAGTCTTAGAATGTCTCAAATTACAATCTGACCCAAATGCATGGTTTGTCACAAATGCCACCTTTTTAAAATGAAATCTCCCTGTTTAGCTTAGCAAAAGTGACCCCTCACCTCCAGTAGCTTTTTGTTAAACTGACTGCCTCTCGGCATAAATGTTTATAAATGCTATTTTTTTCTTTCTTGTAAATGGTAAAACCCCTGAGGATAGGAAGTAATTTGCTTCTTTGATAGGCCGCTGTTACAGACTTAAACCCTTCAGTGGTGTTTGATTTAAAGCACAGTGATAGTAGATAATTGCGTGTTCATGGTGTGCCGGGCACTGGTCCATGAGTGGTACATGTACACAGTCTCTTAATTCTCTCAGCACCGTCAGGTAAGATTTTGGAGTTGTCGGTGTAGAAACTAGAGTTTAGAGTGCTTCATGCCTTGCTCTAGTTCACACAGTAACTAGATTGTAGAACTGACAATGAAACAAACAGTTATTCACTCCGAGCGCATAGACTTAGCCTTTACACCTTATTGCTGCTCAGACGCTGAGACATTCTGACTTTTAATAACACTGATACTGACAGACCTTGAATGTTGTTTGAAGTTGCCTCATTTGTGTGAACCCTCATCATATTTAAAATTGTTTGATTTTACATTTACATTCAAATTGAAATACTTGTTACCTTTCAGAAAAGTCTGCTCTTGTCTATGCTCGGAAGATCTGTGAAACTTAATTTTGTTTCTGTAAACTAATGTTTAAAATACACTTTCACTTGGTCATGTACACTACAGGACATCTGGAGGACCTGTTGATGCTGGCCCAGAATATCAGCAAGACCTAGACCGGGAGCTTTTTAAACTTAAGCAAATGTATGGTAAAGCAGACATGAATACGTTCCCTAACTTCACGTTTGAAGGTAAGTCTTTGTAATCACAGATTCATTGTTGTGGGAGATCATTTTAAGTAGAGAATATTTACATGGGTTGTTTGGAGGATTAAATGACAATTACACGTGAATGTAATTTGAGCAAGCTCCGGGAGTTGGTGCTGGATAGGGAAGCATGGCGTGCTGCAGTCCGTGGGGTCGCAAAGAGCTGGACATGACTGAACAACTGAACTGAACATGTGAAGGTATTAGGACAGTGGCATGTGTGGCAAGCCCTTGGTAAATGCCAGTGGAGGAGATCACATAGCATAGAGGTTAAACGGTGGGGACCTAAAATCAAACGCCTGACAGTATCATTATGGGCTGTGGGATTCTGGATAGTTAACTGGTCCCTGTTTCTAATTTGACATTTGGGTAAGATTATACTGTCGTCTTAGTTGTAGTTAAATGACGTAATATATGTAAATTCATAGAGCCTGGTTCATTTTAAGTCCTAAATAAATCTTAAGTTATATTTACGTGTAGATGTTTCTTTAAAAAATTGGAAGATAGATGAGATAAATATTAAAGTTTTTTAGAAAATATGCTTTATTGCAATATGACTAAGTTTGAACCTTTCTTTCCTCTTTTTAGACCCCAAGTTCGAAGTTGTCGAGAAACCACAGTCCTGAAGAAGTAATGTAAAATTGATCTGGTAATTTGTCCTAGATTAGTTGTACAGCTGGCCACAAGTAACAGAATAAACATTTCCTAGCTGTCAAATGTTCTTTTAATTCTGATTTCAAATAAATTATTTGGTGATGTTAGGTATACAGCTGAGTGTATTGAATTCTGGTTTTTTTTTTAATCGATTGATTTTACTTTATATTTATTTATTTGCTGTCCTGGATCTTAGTTGTGGCACGCGATCTCTTCGTTGCAGCATGTGGGATCTAGTTCCCTGCCAGGGACTGAACCCAGGCCCCCTGCATTGGGAGCTTGGAGTCTTAGCCACTGGACCACCAGGGAAGTCCCCGAACTCTTTGTTTTTAGATCCTCCTATTTGGTTATATAAAAACAGATGGAAACCTTGGATTAACCGAGTACCATTTGCCCCGAACTTGCCAGATTCTTCTCAGAGTGTTGAGGTGTCCTGTTTATTTTGGAGACTTACTTCTGGAGAGGAGCCACCCTGACTGAAGGAAGGAGTGTTCTCAGTGGGGGATGTCACACCTGCTCCCAGAATATGAAGAAACGGTTCAGAAATCATTGATCATAGCTTTTTCAGGGAACTTGGGTGTGACTGTGAATATGTCCAGGGACTTACCTTTATGTTTTAACTTCCATCTCCTGTCTTAAATGTTTTTATTATCCCAATAACTCACCTCTCTCCTCTCCCCTTACAGTGTAATGGTCACTGTTTCTATTACAAAGCTATGCAGATAGATCAGGGAAAGCTGGGGGTGGAGGAGAGGAGGGTTCTACAAAGGAATTTCCTTGAAAATAGATTTAAGCTGTATGGTGGTGTTTGCCCAGGGGATGGAATATCAAGTAGATGTGCCAGATAAGTGGCAGAGCAGGTGCATCAAAATTTCAGTAAGTAGACAGTTCTATTTTTTAGTTTTCTTTTTTTTTAAAAAGGCAACTGTGCCTTTTTAAATCTGACACTCTGTCGTGTCAATAAATACATCTCTTTAGTAAAACTTTGGAGATTGTTTTAAGTGAAGTCGAAAAAAACAGTCTTTCTTACTAGGTTATCTCACTTCGAAAGGAATAGATTTTTACTATGGCATACCATATTAGCTGAAATCTAAACCTGGTGAAAGTGTAAGTGTTAGTTGCACAGTCGTGTCCGACTCTGTGACCCCATGGACTATAGCCAGCCAGGCTCCTCTGTCCATGGAATTCTCCAGGTAAGAATACTGAAGTGAGTAGCCATTCTCTTCTCCAGGGGATCTTCCTGACCCAGGGATCAAACGTGGGTCCTCCTGCATTGCAGGTGAGTTCTTCAATGTCTAAGCCACCAGGGAAGCCCCGGTGCTCTTAAAAGGACAAATTTGAGTTGAGGAAAGGTATGGGAACCAGAAACGGACATGTGCCTGCCTGTTACGTGTCTGTCTAGTGCTACTGTTAACAACTAAAGAGGGCTTCTGTTGTAGGCAGTTTTCACTTAACTCCATTTAGCGTAGGATTTTCTGCCTCTGACTCTTGCTGCCCTTGGTGTGGCAGCATAGTGCTGACGCTCGTTAGACGCTTAATGTATGAGTTCTTGGAGCGCTGTGTGGGCTAGAAGCTTTCCTCATGCAGATTACCTTAAATGGGAGGTCCACTCCAACCCGTCTCTTCCAGACTCCCCTCCACTCCCACTTCAGCCATACAGTCCACAGTCTCTTGTTTCAGATGTTTGCTTTCAGTGTTTGACAGGAAGGCTCAAGACCAACTATCTACTTTCCAAGCTGCCTACTTGACCACCGAAAACAGATCCTTACTTTGAGACACAGTGGGAAGACAGGTACCTCACCATTTCCTCTGCTCTATTCCTTGATATCTTTTCCCTTTGCTCAAATAGCTATTTGGCAGGTGCCTTCAATTGTTGCAGTTTTGGTTCTCTTTAAAATTCTCTTTACTTGCCTTGGAGTGAGTTAAGGAATAGAACTCACAGCTTTGACAAAGACAATTTGGACAATTCATTCTCTGTCTCAGGCTTCCCTTGAGGCTCAGGTGGTAAGGAATCCGTCCTATATAACTGTATTAAATGGAGATCAAGAAGTGCCAGAAGAAAACCAATCAAAGGCTATGGAAATTTAGAGAAGGAAGAAACTTCTTCCAG
This sequence comes from Bubalus kerabau, assembly GCF_029407905.1. Lineage (NCBI taxonomy): Eukaryota > Metazoa > Chordata > Mammalia > Artiodactyla > Bovidae > Bubalus > Bubalus kerabau. The sequence goes on from NC_073625.1 coordinate 57,014,068, forward strand.
CAAGGAAAGTTTTCACAGAGAAGGTGGAATTTGAACTGAGTCCTGAAGAGTAACTAGAATTTACATACCTTGTGGTTAGGAGAATCAGCAGCTCTCCAAGTCAAGGAGAAACAAAGGGTTGTTAAGGTAAAACGACCTCAATTCAGTTTAATGGGTGCATAAGGCAACTAAAGAGGAAGGGTGGAGCGTGAACAGGGAGGGGTGACTATACGACAACATGGGTGGGGGTGGATTGGGGGTACCTCTGAATTTCAATTGGTCACCAACTGATGGCTCAGGCTATGAAGAATCTGATTGTGGCTCGGGAGACCTGGGTCTGATCCCTGGGTCAGGAAGATACCCTGGAGAAGGAAATGGCAACCCACTCCAGTATTCTTGTCTGGAAAATTTCATGGACAGAGGAACCTTGTGGGCTATAAGTCCATGGGGTCAAAAAAAGTGGGACATAACTGAGTGATTTAACACTTGGAATTTCAGGCTAAGATGATTAGACCTTGGTCAGACTAAGTAAAGGAAAAGAGTGAAAGCTTTTAGCAATGGGATGGGTCGAGAGTGAGAAGGGAGTTGACAGTGTTCAAGGGAGTAATCCGAGGGTAACTGACTGGTGGTGTGGGGGAGTGGGAGACTAGGGAACAAAGAAACCTTCAGAATGGTGAGACTGGAATTGCTCCTAGGAGAAGGGGTGATCGAGGGGGGAGATACCAGAAGACAAAAGGTATGAGATAGTAGCAGGAAATAAAAGTAGTTAAAAATGTGCCAATGAATGATGGAGTCTCTGAATAAACAGATTAAAAACTGATTACAGATAGAGTGGTAGTAATATAAATGTATTTATAATGGTCTGCTTCAATCTTGAAAAAAAGATTAAAGATTTGAGTATCTGGTGAGGGCATAAAATGACTTTTTTTTTTTTAATGGATTTGTAGCATTTTTAAAAACCTTTTTTTTGGCTGCACCATGTGGCTTGTAGGATCTTAGTTCCCTGACCAGGGATTGAACCCAGGGCCCTTGGCAGTGAATGCTCCATGTCCTAACCACTGGACCACCAGGGAATTCCCCACCATGACTCTAACCTGGGCAGAAGGACAAAGCATCACAGGCTGTGAGACTAGACAGGAGTGGATGGGCCAGAGATTACTGAGGATGAAAGGAAGGTGTCCTTGGAGAGAAGAATGTGAGAATGTAAAAGGAAGGAATGCTAGGGCAGAGAAAAAACATCTTGTGTAGAACATCTGGATCAGATGGATCTGGGTCACATTGACTCTGCCTCTTCAGTTGGTTTTGTAAACTTGGCAGTCATTGACTCAGTTTATCTCGGTCTCCTCATCTGTAAAATGAGGGCATTGCCCTCTTTTTATACAATCGAGGTGAATGAGATTTTATATACCCTCACCTCTATCCACCCCACCCTCCATGACGTTATATATAAAGTGTTTAATAAATAGTTTCGGCACTTTATTTTCAGAGCATTTTTTTTAGCACTGGAGAAGCTGGTAGGTTCCCAGACTGAGAGACAAGATTCTCATCTTGAGCAGCTAAAGCTTTGGCCTTGTAGCTCCAAACAGTAAGAGGGAGTAGTTTCCTGGGTTTCACTGAACAACAATAAGTGGATGACTCTTCCCCTGCACCATTAAATGGGCTAAAAAATTGAACACTTTCTGCTATTTTTAATGTAGACTAATCAGACAAAACCAACTGTGAGATGACGGAAGCTCTTTGCAAGGCTGTATTGAAAAACAATTGTTCCAGATTTAGTTAGGTTAAACTCCCCACTAAAAATAAATCTAGTTACAACAGTCAATGATATAATTAAAACAAAAGTTGCTATTAGATTCTAGAGCCCTAACCTTTATACAACACAATTTTACTTCATGGAAACAAAAAGTGCTCTAAGAATTATAATGATAAATGTTTTGTTTTTAATGCTTGTCCACTGGCAGTTGGAAAACTCTGCATTTGGGCCAGATCCCGACTGCTTGCTGTTTATCAAGTCACTCAGTTCAGTTGCTCAGTTGTGTCCAACTTTTTGCAACCCCAAGGACTGCAGCACACCAGGCTTCCCTGTCCATCACCAACTTCTAGAGCTTGCTCAAACTCATGTCCATCAAGTCAGTGATGCCATTCAACCATCTCATCCTCTATCGTCTCTTCTGCCCTCAATCTTTCCCAGCATCAGGGTCTTTTCCAATGAGTCAGTTCTTCACATCATGTGGCCAGAGTACTGCAGCTTCAGCTTCAACATCAGTCCTTCCAATGAATATTCAGGACTGATTTCTTTTAGGATTGACTGGTTTGATTTCCTTGCAGTCCAAGGGACTCTTAAGAGTCTTCTCTAACACCACAGTGCAAAAGTATAAATTCTTTGGCACTCTCCCTTCTTTATGGTCCAACTCTCACATCTATACATATGATGTATGATGTATGTATGGAAAAACCATAGCTTCAACTAGACAGACCTTTGTCAGCAAAGTAATACCTCTGCTTTTTAATATGCTATCTAGGTTTATCATAGCTTTTCTTCCAAGGAGCAAGTGTCTTTTAATTTCAGGCTTGCAGTCACCATCTGCAGTGATTTTGGCGCCCAAGAAAGTAAAATATGTCACTGTTTCCATTGTTTCCCCATCTATTTGCCATGAAATGATGGGACCGGATGCCAAGGTCTTTGTTTTTTGAATGTTAAGTTTTAAGCCAGCTTTTTCACTTTCCCTTTCATCAAGGGGCTCTTTAGTTCCTGTTTGCTTTCTGTCTTAAGAGTGGTGTCACTCTTTTCCATTAGCATATCTGAGGTTATTGATATTGCTACCCTCAATAGCTTACTGTTTATGAAATAACACAAATGAGACCATTTTAAAAAATTATTGTTCATGCTCCAATGGCATGAAAAATGGCACCGCTGAGGACAGTCCAGGCAGTTGTAGCAGGGACCATATGGCCTTGTATGGTTTGATCTATCTGCTTCTTGGCCCTTTACAGAAAATGTTGGAAGGGTGAGAATTCTGGTGAGAATCACTGAATGTCACAGACTAGTGACGTGTCCAGGCATATATTCGGCTCTACGTGAGTACTTAATCCAGTTGTCAGTCCAGTGAATCCTAGGGACTTGCTAGGGTCACAAAGAATTGGACTCAAGCAACTTAGCACACACGGCAAAAAGAGTGGACTCCTTTAAAAGCTGCTTGAAAAGTGAAAGTGTTAGTTGCTCAGTCATGTCCGACTCTTTGGGATCCCATTGGCTGTAGCTCCTCTGTCCATGGAATTTTCCAGGCAAGAATACTGGAGTGGGTTGCCATTCCCTTCTTCAGGGGATCTTCCCGACCCAGGGACTGAACTGAGATCTCCAGCACTGCAGGCAGATTCTTTAACATCTGAGTCACCAGGGTCTGTTGTCCAAAAGCAGCTTAACCATGTTCAAAGTTGTCAATGGTAGAGACCTTTTCATCTAGATTTGCCTAGAACTGGGAACGCCCTAGCCATATTGTTTTTTCAATATGATTTGAATAATCAAAATAAGTTCGAGATGATTATGTTATTAACACAATCTAATTGCTCTATTACACGGATCATTGGAATTTTCACTTTGTAACACTAGCTGGAGGTCTTCCTGATCCATCAGTTGAGAAACCAGATGATCAGACCCATTTTTTCATTTCATTTCTCCTGTGTCTTCTATGTATCAAGTGTGGCACAGGGTGCCAGGAACCACAGGGAGCTCAAGCTGTTGCATCTCATTTTACTGGTTAGACAATCGCTCCTCCCCTCCATATCCCTGACTTGGCCATAAGGACTGGCAAAGCACTGGCCATAACAGCAAGGGACTTGGCTGAATGCAAAATTTCACTGCTTGGTTTTTAGAGACAGATGTGAAGTCACCATCACACAGTGACAGGTATCAACAAGGTTATGTGCATCGGCTCCAGTGGCAAGTTCTGATGTCAAGGTCACTGATCCCCTTCAAAGGAGTCTCAGGGGAAGGAAATGGCAACAACCAGCTCTGGGGGTGAAATAAGACACTTGGCTTTGTGTTAGACTCTCAAAATGATGTTTAATGAAGAAATGGAGGACACACACCAGGTGAGTGAGCTCTGGTAGCAGGTATTTTTCTTCATGTTGCTTGTGGTTCTCAGAAATGAAAGTAAACCCAGAGTGAAATTCTTGGGTATGAGACCCATTCTGCCACCGTTCTGTGACTAGATCAGTGATAAACGAGCAGCAGAATAAGGATTAGACAAGAGGAAAAGGAGGATTCTGGCAGGAATGAGACCAGAGGCTCCTTCTGTGTCTGTCAGAGTATTTTTCTGAACCCTCCAAATCACACTCTCACAGAGGGTGCATGTAGCTGATATTTTCATACTCTGTGGATTCATTTCACAACCAGAATGATACATTTTAGTAACTTTTGCTAGAAGCTAGGATATTGAACATTTCACAAGCCCCAGAATATTACAAAGTATTTTGATTCCTTTACCTCTGTCAAGACACAAGGAGCCAGATTTGTATTTTAGGTGCTGACAGAACTATTTGTATAAAAATTTCAAGTGATTTAGCAGTCATACAGATTATAATGCAATACCAATTTCATATCCTCATGTACCTCTTTGCAAATGTAAGACAAAGCTGTTTTATAACCGTTTAATAACTTGTGCAACAACTGTGGTTTTGGTGTATCGCCAAGGTAGGAGTCTTAAATTATAAAGGATTTTGTGTGCTTGAAGTCCTAGGAAAAGAAAGAAAAAATCAAGTTTAAATATGATGTATTAATTCATATATTAAGAAATATAGAAATCTTACAAGTATAAAGATATACCCATTATGAGAATCTTGCAGGTACAAACCAAATATATTTAATCCAATCTATTTTATTGGCAGTTAAATAAATATTAGGAGACAAATCTCTGAAACTGTACCTAAAGAGTAAAGAAATAGGAATGGGAATCTGAGCAGGAGAAGTCTTGTTTGCTAGGAGGAAGCTACTGGCACACTCACACATTCTACATGCACAGGACAGCCCCCACAGCAAAGCATTATGTGAAATTACAAAAATTAATTAGACAAGCCTTAGAAGAAACTGTTGTTTCTTATATAAATTCTTGTCTAGGAATTAGAAGAACATGTCGGTAGTGCCAAGTTTGAGAAACCCTGCTCTAGGGCAGAACACAAACTGGAGACTAGTTCTCAGCTAATGAAGGCAACAGAGAGGAAGACCAAGAAAAAGAGTGAGGCTTCTGTTCTTCCAACACAGCCACCAAGTATCTCTTCCTGTTTGGTGGGATGAGATTATTTTATTCCACACTCGAGGAGTATTTTTCTACAAATTATAGGAGCAAATATGGAGTTCCATGTTGGTTGTCTTCTATGGAACAACAGGCCTTGGTATTATAAACCACAAAATAAAGTGACTTCCACGATAGATTCTGGAGTAGACAATTTTTTAAATCTCTGGTAGAAAAAACTCTGTGGGTTAGTATGTAGGTCTCAAAGGTTAGTGTCTATCCGAGTCACTGAAGTGTTTAAAAAACTGATGTCCATACCTCACCCCAAGATCTACTGAAAGGAAACCTAAGCAAATCCCTGAAGAATGTACTAAGGAATTTAGGGAAGCAGCACTCCACTTGTCAAGGAATTCAACTTCAAAAACATGGGAAACCTCTCTCCTCCCACTGTATTCCTGAAAGCTAGTCCAGAAGGCTGAATAGCCATCCAAAGAGCTATAAAATCTGAGCAATGATCATATTGACTGCTTCTCTGGAGTGCTTACTAATGAAAAGTACTGTTGCTACTGCTAAGTCACTTCAGTCGTGTCCGACTCTGTGCGACCCCATAGACGGCAGCCCACCAGGCTCCCCCGTCCCTAGGATTCTCCAGGCAAGAACACTGGAGTGGGTTGCCATTTCCTTCTCCAATGCATGAAAGTGAAAAGTGAAAGTGAAGTCACTCAGTCGTGTCCGACCCTCAGCGACCTCATGGACTGCAGCCCTCCAGGCTCCTCTGTCCATGGGATTTTCCAGGCAAGAGTACTGGAGTGGGTTGCCGTTACACGAGAGTCCAAACGTCCAAATTATGTTCCCTTAACCATCTGAGTTTGATAATTTTTGCATCTTTTCAAGGATTTCTGAAATGTTCCTTTCTGCAAAAGCAGAGGATGTTCCATACCCCTTAAATTTCCAAGAGCTTTGAGTAACTACAGGAGAGTACGGACCCTCAGATCTTCTGGGAAGCCATATGCTCGGTCAAGCTGACAAGGATAAAGGTACGTGGGTCCCAGCTTGGCCATTGTCATCCTGTGACAAGCGTGTCCTAGTTTCCTCATCTTTAAAATGGAGCTGACAATGCCAGATCTAATAATGCTAAGAAGGCTGACTAACAATAGAAAACACCAGGACAGAAAATAATGGGATGGGAGAGCCCCACTTGCTCTACAAATGCAGCCATCTCGGGCCGGGGATGTGAGCTAACATTTAGTTAGTTCCTTCTAAAGACCAATGGTAGACATGGATACAAGGTATATTAAACGCAGAAATCCATCAATTCCATACAATTAATTCATTTCCCTGCTGGACTCCCTAAATACATTTGTTCTATAAATATGCTTTAAAAATACTCACATTTTCACTTATGGTAGTGGCTTTGGATGCAGAACTACTCTTCCTGTTTGTGGAATATAAAAAAGAACATTTACTACATTATTGCTTCCAGTTCTAAAATACATATCCTCTTTCAGGTAATATTACCTCCATATATTTTTCTCAACAGGAAGAAGAATATTTATCCTAGCCAGGTATAAAAAGCCCAGCACTCCTAACTTATAGATGATATTCACAGAGAAAAGCATGCAACAATATATCAGTATGTGTGAAGCCCTGTGAATCTACTTGTAGCCTCAGGCTAGATACTAACAAAGTTTTCAGAATATGCAAACCAGAGACTTACTAACTTTTAACTCACCAACTCATCAAGATCTAACATTTTGAAAGCTTGATCATTACAACCTCAAATTTCATTTTTTCCATGGGAAAAAAGTTTTACACAGTGACTATTATTTCAGTTATCTGTTACAGGATGCATTATATTCCCACCAAATACTCGTAGGTTCAAGTCCCAATTCCCCCCAGTACCTGAGAATGTGACTGTACTTGGAGACACGGTCTTTAAAAACGTAATTAAATTAACTAAACTAATTAGAGTGGGCTCTAATCCAGTATGTCTGATATCTCTATAAGAAGAGGAAATTTAGACATAAACATGGATGGAGGGAAGACCATGTGAAGACAGGGAGAGCACCATCTTTAAGTCAAAGAAAGAGGTCTGGGCTTCTAGATCCCAGAACTATGAGAAAATAAATTTCTATTGTTTAAGCCACCAGTCTATGGCACTTTTAAGGCAGCTCTAACAAGCTAATGAAACATCTAATTCATTATCCAATACATTTCCAGGGAGATGGATTTGACAAATAGACATATCTAGGAATAAAGATATCTTCTCCCAGATTACTGTCTGGGTTAATAGACACACACTGTGATTGGATGAAAGATAATAACCTCCCTCACCATAGTGTGGTCAGCCTTTCTCCATATATAAGATGATGCCTCTCCTCCGTTCATAACCCTCCCTACAATTACTTTCCATCTTAATAAAAGCAGGAATCTTCACAATTGCCTGGGGTTTGTGGCTATATCATCCGGCTACTCTGCTTTCTCAAGGTCACCCCTGAACTAACTATTGCTAACCAGACCTCACCCTGGACTTGTCCTGGGATGTTATGGGGCTCAGAGACCAGCATTGAGGAGCAAGTCTAGGAACAGAAAATCAATGGCATTTGAAGCCATGGTGGCTGAGGAGAGAAGAATGCCCATACGCTCCAGGTTGGGTCTGCCATTTCCATGCATACAAGGAGGACAGTGACAAACCAGCCGCACGTAAACTGGAGACTGTGGGGACCTCATACAGTTCTCACGCACCAGTGGCTCCTAAGTTCCCAACTCTAGTTAAGAAGAGTGAAAGTGCTAATCGCTCAGTTGTGTCTGACTCTTTGCCACCCCATGGACTGTAGCTCACCAGGCTCCTCTGTCCATGGAATTCTCCACATAAGAATACTGGAGTGGGTTGCTGCTCTCTTCTTGAGGGGATCTGACTCAGGGATCAAACCTGGGTGTTCTGTATTGCAGGCAGATTCTTTATCATCTGAGCCACCAGGGAAGCCCTGGTTAACTCCAGTTAAGAAGCTTCCTTAACCCCAGATTCATGTGCTCAGTTACTCACTAATTATCTCTACTTGGAAGTGTAATAAAATCTCAAATATTAAAATTGCAAAGCACTCCTGAGGTGTCCACCTACCCTCAACCTACTCTCCAACATGCTCCTCCCAAAACCTTTCACACTTCAGTAAACCTTTCACACTTCATCCTTTCCAGAGCCTTGAAGCCATGTCTGATTTCTTTCTTCTTCTCCTCACAGCCCACATCCAATCAGCAAATTGTTCAAAACAGATTCAGAATACCATCACCGACTGACTACAGCCTTGTCTAACTCAATGAACCTATGAGCCATGCCATGTAGGGCCACCCAAGACAGACAGGTCATGGTGGAGAGTTCTGACAAAACGTGGTCCACTGGAGAAGGGAATGGGAAACCACTTCAGTATTCTTGCCTTAAAAACCCCATGAACAGTATGAAAAGGCAAAATGATAGGAAACTGAAAGATGAACTCTCCAGGTCAGTAGGTACCCAATATGCTACAGGAGAACAGTGGAGAAATAACTCCAGAAAGAATGAAGAGACGGAGCCAAAGCAAAAACAATACCCAGTTGTAGATGTGAATGGTGATAGAAGTAAAGTTTGATGCTATAACAAACAATATTGCATAGGAACCTGGAATATTAGGTCCATGAATCAAGGTTAATTGGAAGTGGTCAAACAGGAGATGACAAGAGTGAACATTGACATTTTAGGAATCAGCAAACTAAAATGAACTGGAATGGGTGGATTTAACTCAGATGACCATTATATCTACTACTGTGGGCAGGAATCCCTTAGAAAAAATGGAGTAGCCCTCATAGTCAACAAAAGAGTAGGAAATGCAGTACTTGAATGTAATCTCAAAAACGACAGAATGATCACTGCTCGTTTCCAAGGCAAACCATTCAATATCACAGTAATCCAAGTCTACGCCCCAACCAGTAAAGCTGAATAAGCTGAAGTTGAATGGTTCTATGAAGACCTATAAGACCTTGTAGAACTAACACCCAAAAAAGATGTCCTTTTCATTATAGGGGACTGGAATGCAAAAGTAGGAGGTCAAGAGATGCCTGGAGTAACAGGCAAATTTGGCCTTGGAATATGAAATGAAGCAGGGCAAAGGCTAACAGTATTTTGCCAAGAGGATGCACTGGTCATAGCAAACACTCTCTTCCAACAACACAAGAGAAGACTCTACACATGGACATCACCAGATGATCAATACTGAAATCAGATTGATTATATTCTTTGCAGCCAAAGATGGAGAAGCTCTATACAGTCAGCAAAAACAAGACCAGGAGCTGACTGTGGCTCAGATTATGAACTCCTTACTGCTAAATTCAGACTTAAATTGAAGAAAGTAGAGAAAACCACTAGACCATTCAGGTATGATCTAAATCAAATCCCTTATGATTATACAGTGGAAGTGAGAAATAGATTTAAGGGACTAGAGCTGATAGAGTGCCTGCAGAAATATGGACATAGGTTCGTGACATTGTACAGGAAGCAGTGATCAAGACCATCCCCAAGAAAAAGAAATGCAAAAAAGGCAAAATGATTGTCTGAGAAGGCCTTACAAATAGCTGAGAAAAGAAGAGAAGCGAAAAGCAAAGGAGAAAAGGAAAGATATACTCATTTGAATGCAGAGTTCCAAAGAATAGCAAGGAGAGATAAGAAAGCCTTCCTCAGTGATCAATGCAAAGAAGGAGAGGAAAACAACAGAATAGGAAAGACTAGAGATCTCTTCAAGAAAATTAGGGATACCAAGGGAATATTTCATGCAAAGATGGGCACAATAAAGGACAGAAATGGTATGAACCTAACAGAAGCAGGAGATATTAAGAAGAGGTGGAAACAATACACAGAAGAACTATACAAAAAAGGTTTTCATGACCCAGATAACCACGATGGTGTGATCACCCACCTAGGGCCAGACATTCTGGAATGAGAAGTCAAGTGGGCCTTAGGAAGCTTCACTGTGAACAAAGCCAGTGGAGGTGATGGAATTCCAGTTGAGCTATTTCAAATCCTAAGAGATGATGCTGTGAAAGTGCTGCATTCAATATGTCAGCAAATTGGGAAAACTCAGCAGTGGCCACAGGACTGGAAAAGGTCAGTTTTCATTCCAGTCCCAAAGAAAGGCAATGCCAAAGAATGTTCAAACTATTGCACAATTGAACTCATCTCACATGCTAGCAAAGTAATGCTCAAAATTCTCCAAGCCAGGCTTCAACAGTACGTGAACTGTGAACTTCCAGTTGTTCAAGCTGGATTTAGAAAAGGCAGAGGAACCAGAGATCAAATTGCCAACATCCGCTGGATCATGGAAACAGCAAGAGAGTTCCAGAAAAACATCTATTTTTGCTTTATTGACTATGCCAAAGCCTTTGACTGTGGATCACAACAAACTGTGGAAAATTCTGAAAGAGATGGGAATACCAGACCATCTGACCTGCCCCCTGAGAAATCTGTATACAAGACAAGAAGCAACAGTTAGAACTGGACATGGAACAACAGCCTGGTTCCAAATTGGGAAAGGAGTATGTCAAAACTGTATATTGTCATCCTGTTTATTTAACTTATATTCAGAGTGAAGTGAAAGTGAAGTCGCTCAGTTGTGTCCGACTCTTTGCGACCCCATGGACTATAGCCCACCAGGCTCCTCCGTCCATGGGATTCTCCAGGCAAGAATACTGGAGAGGGTTGCCATTTTCTTCTCCAGAATGTATATTCAGAGTACGTCATGTGAAATGCCGGGCTGGATGAAGCACAAGCTATAATCAAGACTGCCGGGAGAATTATCACTAACCTCAGATGTGCAGATGACACCACTTTTATGACAGAAAGTAAAGAAGAACTAAACAGCCTCTTGATGAAAGTGAAAGAGAAGAGTGAAAAAGCTGGCTTAAGACTCAACATTCAGAAAATGAAGACCACGACATCTGGTCCCATCACTTCATGGCAAATAGATGGGGAAACAGTGGAAACAGTGGCTGACTTTAATCACTGCAGATGGTAACTGCAGCCATGAAATTAAAAGATGCTTGCTGCTTGAAAGAAAAGCTAGGACCAACCTCATAGCATATTAAAAAGCAGAGACATTACTTTGCCAACAAAGGTCTGTACAGTCAAAGCTATGGTTTTTCCAGAAGTCATGTATGGATGTGAGAGCTGTACCATAAAGCTAAGCACCAAAGAATTGATGATTTTGAACTATGGTATTGGAGAAGACTCTTGAGAGTCCCTTGGACTGCAAGGAGATCCAACCAGTCCATCCTAAAGGAAATCAGTCTTGAATATTCATTGGAAGAACTAATGCTGAAGCTGAAACTCCAATGCTTTGGCCACCTGATGGGAAGAACTGACTCATTGGAAAAGACCCTGATGCTGGGAAAGATTGAGCACAGGAGGAGAAGGGGATGACAGAGGATGAGATGGTTGGATGGCATCACCGACTTGATGGACATGAGTTTGAGTAAGCTCTGGGAGTTGGTGATGGACAGGGAAGCCTGGTGTGCTGCAATCCATGGGGTCTCAGAGTCCGACATGACTGAGTTACTGAACTGACTGACCATCACTTCTTGACCTTGTCGACACCATCATTTTGGGAGTATCCCCCATCTGCTCTTGTCTAGATTATTTAGTCATTAACTAACTGGCCTCTCTGCTTCCTCCATGCTTTGTCACCTTTACAGTTTATTCTCAACAGAGCAGCCAGTGTGAGTTTTAAGAATTAAGTATGAAGATGCTACCTCTCTGCTCAAGGTTCTCCAGTGATGTCCCATCTTACTCAGAGCCGAAGCCAAACTTCTGCCGGGAAGAGCTGGCGTGTAATCTGTAATCTGCCCCCACTACACTACTGTGCTCACGCATGTCTTCCTCGAGTTGTTCTCACTCTGTTCCAACCACACTGATCCCCTTATTGTTCCTCAGGTACGCCAGGCACGCCCAGCCTTTCCCCTTGTTCTCTCCTTTCTGCTTGAACACGCGTCTGTCTCATGGTTATCTGCCTGGCTCCCTCCCTCCTTCAGACCTTTCTCAGATGTCCCCTCATCAGCGAGGCCCTCCCTAACCACCTATTTACAAGGACAATCTCCACTCCTCCCCTCCGCATTCTCTGTTCTCTAGCCTGCTTTATTTTTCTCCATTATACTTATCACAGTCTGACATACTGCTGAGCTCATATACTTATTTACTTTCCGCCTTCCTCTACTAGAATGTAAGCTCCATGGGACCAGAGGGGTTTTTTGGTCTAGTTTTTTCACTGCTGTGTTACCAGTCCCTAGGACAAGACTGGACACATAATTGGTATCCAATTAAATGTAAAATTGACTGCTAGAGAAAATTTTACTTGAACATTTTAAATTTAGAGAAACATAGAGAAAAAAGCTTTTTCAAGTAGTACTGTGCAAATGCCTAAGAAGTCAAACTAGTGACTATTTCTTCTCTGGTGGCTCAGACAGTAAAGAATCCGACTGCAGTGCGGGATGCCTGGGTTTGATCCCTGGGTTGGGAAGATCTCCTGAAGAAGGCAATGGCAACCCACTCCAGTATTCTTGCCTGGAGAATCCCACGGACAGAGAAACCTGGCGGCCTACAGTCCATGGGGTTGCAAAGAGTCAGACACGACTGAGTGACTAAGCACAGTGCATTTCTCTTCTAAATAATTAAACATCATTGACAAGTAGGCATGAGGTGGGATGTGTTCCTTGATGAATCCAAGTCACTGCCCAAAGAATTAAACCCTCACAAATAACCCAACTTCCCACTTTTGACTTTAAATGGATAATTAACAAAAAAGCAGTTGATATGGGGGAAAGCATGAATTAAAGTATACTTACTGGAAAGATGTTTCTTCTACAAAAGAATAAGTAAATATCATTAATATAAGAATTAATAGGGTATGATACAGATTCATATAAAAATGAGTTTGGAATTAATTCCTTGTTTTCAATTTTGATTCTCGCTTGCTGACATTTATACCTTCTAAATGGAGGGTTGGCAAACTTTATGTAAAGGCCCACAAGGTAAATATTTTAGGCTCTGTGGGCAAAGAGGTAAAACCAAGGATATTAAGTAGGTACTAATATAACAAAAGAGAAACAAATTTCCAAAAATTTTTATCAATGAACTAAGAAATCATAATAAAACGGAATCACTTTGCTGTACACCTGAAACTAATGTAATATTGTTAATCGACTGTACTCCAATATAAGATGAAAAGTAAAAAAAACAAGCACATGCATTTTTTTTTTGCCAAGCACTTACAGATTTTTTTCAAGTAACTTTCAAAAAACCCACTGAAATAAAAAAATAATAATCAAAATCTAGTAATACAGGTCAACTAATTAGAAGCATGGAATTCTTTTGGGGGGGATATTTTTCTTAATTGGTGTTCAACAGTAGTTCCTTCCCTTTTATCAGATCGATTGCAAAGTTTATTTGCAAAAAGTATTCTTAGCTTGTGGTCCATAGAAAAATCAAGTGGCAGACCAGATCTGGTCCATGAGTCAAAGTTTGCCAATCCTTTCTGAAATGCAAGTTCAAGAAAACAACTCTCCTAGAGAGGTTTTCTGCTAGATGAAAATGAGAGTAACATTCCTAGCTAATGAATTAATAATATTCATATAAAATCTTCAAGTAGTTCATTATTTTAAGAAAAACTGTTTACCAAATTTTTAATAAAAACACTCGGACAGACATTCTCTGCAGGTAGAGATAAGAGATGACAAGAATTTTAAAGAGCAATCTAATCGGTCTGTACTCCCATGGATGACCAGCAGGGGGACTCAGCCAGATTACATTACACTGGACTGGATTGAAACATGGTACAAAAGAACAGCTATTTATTAACTCACAGAGCCGTTATTTTTAATAACAGGGAATATCCTTGAAACCACACTCATGAAAACATTTTACAATACATATTTATAGGTATCATTAGAAACTCCCTTTAAATTTAAGTTTTATTTTGTTATAAAAAAATGTTTAAACCTAATTTCCAAAAGTAGTGTTCACCATAAAATGGCTAGGAGTAAAGAAATGCATTAAGAGAATAAAGCACTTAAAAATCTCATCCATTTACCTCAAACTTACTGTATCACCAAATAGGAGCTCCAAGAGACCTAAACCCGAAGAAATCAAAACCTCAGAAGCAACTATAATACTATAGGTTTCTAGTTTTTACTGAACAATTCTCTTCTAAATACATTTGTACTAAATGTGACATTTAACATTCCATTGTTCTACACTGATAAAACATTTCACAGATTTATTCCAATGAAATGTTTATCATAAAACTAGAAATTAATTTACATCTTAAGAAGCACAATTCCTAATTTAAAAGGATCTTAAATACATGTACATGTGCTATAAATACCCACCCACGTTGCATCTCTTGGTATTGCTGCACTATGCCACTCCAGGGTGCCTCACGTATTCTGTGGTGTTTCCTGAAATGTTGCGGTGAGACAGCTCTGTCTTTTCCTCCCTATGTTTGCCACGATGCTGCATGACTCACCTGAGTGTCATCTTGAACATTTCCTACTGCAGGAAAGTTAACCAAAAATATTCTCCAGAGTTTGTTAGAGCCTCTTAGGAGAAAGAGTGTCTTGGAAGAAAACTCAATATCCGCAGAAGTTTTCTAGCAAAGTGAAATTTACTTACTTGAAAAGTAGCCTTTCCTCTGAGCATAGCACACGCCAAGCCCACAGACAGAAATCACCAAGGCCACAATGACTACAGCTGCTATGATGCCACTTACGTTGAGGTCATCTGGAATATGCAAAAGAATCCATTCATGAACTCGTGTCAAAAACATGGGCAGATGCAGTCCTTCAGTTGCAAAAGCTCAAAAAGCTCCCCTTTGTAGACACACCATAAACAACAGATGGTTTCATGCTCTTTAAGTCTGGTCAACTAACTCACTTACAGGACACGGTTCAAAATTAGCTGGAAATATTAACAGAGCTAAGTTTTATAAGAATCTGTTATATTTGAAAAAGTTCTATGATCCCAAAATAAAATACAAATATATGGCATTCTCTGGCATGCATTTGGAGACACAATAATCCATATGATTAAATATCAGGTTACAAGTGAACTTTAAAGTTCAGTGAGTTCAAGTATTCTCAATACTACCCACCTTATGCCTCACTACATACAAAATGTAGTAACACGTATGAAAATAGTGTGTTCTTTCTTTTTTTTTTAAAAAAAAAAATAAAGCTGCGATAAAAGGAGGGTATCATTATTCAGGCCAAAAGGAACGGAGCCACGTGCTCAGTGTGAAGTAGGATCCTGTGGAGCTGTACAGTGAAGCAGCCTGGGAGTAACCAGCAAACCTGCGCTTCACTTTCTTCTACACTCAACAAAGCACTGATTTAGAGTAGTCAACAGATCTGGTTTTGGTGACAAGTTCTTGGTGAGAATTCAAAAAGAAAATTGGAAATGAGGCTTCATGAATTATGAATTTCCAAAGGTGTGAATTCCAAACCAAGACTGTGAAACATCTAGGATCAAGGGATGAACCTTAAACAAAGTAATTCTAACTTTTGAGTCAGCTTATACCAGAAAGTGTAGGTAACGTGGAAATCATGTTCAAATTAAAGTGATGCTTCTGGGACTGCAAGGACAGCCAACCAGTCCATCCTAAAGGAAATCAGTCCTGAATATTCATCGGAAGGATGATGCTGAAGCTGAAACTCCAAATTGTGGCTACCTGATGTGAAGAACTGACTCACTGGAAAAGATCCTGATGCTGGGAAAGATTGAAGGCAGGAGGAGAAGGGGATGACAGAGGATAAGATGGTTGGACCAACTCGACGGACATGAGTTTGAGTAAGTTCCGGGAGTTGGTGATGGACAGGGAAGCCTGGCATGCTGCAGTCCATGGGGTTGCAAAGAGTCAGAACCAAACTGAACTGAACTAGGAAAACACAAAATTCTAAATTTTATGTATTTATTTACTGCATGCTATGAAAACTAACTAGTATGTCAAAACTATGACTTCATAGATAATATTTCTTAAGATAAGGCTAAATTGATATTGACATTAAATACGAGCATTTAAAGAAAAGACAAAGGATGAATTTTTCTAATAACTGTAAAGCAGCATTGAGAGGATATTTTCTGATAATTTAAGCAAATGCTCATGTCTGACTATAAACGTTTAGCTTGTGAGTCAGTTAGGTGGATAGTATGTATACCTGAATTTCAAAAAGAGCTGGAATTCAAACTTGTGGAAATTAGAGTATACTACTGAATATTTTTACTTTAGGATATCCTGAAGTCTAATAGGAATGTTTTCTTAAAAAAAAAATGATGCTAAGAGTTAACTGTACACAAACAGTATGACTTACTGCCTACACATCTGCATACCTCAAAAAGCACTGAATAAATGAACTTCTGACCCCACAAAGCTGAAGACAACTTCCTGAATCAGGGGGAGCACTCAGCACTCTGCTTTAGGGTACAGCCTTCCAGAGTGACTTTTAACCCTGCGGGCACCATCTCCAGCTCATCCCTATTACACAACCATTTTCAAACAAATGACTTTCAAACAAGAAAGAATTAAAATATTTTATTACAAGTAAGACTGAAAAAAACTATCATGCTCACTCTGAAATTCATGCAATCTGAAAAGATTCTTGAATCCGAATTTTATTGGGCTCTAAGCTTATTTTATGTGACTTATATGAGTTATGTTTTACAGCAAACTAGATCCATAACTATATTCAACATGTCTTGGGAGTTCCCGGCTTGCCTAGTGGTTAGGACTTGCGCTTTCATTGCTGTGTCCCAGGTTCAGTCTCTGGTTGGGGAACTGAGATCCCGCAAGCCACAAGGCACAGTCAAAAGACCCCAAAAAACAACAACAAAAAAAAGTCTTTTTAGTCTGTAATAAGTATAAACATAGTATTTTGGGGGACTGAAAAAATTAACAATTAAAATAGCCAATACTTAACAGTGCTCATAATTCATCAATGCCACCCTAACACTTTTGAATATTATTTTAATCTTCATACCAACCTTATAAGGACAGTATTTCACTATTTCCATTTTGGGGAGACTGAGGCACAGAGGTTAATTAACTTATTCAAGAGCATGCAGTTCATAAGTGGCAAAGCTGGAATTCAAATCCCTACTCCCAGTCCTTGACCCTGAGCACTTAACAACACTCTTGAGCTTTTGTTTGAAAGAGGATTGCTCAGCTGAGCATATTATTTCAATAATTATTCCAAAATCTGTAAAATACAATGATAAATATCCTTGGCTTGTTTGGAAGGTGGATTAAAACAGCATCTTTGCTTTTTTGTAATGTTATATCAAGCTGATTTAAAACATTCCCTCTGGTTTATCCTTCATGTGACTTAGCCTTTACCTATCTCTCGCTCCCTCCACTCTTAAATAACTGCGCATTCTAACTGCAAACTCTTTGTTTGTCCCAATATTTCGTGCTTACCTACTTGCATTCGTTTCCCAGGACACCTGCGATGTCCAACAGAATTACGGGCTTCACAGGAATATTCTCCACTGTCCATTTTTGAAACAGTATTAAATTGCTATTCGTGGAAGAAAAAAACATATCTTTAAGCAATAACTTTATTAGTAGACTCCTAAAAGAACTTCATGTAATATATGTGCCTAGAAACAATGAGGGTTTTGACCCCTTTGAAGCCTTTTCCTCTCTCTTCTCTACCCACTGTCCACATCCCTCTTCTTTCTGCATCTTTCAACATGGTGGGATAGAAAGCTTTCTCTTGTGCATTCTCACTTTATGGAATCGTCAGTCCCAAGAACCAGGCTCCTTTAAAGATAGTCACCATGAACTCAAAGCCAAGGTTTATGTGTAAATAATGTTAGACTGAAACCAAAAATGATCTTCCAGCACATGATAACTGGGGATTCAAAGGAAGCCGCTGTATGTCATCCATACGCTGGAGTCTTTGTTTTGCTCATTTCTCAGAAAATAACCCATCTTGGCTCTACCCTGGTGCACCCCTTTGACATCACAGATATTTCAAGGGTTGGGGCTGAGGAAAGCGAATCTATATCATTTCAGACTCGCCTTGGGGCTTTTCATCACCTGCTTTGAGAAGAAATAAATTTGCGAAGTAAATATAGCCAAGTGTGAAAGCAGGTTTTCTGCCCAGGTTCTCAGTGTAAAATCACTCAGACCTGCTGACTAAGGCTGCTGACTCAGAAAGGGCGAGGGCGTCCTTCCTTATTGAGCAATCACACCCACTGACATGCTGATCCTTCAGTCACTTTACCGATATACTTTATTAGTCACCAGAAGATCTAGGTTTTAAATGTTACTGCACACTTGCAGATTGAAGGGAGGAAAAGAAACATTATACTCTCTTAAAATTCATTAAAATTTTTATTACCATGCCTTCAAAACTTTCTCACAATGATTGTGGCAGTGATCCTGCACTGCTAAAAATGCAGCATTTTAAAACTGACACATTACTTTGAATGAAAAAAAAAAGTTTCAGATTTAATGATTTTCTTTTACTCCCACCTCGACCCTAAAAAGTCAGAGACGAGACAGTAAAATACCTTTATTTATAAATGTCATTAACTCGAAAGAGCTTTTTTTAAAAATAGGTTTCCATCAATATTCCTGAGAAAAGCTTTTTGATCCATCAATCTGGACTAAAGCTAAAGTATTAGATATTCAAGTCACAGAGTTTTTGATGAGCTAGTCATGGCAGAGTTTAATGACAGACATCCTATCACATGCTGGCAACAGGCACTGTTCTCACATGGCTGGCACCGAGGTCAGGACATCCCCAAGTTTGATTTTTTTTTAAAGTTTTTATTATAGTACAGGCGATTTACAATGTTGTGCTAATCTCTAGTGTTCAATTATACATACATATAAATCTCTACCCCTTTTCAGAATCTTTTCCCTTATAGTTGATTACAAGATGTTGAGTCCAGTTCCCTGTGCTATACATTAGGACCTTGTTGTTTATCTATTTGATGTATAGTAGCTTTGTATCTGCTGATCCCAAACTCCTAATTTATCCTTCCCTTTCCCCTTTGGTAACCATAAGGTCCCTTTCTATCTCTGTGAGTCTGTTTCTGTTATAAGTTCATTTGTATCGTGTTTTAGATTCCACATGTAAATGATGTCATATGATATTTGTCTTTATTTCACTTAGTATGATAATCTCCAGGTCCATCCATGTTGTTGCAAATGGCATTATTTCACACACACATACACACACATATATATATACACATCACATCTACTTTATCCATTCATCTGTTGGTGGACATTTTGGTTGCTTCTACATTTTGATTACTGTAAACAGTGCTTTATAAACACTGAGGTGCATGTATCTTTTCAAATTAGTTTTCTCGGGAAAACTATATGCCCCATGACATCGCTGGGTCATATAGTAGCTCTATTTTTAGTTTTTTAAGGAATCTCCATACTGTTTTCCATAGTGAGTGAACCAATTTACATTTCCACCAATGGTGTAGGAGAATTCCCTTTCCAAGAGAGTTTTCATACATTTAGTGTAAATGCATATAGTATAAATATGAGACTACACTTGGTACCTTTCCAGGCCTGATCCATCATCATGACTGCATCTCAGTCATGCCTCAGGCCCTTGGTGCCAAGCTCTGTGTGCCCAGCTCCCCAGTCCTCTGTTTTGTCTTCTCATCCCCTATGGCGGCATTTTCCATCACTTCTCTGTGTGAGTGGCTCCATCCTTCCTGCTCCCCTTTCCTCTCTCTACTTAATAAGCAACAGTATCAGCCCTCTACTCACATTATTTTAGTTCTAATAATTTCTTTTTCCCAAATGCAAGACAGTTATTAGGCCAATGCTTAAAATGACCTTACCAGAGTTCCAGATTTTGGATTCATTGTGTATGAGCTGTTGGTGATTTGGGAGCCAAGTTTTGGATTCTCTGACAAAGGGACGCCGTTCTTAAACCACGTGTATTCAGGAGCTGGGTTGCCTTCTTTGTCCTGACATCGCAGCTCTACCACAGTTCCACGCAGGGCAGAATTGGGCACTTCACATGATGGAACTGCCGGAGCCACTGAAGGTTGGACGTCAAATGGCATTGGTTATTTACAAGCTGAAGAAGTATATTAACAGCCCGGTAAAGATGGACTTATTGGACATCTGTGATAGAGACTGGTTACTATTCAAGAGACTCACTTCCTTTCTTCACTAGCACACAGCCAGGCCACACTTGCCAGACCCCTCGCAGCCAGATGGGGTCACATGCATGAGTTCTAGCCAATGGAATACATGCTATTCCCAGTCTTGACCTAGAAAAACTTCCTGTATGATTCTCCATTCCTTCCTTCCTTCTAAAATGGAGCAGGACCCTATGGTCCTTGCCCCCGCCCCCATCTCCCGCCCCATGTCCTTTGCCTGCCTTTTTTTGTAATTGAAGGATAATTGCTCTACAATATTGGTTTGATTTTTGCCATGCATCAACATTAGGGCTTCCCTGGTGGCGCTAGTGGTGAAGAACTCATCTGCCAATGCAGGAGAAGTTAGAGACACTGGTTCGATCCCTGAGTCGGGAAGATCCCCTGGAGGAGGACAAGGCAATCCACTCCAGTATTCTTGCCTGGACAGTCCCCTGGACAGAGGAGCTTGGTGTGCTACAGTCCATAGGGTCACAAAGAGTCGGACATGACTGAAGTGACTTAGCACGCATGCATACATCAACATGAAACAGCCATAGGTATACATATGTCCCCTCCCTCTAGGTTGTTACAGAGTCCCAGTTTGAGTTACCTGAATCATACACTCTGCCTGCCTTTTGTCTGTGGAAAAAATTTAGTCAAAGAGTAAGTTTAATCAGAGAAGTGAGAAAATGCAGAAACAAAGGAAAACAGTCAAAAGAGACCAAATAACAACAGTTTAGTCATTAAGCATAGTCGAGGACCTTCATTTCTTCTGAAGGGCTACAGATAATATTCTGAGCCATAGACTGTCTTATAGATACTGAAATCCCAGATGGAGAAGCTAACTCATGACGCCCAGACTGTAGCTGCCACAATTCTGAGAACTGGCCTCAAGAAATGGAAACAAACTATCCTGGAACTGAAGATTGTACCTAAAACTATCAAGATGTTGCTGATCAGACCACCAATGACCAATCTCAAGATGACTGTCAGAGCTGACTGTGCTGTTTCTGCATGTAACACCGTCCTCTGTCTATAAAAGCTCTCACCCCTTGATTGTTGGGGGGTGAGGGCAGTTGGGCTCCGGACAGGGCCGCCCCCTGCCCCTGTCCCCAGCATTGCCAGTATCCAAAATAAAGCACACTTTCCTTTCCACCAGGGCTTCCTTTGTGACTCAGCTGGTAAAGAATCCACCTGCAATGCGGGAGACCTGGGTTCAATCCCTGGGTTGGGAAGATCCCCTGGAGAAGGGAAAGGCTACCCATTCCAGTATTCTGGCCTGGAGAATTCCATAGACTGTATAGTCCATGGGGTCGCAAAGAGTCAAACAAAACTGAAAGACTTTCACTTCACATCACTTCCTTTCCAGCAACCTGGCCTCTTGAATGGCTTTTGAGGGGCGAGCAGTGGGACCTGGGTTTGGTAATACTCCTACCCCTCCCACTACCAGCTAGGTGTCAAGACCTATGGTGACCTCAGAAAGCTATGTATCGAGGATGTTAGTCTTGCATTAGCTTGGATCTCTACTGATTTGGAATCTCCCTGCAATGTGGGAGACCTGGGTTCCATCCCTGACTTTGGGAAGATCCCCTGGAGCAGGGAATGGCAACCCACACCAACCCAACCCACATTCTTGCTTGAAGAATTCCATGGACAGAGGAGCTTGATAGGATATAGTCCATGGAGTCGCAAAGACTATTATTATCTATTATTTATCTATTATCTATCTATCTATATTACCTATTATCTATCTGTCTATTATATATTACAACTATTATTATCTCTGTCCCCAACCATTTAGACCTGACTTACATGAGGGAAGAAACTTCTATTATGTAAGCCTCTCACTGAGAGTTCAAGGGTTACCTGTTACAATAGGGAGCACAACATTAGCTACTACAACAATTACTCTTTTTTAGATAAACAATCTCTACTTTCCCCCTCACCAATGGTTTTAATGTATTATTATCAACTATATTCAAAGTCAAAGCTGAGAATATTTTCAGGACCAGTACTCAAACAAAAATCCTTTTCAGGCCAAGAAAGAAAATACCTGTGTTAGTGTTATTCTAGGGTTCTATCCTATTCCTGGATTTAAGGAAAGTCTGGTTTAAAGTCAAGTCAAATTTGTAAAGTAAACCAGACTTTCCTTAAATCCAGGAAAACCCAGAGCTGTCTGTGTAGGCAGAATTCAACACGGTCCCCCAAGTTCCCAGGCCCTGGTGTGTATACACTTTCTCTCAGTTATTCAACCAAACACAAATGTAGGTCCTACTCTGAAGGGGTCTTAGAGTTGTAATTAAGGTTGCAAATCTGTCTTTAAGGGAAGGGAGATTGCATAGATGGTTCTGCCCTAAGCACATGACCTCTTAATTTTTTTAATTAGCTTTTATTGGGGCACAGTTGCTTTATAATGTTGTGTCAGTTTCTACCGTACAGCAAAGTGAATCAGCTATCAGTTCAGTTCAGTCGCTCAGTCATGTCCGACTCTTTGAGACCCCGTGGACTGCAGCACCCCACGCTTCCCTGCCCTTCACTACCTCACGGAGTTGCTCAAACTTATGTCCATTGAGTGACTGATGCCATCCAACCATCTCATCCTCTGTAGCCTCCTTCTCCTCCTGCTCTCAATTTGCCAAACATCAGGCTCTTTTCCAATGGGTCAGTTCTTAAATCAGCTATGCATATATACATATATCCCCTATTTTTCAGATTTCCTTCCCATTTAGGTCATCACGGAGCCTTGAGCAGAGTTCCCTGAGCTACGCAGTAGATGCTCATTCGTTATTTTCAATTTCCTTCTTTTTCACTTGTGCTTTGCAGCATGTGGGATCTTAGTTCCCCAATCAGGGATGGAACCCTTGCTCCCTGTGGTGGAAGTGCAGCGTCTTAACCACTAGACCACCAGGGACCAGTCCCACATGATCTCTTTAAAAAAGTAGTTTTCTCTGGTTAGTCACAGAATGGAAATCAGACATTCAAAACACAAGAAGGATTCAACATGCTTTTGTTAGGTTGTAGATGGACAGGCCAAGGAATGTGGTGGCTGCAGAATTGAGTGTGGCCCCAGCTGACAGCCAGCATGGGGTGGCGACTTCAGTTCTACAACTATGTGTTCACCAACCAGGTGGTTTAGTGACTCTGTAGCGTCTGACTCTTTGTGATCCCACACTGTAGCCTGTCAGGCTCCTCTGTCCATGGGATTTTCCACACAAGAATACTGGAGTGGGTTGCCATTTCCTTCTCCAGGGGATCTTCCCCACCCAGGGATTGAACCTGGGTCTCCTGCATTGCAGGTGGATTCTTTACCAACTGGGCTACCAGGGAAGCCCAATCATAAAGCAAGTGAAATCTGCCAATGAGCATGAACGAGGTTGGCAGCAGAGTTTTCTCCAGAACCTCCAGTCAAGAATTGAGCCCAGCTGACTCCTTGATCTCAGCCTTGTGATAGATACCCTGGGTAGAGAACCCAGCCACACAGTGATAGGCTTCTGATCTACAGAACCATGAACTAATAAACAGGTGGGTTTTAAAAATGTTTTTATTTACTTATTTGGCTGAGCTGAGTCTTAGTTGTAGCATGTGGGATCGTCAACCTTCATTACAGCATACAAACTCTTAACTGCGGCATGTGGGATCTAGTTCCCTGACTAGGGCCCCCTGCATTGGGAGCGTGGAGTCTTAGTGACTGGAATACCAGGGAAGTCCCACATGGGTGGTATTTTAAACTGCTAAGTTTGTGATCATTTATTATGTAGCATCAGAAGACTAATACACCAGCTGAATCTCCTGCAAGATTTTCTGAATTAAATTTCTTCTGGAACAGTACATCATTAGTACTTTAGAAACAGCCTACATATAGTAGAAAAAGGAAGAGGAGTTACTTTATTCTCTTTGCTTGACAGTTTATAGTGACATCTAAGAGAAGAATGGATCAGTTCCTCCACCAGTGATCATCATGTGCAGTTACCATCTATCAGTGCATCTTAGAGTAACTAATTGTACTGGCTTTGCATTTAACCTTATCAGGATCCAAATATTGGTCCAGACACTAGCTGTGCAGCCCTGGAAAATCACTTAACATCTATATATTCATCCATAAAAAACAGGTTGTCAGTGGTAAAATTGCACACTTGAAAGAGCCTAACACATACTACCTGCACAATAAATGCTAATTTCTTTTCTTACCAGAATAACTTCTATACTCCCCCAGCCTATAGTTTCTAAAAAGTCTATTTTATTGAAGTATATTTGATTTACAATGTTGTGTTAATTTCTGCTGCGCAGCAAAGTGATTCAGATACATATACATATAATCACTGTTTTTCATATTCTTTTCCAATATGGTTTATCACAGAAGACTGAATATAGCTCCCTGAGCTATAGAGTAGGATCTTGTTCATTAGACATATGATAGTTTGCATCTGCTAATTCCAATACTTTTTTGTTTTATTGCTTTTCTATCAGCTCACTTGAGACTATTTTATATAATAAGAGAATCACTACATATGCTGAAAGTGACTGAAAAATAAACTCTTGAGGAAAATGCTTCTATGTACAGTGTAGGATCCCCTGGAGAGGGAAATGGCAAACTGCTCCAGTGTTCTTGCCTGAAAAATCCCATGGACAGAGGAACCTGGTGGGCTACAGTCCATGGGGTCGCAAAGAGTCAGACACGACTGATCACGCATGCACACAGTGTAGGATCATTAAGATTTACCCCAGTCGTAACTGGAAAGAGACTTTGTCATAATGAAGTAGTAACAGTAAAATGTCAGCAGCCAGTGAGGTGAAGAGGCTGCAACCGGGAAGGTGGTGCTGGAGTCCACCTTTATAACTTTACTCCCTGGGGCCCTGCGTTGCCTCACTGCTCTGGAGCTGGGTGAGGGGATAAGGGCGGGAACAGTAACCACACACACACAAGCACATCACCTAATACTTCTAGAGTGACCGTATCCTCTTCCAGGTTTTGACCTTGTTCCGATGGGGCACTAACTTCACAACGATATTTCCCGGCATCGTTTCTTGTAACATTTTTGATCCGTATGCTGAAATCTATCATCTCAGCTCGATCCTTAAAATCACCTTTTAGAAAAAGAAGACAATGATGTTAATAATGAGGCAATAACTTTCTATACACTACCTTCTTCTAATCACTTTGTTCAGTAACCACTGCATTTATTTTCCTATTAATAAACTCAATTTAAAACCTTAAAAATTGTTTATGAGTGCTGCTATTTCTAATTTCTTTTTTTTTGTTTGTTTAAAATCTTATACTGTCACAAAAGAACACTCAGTTCTAACCACTGGATTATTTTGAACTAAATCCCAGCATCATTGCATTGTATCTATCATTATCAACACTTTAAAAGCTCACTATATATTCAACAAGAAGATCAGGGAGTATAAAGAAATGTGCAACAAAAAATTTTATAAAGAAAACACTGGATAGAGGTGGTCATATTTACCTTCCCCTAAGTGCCAACCAGGAGTTGGTGATGGACAGGGAGGCCTGGCGTGCTGCAATTCATGGGGTCGCAAAGAGTCGGACATGACTGAGCGACTGATCTGATCTGAAGTGCCAACCCCCTAAGCTTCTCAGTGATGACCTAGCTTTCTGGATCACCCAGAAATAGGGTAAAGTTATTACTAAAATTGAGCAGCGACCCTCCATCCCAACCCCACACCATCTTTTCTTCCATTCTGTCAAGAATTTAATCTACCGGACCAGCAAAAACAACTGTTATCTTACATCCTCTAGGAGTGAGATGAAAAATGAGCAGTCCAGAGCCTCCATGGAGTTCACCCACTTCTATTCTGTCCTCTGTTTTTGCTGTTCTGTTTTGGGTCTTGGTTTCTCCTGGTTTCACATCACACTTGGAGAAGGAAATGGCAGCCCACTCCAGTACTCTTGCCTGGAAAATCCCATGGACAGAGGAGCCTGGTAGGCTACAGTCCATGGGGTCCCAAAGAGTCGGACATGACTGAATGACTTCACTTTCACTCTGCTGGTTTCACATCACACTTATAGAAACACATTCTCAGTCACTAGCCACGTCCTGTTCTCGTTGGTGAATCAAAGGGTCTGGGGTATGTGGCGCTCTCTTTCTCTCACCTCATTGAGTCTCCAACTTCTTACCTTGAAGAGCCTGTTGATAGTAGACAAAGGAAACACCGCGCCCCAATTTCTTCCACTCCAATCTGGAGGAAACGGTCTTCTTTGGGTATTTACAGGCTAAAATAGCCTCTAGAAACAACAACAAAAAAATATTTGTTTTCTAACTGTTCCTCTGAGATTATATTTTACTTAATAGATTTTAAACAGCCTTATTCTTTTATCCACTCCTTCATTCATTTATTCATAAATTTCCTCATCAGGTACCAAGCTGGCTTAATTTAAAGGTTGATGGAAAGCTCTGAAATTCTTTAGCAAAATAATTTTGTGTCACTACGCTACTTTTGCTAGTTCTTGAGCCTCAGTTCCCATCTGTAAAATAAGACAGTACCTCATAGAGTTGTTGAGTCTTCATATACAAATGGGCTTCCCTGGTGGCTCACACAGTAAAGAATCCTCCTGCAATGCAGGAGGCCTGGGTTCGATCCCTGAGTTTCGGAAGATTCCCCAGAGAAGGGAAAGGCTACCCACTCCAGTATTCCTGCCTAGACAATTCCATGGACAGAGGAGTCTCACGGGCTACAGTTCACTGGGTCGGCAAAGAGTCAGACAACTGAGCAACACGTTTTCACTAATACAATAATAGATGCAAAGCACACAGGCCTGGATGTAGCAAGTCCTTTACAGAAAGGGCTATGATTAATTAACTCTTTCTCTCCCATCTCGGTCTTCAAAGAGTTTAGAGCCCAGGAGAAGAGGCAGATAAGATGCTGGAGTTCCGGTGATGAGTGCCAGGATGGAGGTCAGTAGTAGATGCTTCACACCTACTGCCTGAAAAAGGCACACTTGGCCCAGCCCAGGTCACGGTATGGAGCTTCAGATGGCCCCTCAGCACGTTACCTTCTCACCCAGCACCCTTTGATAATCTTTTCTGTGAGTACACGAATACCAACCCAACATGGTCTCCAAATAAATCGGTGACTCCTACCCTTCATCTCAATCCAGAAAAAATATAAAAAGTTTTAATCCAGGCCTCAGGTCTAACCGCCTCAATGTAGCTCCCCAGGGTCACATTACCACAGGGAATTTACTGCACTTATGTCATAAAGGAATTCCAGGAACCACCCAAGGCGCCCTCTCTTTTAACTGTCCGAACAAGACGACAGGGAGGAAAAAACCAGTGCCCGCCTACCAACTGCTTCAAGTTGCACAAATGGAAACCTCTAGTCCTGCGCATTTTTAAAGGATGTTTCAACCAGGCTCTCCAGAGTGTCAACTTCATAATTCTTTTTGTTTTTTTTTTTAATTTTTATTTTACATTGGGATATAGCTTACCATATTGTGTTAGTTTCAGGCACACACAAAGCAATTCAGTTACACATGTATATGTATCTATTCTTTTTCAGATTCTTTTCCCATATAGGTTATTACAAAGTATTAAGCAGCATTCTCCTCAATTTCTTATTTCTGAAACTTTTTTCCTTCACAGTATATTATAGTTGGACCTAAAAAACACTATATTTAACTAGAAGAGAAACTATACTAAAAAATCCTTTCTATATCTCTGATGCCATTAAAAATTATTTCAAGATGTTAAATGATATGATAGATTAAAAAAGCATACTTGTATTTACATTACATATTCTATTAAAAATATACACATAGATAGGAACAAAAAACCTACATGAATATGTATGAAAATATTAACCCAGCAATGATTTTTATGTGACAGAAGTATGATTTTTCTGTTAAATGTAGTGTCTACATTTTTTTCTTGTTCCACACACATTGCTAGAAATATAGACATAGAATAACAGGTTATGGCAAATAAAAAGTAGGACAGAGAAAAGAAAGAGGAGAAAACAATCTGAAAGATGTTTTGAAGGATGTCTAAAGTTTTAAAAGCAGGGTTTATATTACAAACAGACATCATTTTAGAGACATGTTTACAAGTATGCTAGACAGCCAAATGTGTGCCGAGGGACGTGTCTGAGGAAACACAGCTCTGTTCTGTTGATTAAGGAGAATGGGCGGTGGCCTTCCGGAGTCTTGAGTTTCAGATAGGTTTCCTTCCCGTATTTTGTTGAGTTTCCAACAATTAAACACACACCCACATTCATTTTTAGCACACACTCCTAGGTCTTAGGAATACGTTTATACTCAAATAATCACATTGTTTCACATATCTAACTGGACACACACACACACCCCTTTTGGTGAATTCTTCCTGATTTCTATATTCATTACTCTATGAAAAACCTCTGTAGAAATTATGTTAAATAGTGTAACCAAGTTTTCTTAAGTGCA
Organism: Bubalus kerabau; assembly: GCF_029407905.1. NCBI lineage: Eukaryota > Metazoa > Chordata > Mammalia > Artiodactyla > Bovidae > Bubalus > Bubalus kerabau. Next base: position 57,042,890 of record NC_073625.1, read on the forward strand.
GTGACTCTACTCCAACCTCAATCTCATTGACCATATAAAATATGGAGAAATGGAATTTGTCCAAAGTATACTGAGTACTTGCTTCCCAGGTGGCTCAGTGGTAGAGAATCCGCCTGCCAATGCAGGAGATGCAGCTTTGATGCCTGGGTTGGGAAGATCCTCTGGAGAAGGAAATGGCAACCCACTCCAGTATTCTCGCTGGGAAATTCCATGGACAAAAGGTGGGCTACAGTCCACGGGGTTGCAAAAGAGTCAGACAGGACTTAGCAACTAAGGAACAACAATATTGAGTACTTACTGTGTGTCTGCCATTGTTCTTGAGCTATAGCAGTGAAATCAAAGATCCCTGCCCTTTGGGATCTTATAATTTGCAGGGGGTCAGACACACAAGAAACATCACAAAGTGAGTTATGCAGTACATGAAGAGGTCATTAGTGCTACGTAAATAGGGTAGATCAAAGTCCGGGGAGTTTGGGAATGCTGGGGGAAGGGAATGCAATTTTTAAATAAATACAGTAGTAAGAGCTTGCCTCATTTAGAAGGTGATATTTGACCAAAGACTTAAAAGAGGGAATTTGGATTTTTCAACTCCCTAGAATCTGAATTTCACCTTGGTTCTTCCGGAGTGTTACAAGCATGGAAATACTTTGACCTCCAAAGCTGTGAGAAACAGTACCTCTGCTAGAAGCATGGGGCCAACATCTGAGGATAAAGAACTCAGTGGACTTAGAAGCTATAGCTTTTTCAGGAGTCATGTATGGATGTGAGATTGGACCATAAAGAAAGCTGAGCGTCGAAGAATTGATGCTTTTGAACTGTGGTGCTGGAGATGACTCTTGAGAGTTCCTTGGACTGCAAGGAGATCAAACCAGTCAATCCTAAAGGAAATCAGTCCTGAATATTCATTGGAAGGACTGATGCTGAAGCTCCAATACTTTGACCACCAGATGCGAAGAGCTGACTCACTAGAAAAGACCCTGATGTTGGGAAAGATTGAAGGCAGGAGGAGAAAGGGACGACAGAGGATGAGATGGTTGGACAGCATCACCGACTCGATGGACAGGAGTCTGAGCAAGTTCCAGGAGTTGGTGATGGACAGGGAGGCCTGGTGTGCTGCAGTCCATGGGGTCTCAGAGAGTCGGACACAACTGAGTGACTGAACTGAACTGAGCTAGACTTAGAAGCTAACTACTACAAACTTTCTTCTCTCTTTTCAGCCAAAATTCAACTTACAGCCAACATGCTCTTCTTTCTGTATATAGCCCTCAGGCTCATTATGCCATATTATGTGCTCAGTTGGTCGTGTCCAGCTCTTTGCAACTCCATGGACTGTAGCCCACCAGGCAACTCTGTCCATAGCATTTCCCAGGCAAGAATGCTGGAGTGGCTTGCCATCTCCTACTCTAGGGGATCTTCCCCACCCAGAGATCGAACCCGCATCTCTTATGTCTTCTGTATTGGCAGGTGGACTCTTTATAACTAGCGCCACATGGGAAACCCAATATGTCATAATATAGTAGTTTAAGGCACAGGCTTTGGAATCAGACCTTTGCCATAAACTAGATGTGTTGCTACTGGGCAAATTATTTAACTTTTTATAAAAATATATAGTTGTGTTCATATCTGTAAAATGAGAAGAGTAATATTATTCGTCTTGCAAAGTTGTCATAGAGATTAAATGAGATAATATATTTACGCATTTGGGTGCATATGGTCCATGCTCCATAAATGGTCATTATTCCTTTTACTCATGAGGTACTTCTCTTACTTACAGTTGTAAGCTTGCCCTGGCATGACAGAAATCCATACTTAACACCATCATATATTTGCTACCAAATTACTCAGATTTGAACTGAAGCATTACCTGTGTTTGAGACAGCAAAGAAAATAATGTAGATATAAATCATACTTTCCCAAAACAAGGCATATTGAAACAGAAAAATGCACCAAGTTTTTCTATTAAGATGATTATTGCATTGCCAAAAATACCTGTGTTGATTTGGATTGAGAAAAGATAATTCTTTGTTTGGAAAAGGCATTCTTTTCAACATGTAGCAAAATAATCATTTTTAGGAATCACACAGAATCATTGTGAATATTCATTTTTCTAGTTGCTGTATTGTCGGCTATTGCTTGATTTTCACTTCTGTGCTCAAGTTAGAAATCATCAAAATCTTACATAATGCAAGAGTAGAATTGGTACTACCAAAGTAATTCTGACAAATTGCCATAAATTACTTCTGTGGAGAAAAGCATGCTATTAAATTCTGACTTACTGCTCACACAGTTGAACACTCTCTGCATAAGGCTTCTCATATATGAGCATTACATATATGTCTTTTAAGACATGCCTCAAAAGAGAGATCAGACATTTGAAACAAGTTTCTTAAATGTTTATCATGTAAAGAAGTATCACACTTAAGAAATAGTAATTTTTCAGGTTGCCCAGCATTATTAATGTGTTCTAGGTAAAAAGATCCTTCAGAAAAGTAGTAGATAGTCAAAACTAAAGTAAATTTATAAAAACTCCTATAATTCTTTTTGGACAAGAAAGCTTGGGGTGCTACAGTCCATGGGGTCGCAAAGAGTCAAACACAACTGAGTGACTGAACAGCAATAATTTTTTGTTGTTGTTGTTACTGGATCCTTAGGGGCTTCCCTGGTGACTCAGTGGCAAAGAATCCACCTGCCAATGCAAGAGATGTGGTGGATTCGATCTCTGGGTCAGGAAGATCCCCTGGAGAAGGAAACAGCAAACTACTCCAGTATTCTTGCCTGGGGAATCCGACAGACAAAGGAGCCTGGCAAGCTAATCCATGGGTCAAAAAGAGTCAGACATGACTGAAGTGACTGAGCATGTACACATTAGATCCTTAAAGTTTTAAAAAAATTGTTATAAAATACACATAACTTAAAATTTACCTTCTTAATGATTTTTACTGTACAGTTCAATAGTGTTCAATATATTCACACTGATGTGTAAGCAATCTCCAGAACTCTTTTATCTTGTAAAATTGAAACTTTATATCCGTTAAATACCAACTCCTCCCTTATAAATATTTTAAGAAGCTAAAATAAATTTAAAACATGATACCCTTAATAGGTTATATTAATGTTATCTTTTCATACTGTTCACGGCAAATAGATGGGGAAACAGTGGAAACAGTGGCTGACTTTATTTTTCTGGGCTCCAAAATCACTGCAGATGGTGATTGCAGCCATGAAATTAAAAGACACTTACTCCTTGGAAGGAAAGTTTTGACCAACCTAGACAGCATATTGAAAAGCAGAGACGTTACTTTGTCAACAAAGGTCCATCTAGTCAAGGCTATGGTTTTTCCAGTGGTCATGTATGGATGTGAGAGTTGGACTATAAAAAAAGCTGAGCGCTAAAGAATTGATGCTTTTGAACTGTGGTGTTGGAGGAGACTCTTGGACTGCAAGGAGATTCAACAAGTGCATCCTAAAGGAGATCAGTCCTGGGTGTTCATTGAAAGGACTGATGATGAAGCTGAAACTCCAATACTTTGGCCACCTGATGCGAAGAGCTGACTTATTTGAAAAGACCCTGATGCTGGGAAAGATTGAGGGCAGGAGGAGAAGGGGCTGACAGAGGATGAGATGGTTGGATGGCATCACCGACTCAATGGACATGAGTTTGGATGAATTCTGGGAGTTGGTGATGGACAGGGAGGCCTGGCATGCTGCGTTCATGGGGTCACAAAGAGTGAGACACGACTGAGAGACTCAACTGAACTGAACTGAAGTTTAATTGCAGTGTTCATTTCCATTGACTAAATCTAGCTAACCTTGCAACTTTCCAAGATTTCCATCTCCCTGTTTTACAAATTAGATTTCTTTTGCTGCAAATACTTTATGTAATAAGAGACCTTCTTTGTACATCAAGCCTTTCATGGAATGTCCAAAATTTCCACTGAGGAGGTGGAGAAAGACTTCTCAAGGTAGAAAGAGCAGGGAGCAGCATTTCAGCGGAGGAGCTAGTATGAAGTGAGTTTCTGACAAATAAGACACGCATGTCATCCCCATGAGTTCTTCAAACAATACAGCTCCTGAAAAGGAGCAAGGCACCCTACCTTGATACTCTATTGCCGTGACCACTTGATGATCTTTTGAGGCAGAGAATCCATAGGCCTTATGATCTGAAAGATGAAAACAAACAGGATAATTAAAAGAGTGCAAAGTCCGTCAAATGTCTGAATGGAATGCAGTATGAAAGAAAACTGGCCTAAAGTTTGGTGACGGTTTCACACAATTCATAATACTTCAGGTTTAAAGTATCAAAATCTGAAAACCTAGCACAGGGAGCTCAGCTTGGTGCTCTGTGATCACCTTGTGGAGTGGGAGGGAGGCTTAGGAGGGAGGGGATGTATAGTATACATATAGCTGATTCACATGCGGAACGGCAGAAACTAACACAACATTGTAAAGCAATTATCCTCCAATTAAAAACAAATAAAAAAAAAACAACAGGAAAAGCCAAGGCAAACTATATATGTGTTTTCCATTTTCTACAAGTCGGTTTAGCCCTGTAAGCATTTCCCAAGGCAAAACTCATGAATCTTTTTGCATTCCTCCCCTGACTCCTGCTGTCCCCACAGACAACACACTCTTACAAGTTCAATTCTTAAAAAAGTGTTTGTGTCCTTAATTCAACCTAATATGTGATTTAGCACTGTCAAAGGTATCATTGTTCCCTGTGAATAAAAGCTAACTATTTTTACTGCCCTATGTAAGGCTATAAATTGTTTTCTGAGCTTAACCCCGACTATACCTAAATATAAAGTCCTTTAACATATTTTTGACTATGAAATGTATAGATAATATAAAATGCTGTAAACTTTGTATATAAAATTATGATGAAAAATGCAAACAGAATATATTCGATTTCCTCCTAAACACTGCAATGACTTTTCCAGGACTGGTCCATAAGTTGAAATGACTGATGGATTGTGAAGTCTGATAGTGATGTGACGATGATGATGATGGTGATGACATCATCATCATCATCATCCCTGTAAACTTACAGAGAAGTTTTCATTTTAAAAGGTGTTTTCATAAATTCTTTTACTTGATAAAATTCAATAGAGGAAGTGATTTAGGGTGGTATGCATGATCCAGGCTTAAATAACAAAGTAGCTGAACCAGGAGCTAAAAACTTTCTAATTCAATCTCTGATATGCTCATTTTGTATTATTTCACTTCACAGATGTCATTCTATGGCCCAGTTTCATGACCATGTTTAAAAATAATTTCAATCACTTCCTATTAGTATGCAATTCTGAAATTTAAATGTTACAAGGACAAGATTATTTATCTGTTGTATTCTCTGATGTAGTCCAAACACCTAGAACAATGCCTGGAATAAAGCAAAGCACAGTAAATATTTATTGAACAAATGAATGAGACAACTTCTTATTGTTTACTAATGAGAAGAATCAAGTAAATGAAGTTAGAGCAAAATTAATACTAATGAAGGGTTCCAGAAAACAAGTTATTCTTTTGCGAAGGTGTCAAAAATATTCTATAGATTGACATTAATTATTTTAATGCAAAGCATTCTTGCTGGTCATCATGGGTAAACAATTGCGGCAAAGCAGTCCAACTGCTGTCTACCCAAAAATTATACATGAAATAATCTAGGATGAAATTAAATTTATCATCAAATCTAAGGAAGGTTATTTCTTGAAGACTTATTTCTATAATATCCTAGAAATGCTAGTTCTCTGCTCGTTCTACCATCTGTTTTCTGTCTTCATATAATTTACTTACACTATTTTTGCCAAGCAAAAATTGATGACTCTGTTGCCATATTCAATGGACACTTAACGGTTTTTACCTTACTTGATCTCTCCAGGCCATCTGATTCTTTTGACTTCCTTGAATTCTGTGACATGATTCACTCCTAGTCTTCCTTCTATCTCCCTGTGGGGTCTTCTTTCTCTTTGTTTTGCCCATCCATCCATGCATTTATCCATTCATCAATTTATCCATCCATTCATCCAGAAACTGCTTTCCTGACTCAGCTAACTCCTTTCTACACAATCTTTCATACTCTTGTTTCTAAAATTTATTTTTTATACTCTTATTTACTCAACTACCATTTATTTGCTGAAAAACTTGTACCTCTGGCTATAATCTCTCTACTGAGATTAAATTCAAAAAGTCCTCTTTCTCTTGGGTATCTATGTCTCCATTTCCTACAGGCACCAAAAACTCATGGCAAAACAGAACTTTGCCTGCCCTCAAAAACTCTGCTTTCTTCCTATGAAATCTCAATGCAGTGAAAGGTATCACACTCCACATGCTTACCTGTGCCAGAAAATCGAGCACTGCCCATGAGGTATCTACCCTCTCATCCATTTACTCACCAGTTGTAAATGACATGAGAACTGCATGTCATTCAGGACAATGTTTTGATATATTTTGATATATGTTTTGATATATTTGCCCTATCCCTTCTTTATCCTTCCCCACCTTCATGTTGTCAAGTGTTATTTGCCTCAGGGAGGGGATGTGGATAGCCAAAACCAGAGACAGAAAACCAGGGTACTTCCTGCCTTTCCATATTTAGAAACGCTGACCATGAGGAAAATGGAAACGACTCACAGCTTACGCAAACATTTGAGAGAAACCATCATGAATAAAATATATCTTCTCCCTGGACTTGGGGTACAGAGGAGGAAGTGAGTTGGAGAACACAGGCCTTAGTGAGCTCTTGAGAAAGAACAATAACTAACATTTATGAAGCACTTGGGCTTCCCAGGTGGCGAAGTGGTAAAGAATCTGCCTGCCAATGCAGGAAGAGACTCAGGTTCGATCTCTAGGTCGTAGGAAATGGGGAGTAGGATATGGCAACCCACTCCAGTATTCTTGCCTGGAGAATTCCATCAGCAGAGGAGCCTGGTGGGCTGCAATCCAGGGGTCACCAAGAGTCGGACATGACTGAGCACACACATAGTAGTATGAGGCACTTGGATGTTAGGGACCGTTCCCAGTGCTTTACGAGTATTAACTTACTTAACTCTCACAACAATTCTTTATGGTAGGGTGCCATCTTTATACACATTTTTCAGGTGAGAAACTGAGGCACCGAGTAGGTAAGAGACTTGGGCACAGTTATATAAGTAGTAAGTGGTAGAGCTGGGATTCGAACCTACCTCAATGATACCCAAAGTCCACATTACTTACTACTCTTCCATACTGGGCCCCAAAGCACATTTCCCCCCAAGCTGAACTATGAGGAAGGGTTGCAGATTAATAAAGATGCCTGTTGGACAATTCCACCGGTCTAATGAAGATGGGATAGGTTAAAAATTGGTGGTTAAGATCAAAGCAAGGATTGGCTCAGAAGAATAACACGAAGGTGGAAGCTAAGGGGCTATGACTAGAGGGGGAGGATATCAAGGTAATTTCAGAGGGACGACTCTAGACAAGGGCTGCTCAAAGCTGAAGTACTGACATTTGAGATTGGATCATTCTTTGTTGTGGAGAAGTGGCCTGTGCATTGTAACATGCTCTGCAGTATCAGTGGCTTCTACCTACTAGATTTCAGGAGTATCCCTACTCTCCCACCTCAAGTCCTGACAACCAAAAATGTTTCTAGACATTGCCAAATGTCCCCTGCAGATGGAATGGGCAAGTCATACTGGGTTGAGAACCACAGCTCTAGACTTACAGCTAAGGCTGGTTTGATGACCCAGGAATAGACTTAAGGGGGGCAAGAAACCATGAGTTCAAGGGTTTTGAAAGTTCCTATGAGATCAGAATTTCTTAACTATGAAATAATTTATTACACTTCTAGGAAGGAGAGAATAATTTTTCACATGGCATGGCATCTTTGAATCATTCATCTATATGTAGATTGACACGTAAATGAATCTTCTCTGTGCTAGCTTTTATCCTTCCTGAAGAATACATGCTATACTGGATAATTTATTTTTTTCCTTTTTGTCTCTTCTCTTGGAAGCCTGAACAGCAAATCTAATTGTGAAATTAAAAATCTCAAAAATCTACAAATCTCAAATGTCTAGTTCTACTTAACTGTTCAACATTGTTAAACTATTCATGTTCTACATATCCCTGAAATGTAAACATTTTCACTAAGGAAACTGGCAAATTTATGTGAAGAATGCAGGCCTGAACTGCTCCTTTTTATTGATACTTGAGAAAATTTATCCGCATAAACCAGTTAACCCATCTGGCTCAGTCTTAGGGAGGTATTGAGACCACCAAAGAATAATTTCAAAATTACTCCTTTTCTTGTGTATTTCAAAAACCACAAATGGGTCTAAGAACTCTTTTAAAATACTCTATTTCCCCTTTTCCACATACTTCTGTCACACACCAGTATATGTCCTGCAGTCCTCCAACCCTCTCCCCACCCCTCACATCTTTCTTTTCCAGCTTCTCCTCTCCTTCCTCAATTTTATTTTGCAGATTCCAAAGGGAGGGTTTGGAAAATTTCAGGGCGCAGAGGAAGGGAAGAGAGTAAGCTGGCCAAGCCAGCATCCTCTTCAATGAGCTGGAGGAAAGACAGGGCCTCATGGGTCCTTGTGAATTACACCTACGCTTAAATGACATGATGGCTGAATGTTTTGGGCAGTTGATTCTGATTCTAAACCATCATTCTGTGAAACTTTTGAAATACACTTTGAAAAGGTTTCTTTTCCCCTTTAGTAATGTGTAAATTAGCACCTTCAGAGAAGGTCCAGTTATGACTGGCATTTCTTGTGATTTCTGAACTGTTTTAGTACACCTCTTAGACAAAACAATGAAGATTCATATTCCCTAGAAACCAGTTGAAAGGGCAATGTTGGCAAAATAGGAAAAGGTAATCTTTGTTCCCTTCACATCATGTCTGTGAGCTTTTCAACCACCACACTGCCTACTGAGAATGTTTATTTTCTTTAGGAGTCTTGGATCTTCTTTCATTTGAGGCAAACATTAGTCTAATCTGAGATTGGAAGATCTAGGACTGGGCTTAATTATCTTACCGCTTTCTCCCAGTTTTCTACTTGCTAAAACCTCCTTTGAGAATTATTTCTTCAATTTTCAAAACTTGCTTTTAAAGTTCTATGAAAAAGAACAGCTGTTAACGTCAATAATTTTAATTCTCTCATAACTTTTCTATGTATATATTTGAATAGGAGAAAAAAATGTCCCAAGAAAGAAAAATGAAGGAGTGGTTGCACTGGAAAAGCTATGAATGCAAAAAAATTATAAAGAGGTTTAGGTCTATGATATTAATGAAGATAGCATTTCTTGGTAGCTGAATATTTCTTTCTATAATTTGAAGGATCTTCTTCTTGCTCCAATTCTATTTACTTCAAGGTTTGCCTTTCATTAAGCAAAAATATTTTTTAAAGTATGGTCACTTATGTTGAGCTTACACAGAAAGTTCTAAATTTTGAAAAGATAATTTCCAGTCTAAGTCCTCAAATTCAGTTTTATTTCCCTAACTTACACACAATAACTCTATGGATGAAAACAAAATGTTCTGTATAAACATCTCACTGGCAGATTTTAGGAATAGGCTCTGTTGGCTGCTTTCTTGAACTGATTTTTTTTTTTTTTCCTTCACTTATCGTGAGTAAGTTAAGTATAAAAATAAACAAAAAACTGTCATGTAGGTCCACTGGTTGAGGTCAACAATTGTTTTAAACTTAGATACAAAACATCTCTTACAGTTGTGGATGTGTTCCAGAGCTGCTGGCCGAAGTTCATAAAGTAAGGTTAAGAGGTGATTGTTTCCATAACTGCTAAACTCCAAGTCAAGTAATTCCTTTCAGTCAAATAAAATATTTTTGTTTCTTTTCTCCACCCCCGACTGTAAGAATGAAAGTTCTTATACTGTCTATCACCCACCTAGAATAGTTTAGCTTGACTAAGAATAAATATGTATTTACACCACCACAATTTAAAAGTTTACTATAAAAATGTTATTTCAATTAACACTTTTCAGTGGAGGGACTCAGCCCATACATACACATGTATCTATTACTGTTCAACCGAAACTATCACAGCATTGTCAATCTGCTATACCCCAATACAAAATGTTTTGGGTACTAAAAATAAATAAATAAAAAATTTTAAAGAGACAAGACATAAAGAACAGGCTTTTGGACTCTGTGGGAGAAGGCGAGGGTGGGATGATTTGAGAGAACAGCATTGAAACATGTATATTATCATATGTGAAATAGATCGCCAATCCTGGTTCAACGCATGAGACAGGGTGCTCAGGGCTGGTGCACTGGGATAACCCTGAGGGATGGGATGGGGAGGGAGGTGGGAGGGAGGGTCATGATGGGGAACACATGTACACCTGTGGCTGATTCATGTCAATGTATGGCAAAAAACACCACAGTGTTATAAAGTAATTAGCCTCCAATTAAAATTTTTTTTAAAAGTGATATAGGAAAAAAAATTAAAAATTTTTAAAATTACTACTTTTCATTAAAAACATGATTGGGAAAAACTGACATATTACAGAGGTTTTTTGTTTCTTTTAAAAGTACATTACAGAGAATACCATGCATAGAACCAAGTAATAAATATTGTGGGTGTAAGTTATTTTCAAAAATAAAAATTAATAGTCATATGGCTTTGAAAATCACTTATATACAATTATTAGAGTGACAATTTTTTTTTTTTTTTTTGTGACCATGTCGTGAGGCACACGGGATCTTGGTTCCCTGACCAGGAATCAGACCCACACCCCCCTGCAGGGGAAGCTCAGAGTCTTCACCACTGGACTGCCAGGGAAGTCCCTAGAGCAACAAATCTGAGATCCACAGGGCTAGCAGCAACAATAATACCATCCAATATTTATTACAGATAAATATTTATATGGACAGAAAGTAACCTGAGGTAGAAATTTGGATATATTAGACAATATACTCATCTCTCTCACCATCTGTCATTCAACCATGACAGGTCACAGAAGGGGAGGGAGAGAAGAGAGAGGGAGGAGGGAGAAGGAAAAGGGAAACAGACACACATACAAACATGTCCTTCTAGTCTCCAACCGTTCTGGCCCTTCCTCTTAATGAGACATTGGCATCCTATTTTCCAAGAAAAAGAAACTACACCAAAATTCAAGGAGAAATAAAGCGATGTTTCTGACTTGGGAGTTACCGGGTGGCTGATGTCCTGGTGAGTTAATGATGACCTAAAGAATTCCAGGGTGATTTTGACAATGAATAAATTTTCCCCTTAAGAACCTAGCATCTAACAAAGATGTGACTCCATTCTGTGAATATCTTTCTTTGACAGATGTGACAACTGAGAGAGGTTAAGGACCTTGCTCAAGGTCATGACACTAGAAAGCAGGGAAGCCGAGACGTGCGCCTGTTTACAGCCAGTTTCGTCTGAGTCCACAGGCCTCCTCCCACCCCACCCCTCACCCCCCATCCTCACATCAGTGCAAGGCACTGGGAGAGATCAGTATCAAACATGATATAGTCAGACACGCTGCAGACAATTTCACACGCATTATCAATATTTAGGGTTGTAAAAACATTATTCAGGGAATATATAACAAATTTCCATTTTAACAGAGAAAGTATTAATTGGCAAATGTTTGATGAGTGAATGAATTTGAACAAACTCTGCTTATCTGTTATATACTGCACAAAAGTTTTATGCCTCCTCCCCTTTTCCAATTTTTTAATCATTTGAGTAAAAGAACGAGATGACACCACCCTTATGGCAGAAAGTGAAGAAGAACTAAACAGCTTCTTGATGAAAGTGAAAGAGGAGAGTGAAAAAGTTCGCTTAAAGCTCAACATTCAGAAAACGAAGATCATGGCATCCGGTCCCATCACTTCATGGCAAATAGATGGGGAAACAGTAGAAACAGTGGCTGACTTTATTTTTCTGGGCTCTAAAATCACTGCAGATGGTGACTGCAGCCATGAAATTAAAAGATACTTACTCCTCAGAAGGAAAGTTATGACCAACCTAGATAGCAAATTAAAAAGCAGAGACATTACTTTGCCAACAAAGGTCCGTCTAGTCAAGGCTATGGTTTTTCCAGTGGTCATGTATGGATGTGAGAGTTGGACTATAAAGAAAGCTGAGCACTGAAGAATTAATGCTTTTGAACTGTGGTGTTGGAGAAGACTCTTGAGAGTCACTTGGACTGCAAGAAGATTCAACCAGTCCATCCTAAAGATCAGTCCTGGGTGTTCGCTAGAAGGACTGATGATGAAGCTGAAACTCCAGTACTTTGGCCACCTCATGCGGAGAGCTGACTCATTTGAAAAGACCCTGATGCTGTGAAAGACTGAGGGCAGGAGGAGAAGGGGCTGACAGAGGATGAGATGGTTGGATGGCATCACTGACTTGATGGACATGGGTTTGGGTGAACTCCGGGAGTTAGTGATGGACATGGAGGCCTGGCGTGCTGTGGTTCATGGAGTTGCAAAGAGTCGGACACGATTGAGTGACTGAACTGAAAATAAGGAGAATTGGTGTCTTGGAACTGAGTATCAGTTGTTTTCATAGTATTATACACATTAGTAAATTTAGGGAAACTTTCACAGCATTCAGTGACCCAAACAACTGGACAATTAAATTTTTTCATGTGATATCCACAATGAAGCAAATAAATTAACTTCTTACAATAAAATAAATTCTCAGAAATTTCAAAGTCTTCAAATGCTTAATAGTGATCAACAGCATTGGAAAGCCATCAGTGGGTGAATTTCTCACCAGATACTCCACACTAGGACATGAAAGAAGTCCTTCAACCATTCTGAGATTTTTCTTTGATATTCCTCAAGTGACGACCTCAGCCAAACACAGTTCATTAACCAGTGGCACTGATTATACATTTTAGATAGATAACAGCAGTCCACTCAAATCCAGTAGACCCTCAAGACAAGATGAAGAACTGCTGTCTTCCAATATTGATGTTAATAAGAATCACATACTCAAAGCAAGGCATAAATATCAACCATTCAATGTTTTAATTGGTTCTCCCTAAGATTAAGGTGCCAGGAAGTAATGGTCCTAACACTATGTGAGTGCAAAATAAGAAATCATTACTAAAGATGTCACAGGCACCAGGAATAAAGGTCAGGATAATAAAATGGGAGATAGTTCAGTTCAGTTACTCAGTCATGTCCAACTCTTTGTGACCCCATGGACTGAAGCACGCCAGGCTTCTTTATCACCAATTCTTGGAGCTTACTCAAACTCATGGCCATAGAGTCAGTGATGCCATCCAACCATCTCATCATCTGTCATCGCTTCTCCTCCTGCCTTCAATCTTTCCCAGCACCAGGTTCTTTTCCAATGAGTCAGTTCTTCACATCAGGTGGCCAAAGTATTGGAGTTTCAGCATCAGTCCTTCCAATGAATATTCAAGATTGATTTCCTCTAGGATTGATTGGTTGGATCTCCTTGCAGTCCAAGGGACTCTCAAGAGTCTTCTCCAACACTACAGTTCAAAAGCATCAATTCTTTGGTGCTTAGCTTTGTTTATAGTCCAACTCTCACATCCACACATGACTCTTGGAAAAACCATAGCTTTGACTAGACAGACCTTTGTTGGCAAAATAATGTCTCTGCTTTTAAATATGCCTGAAATTAAAAGATACTTGCTCCTTGGAAGAAAAACTATGACAATCCTAGACAGTGTATTAAAAAGCAGAGACATCACTAAGCTTCAATATAGTTATTTAAGATTAAAAGTTCAATACTGCCACCAGCATTTGATAGTTACATTTTTCAGAAGCAATGAACACACTAATTCTCAAATAAATAACTTGAGAAGAGGCAATATAAATCATTTCCCCAGAATTTTGATCAGCTCTGTTCAAAGAGCTAAACCAAGTTTCTGGATCTGGATTCTGAACTCTTGTTCTGAATCTCTACAGTGTGCGAACCTGTATAGAAAGTTCCAACAGCTGACAATACAGATTACTCAGTGACTGTCTGGGTCAGGGGACAATGAAATGGTCATTCTAGAGTCATGTGATGTTTATAGGTCCACTTAAGTGATGCATGTGAGAAGATAGCTCTCTACCATCTACTAAGCTCTCTATCCCCTATTCTATACAGATGTTTGTTTTAAACTTTCTTTACACTGCAAGAGTTTTCTCTCTCTACCTTACTGAGTGAATTTCAAAAATCACTAGCAATAGTGTAATACAAAAAAGTTCATTTTTTGAAAGCACGAATGTACAGCTATGAGTACAAATTGTTTTACAAAATATGTTCAGTCATGTCCGACTATTTGTAACCCCATGGACCATAGCCCACCAGGCCCCTCTGTCCATGGAATTCTCCAGGCAAGAATACTGGAGTGGGTTGCCATTTCTTTCTCCAGGGGATTTTCCCAACCCAGAGATCAAACCCAGGTCTCTCACCTTGTAGGCAGGCTCTTTAAAATCTGAGCCACCAGGGAAGCCCTGTTTTACAGAGACTAGCATTAAAAGTATCAAAAAGATCTCTACATCACCCATCTGTTAAAAGTATAATCAGCAAATGAAGTTATCTTTGCATTTCTCAAAAGAAGCTAGAGCACTGCTAATGTTTTTTATCTTTTTCTGAATTAGAAGACTTATAAAAATATAATGAAGAGATACACAACAGGAGACAGGCCAACCATGAGTTTAATACCATTTAAGCTTTGGAATCCTCCCTTGCCTGGACACCTCCTAAGGCCCTGGACGTGGACAGGATCCAGGAATTTGTGCGCATTTTGTAAAATTTCCAAGGAAAATGCTGTTTTTTGATAAATTTTTTCTTAATGAGAACTCTAAATAATTCATTCTTGAACACAATTATGGATGGCTCCTTATTAATGAATTTATTTATTTTTCTTTCTAGATTTGACCACCCATAGTAGAGAAGGTGGGGCTTCCCAGGTGGTGCTAGTGGTAAAGAACCCATCTACTAGTGCAGGAGAAGTGAGAGACATGGGTTCGATCCTTGGGTCAGAAAGATCCCCTGGAGGAGGGCATGGCAACCCACTCTAATATTCTTGCCTAGAGAATCCCATGGACAGAGGAACCTGGTGGGCTACAGTCCATAGGGTGGCAAAGAGTCGGACACTACTGAAGCAACTTAGCACACACACAATAAAGACAATGGTCTCCAGAGTCCATTTTCTGATAGCTCAACCTTTAAAATACTAAGATTCTATGTGACCAATTAAATTGTAATTTCTTCCTCAAATTTTAATTCTTAAAATATGAGAGTGGTATAGATTTTATTTTTCAACTCTCATGATGGATAATTCATAAATGTTTTAGCCCTTACACTTCATACATGTGTTATTAATTAAATTCTATTACCATAAATGCTTCCAGGAGAGATTTGAAAACTAAGGGAAAACTTCCCAGTTTATTGTTGCTTCATGCTTCCTTTGATTAATCTTCAGGAAGCCAAAGGAACAAGAACCACTTATTTTGAAGTGCAGAACTGGAAAACAATGGCTTGGCATTGCTTAACTGTCATATCTTACTACTGTCCGGCAAGACTGGTCCGGGTTAGCTACTGTGGTTTCTAGGGTGCTCAAGTCCAAGATCAAGTCAGTTCTCTGACTCATTCTTTTATTTCAAAACCGATTCTACACATCTGTGAGCTAACAGCAAAACATACTTTTTAGGGCCAGTCAAACAGGCCAAGTGAAAGAAGTGATTTAATGAACATCTGTGTTATGGGCTGAATGTTTGTGTCTCCCCACAATAAAATGTTGAAATCCTATCCCCTAATGTGATGGTATTAAGAGGTAGGGTGTGGGGGAGGTGATTAGGTCATGAGGATGGAACCCTCATGAATAGGATTAGTGTCCTCATAGAAAGGGACCCCAGAGAGCACCCTCACGCTCTCCACCGTGTGCATATACAAGGAGTTTGCAGTCTCCACTATTCAAAACACCCCCAAAGTGAAAACAAACCAAATGTCCATCAACTGATGAATGGATAAACAAAATGAGGTCTCTCCATACAATGGCATATTATTTGACAATGTAAAAGAATGCCATACGGATAACATGCTAAAATATGGATAAACTTTGAAAATATTATGATAAGTGAAAGAAGTCAGTCACAAAGATCACATATTATATGATTCCATTTTTATGAAATAGGCAAATCCAGTGACAGAAAACAGCATGTAGTGGCTGGGGCTGGGGAAGGTGGAAATGGAGAGTGACTGTTTGGCTATGAGGGTCTTTTGGAGATAATGGAGCTATTTTGGAATTGGATAGTGGTGACAGTTGCCCATCGCTGTGACTATGCTAAAAAAAAACCATTGAATAATCTACTTTAAAAGGGTGAATTGTATGATATGTGAATTATGTCTCAATACAGCTGTTTAAAAAAAAAAAACAAAACCAAAGAAGAATTTGGTGGTCTGCAACCAGGGAACAGGCTCTCACAGATGCCAAGTCTTCCAGCACATTGATCTTGGACTTCTAGCCAAGAACTGTGAGACATGAATGTTTGTGGCTATCCAGTCTGTGGTATTGTAGGGACAGCGGCTCAACATAACCAAGACAATCTGCATACATTTGAGTCCGTGGGGCCTACACAGCTGCAGCCTGGAATGGTCAGAAAATGAGTATGTCCTATTAGAAATCCAATTTTTGTTATTTATTCAGATCAAGTATTAAAAAGGTAAACAAAAGTATTTGTGTCCAAATACGGTATGTAAAAGTCTATCTGCCATAACGTATTTCAGATGAAATGACTTTGACATCCTATACAGCATGAGGAAGACTGAGTCTGTGGCAGAATCAGCCAAATATATATTTTTAACTATATAAAGTCAGCCTTGGGGGCTTCTCAGGTGGCACAGTAGGAAAGAATCTGTCTGCCAGGGCAGGAGACGCAGGAGACGTGGGCTCAACCCCTAGGTTGGGAAGAGTCCCTGAAGAAGGAAGTGGCAACCTGCTCCAGTATTCTTGACTGGGAAGACAGAGGCGCCTGCCAGGCTGCAGGCCATGGGGTTTCAAAAAGTTGGACATGATTGAGCAACTGAGCAGGCACGCACGCAGAGTCAGTCTTAGCATTTCAAGTTTTTGATGAGGAAGTATTAGAACTGACTTCGCACCTCTGAGTATAAACAGCTGAAGAGTATTGTACCGCCAACAATGCCACCTTCCACGGATTGGCTTTTTGACTGAATATTATCTACAATCAAACAGAAAGCAATATTAAAGTCCAAATGGGTGAGGAAAGGGTAGTCTGAGCGACTGAACTGAACTGAAGTCTTTATGCCAGATGCAAACAGAATCATTTTTTGTCTTCAGGAAGTCAGAACTGGCAGAAAGGAAATGAGGTTTAGCTAGGCTTAAAACCACCAGGCTATGAATGACTAGTCACATGGCCTTGGGAAAGATACAGCCTTGACCTTATAAACCTTAGTTCCCATTTAGGTAAAATGAAAATAATAATGCCTTCCTTATTGGTTGCAAAGATTAAATTAAACCAAGTATCTGACTGCTTAGCCTTGAACGTGGCCCAGCGTCCATTCTCTATAAACATTTGTTTTTCCTCTCCCTCTCCTCACTCCACATTGTTTTTTATCCCAGGTGGTGATGCAAATTCAGTGTTTCACAAATGATTCCATAGTAATCATATATTAGGATAGACTGTAAGAATAGAAAATGAATCCTTATGGTTATTAATTTTTCTTCCTTTTCATTTACTTATTTATTTTGGACACGCTGTGCAGCTTGTGGGATCTCAGTCCCCCAGCCGGGGATTGAACCCAGGCCACAGCAGTGAAAGTGCCGAATCCTAACCACTAGACCACCAGGAAACGCCCACTTTTCTTCCTTTTA
Source organism: Bubalus kerabau (assembly GCF_029407905.1). Taxonomy (NCBI): domain Eukaryota; kingdom Metazoa; phylum Chordata; class Mammalia; order Artiodactyla; family Bovidae; genus Bubalus; species Bubalus kerabau. The sequence goes on from NC_073625.1 coordinate 57,060,708, forward strand.
AAATGACCAGCTTGACTTCATTACAGTGGCTGCTTAGAGAAGGAAGCCCGAAGATTCAGTTCTTGCTTTGACACGTTTGGGACAGGTATAGCCTCTGTGAACAGTGTTTTGTCATTTGTAAAACATGATTTTTGATGACGCCTTCCCTACCTACCTTCATCTGACACAGTTCACCATACCCTTCTTCCTTGTATCATTTCCAGTCCAAGACAACACACCTGTGTGGTCTTCCTTCTCATGGGTCTTACCCTGGGACATTTTCTCTTCTCTGTCTATACTTCCTTCCTTAATGATGTGATCCAAACTCATGGCATTAAATGCTCCCAGATGTTAACTTCCAAACGCATATCTCTGGTTTAGGTGTCTCTGATGAACTCTGGACTCAAATCTAAATGCCTATTCAATCTTGAAGCTCTAACAGACATTTCAAACACTATGTACAAGTCTCATCTTTTTTTCTAAATCAAAATCTTCCCTACCTCAAATGATATTCTGGTTATTGTGGCCAAAAATCTCGCAGCTCTACTTAATGGTCCCACTGCCCAAAGTCCATACCATATGCAATTTTTCAGCTAACCTACAAGCTCTAGCTTCAAAATGCATCCAGAAACTGGCCCTTCTCACTACTTCCATTGTACCATGTGGTATGAGCACCACTGTCTCTTGCCTGGATCACTGCGGTGGACTCCTGACCAACCTTCTACTCTGTCTGGCCCGTATAGAATTTAATCTCAACACGTCCATTAAGATGATGCTTTAAAAGGCTAAATCGGATTGTGGCACCTTAGATTAGTTCATTTCACCAGATAAAGGTAAAAGTCCTATACAATTTGGTCTCATTGCCTTTCAGACTTTCCTTAACACTTTCCTAAACATTTGCTCCAGGGAAGGCCTCCTTCTTCATCCTAAAACAGGCCAGGCTCTGACCATTTTCTCTGCCTGAAAGCCTCTTCCTTCAGATGTCTACTAAGTCCCTCACTTCTTCAAGTTTATTCTCAAGATACCTCCCTGATGAGGTCTACTCTGATGACCCTAATAATATCACAACCTCACCTTCACCTGACCTTTTTCTTTCCAAACTCCCAATTCCCTTTATCTTGTTTTGATTTCTTTTTTTTTCCATTTCAGCTGTCATTCTAACATGGCATATAATGTGCTTATGTATTGAGGGGAAGGGGCTTCCCAGATGTCACTAGTGGTAAAGAACCTGCTGGCCAATGCAGGGACACATGACAGACATGGGTTCGATCCCTGGGTCAGGAAGATCACTTGGAGGAGGACATGGAAACCCACTCCAGTATTCTTGCCTGGAAAATCCCATGGACAGAGGGAGGCTGGTGGGCTGCAGTCAGAAAGGTCATAAAACATCAGACACAACTGAAGCGACTTAGCACAGCACACACATTGAGGACTTTATGTCTTTATCAATATCCTAAGAGACAACAATAATGCTTGGTGTATAGTAGATACTCAATAAATATTTGCCAAATGAAAGGAAGTTAACTATGGGGGAAATGAAAATGGAATATAAAGACCTATGCTTAATTTCTTAAATTAAGGAAGAGATGCACAAGACTAAACAATGAAAAAATTTGAAGCCACCAATTTGAAAATAAAACTCTTAGTTTATTACAACATCACTGTGGGGAGTCAATTTTAATATAATATAGCAACAAAAAGGGGCTTCCCTAGTGTCTCAGATGGTAAAGAATCCACCAGCAATGCAGGAGACCTGGGTTTGATCCCTGGGTTGGGAAGATCCCCTGGAGAAGGGCATGGCAACCAACTCCAGTATTCTTGCCTGGAGAATCCCCATGGACAGAGGAGCCTGGCGGGCTACAGTCCATGGGGTCACAAAGAGTCAGACATGACTGAGCAACTAAGCACAGCACAGCAGCAACAAAAAATTAAACATACGAATATATTTGATGCTAAAAATGATAGAAATCAACTCCTAAAATATCTGAGTAGTTACTTTAAATGTGATTTTAAATTCCATAAATCACCATTCTTGTAAACACATCTCTGTCACTTAAAAGTAAAAATAAATTTAATAAAAAATTCTAATGTTAATAATCACATAGATAAATTTTATTTTTAAAACAAAATTGTTTGCTTTTTAAAAGTTTTTATGCACAATTTAAAACAGCACTGTGATGGTTAATTTTGTGTCAACTTGGCTAGGCCACAATGCACAGATATGTGGTCAAACATTATTCTGGATGTTTTCATGACAGTGTTTTGGATGAGATTAACATTCAAGTAGGTAGAATTTGAGTAAAGCAGATTCCCCTCCATAGTGCGGGTGGGCCTCAACTAATCAGTAGAGTTCAGAATAGAACAAAAGACTGACGTCCCCCAAGAAAGAGGGAATCTGCCTACAGACAGCCTTGGAACTTAAACTTCAGCACTGGCTCTTCCTGGGTCTCCAGCCTCTGGACCACTGTGCAGATTTTGGATGTGCTTGCCTTCTTAATCACATGAGCCAGTTCCTTAAAATAAATCAATCTACCTATTTATCTGGGCTTTCCCAGGTGGTACTAGTGGTAAAGAAGCTACCTGCCAATGCAGGAAACGTAAGAGGTGTGGATTTGATCCCTGGGTTGGGAAGATCCCCTAGAGGAGAACACGGCAACCCACTCCAGTACTCTTGCCTGGATAATCCCATGGACAGAGGAGCCTGGCGGGCTATGGTACATAGGATTGTAAAGAGTCAGACACAACTGAAGTGACTTAGCACAGCACAGCACACCTATCTACACACACACACACACACACACACACACACACATATCCCATTGACTCTGCTTCTCTGGAGAATTCTGACTAATACAAGCATCATAATGAGTTACAGTAATAAATTAATTTTGAAGTGTTTAATACAACTCTTCTTTGTTCCTTTTGGAGATTCGGCAATACACTGTAATTTTTAAAAATGTTCTGTAATCAACTATTTTCTGAGAAAGCTGATCTAGAACAACCTTACAAAATCAATCATTGTCTTTTAAGTCTTAACAAATACGCTTCAAGAACATGATTTTTAATCTTCTGTATCATTTTCACATAGTCTTCACTTGGAAGGGAAGTGTGGGCTCTAAAATTCTCCATTAAGATTCTTTCCAATATTCAAGGTCCCTTTTAAATCTTATCACCTCCAGGAAGTTCTCCAGTGGAAGCTCTGAATAACATCTTGACTACCCATGGAGCTTTCCTTTTGAATCTACTTTGATAAAGTTAAATAGCATTTAAAGATTTGCCACATTTGGTGGGTTTTGTGACACCATTTCCTCTTGATTCTTTTTTCTGATTTCCTTTTCTGTCATCTATCCCTCAGATTGGCCACTGACATTTAGCATTTCAAAGAAGGATGAAATTTCCACAATCATAAAGATTTGACAAACACTGGGTAAGCAAGTTAAACAAAGTTATCTACTGTAGAATTTTTTCAGAGCTTGTAGTATGCTAAGGAATCAAAGGGGGAAGCTCTGAAGAAAGCTAAGAATGATCAGACTGTGTTTTCAGAATCTAACTCTTGTAGGAGTCAGGCAGATGAATCATGAACTTGTTCACATCTATATTCATTCTTAGCTATTTTCCAAGAACTATGACTTAGAGGAGAACAAGACAAAAAGTCCAAGAAAAAAATATGTAGACAATTCAGAGTGAAGTGAAGTGAAGTGAAGTCGCTCAGTCGTGTCCAGCTCTTTGTGACCCCATGGACTGTGGCCTACCATACTCCTCCATCCATGGGATTTTCCAGGCAAGAGTACTGGAGTGGGTTGCCATTTCCTTCTCCAGGGGATCTTCCTAACCCAAGGATCGAACCCGGGTCTCCCGCATTGTACACAGATGCTTTACCATCTGAGCCACCAGGGAAGTCTTTTATAAGATTGAAAAGAGGTAATCAAAGAAGTAAGAGAAACCAGGAAAGAATGTTGTCATGGAAATCAAGGATGGGCAGACTCTCAAAGAGGGAGTATCAACAGTGTCTTGATGTCCTAGAGGTCAAGAAAGATTTAGATGAAAGTAAGACTGAGTGAGAGTGAGAGAGTGAAGTCGCTCAGTCGTGTCTGACTCTTCACAACCCCATGGACTGCAGCCTACCAGGCTCCTCCGTCCATGGGACTTTTCAGGCAAGAGTACTGGAGTGGGTTGCCATGGGGTCACGCAGAGTCGGACACGACTGAAGCGACTTAGCAGCAGCAGCAGTAGCAGCAAGACGGAGTGACTGAACTGAACTGAACTGAAGTCATGAATTTAGGAACTAATCAATTACAGGTGATATAATGCTAGTGATTGCAATGGCATGGAAAGGGGCAGTTTGATGTGGGTTGAATGGTCAGTAAAAAATGGAGAAAATAAATATAGAGCACCAATTCACGGCGTTTGGCTACAGAATCATGGCATATTTTTTTCCCTCTCAAAACTGTGGAGCCTTAACTGTACAAGCCTGTGATAAAAGAGCTAACAATGACCTTAAGTTGAAGATACATGAGATAGGGAATCATTGCTTAAGAAAAGGACTCAGGGAGCCTAGAAGAGCATAATGACCACAGGTAAGGAACTGGCTTTTAACAAGAGAAACTCTTCTTCCTTTGATTCAGGAGGGAAACAGCTAAGAATGAATACAGATACAGTTGTGGACAAGTTCGCAACTCATCTGCCTGACTCCTAGAAGAGTTATAGATTCTGAAAACAAATCTGATCAATACTTAGCTTCCTTCAGAGCTTCCCCTTTGCCTTCAGGAGGAATTCCAAGTTCCTTCAAATGGCCTTCCAGTGCTAGTTCCTGTCTTTCAGTCTCCGCCTCAACCACTACCACCATACCCTACATTCAAGTCACCCACTATAGGGATCCCATTCACACAGGTTCTTTCCACTCCAAATGCCTTTGCAGTCTCCCTTCTCTCTGCCGAAAATGCCAGCTTTCCAACACTCCCCTGAGAAATGCTGAATGTCTCTGTTGAAGTCAATTCCCCGCTGAAATATCGGGAAAGGAAAAGCCTTCTCCACCCTTTCTGTCCTTCTATACATACTCACCTAACAGAGCATTCTTCACAAGCCCATATTTGCTTATTTTTGCAAACCATCTTTTACATATCTGATTCTTTCATTGGGTAGTGTTGGTACATGGTGATATTAGGAACTGTCCTACACATTTGTACCTATAGTGTGGTTAATACACAAAAGGAGATAATTAAATGTCTGTTTAAACAAGACTGAACATGTTTTGTCTTCAAATCAGATGTACAAATTCTTTTACTATATTTTAATATGTACTGGGGAGCCTGTTGGGCTGCCGTCTATGGGGTCGCACAGAGTCGGACACGACTGAAGCGACTTAGCAGCAGCAGCATAAATATATATCTAATGTAAAATATATTTTAGATATACTATAAACTATATATATTTTTAAGTAGCACAATACCTGAAATACTAGACCCAATGAATGTGAAAGATCTCTGTCATGTCCGACTCCGTGTGACCCCATGGACTGTATAGTCCATAGAATTCTCCAGGTCAGAATATTGGAGTGGGCAGCCTTTCCTTTCTCCAGGGGATCTTCCCAACCCAGGGATCGAACCCAGGTCTCCTGCATTGCAGGTGGATTCTTTACCAGCTGAGCCACCAGGGAAGCCCAAGAGTACTGGAGTGGGTAGCCTATCCCTTCTCCCGTGGATCTTCCCGACCCAGAAATCGAACCAGGGTCTCCTGCATTGCAGGCAACTGAGCTATCAGGGAAGCCTTCCAATAGGGAAGACTAGTCAAATTAAAGTATTAAGCTTTAGTTATATTTTAACATTTCTTTGACAATATTTAAAATCTATAGCCTCTTCATACAAAAAGCTAAAAGTAATACTGATACTTGTTATTCAGTCACTAAGTCGCGTCTGACTCTTTGAGACCCCACGGGCTGTAGTGCACCAAACATGCTTCCCTGTCCTTCACCATCTCTCGGAGCTTGCTCAAAAGTCCAGAGTCAGTGATGCCATCCAACCATCTTATCCTCTGTCACCCGCTTCTCCTCCATAACTCTAAACTAGCAATCCCTTCACTACATATAAAAGAAAAAAAAACTAGCATATGTTAGTGAAACGTGCATACATGCACATGTGGTTTTTCTGTAGTATAGTCTGTAAAGTCATTATTTTAAACATTTTTCTCCTATTTAACTTTTTTTTCATATCAGCTAAAAATGGACCTCAGAAAGGGAAAAGTTGGTTCTCTAGAAATAGAATATGTTATAAATTTCCTATCTTCAACTGCCACACAGTGAAGAATTTAGGGCAAATATGAAATTCATGTAATTTAAATTTATATATTTTAATTAATTGCTCCTCAGCACTATCAGAATCTCTTTGCATAATAAATCTTTGATGCCTTTTTTTATTATCCTGCATTGGCAGGTGGATTCTTTACCACTGCACCACCTGGAAAGCCCTTTTTTAATGATCCTGAAACAAAATTTATAGATAATATAACACTATATATATTCATGTGTATGAATATATATATACAGAATTTGGAAAACTAAATGTAGTATTTCTTTAATATTGCTACTGCTGCTACGTTGCTTCAGTCGTGTCCGACTCTGTGCAACCCCATAGACGCAGCCCACCAGGCTCCCCCATCCCCCCCCATCCCTGAGATTCTCCAGGCAAGAACACTGGAGTGGGTTGCCATTTCCTTCTCCAATGCAGGAAAGTGAAAAGTGAAAGTGAAGTTGCTCAGTCGTGTCCGACTCTTAGCGACCCCATGGATTGCAGCCTACCAGGCTCCTCCATCCATGGGATTTTCCAGGCAGGAATACTAGAGTGGGTTGCCATTGCCTTATCCATCTTTAATATTAAGGAGAAATAAAAGGAAAACAACTTATAGTAACATAATATAGGTTTCTATTTATAAACGCTTATCAGTTCAGTCACTCAGTCGTGTCTGACTCTTTGCAACCCCATGAACTGCAGCACCCCAGGCCTCCCTGTCCATCACCAACTCCCAGAGTTCATCGAAACTCATGTCCATCGAGTCGGTGATGCCATCCAGCCATCTCATCCTCTGTTGTCCCCTTCTCCTCCTGCCCCCAATCCCTCCCAGCATCAGAGTCTTTTCCAATGAGTCAACTCTTCGCATGAGGTGGCCAATGTACTGGAGTTTCAGCTTTAGCATCAGTCCTTCCAAAGAACACCCAGGGCTGATCTCCTGTAGAATGGACTGGTTGGATCTCCTTGCAGTCCAAGGGACGCTCAAGAGTCTTCTCCAGCACCACAGTTCAAAAGCATCAATTCTTCAGCACTCAGCTTTCTTCACAGTCCAACTTTCATATCCATACATGACCACTGGAAAAACCATAGCCTTGACTAGGCAGACCTTTGTTGGCAAAGTAATGTCTCTGCTTTTGAATATGCTATCTAGGTTGGTAATAACTTTCCTTCCAAGGAGTAACCGTCTTTTAATTTCATGGCTGCAATCACCATCTGCAGTGATTTTGGAGGCCCAAAAAATAAAGTCTGACACTGTTTCCACTGTTTCCCCATCTATTTCCCCATCTATTTCCCATGAAGTGATGGGACCAAATGCCATGATCTTCGTTTTCTGAATGTTGAGCTTTAAGCCAACTTTTTCACTCTCCTCTTTCACTTTCATCAAGAGGCTTTTTTGTTCCTCTTCACTTTCTGCCATAAGGGTGGTGTCATCTGCAAATCTGAGGTTATTGATATTTCTCCCAGCAATCTTGATTCCAGCTTGTGCTTCTTACAGCCCAGCGTTTCTCATGATGTTCTCTGCATAGAAGTTAAATAAGCAAGGTGACAATATACAGCCTTGATGTACTCCTTTTCCTATTTGGAACCAGTGTGTTGTTCCATGTCCAGTTCTAACTGTTGCTTCCTGACCTGCATATAGGTTTCTCAAGAGGCAGGTCAGGTGATCTGGTATTCTCATCTCTTTCAAAATTGTCCACAGTTTATTGTGATCCACACAGTCAAAGGCTTTGGCATAGTCAATAAAGCAGAAATAGATGTTTTTCTGGAACTCAACTGCTTTTTCCATGATCCAACGGACGTTGGCCAATTTGATCTCTGGTTCCTTTGCCTTTTCTAAAACCAGCTTGAACATCTGGAAGTTCATGGTTCACATATTGCTGAAGCCTGGCTTGGAGAATTTTGAGCATTACTTTACTAGTGTGTGAGATGAGTGCAACTGTGTGGTAGTTTGAGCATTCTTTGGCATTGCCTTTCTTTGGGATTGGAATGAAAACTGACATTTTCCAGTCCTGTGGCCACTGCTGAGTTGTCCAAATTTGCTGGCATATTGAGTGCAGCACTTTCACAGCATCATCTTCCAGGATTTGAAAGAGCTCAACTGGAATTCCATCACCGCCACTAGCTTTGTTCATAGTGATGCTTTCTAAGGCCCACTTGACTTCACATTCCAGGATGTCTGGCTCTAGGTGAGTGATCACACCATCATGATTATCTTGGTCATGAGATCTTTTTTGTACAGTTCTTCTGTGTTTTCTTGCCACCTCTTAACATCTTCTGCTTCTGTTAGGTCCATACCATTTCTGTCCTTAATCGGGCCCATCTTTGCATGAAATGTTCCTTTGGTATCTCTAATTTTCCTGAAGAGATCTCTAGTCTTTCCCATTCTGTTGTTTTCCTCTATTTCTTTGCACTGATCACTGAGGAAGGCTTTCTTATCTCTCCTTGCTATTCTTTGGAACTCTGCATTCAGATGCTTATATCTTTCCTTTTCTCCTTTGCTTTTCGCTTCTCTTCTTTTCACAGCTATTTGTAAGGCCTCCCCAGACAGCCATTTTGCTTTTTTGCATTTCTTTTCCATGGGGATGGTCTTGATCCCTGTCTGCTGTACAGTGTCACGAACCTCCGTCCATAGTTCATCAGGCACTCTATCTATCAGATCTAGTCCCTTAAATCTATTTCTCACTTCCACTGTATAATCATAAGGAATTTGATTTACGTTACCTGAATGGTCTAGTGGTTTTCCCTACTTTCTTCCATTTAAGTTTGAATTTGGTAATCAGGAGTGAATGATCTGAGCCAAGGTCAGCTCCCAGTCTTGTTTTTGCTGACTGTATAGAGCTTCTCCATCTTTGGCTGCAAAGAATATAGTCAATCTGATTTCAGTGTTGACCATCTGGTGATGTCCATGTGTAGAGTCTTCTCTTGTGTTGTTGGAAGAGGGTGTTTTCTATGACCAGTGCATTTTCTTGGCAAAACTCTATGAGCCTTTGCCCTGCTTCATTCTGTATTCCAAGCCCAAATTTGTCTGTTACTCCAGGTGCTTCTTGACTTCCTACTTTTGCATTCCATTCCAGTAAATGCTTATACATGGTACAACAGAAGACACACGGAAGAAGTCAGATATTAATATACATTTATAATGTTAATAAGATTATTGACAATAGTCAACATATAGACAAATGGTAAAGAAACTGTGGTTTCTTTATATATATATAATATGTGTAGAATATAATTCTATGTATATTATAGAATATTGTTGTTTTGTCGCTAAGTCATGTCTGACTCTTAAGCTATGTCTGACTCTTTTGCAACCCCATGGACTATAGCCCGCCAGGCTCCTCTGTCCATGGATTTTACAGGCAAGAATACTGGAGTGATTCCTTGTACCGGAGATCTTCTCAACCCAGGAACTGAACCCAAGTTTCCAAGAGTGGCAGGCAGATTCTTCACCATGGAATCACCTGGAAGCTCATTACAGAATATTATCCAGTCATTAAAAAGAGTGAAATTTTGCCATCTGCAACAACATGAATGGATATTATGCTATGTGAAATAAATCAGACAGAGAAAGACAAATACCATACAATCTCTCTTATATGTAAAATATTTTTAAAATTCTTAAAAATTTTTTTAAAGCTCATAAATGGGACCTCTGTATGGTTCAGTGGTTAAGACTCTGTGCTGAGTTTGATCCCTGGTCAGGGAACTAAGATCTCACATACTATTTGGTCTGGCAAAAAAAAAAAAAAAAAAAACTCATAAAAAAGAATAATAAGGTTAAATTGGATTTAAGAGAAGTAAGAAAACCAGAAATCATTCCAAATGGTACAGAAGAGTAAAGAACAGGGTTACTATGGACTTTACAATAAAAACTTGTATATTTAGATATACACTAAGGTTGCACAATAACAAAAAAATTGTGTTCGTAGGGTAAAAAAATTTTACACATATATGAACATGCAACGAGATATGAGAAAGTCATGGAGAATGAAAGGTGAGAGACACAGGGAAGTTCTTTATTTTGCAATGTGGTCTGGACTTCCTGGTGGTTCAGATGCCTACAACGAGGGAGACCCAGGTTGGATCCCTGGGTTGGGAAGATTTCCTGGAGAAGAAAATGGCAACCCACTCCAGTATTCTTGCCTGGAAAATCCCATGGGCGCAAGAGCCTGTGGCAGGCTACAGTCCTTGGGGTCACAAAGAATCAGACATGACTGAGAGACTTCACTTTCTTTCTCTTTCTAGCACACCGATGTTCATCAGCCTGGCTCCTGCCCTACAAACCTGCAGTACTCACCTATCACTGGGGCAGTCAAATAGGTCCCACAGGACTCCATGAAACCCCTGAGGCAGGAACCCCGCTTCTGATAGTAGTTCCCAACTGAATTCCTTGAACACACTCTGAGCTAACAAATTTGGAAGCTTTGTTTAATAAACTGAGAGTGTTCCCCACTTTTAAAGCTGATGTAACAAAACTACAAAGTTAATTTTTCAAGAGTGAAACTTATGATCAATATTATGATCCACTGGTGGCACCTGTTCTCGTAACAAAATTGCAAATTGGGTACAGCAGAGGATAGAGGAGTTATTCAAGACCTATTTTATACAGTTTGGAGGCTTTTCAATTATGTTACTTTCTATCTTACCTCTTTCAACTTTGAATTACTCACTGCTCCTAATCAAAGCCCGATACACTTCTTCCTACTCACACTATGCTGTATTTCAAAGGATAACATTTTCAGCTAAGAAATTTTAACTAACTTTGATGAACTGAACTGGAATAATTAATGTCTCTTAAGTCTCCTTATCTCTCAATAATGGTACCTAGAACTATTTTTATTCTTTGTCAGGCATGTACTATCACTACTCTTAGATGATCTTAAAGATCTATGATCTAAATATTCATTGAAAATCTTCAAAAAGGTAAACATAGTATGCAATCATTACCCAGTTTTCCCCACCTTCAAAGATATAATGCAGAGACTCATATTAATTAAACTATAAGTGCCTGAATCCTAATTAGGAACCCTGGACTCAACATTCTAAAAAAGTCCCAAATACTTTCTGACTGATCCTGTTCCCATGGAAACTAAAGTTGGGAAGCAGCTTTTAAAAGACAAAAGAAATTGCAAAACGGTACCAAAGAAATGAGCTAAAAGACTTATTCTGTATTTCAAAATAAAGGAAGAAACACCCTTGCTATCAGATAGCACTTAGCAATTTAAAAAAAGAATACGTATACAAAATTTAAGAAATGTGTGATATATAAGAATATTTATTTTTGTTTAAAACAGCATCAATGCTTTTCTTTTAATATTAACTTTCAGAAAGAGGGATAGAAAATTAGGACTTTTTCCATTTTCCTTTTAATGATCTGTGATGCTGTTAGGTTGACTAAATTCAATAATAAATCCCTGACGATATTGAATGTGCTCATTTTTGGATATTTTTCCCATTTACTTAAATAGGATTTTCAGATCATGAAATATTTATTGCAGGCTTATGGGTTACCCTTCAGGTTAGTACTGCTCTGAATTCAATTTGAGTTGTGAACGTGAAAGGCATTTATATATGTTGAGACAGCCACCCTGCAAATATTACTAAATGTCAAGAAGTATTTTAATAACACATTAAGATATTTAAATCATGAACCACCGCCTAAATAGAATATTCAAATTATTTTCTTATTATGACAGGAGTTAGTCATCTTTGCACTGTGCCTGCCTGCCGATTCTAAATCTGTGCGTAACAAGACTGAAGCTCCCTGTCTCCTCTCCTCCTGCATCCAATCTCCTCAGCCTTCTCCTTGTCTCGATACTTTGTCTCCCACCAAAAAAAAAAAAAAAGAGAGAGATTTGGAGTCAGCAGTTCTAACTTCTTCTTGTCCTACCTCTGCATATATCCCTAAAGACATCCTAAGCTTTTGCTTCTCATGTATGAAACTGTGATAAAAATAGTTTCTAGCTACCACACAGGGATGTTAACATGAGAATTAAATACTATTAAAAAAAAAGAATTAAATACTATAATTCCTCTAAAAGCATTCTTTTTTTTTTTAATCCTAGAGTTCCATTCAAATGCTAATTTTTTTTTTTTCCCACTCTTTAATCCCCCAGATTACCCATTACTTCATTCTGATCTTTCCCCTTCATCCTTGGCCTCCAGATAACAGCTCACTTGGCAAAATTCCCTCCGGCGTCCAGGACACTGTTCTGTTGGTTGTCCGTTATTTCCTCAGGCATTTCTTCTTCATTGTCTCTGCTCCTTTATATTCTTTAACTGAGTGCATTCTCCAGAGGTCACTCCTATGACCCCTACTAATTGACCTCCATGTTTCCTCCCAGAATGAATTTATGTTTCTATTTTTATTTACCACTTGAATAAAGGGGATAGGTACAGAGGAGTGACATGTCTCACCCTCTTTCCATTAGCCTAACAGACATTTTTAGTTGACTATTTTGTTGCCTCCTGAAGTATAAAAAGTAATCATTTCTATTCCATTTAAATATTACAGTTTCTCTGGTTCTTCACATTTACAAGTATTGTTTTGGTGTCTTTGATGTCCCTTATATTTGATCTACCACTAAGACTTACCAATTTCTATTTTATTATTTTTCATTATAGTTCTTTGCAGATTCTTTTGATGTCTTTATTGAATTGTTACAATATGATTTATGATTTTATGTTTTTGGTTTTTTGGCCACAAGGCCTATGGGATCTTGGCTCCCAGACCAGGGATTGAACCTGCAGTCGCTGCACTGGAAGGCGAAGTCTTAAAGACTGGACCACCAGGGAAGTCTCTGAATTTCTGTTTTAAGTGTCTTCTGGATTTAACTCTCTTTAAACAATGTTTTGACAGCTGCCACTTTAATCTTGGCTTCTATTACCTAATACCTGGGCTAAAGTTACCTCTTTCCTCCTCTTTATTCCATAGGTAAAGGGTCAAAATGACTGTTTACTTCAAATATCATTTTTTGGCGTACTGCTTCACTCATCAAAATTGGCATCAGCTCCCTGTTTCCTACTGCATCAAATAGAGACTTTAAACAGAGTACACAGGAAGACATGAGCTCCATGAATATCAAGCCACTTTGGGCACCCCGTCTTACTCCTTTTAAAACAAATGCAACTGTGTGGATCACAATAAACTGTGGAAAATTCTGAAAGAGATGGGAATACCAGACTACCTGACCTGCCTCTTGAGAAACCTGTATGCAGGTCAGGAATCAACAGTTAGAATTGGACATGGAACAACAGACTGGTCCCAAATAGGAAAAGGAGTATGTCAAAGCTGTATATTGTCACCCTGCTTATTTAACTTCTATGCAGAGTACATCATGAGAAACGCTGGGCTGGAGGAAGCACAAGCTGGAATCAAGATTGCTGGGAGAAATAGGAATAACCTCAGATATGCAGATGACACCACCCTTATGGCAGAAAGTGAAGAAAAACTAAAAAGCCTCTTGATGAAAGTGAAAGAAGAGAGTGAAAAAGTTGGCTTAACCCACAACATTCAGAAAACGAAGATCATGGCATCTGGTTCCATCACTTCATGGCAAATAGATGGGGAAACAGTGGAAACAGTAGCTGACTTTATTTTTATGGGCTCCAAAGTCACTGCAGATGGTGACTGCAGCCATGAAATTAAAAGATGCTCACTCCTTGGAAGCAAAGTTATGACCAACCTAGACAGCAAATTAAAAAGCAGAGACATCACTTTGTCCACAAAGGTCCATCTAGTCAAGGCTATGGTTTTTACAATAGTCATGTTTGGATGTGAGAGTTGGATTACAAAGAAAGCTGAACGCTGCAGAATTGATGCTTTTGAACTGTGGTATTGGAGAAGACTCTTGAGAGTCCCTTGGACTGCAAGGAGATCCAACCAGTCCATTCTAAAGGAGATCAGTCCTGGGTGTTCATTGGAAGGACTGATGTTGAAGCTGAAACTCCAATACTTTGGCCACCTGATGTGAAGAAATGACTCATTTTGAAAAGACCCTGATGCTGGGAAAGATTGAGGGCAGAAGGAGAAGGGGATGAAAGAGGATGAGATGGTTGGATATGGCATCACTGACTCAATGGACATGGGTTTGGGTGGACTCCGCAAATTGGTGATGGACAGGGAGGCCTGGTGTGCTGTGGTTCATGGGATTGCAAAGAGCTGGACACAACTGAGTGACTGAACTGAACTGTGTTCTAACCAATAAGAACTCTGAAAGAGGCAGTTAAGAATAAAAACATGTTCACAACTCCACACAAAATAACTTTATCATCACAGGCTATATATGGTACATTTCCCCTTATTTAAAAAATACAAAATGTTAAATTATAAGGAACATTGCACTCAAGACTCTTAGTCATGTCCGACTCTTTGTGACCCCATGGACTATAGCCCGCCAGGCTCCTCTGTCCATGGGATTTCCCAGGCAAGAATTCTGGAGTGGGTTGCCATTTCCTCCTCCAGGGGATCTTCCTGACCCAGGGATCAGAAAGAACCTTATCATCATTAAATCAAACTCTCTTCCTCTTTTTAGAAATAAGGAAAATAGCCATATCATTACTCAGCATAGAACAGACACAATCTTGGTTCCTTGGATCCCAAGCTCCATTTTATTCACATTATACTTTTTGCTTCTTGTGAATATATTTGAAATTTATGGTTCAAAACATAAGGAAGTTCTTTGAACCATTCGGTGGATATATTTCACATGGATATTTAATCTATAGATTCAACAATGTGTCACTGTCAAATAGATATTAGAAATATGCTTTATAAAATTAATTAAAAAATGAAGGTGATTCTGTCCGTCAATCCAGTCAGTATGAAAGAACATGCTCTGGAGTAACCCCAGCAGGGAAAAGGTAACCAATACTCTTTCAGGTAAAAGGTGGGAATCCATTGTCCTCTGAAAAGAAACATTTCTATTCAGCACACTCCCTGGTGAGGTAACTTAGCTTTATTTTTTTAAAAAGTACCTCCGTATCCCACTTCTAAAATTATTGTCCTTTTATTTTCTAATAATTTTAAAATTCATTTCCTCCACCATTCTAACCCATGTAAAGCAAAAGGCTAGTTGGGACTGGTCTCATCCTTCCTCAGCAGATTTTGGTGTCTCACTGTTAAAGATAAATAGTTGAATGTGTAAAATGGGACTGGTAGCTCAGCCGGTAAAGAATCTGTCTGCAATGCAGGAGACCACGGGTTTGATCCCTGGGTCAGGAAGATCCCCTGGAGAAGGAAATAGCAGCCCACTCCAGTATTCTTGCTTGGAGAATTCCATGGACAGAGGAGCCTGGCAGGCTACAGTCCGTAGGGTCGCAAGAGTGGCAAGAGACTTAGCAACTAAACCAAAGAGATACAACTTACTTGTTCAAATAATGAGGACTCTATATATAAATTTTATTGGAAGGTTGAGATGCAATCTTGCTCCAAAACTAAGAAATAATGAAATGGAAGTTGAAGTGAAACTCTATCCTCTATTAACGTCTATATTCTCTTGCTCATGAATTCACAGCGTTTGGGAGCAAGTATTAAAAATAGCTTCTGACATAAATGACTGCATTGCTAGTATGCATAAGCTGCTGACAGAGGTTCTAGGTGGCTTCCAACTGCCTCTGTTTCTTCTGTTCCCCCCCAACAACCAGTCTTCTCTAGAGACTCATCAGAGCTTTGGAGTCTTAAGGTTTCAAGGAATACGGGAAATTAAATTAAAACTCATTTGGAATTTGACATGAAATTATTAGGGCTTCCCAGGTGGTGCTAGTGGTAAAGAATCTGTCTGCCAGTGCAGGAGACATAAGAGATGCAGGTTCAGCCCCTCAATCAGGAAGATCCCCTGAAGGAGGGCATGGCAACCCACTCCAATATTCTCATTTTGGAGAATCCCATGAACAGAGGAGCCTGGTGGGCTACAGTCTACAGGGTTGCCAAAGTCAGACACAGTTGAAGCAACATAGCAGCAGCATGAAGTTATTAATGACGTGGGTTTGAACATTAGTCAAATATATTAAACAGTTTGAGCAGTTTTGAAATGTGTTTGAGTTGATAATGTCGATTGCTGGATATGCCCTTACCCTATAAGAAGGCTGCACGTATTCTCTTCTGCTGTTTGTAAGAGCCAGACGCTTGATGAGAAAGACCTAACTGAATCAGCCTCCATGAAATATATGCAAGAGAAAAAAAATCTAAATATTTTGGAATTTAATCAACTCTCACCTTTTCTTGCCATTGGTCTATGGATGTGACATGCACTCACCTAATGGGTACTTTTACATTTTAGGGAATAAAATATTAAAGTCCCTTTCAAAAGAAATGAACTGGAAGGTCTGGGCTACATCATGAAGAAAAACATAGCTGTTATGCAATGAATTTACTCACAGACTTTGTTGTGTAACCAGGAGTTCCAGTCAGTGACATGGTATTTGCTTGTTTCTTTGTAAGCATTTCACACTAGTAGTGTGAAAAAGATAAATTAGATTTAAAAGGGGGCTATTTAAAGAGAATGTTGGTTTCTTATACTGACTACCCTGGCCAAAAGGTACAGTGTAAGAGAACAGATGTTTCAGATATCTAAGTATACTCACTTTGGTCTATTTATTTATTTTCTCTTTAAAGCTGGAGGTTTTAAGGAAGATTGTACAAGAAAGCCCAGAGGGGTAAAGGAAAATATTAGAATTTCCATGTATTTTTCACATTCTTTTTTTTGTTTTTATGGGTTAAGTAGTTTTTTATTGTCAAAAATTTCCAAATAGACACAAAAGTGAAGAGAACAGAACAATGAGCCCCATATTTCATTATTTGGTTTTAAAAAACTGTTATAAGGACTTTGCCACATTGACATCTATTGCTTTTTTGTTGGTGAGAAATTTTCAAGCAAATCACACACATTAAATTTTTTTCTTTATTATTTAAGTAAGTTCAGTTCAGTCGCTCAGTTGTGTCCGACTCCTTGGGACCCCATGAATCACAGCACACCAGGCCTCCCTGTCCATCACCAACTCCCGGAGTTCACTCAAACTCATGTCCATCAAGTCGGTGATGCCATCCAGCCATCTCATCCTCTGTCGTCCCCTTCTCCTCCTGCCCCCAATCCCTCCCAGCATCAGGGTCTTTTCCAATGAGTCAACTCTTCGCATGAGGTGGCCAAAGTATTGGAATTCAGCTTCAGCATCAGTCCTTCCAATGAACACCCAGGACTGATCTCCTTTAGGATGGACTGGTTGGATCTCCTTGCAGTCCAAGGGACTCTCAAGAGTCTTCTCCAACACCACAGTTCAAAAGCATCAATTCTTCGGCTCTCAGCTTTCTTCACAGTCCAACTCTCACATCCATTCATGACCACTGGAAAAACCATAGCCTTGACTAGACGGACCTTTGTTGGCAAAGTAATGACTCTGCTTTTGAATATGCTATCTAGGTTGGTCATAACTTTCCTTTCAAGGAGTAAGCATCTTTAAGTAAGTATCAACTCAAATTGAAGACATATGTCTACAACATCATTAGAACAGCTAACAAAATTTAAACTAATTCCTTTTATTGTTGTTCCGTCACTCAGTCGCGTCCTGTTCTTTGCAACCCCATGATATCCAATCCTAGTCCAATTTCCTTGATGTCTCATGTGAATCAGAATCCAAACCATGTCTCAGCATTACATTGGCTTTGTAGGCTTTTTGTCTTGTTTCATTTTTATGTTGTTTTAATCTTGTTTGTTTTAAAGACCTAACCTATTCTGTCTTCCATTTCATTTTTTTTTTTTTTTTTCCTTTCATGCCATTGACTTGTTGCAGAAACCTGGTCAGTTATTCTGTAGAAAAACCCAGTTTCTGGGTTTGACCCCTCCTGGGGTCATTTATACTATGCATCTACTCACCTTCAAGAAGTCAGCTTTCCTAGAGGGTTGATTCAAGTGAAGGTCACTTTTGTTTTGTTTTGTTTTTAAAGGATGATCAAAAATATTATGGGCTCAGCAGTAAAGAATCTCTATGCAATGCAGGCAAAACAGGTTGGGAAGATCCCCTGGAGGAGTGCATGGCAACTCACTCCAGTATTCTTGCCATGGACAAAGAAGCCTGGTGGGCTCCAGTCCATAGGGTCGCAGAGTTGGACATGGTTGAAGTAATTTAGCACAAATGCCTGCCAGAATACTACATTGCTTCCTAATACTATATCCTTCCTATTGTATCACTGAACCTTTGGTTATCCCACTTTCAATGAGGGTAAGATTAACTAGTGATTTCAGGTGATGAACAGACTGTTCCTTCTATTGTAAACTTTCCCATCAACCATTTTTCTAATGCTTTTACCCATTAATAATCATATCCTAAACCAATTACAAGTTGTAAGATAATGATAATTAGATTCTATTTTTTCTCTTATCTTTGCACATTTATTAGCTTGAATTTCTATAAAGAAGACCCTTTCCTTGTTCAGGCTATGTGGTTAGATATGTAAACATAAAGGAAATCAGCACAGCGCCTTACGACTGACTGCCAACTATCAGAGTAAGAAGCAACTGACAGTTAAGATGGTGATCAGAGTGGTAACTGTGTGCTTTTTTAATTTATTATTTTACTTTCTCTTTTTGGTATCTGTTTAATTAATATATTTTAAAAACATGTCCAACATCTTTAAGTCAACTGCATTCAATATTTTAAAAAATATTTTGACTCTCAAATTGCCTCTAATTTGGCCAAAGGGAGCCTTTTTATGTTGATTCCTGTGTCTTATAGACACATCTTAAGTAGCTTTGAGAGTTCTAACTTGGTTTTTGGTGCAACAAAATGTCCCATCTTATATATGCACAACTCTAAACACAGAGTCAGATGTTCCTCCAAAAATCCCTACTCACTGCCAGTGTGTAATGGCATTTAGCAATCACAGTCTTTCTGTGATCATTTTTATAGAGTTGTAGGATAGATTATATTATTATTCCCAACTACTCATTCCCTTCCCACTTACTATCACATGATTTCCAGGGCATTCTGGCAGGTAGAATATACTCCCTTACCCCAGTCCACAGTCTGGCCATGTGATGTGCTTTGACTAATGCACATCCACCATGTTAAGTAGAAGCTTTCAGAGGTTTTACATGATTTAGCTCTGCCTCCTGCCTTTGCAGAGACGTTACTTTGCCAACAATTTCTATATAGTCAAAGCTATAGTTTTTCCAGTAGTCATGTACATATGTGAGAGTTAGACCATGAAGAAGGCTGAACACTGAAGAATTGATGCTTTTGAACTGTGGTGTTGGAGAAGACTCTCGAGAGTCCCTTGGACAGCTAGGTGATCAAACCAGTCAACCCTAAAAGAAATCAGTCCTGAATATTCATTAGAAGGATTCAAGCTGAAGCTCCAATACTCTGGCCTCCTGATGTGAACAGCCAATTCATTAGAAAAGACGCTGATGCTGAGAAAGATTGAAGGCGGGAGAAGGGAATGACAGAGGATGAGAAAGTTGGATGGCATCACCGACTCAATGGACGTGAGTTTGAGCAAATTCTGGGAGATAGTGAAGGACAGGGAAGCCTGGTGTGCTGCAGTCTATGGAATCACAGAGAGTCAGACACAACTGAGCAACTGAACCAGCACCACCTGCTTTGCCCTTGGCCACAAGGACTGTCTCTCCCAAACGGGGCCAGCTCCTTCATCCTGAGACCTGGAATGAGGAGACGTACAGAGCAGAGATCCAGCAGCTGACCTGGAGCCTCCAAAATTGAATGCCAGCAAAAATGATGCACACGGTTGCAAACTACTGAGATTCGGAGATTACTTAAACTTCATAAAAGCTGACTGATAACGGCTGTGATTTCATCTAGGCCTTTTTAGTGGACAGACACAAGGAACGTGTTGCTCTATTTTTGTATTTCTATTTTTTTTTAATTGAAGTATAGTTGATTTATAATGTTGTTAGTTTAATGTGTACAGCAATGTGATTCAGTTATATACATACATATCTACATTCTTTTTCAAATTCTTGCTCCTGAAAAGAGCATGATGAGTTCATAGTGCTATTTTCAGTTCAAATATAACATTATAGGACTTTTCTCAGCGTTAAATATATTATATACCTGATAGTATATTTTCCCACACTGAAAATCTTGATCTCTCTGTATTCATAAACCACTGATTTGAATTGATTTGTAATACAAAGTAGTTTCAAAAGAGCAAAACCGCTATCTGAAATTACTTTAGGTTACAAAAGTATTTGTAGTTTTATTCATCCTTAAAGTACATCCTACTATTTGGTGTAATATTAAGTGCTAAGCTCAAACTGGAGTAATTCTTTCCTCTGTGTGGTTACCTCTCGGATTTGACACACGGTAGGTTCATCTCTTTCCATCCTTTTTCAATTTTCAGAGACGGATGCTTTAATGAATTTTGTCTTTTAAATATAACCTTAAAGTTTTCAAAATCAAATCTGTGTAATAATTTATTAAGGGAAATACATTCTATTCCTGTCCCTTCCACCCACTTTGAAAAGTTCTCATTTAACTTCCCAGTATTTCTTACGAAAACTGTAGCCTGTGCAACCATACAGTTCTGCATCTTGCTTTTTTCACTTCCTATGTCCATATATGAAGATCACCCTCATTCCTATTTGTGACTGCATTGCAAACCATTTTGTTATTTATTCAGCTAATCCCCTATTAATGGGGATTTGATTATTTTCTATCTTTTTAATAATAAATAATTTTTGTTATTTATTCAGCCACTCCTTTTAGATGGGTATCTGATTTTCAATTTTTTATAATAAATAATTTTGAAATAAATAATACTATGCATGAATCATGTCCTGTTATGTACAGCTCTGGAACTGGTTCCCCGTAGGGGGGTGGATGAGTCAAAGGGTAGATATGTAATTCTTCTGTATGTTGCTGAACTCCACTTCAGGGCAGACACATTATTGCACAGCTCATCGGGACTGTGTGAAATGCCTGTTTCCACTCAGCCTGAATAACAGAGTATGCAGATGAGTCACATGTTTTAGTTCTTGCTAATCCGAGGCAGGAGATGCTGTCTTTTTGGTGGTTTATTTACATTTCAAGTTATGTTGAACAGAGCTTCACACTTCGCAGTTTTCTGTTTGTTTCGCTGAGAAACTTGGGGAATCTGAGGTCCTCAACCAGGGACTGAACCCAGACCCTTGGCATTGAAAGCTCAGAGTCCCACCTGCTGGACCACCAGGGAATTCCCAAGAACTTCTTGTTTGAAGAACCATTTGAATTGTTCTTCTGGGAACTCTCTGGGGCTTGCAGGTGCACGCTAGTGTGTGCATGTGTAAATGTGTGTGTGCACCAATAGCCATTTTTCTATTCTGTTCTTTTTATTTTTATTTCCATTTTTAGGGGCTCTTTGTTATATCAGTGACAATACTCTTTGGTTGAGGCTTAAATTGCAAACACCTTTTGCCAATTAAACATTTAACTTTTGATTTGTGTATAGTATTTTTTCATGCAAACACTCTTTGGATATATAGTGCAGTCCATAGAAGAATGTACCATGTTTCGTTTTGTTTTGTTGGGGGGTAATGGTCTTATTTTGGAGAAGGCAATGGCAACCCACTCCAGTACTCTTGCCTGGAAAGTCCCATGGACGGAGGAGCCTGGTAGGCCGTGAAGAGTTGGACACGACTGAGCGACTTCACTTTTACTTTTCACTTTCATGCATTGGAGAAGGAAATGGCAACCCACTCCAGTGTTCTTGCCTGGAGAATCCCAGGGACGGAGGAGCCTGGTGGGCTTCCGTCTATGGGGTCGAAGAGTCGGACACGACTGAAGTGACTTAGCAGCAATGGTCTTATTTATCTACGTACATTTAAATCTCTGAATCATTTGGATTTTACCCCCATGTACACTATCAGGATCAGATCCAAATTCCCTTAAATCACTGCACAACTGTTATTACAATATTTATTAAGAATTCTCGATAGTTTGAGATGCTACCGTTTTATATGCAGATAAACAGATGGATGGATGCAGACATAGAGAAAGGTCGGTACAGATAGATGGAGCTCTTTTTATCCCTGCTACTGTTACTGCTGCTCAGTTGTGTCCAATTCTGTTGGGACCCCATGGATTGCAGTCTGCCAAGCTTCCCTGTCCATGGGATTTTTCCCAGCAAGAACACTGGCGTGGGTTGCCATTTCCTCCTTCAGGGGATATTCCCAACCCAGAGATTGAACTGGCATCTCTTGCGTCTCCTGCATTGGCTGGCAGATTCTTTACCACTGTGCCACCTGGGAAGCCCATCTTTGTCCCTAACTTTTCTAAATCTATAAATGAACTTAGGCCACTTTCTAGACTTCATATTCTGTTCCAGCCGTTTGTCAGCCTCCTCATGTACCGGTTCCACAGTGTTTTAATACAGAAGCGTCATCAATTTCTATAATATAAGGCTACCACCACCTCATTTCCACCCAAAGGTATGAGCATTTATTTATTTTTCATCATCTCATCCAATATTTATTTTATGTACCTTTTATAATTAATGTAAAATATTGATACAAAAACACACATATATAATTTACAAACAAAAACTTAATGTTGGGACATATTCTCTTAAAAAAAAAAAAAGTAGAATACAGAATCAAAAAAAAAGATTGAGGATCACTGATCCAAACGGTGATTTTTGAACATCGCAGCATCCTCAGACAGCGTTCGGTGGAGGGCAGGGGAGCAGCACAACAGAGCTGAGATTCTTAGGATGTATCTAATCCTGGCACTTGCCTGATGCTGAACTATGTGATAATACCCTTGGACTAAGATGATGAGTCACCTGGATTCTGAGGAAGTTTTTTTCAGTGCTACTGAGCAGATCCCACAAGAAGATGTTATGGTTACTGAACAAGAATGCCTAGGGAAACTATCTTTGGTTTAGAGATAAAGATCACTTTATCAGGCCCTGTCCTCTCATCTCTCTTCAGAAACATTTGGGACCTCTCTGGTGGTCCAGTGGCTAAGACTCTGAGCTCTCAATGCAGGGGGCCCAGGTTCGATCCCTGGTTGAGGAACTAGATCCCACAGGCCACAATAAGAGTTCTTGTGCTGCAACAAGAAGACCCTACATGCCCCAACTGTTTATCTGGTACAAATAAATAAATAAAAACATTAACAAATAAAATAACATTAAGTATTTGTCTCTTTGGGGAACTGCTATGATACCAACTGAGTGGCAAAGGGATAGGACCATGAGGGGAAAGTCTGGAATCCCTTGCTCCAGAGAATTCTTTTAAAACTGTCTAACATCCTATGTTGTGTTTTAGCTAAGGAGGTACTGTTTGATTCATGAGTTTATAATCAATGCTTATCAATTCAAGAGAAGCTTATGTATTATTATGATACAAGGAGGCATCAGGTGATCAACACCTGTTTAAGGCAGACCTGTCCCTATACTTCCCAGTAACTCTAGGGAGGTCACCGTTAATAAGGAAGGAGAGAGTTTGAGGAGCAATAAAATTATGCATTCATTTGCCAAGTGTTGTTCAGTTGCCAAGTCCTGTCCGACTCTTTGTGACCCCATGGACTGCAGCACGGCAGGCTTCCCTATCCTTCACCATCTCCTGGAGTTTGCACAAGTTCATCTCCATTGAGTCAGTGATGCCATCCAACCGTTTCATCTCTGGTTCCTCTGCCTTTTCTGAATGCACTCATTAAGGACTATGAAATTTACATGTCTCCTGGGCTTTTCATTACTAAAAAAATTTGTAGTTTTATGAAGCTGAGGCAAATACACAAACTCCAGGTTACTTACTTTCTTTTAACCAGTTATTACTGTGTGCCAGCCACTATGCTGGGTTCCAGGGACACAAAGATGTGTTGTCTCTGCCCTCAGCAAACTCACAGTCCAGAGATGCAGGTGTAAAATGGTAAGAGTACAGCCCAACAAGTGTTGTAGAGAAGCAGCTACATGGCAAGAGCACCAGGATTATAATGAGCAGGAGACTCTGGCTCTGAAGAATGGATGGGCTGGAAAGACTTAAAAGAAGAGGTCAGGGATTTTGGAGTTGGACCTTTAGTGGGCAATTGCATTTGGCAACATGGAGAACATCTGGACAAGGACAACAGTGGTAGCAAAGATGTGCCTTGGAAAGGAGGAACATTCAGTTCAGTTCAGTTCAGTCGCTCAGTCGTGTCTGACTCTTTGCGACCCCATGAATCGCAGCATGCCAGGCCTCCCTGTCCATCACCAACTCCTGGAGTTTACCCAAACTCATGTCCATCGAGTCGGTGATGCCTTCCAGCCATCTCATCCTCTGTCGTCCCCTTCTCCTCCTGCCCCCAATCCCTCCCAGCATCAGAGTCTTTCCCAATGAGTCAACTCTTTGCATGAGGTGGCCAAAGTACTGGAGTTTCAGCTTTAGCATCATTCCCTCCAAAGAAATCCCAGGGCTGATCTCCTTCAGAATGGACTGGTTGGATCTCCTTGCAGTCCAAGGGACTCTCCAGAGTCTTCTCCAACACCACAGTTCAAAAGCATCAATTCTTCGGTGCTCAGCTTTCTTCACAGTCCAACTCTCACATCCATTCATGACCACTGGAAAAACCATAGCCTTGACTAGACGGACCTTTGTTGGCAAAGTAATGTCTCTGCTTTTGAATATGCTATCTAGGTTGGTCATAACTTTCCTTCCAAGGAGTAAGCGTCTTTTAAGTTCATGGCTGCAATCACCATCTGCAGTGATTTTGGAGCCCCCCAAAATAAAGTCTGACACTGTTTCCACTGTTTCCCCATCTAAGTCTCACAACATTGTATCTAGGTAAAATGGCACAGAGGTTCACTCCCTTACACACACTTACAGGCACAGCTGGGACACAAACACAAAAGAACCTGACTTCTGGCACCAAAAGCATTATAAGGGGTCAAAGTACAAAGATCCCACAATCCCAATCAGTTTACATAAAACTTTTCTCATATTTTTATGGAATAGCTCACTGTGCTTAGATTATTGGATTAAGTAACAGAAAAATTCAGTTCAGTTCAGTTCAGTCACTCAGTCGTGTCCGACTCTTTGCAACCCCTTGGACTGCAGCATGCCAGGCCTCCCTGTCCATCACTAACTCCCAGAGTTTATCCAGACTCATGTCCATTGAGTCAGTAATGCCATCCAACCATCTCATCCTCTGTCGTCCCCTTCTCCTCCCACCTTCAATCTTTCCCAGCATCAGGGTCTTTGCCAGTGAC
This sequence comes from Bubalus kerabau, assembly GCF_029407905.1. Taxonomy (NCBI): domain Eukaryota; kingdom Metazoa; phylum Chordata; class Mammalia; order Artiodactyla; family Bovidae; genus Bubalus; species Bubalus kerabau. The sequence goes on from NC_073625.1 coordinate 57,086,151, forward strand.
CAGTAATTACATTACTGGATTAAGCAGATCACTGTTTATTTACACCTGAGTCACCGTTTATTTCATGGCGTGCATCCTACTTCTGATTAAAATCCATTCCTATTTTAAAGTGCCTCTAGAGCGTTTTTTTAAAACATAAACACAATTCTCTCTTTTCAAATTTAGCACTTTTCCAGTAGTTCAACATGTTCCAATTTTATTTGTGGTCATTACTTCTTTGGTCTCTTTTAAAAATAGCAGCAGCTCACACTTGTCTGTAAATCTTAGCTGGAGCTGCTGTCTCCACCCTGTCTGGGTGTCAGCCCTTACTCTCTTCTTCTATGATTTTTTCATTGGGTCTCCTTGGAATTCCTCTCTTTCTAGTTTTGATCACTTGTTTGGGAGTTTATTTCCCTCTGTTGTGTTATATCACTTGGTTTCACTACTTATATTTTAGTGATTTTAACTAGAAGATCGTCCCTACTGCATCTTGGCATAAGGTTTTTTTTTTTTTTTTTTGGTTACAAAAAGTATTTTTCTGTTTGTTTTTTTTTAAATTAATTTATATTGGAGTATAGTTGCTTTACAATGCTGCTATGTTAGTTTCTGCTATACAGCAAAATGAATCAGCCACACATATACATATACCCCCTCCCTTTTGGACTTCCTACCCATTCAGGTCACCACTGACCGTCGAAGAGAGTTCCCTGTGGTATACAGTAGATTCTCATCAGTTCTACTAATGAACTATTTTACAGTACAGTTTCCATAGTGTATATGTGTCAATACTAATCTTCCAGTTCCTCCTACATGCTCACCAACCGGCCCTCTCTTCTCTGGCCAGCAACTGAGTGAAAGTTGCTCAGTAGTGTCTGACTCTTTTCATCCCCATGGACTGTATAGTCCATGGAATTCTCTAGGCCAGAATACTGGAATGGGTAGCCTTTCCCTTCTCCAGGGGATCTTCCCAACCCAGGCATCGAACTCAGGTCTCCCGCATTGCAGACAGATGGTTTACCAGCTGGATCACAAGGGAAGGCCAAGAATACTGGAGTGGGTAGCCTATCCCTTCTCCAGCAGATTTTCCCAACCCAGGAATCAAACCGGGGTCTCCTGCATTGCAGGCAGATTCTTTACCAACTGAGCTGTTGGGTTTTTAAAAGGTCTCTTCAATATGTTATCACGATTCCCATTTGGCGACCTAGCTTTGGGTTGTGGTTTCGTGCTATGCCACTTCAGTCATGTCCAACTCTTTGTGACCCCATGGACTGTAGCCTGCCAGGCTCCTCTATTCATGGGTCTCTCCAGGCAAGAATACTGGAGTGGGTGGCCGTGCCCTCCTCCAGGGGATTGTCTCGACCCAGGGATTGAACCCCGGTCTCCTGCACTGCAGCAGGCGAGTTCTTTACCACTAGTGCCCCCTTGGAAGCCCGGGTTGTGGCTTTAGTTACTAGTAAAAATAGAATTTTGTAGGAAAGCACAGAATACTATACATGATATGATATGGTTTGTTGGAACATGCAGAACATTAAGCATAGTAAAATTTGATTTTTATTTTTAAAGAAATGCTACAAGTATGCTCATATATGCTGGAACTACATTTCCCCTCATAGTTTTTCTGGAATCACATGCAACAAACTTACGAGTGGGCTACATAGTTGATGAGGAAGTAGAGAAAAGAGAACTCATGCACACTATTGTTAAGAATGGACATCGGTACAGTCACTGTGAAAAACAGCATGGAGGTTCCTTAACAAACTAAATACAGAGCTATCCTGTAACCCAACAATTCCACTTCAGGGTATGTATCTGAAGAAACAAAAACACTAATTCGAAAAGATACATGCACACCAATGTTCACAGCAGCACTACTTACAACAGCCAAGATACAGAAGCAACCTACATGTCTATTAACAGATGAGTGGATAAAGACGTGGAATGTGTATACACATGATGGAATACTACTCAGCCATAAAAAGAGAAGGAAATGTCATCATTTGCAACTACGGGGTGGACTTGGAGGGTATTATGATTAGTGAAATAAACAGAGAATGGCAACTACCGTAGGATATCACATATACGCTATCTAAAAAAATAAAGCAAACTCGTGAGTATAACAAAAACCAGACAGTCTCACAGGTATAGAGAACAAACACCAGGGGAGAGAGGTGGTTACTAAAGGAGGGAGTGACAGAAAGGAACAGATGGAGTAGGAGACTAAGAGGTACAAACTCCTGAGTGTAAAATAAACAAGCCACAAGGGTATATTGCACAGCACAGGGAATACAGCCAATACGGTATAATAACTATAAATGGTGTGTAACTTCTAAAAATTGTGACTGTTGTACACCTGAAACTTATATAATATTGTACATCAACTACACCTCAACTAAATATCAAATAAAGAAAGTGGGAATGGAATAGAAGTCAGAAGGACTGGAAAATACACTTATTTGTCATTTGACAACTTTTCTGTGATATATGAATTCATCACATACATAAATTCTGTCAAACATGTAAGTAGGTGCATTTAACAGTGATCTACTTTCGGCTCTGGTTATGTATATCATAAAGCAGAGAGCGACTTTTTACAGTGTGAGGAAAGCTAAAACTGAAGACAGCCAAAGACTATTTTGACAAGATGTAAGCCAGCAAACTTTTGCTGGAAACACTTTGCATAAAGGAGAGAGACCAGATAGGCTTCTTCACTCTGTATAAATACAAAGACAAATTTGTCCCAAACTGTCCCTGTAAGATATTTTAAAAACTAAAACAAAACAGATTTTCCAAAGAAACAAAATCCTGATGCCAAAAACACATGAGAGTCAGAGAAAGAAGACTGTTCAGTTAAGGACTAAAACTCATGTCTATTATACTCGCAAGGATTCTTGCTCAGGACTTTTTGAGTCCAGACAGTGGACAGCTAAGAGAGTAGCTATTTCTTTAATCATGGAATAGTTCAATAGCACTTTATTTACTCCCGTATAGTCCACTCTTGCATGTTTCCCCACTTCCAGTTTCTTGAAGGAAATATTTGACATTTTTCTCCACAAAGTTTCTTTCCCATTGGGCTATTAATAATGTTAACAAAAGCAGAAGGAGAACCTCTGAAGATTTAGAGAAAGCAGCTGGACAGGCATAAATGACCTTGTTTACTTAAAGTGAAGTGTTTACCTCTATTCAGCAGTTTTAGGGAATTTCCAGGAGTTAAAGTATGCTTTAAATCAGGACCCTTCAAATTCTATCCCTTAGAACATTATAGAGTCTGCAGGAGCTGTTCAATACTGTTTCCTAAAAATGTTATTTAAACCATTATTTTTTAATTGACACATGGTTGACTTATAATGTTGTGTTAGTTTCAGGTATACAACAAAGTGAACATATCTACATCTATTCTTTTTCAGATTCTTTTCCATATAAGTTATTATAAGATACTGAATATAGTTCCCTGTGTTATATGGTGGGTCCTTGTTTATTTTCTATATAGTAGTGTGTATCTATTAATTCCAAACTTCTAATTTATCCCTCCCCATCCTTCCCTTTTAGTAACCATGTTTGTTTTCTATGTCTGAGTCTACTTCTGTTTTGTAAATTTAGGATTCCACATACAACTGATATTATATGATATTTATCTTTCTCTGTCTGACTTCATTTGGTATAATAATTCCTAGGTCCATTCATGTTGCTGCAAATGTTATTATTTCATTCTTTTTACGGCTCAGTAATATTTCATTGTATGTATGTACTATCTCATCTTTGTCCATTTGTCTGTCAATGGGGCGCATGTTTCTTTTCAAATTAGAGTTTGTCTTTTCCTGATCTATGCCCAATAGTGGGATTGCTGGTAGTTCTATATTTTTTTAAGGAACCTCCGTACTGTTCTCCATAGTGACTCCACCAAATTATATTCCCACCAGCAATGGAGGAGGGTTCCCTTTCAGGAAGTAGCTCTTGACCTGCTTCATAGGTTCAGGATACTGTTTTGCTTCTCTGCTCATAAAACATAGGAAAATTCAAACTGCAGAACATTTCCGATCTACTTACTGGTTTGAAGATTCTGAGTAGGGTTTTGTGGTTCGGTCAGCAGTCATTCATTTGAACACACACATCCTCCCTCTCTCTCTCTCTGTCTCCCTCTCTGTCTCTCATGCACACACTCACACTCTTAGTAATACAGAAAGCCACTTTTCTTCCCATCACATCTAATCAAATCACAGTTCTAAGGGTGGAAACTTGGGGAAACTCTAAAAATACTTTAAAAAAATCCTAATGGGAGACAAACTCAGGCAGTGGAAAAGAGAACAACATTGAAAGAAGAGACATATTACTGGTAACCCAAGGAGCTATGTTTTATGTTTATACATTAGAAACTGAACATAAAGTTGGAAACACCTGCAGTTACATGATTTTTTAAAATCCCTTAAAAACCAAAGAGCAGTTTTCTTCAAATCCCTGATTCAATTGAATAACCTACATTTCAAATAATCAAACCATTTTCTGTGGGTACCTGTACATAGTTAATGATATATGATTGTGTATGTATATATTTCAGTAAACGATGTAAAAGACATACTTAGAGCCTTCGCTGATGGCTCAGTGATGAATTCACCTGCCAAGGCAGGAGACATGGGTTCGATCCCTCATCGGAGATGATGCCGTATGCTGCAGGGCAACTAAGCCCCTGAGCCGCAAGTACTGACGCTGTGCTCTAGAGCCGGGAGGCACAACTACAGAAGCCCACTCACCCTAGAGCCCCTGCTCCGCAACAAGAAAACTCTCACTGCCATGGCAATGAGAAGTTTTACGCACTGCAACTCGAGAAAAGCAGCAACAAAGACTCAGCACAACCAGTTATATAAATAAATACTTTTTAAAAAAGACATACTTAGCAAGTAATTGTCGACCACTCCGACTGCATCCAACTGTCTCCCCACTTCAACTCCCCACCTACCCTATTCTGCCCATTCTTCATCCTCCACCCACTGTGTTCTCTTTCTGAAATGCAAATCAGACTGACATTCAGTGTTCAAAAGCCTTTGCTGGCTTCTCCTTGCTATAAATTCAGATCCTAAATATGTGCGTCCACCTCCACCTGCTGCCTCTCACCTCGCTGCTGTGCACACTCTGTCCCTACGGAACTTCTTTTATTCTTTCACCCTCTTTCTTCTCACTCTGCCCCAAGGACAGCTGTGCATTCCGTTGGCTCTATTGGTCTCTTCCATCTTCTTTACCCAGTATGACCCTTCATAGATATAGAGATGAATGTGTGTGTGTTTTGTAATAAAACTTTAAAAAATATTCAATTTTTTTTTACATTTTAAAGTTTTTATCTAGCTATTTTATTCTATTTTTCAGCCATGATGTGCAGCTTGGAGCATCTTAATTCCCTGACCAAGGATCAAAGCTTTGCCCCCTGCAATGACAGCACAGAGTCTTAACCACTGAACCACCAGGGAAGTCCTTAAAATAAATTCTTAAAATAATGAAAGTAAATGAAACTTACTGGTTCATTCAAAGCTGTTTAAACTAGTACAATGCTTATGAAACAGTGTAGTTTTTGTCTATGACTCTCAAAAATGTCAGAAATCCATTATGAGGGATAATACGAATGCTTAACTTTAGTTCAGTTCAGTTCAGTTGCTCAGTCGTGTCCGACTCTTTGCGACCCCATGAACCACAGCATGCCAGGCCTCCCTGTCCAACACCAACTCCCAGAGTTCACCCAAACCCATGTCCATCAAGTTGGTGATGCCATCCAACCGTCTCATCCTCTGTTGTCCCCTTCTCCTCCTGCCCTCAATCAGCCTTAGGGGCTTTTCAAATGAGTCAGCTCTTCGCATCAGGTGGCCAAAGTATTGGAGTTCAGCTTCAACATCAGTCCTTCCAATGAACATCCAGGACTGATCTCCTTTAGGATGGACTGGTTGGATCTCCTTGCAGCCCAAGGGACTCTCAAGAGTCTTCTCCAACACCACAGTTCAAAAGCATCAATTCTTTGGCACTCAGCTTTCTTTATAGTCCAACTCTCACATCCATACATGACCAATGGAAAAACCATAGCCTTGACTAGACAGATCTTTGTGGACAAAGTAATGTCTCTGCTTTTTAATTTGATCTCTAGGTTGGTCATAACTTTCCTTCCAAGGAGTAAGCGTCTTTTAATTTCATGGCTGCAATCGCCATCTGCAGTGATTTTGGAGCCCAGAAAAATAAAGTCAGCCACTGTTTCCACTGTTTCCCCATCTATTTGCCACGAAGTGATAGGACTGGATGCCATGATCTTGGTTTTCTGAATGTTGAGCTTTAAGCCAACTTTTTCACTCTCCTCTTTCACTTTCATCAAGAGGCTCTTTCTGCCATAAGGGTGGTATCATCTGCATATCTGAGGTTATTGATAGATTTCTCCCGGCAATCTTGATTCCAGCTTGTGCTTCCTCCAGCCCAGCATTTCTCATGATGTACTCTGCATATAAGTTAAATAAGCAGGGTGACAATATACAACCTTGATGTACTCCTTTTCCTATTTGGAACCAGTCTGTTGTTCCATGTCCAATTCTAACTGTTGCTTCCTGACCTGCATATAGGTTTCTCAAGAGGCAGGTCAGGTGGTATGCTTAACTTAATGGCCCCCCAAATTTAACAATAATAACGGTACCTGTTTTTTAAATGCATTACACGTGTAGACACGTTTCTCCCTCATCCTCTATGAGGTTATCGGTACTATTATTGGAATTATCACTATTACAGCTGATGCATAAAAGTCAAATGAACTTGTACAAGGTCAAAGAGCTAGTAAATGAACAGAGTTCAGCATTAGAGTACACGCTGTTTACCAGTACACTATGCCATCTGAAATACAACCCCCAAAATGCAAATATATAAGCAGCAATATAATTTAAAGGGGATTTCCTGATAGCTCAGTTGGTAAAGAATCTGCCTGCAATGCAGGAGACCCCAGTTCAATTTCTAGGTTGGGAAGATTCCCTGGAGAAGGGAGAGGCTACCCACTCCAGTATTCTTGAGGTTCCCTTGTGGCTAAGCTGGTAAAGAATCTGCCTGCAATGTAAGATGCCTGGGTTTGATTCCTGGGTTGGGAAGATCCCCTGGAGAAGGGAAAGGGTACCCACTCCAGTATTCTGCCCTGGAGAATTCCATGAACTGTATAGTCCATGGGGTTGCAAAGAGTCGCAAAGAGTACATGCTCTTTACCAGTACACTATGCCATCTGAAATACAACCCCCAAAAAGGAAATATATAAGTAGCAATATAATTGAAAAGGAAGAGTTATGGTTGCTCCATAGGTTCTAGAATGTTCTTGGCCACAGCACTGATTTCACAATCCTGATTTTGGTTGGTGTGGTAGACAGAATAATGGCCCTCCAAAAGGCGTCCACAGCCTAACTCCAGGAACCTATAAATATGTTACTTTACATGGTAAATAGGAAATAAGGTTGTAGATGGAATTAAAGTCACTAACTAGGTGCCCTTGAGATGAGTAGATTATTCTAGATTTCCCAGGAGGGCCTGATGCAATTTTAAGGGTCCTTTTAAGTGGAAGGGGCTTCCCAGGTGGCACAGTGGTAACAAAACTGCCTGCCAATGCGGGAGATGCAAGAGACTTGGGTTCGATCCCTGGGTTGGGAAGATCCTCTGGAGTAGGAAATGGCAACCTGTTTCAGCATTCTTGCCTGGAAAAGTCCATGGACAGAGGAGCCTGGTGGGCTACAGTCCAGGAGGCCACAAACTGAGCGACTGAGCATGCACACACATAAATGGAAGAAGGAGGAAGAAGACAGAGAATCAGAGATATGGCAGCCTGGCATTGCTGGTTTGCATCTGGAGGAATGGGGCCATGGCTTGCCTCTAGAAGCTAGGAAAGACACAGAAACAGGTTCTCTCTAGAAACTCTCGAAGGAACACTGCCTCTCCGTACCTTGATTTTAGCCCAGGGAGACTTATTTCATACTTCTGACCTCTAGAACTTTAAGATAAAAGGTTTATGTTGTATTAAATGTATGATAATTTATTACTGTGGCAATAAGAGAGTTCTGACCTCAGTAACAACTTCCAAGAAAGTAGTGCCCAGTTTTAAGTTTTCTCTTTTTGCCAGAGAAAGCACTTGACCCAAATTCTGATTCCTCTCTTCCACCCTCCCCCTCATCTTCTTCAAAACATCAGTCTGGCAAGACAGGTACCCTGGAGTACTGGCTCAGGAGTGCTGTCACGACATTGCTATGAGAGGTAAAGAAATGTTACTTTAAACAATGGCTTTTACAGATTTCTACTGGTGTGACTTAAACACAGCATCTCTTGCCTCTGTGGTCTAATACATCTTTTCCACCAAAGAGACCCACTGGAGGAAGCTGGTGTGATAGAAACCATGGGCAGAGCAAACGTATGTACATTCATATGGGCTCCTCCCCTTGAGCTGCTCCTGAAAGGGAAAGTGAAGGTCACTCAGTTGTGTGCAACTCTTTGCCACCCCGTGGACCTCTCCAGGCTAGAATACTGGAGTGGGTAGCCTTCCCCTTCTCCAGGGGATCTTCCCGATCCAGGGATGGAACCCAGGTCTCCCATACTGCAGGCGGGTTCTTTACCAGCTGAGCCACAAGGGAAGCCCAAGAATACTGGAGTGGGTAGCTTATCCCTTCTCCAGCGGATCTTCCAGACCTAGGAATCGAACTGGGGTCTCCTGCATTGCAGGCGGATTCTTTACCAACTGAGCTATGAGGGAAGCCCTGGGGAGGGATAAATGAGTGTCCTCCACCATAGGGAACTCAATGTCTCTTTATGCTGACAGTTTTGCTTTTGACTTCTCCCTTTCTAATGTCATGTTTGTTACAGTACTGAAATGGTTATCAGGTCTACCAGCAAGCCCAATATGGCCTTTGCATTCATCTTGACTATGCCAAGATGGAACAAGTTCTCTTCGGCCAACTGATTATGATGTTTTGTTCTTAGCAATGTTGACAGAGGGCAGAATTTTCCTGGCACTGGTTTCCTGGAGTGCTGTTTTGGGTCAGTTCCATCATAAAAACAGAATCTTATAATTTTGCAGAAGATACAAACCTCTCTTTCCCTCCACTGTCCTTATCAGTTGGTAAGAGATTAGAGACTCAGACCAAGTTGCCTGGCTTGGGTTCCAGTCTAGATCTGGGGATCAGCTGCTACTAGCTGTGCAGAGTCAAGAACAGCACACTGCTCTCATTCACATTCAACTCCTTGTCTTAAATGTCACCTCAGAGAACTCTGACATCTCACCTCCTTGGAATAAATTAGAGCTTAACGATTTAGAATGCAATTATTAATTCTATCCATATATTTCTTCCACTTACTCCACATCCCTTCCCATTTAATTGATGTATATTTATACATACCCAATTGATGTATATTTATACATAACCAATTGATGTATATTTATACATAATTGATGTATATTTATACATACCCAATTGATGTATATTTATACATAACCAATTGATGTATATTTATACATAACCAAGCACTTTGCTCAGCACTGGACATATAGCAGTGACCAAACATCAAGAAATGTCTTCCCTCGTGGAGCTTTCATTTTAGTGGGAAAGAAAAATATAATTCAACTAGACATGCAAATAAATGTCCATTTATCAACAGGTACGCTGAAATCAGAATTTAAATAACAGCAATGACAACAAAAAGCAACCCTCCTGACTACCAAAAAAGAAACAAAGAATATTGACAGATAGCAGTAAAATGAAAGAATGGGGATGAGCATGATATTATACAAAATAGGACTGAGATAAAAGAGTGGCACAGTCATATATGGGATGAATATTAGAAGTTGAATATATAAATACAGCATAAGGAATCCACTATCTTTTCTTGAATGAAGGTGGCAAAAAAGGGTCAAGTACTTGAAAAAAATGAAAGGAGTGAAGGCCAGTTATCTATGGAACAAATTCTCTGATATTCAAATCTCAGTTCCATCTCTTTCCAGCCTAAGTAAGTGAGCTTAGACAAGTAACTTAGCTTTTCTGAGCCTTAGGGACCCTTTCTATAAGTTGAAGACATGTTCTATCTCACGCATTTGTTGAGAACTTAAAAAGAGAGAATATACAAGGAAGTCCTAGAACAGTGTGATACGTTCCTTCAGTACAGATTTAGCCTTCCGTACAGTTTTGGGGGCCTTCCCTGGTGGCTCAGGGGTAAAGAAACCGCCTGCCAATTCAGGAGTCATGGATTCTATCCCTGGGTCAAGAACATCCCCTGGAGAAGGAAATGGCAACCAGCTCCAGTATCCTTGCCTGGGAAATCCCATGGATAGAGGAGCCTGGTGGACCACAGTCCATGGGGTGGAAAACAGTCGGACAAAACTTATTGACTGAACAGCAACAATATTTTTTGACTCTGGACATGAAATGTGAGTGGATAAATCACAAATAGAATAGTGGAGTGAAACTTAGTCTGAAAGAACAAAAACGTATCGACTGAACAACGACAATAGTTTTTGAATCTGGACGTGAAACCTGAGTCGATAAATCACAAATAGGATAGTGGAGTGAAACTTAGTCTCAACGAACATTCTTATTTTTTTCAACAACACTCTAAAAGCAATGAATGTACACAGGGCCAGACCTCGGTCTCTAATGTTTTCTCCAATCCAGGAACCAGGGATCCCTGGAGCAATGGCTAATTCTGGAACTGAAGCAGAAAATATACAGGATCACCTGGAGCATTCTGTGGTACTAGAAAGTAAGAAAGTGCTAAAAACAAACAAAAACACATACATACACAATGATGAAGGGATGTCAAAGGGATATAGGAACCAATTTAAAGAACTCTCAATGGCCAATGTTGGACAATTTAGATTGTAAAAAAATAAATAAATAAAATACTACTGGACTATACCAGGTTCGATGCATGAGACAGGGTGTTCAGGGCTGGTGCACTGGGATGACTCAGAGGGATGGGATGGGGAGACAGGTGGGAGGGGGGTTCAGGATGGGGAATACATGTATATCCATGGCTGATTCATGACCATGTATGGCAAAATGACTCCAATATTCTAAAGTAATTAGCCTCCAATTAAAATAAATAAAATTTTTAAAAAACTACTGGACTATAATCCAAAGTGCAAAATAAATATTGATAAGCCTATACTGATGTAAAAATGAATGGATGAATGAATGGAGGAAGGGGGAGAGACACATCTCTCAAGCAGAATTCCAAATAATTTATGGAGCCACTCTACTCTCAACGAGGTAGAATATAACTCTTCTTCCTTAGGTGTGGGTTGCACATAGTGACTTCCTTCCAAAAAAATACAGTAAGGAAGTGGGGGGAGGGGAAGTCAACCTATATTATGTATTACATCAGCCAGGTGATAAAGGTTAACTCCAACAGTGATAAGTCATGTTCACAGGATGTACTCTTTATATGATGTGATGCAAATCATACTTTACCTTGGATATCTTCCTCCCTCAACCCATAAACCCAGTCTAGTCATAAGAAAAGTATCAGAGAAATACCAGTTGAGGGACACCCAACAGAATATTTCACCAATACTCCTAAATGTGTTAAGGTAACAAAAAAACACAAGGGAAGTCTGAGAAACTGCCACAGCTAAGAGGAGCCTAAGAACAGGACCGCTAAATGTACTGTGGTGTCCTCGATGGGCTCCTGGAACAGAAAGGGACATTAGGGAAGAATGAAGACAGTCTGAATAAAGTGTGGACTTCGGTTCGTAATAACGTATCAATACTGATTCTGTAACTGTGTGACAGATTCTGTAACACTAATGTAAAATATTAATAACAGGGGGAAGTGGGTGCCATATCTAGGGGAATTCCCTATACCACCTTTGCAATTTTTCTTTAAACTATTGTAAAATTTTAAAACAAAAGAAAACATTCTTGCAATACCAGGCCTTTGACATCCCAGGAACAATACAAAAAAGATCCCTGCACACTTTCTGATTAATCCCCTATAGGAGTCAGGATTAGACAGGCCAATGTGTTAGCTTTACTCAAAGCTTGTAAAAGAGCTTATTTTGCTTATTCATCTAAGCCTGTGTTTGCCTCTGGGTTATTTCTTGACTCCAATTTCAAATTTAGGGTGTACTGTTTCTATTTTGATTACTGTATAGGAATACCAGAGTAAAACCATTTTCTCTGTTTTTAATTACTGTTCATACTAAAGTCAATCCTTTGACTTGAAATTTAAGATTGTCAGTGAAATATATAATTATCCTAGTGGTTTTGTTACAATTCCTCCAGGCTGTCTCTTTGTCGCCTTTTGGCATTAGTGATTTTTCTCTCTGTGTGCTCAACATGACACCAATTGATATTTCAAAATCGCATAATGGTTTTATTGTGAAGCCTTGACTTTCTGATTTGATTTTCTATATATAAGTCAGACACGTCGCTTCACTGAGACAACTTGCACCTTCTTCCCCAATAAGGGACAAAAACTCACATCAGGTTGAGCTGAGCAACTCAGGCAATGAGGGTGTGAGATTAAAGTCATTATATTATGTTATTAAACACTCATCCTGCAGGTTATTTTAAGTATTCTATTACCAGAACTTGAATAGCAACAATAATAATCCATCCCATTAAAAATAAATAAAAGGACACGAAAAAGAAAGAAAAACCAAAGAAAACGGAAAACTTCGTTGCCTAAGTGTTTAAGATCCTATTGCAATTTCCTCCATTTTTCTAAAAAGTTAACGGGAGGAAAACAAAATAATAGGAGATATTAACAGGATTTTAAATCTTATGAGCCCAGGATCCATAACAATCCTGTTTAGAACCATCCTGTGAAATTGGCTTTGGGACGTCCCCCCCCACCCCCTCTCCCCGCCACTCGATCATCCAGCTTCTCTAACTTTCTAACAACCATTCCGTTGGAAGTCCCTTGAGGACACAGCAGCTGACCGGGGCGCTCAGACCAGACTTCTCTAACCGAATGTAGATGTGCAGGTGGAGAGGATAAAAGTAATTCTAGTTCAGCAGACAGGAATTTCCCCCCACCCCACGCCCCCAAAGTGCACTGCATATTACCGCCAAAAATGGGACCTTCAGACGCCAAGAAAACTTTAACACTGCCCCCAGCTCTGGTACTTAGAGTGTGGCCGGCCCCTGCCTCCGAGGGATGATGCCATCTTGGGATCTTAGCATCTCCTAAGGAGTTAGTGAGTTCTGCATTCTGGTCACGTCCCTGTATCTAAAAACTTAACCCAACTTTTCCAGAATATGAGAACCTGCTGGTGTGGACCCTTAATTTTTTCTAACTAGTTCAAATCAGATATTATTTAGAATAAACCGAAAACCTCCGAACTCCCCCCTACCCCCGCCCCAGCAGGCACCCCAAATTCTGGGCTCCCTGGGTATGAAATCAGATGCCCGGAGGAGGACCTTTCCGTTCGAGGTCCCGGGGACAGTCCTCCGCCAGGACCAAGTCTAGGGGCTGAAGATTGGGGGAAGCTGGTCTCAGCAGGACTGGGTGGGAGGGTAGAGGTACCCCAGCAACTTACAGTCCAGGGCGACCACCAGGTAGCGCAGCAGGAGAAGCAGGAGGTGGTGGCGGCTCCTCCTTGCCATCTTCGTGGGGGTCGGGAGCTGGCGGGTCCTCGGAAGCTGAGGGTCCCGGCGGCGGGAGCGCGGGAGGCCGGCCGGGGGGTGGTGGTGGCGGTCACCGGACTCCTCAGGGCGGGAGGGGAGAGCGGCGCGCAGCGGAGCGGAGGGGCGGACCCTGATGGGATGTCAGTTTCCCCCTTCCAGGGGCGCCCGCTCCGCGCGCAGCCCAGAGGCGGATCTGGTGTAGCCCGGGGCCTGCGGGGGTCTGGGCAGTTCTATTTTGGAGGGGGGGTGGGGGGAAGCAGGGAGGCGGAGGCAGCCGGACGAGATGCCGGCTGGCTCCTAATGAGGGGGCCGGAGGAGGCAGGAGAGGAGCGGAAGGGAAGCCCTGGCGGGGCGTCCCCCGCCCCTGTGCCACCGGGATTGATCGGCTTTGTGTCGGGTCCCGGCGCGGGGCTGCCAGCTGTCCCCGGGGCGCGGAGCCCGGGCGCGGGAGGCGCTGGCCGCGGGCGCGGGGGTGGGGCGCGGCGGAGGTTGCGGGGGGAGGTGCTCCGCCCGCCGCGCTCAGACTCCTCGCTCACCCTCCTTGGCACCAAACTTCTTTGGAGGGGGTGCGGTTTCAGCCTAGGGGTGGGGATTTGGGGGAAATTTCTGGTCAACCCTCGAAGCTGAGCGGGGAGGTGCTCCGGCTACATGGGGTTCGCCGGCTCCGCCTTGGAGGCGAAGGCGGGGGCGATGCGGGGAGGGACGGGGGGGCGGGGGGGGGGGAGGGAGCGTAAAAAAAAAATCAATCAAGAAGAGCTGGCAGGCAGGACTGAGATTTTTAGTCGTCTTGGCCTCGTCTTAGTGGAAGCTTTGTGCTTCTTGGAGGCTGAGGGTGTGTTTTGTATTCTTTGCCTTTGCCGTGTCAGAGTTAGAAGTTCATCTAACGGTGTGAAATATTTATCATGTTTCTTTGCAGTTATATAACTGCCGCCTGTGGAGTTTTCCACATGTTAAAACTCTACAGCTGCCCTTTGTCAGGTTTATTTTTGGTCTACAGTGCTTTTTAAAAGGGAAACCCATTATGCATGCTCCGTTGCGTTGTAGTGTTCAGGGTACAAGGGCTAAACAGGCAATTTTTCTATTTCCTCTCAGGGACCAGAAATGTCGGATGCGTTCAACAATATTGACAGGTCAGTATTCCCAAGAGAAGAAATTGTTACACGTGTGGGTTTTTTTTTTTTTTTTTAACGTAGAATAACGAATCAAGTTCTGTATAGAAGACAGTTGATTTAGTGGTGTGCACACGAAGAATCGAGTTAGCTCAGGGACAAAGGCAACCAGAGTTGAGATATGCAGAGCTGTGAGGAATGAGGCGTCTCTGCTGTTTCCTCGGTGACGGTGATGGAAGCTTAATGCCCATGGCGGGAGAGGGGCAGAGGACCCAGAAAGGAAAGTCAAAGTGGCAAGAATGTGAGAGCCATACTCCAGTCAAGCAAAGAGAAAGGACACAGCAACAGGCTCATGCACGTTTTTCTGGGCAGTAACAAAAAAGATGCGATGTTTTACAAGAAAAGTTGTTGGCACCCTCTTTTCTCATTCTTGCCACAACTGTCTCTTTTGCCCCTCCCTAAAGATACACACACACACAAAGGAATCCTTTTTTTTTTTTTTTTAAAGAAACGCTGTCACCTCCTATGTGAATAATTGATTCACTACCTTATCTGGCATCCAGTCAAGTAAAAGTCCCTCACTTGTGTCCGACTCTGTCACTCTGTATACTGTATGGTGGCAGGATCCTCTGTCCAAGGGATTCAGGCATGAATATTGGAGTGGGTTGCCGTGCCCTCCTCCAAGCGATCTTCTCAGAGGGAATCTTCCTAACCCAGGGATGGAATCAAGGTCTCCTGCATTGCAGGCAGATTCTTTACCATCTGAGCCACCAGGGAAGCCCCAGTCACCCCCAGTCAAGACATTTATCAGATAGCTACATTGATGCTGGAGGACAGTGAACAGGATCAAGTCTTTGGTGCTCATGAGCTCACAGTCTTAAGGCAAGAAAGTCCCAAGACTAGAAAGTGAGTCCCATCTGAGAAGACCTCTAATACCACATCGTGTGTCCCCTGGGAGAAAAGAGTAACAGTTTCTTATTGAGTGCTTTCTCAGCAGTGGAGTCTGAATAGTGCAATATCTAATCCTCCAACAACTCTGTAAGAGAGAAAATAGTATCATTCCCACTTTACAGATGAGAAGACCAGGCAAAGAGATGCTAAACAGCTTGTTCAAGATCAAGGATAAGGAGATGTTCTACACTGGGGTTGCCTGTAGGGCATATAATAACCATTACGCATCCTTTCATATATGCTTTATTAGGCATAGAAAGTTGGGGCAAATTTTGAAAGGGAGGAAGGAAGGGAAGGACATTCTAGGCAAAGAGAAGGATCAAAAGCTGAGAAAGCTAAATATTATGACTTGTTTAGGAAAAGCAAGTTTATACAGTGTTAGAGTAGAACATGTGGAATGGGGGCAGGGGAGTTGGCAGAAAAGTTGAAAAGACCACTGGAGTATGTATCATTCAATGTCATACTATAGACTCTAGATCTTGTTATTGTTGTTCAGTCGCTAAGCTGTGTCGACTCTTTATCCTGTGGATAAAGAGCTTTTTGAAAGCACTAGGATAGGATATAAAATAATCCATATTTTAAAACTGTGCTGTCCAATATGGTAGCCTCTAGATTCACATGGCTATATAAATTTGAATTCCATTAAATTTAAAATCCAGTTCTCCAGTCATACTTGCCACATTTGAAGTTCTCAATAGTCAAAGCTATGGTTTTTCCAGTAGTCTCGTATGGATGTGAGTGTTGGACCATAAAGAAGACTAAGTGCTGAAGAACTGATGCTTTTGAGTGATGTTGGAGAAGACTCTTGAGAGTCCCTTGGACTGCAAGGAGATTGAACCGGTCAATCCTAAAGGAAATCAACCCCTTAAATATTAATTGGAAGGACTGATGCTGAAGCTCCCATACCTGTCCACCTGATGCAAACAGTTGACTCATTGGATAAGACCCTAATGTTGGGAAAGATTGAAGGCAGGAGAAGGGAGCAACAGAGAATGAGATGGTTGAATGACATCACCAACTCAATGGACATGAATTTGAGCCAACCCTGGGAGACAGTGAGGGACAGGGAAGCCTGAGTGCTACAGTCCATGAGGTCTGAGCTTCTGTCAGACAAGACTGAGCGACTGAACAACGACAATAGCCACCTGGGGTAGGCTGTACCCTCCTTGATAATGCAGATACAGAGCATGCCCATTACTGCAGAAAGTTCTATAAGACTTAGGTGCCTTAGAATGATGAGCCAGGATATATAAGCCTTTTTGCTGGAAAAAAACAGCACCGAACATCAGTAGGAACAGTTCGACAGTAGCCGAACATCAAAAGGAAAGGGTGCTGCTAATCACAAAAACAGACATCTCAAGTTAATGATTTTACTGCTTTTCTATGTACAGGAAGATTAAGAGTCAGAGTTCATTGAAATCATTCCTTTGATACACATCTTAACTATCTGAGGCCTGTATCCTGTTTTTCTCCACCCTGAATTCCCCTCAGGGTGCACCACTGGGGGAGCTGCAGTGACTGATGGCTTGATTCGGGCAATATTCTTTGTTTACTGAAATGGCAGGCAACATTTCTTTGTCCACAGTCCAAACCTCCAGAATATACAGTCACAAAAAATGAACCCAAACTCTGGACTCTGGATGATTGTGATGCGTCAGTGTAGGTTCATCCATTGTAGCAAATGTGTCATTCTGGTGGAGACACTGATCAAGGCGGAAGCTGTGATGCGCTGGGGGCAGGGGGAGATGTGGAAAATCTCTGTACCTTCTGCTTAACTTTGTTTTGAATCTAAAATCTGAAAAGTAGGGCTTCCCTGGTGACTCAGAGGTAAAGAATCTGCCTGCCAGTGCAGGAGACATGGGTTCAATCCCTGGGTTTGGAAGATCCCCTGGAGAAAGGAAAGGCTACCCACTCCAATATTCTTGCCTGGAGAATCCCATGGACAGAGGAACCTAGTCAGCTACAGTCTGTGGGGTCACAAAGAGTCAGACACGACTGAGTGACATTCACTTCACTTGGTGGCTCAGTGGTAAAGAATCTGCCTGCCAGGGCAGGAGACACAGGTTCGATCTCTGTCTGGAAAGATCTCACATGCCTCGGAGCAACTAAGCCTGTGCACCACGACTGCTGACTCTGTGCCCTAGACCCCGGGAGTCACAACTACTGAGCCCATGTGCTACAACTACTGAGGCCAGCACACCCTAGAGCCGGTGTTCTGCAACAAGAGAAGCAGCTGCAAGGAGAAGCCCAGGCACCACAACTAGCCTTCACTCGTGGCACCTACAGAAACGCCGGCACAGCAGTGAAGATCCGGTACAGCCGAAAATAAGTAAATTTAAAAAAAATAAAGTCTAGTAACAAAATTAGAACAAACAAAAGAACACAAGAAAGATCTGTCAGAAATGTATGAGAGGAGCTCAGAGAGAATCAGGAGGTGGAGGTATTTACCATCTTCAGTGCTAAAAAGACGATTGAGAATTGTTTCCTACTTAAGTAATTTCATTTCGGTTCAGTTCAGTGGCTCAGTTGTGTCCGACTCTTTGCGACTCCATGGACTGCAGCATGGACTGAAATGGCAGGCATGGACTGCCTGCTTTAGTAATTAGGAGGGCATCACCCACATAGACGATAGAGAAAGCAAGGCCTCCCTGTAGAAAAAGTTTAAAGACATTTACTTTACTTAAAAATTAAGTACAATAATTTTTGTACTTAATAATTACTTAATTATTAAGTACAATAAAATTAGTATACACAATATAAATGCAATATTGCACATTAGTACATACAATAAAAATGAGTCCTGAAATGATTGCAAACATCAGTAGCACACAGGCCACCCCTAGACGGTTCCCAGAAGAAAAATTCAAATGGTTCTTCAAGTGTGAAGCTCTTGAAAATTCCCTGGCTGTCCAGGGGTTAGGATTCCTCACTTTCACTGCCAAGAGCCCAGATTCGATCCTTGGTCAGGGAACTAAGATCTTACAAGCTGTGCGGTGAAGACCCTCCCCGCCCCAAATTCAGCAGCAGGATGGTGAAAGGAATAGCAATAATAGTAACAGTTATACTGCTTCATTCCTGGGTGGTTGGGAGTGTGTTTCATTGTTCTGCTTGTGAGAATCCTTACGCCCGGGAGCACTAGGCTACTTGTAGGGAGGAATGGGAGGGTTCGCCATGGGCGTCCCTCCAAGCGATCTGTTCTCTGTGGTTGTGTGTGGCCTCACTGCCCCCTCCCATGGGTCCGAGTCACTTTCACTCTGATACTATAAGCATTTTGTCAGGTAAAAATGGGGATTTGGTGTTTCAACAAGTCTGACCATTTTTCCTCCTTTCTACCCACTCGAATTCTGAATTCCAGGTGATGCTGAGAAGGTGGCAAGGCACATTTCCTAAGACAAGCAATGCAGAGAAGGGCTGAGTTTAAATTGAGTGACTTCTCACAGCTTCTCAGATTTGGTGTTTCTGAGCAGAGTGGGTTATTTTCCCTCATGGGTGTGGAGAAGGTGCTGGAAAGTGGCCCACACTCTGCAATTTAGAGAAAAGAAGCGGCGGGGGGCGGGGGTGGGGTGTGGGGTGGAAAGCCTTCCATTTCCAGAACCACATAAATTCCTAAGAGTCTCTCATATACATTTTAAATGCGTATGGATAGAATTCAAGGTCTTTAATGTGATGCTTATTACTTATCCCTCATCATTATCCCTCAGATCTTTTTTCTGGAATAAACCTGATTTCAGCATTGCATTAAGATATGCCCACAAAAATACTCAGATGTTTTTGAGCTGGTTGAGCTGGTGTTCAAACCACAGCTCTTTCCAGTCAAATGAACCTTCTCAGAGAAGCCCAGTGTCCCCAGCACATAGCCTTCATGACTCTCCCAAAGTGACATATTTCTTCATATACATTATAACAATACAGCCTCAAAACTTTCTTCTAAGAAAGACAAAAACCCTCACTAATCTCACCTGGTTTGAATTACTACAAGCAGGACAGTCTTTCAGTCTCTGCGCCTACATGATTTAACAGCTCTAAGGTAGTTCTGCTGCTGCTGCTGCTGCTAAGTCGCTTCAGTCGTGTCCGACTCTGTGCGACCCCATAGACGGCAGCCCACCAGGCTCCCCCGTCCCTGGGATTCTCCAGGCAAGAACACTGGAGTGGGTTGCCATTTCCTTCTCCAATGCATGAAAGAGAAAAGTGAAAGTGAAGTCGCTCAGTCATCTCTGACCCTTAGCGACCCCATGGACTGCAGCCCACCAGGCTCCTCCGTCCATGGGATTTTCCAGGCAAGAGTACTGGAGTGGGGTGCCATTGCCTTCTCCGGAGGTAGTTCTACCTGACATTAAATGAAGTTCGCCTGTGATCAGTAAATTAGTTATTAAAGCTTTCTTTCCTTATTTGTTATTAATGCTCTCTTCCCTGGTGTCTCAGAAGGTAAAGAATCAGCCTGCGATGCAGGAGACCTGGTTTTAATCCCTGGGTCAGGAAGATCCCCTGGAGAAAGGAACAGCTACTCACTCCAGTATTCTTGCCTGGAGAATCCCATCGACAGAAGAGCCTGGCGGACTACCTTCCATAGGGGTGCAAAAGAGTCGGACATGACTAATCAAATTTTTCCTTTTGAATTAAAAAGCACACAATATCAAATCAATTTTCTTTTAAATTGGATAATAATTAGCAATTTTGTAGGGAATTAGGTAATGCAGGAGATATCATTTAACAAATATTTTCCAGGGTTAAACAAAGGGAGGACAGGCATCAGTTAGTCCTGGGGGCCCCACCGTCTGGGATCTAATGCCTGATAGCCTGAGGTGGAGTTGGTGTAATAATAATGTAAATAAAGTTTACAGTAAATGTAATGTCCTTGAATCATTCTGAAACTATCTCCCCTACCCCCCACCCATGGGAAAATTATCTTCCACGAAACTGGTCCCTGGTGCCAAAAAGGTGGAGGACCTTTTAGTCTATAAGGATGGAGTCATAACAACTAGAAGTGGGGGAGAAATATAATTCCCAAATCTATCCCCTCCATTCCTCCCCCCTTCCTCATCTCACAGTTAAGGATGATGAAACCCTGAGGAGTGATATAATTTACTCAAGATGACACAGCAAGAAAAGAAAAGAGCCAGGCCTGGAATGAACCCTAGTTCTGTCTTTCCCCGGCAGCCCCCCAAATAGCGTAAATCTCTCCGCTTTGGCTGGGAATGAATTTACCTTTTTGTATATAACTTGACGTGTGTTATATCTGGGCTTCCCCAGGGGCTCATAGTGGTAAAGACTTGCATGAGACTCAGGTTTCATCCTGGGCGGGGAAGCTCCACCCACTTGACTGCCCACTCTAGGATGCCAAAGAATGGATGCTTTTGAACTGTGGTGCTGGAAAAGACTCTTGAGAGTCTCTTGGACTGCAAGGAGATCCAGCCAGTCCATCCTAAAGGAAATCAGTCCTGAATATTCATTGGAAGAACTGAGGCTGAAGCTGAAGCTCCAACACTTTGGCCACCTGATGCGAAGAACTGACTCATTGAAAAAGACCCTCATGCTGGGAAAGATTGAAGGCATGAGGAAAAGGGGATGACAGAGGATGAGATGGTTGGATGGCATCACAAACCTGATGGACATAAGTTTGAGCAAGCTCTGGGAGTTGGTGAAGGACAGGGAAACCTGGTGTGCTCAATCCATGGGGTCTCAAAGGGTTGGACACAACTGAGCGACTGAACTGAACTGGGGAAGATCTGCAGCATAGGAAACAGCAACCTGTTTCAGTATTCTTGCCTGGGAAATCCCATGGACCGAGGAGCCTGAAGGGCTGCAGTCCATGGGGTTGCAAAGAGTCGGACACGACTGAGTGATTAAACAACAACAACTGCTCTGTCTAATTTTCTGCCTGCGCCCCTTGTCCAGGACAACTACAATTATAGTTAATGTGTATGTTTATGCCTAGTCATGTCCGACTCTTTGCAGCCCAGGGACTGTAGCCCGCCAGTCTCCTTTGTCCATGGAACTTTCCAGGCAAGAATACTAGAGTGTGTTGCCATTTCCTTCTCCAGGGGAGCTTCCTGACCCAGGATTGAACCTGTGTCTCTTATGTCTCTTGCATTGGCAGGCAGGTTCTTTACCACTAGCACCACCTGGGAAGCCTTTACATCTCCCTAGCTCAAACTTTTCTCTTGAACTTTGCATTGGTTTCCCTTATTTTTAGAACATCTAGATGTACTACTTAAAATCAGCTAAAGTGATTGATTTTAAAATATTTAGATTAAAATCAAGTGTAAAATTGAGCTAGTCTTGTCACCTCTTCACCCAACTTTATTTTTCTCCAGTTAAAAAAACATTGTTTTTTTATTTTTTCTTTTTGGCTGTGCTTCAAGGCATGTGGGATCTTAGTTTCCTGACTAGGGTTCAAACCTACACCCTCTGTAGTGGTTGGGCGGAGTCTCAAGCACTGGACTGCTGGGGAAGTCCCCGTTTTTCTCCGATTTTGAACCTTCCTCTTTCTCTCCCATCTTTTCTCTCTTTCAGTACCCAGCATGAAATAAGCATGAACTGTAGGCCAATCACCATGCTGATGGCTTGAGACACACTTATGTGCAGTAACTGACAATGTCTCATCTCGTGGATGTGTAGGTGGGGGAGAGCGGCACTGACCAGACAAAGCAAGGGTGCACACCAGGGAGGCTAATTAAGAGTTTGTCTATTTGGGAAGTCAGGAAAGGGACTCTGAAAGCTGAAGGAAGTGGGAGCAAACAGGTGGAAAGAATAGTTTATAAAAAGCTAATACCAAGTGCACAGACCTTGTGACAAGTCCGGAGAGTGAGAATTGGCAGGTGCGGCTGGAGCACAGAGGTTGACTGGGACAATAATGGAGCCGTGGAGTCCCCAGCTGAAAACCTTCAAGGACTCCCAGCAGCTTTTAGAATAAAAGCAGAACACACAACACTGCCTTCATTCTCTTTTTCTCATCATGAGCCTTTGTATATGCTGTTCGCTCTTTGTACTTGGATCTTTTTCTTTCTTTGCACTTGGATCTCATTCTTTTTTCTTTAGTATTATCTAGCATTGATTGAATATTTGCCATATGTTAGGCACCGTGTTATGCTCTTTTCATATTACCTATTGTAATCCTCATAATCATTTAAATGCAGGAGCCGTGGATTTGATCCCTGGGTGGGGAAGATCCCCTGGAGAAGAAAATGGAAACCACTCCAGTATTCTTGCCAGGAGAATCCCCATGGACAGAGGAGCTTGGTGGGCTACAGTCCATGGGGGTCACAAAGAGTTGGACACAACTTAGCGACTAAACAACAACAAAAATCATATAAATGAGAAAAATCTATTATTTCCATGTTATAGGTGAGGTTGTTGGGACAGAGAGATAGACTGACAATCCCAGAATCACAATAGCCGGTGGGGGTAAACTGAAGTTTGCAGCAACGCTGGGCTTTGTCTAGCTAGACTCAATGCGCCGAACCATAACGACCACTGCCGGCCCTTCACCTCCATCTCAGCTCATCACCACATGTTCATCCTTCTGTGTCTGCTAAACTTCAGATTCCTTAGGAACATTTCCTGACCTTCCTGACTAGATCAAATCCTACCATTGAAAACTCTCTTCACCCCTTCCTCCCTGGTATCAGAGCTGGGATTTGAAACTCAATTGGTCATAGTCAGTCACCGATAGTAGGCCAGACTCCATGAACACAGGGTTTGTCTAATTTTTAATCTCATTATTACCGTCTTTTTTCCTAACTAAGTGCTTGTCAGTTATTAGATGCTCAATAAATGTATGGCTACTGGTTGGATATACTGAGCCATATAACTTTCATATATACTGAGTGTGAGTATAATTTTTTTTTTTTAACATAACAGCTCAGTTCAGGCTGCTATAACAAAGCACCGGAGACTGGGTGGTTTATAAACAACAGAAGTTCCTTTCTCAAGTTCTGGAGGATAGGAAGTCTGAGGTCAGGATGCCAGCACAATCAGGTTCCACAATCAGCCCTCTTCGGGGCTGTAGGTAGAGAGTCAACTTCTCATCCTCTCTTGGAGGAAAGACAGCTAGCTCTTAGACTCTTCTGACACACTAATCCCATTCATGAGGACCCCACCCTTATGACCTAATTATCTCCCCGAGGTCCTACCTCCAAGTACCATCACACTGAGATTACGGTTTCAAACTATAAATTTAGAGGGGACACAAACATTCAGTCCGTAACACCTAACAATGTCTTTTGAAGTCAATAGTACTTCTAAGCTTAAATATCTCTACATACAATCTCACTGCTAAATGCTCTATTTTCACTATGATTCTACATGCGAAGGAACTGAGGGTCTGAATGAGGCCCAATAAATTGCCCCAGGACAGCCATTGGTCAACGGCAGAACAAGACTTGATTCAGATGTGTCTGCCTCTAAAGCCTTCACTCTATAGCACTGCCACGTTACCTCCACTCTTAAGACTGTCTTTCCAACATCAGTCCTGAGGGTACTGTTGTGTTTACTGTAGGGATATAATAACTGTTTCACAGATCCTTATTTTATGTACTTTTAGGTTGTGTTGACTTTTTAACATCATAAAGAATGCTGTGATGCATATTCTTATATATTTGTCTGATATTCCTACATGCATATTCTTATCCTCTTGTCTGATTATTTCCTTAGGATAATTGGTGATAAAAAAAAGTCAGAGGTTTTTATTCATATAGCCAAATTGGCAACAGTAGTATTTGAGGTTTTAGGGATGGGTTATGTTACCTGCCTATTTGCCAAGAGGGTATGTTTTGCCATTGTACCCACAAAGAAAAACATGATTTAAATATTCTTTGTATTTTCACTTATTTATCCTGGAGTAAAAGACCCTGAACTGGGAAAGATTGAGGGCAGGAGGAAAAGGGAACGGCAGAGGATGAGGTGGTTGGATGGCATCATTGACTCAATGGACATGAATTTGAGTAAACTCTGGGAGACAGGGAAGGACAAGGAAGCCCGGCGTGCTGCGGTCCATGGGGCTGCAAAGAATGGGACACGACTTAGTGACTGAATAACAATCCTGGAGTACAGGAAAAAAGATAAAATCTACTGTAGCCTTTTTTCTTTAGACCTGGTTCTCAAGGCTTATTTTAGAAGTAAAAAATTTAGTTTGTATTCCCAACTTAAGTCAAATAAATAAGAGAACTTGCAGCAAAAACAGGCTTTCTATGATTTATTTGGTGTTTACTATGTATTCTCAATACATTTTTCTCTAATATAACTGTATAAACCATTCATTTTTAAAAAATTCCTAATGCTGATGAAATTCTGTACCTGAAACAACTGTCTTGCCCACATCTCAACTGCATCTTTGATCTTTAAGATCTTTGCGAAGAAGTTAGAGAACATGACTAAACCTGTTACCATGAAAATTAGATGGATAGACAAAAAACAGGGCGATGCATTTTCACTCCCAAAGATTTAGGAATTCCGCTGTGTTCTTGGATCTGCCTCCTTTTAAGCAGGTGGATAGTTTTAGTCTTTCTAGAATGCTCTTTTTGGCCCTGATGAAAAGTAGCTGACTGGAAAAGAAGCAGAAGGTTAACATTTGTTTTCACAACTGATAACACTGGTAAGTGACCACGTTCTGTCCACCCCACAAGCCAAAATTTGTGTTTTTTTTGGAGAAGTCAAGAAAAGGCATGCTTCCTCATATGATAACCTTTAAAAACCCTCTCACCGTTTTACTGAATTTTAAAGTTCAACTTGTGCCTTATTGATGTGAGTGCTACTATTGGAACAGTTTTCAAAAAAAAAATTTATTTTTCCTGGAAATGTGATAGTGTAATGAAGGCCAGGCTGTTGATTCCCTAAAGTGCTAGAAATCCCCGAAAGGAGGGACAGAAGTTCAAATATTTGTCTGCTGGCTTGGGGCCAGTGAACACAATGGCAGAGAACTTTGGTGAAAACCTTGAAAATGCCTGATGAAGGTGGATGCAGTTTAAGAAGCAGGATACAGGGGTTAGGTCCTATGGAGGAAATGGCCGTCCTTGTCATTCCTTCCTAGGATAGGGGTTCAGCATCCTGGAGCAATGCAAATCTAAAGTGGAGACATATTGGCCATTCTAGAAACTACATTTTTCTCCTAGATACACCTTCAGATGAGCCACCTAAAACTTCTGGAACTTTGGTTCCTTATATACAGAAAATTGGAGAAGGAAATGGCAACCCACTCCAGTATTCTTGCCTGGAGAAGTCCATGGACAGAAGAGCTTGGCAGGCTACGGTTTGCCTGAGGTCGCAAAGAGTCAGATATGACTGAGCAACTATCACTCACTCACTCATACAGAAAATGGGACTGACATATATAATTTTAAAGGCTTTTTCTACTATTAATATAGAACTAGTCTACTGTTTGAAGCTTCAGATTCAGAAACAGAGAATAAGCAAGTCTTATAGTAACAATATCATATTTTATTGTTGCTGAAAAGTTGTCGCTATAATAAGCAACCTGTACTCAACTACTGCAAATTTTTTTCTTTCCCTTCCTGCTCCAACCACTGGACACACACACACACACACAGTCTCTCTCGCAAACTGTTTAAAGCATATTTGATTTTATCCTAGGAAGTCATGGATGTTAGAATAGAAAGAGACACAGGAAAGGGACACTGGTGTTCCAGTGGCTAAGACGCCACACTCCCAATGCAGTGGTCCTGGGTTCGATCCCTGATCAAGGAACTAGGTCCTGCATGTTGCAACTAAAGATCCTGAATGCTAAATAATTAAACAACAGAAACACACAAAACCTTTTTTAAAAAAGGGGATATATGCAGATAAAAGAAAGATATGCCTTGATTGTGGTATCTGAGTTGGGATGCCTAAATAATAAAACAAAAACACACAAAACCTTTTTTAAAAAGGGATATATGTAGATTGAAGAAAGAGATGCCTTGATTGTGGTATCTGAGTTGGGGTTTATAAGACTATCTGTTTCTTTTCTTCTCTCTTCTAATCTTCCTCTTATCATTGCTTGTCTCTTTTCTATACTCCCCTCCTTTCTTTTTGCATTCAAAACTTCCAACATGTTGACTGAGATTCTTAATTAAGAAAAAGCTACTGGTATTTAGTCAAATCTCTCCACTGCAGTTTTCAATGAGGAGAGCTTTGACTTTTGGCCTAACTTGACTACAGTCTTTGTTAATAGTTTAGAATTAGAGAGATTTTTGCTTTCTGATGCCAGAAACTTTCTGGAAACACCAAAAAAAGAGTCTTGGCTGGTACTTGGCCCGGTTCTAACAGGTCCGTGCTTTTCCTTCCTCTCCTGCTAGTAAGAGAAAGAGTGACGGAAATAATAATGAAGGCTTTGTGGTCCGGAAATCTCTCCAGTTTTTTTAACCTCAAAAGTTTTAGTCAAGTGAAACTTGCTTTTATTTAAGAAAATGTCTTTATTTTTTAAAAATATACACACTGAAAAATTAGAAGTGAAATGTCAAAATATCTGTAATTTTATATTACAATGGTCAATAACATGATAATAGCTTTGTATAGGGACAGGTGGTTCCTAGGTTTACGTGGTGATCATTTCATAGTGTGCGGAAATGTTAGAACACTGCATGTGTGCTTGTGTGCAAGTCACCTCAGTTGTTTCTGACTCTTTGTGACACTATGGACGTGGCCCGCCAGGCTCCTCTGTCCATGGGATTTCCCAAGCAGGAATGCGAGAGCCGGTTGCCATTCCCTCCTCCAGAGGATCTTTCTGACCCAGGGATCAAATCTGCGTCCCCTGCTTTGCAGTTGGTGGCTCAGATGGTAAAGCATCTGCCTGCAATACGG
Organism: Bubalus kerabau; assembly: GCF_029407905.1. NCBI lineage: Eukaryota > Metazoa > Chordata > Mammalia > Artiodactyla > Bovidae > Bubalus > Bubalus kerabau. Next base: position 57,113,590 of record NC_073625.1, read on the forward strand.
GAGACCTGGGTTAGATCCCTGGGTTGGGAAGATCCCCTGGAGAAGGAAATGGCAACCCACTCCAGTATTCATACCTGGAAAATCACATGGACCGAGAAACCTGGTGGGCTACAGCCCATGGGGTCGCAAAGAGTCGGATGTGACTGAGAGACTTCTCTTCTTTTACCTCAAGCCCCTGAGGCAGCCCCAAATCACTGTATACTATACCTGAAACTAACATGACAGTATACACCAACTCCACTTCAATTTTAAAAGTGAATAAAAGAAAGTTTGTAAAAAAGTGAAAGAAGCAAAGTGTGGCTAATTGTTAATCTATGCAGTGGGGATATGACATTTGTTATATGATTTTTTCTTCTTTTCTGTAGGGTTGACATTTGTTATATGATTTTTTCTTCTTTTCTGTAGGTTTCACACATATTACACACACTTTTCAAAACTTCATACACGTAACAGAAAGTGAATGAAAATTTAACCTCATCTACATAAATAAGAAACCAAAGCCTTGAGTTAATTTGATCTCCTCTCCTCCTAGGGAAACTTGCTGGATCTTCAAGATAGTAACAGATAACATCTCTCTGCTATGTTACTGTCCCCACTTACTCAGTCGATCCATGAGAAGTAATCACTATCAAAACAGGTTTAACTTTACAGAGGTTTTGACTGCTAGTTGGAAGGCCAGTTCACTGGGCGAGAAAAACAAAAATGTCTCATTGTTTCCATCTTTCTCTCTCCAACTAATTCTAATGCTCCTGCTGTTCTTTGCAGAGAGAAGAGCACAGGAAAGAAGGAGGCAAGGAGTGTGAGGACACTTCACTGGAATTCTCACTTGTGTAGGAGAAGTAAATAAAATAAAGTTGCCTCCAAAAAGGCAAAGCACACCCAACCTAATCAAACTAAAAAGCTTTGGTTCAGCAAGTGAAAGCGACTCAGTCATGCCGACTCTTTGTGACCCTATGGACTATACTAGTCCACGGAATTCTCCAGGCCAGAATACTGGAGTGGGTATCCTTTCCTTCTCCAGGGGATCTTCCCAACCCAGGAATAGAACTGGAGTCTCCTGCATTGCAGGTGGATTCTTTACCAACTGAGCTCTCAGCGAAGCCCCTTGTTCAGCAAAGGAAATCGTAAATAAAACAAAAAGACAACCTACAGAACAGGAAAAAAAAACATTTGCAAATGAAGTGACCAACAAGGGATTCATTTCCAAAATATACACCACCAGGCTCCTCGGTCCATGTGATTTTCCAGGCATGAATACTGGAGTGGGTTGCCATTTCCTTCTCCAGGGGATCTTCCCAACCCAGGGATCTAACCCAGGTCTCCCGTATTGCAGGCAGACGCTTTACCATCTGAGCCACCAACTGCAAAGCAGGGAACGCAGATTTGATCCCTGGGTCAGAAAGATCCTCTGGAGGAGGGAATGGCAACCGGCTCTCGCATTCCTGCTTGGGAAATCCCATGGACAGAGGAGCCTGGCGGGCCACGTCCATAATGTCACAAAGAGCAGGTGTGCCTGCATGTATGTTTTCATCTCTCTCAGTATACACCTAAGAGTTGAATTTCTGGGTTATAGGATAATGCTATAGTCAACATTTTGAGGAAATGTAAGCCTGTTTGCCAAAGCAATTGTACCATTTCTTGAAAAAATGATTCTTTCCCTGTTATGTCTTGGCACATTTGTCAGAAATCAATTGATCATAAATGTAAGGGTCGGTTTCTAGACACTCAGCTTAGTCTATGTCTGTGCTTATGCGACATTGTCTTGATTCTTGTAGTTTTGTACTGAGTTTTGAAATCACAAATATGAGTCCTCCAACTTTGTTCTGCTTTTTCAAGATTATTTTAAAATTCTATATGAATTTTAGAATGGGTTTGTCAGTTTCCTCAAAAGCCAGCTAGGATTTTGGTAGAGATTATGCTGGAACTGTGAATCAGTTTGAGGAGTATCACTATCTTAGCAATATTAAATCTTCTGAACCACAAACATGGGATGTCTTTCCATTTATTTAAGTCTTTAGTTATTTTCAGCAATGTTTTGTGATATTCAGTGTACAAGTCTTGCACTTCTTTTGCTAATTTTATACCTAATGTGTTCTTTTTGATGATATTATAAATGGAGTTATTTTATTAATTATATTTTCAGAATTATCATTGCTAGTTAAAGGTCCGTCTAGTCAAGGCTATGGTTTTTCCAGTGGTCGTGTATGGATGTGACAGTTGGACTGTGAAGAAAGCTGACCGCCGAAAAATTGATGCTTTTGAACTGTGGTGTTGGAGAAGACTCTTGAGAGTCCCTTGGGCTGCAAGGAGATCCAACCAGTCCATCCTAAAGGAGATCAGTCCTGGATGTTCATTGGAAGGACTGATGTTGAAGCTGAACTCCAATACTTTGGCCACCTGATGCGAAGAGCTGACTCATTTGAAAAGACTCTGATGCTGGGAGGGATTGGGGTCAGAAGGAGAAGGGGACGACAGAGGCTGAGATGGCTGGATGGCATCAGTGACTCGATGCACATGAGTTTGAGAGAACTCCGGGAGTTGGTGATGGACAGGGAGGCCTGGCATGCTGCGATTCATGGGGTCGCAAAGAGTCGGACACGACTGAGTGACTGAACTGAACTGAACTGAACTGAGTCTATAGAAATAAAATTGATGTTTGTATATTGATCTTATATCCTGTAACCTTCTGGTATCTTTTATTAGTACAAATACTTCTTAGTGGATTCCTTAGGATTTTTGGTATATAAGATCATGTCATCTGCAAATAGATATAGTTTTACTTCCTCCTTTCTAATCTAGATGCTTTTACTTATTTTCTTGCCTAACTGCCCTAAATGTAACCACATGTTAAATAGAAGTGGAAAGAAGAGATACCCTTTTCTTTCTTGTTTCTGATTTAAGGGGAATTATTTAGTCTTTCACTGTTGTGTATGATGTTAGCTGTGGATAGTTGAGGAAGTTCCCTTCTATTTTTAATTTGTTGAGTACTTTTATCAAGACAGGGTAATGGAATAGAATAGACAGCCCAGACATAAAACCACACACTACAGTAAACTAATCTATGACACAGGAGGCAAGAATAAACGGTGGAGAAAAGATACTCTCTTTAATAAGTAGTGCCAGGAAAACTGGACAGTTACATGTAAAAAACTGAAATTAGAAATTTACTAGCACCATATGCAAAAAATAAACTCAAAGTGGATTAAAGACTTAAGTGTAAGACCAGATCTATAAAACTCCTTGAGGCAAAAATAGGCAGAACACTCTTGGACGTAAGTCACAGTAATAACTTTGACATGAATCACAGCAATAATTTTTTTTGGTTATGTCTTCTTGATTAAAGGAAACATAAGCAAAAATAAACAAATGTGTCCTAATTAAACTTAAAAGCTTTTGCACAGCAAAGGAAACCATAAACAAAATGAAAAGATAACCTACAGAGTGAGAGAAATTATTTGCAAATGACGTAATTCACAAGGGTTGCATGAGGTATCACTTCACACTGTTCAGGGAGGTCATAATCAAAAAGTCCACAAATAATAAATGCTGGAGAGGGTGCAGAGAAAAAGGAGCCCTCCTACACCACTGTTGGTGGGAATGTAAACTTATATATACACAAATATATGTATATATACATATATATATATACACACACACACATACACACACACACACACACACACACAGAGGTGTTGTTGCTGTTAAGTTGCTAAGTTGTGTCTGATTTTCTTGCAACCCCATGGACTGTGGGGCCCCAGACTCCTCTTTACATGGGGTTCTCCAGGCAAGAATACTGGAGTGGATTGCTAATTCCTTCTCCAGGGGATGTTCCTGACACAGGAATCGAACCCCTGTCTCCTACGTCTCTTGCATTGACAGGCAGGTTCTTTACCACTGAGTCACCTGGGAAGCCCATGCCCCACCACGTACATATAACACAACATCGTAAAGCAACTATAAGCAACTATATCCCAAACAATACAAAAAAAATTTTTTTGTAGATTATTGAATTCAATTTGCTAGTGTTTTCTTGTTAAATTTTTGCACAGATATTCCTAGGGGATATTGGCCTGCATTTTTTCTTTAGTTATATTTTTCTGATTTTCAGAGTAATTCTGGCCTCATAAAATGAATTGGAAAGTTTTCCTGCCTCTCTTATCTTTTGGAAGAGTTTGTAAAAAATTAATATTAATTCTCCTTGAAATATTTGGCCAACTTCACTGGTAAAATCATCTGAACCTGGCATTTTATTGGTGGATCTTTTATTGGTCTTAAATTACAGTGTGATCTCTTTACTTGTGATACACTTATTTTCTCTTGAGTCAGTTTTGGTAGTTTGTGTCTTTCTAGGAATTTGTTCCTTTCATCTAAGTTATCGAATTTGCTGACATACAGTTGTTCATAGCTTTTCTTATAATCCATTTTATTACATCAAAGTTGGCAGTAATGTGCCTGTTTTCATTCCTGATTTTAGTAATTTGTGTTTTCTCTCTTTTTCTCTTGGTCAATCTAGCTAAAGTTTTGTCAATTTTGTTTATTGTTTCAAAGAACTAATATTTGGTTTTGTTGATTATCTCTATTCTGTTTTTCTGTTCTTTTTTTCATCAGTCTCCGTTCTAATTTTATTATTTCCTTTTTTCTGTTGCCTTTGGTGTAGTATGCTCTTCTTATTCTATTTTCTTAAGGTGTAAAGCTATTGACTTAAAATCTTTTTTAACACAGGCATTTCAGCTCAGTTCAGTTCAGTCTCTTGGTCATGTCCGACTCTTTGCGACCCCATAGGCACTTAGAGCCATAAATTTACAAAAGAATGTGGACTATATTTGGCCTGCAGAAAATACAATAGTTTGATGGAAACCTACCAATAAAACTGAGTTATAATTTAATTAATACTTGGATGTTTTAGCTTAGCCTCATTCTATGGCAGACAAACATCCAAAATGCACAGGTTATGTACATAAACTCCAGTGAGCTTTATTAATAACTCCAGTTACTGTTATTCAAAGAGTTCATAGAATTTTGAATCCTGAAGGGTGATTTACTTGATGGCAATTGTGAAACATTCTCAAACCTGTCACATGCAGTAATTCTGTCCTCTGAGAAATTGTTACTGGCATTTGCAAGCGTGGCAGAAATGTAACAAATTGTCGCCAAACCATTTGCTTGTTTGAATGCCAAGGTTTCCTTCCCCACTCACATGTGGTGTGCTGTTGCCAACAGTTATCAAAATACTCCCACAGTTGCCACAGCGAGAATTGTTCAGGGAGTAACTATTTCTTTATTCTTGTTGTCCCTCTATTTCATTGCTTTTGCCACTTGTACTTGGAAAGTTACTTGAATAACTTGCATAATGTCAGTATAGAACAGTTAGACACTAAGTAAGGGATTAAAAAAAAACCCAAGACTATCTGAGACATAGCCACGGTGGTTTTGTCCCTAAGTCATGTCCGACTCTTGCGATCCCATGGAGTGGTTGCCTGCCAGGCTGGTCTGTCAATGGGATTTTCCAGGCAAGAATACTGGAGTGAGCTGCCAGTTTCCTTCTACAGGAGATCTTCCTGACCCAGGGATCAAACCTGAGTCTCCTTCATTGCAGGCAGATTCTTTGCCACTGAGCCACCAGGGAAGCCTAAGACATAGCTCTAGATACGTATACAGAGTGCAGCAAGATCAGGAAGGATGTTTTTCATACTTTACCCTCTATATGTTCCTAATGTTTGGATTTTTACAGACAGACTATGCTGTTTGTGTAATGTAAAGCTGCAATAAAGAAAAAAAAACATAAAAATAGTTAAGAGGGAGTCTAGAGGAAAACACCAAGAAAAATCTGATTATATCAAATGATTCCAATTAAGGAGATACAGTTAGGTGGCCAAACCTTTATAATAGGAATTAGAGACACAATTCAGCCCTTTGAACCAAAGGTTGACAGAAGTTGAAACGATTGGCTCTGAGTTTGCATTTTCTTTGACGACACCACTGAACAGGTGAATGCCTGGCCTGGTTAAAAAAGTGCTCGCATCTGAAACATAAACGGGCAGGATTAGAGGGTATGACCTGGGACCTCAGCTGAGAATTTGAAGAGGCGGGAAAGCGTGACCTTTTACCACTGTGACAATATTTGCAATGATCATCTGGAATAAACATATCTCTGCTTCATCTTGTGTGCTAATGACTTCAGTGGACATTTTGGAAGTCCTTATCTGTCTTTCAAATGATACACGTTTGACCAAGCAGTTCCACTGCTAGGAAGCTCTTCTTCGGAATACTTACACCAGGGCACAGAGTTTTAGATACCAAGATGCTCACTGCTGCAAAATACTTCATTTCACAGTATACATCAAAGAGAGTATGGCTGTATAAGTTATGGCCCAACTGACCCAAGGCCACAGGGCTAAGAAGTCGGGATCTGGGATCTAACTTAGGCTTTTAGTCCTTGAAATACCGTGTTTCCTGAGTTAGCCTGTGGCTGCAGGTGGCTCTGGGTGTTCATGACTCAGCTTGTGTGTTCTTCCCAGGGCTGGTCAAGATCGGATGGTGGGGAGAGGAGAGAGGACAGGCAGATGTCACAGCTGAGGGATAAGGAATAAGACAGGGCAAGTCAAGACTTTCCAATAGCAATAAAGAGTGGAAAAAAGGCTATGTATAATTAAGGGAGAGCGATTCTGGGGGCAAGTATTCTGTTTCATTGAAAGAACATCATTGGGACCTCCCTGGTCTTCAGAGGCTAAGACTCTGCACTCCCAATGTAGGCTAAGATTCTGTACTCCCAGTGTAGGGCACCCAGTTTGATATCTGGTTGCGGGAGGCCCAGGTTCTATCCTTGGGTCTGGAAGATCCCCTGTAGAAGGGAATAGCCACCCATTCCAGCATTCTTGCCTGGGAGAATCTCATGGACAGAGGATCCTGGCCAGCTACAGTTCATGGGGTCGCAAAGAGTCGGACATGACTGAGGGACTCACACTTTCACTTTCTTTCCCAGATCCCACATACCACAACCAAGAGTTCAAACACTGCCACTAAGACCCTGCGCAGACAAAATAAATGGGAAAAAAAAAAAGAAAGAAAAAAGAGCCTTACCTTAGTTAACTCCCACCCCCCACCCCCTGCCAGGAGCATGACCTATTTCCAAGTTTGTAGTGATCGTTCCCATTCTGAAATAGGATGTGAGGGGGCAGTACTGAAGGACGAGCTTACTTCTGGAGAAGCAAGCTTGTATCTGCTCCTTTTCATCAAAGAAAGTCCATATTAACATGTGTTTGAGGGATTAGTGCCTCTTTGAAACCCTAAGCAAATGGGAGAATTCTTGCAGTGTCCACCACAGTGTGAGCTGAAAACTTGGTGTGGCTATCACAGAGTGGGAGGATGCAGAACATTCTGAAGAACACATGCCCATTTCAAGAGTCCTGGCATTTTTCGCATGCCCTGGTATCTCCAGTCATCCCCGAGGCTACACCCGCATTCTGTGTGACCTTGAGCCAAATACTAGCCTTTCTGTAACTCATCTGCTCTAGCTTTTAAATGAGGTGGTGTGTATAATAAAAGATCCTTACTATCTCCTCAACTTCTGATTTAATTGACAGTTTTCAAAACTTTACGGAACCATTAGTATCTTAAATAAAAATTATTTGGTATTTATTAATGAAAGCGAAAGTGTTAGTCATTCAGTCGTGTGGGATTCTTTGTGACCCTGTGGACTGTAGCCCACCAGGTTCCTCTGTCCATGGAATTCTCCAGGCAAGAATACTGGAGTGGGTTGCTGTTTCCTCCTCCAGGGGATCTTCCCAGCCAAGGGATCGAACCCACACCTGCTGCACTGGCAGGTGGATTCTTTACCACTGTGCTACCTGGGAAGCCTGTTTACTAATGAGTCAGAAACGAACAAACTGTGTTACTTAACACAGTTTATACACATGTATATATACACATTAAAAAACACAAAAAATATTACATATGATAAACTCTATACCTTGATGATCTGTATCGTTGGTTCTCTCTTTACTATTAGGAAAAGAACTGTTAAGATTTTCTTATGGTATAATGAGGAAATGGTGGTTTAAGGAGGAATGGCAGTGGAGGAAGTGAACTAGTGTGCATCTTTATATTCAACTGCATTTCATTTCTCCAGAAATCCATCAGTGCACACACACACACACATACACACACACCCTCCACTGCCACCTCAGCCCATTAAGGAGCTGGTAAGGAGTGATGCTGAAGTGAGGGGCTTCCCTGGTGGCTCAGTGGTCAAGAATCCACCTGCAATGCAGAAGATGAGGGTTTGATCCCTGGGTTGGGAAGATCCCGTGAAGGAGGATAAGTGCAACCAGCTCCAGTAAGCTTGCCTGGAGAATTCCATGGACAGAGGAGCCTGGTGGGCTTCAGTCCATAGAGTCTCAAAGAGTCGGACATGACTGAGCAACTGAGCACACACACACACCCGATGTTGAAGTGAATCACCATTTAGCCCTGGGCTGCTTTCTCTTCTCTTGCTATTTCTCAGCAGCAGCTTGTCCATCCTCATTTGTCAGGCCAGGTGCAAGCTAGGGGTGTTAAGCCCTGATGTGAGATAATTGATAGAAACGTGTGTGTGTGTTTAACTCATAGGGAATGTAAAATGCATAGCAAGTGCTTCTTTATTTAATTTCTTAGACACAGCTTACTTCGTGTGGTTCCCAGATCTCCAAGTACAGGGGGCATCCCTGACCGAGAGCCCCAGTTGCTGACTCTGAGACCCATGGCCTTGCTGGCAGCCACATCATCCTCTTCCTCCCAGTTGCTCCAGCCACAGACTGGGTGTTGCCAGGACACTAAGGCAGGTCCACTCCTCGGGCACTGGGACCCCGCTGATGGTGGACTTTGGCTCAAGGGTACCCCCACCCCCATGGCCTTGTGGACCCTTTTTATAACCTCCTCTCTACCTTCCATCCTTCTCCCTTCTGTGTGGCATCAGCTTTACCTGGCTGAGTCCCCTTTTATCCTCACAGATGATCCCTCTCAGAAAACCCTTGATTGTTTCACTCTGTCTGTGGCTCTTTCCTTGGGGGACCCAGATGAACACAAACTGATTAAAGAAAAAAAGTATGGGTTTTCAAGGCAAAGAACCATGAGTTTGCTTGGTCGCATTTTGGTTCAAAAAGGGTGGAAAATAAGAACACCTACTTGAATTAGCGGACTAAGGACTCAAGAACTCTCCAGCATAAGAAATTAATCACAGTGGTAAGATTGGTGAGATTTTGGAAAGAACCTGTGAATGGGGACAAAAGGTGAGAGGTACCTTTTCATGGTGTGTGTACTGTACAATATACATATTTTTGATTTTCCAAGTGAATAAATGCATGATCATTTGAAGACATAGAGTCAAATATTTGGCTCAAAAAACATGTAAACCCAAAGAAAAAGAAAGCATTGGTTTTGGAGATGGATCTGAATTTGAGCTCTTCTCTTGATGGGGGAGAGTAACTGGGCTACCGGATTCCAGATTTCAGCATTCTGCTTCTGGAAGGAGATGTCTATGATCTCATTCTCTGACTCCATAGAGAAGGCAGACGCCTCCTGCCAGACATCACTGGACTTGACTGTGGGACATGCTGGGTTAGGGGACTGGGAGGCTGAGAACCAGGTGGGTCTGAGTGGACGCTCTGTAGAGTCCTGAAAAGTCCTTGCTTTCTTTCCTCTCTGCCCCAGAAGCACAAGTCCCAAGCAGGGACCGCTTCTGAAAGGGAGCAGGACCCTGTGGCTCCTGCCCCCCAGCCCCCATCCTGTCTGCCGCCTGCCTTTTGTCTGTGGAAGAACTTTAGCCCAGGAATAAGTTTAATCAGAGAAATGAGAAAAGGCAGAAACAAAGGAAAACAGTCAAAGGAGACCAAATAATAATTACATACTCATTAAGCATAGTCGAACGGCTATGAAAAGAAGAGAAGTGAAAGGCAAAGGAGAAAAGAAAAGATATACCCGCTTGAATGCAGAGTTCCAAAGAATGGCAAGGAGAGATAAGAAAGCCTTCCTCAGTGATCAATGCAGAGAGATAGAGGAAAACAATAGAATGGGAAAAACTAGAGATCTCTTCAAGAAAATTAGAGATACCAAGGGAACTTTTCATGCAAGGATGGGCACAATAAAGGACAGAAATGATAAGGACCTAACAGAAGCAGAAGATATTAAGAAGAGGTGGCAAGAATACACAGAAGAAGAACTGTACAAAAAAGATCTTCACGAGCCAGATAATCATGATGGTGTGATCACTCACCTAGAGCCAGACATCCTGGAATGTGAAGTCAAGTGAACCTTACGAAGCATTACTGTGAACAAAGCTAGTGGAGGTGATGGCATTCCAGTTGAGCTCTTTCAAATCCTGGAAGATGATGCTGTGAAAGTGCTGCACTCAATGTGCCAGCAAATTTGGACAACTCAGCAGTGGCCACAAGACTGGAAAAGGTCAGTTTTCATTCCAATCCCAAAGAAAGGCAATGCCAAAGAATGCTCAAACTATCACACAATTGAACTCATCTCACATACTAGCAAAGTAATGCTCAAAATTCTCCAAGCCAGGCTTCAGCAGTACGTGAGCTGTGAACTTCCAGATATTCAAGCTGGATTTAGAAAAGGCAGAGGAACCAGAGATCAAATTGCCAACATCTATTGGACCATTAAAAAGCAAGAGAGTTCCAGAAAAACATCTATTTCTGCTTTATTGACTATGCCAAAGCCTTTGACTGTGTGGATCACAATAAACTGTGGAGAATTCTGAAAGAGATGGAAATGCCAGACCACCTGATCTGCCTCTTGACAAATCTGTATGCAGGTCAGGAAGCAACAGTTAGAACTGGACATGGAACAACAGACTGGTTCCAAATTGGGAAAGGAATACATCAAGGCTGTATATTGTCACCCTGCTTATTTAACTTCTATGCAGAGTACATCATGAGAAACGCTGGGCTGGAAGAAGCACAAGCTGGAATCAAGATTGCTGGGAGAAATATCAATAACCTCAGATATGCAGATGACACTACCCTTATGGCAGAAAGCAAAAAAGAACTAAAGAGCCTCTTGATGAAAGTGAAAGAAGAGAGTGAAAAAATTGGCTTAAAACTCAAGTAAGATCAAGGCATCTGGTCCCATCAATTCATGGGAAATAGATGGGGAAACAGTGGAAACAGTGTCAGACTTTATTTTTTGGGGCTCCAAAATCACTGCAGATGGTGACTGCAGCCATGAAATTAAAAGACACTTATTCCTTGGAAGAAAAGTTATGGCCAATCTAGACAGCTTATTAAAAAGCAGAGACATTGCTTTGCCAACAAAGGTCCATCTAGTCAAAACTGGTTTTTCCAGTAGTCAAGTACGGATGTGAGAATTGGACTGTAAAGAAAGCTGAGCACCAAAGAATTGATGCTTTTGAATTGTGGTGTTGGAGAAGACTCTTGACAGTCCCTTGGACTGCAATGAAATCCAACCAGTCCATCCTAAAGGAGATCAGTCCTGACAATTCATTGGAAGGACTGATACTGAAGGTGAAACTCCAACAGTTTGGCCACCTGATGTGAAGAACTGATTCATTTGAAACTGACTCTGATGCGGGAGGAGAAGGGGACGACAGAAGATGAGATGGTTGGATGGCATCACTGACTCAATGGACATGAGTCTGAGTAAACTCCGGGAGTTGGTGATAGACAGGGAGGCCTTATGTGCTGCAGTCTGTGGGGTTGCAAAGAGTTGGACACAACTGAGGGACTGAACTGAACTGACTGAAGCATAATTACCCTCTCAAGATGGCGCTAGTGGTAAGGAACCCACCTGCCAATGCAGGAGATGGAAGAGACGCGGGTTCAATCCCTGGGCCAGGAAGGAGGAAATGGCAATCCACGCCAGTATTCTTGCCTGGAAAGTCCCATGGCCAGAGGAGCCTGGAGGGCTGCTGTCCATGGGGTTGCAAAGAGTCAGACATGACTGAGCAGAGCAGCACAGGGTTTTCCATAATATTCTAAGCTATAGCCTGTGAGTTGTCTTATAGATACCCAAATCCCCACCAGGTGGAGAAGTTAACTACATGATGACCAGACAGTAGCTGTGACATAAAGTTTGACGCAGTTCCAAGAGCTGGCCTCCAAGAAATGCAAACTAACTGACCCTGGAACTGAAGATTAACTGTACTTAAAACAATTAATAATTGTTCAGTAACGCTGAAGAAGCTGAAGTTGAACGGTTCTATGAAGACCTACAAGACCTTTTAGAACTAACACCCAAAAAAGATGTCTTTTTCATGATAGGGGACTGGAATGCAAAAGCAGGAAGTCAAGAAACACCTGGAGTAACAGGCAAATTTGACCTTGGAATACAGAGTGAAGCAGGGCAAAGACTAATAGAGTTTTGTCAAGAAAACGCACTGGTCATAGCAAACACGCTCTTCCAACAACACAAGAGAAGACTCTACACATGGACATCACCAGATGGTCAACACCGAAATCAGATTGATTATATTCTTTGCAGCCAAAGATGGAGAAGCTCTATACAGTTAGCAAAAACAAGACCAGGAGCTGACTGTGGCTCAGATCATGCACTCCTTATTGCCAAATTCAGGCTGAAATTGAAGACAGTAGGGAAAACCACTAGACCATTCAGGTATGACCTAAATCAAATCCCTTATGATTATACAGTGGAAATGAGAAATAGATTTAAGGGCCTAGATCTGATAGAGTGCCTGATAAACTATAGACTGAGGTTCGTGACATTGTACAGGAGACAGGGATCAAGACCATCCCATGGAAAAGAAATGCAAAAAAGCAAAATGGCTGTCTGGGGAGGCCTTACAAATAGCTGTGAAAAGAAGAGAAGGGAAAAGCAAAGGAGAAAAGGAAACATATAAGCATCTGAATGCAGAGTTCCAAAGAATAGCAAGAAGAGATAAGAAAGCCTTCCTCAGTGATCAATGCAAAGAAATAGAGGAAAACAACAGAATGGGAAAGACTAGAGATCTCTTCAGGAAAATTAGAGATACCAAGGGAACATTTCATACAAATATGGGCTCGATAAAGGACAGAAATGGTATGGACCTAACAGAAGCAGAAGATATTAAGAAGAGGTGGCAAGAAAACACAGAAGAACTGTACAAAAAAGATCTTCACGACCCAGATAATCATGATGGTGTGATCACTCATCTAGAGCCAGACATCCTGGAATGTGAAGTCAAGTGGGCCCTAGAAAGCATCACTACGAACAAAGCTAGTGGGGGTGATGGCATTCCAGTTGAGCTTTTCCAAATCCCGGAAGATGATGCTGTGAAAGTGCTGCACTCAATATGCCAGCAAATTTGGACAACTCAGCAGTGGCCACAGGACTGGAAAAGGTCAGTTTTCATTCCAATCCCAAAGAAAGGCAATGCCAAAGAATGCTCAAACTACCACACAATTGCACTCATCTCACATGCTAGCAAAGTAATGCTCAAAATTCTCCAAGTCAGGCTTTAGCAATATGTGAACCGTGAACTTCCAGATGTTCAAGCTGGATTTAGAAAAGGCAGAGGAACCAGAGATCAAATTGCCAACATCTATTGGACCATTAAAAAGCAAGAGAGTTCCAGAAAAACACCTATTTCTGCTTTATTGACTATGCCAAAGCCTTTGACTGTGTGGATCATAATAAACTGTGGAAAATTCTGAAAGAGATGGGAATACCAGACCACTTGATCTGCCTCTTGACACATCTGTATGCAGGTCAGGAAACAACAGTTAGAACTGCACGTGGAACAATAGACGGGTTCCAAATAGGAAAAGGAGTACGTCAAGGCTGTATATTGTCACCCTGCTTATTTAACTTCTATGCAGAGTACATCATGAGAAACACTGGGCTGGAAGAAGCACAAGCTGGAATCAAGATTGCCGGGAGAAATATCAATAACCTCAGATATGCAGATGACACCACCCTTATGGCAGAAAGTGAAGAGGAACTAAAAAGCCTCTTGATGAAAGTGAAAGAAGAGAGTGAAAAAATTGGCTTAAAGCGCAACATTCAGAAAACAAAGATCATGGCATCTGGTCCCATTACTTCATGGGAAACAGATGAGGAAACAGTGGAAACAGTGTCAGACTTTATTTTTTGGGGCTCCAAAATCACTGCAGATGGTGACTGCAGCCATGAAATTAAAAGACGCTTACTCTTTGGAAGGAAAGTTATGACCAACCTAGATAGCATATTCAAAAGCAGAGACATTACTTTGCTAACAAAGGTCCATCTAGTCAAGGCTATGATTTTTCCAGTGGTCATGCATGGATGTGAGAGTTGGACTGTGAAGAAGGCCGAGTGCTGAAGAATTGATGCTTTTGAACTGTGGTGTTGGAGAAGACTCTTGATAGTCCCTTGGACTGCAAGGAGATCCAGCCAGTCCATCCTGAAGGAGATCAGCCCTGGGATTTCTCTGGAAGGAATGATGCTAAAGTTGAAACTCCAGTACTTTGGCCAACTTATGCGAAGAGTTGACTCATTGGGAAAGACTGATGCTGGGAGGGATTGGGGGCAGGAGGAGAAGGGGACGCCAGAGGATGAGATGGCTGGATGGCATCACTGACTCAATGGACGTGAGTCTGAGTGAACTCCGGGAGTTGGTGATAGACAGGGAGGCCTGGCGTGCTGCAATTCATGGGGTTGCAAAGAGTCGGACACGACTGAGTGACTGCACTGAACTGAACTGAAAACAATTAAACTGATGCTTGGTCAAACCACTGATGACCAATTTCAAGATGACTGTTGGAGCTGACCATGCTGTTTCTGCATGTAGACCCCTCCCTCAGCCTATAAAAGCTCTTGCCCCTTGATTGTCAGTGGGGGGATTTGGCCTTTGGACACGCGTGCCCTGCTCCCCCCCAATCCCGAGTTGCTGGCATCTGAAATTAAGCAAACTTTCCTGTCCATCAGCCTGGCTTCTCTATTGGCTTTTGAGCGGAGAGCATCAGACCCCAGTTTCAGTAATGCTTCTACAGCTTGGAATCTGGGATAAAGTTGTCAAAGACCTTTGTGGGTGCATACCTGCTACCCCAGAAATGCAGTATGAGCAAAGCCAACTTCTGTGGTTGAAAACTACTGTGGTCACTCCCCCAATATTTTATTTGGAAAAATTTGAGAGTAAAGTTGAAAGAGCGGGACCATCAACACCTCACTTAGCCTCACCAATTGGTTGCATTTTGCTCCCACATTTGTTTAATTGTTCTTACCCTCTCTATGTTTGCTGGACCGTTTGAGAGTGATTAACTGGTGTAAGGATGCTGCACTCCTAAATAGTTCAACATTATATCCCAAGAAAAGGGTCTTTCTCCTCTATCAATACAATGATCATATCCACAAATATAACATTGATACAAGAATATTATTTAGCATACAGTTCATATTCAAATCGCTTTCATAATCATATCCTTTGTACATTTTTTTCCTTTCTGATCCAATATCCAAGCAAGGATCAAACAGGTATTAGTTGCATGTCTCTCTCCTCTCCTTTCGGAGAAGGCAATGGCACCCCACTCCAGTACTTTTGCCTGGAAAGTCCCATGGACGGAGAAGTCTGGTGGGCTGCAGTCCATGGGGTCACTAGAGTCGGACACGACTGAGTGATTTCACTTTCACTTTTCACTTTTATGCATTGGAGAAGGAAATGTTAACCCACTCCAGTGTTCTTGTCTGGAGAATCCCAGGGATGGGGGAGCATGGTGGGCTACTGTCTATGGGGTCGCACAGAGTCAGACACGACTGAAGCGATTTAGCAGCAGCAGCAGCAGCAGCAGCAGCAGCAGCTCCTCTCCTTTAATTTAAAACAGGTCCTTGACCTTTTTTGGCCCATCTTCCATGAAAGTGGCATATATACATTTTAAAATTAATTTTTATGGGAGTATGGGAATACCAGACCTCCTGACCTTCCTCTTGAGAAACCTATATGCAGGTCAGGAAGCAACAGTTAGAACTGGACATGGAACAACAGACTGGTTCCAAATAGGAAAAGGAGTATGTCAAGGCTGTATATTGTCACCCTGCTTATTTAACTTCTATGCAGAGTACATCATGAGAAATGCTGGGCTGGAAGAAGCACAAGCTGGAATCAAGATTGCCGGGAGAAATATCAATAACCTCAGATATGCAGATGACACCACCTTTATGGCAGAAAGTGAAGAGGAACTCAGAAGCCTCTTGATGAAAGTGAAAGAGGAGAGTGAAAAAGTTGGCTTAAAGCTCAACATTCAGAAAACAAAGATCATGGCATCTGGTCCCATCACTTCATGGGAAATAGATGGGGAAACAGTGGAAGCAGTGTCAGACTTTATTTTTTTGGGCTCCAAAATCACTGCAGATGGTGACTGCAGCCATGAAATTAAAAGACGCTTACTCCTTGGAAGAAAAGTTATGTCCAACCTAGATAGCATGTTGAAAAGCAGAGACATTACTTTGCTAACAAAGGTCCATCTAGTCAAGGCTATGGTTTTTCCTGTGGTCATGTATGGATGTGAGAGTTGGACTGTGAAGAAAGCTGAGCGCCGAAGAATTGATGCTTTTGAACTGTGGTGTTGGAGAAGACTCTGGAGAGTCCCTTGGACTGCAAGGAGATCCAACCAGTCCATTCTGAAGGAGATCAGCCCTGGGATTTCTTTGGAAGGACTGATGCTAAAGCTGAAACTCCAGTAATTTGGCCACCTCATGCGAAGAGTTGACTCATTGGAAAAGACCCTGATGCTGGGAGGGATTGGGGGCAGGAGGAGCAGGGGACGACAGAGGATGAGATGGCTGGATGGCATCACTGACTCGATGGACGTGAGTCTGGGTGAACTCTGGGAGTTGGTGATGGACAGGGAGGCCTGGCGTGCTTCGATTCATGGGGTCACAAAGAGTTCGACACGACTGAGTGAACTGAACTGAAGTGAACTTGACCAAAGATCCATCTCAGGTGGGTCTCTCAAGTTCTCTAAAACTGCATCCCCTCTCTTAGAAAGTGAAGATTATTATGGTTATTGTGTGAGTCAGTTGTGACTGATTGGTGTATTCAACATGCCTTGCAATAGGCTGAGTATTTTGGACATTACCATCACCAACATCCTTCCAACAAATTCATTTCTATGATACTTGTGACTTCCAATTACTGCTTCCAATACAATTTATGATTAAACTTGCTTAAATTTACGTTCTGAAGCTTTAAGTATTGCTCTTCTCAAGGCAACTAGATGGGGTTAAATGGGGACAAACTCTAGTGAAACAGTTTCACTAGAAAGCTTCACTAGTGAAACAAAGATCGCCAAGGGAATAACTGTACACAGATTTAAGGAGGAAGCAAAAGATACACTTCTCCCATACATACACATCACACATATGTATCGACATATGTATATTTCGTGCTTTGAAACAGAATCTTAAATGAGTAAAACTCGAACTGGGTATAAATTTAAGGTAGGACACTTAACACTTCTCCTTTAAAAACTGAAGATAATTACCCTGTGCAATGTGAATGTAAAATTTGGGCCAAGGAGACAGATCTTTCAAGGAACAGAGTAACTTTTTTCTTCCAGTTTTTATAGTTAATGTACAACACTGTTTAAGGTGTACAGCATAGTGATTCAATATATGTACATGTAATGCAAAATGATTACCACGATGTTTAGTTAACATCCATCACCTCACATAGTTTCAAAAACAGAAGTTTCCCTTGTGATGACGACTTTAAGAATTTCCCTTTTGGGAAACTTTCAAATACACCATATAGCGTTGTTGATTACAGCCGTCAGGTTGTACATTACATCCCCAGTACCTACAACTTTGTACCTTGTGACCACCGCCCAATTTCCCCCACAGGAGGGAGCCTTATGGCGCCATCTGTTCCTTAGTCAGTACCGCCATCTGGTGGTGGTATGTTTCAATAGCAAGTCAAGGAGCAGATGGGGAAAACACGTGGCGTGAATTTGTTAGTGAAGTGAATGCTAGTCCCTCAGTCGCTCTTTGCGACTCCATGGACTGAAGCCCACCAGGCTCTTCTGTCCATGGAATCCTCCAGGCAAGACTATGGAGCGGGTTGTTAATTTACACGATTTTAAAGAAGCCGTAGCAGTGAACAACTTTGAATAACAGCATTTCCATACTTCACCTCCGGAAGGCTTACTTCAATAGCAGCAACATCCTAGTGCGACAAAGGAATCAGACACCACGCTGAATGCCAGCGCATTCATTCATTCAGCAAATATACATTGAGCACCCATTGTGTGCCACTCAGCATTCTGGGCGCTTAGGGTTCATCAGTGAACAGGAGACAAAAATTCCACCCTTTAACATGGGTTCCTTTTACCATGCCCTTTTACCATGCTCTCTATATAGTACGGGAGAAGGAAATGGCTACCCACGCCAGTGTTCTTGCCTGGAGAATCCCAGGGACAGAGGAGCCTGGTGGGCTGCTGTCCATACGGTCGCACAGAGTCGGACACGACTGAAGCGACTTAGCATGCATGAATGCATTGGAGAAGGAAATGGCAACCCACTCCAGTGTTCCTGCCTGGAGAATCCCAGGAACAGAGGAACCTGGTGGGCTGCCATCTATGGGGTCTAAGAGTCAGACACGACTGAAGTGACTTAGCAGCAGGAGCTATATAATATATAAACTAATCTAGATAATTTGTAAAGCACTCTATGGATTACAAAATTCCCTCCAAGTCAACAGGAGGTGTTTTGAGGTCTATATTACCATTGGCTAAATATAGGCAAAAGCCTTGCAGACAAAGGTCTGTATAGTCAAAGCTATGGTTCTTCCATGTACAGATGTGAGAGCAGGACCATAAAGCAGGCTGAGTGCTGAATTGATTCTTTTGAACTGTGGTGTTGGAGAAGACTCTGGAGAGTCCCTTGGACAGCAAGGCGATCAAACAAGTCAATTCTAAGGAAATCGACTCTGAATATTCATTGAAAGGACTGATGCTGAAGCTGCAGCTCTAATACTTTGGCCACTTGATGCAAAGAGCCAACTCACTAGAAAAGACCCAGATGCTGGGAAATATCGAAGGTCGGAGGAGAAAGGCACGACAGAGGACAAGATGGTTGAATGGCATCACTGACTCAAAGCACATGAGTTTAAGCAAACTCCCTGAGATGGTTAAGGACAGGGAGGCCTGGCGTGATGCACAGTTCATAGGGTCGCAAAGAGCAGGACACGACTTAGCGACTGAAAACAACAAAGAGAAGCAGGGTGCAGACCTGCTCAAGTCACCCTAAAAACTAAGCCTTGCAAAACCGAGAGTTAAGCCACAGCAGAGGATGCCATTGGCGTGGTCGGCCGGGCTGCATGAAAGTAAGAGAAAACAGAAGCCACCTTTCCTCTATTTCTCTCTCCAGAAACATGTTTTGTGAGCACTAAGGGTTTTGCCAGCCAGGCTCGAACCCGCAGTGGACGGAGGGCGGCAGCATGTGTCAGGCTCTGCGGCTCCAAACGAGACGCTTGTCCCGTCTGCGGAGCCCAGGTCCCCCGGATCACCCTCCGCGCTCCCGGAACAAACCCGGATCCAGACGCCGGACCTCCGGCGTCTGACTCTCAGCGAGGCTTGAGCGCGCCGCCTAGCGGCGGTGCCGTCCGAGAGCCGGGCCCGGAACGAAACTGTCGGGCGGAACCCAGAGTGCGCGCTCGGAGTTTCCGGAGAAGAGGACGGGGAAGGACCTGCGCGCGGAGGTTCCTACCGCCGCGGAGGATCCTACCGCCGCGGAGGAGGCAATGGCGGTGGTGGTCCGGGGGCTGCGGCTCTGGCGGGCCGCCCCCAGCGGCGGGGCTGCCTGGAGTGAGTTACCAGCGGCCGTGGGGACGAGGAGGGAGGCTTAGAGGACGGTGTCTGTTCAGGCTGGGCCCCAAGCGGGAGTCCCGCGGGGCTGGGGGGTACGGAGGCGGGTGTTTAAATCTGCCGCCTCTCCCGGCCTTGGGGTCCAAATCTCGGGGAGCTGAAGGGAAGGGCCGCGGGAGAAGCTTGGGGCGCCCCCTGAGAGGGAGACCACGTCCTGGTGCGTAAGTGTCCTTGTTTTCCCATTGAACTCGTGCACGCCTTGCCAAATCCCCAGATTTGGGGTTTCGGAAAAACAAACAAACAAAAACAGCCTTTCTCCCTCAAGATACGGAGCGATTTGGCGTGGGACCTTCAGTCTCTTGGAGCGTTCTTGTCCCCAAGACCTTTTCAAAACGACAAACTTTGCTCAACTTTGCCTTGACTGGTCTGGTTTTTGACTCCACTTCCTGGTTACCTTTTTCTTGCTCCTTATTGTTTGTGAAGCACAGATTGGAATTCGACGGAGAAAACTGGTGAGAAGTGGAGATCTGATGGTCAAAGCAAAGTGGAAGTAAAGGCGCGGATCCGGGCAGGCTGCGATTTTCTTCCGTTGGCGTTTTAGTTAATGTTAGAAAGTGGACCTCTGAGCTCATTTCGGCGAATAGCGTTGAAAACTCCCTTGCCGCCTGTTCTTTCCCGGCTGGAGGAGGGCGAAGGCGGGAGTGGAACAGAGCGGCTGCGAATGTTCATCTCTTTTGTCAGTATTCACATTTATTGTAACTTTCTCACAGGGTCTGTGGTCACATCACGTGCTTCTCAGCTGTCACCGACCGAACTGATAGAAATGCAGAATGATCTCTTTAACAAAGAGAAAAACAGGCAGCTGTCACTAACTCCCCGAACTGAGAAGATTGAAGTGAAACACGTTGGTAAAACTGACCCTGGCACTATCTTTGTGTTGAATAAAAACGTTTCGACTCCTTATAGCTGTGCCATGCGTAAGTAATGGATCAGGGTCCCATTTTGATGATTTTAAATAAGAAAGGGGAAAAACCGGTGCAGAGGAGACAAAGATGTTGTAATTGCTCTCTGAACTGCCCAGTATCTAGCATCTTACTGTGTGTTCGCTGTTGACTTAGCTGTTGAGAATACTAGGGGTCGGGTAAGGTGGGTATTGTAATGCACAGGTTGTCCCGGGACTTGCTTGAATCTGGCTGAGTTTAGAGTGCTGTCATAGTGGCAGACCTGGAAGTGTAACTACTCTTGTGCTTGCCCTTTTTCGAGACACTCTTGGTGTACTGGGGGTAGTCCCCGTTGAGTCCCGTTAGAGGATTTTGAGACAGGGACTGCCTCCCCTCAGATGATCAGCTATTTTTTTGGCCTTCTTTTCCTTTCCTGCTCTTTTATATCTAACTTAACCCTTTTATCTGCTCCCTGCTTGCCTTGTGTGTGTGTTGTGTCTTTGTTTATTTGTAGTAAATGTGTGAGTGCATGGCGTGAGTGTGATTGGGGTAAAAATACTTCCTATGTTCATGTATTAAAGAAGATAATAATGCCTTGTGTGTGATCTGGTTTGGAAATGAAGGGAGCAGGGCCTCTGTATTATTTTCGATCAAAATTCTTTTGTAGTAACTTTGATAGAACTGGTAATGTTTAAATTCCGAAAGAACAAAAAGTCGATTTTTAAGTCTTGCGTGCTCATTCAAATGTGACTAGCTAGCTGCATTGTTCATGCTTTTGGAAAACTTAGTGATGATTCCATTTGAGTAATTAATGTTGGTTAAAAGCTTAAGGTGACCCACAGAGTGTGTACTCTCAAATCTTCCTTTACTTTGGCACTTGAATTAGTACTTACAGTTGCTTCCTTGTTTGGTGAGCATTTCTTGAACCTCTGCTGTAGGGTAGGTATTAGGAATACAGAGGAGGCTAAGACAAGGCCCTTAACCAGTTTTACACATTTCATGTGTAGAGATGGAGCCTCTGAACACGCCCAGCATAACCCCTGCCCTCAGACTTGCTTCTCTCTCATACTGTCAGTCGTTCAGTACCTGTTTTTTTTTCCTTAATTTTTTTTTTTTTTCCTTTATTGACTACCTGTTACATTTCAGCCCTGGTGCTAGGCTCTAGATAAATTGAGTGAGCAAAAATAGGCATGATCCCTGCCTTAGGGAGCTTATTTAGACCCTATGGTTGGACCACTTCTGTGAATATCTTTGTACTCAAAAAACATATAATCAGGGATGAAGTTGCATTCTGGAGCCATATAACAGACCACAGCTGATCTGCTTATGTGTGAATTCATACTGATTACTAAAAACTGATAACTATTTTATTTAACTTAAGAGTCCATGTTAGGGAAGTAAGAGATGATTTGGAAGGAAGGCCCCAAACCCCTCTAGAATAGACTTACTGTGGATGTATATTTTTATATTTTCCTTTCTAAGTTGTGTGTGCATATATCCAGATATATCCATGATGCTGCTGTCTGAATATTTAATTGTAGCTCTTGGCAGATTATTTTATTACTTAATTAACAGATTAATTTCAGGTTAGACTTAGCCTTAATGATTTTTGTTTGGGTAATTTTGTTAATAATTAACAACACACTGAATGTGTTAGAAGTTATTTTTTATTAGCCACAAATATTTTTTTCCCCTCATAAAAGACAGCTTGCCAAATCTTGCCTTTCTGTCTTTTTATTTCTTAACGTAGCACTTAAACATGGAACTTTTCACTTGGGTTTTGTTAGAATTAAATCTTCAATCTGTTCTAAATTCCTAGATTTAAGTGAGTGGTACTGCAGGAAGTCTATTCTGGCTCTTGTGGACGGACAGCCTTGGGACATGTATAAACCTTTGACCAAGTCCTGTGAAATCAAATTTCTAACTTTCAAAGATGATGATCCAGGAGAAGTCAATAAGGTATTTCTGCCTCTGTATTCTTTTGTCCTCCTCCCCCCAGTTTTTCTTCCCCCTTTTGTTAAAATCTGTTTACTTTGGAGTATGCTTGTGCTGTGCTACGTTGCTTCAGTCCTGTCCGACTCTTTGTGACCCCATGGACTGTAGCCCACCAGGCTCCTCTGTCCACAGGATTTTCCAAGCAAGTGTAGTGGAATGGGTTGCCATGCCCTTCTCCAGGGCATCTTCCTGACCCAGGGATCAAACCCAAATCTCTTGCCTTGCTGGTGGATTCTTTACTGCTGAACCACTGGGGAAGCCCCTATGGAGTTATACAAATATGGCCAACGTCAAATGTTGTACTGTACCAGTCAGGGTTTTAATTGGTAGATAAGGCATTTTCATAGTTCAAAAATCCTCAGTGGCATTCATGTCTGTATTTTGGTTTGAGAAAACTATATGATGTGTCTTTCACATTTATGTCTTTGTTCAGCTTACTTTTATTAATCACCCTGTATATTGCAGTAATTTCTTTCTTGCCTTTGACCATCTGTTCTATATTATTTCAATAACTTTTTAACTTCTCTCCCTCCCTCCCTTTTTTACCTGAAAGTCTTCCTTAATAGTCTTGCAAAAGTTTTGTTGGATGATGTGACTGATGCCTAAAGCGCTTGCCTACGTGATAACCTTTCATGTAACTTTCCTGGCCTTGCGTGGACCCTTCTCTGACCCCCACCTGCTCTTTGAACTTTAGTTTTCACAGCATCTTTCCACTTCCTCTCTGCTCCAGCCACACTGGAGGACTTGGTCAGTAATGGTTTCTGCTCTGTTGTCCTCCTTGTTTTGAGTATTCTCTTTCCTCCCTGTTAAAATCCTGTTTATCTTTTATAGTTAAGTTAAAATGTAATCTGCTCTGTGGAACCTTCTCAGTGTCTTCTTGTCAGATGAATCCCTTTTCTGGGTCTCAAAACACTTGTGTAGTGTCTCTCGACACAGTATTTTGATTTTCCCTTGTAATAAGAGCTGTTGAATGCTTTGGATTCTTGGCTCTGTAAAGACAGGGATCATGACCCATATTGGATCTTGTCCTTGACTTACATACAGTAGGTGTTTAATAAGTATTTGTTGAAATGAAGTATTTAAAGAAGGAAATGATAAACATGATAATTAAAGTAGCTAATTCGAACATTTATTGTCTATCAGACCCTGTTTTGGGTGATTCACAGGTATTAACTCATTTAATCCTCATTAAAAAAAAAAAATCCCATAAAATGTACTGTTACCCCCATTTTACAGATAAATAAACTGAGGCAAAGAGAGATGCAATAGCTTGACCAAGGTTACCAGTTTAGGAAGTGGCTGAGCCTGGATTTGAACCTAGGCATTGATTCTGAATTCCTCAGACATTAGAAACAATAAACTCGGGTAGATGAAAAAGTGCATCTTGCTGGCCTTCAAGGCCTGAATTTGCGTCTGTTTTAGTGTGTCTCTGTGGTTGTGTAGAGCACATTCTGGAGTCTGTGAGCCCACTCTGGTCCTCAGGTGTGAAGAGCTTAGGAAAGGCACATGCCCGCTTATGGTAGTGCCAGTGCAGAGCTGCAGACGGGCAGGTAGGCTGCAGTACTGGCGTTTCTCTTTCTGACTCTGACGGTTATTTTGAAGAAACACTAGTAAATCTTAGTATTTATTATGTTTGTGTATATTTTATTTTTCTAGGCTTATTGGCGTTCTTGTGCCATGATAATGGGCTGTGTGATAGAGAGGGCATTCAAAGAGGAATATGTGGTCCATTTGGTCAGAGCCCCAGAAGTTCCAGGTGATGTATACATAGAAGCAAATAAACACATACAGGTCTGCTTTCTGTATCTGAATATTTTGGTACCTATGTTTGATGTCATGTAGAAAGTGACGCTTAGTTGTATCTGACTCTTTGCGACCCCATGGATTGTAGCCCATGGAATTTTTCAGGCAAGAGTACTGGAGTGGGTTGCCATTTCTTTTTCGGGGATCTTCCTGACCCAGGGATCAAACCCGGGTCTCCTGCATTGCAGGCAGAGGCTTTTACCTCTGAGCCACCAGGGGAGCCACCAGGGAAGCCCCTTTCATAGAACTCACTTCTAATTTAATCTGGGATTCCCTGGTGGCTCAGATGATAATCCTCCTGCAATGCAGGAGACCCAGGTTCGATCCCTGGGTTGGGAAGATCCTCTGGAGAAGGAAATGGCAACCTACTCCAGTATTCTTGCCTGGAGAATTCCACGGACAGAGGAGCCTGGTTGGCCACATTTCATAGGGTCACAGAGTTGGACATGATTGAGCAACTGACACTTTCAATTTTTCTAATTTAATCTAATGTAAATTACCATCATACATACATTCCATTCATTATAGGTAACAGAATTCATCTTATTGTTGTCATATTCCGTTTAATTACTAGAAGTCAATTATTAACAGAACTAGAGGAGATTGTTTCTCTTGAATACGCATTTCATGTAACTATACTGTGTCAATATTGAATATGCATTTCATGTAACTATACTGTGTCAATATTTATTTATTATCATTTAAAGTATTTATTTCCAAACAATGTGTGGAGGAGGAGATGCGAGTATAAATAGACTTCTAAAACTCTGTTTAGGTGGTACCATTTCACCAGAAATGACCCTAACACTGGAGAGGAACACCATTTTTGAGAGGTGGAAGAGTTCATATTCTTTCTAAAACTAGGATTTTACAACAGTATATGTAGTAGGATCACATTTCTATTTTTCTTTAAAGGTAGAAGTTTATATGCTAAAAAATATTTGATTTGGTAATAAATGATTCTAAGAAAAACAAAACAAAAAACTAATCTTTATTAGAAGATACTAAAAAATAAAACATTTCATATCCATTTAGTTATTCACCTACTTGTTGAATAGTTTATTCTCTAGGAATTTTTATGTCTAGTAACCGTTTTGATCATCAGAGAAATCTCTGTGGTGATAATATACCTGAAGAAAATGTGAATAGTTAAAAAATACTGGTGATGTTGGGTTAACAAACAGGTGCAATAATTCGATGTCAGAGTTGGTAGAGTTCTGACAGGCAGCTGGAGTAATGGTAATAGTTTTATAATTTGTAGTGTTGGGAGAGATTGTTCACTCTTCATTTTAGGGTCTAAATATTCATTTGTGTTAAATTAGTAACTTCATACTCTAACAGATTTAACTTTGCTTTTTTATTTTGGTTGGATTTACAGTAATCGCTGGAGCCTTCTGCTATGACGTTGTTTTGGATAAGAGACTTGATGAGTGGATGCCAACAAAAGTAAGCCTGCTCTTTAGAGTATTAGAGTCTGTGCCTTTCTTTGTTAGAATGATTCCTGTGTTAGTATTGTTGAATGATATTCCGTGTTGAGAATATTTAAAAGAATCAGTCATTCAGTTTTTTTTTTTTTTTTGAGTGTATTTAAGACAGAGCTATATGGTTGAGGGTGTTCACCGCAGTGTGGTGCCCAGAATATAAAACACAGAAGCTTAACTATCTTGGATCCCCAGAGCACACTTTGAAAATCACTACTCTAAACCGGTTAAAGCCTATTGCATGCCGAGTCCTTCCAATAAACAAGGATTACATTGAGAGTGGTGGTGGTGGTTGGGGAGGGGGTGTGAATTAAAAAACATCAGACTCTGAGAAAGCTAACCCAAAAAGCAGCAGACTACACAGCAACAAACTAGCCTATTCTGGAATGGTCTGCCTTCTTAATGAAGGCAACAATGCCTTGTTGCTCTGGGACTTGGGTACCAGCAGGAGCCTGGCTAACAAAAGTGGATCTATGTCAGATGCTGGGGGTGCTGATGGCTTTTGAAGGTTAAACCCAGTGACTTAGTTATGACTGGGGAGAATGGACAGATGCCTAATTAAGCAAGACTGTATGTCCTGCGTTGGGAGTTTGGAAGTCAGGAAAGGGGAGGCAGTGTAGTGTGCCACTTTATCAATTTCACTATGTCCATTTTTTTCACAGTTTAATATCTCTGAAACAAATATGTCTTTCGTTTGTTTCTGTAACTTTTCTTAAACTTTTTTAGTTGAAGAAAATTATAAATACCTGTGGAGTTGCCTGGTAGCTCAGCTGGTAAAGGCAAAGCAATGCAGGAGACCCCGGTTCAATTTCTTGGTGGGGAAGTTCCCCTGGAGAAGGGATAGGCTACCCACTCTGGTATTCTTGGGCTTTCCTGGTCGCTCAGACAGTAAAGAATCCACCTGCAATGTGGGAGACCTAGATTCGATCCCTGGGTTGGAAGGATCCCGTGGAGCAGGGCCTGGCAACCCACTCCAGTATTCTTGCCTGGAGAATCCCCATGGACAGACGAGTCTGGGGGGCTACAGTCCATGGAGTCACAAGGAGTCGGACACGACTGAGCGACTAAGCACAGCAGCAGTGGAGTTGTAGGTAATAATATATGGAGGTTCCATGTTCCCTTTACTCTCTCTTCCCCAGTCTGTCATCTTGTAGACCACAATACCACGTGACCACAACCAGGATATTGGCACCGATAGAGCCAAGACACAGAACATTTCTGTCACTGCCAGAATTTCTCTTTAGTCTCTATCTTCCCCATCCTTAAACTGTGGCAACCACTTATCTGTTCTCTGTTTGTATAATCTTATCAATTCAAGAATGTTATGTAAATGAAGTTTAGTATGTAATATTGGGGGATTGACTTTTTTCACTCTGTGTAATTCTCTGGAGCAAATGTGACTTAACAGTAGATAGCATCTTATGATTATCACTGGTAATGTCTTTTCTCACTGGTGCATCTTACATTTAGTAAAATAGTTTCTAAAAGCAAGAATTTCAGAGTTGCTGACTCCAAATGTTGGCTTTAAAAGTTATTTCTTTTTTTTGTTTTTGTTTTTTAATTTTATTTTATTTTTAAACTTTACAATATTATATTGGTTTTGCCAAATACCGAAATGAATCCGCCACAGGTATACATGTGTTCCCCATCCTGAACCCTCCTCCCTCCTCCCTCTCCATACCATCCCTCTGGGTCGTCCCAGTGCACCAGCCCCAAGCATCCAATATCGTGCATCGAACCTGGACTGGCAACTCGTTTCATATATGATATAAATATTTCAATGCCATTCTCCCAAATCATCCCACCCTCTCCCTCTCCCACAGAGTCCAAAAGACTGTTCTATACATCAGTATCTCTTTTGCTGTCTCGTATACAGGGTTATTGTTACCATCTTTCTAAATTCCATATATATGCGTTTGTATACTGTATTGGTGTTTTTCTTTCTGACTTACTTCACTCTGTATAATAGGCTCCAGTTTCATCCACCTCATTAGAACTGATTCAAATGTATTCTTTTTAATGGCTGAGTAATACTCCATTGTGTATATGTACCACAGTTTTCTTGTCCATTCATCTGTTGATGGACATCTAGGTTGCTTCCATGTCCTGGCTATTATAAACAGTGCTGCGATGAACATTGGGGTACACGTGTCTCTTTCCCTTCTGGTTTCCTCAGTGTGTATGCCCAGCAGTGGGATTGCTGGATCATAAGGCAGTTCTATTTCCAGTTTTTTAAGGAATCTCCACACTGTTCTCCATAGTGGCTGTACTAGTTTGCATTCCCACCAACAGTGGAAGAGGGTTCCCTTTTCTCCACACCCTCTCCAGCATTTATTACTTGTAGACTTTTGGATCACAGCCATTCTGACTGGCGTGAAATGGTACCTCATAGTGGTTTTGATTTGCATTTCTCTGATAATGAGTGATGTTGAGCATCTTTTCATGTGTTTGTTAGCCATCTGTATGTCTTCTTTGGAGAAATGTCTGTTTAGTTCTTTGGCCCATTTTTTGATTGGGTCATGTATTTTTCTGGAATTGAGCTGTAGGAGTTGCTTGTATATTTTTGAGATTAGTTGTTTGTCAGTTGCTTCATTTGCTATTATTTTCTCCCATTCTGAAGGCTGTCTTTTCACCTTGTTTATAGTTTCCTTTGTTGTGCAGAAGCTTTTAAGTTTAAGTTATTTCTTAAATAATCTTGCCCTTATTGCTTAATATCAGAAGGGAGAGAGGAGGGAAACAGGAAGGAAGAAAGAGAGAGGGAAGAAAGGTGTTGGGAGAGATGGGGAGAGGGTCAGGGAAGGGTAAGAACGATTTCTTCTTCATCTATGGACTCGTGTCAGTATATTTCTTTTTTCCAAGTCTGTCAAGATTCTTCCTTTACTGAAGTTAAGTAAAAACTAAGGCGGTCAAAATTTAACTCTCATTGTCTGTGAAACTTGCTGCTACTTTTTTCCTTTTTTTTCCAAGATAAAACTTTAAAAAAGAAATGTTCTAGTTCATCGGAGGCACTGTGGGGTTTGGCGGAAGGCTTTGAGAAAGTGGGGGAGAGTTACATTCAAGTAACAGCTGTATTAAACCATGAATGTGTATTTGCAGGAAATTCTCTCTTTAAGAATGAGAAGAGTCATTTCATTCAAAACAGTCTAATAGGAGGTTTATGGAAAGAATTTTATTACAAAAATTATTTGCGTAATAGTGCTTGATCTTTTCTGTATTAGTAATGATTGATAGTGTGAAAACTCAATTATAGTTTTTATTAAAAATCTCATAAACATTGTTAATGTGTGTTATTAATCATTTCGATTGTATTAAATAGACGTTTACATTAAACAAGTTTCTAGCATGGAATTTTATGCTATGTTTTGGACATGGCCAGTGATGACATTTACTACTGAAACTTTCTGAATCACATAAACAATGTTTTTCCTCATGGATTTAATTAAAGAACTTAGTTTTACTCATAGTGTAAACAAATTTTTGTATCTTACTATTTACTTATTAGCATTTCTACTTCTTGCACCATTATTTTAATAAACATTGACAAGGCTATATAAATGAAATGTTTATTAAAATTTCTTTGTAGGATTATCCTTAATTATTTCTAATACAGGCTGATATTTAGTTACAAGTTAATTATAAGTTTTATAGTTTGTAGAGTTGGGAGAAATTGCTAATCATACATCTCATGGTTCAAGTATTCAGTTGTTGCAAATTAATGCTTCCTTTCCTAGCCAGTTGGCTTTTGCTTTTTGTTGTAGTTGGATTTATAATATTAAGCATGCAATTTTATCTGCCTTATAGAGAAATGTTTTTAAGTAAATTGTTACAAAAGATTAGTACTTTTTTTTCATTAATACTTTCTTTTTTCCATTTTTAAGGAGAACCTGCGTTCTTTCACAAAAGATGCTCGTGCTTTAATTTATAAAGATCTTCCATTTGAAACCCTGGAAGTTGAAGCAAAAGTGGCATTAGAAATATTTCAGCACAATAAGTAAGTGTTGGCTTCCTCTAAAACAAAATTAAACCTCTCAAAGTTGTATATAATGAAGAAAATTCAGCTCTTTAAGAACTTTGATATTTGATGTACATAGGACACCTTTTACTTTTTAGCTTTTACATTTGTTCAGCTTACTATTTCCCTGAGAAGAAGTGACCCCCTCCCCAGCTTCTGATTCTTTTCTTCCTTTGTTTTACTGTCTTTTTTTTTTTTTTTTTGGCCAGTTATTCTCTTTATGTTACCATCGCGGTGTATTCCCCTTTTTTTTTTTTTTTTATTTTTTATTTTTTTTATTTATTTATTTATTTTTTATTTTATTTTATTTTTAAACTTTACATAACTGTATTAGATTTGCCAAATATCAAAATGAATCCGCCACAGGTATACATGTGTTCCCCATCCTGAACCCTCCTCCCTCCTCCCTCCCCATTCCATCCCTCTGGGTTGTCCCAGTGCACCAGCCCCAAGCATCCAGTATCGTGCATCGAACCTGGACTGGCAACTCATTTCATACATGATATTTACATGTTTCAATGCCATTCTCCCAAATCTTCCCACCCTCTCCCTCTCCCACAGAGTCCATAAGACTGTTCTATACATCACTGTCTCTTTTGCTGTCCCTTGTTTCCTTTCATTGTGAAGGGGGTAGCCTGTGTTACACTGTATTATTTTGAATTTAAATTTAAACTTAAATTTATTTAAGCTGTATTGCATTTGGCAATCTTTCCTTCCGGTCTTTCCACTTTCCAAATGAAAAGGGTAGGACAGCGAATGCCATCTGTTCAGAAGTGGCTAACAGCTGAAGGAGAACGTTCCCATGGCCAGATCTTAGTCTTCCCTGTGGGAGTTATTCATTTGATGGATTTTCTTTGCCAACATTTTTAATTGTGCCTGGCTTCTCAATTCCCTTTCTCACTCAGAAAACCTCCAATTTGTCTTCTACTAATTATGAGAACATAAACTAAATTGTAATATTAATCTTAACTAGAATCCGTTAGAAAGGGACATCTCACAATTTTTTCACTTAGACATGTCGGTGGTTGATGTCATTTACTAAGCTAGGGGATTCAGGAATGAGTTTGGTGAGAAAGAGGTGGTACGTTTTTGTTCAGTTTGAATATTTGGGGGTGTAAGATGCTTGTCGAACACCCTGGTGAAGTCCAGGTGTTTTGCTTATATAGTTCAGGGCTCAGGAGCAGTATGCGGATGAGAAGCAGAGGTGTAAAAGAGAAAGCACAGGGTGGCAGTTACAGCTGTGCAGACCAAGGGACCAGCCCAGAGAGGACGCTTTGAGTGAAGAGAGCTGAGGGACAGAACTTGCAGGGCAGGGACAGAAGGGTGACCAGAGAGTCACAGTACCAAGAGAAGCCTTGAGAAGTGGAGGTGAGCAGTGGAAATGAGGACCTAGCCTGGCACCAAGGAGGCACCTGTGGGTACCGGGAGAACGCTATGGTGGAGTTGTGAGGCTGTGGCCAGACCGAAAGAGGTGAGATGTGAAAGGGAGGCGGGAGGGGGAGGCGCCTAGTCTAACCCTCCCTTTCAAGCACTTTGGCTGAAGAGGAAGAGAGAGGGAAGTGGCTTTAAACACCTTTTTGTACATTTAGAATTAAGACTTTCTTTTTTTTTGCTGCTCTTTAGGTACAAAGTAGATTTCATAGAAGAGAAGGCATCTCAGAACCCTGAGAGAATAGTCAAGCTACACAGGTAAATAAAGATTAAAAAATTGATGTCTATGCTAATTGAATGGAAGATTTAGTTTTATTGTTACCTGACTAGTATAGTTTGTACTTTTATTTGTTGTTCTTTTATCTTATTTTCTGTTGCTTTGTTTAGTTTTTTGATATGGTGGTGATTGGAAGCTCTGTTATCCTCAGGAAGGGTTGCGGTTTCTGTTCCTCATTTTGCTGTTTGTTACTTTTATATTTGTATTTTACAAGTTGGAAAGCATTGTTAAAAAATGTAATTTTTAGAGTTAATTTTGAAAATGGGTGAAATATTCTTTATTATGAATTGATCATAATTCATATGAAGTCTATATTCATATGCGTATATAGAAATGTGATTACTGACTAATTAGTTACTACTTGTGTTACATGTAAGGAAGTCATATCACAGTGTGCTTTCTGATGCAGAGATGAGAGAGGTAAGACAGGGCATTAGCAAAAATGGCTTCTTGGTCTGTATCTGTTTTTTCAACTTAATGTTTTCTTGACTCAGACTCAACTTTTTTCCTCTAGGAAGCTGCTCTTAGGGCACAACCTGGCCTGCATACTAAAACTCAAAATTCTGTTGCATTAGTTGTTATAAGGTTATAGGTTATCATATTTAGACATTGGATCCATTTGATGGCATAATATGTTCAGTGATCTTAAAAATCTTCAAAATTGTAGGAAGAAAAAGTTTCACCAATTTTAATTTTCAAAATTTTAGTCTCTTCACTTGAGATGGCTGTGTCAGGGTTTACTCCAGACCAAATTGATCCATAGGCATTGTTCTTGATCAGGGATGTAGCAGCAAATAGAATGGATAAACTTTTTTTTTCAAACTATTGTAAGTGATGTGATTTTATGATCTAATTTGTGTATTTTTAAAATCAAATTAGATTTGGTGACTTCATTGATGTGAGCGAGGGCCCTCTTATTCCAAGAACAAGTATTTGTTTCCAGTATGAAGTGTCAGCGGTTCACAATCTTCCAGCCACCCAGTCGAGTCTTGTACGAAGATTCCAGGGTCTCTCTCTACCTGCGCACTTAAGAGTAAGTAAAGCCAAAAATTTCAGGTTATTCAGTTTGGTTGTGAGTGTGATTCCAGTCTTGATTTTTATACCAATTGGAAGGACATATATTTTAATTTTCATTAAATTGTGTAACACTAATATTTTGTCCGCTTGGGTTTATGATTAAAAATAATTTTAGCCAGGATGTAAACAGATAATTTACAAAAGAAATATTAGTTGAAAGAATTAACTCAAATTGAGATAGTATTTTTAATGTTTTAAATTCATTTAGAAGAGGGTGCAGTGGGGAGCAGTGGGGCACGTATTGATGGGACCTTCTGGAGTGCCCTGTAGCCTTATATTTGGCCTATTTTCCCTAATTTTGAGGATCTATGTCACCCCCTTCTCCTCCTGCCCTCAGTCTTTCCCAGCATCAGGGTCTTGGGGTACATAGTATATCTTTTCATTTATTTAAATCTTCCTTCATCAGCATTTTGTAATTTTTACCATACGTGTCCTTTATGTGTTTGATTTTTTTTTCCACATGCCTTCCTTTCCTAGCTCTCTCCATTTCAGTAAATGAACTGTCAGCTACCTGGCTGTTTGAGATAACCCTTGATTCTCTGGTTCCCTCATAGCCAGGCCCCATCCCATCCATCAGGAAGTTGACTCTTTAAAACACATCGTGAGTGCATCCACTGCCAGCAGCTCATCTACTGTTGCTCCCCACATCCTGTCCCTCTTTCTCCCCATTCTCCTTCTTTGCTTTTCATTCTTGCCTCCAAAGCACATTCTCTAATGAGTAGCCAGAGTGATCCTTTAAATATACACATCAGATCATGTAATTCCTACGCCCCAAACTTTCCAGTGGCTTCTCATGAACAAATGCCGACCCTTCACCCTGTCTCACGAAGCCCTACATTGTGAGATTCCTGCCTTTCTCTGACTTCATCTCATACCACTTTCTCCAGCACCCATTAATATTCCACTCAAACTCACTGTTAGCTCATTCTGCCTGAGCCAGGTATGGTTTTCCCTTTAAATATACCACTCTTTGCTCTTTTTCCAGAAGGGTTTATGTGTACATATTTAGTAATTTTACCTTTTATCATAGATTTTACCAGCTCATCCAGTTTGAAATTGTCCCTGACCCACCCACATCCCTCAGTATCACCTTCAGCTGATTTTGTAAACACTGATGTGGTCATTTTGCACTTGGCAGTTTTCATTTATGCATTCTGCAAATTCTCTGCTGCATATGATTGTTAGTTATTAAGGAAATTGGTTCTATAACATTACTGTTGTCTTTGTCAGTTTTTACTCGTTCTGTAGAGTAATCTACTAAATCTTCCAGGTCTGCTCTTCTGATGTGAGATGTCACAATTGATTCTTTGTGTGTGTTAAATTTTTATTAGAGTACAGTTGATTTACAGTGTCATGTTAGTTTCTGCTGTATAGCAAAGTGTATCAGTTATACATACACACATATCCACTCCTTTAAAGATCCTTTTCCCATACAATAGAGTTCATTATGGAGAACTGAGAAGAATTCGTAATGAACCTTTCCTTGTAATTACTTATGATTTGAACAATGACCAGTAGCATGTTGAAATTGGCTATTTAAGGAAGGAATTAGGGGTTAGTGGGAGAGATTTTTGCTTCCCATTAGAAGGAATGCTTTCTATGGTGGTACTGATTAAGAAGGACAAAGAGTGGCATGCTCAGTCCTTAAGTCTCTTTTTCTTAGATGCTAAGCAGAGCAGTCCTGTATAGTGTGCGCCTTTTTTCCCTACTCAGACTCACTTTTGTGACCTCGTAGCCTCATTAGTAGTGCCTAACTTTCCATGTATTTGTTTTCTGTATTTGTTTTGTTTAAACCTATATAAAGACTCAGCCTCTTTGATTTTAACTTTGCTGCTTTATTTAATTCATAGTAAATCTTTCCTTTTCAAGGCACATTTTACGATATGGAATAAATTATTGGAAAGGTCTCGGAAAATGGTAAGTGTTTTTGACAGCATGTGAGTACGTTTCTGTGAAGAAGTTTTCCTTGAAATTAAGCAACCACCACCACTGCAACAACAAAATAATAAAGAAAAAGAGAAGGAAAGAAATTGGTTGTCTCATTAGCTAAAGCAGTATTGTGGTTGTTGACCTCGTTAGTATTTTGGCAAAAGAAAAGTTGATATTTGGCAATTTCGTTTTTATTTGCTAATAACATGAGAGTGATACTGTAGGAACTTGAAGAAAAATAAAACTTACTGCTGTATAGCAGTAACAGTTCTTTATGGCTGTAATGGTGTTAATTAAGTCTGTGCTATATTTTCTTGTGAACTTAGTGAATATTTAAGATTTGCCAGGTATGTTTTAAAGCTGCCTTGACAGTAGACACTTTAATATATAAATGTCCTGAAAAACCATTACCCAATTAAATATTTATTATTTTGCATGATGATGTGTACAGCTAGCCTTTAGTAATGACTTTACAGGTAGAGTTTGCTATTTAGGCACTTAGCTATAATGTTCTTGTGCACAGATGTAATTTTCTTTTTCTCATGAGAAGAAAGTGTTTTTGAATAGATGGAATAACTTTGTCTCTTTGGTTGGTAACAATGACCATTTTAGATTAAGATACTAGAGAAGAAATGTATATATAAGAAATGTAAGAAGTAGTAGAGACAGTAGCCTGGAGTGTCTAGTGGAAATCAGTGAGTAGCTGTTTTTACAGTATTTATTTTGGTTCACTTTCCTCTTCCACTGTTTATTTTGCTTGTACAAAGGGAGTAGCTTAAACATATGGTTCGTTGATTTAACTACATAGCCTTGTTATATGCCAGGGACTGTAGGTGCAGTAATGAATAAGATCTACTTGCTGTCCTCAAGGAAGTTACTTGAACAGCATAACTAGTCCTGCAAAGCTGCTAAATTGCCTCAGTCGTGTCTGACTCTGCGACCCCATGGACGGCAGCCCACCAGGCTCCCCCGTCCCTGAGATTCTCCAGGCAAGAACACTGGAGTGGGTTGCCATTTCCTTCTCCAATAACTAGTCCTGTAAGCAGACAATTCAGGTGTACATGTGGGGCTCTGGCATAAAGAAAAGGACCCAAGCCACACCCGTGGTTGGTTAAGGAGCGTTCCCAATCGTTATTTCTTAAATTGGTTTTAAAGGGTGAATGGAAGTGGGCCAGGCAGATGATTTACTTGCAGATGGGTTTATCCCAGCAGAAGCTGCTTGTCTAAGAGGCTGGTGGAATCGAGTGCATGGTGAATGTAAGAGGAATCCAAATGCACACTCACGTGTGAGATGGGTGATGAGTCTGTTGGAAATAGAATATGAGGGGCTTGTCTTCCGTGATATGGAATTTGCATGCCCCTCCCTAAGATGATTGGAGGTAACTGGAGAATTTGAGTAAGGAAATGACCTATTGATAAACTCTTCCTGTTTACAAGCTCATTCTGGGGCCAGCATGGAAGATAACTGTGACTTAAGCCAGTAGCCCTCTAAGGGGTAGCAGATAGGTAACAAGACCCTGAAGTTCAAGCAGGGCAGTGAGAATGGCTGTGAGAGTTACGTAGGTGGAATTAATAGGACTGTTGATCACATATGCAGGTGAGAAATGTGGATTCTCTCATGCCTGGCTCAGGTGTCTGAGTGGAGCCCTTCACTGAGATAGATGACGCAGGAAGTAGAGCAGGTTGTAGGGGTATGAGGAATGCTGTTTAGCTCTGTTTGTTTCCTGAGTGACATATAACAAATATTAACATACAGATATCTATTCTACTAAACCTGTAGTATACTGTGTTCAAAATAGAATTACTGATTTTTTTCAACAAAATTGATTGATTTAAAATACTTTGTTGATCTCATTTTATAGATGAAAAATACAATGATAAACTTGAGAAACCTAGATATATGCCTCAGATTATATTTTTAGTGGAATTGTACTTTACTTGATAATTTATATTGGGAACTTGGTTGTGTAACTTTTCTTCTCTTTCTACTTAACTTTCTATAATAATTACTATTGAAAAAGAAAGGCAAAGGATTATTGAAAAACAAAGACTGCAGTAATTTTAAACGGCGAGTGAAGGGTAAAAGTGTTTATTAGAAAAATAAAGCTGTTTATGTTTTTACAGGTAACTGAAGATCAAACTAAGCCTACAGAGAAGAGTGCATCTACCTAGTACCTTCCTCAAATTTAAATATGTATAGTAAATTAAAATAAAAGTTTTCTATGTAGTGTTTGTGCGTGCTTATAAAATGAACTGTCTTTTTCTCCCTGAGGTTTATACTGGTTTACTGTCTCCTTTCTCTGAAGGGTAAAACAATAAGAATTTTACATAGAAACAAGCCTGCTCCTTCTATCTGGATGCAACATTTTGGCATGTTTTCCACTTGCAGGGCTTTTTTGTACATATATAAACATCTGTGTTGTTGTTTAGTTGTTAAGTCGTAACCGATTCTTCTGGCCCCATGGACTGTAGCTGCCAGGCTCCTCTGTCCACGGGATTTCCCAGGCAAGAATACTGGAGTGGGTTGCCCTGCCATCCTTCAGGGGATCTTCCTGACCCAGGGATTGAACCTGCGTCTCCTGCATTGGTAGGTGGATTTTTCACTGCTGAGCACCAGGGAAGCCCCATAAACATATATGCACAGATAGAAAGTTAATCTTTTACAAACATAAATAGGATCTTACTAGTTTCCATTTTTCACTGTTTTAAACAGTGATGCAGTAAGCATCTTTGTAAAATGTTTGCAAAATGGCATGCGTTTTGTGGATAGATAGATTAATTGCTACTGAGTAATGGCATCCCACTCCAGTACTCTTGCCTGGAAAATCCCATGGACAGAGGCCTGGTAGGCTGCAGTCCATGGGTTTGCTGAGGGTCGGACACGACTGAGCGACTTCACTTTCACTTTTCACGTTCATGCATTGGAGAAGGAAATGGCAACCCACTCCAGCGTTCTTGCCTGGAGAATCCCAGGGACGGGAGAGCCTGGTGGGCTGCCCGTCTATGGGGTCGCACAGAGTCGGACACGCCTGAAGCGACTTAGCAGCAGCAGCAGCAGCAACTGAGTGTTTCCCATAAACCGGTCCTTGTGCTAAGCTTTTCATATGGAATCTCAAATTTAGTTTTCAGAACAGCTTGTTAATAAGGTTTCCAGTTTGTGAGTGAGGAAACTGGAAACTGACAAGTATTAATAGCAAAGCTGGAAATTGGATCCAGGTGCTTTCACTCCCATGCCTTATCTCTTATGTCCTGTGCTCTTGTTCACGTTTAACAGGTGCATATGAATTTGTGAATCTTTCAGAAGATACTGATGGAGTTATATATTCGTTTGTTCCTTTATTTCCTAGGCCGTGAATGATCTCCTTCCTCTGGAGTCAGATTTTTTGCTTATCTCAATCTTTCATGTTTCGGTTTCCCCCTAACCATTCCCCACCCCCAAATCTAGTGACTGTTGGTTGTTAGTTGAGAATGCGGCTACGGGAAGGAGATTGAGTGGTAGCTCTGTGGTATGGGTGAGGTTTGGCTTCTCTAAGGATGAGTAGGTGAAGCTGGCTGTTAGGATGGGGGTTTTCTAGTGCTAAAATGAAGAACTTGTCAGTTTTGGTGACTAGTTTCTATGGTGACTCTTCCGATTCTCTCTCGACTCTTCTTTAACTTATTTTATGAGATCCCTCCAATATTTTACCTGTGGACCGATGTTAGACTCAGGCCTTGCTGTATTTGGCAGTAGTGGGTGGGGGGCAGAGAACAGCTGGTTTGTACAGGCCTTTGTATATAGGCTTTTGCTGAGCCCATTCTTTTCAGTCCCTCTTCTGTCTTCCACTATCTTTGAGGGTCTCTGGCCAGCTGGGCAGGTCGGCTCCCTCTTCTGCTGGACTCCCTTGCATATTCTGGGTGGTGACATCCTCCACCGTTGAACTGGTCACTTCACTGTCCATCTTTTAGCAACTGGGTGAGATTTCTTGTCTGCTGCTGCTTTCCTACCCTTTGTTGTTTGTGGGTTTATGCTTTGAATTCTTTTAAAAAATTGTGAAATGTTTTCAGGTTACAAAATATAATTTAACACACCCTTATTTGGGTGGCCATTTTTCATTCTTTAGGGGCACCTCGTCGTCTTGAACATCCACGCTTTGGGGACTTCACCCTTTATGTATCCTGTCTTACCCAGTGGAGAGTAAAACTTAATCTCTAAGCTTTCCTCCCAATAAGAGCCTGGACAGGTGTCCTGGGCTCACTGGTTAGACACACCTGTCTGAAATTCCAAAGCAGTGCTGTGAAGACAATGGCACATGAGTTTCATTTTGCCCAGGGGAGCAGTGACGTGACTTTCGAGGTGGCGGCAACAGCAGCGGCCGAGGTCTCGTGTGGTGGGAGGTGGGCTGAGCCTAGTCGTTTTCCCCCTGCAGCTGCCCTGTGCTGTGACAGCGGGCATTTCTTTGGGTCCTGTAACCTGGTCTCTGAGCCTGAGCCTTGTGAACCGTTTGTTTTTTGCTTAAATGAATAGATCCTGTTGTTTGCAACCAAGAATGTTAACCTATAGCCACTACCTAAATTAACCATCGTTAATCTTTTTTCTTATCAGATCCTTTTGTTTTTAAATCAAGGAGAAGCTGCCTATCCATTGAAAATTTTCCTCATATTATTTCTTTCTAAGAACTCCTGTCCTTTGGTGCATATCCTTACCATTCATGATTTGCAGTGTATATTATTCTTTGTATGTTATACTGAACATAATTGGTTTCATGATACTCATGTTCTTTTGAAATTTGCTTCCATTGCTCAGCATTGTGTATTCACATTTAACATGTTGATACATGTAGAGCTTGTGTGTGTGCTGAGCTGGTAAATGCATGTAGGTGTATATAGTATCCCACTGTATGATTAATCCCATGATTAATTCATTTTCTTATTGATGACCATCGAGGATGGTCTTGAGTTTTTAGTATTATAAACAGTACTGCAGAAAATACTCTGCTTATGTTTTTTTGTGTATACATTTGACAGTATCTGGGGTGGAACGTGAATCTTCAACTACAAATATGTCAGCCACCGCAGCAGTGGTACCAGTTTACTCCCTATCAGCAGTCTGATAGTCCCTGTTTCCCCACGCCCTCACAAACACTTGTTATTGTCAGACAGTCAAGTATTTGGTCAGTTGGATATACATGATCTAATACTGAGCATGTAGTGACAATGAACATCTCTTCATTTGTTTCGTAGCCAAGAAGACTTCTTTGAGTTATCAGTTTACAGACTTTACCCATGTAATTTATTTATTTTTATTGGATCCTTGGTCCTTTTAATAGGAGTTTTTTTATATGTTCAAAAAGTTAAACCTTTGTCATTGCAAATCTCTTCTCTAGTCTGACTAAATACTTTGTTGATACTATGTCTTACGTGGTCAGAATTACTCATCTTTTCCTTTATGATTTATATGCGTTTTGGAAATTTTAAAAAAGCCACCCCTAACCTGAAGTTAATAAGGCATTCTTATAAGAAGGTTATAAGGTATTTTTTAATATTTTAAAGGCTTTTCGTGTTTAATTGCTTCATTTATTTGACATATGAATGTGAATGTGAAGTTGTTCAGTCATGTCCGACTCTTTGCGACCCCATGGACTGTAGCCTATCAGGTTCCTCCGTCCATGGAATTTTCCAGGCAAGAGTACTGGAGTGGGTTGCCATTTCCTTCTCCAGGGGATCTTCCCGACCCAGGGATCGAACCCAGGTGTCCTGCATTGCAGGCAGACGCTTTACATTTAATTTTGCATTTAGAGTGAGGGAAGGGATCTAATTTTGAATCCTTTCTAACCCCACATGGATCATCAGTTATTCCTCCCTCATCTTCTGAGGCTACCACGTAATGTATCAGACCCCTGTACATGCCTGAGTCCTCACTGATCGTTTGTCCATCCCTGTACTACTGTCACAGTGTTTTAATTACAACTTTGTAACATGTTTTGATTTATGGTATGGTGAGTTCTTCTTATTTTTTTCCCCCCAAATTTTCATGATTGTTGGATCAGCTTGTCAACTTCTGAGTGGCTAGTGTGAAAAGCTGTTTTTCTGATAAAACAGCTTTTCTACAGATATTTCTACATGAGCTTCTTTAGGTTAGTGGTAAATAGTTTTCATTCCTTTTAACTTTTTATGTCATTATGTTTTAGGTTTTCTCTTTAAAAAAGCATATAGGAATCTTTTTTCTTCTTAAGTCCATTCTCCTACAGCGATTGTGGATTTGACATTTTATATTTGCCTATTTTATTTAGAGACTGTTAGCACTGTGTATTCCAGTTTGGAATTGTTATAATGTGGTGGCAAATTGTTTCCTTTTTATTACTAGATAAGGATCCTCTGTACCCCTAATAATGCTTTCTGCTCTTAATCTGGTTTCCTCAATCTATTTTTTCTTTAGTCTGGTTCTATTTTCACATTACATTTTTATTAGTGTTTACATAGTATACATTTTTCTGTCCCTTTTCAACTTTTAAAAAATGTTATGTTTTAAGTCTGTTTTTCATAAATAGCATAAAATCATTGAACTTTCTTTTAAAATCCAGTCTTGGAATGACTGTCTTTTAAGAAGTATGTTTTAATTCATATACCCCTTCTTGTGATTCCTACTTTGCATTCTTTCCTTTCTTGCTAAACACTGGATTTTGATCCAGTTTCCTTTTTTCTTCTTTTCTTCCTATTTTATTTTTTTAAATTTATTTTTTATTGAAGGATAATTGCTTTACAAAATTTTGTTTTCTGTCAAACCTCAACATGAATCAGCCATAGGTATACATATATTCCCCCCCATTTTGAACCTCCCTCCTGAGTAATATGGAATATTACTCAGCCATAAAAAGGAATGCATTTGAGTGAGTTCTGATGAGGTGGGTGAACCTAGAACCTATCATACAGAGTGAAGTGAGTTAGAGAAAGATAAATATCATATTCTTATGCACATATATGGAATCTAGAGAAATGGTACTGAAGAATTTACAGGGCAGCAATGGAGAAGCAGACAGAGAATAGACTTTTCTTCCTATTTTAGAATTTACATATTCTGTTTCCATTCTTTCAGCCTATAGAATTCTATTTGTACTAAATATTCCATTTGTGTTAAATAAAGGTGTACCGTGTTAAGTTAGAACCCTGTTGATGGTTGACTTTACATTTTTGCTTTGCTTTTAAAATAACGCTTCAACTGATAACCTTGTACATATGCTACCCCACATGTGCTGGTAGTTCTATAATATAAATTCTTAGAGGTGACCCTCTAGGTCAAAGGCTTATGTATATTTTAAGTTTTAATATAGGTAACATCCTTTTGAAGATAAATTTATTGTTAGATTTTAGATTTGATAAATATATTAAAGGTAAAATACTTATTTTTAGGGAAAGCTACTACTGCAATGTTATTTCTAAGGGATCTCAAAGTTGGGTGTTACATCAAGCCTGCCTGGAGGGAGAAAAAGGACAAATTTTTGTATATATACTTTTGGTGATGGAATTTCTTAAAATCAATATGGAGACTGCCCTCTTGAGCTGCAGAATTTAGGAAGAGCCAAACTGGTGCTCAAGTTGAGCCCATGCACGTTTATTGAAAAAGAGTCCCTCAGGTCTGAGAATACAGATATGCCAGGTACAGACAGTCTCCAGCATCAGAACAAGTTGTATTTCCAGAGTCAGTGGAGACTTGGATACGTTTTCCCATTCCACTTAAGCAACTGTGAGCAAGGCCCTGGGTTGAGTGGAATACAGAAAAGTTTACAGTGATATTTCTTCCCCGCAGGAGCTCACGATCTCTAGGAGAGGACAGTGTGTACGCAGCGAGGACAGCGCAGGGCACAGCGGGATACTCCTTTACAGGAGAGCTGCAAACTGCTTTGGGGGAACGGGAGAAGGATCCCTTTTGGGTGCAGCCCTCTTCAGGACTCTCTTCCTGTGTTCTCAGTGTGGGCAAACGGGTCAGAAATTGCTGAGCTGTCAGTGTTTGGGAAAGGGTAGGATTTTCCTAAGTGGAGACTGGGTATGAAGGTTGGTGAAGCCTCGACAGCCTAGGAGTGTGAGAGTGAGATAGGATGGCAGTGACATTTCACACTTGTTTCTTTAGTCAGCCCACCTTTTTGGCAGGAACTGGCACCTAGTTCCTTCTTGACGCTTCCTAACTACTGTTCTAAGCTGATCGGTTAGGCCTAGATAGTGTCAACACAAGGTCACTGATGGGTTACAGTTGGTGGCAGCTGGTTTTAGTGGGCAGCTTTCAAGTTAGGTGGGTTTGTTAGAGATGGTTAGGGTGTTTTGAGCAGGGAAGGGTAATGGGACCTGAAATTTAATTGCTGCTTATCCCCCGAAGAGGTCAAGGATAACTACATCTCACCACTGAGCCCTCATGGCAGAACTTCT
This sequence comes from Bubalus kerabau, assembly GCF_029407905.1. NCBI lineage: Eukaryota > Metazoa > Chordata > Mammalia > Artiodactyla > Bovidae > Bubalus > Bubalus kerabau. The sequence continues at coordinate 57,156,714 of NC_073625.1, forward strand.
GGTTACACAGAGAATAGTGTGTAAACAGACATTACGCCTGTATGTTGCAGGATTTCTGCTGACCACCATTCCTAGTTGCCATGTCAACAATGGACTTCCCAGGTGGCACTAACTGGTAAAGAACCTGCCTGCCAACGCAGGAGACGTAAGAGACGGGTTCGATCCCTGGGTTGGGAAGATCACATGGAGAGGGGTATGGCAGCTCATTCCAGTATTCTTGCCTGGAGAGTCCCATGGACAGAGGAGCTTGGTGGGCTATAGTCCATAGGGTCTCAAAGAGTGGGACATGACTGACGTGACTTACCATGCATGCATGTCAACAGTACTCCTGGATAGAAACTACTGTTCTTTAGAGGCAGTTTATGAACCACTTGTATCTGGATCACTTGGTTAGCTTGGTAGAGAAGTAGTTTCCTTAGTTTTATTACAGAATCATATATATATATATATATTTTTTTTTTTTTTAGTGGGGAGGGGGTGGGTGCATCTGTGAACCTGCTCCTTGATAAGTTTCCCAGGTAAGAATCACTGCCCTAGCTCTTCAGTTACATATAGAACTTCCCAATCATTTGTTTGCTATAATGAACTTTTATTTACCGCAAATCACCTCTTTGAGCCTATCAGTATAAAGTGAAATGTTCACTGTATTTACACTAGTTTCTGTTTTCACAGTTGGACTTGGAATGATGGTGTAATTAAGTCAGTAAACAGTGAGTGGGATATGGAAATGGAAGATGGGCCATCAGGGGTACCGCTTCCTCTAGTGCAATCATCCACACACCAGAACAAATTGGGATTCAGTGTGTTAAGTGCTGGTGATCCAGCAAACCCCTGAGGTTTGCAAAGAAGGGTGGAAGAGTCATCCAAGAACAAGACATCATTGGGATGATAGTTGAGAAAGGCACCTAACAAAATCGTTACTTAAATGGTTAGGAATATATATGTGTTAACCCAGGTGGCGCTAGTGGTAAAGAACCTGCCTGCAAATGCAGGAGAGGTTAAGAGACGTGAATTCGATCCCTGGGTCGGGAATATCTCTTGGAGGAAGGCAGGGCAACCCACTCCAGTATTCTTGCCTGGAGAAGTCTCACGGACAGAGGAACCTGGGGGACTGGTCCATAGGGTCGCAAATAGTCAGATACGACTGAAGCGACTTACCACGCACGCATGTGTTAGCCAGCTGAAGATTAACACTGAAGACTTGGATTAGTTAAAACACACATTCACTTTTCTTCTTAATTGGTCTACATTTTCCCCTTTATTTTTAATCTACTGGGTCTATCTGGCTGCCAACAGTGAATAGAAAAGGACTGGTCTTTAGCAAGTTTCTGGAAAAGAGTCAGATCCTAGACAACCCTCTTGACATACTTCAGTGTTTAAAATAAGAAATCAGGTCCTGCATAATGTAGTGCTTCATTCAGTTCAGTTATTCTGTGTACAAAATTGGGTTCCTTTTCCCTTGGCCTTCCTTTTTCCAGAACCCTCCTTTACTTCAGCCACATTTGGTTTGCCACTTTAACACACACACACACACACACACACACACACACACACCCACCCACCCTTCCTCCAACTCAAATGCACACCCAGTCTTACTCATGCTCCAAGAATTTTTGAAATGACTGACTATATTGATCTGATCCATCTGAGACCAGGAGATCAGGAACTAGAAGTCTAAGAGGTTAGGCTAAGAGGAAACCCAGTGGCCCTTGCAGTATCTAGGTTCTCTGAGTGTTCATCATAAGGTTACAGTTAAACTGAAGTTACTCTGTCCTTGGGGAGATCTGTGATGGTAGATCACTCACTTTAGAGACTGAAATTTAAATGTCTTAAAGCTAGTGTTTATTTAACACTTAATGCATAGTAGACATCATACAAACACTTTGATTTAAGCCTATCATCCTTATGAAATGTAGTTGTCATTGTACTGATGAGGGTGAAGCTTAGATTAAGTCACTCCCCTTAGTTTAATCTACTCTAGTGCTTTTCAAATGAAGCATTTCACAGCATGGTTTTAAAATCTGCCTTTTTGATGTTCGGAGTGTCTCATCATAACAGCAGAAAGGGAATACTAGCTACTGTATTCCAGGCCTTAACACTCTGGGTCTTGGTGGCTGTAGGTAGCAAGCAGGGTTCTGAAGAATTGGGAATCAAAACAAGGACTCCTCTTGTAGCCAAGCAGTGCAGATGAGATGAATAGTCCCAAGAAACACCCTTCAGTGCGACCTACCTATGTAGGGGCTCCATGGAGTCCAATGTTCACTCCAGGGGTTAAGAGGAGAAATTTATCTTGGCAGCAGATAGCTTGAACAGAAATAGGGGACAGGCCAAGGGGATGCCCTCAGATGAGAATACTGTGTCCTAGGAGGCAGGAATGTTCCCCTTAGTATTCTCATAATTTTTTCCCATTGTCTTTTCTTGTGTAAATAGCTTCTGAAATTACAGTTTGTACTTTGCAAAAGAAAAAAAGACTATAACAAAATTATTTTAAATCACCTGAAGACTCAAGAGATTTATTTGGTTAGAGTGCATAACCCATTTGACAAAAATGTTGAAAAGAGTTGCTTAATACAAATACACATTAAATATGCTAACAATTATAATTAGCTACATATATGTAAGAGATGTAGTCCTATAATTATGGAGAAAAGTTGCATAGGAATCTGAACCTGAAAAATACTGCAAATCAAATCATTAGCTTTTCATTAACAAAGGAGGATTAGTTCTTGGATTAATTTTACTATAACACTAATGTACGCTATATTTTACACTCTATATTTTACAAACGAGTTCTCTATCTCATGTAAGCCTCATACCAACATTATAAAGTATTAGCCCAATTCTGTGGAAGGAGAAACAGGCTGAGAGGAAAAGTGGATTCTCTTACTCCACAATGTTATTATGTGGCTGAGCTGTTGAATTTGAAGCTACATTTGGGACTTAATTTCACATACGAAGTTTTTGATCAAATCTTCATGTCTTGTAGGGAAAAACAGAGGTTAGCTCTCAGATGTCATTTACCTTACTAATTTTAAAAAATATTTCATTTTTTAAAAACAAATTGTCATAGCCTGTTTCCCCTTAAGATTCAAAATATCCATTTTACAGTAAAGTTATCTAATGGAGTTATTACATGGGGGAAAACATCAATTTCTAAATCTTTAAAACACATTTCTGGATAATCCATGATGTAACCAGTGGACAGTAGTAGTCCTAATTTTCAATTACAAAGATATTCTGGAAGCTTGTTTCAGAATGTGTTTAGTCCATATTTCTTCCAGTGGAATTGTTGAAAGTGTTTATGAACAGTTTCATAACCAGAACGAACAAACCATAACTTTAAAATTTAAAATGACACGAATACATGTTCCACTAAAGATACAGATGTGGGCCTGAGGATTAAAGTAAAATTATTGGCATTCAGGCTATGGCTGATAAGTCTTTAAAATGACCTTATTCTTACAACTCAATTTAAGGTGGAACATCCCAGTGACCAGATAAAGATTAACAGAAAATAATAAAGCCTGCAGTCGGAGTTGATCCAGCAGGGTGACTCACGCTTCTTTGTCACCCTCCCACAGCAGCAGTTTGTTCCATGTGAACGCACGTAACAGGCACCGTGCCCTGTTAATGCTAACATGTAGGAGTCAGTCCGAGGTAAAAACCCCTATCACGATTAGCATTAACAGCACACAGCCCACAGCAAGCCTCCAGCACTCGGAGGATGAGGCAGAGAGAACTTAAACCACAGATGTCCCCTTCCTGGTTTGCGCCACCTGCAAGAGAGAGAAAAATGATCGTGTACACACATGCAGTTCTAAAGCTGGAGTTTCAGAATATCAATCTGAAAGTAAAAAGTTTTTTTTTAGGGAAAGAATTCATTAAATCCTAGTTATTTGTGGAAAAGGGTAGAGAAATTGGCAACTAAAGGATGATATTTTTACCTTTAAGTATATTTGAAGACTATCTTAAAATTTGTTTAAAATTCTAATGTAGTTTTGAAGTATTCACACGTATGTATCATTTTCTTTATAACAAAAGTGAAAGCACTCTTCAAAGTCCAAAATGCTGAAATGCAAAGGAGAGACCTTGCTTCCTGACGTAGTACTATCTTTTCTGATTTATATCTCTCCTAGGAAGTAGGTAATTTAAGTACAAGGCCAAAATATTAAAAATAGTACTCAGTGATTTATAAAGATTAAAACTGAGTTAACTTGTTTTATAGAGATAGATTTCGGGCTAGATTTTCATTCTGTAATAAAGTGTTGTGGTTTTACCTCTTTTCTTTCTTTCTTTCTTTTTTCAGGAGATATGATACAGGCAGTGGAGGTGTTGTCTAGAAATGAATTCATCATAAGATGGCGCCCTCTTCTATTAGAGATTCCTTAGTTTCCCCTAAGGAAGCCCCTACCAGTGGCTTTGGTTTTGATCTACGTAAAGGAAGTATGACTTACAGAGCGCTGGGTTTCAGACCACTTGCCTTCAGCAGAGTGGATTAAAAAAAGAAAAAGATGAATTTGCTACTTCCTGTCAGGGACTGATTTTACTCTCTCAGATACAGTGACATTTCTCCCACAAGCTTCTGGTTTCGGTGTTACTACAGCAGAACCTAGAAGTTAGAGTATCATTCAAGTGTGTGGTTGCCTTCAGCACAAGAGGGGAATCACCTTCTCTTTTATTTAATCATGAAACCAGCTAGATGTGAAATTGTGATTAAGTTCAAAAGAAGTGTATAAAGTTAAAAATTCCCCAATGAATATATTTTGACAGGGCAGAATATCGTGGTTTGGAAATTTCCAGACCAAGGAAATTTGTCATTCTTACTGATAGTTCTTTTTTCTCTTGAACTTTGCTGTTTTCTGAGATGAATTAATGATGAAGAACTTTGAATTCAGTGATGTCAGTTCAGGATTTTAGTTTTTTTTTTTTTTTACAGATTTTCAGTCAATAAAGGTGGTAAAGATAAGGACTTTTTCCCCTCCTTCACAGAACCTTGGACTCAGTAAATGCACATTAATATCCCAACGTTACTTCCTCTGGCCAATACAATTCAACCTTCTTTTAAAAGAACTCTGTCTAATTTGTTTTTAAGGTGAACTGCTTGCATACTGTTCTTCCAATAAATTTTACTCCTGGTCTTTAAAATGACATCTGAGCATAGGTATGAAACGAAATATATTTAGTATAATAATCAGAGTCTTTTTTCTCTTTCATCTTGTTTCACAATTGCCTGGTGTGAGTGTTCAGAAAAGTGGCAGTGGTTTTCACAATATTGTATTACAAATTCTAGTAGCATTTTTTTTTTTTTTTAACCACACAGCATAGCATATGGCACCTTAGTTCTCTGACCAGGGATCCAACCCATGCACCCTGCAGTGGGAAGGAAGTGTGGAGTCTTAACCACTGGACCGCCAGGGAAGTCCTTTAACAACTTGTATTTTTTTATTGGTTCAAGCACTAAAGGTATGCTGAAATAAAAGTGTCACACGGGTCTCCTTTTGTTCTCAGTACTCAGACGGAAACTGTGGTACTGTGTTATCAGACAGACCCCTCAGGCACGATGAATTCCTACAACTGTGGTTTGTCCCTATGCACTGTGCTGTGCTGTGTTGCTTCAGTCGTGTCTGACTCTTTGTGACCCGGTGGACTGTAGCCCCCCCAGGCTCCTCTGTCCATGGGGATTCTCCAGGCAAGAATACTGTAGTGGGTTGCCCTGCCTTCCTCCAGGGGATCTTCCCGACCCAGGGATCTAATCCAAGTCCCCTGCATTGTAGACCGATTCTTTACTGTCTGAGCCACCAGGGAGGCCCCCAAATATGCTACACAATTTTAAATATCACTTAAAACATAATGAGAGATGAAAAGCATTAATCCCAATAAGCCAAATACAGAAGAATTATCCCAGAATAGTATTTTTAAAAGTATAGTCAGCAGACTTTGAGACATTAGAGTGACCAGCAGGTCACTCACCCAGCAGTGTCAAACTGCTCACTTTCACTGTTTTCGCCTGGGCTTGCAAGGAGAACCCAACGACAGAACTGCTACACGTCTGAGTGGAAATTAGTGATCACAGACAACAAAGCCTAGTCAGTTAGCCAAGGCATTGGGCACAGGATGATGTCAGGAGGTATTAAAAAACGAAGTGGTGTTATTCTGGAATTAGAATAGCCACCCAGCTGGTAGAGTGGCAGAGGAAGAATTACAGACCCAGCAATCAATAGCTACAGAGGCTAACCATTTGAAAAGACTGTAACCAGCATGATGTGCAGTATAGATGAACACCGAGAAATTTAGATTACACAATATGAATTAGAGTGAAGGTCTTGACTGGGATTCTTCTAAAGATCTACTTCAAACCCCTCGCTCCAAAATACTTTTAGGCCTACAGTATGAACTGTCCATTGTGAGTATAAACTTGACTCTAGCACAGTTCTTTTCAGGAGCTGAAGATGCCAGCATGCTAAGTTGCTTCAGTTGTGTCCAACTCTTTGTGACAGACACCATGAACTGTAACCCGCCAGGCTCCTCTATCCATGGGCTTCTCCAGGGAAGAATACTGGAGTGGGTTGCCATTTCCTCGTCCAGGGAATCTTAACGACTCAGGGACTGGGCCTGCAGTCTCTTATATCTCCTGCATTGGCAGGTGGGTTTTTTACCACTGTCAAAGATAGGTTCCAAGTTAAATATAGTACCTGACAGTATTTATTATTTAGTAGAAGGAAAAGAGAAGAAAAAGTCACTCAGTCGTGTCCAACTCTTTGCGACCCCATGGACTGTAGCCTACCAGGCTCCTCTGTCCATGGGATTTTCCAGGCAATAGTACTGGAGTGGATTGCAATTTCCTTCTCCAATTATTTAGTAATTGAGTGTCAAAACTACTCCTTCTTATCTTGAGTTAAAATCTGCCAAAATGCAGTAGTACCTGCACTAGATACATAACTACAATAGACATCCTTCATTATATGACAAACCTGTTCTTCCTCTGGTAGTCAGATCTAACCTGAAGACAGCACTCTGGGGAAAGTTCCCTTAAGTTATGCTTTACTGAAGGATTTTTTTTTTTTTTTTTTTTAGGGGAGCATATGATTTCAACATATCCTTTTATTCTTACCTTACTGATTTGCCAGGAATGACATTAGCTGTATATTCAGAGTAGAATATGTTTTAGACTTGTCACTAAGGATCTCTTCACACATGAATTATAAGTTAGATCCTTCCACAACTTTAAATATCTCTGTGTTTTCTTATTTTGCTTATTTTCAGCACCAACCACTTAATATTTGCATACCAAAACAACTGCATGCGATAAAGTTTTCTTTAAAAAGAAAAGTCACAGTGATTGACTCTCATAACCAAGCCATCAGGGACAGCTCTCACTTTACTCAGCATGAAAGGTACAGATATTTTGATACTATTAATTTGCTGTTACAAAGTGAATATACACTTATTTCTACTAAAAGGCATGATCCTATATTGATGTAGTCATACAAATTCTAGCTCCAAAACCATTTTAATAGGTGAAAAATAATGAAATTACACTTATGAAAATTAAAATGATTAAGTTTAGACAACTTCCTTTAACTATTTTCCCATTTTTATTTAATTTTCTTATATACCAGTAAAAAACATAACCATTAAAATGAAATTCAACGTTGATTCTTATTTGGATCTACTCACTGAAAGTGACTAGCATGTAAGTGTATAAGAAAGCATATATTTTCTTTCCCACCAGAACTTACCCTATGTTTTGAAGTCACTGTTTTGATTTAAGTCATAAAACTAAGTGGTGAAGTATGTAAAAAATCAAGATCCCAAGAAAGTCTATACTTGTCATTGTTCATCTTTGGAAGAATAATTTCTTGATTAACTTTTGACTTAGGGTGCTTGCACACATGATGCTCCAAGGACCTGCCCTCTAAAAATTCTACATCATAGTGTTTCCCTTCCCTTTTACTTTGTCTGAATTTCTTACCATGAGAACCATTGCCTTTGGTAGGAGAACCAAGATGGCAGGTAAGGTTTCAGTTAAAAAGTCCTTGAAATGCAAGTCAGTTATTTGGAGAAGGAGGAGAAAGGTGGCGTTGAAGCCCCTGCATGGACACCTCGACACAGACTTGCTTATTAGGTTAGTTAGCTAGTCACCTCTGAAGGCAGAGATGAAGGAGAGAGGGAGGGCCACGGTGGGCAAGTTTCAATGGGGATAAAGGGTGATTTACAGGAAAGATATACCCTCAATTATCTGAGAGCTCCTCCTTTCCAAGTCCAGCCTAAAAGAGTCACAGATTGAGTACTGAAAACAGTATCACCTGAGATTTACTTCAGTCCTCTGTGTTTCAACCTCTGTGTATTATAAAACTGCAAAAAAGTGTTCTATTTCTCAATAATTCTTCATAAAAACCTTTGATATTTGGTGACAAAAAGAAATATTCAAGTGACTGGCTTTCTAAGGTGTGTATCTTTGTGTGAAGTTTTTTTTTTTTTTAATCACTTTGTATAGAAAATGAGTATTGCGTGTTACATTTCAGTAACTGATTTTAGAGTTAAGTCAACTTCTGTGGTATCAGGAAATGGGGCAAAGAGGATTATGTTCCCTTTGCGTTCACATGCATTCCATCATTAAAGAGGGATCGATGCCCAAGGAGTATGTTGCTTTCTCTGTTTAAAAAAAGTTACAAATGAAAATCTTAAAAGTTAAGAGGAATTGATGATGTGACCTGCTACCAAATGAGATGGTATCTAACTAGGGACATGTCTAATAAAGCACACAAATGCATCTTCTAAAAGTAAAATGGATTGTTCTGCAGAAATAACCCATATCATGACCTCTTGATGAATAATAAATTTACTTTTCATATCATTAAGTTTACATTTAAGGAAAATTCCCTGTATAAGCCATTGTTGGGGAACAATTATAAACTATGTCATGATATTTTCTTTCATTTACTTCTATAAAAATCTAACATCACTTTTCTTGAGTTCTAATTAAGAATTCTTTAATGAAAATACCTGCTTTTTCTAAATTAAGAGCTCTTGACTAAAAAGACTGGTTTGCACATGAAACAGCTTTACTAGAACATACCTATGTGTCTTTTGAAATTCAGAAAATGAGTGTTTTTAAAGATATATGCCAATAATGATTTTAACACATAAAACTAAGTATTTCATACTTTCGAACTGTCTTAGAAGAAAGCCAAGATGGATACACAGTATCACCGTGGAAACATTATACTGAGGGACCATTTAATTGTGAATGTGCACACGAGGAAGAATACTAGTCTTAAGAGTATTATTCTGCTTTTCCCAACTTTAAAACCAGGAAGTTTTCACTGAAACTCCTTTGGAACTTACAGGCTAAGTAACCTTTCCAGTAGTTCTGTTATGGACAGAGATTAATACCTTCAGATAAGATGGTGGGGGAAAAAAAAGGTTAGATATATTTGCCCTCAGAGTCATTCTGTGGAGGAAGCAGGAGAAGTAGGTTGAGTGTTCACAGAGGGGGCTTCCTCCACGCCCTGACCTCAGGCTGGCTCAGCTTTAGGGCTGAAACTTCTGGAAAATATTATCAAACCAACAGGGATAAAGACCAGGGGTGAGAAGGAGAGAACTCAGTGAGGATGCATTCTACTGCTGAAGATCATAGCCCTGAATCCTTCCTTCCTATGGACACACAGGTTTTCCACACACCTAACAACTTCAACTTTAAAGGATCCTATGTCCAGAAGAGAATATGAATCATAAATTTTCTCTTTTTCACTTATAGCTAATTTTCAACATCTTTTCTCTTTCCTTCCCTCCACCTCCCCCAGCTCAGGGAAAAGAAAAGGGGGTGGCAGTTATCAACACTGGATGTTTGCCATCCTTTTGGGGTCACCTTTTCCAGAAGGCCTCCTCTGTGCATCTGAGTTTACAGGGCTTATTGTCAACACTGAATTTCAACAAAAAGCCTCCTTTAACACTTCCTATGGGTAGGGTCCCCTAGGTCTGCCATTATAGGAAAAATCAGCTTTTCTATTTCTATGAGCCACAGTTCATAAACTTCTATCTCTATACACCATCAGGGCAAGGAAAATTTTGTGTACTGAGAAGCTACAGTTTGTGAGACAAACTGAGCAAGTTCTGGGAACTGTTTAGTTTTGCCTGTTTAAAAATTTATTTTTCTTAAGCTGCGACAAGTATAGGATACCCTGGGTTACAAGGCAAACACTATACCAGTTACTTCTACACTCATAGCATTTTACTCAGAGCCTTAACACACCGAGCGAGTGTGTTACGTGTGCTGCTCCACACGAAGTCGTCTCTAGACACACCCTCATACACACTCTCAGGCTCCAGACAGTCCTATTTCAATTGCTCAAGGATAGATTTGTCCACTTTGCCTTCTTTCTCTGGCAGAGTGGAAACTCCTGGAGGCTGGGTTCTCTGTCTTCTGCTGTGACCCTCCCTGCTGTCTACCCCAAGGCTGTCAGTCCTCTCTGCGTGCTCAGAGCGAGTACTCACCACACTGCACCATGGTGATTATTTCATTCCTTAGTGCTGAGTGCGCCTGAGAGCAGGGACTGGCCTTACTCTGGGGCCTGGTATGTTGCTTGCGCTCAGTAACTGCTTTAAAGGCTCAATCTGAATCCTCCATAGGCATTTCGGTCTGCCCATCTGGCCTGGCTGTGACATGGGAGCGTTTCAGTAAGATCTAACTAATAAGCAGGTTCTTGGCGAGTTAGGGTAGTAGAAGCTTATAAATGTGAAAATAGATCAGTGAGGTTTGTTGGTTTTCCAGATGAGTAAGGACCACAGCTCTAATAATTTGGCCACCAGATGCGAAAAGCATCTGGAAAAGACCCTGATGCTAGGAAAGATTGAAGGCAGGAGAAGGGGACATCAGAGGACGAGAGGGTTGGAGTGCATCACCAACTCAATGGACATGAGTTTGAGCAAGCTCTGGGAGATGGTGAAGACAGAGAAGCCTGCTGTGCTGCAGTCCATGGGGTTGCAGAGTTGGACACGACTGAGTGACTGAACAACAACAAAGGACCATTTACATTGAGAAGATCCTAGGCTTGGAGCTCAGTCTACAAAGTATAATCATTAATGGATAAAGCTGGAGAATTCTACCAGATATGATCATCTGAAGTTGTGGATAAAAATTAGGTTCTATTCCTGTTTTTTTTTTTTTTGGAACCACACTTGGATGCCATAATCTTGTTTTATTTTCCTCATTCTTAGGAGATAACATGCCAAAACATTTAGAAGGGAGATGCTAGGTCTGCTTATACGTACAGACATAGAGAGAGAGGCGGAGAGGGACAGAGAAATAACGCAGACGTGGCAGATGCTAACCATGACTGAATCTCAGTGAAAGGTCTGCAGTTTTCAACCTGCCTGGGTTCCACCCCTAACCCCAGCAATGTGACTAGCTGTGTGCTGCTTGGCAGTTGAATTGAGCTCTTTTAAGTTTTAGCTGCTGTGTAGATGAAGTGACAGGATGAACGTAAAGCATTTGTCAGGTGCTAGGCTCATCGTCACAGCGGATGCGAGAGCCACGGTACTAACATCAGTCATGAGTACTTGCTGAGTGCCCATAAGTCTCTGTACATTTATTACATGTTGCACTTGTTTCAAAAGTACAAGTCAAGATACATTTACCACTGTATACCCGAATCATTATACAAATTAAAGGTTATCAAAAAACCTGTTAAGACAGCTAGGAACCTATACTGTGTATAGAACATTCTCATTTATGAAGTCATGACAAAAAACATCATTATCTGTCATTGTCCTTATTCAAGCATCAGCTTTACAATTTCATAAAATTAGCTGTTTGATAGACTTCAGTAATCTTTCCTTCTGCCAGTTCTTTAACCTCATGGACCCACGCTAATTTTTTAGCATTAAAATAGATATATTCACAGCCTATGCCCCTTGACCGACGTTAAGCCTCATTTTCTGGCTAGTGTGTCATCTTGCCTAAGGGAACTGTGCCTTTTGGTTCAAAGTGCTTTTCTACTTTGCTGTGAGTCCTGGAGTTGTGAGTGAGGAGGCTGAACTGTTCAGATGTGTGGCATGTTCATTTGAGGAGAGATGCACTTTTGGGGTGGTTATGCTTGAAGCCCTGAGTGTTGTAAGCCCAAAGACAAGACTGATGGACACAGCCTAAGTGTTTCATGGCAGGAGAGAATTATATAGCAGTGATGAAATTTAAAACACTGAATTTCCTTAACAGTCAGAGATAAAGCAATATATATATATATATATATATATATATATATATACACACACACACACACACACAAAGAATAAAGTAATACATATATGTGTGCATGCTCAGTTGTGACTCTTTGCGGTCCCATGGACTGTAGCCCACCAGGCTCCTCTGTCTATGGAATTTCCAGGCAAGAATACTGAAATGGGTTACTATTTCCTACTCCAGGGGATCTTCTGCATTGACAGGCAGATTCTTTACCATTGCATCACCTGGGGAGCCCAAAACATACATATATATGATGCAGTGAAAAGGTAGGATAAAGAGAGGCTTTTAAAGTTTTAATATTTTTCCTTGAGAAAGAAATGTTTGACGATTTTCTTATTCTATCCAATTTCAGCCAACATATGATAGTTTTGAAGAAGTAAGATCGGTGAAAGGCAAACATACATTCTCTAGTTAGTTACACTGGTACTTACTCTCTTTAGATACAGAGGCTATGAATCCACTGAATCCAGCTGTGTCTTAGGAGCTATATGGAAGTGAAAAGGTACTCACACAGGAATCAGAGAATTTCATCAGCTTAGGAGACTTTGGAAATGACTTTCATCCCAGCCACCCATTCATTATAGAGATGAGAAGAATGAGGCTTAGGAATTTGCACAGAGCTGGGACTTAGAAACCTGCCATGATTCCCAGGTTGGTGCTCTTTCCATACCAGGTTTCTGCCCTGTGAGGCAGAAGGCCTCATATCAAAACAACAAAGGTGTTAAAATCAATACCTTCATCTAGGCAGTGGCCAGTGACTTCACAAAACTGTAGAGATGCCAACTTGTCAAGACAGAGGTGCTTAATCCAGGAGCAAGGAGGAGTTCTCCTACCAGTCTCCATCACTCAAGTTATTTAGTCTTACTAGGTCTAAAAGAGATTATGAAACTCCACCCCCAGGAGGGTCATGGCTGAGATTCAAGGACGCCCGGAGCCTCCTGACACTGAATGTAAAATTGTGTGTGAGCATGCACATTGAAAAAGAAAAAAAATCTGGGAAAAGCATACATAACCTCCATGAGATTTGACACAGGAAAAAAAAATGTTAACTATTTCTTTGATATGAAAAACTTCCTTTCAATTGAACGGTAGATCTTAGTCATGACATAAAACAGCTGATGAAAAAACTTTTCTAAAGTTAAAACTTAGAACTTTTTCTTGGGTGGCTTTTTTGATTCACAGAAGACTGATCTGATGACAAAAGCAGAAAGATGAAGGTTATTAATTTTCCATGTTTGTGACTGGAAAGCCCAGAATGATAAAATTCACAGCACATTCTACCTAGTTATGTTACTGCAGTTGAACTGCATGCATAGCAATGGCATTCAGGGATTTGGGATTTTCTGTAAGACCAAGAAGTTACACTTCTTACACATGATTAGTTAGGTAAAAACCAGACTAGAAATTTGGGCAAATGTCACTGTTCTGCCTTGAAACAGTGTAGGTATCAGTCAGTGATCAGGTTTCTCTTTCTCAAGAGGTGTGGTTAGGAAGCTTGGTTCTGTGGCTGTGGCAGCTGACCCACTGTATGAGGGAACCCGGTTACTACCAGCCATTACTGACTAGTCAGTGCAGTAGAACTAACTCCTGAATGTGCTTTGGTCCCCTGAAAGGGAGACAGCAAGTAAAAGGTACCTAAACATAAACGGAGGTAAAATTCTCCTGGCTTCCCGCCTCCCCTGCCGCCAACATCCCACATCCGTACCTGAAAACAGGCTTTATATCTTTACATTAAGGACCTCATGACCTTACCAGAGAAAATATAAACTCTCAGAGCCACGGGTCCTCATGGGCAAAGTGGGGATGCCACCATCCACCCTGCCGAATTCCTATCACTGTGACTTACCAAACGAGATAATAGGAAATTGCCTCGACAACTTTATAACATATATACTCTTCCCGCAGATAGACAAATACTTTACACATAATCCATTTTTAAAAGCTCAGTCCCGTGCTTATTAAAAGTTTAGCTGCCTTAGTCAGTTACACGACTTCTTATGTTAAAGCCATATATCAGAGGCACTACTTCAGAGGGATGAATAGAGAGAGTAACTTCAGCTTTATGTCAACTTTACATGAGGTCATATGAAAAGTATGCCTCTACTTAACCTCACCTATCTGACACAAAATATAAGCTAAATTGTGAGCATCATTAGATACCCCTAGCCTCTTCCAGTCGCTTGGGATCCTGGATTTGCTGTGTAATGTTGGAAAAGTAACTTCACCTCTCTGGTCTTCAGTTCTCTCCTTTTGAAAGACTGGATTCTAACATATCTTTGTCAGTTGTCAACTTCAGTAATTCCAGGTTCCATTTTATTCGTAATCATCCCATATGCCTATTTTAGATGACAGAACATTCACAGACCTGGTCACCCTTGGGAGCTGTAATACGTGGAGGGTGGACACACACGGGTTTTTTTTTGGTAGGGGGGAAGGAATAAAGAAAGCTAACCAACGTACTCTGCCCAAGTGCACTTTGCCACGATGGAAGCAAAGAAAAAAACAAAAAGCTCCCAAAACGCCTTCTCCTCGGTCCTCACGTCTATTAAATGAGGACACTGATACCTACGACGCTGTGATTCGAACTTGTATAAAATGAAGGTATATTAGTAGTTATTTTTCACAAGAAAATAGAAAAGGCGCCTGTCTTGAAGGCAGTCCCTTTTGAGCCAAGCCACCCTGCCCCTCAAGCCTGTCCTGCACACTTGTCCGGCCGCCCCATTAGCTAAGCTCGCCCAGGGCCACGTCTCTGGCGGCATCTCTCCTACCAACTCAGGGAACTTTGGAGAGAAGCCGAGGGCCGGGTCTCTCGCACCCCTCCTTCCTGTCGCCCCTTCCTCCCATCAGGAATCCATCTCCAGCCCCCTGATGACCCGGGCAAGGTCCCCGGGACGGCGCCCCTCGGACGGCCGCCGGCGGGCGCGCGGGGCCGGGCGAGGCGCCAGGTGGTGGCCACGTGCGCGCCGCCCCCGCCCCCGGCGCCCGGCGCCCGGCGCGGGGACCCGGGAGCAGCCGGCGGCCCTCCCGCCCGCCCGCCCGCCCGCCGGCCGCGTTCTGGCGCGTCCCAGCCCGGGGCAAAGCCGGCGTTACCTTCCTTCCTTCCCCGCGTCGCGTGATCGCCGCTGAGCTGGGCTGCGCCGGCGTCCCCCAGGCCGGAGGCGGCCCGACGGGACTGTGGCGCTGCGCCCCGGCTCGGCCGCGCACAGGAAGCCCGCGCCTGCGAACGTGCGACCCTTTTATAACCCACTTGTGACTCATAACCGACCAGGCGCCTTTTCTGTAAACCCCCCCACTTCCCCGCCTTGCCCCCCTCCCTCCTGTTCTTGGAACCTACAGCGCGAAAAACTTTTTTTCTTTTTAAAGGAAAAGTCGAAAAAGCCCAGCGCGGGATTGGTGTTTTCCCCTTTCCCTTTCTCGTGGGTCATTGTCTCTCTCTCTTTCTCTCTGTGTGTCTGTGTGTGTACGGGTGTGTGTGTGTGTGTGTGTGTCTGTTTGCTCTCGACACACGTCGTGTACTTTCCGGCCCAGGCGCTGCAAGGCTCGGACTCCCAACCTTTGTTCTGAATGAAAAGGAAACGCATTCAAATGAGCGTTTCAGTCCGCGGCCGAGGGGAAGTTGCTGGGTGGCCTGGCTGTCTGTACACTATCCTGGCAGATGAGAAAGACGCGGGAGCAAGTGGAAGACTTCTCTTCCCCCCAACAGAACACCTGGAGGCCAGCGGGTCCCTAACAGGAAAAAGGGTCGAGTGATTTCTGCGTGTGACCCCTCCCCTTCAGGATTGTTCTCCTGGGAATGTTCTCCTGGGGTTTAAGTACAGTCGTGCCTTGCCCGGTACCCGCATGTATATATACTTCAGGATATCCCCCCTTCTTTAAATTTGACCTCACCGACATTTTTTCCCTTGCCGTCTCCACCTCCCTTTCACTCTAAGGTCACATTCCTGGAGCAGAAAGGAACTTCACTTTTAATTTTGCTTTCATTGCCTCTCTCTTTCATTCTTTCCCATCCTACGGTTGGGGCGGGGGTGCATTTTCCTGGAGCGGGTCGTTTGACACATTGGATGGAAATGAATACAGTCATTCTAACACATGGCACGTGTATACTGCAAGCCTAGTTGAGTAACTCATTTTTGAGCCTCGATTCAATGAACTCTTCGACCTTAAGAAGGAAGGTGAAAGACATCTGAGGGGGAAGGAGGAGGTGGAGAGGAGGAGGGGAAAGTCAGGAATGGACTCCCCGCCCCCCTCCCCAGACACGTGACTCATACTTTTTTGTGGCTAAGACAGCAGCCAGGGTTGGATTTCAGCGCAAGTCTCCTATAGTTGGATCTCTATCCCAGAGTGGGGCAGGAGACATTTTAGAATAGTTTGTATTAAGCTAATGTTAGAAAGTTAGTCTGTAGGGTGCCTGATGATGTGGAAGCTAGAAATGACATAGTCCTTAATTTACAGATGGCCCAGGTTGGTTAAGGAACTTGGGGGCACTTTAAAACCCTCTATTCTTTAAAAAAAAAAAAAAAGTTTTTGGCTGCCCTGTGAGACATGCAGGATCTTAGTTCCCTGACCAAAGATTGAACCAGTGCCCTCTGTAGTGGAACTGTAGGATCTTAACCAATTGGCCTGCCATGGAAGCCCCCAAAACCTCTATTCTTAAGGCTTTTTCTTAAACTTTATTCTTGAGCCTTATTCTTTTTTTTTTTTTTTTAGCCTTATTCTTAAGGCTATTCTTAAGGCATTTTCCCTATTTCTTGTAATTCAGAAAAGAATGATTATAATAATAATGGATGTGAGAGTTGGACCATAAAGAAGGCTGAGTGCTGAAGAATTGTTACTTTTGAACTGTGGTGTTGGAGAAGATTCTTGAGAGTCCCTTGGCAGCCAGGAGATCAAACCAGTTAATCCTAAAGGAAATCAATCTTGAATATTCATAGGTAGGAATGATGCTGAAGCTGAAGCTCCAGTACTTTGGCCACCTGATGTGAAGAAATGACTCACTGGAAAAGACCCTGATATGGGAAAGATTGAAGGCAAAAGGAGAAGGGGATGAGATGGCTGGATGGCATCACCGACTCAATGGACATGCATTTGAGCAAACTCCAGGAGGTGGTGAAAGACAGGGAAGCCTGGCATGCTGTAGTCCATTGGGTCGCAGAGGGTCAGACACAACTTAGCGACTGAATAGAACATTTATAAAGCATTCACTATATGCCAGGCCCAGTTCTAAAACTCCATACGCATATTAATTCTTCCAATCCTCACTGTGGTTGTTAGAGGGAGGGATATTGAGGCACAGAATAATTACACCCTTTGCCTTGCATCAGAGTAAGAAGTCAAAAAGAGATTCAAACTCAGCTCTATCTCAGGTGTATGTCTCCACAATCCTGTCTCCCTGCTTGCCAGATCCACGTTGGTCCAGGAGCTGGAGAAGAGATGCAAAGTGTGTGGTGGGGAAAGAAATCAGGACCCCAATCAGGACAGAGTGCGTCGTGCCTCTCCGCTTGTTGTAGATGTCTGCAAAGACTGTCCAAATCCCCCTTTCTCTTATTAGGTTGGAGTTTGAGATACACAGTAATGGTAGATCGATGTTTTTTTTGAAATCAACCTGACTGACATTTTACACTGGTTCTAGCTGTGCGAGCTAGGAGTTCACCTCTCTGTGCCTCAGTTTCTTCATTTGTAAAATGAAGATAATAATGTCCTCTGTTAAGGATTGCTATAGAATGAATTGGGCTTCCCAGGTGGCTCAGTAGTAAAAGAATCCGCCTGCAATGCAGGAGACGCAGGTTCCATCTCTGAGCCAGGAAGATCCCTTGGAGAAGGAAACTGGCAACACACTCCAGTATTCTTGCCTAGGAAACTCCAGGAACAGTGCACCCTGGTGGCCTATAGTCCATGGAGTCACAGAAGAGTCAGACAGGACTGAGCGACTAAACAACGTTAAACAACCTGGCTTCACTGGGCCCTTGTCCATTGTTAATCCTAAACGTTTTGTTTCTCTCCCTTGCCCATTTCTTCAAAGACCAGGGTAAGTTCAAGTTAATATTTTCTGAGAACCAGAAGCCCTTTGGAAGTACCAGCTAATGGTAAATAATAGTGGACACGGTTGTGCCTCCCTCAGTGTTTTCTACAGTCCATGGGGTTGCAAAGGGTCAGACACAACTTAGCCACTAAACATAGCAACAACAAATGGAATGAATTGTGTAGCCCCCACCATGCCCCAGATCCATGTGTTGAATCCTTAAGTCCTAATGTGACTGTATTAGGAAGAAGGCATCTCCTGTGAGGAGATGATAACAGTTAAATGAGGACATCAAAGTGGGATCATATCTGAAATGGCTGTGTTTATGAGAAGAGGAAGAGACCCCAGAGCTCTGTTTCTCCACACCCACTCTAAGAAAAGGTCATGGGAGCACACAGTGTGATGATGGCCACCTACAAGCCAAGAAGAGTCCTCACTGGACACCAGATCCTGCTTGACGTTGACCTCGGGCTGTCCAGCTTTCATATCTGAGAACACGTATGTCTATGGTATTTTGTTATGGCAGCCTTAGCAAATCAAGACAGGGATGCAATTATTCAAAATGATGGATGAGTACTGCCTGTTTCAAACCAGAGTTTCAGAAAGTAGGAGCCACTCACTGGCACAAGTGTTGTCTCCTGGATGTTGTTATGGGTTGAATTGTGACTCCCCCGAACTTGTACATTGACATCCTAACCCCCAGTACCGTAGAATGTGACTTTACTTGGAAATAGAGGGCCGTTGCAATGTAGTTAGTTAAGATGAAGTCTTAAGCTGGGCTCCTAGTCCAAGAGGACTAGTGCCCTTAAAAAAATTGCCATGTACAGAGAAAAAGATACACATAGACGGAAGATGATGTAAAGTACCACAGAAAGAATACGGCCGTCTACACACCAGTTACAGAGGACTGGACAAGATCTGATCCTTCTCTCGCATGCGGAAGGAACCAACCCTGCCAGTACCTTCATTTTGGACCTCCTGCCTCTAGAAGTGTGTAAGATCATAAAGTTCTGTTGGCGAGTGAGAGAGTCAATTCCTAGGCAGGTTGATAAGAAGTCTGGATGTTCCCTAGGAGAGAGGGGTCTGGAATTCTCAAGGAGGAGGAAAGGACAAACTCCCCCCCGCCCCCCACATTCTTTAGGATTATATAACAATAATGTATCCTGTTTGAAGACAGTCTCTGGAAAAAACCTTCTGGCTAATCCTGTTATCTTAAAATGTAAATTATGGGAGTGGGTCTAGTAAGGTCTTTACAACCTCACAATAAACTGGAAAATTCTTCAAGAGATGGGAATACCAGACCACCTGACCTGCCTCTTGAGAAACCTGTATGCAGGTCAGGAAGCAACAGTTAGAACTGGACATAGAACAACAGACTGGTTCCAAATAGGAAAAGGAGTACGTCAAGGCTGTATATTGTCATCCTGCTTATTTAACTTCTATGCAGAGTACATCATGAGAAACGCTGGGCTGGAAGAAGCACAAGCTGGAATCAAGATTGCTGGGAGAAATATCAATAATCTCAGATATGCAAATGACACCACCCTTATGGCAGAAAGTGAAGAGGAACGAAAAAGCCTCTTGATGAAAGTGAAAGAGGAGAGTGAAGAAATTAGCTTAAAGCTCAACATTCAGAAAACTAAGATTATGACATCTGGTCCCATCACTTCATGGCAAATAGATGGGAAAACTGTGGAAACAATGGCTGACTTTATTTTTCTGGGCTCCAAAATCACTGCAGATGGTGATTGCAGCCATGAAATTAAAAGATGCTTACTCCTTGGCAGGAGAGTTATTACCAACCTAGACAGCGTATTAAAAAGCAGAGATATTACTTTGTCAACAAAGTTCCATCTAGTCCAAGCTATAGTTTTACCAGTGGTCATGTATGGATGTGAGAGTTGGGTTATAAAGAAAGCTGAGCACTGAAGAATTGATGCTTTTGAACTGTGGTGTTAGAGAAGACTCTTGAGAGTCCCTTACACTGCAAGGAGATCCAACCAGTTCATCCTAAAGGAAATCAGTCCTGGGTGTTCATTGGAAGGACTGATGTTGAAGCTGAAACTCCAATACTTTGGCCACCTGATGCGAAGAGCTGACTCTTTTGAAAAGACTCTGATATTGGGAAAGATTGAAGGCAGGAGGAGAAGGAGAAGACAGAGGATGAGATGGTAGGATGGCATCACTGACTCAATGGACATGAGTTTGGGTAAACTCTGGGAGTTGGTGATGGACAGGGAGGCCTGGCGTGCTGCACTCCATGGGGTCGCAAAGAATCAGACACGACTGAGTGACTGAACTGAACTGAACTGAATAAGTAATTAAAAAGTATATAGCTCCATTGCTAACACTAATGAGGGGGTACTCTTTCTGCCCCCTTCTGATGTTTATGTCAGAAGCTTTCTCTATCCCTTTTATACTTTAATAAAGCTCTATTACACAAAAGCTCTGAGTGATCAAGCCTCGTCTCTGGCCTCGCATTTAATTCTTCTTCTCCAGAGGCCAAGAATCCCGACGTCTTTCGTGGTTCAGCAGCAACATTTCAGCGAGGACACCTCATTTATGCTACTATGTTATGGCAGAATAATCCCTTTGTGTGTCCAGGACTTATCTGGCTGGCATCCTTGTCCCTCCTTATGACTGCTCATACCCATCAGAGGCTGAGCAAACCAATGACCTCTCAGATCACAGTGGTACTTGTTGATATTACTTATTATAGTTAATGATGAATAGATTGTGACAACTGGCACAACTACACACCAGTGGGGAAGTCTTGCTAAACACACCATAAGTTAGTGAAATTCTGCAAAAACCACAATAATCACAGGGAATGATTACTAACCAGGTTTCAACCTCTCCCCTTAAAAATTAATGATGGAAAAATTTTAAAATAATTCCTGGAGGCTTAGTGTTAAACTCCTCTTGAAGCTCAGCCCTTAAGGGTACAAGAGAGAGATTTGTTACAGTGGATCGTATTTTTTACATGGTGGGTGAGGAAATAGTCCAACATTTCAGGCTTGGCCAGTTTATTTAATGTAGCACAAGGTTTCAGTTGAATAGTAAAATGGAGATAATTCATTACTCCATGAACTTGTGGATGCTTTCTGTCCCTGGGGATGAAATGAGTTGAACTGACTTCCTCTAGACTGCATCAGTGATGCAACCATAATTAATGCCCAAGGCTAAAAATCTTGCCTCCATAAGATGTTCAGACTTAAAAAATGATGTTTATTTTTCATACACGGAGCATCAGAAGTTAGTTTTTTTCCTATGATAATTTAACATTTATTCCTTTCACTGTTGTAATGTCTTGGAAGTTCAAATCTGTAGTCTGTATTTTCTCACCCACATTTCCTCTGTAAATAGATTTCTGGTTAAGAGTGTTTTATGATATTCTTAAATGTTGGGGTGCTTGCCTTCCCCTTTAGAAGATAAAGGCACCTCTCTCTTTTAAAAATCTCTTTCAGTTAAAGAGATGAAGTTTACAGATTATAGATAATTAACCTTTTAACTTGATCTTTCCCATTCACCTCTTTCCAAAAGCACAAGGAAATGAAGTCAGACCTCTAAATAAGAGAGTATGTTTATTGCAGAGTTACAGGCTCTAATTAGCTATAACCTCATTGTCAATCATTTGGATGCACCAATGGCCTCATGAGAATCCTTTTGTCTGCATGTTTGCTGCCTGCTTTCTGTAGATAACTTATTTTATAACTTTAATGTTTAAACTTTATGGTAATGGCTTTCTGCTCTGGGCCAGTTTCTCCTTTTTTGTGTTTTGTGAAGCCAGGTTGTCATCATTTATTGGAAAGGTTCATGTAATGGAGGAAGAGTGAGGGTCTTGGGGTTGAATGGAGATTCGAAAAATCTTCTGGTTTATGAACAACCCTGGCAGGGAACCATTCTGTTCCCAGCTACTATCATCACATATAAAGAAGACTCCGCCAGCCGCCTCCCACCCCTCATGGCTCTCCCATCACTCAGTATCTGACCCCAGCCGTGCTCTTATCTCTGCTGGCCTGGCCCAGGATTCTCAGCTTCAGTTGGTGAATTGATGACTCACTCGCAGTAAATCACTCTCCACTGTCGTGTTTTTTTTTTTTTTTCCTTTCTTTCTTCTTCTCTGAAATGATTAGGGAGACACTCTAATAGAGCACCAGCGCTGTCTGTTCTTGTGTTTTATTTCTTCTTGAAGACCAAGGTGTACAAACCAGGCTCCTGGAACCTTCCTGCAAACTCAGTGGTACTTTGCTCAATTAGTTGGCTTGGGCTGCCATAATCAGTTCTAGTAAGGTGGTTGTACCTAGAGCCTGTTATTCAGAGTGAAGTCAAAAGGAGAAAAACAAATATCGTATATTAATGCATGTGTGTGGAATCTAGAAAAATGGTATTGATAAACCCATGTGAAGGGAGGAATGGAGACAGAGATGTACAGAATGGACTTGGGGACACAGTGGGGGAAGGAGAGAGTGGGATGAATGGAGAAAGTAGTATCGGCAGGTATACACTCCCGTGGTTAAAATGCATAGCTGGTGAGAAGCTGCGCTATAAACACCGGGAGGCAAGCCTGGAGCTCTGTGATGACCTAGAGGGCTGGGATTGTTGGATCATGTGATAACTCTATTTTTAGTTTTTTAAGGAACCTCCATACTATTCTCCATAGTGTCTGGACTAATTTACATTCTCACCAACAGTGTAGGAGAGTTTCCTTTTCTCCACACCCTTCTCAGCATTTATTAACTGTAGACTTTTTGATAATGGACATTCTGACCCGAGTAAGATGATACCTCATTGTAGTTTTGATTTGCATTTCTCTAATAATTAGAGATGTTGAGCATCTTTTCATGTGCTATTGGCCCTCTGTCTGTCTTCTTTGGAGAAATGTCTATTTAGGTCTTCTGCTCATTTTTTAATTGGGTTGTTGTTTGTTTTTTGTTATTAAGATGTATGAACTGTTTGTATATTTTGGAAATTAAGCCTTTGTTGGTCACATTGTTAGCAAGTATTTTTTTCCAGTCTGTAGGTTGTCTTTTTTGTTTTACTTATGGTTTCCTTTGCTTTGAGAAAGCTCATAAATTTGATTTGGTCCCATCCAATAATTTTTGCTTTTATTTCTATTGCCTTGGGAGACTGATCTATGAAAATTTTGCTGTGATTTATGTCACAGAATATTTTGCCTCTCTTATGTTCTCTTCTAGGAGTTTCATGGTATTATGTCTTATATTTAAGTCTTTAAGTCATTTTGATTTAATTTTTCTGTGTGGTGTGAGGGAGTCATTTGACTTTAGTTGTATGTGGCTGTACAACTTTCCAAATACCACTTACTGAAGAGACTGACAGCCTTAAATTTTAAAATCCTTTGTTCTATACTTGTTTCCTCTTACCATTAAACGGTTACTTTTGCATTTACATGCTGTCTTTACCACTCTGCTGGAAATTGTATTCACAAATTATACTGAGAAGCAATGTAAAATAATTTGAGAAGTTCTACCTCCACTGGGTCAATTTGTAGAAAACATTCACTAAAGAATCTGCCTGCAGTGCAGGAGACCCTGGTTCAGTTCCTGGGTTGGGAAGATCCCCTGGAGAAAGAAATGGCAGCCCACTGCAGTATTCTTGCCTGGAGAATACCATGGACAGAGGAGCCTGGTGGGCTACAGTTCATGGGATTGCAAGAGTTGGACACGACTTAGTGACTAGAGAGAGAGAGAGAGAGAGAAAGAGAAAGAGAGAGAAGATTCCCACATTATATGGAGACAAAGTGTTTATATTTAGTCTGTAAATAACATTGGCCTCCTTGGAGTAATAAATTGTGTGCAAACACTGATACAATCTTTTAGGGAGTTAAATATGTTGGGATCATGTAGCTATTAAGCTAGTGTCCGCAGATGAACAAGAGAATTCAGGACAAGTTGCATATTCTTTTTTTTTTTAAAAAAGACTTTATTTGCTTAAGACTAGTTTTAGGGAAACAGCAAAATTGAGAAGGTACAGAGATTTTCCATATACCAGCTGCCCCTCTACACGCTTAGCCTCCTCCATTATCAACATTCCCCACCACAGTGGTGTATTTGCTACAATTGATGAACCTGCACTGACAAATCATAGTCACCTCACATCCGCCGTTTACCTTACAGTCCACTCTTGGTGTTTTCCATTCTATGGGTTTGTACAAAAATATAAAGACATGTATCTGCCGTTATGGTACCATTCAGACTTTTTAATTGCCCTAATAATTCTCTGTTTAGGCTACTCATCCCTGCCTCACACTCCAACCCCTGGCAACCACTGATTTTTACTGTCCCTATGGTTTTAGATTTTCCAAAATATCATATAGAAAATAGCCTTTTAGATTGGCTACTTTCTCTAAGCAATATTCACTTAAGGTTCCTCCGTGTTTTTTCATGGCTTGATAGCTCATTCCTTTTAAGTTCTGAATAATGTCCGATTGTCTTGATATACGGCTTCTCAGGTGGCTTAGTGGTGAAGAACCCGCCTGCCAATGCAGGAGACATAAGAGATGTGGGTTCGATCCCTGGGTTGGGAAGTTCCCCTGGAGAAGGGGGTGACAACCCACTTCAGTATTCTTGCCTGAAGAATCCCATGGACAGAGGCGCCTAGAAAGCTACAGTCCATGGGGTCACAAAGAGTCAGGTCAACCGAGAGACTGAGCACACACACACACGTGCATGTTTGGGTATACTACAGTTTATTCATTGACCTACTGAAGGACACCTTGGTTGTTTCCAAGTTTGACAGTTATGAATAAAGCTGCTATAAACATCTGTGTGTAGGTTTTTGTGCGGCCAGTAATTAGGCTTTAGATTTTTAGGTAAATATCAAGGAGCCGATTTCTGGGTTGTATGAGAAAAGAATGCTGCATTTTGTAAGAAAATGTAACCTGTCTTCCAAAGTGACTGTACCATTTTGCATTCCTCCAGGAATGAATGAGGATTTGTGTTGCTCCACATTCTCTTGAGCATTTGATGTTGTCAGTGTTCTAGATTTTGGACATTTTAATGTGGGTAGTGGTAGAGTGGCTCAGATGGTAAAGAACCTGCTCGCAGTGCAGGAAACCCAGGTTAGATCCTTGGGTCAGGAAGCTCCCCTGCAGAAGGAAATCGCAACCCACTCCAGTATTCTTGCCTGGAGAATCCCATGGACAGAGGAACCTGGGGGACTATAGCTACAGGGGTTGCAAAGAGTTGGACACAACTGAGTGACTAACACTTTCACTGCAGTGGTATCTCATTGTTGTTTTAATTTGCATTTTCCTGCTGACTTATGATGCAGAGCATCTTTTGATATGCTTACTTGCCATCTGTCTGCTTTCTTTGGTGAGGTATCTAACAGCTATTTGACCCACTTTATTATCAGGTTGTTTATTTCTTTTCATTGAGTTTTAATAGTCCTTTGTATATTTTGGATAACAGTTTTTCAACAGATAATTTTTTTGCAAATACTTTCTCCCAGTCTGTGATTTGTCTTCCCATTTTCTTGACTTTGTCTTTCACAGGAAAGGAGATTTTAATTTTAATGACATTCACCTTATCAATGGTCTCTTTCATGGATCATGCCTACGGTGTTGTAACTAAAAAGTCGTCACTACACCTAAGGTCTTCTTGGTCTTCTATGTTTTCTTCTAGGAGTTGTATAGTTTTACATTTAGGTCCATTGTGAATTTTTTTTCATGCTACATATTTTTAAATTAAAAAAAAATCTGTTATGCAACAGGCAAACTTAGCTCTAGATATAGCTACCTGTGTAACTAATTATGAGGCTTTTTGAAATTTAAGAAGCCCAGTACCATGAGGGTAGTAAGGTCATTTTTGTGTCATCTCAGTAAGAGAAGCTGCAAGTGGCCCATTCTTGCTGCAGCTACTCATCCATTCAGTGACTGTTCCTGTCCCTCTAGGTTGTGTGAACGTGAGTTCTGGATGCAGTGTAGGTTTCCTGTCAGTGTTTTTTTCTTTTCTCCATTACTATGCACTTGTGCATTTGTGCATTACTGCGTTTGCATGTTTTGTCACAAAACTTTTGCTTTAATTCCCTGAGGTGTTAAGTACCTTCATTTACTCATATCAAAATTGTCTTAATGGAGCAGATTCCAACCATTTTGGTTGACCATAATTGCTTATTTTAAGCTCTAAGCTGTATTTGCTTTCCAAGGAGAAAATAGTTTAATAGCACCAAAGCCTCTGGATTAGTGTTCACTGGGGAAAATTCATGAGCCCATGGGCAGCAGCAGATGTAAAGGTTCCTTGCTGCTGTTCCCACTATTGAGGCAGGTCACAGTGACCTGATAGGGCAAGATGTTAGATTTTAGGAGAGTGAAACTGACACCTGGGCCATGTGGCTTTAAGCATCATGATTAGGGAAGTACTTGCCTTTCTCCTGATGTGATCAGGGGGCCAGGGTCCCAAACTTATGGGACCCTGTAGCTATACAATATAACAAGCTAGTGATATAATCCTGGCAGGCCCAGATAGGGTGGTTTAGTAAGCTGAATAATGGCCTTCTCAGAGTTGTCCTTGTTTTCATCCCTGGATCCTGTGATTACATTACATGGCAAGTGAGAATTGTTGGTATTGTTCAGTCACTAAGACATTTTGGGCTCTTTGCAACCCCACGGACTGCAGCATGCCAGGCTTCCCTGTCCTTCACTATTTCCCAGAGTTTGGTTAAACTCATGTCTGTTGTGTTGGTAATGCCATCCAACCATCTCATCCTCTGTCATCCCCTTCTCCTGCCCTCAATCTTTTCCAGCATCAAGGGCTTTTCCAATGAATTGGCTCTTCAAATCAGGTGGCCAAAGTATTGGCGCTTTTAGCTTCAGCATCAGTCCTTCCAATAAATATTCAGAGTTGATTTTCTTTAGGATTGACTGGTTTGATCTCCTTGCAGTACACCAGACTCTCAAGAGTGAGAATTAAGTTTTTATTTATGTTATTTATTTGGCCATATTGGATCTTAGTTGTGGCATATGGGATCTAGTTCTCTGCCCAGGGTTTGAACCCAGGCACTCCTGCACTGGGAGCACAGAGTCTTAGCCACTGGACCACCAGGGAAGTCCTGAGAATTAAGGTTGTAGATGGAATTAAGTTTGCCAATCAGCTGACCTTAAAATTAGATTAAACTAAATTTTTCAGATGGACCCAATTTGATCACAAGGGTTGTTTTAATGTAAAAAAGGGAAACAAGAAAGTTAATATCAGAGTATAACTCAATGTGAAAAAGACTAGACTGGCCATCACTGGCTTTGCATATGGAAAAAGGCCATGAGCCAAGGAACACGAACAACTTCTAGAAGTTGGAAAATGTGGGAAAACAGATTCTCCATTAGCGCTTTCTAAAGGAATGCAGCTCTGCTGACCCATTTTACAATTCTGCTTTTCAGAACCGTTAATAGCCAATCTATATTGTTTTAAGGCATTCGGCTTGTGGGGGTCTGTTACAACAGCACAGAAAACTAATACAGAAGGAGTTGTTGGGTCTAAGCATCATGCTTGGCCAGGACTGATGGCCTTAGGTGGCTGGGTTGTAGCCACTTGTCACACAGCTTCACAAAGGCCAGGTCTTTCTCCTTGCAGGTGGCCATTCTTGGACAAGTTAACCCTTATCTTACCTCTCACTAATATTTCTAATTCAAATGTAAAACTACATGGTTTAAATTTACTTTGATGTCACAACTGTATCTCTTCTCTTCCACCCCAAGTATCCTGGCTTCCAGCAACATCAGCCTTACTGCTTATCCGGCTACACACAAGGACATCACTGGTGACAGGGAGAAACACCTGGGTTCCAGGAGAGGGTTGACTGTTTCTCTTCAGCCTCTTGTTTTTAGTGTCTGTCTACCATCTGATGTACCAAGTATAGTATTTCTGAGTCTTACCAGCAGACCAGTAGGCATCTCCCACCGGTACAGTCTCTGTGTGTGCGTGTTTTAGGCTGCACCTTCCTATGTTCTGCATCATCAGTATATTCCTTCTCATGCTCTGTGTCTTCCAGACAGTTATTGAATTCCTTATTTACTGATAGTTATCATCCTGTTCTCTCTGCTGTGGGTTTACTATGCTGCCAGTGCAGGAGAAATGGATTTGATCCCTGGGTCAGGAAGATCCCCTGGAGAAGGAAATGGTAACCTGCTCCAGTATTCTTGCCTGAGAAATCCTATGGACAGAGGAGCCTGGTGGACTATAGTCTGTGGGCTCGCAAAAAGAGTTGGACACAACTTAGTGACTAAATAGCAAACAACAGACAGGGCCTTAGGAGATAGAGAAAATTAAAGTACTCAACTGCTCCCTGAACCCAGAGCCTTATGAAGATTTACTCTCCTTACCACCCAACCCATAGTTTAGTAGATGAGTCAGCTTTAGTTGCATATGCTTTTAGAATTTTTTTTCAGTATTTCTAAGAAAACCCACTTTCAAAGTGAAAACCTCATTTGTTTATATCTTATTTTGAAAGACATTCAGCATCCATTTTATCTCATTTCTGTCTTCAAGAAATCCTCCTTGTTTCTGTCCAAGCTTCCCTGATTTTCCTGCATGTATATATTAATACATATTTTTATATTGCATTGCTGCTGCTAAGTTGCTTCAGTCGTGTCTGACTCTGTGCGACTCCATAGACAGCAGCCCACCAGGCTCCCCCGTCCCTGGGATTCTCCAGGCAAGAACACTGGAGTGGGTTGCCATTACCTTCTCCATTGCGTGAAAGTGAAAAGTGAAAGTGAAGTCACTTGTCGTGTCTGACTCTTCGTGACCCCATGGACTGCAGCCTACCAGGCTCCTCCATCCATGGGATTTTCCAGGCAAGAGTACTGGAGTGGGGTGTTATTGCATTACTTCAACATAAATTTCAGAGAGATTTGTGGTGGGGAGAAAAGGAAATGTGTATGCTTAGTCAACCATCTTCAACTTGAAGGCAGAACTTTCAAATTTTTAAATTATATAATTCAATAGCCTTTTCTCTTTTCATAAAAGTCTTATAGCCTATAAATCTGAAAGCTTTCAGAAAAAGCAGCCTAAAAGTGTGATTATGAAAACACATTTAGAGAAGTTCCTAGTTAACTTCTCTTTAAAAATATTTGATCCTGAAGGCATAATCTAGGACTTCTTATCAATTGCATTCTATTTTTGACTTATTTTCTTCTCACAAGATATATATTCTTATCTGTCCCTTCCTCTTTTGGTTGAGTATTTAACTCCTTCATACTGTATGACTCAAAACCTTCCCATATTTCTTTGAAATTTTACTGTATTTTAAGTTCTTCTCTTACATGACTCTTTTGCAAAAGACCACTGATACTTCAGGTGAACCAGAAGCCACTGAAATTATAAGAAATATTCTGTGTATTATGTTATTTAAACTGAAAGGAAAATCTGGTATTTTGCTGAATATTCTCAAATCTGTATATATCCATGAATTAATCCTGTAAGAGATTTTTTTAATGCATACAATTGTCCAGACATGTTTCAGGCTCTAAAAGTGACCAAGTGGTGACCAAGACAGAAAAATCATGATGTTTACATTTTGATAGGAAACAGTCAATAAGATCAATGGGTAAAAGACATGTGTATTAGTGCTCTTAGAGAAGTGGAGCCAATAAGATATATAAATATAAAGAGATTTATTTTAAAGAATTGGCTCATGCAATTATGGAAGCTGGCAAGACTTTAGATCTGCAGAGCGTGCTGACAAGCTGGAGACCCAGGAATCTCGTTCTAGTCTGGGTACTAAGGCCTGAGAACCAGGAGAGCCAAAGACATAGTTCCATTGCAAAAGCTGCAGGTCTGAGACTCAGGAAAAGCCTGTGTTTCAGTTTGAGTTTGAAAGCAAGAAAAAGGACAATGTTCCTACTCCAAGATGGTCAAGCAGAAGGAGTCCCTTTCTGTGCAGGAGGATCCGTCTTTTGTCTGGCCTTCTATTAACTGGACAAACCCCACCCATATTAGGGAGTACAATCTGCTTTGCTCAGTCTACCTATCAAAACGAAAGTGTTATTTTCTCAGTTGTGTCTGACTCTTTGTGACTCCATGGACTGTAACCCTCCTGGCTCCTTTGTCCATGAAATTCTTTTGGCAAGAATACCAGAGTGGGTTGACATTTCCTTCTCCAAGAGATCTTCCCGACCCAGGGATCGAACCTGGGTCCTCCTGCATTACAGGCAGATTCTTTACTGTCTGAGCCACGGGAAAGTCCTTATTAAAATGGGAATCTTAAAAATAAAAATAAGTTAGAGATGAGACTGACCCTGTGACTTGGAGCATATTCTACTCCTGCAGTCATAATGTATACTCAAGGAACTGACTATGGAATCGTGGAGATTCATAATGAAAGACTGAATCACAAATGTGACGGTGGAAGGCCCTGGAATTGTGTTTGTTTAAAGCATTCAAGTATGATGGGCTGTGGTATGCAGTGTCTCTTGAAGTGAATGGAAACTATACCATTTCGGTTCTAGACCAAGTTCACCCTGCAACAGGCACAGACCCAGGGGCTCTGAAAACCTTAAACCTGGAAAGTCAACCATGTGTTTTTTGGTGGTCATATCTGCCAGCAAGGCATAAGGCGTGGAAGATCCCGTAAGTTAGTAATGATTTCAGGGGTTGTATGGATTCCACTTATTTGAATGGGTAGGAGATCCCTTTCAGTAGCAAACCAAGAAACTAGGTACACATTGAATAATCAATGGATGTATCATCTCTTGGGTGCTTATGAGCAGCTATAGAAAGAAGAGTACTTAAGTAATACTTGCCAGGATGGAAGCATTTGCAATTCATCACCTACTGGAGGTTCTTATTGCAAATACAGTGCCTTAGACATAGGGGCATATTGTGAGGTGAGCATCAAGCTGTGTTCCTGCCATCCATGCCTTTATGGTGGTACATGCATTGTGGACAATGGACTTAGTTTGCCAATGTAGACAATTATATACTGGTCAGAGGTGCCAGCTTAGTCCATGCTGCAAAGATAAACCCTGTGAAAATGGTGGAAAATGTTTTGACAGTTTAGATGGTACTGTTTTGTCCATGTGATTCAGGTTTTAGGGGAGAAAGGTGTCCGAGTGACATCGAGGAATGTGCTGGAAACTTCTGCCATAACTGGGCCCTTTGTGAGAATGCACATGGCTCCTATCACTGTAACTGAGCACAGGGCTGTGTACAGAGGAAAACACCACTTCGAGACAACATGTATTGTCTCCATGCAATATTAATTGGCTGAAAGCATAGGGATAGTTTTATAAGGAGAATATTTTCACTGGTGCAGGAAGATGTTTAGATGAAAGAAGAAACACCAGGCTGAACAGGAAGACAAACTCTTGGGCCCAACCACAGCTTTCTTGCTAAGACCATAGTTTGATTCCAAACTGAATAAGAACATTGGCTCAGGCATACTACCCCAGGCATTTATGCATCCCATTTCCTACACTCCAACCATTCCACGTGGCTCTTGGAACACTCTTAACTGAAATTCGTTTGAAGGATCTGTTACATCAGAGCATTCTGAATTCCATATTTTTAGCCCTGAGTCTGTGCAGAGACATGGAAAAGCAGTGGACATCTGTACATTGCCTCAAACTTGTCTTCCTGTCCTCCTTTGAAGGCTCCTGACAGTGACTCAATATATAAACCTAACAGAGACATCCACCATAATGGTTAAGTAGCAGATCTTGAGGCTTGCCTCTCCAAGAAACCTCCAGAGGAAAGACTTTCTCATTCCTACAATGTCTGGGAAAGCCTAGCAGAAGGGCAGTCCCATAGCTTCTTTTCATCTGAATCAAGTACTGAGATACATTGGATTGGATGTCAAGTGTTCCTCTGCCAGATACAGAAAAATTTCCCAGTTATTGGGAAACCCCTATACTCACTGGATCCAAATGCCACTGATACAGGCTATTATCCTGGAAGTTACAACACTGAAAGCAGTTTTTCTGCCCTCTCTAGAAGTCTTTCGCATTCCTAATAAACCATCATCGTGACCTCCAGAATTCAGTGATCAGTTGAATCCATAGGCTCTCCTAGAGACAGACCTTGCCTATAGATCCATAATAACCTTGATTATAGTTCTATTATGTGTTTATCTCTTTCACTGCACACTATGAAGAGAAGGGACTCTGTTTTATTTATTTGTCTCAGGTTTTACTTATTAATCTTGTGGTCTAAGCAAACACCTAGTTTATTGCCTGTTTAGAGCATAAGCTTAATATGACTTGATGATTTCCAAAATGAATAATCTATCTTCCTAGTCAGTCAAGCCAGAAGTCTTAGAGATGCTTGTGGTTCTTAATGCCTCATTAACCCCTATATTGAATTGGCTATTGACTCCTATTCACTTCACTGTCCAAGTGTTGTTTATATCTGCCACCCACTCTCCATCCTCACTGTCATCAGTTTGGTTTTCATAATTGTTCACTTGAACCGTTTCAAAGCTCTTGCTTCCTCTAGTTCTATTATTCTATGGTCTATTCACCACATGGCCACGAGGATGAGGTTTTAAAACATGTACATTTGGTCATATCATTTCCTGTTAAAATGACTTTGATGACTTTATCTGACATACAAGCTTTTTTCATGATCTGGTCATTTTCCTGTATGTCCTCAGAATACATCTATGCTGAACTACTTGTTCCTTCATATAAATCTGTAAATCTCTATCTTGATCACAGGGCATTGGTAATAGGCTCTCAGAGCAGAAGTATTTCTAAGACATGATTCCTGCCCTCATTGAATTCTTGATTGAACACTGGA
Source organism: Bubalus kerabau (assembly GCF_029407905.1). Classification (NCBI taxonomy): domain Eukaryota; kingdom Metazoa; phylum Chordata; class Mammalia; order Artiodactyla; family Bovidae; genus Bubalus; species Bubalus kerabau. The sequence continues at coordinate 57,189,730 of NC_073625.1, forward strand.
AACAGTCATTTTAAATGTTATAAATGTTATGATAAAAACGACTATGAGTGATATAAACACTTGAAAAAATATGTAACCCAGATTGGGGGATAAAATTGTCAGATGCAAACTGGTAGAGGATAGGTGGTAACACATGGGCTAGCTAAAAGGATAAGCAAGAATTGATCAGGTAAGGAAGAAAAGGTGGCTTTTAAATTTGCAGTTAGAGGTAGCTATGTATGTAGCAAAGGGAGAAAGTGCTTTGTCAGGGAAAATGGTTGCATAAACCTGTGTGTCTGTGTTGGGGTAGTGATCAGACGGCAGTTAACAGAAGGAACTAGATCAGAAACTACCCTGTATACCAGGTTAGTGATTTGAAAATTCTTTTCAAGGCAGTGAAGAGGTATTGAAAGATGGAAATGTATGAGTGGCATGCTCATATTCGTATTTTAGGAAAATAATTCTGTGATAAATCTAATTAATGGATTGGAGTGGAGCAAGAATGGAGGCAATGGAAGACCTTGGCAATGATCCAACTGGTAAATTATGAGAACTTGAATTAAGTCAATAGTAGGAAATCGGAGAAGAAGCTATACATGTGAAAAGTAGAAATGGTAGTAACTGATGCCTGAGCACATGGGTCAGGGAGAAGGATGAGTCAGGGGTTATTCTTAGGTTTCTGGTTTCAGAGAAGAAGTTAAAACACAGGGAATGTAGGAAAAGAGCATTAGGAGGAGCATGGTCACATAGAATTAAGATGCATATTGGATACCCAAGTGGAGACCCACATGCACAATTAGGTGTAATGATCTAGAGTCCAGCTCATTAGTTTGGTTTCAGATAAATATAATTTGGAGGCATGTAGGCATTATTTGATGCCATGGAGATTATACAATATCAGATAGGAAAAGTATTAGTGTGGGAAGAGAAGAGATGAGAAAAGAGGTCTTTTCAACCTCAAAAGGTCTGAAAACTTCAGTACTTAGAGATGACTGAAGGAAGGGGGAAGAGTAGAAGGACAAGGAAGGAGGGACACCACAGAAGAGTCTTAAGAGCCAAATTAGGAGAGAGTTTTGTGACAAAGGAGATGCTCTACAGGTTTAGTGTGGCAGGGTAGTCAACTCATAAAAATTTAAACATTTTCTTTGATTTTGGCAACAGGAAAGTCTTTGATAATGTTGGTAAGAGCTGGGTCAGAAGAGTGGTGAGGGTAGAAACTGTGGTAGAAACCACAGGGGTTTGAAGAGCCTATGGGTGTTTATGAATTGGACATGAGTATAGACAACTTTTTCAAGTAGTAAGTAATTTGATATTGAACAGAATGATGAAGGGTTGTAGCTATAAGAAACAAAAGGGTCAAAAAGCAAGACTTTTCAGATAGAAAAGGTGATGATGGTATTTATGCTACTACTGCTGCTAAGTCACTTCAGTTGTGTCTGACTTTGTGCAACCCAATGGACTGTAGCCCACCAGGCTCCTCTGTCCATGGTATTCTCCAGGCAAGAAAACTGGAGTGGGTTGCCATGCCCACCTCCAGGAGATCTTTCTCACCTAGGGATTGAACCTGCGTCTCTTTTATCTAATGCTTTGGCAGGTGGGTTCTTTACCACTAGCACCACTGAAGATATTTATATGCTGAAGTAAAAGAGAAAGAGTGGGAGCTAGATAGATGGTCAAGAAGGGACAACTAATTTAGCAATATCCCTAAAGATATGGAGGAAAAATTAGATACAGAGATTAGGAAAATTAGCTCAGGAAAATACATTTAGCCAGAATTTTTCAGGGAAAATGGTAACTAAAAATAGCGAGGTAATGGCTTAAAAGACCTGGATATGAACACTAAAACTAGTTGAAATAAAGATACATCAAATGTATCTTGTTAAAATCTGAGAAAAAGTAAAACTTTTCTCCTAAATGCAAAGAAATTGAAAGTGAAGTTGCTCAGTCGTGTTCGACCCTTTGCAACCCCATGGAATGTAGCCCACCAGGCTCCTCCATCCATGGGATTTTCTAGGCAGGAGTACTGGAGTGGGTTGCCATTTCCTTCTCCAGGGGATCTTCCCTACCCAGGGATTGAACCCAGGTCTGCATTGCAGGGCAGATTCTTTACTGCCTGAGCCACCAGGGAATTAATAGCAAATATCTAAGCATAAAACATAAAATAATATTAATAACAACTGAGAAGTAGTGATGGTTGCTGCTGCTGCTAAGTCCCATCAGTCGTGTCTGACTCTGTGCGACCCCATAGACGGCACCCGACAGACTTCTCCGTCCCTGGGATTCTCCAGGCAAGAATACTGGATTGGGTTGTCATTTCAACATGTTTTAAGTCCAATACTTTGGCCACCTGATGCGAAGAGCTGACTCATTGGAAAAGACCCTGATGCTGGGAAAGATTGAAGGCAGGAGGAGAAGGGGACGACAGAGGATGAGATGGCTGGATGGCATCACCGACTCAATGGACATGGGTTTGTGGGGACTCCGGAAGTTGGTGATGGACAGGGAGGCCTGGCGTGCTGCATTTCATGGGGTCACAAAGAGTCGGATACGACTGAGCGACTGAACTGAACTGAAGTTAAATAATAAAGCTTAAAAGGCCTTAGCTGATTCCCACTCAATTCAAGGTCTTGGCTCAGATGTTGTTTCCTCGGTAAAATGTTCTCTGAACATCTTAGTCAAGGTGGCATCTCTCCTACATGTTTCTGTAGCATCTTTTATTTTCCTATAGTTGTTGCCCTTGCGATGCTGAGTAGTAACTGCCTGTTCACTTGCTTATCTTTCAAGTAGATTTTAAGCTTTGCATGGACAAGGGCTAGGTTTATCTTTTATTTTTTTGCCATTTGATTTTCAAATATCATTATAGTGGCTGTCATAGTTCAATATATGTTTGTTGATTGAATATATGAGTTTCATTCTTGATTCTGAAATTTGGACTTATAAATTAAAAAATTATTAAAAAATAAATATAACTATAAACAAAACCAAAAGCTGGTTCTTTGAAAGGATAAATAAAATTGACAAACCATTAGCCAGACTCATCAAGAAACAAAGGGAGAAAAATCAAATCAATAAAATTAGAAATGAAAATGGAGAGATCACAACAGACAACACAGAAATACAAAGGATCATAAGAGACTACTATCAACAATTATATGCCAATAAAATGGACAACGTGGAAGAAATGGACAAATTCTTAGAAAAGTACAACTTTCCAAAACTCGATCAGGAAGAAATAGAAAATCTTAACAGACCCATCACAAGCACGGAAATTGAAACTGTAATCAAAAATCTTCCAGCAAACAAAAGCCCAGGTCCAGACGGCTTCACAGCTGAATTCTACCAAAAATCTAGAGAAGAGCTAACACCTATCCTGCTCAAACTCTTCCAGAAAATTGCAGAGGATGGTAAACTTCCAAACTCATTCTATGAGGCCACCATCACCCTAATACCAAAACCTGACAAAGATCCCACAAAAAAAGAAAACTACAGGCCAATATCACTGATGAACATAGATGCAAAAATCCTTAACAAAATTCTAGCAATCAGAATCCAACAACACATTAAAAAGATCATACACCATGACCAAGTGGGCTTTATCCCAGGGATGCAAGGATTCTTCAATATCCGCAAATCAATCAATGTAATACACCACATTAACAAATTGAAAAATAAAAACCATATGATTATCTCAATAGATGCAGAGAAAGCCTTTGACAAAATTCAACATCCATTTATGATCAAAACTCTCCAGAAAGCAGGAATAGAAGGAACCTACCTCAACATAATCAAAGCTATATATGACAAACCCACAGCAAACATTATCCTCAATGGTGAAAAATTGAAAGCATTTCCTCTAAAGTCAGGAACAAGACAAGGGTGCCCACTTTCACCATTACTATTCAACATAGTTTTGGAAGTTTTGGCCACAGCAATCAGAGCAGAAAAAGAAATAAAAGGAATCCAAATTGGAAAAGAAGAAGTAAAGCTCTCACTGTTTGCAGATGACATGATCCTCTACATAGAAAACCCTAAAGACTCCACCAGAAAATTACTAGAACTAATCAATGACTATAGTAAAGTTGCAGGATATAAAATCAACACACAGAAATCCCTTGCATTCCTATACACTAATAATGAGAAAACAGAAAGAGAAATTAAGGAAACAATTCCATTCACCATTGCAACGGAAAGAATAAAATACTTAGGAATATATCTACCTAAAGAATCTAAAGACCTATATATAGAAAACTATAAAACACTGGTGAAAGAAATCAAAGAGGACACTAACAGATGGAGAAATATACCATGTTCATGGATTGGAAGAATCAATGTAGTGAAAATGAGTATACTACCCAAAGCAATCTATAGATTCAATGCAATCCCTATCAAGCTACCAACAGCATTCTTCACAGAGCTAGAACAAATAATTTCACAATTTGTATGGAAAAACAAAAAACCTCGAATAGCCAAAGCGATCTTGAGAAAGAAGAATGGAACTGGAGGAATCAACCTACCTGACGTCAGGCTCTACTACAAAGCCACAGTTATCAAGACAGTATGGTACTGGCACAAAGACAGAAATATAGATCAATGGAACAAAATAGAAAGCCCAGAGATAAATCCACGCACATATGGACACCTTATCTTCGACAAAGGAGGCAAGAATATACAATGGATTAAAGACAATCTCTTTAACAAGTGGTGCTGGGAACTCTGGTCAACCACTTGTAAAAGAATGAAACTAGAACACTTTCTAACACCATACACAAAAATAAACTCAAAATGGATTAAAGATCTAAACGTAAGACCAGAAACTATAAAACTCCTAGAGGAGAACATAGGCAAAACACTCTCTGACATACATCACAGCAGGATCCTCTATGACCCACCTCCCAGAATATTGGAAATAAAAGCAAAAATAAACAAATGGGACCTAATTAACCTTAAAAGCTTCTGCACATCAAAGGAAACTATTAGCAAGGTGAAAAGACAGCCTTCAGAATGGGAGAAGACAATAGCAAATGAAGCAACTGACAAACAACTAATCTCGAGAATATACAAGCAACTCCTACAGCTCAACTCCAGAAAAATAAATGACCCAATCAAAAAATGGGCCAAAGAACTAAATAGACATTTCTCCAAAGAAGACATAAAGATGGCTAACAAACACATGAAAAGATGCTCAACATCACTCATTATCAGAGAAATGCAAATCAAAACCACTATGAGGTACCATTTCACGCCAGTCAGAATGGCTGCAATCCAAAAGTCTACAAGTAATAAATGCTGGAGAGGGTGTGGAGAAAAGGGAACCCTCTTACACTGTTGGTGGGAATGCAAACTAGTGCAGCCACTATGGAGAACAGTGTGGAGATTCCTTAAAAAACTGGAAATAGAACTGCCTTATGATCCAGCAATCCCACTGCTGGGCATACACACTGAGAAAACCAGAAGGGAAAGAGACACGAGTACCCCAATGTTCATCGCAGCACTGTTTATAATAGCCAGGACATGGAAGCAACCTAGATGTCCATCAGCAGATGAATGGATAAGAAAGCTGTGGTACATATACACAATGGAGTATTATTCAGCCATTAAAAAGAATACATTTGAATCAGTTCTAATGAGGTGGATGAAACTGGAGCCTATTATACAGAGTGAAGTAAGCCAGAAAGAAAAACACCAATACAGTATACTAACGCATATATATGGAATTTAGAAAGATGGTAACAATAACCCTGTGTACGAGACAGCAAAAGAGACAGTGATGTATAGAACAGTCTTATGGACTCTGTGGGAGAGGGAGAGGGTGGGAAGATTTGGGAGAATGGCATTGAAACATGTAAATATCATGTATGAAATGAGTTGCCAGTCCAGGTTCGATGCACGATACTGGATGCTTGGGGCTGGTGCACTGGGACAACCCAGAGGGATGGAATGGGGAGGGAGGAGGGAGGAGGGTTCAGGATGGGGAACACATGTATACCTGTGGCGGATTCATTTTGATATTTGGCAAATCTAATACAGTTATGTAAAGTTTAAAAATAAAATAAAATTAAAAAAAAAAAAAATAAATATAACTATAAATAAAATTTAAAAAATAAATATTTTCCTATAAAGACTAGTATAAATAATTGAGTCATATTATAAATTATAAATAAGAAATGAATAAAAACAACTTTAAAGGTTAGATATAATATTAAATATATAAATTATGACATATTTATAAATGAGTTAAGCTCCCCAACTTAAAGAATAATACTTTCATGGAGAATTTTAAAAATTCAACAAAATAATGCTGAAATAAAGCAAAACCATCAAAAAAGTTGGTTAATACAAACAAAAAGAAAGCTGGTGTCCAAAGCAAAACCATTGCCAACTTATACTGATAAAGGATAAATTTACATTTTGCCATTCTTTTTTCATTGATCTCTACCCCTTTATGTATGCATGATTTTCATTAGTGACTTGTTGCTGTTGTGTTTTAAGTATATTCCAGCAATCGTATTCTTTCACTATTAACCATTTAAATTGTGTAGATGATATTAACAATTTTTGTATCCTATACAAAAAAATATGTTCCTAGAATATTAAAATATAATCATGTATTAGAACACATAAACTCATCATGTTATAAAAAAGCAGAAAGATTACAGAACACAACCTCTGAACACAATGTTGGACAAATAGAAATGAACAATATAAGCTTGATTTAAAAACCAAATAACTTCAAAATTTTAAAAAAATTAGAGGGAAACAAATTGCAATGATAGGATATTTAGAATAGAATGACAATCAGACTAGTAAGATTGTACTCAAGAATTTTAAATATGTCATTTGTTTTATTAAGTTAGACAATATAAAGCTTAAACTGGCTGTGTTAATATCAGAAGTTAAAAGAGGGCTATATGAGAAATCTGGGAACCTCAGTAGGAGAGAACAAAAATGATTAAAGCAGAAAATTATGAATTTAGAACCAAATTCTAGTATATACATTCCAGACACAGTTATTGAAAGGATAAATTACTGACAAACCGCAAGCAAAACAACAAAAACAAAAACAGCAACAGAAGAGAGACAGAGATATTTGAAATCAAATTGGTCATAACCACTAATTCATGATGTTTTATAGAGGTATTATATAATTCATGATATTATAGAGGTAATGTGTCTCCCCCAGATCACTTATAAATATAATGCATTTTAATTAAAATTGTAAGATTGTTTTAGGGGTAGATTTGACAAAATTATTCTAAAGTCATCTTATGATATTAACATTTTCTAAAGTCAAAAAATAAGTAAAATAAACAGCATTTGATTAAACATGCTGATATGTAAAAATTGTTTTAAAAAGTAAGGAGATAATATACACAAAACTGAGGATAGTGGTTACCTCCAGGTGTATAGGGCTTTCCTAGCAGCTCAAAGAATCCATCTGCAATGTAGGAAATGCCAATTTAATTCCTGGGTCGGGAAGATCCCCTGGGGAAAGGATAGGCTACCCGTTCTAGTATTTTTGGGCTTCTTTGGTGGCTCAGACTTTAAAGAATCTACCTACATGTGGGAGACCAGGGTTTGATCCCTGGCTTGGGAAGATCCCCTGGAGAAGGGAATGGCTACCTACTCCAGTATTCTCTATGAGAATCCCCATCGACAGAGGGGCGCCCATGGTGGGCTACAGTCCATGGGGTTGCAAAGAGTCAGACATAACTGAATGAATAAGTCACACACACATACACACACACACACATCATCTTTATTATAATGAAGCTGGAAGGTATGTGTTGAGAGCTGAGGCCAGGTAGATTTATGATATTCTTCCTGAATAGACAGATGTGCTCACCATGTCTCTAGTCCCTCCATCAGCACTCTAACTTGTCCTGAGATGGAGAGCTAGCTGGAGATCTCCACGAACAGGAAGGTCTGAAGCAGGGGCCAAAAGTCACAGATCCACCTGGTAAATCCATCTGTCCTTGGGGAAAATAGAATGAAAGGACAGACCCAAGATGAAATGGTTGTTCCATATTTTTTCCTCCTAGGGAATTGAGCAGAGCCTGCCTCCTCTCTGTAGAAAGATGAGCAGAGTTAGGGTTAGGGTTATGTATGTATGTGTGCGCTCAGTCATGTCCAACTCTTTGAGACCCATGAACCGGAACCTGCTTGGCTTCTCTGTCCATGGGATTCTCCAGGTAAGAATACTGGATTGGGTTGCCATTTCCTTCTCCAGGGGATCTTCCCCACCCAGGGATCGAACCTGCCTCTCCTGCATTGGCAGGTGGATTCTTTACCAGTGTGCCACCTGGGAAGGGTCAGGGTTAGAAGGTTGACATAAATTCTTTGCTTAAGCAAGCTTTCCTAGGCCCATCCATGCCCTTCCTTGTAAAATCTAGTTTTAGGAAGAACTTTGCTAAGTCAGTTTGACGAGAACCCTGCACCCCGATGCCCGATGACCTTCAATCTCTGATCAGCTTCCTCACCCCCAACCCAATCCTGAAGGTGATGTTTTCTCATCGTATCCTGAGCAAAGGATCCTGTCCGGTCAGTTTAGCCAAATGCCCTTTACTCCCGTTGTTTCCTTTTAGTATTTTCTATCCGCTGACCCTCACCCTGCTCTTTGGCTATAAATTCCCACCTGCCCATGCTGTATTCAGAGTTGAGCCCAAATCTTTTCTCTAGCTGTAAAATTCCGTGGCAGTGGTCCCTACACCTGTTACAATGATCCTGAATAAAGTCTGTAGTACCACCTTTAACCAGTGTTGTTGAATATTTTTTCCATTAACAGGGTTACCTCAACATTATTTGGAAGGTTTTGTGCTTCAGATCTCAATTATGACAGTCTTTCTTTACCCAGACTCCATTAGTTTCAAGGGGCTTCCCTCATAGCTCTGTCAGTAAAGAATCTGCCTTCAGTGCAGGAGACCCAGGTTCGATTCCTGCGTTGGGAAGATCCCCCGGAGAGGGAAATGGCAACCCACTCCAGTATTCTTGAATCCAGTATTCTTGCCTGGAGAATCCCATGGACAGAGGAGCCTGGCAGGCTACAGTCTATGGGGTCGCAAGAGTTGGACACGACTTAGCAACTAAACCAAACAAACCATCATTTTCAAATTGAGTTGAAAATAACTCAGTTGTTTTCTGATTGCTTTTTTTTTTGAGTTTTTTTTTTAAATTTTATTTTATTTTTAAACTTTACATAATTGTATTAGTTTTGCCAAATATCAAAATGAATCCGCCACAGGTATACATGTGTTCCCCATCCTGAACCCTCCTCCCTCCTCCCTCCCCATTCCTTTCTGATTGCTTTAATCTCTTTCTTCTGCCTCCCTAGTGTGACTAGCTCTCCCTCTCCTCCATGACACTTATTCAGTCTGTAGCCATGTATATTATGTTACAAGTTCCTAAATTTTCATCCAGTAGTTCTTTGATAATACTGTTTAGGTCCTCAAACCTGCAATCCTCTCATGCCATTCTTTTAAAATAAGTTTGAGACTTTTTTCTATTGTTCTAAATTTGAAGCACTTGGGAATTTTCCCCCTTTAGGTTGTGTATATTTTCTTCTTTCTCTTTCTCACACTTTTCTTTCCTCCCTCCCTCCTTCCCTTTCTTTCTTTCTTTCTCTATGTAGTTTGTATGCTTGCCATGTGTGTTAGGTCTCTTCAGGTGTGATTGACTCTTTGTGACCCTATGGACTACAGCTCGCCAGGCTCCTCTGTCTGAGGATTCTCCAAGGCAGAAATGCTGCAGTGGGTTGCCATGCCCTCCTCCAGGAGATCTTCCCGACCTGCGAGTCAAACCCGCATCTCACGTCTCCTGCATTGGCAGGCGGGTTCTTTACCATTAGTGCCGCCTGGGAAGCCCTAGGTTGTGTATATTTCCTTCTTTCTCTTTCTCAGTCCTCTCTTTCCTCCCTCTCTCCTTCCCTTTTGTTATTTCTGTCTCCATATAGCTTGCATTCTTTCCATGTCATTCCATTTTTCTAGCTTTACTCATGCTTGGAGGCTCTGCCTGGAAATTTAATGTGATCTGAGTGTGGGAAGATTCTTACCTCCCATTCCACCGCGCCTTTGACTTTATTTCCTGACTCCACTGCTTCACAGTTTGAGTGCTGAAATTTTTAAAATTGTATTTATTTTTTATTAAAGGATAATTTCTTTACAATATTGTGCTGGTTTCTGCCATACATCAGCTGGAATCAGTCGTAGGAATACCTGTGTCCCCTCTGTCTCCGACCTCCCTCCCACTTCCCATCCCATCCCACCTCTCTAGGTTGTCACAGAGAACCTGTTTGAGTTTCCTGCATCATACAGCAAATTCCCACTGGCTATCTATTTTACATATGGCAGTGTATATGTTGGAGAAGGGCATGGCAACCTACTCCAGTATTCTTGCCTGGAGAATCCCTTGGTCCGAGGACCCTGTTCGGCTACAGTCCATAGCATTACAGAGTTGGACACGACTGAAGCAACTTAGCATATGTTTCCATGCTACTCTCTCCATTTGTCCCACCCTCTCGAATGGCAAATTTTTGGTGATCCATCTACTTTTTGTAGCACTAAAGCACAGTGGTGCCCCAGAGGAAGAATTTGGGTAAAGGGATATGCCATCGTTATTGGAAGACCTGAGCTCTGTTGTCTCTTCCAAGATTGTGTGAACCAGTGAAGCCATTCCAAGACCCACTCTACTTAGTTGGGGGTTATATTCCATTCCTGGGGGACAATGTCTTTGCATTTTAGATGGGATCCCCAATTTGGTATGTGTAACTCTTGATCTTATCTTCTGGAATTTTTTTTTTTTAAACCAGTCTGTCTCTACAAACCATTTGTAGTATTTTAGAGTTAGAGACACTTCTCTGGTGGCTCAGTGGTAAAGAATCCACCTGCCTATCCCTGGGTTGGGAAGATCCCCTGGAGAAGGAAATAGCAGCCTGCTCCAGTATTCTTGCCTGCAGAATCCCACAGACAGAAGAGCCTGGTGGGCTACACTCCATGGAGTCACAAAAGAGTCAGACTTGACTTAGCGACTAAACAACAACAACCAGAATCATAAGAGGGGGAAAAGGAGAACTCCACCCCTCTGCACTTAGCTCCTTTGAGATGTGGGGTATGGGGCGAGGTCTCTTTCCTCCTCTGAAGATGTTTATGTGCTAATCCCTGGAACCCATGCATATGTTACAGCACATGGGACTTTGCAGATATAATTAGAGTTACTGACCATAAAGCAGGGCGATTACTTTGGACCAATCTAATCCCATTAACCCTTAAGAGAAAGAACTTTCTCCAGCTGGAGGCAGAAGGGATAAGGCAGAAAGAGAACTCAGAGAGATTCAGAGCATGAGGAGGACCTAACAGGAAGTTGCTGCTTTGAAGTGGAGGGGGCAACATGACAGGAATTCAGGCTGAGAGAGGCTCCTGGCCAACAGCCAGCAAGGAAACAGAGACCTCAGGCCAGCAGCTCAAATAACTGAATTCTGTCAACAGCCTGGATGAGCTTGGAAACCGACTTGCCCTCAAAGCCTCCAGATAAGAGTCCAGCTTGCCAACAACTTGATCTCAGCCTGTGACACCCAGGCCAGAGGAACCAGCTGAGCTTACCAGACTCCTGACCTACAGAACTGTGAGATCATACATTTGTGTGGTGTGAAGCTGCTGAATTCATGGTAATTTGTTATGGAAGCTACAGAAAATGAACACATGGATAGATTAGTTAGAAATGTCACAATTTTGATGACCAGACTAGCCTGAGAACAGGATGGGAGGGTCTGGGTTGGGGTTTACTCTACCTGATTCTGCTTCAGTTTCTTGGGCACCTTTTTGGGAAAGAATATCTTTTTAGACTCTGCCTTTTGTATATCGTTGAACTTATTTTGTTAATTTTGAAGTTGTTGTGGCTCAGTTGTTAAGTCGTGTCTGGCTCTTTGTGACCTCACGGACTGTAGCAAGCCAGGCTCCTCTGTCTTCCACTATCTCCTGGAGTTTGAAGTACATGTGCTTTAAATCATGTGGTTTTGGAAGAGAGCAAATCAGGGTTGCTTCATTCAACCATCTGAACTCGGAAATCTTTTGCTCAAGTCATCATGTATGAGAGTGAAGGAGCATTCCATGTGTCTAGAATTAAAGCACATTTGTGAAAATAAAGGCTATTTGAAAAGAAAATAAATTATACATATGTATCTGTGTGTGATAGTTAATGTTCTGTGTCGACTTGACTGGACCAGGGGGTGGCCAGATATTTGGTTAAATATTATTTCTGGGTGTGTATGTGGAGGTATTTCCAGAAGAGATTGACACTTGGATTCATAGATTGAGTTAAGCAGATTTGGGTGGGCATTACTCAATTTGATGAGGGCTGAGTAAAGAATCCACCTGTAATGCGGGAGACCTGGGTTCCAATCCCTGGGTTGGGAAGATCCCCTGGAGGAGGGCATGGCAACCCATTTCAGTATTCTTGCCTGGAGAATCCCATAGACAGAGGAGCCTGGCAGGCTACAGTCCATAGGGTCGCAAAGAGTCGGACATGACAGAGCGAGTAAGCACAGCACAGTACAGAGTAGACTGAAAGCTGGGGTAAGGACTAACTCACTCTCTCTGCCTGATTGCATGAGCTTAGACACTTATCTTATGCCCTTGGACTGGGACTTATACCACCGGCTGTCCTGGTTTCCTGGGCCTTTGGACTCAGAGTGGAACGACACTACTGGCTTTCTTGGGTCTCCAGCCTACAGACAAACCAGAGGACTTTTTAGCCTCCAGAGTCCATAATATGCACCATTGCCTTATGATAAGCTTATATCTCTATCTATCTCTCTATCTCTCTATCATCTGGCTCCTAGTGGTCCTGCTTCTCTGGAGAATCCTGACTAATTCAGAGTATGTGTATATTTATATGTACGTACACCTATGATGTAATAGACTTTCATTTTATTCATATATTAAAGATGAAAATATAAATTATAAAATTTTTAATTCTTTCTGCTGGAAAAGAAATGTATAAAAGGTAGCATCACTTTAACTTTGAAGAGAATATCAATAATAACCCCAAACACTCATCTTGGTTGGCAGAATCAAAACTGGAATACAAGAATCAGTTTCCTGAAAAGACCTAGATTTTTATTGTTTTGGTATTTTAGGATTTTCATTCCACAGACTCTTGCCAGGAGCCCATCATGGGTCAGTACTAGATGTTGAGGTGTGAACAATAAACAAGTTAGATATTATCCCTGCCTTTAGCCCAGGAGAGAAACTTTGGCCCAGTTAAATCAGCAAGGGTAGATTCATATTGACATGAATATGGTTCACTGAAGCACTCTTCTGTACTATTGGGCCATACCAGTGTTCCTGATTTAGGGTGGCCTGGGCGTCTATGTGAATACGCAGTAGAGGATCAAATCCAATCAGTAATCTGATAAAGATTTCTTTGAGGAAACCTGCAGGATAAATGGTAGTTAGAAGCTAACTAGTCAATAGGGGAGGCCTGAAGAGCCTTCCAGGCAGAGGCAGCAGCAAGCTTGAGGACCTAGGAGGTGGAGAGCCTGCTAAGGTGGTCTGAGTGGTAGGTGTTTTGTATGGTGGGAGGAAGGGAGTGGAATGAGGTTGGCTTAATTACTGGATAAAAGATCAGCAGCTATCAGTTCAGTTCAGTCACTCAGTCATGTCCAACTCTATGACCCCATGGACTGCAGCAAACCAGGCCTCCCTGTCCATCACCAACTCCCGGAGTTTACTCAAACTCATGTCTGTTGAGTCGGTGATGCCAGCCAACTATCTCATCCTCTGTCGTCCCCTTCTCCTCCCATCTTCAATCTTTCCCAGCATGAGGGTCTTTTCAAATAAGTCAGTTATATTGTCACCCTGCTTATTTAACTTATATGCAGAGTACATCATGAGAAACGCTGGGCTGGAAGAAGCACAAGCTGGAATCAAGATTGCCAGGAGAAATATCAGTAACCTCAGATATGCAGATGACATCATCCTTATAGCAGAAAGTATAGAAGAACTAAAGAGCCTCTTGATGAAAGTGAAAGAGGAGAGTGAAAAAGTTGGCTTAAAACTCAACATTCAGAAAACAAAGATCATGGCATCTGGTTCCATCACTTCAGGGAACAGTGGAAACAGTGACAGACTTTATTTTTCTGGGCTCCAAAATCACTGCAGATGGTGATTGCAGCCATGAAATTAAAAGGCACTTGCTCCTTGGAAAAAAGTTATGATCAACCTAGACAGTATATTAAAAATCAGAGACATTACTTTGCCAACAAAGGTCCATCTAGTCAAAGCTATTGTTTTCCTAGTAGTCATGTATGGATGTGAGAGTTGGACTATAAAGAAAGTTGAGCGCTGAAGAATTAATGCTTTTGAAATGTGGTGTTGGAGAAGACTCTTGTGAGTCCCTTAGACTGCAAGGAAATCCAACCAGTCCATCCTAAAGGAAATCAGTTCTGAATATCCATTGGGAAGACTGATGCTGAAGCTGAAACTCCGACACTTTGGCCGCCTGATTCGAAGGACTGATTCAGCAGCTATAAGGTGATACATTTTATTTGTTTTGATCAGCTACCATAATAACTTGGGAGACTGGGAAATAGGTCTGATTTTAATTTTTTCCAGCTTTGTTGAGATATAACTGACACAGAACATTGTGTAAGTTTAAGGTATAGTATGTAGTGATTTTGTATATGTATATATTGCAAAATGATTACCATGAAAAGCTTAGTTAACACATCTATCACCTCATATAGTTCCAATTTTTTTTTGTGTGTGTGGTGAGAAATTTCAAAATCTATTCAAATATATAATACAGTGTTGTTAACTATGGTCACCATGCTGTAGGTTGCATCCTCGGAACTTATTCATGTTATAATTGGAAGTTTATACCCTTTGACTACCTTCATTCATTTCCCCTACCTACCACACTTCACCTCTGGCAACTACCAATCTCTTCTCTGCTTCTACGAGAATCATAGAAGAGCCCACACATAAGTGAGATCACACCATATTTTCTTTCTCTGTTTGACTTATTTCACTTGGGTTAGTGCCCTCAAGTTTCATCCATGTTATTACAAATAGCAAAACGTCTTTCTTTTTTACAGCTGAATAATATTCTTTTGGAGATATAGATTATTTATCAATATTTTCTTCATTCATTTACCAATAGACACTAAGGTTGTTTCCATGTCTTGGCTATTGTAAATAATGCTACAGTGAACACAAGAGTGTAGATATCTCTTCAAGACAGTTATTTAATTTTGTTCAGGTATATACTCAGAAGTGGAAGTGCTGGATCACATGATAGTTCTATTTTGAAATTTTTGAGGAACCTCCATACTGTTTTCCATGGTGCTTGTACCAATTTACCTTCCTACCAACAGTTCCCTTTTCTCCCTATCCTTGTCAAACTTGTGATTTCTTGTCTATTTGATGATAGCCATTCTAACAGGTATGCTGCTGCTGCTGCTGCTCAGTCGCTTCAGTCGTGTCTGACTCTGTGTGACCCATAGACGGCAGCCCACCAGGCTCCCCCGTCCCTGGGATTTTCCAGGCAAGAATACTGAAGTGGGTTGCCATTTCCTTCTCCAATGCATGCAAGTGAGTGAAAGTGAAGTTGCTCAGTTGTGTCCAACTCTTAGTGACCCCTTGGACTGCATCCTACCAGGCTCCTCTGTCCATGGGATTTTCCACGCAAGAGTACTGGAGTGGGGTGCCATTGCCTTCTCTGCTAACAGGTATGAGGTTATAGCTTATTGTGATTTTGATATGCATTTTCCTGATGACTAGTAATGTTGAGCTCCTCTCCATGTATTTGTTTAAGCCTGATTTTTAACACATTATCTTCACTAGACAGGTTTTATCCACACTCCATAGAATGGGAAGGTTCAGGGAAAATGAGTTTGAGTCTATGGATCGATTGTTATTATCATGTTGTGTGGCTGGTGACTGTCTTATTTTTGATGGACCCCAGAATATGGTTACCAATTGCATCATATTCCTTTATTCACTCATTTCTCCTTTTTTTTAAAAGCACTTATTGAACATTCTGTTTGTCCCCTTTAGTTTATTCTCAGTCGTTGGGCACAGATCTGTGTTAGTCTTCGATCACTGCTAACAAATTGCCACAAACTTAGTGGCTTAAAATAACACAAATTTATTGTCTCATAGCTTTAGAGATCAGAGTCTGACACAGATCACTGGGCTAAAACCAAGATGTTGGTAAGGCTATATTCCTTCCCTGAGGTTATGGGGAATTTGTTTCCTTGCTTCTTCTAGCTTTTAAAGGCTGCCCATATTCCTTGGCTTGAGGGCTCCCTTTTAATTTTCAAAGCCAACAACATAGTGTCTCTCTGACCCTGCTTGCCTCATCACATCTCGTTTTCTGCTTCCCACCTCCATTTTTAAGAACCCTTATGATGACATTGGGTCTGCACAGATAATCCAGGGAATCTCTCTATTTTAAGGTCAGCTGAACATCAAACTTAATTCCATCAGCAACCTTAATTCCCTTTGCCATGTGACATAAGGTATTCAGGTTCTAGGGATTAGAACGTGGACATCTGTGCTGGTGCCATTATTCTTCTACCATGTGATTCCTTGGACTCTGCTTCTTGTCTTTTCTTATTGGCTGATATAAAAGTTATATAGAATATAAAAGGTGATCTCTTTCTGTGGCCCTCTCCCGCGCCCCCATCCTTTCTACACCTCACACACTGTCATCTCTACTTCCCTAACTGACCCCTGTGTGTCGTGCTAAGTCGCTTCAGTCATGTCTGACTCTGTGTGACCCTATGGACCATGCTTTCCAGGCTCCTCTGTCCATGGGATTCTCTAGGCAAGAATATTGGAGTGGGTTGCCATGCCCTCCTCCAGGGGATCTTCCCCCCTTAGGGATCAAACCCGTGTCTCTTGCATCTCCTGTCTTGGCAGGCAGGTTCTTTACCACTAGTGCCACCTGGGAAGACCAACTGTCTCCCAGGTCTGACATTTTCTGGCTGGCTTTTCCCATCATCCATGATCGACTGTATTTTTGAGTTCAAGGCACATCTTTGTCTTTGGACAAGCTATTCTATTCTTCTTAATTTGTGAGTTACAGGTAGAGAGTTAATCATAGCAAGTGATTATAACGAGCCCTCTTATGGTTTCCCACTATGAGTAAGGGAAACTCACTCTTCTGCTTGGTGTTACGGTGTGATAGTTGCTCTTCTTAAAATTTCAGTGCTAGCTCCTGCATCTCTCTATTTTTCAATTTTCTTTTTCCTTTTTTTTTTTTTAACCCCAGTAAGAACAGTGTTAGAAATTGCTTATGAGGAAGCTTGGGT
Organism: Bubalus kerabau; assembly: GCF_029407905.1. Classification (NCBI taxonomy): domain Eukaryota; kingdom Metazoa; phylum Chordata; class Mammalia; order Artiodactyla; family Bovidae; genus Bubalus; species Bubalus kerabau. The sequence continues at coordinate 57,207,014 of NC_073625.1, forward strand.
TTCCCTGGTGGTTCAGACAGTAAAGAATCTGCAATGTAGAAAAACTCAGGTTTGATCCCTGGGTCAGGAAGATCCCTTGGATAAGGGAATGGCAACCCACTCTAATACCTTTACCTGGATAATTCCATGGACAGAGGAACTTGGGGTGCTACAGTCCATGGGGTCCCAAAGAATCTGACAAGTCTGAGTGACTAATACTACTCTTACTATGAGGAAACTTACAGAGCCAGAGAATATGAGAAGCCGTGACATAGTTTTAAATTTTTACAGGGTTTGCAAAGTACTTAGAATCAAGGAGATTACATTTCTTTGCATTTAGAGGAAAGGTTAGTAGGGAAAGAATTTTTTTAAAGAAAAAAAAAGCCAGTCAAATAAGCCATTACTTACATGAAAACAGTGAAGAAGCTTTTAGCTTTCACTTACAAAGATGAAGATTAGCTGAAAATTTCACAACAAATCTCAAAAACACACATTGATTTCACAGCTGAATAATTTTTCAGTGATTTGGGAATGTTTTGTTTTACAATTTAGGTATTTTTTTCCATTCTACTAGAAAACTGGGTTTACAGTAAATGGGGAAAATGACCTAAATGTATTTTCATTTTAGAAAATGATACCAAATTTCTAAAATGACAATCTGAACAATTTGGTTATATTCCATTGTAGTTACAGATAATACTCATTTTTCTTTAGTTTTTATTCAATAGGCAAAACAATATTTATTCTTACAAATTAAGTTTTTAAACCTTACATTTGTTGTGGACAAAATTTGACCTACCTAGAATGTTGACATTTTATTACTATGATAAACCAGTTTCAAGGTTCTCTAAAATAAACAATATTTCAATGAAAAGTGATCAATGAAAAAAAGAGAGAAAATAACATGTACTTTCATGGTTTTTGAAAAATTTCCATTTTTAAAAACAGGTCAGGCTATCAGCTGGAACATTATACCTACCATAACAAGTTTTAGATGAAAAATGTGGACTTTTTTTTTTTTTTTTTTAGTACTCTTGAGCTAAATTATCTAGCTCTAAGAGTAGGGCCAAGTTTCATATCCAAATCAGGTGGAAGAATAATTATGACTTTCAGTTTGTTTTGCCAATAAACAGCAATTTAGAAAAAGGTATGGAAATAATGGAAAGAAATGTCTCAACATGAACTCTCAGAAACACACCCATGTAATTTTGTCCCTCTAGTAAAAGAATTCTGTTTAGCGGGGGTGGTGCATATATGATTTCGTGAAAGTTTGAAATCCTGTATTTTGTATCTCTAAAGTATTGGAGAATAGTTAGAGCAATCTGTGGTATTCATTTTACTTTTTCTTCTAAGGATCAAAACTGAACCACCAATTTATGATGAACTCTTAGGCATTCAGATGTATTTGGTTTTTCTTGGTTGGTTCAATTGAGTGGATGGAATTGCACTGAAATTGGCATTGAGTGGATGAAATTATTATTGGAATCCAAGAATACAATATGGTTTAAAAGCATTCGAGTGAATAAGTCACTTTAGCAATTTCTATTGCTGCTGAAGTTCTCAGTCAGCTATTTGTAAAGTAACCTGCTTGCAACATTGGCAACAAATTTGATTAGTAAATATTTGCTTATCTGGCAGATCCAATGTGCTTTTTCTTTATTTTAAAAATTTATTTATTTTATAGTTGAAGGATAATTGCTTTACAGAATTTTGTTGTTTTCTGTCAAACCTCAACATGAATCAGCCATAGGTATACATATGTCCCTTCCCTCTTGAACCTTCCTCCCATCTCCCTCCCCAATCCACCCTCTAGGTTGATACAGAACTCCTGTTTGAGTTCCCTGAGTCATACAGAAAAATAAGGAATGCTTCATGAATTTGTATGTCATCTTTGTGCAGGGGCCATGCTAATCTCTGGATCATTCCAATTTTAGTATATGTGCTGGTGAAGTGAGCCCCCAATGTGCTTTTGACAAGTATAACATATTAGGAATAAAAAGACTTTTATTCAGAAATGTTTCTACCCAGTTTGAAACATAGTCAAGCTTTCTGGGCTCTGGACTGAAAATGCTTAATGTGGTCACTGAATGTGTCAGGACTCATCTCAGAGGTCCTAGAGTTATCAGAAATCTGGGAGCAGAGAACAGATAAGATATGATATGAAATGTATAAAAAAATAATGGAAAAGGCAGTCCTTTATTCCTTAAAACATTGACATGAATTTTACTTAAAGAGCTGATGTTTGAAAGAGACTCATGGACACAGAAAACAAACTTACACTTACCAAAGGGAAAGGTGGGAGGGGAGAGGGATAAATTAGGAGGCTGGGATTAATTTATATACTGCACTGTGTATAAAATATGTAAGTAACATGGACCCACTGTATGGCACAGGGAAGTATACTCAGCTAAAGTGAGAGTTGGACTGTGAAGAAGGCTGAGTGCCAAAGAATTGATACTTTTGAACTGTAGTGTTGGAGAAGACTCTTGAGAGTCCCTTGGACTGCAAGGAGATCCAACCAGTCCATTCTAAAGGAGATCAGCCCTGGGTTTCTTGGAAGGACTGATGCTAAAGCTGAAACTACAGTACTTTGGCCACCTCATGCATAGAGTTGACTCATTGGAAAAGACTCTGATGCTGGGAGGGATTGAGGGCAAGAGGAGAAGGGGATGACAGAGGATGAGATGGCTGGATAGCATCACTGACTCGATGGACGTGAGTCTCAGTGAACTCCGGAAGTTGGAGATGGACAGGAAGGACTGGCGTGCTGGGATTCATGGGGTTGCAAAGAGTCGGACACAACTGAGGGACTGATCTGATCTTATCTGATCTGATAAGAGAAAAGTACATATGCAGAGTACATCATGAGAAACGCTGGGCTGGAAGAAGCACAAGCTGGAATCAAGATTGCCGGGAGAAATATCAATAACCTCAGATATGCAGATGACACCACCCTTATGGCAGAAAGTGAAGAGGAACTAAAAAGCCTCTTGATGAAAGTGAAAGAGGAGAGTGAAAAAGTTGGCTTAAAGCTCAACATTCAGAAAACAAAGATCATGGCATCTGGTCCCATTACTTCATGGGAAATAGATGGGGAAACAGTGGAAACAGTGTCAGACTTTATTTTTTTGGGCTCCAAAATCACTGCAGATGGTGATTGCAGCCATGAAATTAAAAGAGGCTTACTCCTTGGAAGGAAAGTTATGACCAACCTAGATAGCATATTCAAAAGCAGAGACATTACTTTGCCAACTGAGGTCCGTCTAGTTAAGGCTATGGTTTTTCCAGTGGTCATGTATGGATATGAAAGTCGGACTGTGAAGAAAGCTGAGTGCAGAAGAATGGATGCTTTTGAACTGTGGTGTTGGAGAAGACTCTCGAGAGTCCCTTGGACTGCAAGGAGATCCAACCAGTCCATTCTACAGGAGATCAGCCCTGGGTGTTCTTTGGAAGGAATGATGCTAAAGCTGAAACTCCAGTACTTTGGCCACCTCATGCAAAGAGTTGACTCATTGGAAAAGACTCTGATACTGGGAGGGATTGGAGGCAGGAGGAGAAGGGGACGACAGAAGATGAGATGGCTGGATGGCATCACTAACTCGATGGACATGAGTTTGAGTGATCTCCGGGAGTTGGTGATGGACAGGGAGGCCTGGCGTGCTGTGATTCATGGGGTCGGAAAGAGTTGGACATGACTGAGTGACTGAACTGAACTGAAATGATAAGAGAAAAGAATCTGAAAAGAAAAGAAAAGAAAAAGAAAAGAATGTAAATATACATATATATGTATACACACATATATATACACATATATGTATATATATATACACATATATATATATAACTGAATTGCTGTGCTGTAGACCTGAAACTTACATGATATACTTCAATAAAAAATTAAGAAACCTAATGTGTAAGAGGAACATAGGCAGCACAGAGAGGGGATTTTTTATGTATGCCTCTGTGTTATGCTGCAGTAATGAGAAGAATATAAATCACATTTCCTGTAATGTCCCAAGACTGAATGTTATATGTTTGACTAAAAAAAAAAACACATGTTGAGAAAAAGAAACCAAGATGTCTTTTATGCTAAGGAATGGGACTTTGAGACACACTTCAGAGAACAATGTGGGTGGGGAATTTTTTAAATGAATTATCCACCTGCCACGTATTCAGAAAATTTTTGATCAAGACAGTCCTTTGAGTTTTAGTAATACATGGGATTTCACACTTTCTCTGAGCAATTCGAGTTTCCTTCTCAGAATCTTTTAACTGCTTAGCTTGAATTGTATAGTGTCATAAACTGAAAACTTTATGGGCTCAAATGTAAATTTGTTATTAAAAAAAAGGTAGGAAAATAATCTTACAAAAATTATTTAAATTATATTTTTATTATGAAGTAAAAATATTGCATAAAGTTTGAAAATTCTTATTAAATGTTGTACTCAATGGAAAAGATTTCTTAAATAGATAAAATAGATTCTAGTGCCCCACTGTTGATAGAGATATTAATCCAAGGATGCACAATAAAATGTTAAAGAGAAAAAAAAAAAAAAAAAAATCTATATATTATAGAAGATAGATTATCAGAAATTGTATTTTAAAGTTAATTAATCAAAATACACCCTGTTTGTGTTATTAAAAATTCAAATATAAGAAACTGTATTCAGAATTGAGAGAAAAACATAGAACACCAAAGAAATCATTGGTGAAAAATGATTTACTATCAATACAAAAATCAAAATCATAAAATTTAATGAATCTTATCCTAGGAAACCTTTTAAAAGAATTAGTCAGTTTTAAGAAGTTAAAGCATAATATTATAAATTAGTTCTTTTCAATTAATATTAAAGAATGTACTTAGTATAAACCAGAGCTTTGTTACATAAAAACCTGGGTTAGTGTAGAATATCATAGCTTAAAGGAGAAAATTAGACATTTTTGTATTGCTTATGTGTACCTCTTTCTAAAATTCTACTGAAAGGAAGATGCTTCTGTGGGTAGTAGGCAATTATATTGTTAACTTAAATATTTAGAAAAGATTACTTGGATGCTATTCATGAATAAGTTTGAAAGTGCTTGATCTTACAACAATTAGCACGAGTCAACATGGATTTTTGACCAATCAATCCAATCAAATGAATTGACTTTTTAAAAATGGAAATAACCATAGTCATAGATAATCCCATTTAAGAAAAAAGAAACAAAAAAAATAAAATAAAAAAAAAACCCAAAATACCACCTGTCTAGACATAATTGCTTTTATAGTTGCTATTTGATTTTAGAATTCCTGGAATATAGTAATAACACCTACTATTTGCTGGGCAGCTACTTTATGCCAGACACTTTTCTAGAAATCTTTCATGACTTCTGATTAAATTCTGAAAAAGTCACGGGGCTGTTATCCTTATATTACAGATAAAGAAAATGGTGTCTCGGTTTAAATGGCTTGTCCCAGATTATACTGTAAGTGGCAGAGGTGGAGTTGAGATATGTCTTTTTCTGAAACCTCTGTTTCCTGCCTCAACCTTGGACTGCCTCACCCAAGGTCAAAGACAGCACTGGGCCTAGGATGACCAATTCTTTCTGTTGTCCCATGAAAAAGGGATTTTTGGAATGTGGGACTTTCAGAGCTAAGCTTGAGAAAGTCTTGGGCAAACCCAGGTGAATTGGTTATTGTATCTGAAGGCATGCTTTTCTGGCCAGTGCACACTCAGGAAGGCCATACTGCTGTGTTAGAAGCCTCCTATTCCTGTTAGATTATCTGCACTGGTAAGGCCATTTCTTTAACCAACAGGATAAAACCAGAGAGCTACCTGCCAGAATAGCTGGATAACTGTGTTGACCAGTTCTTGACACACAGGGAGAACTGAGCTTGCTATCTATCAATCAACCCCAATCTTTAGCATAACTTCAGGGCTTTCAGCTACAATTGGTTCAAGACATATTATCACAAATCTCTAATGTAAAACAAAAGGGAGCAAAAAAAATGAAAGCAAAAATTTATAAATTTTGAAAGGAAGTCTAGCATATACTTTTCAAGCACAGTTCATTGAAAGGATCAATTACTAGACAAACTTCAAGCAAAACAACAAGAACAATAACAGCAACAGGAGAGAGATGTAGTCTCATCCTTTGTGTTTAATTCAAAGAGAATCAGGGTGTTCTCTGATTAAAATGCTCTTTTATTTTTCATTTTTATTTTTAATTGAAGTATAAGTTACAATGTTGTGTTAGCTTCAGTGTACAGAAAAGTGATTCAGTTACATATGTATATTAGAGTAGGTAGCCATTTCCTTCTCCAGGGGATCTTCCCAACCCAGGGATCGAACCCAGGTCTCCTGAACTGCAGATAGATTCTTTATCATCTGAGCCACCAAGAAAGTCCATACATACCATGAATATATTCTTTTCCATTCAGTTCAGTTGCTCAGTCATGTCCGACTCTTTGCGACCCCATGAACCGCAGCACACCAGGCCTCCCTGTCCATCACCAACTCCCGAAGTCCACCCAAACACATGTCCATTGAGTCGGTGATGCTATCCAACCATCTCATCTTCTGTCATCCCCTTCTCCTCCTGCCCTCAATCTTTCCAAGAATCAGGGTCTTTTCAAATGAGTCAGCTCTCTGCATCAGGTGGCCAAAGTATTGGAGTATCAGCTTCATCATCAGTCCTTTCAATGAACACCCAGGACTGATCTCCTTTAGGATGGACTAGTTGGATCTCCTTGCAGTCCAGCAGACTCTCAAGAGTCTTCTCCAGCACCACAGTTCAAAAGCATCAATTCTTCTGCACTCAGCTTTCTTCACAGTCCAACTCTCACATCCATACATGACTACTGGAAAAACCATAGCCTTGACTAGACAGACCTTTGTTGATAAAGTAATGTCTCTGCTTTTTAATATGATGTCTAGGTTGGTCATAACTTTCCTTCCAAGGAGTAAGCGTCTTTTAATTTCATTGCTGAAATCACCATCTGCAGGATTTTAGAGTCCAGAAAAATAAAGGCAGCCACTGTTTCCATTGTTTCCCCATCTATTTGATGAAGTGATGGGACCGGATGCCATGATCTTCGTTTTCTGAATGTTGAGCTTTAAGCCAACTTTTTCACTCTCCTTTTCACTTTCATCAAGAGGCCCTTTAGTTCTTCTTCACTTTCTGTTATTAAAAGATGTTAAGTATAGTTTCTGCTATACAGTAGGCCCCTGTTGCTTACTTATTTGATATAAAGTCATGCTGTGTGCTTAGTCACTCAGTTGTTTTCCACTTTTTGTGGCCCCATGGACTGTAGCCTCCCAGGCTCCTCTGTCCATGGGGATTCTCCAGGCAAGAATGCTGGAGTGGGTAGGCTATACCTTCTGCAGGAGATCTTTCCCACTCAGTAATTGAACTGGGGTCTCCTGCATTGCAGGTGGATTCTTTACCAGCTGAGCTACCAAGGTATGTATATTTTAATCTCAAACTTCTAATTTATCTCTCCCCACCCTTCACTAGCCCCCTTCCCCCCTGCCCCTATTATCCCCTTTGGTAACCATGAGAATGTTTTCTATGTTTATGAATTTATTTGTTCAATAAGTTCAATTGTATCATTTTTTAGATCCCACATATAAATGAAGTATATATTTGTTTTTGACTTCATTTAGTATGATAATCTCTAGGTTCAACCATGTTGCTGCAAATGACATTATTTCATTCTTTTTTATAGTTGAGTAATGTTATTGTATAAATATATTGCATCTTCTTTATCCATTCATCTGTCAATGGACATTTAGGTTGCTTCCATGGCTTGGCTGTTGTCAAGAGTGCTGCGATGAGCATTGGGCCGCATGTATCTTTACAAGTTAGGGTTGTTGCTGGATATATGCCAAGCAGTGTGACTGTGATCATATTGTAGCTCTAGTTTTAGTTTTTTAAGGAACATTCATATTGTTTTTCATATTGGCCACCAATTTACATTCTCAGCAACAGAGTAGGAGGGTTCCTTTCTCTTCACACCCTCTCCAGCATTTATTAGTTGTAGAGGTTTTGATGATGGCCATTCTGATTGGTATGAGATGGTACCTCATGATAGTGTTGATTTGCATTTCCCTAATGATTAGAGATATTGAAAATTCTCTCTTTATTAACATAGTGTGTCACTTAAAAGTCCTTTGTTTTTCTGTTCAATCTAATAACTTGTCTGTGAGTATTCTTGTAACTTTTATTTGGACTTTTTTTCTAATAGGATTGTACATTTCTTGTTGGTGGAATATATGCTTTTAGGTCAGCATAGTAGGTAAAATCATAGACTCTCGGGACAGAATGCTAATTTCAAGCTGTTGACCACGAGCAAAATTACTTAACTTCCCTGTTCCTGGTTCCTTCTTCTTTAAAATGGAGACAATAATAGTTCTTCCCATATAAGGTTGTTGTGGGGAATTAAGTGGGTTATTTTATGTAAAAAACTTATGATAATACCTGCCACAAAGGCTGTGCTAGCTATATTATCATGATTATTTTATTGGTCTTGGGTGATTCTATGCTGTCTTTGCATTTGGAACAGGTGTCACGGCTGTTGATCTGGCCAGAGTTGGGGAGTATTTGGCATCTAGCACATCTGCTGAGTTTCACGGTCACTTTTTCTAAGAAATAGGAATGTGTTATTGTTTTCTGCTTTTGACGTACTAATCAATGCTATGGTGGAACCAAGAATATAGCAATTCTTACCAGGATTCAGACAACTCGCCATCTTGAATTTGAGGCTGGAATATTCTTCCTCTGCATAAGTGGAAGAGTCTCTCTGATTATACTCCCCACTCACTCCCCACCCCCCCGCTCTAGTATTCTTGCCTGGAGAACCCCATGGCTAGAGGAGTCTGGCAACTACAGTCCATGGGGTCACAAAGTCAGACATGACTCAGTGACTGAACACACATGCACACATTCCTTTATTCATTGAATGACAGGGAGCAACTACCCAGAGAGCTGATTATAAGGCTTACTAAATGACCAGAGAGTAAATTGGATATTTGGTGCCAGTTAGCTTTCTGAAAACCACAACTTAAATAGTTATTAATATGTAATAATTGGTAATACATAAATTTATATCTTTTCCCCAGAAACTGGGGAAGGGCTTCTCCTATTCAGTGAAGCCTATCTGGAGCATAGATAAGATTCTTGGGGATGAGGCAGTCATTTTGTGACCATCATGATACTAGAAATTTTGGGAGAAAAAAATTACATATGTGGGAAGTTTGTTTTTTTTTTTTCTTGTGTATAAAAGAGATATTAGCACAGCTATGGCATGTGAGGAAAGTGGATGTGAAGTTCAAGAAACCCACTTGTGGTAGATACTGAGGGTTTAATGATTTGACCTTCTATCCAGTTTCTGTCTCCTTTGCTTGTCTCTAGGATAGAGACTGAACAACAGTGTGCTCAGTATCTCAATGCCCTGGCAGACAGAAGTGGCCATGAACATGATTTTGGCCAGTAAGATATAGGCTAAAGTCTATAGGGAGTTGAAAATGATATTTTTAAATAGAGCCTTGCTGGGAGAAAGCTTTTAATCCATTTTCCTCTTTCATGAAATATTGTAGAAATGTCATGATGAAGGTCATTTGCCAAGGACAGCAGGACAGGGAGAAAGAAGCAAGGCGGTGGATCTCTTGCTTTGGAACTGGATTACTTACCTCTGACACTGTGAAGTGAAGAAAAGAGAAAAGGGAAACCTGATGTGTCAGATGGGGTCCTGGCAGATACAAGAGGCGGACCAAAAGGCCTTAAAATCATTTAATGAAGAGACTCTTTACAGAGTTATGAGAAAGGAGCAAGGAAATGTCAGTATTCTTCAGAGAAATAGAATCAACAGATATTCTTCCTTCTTCCTCCCTTTCCCTTTTTTCCTCCTCCCTTTCTTTCTTTCTTTTCTCTCTTGCTCCCCCCTTTCTTCTCTCTTTCAATTGGTTTCTGTGATTGTGGGAGTTGACAAGTTCACAATCTGCAGAGTCAATATCTCAGGTTGAGTCTGAAGGCTGGCAGGCTGCCTTCAGAGAACCAATGTTCTGTTTCACGGGCCATCAGGCAGGACAATTCTCTCTTACTTAGAGGAGAGTCAGACTTTTTGAACTATTCAGGCCTTCAACTAATTGGGTAAGGCCCATCCACTTTTGGGAGAGCAATCTGCTTTACTCAGTCTGTTATTGAAAGGTGTGTGGGGTCGGGTTACTGGGCGCTCAACAGCCAACAAACTGGCCAGGTTGGTAGAAAGGAAAGTTTGCTTTATCTCAGATGCTGGCAGCTGGGCGGAGATGGGGGGATGAGGGCAAAAGTCGGTCCAAAGGCCAACTAACTCCTCCTTGCCCATAACTGGTAACTAGTGGGGCAAGAGACTGTATAGATAGGAGGAGGAGGCTGCTTGTAGAAACAGCACAGTCAGCTCTGACAGTCATCTTCAAATTCATCCTTGATGGTCTGACCAGTGTCATCTAGATTGTTTTAGGTACAGTTAATCTTCAGTTCCAGGGTCCATTTGTTCCCATTTCACTGAGGCCAATTTTGGAATCGTGGCAGCTCGTGTGCTGGGTACAGTCTGGTCATCATGTAGTTAACCTTTCCACCTGGTGTTTTAGTATCTGTAAGACAGCTCACAGGATATGGCTCAGAATATTATCGATAGCCCTTGAGAAAGAACAAAAGGTCCTTGACAATGCTTAATGACTACATTGTTATTATTTAGTCTCCTCTGACTGTTTTCCTTTGTTTCCATATTTCTCATTTCTCTGATTAAATTTATTCTTTGGCTAAAGTTTTCAATAGACAAAAAGCAGACAGAGGATGTGGGGTGGGAGGCAAGAACCATAGGGTCTTGCTGTTTCAAATCTACCATGTAAATGTTAATCTCATCCCCAAACACCTCTTTTGACACACTCAGAATAAAGTTTGACAAAATATCTGGGCACCTTGTGGCCCAGTCAAGTTGAGACATAAAATTAGCCCCCATAGGAACTCACAAGAGATGGTGCAATACCACTAGAAATGGTGGGGACTGTGATGGGTTAGGGGAGGGAAGAGTATTCAATGGAGTCAGAAAAAACTTGAATAAGAAGAGACGCTGCCTTATATGATCTTTGAGTACAAAGAAAAATAACTGCCAGAATTATAGCTACACAAGTAAAGTAGTTGGGGTGGAGATTATGGGAAATAAAAATGTGATCCTTTCTCTTCCTGCTTAAGCCAGAGGGCAGAAGAGTTTGGGCGATGCTGTCTATGAAGGTCCACCTCTTGTGACAGGGAATAGGGCAGAGATTGGTGAAGGTAAGTGGGGAGATTGAAATTAACTAGCATACATCAATAATTTCATCCTTAACTTCATTAAGTTAATTTATAAAAACCAGCATAGGATATTTATGCTGTTCAATCAATTGTGATTCTAACTGATGCAGAAGGTGATAAATGATTTACTTTAGTTGCTGGACTTTGTTTCCTTGATTGAAACACTATTCATATTGGACCATATAGATGATGGCTTTTGATGTATTGTCCAATTAAGGGACATGATAGTGGGCTCCAAAATCATTGCGGCTAGTGACTGAAGCCGTGAAATTAAAAGACACACTTCCTCTTTGGAAGGAAAGCCATGACAAACCTAGACAATTATTGAAAAACAGAGGCATCACTTTGTCAACAAATGTCTGTATAGTCAAAACTATGGTTTTTCTAATAATCATGTAAGGGTATGAGAGTAGGACTATAAAAAAGAAGAATTGATGCTTTAGAATTGTGGTGCTGGAGAAGACTCTTGAGAGTCCTTTGGACAGCAGGGAGATCCAACCAGTCCATCCTAAAGGAAATCAGTCCTGAATATTCATTGAAAGGACTGATGCTGAAGCTGAAGCTCCAATACTATGGCCATCTGATGAGAAGAGCTGACTCATTGGAAAAGATCCTGATGCTGGGAAAGATTGAAGGCAGGAGAAGAAGGAGGTGGCAGAGGATGAGATGGTTGGATGGCATCACCAATTCAATGGACATGAACTTGGGCAAACTCTGGGAGATGGTGAAGGACAGGAAGGCCTGGTGTGATGCAGTCAGTCCATGGGGTCGCAAAGAGTTGGAGACAAGTCAGTGACTGAACAACAACAGCAGCAGCAGCAGCAACATAGTACAGTCGACCAGAAACATGTGGTTTGCTGATTATTTACATATTAAGCAGTTTCATATGTTTCTCAATAAATTTGCTCATTGAAATAATAAGAAATAACAAAATTGTAGATGATTTTTGGGAATGGAAAATTAGTGCCTCTGTATTTCTGCTAAGGGAATGTCGAACAAATATTCAAACAACATTGATTTGAAGGGGAAGCAAATTACTAGTCTCCCTTGTTCAGACACTGGGTCTAAGGTTCTAGCTAATTCCTGCTTCATGGTTTGAAGTATTTCAAATGTCTGAAGAGACAGTTGGTCTCATGGTTGGATGACATATGATCCAGCTACTGCTGGTGTTTCCTGGCTCTGACTAAGGCGGGGACTCAGTTTATTTGCACAGGAATCTGCACATGGGGCTGCGTCTGGGTCTTCCAGGACTCTAGTCAGTTCCTGTGGGCCTTGGAGTCTGGCTCAAAAGGCAGAAGGCAGCAGCTCTTGTTACACGATGCAGAACTACTGGGGTTTGGGCTGCTGGCCAATCTGCTCATGGAGAAGAGAAACTTTTCAACAAGACTGTCAAGTAGTTTATCTGATGGGTGGGTGAATACACTGACTCAGTCATGAACTCATAATTCCTGCTTGAGAGCAGACATGGCTAAGTGCTTATCTAGCTCTGCTATGACTACAGCCACATATCTTTACATGTGTGTGGGTGTGGAAGTCCAGGATGCAAGTAAGTCAAACATCTGAATTACCCAGAGAAAATAACAACTCCACTGATCCAAACTTGGCAGCTGTGCACACTGTTGTAAAATAGCACAGACTCACAGCAGCTGTGGTCGTTTCCAAGTGGCCAGAAGGATTGGATGGAGGGACAGGAATCCCACAGGGTGTGATGGTCACCTAAATTGAATGGCATGGCCCTGAGAGTGCTTGAAACCTTTCTCCAGTACTAAAGTGTGAGGCTCTGTGATGGTGGGGACCTATATGCTGAAGATCCCAGGTTTCCTGAATGGACCATAATATTGGCATGGATCTAGATGTGGGGACTGGGTGTTCTTTTAAACGTAGCATACCACTTGGGGGTCCTTAGCTTTTATATCCTTTGAAATAAGTTGGTTGCTGGATAGCGTTCTTCATAGAGGAATATGGAAATAATCATGGAATTTTGACTATTTGTAGTTACTACAAATTTTATGGATTGTTAGAGATTTTTTTCTGATTGTATTTTAGTTTTATTTTGAGTTGTTAGCATGAAAATATACTAATGTAGCATAGGTATGGAAAACACATTTTTAAATGATATTTAGAACTTCTTGTTGGCATCATATTGTATAGTCCATTAAGGCCCATATGTCTCTTCCCATCTTTACATTCAAATGACATCTGGAGATAACTCAAAAACAAATTAATTCTTTCTAATGCAATCTCTTGAGAACACAGAGAGCATATGTCCATAATGTCCAGTTGAAGTCTTAAAAATCTTTTCCTCCTATATTTTGGTTATCTATTTCTGAATAGCAAACCACTCCAAGATTTAGTGGCTTAACATCATTTAGTGGGAGTTCCCCCGTGGCTCAGTGGTAAACAATCCACCTGCCCATGCAGGAGATGCAGGAAATGCAGGTTCAATCCATGGGTCAGGAAAGTCCTCTGGAGGAGGAAATGGCAACCCACTCCAGCATTCTTGCCTGGAAAATTCCATGGACAAAGGAGCCTGGTGGGCTGCAGTCTCTGGGGTTGCAAAGAGATGGATATGACTGAGCAACTGAGCACAAAGCACATCATTTAGTAGCGGAGTTGATGATGTCAGCTGGGCGGTAGGTCTGTTCTCGTGCTGCAGTCATCTGGAAGCTCCCCTGGGTGTGTCTAAGAGGCCACTGCTGATCTTTTTAGGCTCAGTATTGGGGGCTGTACAGTATCACTTCAGTCACAGTCTATTGGCCAAAGCAGGTCACAGATTCAAAGCGGCTCCCTCTTGATAGGGGCAATGTTTGTGGCCGTATTTAATCCTCTAGTGGTCTTCCCTGGTGGCTCAGACGGTAAAGCATCTGCCAGCAATGCCGGAAACCTGGGTTCGATTCCTGGGTCGGGAAGATCCCCTGGAGAAGGAAATGGCAACCCACTCCAGTATTCTTGCCTGGAAAATTCCATAGATTGAGGAGAATGGTAGGCTATAGTCCATGGGGTCGCAAAGAGTCGGAAACGACTGAGCGATTTCACTTCCACCTAATCCTCTATCGCTCATCTTTCTCAATATCCTTCACACAAGGTCACTGCACCTAAGTCTCTCTCCCCTCTCACTCTGAACTCTGCTAAGCCCTGCCCACTTCCCCCCACCTCCGCCACCAATTCTGTTTCTGAAATCTCCCCACTGCTTCCTTTCCAGTCCACAATTTTCATCCTCTGTTTTTCTCTGCCCTGTCTGGTATGAAGCCAGCTAGCTTTTCTAGTTTATTCAGTATTTCTTTATTACTTATTACCTTGATTTTCATAACAAGTTATCATATTTTTAAGGATTGTTAATAACATGATGTTTCTTAATGAGATCAAACACATTGGAGAGTGGATGTGAATTTTATTCCTGTTATATCTTGCTTCTTGGAAGAAAAGTTATGACCAACGTAGACAGCATATGAAAAAGCAGAGACATTTCTTTACCAACAAAGGTCTGTCTAGTCGAAGCTATGGTTTTTCCAGTAGTCGTGTATGAATGTGGAGTTGGAGTGTAAAGAAAGCTGAGTGCTGAAGAACTGATGCTTTTGAACTGTGGTATTGAAAACTCTTGAGAGTCCCTTGGACTCCAAGGAGATCCAACCAGTCTATTCTAAAGGAAATCAGTCCTGATATTCATTGGAAAGACTGAGGCTGAAGCCGAAATGCCAATACTTTGGCCGCCTGATGCGAAGAACTGACTCATTGGAAAAGACCCTGATGGTGGGAAAGATTGAAGGGGGAGGAGAAGGGGACGACAGAGGTTGAGATGGTTGGATGGCATCACCGATGCGATGGATATGAATTTATGTAGACTCCAGGAGTTGGTGATGAACAGGGAGGCCTGGCATGCTGCAGTCCCTGTGGTCGCAAAGAGTCGGACACGACTGAGTGACTGAATTGAACTGATATCTATGTTTAGATGATGCACACATGGGAAATGATTTTGTTGGAAAATGATTGCTGATGACATGGGTATTCATTGCAGATGGCACCAGTTGATTTTTAGAAATGTGACCCAAGGGGAGGGCTAGCAGAGAAGGTGAGTGACTCAGGATGGAGTCCTGGAGGTTGCCTTTGGCACCTCACACCTCAGGATTGATGGGAATGGTGCTTATTGGGTAACATATTACTTTGAAGAGCAGTGATGGAAAATCTTGGAGTAGATTAAAGAGTTTATTGTGACTTGAGGCTTCTTAGGAGTATATTTTGAAGAAGGAAATGGCAACCCTCTCCAGTATTCTTGCCTGGAGAATCCCATGGTCAGAGGAGTCTGGTGGCCTACAGTTCATGGAGTCTCAAGAGTCGGACACAACTTAGGGACTAACCCAACCAACAGGAGTATATTCCTTGCAGAAGTTAATTTCTGAAGATGATGAACTTTAAGCAAATACATCTTTCAGCAAGTCTGTCCATAATTTTGTCTCTGTAACAAGAGTGCTAATTGAAGTCATATAGTTACATGTCTAAATATTAAAAAATTATAACTCAGATGTGTGTATGTGTGTGCACGTGTGCTCAGTTGTGTCTGACTCTGTGACCCCATCGACTGTAGCCCACCAGGTTCCTCTGTCCGGAGGATTTCCCAGGCAAGAATACTGGAGTGGGTTGCCATTTCCTCCTGCAGGGGATCTTCCCAACCCAGGAATTGAACCAGTGTCTTCTGCATCTCCTATATTTTGGCAGGAGAATCCTTTACCACTGCGCCACTTGAGAAACCCCTTAACTCAAGTGAGAATCTATTAAATAAACATTGTTCTGTCTTCTTTCCTTGACAAATATATCTTTATGTTGACCTGGGAGGCTGGGTACCAATTTATGATTCTCACACTTCTCGGAATTCTGTGTTAAAATGTAGCATAGTGGGGAGAGCTGGCCCTGGCCCCTGACCACTCCTCTTTCCTTCCCCACTACTAGCAATCTCTCATGCCAAGAGGGACCTCATCACAGGTGTATAGACAATCCGGGCTGCACTTCAAAGCTGTATCCATAGTCCCTGAACTCAGCAGCCCCTCAGCCACTCCTCTGGCCTTGGGGGAGCAGACAGCCAGCACCATCTGCTTGCAGGAGGCACCATGGTGAAGAGCTCCAGTCTGGCCTTGGAAACAGACCCGGTGATGTCTGGGTGGGAAATTCCAAGGTCCCAAGTACCCAAATCCTGGTCTATAAGGGGAGGCAAAGTTTCCACGTATGCAAGTTTAGGCCTATAAACTTTTGCCTTGGGATGTGCATGGCGAAAGTCGGGGCAGAGTGAGTCCTCTAAAGCATAGGGCTCAGAGCTAGGGCCTCATCCAGGTCAAGGGCAATGATGCCTTAAGCTAAGGTATGCAAAAATTCCTCCGATATTTTTAACTCAAATACAGCAGCAGAGTCTTATCCTGCACTTTTCTTCATACTGCAGAGGTCCACAGAAGAGTGAGGCTGTTGGGAGTTGGATCAGAGTGTGAAGGAGAAGAAAGTACTGAGCTTAGTGGGGGAGTGAGTGAGGCTAAGACTGGCTGTGGACTTTTGCCAGGAGGGAATTAGGGAGCTGAGTCAGTGTGGGGCGCTGGACCAGGTCAAGTGATCTTGATGACTTATGGCTCTCATCCAAGGAGCCTACCTTATGGTAGACAGTTACACTGGGACTTTAAGGATTCAGATGTTTGGAACAGCCTAGTGATAAGAGAATACCCATGTGTAAGCTATGCATAGAAGTCCAAAATATTGAAGGGGTTTTAAAAGCATTTCAAACTGTCCTTTGTGCTCAGAGATTAAATGAAGGAGAGAGTTTTGTACTGGATGTCCTGAACCATCCTCTGTCTTGACCTGATTCACTTTCCTTAGAAGCGCTTAGAAGTGCTTTCTGTGCATGGGTAATTGTTTACATCTGGTACTTTCTGAGTCACTGATGAGTGCACATTTGCATCCTGAGATACACCTTTTAAACCCGTGTTCGGATTATTTACGAGTCATTTTCTGTGATTATATCACGGTGAGAATTTACATTCTTCCCCTGCTCATGACTGGCATCTGTGCTCTAGGAAAAGTTGGCGTCAGTTCTATCTTGTTGAACTGATGCTTGTTCTTTGGGGAGTATCTCTTAGTGCCAGAAAATGTCTGGAACACTCTAGCCCACAGGGGGATTCCAAACTCTGATGGATTCATGTTATAATCAATGTTTACCAGGCTAGATGTCTATGGAGAAAGAGAAGGGTAGGGGTTTGGATCTTTGGGGTTAACTGCCACTCAATCTTTTCCTAAAGTCAGAGACTCTGTTTTGACTGCTGATAAACCCAGGGGCACAATGGTAAAGAATCTGCCTGCCGATGCAGGAGATGCAGGATTCCTGAGTAGGAAAGGTCCCCTGGAGGAGGAAATGGCAACCCACTCCAGTATCCTTGCCTGAAAAATTCCATGGACAGAGGAGTTTGGTGGGGTGCAGTCCATGGTGTCACAAAGAGCATGCACGCACACATGCAACTCTGTCAATGACATTTTAAACTAAAATGTACGTGCAAATTAAGTGAACCATCCTGCAGGTTGCAATAGCATGCAACATGCGTGGTGGGTTTTCTAAATTGACCCTGGGTTATCATCTGACTTCTGGGACGCACTGTGCAGCTAAATAAAACCTGAGCTTCTGCAACTCAAACAGGTCTCTATCTTTAACTAAGTTATTTTAGGATTCTTGGGTACTCCTGAGGTCCAGGTTGTCCACCAAGGGTCATCAGAATTAGTTCTTTCTTTTTTTTCATTTGGGGAAATGTACTATAGGGTAGGGCTGGCGATGCAGAACATGTGTGTCCATGTGAATATGTTCACACATGTGGGCACGCAGATTTGCCACGTGGTTGCTCCTGGAATCAATCAGGGAAATCCAGGGTGAAGTTGAGGGAGGAACTATCTATCTAACTAAAATACAGAGTCTTTTAACATGAAAGAGAATGAGTTGCACAAGTCAACTCTCTGGTCATTCCCCGGGGAAATTAAAACTCAACAGAAGAATCAGAGCATATTCCATCTCTTAGTTCTCTACTTTCCCCCTTTATTTGGATATAAAAGGATAGAAAAGAGAAAATATTATTATTTTTTGAATTTTGCAATTTATAGCTCTGAAATCATCAAGATTATAATAAGCAGTCATCTATTTGTTGTGACTGAGAATGACAAGATTTTTCTGGTTGAAAATATCTCCCAGTTGGCAAGAAATGAAGCTGGGAGTTTGTACCTTTTGTGTCACTTCATGAGGTTGTGAAGCAGAGTTCAGAAAGCTTTGTCAAAATCAGAAATGTTATTTGAGGAAAAGATACTCATTATAATATCATAGAAAAGATTATATGGGTTCCCATAGTGGCACTAGTCGTAGTAGCTCAGAAGAACCCACCTGCCAGAGCAGAAGATATAAAAGATGTACGTTCGATCCCTAGGTTGCGAAGATTCCCCAAAGGATGACACAGCAGTCCACTCCGGTATTCTTGCCTGGAGAGTCCCATGAGCAAAGGAGCCAGGTGGGCTATGGTCTATAGAGTTGTAAAGAGACAGTAAAGAATCTGCCTGCAATACAGGAGACCTGGGTTCGATCCCTGGGTCAGAATACCCTTTGGAGAAGGGAATGGCTACCTACTCAGTATTCTTGCCTGGAGAATTCCATGGAAAGAGGAGCCTGGTGGGCTGCTGTCCACTGGGTCACAGAGTTGGACGTGACTGAGCGACTACACTTTCACAGAAAGGAATGCGTTATTTTTCACCTTGAATGGAATGACACATAGATGGCACAAGTCAATTTTATAAAGATTCCAAGGAGGAATTTGGGATGTGGAGGAGGAGGCAGGTCAGGGTGAGTATTTTTGGGGAAGGGCTGTGAGTTACCAGGGACTGGCCTGTGTGTGTTAGAAACCCGGAGGGAGCAAGACTGGAAGTGCTCTGAAGAAGACTGGGAAAGAACAGAACAGAAGTTTGGCTTTTTACAGTATTCCCCAGAGTAAAGCTTGACCATACTTCGTGTTTCTTATAAGAAGCTATTGTGCTTTCTGTATGCCAACGAGTCTATGGGGTCACACAGAGTCAGACACAACTAAAGTGACTTAGCAGCAGCAGCAGCATGAGGTGGATACCATTAATATTATCCTCATCATTCAGGTGAGGAAACTGAGAAAAGAGGAAGTTATTTTCCCAGGTGATACAAGTAGCTGTGACTGAAGTCTAGGCGCTGTGTCTCCGAGTCAGCAGTCTCACCACAACACATCCTACCTGCCATACATAACACAAAACTGTAATGTAAGTCAGGGCTCAGACAAAAGGATAGTTGTACTTTTCTTTGTCTTTAAGAGGATCTGATAATGATGATATATCTTGATGCTTTGCAGACTGTCTGCTTCGATTCTTACTGTTATCGAATCACCATCTTCACATGCTAGGATGGCATTCTTCTTTAGCTCCTTCTTTTCTTCTTTCCTTACTTTCTGCCCTCATTCATTCTTGCTCAGAGCATGGCATGCTGCTGTCTTTTTAGTTTCTAATATTTGAAGGTGAACAGACTTGTGGACTATCTCGCAATGCTTGGGTTGACAAAAGTTGAGTATTTCTAGGTAAAATAAAGCAGAAATTAACAGTTAGTAAAGATTTATTGAGCACTTACCACATGTTAGGCATTATGTTAAGTACATTACAAAGATTTGCTCATTTAATACTTAACCACAAACCTATAAGTAGCTACTGTTATTGCCTTTATTTTATAAATGAGAAAATCAAGGATTAAGGAAGTAAAAACAAAAGATGAAAAAACAGCAAAGACCAAACAAAACACCTAGAAAGTACAAAACCCAGATTTAAGTCTGCATTAGAATTTCAGATTCAACTCCACTATTATAGGTGCAAAGAGTTAGCACATAGAAATGACATAAACAGCAACTGGAGCAAAAGCGAGTAATTAATATAGGATGTCTATTAGTTTTTTCAGTTCTTTTTCAAATTTTATGTCTTTTTTGTTTAGTTTATTAAACTTTTAAAAACGTAAAGTCTACATAAATAAAAAGGCACATATTTTAAAGTGTAGTACTCACTGAATTTTTACCAATTGAACACTCCAATGTAATCACAGAATGTGGCCAGGACCCAGAAGCCCCTTTTGCCCCCTTCCAAGCAACATCCCTCCAGTCTCCAGGAGTAACCACTATCTTGACTTAGAATAGCATCAATTTGCTTTCTTGTTCTTTATATGAATGAACACATATAGTTGGTTTGTTTGTGTCAGGCTTCTTTCACTGAAATTACATTTGTGAGATTCATCAATATTATTGCATGTAGTTAAGTGTATTTATTCTTATTTAATTACATTGTGGAAATATACCCTGATTTATTTACCCATTTTACTGTTAACAGGAATTGGTTAGTTTCCAGTTTGGGGTGCTTGTGAATAACACTGTCTTAAATGTCCTAGTACATGTCTTTTGGTGAGCATATGCTAGGTAATTTTATTAAACATTATGTACACTAAAGACCTGGAGTAACCTGGTTACCTGGAGAAACAGGCAAGCTTGGCCTTGGAGTACAAAATGAAGCAAGGCAAAGGCTAACAGAGTTTTGCCAAGAGAGCACCCTACTCCTAACAAACACCCTCTCCCAACAACAGAAGAGAAGACTTCTCTTCTCCAGATGGTCAATACCGAAATCAGATTGATTATATTCTTTGTAGCTGAAAATGGAGAAGCTCTACATACAGTCAGTAAAAGCAAGACTGGGAACTGACTATGGCTCAGATCATGAACTCCTTATTGCAAAATTCAGACTTAAATTGAAGAAAGTATGGAAAACCAGTAGACCATTCAGGTATGACCTAAATCAAATCCCTTATGATCATACAGTGGAAGTAACAAATAGATTCAAGGGATTAGATCTGATAGACAGAGTGCCTGAAGAGCTATTAAGGAGGTTCATGACATTGGACAGGGGGCAGTGATCAAAACTATTCCCAAGAAAAAGAAATGCAAAAAGGCAAAATGGTTGTCTGTGGAGGTCTTACAATTAGTTGAGAAAAGAAAGGAAGCTAAAGACAAAGGAGAAAAGGAACGATATACCCATCTGAATGCAGAGTCCCAGAGAATAGCAAGGAGAGATAAGAAAGCCTTCCTCAGCAATCAATGCAAAGAAATAGAGGAAAACAATAGAATAGGGAAGACTAGAGATCTCTTCAAGAAAATTAGAGATACCAAGGGAATATTTCATACAAAGATGGACACAATAAAAGGCAGATACGGTATGGACTTAACAAGAGCAAAGATATTAAGAAGAGGCAGCAACAATACATAGAAGAACCATACAAAAAAGATCTTCGTGACCCAGATAACCACGAAGGTGTGATCACTCACCTAGAGCCAGACATACTGGAATGTGAAGTCAAGTGGGCCTTAGGAAGCATCACTACGAACAAAGCTAGTAGAGGTGATGGAATTCCAGTTGAGCTATTTCAAGTCCTGAAAGATGATGCTGTGAAAGTGCTGCACTCAATATGCCAGCAAATCTGGACAACTCAGCAGTGGCCACAGGACTGGAAAAGGTCAGTTTTCATTCCAATCCCAAAGAAAGGCAATGTCAAAGAATGCTCAAACTACTGCACAATTGCACTCATCTCACACACTGGCAACCCACTCCAGTGTTCTTGCCTGGAGAATCCCAGGGACGGCGGAGCCTGATGGGCTGCCATCTATGGGGTCGCACAGAGTTGGACATGACTGAAGCGACTTAGCAGCAGTAGCAGCACACACTAGCAAAGTAATGCTCAAAATTCTCCAAGCCAGGCTTCAACAGTATGTGAACCAAGAACTTCAAGATATTCAAGCTGTATTTAGAAAAGGCAGAGGAACCAGAGATCAAATTGCCAACATCAGTTGGATATCAAAAAAGCAAGAGAGTTCCAAAAAACATCTACTTCTGCTTTATTGACTATGGCAAAGCCTTTGACTGTGTGGATCACAGCAAACTGTGAAAAATTCTTCAAGAGATGGGGATACCATAGTACCTGGCCTGCCTCCTGAGAAATCTGTATGCAGGTCAAGAAGCAACAGCTAGAACCAGACATAGAACAACAGACTGGTTCCAAATTGGGAAAGGAGTACATCAAGACTGTATAATGTCACTCTGCTTATTTAACCTACGTGCATAGTACATCATGCAAAATGCCAGGCTGGATAAAGCACAAGCTGAAATCAAGATTGCTGGGAGAAATATCAATAACCTCAGATAAGTAGTTGACACCACTCTTATGGCAGAAAGCGAGGAGGAACTAAAGAGCATTTTAATTAAAGTGAGAGAGGAGAGTGAAAAGTTGGTTTAAAACTCAGCATTAGAAAAACGAAGATTGTGGCATCCAGTTCCATCACTTCATGGCAAAAAGATGGGGAAACAATGGAAATGGTGACAGACTTTATTTTTCTTAGGCTCCAAAATCACTGCAGATGGTGACTACAGCTAGGAAATTGCTCCTTAGAAGTAAAGCTATGACAAACCTAGACAGCATATTAAAAAGCAGAGACATTATTTTGCCGACAAAGTTCCATATAGTCAAGGCTATCATTTTTCCAGTAGTCATGTATGGATGTCAGAGTTGGACTATAAAGAAGGTTGAGTGCTGAAGAATTGATCCTTTTGAAATGTGGTGTTTGGGAAGACTCTTGAGAGTCCCTTGGACTGCAAGGAGATCAAACCAGTCCATCCTAAAGGAAATCGATCCTGAATATTCATTGGAAGGACTGATGCTGAAGCTGAAGCTCCAATACTTTGGCCAGCTGATGCGAAAAACGGACTCATTGGAAAAGATCCTGATGCTGGGAAAGATTGAAGGCAGAAGGAGAAGGGGACGGCAGAGGATGAGATGGTTGGATGGCATCACCTACTTGATGGACATGAATTTGAGTAAACTCAGTGAGTTGGTGACAGACAGGGAGGCCTAGCTTGCTACAGTCCACGGCGTCTCAAAGAGTTGGGCATGACTGAGCAACTGAATTGAACTGAAGATTTATTGAGATGCTATCAATATATAACATTTGTAAGTTTAAGATGTACAATGTGAGGATTTGTTTTATGTATATATTGCAAAATGATGACCATGATAAGGTAGTTCACACATCCGTCTTTTTACATAATTATCATATTTTTGTGTGTGGGTGATGACATTTAAGATCTAGCCTCTTACAACTTTCAAGTATTGTTTATGGTCGCCATGTTGTATGTTACATTCCTAGAACTTATTCCTCTTATAGCTAGAAGTCTGTACACTTTAATCAACATCTCTTACTTTCCCCACCCCTCAGGTCCTTAGCAACTACTATTTTATTCTGTTTCTTTGAGTTCACTTTTTTAGATTTCTCATGTAAGTGAGAACATATAGTATTTGCCTTTTTCTACGTGAAAGCATAATGCTGTCAAGCTTCATCCCTGTTGTTGGAAGGAGCAGGATTTCCTTCTTTTCATGGCAGGATAAAATTCCATTGTCATTTTCTTTACCCATTTACCTCTTGGTGGACCCTGAGGTTGTTTCCATTTCTTTACTGCTGTAAACCACCCTGCAATGAACATCAGAGTGCAGCTACCTCTTTGAGATCGTGATTTTATTTCTCTGAATAAATACCAAGAAGTAGCATTGCTGGACTATATGGCAGTTCTAGTTTTAATTTTTTGAGCAACTTCCGTACCGACTTCCATAGTGGCGGCACCAATTTACATTCCCACAACAGTACACAAAACTTTTCTTTTCTCCACAGCCTTACCAATACTTGCCTTTTGCTTCTTGAGAATAGCCATTCTAACAGGTATGAGGTGATATCTCATTCTGGTTTTGATTTTCATTTCCCTGACCAGATCTTGTTTTCTCATGCTATTCGAGTTGCAGCTCAAATACCACCACCCAAAGAAGTTTTGTCTCACCACCCATCACACTTTCCCATCACACTATACTGGCCTGTTTTATATATTTTATGGATGCCAATTAATAGTGGAAATTATCTTGTTCATTTATTTGTTTACTTATTCATCATCAGGCTTCATTCTACTAAAATAAGGCTGCCGGAGAACAGAAATCTTGTTCATGTCATTTGCTGCTGATCTTTGGAGACCAAAATATTGCTGGCACAGAGTAGGTGCTTGAAAAATATTTGAAAATGCATGATTCAGCAAGTAAATAAATGGAGGAGTGGATACAATGTATAAGCACTGGGGACTTCAAGGCCTACAGTTTCCTACAAGAACTCACAGTCTAGGTCACTAGTTCTAGAGAAATGTGCTAAGTGTTAATGGAGGCAGATGTAAAATGCTGGGGAAGAACAGAAATAGGGGACTGGAAGGCTTCAGAGAAAATATGATTACTAAGTAGATCCTCTTCGAGGATAATAGAGAATTGACCAGAAACAGAAGGGAGGAAGGACATTCTGGGTAGAAGTAACAGTATGTGAATAGCTTGTTCTTGGAAATCCAAACAGTGAGGGGACTGCAACTCCAGGCACTCAGAAACCACTCATTCTGGTTTTCTGTGAAACAAATTTCAAAAACAACTAAGACAAAAAGAGGGGTGTCATTCCAAATCACGGATTCTAGTACACAGACATGCGGTTCAAGAGGGTTTAGAAGAATCTTCCTAAACAATAACTATAAATCTAACGAGAAAGGACGAGCCGCTAAAAAGCTCACTTCTCCATGCTCTTGGAGCAGTGCAATGAGAGAGGTGAACCTTAAGAATTGTGTGAGGTCAGAAGAAGCTGTGGCTTGGAAAAATTCTAACAGCCCCAAAGGACTTTCAGACCCTCATTAGGAAAAAGAAATATAAACCAACAATGTAGAGCTCTTTCCTCAACTCATGGAAGTTAGCCTAATACAACAGTTGCCAGAAAAAAAAGGCTAACCTTTCAGACTAGAAATATTATAAGCAGCAGCAAGTGCAGAGAATAAAGATCAAGATGGATGAATGTTATTTTTATATAAAATTATGCTTCCAGACTAAAAACACATTTAATGAAATAACTAAAGTTTTGATAATGGAGATATATATCAATTTCTCTGAAATGTGAAGAATGAGCAAAGAAAAAGAATCAGAATAAATAAATGCAAGTACAGAAGACAAAGATTGTTGCTTAACCAGCAATGACCTATGTAAGATATTGTAGTTAATTCTGGTTTAAGAGGACACACAAATTGCTTTCACTCTCCAAAAAAATACTGCTTTGGGTTATAGTCCGGGTATCTAAATCCAAACATTTCTTGGCTTGTCTTAGTTGTGAAGATTTGGGTTTTTTTTTTTTTAATTTGTTTTTCCATTAAATTTCTCTAGACCTCAGATATTGCTCCAAAATGTGTCCTTTGGCTGAACTGTGCAATGCAGAAAATCTCTCAGAACTGCAATGCTTTGGTTTGGACATTGATCCCCTAATGAATATTAAGGAGTTATTGTAAAATATTGAGTTTTAAGGGTATATTTTCAACTTTATGGGACCTCTTATCTCTTAGATTGCAAAGTCCTGCTCTTTCACTCCTAATTATTTAAAGGTAAATATATATTCCGAATGTCTCTGGTACATGTTCATTTATGTCACATAACTGGATTTTCTGAGGTCTTTCAAGGGTAAAAGGGAGAAATGATTAAAGCATCCCTGGGGAAATATGAAGAACTCTTTGAGTCACAAAATTACCCCCAAATAGAGAATGTTCAAAGGGACTTTTTGTCTGCATAGTGAATAAAATTATTTTTTTTCATGCAAACTACATACACTTTTGCAATTTAGAATTTAGCAACTCATGTAAACCACTGAACGTTAGGAAGTATTCCTGCCCAGTTTCTTAGAACTTTCACTGTTCCCTTTTCTTCTGAAGGCTGTTGTTATGAACATATATGTCAAAAGTGATTTATGTGCTTCAGGATAAGTCTTGGCCCACGTTATTCAAAATCTTCCTGTGCTGATTCAAGACCGCATCAAAAACAAATTTATGAGTTGACATGGTTGAGCTGTGAAAAACTGGCCATAATTAAGGTTTTAGATAGTTTTAGATAAATTGCTTCACTGAGTTCCAAACCTCTTTCTGTTTAAATGGTTTTGAATTTTAATTTTACATTGTATGAAGACTATACATATAAAGGCATTTATCATTGGCACCTACTAAATTTAAAATTACAAGCTAGGAGGAAGTCTATCTTTTTTCACCCTCCAGATGATGGGTAATAATTTAGCTATGCTAATTATATTCCAGATAATTGATATAATTTTTATGTCTCAAAGAAGGATTTTTCCAATCAGCATCCTTCTAAGTTGTACTTTCTAAACACATACATTCCAAAGCTGTAATAGCATGCACTCAAGAGGTGTTGAAAACAAAGTTTTTCTGTTCAGTCTAAAGACTATTAATAGTCTGTATGTATTGGAAAAATTCGTGAACATTCTTTCGTGTTTTCCTGTCAACCTTACAGTGAGAAGGGAAGAGTTTTTGAGGGTATCTAAGAGGCTCAATAACATATTGAAACTACCTTAGAAATGCTATCAATACATACTGCAAAGTATGTTGAAATGTTCAAAGAAGTTAAAAGTTATACGGGGGAAAATATAAAATAGGGAGGAACTACACTGAGGTTGATTAAAAGTCAATATAAATATAAGAGTTATGATATGAACAAATATATTTATAATCTCTATAATGGCTATCTAAAGTCAATCTCTTGATACAGGGCAGATTCTGGTTGTTACTCAAAAGGAAAAGATTGTTTGCAATATAGATTTAGGGCAAAATAACACTTTCATCCCCTTCTCCCTCTCTCTCTTTCTTCCTCTCCTTTGAATATTTACCATTTGCCCTCACTGAGGTAAGTGCTGGTAATATTATAATTAGAAAGAGAGTCTCCTTGCTCTTGTGGAGACTGTCAATACAGATACAAAAGTTGGGGCATAGAGGGAGATGTCCCTGAATTCTGGGTTTTTGTAGATTTTCCAAGGACGCATGGCTGGTTTCTTCTCTTGGCTGTTTCTTTAAATGTTTGCTTGCTATTGGAGCTTCTCTATTAGTATAACTATACTATGCTCAAGACATTCAAGCATTTAAAAAAAAATCATCCTAGATTTTCAACTCTCTTTCCTCTTTTCCTTTTTCTCCTTTACTTCTTTTTTAACAAGTGAAAAAGTTTAGACAGACAGAGCTTAAACAAACAGATGGGTTTGGTTTTCAATCTCCAAGTGAAAGGACAAAAGCCATCCTGAATTGAAAGCATCTCAGGGATGGAGCTTTGGCTGGAATTACTGGCCGTGGAGGGAAGATAAGGAGGAGATGGTGTAAGGAGGACAGCTGTTGTTCTTTAGTTGCTCAGTCACGTCTGAATCTTTTGTGACCCCATGGACTGTCGCCCACCAGACCTCTCTGTCCATGGGATTTCCCAGGCAAGAATACTGGAGTGGGTTGCCATTTTCTCCTCCTGGGGATCTTCCTGACCCAGGGATGAAATCTGTATTTCCTGCATTGGCAGGTGGGTTCTTTACAGCAGAGCCAGCAGGACAGCAAGAGGTCTTAAATGTTCACTTAGTTCTCACTTCACCATCATCAGGGTCTGTGTTGCTCCAGATCCTGGCAGCAACACTGGATTATTGGGAAAATAAGTCCATAGAGTCAACATTTACATAAACATCTGCACACAAAGAGAAAAGCGGGGATTGACTGCTCTCTGGAAGCCAAGGACCATTATACTTTTGTTCTCTTTTTATATATGAATAAAATGCAAGATTCCCCTGATCTTTCTGGGCATTGTTTCTGGATCCAAAGGTGAGGGAGATGCTTGTGCTCACAAATAAATGAACTTATACAGAGGATGAGATGGATGGATAGCATCACCAACTTAATGGATATGAGTTTAGCAAACTCCAGGAGATAGAGAATAACAGAGAAGCTTGGCATGCTGCTGTCCATGGGGTTGCAAAGAGTCAAACATGACTGAGTGACTAGCACATGCATGCCACTTCAGAGGCCTCCTGGGCCTTAGAAAGCCAAGGACGAAACATTCTAGAGTCCAGGCTTTAAAAAAAAAAAAAGGAAGAAAAGGCTGTCTTGATATGGATGCATACCTTCTTTTTAAAATTGCATTTAGCAAATAATTGCATCTTTTATAGATTGAGAGATTGAGGGTTTATAGCAATCCTGCACTGAGCAATTCTATTGACACCATTTTTTTTCATCAGTATTTTCTCACTTCATGTCTCTGAGTCACATTTTGGTAGTTCTTGCAATATTTCAAACTTTTTCATTATTATTATATTTGTTATGGTGATCTGTGATCATTGATACTCCTATTGTAATTGTTTTGGGGAACCACAAACTGTGCCATATATGATGGACATATAAATGATAAATGTTGTATGTGTTCTGACTACTCGATCAATCAGCTGTTCCCCCATCTCTCTCCTTCTCTTTGGGTACAATAATATTGAGATCAGGCCAGTTACTAACCTTACAATGGCCTCTCAGTGTTCAAGTGAAAGAAAGCATCATATATTCCTCACTTTAAATCAAAAGCTAGAAATGATTAAGCTCAGTGAAGACAGCATATCAAAAGCTGAGACAAGCTGAAAGATAGACCTCTTGTGCCAAACAGTTAATCAAGTTGTGAATGCAGAAGAAAAGCTCTTGAAGGAAATCAAAAGTTCTACTCCAGTGAACACACAAATTATAAGAAAGTGAAACAGCCTTATGGCTGATATGGAGAAAGTTTTAGTGGTCTGGATAGAAGATCAAACCAGCCATGACATTTCCTTAAGCTGAAGCTTAATCCAGAGCAAGGCCCTAAGTCTCTTCATTCTATGAAGCCTGAGAGAGATCAGAAAGATGGAGAGGAATAGTCTGAAGCTAGCAGAGGTATGTTCATGAGGCTTAAATGAGAAACCATATAAGACCAAAGTTCAAGGAGAAGCAGCAAGTACTGATATAGAAGCTGCAGCAAGTTATCTAGATGTAATTAAGATAATTAATGGAGGTGGCTACACTAAATGACAGATTTTCAAGGTAGGCAGAACAGCCTTAGACTGGGAGAAGATGCTAGCTATCTGTAACTTTCATATGTAGAGAGAAGTCAATGCCTGGCTTCAGAGGACGGGCTGACTCTTGTTGGGGCTAATGGTGCTGGTGACTTCAAGTTGAAGCAAATGCTCCTTTACCATCCCCCAATCCTAAGAATTATGCTCATTCTACTCTGTCTGTACTCTATAACTGGAACAACAGACTTGGATCACAGTATATCTCTTTATAACACAGTTTACTGAATATTTTAGGCCCACTGCTGAGAACTACAATTCAGAAAAATAGATTCTTTTCAAAATATGGCTGCTCACTGACAATGCAGCCGGTCGCCTAAGAGCTGTGATGGAGACGCATAATGAGACGGGTGTTGTCTTCATGCCTGCTCATGCAGCATCTATTCTGCAGCCCACAGGCCAAGCAGTCCTTTGGACTTTTAAGTCTTGTTACTTAAAAGATACATTTCTTAAGGCTAAAGCTGCCATATGCAGTGATTCCTCAGATGGATCTGGGAGAAGTAAATTGAAAACTTTCTGGAGAGGACTCACGGTGCTAGACGCCATTAAGAACGTTTGTGATATATACAAAGAGGTCAAAATATAAAAATTAACAGGAGCTTGGAAGAAGTTGATTCCAACCCTCATGGATGACTTTGAGGGATTGAAGAGCTCAGTGAAGGAAGTAATTACAGATGGAGTGGAAATAGCAAGAGACCTAAAAGGATAAGTTGTGAAGCCTGAAGACGTGACTGAATTGCTTCAATCTCACGATAAAACATAAACAGATTAGGAGCTGCTTTGTATGTAGCTTATGCACCTTAAACACTCGAATAAAGTGTTTTTTGAGACATATTTTACTCCCAGTACAGATGCTGCAAAGACTGCTGAAATGACAAAAGGTTTGGAATATTACCTAAATTTAGTTGGTAAATAGCGGCAGGGTTTGAGAGGATTGACTCCAATTCAATAAGTCCTACTGTTGGTAAAATGCTGTCAAACAGCATTGTATGCTATGGAAAAAATCAGTTGTGAAAAGAAAAGTCAATTTGTTACTGAAATAGTGCGGATTCTGGCTGCTCGCAGCTTAAAAGCCAATAAACAGGCTAGGTTGGTGGAAAGAAAAGTTGGCTTTATTTCAGATGCCAGCAACTGGTGGCGAGAGGGTAGCAGACATCTATCCAAGAGTTGATTCCCGTCCTCCCCACCTCCCCACAACTGGCAACCTGTGGGGCAAGAGCTTTTATGGACTGAAGTCGGGGAGAGGGCATATAGAAACAGCTGTTTCTACGTATAGAAACAGCGCAGTCATTTTCAGCCCTCACGGTCATCTTCAGATTGGTCAACAGTGGTCTGACCAGCGTCATCTCGGTTGTTTTAGGTACAGTTAATCTTCAATTCCAGGGCCCATGTGTTCCCATTTCCTTGCAGCCAATTCTCAGAATTGTGGCAGCTCATGGTCTGGGTACAGTCTGGTCATCATGTAGTTAACTTCTCCACCTGGGGTTTTAGTATCTATAAGACAGTTCACAGGATGTGGCTCAGAATATTATCTACAGCCCTTGAGAAAAAACTAAACGTCCTTGACTATACTTAATGACTACATTGTTATTATTTCATCTTCTTTGACTGTCTCCCTTTGTCCATATTTCTCACCTCCCTGATTAAACTTCAGTTCAGTTCAGTCGCTCAGTTGTGTCTGATTATTTGCGACCCCATGGACTGTAGCATGCCAGGCCTCCCTGTCCATCACCAACTCCCAGAGTCCACCCAAACCCATGTCCATTGAGTCAGTGATGCCATCTAACCATCTCATCCTCTGTCGTCCCCTTCTTCTCCTGCCCTCAATCTTTCTCAGCATCAGGGTCTTTTCAAATGAGTCAGCTCTTTGCATCATGTGGTCAAAGTATTGGAGTTTCATCTTCAACGTCAGTCCTTCCAATGAACATCCAGGACTGATCTCTTATTCTTGGACTAAAGTTTTCCACAGACAAAAGGCAGGCAGAGGACATGGTGGGTGGGGGAGTGGGGATGGGGTGGGCAAGAACCATAGGGTCCTGCTCTGTTTCAAACTGATGGAGCAAATTTCATTGTCTTATTTTAAGAAATTGTCACTGTCACCAAGACCCTCAGCAACCTCCACTCTGATAAGTCAGTGGCTGTTAACACAAAGGCAAGACTCCCTGTGAGCAAAAAGATTATGACTCACTGAAGCCTCAGATGATGGTTAGCATTTTTCAGTAATAAAGTATTTTTTGATTAAGTTATGTACATTTTTTTTAGACATAATGCAGTCATGAAATTAAAGGACACTTGCTCCTTGGAAGAAAAGTTATGACCAATCTAGACAGCATATTAAAAAGCAGAGACATTACTTTGCCAACAGGTCTGTCTAATCAAAGCTATGGTTTTTCCAATAGTCATGTGTGGATGTGAGAGTTGGACTATAAAGAAAGCTGAGTGCCAAAGAATTGATATTTTTGAACTGTGGTGTTGGAGAAGACTCTTGAGAGTCCCTTGGACTGCAAGGAGATCCAACCAGTCTATTCTAAAGGAGATCAGTCCTGATATTCATTGGAAGGACTGAGGCTGAAGCTGAAACTCCAATCCTTTGGCCGCCTGATGTGAAGAGTTGACTCATTTGAAAAGACCCTGATGCTGGGAAAGATTGAAGGCGGGAGGAGAAGGGGATGACAGAGGATGAGATGGTTGGATGGCATCACTGACTCAATGGACATGAGTTTGGGTAGACTCCGGGAGTTGGTGATGGACAGGGAGGCCTGATGTGCTGCAGTCTATGGGGTCACAAAGAGTTGGACATGACTGAGTGACTGATCTGAAGCAACTTTTGAAGTTCAAAGTCTTAGCCAGTAATCGGGTACCTCTCACATTTTTTTGTATGGTATACAGAAATCTCCATGAAGATCTGGCTATGCCATGAGCTGATGACTTAAACATTAAAGACTTCAAATACTTGTTTATGTTTTGATCAAAACTGGACTAATTTCTCCTCTTATTCTATTGGTTTAGGAATTCCAATTAAACTTGGTCTAGCTATTACAATTAAACTGTGTTCTAGCTATTACATGCCTGCACTTTACATGCTTAGAAATCATTATCAACTACATTCCAGCAATCTGAATATAATATTTTATTTCACATTTTGCTTTTTTCAAATTGAACTATAGCACCCATGGGGAGGAGAGTGAAAAAGCTGGCTGACATAAAACTCAGCATTCAGCAAACTAAGATCATGGCATCCGGTCCCATCACTTCTTGACAAATAGATGGGGAAACAACGGAAACAGTGAGAGACTTTTTTTGGAGGGGGAGGTGGGGGTCTCCAAAATCACTGCAGATGGTGACTGCTGCCATGAAATTAAAAGACACTTACTCCTTGGAAGAAAAGCTATGATCAACCTAGACAGTATATTAAAAAGCAGAGACATTACTTGGCCAACAAAGTTTTGTCTAGTCAAAGCTGCCTGCCATAACAGGAGACCTTGGTTCGATTCCTGGGTTGGGAAGATTCCCTGGAGAAGGAAATGGCAACCCACTCCAGTATTCTTGCCTGGAGCATCCCATGCATACGGAGACTGGTGTGCGTCCATGGGGATCACAAGAGCAGGACACAACAGCGATGAAACCACCGCCATGCCTAACTTTAGTAGATTCTGGGAGTGGTTTAGTTGCTAAGTCATGTCTAACTCTTGCGACCCCCATGGGTGTAGCCTGCCAGGCTCCTCTGTTCACGGGATTTCCCAGGCAAGAACACTGGAGTGGGTTGCCATTTCCTTCTCCAGGGGATCGTCTCAATCCAGGAATTGAACCCGAGTCTCCTTGGACACCTTCATTGCAGGTGGATTCTTTACCAACTGAGCTACAAGGGAAGTCCAATCTTAGTAGATTCTATTGAATACTAAACAGATTTCCAAAGTGGTTGTTCTAATTTGCAATTCTACCAGCAATGTTTCAGCTTTCCACTTGCACCATGTCCTTGCCAAAGCCTTACATTGTAGTCTTTTAAAATTTTAAATCTGTGGATATGTAGGGTTGTCTCCTTTGGTTTTCATTTGTCTTCCCCTGATAAATAATGATACTGATTCTCTTTTTAACTTTTATTGCCCATTTAAAGTTGGGTTTTTCTGTCATTTTATTATAGATTGGGGGAATTACTTTTATATTCTGGACCCAAGTCTGTTGTGGGGATATATGTGTAATAAATCTCTCCTCCTAGTCTGTGTCTTACCTTTCCAGTCTTAATGATGGTCCCATAAATGGATGTTCTTAATTTTGATGAAGTCAGATGCATTTGTTTTCCATGGCTGCTGTAACAAATTGCCACAAACTTAGTGGCTAAAACCACATGTTTCTTATCATATAGTCCTGTATATCACAAGTCTGACAGGTCCCACTGGGCTAAAATCAAGGTATCAGCAGGGCAGTGTTCCATTCTGGGGACTCTAGGGACAATTCATTTCCTAGCTTTTTCCAGCTTCTAGGAATATAGCTTCTGCATTTCTTGATTTGTGTTCCCATCTTCCACCTTAAACCCAGGAACACTGAAGCAACTTAATTCCATCTCAACCTTAATTCCCTTTTACAATGCAATCTAACATACACAGATTCTGGGGACTAGGATGTGGACATCTTTCAGGGGCGATTAGTCATATTTAATAGCATTTAATAATATTTAATAATAACACATCATGTTTAATAATATTTCATTTTTATGGTTAGAGTTTTTTTCCCTTAAATCTCTGACTGTACCAATGATATAAAGATATGTTTTCATCCAGAAGCTTGATTATCTTAGCTTTCAAGTTTTGGTCTATGGTTTCTGGTCGTGGTGGTTTAGTTGCTCAGTCATGTTTGACTCTGTGATCCCATGGACTATAGCCTGCCAGGCTCCTCTGTCCATGGTATTTCCCAGGCAAGAATACTGGAGTGGGTTGCCCTTTCCTTCTCCAGGGGATCATCCCAACCCAGGGATTGAACCCAAGTCTCCTGCTTGACAGGTGGAATCTTTATCACTGAGCCACCTGGGAAGACCTCTTTGGTCTATATCAAGTTTATTTTGTGTTTGGTATGAGATAAAGGGCTTTTCCCCTCATGAATATTCAATTGACTCCAAACCATTTATTGAGAAGATTTTTTTTTTCTTAACTGAATTGTACTGCTGTGTCGTTGTTCAAGTCACTCCATGAAGGTGGGTCTCTGTTTGGAATCTCTCTGTTACTTACTGTATTAGTTTTCTACCGTGGCCCTAACACAATATCACAAATAGGGTGGCTTGAGACAAACGAAATGTCTTCCCTCTCATTTGTGGAGGCCAGATGTCTGAAATCAGACATTGGCAAGATCAAGATCCTCTGAAGTCTCTAGGGGAGAATCCTTCCTTGCTTCTTCCAGCTTCCGGTGGCTCCATATATTTCTTGGCATAGAGCGATGTGACTCTAATCTCTGCTTTCTCCCCCAGGTGCCTGAGTCTCAAATTTTCCTCTGCTTTTCTCTTATTAGAATGCCTGTCTTTGGATTTAGGGCCCACCTTAATTTGGTGGCTCAGACGGTAAAGCGTCTGCCTATAATGCGGGAGACCCGGGTTTGATCCCTGGGTCGGGAAGATCCCCTGGAGAAGGAAATGGCAACCCACTCCAGTGTTCTTGCCTGGAGAATCCCATGGATGGAGGAGCCTGGTGGGCTACAGTCCATGGGGTTGCAAAGAGTTGGACACGACTGAGTGATTTCACTTTAATTTAATTATATCTATGATCTAATCAAATCTATTTTTCCAAATGAGATCATTTTCACAGGTTCTGGAAGTTAGAACATAGACATATCCTTTCAGGGCTACCATTCAACCCACTGCATTTTTGTTTCATTGGTCTATTTATCGATTCTCAAGCTACTACCCAGTGTGGGCATGATCATTCACACAGTCCTGTCTGACTCTGTGACCCCATGGACTGTAGCCTGCCAGGCTCCTCTGTCCATGGGATTGTTCAGGCAAGAATACTGAAGTGGGTTGCCATTTCCTCTTCCAGGGGATCTTCCTGACCCAGGGATCGAACCCACATCTCCTGCATTGACTGGTGGATTTTTTTAACAATTCAGTTCAGTCGCTCAGTTGTGTCCGATTCTTTGCGACCCCATGAATTGCAGCACGCCAGGCCTCCCTGTCCATCACCAACTCCCCTAGTGTTAATTACTATAGCTTGATAGTAAGTCATGAAATTGAATTACATAAAATTTTAACCTTCATGCTTCTTCATTATTATCTTGGTTATGTTAGGTCCTTTAACTACGTGTCTTAGAATTATCTATTTCCACAATAAAACCTACTGGGATTTCAATCGGCATTATACTGAATCTACAAGTCAATTTGTGGTTAATTAAGATTTTAATAATGCTGAGTCTACTATTGTGGTATATCTGGCCATTTATTTAGATCTTTAAAAAAAACCTTTCATCAATATTTTTTCATTTTCATTTTAGACATCTTGTTTAACTTTTGTTAGATTTATTCCTGCTGCTGCTGCTGCTGCTAAGTCGCTTCAGTCGTGTCCGACTCTGTGCGACCCCATAGGTGCCAGCCCACCAGGATCCCCCATCCCTGGGATTCTCAAGGCAAGAACACTGGAGTGGGTTGCCATTTCCTTCTCCAATGCATGAAAGTGAAAAGTGAAAGTGAAGTCGCTCAGTCGTGTCCGACTCTTAGCGACCCCATGGACTGCAGCCTACCAGGCTCCTCCGTCCATGGGATTTTCCAGGCAACAGTACTGGAGTGGGGTGACATCGCCTTCTCTGAGATTTATTCCCAGATATTATTTCTGATGCTATTATAGATTTTTAAAAAATTATATTTGCTAATTGTTGCTAATGTATATAAAAACTTATCTTTCTATATTATTTTTGTATCTAGATTTTTTGCTAAAGTTACTTAATAATCCTAAATTGTAGTATAGATTCTTTTGAATTTCATGTATATACTACCATGTCACCTGCAAACAATGACAGTTTGGTTTCTTTCATTCCAATCTTTATACATTTTCTTTTATTACACTTTTTTAGAATTTCTATGCAATGTTGAATGAAACATATAATGGTAGCTGTAGGTAATTTGTAGACACAGTTTTATCAGATTTTCAGATTAAAGGACTTCTATATATCTGATTAAGGAATTTCCCTTTTATTCTTTTTTTTGGTGTCAGTTTTCATCATGACAAAGTGTTTCTTTAAATCAAATACCCTTTCACTATCCTTTTATGTAATCATTCCCCCCCTTTATTCTGTTAATGTGTAAAATGATATTGATTGGTGTTTAAATATTAAAATAACCTTGTATTCCTGGGATAAACCTCACTTTCTCTTCTTTATATAGTATTTGATTCTCTTTCAGTTCAGTTCAGTTGCTCAGTAGTGTCCTGTTCCTTGTCACCCCATGGACTGCAGCATGCCAGGCCTCCCTGTCCATCACCAACTCCTGGAGTCCACCCAAACCCATGTCCATTGAGTCGATCCTGCCATCCAGCCATCTCATCTTCTGTCGTCCCCTTCTTCTCCTGCCCCCAATCCCTACCAGCATCAGGGTCTTTTCAAATGTGTCGGCTCTTCATATCAGGTGGCCAAAGTATTGGAGTTTCAGTTTCAGCATCAGTCCTTCTAATGAATATTCAGGACTGATTTCCTTTAGGATGGACTGGTTGGATTTCCTTGCTGTCCAAGGGACTCTTAAGAGTCTTCTCCAACACCATGGTTCAAAAGCATCAATTCTTTGGTGCTCAGCTTTCTTTACAGTCCAACTCTCACATCCATATATGACCACTGGAAAAACCATAGTTTTGACTAGATGGACCTTTCTTGGCAAAATAATGTCTCTGCTTTTTAATATGCTGTCTCAGTCAGTTCAGTTTAGTCACGTCTGACTGCAACCCCATGAATCACAGAACACCAGGCCTCCCTGTCCATCACCAACTCCCGGAGTTCACCCAAACCCACGTCCATTGAGTCAGTGATGCCATTCAACCATCTCATCCTAGTCATCCCCTTCTCCTCATGCCCTCAGTCTTTTCCAGCATCAGGGTCTTTTCAAATGAGTCAGCTCTTCGCATCAGGTGGCCAAAGTATTGGAGTTTCAGCTTCAACATCAGTTCTTCCAATGAACACCCAGGATTGATCTCCTTTAGGATGGACTGGTTGGATCTCATTGCAGTCCAAGGGACTCTCAAGAGTCTTCTCCAACACCACAGTTCAAAAGCATCAATTCTTCGGCACTCAGCTTTCTTTATATGCTGTCTAGGTGGTCATAACTTTTCTTCCGAGGAATAAGTGTCTTTTAATTTCATGGCTGCAGTCACCATCTGCAGTGATCTTCAGTTCAGTTCAGTTCAGTCACTCAGTTGTGTCTGACTCTTTGTGACCCCATGAATCACAGCACGCCAGGCCTCCCTGTCCATCACCAACTCCTGGAGTTCACTCAAACTCACATCCATCAAGTTGGTGATGCCATCCAGCCATCTCATCCTCTGTCGTCCCCTTCTCCTCTTGCCCCCAGTCCCTCCCAGCATCAGGGTCTTTTCAAATGAGTCAACTCTTTGCATCAGGTGGCCAAAGTATTGGAGTTTCAGCTTCAACATCAGTTCTTCCAATGAACACCCAGGACTGATCTCCTTTAGGATGGACTGGTTGGATCTCATTGCAGTCCAAGGGACTCTCAAGAGTCTTCTCCAACACCACAGTTCAAAAGCATCAATTCTGCAGTGCTCAGCTTTCTTCACAGTCCAACTCTCACATCCATACATGACCACTGGAAAAACCATAGCCTTGAATGGACGGACCTTTGTTGGCAAAGTAATATCTCTGCTTTTCAATATGCTATCTAGGTTGGTCATAACTTTCCTTCCAAGGAGTAAGCATCTTTTAATTTCATGGCTGCAGTCACCATCTGCAGTGATTTGGGAGCCCCCCAAAATAAAATCTGACACTGTTTCCACTGTTTCCCCATCTATTTCACATGAAGTGATGGGACCAGATGCCATGGTCTTAATTTTCTTAATGTTGAGCCTTAAGCCAACTTTTTCACTCTCCACTTTCACTTTCATCAAGAGGCTCTTTGGTTCTTCTTCACTTTCTGCCATAAGGGTAGTGTCATCTGTATATCTGATGTTATTGATATTTCTCCCGGCAATCTTGATTCCAGCTGTGCTTCTTCGAGTCCCACATTTCTCATGATGTACTCTGCATATAAGTTAAATAAGCAGGGTGACAATATACAGCCTTGATGTTCTCCTTTCCCTATTTTGAACCAGTCTTTTGTTCCATGTCCAGTCCTATTTGTTGCTTCTTGCCTCCTGACAGATTTCTCAAGAGGCAGGTCAGATGATCTTGTATTCCCATCGTTTGAAGAATTTTCCACAGTTTGTTGTGATCCACCCTGTCAAAGGCTTTGTCATAGTCAATAAAGCAGAAGTAGATGTTTTTTTCTGGAACTCTCTTGCTTTTTTGATGATCCAGTGGATGTTGGCAATTTGATCTATGGTTCCTTTGCCTTTTCTAAATCCGGCTTGAATTTCTGGAAGTTCATGGTTCACAAACTGTTGAAGCCTGGCTTGGAGACTTTTGAGGATTATTTTGCTAGTGTGTGAGATGAGTACAACTGTGCAGCAGTTTGAGCAGTCTCTGGCATTGCCTTTCTTTGGGATTGGAATGAAAACTGACCTTTTCCAGTCCTGTGGCCACTGCCATTTTCCAGATTTGCTGGCATATTGAGTGCAGCACTTTCACAGCATCATTTTTTAGGATTGAAAGAGCTCAACTGGAATTCCATCACCTCCACTAGCTTTGTTTGTAGTGATGCTTCCTAAGGCCCATTTGCCTTCTCATTCCAGGATGTTTGGCTCTAGGTGAGTGATCACACCATAGTGATTATCTGGGTCCTGAAGATCTGTTTTGTATAGCTCTTCTGTGTATTCTTGCCACCTCTTCTTAATATCTTCTACTTCTGTTAGGACAATACCATTTCTGTCCTTTATTGAGCTCATCTTTGCATGAAATATTCCCTTGGTATCTTGACTCAACTTCCTTGATGGGTCAGATGGTAAAGCGTCTGCCTATAATGTTGGAGAGCCGGGTTCAATCCCTAGGTCGGGAAGATCTCCTGGAGAAGGGAATGGCAACCCACTCCAGTATTCTTGGAGAAGGCAGTGGCACCCCACTCCAGCACTCCTGCCTGGAAAATCCCATGGACAGAGGAGCCTGGTGGGCTGCAGTCCATGGAGTTGCTAAGAGTTGGACACGACTGAGCGACTTCACTTTGCATGAAATATTCCCTTGGTATCTCTAATTTCCTTGAAAAGATCTGTAGTCTTTCCCATTCTATTGTTTTCCTCTATTTCTTTGCATTGATTCTCTTTGATAATATTTTATTAATGATTTTTGTATCTACCTTCATGAGAGATATTGGCCTATACTTATCTTTTTTTGAATGCAATTTTATTTTGCCAACTTTGTTAAATAGGATGGGAAACATTCTTTCTTTCCTTAATATCTGAGGAAATTTGTGTGAATTCTTCCTGAAATGTTGGTAATAATTCTTCTGGGCCCAGAGTAGTCTTTGTGAGAAGGTTTTAAATTACGGATTAAGTCTAATCAAGTTCAGTTTATATAGAGCATATCTATGGTCACACAGCATATATATTTACATTTTCACACTGTTTCCTTAAACTTTTAATACATCTTGACGTGTTCCAAATCTCGCATTTATGTTTGGACTGTTTCTATCAGGTACCTGAATGGCCTGTGTGTGCGGACTCAGTCTCTTCAGTCGTGTCGGACTCCCTGCAACCCCATGGTCTGCAGCCCACCAGGCTCCTCTGTCCATAGGCTTCTCCAGGCAATAATACTGGAATGGGTTGCCATGCCCTCCTCCAGGGGATCTTCCCAATCCAGGGATTGAACCCGTGTCTCTTATGTCTCCTGCACTGGCAGGCAGGTTCTTTACCTTGTGAGTTGCTCAGTCATTTCTGACTCTTTGGAAGCCCATGGACTGCACCCTGTCAGGCTCCTCTGTCCATGGAATTCTCCAGGCAAGAATACTGGAGTGGGTTGCCATTTCCTTCTCCAAAGAGCCAAAGTAAGTCTGCTAAGAAAAAGAAATATTTTCTCAACTTGTGTGAGTAGATTAGTTAAAGAAACCAATACTCTTGTATGCGTACTGGGTGTCAGGAATTTTGCTAGTTATTGGTACTACCAGCTGCTCAAAATAGAGTGAAGCCCATAGAGACTTAAGCAAATCAATTATAGGACATTGTCACACACAGGCATACCAAGGAGACATTTATTAACCCTGCACAGCTGGGAGGACACCACAGAAGAGTTAATGTTTGGGCTGGATATTGAAGGACTAATAAGATTTCACCAGCCACAGAAGAAAAGAAGGACTAGGCAGATGATGGGTTATATGCAAAGGCACAGCTGTGGGAAAAAGTAAGATGTAAAAAGGAGGGATGAGCTTGTAGTCAGAGGGGACTAGAGTGTGGGAAAGACAGTGGTAAGAATTGTTGCTCTAAAGAAATTTCAGAACCTTGAGGAGGGATCATTCTTTGCCATAATAATAAGTTGAATTCTCTTCATTTAGGCAGGTTACAGCCACCAAAGGATTTTAAGCAATGAACTGACCTAATTAGAGCTGTCCAATGCCAGTTATTCTGGCAGTGGGGTGGAAGATATATTTGAGAAGGGAGAGACTGGAGGAAGATAAAAACAGATGGTGTAAAATTAAACACAATGAAAATTTCTTTGTACAAATATCAAGGAATATTTTGTTTCTCTAAAGTTATATGAGAACTGAGAATTCAATACTCAAGTTCTTTTTACAGTGGAATACACAGACATTTTTGTTTATATAACTTCTGTGGAGTTGATTCATTTTTATAGCAGGCTTGGAAAGACATCACTGTTTAAATTATAACAGCCAGTGCTCAGTCAGAGAAGCAGAACCATGATGAGCGCTACGAGATCAGGGGTCTACTAAAGGAGCTCTTATTTAGTCGATAAGTCATGTCTGACTCTTTGGGACCCAGTGGACTGTAACCTGCCAGGATCCCCTGTTTGTGGGATTTCCCAAGCATGAATACTGGAGTGGGTAGCCATTTCCTTCTGCAGGGGGTCTTCCAAAACCAGAGGATCAAATTCATACCTCCTGCATTGCAGGGGGATTCTTTACCACTGAGTCACCAGAGAAGCCCATCAAACGAACTAGATCTTATTAGTTGTGGGAAAAGCTAAGTAAGTGAAGAGAAGGGGAAAATGGATGATGAGGGTCACAGGCAGTAGCTAGCCTCCCTGGAATTCTGGTGCCTGTGGACAAATAAGAATGTGTTCGGGGTTGGGGTTGCTGAAAAGATGTGTCCAGCCACTGTGTCACCTTGAAGAAGCTGCACAGATGTCTTTCTGCTCAGGAAAGAAGCTTTCCTCTGGGTAGCTACCACCTGAATGAATCTCAGCGGAACGTCAGTGGCCCTGGGGTTACTATTGATCAGCAGGGTCAGAGATTGGGGAGAAGATATGTAATGTGGACCAGATGAGAGTGAGGCCAAGCTGAGGTTTCCTGGGCAACCCTGCCTCTGACTGCAAAATGACTTTCAAAGAACAACTTTTATCATTTTTCACTCTGCTCCAGAATCGCTCAGATGTTCCCCTTTTGGTCAATGCTAACCTTGAACAAGACATGAAAGACAGTTTGGGGAAATGTAGTTTCTAACCCTAACCATGTTAATCATAGAGCAAGTATTACATATGACATTTAAATATGGGATATAATAAGATATATGACATAGGATGTATGATATACCAAGCCTTAGGTAACACTTGTTACATGAAAATATATGTCAAATATTTAGTCTGAGACTTGATACATAGCAAGTGCTCAATGAATGCCATGATAATCCCAAAATCTCATCTCTATTTAAAAAAAAATTAAAATATTTATCTATTTATTGGCTGCCCTGGGTCTTTGTTGCTATGCGGGCTCTCTCTAGTTGCAGTGGGTGGCGGTAACTCTAACTGTGGTGTGCGGGTTTCTCATTATAGTGGCTTCTCTCGTAGAGCACAGGCTCTAGGTCACGCGGGCTCAGTAGTTGAGGTTCTGGGCTTAATTGCTCTGTGGCATGTGGGATCTTCCCAGACCAGGGATTGAACCTATGTCCCCTACATTGGTAGGGGGATTCTTAACCACTGGACCACCAGGGAAGTCTTCATACTTAAAGTGTCCTGCACAAAGCAACAGCTAACATGTTGTGGTGTCAGTGATTATGTTGGATTTGTCAAAAGTATAAAATTGAAAAAGATAATCCAGCCGGAGCAGGTCCTCTTTGTTGCCCATTGCAGCATTCTTATCTTTTCTTTATTACCAACAAAATGCAGATTTGTGTTCTGCACTGAACCCCTGTGGTCTGTTTGTGACGAAAGTCACAATGAGGCAAAAGTCCTTGTTCCTGGTGGGGTTTCCCGGACAGCCTCTAAAAAGGCCGGCAGAATCAGGCTCTTTGATTTTCCACTTTTTTCCTTCTGCCTGGAACCCAGACATAGAGTGGTTCTTCCTGTGACCATGAGAAGTCACACACATGCTCAGGATGGCTGAGCATAATGATGGAATAAACTTAAGTAAGTGTGGGGCGGCCCCTGAGGACCTGCTTTTCTAAGACTTCTCATATGGTGGTGTTGCTTCTGCTGTTTTGTGGACCTACTTTTAATTATTTATTTTTTTAAAAAGTCAAGTTTGTTGGAATATAATTACAGGTAATAAACTATGTCTACTTCAAGTTAACAATCAGAAGAGTTTTGACAGTTGTATATACTCATGAAACCACCATCACATGTAGAACAGTTACTCATTCCCCCAAGATAATTTTCTTTAAAGAGTAATCATTCCAAAAACAAATCTAAGCTGAATACATAAGAGATTCCCCCCTCCCCTCTCTTCTTTTCCCCTTCTTTCTCTTTGACCTTCATTGTGGGTCACAGCGAGGTCATAAAACCAATACATGACTATGTAGTTAATGTGAGACATGCTATTTACATATTTAGGTTGTGTGGAGAAAAGGGAAGTCTCCTAAACTATTGGTAAAAATGTAAATTGGTACAGTCACTATGGAGAACAGAATGGAAATTCCTTAAAAAAGTAAAAATAGAGCTACCATATGATTCAGCAATCCAGTCCTGGCCATATATCCAGAGAAAACCATGATTCAAAAAGATTCATGCACCCCAATGCTCTTTGCAGCTCTATTTACAATAGCCAGGACATGGAAGCAACTTAAATGTCCATCAACAGAGGAATGGATAAACAAGATGTAGTATGTATATATGATGGAATAGTACTTAGCCATAAAAAGAACAAAATAATGCCTTTTGCAGCAACATGGTTAAAATGAGAAATTGTCATACTATGTGAAGTAAATCAGAGAAGGAGAAATATCATATGATATTGCTTATATATGGAACCTAAAAACTGTACAAATGAGCCTGTTTACAAAACAAATATAGAATCACAGATGTAGAAAACAAATTTGTGGTTACTATTGGGGAAAGGAGGGGCAGGGATAGATTGGGAGATTGGGATTGACATATACATATTGCTATACATAAAACAGATAACTAATAAGAACCTACCGTAATTGCACAGAGAACTCTACTCAATACTCTGTAATGACCTATTTGGGGATAAAATCTAAGAAAGAGTGGATATGTGTATATGTATAACTTATTCACTCTGCTGTACACCCGAAGCACTGCATTGTAAATCAGCTATGTCCAGTTAAAAATTAATTAAATATGGATTTACTTAAAATTTTATTTTTATACAGTTTTAAAGGTTAATTTCCCTTTACAGTTATTACAAAATACTGACTATATTCCCCAAGCTGTACACTATACCCTGAGCTTATCTTATACCCAATCCTTGTATCCCTCAACCCCCCATTTTTATACACCCCCCCAACAGGTAACCACTAACTTTTATCCGTATCTGTGAGTCTGCTTCTTTTATGTTATATCACACATAAAAAACTAATGCTTTTCCCCCTTTTCACTCTAGTGTATATTTATGGTGAACAATTGCCAGCTTGCAATAGAGAGGAGCATCCCATTTGTAATAAAATCCATAGATAATTCCTAAATGTAATATCAAATTAAAGGGTAACACCTAACAGTTTTAAATGCCCAAGCACTAGAGAATACAAGGGGTGAAGAAGGAAATGAGGAAGTCTGAAAAATGCATGTTATTTTTGGATTAATTGAGCACTGGCTACATGTTGCATTGGCTGAGGATCAAGTAAATAAAGACATCTCTGACGATGTTATTACTTTTTATTTGCCTCCTGTTTTGCCTGCTTTTCAGTCCACCCATAACACTGCTTTCTATGTTATTTAATAAAATAACATTAAGAATTTGGTCCAGTTAGCAATAAAGAGAGACCCTGGTATATCCAAATAACATTTTTTTTTTTTTTTTGGTCTTTTAGTACT
The DNA here is from genome assembly GCF_029407905.1 of Bubalus kerabau. Taxonomy (NCBI): domain Eukaryota; kingdom Metazoa; phylum Chordata; class Mammalia; order Artiodactyla; family Bovidae; genus Bubalus; species Bubalus kerabau. Next base: position 57,251,866 of record NC_073625.1, read on the forward strand.
CTAGTGTAGTCCTGCATACATGTTCTGCCCCACTGGTTCCTATGGTTATGTGATGTTTCATTCACCTGATATATCTTTTGCATCCTAAGCAGGGTCTAGGATGTACTCCTAGCAGGGTCTGGAAGTACTATCCAAGACTCCTTGGCTGTCTTTGCAGCCCCTTTGGTACAACAGATTCAGTGGGATGCAATCGATGCTGCTGATATCCATGATTCTCTCCTGACCCACCTAAAAGCCAAGGGTCCAAGTGACTCATCACATACTCTGTGATGCTTACAGAGATACTTCAAGTCTTCCCCATGATACGGGAGAGTTGAAGCAGTGCTTTGTCTTACCTGGATCTTCAAGAAAAAAAGAAAGATAAGTTTCTTTTTTTAAAATTTATTTGGCTGCACTGGATCTTAGTTGTAGCACCTGAGATCTTCCATCTTGGCTGTGGCATGTGGGAGCTTTAGATGCGGCATGTGGGATCTCGTTCCCTGACCAGGAATTGAACCCACTCCCCTGGTGTTGTGAGCACGAAGTCTTAGCCACGGGACCATCAGGGAAGTCCTGAAAGAAAAGTCTTGTTTTGTAGCATTTACTGGTTTAAAGCCATCAATTTGAAAATGTGTATAATCAACTTTTCAATATACCACTGGGTTAAATGGAAATTGTTGTTCTGTCTCTCAGTCATGTCTGACTCTTCACGACCCCATGTACTGCAGCATGCCAGGCCTCCCTGTCCTTCACCATCTCCTGAAGCTTGCTCAAATTCATGTCCACTGAGTCGGTGATGCCATTCAACCATCTCACCCTCTGTTGTCCCCTTCTCCTCCTGCTTTCAATCTTTCCCCGCATCAGGGTCTTTTCCAATGAGTCAGCTCTCCGCATCAGGTGGCCAAAGTATCGGAGCTTCAGCTTCAGCATCAGTCCTTCCAATGAATATTCAGGACTGATTTCCTTTAGGATTGATTGGTTGAATCTCTTTGCAGTCCAATTGACTCTCAAGAGTCTTCTCCAACACCACAGTTCAAAACCATGAAACCAAAATGGATTGAAAAAAAAATTTAAGAATCAACCCCAATTTTTGCCTACTATGTTTTAATCGAAATTAGGTACTTAGCAATAGTATGCAATGCATTTCAAATATCATCTTTTGATTTAAAACATCATCCTCAGCCAGTCAATACAAGAACTGAAGGTTGAAATTGAGAAAAATCTCCTTAAATGTGTCTTTCAGATTTGTCTCAGACAAGTACTTATCTCTAAAAACTAATTTTTCACTTCCTTTCTTTCTTGAAGCCAAATTTTACCACAATCTTTATGTTCAGCCTCAATAGAAACATTTCACCTTCCAGCCAGTGTTTGGACACAAAACTTTCAGATATCATTTCCGTGGTGATGCAGGGAGAGATGAGGATTGGGTGCAGGAGAGCATTTCTTACTTTATATAAGTTCAGTGAAAACTCTTAAACTGCATAAAATTTAGATTTAGATGAATGAATCTAATCAATAGAATTTGGTACATATTTTAAACAGAAGGAAAGGCTGCAGCTGTAGTAGCCGAGTAGTAGGTAACATTTTGGATGTGGTAAAACTAGTGATAAATTTCATCTCATAAATCTTATCACATGATATAAAACTAAAAGATAAATTTTTTAATTTAACAACCATGCTCACCATGAGGAGTAGGAGGACATTTTGTCATAGTTTTCTGCTCCAAATAAAGAAGAAATATTTTGTCATTTGTTTTGAAATACATATAATCATTTTTGTCCTGAGTAAATAACTTTCTAGAAATTGATAAACAAGCACAAAAATGTAAACTTTATTAAAAAGAAAAATTTCACTTATTAGTAAACCTACTCTCATAAAAGAGAAATCAAAAGATGCAGACCAGGAGAAAGAACCTAAAATTGGTGCATATACTTTCTGACACTTTAGTGTATTGGTGTTTTTTGTTACCCAATTTTTTTCCTTTAAACTGAGTTTACAGCAGTTAATTATGTGGGTGTGCACATGTGCTATGTTGCTTCCATTGTGTCTGACTCTTTGAGACCCTATGGACTGTAGCCTGCCAAGTTCCTCTGTCCATGGAATTCTCAAGGCAAGAACACTGAAGTGGGTCATCATTTCTGTCTCCATCTGTGGGTATACCCTAACTTACCAGTCTCTTTTGATAAATCTTTATATTGTTACCAATTTTTCTATTACATGCTGTAATATCTTAATGACTACCATCTTTATAGATTAATTTTCTTCATATTTTAATATGTATTTTCATGAAAAATGCATCTAAAATTATTTTCTTAGTATATGGAGGTAGAATAACTGGATCAAAGTTAAGAAATACTACTGGAATTATTTCTTTAAAAAATAGATGTGGAATTTTAGGTCAAAGGTCAAACATGATATCCTGATTTCTTAAACATATCACCAATTATTTTTCCAAAACTTTGGATCAACTTTTATGACTATCAAGAGCTTATCACACATGATGCAACACACGTCTCAACCACCATTTATTTTTACACATTTTCCCAATATTACAAGCAAAATAAAATTACTTCTCTTACTTTTTGTGTTAGGAATAAGTTTTTTACAGTGTTGTTAGCTATTGGGTCTTTTTTAGTGTCAAGTAGGATATATTTGTTGGGCTTCCCTGGTGGTTCAGATGGTTGAGAATCCATCTGTAATGCAGCAGACCTGGAACCAATCCCTGGGTTGGGAAGATGCCCTAAAGAAGGAAATGGCTACCCACTCCAGTATTCTTGCCTGGAGAATTCCATGGACAGAGAAGCCTGGTGGGCTACAGTCTTTGGGGTTTCAAAGAGCTTGACGTGACTTTGTGACTAACATACACAGGATGTATTTTTTACCTGTTTCCCAGGTGGTTCAGTAGTAAAGAATCTGTCTGCCAGGAGCTGCAGGGGACATGGGTTTGATCTTTGGGTCAGAAAGATCCCCTGGAGAAGAAATGGCAACCCACTCCAGTATTCTTGGCTGGGGAATCCCATGAACAGACAAGCCTGGCGGGCTACAGTCCATGCGGTTGCAAAAGAGTCAGACACGGCTTAGTGACTGAGCATGCACAATTTGTTACCTATTACAACCTTAAAATTATTACAGATTTAGCCACTTAACACAATACAAATTTATGATCTCACAGTTCTGTAGGTCAGGAGTCTGGTGAGCTCAGCTGGTTCATCTGGCCCGGGTGTCACAGGCTGAGATCAAGTTGTTGGCAAGCTAGACTCTTATCAGGAGGATCTGAGGGCAAGTCGGTTTCCAAGCTCATCCAGGCTGTTGACAGAATTCAGTTATTTGGGCTGCTGGCCTGAGGTCTCTGTTTCCTTGCTGGCTGTTGGCCAGGAGTCTCTCTCAGATCCTTAAGACTGCCTGAATTCCTTCTCATGTTGACTCTCCATCTTTAAGGCAGCAACTTCCTGTCAAGTCCTCTTCATGCTTTGAATCTCTTTGAATTTTCTTGCTCCATCTCTTCTTCTTCCAGAAAGTTCTCTGCTTTTAAGGGCTCATGTGATTAGATTAAACTTGCTTGGATAGGAAGAGCCAGGCTAATCTCCCTGTTTTAGATCTGCGAGCTTAGTTACAGTTGCAACCCCCCTTTTGCCATGTAAAGTGTGTTAGTTAGTATTCTTCAGAGAGAAAAGCAATAGAAGATATATATATATATAAAATTGTTACTCAGTTACTAAGTCATGTCCAGCTCTTTGCTACCCCACGGACTGTTTCATGCTGGGGTCCTCTGTCCTCCACTGTCTCCTGGAGTTTGTTCAAATTCATGTCCATTGAGTCGGTGATGCCATCTAACCATCTCATACTCTGTTACCCACCTTCTCCTTTTGCCTTCAATCTTTCCCAGCATCAGGGTCTTTTCCAACGAATTAGCTCCTTGCATCAAATGCCCAAAGTACTGGAGCTTCAGCTTCAATATCTATACCTATATCTGTATTTTTATCTACATATATGTATATATACACCAGAATCCTCAAAACCAGGAAAGCTGATGGTGTAAATCCCAGTCCTATAGCATCAATAAGTGAAGCAGAAAAAAGAAGCAAATTCCTTCTTCCTCAACTGTTTGTTTTACTCCAGCCTTCGATGGATTACATGATGCCCATCCATGTTGGGGAGGGAATCTACTTTACTGAGTCCATCCATTCAAAGGCTAATCTCATCCAGGAATTCCCTTTACATACACAAAAATAATGTTTAACCTGGACACTCCATGACCACCAGTCAAGGTGATACGTGAAAAATAACCATCACATTAGGTAATGTATTTACTGGTTCTAGTAAATACTTTAGTTAGATACTCTAGTATTTACTCTAGTTAGAGTGCAGGCCTTTGGGGGCCCATTCTGCCTATCGTACTATACAAGGCCTCTACCATTTGGTTTGTTTACTGCATTCTGCGATTCTAAAGAAGGAATATGACCTTTCTGTCTATTGGAACTGAGGAGGAGTCTTCACAAATATCTATGATAAGAATTATTTACTATTTATACGGAAATGTGAAACTGCCATGTGAAATGTGTACTGCCATGGACTCTTTGTGAATCCATGGACTATAGCCCACCAGTCTCCTCTGTTCATGGAATTTTCCAGGCAAGAATACTGGAATGGGTTGCCATTTCCTACTCCAAGGGGACCTTCCTGACCCAGGGATCGAACCCATATCTCCTGCACTGGCAGGCAGATTCTTTACCACTGTGCCACCTGGGAAGCCCACTACTTATATTATTTACTTATAAATGAACATGTTCAAACATATTCAAAAGTAGAGTGAAGAGTGTGCAGAAATACATGTACCGATCATCCAACTTCAGCAATGATCCATATTTTGCCAGTCTTGATACATTTAATTTTTCACACCCTGACTTTTTAAAAATAAAAACATTTTGGAATATCTATTATGTAGTTAAGGGCAGAATCATATAGTCTCGGCCAGAAGTACACTTGGAATGAGAGAATAACTTGACATTGACTTTTTGTTTTGATGTACCTTTTGATGGAAGAAAATCTCTTTATTTTTGAAGACTAAGCTTCATTTTGGGGGAAATTGCAGTAGTTTCAGGAGAAGGCAATGGCACCCCACTCCAGTACTCTTGCCTGGAAAATCCCATGGATGGAGGAGCCTGGAAGGCTGCAGTCCATGGGGTCGCAAAGAGTCGGACACGACTGAGCGACTTCACTTTCACTTTTCACTTTCATTCGTTGGAGAAGGAAATGGCAACCCACTCCAGCGTTCTTGCCTGGAGAATCCCAGGGATGGGGGAGCCTGGTGGGCTGCCGTCTATGGGGTCGCACAGAGTTGGACATGACTGAGGTGACTTAGCAGCAGCAGCAGCAGCAGTTTCATATAATACAAATTAAAGAACAAAAGGTTAATAGTTTAACAAAGTTAAAAGAATGCTAGTGCTTTCCTCTCATTAAGTGGATAGCAAGTAACCTTGGGAGGTATTAAAGTTGTGCCTAGTTTATATAATCACCATTATGATTCACCGATATTTAGTAATGATTGTCTCACAATATAGGAATCTCTTATTTTATTCTTGTGTCTATTCATAAGGGAAAACTGAATGAAGGAGAATGGGAGAGTCAGATTTTCTCAGGGAACTGAAGAAATGAAGCCTAAATTGCACAACATTTCTGCTTTTCTTCCTGTTTTGATGGCAAGTCTTGGGTATTTGCAGGGTAAGTTATAATAGAACTTAAGAAGTTAAGTTCTTATAATGGTTACTTAAGAATATATTTTATTATCATAACATGAGTAGTTGCCATCATTGGGCAATATGGAGGTATAAATAGACCAAAATCCATGGATAATCCAAAAATAACATTTCTGTATTTGCAATGTGTTTTCACATCATATTTAATTGAACATGTGCTGATGTTCTGGGAATTTAGTTGGAACGGAATAATAAAGTACACCATAAAAATCTGGCTTCAGTCTGTGGACACCTGGCTCTGAGACTAGAGGAAGGAGTTCATCTTTCCAAGTGTTACAGTGAAGAGAAAAATCACGACCAAATGGCAGCCCACTCCAGCGTTCTTGCCTGGAGAATCCCAGGGACGGGGGAGCCTGGTGGGCTGCCATCTATGGGGTCGCACAGAGCCGGACACGACTGAAGTGACTTAGCATATGTAAATATTTTTCAGATTAAACTACATGTAAATGTTGAAAAGAGTTGGACAGGACTGAGTGACTAAGCACACACAAAGTATTGTTTACAGGCTCATCTTCAAATTTATCATGTGACCACACTGCATTATCTCTTTTTCCCCCCGGAATACTTAAAGTCTCCCCCCCCCCTTTTTTTACAGTGGGCCCTTTTTGGTTATCTACTTAAAATATCGCAATGTATACACGGCCATCCTAAACTCCTAGTCTATGCCTACCCCCACCCTCTCCCCATGGTAACTGTAGGTTCATTCTCTAAGTCTGTGGGTCTGTTCATGTTTTGTAAATAAGTTCATTTTCATCATTTCTTTTTAGATTCCATATATAAGGGATGTCATAACAGTATTTCTCCTTCTGTGTCTGACTTACTTCACTCAATATGACACTCTGTAGGTCCATTCATGTTGCTGCAAATGGCATTATTTCATTCTTTTTAATGGCTGACTAATAATGGAATATTATCACATCCTCTTTATCCATTCCTCTGCCAATGGACAGTCAGGTTGTTTCTGTATCTTAGCTATTGTAAACAGGGCTGCAATGAACATTGAGGTGTATACATCCTTTAGAACCATGTTTTTCTCCAGATATATGCCCAGGAGTGGGATTTCTGGGTCATATGGCAGCTCTATTTTTAGTTTTTTAAGGAGCCTCCACACTGTTCTTCATAGTGACTATATCGATTTACATTCTCACCAATAGTTTAGAAGAGTTCCCTTTTCTCCACACACTCTACAGCAGTTATGGTTTGCAGTTTTTGAGGATGACCACTCTAAGTAGAAGCTTCCCTGGTGGCTCAGATGGTAAAGAATCTGTCTGCAATGTGAGAGACCCAGGTTCGATCCCTGGATTGGGAATATCTCTTGGAGAAGGAAATGGCAACCCATTCCAGTATTCTTGCTTGGAAAATCCCATGAACAAAAGAGCCTGGAGGGCTATAGTCCATGGGGTCACAAAGAGTTGGACACTACTGAGCGACTAACACACACACACACACACACACACACACACTATAACTAGTGTGAGGTGATATCTCATTGTAGTTTTGATTTGCATTTCTCTAATAGGTAGCATTGTTGACAATCTTGGCCATCTGTATTACACCGATTATCTCTTATTCCTTCCTACCCACTCAGTTTTGGAGAATGATGCATTCTTCTACAAAATGGAACACTCATGCTGTTAATTCCAAGTTTTCTCATTTCCTCTGGAATCATGCTTCATTAAGTATCACTTCTTTTATCTTTATCCAGCTTTTTAATATTTTCAACCACTCTAATTTCACCGTGACTTACCAATATGATTAATTTCTATCTGAGAAACCCAATCTCCCTACTTCTTTTTCCCCTTTACCAATGAATTTCTTAAATGTCCATTTCATCAGCACCAGGTGGCTCAGTAGTAAAGAATCCGCCTGCAGTGCAGGAGCCACAGGAGACACGAGTTTGACCTCTGGGTTAGGAAGATCCCCTGGAGGAGGGCATGGCAACCCACTCCAGTATTATTCTTGCCTGGGGAATCCCCATGGACAGAGGAGCCTGGCAGGCTACAGTCCCTGGGGTTGCAAACTGTTGGACATGGCTGAAGTGACTTAGCATGCACATGCATGCAGCCTCAGCACCAATATGTTTTAAAATTTGCTCTAGTTTTATTTTCTGTCCCCATCATGTTTACATAGGTTTTTTTGAAACCCCCAGAAACTTAGGGACAGGGGAGCCTGGTGAGCTGCCATCTACGGGGTCGCACAGAGTCGGACATGACTGAAGCCACTTAGCAGCAGCATCAGCAGCAGCAACTTACTATGCCCTGGATCCAATAGACATTTTCTCAGTTGTTATACTCTTTAACACTTTGTATCAATCAACCCTATTAACCAACCTACTCACCCACCCTTTCTTTGCCGAAATCTCTCTTTTGTGTCACTTTGGTGTAGTTCCTTAGTCACTAAGTCGTTTCTGACTCTTCACGACTCCATGGACTCTAGCCTGTCAGGCTCATGGGATTTCCCAGGCAAGAATACTGGAATGGGTTGTCATTTCCTTCCCCAGGGAATCTTCTAGACCTAGGGATCAAACCCTCATCTCCTGCATTGGCAGGTGGATTCTTTACCACTGAGCCCCCAGAGAAGCCCTGTGTCACTTTCAGTTCAGTTCAGTCACTCAGTCATGTCCGACTCTTTGTGACCCCATGAATTGCAGCATGCCAGGCCTCCCTGTCCATCATCAACTCCCGGAGTTCACTCAGAATCACGTCCATCGAGTCAGTGATGCCATCCAGCCATCTCATCCTCTGTCATCCCCTTTTCCTCCTGCCCTCAATCCCTCCCAGCATCAGAGTCTTTTCCAATGAGTCAGCTCTTCCCATGAGGTGGCCAAAGTATTGGAGTTTCAGCTTTAGCATCAGTCCTTTCAAAGAAATCCCAGGGCTGATCTCCTTCAGAATGGACTGGTTGGATCTCCTTACAGTCCAAGGGACTCTCAAGAGTCTTCTCCAACACCACAGTTCAAAAGCATCAATTCTTTGGCTCTCAGCCTTCTTCACAGTCCAGCTCTCACATCCATACATGACCACAGGAAAAACCATAGCCTTGACTAGATGGACCTTTGTTGGCAAAGTAACATCTCTGCTTTTGAATATGCTGTCTAGGTTGGTCATAACTTTCCTTCCAAGGAGTAAGCGTCTTTTAATTTCATGGCTGCAGTCACCATCTGCAGTGATTTTGGAGCCCCCCAAAATAAAGTCTGACACTGTTTCCCCATCTATTTCCCATAGACATATTCTTATCTTGCTCTTATGCTACTCCTCCAACAACTCTTTTTTCATGTGTGATATCGACTTAGATGTAGATGGAAAGACATCCAGAATCTAGATGGCAGGACATAAGGAAGAACTAGCAAAGGAGGCAGCAAAAAAAGGCAAAAAGGCAAGTTAGTGTGGAATCTAGCTCCTTATTTGTGCAGAGACAGGAATTCCATGTGCCTGATCAGTGTTGTAGGCTTTTCTGCATCTCATCCACAGAAAGCAATAATCAGTACTGACTGAATAAATAAAACAATGTAGGAAACTACATCGATAGCAGAGAGTAGGGAGGAAGAGTCTTCCCTTTCACATCCAGGTGTGTTTCCCGAATGTTCTGTCATTCTCACACTGGTGGCTCTAGCCCTGAAAGGCAGCAACTGGTAATTCTTTTATCCTTCCAGATCATGTAGGACAAGATGTTGTGGGGACCAATTTCCTTTGCCTTTTCTAAAGTTCATGGAAATTAATCAACCTCGGTGAGCATCCTCAGGGAGGAAGAGACGGCTTAGGTCTTTTCTTCTAAGCTTTCCTCATTGTCTTTTCTCTTGGTCCAACACATTGTCCTGGTTGATGCTTTCGTGTTTTGGAAGACAGTCATTTATGACCTCTCAAAGAGACATCCACTTAGCACTGGGCCCTCAGCTTAGCACTGTTTGCAGCAGTGGGCACTCCAGTGAGTCATTTTGGTCCTATTACTCTGGTGATATTGTAATATGGGTTTAACAAAGTGATTTCCTTGTTGGTGCCTAGAAACAATATATGTTGACTTAACTACAAACATTCTCTGCATGGTGCATACTACACAACATGGAAAATCTATTTCTTTTTGCCAAAAGAAAAAATTACAAATTCAATTCATGAGGTTCATAAATGTCAATAAATAGGCATAGAATGGATAAGGGGATATGTTTTTGAGCTTTAGTTTTCAAAAGTTCACATACTAGTGTGAGAATTCTTAAAGTTGTTGGAGAGATGGTGACGACAAATATGTCAGGATGCCCTAGAAATTAGTGGCATATTCAGGCCAGCAACTCTCTGGGGGTAAATCCAAATTTTGAAGGAAAAAAGCAAAGCAAAGAAAAAATTGTTATCTTCAAAAGAACCAAATCACTGACCTTCAATTGCTTGCATGGTTATAAAGGTGTCAAATACCTTTGTGATCATGGCTTAGCACATCTTTCCATTTACTGCTTTGCTGCTGCTAAGTCACTTCAGTCGTGTCTGACTGTGTGATCCCATAGACGGCAGCCCACCAGGATCCCCTGTCCCTGAGATTCTCCAGGCAAGAACACTGGAGTGGGTTGCCATTTCCTTCTCCAATGCATGAAAAGTGGAAAGTGAAAGTGAAGTCACTCAGTCGTGTCCGACTCTGTGTGACCCCATGGACTGCAGCCCACCAGGCTCCTCCATCCATGGGATTTTTCAGGCGAGAGTACTGGAGTGAAGTGCCGTTGCCTTCTCCGATTTACTGCTTTAAAAGACACTAAAGTGAGAAAGTAACCTCGACCTGGATTTCTAAATCTACATTAGTATGCTCGTTTTGGACGCAATAATGGTAAATGTATAAAGCATGTGTCACATTTCTTAGTTAGTCCCTTGCAACTTTCTTTCAAGGAACCTATAGTGAGGGTGAAATTGCAAATTGCTATCTTACTAAGCTTGGTTTGCAAATTTCTGATGAGCAACTCTGCATAAAAATACGTAATATCATGAGACAAATATGAGAAATAAATGTTTCTTTTTCTGTGGGATCTCATGTTTCCTAAAACACACTGAAGGGTTTCCTTTCTCTAATTTAGAAAACACATTGCGATTATATTTTAAAAGTAACACATGCAATTTGCTACCAATTCTTGGTGAGATCTAAGAGAATAATGAAGAATTTGTATTAGGGCAAATGGTTTTCAATCTTTATCAATCTTAATTGAACTTAAAGAGCTCAAGTTAGAGTCTTCTGTCAAATGAGATATAGGCTGAATAAAAAATTTCTGTGTAGAACAAAATCTTTTTGTGTTAAAAGTGATTCACAACTCATATTTTAATTTTTCACCTTTTCTCTATTTGTTGCAAAGCATTCTCAAGCTTATGGGTCATTCTTAAATTCATGGATGTCAAATACTGTGCTAAAATTCTTTCTTGGATGACAATTACAGTGACTTTAAAAACCATTTTTTCTTTGGTTTTCTTGATTATTGTGAAACCAACAAAAAGCATCAGAAGTTTGGGTTATTGGTTGTTCACACAAAATGCAATAGACTCGGTGGCTTGGACAACAGAAATTTGTTTTCTCACAATTTGAAGTTCAAGGATAAAGAGTGGGTCAAGTCTGTTCTGAAGAGAGAGCTTGTAGATATGTGCTCACATAACTTTCCTGAAGCTGAAACTCCAGTACTTTGGCCACCTCATGCGAAGAGTTGACTCATTGGAAAAGACTCTGATGCTGGGAGGGATTGGGGGAAGGAGGAAAAGGGGATGACAGAGGATGAGATGGCTGGATGGCATCACTGACTCGATGGACGTGAGTTTGATTGAACTCCGGGAGATGGTGATGGACAGGGAGGCCTGGTGTGCTGCGATTCATGGGTTCGCAAAGAGTTGGACACGACTGAGCAACTGAACTGAACTGAAACTTTCCTTGGAACATTCCTAGGGAGAGATCTCTCTTTTCTCCTCTTAAGGGCCGAGAATCCTTTCATGTGTACCTGCTAAGCTGCTTCAGTCATGTCCGACTCTTTGTGACCCCATTGACTGTAGCCTCCCTGGCTCCTCTCTCCAAGGGATTCTACAGGCAAGAATACTGGAGTGGGTTGCCATGCCCTTCTCAGGGGATATTCCTGACCCAGGGACTGAACTCACATCTCTTACATCTCCTGCCTTGGCAGGCAGGTTCTTTACCACTAATGACACCTGGGAAGCCCAATCTTACCATATCAGGACTCTACTCTTATGAACTAATTTAACCAAGTGGTCATGTACGGTTGTGAGAGCTGGACTGTAAAAAGGCAGAAAGCCAAAGAACTGATGCCTTCGAACTGTAGTTCTGGAGAATACTCCTGAAAGTCCCTTGGACAGCAAGGAGATCAAACCAGTCAATCTTAAGGGAGATCAACCCTGACTATTCACTGATGCTAAAACTGAAGCTCCAGCATTTTGGTCATCTGAAGTGAACAGATGACTCATTGGAAAAGTCCCTGATGCTGGGAAAGATTGAGGGCAGAAGGAGAAGAGGGTGACAGAAGATGAGATGGCTGGATGGCATCACTGATGCAATGAACGTGAACTTAGGCAAACTCCAGGAAATAGTGAGGGACAGAGAGGCCTGGCGAGCTGCAAGGGTAGCAAAGAGTCAGACATGACTGGGAGACAGAACAAAAGCAACACCCTCCTAGAAGCCCCATTGCCAAAAACAATCACATAAGGGGTTAGGACTTATGAATTTGAGGGGGACACAATTCATTCCATAGCCCCAGTATAGCGCCAAATCTAACTATAGCAGTATTTCCAGTAGTTTAGTATTCTGCACCATGCTTCAGTTTCTGCAATCAACCTTTACAGAGTATGTATTCTGTACCTGACACCATGCTAGATTTGGAGTGTCATAAAGATGAATCAAAGAGTCTTCTGCCTATAAACTTGCAGTCTAATGAGTGAAATTGATGTATACACCCACAAACATCATAATACCCTGTGAGAAGCAAATAGAAATGTGCATTAGATAATTGATTGAAAATGTCTCTCTACACTGCATTTTCCATCAATATATCTTAACTCATAGTATATACATATTTTACATAGTAGCCATCCATTATTTTCTGCTCTGATTTCTAATATAGCAAGTATTGCCCATTGAGCCACAAGAAACTATATTATGTTTTAGGCAGAGCATTTTATTCCTGAGCTGCCTTAGGATCTTGTGCCGGGAATTTTGCTTGTTTCAGTGACTGTGGCAAAGGTGATTCTTTGGCATCATTTCTCTTCAAACTTTTTTCTCCCTCAGTGTATGATCACTGTGGTTTGGAATGCTTAGATGATTTAACATCCTTAAAAAGTTAATTTACTGCCCCATCAACTGATAGGACTGTTTTTTAAAATTGAAGGATAGTGGATTTACAATGTTTCAGAAGTACAGCAAAGTGATTCAGTTTTATATATATAATATATAATACACACACACATCAGTATAATATATATTCAGTGCAGTTCAGTTCAGTTGCTCAGTTGTGTCTGATTCTTTGTGATCCTGTGAACTGCAGCACGCCAGGCCTCCCTGTCCATCACCAACTCCCAGAGTTTACCCAAACTCATGTCCATTGAGTCGGTGATGCTATCCAACCATCTCATCCTCTGTCGTCCCCTTCTCCTCCTGCCCTCAATCTTTCCCAGCATCAGGGTCTTTTCAAATGAGTCAGCTCTTTGCATCAGGTGGCCAAAGTATTGGAGTTTCAGCTTCAACATCAGTCCTTCCAATGAACACCCATGACTGATCTCCTTTAGGATGGACTGGTTGGATCTTCTTGCAGTCCAAGGGATTCTCAAGAGTTTTCTCTAACACCACAGTTCAAAAGCATCAATTCTTCAGTGCTTAGCTTTCTTTCTTTCTTTTTTTGTTTAGATTTTGTTTTATTATTATTTTTTTAACTTTACAATATTGTATTGGTTTTGCCATACATCAACATGAATCCGCCATGGGTGTACACATATTCCCCATCCTGAACCCCCCCCTTTCACCTCCCTCCCCATACCATCCCTCTGGGTCCCTCCCAGTGTACCAGCCCCAAGCATCCTATATCCTGCATAGAACCTGGACTGGAGATTCGTTTCATATATGATATTATACATGTTTCAATGCCATTCTCCCAAATCATCCCACCCTCGCCCTCTCCCACAGAGTCCAAAAGACTGTTCTATAAATCTGTGTCTCTTTTGCTATTTCGCATACAGGGTTATCATTACCATCTTTCTAAATTCCATATATATGCATTAGTGTACTATAGTAGTGCTTTTCTTTCTGGCTTACTTCACTCTGTATAATAGCCTGCAGTTTCATCCACCTGATTAGAATTGATTCAAATGTGTTCTTTTTAATGGCTGAGTAATACTCCATTGTGTATATGTACCACAGCTTTCTTGTCCATTCATCTGCTGATGGACATCTAGGTTGCTTCCATGTTCTGGCTATTATAAACAGTGCTGTGATGAACATTGGGGTACACGTGTCTCTTTCAATTCTGGTTTCCTCGGTGTGTATGCCCAGCAGTGGGATTGCTGGGTCATAAGGCAGTTCTATTTCCAGTTTTTTTAAGGACTCTCCACACTGTTCTCCATATTGGCTATAGTAGTTTGCATTCCCACCAACAGTGTAAGAGAGTTCCCATTTCTCCACACCCTCTCCAGCATTTATTGCTTGTAGAGTTTTGGATAGCAGTAATTCTGACTGGCATGAAAATGGTACTTCATTGTGGTTTTGATTTGCATTTCTCTGATAATGAGTGATGTTGAGCATCTTTTCATGTGTTTGTTAGCCATCTGTATGTCTTATTTGGAGAAATGTCTATTTAGTTCTTTGGCCCATTTTTTGATTGGGTCATTTATTTCTCTGGAATTGAGCTGCAGGAGTTGCTTGTATTTTTTTGAGATTAGTTGTTTGTCAGTTGCTTCATTTGCTATTATTTTCTCCCATTCTGAAGGCTGTCTTTTCACCTTACTTATAGTTTCCTTTGTTGTGCAGAAGCTTTTAATTTTAATTTGGTCCCATTTGTTTATTTTTGCTTTTATTTCCAATATTCTGGGAGGTGGGTTATAGAGGATCTGCTGTGATTTATGTTGGAGAGTGTTTTGCCTATGTTCTCCTCTAGGAGTTTTATAGTTTCTGGTCTTACATTTAGATCTTTAATCCATTTTGAGTTTATTTTTGTGTATGGTCCAACTCTCACATCCATACATGGCTACTGGAAAAACCATAGCCTTGACTAGATGGACCTTTGTTGACAAAGTAATGTCTCTGCTTTTTAATGTGCTGCCTAGGTTGGTCATAACTTTCCTTCCAAGGATTCAATTAAATGTATATTCCTTTCCAGATTCTTTTCCATTATAGGATATTATAAGATGTTGAATACAGTTCCTTTTGCTATTCAGTAGGTCTTTGTTTTTTATCTATTTTATAGTAGTGCATATCTATTAATCCCAAATTGCTAATTTATCCCTTCCTTCTCCTTCTCCTTTGGTAACCATAAGTTTGTTTTCTATATCTGTGAGTCCATTTCTATTTTGTAAATAAGTTTCATTTGCATCATTTTCTTAGATATCACATATAAATGATTTCATGTGATATTTGTCTTTCTCTGACTTACTTCATTTGGTGTGATCATCTCTATATCCATCTGTGTTGCTGCAAATGGCATTTTCATGCCTTTTTATGACCAAGTAATATTCCATCGAATATATGTACCACATCTCCTTTATTCATTCATCGGTCAATGGGCATTTAGCTTGCTCCTATGTCTTGGCTATTGTAAACAGTGCTGCTATGAACATTAGGACGCATGTATCTTTTCAAATTAGAGCTTTGTCTGGATAAATGCCTAGGAGTGAAATTACTTGATCATACAGTAACTCTCTCTTTAGTTTTTAAGGAACCTCCACACTGTTCTTGATAAGACTGTTTTTAATTGGAGCTAAATCACTTGGAACCTCTGAAGAATCCTTTCTCAAAGATTCTGATTTAAATTTAAGCAAGAGTTAAAATTTGCAATAGTGTCCATCTCAGTTTCAATGTAAAATGAAATTAGGTATGTTTATCCATCAGCGTGCCATGTAATTTTTGTTTGGTCACCCTTTCATTGGTCATAAATAATTCTGAAATCACTGGTCAAGAGTAGCCCAAAGACCACAGTTAATACATTTATAACCCTCTTTAAAATATCAGTGTCCCTATCAGAACTTTTCAGGTTGTTGAATGGTTAATTTCCCAAGTGAGGCTATAAGAGGTCTGGACCACCCTGACTTTACAAGCACAGGCCTGACTTTGTCCTACCAGCTTCCTCAGTACTATTGTGACTGTCAGGGTCTAAAACTGTTTCTATGTGTTTTGCCCTTTATTTATTTTAGCCAGCGGACACACCTTTTCCTTTTTAAATTGGTATGTGGATGGCCTTTCCTTGTAATAACAGTTGACATAATCCTGTTGAGCTGAAAGAAAACAGTACTAAGGAAAACACTGGCTATTTCCAACATTCTCAGAGCTCTGTAAGGAGGAACGCAGGTCTCTGCCAGGGTCAGGTGCAGACAGAGCTACCAATGGGTGCAACTAAGAATTTCAGGCAGAATTCTCTCGGCTTGTGATGTACATCTTTCCCCCTACCCTAGGATGCTGAAAATGAATTATAAGAAGATATCAGTTTTTTTCACCTGTTGGATTCACCAATGTTCTAAACAAGCAACAACAACTCTCACTGGCAAAGACTCCGGGATATGCAAGTGCCCTTCCTTTGGTGGCAGGAATGTGAATTCCTCAACTGTTCTGGCAAATAAACCTGGCAGCAGTTATTTGAATTAAAATGACTATATGTTTTATGGCAACTCTAGTTCTTGAATTCTACTTACATTAAAAAAGTTACACCAGATAAAGGACTATGTGGACATAATGCTATTTGCAGCATGGTTTGTAGTATGAACAAGCCATGAACTATCTGAATGCCCACGAGTAGGGAATTGAATAAATCACTGCACACACATGTGCACATGCACACACACACACATTGGAAAATGATGTATTAGGATGTATTAATATCCCAAATGGAAGGGAAGATCACAATATACAGTGAAAGTAAATAAAGCCAATTCTGAGTAAAGTGAATAATAACCTAAAGCTAAATCAAAAAATAGGCTATATAGTCCTTTTCCCCAGCTGGAACCATGGAAAGTGCAGCAGAAAAGAAAAAGATGGTTTCTGCTGTGTCAGAAACCCTTAAAAAGGGAAGGAATTTCTTTGAGCTGAAGATCAGGTGCCTGAAGAAGTTTTCCCAAATGTTTTGAAAGGCAAGGATGAATCTTATCTATGAAAAGTAAGCACAATTAAAAGGAATATGGGCAGACTTACGATAATGACACATCCAAGAAGGCTAGGATGGCAGGATAAGTTGGCAAATTCTTTGTATCTGTAGAACCCATATTGGAATTTGTCATTGGCATTAGTATCCATGGTGTGACCCCAGGGTCTGTAAAGTGTTGCGGCTTCTTAGTCTTCACCGTATCCTCAATGGTACTTTCATGAAGATCAGCAAGGCTTCAGTTAACATGCTGAGTATTATGGAACCGTATACTGCATGTAAACTGCCCTGACAGATAACATGTTGATTTCTGGCTCTTTTGTTACATTTGGGACCATCTGCGTGGAGGATCTGATTAGTGAGATCTATACTGTTGAACAATGCTTTCAAGAAACCAACAACTTCTACTGGGTCTTCAAATTATCTTTTCCATGAGGTGGAATGAAGAAAAAGATCATCCACTGTGTAGAAGATAGAGACTCTGGCAACAGAAAAGACCAAATCAACAGGTTTATTAGAAGGATAAACTAAGGTGTGTGCCTTGATTATTCTGGTAATCTAGTCAGTTAATAAATGGTGACTGCTTTCAAATTGAAGTATAAAACAAAACACCCCCCTCCCACCCCATCCAAGAAAACACCATAGTATGTGATTAACAAAAAAGAAAATTGGACAAATATATACCCAGTTCTTCACATTTGTTATCTAAGGGAGATACGGGGGGGTTTACTTGTCATTCAGTCATTTATTCATTATATCAACAACCACTCTGGAGAAGAGTATGGAGATTCCTTAAAAAACTAGGAATGAAAATACCATATGATTCAGCAAGCCCACTACTGGGCATATACCCTGAGAAAACCATAATTCAAAAACACACATGTATGCCAATGTCCATTGCAGCACTATTTACAATAGCCAGGACATGGAAGCTACCTAGATGTCCATCAGTGGATGAATGGATAAAGAAGTTACGGTATGTACATACAATTGAGTACTACTCAGCCATAGAAAGGAATTAATTTGAATCAGTTGAACCGAGGTGGATGAACGTAGGGCCTGTTATACAGAGCAAAATAAATCAGAAAGAGAAAACCAAATATCATATATTAACTCATATATGTGGAATCTAGAAAAATGGTACTGATGAGCCTATTTGCAGAGCAGACATAGAGAAGAGACTTATAGACACAACAGGGGAAGCAGAGGGTGGGATGAATTGAGAGAGCAGCACTGACACATACATTACCATGTGAAAAATAGATAGCTTGTGGGAAGCTGCTGTGTAGCACAGGGAGCTTATAGAAGTGCTCTGTGATGACCTAGAGGAGTGGGATGGGTGGATGAGTGGGAGGCTCAAGAGGGAGAGGGTATATATATACATATGGGGGATTTATAAACAGCAGAAACAAGCACGACATTATAAAGTGATTATCCTCCAGTTTAAAAAAAAATCCTCTACTTTAGTAAATTTCTCTATCTTGCAGTCTTTGATCTTTCAGATTCAAAAATCTCCTAAATAAAAAAAGTTTATTCATAACATGACCAAAAAGGGAAGACACATAGAGTAAAAGAAAAAAGATGGAATACTATCCTGGTGATGGATGCTGGGTGAGAAGAGGACTGGACATCTGTATGGCAGCCAATTTCATTATCTCCTCCCTCAATGGTAGCAGAGGTCTGCCTCCTACTTATTAAGCACAGAGGCTTGGAGAAGGATGTTGCCTGAGAAGAGAATGGCTGGACCACCCTAACTGCTTGCAGCTATTGACAGCCACCCCCCACCCCTTGTATAGTTAGTTGGCTTTAGGTTGCCCAGTGCAGCTCTCTTCATAGTTGTGTGCAGCTGTGCAGTAATAGAATACCATGCCTCAGGAGAAGTTCTGCCCTCATCAGTAACAAGCTTAAATTCCTAGGGTAGGGAGGATGAAGGCAGCATACAGTTGTTGATGGGTGAAGGTACATCTCTTCCAGGTATGAGTAAAACACTTCCAGGTGAGTCAAGAAATTTGCCCCATATCCATGTTTCCCACCTCATTCCACTTATGGAGCTAGGCACCAATTTGTGTGTGGATTTGACTGCTCAAAGATTTGCTAGGAGAAGAATATAGTTAGGAAAATATTTGAAGTTATTTACCTTTTTTCTTCTCACTGTATGTATCTTTTCCTCTCTCTGTTCCTCCTCATTCAAGCAGATCCTGGGGAAGTGTGAGGCAAGATTATGTTTCTGGCTATTAATTGCCAGTAACTCAAACCCAAATGCAAAATCAGGCAAGATGGCCAGAAAAGGCAAAAAGAAGGAGAATGTATGGACATTGACCAAGTAAGTGTCTGGGCCAGTGATATGATGAGAGGGAAAACTTCCAGGCTAGAGAGTGCTTCCCATGGGAATAGGGAAGTTTAGAGAGGATATGAAGGGAGGAGTCTGTGGGAGCAAGGAGACTGGGCCAGTGCCTTGTTTCCAACTATGTTAAGAAGGGAGCAGTAAGAGCCCATGAAGGAAATGAATACTTGGTATCGGGTCAAGTGAAACAAAAAGCATCCATTGCCACTTGGTAGACATTTTGGAATTACAAAAAATGTTGCAGTGAATTTTGGTTGCATCTCTGGACAAGAGATTTTTGCAATTTATATTTCTGAAGTTGACTTTCTGGGTCCTAGCCTTCAAACTTTGCTAGATATTGTGGAAATCTTTCAGTATTACACCAGTTTGCTCTCTCAATCGCTTCATCTTTTTCTTCTTAAATTTAAACAAAACTCCCTACTGTAAAACTTCAAAGCTCATTAATCATCAGTAATTAACACTTAAGAATTTGAAACTTCCTGTCTCCCCTACTTCTTCATCACTAGTCATCGACAAACTTTAATTTTTTCCAGTGTGATGATGTGAAAGGGTACCTTTTAAAAATTTGCATATTTCTATTAATAGCAAGTTACAACATTTTTTTCTTTATTGGTCATACAGAGCTTCTTGTCTGTGACCTAAAATTTATATTTGTTTCTTTACTGGGATTTTTGTCTTTTTCTTACTTATAGAATATTTTTATATATTCTATATATTCTAGATTGCAATTATTTCTCAAATGTCTTATAAATATTTTCTCTGTCTTTAACTTAGTTTATAATATCTAAAGCATAATATGTATTTCTGTGTACAGATCTTTTGCCTCTGTAGGTAGATTTATTCCTAAGTATTTTATTCTTTTTGTTGCAATGGTAAATGAGAGTCTTAATTTCTCTTCCTCATCTTTCATCGTTAGTGTGTAGGAAAGCAAGAGATTCCTGTGTATTAAGATTGTATCCTGTGAATTTACTAAATTCATTGATTAGCTCTAGCAGTTTCCTGGTGGCATCTTTAGGATTTTCTGTGTACAGTATGATGTCATCTGCAAACAGTGACAGTTTTACTTCTTCTTTGCCAGTTTGGATTTTTTAAGTTTCTTTTTCTTCTCTGATTGTGGTGGCTGGGACTTCAAAAACTTGAATAACAGAGAACAAATTTATGGATACCAAAGGGAAAGTGGGAATGGGATGAATTGGGAGGTTGCAGTTGACATACGTACACTATTGATATTATGTATAAAACAGACAACTAATGAGAACCTACTGTCCAGCACAGGGAACTCTACTCAGTGCTCTGTGGTGACCTAAATGGGAAGAAAATCCCCCAAAGAGGGGACATATGTACACATATAACTGATTCACTTTGCTGTAGGGTAGAAACTAACACAGCACTGTAAAGCAACTATACACCAATAAAAATAAAAATGAAATAAAGAATGGTGTTTAAAATAACATGTTATCAAAGTTACGCACCTTTTAGTTTATACTTAATGGCTTGGTTTTTTGGTTCTTATTAGCCTTTGTTTCAGAGTGGTTTAACTTCATAGTAAAAGTGGGCAGAAGGTACCCAGGTATCCCATTTAGTGCCTGCCCCTATACATGTATAACCTCCTCCATTGTCAATACCCACCAGAGTCATACATGCATCACAACTGATGAACCTTTTAATATTTTTTTTTAAAAAATCTTTCCTTCCTTCAGTGTTATGAGGTAGTCTCCTATATTTTCTTCTAAAACTTTTGAGGGTTGCTTTTAACCTTTAAGTCTAGTCCACATGGACTTTCTATTGTATATGGAATGAGGAAGAATTTAATACATTTTAAAATTTGTTCCCTAATCACATGAGGTCATCCCATCAAATTGGCAGATTTACCTGCAGCCACACTGAAAGCTCGAGGTTAGCAAAGCATTTCATAGCAGGAGTCAAGACTGAGCACTGTGGGTAAAACGCTGGGCTCACCAATGAGCCCCATAAACCAGAGAGCAAGCTGGTGGTGTCGCCTGAATCAGTGAGTGGGATGACCTCTGTGGAATCCCCTGTAGTATGGACACCAGGGATATTCAACTGATGGAAAAAGGATAAAACAGACCTGACCTCACAACTGGATATCAGGATCTGGATCAAAACAATTAACCAGTCAGAAAGCATAGCAGCAAATATGGCAGAACTAACATGGCTAAAGCATTTTCCAACCAAATGGAGACAATCCAGAAGAAAGTATTTTCTGGATAATATTTCCTCTATGTAATGTCACTAATTTATTTAATATATACTAAAGTCTTCTTTAAGTTCTTAAAAAAACCAATAGAGTGGAGAGAAAAGAAAAATACTATTTTAATTGTTTAGTTGGAAAAAATAAACTCTATATTTATTTCTCCTCAGCTGAAAGAAAATAAAATAAAATCAAGCTTAATAATTTCAGCATAGGCTACAATTTTACCCTATAAGTAAAACAACTGCAAGGAATTTCATGGTAATTTTAGTATTTATACAGCTTTTTAAAGAAAATAAAAGAAAACATTGAATTATAAAAAGCATTTATACTGGAGCACAAAGAACTATATTCAATATCATCTAATCTTATAATAATCTATAATGAAAAAGAATATATATATATATATATACATATGTACACATATATATGTCTGAATCACTGTTGTATATCAGAAATCAGTAAGATATTGTAAGTCAAATACATTTCCATTTAAAAAAAAAGTACTTATGTTGGTATATGCCTTCTGAAGTAAAATTTCAATGTACATCATCTAAATTATCAGAATTGAAAAGTATAACCCAGAATATAGTGTGTAATTTCCAAGAAGAGTGTCAGTTTAAGTCTTTGAAATACAGCTTGATCTTTGTGATAAAAAAAAAAAAAAATTCGCTGGGAATATCCCACATGCTTTCTAAATGCCCCAGTTGGCCTAGGTAATTTTTCTTACTCTTCCACAACATATGGCATTCTTTCTATGAATGACATCAATTTGGAAATACCCCGTGGTTTCTGAGTTATAAATGGATAGCTAACTATGAACTCCTGATTATATTATGATTCATACTTTCACTTCTTTTTTTTAATACTATCATTTTGAAAAGTGAAAGTGAAACTGTTTCACGGGCAAACAGTTCACTAAGGAGGAGAAAAAATACGGTTGAATGTAATGATTCACAAAATATTTAAGATTTATTGTGTAAAGAATATGGTGAAAACCATTTCTTAAGGAAGAAAACAATGTAGTTGTGGCCAAAAAATTGCTCTTAGGGAGTGAATCTGGGCATTAGCAGTGAAATTTATCAGAGTTCTGCTTTACGTAGGAGCACTGCTTATGATTTCTTCTGGCCTCTACCCATCTATCATTCTTTTAAAACTCTTTTTCTTCATGAAACTGGTTTATGAATCCTATACCTCTAGAATTTGTTCTGCTAATCATTACACTATGATAGAAAGATGATGATAGTTAGCTGCTAGCTAGAGAAAGAATGAAAAAAAAAAAAAAAAGGGAAGAAAGAAAAAAAGAAGGAAGGAAAGAACCATATGGAAAGTTCCAACGTAACTCCAGGCTTGGAAGCCTTTATTGATACTTCAAGTTTCCCTGGGGCAGCTGTCACGTCTGCTCATTGCAGTGTCTCCTGTACCTTTGCCAGTTCCTGGCATACAGCAACATTCAACAAATATTTGTTGAATAAATCAACACAGCAGGTTAAAAGCAATTTTTTTGTACTTCATGATTTTCTATTGAAAACCACAAGGAAAAAAAAAAATATGTTCTGAGGTCTCAGCATTCTAGTAACCAAGAAGTGTCAGGAATCTAATGAGATCCTTCTCTTAAGAGATCCTTCAAGTAGCAGTGCATGTATCATAAGGTATGAGGTCTAATGCTAGGTGCCTCTGTGCCTTGTGAGTCTTCATTTAACATTATTTGTAGAATGGGAATTCTGCTGGAGATTATAACCCCTTATAAAGGCTAATGTGATTAAAAAAAACCTTTTTATTAAGTATAAATTTATCTTCCTGGGCTATCTGTCACCAAAGGGCAGTTTCTACCAAAGAATTGCGTCTTGTGAGTCAATCTGTTTTCCTGCAAATGAATTTACATTGAAATTCAATGTCCCCTTCCCAGATCAATTTTTTTTTTCTGCCTACACGGTTTTGATGTTTGTATTTAAAATCTACCAACACCTTTAGCTTAAGGCATTGAAGAATGATCTTATCTAAGAAGTCCAGGTTCGATGCACGATACTGGATGCTTAGGGCTAGTGCACTGGGACGACCCAGAGGGATGGTATGGGGAGGGAGGAGGGAGGAGGGTTCAGGATGGGGAACACATGTATACCTGTGGCAGATTCATTTTGATATTTAGCAAAACTAATACAATTATGTAAAGTTTAAAATAAAATAAAATTAAAAAAAATAAATAAAATTGAGACTCTACCAATTAAAAAAAAAAAGACACAGTAATTTTATAAAAAAAAAAAGAAACATGAGTCATTCAAATCAGTCTCTAAAGTTCTTCCACCACCAAAGGCAGAAGACAAAAGCACTGCTAATTAAATGTGTAATTAGGGTTTATTATAACTAGTATATATTAGTTTAAAGTCTCATTCACCACTGCTTTGAATTGGTTTTTTCCTATCTTTATTTGTGCTTAATTGTCCTATTTTATGTGTTTAATTTTGTAGAATACTTTATATTCTTTTTGGATGCAGAGTAAAAAAAAAAAAAAAGAAAGAAGGCAACCTTCTGTTTCAAACCATAGTTAACATCTTAAAATGGGTAATATAACACACCAATTAGTCAGTCATTCTTTGTATTTCTAAGAAGCTGAAACACAGGAGGGCTATGACTGTATAAGTGGTAAGGAGTGAAAAATGTTTAGAGGATTGTTTCAGTTCAGTTCAGTTCAGTTCAGTTGCTCAGTCATGTCCGACTCTTTGCGACCCCATGAATCGCAGCACGCCAGGCCTCCCTGTCCATCACCAACTCCTGGAGTTCACCCAGACTCATGTCCATTGAGTCAGTGATGCCATCCAGCCATCTCATCCTCTGTCGTCCCCTTCTCCTCCTGCCCCCAAATCCCTCCCAGCATCAGAGTCTTTTCCAATGAGTCAACTCTTCGCATGAGGTGGCCAAAGTATTGGAGTTTCAGCTTTAGCATCATTCCTTCCAAAGAACACCCAGGGCTGATCTCCTTTAGGATGGACTGGTTGGATCTCCTTGCAGTCCAAGGGACTCTCAAGAGTCTTCTCCAACACCACAGGTCAAAAGCATCAATTCTTCTGTGCTCAGCCTTCTTCACAGTCCAACTCTCACATCCATACATGACCACAGGAAAAACTGTAGCCTTGACTAGACGGACTAGGCAAAGTAATGTCTCTACTTTTCAATATGCTATCTAGGTTGGTCATAACTTTCCTTCCAAGGAGTAAGCATCTTTTAATTTCATGGCTGCAGTCACCATCTGCAGTGATTTTGGAGCCCCAAAAAATAAATTCTGACACTGTTTCCCCATCTATTTCCCATGAAGTGGTGGGACTGGATGCCATGATCTTCGTTTTCTGAATGTTGAGCTTTAAGCCAACTTTTTCACTCTCCTTTCACTTTCATCAAGAGGCTTTTTAGTTCCTCTTCACTTTCCGCCATAAGGGTGGTGTCATTTGCATATCTGAGGTTATTGATATTTCTCCCGGCAACCTTGATTCCAACTTGTGCTTCTTCCAGCCCAGCGTTTCTCATGATGTACTCTGCATATAAGTTAAACAAGCAGGGTGACAATATACAGCCTTGACGTACTCCTTTTCCTATTTGGAACCAGTCTGTTGTTCCATGTCCAGTTCTAACTGTTGCTTCCTGACCTGCATACAGGTTTCTCAAGAGGCAGGTCAGGTGCTCTGGTATTCCCATCTCTTTCAGAATTTTCCACAGTTTATTGTGATCCATACAGTCAAAGGCTTTGGCATCGTCAATAAAGCAGAAATAGATGTTTTTCTGGAACTCTCTTGCTTTTTCCATGATCCAGCGGATGTTGGCAATTTGATCTCTGGTTCCTCTGCCTTTTCTAAAACCAGCTTGAACATCTGGAAGTTCACAGTTCACGTATTGCTGAAGCCTGGCTTAGAGAATTTTGAGCATTACTTTACTAGCATGCAAGATGAGTGTAGTTGTGCGGTAGTTTGAGCATTCTTTGGTATTGCCTTTCTTTTGGATTGGAATGAAAACTGACCTTTTCCAGTCCTGTGGGCACTGCTGAGTTTTCCAAATTTGCTGGCATATTGAGTGCAGCACTTTCACAGCATCATCTTTCAGGATTTGAAATAGCTCCACTGGAATTCCATCACCTCCGCTAGCTTTGTTCATAGTGATGCTTTCTAAGGCCCACTTGACTTCACATTGTTTAGTAGGAAATATAAAATTTAACTCCCTCCAAAATTTTTCTAGACGCCCCCAAACATCATTTAAGATATTAGAACATCCCAATTCCAGTTATACGAATAATCTCAGCTGAAAATAACATTGAGAAATGCTGAGAATAGCAGTGGTAGTAAAAAAAAGGTTCCTGCTTTAAGCCATTATATTTTTGGATAGAAAAAGATGAATCATCAATAGATTATCAGAGAAGAACTGCTATAAAGATAAAATGGATATCAGTGAAAAGAATGTCAACAGTGACCTCTGAAAATTTGAGAAAGTTAAGAGTGGAAATCATCTTGCTGAGACTGAACCATTTATTAAAACAGGAATAAGACTTGACTTGTAACCTGTTCAGTCAGTTGAGTTGCTCAGTCATGTCCGGCTCTTTGTGATCCCATGCATTGCAGCACTCCAGGCTTCCCTGTCCATCACCAACTCCTGGAGCTTGCTCAAACTCATGTCCGTCAAGTCAGTGATGCCATCCATCCATCTTACCCTCTGTTGTCCCCTTCTCCTCCCGCCTTCAATCTTTCCCAGCATTAGGGTCTTTTCCAGTGAGTCAGTTCTTGCATCAGGTCACCAAAGTATTGGAGCTTCAGCTTCAGCATCAGTCCTTCCAATGAATATTCAGGATTGATTTCCTTTAAGATTGACTGGTTTGATCTCCTTGCAGTCCAAGGGACTCTCAAGAGTCTTCTGCAACACCACTTAAAAAGACAGGAATATCAGACCACCTGGCCTGCCTCCTGAGAAATCTGTATGCGGGTCAGGAAGCAACAGTTAGAACTGGACATGGAACAGACTGGTTCCAAATCATGTGTGTATTGTCATCCTGCTTATTTAACTTATATGTAGAGTACATTATACGAAATGCTGGGCTGGATGAAGCCCAAGCTGGAATCAAGATTTCCGGGAGAAATAACACTAACCTCAGATATGCTGATGACACCACCCTTATGGCAGAAAGCGAAGAAGAACTAAAGAGCTTCTTGATGAAAGTGAAAGAGGAGAGTGAAAAAGTTGGCTTAAAGCTCAACATTTGGACAACTAAGATCATGGCATCTGGTCCCATCACTTCATGGCAAATAGATGGGGAAACAGTGGAAACAGTGTCAGACTTTATTTTTTTGGGCTCTAAAATCACTGCAGATGGTGACTGCAGCCATGAAATTAAAAGATGCTTACTCCTTGGAAGGAAAGTTATGACCAACCTAGATAGCATATTGAAAAGTAGAGACATTACTTTGCCAACAAAGGTTCGTCTAGTCATGGCTATGGTTTTTCCAGTAGTCATGTATGGATGTGAGAGTTGGACTATAAAGAAAGCTGAGCACTGAAGAACTGATGCTTTTGAACTGTGCTGTTCAAAACTGTGGTGTGACCTGTTAAATATTTTTAAAAGAAGGAATAAGTTGGGGGAGGAGCCAAGATGGCGGAGGAGTAGGACGGGGAGAACACTTTCTCCCCCACAAATTCATCAAAAGAGCATTTAAACGTCGAGTAAATTCCACAAAACAACTTCTGAATGCCGGCAGAGGACATCAGGCACCCAGAAAAGCAGCCCAACTCTTCGAAAGGAGGTAGGAAAAAATATAAAAGACAAAAAAAGAGACAAAAGAGGGAGGGACGGAGTTCCGTCCCGGGAAGGGAGTCTTAAAAAGAGAGAAGTTTCCAAACACCAGGAAACCTTCTCACTGCCGAATCTGTGCCGAGCTTTGGAAGCACAGAGGGCAACATAAAAGGGAGGAAAAAAAAGAAAATAAACAATTAAAAATCACAGATTGTGAGCCCTACAGTAACTCCCCCAGCGGAGAGGCAGCGCAGACGCCTGCACACGGCATTAGCAAGCGAGGGCTGGGCAGGGAAGTGCGGCGCGGGCTGTGTCCCTTAGAGTAAGAATTGGGCCCGAATGTCCTGAGCGCTATCTGAGTGAAATAATTTGGGCTAGCAAACCAGACTGTGGGATATCTACCACGCGAAAAGCCAGCCCTAACCTAAGACACCGCCAGGCCCGCGCACAGAACAAAGGACTGAACAGAGATAGTCGGCTGCAGACCTTCCCTCTCCGGTGACAGGCAGCCAGAGCCGGAAGGGGGCAATCGCAGCCCAAGAGAGACTATCTATAAAACTGTAAGCAGGCTTCTTTGCTAACTAAAATTTCTTGGGGGTCTGGACGGTCAACATCTGCCTGAGAAGGTGCGCCGGTTTTACACCCAGATAACCGAGTGGCGGGGAGGCGATAAGTCGCAGCATTGGTGCCCGCCAAACACCTCATCACCTGAGCTGCTCGGATCTGGGAAGAGCACAAAACGCAGGCCCAACCGAGTCTGCGCCTCTGAGGACTACCCGAGTGCCTGAACCTGAGCGGCTTGGACCTGGGAGCTCAGCCCAGGGCCGGCCTCTGATTGTTCCCGGCGGAACAACCTAGAGCCCGAGCAGTGTGGGCAGGGAGGCTACACGCGCCGTGAGCGGGGGCAGACCCAGTGTGGCTGAGGCACTGCGAGCGCACGCCAGTGTTATCTGTTTGCAGCATCCCTCCCTCCCTCCCCACAGCACGGCTGAACAAGTGAGCCTAAATAAAATAAAAAAAATAGTGTCCTCCACCGTCCCCTTTGTGTCAGGGCGGGAACCAGACACTGAAGAGACCAGCAAACAGAAGAAGCTATAACAGAGGGAAACGCCTTGGAAGCTACTGGCCATAGATTAAAACCCTGTGGTTACTACGGATTACATAGGAAGCGGCCTATAGATCTTGAGAAATATAAGTCGGACTAAGGAACTAGCCTAAAATGAACTGAACCCACAATACTCACAACAAAACCAGAGGAAGACCTAGATATATTTTTACTATTTTTACGATCAATCTTTCTTTTTTTTTTAAATTTTAAGTCCTCTATTGTCCTTTAATTTTCACTTTTATAACTATTACTTTGCAAAAAAAAAAAAAGACCCTATTTTTTTTTCTTCTTCAGCAAACTTCATATATATATTTTATAATTTTTTGACCGTGTTTTTTTTTTTTTTTTTCCTTTCTTTTTCTTCTTTTCTTTAACATTGTATTTTTGAAATTCCAAACTCTACTCTAGATTTTTAATTTTAGCCTTTTGGTATATGTTATCAATTTTGTACCTATAGTTTTTTTTTATAATTTCTGTGACTTTTTTTTCTTTTTTTTCCCTCTGTTTCTTTCTCTTCTTCTTTTATATAACATTGTATATCTCCAATTCCAAACTGTACTCAAGATTTTTAATTTATGCTTTTTGGTATTTGATATCAATTTTGTACCTGTATTTTCTTTATAATTTTTGCGACATTGTTTTTGTTGGTTTGTTTGTTTTCTCTCTTTATTTTTCTTCTTCTTTTTTTTTTAACGTTGTATTTTTGAAATTCCAAACTCTACTCTAGATTTTTAATTTTTGCTTTTTGGTATTAGTTAAAATTTTGTACCTTTAGTTTCTTTATAATTTTTGCGACCTTGTTTGTTTTTCATTGTTCGTTTTTTCTCTCTTTCTTTTCCTTCTTCTTTTCATTAACATCGCATTTTTGAAATTCCAAACTCTACTCTAGATTTTTAATTTTTGCTTTTATGTATTTGTTACCAATTTTGTACCTTTAAGAACCCAATCTTCAGGACCCATTTTTCACTAGGGTACGAGATTACTGGCTTGACTGCTCCCTCTCCCTTTGAACTCTCCATTTTCTCCACCAGGTCACCTGTATCTCCTCCCTAACCCCTCTCTACTCTACCCAACTCTGTGAATTTCTGTGTGTTCCAGACGGTGGAGAACACTTAGGGAACTGATTACTGGCTGGATCTGTCTCCCTCCTTTTCATTTCCCCCTTTTATCCTTCTGGCCACCTCTGTCTCCTGCCTCCTTCTTCTCTTCTCTGTATAACTCCGTGAACATCTCTGAGCGGTCCAGTTGTGGAGTGCACATAAGGAAGTGACTACTGGCTAGCCCACTCTCTCCACTATTGATTCCACCTCATCTCATTTGGGTCACCTCTAACTCCCTCCTCCCTCTTCTCTTCTCCATGTAACGCTGTGAACCTCTCTGAGTGACCCTCACAGTAGAGAAACTTTTCATCTTTAATGTAGATGTTTTATCAAGGGTGCTGTATAGAAGGAGAAGTTTTGAAACTACTGTAAAAATAAGACCGATAACTGGAAGTAGGAGGCTTAAGTCCAAACCCTGACTCCAGGGAACTCCTGACTCCAAGGAACATTAATTGACAGAAGCTCATCAAACGCCTCCATACCGACACTGAAACCAAGCACCACACAAGGGCCAACAAGTTCCAGGGCAAGACATACCAAGCAAATTCTCCAGCAACAAAGGAACACAGCCCTGAGCTTCAAGATACAGGCTGCCCAAAGTCACCCCAAAACCATAGACATCTCATAACTCATTACTGGACATTTCTTTACACTCCAGAGAGAAGAAATACAGCTCCATCCACCAGAACATCGACACAAGCTTCCCTAACCAGGAAACCTTGACAAGCCACCTGTACAAACCCACACACAGCGAGGAAACGCCACAATAAAAAGAACTCCACAAACTGCCAGAATACAGAAAGGACACCCCAAACTCAGCAATTTAAACAAGATGAAGAGACAGGGGAATACCCAGCAGATAAGTAAATGCCCACCAAACCAAACAAAAGAGGAAGAGATAGGGAATCTACCTGATAAAGAATTCCGAATAATGATAGTGAAATTGATCCAAAATCTTGAAATCAAAATGGAATCACAGATAAATAGCCTGGAGGCAAGGATTGAGAAGATGCAAGAAAGGTTTAACAAGGACTTAGAAGAAATAAAAAAGAGTCAATATATAATGAATAATGCAATAAGTGAAATTAAAAACACTCTGGAGGCAACAAATAGTAGAATAACAGAGGCAGAAGATAGGATTAGTGAATTAGAAGATAGAATGGTAGAAATAAATGAATCAGAGAGGAAAAAAGAAAAACGAATTAAAAGAAATGAGGACAATCTCAGAGACCTCCAGGACAATATTAAACGCTACAACATTTGAATCATAGGGGTCCCAGAAGAAGAAGACAAAAAGAAAGACCATGAGAAAATACTTGAGGAGATAATAGTTGAAAACTTCCCTAAAATGGGGAAGGAAATAATCACCTAAGTCCAAGAAACCCAGAGAGTCCCAAACAGGATAAACCCAAGGCGAAACACCCCAAGACACATATTAATCAAATTAACAAAGATCAAACACAAAGAACAAATATTAAAAGCAGCAAGGGAAAAACAACAAATAACACACAAGGGAATACCCATAAGGATAACAGCTGATCTTTCAATAGAAACTCTTCAAGCCAGGAGGGAATGGCAAGACATACTTAAAATGATGAAAGAAAATAACCTACAGCCCAGATTATTGTACCCAGCAAGGATCTCATTCAAGTATGAAGGAGAAATCAAAAGCTTTTCAGACAAGCAAAAGCTGAGAGAATTCTGCACCACCAAACCAGCTCTCCAACAAATACTTAAGGATATTCTCTAGACAGGAAACACAAAAATGGTGTATAAATTCGAACCCAAAACAATAAAGTAAATGGCAACGGGATCATACTTATCAGTAATTACCTTAAACGTAAATGGGTTGAATGCCCCAACCAAAAGACAAAGACTGGCTGAATGGATACAAAAACAAGACCCCTACATATGTTGTCTACAAGAGACCCACCTCAAAACAGGGGATGCATACAGACTGAAAGTGAAGGGCTGGAAAAAGATTTTCCATGCAAATAGGGACCAAAAGAAAGCAGGAGTAGCAATACTCATATCAGATAAAATAGACTTTAAAACAAAGACTGTGAAAAGAGACAAAGATGGTCACTACATAATGATCAAAGGATCAATCCAAGAAGAAGATATAACAATTATAAATATATATGCACCCAACACGGGAGCACCGCAGTATGTAAGACAAATGCTAGCAAGTATGAAAGAAGAAATTAATAATAACACAATAATAGTGGGAGACTTTAATACCCCACTCACACCTATGGATAGATCAACTAAACAGAAAATTAACAAGGAAACACAAACTTTAAACGATACAATAGACCAGTTAGACCTAATTGATATCTATAGGACATTTCATCCCAAAACAATGAATTTCACCTTTTTCTCAAGCGCACATGGAACCTTCTCCAGGATAGATCACATCCTGGGCCATAAATCTAGCCTTGGTAAATTCAAAAAAATAGAAATCATTCCAAGCATCTTTTCTGACCACAATGCAGTAAGACTAGATCTCAATTACAGGAGAAAAACTATTAAAAAATCCAACATATGGAGGCTGAAAAACACACTGCTGAATAACCAACAAATCACAGAAGAAATAAAAAAAGAAATCAAAATTTGCATAGAAACGAATGAAAATGAAAACACAACAACCCCAAACCTGTGGGACACTGTAAAAGCAATCCTAAGGGGAAAGTTCATAGCAATACAGGCATACCTCAAGAAACAAGAAAAAAGTCAAATAAATAACCTAACTCTACACCTAAAGCAACTAGAAAAGGAAGAAATGAAGAACCCCAGGGTTAGTAGAAGGAAAGAAATCTTAAAAATTAGAGCAGAAATAAATGCAAAAGAAACAAAAGAGACCATAGCAAAAATCAACAAAACCAAAAGCTGGTTCTTTGAAAGGATAAATAAAATTGACAAACCATTAGCCGGACTCATCAAGAAACAAAGGGAGAAAAATCAAATTATTAAATTAGAAATGAAAATGGAGAGATCACAACAGACAACACAGAAATACAAAGGATCATAAGAGACTACTATCAACAATTATATGCCAATAAAATGGACAACAAGGAAGAAATGGACAAATTCTTAGAAAAGTACAACTTTCCAAAACTCGGCCAGGAAGAAATAGAAAATCTTAACAGACCCATCACAAGCATGGAAATTGAAACTGTAATCAAAAATCTTCCAGCAAACAAAAGCCCAGGTCCAGACGGCTTCACAGCTGAATTCTATCAAAAATTTAGAGAAGAGCTAACACCTATCCTACTCAAACTCTTCCAGAAAATTGCAGAGGATGGTAAACTTCCAAACTCATTCTATGAGGCCACCATCACCCTAATACCAAAACCTGACAAAGATCCCACACAAAAAGAAAACTACAGGCCAATATCACTGATGAACATAGAAGCAAAAATCCTTAACAAAATTCTAGCAATCAGAATCCAACAACACATTAAAAAGATCATACACCATGACCAAGTGGGCTTTATCCCAGGGATGCAAGGATTCTTCAATATCCGCAAATCAATCAATGTAATACACCACATTAACAAATTGAAAAATAAAAACCATATGATTATCTCAATAGATGCAGAGAAAGCCTTTGACAAAATTCAACATCCATTTATGATAAAAACTCTCCAGAAAGCAGGAATAGAAGGAACACACCTCAACATAATCAAAGCTATATATGACAAACCCACAGCAAACATTATCCTCAATGGTGAAAAATTGAAAGCATTTCCTCTAAAGTCAGGAACAAGACAAGGGTGCCCACTTTCACCATTACTATTCAACATAGTTTTGGAAGTTTTGGCCACAGCAATCAGAGTAGAAAAAGAAATAAAAGGAATCCAAATTGGAAAAGAAGAAGTAAAGCTCTCACTGTTTGCAGATGACATGATCCTCTACATAGAAAACCCTAAAGACTCCACCAGAAAATTACTAGAACTAATCAATGAGTATAGTAAAGTTTCAGGATATAAAATCAACACACAGAAATCCCTTGCATTTCTATACACTAATAATGAGAAAACAGAAAGAGAAATTAAGGAAACAATTCCATTCACCATTGCAACGGAAAGAATAAAATACTTAGGAATGTATCTACCTAAAGAAACTAAAGACCTATATATAGAAAACTATAAAACACTGGTGAAAGAAATCAAAGAGGACACTAACAGATGGAGAAATATACCATGTTCATGGATTGGAAGAATCAATATAGTGAAAATGAGTATACTACCCAAAGCAATCTATAGATTCAATGCAATCCCTATCAAGCTACCAACAGCATTCTTCACAGAGCTAGAACAAATAATTTCACAATTTGTATGGAAATACAAAAAACCTCGAACAGCCAAAGCGATCTTGAGAAAGAAGAATGGAACTGGAGGAATCAACCTACCTGACTTCAGGCTCTACTACAAAGCCACAGTTATCAAGACAGTATGGTACTGGCACAAAGACAGAAATATAGATCAATGCAACAAAATAGAAAGCCCAGAGATAAATCCATGCACATATGGACACCTTATCTTTGACAAAGGAGGCAAAAATTTACAATGGATTAAAGACAATCTCTTTAACAAGTGGTGCTGGGAACTCTGGTCAACCACTTGTAAAAGAATGTAACTAGAGCACTTTCTAACACCATACACAAAAATAAACTCAAAATGGATTAAAAATCTAAACATAAGACCAGAAACTATCAAACTCCTAGAGGAGAACATAGGCAAAACACTCTCTGACATACATCACAGAAGGATCCTCTATGACCCACCTCCCAGAATATTGGAAATAAAAGCAAAAATAAACAAATGGGACCTAATTAACCTTAAAAGCTTCTGCACATCAAAGGAAACTATTAGCAAGGTGAAAAGACAGCCTTCAGAATGGGAGAAGATAATAGCAAATGAAGCAACTGACAAACAACTAATCTCGAGAATATACAAGCAACTCCTACAGCTCAACTCCAGAAAAATAAATGACCCAATCAAAAAATGGGCCAAAGAACTAAACAGACATTTCTCCAAAGAAGACATACAGATGGCTAACAAACACATGAAAAGATGCTCAGCATCACTCATTATCAGAGAAATGCAAATCAAAACCACTATGAGGTACCATTTCACACCAGTCAGAATGGCTGCGATCCAAAAGTCTACAAGTAATAAATGCTGGAGAGGGTGTGGAGAAAAGGGAACCCTCTTCCACTGTTGGTGGGAATGCAAACTAGTACAGCCACTACGGAGAACAGTGTGGAGATTCCTTAAAAAACTGGAAATAGACCTGCCTTATGATCCAGCAATCCCACTGCTGGGCATACACACTGAGGAAACCAGAAGGGAAAGAGACACGTGTACCCCAATGTTCATCGCAGCACTGTTTATAATAGCCAGGACATGGAAGCAACCTAGATGTCCATCAGCAGATGAATGGATAAGAAAGCTGTGGTACATATACACAATGGAGTATTATTCAGCCATTAAAAAGAATACATTTGAATCAGTTCTAATGAAGTGGATGAAACTGGGGCCTATTATACAGAGTGAAGTAAGCCAGAAAGAAAGACACCAATACAGTATACAAACGCATATATATGGAATTTAGAAAGATGGTAACAATAACCCTGTGTACGAGACAGCAAAAGAGACACTGATGTATAGAACAGTCTTATGGACTCTGTGAGAGAGGGAGAGGGTGGGAAGATTTGGGAGAATGGCATTGAAACATGTAAAATATCATGTATGAAACGAGTTGCCAGTCCAGGTTCGATGCACGATACTGGATGCTTGGGGCTGGTGCACTGGGACGACCCAGAGGGATGGAATGGGGAGGGAGGAGGAAGGGGGTTTCGGGATGGGGAACACATGTATACCTGTGACGGATTCATTTTGATATTTGGCAAAACTAATACAGTTATGTAAAGTTTAAAAATAAAATAAAATTAAAAAAATAAAAAAAATAAAAAAAAATAAAATAAAAATAAAATTAAAAAAAAAAAAAGAAGGAATAAGTTATAAAAAAAAAGGGAGTTGGTCAGTCTGGCGTATGAAAGAACAAAACAAATAATCTATGAAGTACACTTTGGCAGAGAATTCTAGAGAAATTTTTTCCTGAGATTTGTCCTTTCTGGTGCTGATTCTTGAAATTGTAGCATTAGTTATTCTTTGCTTGATGCCATTGAACATTTTGTTTAAATCAATCCCCACTTACTCTGAATTCATATTCAATTTGATTATAATTTGATTTCTGAAATAAATTGACAAGGAAGGAATGCTTTGGCTAGAGGAACCTCTGGCAGTTATATGCTATAATTAATAAGAGATTTTTTTCCCCCTGGTTTGTACAAAACTCTCTTGAATGTAGTTTGTATGAGTTACAATTCCCAAGTCTGATCAAGTTGGGGATATCTGAGGAAATGGAATTTTTAAACAGATAATGCTGAGCAACCGATTGGGCTTCAGTGGCCTCCCCAAGGCTGTTGCCACTTTGATGAGATCTTATTTCTTATGGGGACAGTGTGAAAGAGTACCTGGTAAAATGCATGGCATGGAGTGGTGCACCACTCACGCGAGGAAGAGGGAAAGAAAACAGTGAACTGAGAAGAAGCAAATCAAGGAGCAAAAAAGAAAGCATTTAGCATCCTTGCTCAAGTAATGCTTTATTGACATATTAAGCTCCAACATATGGACTTCCCTGGTGGCTCAGGCTGTAATGCGTCTGTCTACAACATGGGAGACCCTGGTTCGATCCCTGGGTCAGGAAAATCCCCTGGAGAAGGAAATGGGAACCCACTCCAGTACTCTTGCCTGGAAAATCCCATAGACGGAGGAGCGTGTAGGCTACAGTCCATGGGGTCTCAAAGAGTTAGTCACAACTGAGTGACTTCACTGTCTTTTCTTTTTTTTCTTTAAGCTCCAACATATGCAATTGTTGCATATTGCACCTGGCCAGATGTGATGGTTGATTACATGTGCTGGCTTAACCGGGTCATGGGGTGCCCAGACACTTGGTCAAACATTACTGATGATGATGATGATGTCCGTGAGGGTGTTTGTTGATGAGACTGACATTTGAATTGGTAGACTGAGTGAAGCAGATTGCCTCCAGCCATGTGGATGGGCCTCATCCAATCAGTTGAAGCCTTGGATAGAACAAAATGCTGAACCTCCTGCATGAGAGAAAAAGCCTTCTTCCTGCCTGCCTTTGAGCTGAGGCATTAGGGTTTTTTTTTTTTTTTTTTTTTTTTGCCCCTACGTTCAGACTCTTACTGGAACAATAGGTCTTCTTGGATCTTCCTGCTGGTATTCAGACTGGAACCACACCATCAGTTCCCCTGAGTTTCCAGCTTGCTGACTGAAGATCTTGGGACTTGTCAGCCTTCATAATCATGTGAGCTTCTTCCTTATAATTAATCTTTTCATCTATACACCTCTTATTTGTTCTGTGTCTAGAGAACCCGGACTAGATACATTAGGTGTCTTCATGAAATGGCAGTTACAAGATCATTTTACTGTTATAAATGAATTAGGTCCTTAATACTCTCATTGGCAGAGGAAAAATGTTTTCAGCTACCCTAGATTTTTTCTGGGACTTAGTGTGAATGTGTTTCTTATTTTTTTTGTTTTTAATGAGGATGCATCCCATCTCATTAACAGTTGTCAGACCTGTCCTCAGTAATTAAAAATTATATGAAATAATGAACTTAAAAAGCTGGTGTCCTCTTATGTCAGAGATGTCTGTGGTTGATCTCACCTGGCTGGTTTTATTTGTGATGTTGCCACATTTGCTTTAGATTAGTAGATGCTCTGTGCTCAGTTGTGTGCTCGGTTACTTAGTCCTGTCAAAACTCTTTGTGACCCCGTGGACTCTAGCCCACCAGGCTTCTCTGTCCATGGGATTTCCGAGGCAAGAATACTGGAGTCGGTTGCCATTTCCTCCTCCAGGGGATCTTCCCGACCCAGGGATTGAACCCACATATCTTGTGTCTCCTGCATTGTTAGGTGGATTCTTTACCACTAGTGCCACCTGGGAAGGCCAGCTTAATAGATTCTTCTCTCAAACCCAAAACGTAAGCTTGACTCATCTCTCCACTACAGTGTCAACAGTTCCACAAGTCCTGCGAAAGTGTTTTCTAAGACATATGTATTAAAAGAAAATATAAATGGTTATACTCCACCATGACAACAAAAGTCTATGCATTAATTCCACAAGCATTTATTGAGCACGTACCAATGTACCCGACTGGAGAAACAAATATGAAACAAACACAGACACTTTTATTAAAGAGTGAAGTCAGGAGAACAGATTGAAGATTAGGAGGAAAAGGAAAGTGCCTGATGTTTATGGGGATTCTATGGTTTACTAGGCACTCTGTTAAAGACTTTATGATGGATATTCACAACAGCTCTCTTAGATACATACTATTATCTCTCACTTATGTATGAGGACACCTAGGCTCAGAGACGTTCTCCAGTTAGGAGAACAGATATTGTAGCTAGCATTCACTTAGCCTTAGTGACAGAGTGGAGTTCAAACTTATGTCTATCGTTTCACACACATTCTGCTTTCTATTAAGCTTCACGTAGTTGCTTTGTTCTAGCCCCACACTGTATGATATGATAGCCATTAGCTACATATAGCCATGGCTATTGGGCACTTGAAAAGTGGCCAATTCAAACTGAGATGTACTGTAAGCACAGGATACAATCCAGATTTCAAAGACTTAGAATGAAAAAGAATGTAAAATACCTTGTTAATAATTTTTATATTGATTATTTGTAGAGATGATAATATTGTGGGTATACTGATGTATTTGATATAATTTTTTCCAGAGAAACAGAACTCATAGTACTTATGTCTATATATCTATCATCTATTTATCTATCTGTCATCTATCTTCTATTTTTCATCTATCTATATGACAAAGCAGAGCTAGAGAATGAGAGAGAGAGATGAGAGGGGAGAGAGAGGAATTTATTTTAAGGAATTGGCTTATATGCTTGTGTGTGTGTGTGTGTGTGTTAGTTGCTTAATCGAGTCCCACTCTTTGCAACCCCATAGACTGTAGCCCACCAGGCCCCTCCGTCCATGGGATTCTCCAGGCAACAACACTGGAGTGGGTTGACATTTCCTTCTCCAAAAGGAACTATAGCAAGAAGGAAAGTGAAGTTGCTCAGTTGTGTCAGACTCTTTGCGACCCCATGGACTATAGCCTACCAGGGTCCTCCATCCATGGAATTTTCCAGGCAAGAGTGCTGGAGTGGGTTGCCATTGGGGCAGGCAAGACTGAAATCTACAGAGCAGGCTGGCAGTCTGGAGATTCAGATAATCATCGCACAATTGCACTCATCTCACACGCTAGTAAAGTAATGCTCAAAATTCTCAAAGCCAGGCTTCTGCAATACATGAACTATGAACTTCCAGATGTTCAAGCTGCTTTTAGAAAAGGCAGAGGAACCAGAGATCAAATTGCCAACATCTGATGGATCATCAAAAAAGCAAGAGAGTTTCAGAGAAACATCTATTTCTTCTTTATTGACTATGCCAAAGCCTTTGACTGTATGGATCACAATAAACTGTGGAAAATTCTGAAGGAGAAGGGAATACTAGACTACCTGACCTGCCTCTTGAGAAACCTGTTTGCAGGTCAGGAAGCAACAGTTAGAACTGGACATGGAACAACAGACTGGTTCCAAATAGGAAAAGGAGTACGTCAAGGCTGTATACTGTCACCCTGCTTATTTAACTTATATGCAGAGTACATTATGAGAAATGCTGGACTGGAAGAAGCACAAGCTGGAATCAAGATATCTGGGAGAAATATCAATAACCTCAGATATGCAGATGACACCACCCTTATGGCAGAAATTGAAGAAGAACCAAAGAGCCTCTTGATGAAAGTGAAAGAGGAGAGTGAAAAAGTTGGCTTAAAGCTCAACATTCAGAAAACAAAGATCATGGCATCTGGTTCCATCACTTCATGGGAAATAGATGGGGAAACAGTGGAAACAGTGGCTGACTTTATTTTGGAGGGCTCCAAAATCACTGCAGATGGTGATTGCAGCCATGAAATTAAAAGACGCTTGCTCCTTGGAAGAAAAGTTATGACCAACCTAGAGAGCATATTCAAAAGCAGAGACATTACTTTGCCAACAAAGGTCTGTCTAGTCAAGGCTATGGTTTTTCCAGTGGTCATGTATGGATTGGATGTGAGAGTAGGACTATAAAGAAAGCTGAGCACTGAAGAATTGATGCTTTTGAACTGTGATGTTGGAGAAGACTCTAGAGAGTCCCTTGGACTGCAAGGAAATCCAACCAGTCCATCCTAAAGGAGATCAGTCCTGGGTGTTCATTGGAAGGACTGATGTTGAAGCTGAAACTCCAATTCTTTGGCCCACTGATGTAAAGAGCTGACTCATTTGAAAAGACTCTGATGCTGGGAAAGATTGGGGGCAGGAGGAGAAGGGAACGAGAGAGGATGAGATGGTTGGATGGCATCACCGACTCAATGGACATGGGTTTTGGACAGGGAGGCCTGGTGTGCTGTGGTTCATGGGGTTGCAAAGAGTTGGACATGAGTGAGCAACTGAACTGAGTTGAACTTCTAAAAATTTTGGGGCTTCCTTGGTGGCTCAGTAAAGAATCTGCCCGCAATGCAGGAGACCTGGGTTCAATCCTTGGAGAAGATCCCCTGGAGAAGGGAATGGCAACCCACTCCAGTATTCTTGCTTGAAGAATTCCATGGACAGAAGCCTGGCGAGCTACAGTCCATGGGGATGCAAAATGTCAGACATGATTGAGTGATTATTGCCCCTCCCCGACAGGTTCATTGGTTAAATTAGCAGTCCCTTTTCACATCAGGCTTTTCTTCATTTGGCTACACAGATTTTTTGCCCTCTCTTTGTTCCAATGATATGCCTTCTGGTCGTATGACACATTCCTCTGCCTGTACCACCCCCATGTTCTCAGAGTGTTATTCTCCTTCAGAAAAATCAACTTAATTATGATTTATTCATGGGATCCTTTGGTTATTGTCTCTGTTCCCTACTAGATTATAAGTACTCAAAAGTCCAAAAGGGACTCTGTCTTTCTTTTCCCTCCTATTGTATCTCTGCCCTAACAGAGGAGAACAAATAAATAAGTGTATGTGCTTTTTTTTTTTGGTTTTCTTCATTTATTATTTAACTTTTTTGGGGGAACAGTTTTATTTATTTATTTGAAATATAGTTGAATTACAATGTTCAGGTATACAGGAAAGTGATTCAGTTTTTAAAATATGTATGTATTTGTATACCTTTCTAGATTCTATCTATTATATATGTATTTACTGTTGCTCAGTTGCTAAGTCATGTCTGACTCTTTGTGACCCCATGGACTGCAGTGTGTCAGGCTTTCCTGTCCTTTACTCTCTCCCTGAGTTTGAGCAAATTCATGTCCATTGAGTCAGTGATGCTATCTAACCATCTCATCCTCTGCCACCCTCTTCTCCTTTTGCCTTCAATCTTTCCCATCATTAGGGTATTTTCCAATAAGTCAGCTCTTTGCATCACATGGCCAAAATATTGGAACTTCATCTTCAGCATCTGTCCTTTCAATGAATATTTAGGGTTGATTTCCTTTAGAATTGACTGGTTTGATCTCTTTGCTCTCCAAAGGACTCTCAAGAGTCTTATCCAGCACCACAGTTTGAAAGCATCAATTTTTTGGTGCTTAGCTTTCTTTATGGTACAACTCTCACATCCGTACATGGCATATATACATATATCTTATATATGTATATGTATACATATATATATCTTTTCAGATTCTTTTCCATTATATGTTATTACAAGATATTGAATGTAATTCCCTGTGCTATACAGTAGGTCTTTGCTTTATGCTTCATCTATTTTATATATAGTAGTGTGCATCTGTTAATCTCAAACTCCTAATTTATTCCCTTCTCACTTACCCCTTTCCCCTTTGATAATCATAGTTTGCTCTCTAAGAACATGCATTTTTGTTTTGGAAAAATAAACTGACTAGTTTTTATTTATTTATTTATTTATTCTGATACTTTTACTTTTATTTTATTTAATTAAAAATTTTAAAAATATAAATTTATTTATTTTAATTGGAGGCTAATTACTTTACAATATTGTATTGGTTTTGCAATATATCAACATGAATCTGCCATGGGTGTACACTAGTTTTTAATGAAAAGTAATTAAGAGAAAATAACCTTTGATGGTTCCATAATCAGGAACTCTGGATTTTTTTGATTAGGTAGAAGAAAGATATGAACTCAGAAAAATGAGAAAACCCTTATTAATGAATAGAAGGATTATTCCAGATATTATGCAAGAAAAACAAATATATTGAGGTGAAGGGCAGGATGGTTTAATTCAAGGAGATCAAAGCAGTCAATCCTGAAGGAAATCAACTCTGCATAGTCACTGGAAGGACTGATGCTGAAGTTGAAGCTCCAGTACTTTGGCCATCTGATAAGAATAGCTGACTCATTGGAAAAGACCCTGATGTTGGGAAGGA
This sequence comes from Bubalus kerabau, assembly GCF_029407905.1. Taxonomy (NCBI): domain Eukaryota; kingdom Metazoa; phylum Chordata; class Mammalia; order Artiodactyla; family Bovidae; genus Bubalus; species Bubalus kerabau. Next base: position 57,293,974 of record NC_073625.1, read on the forward strand.
TTGAGGGCAGGAGGAGAAGGGGATGACAGAGGATGAGATGGTTGGATGGCATCATTGATTCAAAGGACATGAATTTGGACAAACTCTGGGAGATAATGAGGGGCAGGAAGGCCTGGCGTGCTGCAGTCCATGGGGTAGCAAAGAGTCAGACACAACTGGGTGACTGAACAACAACAGCAAAATAAATACATTGACACAATTTTACCATCTCTAGTAGCAATAATCCGAATGATTTGTCAGTTATATATTTTTTATTAAGTTGGATCACAAAATTGATGATGTTTGATCTTTTTTGATTATAAAACAGCATATTCTTATGGTTCAATTCTCTGTCTCTCCTCTGTGACCCAGGAAAACTTTATTTCTCATCAAGCCGTTTACAAGAGGCCAACTTTGATTGACTTTGTTGACTAGAATGTTGATTCTTTTTTCTTCCTTGTTACCATGTGAGCACCCATCTTGAATCCAGATTCTATGGACTAGTTAGAGGGAATCTACCATTTGATCAAGGGTAATGAGGCCCCAGGTAGCAAAAAGAATGGAGGAGCTCATGAAACACCAAAGACCTACTGTACTTATAATTTTGTTTTAAAGAAAATGGCCTGAAGCAGTATCTTTCTGCAAATTTTGATATGACTCGTGGCAATTACTCATGTTGAATGAAAACCGTTGTTTCATTGGTTTAGACTAGGAATCAGGAGATAAAGTCTATTTTAGAGAGAAGGAGGTGAGAAATCATGTTGACCAGAGAGATGACCTCAATTTCTGAATTTTCATCTCCTGATCTGTCTCTAAGAGGGCCTGCTGTACTTTATATCTTACCTATGAATATCCATGACAATTTCCATGTGTAGCCTTACAACAAAACTCCTTTTCTTTGCCTTTGTTAGAGAAAATGCTTTCCCTCATCACCAAATAATCACTGGCCAAGACAAGAATTAAATGGAATGATATATGTGGGTTCTTTTTCTTTTCTTCTGTGAACTATTATGAAGGTCAACTATTTTTAAAAAGAAATATTCTTTCTCTTGGGAAATTTGGCTTTCAGAACAGAAATTTATTTCATGTTGGCCAATTATATTGTGAAAAACCAGTAGCCAAGCAAAGGAAGATGTGACTTCAATGGAATATGAAATGTATGTTATTAGCTGGATTTTTATCTTAGACAATTGGCATAAATGTACAAGCAAATATCATTTATTTCCAATCCAGAGGACTTTAGAAGGATTTTCCCTTGTCCCTTCAGAAAGGATTATTCTGAGCTCCTGGTATTTATGGATAGCCAAAGAGATTACCTCTGATCACACTACAAGATTTAGTGAATCAGGCAGAAAATCAATTGGCCTAGACCTTAAGTTTCATTCCTTATGAAAAGATTTCATCCCTGTAGTTGTATGAACAAGTGTCTTTAGAAAAATTGTTTGCTAAGGCATAGAGAAACACACTGGAGAATATCATAAATGCATTTTATTTATTTTACAAACCTTTTAATTGGCCTTCAGAGGGGGTTATTCAAACAAAGTTTGAGCTGAACTCAAAGGGTAAATATTTGAAATCAGAAAACTCTTTTTTTATTTTTACAAAAAGATTATTTTACTTTTTATTTTTGGCTGTGTTGGATCTTTGATGCTCCATGGCTTTTTTGTAGTTGCGCTGTGCAGCTTCTCATTGTGGTGGCTTTTCTTGTGTGAAGCTTGGGCTCTAGGCACGTGGGCTTAAGTAGCTACAGCACATAGGCTCAGTAGCTGTGGCTGCCAGTTGTGGTCCACGGTATTGATTGCTCCGTGGCACATGGGATCTTCCCAGCTCAGGGATGGAACCTGTATCTCCTGCATTGGCAGGCAGATTCTTTGCCACTGAGCCCCTAGGGAAGCCCTCATCTTTCTTTTTAATAGATACATGTGTGTGTTAGTTGCTCAGTCAAGTCTGACTCTTTCCAACCACATGGACTGTAGCCCACCAGACTTCCCTGTCCATGGAATTATCCAGTCAAGAAAACTGGAATGGGTTGCTATTTCCTTCTCCAGGGGATCTTCCCAACCCAGGGATTGAACCTGGTTCTCCTGCACTGCAAGCAGATACATGTATATGTATAACTAAGTCACTTTGTAACACACCTGAAGCTAGCACTGTAAGTCAACTATATGCCAATATAAAAAAAAATAAAAAAATAAAAAAGGAAGAATCATCTTCCTTTTCTTTATTTCAGAAAATCAATTCTTCATAGCTCTCTAAGATCTGGCCTTATCCTTGGATAAGAAAATCTTGGGTTGACCTACAGTTCCTTTTATAATGTTTATTCAGTAGATTTAGAGTAAATATCTTCATCTTTTCATGTGTTATCAGTAGGATATAAAGCCATCTGGGGACTTTCCCAAGAGTAAATGATGAGAGTAGATGTCACATCAGAAGCCTATAAGAAGATAATGTGCCCCAATGACAGTCTCTCTGAACTGGGAGCAAAGATTGGATATGAGGGATCATGTTTCTTATTCCTGACAAGTAATACGTCTCATACAATGGGATGTCGATTTTATGGTGATTACAGAGGGATTGAGCTTGGAGGGAACTTTTTATTATGAGATAAAAGCACAAATCCTCATGAAAGCATCTTCCTTAAAGCCGAGCTTGAGACTTTTCTAGCCTTTCGTCAATGCCTGCAATCATTCAGTCACTGTAGGATCAATAAGAGTGTATCAAAATTCTGAAGGCTCTATTAATTCTGTTTGCTTGCTATTGCTTCAAGATTTCACTGACCACTGCTATCAACCAGGGGGCATTCCATAGCAAATGTCTGTGCCCTTTAAATATCTACTATGTACCAGTTACTAGTTGGGCAAGATGATGTCATTCTATCATATTTAAGGCAGTATACCAAAGCCTATGTACTATTTTGTTTTAATCTTAAAAGAAATCCTAAAAAAGATATTATTGAAACATATTTTACAGAGACTGGAGTTTAAAGCAGTGAGCCCGGCTGCCCAGTTCTATACACATGCACACAATTATTAAGTAAGTGGAGGCTTCAGGATTCAAATCCAAGTTTATTTTGTTATGAATCTGGTGTTCTTAACTAATATGCCTACTGCTTCCAAGTACTATGTATATGTATATGTATGTGTGTGTGTATATATATATATATATATATATATATATATATATATATATTTTTTTTTTTTTTTTTTTGCCTTCAGGGTGAAACCATGGGTAATCATTTGTTAAATCCATTTCACCTGTTACCTGCCTTTACTAGTCAAGGTCATTTTGATTGTTGCCACAAAAGATTTGCACATCCTCCAGGTTGCAGGTAGCTTAAACAATAAGATGTCTGCTTAAACCATATGTTGTTTCCTAGAAACATCTGTGTCTAGTTCGAGTTGAGCTGGTGAAGACTGGATGGGACCACCAACCCTGCAACTTGGCATGTGCAAATGTGTGGTTTTGAATGTAGAGGTCTGTAGCTTAGTTATGCCTGCACAGGATTGATGACCTTTCTCCAATCACCTTTCCCTATGCTCCCTGTGCTCCCCACTCCTCAGACCACCTTGCCTCCTCAGGCCACCTTGCTTCTTTACTCTTTATGCCATCAATACCCCAAGCCCTTTGCCTTTAGGGAAGTGGATCTGAGATTTTTCTCTTGTTTCCATGCTTGGCTGCCCTTCAAATAAACCCTCTCTTTGCCGCACACCTCTGAGTCTCAGCATTTTGGCTTGCAGTGCATCAGGCAAGAAGAACTTAGTTTGGTAACAAAAGCACTAAACTTCTAGACATAGTGGTAAACTCGTTAGTAGTTGATCAAGCAGATTATGGTGCAAGAAAGCATGGGCACTAATATGGGGGAGACAAACTTGATGGATGGGATAAGACATGGTACCCTGCAGAAACTGATCATGCTGATAAATGAGTCAGTTGATAGTGATGGAAGAAAACCACACTTCAGGCACTGGGAGGGGTATGTGCACATACTGGAAATGACCTGTGATTTTGTGTAGTTGGCACCCAGAGTAGAAACTGAGGAGTGATTGTGGTTGGGTAGAGACCTTATATGAAACCATTATATGACACTCTTAAAAGATTGGATTCTACCCATAAATTAATAGGAAGACTTTGAGGATTTTATGAATAAGAATAACATGGTCAGATATGAAATAATAATAATAAAAAAAGATCACTTTGGATGGGCTTCCTAGGTGGCACTAGTGGTAAAGAACCTACCTGTCAGTGTAGGAGACACGAGACATGGGTTTGATCCCTGGGTTGGGAAGATCCCCTGGAGAAGGGCATGGCAATCCACTCCAGTATTCTTGGCTGGAGAATCCCATGGACAGAGGAGCCTGATGGTTACAGTCTATAGGGAGGCAAAGAGTCGGACACAACTGAAGGGACTTAGCACACACACATGGAGACTGGATTTGGAGTGTTTTGGATTGGAGGAGATAGGAAAATCAGATTTTGCTGTTGAAAACTAAATTATGCAAGAAGAGATGAGTTCCCAAATATGATAGTCATGATGTGGGTGAAGAGGAAGAGAAGATCTGAGAGAAGTTGGAAATAAGATTTACTGAATTTGGTGACTGGATTAAATGTGAAGAGGAGACGAACAAAGAAGAAAACTTCAAAGATGATTGCTAGTTTTCTGTATTGATTGACAGTTTCATCAAAGGAGTGGCCACATAAGAGGAACAGGTTATTAGGAAAATGATGGGGTACTTTCTACAGGACACGCAAATGGGAGGTTGAGAGCTGTACCAATGGATCTGAAGCTCAACAGAGAGGTCCAAGCTAAAGATACGATCCTGGAACTCATTAGCATAAAGGTGATATTTCAAGTCCGTACGGAGAATGAAATCTTTTAGTGACAGTGTGAAGAAAGAGAAAGAAAAGGAGGAGTAGAGGAAGCTCCAACATTTAAAAGATGAGAGGAAGAAGAGCCAATGAGAAGAGAAAAGAAGGAAAAACCAGGTAAGTGGAAATAATCCAGGGTTGACCATACTTGATAAAACAAAGGAGGTGAGAACTTCCAAAAAAAGGTTATATGTGGAACAGCTTCAAATTCTATACAGAAGTGAGAAAAGATTGAAAAGCATCCTTTGAATTTAGCAACAGGATGATGATTGAGATATTCTCTTTAGTTTAATGACAACTTTTGTTGTTCACTTTCCTCTCTAGGAAAGAACTTCAGGTGGTTAGAGATGGGTGTGTAGAGAGATGTAAGCTTGGGGTTTGCACAGTGCTCCAATATCCATACAGATGTAGCATGGTTGAAAAGTATTTCTTTTGGTTCCTTGAAGTAAGATTATTGAAATCAGCTTCATATAATTTTTCAATGGATGCTCCCTTCCCATGGAAATCAAAGGACTGCTCCTTAAAAGGAGATTGCTCCAGGAATAAGGATTTATTCTTCTCCATCTCAGAGTCTCGCTGAGTATTATATGTAGCAAACATTGGATTAAGAATCTGTATTTTCAATATCAGAAGTTATGGACATCTAAATTATGTGTTTGTAGATTCATTTTAAGAATAAAACTTCTACCAATTTCACTGAATGAGAATTGTGCTTTGTGACACCAGGCAATTAATCAGAAATAAGAATTTTTCTTAAAAATTAGAATTTTTAAGCTGGAAGTTGGGTAAGCTTGTGTATGAATACTGCCTCATACTTTCTGGGTGATCTTAGGCAAGTTAATTAACTTTTAGTTTCAATTTCCTCATAGGTGAAGTGGGAATGATGACATCTACCTTTTAAGGTTTTTATAAATATTTAAGGAGATAATGTAGATCCCTTTGCACATCACTGGCAGCTTCCCTTATGGCTCAGCTGGTAAAGAATCCACTCACAATGTGGGAGACCTGGGTTCAATCCCTGGGTTGGGAAGATCCCCTGGAGAAGGGAAAGGCTACCCACTCCAGTATTCTGGCCTGGAAAATTCCATGGACTGTATAGTCCATGGGGTTGCAAAGAATTGGACACGACTGAGCAACTTTTACTTGCACATCACCACTGCTCAGTAAATGTTAATTGCTATTATTATTATTTTAATTTCTAAAGTTAATTTTTTTTCTCTGTTTTGGAATCCATCCTTGAATGGAGTTTTTCAAGGATTGTGTTCACACCTCATTATACCCATTCTCCTTAGGGTCCTCAATCTTTCTTTTTGTTTTCTTCTTTTAAAAATTCTTACTTTCCATTAGTCATGCCTAGACTAGAAGTCAATTACTTTAAACAAATTAACACATTTCTTTGGATCCTGATACCTAATGAATGAACTTTGAATTTATTTTCAATCAACTCTGCCAAGAGATAGTCTACACTCACTTTCATTTTTCCATTATTTGTTTTGTTTATAAACTTTGACATGGAAACTTAGCCTCCTATAACTGCTTATGGGAAGGTGGTTAGTAATGAATTTGTAGTAAAAATCAATGGCCTTTTAAAATTCTCAACCTCGTGGGCTTTCAGTGGCATGCAATTCTATTGAGAATTGAAAACTCTTATCCTTCTCTGTGTCACCAGAGCATCCTCAATTTTTTCTCGCTGGCAGTTCCTTTCCTACATCCCAGTCAGTGGAATGTCTCAAGAATTAGTTTTTAGCTTTCTCTTTTCTTTTATACACTAATTTGTTCAGAGAGTTTTCTTGAGAGTTTTCTTTAGATTTTTCATCATAACTTTGATGATGAAAAGCATCACACCTTTATTTGTATTCTGAGTGCTTAACTTGTACCCAATCTCCATATTTCTAAATATCTCGAACCCCTGCTATATTCTCAATCTTCAGCAGGTAAACTCAACTTTCATCTCTTCCAGGTGGCTCAATGGTTAAGAACCCACTTGCTAATGTAGGATACACAAGAGACACAGGTTTCTTCCCTGGTTTGGGAAGATCCCCTGAAGGAGAAAATGGCAACCTGCTCTAATATTCTTGCCTGGAAAATTCCATGGACAGAGGAGTCTGGTGGGCTACAGTCCATGGGGTCGCAAAGAGTCAGACATGACGGAGCACAGCACAGAGGAGCACAGCCAGTGAGGACCACTCCCTTTTCCACATTTCTATTGCGCTGTAACATTCAGGTTAAAATCTGCTTTGAACTGAGTGAAAACACTCTTCTTCAGTAGCTTATTCGTACTTTGAGGACAGCACTGAAATTGATATTTCTTGTGTGAAAATTAAATGCTTTATATTTAATTACTGTGTCTACTAAAAATGTCAGTGTTGTAGATGAAAAACAAAGCAGGTAAAAAAAACAGGAAAAGCAAAATAGGTAAACATTGGAGAAGAAATAGTTTTATACCCCAGAGTGGTATAATACTTATTTGGGAGCTTGTGTTTATTGTCAAGCTAACTTATTTAATAATATTAAGAGACATAATTAGAATATGAGATTTAAATGTATTAAATATTGGGGGTCATATAAAACAAACATGCAAAACAAATTTTTTCTTCTTTTATTTTTTGTTAATTATTTGGCTTTGGAACTTAATCTCATTTATTATGTTCCTCCATAACCCATAACTCTGGTTAATAAATAAACAAATTTTTTTCCAGGACATTAAAATTGGATACTTAGCAAACATTTTATGATTCTTAATTTGGAGAATGCAATTTATTCTGAATATAATTACTTTCATTAAAATTTGTGCAGTTAATTAGAAAAAAACCCCATGGGTAGCAAATTCTGTGTTGAAGAAATATTTTGTTTTGTGTGGTATTGAGAAAGCTTTCCCAAACTTTCATGTTCTTCATTTGAAAAAAATCCAAGCTGAATATCAAATAAATTGTAAACTCAGTAAGAAAAAGTATATATATAAATGAAACAAGCTTCTTGATACAGATCCACTGGAAATGTGAGCAATTTTTCACTGAATTGAAAAAAAGAAGTATTTCTTTTATCCCTACCTAGTACACCTTGATCAGTTTCAGAAAGCACATAGACTTGTTCATGTATTGTCTGGTTGAGAAATGACGAAGATTCTATTCTGGACAAGGTCACTTGGAAAGCTTCTTGGTGGTGATCAAGCAATAATTATGATACTATTTGGGGCTATATGTCAGAATATTGAAAGCTCAGTTTGAAGTCTTTTCAGCAGCTGAGTCACTGCAGTGGCCTTGAAAATGACTTTTATTTTTACACCTCAATTTTTTCTATCACAATTCAAAGGGGAATTTTGATCTGAAAATGCAATGAATTGCTTAATGATGAGAAAAATTTGAAGTCAGGAAAAGGGAGAAATAAAAAAAACTAATAAAGTCTTGAAGGAATTTTGCCAGCTGAGAGGTAAGGGCCAAATGTGGGAGAATTATAACTGAGACAATTGGATAGCACCAGTATTTTATTTTAGTCTATTCAAAAGAAATATGTCTCCAAGATGGCATATTTCTGGCCATCAACTATCAACTTTATTTGATGTGTTGCTACTGTGCTTTTATTCATTCACTTCTTTATTCTGCCAGATATGTGTTAAATGCCAACTATAAAAAAATACTAACACATAGACAAATATCCATTCTTTTTGAGATTCTTTTCCCATATAGGCTATTACAGAGCACTGAGCAGAGTTCTCTGTGCTATACAGTAGGTCCCTATTGGTTATCCATTTTATGTATAATAGTGTGTGTATGTCAATTCCAATGTGTTTATGTATAACAAATTTACTTTTTAAAAATACTGATAAGTTGAACTTTATTAAAATTTTTTTCTGTAAGAGAAAATGTGAAGAGGATGAGAAGACAGGCCATAGATGAGAGTAAATATTATCTAATCACATATCTGATAAAAGAATCACAATCATGATATGCAAAGAACTTCTGGAACTCAACAGTAGGGAAACAAAGAACCCAACTTAAAAATGGGCAAGAGATGTAAACAGATACCTCACCAAGGAAGATATACAAGCAACAAATAAACAAATTCACTTTGATGTACACCTGAACTTAATGCAACATTGTAAATCAACTATACTCCAATATTACAGTTCTTACCCATGTGAAGTTCTTGCCATTCATCCTCACCCAGGCCTCATTTCAAGATGGGAGCCATGTGCAAGCATCACAGGATGTGGGTTTCATATGTTGGTTATTATGAGAGCCATGGAGGCTGCAGAATTGGGAAAATGTGTCTCCTGCTTCTGAGTCTGTCATATTTGCTTGTTGCCTCTCCTCTGCTGAAGTCAGCAAGGAATGGAAGATGGAGAGGTAGACCTCGGAAAGTCAGAAGTCTATTTTATATGGCTCAAGTTCCCCTGGAGGAGGGGAAGATGATCACTGTGAGCTCCAGCTGCGTGGGTGTGGAGTCTGGCTGCTAAGACTACACTTAGTGACTTTGTGATATGTGTTTAAGTGGTAGCTGAGATTTTTTTAGATGGGTCTGGTTTTTTTTTTTTTTTTTGAGAAGAGATTTCTATTCCAGGTGTGCTTTTCTTTATATTCTGTCTCTTTTCTTTCTCCCTCCTTTAAAAGATCTATTCCTTTTCCTTATAAGAAAATTTAAAAACTTTGCATTTTGTGTTCAATCATTTGTGACCCCATGGACTGTAGCCCACCAGGCTCCTCTGTTCATGGAATTTTCCAGGCAAGGACACTGGAGTGGGTTGCCTTTTCCTCCTCCAGGGGATCTTCCCGACCTAGGGATCAAATCTGTGTCTCTGTATTGGCAGGTGGATTCTTTACCACTGTGTCCACCTTGGAAGCCCTTAAAAACTTTAGAAGCTTATAAATAAACCTACACACAGAAACAAAAGGATGGATCCTCCTTTTTCCAGTTAGATCCTGCTTTTACAGCTTATGAAAACAGAGGAAAATAACTTGGTTAGAAATAGAGTGTTTCTATGAAGCTAGGGATAGAAAGAGTAGAGAGAAGAGAATCTGCATGGCGTTTTTTTATCTGACACATAAAGTTCAACGTACTCCTGTAGTGACTTGTCAGTCCTGAAGGATACTTGTTACACAGTGAAGAGACCTACTACTGTGTTACTGGTAACCTCCTACAGCTTGTCCCAGGCCAAACCTACTCTTCTAAGCATTTCTGACCCAGTATAAGTTAGAATCAGAGGGGAATTTCCTTATGTGATGTCTTGTCACTTCAGTGACTTTCTAAATAGAAATGAAAGAACCCATAAAAGTTTCGAAAAAAGTTTTAGTTCTTCCTGGCAATTACATGTTCTTTTTCTCTGTATGTCATTTGTACATGAAAAACTCTTATTACTTTAGGAACAAATATGAAACAGTTCTCTAGAAGAAGGAATTTGATTTAGGGTTAACATCTGGAAAATACTCTTTTTTTTTTTTTTTTTTTTTTTGCTTTAGTAATTCCATGAAAAAAATATAACTGGGGAGAAAATCACAAATTTTTTTTGCTTTAGTAATTCCATGAAAAAAGTATAATTGGGGAGAAAATCACAAAATTACAAATATTGCTTCTAATTCCTGTGTATCCCTCTGTGCAAATACAATGAAGGTCATTTGAGTAATTAAAATGCAGAATGTAAAATTTTAATACTGAAAAAAAAGTGTGTATTATGGCAACCATCTAGAAATTTACTTCAAATTTCCACTGACCTTCCTGTATAGAAACAGAAACTGTCTTATTCCTTTTCTAAATAGTAAAAAAGGGAGTGAGAAAAACAAATGTTTAATGGGTCACTGATTGTAAGACTCAAGAAGACTGTGTGTGGGAGGATGTAGGTATGTAAGAAATAACGAAAGACAGACAGAGACAGATGGGGAGACAGAAAAAGAGGTGTCTGAAGGAGGAGAAAGAAGAGTGGTAAGTAAAAAGTGCACATCTATACTTAAAGCATAAACTTTGGTCTAAAATAATGCACCATAGAAGAAATGGCTATAAGAGAATACTAAGGAGAAAGGAATTGGTGAGATAGGATATTGTCCACAGTAATTTAAAAATTCTATAGTTCTGTATTTATTTCCTAAGGTATATGAGCAAGTTCTGGTCATGAACTTTTAACTCAATTTATTATTTAGATTTGATTTTTGTGTTTTCCTTCATACAACTGTCAAGATGATCACACTATTGATAACAAGGATTCAGTAAAATTAATATAATTATTTGTATTATGTTATTATAATGATTGGATCAATGAATGAGACCAGAACCATCCTCCCAAAGTTTTTTTTGAACTTTTTATTTTGTATTGGGGGAGAGTCAATTAACGATGTTCTGATAGTTTCAGGTAGACAGCAAAGGGACTCAACTATATGTATACATGTATCCATTCTCTCCCAAACCCACCTCCCATCCAGGCTAACACATAACATTGAGCAGAGTTCCATGTGCTATACAATCGGTCCTTGTTAGTTATCCATTTTAAGCATAGCAGTGTGTACATGACCATCCCAAACTCCCTAACTCTATATCCCCCTGGCAATCATAAGTTTGTCTTCTAAGTCTATGAGTCTCTTTCTGTTTAGTAAGTAAAGTCATTTGGGTAATTTTGTTTTAGATTCCACATATAAGGGATGTTATGTAGTATTTCTGCTTCTCTGTCTGAAAATTACTTCAGTCAGTATGACAGTCTCTAGGTCCATCAATGCTGCTGCAAATGGCACTATTTCATTCTTTTTAATGGCTGAGTAATAGTCCATTGTGTATATGAACCACATCTTCTTTATCCAAAAGTTTTAAAGTGGTATAAATTAAATCTATCCAAACAGTTTGCCATAAAAGACTGAAAAACAGAGCAGCCTCAGGGAGAGTACAAAGAGAGACACATTCAAAATTGAAAGCATTCTCTTCATGTTTCAGTTCAGTTCAGTTCAGTCACTCAGTCGTGTCCGACTCTTTGCAACCCCATGAATTGCAGCATGCCAGGCCTCCCTGTCCATCACCAACTCCCGGAGTTCACTCAAACTTACCTCCATCGAGTCGGTGATGCCATCCAGCTATCTCATCCTCTGTCGTCTCCCCTTTTCTTCCTGCCCCCAATCCCTCCCAGCATCAGAGTCTTTTCCAATAAGTCAACTCTTTGCATGACGTGGCCAAAGTCCTGGAGTTTTCAGCTTTAGCATCATTCCTTCCAAAGAACACCCAGGACTGATCTCCTTCAGAATGGACTGGTTGGATCTCCTTGCAGTCCAAGGGACTCTCAAGAGTCTTCTCCAACACCACAGTTCAAAAGCATCAATTTTTTGGCGCTCAGCTTTCTTCACAGTACAACTCTCACATCCATACATGACCACAGGAAAAACCATAGCCTTGACTAGATGGACCTTTGTTGGCAAAGTAATATCTTTGCTTTTTAATGTGCTGTCTAGGTTGGTCATAACTTTCCTTCCAAGGTTTAATTATCTATTAATATTTTTCATATAAGAAAATCAATTTCCCAGAACAAATACTTTTCTGATTTGTAAAACCTTTGCTATTAGGGCATGAAACTGACCTCATTCTGAGACCCACAGTTTTGTCACATATTAATAAACTTAGGCATCACTTTTCTTCTCTCTTGATTCAAATCTTGAATAAAAGTTTGTTTTATACCAACTGATTGCTGATGCATCTCAGTATATTTATACACACAGCATGAGTTTTGAGGTTTTGCAATGTTTTCCAATGTAATGTAGTATAAAAAGAAAGTTTGATTGTGATTTCCTTAATGCTTGGGATTAATATATACAACTATATAGTAGATAATAAATATTTTTGGAAAGAATGAAATTTTCAAATTGAATATTCTAGATGGATTGGTTAATTTGAATATGCTCCATAAAAATAAACTTCTTTCCTAAACTTTTATACTACTTTGTAACTTTCTGCTGTAAGTCCTACACTCAGGATTCTTCGGTATATAGGTGTACCTGAACCAATCCATGCAAAAAATGATTAAAAACTTGTCCAAGGATTATTCCTCTGGAAAAGTATCATGTATTTGTTGGTATTCAAATTAAATTGTAACCCACACATAAAAGCTAAATTTTACCCAAATTAAATGTGAAAACATAGCACCTAATTTTTTTAAGGCAGGGCCTTCATTCTTTTGAGTTGGACATTCATTAGAGTCAGTCACGACTGAGCGACTTAACTTTTGGGGCTTCCCTTGTGGCTCAGCTGGTAAAGAATCCACCTGCAATGTGGAAGACCTGGGTTCAGTCCCCGGGTTGGGAAGATCCCCTGGAGAAGGGAGAGGCTACCCATTCCAGTATTCTGGTCTGGAGAATTCCATAGACGGTATAGTACATGGGTTCGCAAAGAGTCGGACACAACTAAACGACTTTACTTACTCATTCTTTTGTTTTAATTAATTTTTGTCGGACTGTAATTGCTTTACAATGTTGTATTAGCTTCTGCTGTACGTCAAAGTGAATTACTATACATATACATATATCCCCTCTTTTTAAGATTTCCTTCCCATTTAGGTCATCACAGAACACCGAGTAGGGTTCCCCAAATTGTACAGCAGGTTCTCATTAGTTATCTATTACCCTGGTTTGATCCCTGGGTTGGGAAAATCTCCTGGAGAAGGGAAAGGCCACCTGCTCCAGAATTCTGGCCTGGAGAACTCCATGGACTGTAGAGTCCATGGGGTAGCAAAGAGTCAGACACAACTGAGCGACTTTCACTTTCACTATACATAATAGTGTATATATATCAATCCCTATCTCCCAATTCATCCCACCCTCATCCCCTCCTTGATATCAATAAATTTGTTTCCCACATCTGTGTTTCTATTTCTGACATAGCATCTAGTTTTATTATACACAACTGTTGTTGAACTGGAAAAGGCAGACAAGCTATTGTGCTGCTGACCAAGGTCAGATTCAAGCAACAGCCAACACCATGAGCACTGCATGAAGAGTGTGGACTAGGTGGACATACCCACCAACCATCACCCAAAGCATGTATAGGCACTCGAGGCCCCAGACACTTGTTAGAGAAGAGGTTATAACTCAGAAAGGAGCAACTGGTCTCCCATATTTCTCCTTATTTATATAAAGAGATAAAGTTTGTGATGAATAATATTCATAAATATCCAAATAGTTCTAGTAAACCACTTAAAATATATACTTTCTAGACCATGAAAATAAACAAAATATCCTGGAATGTAAATTGTTTCAGGGAAGATAAATAATCAAATGTCCTTGAGTTACAGTTTTAGGCCTCCTGGCTTCTTTGTTAGCCCTTCATGGATGACTCAGTGTCTTGTCTACTATGTGTGTGTGGCTAAGCACACATTCTTAGTCATTAGTAGTCATAAGCTACTATAGAATACTCTTACTATTCCTGTAGATTACAGAATGCAAAGAGATGATAAATATTATTCATTCACTTATTCTTTACCTCATTCATCAAATATTGAGAGTCTTAATGGGTTTACACTGAGGTACATTCAGAAAACGAAGATCATGGCATCTGGTCCCATCACTTCATGGCAAATAGATGGGGAAACAGTGGAAACAGTGTCAGAATTTATTTTTTTGGGCTCCAAAATCACTGCAGATCGTGACTGCAGCCTTAAAATTAAAAGACACTTTCTCCTTGGAAGGAAAGTTATGACCAACCTAGATAGCATATTGAAAAGCAGGGACATTACTTTGCCAACAAAGGTCCGTCTAGTCAAGGCTATGGTTTTTCCTGTGGTCACGTATGGATGTGAGAGTTGGACTGTGAAGAAGGCTGAGCACAGACGAATTGATGCTTTTGAACTGTGGTGTTGGAGAAGACTCTTGAGAGTCCCTTGGACTGCAAGGAGATCCAACCAGTCCATTCTGAAGGAGATCAGCCCTGGGATTTCTTTGGAAGGAGTGATGCTAAAGCTGAAACTCCAGTACTTTGGCCACCTCATGTGAAGTGTTGACTCATTGGAAAAGACTCTGATGCTGGGAGGGATTGGGGGCAGGAGGAGAAGGGGACGACAGAGGATGAGATGGCTGGATGGCATCACTGACTCGATGGATGTGAGTCTGAGTGAACTCCAGGAGTTGGTGATGGACAGGGAGGCCTGGCGTGCTGTGATTCATGGGGTCGCAGAGAGTCAGACACGACTGAGTGACTGAACTGAGAGAAGACAGGAATAGCCTGCCTTCATGGGATGAACATGAAAAAGTTCTTATATATATAAAAACATTAACGCATGTATATGAAGTCTAGAAAAATGATACTGATGAACCTATTTGCAGGGCAGGAATAGAGATGCGACATAGAGTGGACACAGCGGGTGGGATGAACGGAGAGAGTAGCATTGAAACATATACATAGCATATGTGAAAGAGATAGCTAGTGGGAAGTTGCTGTATAGCACAAGGAGCTCAGTCTGGTGCTCTGTGACCACCTTGAGGGGTGGGATGGGGTGGTGGAGTGGGATGGAGTCAGGGAGTGGGAGAGAGGCTCGTGAGAGAGGGGACGTATATATACTTATGACCTATTCACGTTGTTGTATGGTAGAAACCAACAACATTGTAAAGCAATTATCCTCCAATTAAAATAAAGTTGTGAAGGCAAAGCTTAAGGCACTATGATTGGATGTAAAAGTTGGAAGGAATAAAAAAGGAAAACAGAAATGCACAGAATGCTGATTTTTCTCATGGCTTTTAAAAACTCTTCCATGCATTTAGAATGTCCCCTTTAGGGGGATGTCACTGACCACGGTCTTGCTCCCCAGGCTGGGCTGGGGGCCTCATCTCTGCCCTCCTCATGTCTTGTGACCATGTTTGTACTTCTTTCATTGTCTTCATCGTGTTATTAGAAATTATCTCTTCATATATTTGTGTCTGTCAGTGAATCATACAGTTCATGAAGGCAGTGACAGAGAGGATTCATGTTTCAATCCCAATAAATGACCGTTTAATTGAATATGTCAACTGATTGATTTGTGGAAGGTTCAGTTTTGGGGAGGAGGCATGATGGAGAGGGAAAGCTTCGATTTTGGGAAGACAGGAAGACTGAGTTCTACTTTTAGGCTGCCACTAACAAGTCTGTTGTGGGAACTGAAAAGAAGACCAAGACATGAACTTGGTGGCTGCTTTGGGCATTGAGTTTGTGGCAGATGCCCTTGGTACCTCATATCTCTTCCTCTTGGGCTTTCCTTGTGGCTCAGTGGTAAAGAAACTGCCTGCCAATGCAGGAGACACGGCTCGATCCCTGAGTGGGGAGATCTCCTGGAGAAAGCAAGGGCAACCCACTCCAGTATTCTTGCTGGGGAAATCCCATAGACAGAGGAGCCTGGAGTGAGACAGTCCATGGGGTCGCAAAGAGTCAGACATGACTTAGAGACTAAACACCAATATCTCTTCCTCTTAGTCCACCTCTGACTTCATACAGACATTTCCTGGGAGTTCAGACTCATCTCCCACTGGCGGACATGTCCTGTTCTCATGGGAAGTGACTGGGGAAAGTGTAGACTGGAAATAACCAGGTTTCAGTCCTGGGAGCAATCCTTTAAGCAAAGATGATGGGAAGTTCGTGGATAAATGCTTCAGCCTCTTGGCCTTTAGGGAACTCTTCTGAGAGGTATTTGTTTCTCTTTTCAGCAAGCTTGGCAGAATCAAACTCTCCTTTAGGATAATGCTATCTTATATTCCCTTTTCTCATGCTTTTGTTTCCTCATTCCTGTTTCCAGGGATCTCATTTCAAATCAATCACCTGTATGTACCCAAGTCCAAGGACTTCCCAGGTGGCTCAGCGGTAAAGAATCCACCTGCAAAGTGCAGGAGACACAGGGATGTGGGCTTGACCCCTGGGTCAGGAAGATCCCCTGGAGGAGAAATGGCAACCCACCCCAGTATTCTTGCCTGGAAAATCCCATGGACAGAGGAGCCTACAGTCCACGGGGTCACAAAAGAGTCAGACACGACTGAGTAACTCATGCATGCACCCAAGCCCAAGTTCCCATCTTAAACTCTGCTGTCAAGGAGACCAAAACCAGGAAGCCAGCCAAGTGGCAGAAGTCTTAGAACATTAATAACCTAATGTGGTCAGTACTTCTCTGTTCCAGGTTTCCATATAACACCCATTATGATTTCCCTAACAGCTTGCATGCACTTCCTTATTTACTGTTAGGTCCAGTCAAGGGCAACCTGACTGATATTTTTTGTCTTAGAGTATCTTTCCTCTATTTTCTATGTAAGCTTTGTGTCATTTTAGTCTCATTTGTTGACGGAGAATTCTGGACTGGAAACATGCACAAACCTATGTAGGAGCCATCACAGACTCAAGGGACATGAGTTTGAGTAAACTCCGGGAGTTGGTGATGGACAGGGAGGCCTGGTGTGCTTCACTCCATGGAGCTGCAAAGAGTCGGACACGACTGAGCGACTGAACTGAAGTGAAATGAATGTAGTAGCCTAAGGAGCAGCTCTATTTGGAAATCTTTATAAATGTCAGTATCGGGGACCCTGAACTGCAAGTTTTCAAGAATCCTCAAGAAGAAGAATGTGTGAGCTAAGTATTCACAAGACCTTCAGCCCTCTGGAGTTCTGTGCTCTTTCAAATACAAATTCAATAACTGAGACCCCTCTGCACACATGCAGTAAATGATAGTCTGTTTAATATGCTTTCTTTTATTTTCCAGGTAAGAGAGTGAAGGAGAATGGTACAAGATGCCTTTGGTTCATCTCGTCTTACATTTGCCATGCCTCTCAATATCCATTTCCTTTCACCATTTCTTTAACTCTGGATCTATCATCTTGCTGTACCGGTGTCCTGCCCACACCAGTTCATTTAAAGACAGGTGAACAGAGCAGTCACCTGTCCTCTGTTCCTTTGTGTACCACCAGCCTAGAGCTGCTATGGAGATTTTTATGTGAAGTCTTGGTGATGGTGGCAAGCAATTAAAGCACAAATCAGCAAACAGCCCACATTCACTTAGGTGAATCACTTTGCCTCAAGTTCATCAGCCATTTCTACTCTACGGGAATCCTACACTTTTATACTTTTTCCTGGACTTTCTGGTCTGTTGCCATTTTTGTGGGTCTTCTCTCTCACTCTAGAGTATTTTTTCCCCTCCTGTACTCCAAGTTCCCAAATTCACCTCCCACTCATCTTAAAGGAAAAAAAAAATAAAAAAGATGTTATTAGTGCATGTGGAATTTACTGATAATTTGTCAAGTGGAACAATTTGGCTTTCTCTTTGTCAACCTCTTCATTCCAGACTCTGCCCCAGACATTGTCTTTTAAGGTTCAAGTAATATGTCCTCTCAAATGAAATGACAGTTTTCAATGCATATTTAGCAATCTAAGAATTGACAAAAATTGAAAAATCACAGCTTATCTTAAATTGTTTAAAGATAAACTTCTTAAGTGGTCTCAAGGTCAAAGAAGTATTCATTCACAGCTCCCTGAGCAGGGGCAAAAGCAGACTTTTTTTTAAACATCATTTATCATTATCTATTTTTTTATTGATGTATAATTACTGTACAATGTTGTATCAGTCTCTCTGTATAACTTTGTGAATCAGCCATATGTACACATGGATCCCCTCCTTCTTGAGTCTCCACCCCACTCCCCCTGCCATCCCACCCCTCTAGGTCATCACAGAGCACTTAGCTGAGCTCCCTGTGTTATATAGCAGCTTCCCACTAACTATATTACACACGGTACTGAAGCGACTTAACAGCAGCAGCAGCAGTGTATATAAGTCAGTGCTACTCTCTCAATTTGTCCCACACTCTACTTCCCCCACTGTGTCAAGTCTCTACATAGCAGAAGACTTCTTTATCCACCCCCAGAATAGAAAATCCAAGGGTCAGATTTACCCCACTTGTCCCCACCCAAGACCTAATACCCCTCCTACTGCTGAATTTGGGGTGTGACCCCCTTGACAGCCCTACTGTTTGTCTTTGGAAGATTCCCAGGTTCACATCCTGGGAAGGGACTGAAACTGACCGTGAACTGAAAAATTACTATGAACTTTTAATTTAAGCAACTTCTACCAAAATATATATCTTTGAATTAGGCTTAGTGAATACTGCACTGACAGTCCTCTGGGCTGTATCATTAAGCCAATATTTTTAAAAACATTTATTTTTATTGATTCATTTTTTGGTTGTGCCACTTAGCCTGTGGGATCTTAGTTCCTTGACCAGGGATTGAACCTGTGCCCCCTGCAACAGAAGCACAGGTTCTGAACTACTGGACTGCCAGGGAAGTCCCATAAGGTCAATGTTATCCTCTTAAAAATTCAGTAAGCCAAACTCTAGCTTCCAAGGATAGTGAAGTGGGAAAAGCTGGGAATTGATGGTGCTAACTTAAAACAGTGTTATTCAGATCTTTAGATTCTTCCTCTGAATACATTTCCAGCCTCTTCCTCCTTCTCCTTCCTAAGACTTCAATGACACATAAGTTAGATATTTTATTATGGTTCAACATGTCCCTGAAGTTCTATTAATTCCACTTCCCCACCCCCACCCCCCCAACCCCAGCCAGTCTATCTGCTCTCTGTTTTCATGTTGGGAAATTTCTATTGTTCTATCTTAAAATTCACTGATTTAAAAAAATTAATTGATTTATTTTAATTGGAGGCTAATTACTTTACAATATTGTGGTGGTTTTTGCCATACATTCACATGAATCAGCCATGGGTGTACATGTGTCCCCATCCTCAACCTCCCTCCCATCTCCCTCCCCATCCCATCCCGCAGGGTCTTTTTAAAATATATTTGCTCATTTATTTATTTGGCTGTGTCAGGTCTTAGTTGTGGTATCTTCACTGTGGTGTGCAGGCTTCTCTCTAGTTGTGGCACAGTCTCAGGAATTGCAGCACGAGGGCTTAGTTGTCCCACAGCATGTGGGATATCTTAATTCCCTGACCAGGAATTGAACTGTGTCCCTGCATCAGAAGGCAGATTGTTAACCATTGGACCACCGGGGAAGTCCCAAGTGCATCGATTCTTTACTCTGTATTCTCTATTCTGCTGTTGAGACTATCTTTTAATTTTTTTGTTTATGTTATTGTATTTTTCAATTCTAAAATTTCCATTTGATTATTCTTTATATTTTCTTTATCTGTGCTGAGACTTTCTATTTTTTCATTTGTTTCAAACATGTTCATAATCACTTGTTGAATCAGTTTTATAATTCTTGCTATATCATTGTCAGATATTTCTAACCTCTGTATCTTCTTGGTGTTGCTGTTTGTTGATTATCTTTTCTCATTCATGTTGAGTTTTTTTTTTTTTTTGGTTAATGTTTATTTGTAAACAAACAATCTCCCTTACTCCCTCCCTCAAACCCCCAAAACTTTGATGGACTTTTCATCTTTCTAGAGTGATTATTCTCTTTCGTGGTGATGGAAATAGCATGAATAAAGAAAAATCTGACTGGTTTTGGTAATTAAAGAGTGTAAGAAAGTGAAGATTTCTCACAGCTGTTTTAGCAGGCAGAGTGCTTTCTGGGGAATAACAACACAATAAAATGATGAGATTTTCTTGGTTCCATTTCTTGGTGGGATGAGTTATTTTTGGTGAAAACTTGGAAGTTTTGAGTATTCTGAGACACTGGAATTTATTTTTATAAACTCTTATTGGTGTACAGTTGCTTTACAGAGTTTGTTAGTTTCTACTGTATAGGAAAGTGAATCAACTATATGTATACATGTATCACCTCTTTTTTGGATTTCATTCCCATTTCAGTTCAGTCACTCAGTTGTGTCCCACTCTTTGTGACCCCATGAACCACAGCACGCCAGGCCACCCTGTCCATCACCAACTCCCGGAGTCCACCCAAACCCATGTCCACTGAGTCAGTGATGCCATCCAACCTTCCCATTTGGGTCACGTCAGAGCATTGAGTAGTTTCTTGTGCTGTACAGTAAGTTCTCATTGGTTATCTATTTTACACATAGTAGTGTGTATTGGTCAACCCCCATCTCCCAATTCATTCTCACCCCCCCTTTCTCCCCTTGGTGTCCATACATTTGTTCTCTATG
The DNA here is from genome assembly GCF_029407905.1 of Bubalus kerabau. Taxonomy (NCBI): domain Eukaryota; kingdom Metazoa; phylum Chordata; class Mammalia; order Artiodactyla; family Bovidae; genus Bubalus; species Bubalus kerabau. The sequence continues at coordinate 57,314,843 of NC_073625.1, forward strand.
TCTGTGTCTCTATTTCTGCTTTGCCAAATGATGCTTTTGAATTGTGGCATTGGAGAAGACTCTTGACAGTCCCTTGGACTGCAAGGAGATCAAGCCAGTCAGTCCTAAAGGAAATCAGTTCTGAATATTCATTGGAAGGACTGATGCTGAAGCTGACTCAATGGACATGAGGTTGAGCAAGCTCCAGGAGTTGGTGATGGACAGGGAAGCCTGGGGTGTTGCAGTCCATGGGGGTGCAAAGAATTGGACATGACTGAGCAACTGAACTGAATTGAATAATATCCTTCATAATATTTTTCTAGATTTCACATATATACATTAATATACAATGTTTATTTTTCTCTTTCTAACTTACTTCACTCTGCATTACAGACTCTAGGTCCATCCATGTCTCTACAAGTGATCCAATTTCATTCCTTTTTTTTTTTTAATTTTATTTTATTTTTAAACTTTACAATATTGTATTGGTTTTGCCAAATATCGAAATGAATCTGCCACAGGTATACATGTGTTCCCCATCCTGAGCCCTCCTCCTTCCTCCCTCCCCATACCATCCCTCTGGGTCATCCCAGTGCACCAGCCCCAAGCATCCAGTATCGTGCATCGAACCTGGACTGGCAACTCATTTCATACATGATAGTATACATGTTTCAATGCCATTATCCCAAATCTTCCCACCCTGTCCCTCTCCCAGAGAGTCCATAAGACTGTTCTATACATCAGTGTCTATTTTGCTGTCTCGTATACAGGGTTATTGTTACCATCTTTCTAAATTCCATATATATGTGTTAGTGTACTGTATTGGTGTTTTTCTTTCTGGCTTACTTCACTTTGTATAATAGGCTCCAGTTTCATCCATCTCATTAGAACTGATTCAAATGAATTCTTTTTAATGGCTGAGTAATACTCCATTGTGTATATGTACCACTGCTTTCTTATCCATTCATCTGCTGATGGACATCTAGGTTGCTTCCATGTCCTGGCTATTATAAACAGTGCTGCAATGAACATTGGGGTACACGTGTCTCTTTCCCTTCTGGTTTCCTCAGTGTGTATGCCCAGCAGTGGGATTGCTGGATCATAAGGCAGTTCTATTTCCAGTTTTTTAAGGAATCTCCACACTGTTCTCCATAGTGGCTGTACTAGTTTGCATTCCCACCAACAGTGGAAGAGGGTTCCCTTTTCTCCACACCCTCTCCAGCATTTATTACTTGTAGACTTTTGGATCGCAGCCATTCTGACTGGTGTGAAATGGTACCTCATAGTGGTTTTGATTTGCATTTCTCTGATAATGAGTGATGTTGAACATCTTTTCATGTGTTTGTTAGCCATCTGTATGTCTTCTTTGGAGAAATGTCTATCTAGTTCTTTGGCCCATTTTTTGATTGGGTCATTTATTTTTCTCGTATTGAGGTGTAGGAGTCGCTTGTATATTTTTGAGATTAGTTGTCAGTTGCTTCATTTGCTATTATTTTCTCCCATTCTGAAGGCTGTCTTTTAACCTTGCTAATAGTTTCCTTTGTTGTGCAGAAGCTTTTAAGTTTAATTAGGTCCCATTTGTTTATTTTTGCTTTTATTTCCAATATTCTAGGAGGTGGGTCATAGAGGATCCTGCTGTGATGTATGTCAGAGAGTGTTTTGCCTATGTTTTCCTCTAGGAGTTTTGTAGTTTCTGGTCTTATGCTGAGATCTTTAATCGATTTTGAGTTTATTTTTGTGTATGGTGTTAGAAAGTGTTCTAGTTTCATTCTTTCACAAGTGGTTGACCAGTTTTCCCAGCACCACTTGTTAAAGAGATTGTCTTTAATCCATTGTATATTCTTGCCTCCTTTGTCAAAGATAAGGTGTCCATATGTGCACGGATTTATCTCTGGGCTTTCTATTTTGTTCCATTGATCTATATTTCTGTCTTTGTACCAGTACCATACTGTCTTGATGACTGTGGCTTTGTAGTAGAGCCTGAAGTCAGGTAGGTTGATTCCTCCAGTTCCATTCTTCTTTCTCAAGATAGCTTTGGCTATTCGAGGTTTTTTGTATTTCCATACAAATTGTGAAATTATTTGTTCTAGCTCTGTGAAGAATGCTGTTGGTAGCTTGATAGGGATTGCATTGAATCTGTAAATTGCTTTGGGTAGTATACTCATTTTCACTATATTGATTCTTCCAATCCATGAACATGGTATATTTCTCCATCTGTTAGTGTCCTCTTGATTTCTTTCACCAGTGTTTTATAGTTTTCTATATATAGGTCTTTAGTTTCTTTAGGTAGATATATTCCCAAGTATTTTATTCTTTCCGTTGCAATGGTGAATGGAATTGTTTCCTTAATTTCTCTTTCTGTTTTCTCATTATTAGTGTATAGGAATGCAAGGGATTTCTGTGTGTTGATTTTATATCCTGCAACTTTACTATAATCATTGATTAGTTATAGTAATTTTCTGGTGGAGTCTTTAGGGTTTTCTATGTAGAGGATCATGTCATCTGCAAATAGTGAGAGTTTTACTTCTTCTTTTCCAATTTGGATTCCTTTTATTTCTTTTTCTACTCTGATTGCTGTGGCCAAAACTTCCAAAACTATGTTGAATAGTAATGGTGAAAGTGGGCACCCTTGTCTTGTTCCTGACTTTAGAGGAAATGCTTTCAATTTTTCACCATTGAGGATAATGTTTGCTGTGGGTTTGTCATATATAGCTTTGATTATGTTGAGGTGTGTTCCTTCTATTCCTGCTTTCTGGAGAGTTTTTATCATAAATGGATGTTGAATTTTGTCAAAGGCTTTCTCTGCATCTATTGAGATAATCATATGGTTTTTATTTTTCAATTTGTTAATGTGGCGTATTACATTGATTGATTTGCGGATATTGAAGAATCCTTGCATCCCTGGGATAAAGTCCACTTGGTCCTGGTGTATGATCTTTTTAATGTGTTGTTGGATTCTGATTGCTAGAATTTTGTTAAAGATTTTTGCATCTATGTTCATCAGTGATATTGGCCTGTAGTTTTCTTTTTGTGTGGGATCTTTGTCAGGTTTTGGTATTAGGGTGATGGTGGCCTCACAGAACGAGTTTGGAAGTTTACCTTCCTCTGCAATTTTCTGGAAGAGTTTGAGTAGGATAGGTGTTAGCTCTTCTCTAAATTTTTGGTAGAATTCAGCTGTGAAGCCGTCTGGACCTGGGCTTTTGTTTGCTGGAAGATTTTTGATTACAGTTTCAATTTCCGTGCTTGTGATGGGTCTGTTAAGATTTTCTATTTCTTCCTGGTCCAGTTTTGGAAAGTTCTACTTTTCTAAGAATTTGTCCATTTCTTTCACGTTGTCCATTTTATTGGCATATAATTGTTGATAGTAGTCTTTTATGATCCTTTGTATTTCTGTGTTGTCTGTTGTGATCTCTCCATTTCCATTTCTAATTTTATTGATTTGATTTTTCTCCCTTTGTTTCTTGATGAGTCTGGCTAATGGTTTGTCAATTTTATTTATCCTTTCAAAGAACCAGCTGTTGGCTTTGTTGATTTTTGCTATGGTCTCTTTTGTTTCTTTTGCATTTATTTCTGCCCTAATTTTTAAGATTTCTTTCCTTCTACTAACCCTGGGGTTCTTCATTTCTTCCTTTTCTAGTTGCTTTAGGTGTAGAGTTAGGTTATTTATTTGACTTTTTTCTTGTTTCTTGAGATATGCCTGTATTGCTATGAACTTTCCCCTTAGGACTGCTTTTACAGTGTCCCACAGGTTTTGGGTTGTTGTGTTTTATTTTCATTCATTTCTATGTAAATTTTGATTTCTTCAATGATTTGTTGGTTATTCAGCAGCGTGTTGTTCAGCCTCCGTATGTTGGAATTTTTAATAGTTTTTCTCCTGTAATTGAGATCTAATCTTACTGCATTGTGGTCAGAAAAGATGCTTGGAATGATTTCAATTTTTCTGAATTTACCAAGGCTAGATTTATGGCCCAGGATGTGATCTATCCTGGAGAAGGTTCCATGTGCACTTGAGAAAAAGGTAAAATTCATTGTTTTGGGATGAAATGTCCTATAGATATCAGTTAGGTCTAACTGGTCTATTGTATAGTTTAAAGTTTGTGTTTCCTTGTTGATTTTCTGTTTAGTTGATCTATCCATAGGTGTGAGTGGGGTATTAAAATCTCCCACTATTACTGTGTTATTGTTAATTTCTCCTTTCATACTTGCTAGCATTTGTCTTACATATTGCAGTGCTCCCGTGTTGGGTGCATATATATTTATAATTGTTATATCTTCTTCTTGGATTGATCCTTTGATCATTATGTAGTGACCATCTTCGTCTCTTTTCACAGCCTTTGTTTTAAAGTCTATTTTATCTGATATGAGTATTGCTACTCCTGCTTTCTTTTGGTCCCTATTTGCATGGAAAATCTTTGTCCAGCCTTTCACTTTCAGTCTGTATGTGTCCCCTGTTTTGAGGTGGGTCTCTTGTAGACAAGATATGTAGGGGTCTTGTTTTTGTATCCATTCAGCCAGTCTTTGTCTTTTGGTTGGGGCATTCAACCCATTTACGTTTAAGGTAATTACTGATAAGTATGACCCCGTTGCCATTTACTTCATTGTTTTGGGTTTGAATTTATACACCGTTTTTGTGTTTCCTGTCTAGAGAATATCCTTTAGTATTTGTTGGAGAGCTGGTTTGCTGGCGCTGAATTCTCTCAGCTTTTGCTTGTCTGTAAAGCTTTTGATTTCTCCTTCATATTTGAATGAGATCCTTTCTGGGTACAATAATCTGGGCTGTAGGTTATTTTCTTTCATCACTTTAAGCATGTCTTGCCATTCCCTCCTGGCTTGAAGTGTTTCTATTGAAAGATCAGCTGTTATCCTTATGGGAATTCCCTTGTGTGTTATTTGTTGTTTTTCCCTTGCTGCTTTTAATATTTGTTCTTTGTGTTTGATCTTTGATAATTTGATTAATATGTGTCTTGGGGTGTTTCGCCTTGGGTTTATCCTGTTTGGGACTCTCTGGGTTTCTTGGACTTGGGTGATTATTTCCTTCCCCATTTTAGGGAAGTTTTCAACTATTATCTCCTCAAGTATTTTCTCATGGTCTTTCTTTTTGTCTTCTTCTTCTGAGACTCCTATGATTCGAATGTTGTAGCGTTTAATATTGTCCTGGAGGTCTCTGAGATTGTCCTCATTTCTTTTAATTCGTTTTTCTTTTTTCCTCTCTGATTCATTTATTTCTACCATTCTATCTTCTAATTCACTAATCCTATCTTCTGCCTCTGTTATTCTACTATTTGTTGCCTCCAGAGTGTTTTTAATTTCATTTATTGCATTATTCATTATATATTGACTCTTTCTTATTTCTTCTAGGTCCTTGTTAAACCTTTCTTGCATCTTCTCAATCCTTGTCTCCAGGCTATTTATCTGTGATTCCATTTTGATTTCAAGATTTTGGATCAATTTCACTATCATTATTTGGAATTCTTTATCAGGTAGATTCCCTATCTCTTCCTCTTTTGTTTGGTTTGGTGGGCATTTATCCTGTTCCTTTACCTGCTGGGTATTCCTCTGTCTCTTCATCTTGTTTAAATTGCTGAGTTTGGGGTGTCCTTTCTGTATTCTGGCAGTTTGTGGAGTTCTCTTTATTGTGGCGTTTCCTCACTGTGTGTGGGTTTGTACAGGTGGCTTGTCAAGGTTTCTTGGTTAGGGAAGCTTGTGTCGGTGTTCTGGTGGGTGGAGCTGGATTTCTTCTCTCTGGAGTGCAATGAAGTGTCCAGTAATGAGTTATGAGGTGTCTATGGTTTTGGGGTGACTTTGGGCAGCCTGTATCTTGGAGCTCAGGGCTGTGTTCCTTTGTTGCTGGAGAATTTGTTTGGTATGTCTTGCCCTGGAACTTGTTGGCCCTTGTGTGGTGCTTGGTTTCAGTGTAGGTATGGGGGCATTTGATGAGCTCCTGTCAATTAATGTTCCCTGGAGTCAGGAGTTCCCTGGAGTCAGGGTTTGGACTTAAGCCTCCTGCTTCCAGTTATTGGTCTTATTTTTACAGTAGTTTCAAAACTTCTCCTTCTATACAGCACCATTGATAAAACATCTAGGTTAAAGATGAAAAGTTTCTCCACCGTGAGGGTCACCCAGAGAGGTTCACAGCATTACATGGGGAAGAGAAGAGGGAGGAGGGAGTTAGAGGTGACCCGGATGAGATGGAATGAGATGGATGAGGTGGAATCAACAGAGGAGAGAGTGGGCTAGCCAGTAATCACTTCCTTATGTGCACTCCACAACTGGACCGCTTAGAGATGTTCTCAGAGTTATACAGAGAAGAGAAGAAGGAGGAAGGAGGCAGAGGTGGCCAGGAGGATAAAAGAGGGGAATGAAAAGGAGGGAGACAGATCCAGCCAGTAATCAGTTCCCTAAGTGTTCTCCACTGTCTGTAACATACAGAAATTCACAGAGTTGGGTAGAGTAGAGAGGGGTTAGGGAGGAGACACAGGCGACCTGGTGGAGAAAAAGGAGAGTCCAAAGGGAGAGAGAGCAGTCAAGCCAGTAATCTTGCTCCCTAGTGAAAAATGGGAAGTGAAGATTGAGTTCTTAAAGGTACAAAATTGGTAACAAATACATAAAAGCAAAAATTAAAAATCTAGAGTAGAGTTTGGAATTTCAAAAATACAATGTTAAAGAAAAGAAGAGGGAAAAGTAAGGGAGAAAAAACCAAACAAACAAAAACAAAGTTGCAAAAATTATAAAGAAAATGTAGGTATAAAATTGATAACAAATACCAAAAAGCAAAAGTTAAAAATCTAGAGTAGAGTTTGGAATTTCAAAAAATACAATGTTAAAAAAAAAGAAGAAGAAAAAGAAAGAGAGAAAAAGAAAAAACAAACAAACAAAAACAAAGTCACAAAAATTATAAAGAAAATATAGGTACAAAATTGATAACAATTACCAAAAAGCATAAATTAAGAATCTAGAGTTGAGTTTGGAATTTCAGGTATACAATGTTATATAAAAGAAGAAGAGAAAGAAAGAGAGAAAAAAAAGTCACAAAAATTATAAAAAAAATATATATATATAGGTATAAAATTGATAACAAATACCGAAAAGCTAAAATTAAAAATCTAGAGTAGAGTTTGGAATTTCAAAAATACAATGTTAAAGAAAAGAAGAAAAAAAGAAAAAAAGAAAAAAAAAACAAGGTCAAAAAATTATAAAAAATATATATATGAAGTTTGCTTTAAAAAATAGGGTCTTTTTTTTTTTTTGCAAAGTAATAGTAGGTTATAAAAGTGAAAATTAAAGGAATAATAGAGGATTTAAAATTTTTTAAAAAATAAAAAGAAAAAGAAAGAATGATTGTAAAAATAGTAAAAATATATCTAGGTCTTTCTCTGGTTTTGTTGTGGGTATTGTGGGTTCAGTTCATTTTCGGCTAGTTCCTTGGTCCGACTTATATTTCTCAAGATCTGTAGGCCCCTTCCTATGTGGACGGTACTAACAACAGGATTTTAATCTATTGCCTGTAGCTTCCAAGGCGGTTCCCTCTGTTATAGCTTCTTCTGTTTGCTGGTCTCCTCAGTGTCTGGTTTCCACCCTGACACAAAGGGGACGGTGGAGGACACTTTTTCTTTTTTTAGGCTCACTTGTTCAGTCACGCTGTGGGGAGGGAGGGACTCTGCAAACAAATAACACTGGCGTGTGCTCGAAGTGCCTCAGCCACACTGGGTCTGCCCCCACTCACGGCGCATGTAGCCTCCCTGCCCACACTGCTCAGGCTCTAGGTTGTTCCCCCAGGAACCATCCGTGGCCGGCCCTGGGCTGCTTGCACCTCCCAGGTCCAAGCCACTCAGATTCAGGCACTCGGGTAGTCCTCAGAGGTGCAGACTCGGTTTGGGCCTGCGTTTTGTGCCCTTCCCAGGTCCGAGCAGCTCAGGTGATGAGGTGTTTGGCGAACGCGATTGCTGCAACTTATCACCTCCCTGCCGCTCAGTTATCTAGGTGTACAACCGGCGCACCTTCTCAGGCGGATGTTGACCGTCCAGACCCCCAAGAAGTCTTAGTTAGCAAAGAAGCCTGCTTACAGTTTTATAGATAATGTCTCTCTGGGGCTGCGATTGACCCCTTCCGGCTCTGGCTGCCTGTCACCGGAGGGGGATGGTCTGCAGCCGGCTATCTCGGCTATCTCTGTTCAGTCCTTTGTTCCCTGCGCGGGCCTGGTGGTGTCTTAGGTTAGGGCTGGCTTTTCGCATGGCAGATATCCCACAGTCTGGTTTGCTAGCCCAAATTAGTTCGTTCAGATAGCACTCAGGGTATTCAGGCCAGATCCTTACTTTAAGCGATGCAGTCCGTGCTGCGCCTCCCTGCCCAGCCCCCGCTTGCTAATGGCGGATGCAGGCGTCTGTGCTGCTTCTCCGTTGGGGGAGTTACCATAGGGCTCGTAATCTGCGGGTTTTAATTGTTTATTTATTTTTCTTCCCTGTTATGTTACCCTCTGTGCTTCCAAGGCTCTGCACAGATTCGGCAGTGAGACGGTTTCCTGGTGTTTGGAAACTTCTCTCTTTTTAAGACTCCCCTCCTGGGACGGAACTCCGTCCCTCCCTCTTTTGTCTCTTTTTTTGTCTTTTATATTTTTTCTTACCTCCTTTCGAAGACTTGGGTTGCTTTTCTGGGTGCCTGATGTCCTGTGCCAGCATTCAGAAGTTGTTTTGTGGAATTTACTCGGCGTTTAAATGTTCTTTTGATGAATTTGTGGGGGAGAAAGTGTTCTCCCCGTCCTACTCCACCATCTTAGCTCCTCCCCCCAATTTCATTCCTTTTTATGGTTGAGTAATATTCCATTGTATACACACACCGTCTTTATCCATTCCTCTGCTGATGGACATTTAGGTTGTTTCCATGTCCTGGATATTGTGTATAGTGCTGCAATGAACATTAGGGTGCGAGTGTCTTTTTGAATTATGGTTTTTCTGGGTACATGCCCAGTAGTGGGATTTCTGGGTCTTACAGCAGTTCTATTTTTAGCTTTTTTTTTAAAAAGGAATCTTCATAGTGGTTGTAGAGGCTCTGGAATTTATTTAAACCTTCTGTTATAGTAGGCGTCCTTTGACTCCACTCTGGTGGTTGCAGGGTGTGCCTTCCTTGTTACTGCCTCATGGGAGTGGAAGTTCAGGTTCCTCACTGACACCTGTAGGAATGTTGGTCCTCCTTACTGCTAGGTGTGAGTGGGAATTCTGGATTTTTGCAAGCCTCTGCTGACACTACCCTGATTTGGAGGGGCAGGAGTACCTTGTTACTGCTCCCCATGCAGCCTCTGTCAACATCATGGGTATGAGGATGTCCTTCTTATCTACAGGTAGTGATGGAAGTCCTGACCTTCCTCTAGGCCTTCTCTAACACTGCACAGTGGTGTCAGCTACAGATTGGCACTTGCCATGGGCACTTGCCATCTCTCCCTATAAGCATTCAGTCATGTGCTGCTGCAGATTTCTGACCTTTAATACCCTCTGAAAAGAGTTCAGGGTGGAGAGCAGAAATGAGGCACTCTGTGCTCAGGGAAAAACTGGCAGGACAGGTCTTCAGATAGTTTGATATTTTCAGGAGCCGACTTTATGGATCCAGTTCCTGTATCTCCCCATATCTAGAAAAGTACTAAAATCCTTTATAGTGATAACTGTTTCTCTTGACTAGCAAAGTTTCATGAGACTAGTAGAAACCTTCTGGAGAGAGATGTGCTTGATTGCATGTATTCCCCCTTCACTAAAATCACAGATATACTGACCTTTCCCCCTGCTTCTTTGGAGCAGTCTCTCAGAGTTATCTGAGGAGCTGTCTCCCAGGCTGTAGTCCTTATTTTGCCCCAAATAAAATTTAACTCACTACTTTCACGAAGTACATTTTTAAAAAGTTGACAGTGGGAAGAGAGAAAGACAGATTTAGAAGTCCAGCTCCCCACTGACAGTACCAGGATAGGGGTGATTTGGGATGGGCCTACCATGAAAATCCCTGGTCTCAAGTGGACCTTATCTGACATCACTGGTGGGGGGTAGGATGCCTCATTCCTTGCCTTCCACCTTGGCAAGGGTGGAGTCTAGGTACTCACTTTGCTTTTACTGGTGGGAGTAGGATGTGGGGGAGTCACAGAGTTTTTTTTCTGTGGTATTTAGCCAGAGTAGAATGGTCATTTTCCGAAAATTCTCTTTTTTGCTGGGGTGCTCCCTGTGGATAATGGGAGCAAGCTTTACTTTGGGATATTTTTCCTGGTTCTCAGTGGTGTTTCTGGGTTGCTAGCTTCTCCAGAAAGCAGTCTGGAATATATGAGGCAAAGAAAATACAAAAAACAAAATCCAAAGTTAGACAACTCACTGTCGTGTCTTTCCATCAGTCCTAAGGTCCCTAGCCAGTTTTCTTTCTTCTCTTCACCTGTATCTTCATGTTCTTATTTTTATTTTATATATTGAATATAAATTCTGCCTTTCCTTTTCCACTATAGTTAGCAGAAGGAATGAGGAAAAAGTATGCCTACTCCATTTACTCAGAAGTAGAAAGTTTTGGACATCTTTTAAGGTAGACTAGTGAATAAACCCTGAATATTCATTGGAAGGACTGATGCTGAAGCTGAAGTTCTAATACTTTGGCCACCTGATGCAAAGAGCTGACTCATTGGAAAAGACTCTTATGCTGGGAAAGCTTGAGGGCAGGAGGAGATGGGGACAACAGAGGATGAGATGGTTGGATGGCATCATTGACTCAATGGACATTAGTTTGAACAAGGTTAGGAGATAGTGAAGGACAGGGAAGCCTGGCTTATTGCAGTCCATGGAGTTGCAAGGAGTTGGACATGACTGACTGAAAACAACAAGCCTTCCAGGCTGTGCTCAACACTGAACTGTCCAGCCAACATTTGAATTATAGAAAGGCTGAGTGAGCTCTCAGCAGACACTCACTGTCTGGTTACCCACTTTAGCCTTAATGCTCAGCCACCCAGAGGACTGTCTGGCTGCAAAATAGAGGTGTCTTTTCCAGCCCAGGCTGCTACCACATGCATTCGCCACTCTGCTCTTATATTGTCATATGTGTATCTATTCATGTACGGGAAGTCTCCTATATACACTGAGTTCCATTCCAACAGTGTGTTCATAAGCCCAATTTGTTCACAAGTCCACCAAAGTTAGCCTAGGTACCCAACTGACACAATTGGCTATAGAATACTGTACTGTACCATACTGTGATAGGTTTATAATATGTTGCACACAAATAATACATAAAAGCAAAACACAAAAAATAAAGAAAATGTTTTGAACCTTACAGTACAGCACTTGGGAAAGTACGGTAGTACAGTACAGCAGCTGGCATACGGGGGCATCAAGTGAACAGGCAAGAAGAGTTACTAACTGGAGGAGGAGGCGGGAGATGGTAGAGCTGAAAAATCATCTGCAATAGCAGACAGATGGCAAGCTGCGATTTCACTCATGCCTGACATCGATGGAAAATGCACGTTTGCATCTTTGAAAGTTTGCAACATGAAGGTTCATATGCAGGTGACTTACTGTACTTCCCTCTAGGTCCTTCCCAGTGCTTAGTCTATATCTGGTGAAAAATTGAATAAAAATTCTTGATAGCCTGGAGAATGAGTCCCAAAAGGGATACAAATAATCTCATTCAAGCTATCATTTGACAAGCTCTAATATTTGTTCAAGTAAAGTATGAACTTAAGAGTTTAGTGATTTCATTTTTAAATGAGTTTGCTTAAATTTTACAAAACAGTTATTTTCTCAAAAGGAAAAGTTTTCATTCTCTTTGTAGGAAGATCATTGTGTGTGTCCTATATTGCTGAAAAGACTCAATAATGTTGAGAATAATTGAGTAAATGATAAAAAACTTAGCTTACAAATGGTCTCTGGTCTTGTTAAAAAAAGAACTACTTGTATAAATATTTTAAATTCAAAATGCCTCAATATAATCACCATTACTTTTTTTTTTTTCCTGGCATTAAGATTTTAAAAAAGCCAGACAGGAAGAATGTGAAAGAGAATGGTTACTAATGCAGAAAGTGTGTTTAACCCCAGAACCCTAATATCAATTAAACTAATATTATGGCTTCATGATTTTCTTTCAAAAATAATTTCCCCTCTCTAAACTGTCTCTGACAACCTACTTCTTTCTCCCAGCCAGGTCTCAAGGGATGTGTATTGACGGGAAATTTTGAGCATCTATAAAAGCGTTTATTGAATTTTTGAATAATTGGATTAAGAAATAATAAGCAATCATTATTTTCATGTTTGTTGAGCAACTGCTTTTAGTTGAACCACAAACTAGGGCTGCAAAATTGTAAGGAAAAGGCAGCATGCAAGAAGTTGTTTGCATGGATGACACATTCGTAGTCACTAAAAAGCAAATAAACCAACCAATCAACCAAACAAACATCAACTAGAAACAAATTGAACATGCAAATAGTATTAGAGCAGTCCAATATACCTGGAGAAAAAAATTTATAACAGTAGGTGTTAAACACAAATCTTTTCTGAAGAGTTTATCTTCGATTTTTCTCTTTTTATGCAAATTTCCTCCATTAAACGTAGAATGGCTTAAGGGGAAGAGGATGATGTATCAATTTTTTCATTTTCCTTCACTTATAAGGCTTCCCTGAGAGCTCAGTTGGTAAAGAATCTGTCTGCAATGCAGGAGACCCTGGTTCAATTCTTGGATTGGGAATAATCCCTGGAGAAGGGAATGGCTATCCCCTCCAGTATTCTGGCCTGGAGAATGCCATGGACTGTTTAGTCCATGAGGTCACAAAGAGTCAGACATGACTGAGCAACTTTCACTTACAAAAGAAACCCAAGAGTATGGAAAGATCTTCGGTGTTCAGTCTCTCCAACTACAAGTCCAGTGAGGAAATCCCTTTCAAGATTACATCTGTTGGAACCAGAGCATTGACAGAATTGCTGTCACTTTGACACAGGTTGTTTTTGTTGTTGCCGTTTTTTTGTTGTTTTTGTTAGCTGCAATTGTTGGAAAGTCTTTCCTCATACTGAACTGAATTGTTCTTCCATGTTCTAGTTTGATCCTAGGGAGCACTTCTAGGCTCTCTTCCATAAGATGGTCTTTAGATATTTTTTCTTCTGAATGCTAAATATTCCCAGGTGATTCAACAGACCATTTTGGCTAACTCGTCTAGACTGTTTATTATTGTAATAACCCCCTTCCTTTAATGTTCCCTATGTTACTTAAATAAGATGGGAAAGTCATTTTAAGAAAACTTCAATTCAGTTCAATTCAGGGAATAGCTATCAAGCACTTAGGATGTGCCAGACACTCTTTTGGGCCCTGGAGCTAAGTCAGTGAACACGACCATCTGTCCTTCTGAAGATCACGGTTAGCAAATGCAGATATTCAGTGAGTGATTAAGCCCTGATGAGTGTTCTGGAGAAGGTTGTAAAGTTGTTTAAAGCAAGGGGAATTTAATTAATCCTGAAGAATCATGGAAGCTGTCTCTGATGAAGAGATGTTTAAGGGGAGATTTGAAGTCTAAGTATATGGAAATGATACAGGAGGAAATGATACATGGGGTTGAGAGATGTCCCAAACTCCAAGGGAAGACAGTGTTTAAGAAGAGGATTGCAAGTTCTCCTATCAGTGGAGAAGGGCCTGAGTGGTCACCATCATGATGAACTCAGTGTTCAGAAAGGAGCAAACCTTTGGCTCTGCCCTAGCTTTTTTGTGTCAGGCTACCTAGCTTCCACACTGTTTCCTCTACTTATTTACACTTGATTTTAACAATTGTCCTGGTTATGTGAACATATTATCCAAAACAGAATGCTTTAAAGGTTTATTTTTTTTTAAAGTGCTCAAGGCAGACAATCCTGCTTCTTTCTACATAGCTATATTTTTGTGTCACATGGTTAATTAGGTAAAGACTGAAACGTGTCCAATGGATTTAGAAATAAGGAATCCATTGTGACATTGCAAATGGTCCTTAGTGGCTTAGTGGGAGAGGAAATCAGGTTGAAGTGAATTGGGGAGTGAATAGGAGGTGAGCTAGTGAAGACAGAGAATGCAGACACTCAAGAATCTTAGCTGTAGAGGAAAGAAAAGAGATAGGGTAAGGATCTAGAGGTAAAGAGAAATAGAGAAATGTCAAATTTTTGGAGAGGATATTGGAAAGATTAACTATTTCTGGACAGACACTTACTATTTAGAGAAAGTAAGAAATATGGAAAAGTTTTCCCCAAAGAATGCTTTGTCTATGACCTTTGATTGTTTCCAGCTTGGAAGAGAAGACAAATTTAACATGTAAATAATGGCTAAGATAAGACATCTCATGATAGAGAACTTAGTTGTATGATGAAAGAAAAAAAGAAAATTAGGTAGTATATATTGAGATGATCATACATTCAAAAGGCAAGCCTGGAGATCAGCTTGGGCTGGAGGGTCAGAATTAGAAATGATTTGGAAGTTTGTTTCTTTTCCTTTCATTACATTTGACTTTGGGCAAATAATATAAAGGCTAAATAATATATAGCCTTTCTAAGCTTCATATTCAGAAATATGCAGCAGCAGCAGCATAAAGCTTCATATTTCTGTTTGTAAAAAGGGCATCGTGATGCTGAATTCAAATTTTTCTGTGTGTTTGTGAAGAAGAGATAGTTTTTGTAAAGCTTCTATCATGGTTAATGTACATTAAATGAGAGTTCATATAAAAATTTAATACAACTTGAAGAACAGAGAGACTATTACTTTATCATGCTTTGCACATAATAGGTGTTCACCAAAAAAAAACAAGCAAACGAAACAAAACAGGGAGAAGGAAGAAAGAAGTGAAATACATATTGTGAACAAGTAGATGAAGCTAAAAGAACATATGTGAGGGCTGCTGCTGCTAAGTCGCTTCAGTCATGTCTGACTCTGTGCTACCCCATAGACGGCAGCCCACCAGGCTCCCCTGTCCCTGGGATTCTCCAGGCAAGAACACTGAAGTGGGTTGCCATTTCCTTCTCCAATGCATGAAAGTGAAAAGTGAAAGTGAAGTCGCTCAGTCGTGCCCGACCCTTAGCGACACCATGGACTGTAGCCCACCAGGCTCCTCCATCCATGGGATTTTCCAGGCAAGAGTACTGGAGTGGGGGTGCCATTATTGCCTTCTCTGATATGTGAGGGCAGATGATGAGAAATTAGATGGGTCCACAAGTCACGCAGCAGTGTCTCATTGTGTTCATGAAATTAAGAAAATCTGGAAGATTAGGTATTTGGAAGCTAATTCATAAACTGTCATTCATGATGTCAGTGTTAATCATATTATCTGTTATACAGATACAAATCTTAGTATCAAATATACAGATGTGTAAGAAACATAACTTTATTCTTCTATATATAAACTAAATTCTTTGAATTTTCCATCCTCCAGGACATCAAACACTAAATAGTTTTCTTTTCCCTGACTTGTGTCTAAGTTCCTGGGAGATTTGTGTAACTTCAAGATGCGTAGGATGTATCTTGCCCTTGACTCATTTGTTCACGTGGATACTTGCTGATCAATTCAAAGTCTTTTCTCACTGATCCATGCAGGAAACTGTCAAGACAACTCTTACCCTTGTGTACCCTGTGCTTCAAAGTCCAGGGGACTCTCTGCTGCTTTCACATCAGGCTTGAGAACAGGGGCATCATTTTACAGCTTCCATGCTGTTTCCCTGGGACATATCTACGGCTTCATTTGCCTTAATGCTTAATTCGTGGTTTTATTGCATCCAAGAATAAAGCAAATATCCACATCTAATATCTGTCTCCTAAACTATATCAGGGTCTTGCTCTTTCACTGAAATTCCAATATGGAAAACAGAGTCAGTAATTATCTCTTTAAACCACCATTCTTTGGCTACCTTGGCTCTCCTCCAGCCTAGTAGATTGTTTTTCCAATCCTCAGGGGAAATGTCTCCCTCTGTAAATCCTGATGGCTTCCCCCAAAGTCATTTTTGCTCCTAAAATAATTTTTTTTATGGGTTTAGGATTTTGGAAAATATAAACAAAAGACTTATAGGAAGTTTCTGTTTTCCACCCCACCTTGTCACACCCACATCCTCAGGAAATAACTAGAATAGACTATTTGCCTGAATTAGGTGAGCAGGTTGGAAAGGGAAAGTGGGAACTTTAGGGAAAATCCATTTATATTTTTACATCCTGTGATAATGGCAGTACATTGCATTACCTTAAAACTTGCTACACAAATTATAAATAGCAAATTGATAAAAACCTACATTGGTTATTTCAGTTGGATCAGTTGTCTGCAACCATGCACTTCAGCACATTTTTATTCATCTGCATCCTTCATCCACATTGTTTAGGAAAAAAAATTTTGAACAAGTTCCTTTAACTCAACTGATGAAAATTCAGATTATTTGGCATAAATGTGAGTGCTTGGTAGTCATAATTCTGAGATTATAGTGGCAACATTTTAAGATGGCTTAGATGGGTCTCATGACCCTTTTCACAAAAGGAAAATGACCACCAGTCTTTCTTCTCTTGGAAGAGCCTTGAAAAGTCAACATTGATTTTTGCCCAAAGTTTCTTGGTCACTTCCCAAAGGCATAAAATTAGTTTTGGCAGTTTTGTACTAAGAAGTGTAGCATATACTATTTTCAATTACTTAAAATTTTATTCAATATAAAAATCAATTAACAGGTTGGTAGATTTCCACTTTTAGTCAGTGCCTTCATGGAAATAAATTCTCGATTTCTGTTATGGAGAACTGACAAAGTATCAGGATGAGTTTCATTTGAAGCAGGTTTTTCTAATCTGAGGAGCATTATAGGGTTTGTAATTGCTTCTATTCTCTGGGCAGTTTCTCTCATAGATACCCTCTCCACACTGAGCTCAAAACAGTGTAGCATCGCCCAGAAATACTTTTAGGATTTGATGTTCCAGTAGCAAAATTTTCAAAGACATAGCACAATATATTTGAAGATTGGCAAGGTGATGGCTCATGGCATGAGTGTTTGATATTGTTTTCTAAGTGTCCAAATAAATATTTCGTTCTAGACTTGGGACATAAACTTCTAGTGTTACCTAGAGGAATTCATAGTTAAAGAGTAATACAGCCCCAGAGGACTTCCCTGCTGGTCCAGTGGTTAAAACTCAGTTCTCCCAATGCAAGGGATCCAGGTACGATCCCTGGTGAGGGAGCTAGATCCCACATGCTGCAATGAAGATCAAAGAAACTGCGTGATGCGACTAAGACCTTGAGCAGCCAAATAAATAAATAAATAATTAAAAAAGAGTAATACAGACCTTTGGGAGTTTCTAAACAACCTTGTGATCTATACTATTTGTACAAAAGCAGGAGCAAGTGTGGCTACAGGATCCTCGTCATCCATGATGGCAGCAGAACTATTGTTAGATCATCCTGTTGAGCTGCTGTCAAGCCATTCAAAGTGTGAATGAGGCTATTCTTGAGCAATTAATGTCTCTGGGCCATCTGGCATTTCATGGTTGGACACTGCTTGGTGAAGTGCCAGGGGCAGGAAATTGTGGCTTATTTTATTGTGCTTTGCTAATGGCTTCCCTGGTGGCTCAGTCAGTAATGAATCTGCTTGCAATGCAGGAGACCGCCTGCTATGCAGGAGACTCAAGTTCTAGCCCTGGGTCGGGAACACTTGGAGAAAGAAATGGCAACCCATTTCAGTATTCTTGCCTGGGAAATAAATATGGACAGATGAGCCTGGCAGGCTACAGTCCCTGGGACTGTAAAGAGTCAGATATGACTTAGTTACTAAACCAGCCTTGCAAAGACTCAGAAGTCAGTAACTGCTGACATTCCTGCAAGTTTCCTTTGGTTGGAGAGTCCACACTTAAACAATGAAATAATGAAGAGGTTGTGCAATGAATGTGCATGTGTGTGTGTGTGTGTGTGTGTGTGTGTGTGTTTGTGCAACATAGAGTCATGCCAGGGATATGTGAAGTTCTGGCTTTCTTTCTGGAGCAGATCAATTATAGAGTGGTCTGACTGCCAGCACACCAGAGGTTGGACTGAGTGAAGTAATTCAAGCAAACATTTTAAAAAGGCTAGGATTTCATTTTCTGTTTCTTTCCTGACTCAGACACATAAAGTCTAAAGGCGGCCTCTTGACTTCTGCCTCTGAGTGAGTCTGAAGTTAGTCCTACAGTTAGGACACATTTACCTGGGACAATGCAGTCTAAGATGTCAGGGCCTTCATTAGATGCATTAGAAAATTCCAGGGGACACAGACTTCCAAACTGCTTTACTTGGAATATCAATAAGCAGATGTCAGTTGTTCGATGGCTGCAGCAGAGTCTGATGATCAAAACCATTGCCATATTTGGGCCAGAATCTGAGTGGCTACCATATAATTGTACTTAAAGTCAGGATGATAAGAGCTGAAACATAAAACCAACCACCACACTTTTTACTGTTGAACTAACAAAACATTAAACTTCATAAAAAATCATGGTATAAATCAAAACTTGCCTTTAGAACTTTAATTTTCCAGAGCTTGATAATTCCTCTTTGGAGAGTCTGCCATGTCCTCTTAGATCCAGAATTTAAGTTTTCTTCAAAATTCTAAGTGCTTCTCAAAGTTGCAGTCTGGCATCCTCCTTTAGAATCCTCCCCAAATTTGTCTTTTTAGCTGACATAAAAATATTCAGAATTGGGGAAAAAGATAGTTGGGGAGTTTGAGATGGACGTGTATGCACTGCTATATTTAAAATGGGTAACCAACAAGGTCCTACTGTATAGACAGGGAACTCGGCTCAATGTTACATGGCAGCCTAGATGGAAGGGCAGTTTGAAGAACATGTACATGTATAAGTGAGTCCCTGTGCTGTCCACCTGAAACTATCATAACATTGTTAATAAGCTATACTCCAACATAAAATAAAAAGTCAAAAGATTAAAATGTTATCCAGTCCTCAGTTCAGTTCAGTTCAGTTCAGTTTAGTTGCTCAGTCATGTCTGACTGTTTGTGACCCCCTGGACTGCAGTACGCCAGGCTTCCCTGTCCATCACCAAATCCTGGAGCATACTCAAAGTCATGTCCATCAAATTGGTGATGCCATCCAACCATCTCATCCTTTGTTGTCCCCTTCTCCTCCTGCCTTCAGTCTTTCTCAGCATCAGGGTCTTTTGAAATGAGTCAGTTCTTTGCATCATATGGCCAAAATATTGGAGTTTCAGCTTCAACATCAGTCCTTCCAATATTCAGGACTTATTTCTGTTAAGATTGACTGGTTGGATCTTCTTGCAGTCCAGGGGACTCTCAAGAGTCTTCTCCAACACCACAGTTCAAAATCATCAATTCACTGGCACTCAGCTTTCTTTACGGTCCAACTTTCACATCCATACATGACTACTGGAAAAACCATAACTGACTAGATGGACCTTTGTTGGTAAAGTAAGTTCTCTGCTTTTTAATATGCTGTCTAGGTTGGTCATAGCTTTTCTTCCAAGGAGCAAGTGTCCTTTAATTTCATGGCTGCAGTCACCATCTGCAGTGATTTTGGAGCCCCCCAAATAAAGTCTCTCACTGTTTCCCTTGCTTCCCCAGCTATTTACCATGAAGTGATGGGACCAGATGCCATGATTTTCATTTTTTGAATATTGACTTTTAAGCTAACTTTTTCACTCTCCTCTTTCACTTTCATCAAGAGGCTCTTTAGTTCTTCTTCACTTTCTGCCATAAGGGTGGTGTCATCTGCATATCTGAGGTTATTGATATTTCTCCTGGCAATCTTGAATCTAGCTTGTGCTTCATACAGGCCAGCATTTCTCATGATGTACTCTCCATATAAGTTAAATAAGCAGGGTGACAATATTCAGCCTTGATGATGTACTCCTTTCTCAATTTGGCGCCTGTCTATTCTACGTCCAGTTCTAACTGTTGCTTCTTGACCTGCATACAGATTTCTCAGGAGGCAGGTCAGGTGGTCTGATATTCCCATCTCTTAAAGAATTATCCACAGTTTGTTGTGATACACATGGTCAAAGGCTTTGGCATAGTCAATAAAGTAAAAGTAAGTTTTCTTCTGGAACTCTCTTGCTTTTTAGATGATCAAACGAATGTTGACAATTTGATCTCGTTCCTCTGCCTTTTCTAAATCCAGCGTGAGCATCTGTAAGTTCATGGATTGCATACTGTTGAAGCCTAGCTTGGAGAACTTTGAGCATTACTTTGCTAGTGTGTGATATTTAAGCTGGTTTTAGAAAAGGCAGAGGAACCAGAGATCAAATTGCCAACATCTTCTGGATCATTGAAAAAGCAAGAGAGTTCCAGAAAAACATCTATTTCTGCTTTATTGACTATGCCAAAGCCTCTGACTGTGTGGATCACAATAAACTGTGGAAAATTCTGAAAGAGATGGGAATACCAGACCACCTGACCTGTCTCTTGAGAAACCTATATGCAGGTCAGGAAGCAAGAATTAGAACTGGACATGGAACAACAGACTGGTTCCAAATAGGAAAAGGAGTATGTCAAGGCTGTATATTGTCACCCTGCTTATTTAACTTATATGCAGAGTATATCATGAGAAACGCTGGGCTGGAGGAAGCACAAGCTATAATCAAGATTGCTGGGAGAAATATCAATAACCTCAGATATGCAGATGACACGACTCTTATGGCAGAAGTGAAGAGGAATTAAAAAGCCTCTTGATAAAAGTGAAAAAGGAGAGTGAAAAAGTTGGCTTAAAGCTCAACATTCAGAAAACTAAGATCGTGGCATCTGGTCCCATCACTTCATGGGAAATAGATGGGGAAACAGTGTCAGATGTTATTTTTTTGGGCTCCAAGATCACTGCAGATTGTGACTGCAGCCATGAAATTAAAAGACTCTTACTCCTTGGAAGGAACATTATGACCAACCTAGACAGCACATTAAAAAGCAGAGACATTACTTTGCCAACAAAGGTATGTCTAGTCAAGACTATGGTTTTTCCAGTGGTCATGTATGGATATGAGAGTTGGACTATTAAGAAAGCTGAGTGCTGAACACTTGATGCTTTTGAACTGTGGTGTTGGAGAAGACTCTTGAGAGTCCCTTGGACTGCAAGGAGATCCAACCAGTCCATCCTAAAGGAGATCAGTCCTGGGTGTTCATTGGAAGGACTGATGCTGAAGCTGAAACTCCAATACTTTGGCCACCTCATGCGAAGAGTTGACTCATTGGAAAAGACCCTGATGCTGGGAGGGATTGGGGGCAGGAGGAGAAGGGGACGACAGAGGATGAGATGGCTGGATGGCATCACTGACTCGGACTTGAGTGTGAGTGAACTCCGGGAGTTGGTGATGGACAGGGAGGCCTGGCGTGCTGTGATTCATGGGGTTGCAAAGAGTCGGACACGACTGAGAGACTGAACTGAACTGAGATGACTGAAATTGTGCAGTAGTTTGAGCATTCTTTGGCATTGCCTTTCTTTGGGGTTGGAATGAAAACACCTTTTACAGTCCTGTGGCCACTGCTGAGTTTTCCAAATTTGCTGGCATATTGAGTGGAGCACTTTCACAGCATCATCTTTTAGGATTTGAAAAAGCTCAACTGGAATTCCATCATCTCTACTGCCTTTGTTCGTAGTGATGCTTCCTAAGGTCCACTTGACTTCACATTCCAGGATGTCTGGCTCTAGGTGAGTGATCACACCATTGTGATTATCTGGGTCATGAAGATCTTTTTTGTTCTAGATCTCATAGAAGATCTCATGGTTCTTCTGTATATTCTTGCCACCTCTGCTTAATAGCTTCTGCTAGGTCTATACCATTTCCGTCCTTTATTGTGCCCATCTTTGCATGAAAAGTTCACTTGGTAGCTTTAACTTTTTTTGAAGGGATCTCTAGTCTTTCTCATTCTATTGTTTTCCTCTATTCCTTTGCATTGATCACTTAGGAAGGCTTTCTTATCTCTCCTTGCTATTCTTTGGGACTGCATTCAGATGGGTATATCTTTCCTTTTCTCCTTTGCCTTTAGCTTCCCTTCTTTTCTCAGCTAATTGTAAGGCCTCCTCAGACAACCATTCTGCCTTTTTACATTTCTTTTTCTTGGGGATGGTTTTGGTCACCACCCCCTGTACAATGACACAAACCTCCGTCTATAGTTCTTCAGGCATTCTGTCTATCCAATCGAATCCCTTAAATCTATTTGTCACTTCCATTGTATAATCATAAGGGATTTGATTTAGGTCATACCTGAATAGTCTAGTGGTTTTCCCTACTTTCTTCAATTTAAGTCTGAATTTGGCAATAAGGAGTTCATGATCTGAGCCACAGTCAGCTCCTGGTCTTGTTTTTGCTGACTGTATAGAGCTTCTTCGTCTGGAGCCATGTTAGGCATTACTGACATCCATCTTTGACTGCAAAGAATATAATCAATCTGATTTTGGTATTGACCATCTGGTGATGTCCAAGTGTAGAGTCTTCCTCTTGTGTTGTTGGAAGAGGGTGTTTGCTATGACCAGTGTGTTCTCTTGACAAAACTCTGTTAGCCTTTGCCCTGCTTCACTCTGTACTTTAAGGGCAAATGTGCCTGTTACTGCAGGTATCTGTTGACTTCCTACTTTTGCATCCCAGTCCCCTATAATGAAAAGGACATCTTTTTTTTGGTATTAGTTCTAGAAGGTCTTGTAGGTCTTCATACAACCATTCAACTTCATAGAACTTAGCCTTAATGGTTGGGGCATAGACTTGGATTACTCTGATATTGAATGGTTTGCCTTGGAAATGAACATAGATCATTCTGTCATTTTTGAGATTGCATCCAAGTACTGCATTTCAGACTCTTTTGTTGACTGTGATGGCTACTCCATTTCTTCTAAGGGATTCTTGCCCATAATATTAGATATAATGGTCATCTGAGTTCCGTTCACCCATTCCAGTCCATTTTAGTTTACTGATTCCTTAAGAGGATACAGTGTCAGACTTTATTTTTTTTTGGGCTCCAAAATAACTGCAGATAGTGACTGCAGCCATGAAATTAAAAGACGCTTACTCTTTGGAAGAAAAGTTATGACCAACCTAGATAGCATATTGAAAAGCAGAGACATTACTTTGCCAACAAAGGTCCATCTAGTCAAGGCTATGGTTTTTCCAGTCGTCATGTATGGATGCGAGAGTTGGACTGTGAAGAAAGCTGAGCACTGAAGAATTGATGCTTTTGAACTGTTGTGTTGGAGAAGACTCTTGAGAGTCCCTTGGACTGCAAGGAGAGCCAACCAGTCCACCCTAAAGGAGATCAGCTCTGGGTGTTCTTTGGAAGGAATGATGCTAAAGCTGAAACTCCAATAGTTTGGCCACCTCATGCGAAGAGTTGACTCATTGGAAAAGACTCTGATGCTGGGAGGGATTGGGGGCAGGAGAAGAAGGGGGACGACAGAGGATGAGATGGCTGGATGGCATCACCGACTCGATGGACGTGAGTTTGAGTGAACTCCGGGGGTTGGTGATGGACAGGGAGGCCTGGAGTGCTGCGATTCATGGGGTTGCAAAGAGTTGGGCATGACTGAGTGACTGAACTGAACTGAACTGAACTGAAAGTGTTGATGTTCATTCTTGCCATCTCCTGTTTGACCACTTTCATTTGCCTTGATTCATGGACCTAACATTCCAGGTTCCTATGAAATATTGCTGTTTACAGTATCAGATTTTACTTCCGACACTGGTCACATCCACAGCTGGGTGTTGTTTTGCTTTGGTTCCGTCTCTTCATTTTTCCTGGAGCTACTTCTCCACTGATCTCCCGTAGCCTATTGGGCACCTACTGACCTGGGAGTTCATCTTTTAGTGTCCTATCTTTTTGCCTTTTCATACTGTTCTTGGGGTTCTCAGGGCAAGAATACTGAAGTGTTTTGCCATTCTCTTCTCCGATGGACCATGTTTTGTCAGAACTCTCCACCATCCATCTTGGGTGGCACGGCTCATAGTTTCATTGAGTTAGACAAGGCTGTGGTCCATGTGATCAGTTTGGTTAGTTTCTGTTTTGTGGTTTTCATTCTGTCTGCCCTCTGGTGGATAAGAGGCTTATGGAAGCTTCCTGATGGGAGAAACTGACTGAGGAGGAAACTGGGTCTTGTTCTGGAGGTCCGGACCATGCTCAGTAAATCTTAAATTCAATTTTCTGTTGATGGGTGGGGCTGTGTTCTCTCCCTGTTGTTTGACCTGAGGCCAAACTATGGTACAGGTAATGAAAATAATGTCGACCTCCATCAGAAGGTCCCATGCATGCACTGCTGCACTCAGTGGCCCCAACCCTGCAGCAGGCCATCACTGACCCACACTTCTGCCAGAGACTCCTGGACACTCCCGGGCAGGTCTGGGTCAATCTCTCATGGGGTCATTGCTCCTTTCTCCTGGGTCCTGGTGTGCATAAGGTTCTGTTTGTGCTCTCCAAGAGTCTGTTTCCCCAGTCCTGTGTAAGTTCTGGTGGCTCTGTGTTGGGGCTAATGGTAACCTCTTCCAGAGGGCTTATGCCATGCCCAGGTCTGCTGCACCCAGAGCCCCTGCCCCTGTGACAGACTGCTGACCTGTCCCTCCACAGGAGACACTCACACACAGTTCTGGCTCAGTCTCTGTGGGGTCTCTGAGTCCTGGTGCACACAAGGTTTGTTTGAGCCCTCTGAGCATCTCTGGTGGGTATGGAGTTTGATTCTAAACTCTTTCTCCCCTTCTACCATCTTGCTGGGGCTTCTCCTTTACCCTTGGAAGTGGGGTATCGTTTTCTGGTGGGATCCAACATTCTTCTGTCAACAGTTGTTCGGCAGCAAGTTGTCATTTTGGAGTTCTCATAGGAGAAGATTAGTGCACAATCCTATCCAGCCCTAGGAAAGAAGAAATCTTATTTCAATCTTCTTAAATTTATCAACATTTTTTTTAAAATTGAAGATTAAAAAAAATATTTATTTAGTTGGCCAGATCTTAGTTGCTGCACATGAGATGTTTAGTTGTGCATGCAAACTCTTAGTTATAAAATGTGAGATCTAGTTCCTAACCAGGGATCAAACCCAGTCCCCCTGTATTGGGAGCATGGGATCTTAGCCACTGGACCACCAGCAAAATCCCTATCAACATTTTTGAGGACTATCATATATAAAATGACATTTGTGTTTACATTCCATGTGTCCTTGATAGAGATTTCAAACTTGCTTGTGTTCAGAATCTCCACTGAAATGATCATCTCTATTCAGTTCCCATAAAACAACTCTCATACCAAGAAAGCCATCTTGGATTTTTATATATTTTTAAGTAGGTTCATAAAAAATATGTCCCTTCCTTTTTTGCAGAGAGAAAGAGCAATAAATATATTTAATATCATACACAGAAGTGTGAACATAAAGTGAACTTCAGACATACTGATTCATTCTCACTCTTGTCGTCACATCACATATAATTAAATTTAATCTGGGGTTACCATTAAAAGTGAATCCATGGCCCAAACTGCTTGCTTGCTCCAACTCTGTCTCCTGCACTCAGGCTCTCTGGGTTTCCTGCTCTCACTGTTAAATTCAAGTCCCCACATGGACTCTTGCTTCGAGCCAGGGGCCTGTGGTCCTAACATTTGGAATCATTCATCCTCACAACACAGTGATTCCTCCAGATTAGATGAAATAACTGTCACTTCAACCGAATCCTGCCGTAAATGAGAATTTGTGTTAACCCATATTCTTTTATTTGAGCTTTGAATAGCTTTCACTCCATTACCAGTCACACATTTAAATTAGGGAAAGAAAGACTGCTAAAAATTTAATTAAACCTAGATAATGAACTACACTCATATAAATAGCTTTTAAAAAGTCCTTTACTTCAACGCTGGCCCTAAGCATAGCTAGAATAGGTAACTCTAATGTATGTGGTGTTACTTAGAGTGCTGTTTCATGGCTGCCTTTTGCTTTCTTCCCATGTTCTGGCCTGTTAATAATAGTTAATGCTTTTATGGTACTTATTGGCCTCTGTTCTCCACCCCTCCTCTATCAAAACAACTTTAATGTCTTGGAATAAACTCAATTCTCATAAAGTGTCACCTACATCACTCACACCCACTCTCCAGGTGGAAGTGTTTTTATTATCTTTTTTCTAGGGGACTCTTGTCCCTGGTAGGGTGTCCACTATTCAAAATCCCACAAGAAGACAGAATCTCTACTCTTCTAGAGAATGCGTGCATGAGGGCTAAGTTGCTTCAGTCGTGTCCAACTCTTTGCAACCCTATGGACTGCAGCCCACCAGGGTCCTCTGTCCATGGGATTCTCCAGGCAAGAATACTGGAGTGGGTTTCCATTTCTTTCCCCAGGGGATCTTCCTGATCCAGGGATCAAACCAGCGTCTCTTATGTCTCCTGCATTGGTAGGCAGATTCTTTACCACTAGCACCACCTAGAATAAATCTTCCTAAATTTCACTAATGAATGCTTCTTTCCCCTTGTGCCTTAGTACTGTTAACTCCTTAATTAATGAATTTTTTTCATTTCATTTATTAGAAATTATATATCTCTGTCCAGTTTCTAGTACTTGACCACTAAACTTCCCTCATAATAAAATTCCATCTCTTGCAAGGCAGGTATCTAACTGCTATAGTTGAATTTTAAGGGCTACATTACAAACAGATCATTCTTCCTAAAATTAGCTAAGATTCAATTTGTATAGAAGAATAAATTAATTCCATGAAATCAGATGTTATACTAAAATGTTTTTCAGAACATTTTTATGTAATTAGAAGATGATTAAACTTAAATTCAGAAGCTTAAAGAAAAGTTTTTTTTTAAATGGAATACTTTTTAAGTAACACTCTCAAAAGAAGACATTGAAATCAACAATCAGAAAATGCAAATATAAGTAACAGCATAGATTGGAAGTTCTTCCAGAGATTTTTAGACATAATAATTTTCTGAAATAGGTATATATAATAGAAGCAATTGAGCTTCCCAGGTGGCAGAGTGGTAAAGAATCCACCTGCCAACCAGGAGATGCAGGTTTGATCCCTGGGATGGAAAGATTTTCTGGAGAAGGAAATGGCAACCCACTCCCATTATTCTTGCCTGGGAAGTCCCATGGACAGAGAAGACTGGAGGGTTATATTCCATGGGTTTGCAGTCTGATACTAAGTGACTGAGACTGAGCACACCCACGTAGAAGCAATTAATTAGTTGCAGGTTTCTAAAGTTATAAAAAGAACCCTTTTAATCTCTGTCTCTTGTGTATTTTAAGGTATCAGTAGGTGACAGGTCCCCCGGTCACCTGTTTAACCCTTCTTTCAGCTCACATAAGTTTGTGTCTCAGCTATCCAAGGTTAACTCCTCCTCCCAAGTTTCCTATTTTGTATTTCAAATGTTATTTTTAAAATTAAATGAGTTTGGAGGACTTCCTTCACTCCCCTACCTCTTTGATAGAGGGAGCTCTTTAGATGGACTGCTAGATTTGAATGAAGTAGAATAGAAACAAGTACTTTCATTTACTGGAAAGGGTTAATATTTTTGGCATTTGAAGTGGCTTCGGGCTTGCACCTGCTATAACGTTTATGATTTTTCCTTTGGATTTTACAGCAATATTTGTATAGGTTTTGTTTAGTTCTCTCATTAGGTGCCTGGTATTCCAGGCACTGGATGAACTGAGGTCTGCAAACATCCCCGACACAGTCTGGTTCCTGTTGACTAATTCTGTGATCATCAAGAACAGCCTCTGAGTCCTTGTGGCCAAAGGCAGCAACGCAGGCTCCACTGGGAGTCGACAGTGTGGTTTCTGATGAAAGACTTGGTCTCAGTGGATGGGGAGAGGACCCAGCAGGCCTCTGGTCTCACACTCACAGACTCTGGTGATGGTGGGAGATGAGAATGTGAACTGAGGGTCTGTGGGCGTTCTGAATGCCTAAATGACTCACAAGGGAGAGGGGCATTCACAGGACCTTGAAACACATGCCACTTGCTATCATTTTCATATGATATGTTTGGAAAGCACCTCTGCATGGAAGAAAGAGCGGTGGATGATCTCTCTTTCAAAAGTGCTCCAAGAGAGAAAGACATTTTCAAACCGTTGAGAATCCCTAAAGAATATCTCAATAGTCAGTGACCCGGAGTCCTTGCCCTCACCCCAAATCATGTTGTTTATTCCTCCCCTTGGAGACCTTCCCTGGTGGCTCAGACAGTAAAGAGGCTGCCTGCAGTGCAGCAGACGGAGGTTCCATCCCTGGGTCAGGAAGATCCCCTGGAGGAGGGCATGGCAACCCACTCCAGTATTCTTGCCTGGAGAATTCCATGGACAGAGGAGCCTGGCAGGCTACAGTCCGTGGGGTGGAAAAGAGTTGGCATGACTTGAGTGACTGACACTTTCACTTTGTAGAACTGCACAGCCCGTTGCTTCAGTTTGGATCTCAGAGAGGCCTACACTCAGTCAACTATGTGTGTGTTTATTTAGAAATTTCTTTTAAAATGATACAAATGAACTTGCAAAACAGAAACAGACTCACAAACCCAGAGAACAAACCTCCGGTTGCCAGGGGGAAGGATGCGGGGAAGGGACAGTTCGGGAGTTTGGGATAGACATGTGCACATTGCTATATTTAAAATAGATGACCAACAAGGACCTACTGTGTACCACAGGGAACTCTTCTCAATGTTGTGTGGCAAGCTGCAGGGGAGGGGTTTTGCAGAGAACGGATATATGTGTCCTTGTGGCTAAGACCTTTCACTGCTCACCTGAAACTATTACAACATAGTTAATCAGCTCTACCCCCATACAAAAGAAAAAGTTAAAAAAAGACTTTTTTTTCCTCTTTAAAATTTTTTTTTGGCCGCACTGCACAGTATGTAGAATCTTAGTTCCCAGACCAGGGATTGAATCCACATTGAACTCCTTGCATTGGAAGGTGGGTTCTTAATTGCTGAATGGCCAGGGAAGTCCCCGCTTGCCTGTTTAACCCTTCCCTCAACTCATATAAGTTTGTGTCTCAGCTATCCAAGGTTAACTTCTCTACCCAGGTTTTCTATTTTAAATATCTTGAAAATTAAATGAGTTTGGAGGACTTCCTTCACTCCCCTACCCTGTTAATAAAATAACTTCTCACCACAGGAAAGTTGGAAAAGTGAAAACAAAACAAACAAAATTATTTACTGTTCTGATCAAGCAAAGTAAATCATTGTTAATTGTTAGTTGTTGTTTTTTTTTTTTTTTAAGTCCAACTCCTTCACCCCATAACTCTTGCCCTATATACACTCATTCCATCCTTTTGGATTTTGTCAGATATTTATGACTCTCTTAAGAGTTTTCCATGTTTGCTTTAGATAATTTGGTAAACAACAAAATGTCTATAGAAACAGAAAAAAACCATCACCTATATTAGCATTTTGGTATATTTCTTTACCAGTTGTGGTTCATTGTCAACATATAAGAAAGTTTCCTTTATAACCAAAGGCTTTTACTTTTGAAAGCTGAATAAGAGAACATTTTAAGGATCTATCAAAACTTTAAAAAGACGATGCCTGCAAAGTATTTCCAATATATTATTTGTTAAAGAACCAAAGCATATGGACCATCTTTGAGAAACCTGCATTGTGAAAGGACCTCTTCTTCCACATAGTCCTGCTCCCTCTCCCTTCTTTTCTCAGGTTTTCATCACTGATAAACATTTGACACTCAAACTTCATCTCCGAGTTTTCTTCCAAACATCTCTTTCTCTGACACTCAAAATTGGAAGATTTTGGCTCATCTTGATTTTCTCCAAACCCCTTCAAATATCTATTCTCTGAAAATGTACAAAGATTTATAGCAAGGAATGGCAACTTGTATTATTTAAGTCCTTATAGATACTTCTTACTAGCTTTACTTTTGTTTTTGTAGACTCTGCATTATCTGTAGTTTATGAAGAATATTTCAAAACACAGACAATGGTTATTTTTCACAGAGTATTGAGTATCTATTGAGAGCAAGGCATGTATCAGATATATTTTCTGTTGTTAAGAAGCACGATTGAATGAATGACTTGTCTTTATATTATATTGACAAACCGATGAAAAGCTTGAGGCCCTGCTCTGTAATACAAGAACCCAGTTGTTGTTGTTTAGTCACCAAGCTTTGTCTGACTCTTTGCGACTCCATGGACTGTAGCCCAGCCAGGGTCTTCTGTCCATGGGATTTCCCAGGCAAGAATACTGGAGTGGGTTGCCATTTCCTTCTCCAGGGAATTTTTCTGGCCCAGGAATCAAACCCGTGTCTTCTGCACTGGCAGGCAGATTCTTTACCATTGAGCCACCAGGAAGCACTGCAAGAACCCAGAAAACCACACAAATGCATCAGGGAGCATGCTGGAAAACGATCAGGAAACCAAAGATTCCAACTTCTGTATCTGGGAAGGATCGCAGATATGATGAACTTCAAAATAGAATCCTTTCATTAGAAACGTTTTATTTAATTTCCCAAGTAATCCTGCACTTTTCCTAGGTTTATTAATAAAAATTTACAGGAAGAATAATTTCAGTAGTTTTCCACTGGCCATGATCAGTGCAGACAAAAATCATCTAGTATTTTGATTACATAGGAAAAGTCCCAAGAGATGATTCATAGATCTAAGTTTCTATGTGATGAATAAAACATTCTGTTTGCTAATAACATGCGATTAGAGGTGTGAGTTTTATCTTCCTCTTCTTCCCTCCTTCCTTCTCTCTCTCCCTGCCTCCTTCCCTCCCTTTCTTTCCCCATCCTTGATTTCATTTTATAGAATTTTAAAGAAGACTTTCAAAGTATAAAGTAATATGAGGATTTTTGTTACATTGTTAAGATATTTCATGTTGAATTACCACTCATCATATTTATCTCAAATTTGAAGGAACACATTTGTTTTAAATAACTATGTCCCTGTCTGATTATCAAATGGGCTTCCCTGGTGGCTCAGTGGTAAAGAGACTGACGGCCAATGCAGGAGACAAGAGTTTGGTTCCTGGGTTAGGAAGACCCCCTGCAGAAGGAAATGGCAACTCACTCCAGTATTCTTGCCTGGGAAATTCCGTGGACAGAGAAGCCTGGTGGACTATGGTCCATGGGGTCGCAAAGAGTAGGACACGACTCAGCATGAGCACGAGTGACCCCCTCTGTTTCCTGATACGGCAGGAAATACTCCATTTCTCACCAGAGAGTAGAGATCAAGACATAACTGGTGTGACAGCACCCTGGACTCTGGTTAGCATTCAGGGAGAGACAGCGAGAGAGATCTAATGCTTTTGGTTACAGGGTAACCATTTTTGGTGTAAAATGGAAGGGATTTGACAGACAGCAGCTGAGGGTTTGATCTCACAGTCACCAGCTCTTGCTTGAGGCGCGCTTAGTAGATGGTCCCACCGTTGTCTGCCTTGTGAAAACACCAGTGTTTTCCAGGCAGCTTAACTCTTTGTAGGAATGAGAAGATGGCAGGACATCAATATAAAGATTTACATTAGGCCGAAAATAGTGTCTGGAGGGCAATTTGGTCTCTTTTGTAGCAATTAGGGGCATTTTCCTGTTTCAGGGTCTGACATTAGCAGTGAGGACTTGTCTTCTGCCTGCACAGGTTTCCCTGGAGTGGGTTGGGGCTCTGATGAAAGGTGTTGTGAATGAGCCAATGAATGTAAGCCATGACCCTTATGGTCAGAGACGTTCTGACAAAATAAGTACTTTAAATTATTC
Source organism: Bubalus kerabau (assembly GCF_029407905.1). NCBI lineage: Eukaryota > Metazoa > Chordata > Mammalia > Artiodactyla > Bovidae > Bubalus > Bubalus kerabau. Next base: position 57,346,439 of record NC_073625.1, read on the forward strand.
ATGGCCAACCTATTGCTTCCATTAATATGTATTGATGTGCCTACATAGGAAATTCTTATCTAATGCTATTGATTGCATGCAGTTTTGAAATTGTCTCTTTGAAAACATGAAGCGAATGGCTAGCAGAAGGCTTGGAAGCTCTGATATTCAAACTCCTTCTCGGGTGTTAGTTATGACTGAAGAAACGTAGAGGCTTCCCAGGAGGTGCTGTGAGAAAGAACTCACCTGCCAGTGCAGAAGACTGAAAAAACGAAGGTTCAATCCCTGGGTTGGGAAGATCCCCTAGAGGAGGGCATGGCAACCCACTCTAGTATTCTTGCCTGGAGAATCCCATGACAGGGGAGCCTGGAGGGCTACAGTGCATGGGGTCGCAAAGAGTTGGACACCCCTGAAGTGACTTAGTATAGTCACAGAGAGAAATCTGATAGGATCCAAAGGTAATCTGTGTGCAGATGACAGAGAAGTCTTTAATGCAACACCAGGGAGTTTTGATTTTATTTTTTGGTTAAGGGGCACCCATAAGAATAAAACTAAGAAGGGAAGAGACATTGTATCTTTAAAAGAGGATGTTTACTGAGACAAAGGTCTGCAGGATGCAATGGGGAGAGGAACTCAGGGAAGGGGCAGTAAGTTGTTAAGGCTTTGGCCAAAGTCTAACTTCTAGAAAACTGTTAGTAGCCTTGGAGAAGGCAGAGAGGAATCATGAAACTCTCTACTGAGACTTGGAAGACACACGATTAAACTGCATCCCTGGTCCAAATAGAAGATACTAGGATCTATCATGTGCAAATGAGCAACTATGTTGGACTGGATGCAAACACAGCCAAGGCAAACCAGTTCTGACTGCATGTCTACTCTAGGTACCTGGGCAGAGAAATGCTGAGGGTTCCCCCGAAAGGACCACAGCCAACCTCTCTCAGAGCACTGAGACCTAAAAGCTGGGAACCCTAGTGGCAACTCAGACACAAGCTATTCAAATGGCTCTGATGCCATCTGGTATAGTGTGGGCCCAGGTCTAGTCACAGTTCATCTTCCCACTGATGTGGCTTTGATTTCACTTCCTAATCATCTCTGCCCACCTGATCCTGTCATGGGTGTTCACGTGTGATTAAGCTCCAGCTGCTCTCCTAGTGGTTTTAGTGGTAAAGAACCCACTGGTCAATACAGGAGACATAAGAGATGTCAGTTTGATCCCTGGGTTGGGAAGATTCCTTGGAGGAGGGTATGGCAACTCACTCCAGTGTTCTCACCTGGAGAATCCCGTGGACAGAGAAGCCTCGCAGGCTACAGTCCATGGGGTCACAAAGAGTTGGACATGACTGAAGTGACTTAGTATGCCCTCCTACCATGGACAGATTGCTCCCTAGAAGGGTCTCCTGCTCTCATTGTTGAAGCAATCCAAGAGTACGATTATGAGTACAATCTGTTAGTGGCAGCGAGGAAGGAGAAATATGTTTGCCTTAGAGAGATATGGAATTTTGAATGGGCAGAATTTAGTAATAAATTGGATTTGGCCATTATAGAAGAGAGAAGAGGCACAGTTGAGCCTAGTTCATAGTGTTTAAACTCTTTTGAGTTCTACAGCTAAGGATACTGTTCCCAGAAAGACCCACGGACACATCATTATCCACAATCTCAGAAGATTTGTACACATGGTAGCTAAAAAGTTGAAAATCTATTCTGTAAAGGAAGATTTTGGAAGTAGAACTGACTGATCTGAAAGATTCCTTCTGCTTCCTTAACATCAGAGTATTAATAGTTATAGAACTTAAGCACCCATGTATTGTTCGAGATGTTGAAAGCAAGTCAGGATAGTGAGCTGGTGCATAGGTGAGGTGCTAGGGAGTGTAGGGGGAAATTGTATCTTGTTTAGACCTGGTCAATCTGAAGTGCTGGTAAGGCATCTATGCTGCTGCTGCTGCTGCTGCTAAGTCGCTTCAGTCCTGTCCGACTCTGTGTTACCCCATAGACAGCAGCCTACCAGGCTCCCTTGTCCCTGGGATTCTCCAGGCAAGAACACTGGAGTGGGTTGCCATTTCCTTCTCCAGTGCATGAAAGTGAAAAGTGAAAGTGAAGTCGCTCAATCGTGTCCGACTCTATCAACCCCATGGACTGCAGCCCACCAGGCTCCTCCGTCCATGGGATTTTCCAGGCAAAAGTACAGGAGTGGGGTGCCATTGCCTTCTCCGAAGGCATCTATAAGGAGATGTTAAGCAGATAATTATAGGCACACTTTGATAAAGTGCTTATTGCACTGTCTAACATGATAGCCATTGGCTACATGTGGCCACTGAGGACTATAAAGAAACACGGCTAATCCTGAGATGCGTTGTAAGTGGGAAGCACACTTTCATTTCAAAGATAATCTAAAAAGCAACCCACCGCCCAATGAAGATAAATATTTCACTTTTAAATCAAAGATTACATGTCAAAATAATATTTTGGATATACTGGGTTAAGTAAAATATGTTATTAAAGTTAACTTCATCTGCTTCTTTTTAAATGTGGCTACTAGGATATTGAACTTTACATCTGTGGCTTGTATTTGTGGCTTGCATCATATTTCTCTTCGACAACACTGCTCTAGATAATGCTTGTGAGTAGTAATTGGTGACAGCTTGAGGAGAGTTGAGATCTCTGTGGAGAGGACAGAGAAAAGGAAGTGCATAGGGTTGAGGACATAATTGTGGAGATGCCCGTGTTCATAGATGAAAGGGGAGGCTGAGAAGGACCTGGAGGGTGAACAGAAGGTGAAGAAGAAGGAACTCTATTTTAGGAACTGGAAGAAGAAGGCATTTTAGGGAGGAGGGTCTACTAAAGAAGTTCACACAAAATAATTCAAATAATTCAAACTTTATCCTATTGCAGAGGTTCTTCCTCCAGAAAGCAAAATGGTCAAATTTAAATTTTGAGATGGTTTTGGCAACAAGGATTGGGTTGAGGGAAAAGCTGAAGTCCAGGTGGCCAGTTAGAAATTCAGGGAATAAGAACAGCCCCAAAGCCCTTAAGCATCTACCAAGCCAAACAGGAAAGAACGGTTTTCACTTGGAGAAAGAACTTTCTATTTTATTTTTTGCCATGAAAAATGAGGTGAGTGAGATTTTGATAATTTAAAGCATGTGTCTTCTGCTTCTAGAATCCAGGAAAATGGGTTGCAATGAAAATCCATGTCATAAATGATTAAAGATCCTTTGTGCGGGAACACAGAAAGATGTAAAGAAACCAAGGACACAAAAATTGTAGGATTTCTAAGAAAAAATGGTTGTCTTTTTGTATAAATGTCTCACATAGGAAAAAGAGAAGAGAACATTATTCCGCATCCTTGAGAGCATGACAGCAGGAAGAATGGTTTCTAAAAAGAGTTTTCCTTGAGGCTCTGACTCCATAACTCAAGATCATTTCAGGTACTTCTAAGTGTTTACAAATTGAACGAGCTGTGTCTTGGGATGTCCTTTAAACAGAAAACTGGGTACATAAAATGATTTATTTGGAGCTCCATTTAAAATAAAAAACAGATCGAAGTCTATGAAAGTAAAAAATTCAGGGTACCAAGTAAAGGTGAGCTGAATGTTTTGAAGGCATTTGGATACTGTTTAAATTAACGTTTTAAATTCTCTGCTGGTTTAAAAGAAAAGAGGGAACAAATGATGATAAAAGAAAAATCAATGAGGGACTCCCGTGGTGGTCCAGTGGTTAAGAGTCTGTTCTTCCTGTGCAGGAGGCATGAGTTTGATCCCTGGTTGGGGAACTAAGATTCCAGGGAGTGGCCAAAAAAAAAAAAAAAAAAAAGTCAATGAAAGTAGTTCTATTAGGAAACTAAACAAGAGGGAAATGACTGATTCATTAAAGATACTTGGAAGATAGTCCTAGGTGGGGCACCATATACAGAATTCAGATAAAACCCATGCCTGTGGCAGAATAATAATAATAATAATAATCACCAAGTAGCAGCAACTGACACTTATTAAGCACAAATTATGTATGAGATAGGGTTTCTCAGGTGGCACTAGCTCAAAGAACCTACCCCTCAGTGCAGGAGATTCAGGTTCGATCCCTGGGTCAGTAAGATCCCCTAGAGGAGCGCATGGCAACCCACTCCAGTATTCTTGCCTGGAGAATCCTCATGGATAGAGGAGCCTGGTGGGCTACAGTCCATGGAGTTGCAAAGAGTCAGACACGACTGAAGGGACTTAGCATACATGCAGGTATCGGTAGTGTTTATGTGAGTCTAAGCTTTCACTCATCTATTTATCACAATAATCTCACAAAATAGGTATTATCTTACTGTTATAGATGAGGCAGTGAGATTGGGTAATTCGCCCAAGGTCACAGAGCTAGTTCCCTGTATCATAGGAAGACACAAGTTGTATCAGGCAGCTTTGGCTGGGTTATGCTGTGGCAACAAATGGCTCCTAAAATCTTAGTGGGCTCTAATAAAAGGAGCTTGAAATTTTTGTTTGTTTGTTTGTAAACTCCATCACAGGACACTTGCTCTGCTTCATTCCTGGACTTTGACTGTAGAAGCAGCCCCTACCTTGGACACTGGCGCTCGCTCTTTTGTCAGAGGAAATAGAAAGCAATGCACGAACCACGTGATGGCTGTAATAACTTCTACTGGAAGAAGAACACAGCACTTTATCTTCTGTTTCTTTGACCAAAGTGTGTCTTGTGATAATCCTGCCAATGGTGTGAGAAGTGTAGTCTCTGCAGAGATGATCTTTGGAGTAAGAGGACCCATGGGGAGGATTTTTTTTTCCTTTGTTTTGTTTTGATCATATGACTCTTTAGCTTTACAAGGATGAGAATCAAAGATTGTTTGATATGACTTTGTTTCACGCAAAGGAGTCAATGTTATGATTGTGGTATTGAATGGGGAGTGACAGAGGGTCATGCAAATGGAATGCTCTGAAATGAAGAGCAGCTACAACCGCTGACAGCAGCTGGGCCACTGCCAAAATCCTCGCAGAGCAAGGTACCTGGGAGGAAGATTGAATTTCAACAATAAATCAGGCCACAGGTAAAAGAGGGTAGGGCTTCCCTGGCGGCTCAGATGGCAAAGCAGCTGCTTGCCATAACAGGAGACCTTGGTTCGATCCCTAGGTCAGGAAGATCTTCTAGAGAGGAGAATGGCAACCCACTCAAGTATTCTTGCCTGGAGAATTCCATGGATGGAGGAGCCTGGTGGGCTATAGTCCGTGGGGTCGCAAAACAGAAGGTGAGGACTGACCCAGATTGAGAGATGGTACAGAGGCTCAGTCAAGCACAGACAGAGAATTCTCAGGGTTTAGTGAAGGCTGAAAGTTTAGCTCAATTATTTAGGGGGAAAACCAATTTCTGAGGGGGTGCGTGCCCTGATTTCCTTTGTCTAAAAACCCCTCCTCTCCATGAATGCCTGAGGAGTGTGCTATGAACTAATGGACATTAATGAGTGAAAACAGGAACAATTATAGACAGTCCTACTTATTAAGATGCAGATGAAGATGGGCACAATATATCTCTACAAACCAAACAACTAGAAAGTGGACTCACGTGGGCATGTAGGTAGAATGGACACAGGAGAAAATGGAAAGAAAACTTCAGTTCTTGAACTGATGTTAAATTTAACCTGAATTTATTGAACAAATTGCTCATTTTCATGCAAGTGAATCTGGTTTACAGACTCGCTAAAGAACTTTCCACAGAGATGTAAATTGATCTTGATGAATACAATAAAAGGAAGTGATGATCAATTTGTGGAACCTAGAATAAATTCACACCAAATGAGGGTAAAGCATTTAGAAACAAGACAGTTTCTTTTCCTTTCCAGTACTGAAGAACGGTAAAAACGGTGACAACAAATTGGAACATTTGGGAAAGGGAGACAAAAATAAGATTTAATCTCATTCCCCCATATATACAAAAATTCTTCTCATTTCTGTGCATTCCATATAGTTCTTCCTCACAGATATATAAAAACTGCATCACAGATTCAAAAATGCTATTGTAATAGAGCATTTTCCATAAACAATTTTCCATGTTGAAATACAGTCCTTATGATTATAATAGTAGGAAAATAGTCTGCTGTGTAGTATTGCTGTTTAGTCCCTAAGTTGTGTCCAACTCTTTGCCACCCCATGGACTGTAGCCTGCTAGACTCCTCTGTCCATGGGATTTCCCAGATAAGAATGCTGGAGCCGGTTGCCATTTCCTTCTCCAGGGGAATCTTCCCGACCTAGGGATTGAACCCGAGTCTCCTGTATTGACAGGTGGATTCTTTACCGCTGGACATCAGGGGAACACTTGCATAGGATTAACATAGTTTAATTCATTAAATTTTGTTCTTATTAGACATTTAGTTTCAGTTCTTCATCTTCATTAGCAATGCAGATTATATGGTCATGTAAAATATACATATTTAAAACATTGTTTTTGTTGTGGCACTATTCTAAAACTGAGTCAAAGGTTATAAACTCTTTATGACCACATATAGGTTGATTTTCAAAATAACTGCATCAGCTTATCTAAAATTTGTGTGCAATTCACTACACATAGTTTAGGAATTATATATATTTAAAGATCATAAAAATTGGCTAATGAATACAAATATATCTTACTTTGTGTTAATTTGTATGTTTGAACACTTGCAAGACTGAGTAGTGCTCCATGTGTTTATCTACCAACAGCATGGGTCATAATTCATCAATTTACTCCTTCATTCAGTCACTGGACTAATATTTTTTTTGAAGTAGGTCCTACAATGTGCCAGGTACTGTTTTCGTTTCTGAGAACACGGCTGTGAAGAAAACAAAATTCCCTGCCCTTATGGATTTTGTCTTATAGGATAAAGAGTACAATAAGTAAAATAATAAGTACTAAACTTGTATAATATATTGAATGTTATAATTTCTATGGAAATAATAAACCATAATAGGAATAAGCAGCTTGTTGGTAGAGAGTCATACTTATAAATAGGAGGGTCTATGATAAATATGGGAGAAGGCAATGGCACCCCACTCCAGTACTCTTGCCTGGAAAATCCCATGGATGGAGGAGCCTGGTAGGCTGTAGTCCATGGGGTCGCTGATGGTCAGACACGACTGAGTGACTTCACTTTCACTTTTCACTTTCATGCAATGGAGAAGGAAATGGCAACCCACTCCAGTGTTCTTGCCTGGAGAATCCCAGGGACGGGGGAGCTTAGTGGGCTGCCGTTTATGGGGTCGCCCAGAGTCGGACACTACTGAAATGACTTAGCAGTAGCAGCATGATAAATATATATATAACTCTGCTTATTTAACTTATATGCAGAGTACATCATGAGAAATGCTGGGCTATAGGAAGTACAAGCTGGAATCAAGTTTGCCTGGAGAAATATCAATAACCTCAGATATGCAGATGATACCACCCTTATGGAAGAAAGTGAAGAAGAACTAAAGAGCCTCTTGATGAAAGTGAAAGAAGAGAGTGAAAAAGTTGGCTTAAAGCTCAACATTCAGAAAACTAAGATCATGGCATCCAGTCCCATCACTTCATGGGAAATAAATGGGTAAACAGTGGCTGACCTTATATTTTGGAGCTCCAAAATCACTGCAGATGGTGACTGCAGCCATGAAATTAAAAGATGCTTACTCCGTGGAAAGAAAGTTATGACCAACCTAGACAGCATATTAAAAAGCAGAAACATTACTTTGTCCACAAAGTTCCGTCTAGTCAAGGCTATTGTTTTTCCAGTAGTCAGACACAACTGAGCGACTGAACTGAACTGAACTGATGATAAATATATGCTTGAATAAAGCCTGAAGGAGGTGGGGCAGGTCCCAAGTGTGTACCTGAGGACAAAGTGCTCCAGCCAGAAATACTACATGGTCCAAGGCCCCAAGTGAGGCCATGTCTGATGTGTTGGAGAAGCTGAGAGGCTAGTTTGGCTGGAGTGGAGTGAGATCTTTTCCTTTTTTTAAAAAATAGATTTCTTTATTTGGCTGGGATGGGTCTTAGTTGTGGCATGTGGGATCTAGTTCCCTCACCAGGGATTGAAACCCAGCCTCTTGCATTGGCAAGTGTGAAGTCTTAGCCACTGGACCACTGGGGAAGTCCCTGGAGTGAGATCTTTTGATGATATTCATTTGTAGAAGGAGAACAAAGAGAGAAGGTCTAGCTAATTCCAACAGAGGAAGAAGTTTCAAGAAAAAGGTTGTCACCACCACTGAAATTAACCAAGATGTGTGGGCAGAAGACAATGGAAACAAAGCAACCACAGTCAATAAAGATGAAGGTGGCCAGATTCCACTGGCCAGAGCTCAGTCACGTGGCCATAACTAGTAAAGAGAGGTACTAAATGGAGTTTAGTGAGTAGGCAAAGAAGAGAACGTGTGCATGTATGCTAAGTTGAGTCAGACTCTATGACACCATGGGTTGTAGCCCACCAGGCTCCTCTGTCCATGGAGTTTTCTAGGCAAGAATACTGAAGTGGGTTGTCATTTCTTATGCAAAGAAGAAAATATCGGTTTTATAAGAAAAGCTTGCAAACTCTGTCATAGCTGATCTCAAATCAACTGTGCATTATAAATGGGGGTCTTCCTGGGTGGTGTAGTGGTAAAGAACCCCCTTGCCAGAATAGAGGATATTAGAAATGCGGGTTTGATCCCTGGGTCGGGAAGATGACCTGGAGGAGGACATGGCAAACTAATCCTGTATTCTTGCCTGGAGAATCCCATGGTCAGAGGAGCCTGGTGGGCTAAGGTTCATAGGGTCCCACAGAGTCGGACATGACTGAGGTGACTTAGCAAACACACACATTATCAACTGGGGTAATTGCAAAAGTATCTGAGGCCCTTCCCTCAAATACAGGATCAAAATATCAAGGGATAGACCCCATGAATGTGTTTTCTGGTGGCCCTGTTAGGCATCCAGGTTTGGAAACCACTGAGTGAATGTATCTTTGGGAAATACAAGTACATCAAAATGTGTCTTAAAAAACAGAAACAAAAAGGTTCCCAAACCTTGGATAATTAAAAGTAGGCTGGAGAAGGCAATGGCACCCCACTCCAGTACTTCTGCCTGGAAAATCCTATGGACGGAGGAGCCTGGTAGGCTGCAGTCCATGGGGTCTCTCAGAGCCGGACAGAACTGAGCGACTTCACTTTCACTTTTCACTTTCATGCATTGGAGAAGGAAATTGCAACCCACTCCAGTGTTCTTGCCTGGAGAATCCTGGGGACGGCGGAGCCTGGTGGGCTGCCGTCTATGGGGTTCGCACAGAGTCGGACACGACTGAAGCGACTTAGCAGCAGCAGCTGCAGGGCTTCCCAAGTGTCATAGTGGTAAGAATCCGCATGCCAATGCAGGAGACGTGGATTTTGATTCTTCTGTTTAGAAGATCCCATTAAGGAGGTAATGGCAACCCATTTCAGTATTCTTCCCTGGGAAATCCCATAGACAGAGGAGCCTGGCAGGCTACAGTCGGTAGGGGAACAAGACAGAGCGACTGAGCAAGCACACACTGGTTATAATACAAAGTAGCCACTAGGTGGCAAAAGAACTCCATTCTTGTAAGCTTTCTGATGGCTTCCTTATTTCACCTTCCCTATTCATTTAATTTTCTCTTTCTTTTCTTCTTCTTTTCCTGGTTTGTTGGGTTAAAATATATAAGATTAAGTTCTTTAAAGAGATTGATGCTAACATTTCTAAAGAGATTGTATTATTAAGAAGTTCTTTCCTTATAGAAAAGAAAAATACCTAGAGTATTATGTTAGAGAACTGTTCAGAATTAATGCTATTACAATTTTGTTTACTTGTTTTGATAGAAGTAAAATGTGTTAACTGAATAAGACTAAATATTAGGAGGTCAAATAACCATGCAAAACTGTTTTCAGTGTTTAATAAGTTTCAAGGCACAGATGTTATAGACAGTATTAACATACATTGAATATAATAAATTTACTCTTAAGGAAAACTTAAATTTTTTTTGTTTTCATAAAATTAAAAGTTCTACTGGTAATTTTATACAGTGGATTCTCCTGAGAACTGTGTCCTGGACTTTTAAGAGTCAAGGATATTTGTTCAAATTGATCTCACATAAATCTGGGTTCCGCTCTTTTGAAAACTGAGCTTGAGCAAATTTCTTGGTGCCTCTCAGCTTCTGCTGCAAAAATGGGGTAAACAATGCTTATTCTGTAAGGCTGCTGTGAAGATCAATGATGGCACCAGCAAATGCTTTATATACATTACAAAATTAGGTAAACAAAAATTCCTTCCTCTATTACAATTTTTTTCTAATGGCAATTGCTACTTGAGTTTTCATGCCAAACAGAAGGCTGAAATACAAGTATTGCTTGGCAGGATCATAATCTAGTTAGGATGTTAAAAATCATCACACTGTTAAAAAGACTCAGAGTTGAAAACCTGAGTTCAGGGTTCTGAATTTCTGCACTTCCTGCTAGGAAACATGATATTCTTTGAAGTGTGTTTTTTGGCTTCCTTTGCTGTAATTATTCATTTTTCATATAAAGTATATAATGACTTATGTCCTATAGTGTGATTCAACATTGCAGAGAAAGGAGAATAAAGAATGTGTTTTATCAGCAGGTGAGGCTCGTCCTCTTTATCCTTTATCTTCTTTACTCGTGCATGTAATTTACTAAAGAGCTGACAAAGTCACAGTGCAGGCTGCCTCTCACCATATTCCTCTGCAGACCGTGATGAGACAAACTTTGAGCCTCAGCTTTCTAATGGGGCCTGTGTAAGACATCTGATGCGGTTATATTGATTCTTCATTTCTATACTGTGAAAGAATGAGGTTGTCTCAAGAATGAGGTTGCCTCTAAGAAGGAGGCATGAAGGCATGTGCTTGGGACAAAGCCCCTGGCAAAGATGCTACAAGGGTGCTTAGCAACCCAATATTGAACACTGAAAAAGCCTCTGCATCCTTTTTCATTTGGCCCCAATGAAGAAAGACATGAAAACATGAAAGAAAAGGTCTGAGAAAGCGAGGCACTGCGGAAAAATATAGGAAGTTTGTGTTGCTGATGAAAGGGCCATCCGTATGAAGTGGATGATGCATATTTACATTCTGATATATAGATTTAATTTTAAGTGATTTTGTAATAAATAGCTTTAGTTCTAAGGATTGAAAACTGCAGGAGGAATTCACATTTATATTTAATTTTGTTCCAACAGCCTGATGGATTTGGAAATTCTGTTTCTTAAGTTTGTTTGATAACCTTGAGGTGCGAGGAAAATACTTTCAGAAGAGCCTAAATGGGAGGCAAGGAGACCCCAGATTTCACTGGGTACCTCTTTCTTCATAAATGTCAAATATTTCCTGTAGCCACTGGCTTCTACTTCTTGGCTAGTTAGCGATTACAAAAATGGAAATAATATTGCTTATACATGGAATCTAAAAAAGGGTACAAATTAACTTATCTACAAAATAGAAATCGAGTTACAGCTGTTGAAAACAAGTTTATGTTTGCCAGGAAGTGAAACGTGGAGGGACAAAGTGGGAGACTGGGATTGACATACACATGCTGCTCTACATAAAATAGATGAGTAATAAGAACACAGGGACTCTACTCAGTACTCTGTAATGGCCCATATGGGAAAAGAATCTAAAAAAGAGTGGCTATATAGAGCATATATATAGTATGTATATTACATATATATTTATTTTATTTTTTTTGGCATGATAGATTTATTTTTTATTTTTTTTTGTTCTTCAATTTTATTTTATTTTTAAACTTTACATAATTGTATTAGTTTTGCCAAATATCGAAATGAATCTGCCACAGGTATACATGTGTTCCCCATCCTGAACCCTCCTTCCTCCTCCCTCCCCATTCCATCCCTCTGGGTCATCCCAGTGCACCAGCCCCAAGCATCCATATATATTTATAATTGATTCACTTTGCAGTACACCTGAAAGTAACACAGCATTGTAAATCAACTATATTGCAATAAAAAATTAAAGACAAACATACACATCATGGCAATTACCTTAGCAGCTTATTCAGAGTATGTTCTAAATGTGATAGAACAAACATTCCAATATTCCCAAGGCAGAAGAGCCAATGTTTTGTTTCTGCACTTGAAAAGTCTAGAATAATCTCTCCAACCTTCACTGTGGAAATTCTTCTTGTCTTCAAGGTCTCTATCATGAGATACCTCCATGATGTTTTTCCTGACTGTCTGAATTAAAGTACTCTTTCTCTTCACACATGCATAGCCATAATTTTGTCAAGTGGTAATGGTTTCCCCAAGCACAACAGGTGCCCCTCATATGGCCCTCCCAACTTCTGACATTGGCATGTGTCTTTTGGTCTGGCATTTTTGTCAATTTCCAACAGCAAAGAAAATCAAAAGCAGTTTCTTTTTCTTTTTTCTTTTTTTAACTGTGGCAAAAATATACATAATGGAAAAATATACCCTGCTTCCCAGATGGCTCTATGGTAAAGAATCCCCATGCAGGAGATGCAGGTTCGATCCTTGGGTTGGGAAGATCCCTGGAGAAGGAAATAGCTACTCACTCCAGTATTCTTGCCTGGAGAATCCCATGGGCAGAGGAGTCTAGTGGCTACAGTCCAGGGAGTCTGCAAAGAGTGGAACATGACTGAGCATGCACACGTGTGCTCTTTTGCTAGTGGCTAGGAAACGGCAACCCACTCCAGTGTTCTTGCCTGGAGAATCCCAGGGACGGGGGAGCCTGGTGGGCTGCCATCTATGGGGTCACACAGAATCCGACATGACTGAAGTGACTTAGCAGCAGCAGCAACAGCAGAGAACAAGGGTCTGAAACTTGAAGGGTATAAGTAGGATTGGCTCTTTTAAACATCATTCCCAGAGACTCCCTTGGGGAGCAGAGCTGTGCTCACAGTTGTAGGCTCTTCCCGAATAGGAAGTGTGGTTCTTAGGTGTATAACACATCCCTCAGGGATGCAGTAAGGGTTCTACTGAACGAAGCTATGCTATCCCCGGTCACGTGGGACCCTCATGTAGGAGGACCAGTAGGACAAGACGGACGTTCTATTCTGGTGAGGAACCTGAGTCTGATTGTCACAAGGAGGGGGACTACTCCTACCTGGTGGGGCTGAGGAGGGATGGCTCTGAGATCTGGGAGTACACTGAGGTGTCTTTCAATGAGTCTGTGTTCACCGCCAGCTGTAAATAGGCAATTGAGCAAACTTTGGCCTGAGGACAAGAAAAATAAAAGCTCAGGTTTCTAAATGATGAAAGTCTAGGTCATTCAACCAGAAAAGCAACGCAGAGCTGCCAAAATGCTGCTCAAGGTTGAGAGAAAGAGAAAACCAGTGATGCAGATTGACTGTGGGTATCAGTTATGACTTCAGCCTGGCTGCCACAGAGACACGGCTCCATCAGTCTGCTATGTTTGATCCCTGAAGACACTGTGGCTGGTCAGAGCTTGAAGGAGACACTAATACTTTGGACTTAAAGAAAGGCATGGCATGAACTGTAATGCTAGAGGAGGACTGTGTTGGCCAAAATAATACCTTTTTTCACTCCATCTACTTCTGTGACCACCAGTTCTATGCAGGACTTGAGTAGCTCCAGACACCAGACAGAGCTTCCCCCTTGTGTCTTCACTATGTTGTCTAACTTCCTGCCAAGGGCTTCTCTGCTACCCTGGCATTCACGTCATCCTGGGGCACCTACTCAGCTCGTGTGTGTCTGCAACCCGGGTGCTGGGGAAGATCATGCCCTAGGACACTCTTGTCCGGTGGAGGATTGCAGCCAGTGTATAAATGCTCTCTGCTTTCATCTGTCTGTCCCAGGCAGGCAGTTCTAAGTCATTTCAGGAGTCCTCAGAAAGTCCTGACAGGTCACACACCAACTTGACAAAGCATTCTTTGTTGAATTTCCTTCCTTCCTTGTTTTACTTTCTTCATCCTTCATTCCTGCCTTGGGAGAACTGCTTCCCAAATGAAGCGTTGCAACCCAGACCTCATCCCAAAATCTCTTTTCAGAGGAACAGGCAAAGGCATAGCTGAAACATCTGATGTGCTAATTTGGATGAGGGGGTGGTTACTATTGGAGATGGATGACAGAGGTAATACTCATCATGGTGGGTTTAATCTCATTAAGTAAAATATTGAAATTGGAAGGCTGTTATTGGGTCATAGGTGATTTGACTTTCATTTTCCGCAACAAATTCCCATCACACATTAATTTCCCTCGTTTTGGGATTTCATCATTAGCAGTTGGCCCAGAGATTGATTGACTGAATGGAATGGTGTATGATAATTACTCTGCAGTTTAAAGGTTTGTTGTATATTTCAAAGTATTGGGGTTCGAAGGATGAGTGGCTATAGCTCTGGATCTGGAACTTCTCCTGTAGGGTGCTTGATGAGGGGAATGACAGACTTAAGGATTAATAGCCAAAAGAGAAGTAGGGCTGTGCTTGGTCGCTCAATCATGTCCAACTCTTTGTGACCCCTTGGATTGTAGCCTGCCAGGCTCCTCTGTCTATGGGGCTTCTCCAGGCAAGAATAGGCAGTGGGTAGCCTATACCTTCTCCAAGGGAACTTCCAACAGAGGAACTGAACCCGGGTCTCCTGCATTGCAGGCAGATTCTTTATCAGCTGAACTACCAGGAAGAAGTAGAGTGCATCTCACGATAGCCAAGTGTGAAGTTACTGTTGTTGTTTAGTTGCTCAGTCATGTATGACTCTTGGCGACCCCGTGAACTGTAGCCTGCCAGGCTCCTCTGTCCAAGGGATATCCCAGGCAAGAATACTGGAGTGGCTTGCCAATTCCTTCTCCAGGGGATCTTCCTGACACAGGGATTGAACCTGCATCTCCTGTGTCTTCTGCATTGGCAGGTGGGTTCTTTACCAGTGAGCTACCAGGGAACTATTCTCTCCCAGTATAGGCTCATTAGTTAAACCAAAGAAAGGACTCCTTATTTTTCCTTGAATTTAATATTATTCAATTGCATGCTTAGTAGAGAAGAAAGGAAAGAATAAGAGAGATAGAGGGAGGTATTCTAGAGAGTCAGGCCTCTTCTGGTTCTGCTTGTTATGAAAATTCAGAAAGGAGGAGGAAAAAGCAGAGAGCTTTCATGGTGTCTCTTTAAGGACATTTTAGTATTTAAGGCACCTGGTACAACGTGCCCCTAATTATCTCCATTTCTGATGATCAGCTAGTCCTCTTTGTATAAGAGTTAATAAGGGGTAAATCAAGGAGAAGAAAAGCTGGCTTAAAATTCAACATTCAAAAAACTAAGATCATGGCATCTGGTCCCATCACTTCATGGAAAATAGATGTGGAAACGATGGAAACAGTGATAGACTTTATTTTCTTGACATCCAAAATCCTGACTAAAGGAAATCAGTCCTGAATATTCATTGGAAGGACTGATGCTGAAGCTGAAACTCCAATACTTTGGCCACCTGATGCGAAGGACTGACTCATTGGAAAAGACCCTGATGCTGGGAATGATTGAGGGCAGGAGGAGAAGGGGCCGACAGAGGGTGAGATGGTTGAATGGCATCACTGACTCAATGGACATGAGTTTGAGTAAGCTCCAGGAGTTGGTGATGGACAGAAAAGCCTGGTGTGCTGCAAACCATGAAGTCACAGAGTTGGATACGACTGAGTGATTGAACTGAATTGAACAAGGAGCAGAAATGGATGGGGAGAGAGACTGGGAGTGAAAGGACAGAAAGCACATCCTCCAGTCGAAGAGGAAGAGGAAGTGTGAGGAGGTGTTTCCTTGGCTTCACATACTAGCAGCGTTTCCCCACGTGTTTGGGGGAGTTTCACTTTGGTCCCAAGACCCTTGATCTCCTGCTCCAGCTCATAGTACCTGGCGTGTTTAGCAATTTTCTGAGCCTGGAAAACATATCTATGGCAGTTAATTAAACCTACAAGAAGGGATTCTCAGCTGAAGGCAGAGAAGCTTGTGGTTCATTTATATAAGGACTTTGTTGCTGCTGCTGCTAAGCCGCTTTAGTCGTGTCCAACTCTGTGCGACCTCCATAGACGGCAGCCCACCAGGCTCCCCTGTCCCTGGGATTCTCCAGGCAAGAACACCGGAGTGGATTGCCATTTCCTTCTCCAATGCAGGAAAGTGAAAAGTGAAAGTGAAGTAACTCAGTGGTGCCTGACTCATAGCGACTCCATGGACAGCAGCCCACCAGGCTCCTCCATCCATGGGATTTTCCAGGCAAGAGTACTGGAGTGGGGTGCCATTGCCTTCTCCGAAGGACCTTGCTAGAGCACAATAAAACAAGGCAAACCAGGTCCTCTGAGGCTGACCTGAGAATGCAATACATAATCCTTCACCTGGACACTTTCCTGCTTTAGTCATAGAAGTGCAGCTCACATGAACTAGTACAAGATAAAAAAGTCAATCTACTGTAGCCCTTTTTTTTTTTTTTTTCAGGGGGTTGGGGAGGCCTGAGTTTCCCACCTGGCACTAGTGGTAAAGAACCCACCTGGCAATGCAGGAGACTTAAGCGATGCAGGTTCAAACCCTGGTTTAGGGAAGATCTCCTGGAGAAGGGCATGACATTCAACTCCAGTACTCCTGCCAGGAGAATCTCATGGACAGAGAAGCCTGGCCGGCTGTGGTCTATAGGGTCGCACAGAGTCAAACATGACTGAAGTGACTTCTCACGCACGCATGCACACAGGAGAGGATTATGCTGTGGGCATTTTGTCTGCAGAATCCTTTGAACTGGAGATTATCCCAAGTTTACTTAGAACAAATGCTATTGTGTGCCAAGTAAAATTACAATGGTGTGCAGCCACTCCAGATCAAGGAGTTACTGCAACCCAATCAAGTTCACAACCTTCAAGTCCAAAGGTCATTCAACCAAATAGGACTAAAGACTGTGCTCCGGCGTCCACGATCCCACAGCACTGTCTGACGTGGCAGCTGTCAGATGCCTGCAGCTAAACTGAAGCGAGGAGGCAGTGGTGACCATCTGAAAAAGTGACTCTCCTGTGGTTAGTGACTGGCATTAAATGAATAAGTTTACACCCACGGAGGGCCTCTGAAAGGAACACAACAAGGAGGGTTTGTTTGAATCGGATTATGCAAGTTGATTCTGGAAATCTGCATTTGCCTTACATGTCTCACTTTCTTCCCCTTTAAAGACTCTTGCTAAGCCCAGAGTCATGTCTGAAGAGGGAGAGATATTGTCACTTTGGAAGGCATCTGGGATTTGGAATTAGAAAGATGATATGTGTAAAATATCATGTATGAAACGAGTTGCCAGTCCAGGTTCGATGCACGATACTGGATGCTTGGGGCTGGTGCACTGGGATGACCCAGAGGGATGGTGTGGGGAGGGAGGAGGGAGGAGGGTTCAGGATGGGGAACACATGTATACCTGTGGCGGATTCATTTTGATATTTGGCAAAACTAATACAATTATGTAAAGTTTAAAAAATAAAATAAAATTAAAAAAAATAAATAAATAAAAAAAAAAAAAAAGAAGGATGATATGGTCTGAATATTTGTGTCATCCCAGAGTTCATATGTTGAAATCCTAAGGCCAAATAAGATGGATTGAGGAGGTGGGGCATCTGGGAAGTGCTTAGATCAAGAGGATTCAGTCCTCAGGAATGATACCCATGTCCTTATAAAAAAGTCTCAAAGAACTAACTCCTCTTTTCACTGTATGTGGGTCACAGTGAGAAAGCACTGGCTATGAACCAGGAAGGGGACCCTCATCACAAAGCAACCATGCTGATGCCTTGATCTTAGACTTCCCAGCCTTCTGAATTGTGAGGAATACAATTTCTCTTACTCATAAGCTGCCCAGCCTATGTTATTCTGTTATAGCCGCCTGAATGGACTAAGGCAAAGAAAGTGGTGTCCATGTCTCTTAGGCAGCTTGCCAATTGTGACTTCGGGTCTTTTACATAACCCTATTGGGCTTCTATTTCCTCTTATTTATTTTTATTTTAAAATTTTAATTTTAATTTTTTAGTGTATTTATGTAAAGGGATTTATATAAGTTAAATGTATGTCTTATGTATGCACTCTGTCATAACACCTACATTTGTAGATTTCTTTCATTGAATAAATTTCAGGTGGACCTAATAATATGTATTAAGATACTTGTCTTATTTTTATTTTTTTTTTTAGTTTTAAAAGTTTTACTGGAGTATAATTGATTTATAACATTGTATTAGTTTCATGTGTACAGCAAAGTGATTTAGTGATACATATACATATTTCTGGGCTTCCCTGGTGGCTCAGCTGGTAAAGAATCCGCCTGCAATGTGGGAGACCTGGGTTCCATCTCTGGATTGAAAAGATCCCCTGGAGATGGGAACGGCTTACTCACTCCAGTATACTGGCCTGAAGAGTTCCATGGACTGTATACAGTCCATGGAGTTGCAAAGAGTTGGACACAACTGAGTGACTTTGACTTCACTTCACTTCGTACATATATCTGGGCTCCCCAGATTGTGCTAGTGGTAAAGAGCCCAGTGCAGGAGACATACCATATTCAGGCTTTCAGGCTCGATCCCTGGGTTGGGAAGATCCCCTGGAGGAGGGCATGGCCACCCACTCCAGTATTCTTGCCTGGAGAATCCCATGGACAGAGGAGCCTGGAGGGCTATGGTTCACAGGGTCACAAAAAGTCAGACAAGACTGAAGTGATTTAGCATGCAGGCATGAACATACATATATTCATTCTTTTTAAGATTCTTTTCTCATATAGGTTATCACAGAATGTTGAGCAGAGTTCCCTGTGCTATGCAATAGGTCCTTGCTGGTTATCTTTCATATGTGTAGTAGTGTGTGTGTGTGTGTGTTCATCCCGAGCTCCTTATGTAATGTTTTCAATTGTGTGGAGAGTTGGAATATTTATACAAATGTATAGTTTCATGAAAGTGATCTCAGGGTGATATCAGTGTGCAGTAGCTTAAAGTGAGATCTTAGTTCCCTACCCAGGAATTGAACCCAGGCCACAATGGTGAAAGCACCAAATCCTAACCACTAGACCATCAGAGGCTAGTGCCTCCTTTTTACAATAAGGATTAGAATAATACCTGTGACAAAGTAGGGCTTCCCTGGTGGCTCATTGGTAAAGAATCTGCCTGCAATGCAGGAGATGTGGGTTGATTCCTGGGCCAGGAAGATCCCCTGGAGGAGGGCATGGCAACCCATTCCAGTATTCTTGCCTAGAGAATCCCATGGACAGAGGAGCCTGGCAGACTACAGTCCATGGATTTACAAAGAGTTGGACATGACTGAAGCAACTGAGCACACACACAGGCCATAGTCTAGAAAATCAAGTGATAAGAGTGAGATTATTTGTAAATAGGAAACTTCTGTCTACCTCCAAGTCACACTGTTGCTTCTTTTCCTGGGGAAAGCTTGGGGATTTCCTCGACATGACACGGATGTCACAGATTAGAAAATTTACCTTTCCTCTGCTTGTCCTTTTGTCTACATTATTCTTTGTCCCATTTGGAGGGCACGATGCCATCCAACTGTGCATGGTTCTACACGTCAGTAACAACGGCAGAAATTGACCTTAATGTATGCTGCAACACGTGTCTGAGAATAAATGGGCTGTGAGCAGGGAAATGCCAGCACTGCCTCGCTCACAGTGAAATCAAGATGAGACAGCTGTGCCTATAAATGAAGCCATTTGAAGAGTTAACATGGAAGACAGCCCCACGTAATTGTGGACCTTTGCGGAACTACTCACAGACCATGCTCTGAAAATTAATAAAAGTCTTGAAGAAGGTGGGAATGATATACAAAATGAGAACCAGATGAATGAATTAGTTTTCCCATCTGGTTCAACAACCCTGAATCCAAAGACCACTAGGCTCTGCTGGTCTATGGTTTAAATGATATTTTGAATGATTTACACCAAAGCTGTGCAGGAAATCAAAGCAAAGCAGGATACGAATAAAGACTGATAACACGTGTGCTCCTAGTGGGTAAAAACACATTGGAAAAAAGAAATTAATTGGTCATTAAAAATAAAGAATTCTTTATGTTTGTGGCTAACTTGAGAGCTAACACATTATGTCTGTCAACATTTTCAGCTTTCATTTAATTTCACGATGTCTCATCCACCCAAATACTTGTTTGTTTATTCACCTATTCATATTCCCAAATTACAGTTTCTTTTAGGTACTGAAAACCAGGCTTAGAATTTGCATAGTCTCCTCATTTAATTCTCACAACAATCATGCTCCACAGGTATTATTATTATTCCCAGTGTTTTCAGCGAAGGAAATTGAAATGCTGAGCTGTTAGTAACTGTCAATATGATCAGTTTAACCAGAAATGGAATTAAGATTTGAATTTATTTTTTATCTTTAGTATCCAATATCATTTCCACTACAAAACCTTTTATGTGTTTAATTGATTGGTTAAAATGAGCTGAAATTTCTTCAATTAAAAATGTGACCTTTTTTTTTTTTTCCAGTTTCTTAATGGCTTCTGAAAACTGGAGGCAACATAATTGGGGACTTATACTTACTTAGAGTGCAACCAGAGGGAGAGGATGGTAAGATTCTGTTTGGGCCACTAAGCTCTCTTTTGTTGCATTACATGCATCATGGCTCATTCTGCCAGTTATAATTTCCTTAATCTTTTATTTCACAATTCCACCTAGACCATGGTTTCTTATCAGGAAACTGCAGCAGAATCAACATGCAGATTTCTGGGTTTCATCCATGCTTTTTTGAATCAGAGTTTCTGGGGTTGGGTGAGGAGACTTGCACTTAAAAAAATTAATTAATTTATCTATTTATTTTGGCTGTGCTGGGCCTCATTGGTTTGCAGATTCTTCCCTAGTTGCGGCGAGCACGGGTTGCTCTCTGGTTGTGGTGCAGGAGCTTCTAATTGCGGTGGCTTCTTGGTGCAGAGCACGGAATCTAGGGTGTGCAGGCATCAGCACGTGCGGTGTGTGGGCTCAGTAGTTGTGGCTCCCCGGCTCTAGAGCGAGGGCTCAGTAGTGGTGGCGCACGGGCTTAGTTGCTTCGCATCATGTGGGATCGTCCCAGATCAGGGATAGAGCCTGCATCTTCAGCACTGGCAGGCGGATTCTTTACCAGTGAGCCACCAGGGAAGCCCAGGAACCTGCACTTTTGATGCATGCCACATGCTAAGTCACTTCAGTCATGTCTGACGCTTTGCAACCCCATGGACTGTAGCCCATCAGGCTCCTCCATCCATGGGGTTCTCCAGGCAAGAATACTGGAGTGGGTTGCCATGTCCTCCTCCAAGGGATCTTCCCAACCCAGGGATGAAACCTGCATCTGTTATGTCTCCTGCATTACCAGGCAGGGTTTTTTTTTTTTTTTAACCACTAGCGGTGGTTAAAAAAAAAATAATAAGCAGACTTATTTATTCTGACACATGTTCAAGGACCACTGTCATAGCTGATCCTCTAGACAGAGCCCACCCAGACAGTGGTTCCTGGCAGTGTAGCTGATCCTCTAAGAGTCTAGTTCAGCTCATAACTTCTAATCCACTACTTGTGGGCCCACCACCGAGTCAGGTCCTTCTACCTAGATTACATCACATGAAATTGCATCACATCAATGCCCATCTATCGGTCTAATGAAAGTGAAAGTCGCTAGGTCGTGTCAGACTCTTTGCAACCCCATGGACTATACAGTCCATGGAATTCTCCAGGCCAGGATACTGGAGTGGGTAGCTGTTCCTTTCCCCAGGGGATCTTCCCAACCCAAGGACTGAACCCAGGTCTCCTGCATTGCAGGCAGATTCTTTATCAGCTGAGCCACCAGGAAAGCCCGATGACATCACATCAAAGCCCACATTCCGTGAAAGTGCCTAGTTCACCTCAGTCCCACTCTGAGTTCAGAGTCAGCCTCTACAGTCCCTCAAAGCTCTGGCACATTTTCTATCAGAACTCTAGTCAGGGTGTGGTCTTGGCTTCTTGCTTCCAATATCCAGTCCTGTGCTATTATCCTCATATGATACCTGGATTCTTTTTTAGCTAACAAAGGCTTTTAGGTCTACAGAAGAAATCTCTCATTGCCAACTAAACAAAATAATTTTTTGCTGCTTGACTTAGGTGCTGAAATTAAAGATGTAAAAATACTTATTTACTCCATTAATGATGAATTAGCATACTGTAGGAATCATGATTAATCATGCTCCAGTTGGAAGTCAGTGCCAAAATGACTGTTGACAGAATCTGTCAATTGCTAAAGTCAGGGATTGCACTGGAGGGCACTTTATTGTTATGTTCCTTAATTTTACATTCTAGTTGTATATTGACAGTGCCTAATAAAAATAGGATTTCTCTGTGAAACTCACCTTTGGGTGAGTCTTGAGGAGGTAATTTGCATTAGTTAAACACTGAATCATGAAACTATTTCCATTTATTCTGGCAAGTCCAAACATTGCTTATTCCATGAGATTGAAACAATCAGTTAAAATTAGCATTTCAGCAATTCCAATTCTGGGCATATATCTGGAAAAGAAGAAAACTCTAATTCAAGAAAAATACATGCACCCCAGCATTCATAGCAACACTATTTACAATAGGTAAGACATGGAAATAACTTAAATGTCCATCAAGAGCAATGGATAAAGAAGATGTGGTATATATGCAATGGAATATTACTCAGCCTTGAAAAAGAATGAAGTATTGCCATTTGCAGCAATGTGTTTGGGCCTAGTGATGATCATACTAAGTGAAGTAAGTCATAAGCAAATGCTATCATTACACTAATATATGGAATCTAAAAAAATGATGCAAATGAAATTATTTACAAAACAGAAATAGATTCACAGACAGAAAACAAATTTAAAGTTACCAAAGGGGAATAGTGGTGGGGATAAATTAGGGGTTTGGAATTAACAGATACACAGTACCAAAAATAAAATAAACAAGAACCTACTGTTTAACACAGGAAACTATACTCAATATCTTATAGTAACCTATAATGGAAAAATAATCTGAAAAAGAATACCTCTGAGCCACCAGGAAAGCCCAATTGGCAGTAGATGGACATAAAATTGTCTCTCTACCTTTCCCTGGTGTGTCTATATATATATATATATATATATATATATATATATATATATTTCAGTTTGTTTGCTGTTTTTTAGTCACTAAGTTTTGTGTCTGGCTCTTTGAGACCCCATGAACTATAGCCCACCAGGCTCCTCTGTCCAAGGTATTTCCCATGAAAGAATACTAGAGTGGGTTGCCATTTCCTTCTCCAGGGGATCCTCCTGACCCAAGGTTTGAACCCACGTCTCCTGTGTCGTCTGCATTACAGGCAGATTCTTTACTGCTGAGCCACCTGGGAAGTCCTTTGTATGCATATATATCAGTCACTTTATTGTATACCTGAAACTATCACAACACTGTAAATTAACTATTTCATTAAAAAATTATAAAAAAAATAAAACTGCCATTTCAGAACAACAAAAGTAGTAATTGTTAAAAGCGTAAGGGCTATAACATTGTATTAAAACAGTGCTCAATTATTAATCATAGTATTTCTTTGTTGCCTCCCATACATGGGTAGGTCAACATTTAGTGTGAGCAATGGAGTAGCTGAGGTTAAGTGCAGCCTTCCAGAAGTTTTCATGATCAGTGATCTTCTAGCTCAGAATGAATTTTTGCTGCCAACTCAACTAGCCATCAGGGAAGCGTCAGCATCTGGAAAAGGCCTTCACAGCTCTGTTTGTGTTACTGTTGTCAGTTGTTTGCTTGCATTGGATTTTGTACCTAATGGGAACATCAGGGCAAGGGGAGCATGACTTGGAGAAACAAGTTGGCTCTAGACACACCAGGGAAAGGTGGAAAGACAACTTTATGTCCATCTACTGCCAATTGGGCTTTCCTGGTGGCTCAGAGGTAAAGAACCTGCCTGCCAATGCAGGAGATGTGGGTTTGATCCCTGGGTCAGGAAGATCCCCTGGAGAAGGAAATGGCAACTCATTCCAGTATTCTTGCCCAGGAAATCCCATGGACAGAGGAGCCTGGTGGGCTACAGTTCATGGAGTCACAAAGAGTCAGACATGATTTAGTGACTGAGTATACATACTGTGCCAATTTCAGTCCTGAGCTTTAATGAAAGTGCACTAGATGTGATATTTGGAGTCAAGACTGAGTCTGAATCCTGACTTCACCTTTGACCAGGAATCTGGGAATGAAGCTTTGGGCTCTCTTCTCATTTTTACAGAGTGTCTCAGCTTAAACTTCCCTGGCCACATTTTTTTTTTTTTAACCTGGTTAACCCAAGTGAAATAGGTCTTCACACTTCATGAGTAAGCTCAGGTATAAATTCCTCTTGGAAACCTACTTTTAATTCTCAGGTCAGAGAGGTGACCCTTTTCTCTACCCTTCATGTCTTTTATCAGATTCTACTTTGCTGGTGTAAAATCTGCACCTATGAGAGCAAATAACTTTGTGGTGCAGATATGTGAAGCAGGAAGGTGTAAATGAATATTTGTGACAGGTTTGATCTATTAAATATGCCTAAAATATATCTTTCAAAAAGTGCTCATAAACACTGAACAATAATGTTGATGTATGGCAGAAACCAACACAATATTGTAAAGCAGTTATCCTCCAATTAAAAATAAATAAATTAAAAAGACTGAGTGATAATAACATTTGTAAATTTCCTAATATATAGTAGGAATTTGGTAAATTCGAGCTTGCATTCTTTTACAGTTCTTGACATGCTAGAAACACTATGGCCTGTCCTCCCCACCACCCGGCAACCCCACCCTTTCCCGACTTCCATCAGGTTTTATAAGCCAGCCCAGTGTGGTCTTTTCCTAGTTTTTTTTTTTTTTCCCTCAAGTTTGATTTTTATTTTATCTAGGAATACAGTTGATTTACAGTATTGTGTTAGTTTCAGGTGTACAGCAAAGTGATTCAGTTATATATATATAACTGAATATATATATATCTCTATATCCATTCTGTTTCAGATTCTTTTCCCATGTAGGCCATTACAGAGTATTGAATAGAGGTCTCTGTCCTATACAGTAGGTCCTTGCTGATTATGTATTTTATATATAGTAGTGTGTATATGATAATCTCAAACTCCTAATTTATAACCCCCAACCTTTCCCCTTTGGCAACCATAAATTTGTTTTCAAGCTTTATGAGTCTGTTTCTATTTTGGTCTTTTCTTAACTTTATGACATTGTCATAAATCCCATCTCTCACATCGTCATCTGTTGCAGGGTAGGTTCTCCAGGAGCTGAGATAGAATTTGGAGTACAAAAGATTTATTGGGAGAAATGTCTGTGGGAAAAAAAGAAGGGGAAACAGAGTTGAGCAGATGTTGCAAATCTCTGCTGACCTGACAGGGAATCCTCAAACAAAGCTTACCCCTTAGAGGACTCCTGCCCTGGGTCAAAATGATGCTGTCCTTTGCAGCCCTGCCTTGCTGCCAGTCCTGAGAGAAACATGACCTTGGTTACCGTCACCTTGACGAGGGCTTCCCAGGTGGCGCTAGTGGTAAAGAACCAGCCTATCAGTGCAAGAGAAGTAAGAAATGCAGATTCAGTCCCTGGATGGGAAAGATCCCCTGGAGGAGGAGATGGTAATACACTCTGGTTTTCTTGCCTGGAGAATCCCATGGACAGAGAAACCTCGCGGGGTATGGTTCCTAAGGTCATAAAGAGTTGGACACGAGTGAAGTGACTTAGCGTGCACGCACACACAGCCACCATACCCTGAAAGATTAAAAGTGCGTTTTTTATATTAGAAGATATGTACCTAGAAATCTCTCTCTATAAAATGACAAGACATATGATAGAAAGTGGAAATACTGGAGTCAGACACAGGATAGGGGTTATGTCCTGGGCTGGGTTCAGTGTAGACAGAGCAACAAGTAGGACATTTGGGACTGCTGGGGTAGGACTGGCTGGGGGGCTGCTACTACCCTGCTGCTGCTGCTGCTAAGTCGCTTCAGTCATGTCCGACTCTGTGTGACCCCATAGACGGCAGCCCACCAGGCTCCCCCCGTCCCTGGGATTCTCCAGGCAAGAACACTGGAGTGGGTTGCCATTTCCTTCTCCAATGCATGAAAGTGAAAGTGAAGTCGCTCAGTCGTGTCCAACTCTTCGCGACCCCATGGACTGCAGCCCACCAGGCTCCTCCGTCCCTGGGATTTTCCAGGCAAGGGTACTGGAGTGGGGTGCCAACGCCAGCTCTTACTAGTATGCCACTATTCAGATGTCATAAATGTGTGCAGTGCTTTGCAAAAAAATACAATATTTTACTAAAATCATTTTGTTAGGAAATAATTCTATGTAGTTTAAAACACAACTAATTTTCAAAGGTTAAGAATACAGCAAAATATGTATGACACATGAGTTGTATGGATGAAATGGGCTTTTGCTCAAGATTTGAAGACTGATTAAGAATTTTGCAGTGTTGCATAATTGTGTAGTCCAGGCAGACAGGGATTATTATGAGAGATTTGTGGAACAGACCACAGGAGTTGGGGACTCATAGTTCAGTCTATGGAGAAGGCAATGGCATCCCATTCCAGTACTCTTGCTTGGAAGATCCCATGGATGGAGGAGCTTGGTAGGCTGCAGTCCATGGGGTCGCTAAGAGTCGGACAGGACTGAGTGACTTCTGTTTCACTTTTTACTTTCATGCATTGGAGAAGGAAATGGCAACCCACTCCAGTGTTCTTGCCTGGACAGTCCCAGGGATGGGGGAGCCTGGTGGGCTGCTGTCTCTGGGGTTGCACAGAGTTGGACATGACTGAAGTGACTTAGTAGCAGCAGTTCAGTCTAGACTCAGAGTCTAGGGTTAGCTATGGAATGGAAGGTAGCCTTTGAGAGGGGAGACCTAACAGATCCCTTGGTACAGCAATATAAGACTAAGATATGAGTGGTTTTAAAGTGAGCAGTGACTTACCCAGGGCAACTGTGGTCCTCTTCAGGCAACTGTGGTCCTCTTCAGTCACTTGTGGTTTAGCAGGTCTGGAAATGAAATACCTGCTGGGACTCTAGTCTGAAACTCTTATTTTCGGAGTGCAGTGACCTCCTCTCATGGTACCTGCTGACTCGGGTGATGTGTTATATCCTATCCTCAGGTTAAACTTGGATTGTCCTTGGGAGTTAGAGATGGGCAAGGTTTCTCTTACCAATTTACATATTCACTTTTGACTTGTAGAGATTGCATGGTGGGATTCCATGTATTCCAATCTCAGCTCTTTTAAGAGCTAGAAAAGAAGGTTAGAAACAGCCATTCTAAGAAAACACTTTTTATATTTATCAGATTAGTCATTGTGTTCCCGTGAAAAATACAGACTAAGAGCAGCCTAAAGATACATCCTTTATGTATTTTAAAATATTTATTGATTTATATATTTCTAAAGATAAAACAGATTTATCTTTTATTTGTATAGTTTACAAACACTTTTTTCCCTTTTGATTTATAATACTCAAAAATGGCTTTTTTCTTTTTAAAAAATTAATTTATTTTGGCTGTGCTGGGTCTTCATTGCTGCTCTAGTTGTGGTGAGTGGGGGCTCCTCTCTAGTTGTGGTGCCCAGACTTCTCGTTCTGGTGGCTTTTCTAGTTGCAGAGCACAATCTCTAGAGTTTGGGCTTCAGTAGTTGTGGCAACTTGACTCAGTAGTTGTGGCAACTGGACTCAGTAGTTGTGATTTCCGGGCTCTGGAACACAGGCTCAATAGTTGTGGTCCATGGGTTTAGTTGTCCCGTGGCATGTGGGATCCTTCCGGACCAGGGATTGAACCTATGTTTCCTGCAATGGCAGGCTAACTATATACCACTGAGCCATGAGGGAAGCCCAATAAATGGTTGTTAAAAGGTATAAGATGAAGTGTGAGGGTGTTGGAGAAGAAGCTTGCTGAGAGATAATTGTCAGTTTTTGAAGAATATAAATCTTAATTTTTTAAAATGCCAAGTGTTTTCAATTTATTTTAGTAATAAAAGCAATGTCTGAATCTTCAGTTTGGTCCAGTTGGTGAGTCGTGTCCAACTCTTTGTGACCCCATGGATACAGCATGCCAGTCCATCACCAACCCCTGGGGTTTGCTCAAATTCATGTCCATTGAGTCAGTGATGCCATCCAACCATCTCTTCCTCTGTTGTCCCCTCCTGCCTTCAGTATTTCCCAGCATCAGGGTGTTTTCCAGTGAGTCAATTCTTTGCATCAGGTGGCCAAAGTATTTGAGCTTCAGCTTCAGCATCAGTCCTTCCAATGAATATTCAGAACTGATTTTCTTTAGGATTGACTGGTTTGATCTCCTTGCAGTCCAAGGGACTCTCAAGAGTCTTCTCCAACACTACAGTTCAAAAGCATCAATTCTTCAACACTCAGCTTTCTTTATGGTCCAACTCTCACATCCACACATGACTACTGGAAAAACCATAGCTATGACTAGATGGACCTTTGTAGGCAAAGTAATGTCTCTACTTTTTAATATGGTGTCTAGGTTGGTCATGCGCTTCCCTCATAGCTCAGTCAGTAAAGAGTCTGCCTGTAATGCAGGAGACCTGGGTTTGATTCCTGAGTCGGGAAGATCTCCCTGGAGAAGGAAATGGCAACCCACTCAGTATTCTTGCCTGGAGAATCCCATGGACAGAAGAGCCTGGTGGGCTACAGCCCATGGATCACAAGTGTCGGACACGACTTAGTAACTAAACCACTATCTCCAGGTTGGTCATGGCTTTTCTTCCAAGGAGCAAGAATCTTTTAATTTCAAGGCTGCAGTCATCATCTGTTGAATTTTAAGTGTTCTTAACCCCCCATTCCTAATTTGTTCTTCCCTTTATCCAAAAACCACTTTTATCAGAGATTAAATATATGTTCTTATAGTTTATTTTCACTGTTTTATACAAATACAGAATTCTTGAGAAAAATAAAATATTATTTTGATGTGATTTAAATGTTAAATAGAATAAGCTATTTTATTAGTTTAATATTTTAATAAATTCTGCTTTATTAAATACTTATTAAATAAATTTTAATTTATGTTAAATAACTTAAATTAATTTTAATATTATTTTATTTAATTAAATAAAATAATACTAAAAACGGTTCTTTTTAAAAAAATAATTTATTTTGGCTGTGCTGGGTCTTCATTGCTGCTCTAGTTGTGGCAAGTGGGGGCTACTCACTAGTTGTGGTGACTTATTTTTATAATAATAGTTTATAATAAATATTATTTGTTTATTATAAATATTTTAACAATGTTATTTTGTTATTTTAATAAATTCTGAAATAAAATTTCTTCACTTATTATATTTTTGGGCTACATCCATGATGATATAGATGTCTTATGTTTTATTTTTTAAGAAATCTATCATACAGTATGCCACATTTTATTTATCCATGTCCTGACTAATAGGACATTTTTAAGAAGTATGTAATTTTTAATGATATTCATCAATCTAACACCTATTTAAAAATAATTTTCTTAACTAGTACGTGTACAGGGTGTTCCAATAAAATGTTTTGGAGAATGAAGGGCTTCTGCTTACACTATATGTAAAGAGCTAGTCACTCAGTTGTCTCCGACTCTTTGAGACCCAAAGTTTGTCCACCAAACTCCTCAGTCCATGGAATTCTCCAGACAAGAAAACTGAAGTGGGTAGCTTTTACCTTCTCCAGGGGATTTTTCTGACTCAGAGATAGAACCCGAGCCTCCCACATTGCAGGCAGATTCATTAGTATCTGAGCCACCAGGGAAGCCTGCTCTATGGGTAGGAAGTTCCTATTTTTAGAGAGTTTATATACAGTAAGAGACAAAACCTGAAATGCTTTCTGGATATATTTATATTCTATTATGTTTCAAATCGTTCTTTAAGATATAGTCTTTTTTTTTTTTTTTTTTTTTTTTGGTGGCACTGTGCAACATGCAGGATCTTAATTCCCACACCAGAGATCAAACCCGCAGCCCTTACAGTGGAGACTAAACAGAAACAGATGATATTAAGAAGAGGTGGCAACAGTACACAGTTCTGTGTATCTTCATGACCCAGATAACCACGATGGTATGATCACTCACCTAGAGCCAGACATCCTGGAATGAGAAGTCAAGTGGGCCTTAGGAAGCATCACTACAAACAAAGCTAGTGGAGGTGATGGAATTCCAGTTGAGCTTTTTCAAATCCTAAAAGATGATGCTGTGAAAGTGCTGCACTCAATATGACAGCAAATTTGGACAACTCAGCAGTGGCCACAGGACTGGAAAAGTTCAGTTTTCATTCCAATTCCAAAGAAAGGCAATGCCAAAGAATGCTCAAACTACCACACAGTTGCACTCATCTCACACACTAGTAAAGTAATGCTCAAAATTCTCCAAGCCAGACTTCAACATGACTTGATCCATGAACTTCCAGATGTTTAAGCTGGATTTAGAAAAGGCAGAGGAACCAGAGATCAAATTACCAACATCTGTTGGATCATCGAAAAAGCAAGAGAGTTCCAGAAAAACATCTACTTCTGCTTTATTGACTATGCCAAAGCCTTTGACTGTGTGGATCACAACAAATTGGAAAATTCTTCAAAAGATGGGAATACCAGACCACCTGATCTGCATTCTAAGAAATCTGTATGAAGGTCAAGAAGCAACAGTTAGAACTGGATATGGAACAGCAGACTGGTTCCAAATTGGGAAAGAAGTACGTCAAGGCTGTATATAGTCACCCTGCTTATTTAACTTTTATGCAGAGTACCTCATGCGAAATGCTGGGCTGGATGAAGAACAAGCTGGAATCAAAATTGTTGGGAGAAATATCAATAACCTCAGATATGCAGATGACACCACCCTTATGGCAGAAAGTGAAGAACTAAAGGGCCTCTTGATGAAAGTGAAAGAGGAGAGTGAAAAAGTTGGCTTAAAATCCAACATTCAGAAAACTAAGATTATGGCTTCTGGTCCCATCACTTCATGACAAATAGATGGAGAAACAGTGGAAACAGTGTCAGACTTTCTTTTTTGGGGCTCTGAAATCACTGCAGATGGTGACTGCAGCCATGAAATTAAAAGACACTTGCTCCTTGAAGAAAAGCTATGACCAACCTAGATAGCACATTAAAAAGCAGAGACATTACTTTGCCAACAAAGATCTGTATAGTCAAAGTTATGGTTTTTCCAGTAGTCATGTATGGCTGTGGGAGTTGGACCATAAAGAAAGCTGAGCGCCAAAGAATTGATGCTTTTCTTTTCTTTTCTTTTTTGATTTGGAATTATTTTCTTTAATGGCATGGTTTTGATGCTTTTAAACTGTGGTGTTGGAGAAGACTCTTGAGAGTCCCTTGGACTGCAAGGAGATCCAACCAGTCAATCCTAAAGGAAATCAGTCCTGAATATTCATTGGAAGGACTGAGGCTGAAGCTGAAACTCCAATCCTTTGGCCACCTGATGTGAAGAACTGACTCCTTGGAAAAGATCCTGATGGTGGGAAAGATTGAAGGTGGGAGGAGAAGGGGACAACAGGGGATGAGATGGTTGGATGGCATCACCAACTCGATGGACATGAGTTTAAGTAAGCTCTGGGAGTTGGTGATGGACAGGGAAGCCTGGTATGCTGCAGTCCATGGGGTTGCAGAAAGTCAGACATTACAGTGGAAGCTTGGAGTCTTAACCACTGGACTGCCAGCGAAGTCCCAAAATATTGCCTTATTTTATGTCCCCATTTTGTTGTACTCGAGATGAATGTTGCTGGGTTTGGGAATTGCTACTTCTAGAACTGAGTACCACTTCCACTTTTGAATGATTCTAGCCTACAAGAACCATAGATACCAGAATGATACGGTGAGGAAGTGTATTGTTTTTTTTCTTATCAAAATACAAAATGTTTTGTAAACATGTTGGTTTGGTCCTGAGGCCAAACGAAGCCTTCTACTGCTCTTTCCCTGACTCTGACACCACATAACTGAAATAATTAGAATCTGGAGACATTGCCTTTCTTTTTTGGCTCCTCTGAATTTTCACTCATGGAAACTATTACAGGTTGGGTTGGAAGAGCCATGGTTTACAAAAATTGCTCCACAGAACACATCCTATAGTGCAGAATTGTATTAACAAACTACAGGATAAAATCAAATGTATGATTATTTTGAATTGAAATATTGCAGGTGTAAGTATTTTGTGGGATGGACTAGACATTTTATCCAGTGTTATATTCTATCATCATGCCCTTTTTATCTTTGAATCATAGATACACATGAAATGTAGACACAATCTATCTTGATATATATTTAAAGTGAATCAGAATGCCTGATATCTTAAGAAAGCAAATAACAGTAGATAATAATATCTCCTCAAATCTACACTTTTATAAAATTTGCTGCAATTATGAGTATAGAGTCATGTTGAGTAATTGTTTTAGTGTTTTAGAAATGTTCCCATTAGGAACTTACATAAAATGTTCATATTCTTTTGGAACATAACGTGTTTGCAAAGTCTGGAAGCTGTTCCCATTATCTTTATACACAGGAGGCCTGGGTAATGATTTTATGTAGATAATTTTACCTCAACAGAAATAATAGAGCCAGAAACTGATGACAGGAAAGGCTCAAAGAGGAACTTTCATCCATTAGCATGAAAAATTGCTGCATATCTTAAACTACTCGTGTCAGTTCTAATTTGTATGATTCTAATGATACTACTTTTAACAATTTCTGAGGAAAAGTCTTTGAGTTTTTTAATTGAGATAGTTCTCATTTTTCTTAAGGTAATAAGCAGAAACTGTGTGATAGAAATTAGAAGCCAAGCAGTCTTGTGACTGTCGTCAAGCTTTTTGCTTTTTCTTCTAAACACGATTTCTGGTCTCATTTTATCAAATCACAAGACTAAAATACCAACTAGTTGAGTGGGAGATCCCTTGTGGATGCAATTATTCGTCTCTGATCACTGCTGAAGAGATAGAGACCTACTACCTGTGTGCCTGAAACTCTAAAAGCCCCCTCCGGTTACAATTGAAAGTAGATTTGGTTTCTATACACATATTCTAACTGATAGTTTCATGGAAAGTCCCTAGTGTTTGCTGTCTTTCTCTTTCTTTTTTTTGACTTTTAATTTTGAAATAATTATAAATTCACAGGAACTTGGAAAGATAGTATAGAGAGATCACATGTCCCCTTTAGCCAGTTTTCTCAATGGTTACATTTTATGTAACTGCAGAACAATATCAAACCCAGGAATTTGACATCAGTGCAGTATGTATATATGGTGCCATTTTGTTTTACGTGTAAAACCAATCGCAATTATGATAAAGGACTAGTCCATTACCACAAAAATCTCCTTTATGCTATCCCTTTATAGTCCTCATAACCGCTCTCCTTTCTAACCCTGAGAATTATCAATTTGTTTTCCATCTCTATCATTTCGTCATTTCTAGAATGTCATATAAATGGAATCACATACTGCGTGACCACCTTTATCTGACGGTTTCATGGAAAGTCCCTAGTTCCTGCTCCTCCTTTTAAAACTCCCTCTGGTTATCTTCTGCATGTCACCCATGTACAGTTATTTTTAGCTTTGACATTTTCTAATATTAGTCAAAGGATCAAGTGCCAAAATGTAATGACTTAGTCACTCTGCTAATTGCTATGAAAATTTGGAGTTCTTATTTTTGGACAAAGGATTCATTTTGAATGTACATATTAGTGCAGAATTTCATTCATATGGAGTGGCAGAATATATCTCCTTTTTAAGAACCTTACTCTTAACCGTATCTTCAGAGCCTTGCATAGTACTTGACACGTTATCAGGTCTTTAATCCATTTTGTGAGGTGAAGACTTTATTTCAAGGAGGGGCAAGGTTGATGTCTTGTGAGGTTCTACATCAATGTTAAAGAATAAGTTATGCTAAATGGCCATCATGGACATTTAGCACAAGGAACATCAGATGACGGAAATGCTATTGTTGACTGTCATCTGTTTGCTTCCTACCTATAGTGCAGGTGAGAGGAAGTGTTTCCCAGCCCAGATGGAGGCACTTTGTGCTGTTTGTGCTTAGGGGTTCTTGTCTGGTGGAACATGGGTTCCTTCTCCTGCTTTTGGTCTCCAAATGAGAGCTCAGGAGACTCTCCCATGTGCATCACCCCAAGGAACTGTCCACCGCTGAGCCTATGGACTCAGGAGGCCCTGATGCTCAGTTTTTCTCTTCTCATTGGTCATTTAGGTTAGTTTCCTTGGTTTCCAAATTATGACTCCAGTTGTCTTAGCTTAATGAGCTTTGGGTTTCCCAGGTTGTGTTAGTGGTAAAGAACCTGTCTGCCAATGCAGGAGACATAAGAGACCTAGGTTCTATCCCTAGATCGGGAAGACTCCCCTGGAGGAGGGCATGGCAATCCACTCCATATTCTCATCTGGAGAATCCCATGGACAGAGGAGCCTGGCATGCTACAGTCCATGAGGTTGCTGAGTCAGACATGACTGAAGCAACTCAGCACACACACACATGCAATAAGTTTTATTTAACCGAAATCTCTAAATAAGAGTACTTTTAGGTTAAATAGTAAGACTATATCATGGTGATAGGAATAAAAAAATAAAACCCTCACAGAGTATTGTTTTGTTTTTCACTCTCTGATAATCTTTCTCTGTATCCTCTAGGCATCTTTCGAGGTCCTACTCATTGGAAATGTAGCCAGAAAAAGATGAGCAAAAGCCACCAAAATGGGGAAATATTGATTAATACAATAAATTAAATATTTATTAAGGCAATTTCAAGTTCCTCTCCACTCAGCATTAATGATTGATTTTCTGCACCCATTGCATCAATGACTTTGTCAGCCTCAAAATACACATGAATGGGGTAGGAAAATGGATTATTAAACTGAAGGATTTGATTGAGTGCATTTGTCAGATCACAGAACATCATTGAAAGCTATGCACTGATGAATGATATGACCAGAGAAGTGCTCTTGGAAACGTTAATGAATTGAGGGTAATATCTAGTGGACAGGTACACTCCAGTAAGAACTCAAATAGCTGGTGCCTGAAAATGCAGATTGTTCACAACACAAGTGAAGTCTCCTATTTGTGTAATGCCTTTACTTCATACCTGCTTTTTGTATTTATATATCAAATATTCTTAATGATTAATTGAGTCTGGGAAGATTTCAAAGTTGGGAAAACAAGGGATAAGAAGGCACGTGGCTTGCTCATGTCCACGCATTTAGGAAGAACATAGGGCCAGATCTACAATAAAAGTGGTACTAACCATCATTGATTCCTTTTAATTCTGTTCTTAAAGCTTGGCCAGTGAGCTAACCAGGCTTCCCAGTTGGCTCCGTGGTAGAGAATCCGCCCGCAAATGTAGGAGACTCGGGTATGATCCCTGGGTGGGGAAATGGAGACGTGCTCATTCCCTGGGAAATAACACGGACAGAGGAGCCTTGTGAGCTACAGTCCATGGAGTCACAGAAGCGTCAGACATGACTTCACAACTAAACAACAGCAACAAGTGAGCTGACCAGTGAAGGGCACACTGTGCTGGTCCGTGAGGAGTAGGATCAGTTGCCTTGAGCAGGAGCTGAATCATACAGAGTTAGAATATTCCTGAAAGGCAAAATAGAGGCCTTTTATTTTTACCCAAGAGGTGTAGAGAACATTTCAGATACTCAGGTAAAATAGACTTGATCCATGTCTTATACACTGAACCAGGTAAACAGGCACAATCCTTACTACTGTGTAAATTGGTAAATGGTTTTTTGGATACACAAATAAGGTACATTTTGAGAGCTCAGCTGCCTTCTACAAAGATTTGTCAATTGAAAATCTACTCAGAGCATGTAAAGCATAAAAACCCCATTTCAATTTGTGCCCTATCTCTGTTAATAACAGTATCTACTAAGACCCTCTTATAAAAGGCTATGATGTTAATTTAATGCAATGATTTCAATTGACCCTATGAGACATTTTTCTGTCCATTATGTGAGTGCTGGCACCATAATAGATGTCTTAATTTAATGAGCATATTATACTAATTGAAATAAAGACCTAGAGGTGTAGAAATAGCAGAGTAATACTTGCTAGTCATCACCAAAATATTAAATTCCTGACACAGAAGATCACCGTACCTATTATAAAATTAAAGGCAAAATATTCCTTTAAAAAGAAAAAAATAACAATGTAGGAAAGACTAATGGCAAACAAATGGAATTAATAAAATTTTTTATAATAATGTAGAAATGGAACATGCAAGAAAACAAACACCATTTAAATAAAAATAAACACACAACATTAAATACAGCTGGATAAGAGGAACTCCCAGTACAGTGGTCAGGAGTTGGCACTTTCATCCCAGTGGCCCAGAGTTCAGTGCCTGGTTAGGAAACTAAGATTCTGCAAGCTACGAGGTACAACCAAAAAAGAAAAAAACAAAACCCAGAATGTATAAGAAAACTAATTAAAAAAAGTACTGTTGACATGAAGGCCTAAAACACTCAATAAATACAATAATAATGTTAAATAAAAACCTGTATCTTGGAATCACCCATATAGGGGGAAGGGGCATCCTTGAACATCATCTGATCTGATCCTGTCTTGGTAAATATTCATTTAAAAAGAATTTCTTGAGTACCTACTCTGTTCCAGGAACTCTGTTGAAAACTGGGGCTATCAAAATAAGAAAACAGGCAATTGTCCTTGTCATGGAGCCAAGAATTTAGCAAAGCTTATTTATATCACCATTAATAATAAATGTTAATAAAATATAAAAATTTAAAATCAAAAGAAAAGCATGTGGTGAATGGAGCTGATTTGGTTTAGGTCAGAGAAGGACTCCCAGAAAGAATACTGTTTAGACAGAGATCTGAAGGCTGAAGAGGGTCAAGTAGCTAAAGTGGGAGGAGAATATGGAGAGCATTTCAGGTACAGAGAAACGTATCTGTGCTAAAGAAAGAGTCTGTGTCCTTAGGGACCTAAAAGAAGCCCACTGTGCTGGAGCTCAGGGACAGTGGAAGCATTCTGTGCACATGAACTTGAGCCACGGGTGGTTGTTGCTGTTGTTCAGCTGCCCAGCTGTGTCTGACTCTTTGTGACCCCCTGCACAGCAGCACGCCAGACCTCCTTGTCTCTCAGCATCTCCTGGAGTTTGCCTAGGTTCATGTTCATTGTATCGGTGATGCTGTCCAGCCACCTCATCCTCTGACACCCTCTTCTCCTTCTGCCCTCAGTCTTTCCCATCTTCAGGCTCTTTTCCAAAGAGTTGTCTGTTCACATCAGATGACCAAAATAAGGGAGCTTCAGCTTCAGCATCAGTCCTTCCAGTGAATATTCAGGACCAATCTCCCTTAAAATGGACTGGTTTGATCTCTTTGCTGTCCAAGGGACTTTCAGGGGTCTTCTCTAGCACCACAGTTCGAAGGCATCAATTCTTTGGTGTTCTGCCTTCTTTATGGTCCAGCTCTCACAACCGTACGTGACCATATGGAAGACCATAGCCTTGAGAATGCGGACCTTTGTCAGCAGAGTAATGTCTCTGCTTTGAAACACACTGTCTAGGTTTGTCATTGATTTCCTGCCAAGAAGCAGTTGTCTTCTGATTTCATGGCTGCAGTCACCATCCGCAATGATTTTGGAGCCCAAGAAGAGGAAATCAGTCACTACTTCCACCTTTTCTCCTTCTATCTGCCGTGCAGTAATGGGGGTGGATGACATGACCTTAGTTTTTCTTCATATTTAGTTTTAAGCTGGCTCTTTCACTCTCCTCCCTCACCAAAAGGCTCTTTAGTCCCTCTTTGCTTTCTTCCATTAGAAGGGTATCATCCACATAGCTGAGATTGTTGACGCTTCTCCCACCTATCTTGAATCCCACTTGTAACTCATTCAGCCTGGCATTTTTCATAATGTACTCAGCATATGTGTTAAACAAACAGGGTGACAGCAGACAGCCCTGTCGTACTCCTTTCTCAATCTTGAACCAATTAGTTGTTCCATACAGGGCTCTAACTGTGCTTCTTGACCCACATACAGGGGTCGAGAGCCATGGGAGGGGATCAGAAAATGTGGAACCTTCCAGAAGGCCCGGACTGGGATAATACTGGCAAGGCAACAATAGGTACACCAAAGAGTTTTAAACTTGAATGTGACATTGTCATACTTATTTTGAAAGGATTATGCTATCAGATGGAGAAAAGATGGGAAACAGGGCAAGAAGGGATGTCATCAAAGCAGTTAAAAGACTCTTATGGAGTCTCAGTATCATGTTGGTCTCTGGGACTAGAAAGATACTGAAAGAAATACGAAAGATCTGGAAAAATCAGTAGAACTTGATAACTAGATTTTACAGGATATGGGAAAGGGAAATGCAAGTTTGATATTTAGGGTTCTGGCTTGTACATAACTGGATGGGCAATGATAAAGAATACTGAAATAGTGAACACAAGAATAGGGGTAGATTTCAGGGGAGTTTGGGATTTGGGAAGAGAGTGGAGATTTGAGTTCAGTTTTGAATGTATTGAACTTGAAGTACTTTTGCCAAGATCGCTGTGTTCTGTATTTCCAGAAGGTGCCATTCATGTACATTTCAATGCAAACATTGCCTTCTGAAATTGTCACTGCTGTCCTGGTGTCTCAAGTATGCACACAGAAACAATAACTACATATATGGGTCTGATGTTTCCAGGAATGACTTTATTTCATTGAATCTGACACACCACCAGTTTAAAATTGTACCATTATTTTATATGCCACTGAGAAAAATACAGCTACCACTATGGCGTGCCATGAACTGCAAGACCCAGTTTCATTTCAAAGATGTTAAAATGTGGAAAATAAGCATCTTGATTAAATGTAGCATAAATTTGATTGACATAGGCCCACATTGAGTGATTTTAATTATATGCATGGATGAAATGCCTACGGAGACAGTTTTGAGGGAGAAGAAAAGACAGCCTAATAAGCCGTCTAAGGAAATACATTAATGGCCAGGACAGGGAAGGATAATTCAAGAAAGTCAAACAAGACAGGTCCCTGCGGAGGCACAGAAACCCAAAGAGAGAAAAAGATATTTGAGAATGAAATAAGTAAGTTGTGCTAAATGTTACCCCCAAATACCCATGGCATTTATCAAAATGGAAATATTGCTGACCTTGGAGAGTGACATTTTGTTGAGTGGTGGGGATGGAGTCATATTAGAGTGGGTGGAGAATGAGGCGGATGAGAAAATGAAATCCGTAGGTGAAGACACGTTTTTCAAGAAGTTTATCTGTGAAGGGTAGGAGAGAGACACAGGAATAGTGGAGGGAAAAGTTTGAGTGAGAGTTTCTTTGTAAGATGAAAGAAACGTGGGCATGTTTAAAAGCCAGTGGGAGATGTTGAATATACAAGAGAAGACGGGAAAAGACAGAGTTCAAAGCACAAAGGGGAAGGATAGGTTTTTGATACCCTCTTATATGGAACACAGGCAAAATGAAAGAAAACAGAGGAGACCAACCAGAATGGGGTTTTTCTGAGTTCAAGAAAAGGCAAAGGGGGAAAGGATTTTATGATGTAGGAAAGAATGCTACTAAAATGGTGGCTCCTGGACTCTCAGGTGAAGATTGAAGTGATGAAAGGGAAGGTCTGATGGACTAAGAGATGTTAGACGTATTGACACACAAGATTCTTAGTCCATCAGCTGTTATCTTTCTTTTTTTTTTTTAAATTTTATTTTATTTTTAAACTTTACATAACTGTATTAGTTTTGCCAAATATCCCAATGAATCCACCACAGGTATACATGTGTTCCCCATCCTGAACCCTCCTCCCTCCTCCCTCCCCATTCCATCCCTCTGGGTCGTCCCAGTGCACCAGCCCCAAGCATCCAGTATCGTGCATCGAACCTGGACTGGCAACTCGTTTCATACATGATATTTTACATGTTTCAATGCCATTCTCCCAAATTTATTCTCTTGTACATTCAGCCTGCTTCAAACAAGTGGATCTTTCTCACTGGCATTGAGAAAAACACACATCTGTCCTATCTTGAAATGATTTTATTCATGTACCAATGAGTCCAGAATGACACAGTTTTGTGGTAAAAAAGCAGGAGCCTTGATTTACTAATTTTTCAGGTAGAGTAGCTATGGGTTAACAGAGTATGATCATAGCTGTAGGTGAGTTAATTGGAAGAAAGAAAAAGTCTTTGGAGGAAGGAAAATGTCTTCAGAGACAAAGAGATTAAACTCAAAGTGTTAATGCCATAGGATGTAACCTGCTATGCATGGGACAGCTGTGGACAGAAGTTGGTGGTGGACATCAGCAAGGAGAGGGACAGTGGGCACCGGGCATAGCTAAGTAGCAGGAGCTGCAAAGGGGTGAGTTTATTTATTTTTATTTTTTTTAAAGAAAGTCCTTTCAGTTTCAGAGTTAACCAACTTAGATAATATGGTATGTGTGAAATAAATGACATAAGGAGGGAAAGATGGGAAGAAAGACATAAAAAATAGATGTATTTGGGAATCTAAGCCTAATACATGCTACACAGAAAGGGATATTATTTCTTCTCTTGGCTCATTTTTAATAGCAGAGCTTCACTGTAACCAAAGAATGGAACCAGTTCCTATACAGATTTGCCTTGCTTCTTGATCTCAGAGTCAGGTTAAGAATGCTTGACCATTACCTTTGCTCAAAGAGGCCTCCTTGGAGTCAGTGCGTCAGCACTGAAGCCCTAGCTGAGCAGCCCAGCCTCTTATGTGAGTGCTGAGGATCACTTTGCCCAGCTCTGTCAAGGCTTCTCTTGAATTTACAAGAGTAGCATTATTCTGGAACTTTCCCAGGTTCTGCTCAGCCTTCCAGCTACACTAAGAGGAAAAAGAAACAAGCAAAGGAAGTGAATTCTGACTCTTATTTGGTCTCCATAACCTTCTATAATGGAGAAGGCAATGGCACCCCACTCCAGTACTCTTGCCTGGAAAATCCCATGGACGGAGGAGCCTGGTGGGCTCCAGTCCATGGAGTTGCTAAGAGTCGGGCACGACTGAGTGACTTCCCTTTCACTTTTCACTTTCATGCATTGGAGAAGGAAATGGCAACCCACTCCAGTATTCTTGCCTGGAGAATCCCAG
The DNA here is from genome assembly GCF_029407905.1 of Bubalus kerabau. Classification (NCBI taxonomy): domain Eukaryota; kingdom Metazoa; phylum Chordata; class Mammalia; order Artiodactyla; family Bovidae; genus Bubalus; species Bubalus kerabau. The sequence goes on from NC_073625.1 coordinate 57,387,414, forward strand.
GGACGGGGGAGCCTGGCGGGCTGCTGTCTATGGGGTCGCACAGAGTCGGACACAACTGAAGCCACTTAGCAGCAGCAACAGCAGCAACCTTCTATAAAGACCCACTGAGGCCGCTTTACGACTGTGTTTTACCTTGCTTAGTTGCTTCGGTTGTGTCTGACTCTTTGCCACCCTATGGACTGTAGCCCACCAAGCTCCTCTGTTCATGGGATTCTTCAGACAAGAATACTGGAGTGGGTTGCCATGTCCTCTTCCAGGGGATCTTCCTGACCCAGGGATCAAACCTGCATCTCCTGTGTTTCCTGCATTGCAGGCAGATTGTTTATTGATTGAGCCGCCTGGGAAGCTTGTATTTTACCTTAGATACTGATTTTCTATTTTGTATTGTGTAATGATGCAGTGATGAAGACATAAATGGGTGTGTATAACCTTGTACTCCCCTGAAGGTATTGATGGCCTACAAAAAGGATGTTTCAGCCAGTCATACCTGGTTATTATTTTGAGAAACTGAGATTTTACAAGAGTCATTACAGTTTATTCCTTAGGATAAGATACAAAATTATTCAACTTAGACTGATTCTGGATGATTTATTTTAGTTGGTTTATGGTATTTAGTCCGTTCTAGCTTCAGTAGATGCCACTGGGGACACACTTAGCCCATTTTTCTCTCTACCATGCACTGTAATGTTCACCCACGTGTCATAAATGAGCACACTGAGATTCATAGGCCAATTTTAATACGGAAGTCACATTATCTTCTTCAGATAATATATGTAGTTTATTTTGGTTTTATTTCCCATTAGGTTGAGAAGACAGGAATATGTTACAATTGAAAGAATAAAATAAAGCCCTCAGGGGAAAAAAATCCTAAAGAAACTGAGATAAATAATTTACCCAAGAGAGTTTGAAGCAACAATCATTAAGTTGCTCACTGACTTCGGGAAAAGAAAGGAGGGACGCTGATGAGAACGTCAACAAAGAGTTAAAACATACAGGGGCTTCCCTGGCAGTCCAGCGGTCAAGACTCTGTGCTTCCAATTTGGGGCACATGGGCTTGATCCCTGGTTGGGGAACAAAGAGCCCACATGCTGTGCAGCATGGCACAAAATTTAAAAACAAAATAAAACAAACACAAGTATCAGAAAGCATAAAAAAAAAAAAAACCCAATCAGAATTGAAGAATACAAGAACTTAAATGAAAAATGCACTGGAGGGAATCAACAGCAGATTAGGTGATATAGAAAAGCACTTAAGCGACTTGGAAGACAAAATAGTAGATATTGTCCAAGCAGAACACCAAAAGAAAAAAAGAAAAACATTAAGGTAGCTTCAGGGACCTCTGTGACAGCATTAAACATACTAACATTTCCATTATAAGGTTCCCAGCAAGAGAAGAGACAGACATGGGCAGAAAATTTGTTTGATTAAGTAATGGATAAAAACAATTTAATTTTTATACTGTTACAGTACAAACTAAGGTGTGAGTGTCATTTTATAATATAAGCAGGTGATTTCATGTATTATGGTTTAATATTTTATCTTATTTCAAACAATTTATTTTTTTCTTTTCAGTGTTGGGTATTTTGGGTTTGCATGTACTTATATGAGGAGGAGGGATTCTGAGTATAGACTCTGAGCACCCCCACACCCATACTTTAAAAAGTTTTTTTATTGTGGTAAAAGCCACACAATGTAAAGTATACTATTTTAACAATATTTAACTGTACAGTTCAGTGGCACTAAGTATATTCACACTGTGGTGAAACTCTCACCATCATCCAGCTCTTGAAATTCTCACCTTCCTAAACTGAAACTCTGTCCCCATTAAATACCAACTCCATATTCCCTACCACCCCCCTCGCCCCGCCCCCACCATCAGCCCCTGGCAACTACCAGTATACTTTCTGACACTATGAATTTGACTATTCTAGGTATCTTGTACAAGTGGAATCAAATAGTATTTTCCTGCACCTAATGTATATTTGAGAGTTCCTTGGACAGCAAGGCAATCAAACCAGTCACTCCTAAAGGAAATCAACCCTGAATATTCATTGGAAGGACTGATGCTGAAGCTGAATCTCCAATGCTTTGACCACCTGATGCTAAGAGCCAGCTCATTGGAAAAGACCTTGATACAAAGAAAGATTGAGGGCAGGAGGTGAAGGGGGTGACAGAGGATGAGATGGTTGGATGGCATCACTGACTCAGTGGACATGAGTCTGAGCAAACTCTGGGAGATGGTGAAGGACAGGGAAGCCTGGTGTGCTGCAGTTCATGGGGTCTCAGATTTGCACATGACTTAGCAACTGAACAATAATGTGTATTTTTGTGCTCAGTCGTACAGAACTCCAGTGATGTGACTGCTTCATGAAATGCATCCTAATGTTTTCTGCACATGGACCAGATAAATCCAGTCTTGCTTTACCAGTGAAAGAGCATGGGCTCTGCAGTGAGATACCCTGCTGCAGCTTACCAACTTTCTAACCCTGACACGATGACTTAATTTCTCTGAACCTCATCTTCCTTCTCCATAAAGTGAAACAATTCCACCTTTGGCCTGCTTTTTGGAAGATATCACCTGAGATAGGTACCTTTTTGACATTTGTACAGCTCCCGACACATATTACATACACAAAAGATCTTTCTTTTTCCCACGTTGGCACAATACATTTAGAAAGCGTTAACAGATTATTTTTCACTTTTTTGAGACTCTGGAAAAAGGAAATATCTGTATGTTTTGATCAATATTATAATAAAAGAAGATGAATTGCATGTGTGCTAAGTTGTTTGCCATGTCCAACTCTGCGTGACCCTATGGACTGTAGCCTGCCAGGCTGCTCTGTCCATGAAATTCTCCAGGCAAGAATACTTGAGTGGATTGCCCAGTTTTGTGCTCCTCCAGGGATCTTCCCGACCCAGAGATCGAACCTGTGTCTCCTGCATTGGCAGGCAGGTTCTTTACTGCTAGCACCACTTGGAAAGCCCAACTGGAAGAGGAATTGCTTAGTACCAATCTGATCACTCTATCCACTTTTGTTATTAAAATTTGACATGATTTATTTCAGCAGGAATTTTTTTTAGCACCTTTATTATAATTTATCAATGGTGGATATAAAGTGCTGCTAACAGTTATTCAGGGAATAAAGCCAAATGTTTCTTTAATAACATCAGAAAGAAAGCATTTTGTGAAGTAGTTGTATTTTTTTAAGTGTTATATTTTTTTAACAAGAAAAAAGGGTGTGCATATGGGCTTGTATGTGTATAAACTCCATAACATTTAAACAGACCTTAGGGATGAATATGTTACTGAAAGTTCTTTTGAAAATGGCAAGCATATTTAGTTATTTTAGAAAGAGGTTTTCTAGGCTAGTTTTCTCTCCTGTAATAAAAACTAAAATAATCTAGTTGGGAGTTTATTAAAATATCACATGAAAAGCTTTTGTCATTAAGAAATTTGAGATTGCAGAGTGATAAAGACACTCAGTTGACTGAAAATGCTTAGATTTTAACTATTCATACATATAATCCTGAATAGCTTTTTTGAAGGTAAGAAAAAAAATCAAAGGTTTTCATTGTTTCAAGACTCATGAAGCACACATATTTATTCCATTCTCTCTTCTCTAGGCTTATAAACACCTTTAAAATAAAATTGCCCTGTTAGCTGTCAAGCTCTTTTCTCTCATCTTCTTCAGTAAACATCAAGAATTTCTTTGACAAATTTGGCTATTTTTTTTTAGCAAGCACACTAAATTCGGAGTGAGTAACAGTTAATTCTCATATGCATATAAACATGCATATAATATTACTTTGAATTTCTTTGTTTTCAACTATTTCATGAAGTATTTGGAAAGTCCTTCATTCTCCATCATTATGTGTAATCCCAATTTATGCTAAAATATTTTGGAGTGCTTCTGGGCACTCTAGTAATTGAGAAGTTACCAGCTAGCTTAGGTTTAAGCATAAGCAATGACAAATTCTTTAAACACACTGGCATGTGAAGATTGCTAGGGGCAATTAACATGAAGTATTATTGATCCTATAATCTTGTATAATCCTTTCAACACCACTGTCAGGATCAGGATTGTTATCATCACTGCATTGATAAATACAAGAAAGCAAGCACTAGATGACCAAGAGGCTGTAAACCCTTCTATAGTTCTAGCTTTGCCTTCTTTATTGATGACGAACCTACCTATAGTCTTAAAGAACTCTAGACAGTATATGAAATCTTGCTTCTTGTCAGAACATTGTGTAAAACATGGCCAAAGGTCTAGAAGTGGTGGAATGGAGCTATGCTTTAAGAAAATTTTGATTAAGGTATTATTATTGGTTATTTATTTTTCTGTTCCTGGTTCTTCCTTTTTTTTTTTTTTTTTTTTAGGTTTATGTAAACAGATCCAAGAGCTTCCCTGGTGGCTCAGATGGTAAATCATCTGCCTGCAGTGTGGGAGACCTGGGTTCGATCCCCGGATCGGGAAGATCCTCTGGAGAAGGAAATGGCAGCCCATTCCAGTATTCTTGCCCGGAAAATTCCATGGATGGAGGAGCTGTACAAAAAAGATATTCACAACCCAGATAATCACGATGGTGTGATCACTCACCTAGAGCCAGACATCCTGGAATGAGAAGTCAAGTGGGCCTTAGAAAGCATCACTACGAACAAAGTTAGTGGAGGTGCTGGAATTCCAGTTGAGCTCTTTCAAATCCTGAAAGATGATGCTGTGAAAGTGCTGCACTCAGTATGCCAGCAAATTTGGAAAACTCAGCAGTGGCCACAGGACTGGAAAAGGTCGGTTTTCATTCCAATCCCAAAGAAAGGCAATGCCAAAGAATGCTCAAACTACTGCACAATTGCACTCATCTCACACGCTAGTAAAGTAATGCTCAAAATTCTCCAAGCCAGGCTTCAGCAATACGTGAACCTTGAATTTCCAGATGTTCAAGCTGATTTTAGGAAAGGCAGAGGAACCAGAAATCAAATTGCCAACATCTGCTGGAACATGGAAAAAGCAAGAGAGTTCCAGAAAAACATCTATTTCTGCTTTATTGACTATACCAAAGCCTTTGACTGTGCGGATCACAATAAACTGTGGAAAATTCTGAAAGAGATGGGAATACCAGAGCACCTGACCTGCCTCTTGAGAAACCTATATGCAGGTCAGGAAGCAATAGTTAGAACTGGACATGGAACAACAGACTGGTTCCAAATAGGAAAAGGAGTATGTCAAGGCTGTATATTGTCACCTTGCTTATTTAACTTATATGCAGAGTATATCATGAGAAACGCTGGGCTGGAAGAAGCACAAGCTGGAATCAAGATTGCCGGGAGAAATATCAATAACCTCAGATATGTAGATGACATCACCCTTATGGCAGAAAGTGAAGAGGAACTCAAAAGCCTCTTTTTTTATTTTTACTTTACAATATTGTATTGGTTTTGCCATACATTAACATGAATCTGCCACAGGTGTACACATGTTCCCCATCCTGAACCCCCCTCCCACCTCCCTCCCCATACCATCCCTCTGGGTCATCCTAATGCAGCAGCCCCAAAGCCTCTTGATGAAAGTGAAAGAGGAGAGTGAAATAGTTGACTTAAATCTCAACATTCATAAAACTAAGATCATGCCATCTGGTCCCATCACTTCATGGGAAATAGATGGGAAACACTGGAAACAGTGTCAGACTTTATTTTTGGGGGCTCCAAAATCACTGCAGATGATTTCAGCCATGAAATTAAAAGATGCTTACTCCTTGGAAGGAAAGTTATGACCAACCTAGATAGCGTATTCAAAAGCAGAGATATTACTTTACCAACAAAGGTCCGTCTGGTCAAGGCTATGGTTTTTCCAGTGGTCATGTATGGATGTGAGAGTTGGACTGTGAAGAAAGCTGAGGGCTGAAGAATTGATTCTTTTGAACTGTGGTGTTGGAGAAGACTCTTGAGAGTCCCTTGGACTCCAAGGAGATCCAACCAGTCCATCCTAAAGGAGACCAGTCCTGGGTGTTCATTGGAAGGACTGATGCTGAAGCTGAAACTCCAGTACTTTGGCCACCTCATGCGAAGAGTTGACTCATTGGAAAAGACCCTGATGATGGGAGGGATTGGGAGCAGGAGGAGAAGGGGACGACAGAGGATGAGATGGCTGGATGGCATCACCTTGATGCACATGAGTTTGGGTGAACTCCGGGGGTTGGTGATGGACAGGGAGGCCTGGCTGCTGCGATTTATGGGGTCGTAAAGAGTCGGACACAACTGAGCCACTGAACTGAACTGAACTGTAACAGATCCAAGACTAAGGGTTTGTTCACTATAGAACTGTCCATTATATTTGTTATCTGTAATTAATCTTTAAAGCAATTTTGTTCTAAGTTCTTGCAACTTAGTTTGAGATCTATGAACCAACAGCATGGGCAGCACCTGGGAACTTGGTAGGTTTGCAGAATCCTGGTCCCCACCCCAGATATATGCAATCAGAAACTGCATTTTTAAGACTCATTAGGTAATTAAAATGCACTGTCCTCCAGGCGAGAGTGAATACATTCAGGATGGAGCAAAAATAACCCATTGTGGTGTACTTTAACCTTTACTTATTTTTATCTAACATATGTAGGAGACAACCTTATGAATATTCTCTGTGAACTGCCTCTGGCGCCCCCTTGTGGTCCTATACCAGGAGAAACCAGGATACTCCAAGTCTCAGACAGAGCTCCCCACAGAATTGCTTCCACTAGTTCATCTTCTTTCAGTGCATTGCAGCAAAGTGTAATTTCTCTGTGCCTCCTTAAGTGGAAATATCTAGTTTTAACTTAATTAATCCTCCTCAAATGGACAATCGTTAAAAGACTCTTCCAAACAAACTGTAGATGAAAGGTCGTGATAAAATGCCAGTAAAATGAAAAATAACATTTTCAGGGTTATTAGCTTGGCTTAGTCCAGGTGCAGGTGCTTTGTAAGCCCGACTGTGACATTAAGGAAGCAAAATAAAACAAAACACCACAATGGTCTGATCAGATCTTACGATAAATAAATAAAAATTCAGAATCATCATGATTATTAAAATATGGATCCATTACCATTAGCAATGAACCATACATAAGTACATATTGCATATTGTAGCTTCATGAAATATCTTATTCCATTTTGATATACATTAAAACCACTATAAATACCTTTAAAGACTTGGCTGAACCTAGAATATCTTTTTTTTTGAATTTAGAATATCTTTAAATAGTTGGATCTCAAAGTGTTAAAGCAGGAAAAACTAATAACAATGCTCTAAAATATTACTGAATAAAATAATTTTTTCCTATATAAAAATTATTAAAATATTTCAATTTTTAGTAAGCACAAAATACTTTTTATACCTTTAATAGATAAATTTATTTAAAGTACATTTTTAAGTTGACAACTGAAATTTATAGGTTTTCAGTTTCATAATTATACATATATTAATTCAATGACAAAAATATGTAATTGTGAATTACACATACACACACAAAGGTCTAAGATTAGAAAATTTTTAACTGATATTGTAAAAAATTCCAACTTTACCAACTGAAATAAAATATGTTATTTTTTCAAAGGACCTACAAAGTAGTATTTTACTAATAAATATGAAAAATAGCATGATATTTTATTTTTCATTAGTAATCTGGGAAAGACTGTAAATGGAAACATTCATTATGAGGCAAATTGTTATAAAAATATTTTGTTAAATTTTAAAAATAACTTAAATATTGAATTAATAGACTGTTTAATTCTACTTTTTCTTGGAATTTTAAAAACTGAGTACAAGAAAAAATTAGTATTCTAAAAATTCCTTATGTGAATGTACGTAGCTCTATAATGTTTCAAAGTACTTTCTCCATTTTATCTCTTTTAAAGTATGTTTATTCTAAGTGTAACTGTTAGAGAGAAATCTGGGAAGTATCTTTTTAAAGAAGAGAAACTGGTGTATAAGGTTATGGTTAATCTCTTATTTAAAAAAATGAAATAAATTTATTTTATTTTTAATTGGAGGATAATTGCTTTAAAATATTGTATTAGTTTCCACCATACATCAACATGCATCAGCCACAGGTATACATATCTCACATTTTTAGTAAAGGGACTTGTATATAGATCTTAAAAAATTCATTTACTCTCCTCTACTTTCTCTTTAAGTCTCAGAATTATTTTAATTCCCATTGAAGCTGAAACTCCAGTACTTTGGCCACCTTATGCGAAGAGTTGACTCATTGGAAAAGACTCTGATGCTGGGAGGGATTGGGGGCAGGAGGAGAAGGGGACGACAGAGGATGAGATGGCTGGATGGAATCACCGACTCGATGGGCATGAGTTTGGGTGAACTCCGGCAATTGGTGATGGACAGGGAGGCCTGGTGTGCTGTGATTCATGGGGTTGCAAAGAGTCGGACATGACTGAGGGACTGAACTGAACTGAACTGATGCCATATTTGGGTAATTGTACCTCGATGTCACAAAATTAGTATCCTGAAATTTGTTACCACTTATGTTCTCAAACCAATGACTTATTTTCATGAGCCAGAAAAATGATTGTAATTATACTTTTGTTACTTTGTATCATAAACACTCTAGCTTCCTTGTTTCATATTAAAATATCTTTAAAACAATTAAATGTGTTAGAACGTTAGTATCAGCAGGAATTTTATGTGTACAACGTTTATTGCATACACTTATTTCTGTGATTATTTTTTGGACACCAGAATCCCTTCTCCCCTTCTTCCTGGCACTTGGCAAGACTATAGATTTTAATCTCCCTTGCAGCAAAATCAATCAAAGGACTGGTCTTGGAGTTCTTTATAATGCAGTGAGAATGGAAAGACTGTGCTTCCAGGCTGGGATCTGTTTTTTTTTTTTAAATTAATTTTTATTGGAGTATATTTGTTTTACAATGTGCCAGTTTCTACTGTACAGAAAAATAAGTCAGTCATATGACTGACTTATTTTTCTGTATACTAAGGATTCGCTCAGTCGCATCCGACTCTTTGCGACCCCATGGACTGTAATCCACCAGATTCCTCTGTCCATGGGATTCTCCAGGCAAGAGTACTGGAGTGGGTTGCCATTTCCTTCTCCAGGGGATCTTCCCGATCCAGGGATCAAACCCAGGTCTCCCGCATTGCAGGAGGATGCTTTAACCTCTGAGCCACCAGGGAAGTGAGACCCCAAAACCTATTTTCTGTTCTCCAAAATTCACCTTAACCAAATTCTAAGTAACCAAGTACATTCTATGTATTTATGACCCTGAATCATATCTATTTGTTAAAAAAAGTTAACTGCTAAAGAAAAACACAACTGTGAAAGACTTGGTGATATTCCAAATAAGGCCTCAAAATTTTCTCATGCACTGAGAATACACCTTTACCTTCTAATCAAAGCCAACATGAGTGTTATGTTTTTGAAAGGCTGCTAGCTGTAATGGAGAAGTAACGAGTAGTCTCAACTTGCCAAGTGGAAGTCGTAATTAGCACCCATTCTGTGGTACATGGAACTGCTGCTTCCTTAGTCCCCTCACTGGGTGACACAGAGTCCCCTCATGGGTTTCTCAGAGAGAACTGACACTTTTCTGTGTGTGTGTGTGTGTGTGTGTGTATATATATCTCCTCTCCCTTTTGGACTCCTTCCTTTTCAGGTCACACAGTGCATTAAGTAAAGTTCCCTGTGCTATACAGTATGTTCTCATTTTTTTTTAATCTATTTTGTTGTTGTTGTTCAGTCGCTAAGTTGTGTCCAACTCTGCAACCCTGTGGACTGCAGCCCTCCAGGCTTCCCTGTCCTTCACTGTCTCCTAGAGTTTGCTCAAACTCATGCCATCCAGTTGGTGATACCATCCAACCATCTCATCCTCTGTCTTCCCCTTCTCCACAAGCCTTCAATCTTTCCCAGCATCAGGGTCTTTTCCACTGAGTCATCTCTTCACGTTAGGTGGCCAAAGTACTGGAACTTCACTTTAGCATCAGTCCTTCCAGTGAATATTCAAGGTTGAATGTCTATTTAATACTATCTATTTTATACATAGTATTAATAGTGTGTATGTGTTAATCCCAGTCTCCTAGTGCTGGGGCCTTTATCTGAACAGATGTACCTTCTTCATCCTCTTTTCCATTTTCTGCCACATAAACTAAAGCAGCCTACAGAATGTGGACTATGGTGTCTTGGTCCTGGATGTAAAGAGTCTAGAACTCGTCATCCTTGCAGAGTGGAGAGCTGTATGTCAGCCAGGAACATCTGTCTGGACTATTGCAAGAGCAAGAAATATGGACTCTATGTGGGTTTATTTGTTGCAGCAGTTTATCCTATATTAACAATGAGCTTTGGTATAATATGTTTAAGAAAGCATGCTTAATGAAGGATATTTTGATTTGAATGATTTTAAGTGAGTTCTTTCAAAGTTCACAAGCTAGTGTGTGTCTGTGTTGACCTTGCTTGCTTGGTGATATTTTTTCCTGTTTCAGGGCTGTAATTTCTGGGTCATACCCTGGTGGGCACACTGATATTTAAATCTTATTTCCCATCACATTTGATAGGAAAGCCTCTTGCAGCTTTTCTATCTGCCTGCTTATGGTTTTCTGCTAGGCTTGCTTAATGTACTGATTTGCACAGTGGGATAAGCTAGAAAACGTATTTTAAATCTGAAAGCTTATATTCTGCTGAACGTAGCAGACATTGTGAAAAAGCACTAAAATGTACAAAATCGGTCAATTCTCCACACCCCTGCATTGTAAAGGCTCTTGTTAAAAACTCAAAAATGGCAGAATGCAAATGGTATTTACGAAAAGTTGTCTTCTTATGTACCACACGTAATACATATGATGCTTCTACCTGAAGAAAATTTATGCTGAACATTAGCCATTTTAGGAAATAGTCCTATACACATGACCCTATTAATAACTACTTTATGCTCTGTTTTGCGAACCCATGGTTATTATGGAGCATTAAGAGCAACCATCATGATTTGGAAACTACAAGCTGTCGGTGCATTCTGGAACATCTATGCTACTCTCACTTCTTCAGCTCTATGAGATATAATTCTAAGTCTGTTTCCAAGGTTCAGAGACCTTTTCCTCATGAATCATAGAATTATTAGGCTGGGAAAGTCCTCAACAGACTATCTGTTATGAATTCCTGCATTTACATAGACCACAGTCTAGGGAGAAAGTAAATTCTTCAAAATCCCCTGGTGAATCATTGCCACACTTAAAAAATCATCTTTCCATGTATCATTGAGGATGTAGGTAGCCAGATTAACAGAAAAATAATGAGAGAGAAAAAAAATATGAGAGAGGAAAAATTAGTTCTAAATCAAATGCTTCAAACACAAGGAAGTTGGGGATAGAAGTCACTTTCTTGGAATAGGAATCTTGTTATATTTTGTTGCATTTGACTCTCAAAACAAAGCCTGTATACTAGAATAATTGGAAGCCTAGAGAAATTTTGCATCTTACTTTGAGAAAACAAAATAGAGGTACCTGGGGATAAAATGCAGGTTTTCTTTATTCTGCTCCAGTGCATTTCCTCCTGTGGCATGTGACCTGTATCATTCCTTCAACACAATATGGTCTCCTTTTCTATTTCTCCATCATTCAGAAAACCAGAACATAGCAGAAGCAATTTATGTCAGGGGACTTTTCTAGTTGGGGATTTTAGAGATTTTGCAAAACCAACTATCTTGGAAACAATTATTAGACAGGTGGGAAGTCGCCAATTCTCAGTAGGTAGGGTGGATAAATGCAGAGTCTGGTACAATCACTTTCTTTGCATTTAATAGCTAAGTTTGGGTATACTACCCCAGAGACACAGTTTAGTGAAAGTAATCTGAAAACAAATCTTAAAATGATTTTCTTGATTCTGAAGAATATGGACCTGGATATAGTGCAAACTGAAAGTAACATTATACTTAACATTCAAGCAAACACATGCCTTAATTTTGATGACTAAATTTTTTTAAAAATATAGAGAAAACTACATAAAGCACTCTATTTAGCTTCCTCCTTTAACACACAGATTGCTATTTGTAGTTTTACCCTTGTTTTTTTAAGACTGATTTTAGTTATGCTTTGTTGTTGATGTTTAGTTGCTAAGTTGTGCTGGTCTCTTTGTGACCACATGGACTATAGCTTACCAGCCTCCTCTTTGCATGGGATTTACCAGGAGCAGATTTACTGGAGCAGGTTGCCTTTTCCTTTTCCAGGGGATCTTCCTGACCCAGGGATTGAACCTGCATTTACAAGCAGATTCTTTACTGCTGAGCCACCTGGGAAGTCTTTTAGTTGTGTTTAATCTCTACTTAATTTTATTGTTTTGAGCTTCCCTGGTGGCTCAGCAGTAAAGAACCCACCTGTCAATGCTGGGAACGCTGGAGAACCAGGTTTGATCCTTGGGTTGGGAAGATCCCCTGGAGAAGGAAATGGCAACCTGCTCCAGTATTCTTGCCTGGGAAATCCCATGGTCAGAGGAGCCTGGTAGGCTACAGTCCATCGGGCTGCAAAAGAGTCAGAGATGACTAAGCAACAACAATTTATTGTTTAAAGGTGTTCTCACTCTGAAAAAGTGGATTATGTTCCAGGATTTGTCATCCATGAAGAGAATGTTCTTATGTTAAGTGCTGAAAAAAGTAGTTTGCACAGTGTGGGAATTGGAAGTTAAGTTTTACTAGCAAAATGAGGACTGCAGCCTGGGAGATAGTGTTTCCGGTAGCTCTGAGAAAACTGCTCCGAGGAGATCAGGGGCAGCCAGGTTATAGAGGAGTTTTGCAACAAAGGGCAGGTTTTCAATTAAATTAAAGAAATAATTAAAGAAAACCAATGATCCCAAGTTAAGTAATTTAGTGTTTTTCTGTGTATGGAAAGATGCAAGAGTGTGGGTTTACTGAAACCATTCCTTTGATACGCACCTCAGCTTTCTGGGGCCAGTACCCTGTGTTTTCACATCCTGAGGTCCTCAGGGCTCACTGTGGGGAGTGGCTGCAGTCTGGTGGCTGCTCCATGCCAATTATTCTTTTCCTTCCTGAGTTTCCTCAGGGTTCACTCTCTCACTCTGGAGGACTGTAATTGCTGATGACTGTGACGTCTTTGTTTACTGATATGGCAGGGAATATTTCATTTCTCAAGCATATTGCTATGGAACTTGGGAAGTCGTAAAGTCTTGATGGCATTTCTAAGCTACACAGCTAGGATAATATCATATATTATCATATATATATATATCATATATAATTTCATATATTATCATATATGAAAACTTGAAGCCTAAGCAAAATTTAAACCGTTGCTTATGGCACTCAGCTGACAAACACACATTGCTTTACCCATGGGAGCACCAGCCTGATAGAAACACTGCTGGTTGGATCCAACATAATCAAGAGTTTCTTAACACTTTTAAAAAGGCATCAACAGAGTTTGTATCAATTACAATGCCTCCAGGAACTGTTACAAGGAAACTCATTTCAAAGTGGCTCAAAGGCTGAGAAAGTTTCCTGGTTTGTATAACTGGAGGCGCACAAGTGGAGCAAGCAGTCCAGGAGCTCTGGCCTCCTTTTCTCACCCTTTCCTTGGCTGTGCTTATCTACTGGTGTCATTACTAAAAAGGATTTTGCAGTTTGGGGATATTACAGGGCAGCATTCAGAGAAAGGTATCATGCGCTGTTTCACACTTCCAAGCAAGAGTCCTTCAACCAATTCTGAATTTGATAATTTGGGAAAACCAACTGTGGCTCGGGGAATGGAATAAACTCTTTAGCTTAAACTGAAAAAGATTTGTTGTGGGAACAGGGTTGGGGGTGGAGGTGGTCAGCTTCTCTGAACTCCAGGTGCCGTGTGAGAATAAATGGATGAATGTTGAGTGGTTGAGTTGACAGACACTTTTGACCATGAGAGATTTATTGAGAATTACCACACCAACACTGTGTAACTAAACATATTTGGTGTAGTAGACTATATATTTCATTACAGTCTAAAGTAAAAGTTTACAAAGAACTGCAGGAATAACTGCAGTATGTTGCGGGGTAAATCTATAATCTTTGTTTCTTAAAGTATTTACTTCTGAAAAATTTACCTAAAAATTTCTATAAAAGCATTTTTCTTTTATCTCCAATGAGTATACCTTCCCCATATCCTAATATATTGTCTAATTTTTGTTGCTACTTTTACAATGATTTAGATAGTCTGTTTTAATTTTGTTACCAAAAAACTAGATAAAAAACTTTTAACCTTGTTAATCATAGACTGAAGCATCTTCTGTTTACTGTGATAGAATAAATATTCTTTCCTTTCTACATTTTTATTTTATTTTCTTCCCTCTTTTGTTTCCCTTTCTTTTTTCATTTGTTTCTCCCTGTATCTATATACTCTTTTTATGTTGAATTGCACTATTTAGAGAATCATATATTGCTGCTTTTATGTGACTGCATTAAGAATTATTCAGGCAGTAATTCAAATAATTACAGATTATATTGCTCACCAAAAAACTATTTATTTGGATTTACTTCTGTTTGCTCTTACATCTCATTTGATAAAAACGATCCATGTGGGGGCCATTTTCTAAGCTCTTGGATATCAGAATGTCTCTCTTGCTGCCAAACATGAATGATAGCTTGACTGGATACAGATTTCTTGAGTCCAAGTCGATAGTCATCTTAACTTTATGGATCTTGAGCAGTTTCCTTTTGAAATATAGAATTGTGGAGGAGAATTATGACCTTGCAATGGTTTTCTTTTTTTAGATGTTGCCTGGTTTTCTGCTGGAGTGGCTTTAGTTTTTTTCTTTGTTCTTGTTATTACCAAGACCTGTTTTTGTGTTTTATTTCACATTAATTTTGAGTATCCAGGTACCATTTTTGATTTATGGTCTCAGTTCCCTTCAGCTCAGCGAACTTATCTTCATTTTTCTTTTCTTTGCTGCTTCTCCCTGCATCTTCTGCAGATACCCTTTCTCCATCAAATTGCTACTTTTGGAATTGTTATTGTGAACATAGGGGAAGTCCTGGATCAATTTTTCATTTCCATTATCATATCGATCCCTTGGGTATTTTCTTCTATGTTCTGTAAATATTTCTTGGGGGTAGGCTAGGACATATTTTACTTTCTGTAGCAACCAGTCTACTGCTCATTGCCTCCATTGATCAATACTCAAAAACATAATTTCCATCTAGAATCAGCTTTTCCTTATCTCAGACTCTTCTATGTGCTGCCCTTTCAAATTTCATGAGCAGTAAGAATAAGAGGTTTTTGAAGTTTTCTGTTTCTAACCAGAAGGCTGTTTCATAGCCTTCTGAAATGAGCTCTAATCTTTCAGATAGGTTGGCACGTAAGCATGTGTGCTAAAGTGCTTCAGAGCACTTTGGGACCCTATGGACTGTAGCCTGCCAGGCGCCTCTGCCCATGGGATTCTCCAGGCAAAGATACTGGAGGGGGTTGCCATTTCTTCCTCCTGGGGAATTTTCCAATTCAGGAATCAAGCCTGTGCCCCTCACATCTCCTGCACTGGCAGGCAGGTTCTTTATCACTTGATCACCTGGGAAGTCCTAGGTTTGCGTGCTTATACACAACTTTAAACCTGTTTTGTGTGTAACATATGTTAAAAGAAGTTTTTTTTTTTTTTCTGTCTGTTCATCCTTACAGAAGATATAGGTTTATCTACTATTTAGAAGTGAAATAGTTCTTACTGAGATTATATGGAATCCCGTTTAAAACTTTTGGATTCAGAGAAATCTATGTACGTTTATTTTATTTATTTTTCCATACTAGGATTGAAGTTGTCTGTAAGGAGAGGAAGAATGCAACCAGTAGAAGCACTTATAAGGCACAGAATTTGATTCCTGGGGGTTTTCAAGTGGTGGCACTGGTTGTCCAGAATTAGCTCTAAGAATGCCAAACTCACTGCCATGTGGTGGTCCTTCCACGCTCGGGTGGCAGGCCACTCCTCTGCACAAGTACAAGCTTGGAAGGAGTGCAGTAGCATGCTGCCTTGTGTAAGAACATTTATTGCATTTTTCCAAAGTCTCCGTTGAGGCTGTGATCTGCCGCCCAAGGCCTGACCTGTCACTTGGAATTAGGGTTCTGCTTATGCTCCCACACACTTCCTCCCCAGGGTGGCTTTGTCTTCACATTGTTAACCATCAGCTTGGCCCTTGTCTTCATGCGGTCTGTCAAAAGTCAGTATAGTGGAGGGACTTGCCTTGTGGTCCAGTGGATAAGTCTCCACGCTCCCTGTGCAGGGGGGCTGGGTCTGATCTTTGGTCAGGAAACCAGATCCCACATGCTGCAACAAAGACTGAAGATCCTGAGTGCTGCAGCTAAGACCCAGTGAGTTAAAAAATAAAGAAATATTTTTAAGAGTCAATATACTGGAGATTGCTGAAGCTTCTGGCCTCTGTATGCCACCCTTCTGATTTTTAAAGACTCCTTGGGATGACAGACATTTCCCTTTCTTTTTTTTGGTTATTCCACTGAGACTTTGAGAGGTGGGAGACTGATGAATCAGGGGGACTTACTTTGTTATTTCTCTTTGTCCTAAGCGTCTTCTTTGGTTATGAATCTTTCTGATTTTGTTCCACAATCTTCACTTCTGAGCCCCATCCTGGATGTGTCATTCCCTGAAACCAAAACTAGTTACAATTCTCAGCTTTTTGTCTGTTGTTGTTCAAAGTGAGAGTGAAAGTGTTAGTTTCGCATTGATGTCTGACTCTTTGTGACCCCATAGACTGCATCCCACCAGGCTCCTCTGTCCATGGAATTCTCCAGGCAAGAATACTGGAGTGGGTAGCCATTCCCTTCTCCAGGGGAGCTTCCCAATCCAAGGATTGAACCTGGGTCTCTTGCATTGCATGCAGATTCTTTACCATCTGAGCTGCCAGGGAAGCCTCCATCATTGTTCAAAGCCATCATTAAATGAATTCTTTCTTCTTTAACTCTTCAGAATCCAGACTCATATATCCAGAACTCAAAAGTTTTATATTTTCTCATCTATTTCTAATGCAAAAATTTATGCAGAGCAAAATCTATGAGATTTCTCTATGTAATTTTCTTTAAATTCCTTGGAATAACTTCTGCCTTTGGTGATGGCTGGATTGTATAACTCTTGTTGCTTTCAGAAAAGAAAAATCAACTTCTTGATGAATATTGTCCAAATACTCTCACTCTTACATGTTTTTCTCTTCTGCTTATTACACAAAGCTCTGCTTCAAAGAAGCTTCTGCTATTGGTGGTGAGATTAGCCCAGCAGGCAGATTCACAATGTTGCTATTTTTAATTGTTTAAGTCCATTACATAAGAGAAGGATGAAATTATTAGGAAAAAAAGCCTCCAAGACTTTTAAAAGTAAAATAATTCAATAATATTGCTTACAAAACAAACTTTCTCCATAGGAGTTTCTCAAAGAAGCATTTCCAAAAAAAAGAGTATTTTCATTTACTCTAACAAGTTTACTTAATTCTTTTACTTACCTTTTGAAGAGCGTTAACTAAAATCTACTTCAGGGGATCAAACATTTCATACCCTTAAATCACTCTTCTGAAATAGTGTTCCCTTTTGAGTAGCATGAAGCTGGAAATGATGATAAGAAATGAAAATATTAATAGTCATAATCATTTTTGTCTCATTACAGGTCAAGTCATAGCATTGATTAGTTTGTAATGTCAGGTTTAACTCTACTCAATGAATAAAAGCAGTTTAAGTTAGAATTTTGTTTCTTAAGAATTTATCTTTTTATTCACATAGAAGCTTTAGTGACTGGAGTCAGAACACTCCATGAAAATAGGGATGGAACAGCTTTTCAATGTGTTGCTCTTTCAGAGCCATGAACTAATCCACAATCAATCATTAGTATGTATTCTGGAGCAGAGTAAGTGATAGGGATGATGCCGGCAGTGATGGACATGATGTCATACTAGAGCCACATATTCTCTCCAGGTTGCTGTTTGAGAAGCATCTCAAATTCGCAGAAATATCTTAGGAAACAGGATGGCCTTAGCTCTACATTTATTGTGAAGATGCACCAAATTTTTTTTTTAAATACCCTTTGTTTTCCCTTCCTCCAAATTCCAGTTTGTTCTAGCTCTTCTTGACATGGGCTTCATGATTCAGGTAGTTTCAGTTGAAATACCCAAACACTTTCAGTGCATTAATAATAAATTTTTTGTTGGGAAATTTTATAAAACATCAGGGATTCTACACTTTTCAGGAAGGTGGCTGTAGATATTCCCTGCGGCAGCACCCTTAGTTTGATGGTTTCTGGAAATCAGAGAGTGGTGGCTAGCAGATATTTCTCCACTTATCTATATTTTCATTGTAATTTGGGTCTCTGGAAAGTATCAATGTATTTTGTATTTTTCTTTTTTTTTTAAGCAATTGAATTTCAAATTAAAATACTTAGTAGTTTGAGATTTTACTCTTTTAAAATGATGATCTATGGACTGTGAGTAACTCTGCTTCTTTAACTTCTAATGCTCTATAGTATTCTACCACTCCTGTCATTCTTAATTATGGGTATTTCCTAAAATGAGATCTTTGACCTTTTCCTCATTTCTGTCTCCTCATTGCATGCTCAGAAAACTCATATATTTTCATAGACTGACTGTTCACCATAATACTTTTTGTGCTTCTGTTTTATTGTCTGTACTCACTAAAGATTATCACAATGATAAAAAAACAGCAAGGTGTGGCCACTACTTATAAAACTAGTGTCATAATACGTGTGTGCTCAGTTGCTCAGTCACGTCCAACTCTTTGTGGTCCCATAGACTATAACCTGCAAGGCTCCTCTGTCCATGGAATTTTCCAGGCAAGAATATTGGAGTAGGATGCCACTTCCTATTCAGGGAATCTTCCTGACCCAGGAATTGAATGCACATCTTTTGTGTCTCCTGCTTATTTACCACTAGCACCAAAATTTTTTCTTCCAAATCAATAATCTTTTCCAGATTCTTTATTGTATCAATGGCTCGTATGCTTAAATTTTATCCTTTCCAAAGAAGGGATTTTTTTTCTCAGGTCAAAAGCCTATTCTCACATTATTTTCATTTCCTCTAGATCCTTACTACTCAAGGTGTGGTCCATAGACCAACAGCATTGTTGACATCTGGGAGCTTGTTAGAAATGAAGAGTCTTGGGCCCTGTTCCTGACTTTCTGAATCTGAATCTGCATTTTAACATAATATCCCGGGTAAAAGCATCGTGTCTAAAACTTTAATGTGAATTCAAGTCACCACATATCTTGTTTTGACAACTGTAACAAGAATTTAGCACAAATTTAGTTTAGGCTGATGTAACTGAAACTTGGATCACATTTTGAGAAGCAAGACTGGAGAGCATCCCTGTCTGATAGAATTGTCTGTGATGAACCCAGGGCTTCCCTGGTGGTTCAGATGGGAAGGAATCTGCCTGCAGTGCAGGAGACACAAGTTTGATCCCTGGTTTGGGAAGATCCCCTGGAGAAGGGAATGGCTACCCACTCCAGTTCTTGCCTGGAGTATCCCATGGACAGAGGAGCCTGGCGGGCTACAGTCTGTGGGGTTGCAAAGAGTCATCTATAGTTGCTGTTTAATAAAGCAGCCACAGGCCACATGAGGCTAATGGGCAACTTGATGTATTTAAATTTAAGTTTAAATGGTCACATATGGCTAGTAGCTATCCTATTGGACAGTAGAATAAAATCCAGAGCACTTAGTGGGAATGTCACATATGCTAGGAAAGTGAAATTGAGAGACTTAATGCTATTAAAATAAAAACATATTTTGCTCTGCTGCATATATGTAAAAAACGTAAGTTGGATATGTGTAGTTCCTAATAGACACACTAGCTGTCTGCCAACAAACTGTCTTCAACTGTTACCAGTGGCATGTGCTGTATTCAAACCACTTGTTCAGTTCAATTCAGTAACTCAGTTGTGTCTGACTCTTTCCGACCCCATGAACTGCAGCATGCCAGGCCTCCCTGTCCATCACCACTTCCTGGAGCTTACTCAAACTCATGTCCTTCGAATTGGTGATGCTATCCAACCATCTTATTCTCTGACATCTGCTTCTCCTCCTGCCCTCAATCTTTCCCAGCATCAGGGCCTTTTCCAAGGAATCAGTTCTTTGCATCAGGTGGCCAAAGTATTGAAGTTTCAGTTTCAGCATCAGTCCTTCCAATGAATATTCAGGACTGATGTCCTTTAGGATCGACTTGTTGGATCTCCTTGCAATCCAAGGGACTCTCAAGAGTCTTCTCCAACACCACAGTTCAAAAGCATCATTTCTTCAACACTCAGCTTTCTTTATAGTCCAACTCTCACATCCACACATGACTACTGGAAAAACCATAGCTTTGACTAGATGGACTTTTGTTGGCAAAACAGTCTCTGCTTAATATGCTGTCTAGGTTGGTCATAGCTTTTCTTTCAAGGAGAAGCATCTTTTAATTTTATGGCTGCAGTCACCATCTTTAGTGATTTTGGAGCCCCCCAAATTAAAGTCTCTCACTGTTTCCATTATTTCCCCATCTATTTGCCATGAAGTGATGAGACCGGATGCCATGATCTTAGTTTTCTGAATGTTGAGTTTTAAGCCAACTTTTTCACTCTCCTCTTTCACTTTCATTAAGAAGCTCTTTAGTTCCTCCTCACTTTTTGCCATAAGAGTGGTGTCATCTGCATATCTGAGGTTATTGATATTTCTCCTGGCAATCTTGACTTCAGCTTGTGCCTCATCCAGCCTAGCGTTTCTCATGATGTACTCTGCATAGAAGTTAAATAAGCAGGGTGACAATATACAGCCTTGACGTACTCCTTTCCCTATTTGGAACCAGTCTGTTGTTGCATATCCAGTTCTAACTGTTGCTTCTTGACCTGCATACAGATTTCTCATGAGGCAGGTCAGGTGGTCTGGTATTCCCATCTCTTGAAGAATTTCCCACAGTTTGTGATCCACACAGTCAAAGACTTTGGCATAGTCAACAAAGCAGAAATAGATGTTTTTCTGGAACTCGCGTGGTTTTTCGATGATCCAACGGATGTTGGCAATTTGATCTTTTATTCCTCTGCCCTTTCTAAATTGAGCTTGACATCTGGAAGTTCAGGTACTGTTGAAGCCTGGCTTGGAGAATTTTTAGCATTACTTTGCTAGCATACGAGATGAATGCAATTGTGCGGTAGTTTGAGCATTCTTTGGCATTCCCTTTCTTTGGGTTTGGAGTGAGAACTGACCTTTTCCAGCCCTGTGGCCAATGCTGAGCTTTCCAGATTAGTTGGCATATTGAGTGCAGCTCTTTCACAGCATCATCTTTTAGGATTCGAAATAGCTCAACTGGAATTCCATCACCTCCACTAGCTTTGTTCGTAGTGATGCTTCTTAAGGCACAGTTGACTTCTCATTCCAGGATGTCTGGCTCTAGATGAGTGACCACACCATTGTGGTTATCTGGGTCATGAAGATCTTTGGCAAACCACTTCAGTATTCTTGCCTTGAGAACCCTATGAATAAATCACTTGTACTATTTGTCAAAGTGGATTATTCCTTTGTACCAAGAAGTGACATGATTTTTTAAATCCCACCAGACTTGGGTATTACTGGAAACAGCACAGTGCGTCTATGGAAGGGCTTTTGTGCCTTCTGTTTCAGCACTAAGTTTCCAAAGCTTTCTGTTTTTTATTTTTTATTTTTTTAACTTCAAAGTCCCTATTTACCTATTTCCTATTTAGATTTATTTGTTACCACCCAAAATTTCATGTTATAAAGGAACTGGTATAGCTTGTTTCTCTGATTCATTTCTAAGTTTGTTATAGGCATAGAACAATAAAAAATTTTGAACAGCACATTTCATTCGTTTATTTATTTTTGGATTTCTAAACCAACTAATCTGTCTGCAAGGCAGGAGACTCTGCTTTGATTCCTGGATTGGGAAGATCCACTGGAGAAGGGATAGGCTACCTACTCCAGTATTCTTGGGCTTCCTTTGTGGCTCAGCTGGTCAGGAATCCGCCTGCAATGTGGGAGACCTGGGTTCGATTCCTGGGTTGGGAAGATCCCGGGGAGAGGGGAAAGGCTACCCACTCCAGTATTCTGGCCTGGAGAATTCCATGGACTGTATAGTCCATGGGGTTGCAAAGAGTTGGACACGACTGAGAGACTTTCACTTTCAGGCCAGCTAAGGCATGTGGGCTCTTAAGTTACCCAACCAGGGATCTAACCTGTGCCCCCTGCATTGGGAGCGTGGAGTTTTAACCACTGGGCCACTGGAAAAGTCCTGAAGAACATATTTTAGAGCATTATGATGTTTTGATTTTCAGTTCAGTTCATTTGCTCAGTTGTGTCTGACTCTTTGTGACCCCATGAACCGTAGCATGCCAGGCCTCCCTGTCCGTCACCAACTCCCGGAGTCCACCCAAACCCATGTCCACTGAGTCGGTGATGCCATCCAACCATCTCATCCTCTGTCGTCCCCTTCTCCTCCTGCCCTCAATCTTTCCCAGCATCAGGGTCCTTTCAAGTAAGTCAGCTCTTTGCATCAGGTGGCCAAAGTATTGGAATTTCAGCTTCAACATCAGTCCTACCAATGAACACCCAGGACTGATCTCCTTTAGGATGGACTGGTTGGATCTCCTTGCAGTCCAAGGGACTCTCAAGAGTCTTCTCCAACACCACAGTTCAAAAGCATCAATTTTTCGGCATTCAGCTTTCTTTAATGTGATTCAATTATTTTAAGTATGACTATTCATATGATTTTAAAATAAAATTTTATTTTTAAAACGATATGTTTATTTGTTTAAATGTTTACTAAATTTAATTAAAAAACACACTCATTTGTGAAACTGCTATGTATCCTTCGTTTTGCATCCATGCTCAGTTGCTTAGCTGTGAAGGACTCTTTGTGACCTCCATGGCTGGTAGCCCACCAGGTTCCTCTGTCCATGGGATTTCCCAGGCAAAAATACTGGAGTGCATAGCCCTTTCCTCTTCCATGAGATCTTCCTGACCCAGGGATCGAACCCATGCCTCCTGTCACATCTCTTCAGTTCAGTTCAGTCGCTCAGTTGTGTCTGACTCTTTGTGACCCCAAAGTCCGCTTCGCGTCTCTTATGTATCCTTTAATGTAAATAATGTAATCTTCATTTTTGCCAATGGGGGTGCTTTCCACTGTAGAAATATTTTCACTCTACAGATATTAATTGGGCTGAAAATAGTGTGATAATAAGTAATGGGCATTGATGTGAGGTAAACGGGCTATAAGGGCAGAGTGCTGAGTCTGGAGGCGCCCTGCTCTGGCTGTTGCTAGCCAAGGGCTAGCGGAGCAATTGCCTCTATTGTCCTCCTCACCCTCCAACTCCTGGTGTCTATACCTGGAATAGAACACTGATTGTTTGTTTTCTTATTTGTCTTTCCTGATATTCCATCTCTGATTTACAGTGGGGGCCCAGAACCACTTTTTAAAACCACTGCCAATGTCACATCTCTTCTTTATCTTCTTCTTTTGATTAGTAACTCCTTAATTTACAATTTTAGGGACAGCTCTGTCTCCATAAGCTTATTTCCTCTTATCAAAAGAAATACTGGGTATATGAGTACCAGACTTTAAGCAGATTAAAGCACAGTTATTAAGTCCATCTGTCAATGAGATCTGTGAGTATTAAGGATACCCTGGAGCTGAAGGGGAGCTTACTTTAGAAGTATCATTGTTTTTGTCCTTTGAGGGTTTGTTGTGAGCTTTTATTTCAACTTTATGTTTAGAAAGTTGGTCGCTAAGGATTGTCATTAGTTGAAAACTCAATCCTAAGTGCTATAAGTGCCTTGAAAGGAAATGAAGTAGATTTTTTAAAAGTTAGAGGATGAAAGTATCTTAGACAGTGTTTTGAAAAGACTGAAAAGAGTTTACATTTAGTACATTTTAGAAGAAACATGTGTGCTGTATGTGAGCTCAGTCACTCAGTCATGTCCAACTCTTTGTGGCCCCATGGACTGTAGCCCACCAGGTTCCTCTGGCCTTGGAATTTTCCAGGCAAGGTTACTGGAGTGGGTTGTCATTTTCTCCTTCAGGGGATCTTCTTGACTCAGGGACTGAACTTGTGTCTCTTGTATCTCCTGTATTGGCAAGCGGATTCTTTACCACTTGTGCCATCAGAAGAGACATGAAATAAACATATCTGTTGCCAGCAAGGCATGCCTACTACTGCCCTTACTCAGAAGAAATACTCTCATCAAATTCCTTTTTTTATAAATGAAATGTCTCTCCCTGCAGTGCTGCTGTTGATTTACTCTTCCAGGTAAGATACATTTTACAATTGGCCAAACCTGATATTAATATCATGACATTCTGTTCTTTTCATTTTTAATAGTCTTATTTACACTTAATATGAATACTAAGTTAAATAAAAGTATGACAAGGGTGATGTTTCATTTTTTTTCATCTTTTCTATAGAATCCTGATGTAACTGTAAAAAAATGGTTGTATTTTTTAGATCGTGAATGTTAAATTACTATCTTTATCTGTGCCTTTATACAATATTAAATTAGTACTACCTGTAGGCTAGTACTCTGGCTAGTACCCTGTACTAGTTTGATGTTATTAACTTTCCATGAAGACAGCTTTTAACTAGGTTATTAACTAGTTTGAACCTAGTTTAAAGCTATCTTCATGGAAAGATCATATCTGTTTAATAAACTATTAAATCCTTTTATTTAGAATTATTTTTAGTACTCAGTAGACATTCTATTTATTTATTCTGTTGAATAAGTGAATGCATAAAAAATGAGTAAATTTTATGACTGAGTGAAGATCAGCTAGACATTTGCCTAAAAAAGAATTTTTACAAACATGGTTTATTCTAACAGATTCTAGTAGAAATGAGAAGTTATTTTTAATTCTCCATAACTACAACATCCATTATAAATGAAATAAAAACAAAATGATTTATTGGAAAGTTTGTGTCTCCATATCTTTGAGCCTTTAGCTGGATAATATAATTTAAAACTTATTTCTTCTCCCAATATTACTTACACCAGCTATACTTTATCCTCTGAAAAATCTCTTCTGATGCTCAGTGTTTGACATAAGATTCCAATGACCTTGCTCCCTGGTTTCACTGAATTCATTGCCAAAGAAACTTTGATTTTATAAACAGAAATATTATTCCCTTAAGGCAAATAGGAAGAATGACCAAGCTTCAATTTGAGGTCTTTGTAAAAAAATGTACTTAGCTCAAATCTACTAAATAATTTTAAACTGTATAATTTGCACCATTTTTAATCACAGATGAAATAATCTGATTTGATGAGCATTATTAAAATTCCTTTTATTATGGCCAATTCCAAGGAAAATTGTTAAGCTTTCATTTCATCAGGTTATGATTTGCTATAATCATGATCAAAATATTTAAAATTTAATGACCAAAAGTCATATGGAATGAAGAGTGAGAGAAGTATGTCAATACTGATTGTTTCCACTGATCAAAAATCACCAGACTCCTGCTCAAACCTCTGCTGCAGTTTACCCCATGTAAACATAAAATTTATAATATTGGCTGCAATTCGATGAGAAAGAATTGCTAGAGCCTTAGAGAATAGTATACACATATAATCTATGTTTGTACAAAACCAAACCTTTGATTAAATGTCTTTCTATTTATATCTTACAATGAAGGAACCAGAAATTACATCTAAGTAGTATTGGGGAAAATAGGATGTATTTATCAAATGGGCACTTTTTACTCAGATCTGATGCTTAATCTTACAAATTTCAATATAGAGAAGAAACAATAATTTAATGCTCTATTGCAAGCAGTGCTTTCGGTTATAAATTCAACGATTCTTCTTATCTTTTTTGTGAATGCCTTCCAGTTTTTCAGTTAACTGATGCCTCTTTTCTGTTTATATACTTTATCAGGGGTTACTTATGAAACCAAAGCTAATTTTACATTGCATTGCCCCTTAATCATCTCACAATTTTCATATGGAATTATACTTTTTCTTAACCTACTCAGAGTGCCTCTCTTAAGGTCTCTGATGTATTTGCAATATATCATTCTGTGTTTTTCATGTGAAAAGGATGAAGCAGAAAGTCAAGCATTTTACTTGAATATATTCAAACTGAGCTGTCTCATTGTCACAAACTCACTTCTTGGCCTGGCCACGGTTTGGGCACTGGCCAAAAGAGCAAGTGAGGGTGATTCAGTGTGAATGATACTCTTAATGCAATATTCAAATATATTGATAAGCCAGTCGTTTTTACCCAAACAGTATGATCATTTTGAGGATTCGCATATACAAAGTGCTGTGTACACTGAGTCATTTTTACATATATTATGGCGGTTTAGTTGCTAAGTCATGTCTGACTCTTACAACCCAAGAGACTGTAGCCCACCAGGCTCCTCTGTCCATGGGATTCTCCAGGCAAGAATACTGGAATGGGTTGCCATTTCCTTCTTCAGGGAATCTTCCTGACCCAGGAATCTAACCCAGGTCTCCTGCATTGCAGGCAGTTTCTTTACCGACTGAGCTAGAATTAAATTACAAATCTGTATTCCCTTCTGCATATCTGTCAGGGTCCTGGCAAGAAAGAGATGGCACATTCATTCTGGGCAATTTGAAGACACTTTATAAAGGTACTATTTATACACCTGTAAGGTAAGGCTTCCCAGGTGGTGCTAGTGGTAAAGAACCCACCTGCTAATGCAGGAGATGTAAGAGACATGGGTTCGATACCTGGGTCGGGAAGATCCTCTGGAGGAGGGCAAGCAATCCACTTCAATATTGTTGCCTGGGAAATCCCATGGACAGAAGAGCCTTGCAGGCTATAGTCCACTGGGCCACAAGAGTTGGACATGGCTGAGCATACAGCACAAGGTATGGTAAGGGCCAATAGTGGAGTGGATTGCCATTTCCTCCTCCAGGGGATCTTCCCATCCTAGGGATCAAACCTGCCTCTCCTGTGGCTCCTGCATTGGCAGGCTGATTCTTTACCTCTGCACCACCTGGAAATCCCTTATAAACTTGTTCAGTTCAGTTCAGTCGCTCACTCGTGTCCGACTCTTTGCGACCCCATGAATCGCAGCACGCCAGGCCTCCCTGTCCATCACCAACTCCTGGAGTTCACTCAGACTCACGTCCATCGAGTCAGTGATTGCCGGGGTCCAGCCCCGGCTGATCCAGGGTATTCGAAGCGGGGACGGTGTCGGCGACCTATTTATTTATAAATATTTATCAAAGATTTAAAGAGTAATAAAATAAAGATAGCTCAGTGAGGAAATTCAGTGGAGAAAAGCGGCTGAAATAAGGATAGCTCAGTAGGAAAATTCAGTGGAGAAAAGAAGCTGAGTGGCTTGGTTTACGCGGAAAATCAATATAACCCGTGACACCAGGTTAGCTCTGACCACGGAGGCCGCAGGCGCCCTCTCGAATAGCGGAAGGTGCCCCACCTTAGACACCCTCTCGAGTGGGTCTTAGAAGCCCAGGCAAATAAATGGTCGCAGAGGACATCCGCGCTCCAGATGGACGCTCAGCCGGAAGTTAAAGGGAAGAATGACATGGGGAGACCAAGTTTCAGTGAACAAGGCCCGCACTTTATTTTCCAAAGTAGTTTTTATACCTTAAGTTATGCATAGAGGATAATGGGGGAAGGGGTAGAGTCATGCAGCAAGCCAGGCTTTTTTCCTGTAAACTTATCATATGCAAAAGTTCAGGTGATAGACATCATCTTCTGGCCCGGAGGCCTGTTAACATTTTAAGAAACTTATCTTTCTCTAAAGGTGATTATTCCAAAGTCAGGCGCCAGCCTTTCAAAAAGCATTGAACAAAGCTGCATTTTACATTTCTATACACCCATTATATCAATCAATACACTGCCAAGGACACAGTAGGTAAGGAGTATGGAGACTTAGCAGCAAACATTGGCCCAACAAGTGAAAAACCCTTCACCAATACATTTTCTAATCAATCTTTTAACTACTCAAAGGAATCTGTGTTTAGGCAGTTTAGAACATCTCCTGCCTCTCACAGTTGGGAGGCTCTGAACAATCACATGTGGCCGGAAAAACCCATTCAGGCAGGCTAGAGGATTTCCAAAGGAGTTTGTAGGTTAAACACTGTCACATCCAAGAATTATTAACTGGAGCTGTAAGCTAACTCTTTTTTCAGAGAGAGGTAGTGGGAGACAGCCCCCCGTAAAGTCAGAGGTGTAGGTGAAAGCACAAAGCAGAAAGTAGGCAGACTCTGGTTTTGGGGGTAGATGCTCGAGAATTTCCAGGGGGACTCCTGAGGCTCGATCCCGCCTTTGCGTATGCCGAGCCTCCTTCCTCATGACCTTTGTCATGGGTGGAGTGCCTCACGCTGGCTCTCAGCAGTGATAGAATTCCAGTTGAGCTATTCCAGATCCTCACTCAATATGCAATATGCCGGCTCCCAGCAAGTGATGCCATCCAGCCATCTCATCCTCTGTCGTCCCCTTCTCCTCCTGCCCCCAATCCCTCCCAGCATCAGGGTCTTTTCCAATGAGTCAACTCTTCGCATGAGGTAGCCAAAGTACTGGAGCTTCAGCTTTAGCATCATTCCTTCCAAAGAAATCCCAGGGCTGATCTCCTTCAGAATGGACTGGTTGGATCTCCTTGCAGTCCAAGGGACTCTCAAGAGTCTTCTCCAACACCACAGTTCAAAAGCATCAATTCTTTGGCGCTCAGCCTTCTTTGCAGTCCAACTCTCACATCCATACATGACCACTGGAAAAACCATAGCCTTGACTAGATGAACCTTTGTTGGCAAAGTCATGTCTCTGCTTTTCAATATGCTATCTAGGTTGGTCATAACTTTCCTTCCAAGGAGTAAGGGTCTTTTAATTTCATGGCTGCAGTCACCATCTGCAGTGATTTTGGAGCCCAGAAAAATAAAGTCTGACACTGTTTCCACTGTTTTCCCATCTATTTCCCATGAAGTGATGGGACTGGATGCCATGATCTTCGTTTTCTGAATGTTGAGTTTTAAGCCAACTTTTTCACTCTCCTCTTTCACCTTCATCAAGAGGCTTTTTAGTTCCTCTTCACTTTCTGCCATAAAGGTGGTGTCATCTGCATATCTGAGGTTATTGATATTTCTCCCTGCAATCTTGATTCCAGCTTGTGCTTCTTCCAGCCCAGCGTTTCTCATGATGTACCCTGCATATAAGTTAAATAAGCAGGGTGACAATATACAGTCTTGATGTACTCCTTTTCCTATTTGGAACCAGTCTGTAGGCAAGGTTTAAGGAAAATAATCGGCACCATACTACATAGTACAAAACCTGGGACCAACAAAGGATGGGGAACATTCCCACCTCAAGGCCTGAAGGTACAAGTGGAGAGAGCAGTTTACAGGAATCTGAAGAATGTAGTTGGATGGAGGAGGACAACTAAAGGGAGCTGTGGCATTAATAGAAGAGTACATTAGGGATTTAATAGGAAAGCAGTAGGGGCAATCCACACCCCTACCCCACTCTCCTCCACCCTTCAGAACTCCAGCTAGTAGCCTACACTGGCTGAACCCAACTGAAAAGGATCCTTTTATTGGAGTGGAAGTGAGCTTCCTGGGCACAATATGGGACTTAAGGGTGGAGGGGAACTCAGAGACGTAAATGGAAGGCATCCTGCATAGTCTCCAAGGGCAGTTTACATCTGTCCCCATCCATACAGCCCCTCCATGCCTACCACTTGGATCACCTCACCTACTATCTGTTTCATCACTTTCTTTGCTGCGGCCTTTGTATTTTTCTTCTAAGACTCAAGCTCCCAGAAGCCCTAGAGTCTATGTACCTGATGAACCATATGCTTAGTATGCCCTCTTGGGAAGTCTGGACTTGGCTGGCTTCCTCCACCCATTTATGCAGTCTCAATTGTCACTTCCTTCTAGAGCCCATTTCTGATCATGTCATATGTCTCCTTGATTAGTCACTTTTTAGGCATCATTCCCTTTATTTTATTCATAATACATATCATGAAAAATCTCTTGTTTCTGTATTATGTGTGTTAGTCACTCAGTTGTGTCCAACTCTTTGAGACCCCCTGACAGACTTCTCTGTCCATGATATTCTCCAGGCAAGAATACTGGAGTGGATTGCCATTTTCTTCTTCAGAGGATCTTCCTGACCTAGGGATCAAACCCTGGTCTCCTGCATCACAGGCAGATTAGTTACTGTTTGAGCTACAGGGAAGCCCCTTATTATAATATATGTTTACAGGACAAAGACAAGTTATATCTTTTTGATCACAGTGTTTTCCAGGAAATGGACCAGTATGTAGAAGCAATATGCTAATTTTTAAACTAAGCATATATAATTAGGTCCTTAAAACAATGTTCCTAATTTTACAAAGGAAGACAAGGGATAGATGTGTCTAGGTGGTGGTAGTTTAGTCACTAAGTTGTGTTGGACTCTTAGCAACCTGATGGATGGTAGCCTGGAGGCTCCTCCGTCCATGGCTTTCTCCAGGCAAGAATACTGGAGTGGCCATTTCCTTCTCAGTGGGAATCTTCCAGACCCAGAGGTTGAACTCGTGTCACCTGCATTGCAGGCAGATGACATGCTGAGCCACTAGGGACTCCCATGTATAGGACCACACAGCTAGTAAATGATGGGACTAAAGTAAGAACAGAGATAGACTTCATGTCAATGTAAGATGTATAAACTACTAAGTTATCCTGTCTTTTAAGAGACTGAGACGAAAAGCACTACATTTGTTCATGACCTGGCAGAGTTAGTGAAACATTGCATGATGACTAACTGCTAAAAGGAAATAGGCTAGCAATGGAGAAGAGTCTGAGTTAATGTTAGCAGTGGAGATCAGTTCAGTTCAGTCGTTCAGTCATGTCCAACTGTATGCGACCCCATGGACTACAGCACGCCAGGCTTTCCTTTCCATCACCAACTCTTGGAGCTTACTCAAACTCTTGTGGATCGAGTCAGTGATGCCATCCAACCATCTCATCCTCTGTGGTCCCCTTCTCCTCCTGCCTTCAACCTTTCCCAGCAACAGGGCCTTTTAAAATGAGTCAGCTCTTCACATCAGGTGGCCAAAGTATTGGAGTTTCAGCTTCAGCATCAGTCCTTCCAATGAATATTCAGGACTGATTTCCTTGAGGATTGACTAGTTGGATCACCTTGCAGTCCAAGGGACTCTCAAGAGTCTTTTCCAACACCACAGTTCAAAAGCACCAATTCTTCTGTGCTCAGCTTTCTTTATAGTTCAACACTCACATCCATGCAGGAGTACTGGAAAAACCATAACTTTAACTAGACAGAACTTTGTCAGCAAAGTAATGTCTCTGCTTCTTAATATGCTGTCGAGGTTGGTCATAGCTTTTCTTCCAAGGAGCAAGCGTCTTTTAATTTCATAGCTGTATTCACCATCTGCAGTGATTTTGGAGCCCCCCCCCCAAAATAAAGTCTCTCACTGTTTCCATTGTTTCCCCATCTATTTATCATAAAGTGATGGGACAGGATGCCATGAACTTAGTTTTCTGAATGTTGAGTTTTAAGCTAACTTTTTCGCTTTCCTCTTTCACTTTCATTAAGAGACTCTTTAGTTCTTGGTCACTTTCTGCCATAATGAAAGTGAAGTTGCTCAGTCGTGTCCAAATCTTTGCGACCCCATGGATTGTAGCCTACCTGGCTCCTCCATCCCTGGGATTTTCCAAGCAAGAATACTGGAGTGGGTTGCCATTTCCTTCTCCAGAAGATCTTCCTGACCCAGGGATTGAACCCAGGTCTTCTGCCTTGTAGGCAGGCTCTTTATCGTCTGAGCCACCAGGGAAGTCTTTCTTCCATAAGGGTGGTGTCATCTGCATATCAAAGGTTACTGATATTTCTCCTGGCAATCTTGATTCCAGTTTGAGCTTCATCCAGCCCAGCATTTCGCATGATGTACTCAGTATATACGTTAAATAATCAGGGTGACAGTATATGACCTTGATGTACTCCTTGGGCTTCCCTGGTGGCTCAGATGGCAAAGCGTCTGCCTGAAATGCGGGAGACCTGGGTTCGATCCCTGAATTGGGAAGATCCCCTGGAGAAGGAAATGGTAACCCACGCCAGTACTCTTGCCTGGAAAAGTCTATGGACAGAGGATCCTGGTAGGCTACATGGGGTCGCAAAGAGTCAGACATGACTAAACGACTTCACTTCACTTCACTTTCCCTATTTGAAGCCAGTCTGTTCTTCCATGTCCAGTTCTAACTGCTACTTCCTGACCTGCATACAGATTTCTCAGGAGGCAGGTCAGGTGGTCTGATATTCCCATCTTTTAAAGAATTCTCCACAGTTTGTTGTGATCTACACAGTCAAAGGCTTTGGCATAGTCAATAAAGCAGAAGTAGATGTTTTTCTGAAACTCTCTTGCTTTTCTGATGATCCAGTGGATGTTGGCAATTTGATCTCTGGTTCCTCTGTCTTTTCTAAATCCAGCTTGAACATCTGGACATACACAGTTCACATAACGTTGAAGCCTGGCTTGGAGAATTTTGAGCATTGCTTTGCTAGTGTGTGAGGTGAGTTCAATCTTGCAGAGTTTGAACAATCTTTGGCATTGCCTTTCTTTTGGACTGGAATGAACATTGACCTTTTCCAGTCCTGTGGCCACTGCTGAGCTTTCCAGATTAGCTGGCATATTGAATGCATCACTTTCACAGCATCATCTTTCAGGATTTGAAATAGCTCAACTGGAATTCCATCACCTCCACTAGCTTTGTTTGTAGTGATGCTTTCTAAGGCCCACTTGACTTCACATTCCAGGATGTCTGGCTCTAGGTGAGTGATCACAGCATCGTGATAATCTGGGTCATGAAGATCTTTTTTGCATAGTTCTTCTGTGTATTCTTGCCACCTCTTCTTAATATTTTCTGCTTCTGCTAGGCCCATACCATTTCTGTCCTTTATTGTGCCCATCTTTGCATGAAATGTTTCTTTGGTATCTCTGATTTTCTTGAAGACATCGCTAGTCTTTTCCATTCTATTGTTTTCCTCTATTACTTTGCATTGATTATTGAGGAAGGCTTTCTTATCTCTTCTTGCTTTTCTTTGGAACTCTGCATTCAAATGAGTATATCTTTCCTTTTCTCCTTTGCCTTTAGCTTCTCTTCTTTTCTCAGCTATTTGTAAGGCCTCCTCAGACAGCCATTTTGCATTTTTGCATTTCTTTTTCTTGGGGATGATCTTGAACCCTTCCTCCTGTACAATGTCACAAACTTCCATCCATAGTTCTTCAGGCACTCTCTCTATCAGATCTAATCCCTCGAATCTATTTGCCACTTCCACTGTATAATTGTAAGGGAATTAATTTAGATCATAACTGAATGGTCTACTGCTTTTCCCTACTTTCTCCAATTTAAGACTGAATTTTGCAATAAGGAGTTCATCTGAGCCACAGTCAGCTCCTGGTCTTGTTTTTGCTGACTGATTAGAGTGTCTCCATCTTTGGCTGCAAAGAATATAATCAACCTGATTTGGGTATTGACCATCTGGTGATATCCATGTGTAGAGTCTTGTCTTGTGTTTTTGGAAGAGAGTGTTTGCTATGACCAGTGTGTTCTCTTGACAAAACTCTGTTAGCCTTTGCCCTGCTTCATTTTCCACTCCAAGGCCAAACTGGCCTGTTACTGCAGGTATCGCTTGACTTCCTACTTTTGCATTCCAGTCCCCTATAATGAAAAGGACATCTTTTTTGGGTGTTAGTTCTATAAGGTCTTGTAGGTGTTCATAGAATCATTCAACTTGAGCTTTTTCAGCATTACTGGTTGGGGCATAGACTTGTGATATTGAATGGTTTGCTTTGGAAATGAACAGAGATCATTCTGTCGTTTTTGAGATTGCATCCAAGTACTGCATTTCAGGAAGCAAGTTAGAACTGGACTTGGAACAACAGACTGGTTCTGGATGGGAAAAGGAGTACATCAAGGCTGTATATTGTCACCTTGCTTATTTAACTTATATGCAGAGTACGTCATGAGAAATGCTGGGCTGGAAGAAGCACAAGCTGGAATCAAGATTGCAGGGAGAAATATCAATAACCTCAGATATGTAGATGACACCACTTTTATGGCAGAAAGTGAAGAGGAACTAAAAAGCCTCTTGATGAAGGTGAAAGAGGAGAGTGAAAAAGTTGGCTTAAAGCTCAACATTCAGAAAACGAAGATCATGCATCCAGTCCCATCACTTCATGGGAAATAGATGGGGAAACAGTGGAAACAGGGTCAGACTTTATTTTTCTGGGCTCCAAAATCACTGCAGATGGTGATTGCAGCCATGAAATTAAAAGACGCTTACTCCTTGGAAGGAATGTTATGACCAATCTAGATAGTATATTGAAAAGCAGAGACATTACTTCGCGAACAAAGGTCCATCTAATCAAGGCTATGGTTTTTCCAGTGGTCATGTATGGATGTGAGAGTTGGACTGTGAAGAAAGCTGAGCACTGAAGAATTGATGCTTTTGAACTGTGGTGTTGGAGAAGACTCTTGAGAATCCCTTGGGCTGCCAGGAGATCCAACCAGTCCATCCTAAAGGAAATCAGTCCTGGGTGTTCAGTGGAAGGACTGATGCTGAAGCTGAAACTCCAATACTTTGGCCACCTGATGTGAAGAACTGACTCATTGGTAAAGACCCTGATGTTGGGAGGGATTAGGGGCAGGAGCAGAAGGGGACGACAGAGAATGAGATGGCTGGATGGCATTACTGACTCGATGGACATGAGTTTGAGTGAACTCCGGGAGTTGGTGATGGACAGGGAGGCCTGGTATGCTGTGATTCATGGGGTTGCAAAGAGTCGGTCATGACTGAGCGACTGAACTGAACTGAACTTCATTTCAGACTCTTTTGTTGACTGTGAGGGCTACTGCATTCTCTTTTAAAGGATTCTTGCCCACTATAGTATGTACAATGATCATCTGAATTAAATTCACCCATTCCAGTCCATTTTAGTTCACTGATTCATAAAATGTTGATGTTCACTCTTGCCATCTCTTGTTTGACCACTTCCAATTAGTCTTGATTTATGGACCTAATATCCCAGGTTCCTTTGCAATATGGTTCTTTACAGTATTGGACTTAACTGACATCAGCAGTCACTTTCAAACTGGGTGTTTTTTTTTTTTTTTTTTTTTTTTTTGCTTTGGGTCCATCTCTTCATTCTTTCTGGAGTTATTTCTCCATTGATCTCCAGTAGAATATCGGGCACCTACCGGCCTGGGGGTTCATCTTTCAGTGTCCTATCTTTTTGCCTTTTCATACTGTTCATGGGGTTCTCAAGACAGAAATACTAAAGTGGTTTGCCATTCCCTTCTGCAGTGGACCTCATTTTGTCAGAACTCTCCACCATGACCTGTCCATATTGGTTGGTGCTCCATGGCATGGCTCATAGTTTCATTGAGTTAGACAAGGCTGTGGCCCATGGGATCAGTTTGATTAGTTTTCTGTGATTGTGGTTTCCATTCTATCTGCCCTCTGATGCATAAGAGGCTTATGGAAGCTTCCTGATGGGAGAGACTGACTGAAGGGGAAACTGGGTCTTGTTCTGATGTGCAGGGCCGTGCTCAGTAAATCTTATTCTGATTTTCTGTTGATGGGCGGGGCTGTGTTCCCTCCCAGTTGTTTGACCTGAGGCCAAACAATGGTGGAGGTAATGAAGAAAATGGAGGCCTCCTCCCAAAGGTCACATGCACGCACTGCTGAACTCAGTGCCCTGGACTGTGCAGCAGGCCACCACTGACACACGCCTCTGCTGGAGACTCCTGGACACTCCCGGGCAAGTCTGGGTCAGTCTCTTGTGGGGTCACTGATCCTTTCTCCTGGGTCCTGGTGCACACAAGGTTTTGTTTGTGCCTCCAAGAGTCTGTTTCCCTGGTCCTGTGTAAGTCCTGGCGGCTCTCTGGTGGGGTTAATGGTGACCTCCTCCAAGACGGCTTATGCCATATCCAGGTCTGCTGCACCCAGAGTCCATACCCCTAGAACAGGCCACTCCTGATATGTACCTCTGAATGAGACACTCAAACACTCAAGGGCATGTCTGGCTAGTCTATGTGGGGACTCCTTATGTGCATAAGGTTTTGTTTGAGTCCTCTGAGTATCTCTGGTGGGTATGGGGTTTGATTCTAAATGCAATTTCACTCATCCCAGCATCTTGCTGGGGCTTCTCCTTTGCCCTTAAATGTGGGGTATCTTTTTTTGGTGGGATCCAACATTCTCCTGGCAGTGGTTTCTTAGCATCAAGTTGTAATTTTGGAATTCTCACAGAAGATGAATGTACATCCTTCTACTCTGCCATGTTGAGGGTAAATAGCAGCAGAGTAGAGAGGGAAATTTAGAATTAATAACTCCAGGTTAAGTAAATCTTCATAATGGTGGTTTAAGAATATGCCTGTGGACTGGACACATCTTCTAATCTACTATATTTCATAAAGAAAGCAATTTCTTCCTCATATTGCTTTTCATGATGATTGAGAAAAAACAGAAAGAGCTTGTTTGCCAAAATTTTTGCTCTTTTTATTTAAAAAAAGTGTGTGTGTGTGTGTGTGTGTGTGTGTGTATAATGCAAATTCAATTCTTGTTAAAAAGAAAAGGTATAATTTATATCTTCTCCTCATTTTATATTTCAATTAAACTAATTTCTCCTCCTTCTCCTCTGCCTTTTGAATCAAATTCAGTTGGACTGTGGAGAGTAATGTCACTTTTGATCAAAAATGGACATCTTTGCATTGACATAGTCATTTCCACTATCCTTCCCTGACTTTTGTTACACAAAATGAAAACAAAAGCTGAAAAAGATGTTACCAAAAGTTGTAGAAGTGAGAGGCAGGAGGAATGAGGAGAAGAGAATGGAAGAGAAAAATACATTTTAAGCATTACAATGGTATTGTTTCCATTACTTCTTTCCATGCCTGATTCCACTGAGAACAACGCTCCTGCTGGGTGCCCTTTCTTCTGATACAGTACACTTTTCTCACTGACATCCATTGCTCCTTGTTTTGTGACAAGCTCTGTGCAGAGGGGGAGATAAACACTGCCTTAACTATTTGAATTTCTCACCTTGACATTGACTCTCACAATTTATTCAATTTGTTTTTGGTTGACAGTGGGAGATAAAGTTTTATCTCCATAATTATTCCATTTTATTCATTTTTCTTCCACACCTATTCCACTTTTTGGGTTATGTTTTTGTGCAAACTGCTTTCAAGTTAGGCTCCTGGTCAACAGATGTTTGATCATTCAGTGATCAACATAAAGGTGTCCCAACCATTGATTATGTTGGAGGGCCCTAAACTCTTGCTTAGAGAATTAGCTGACACTTTTCGTAGTGAACATGATTTTTGTCCAAGTTTTCAGCAACTCTCTGTTTCTTAGTGTTGTTAAACATAGAATATTTGACATACCATATTTATTGTCTTCAAACATCACAGTGATGTTGAAGGAATATTGGACCAAAATATAGGATAGCTTGAAATAAGCACTTTGGGTTTTTAGATGCAAATGAATAAAACCTTGTTTCTAAAAGAAATGTGTTGGGAGGATGTTCTTTGTTCCACTAGAGCATCACTAATTAGCATATCTATAATTTTTAAAGGTCACATGACCTCTTTTTTTTTCTACTCATGCAGTAATTATAACTGCTTGTGCTCCTGTATAATTGAAGTAAAAGCTGATGTGAAGCAAATTGCAGCTAACCTTACATTGAGGGAAAAGGTAATGTTAGTTACTTTGAATTGAAATGACCACAAGTGGTTAATTTCTTTGTTTGGTTGTTAATATATTTTAAAATTCCAAGTTGGGTGGAGAGTTAAATAAGAAGTTTAAGGACAGCTGCATTGCTCAAATGTCATCTCAAGGAAAGACAATCAAATGAGACTTGGGAAAATGAGCTGTTATGAAAAGCTGTACAAATTTAAGCCATTGTTATTACTAAGCTGACTATCACCCATTCCTGGATTGTGTGACAAGAATCATTCTAGAGGATTTTTAAGGATAGCGTTTTTGATGTGAGATAGCTTGCTTTTGGTGTAACTGGTTAGATGCACTTGTATTATGAGGTTATATTTATCACTTATCCTTTGTTGTTGTTGTTTCTGAAATAGTCCAAGTGACTAATAGGATAGAATATTCTCTGCTTCGTTCATTAATCACTGGGGCCCAAATTTCACTTGAATACAAGGTTATGGATGTCCTAGCAAGTACTGTTCTCAAATTTGAATAAAGTCCTCTTGTTCAAAGTGGGAG
Source organism: Bubalus kerabau (assembly GCF_029407905.1). Taxonomy (NCBI): domain Eukaryota; kingdom Metazoa; phylum Chordata; class Mammalia; order Artiodactyla; family Bovidae; genus Bubalus; species Bubalus kerabau. The sequence continues at coordinate 57,425,630 of NC_073625.1, forward strand.
ATGCATGATTGGAATCAAGTACTGCCCCAGCCTCCTGGTAGATTTCAGAATTTAGCTACACAAAGTCTTTGAAGCTGTGAAGTTAGAGACTCCTGGCTTGCTTGAGAAATTGAGGCCTTCTGATTGCAGTGACAAGCCTCCTGAGCTACAAGTCCAGAGCCTGGCATAGGACATACCGTCAGTATAGCTTTCATCGAATTTACTTTGTGAGTGTACGCTAATTTTTTAAAGCATACATAAGATATTGTGAAAGCAGCAGGAACAGGCAAGTTCAACAGAAGTAATGTCAGCCCACTTCTGAATGCTTCCAAGGTGGCAAGAGTGGTAAAGAACCTGCTTGCTGACCCAGGAGACATGGGTTAGATCCCTGGGTTGGGAAGATCCCCTGAAGGAGGGCACGGCAACCCACTCCATGGACAGAGGAGCCTAGTGGGCTACAGTCCATAGGGCTGCAAAGAGTCGGACACAACTGAAGTGACGTAGCACACAGCACAGCACTTCTAAATGCAGAAGAGAGGATTTGGGTGTTGAGGGGATAGGTTATATTTTCTTCTCCCTATTCTACTCTATTTGTCTTCTCCATCATTTGTCCTCTAAAAGCCCTTCCGAAATTGAATCAGACTTCACGAGGTGAATGACCAGCAAATATGACAGGGAGGTCTCTAAGGACATGGTCTTTGTGTCTGTTTATTTCACTCAGAAGTGTTTATTTCACACTAAGTGGAAATTCTTAGTGAACTAAGCAGAAATGGTATCAATAGGAAGCTCATAACCACACCAGGCAGGGAAATACCTGCCACCACAGTCTCAGGGAACTTGGGTTTTTAGACCCTTAACTCTAACTCTCCCCTCTCACATGCAACAGGCTTCTTTTTAATTCCTCAAGCAACAGAAGAGTATTAGGGGCACATTGTGCATTGCGAACTCTTTCTCCCCCAACTATTCTTTGTTCATTTGTTTTTATTTTCCACTTTTTTCAACAATTTTTTTTGCTTATGTATCATTGTTCTTTTCTCTACTCAGAGTAGTCTTTTGGATATAAGACCTTATCAATCCATGACCACTTTATTTCTCTGGATGTAATTCATGCAAAGCACAATTCTTGATTCTAAACTCTTCTATCTAATTGATGGATGGAATTGAATAAGAGGGAAGGCCCTTGAAGTAAATGTTCAGTTGGCTATGTTTTGACCTCAGAGTGGGAACTTTAGAAATGTAAATGACAACTTTTATCCTTTTATTTTTAATTAAAAGAAAATTTTGGCCACCCTGCATGTGGGCTCTTAGTTCCACAATTAGCACGATACTGGATGCTTGGGGCTGGTGCACTGGGAGGACCCAGAGGGATGGTATGGGGAGGGAGGAGGGAGGAGGGTTCAGGATGGGGAACACATGTATACCTGTGGCGGATTCATTTTGATATTTGGCAAAACTAATACAATTATGTAAAGTTTAAAAATAAAATAAAATTAAAAAAAAAAAAAAAGGAATTGAACCTATGTTGTCTTGCATTGGAAGCATGCAGTCTTAACCACTGGAGTGCCAGGTAAGTCTCTGTGACTGATAATTTTAAATGGAAATAATCTTGGGTCATGTAATCCATGGCATAATTATTTTTGTTTTCTGCTTCTATCTCCATTATTCTCATATCTGTTTTTCTTAGTCAACATCTTGACACACTAATTTTCTCCTGTTTTCTAACAGTCATATTGCTGTTCATACTTTGGCATTTGACTTTTGTTATAATAATGATTATGATAATTAATAATTTTGAACTGTGGTGTTGGAGAAGACTCTTGAGAGTCCCTTGGACTGCAAGGAGATCCAACCAGTCCATTTTGAAGGAGATCAGCCCTGGGATTTCTTTGGAAGGAATGAAGCTAAAGCTGAAACTCCAGTACTTTGGCCACCTCATGCGAAGAGTTGACTCATTGGAAAAGACTCTGATGCTGGGAGGGATTGGGGGCAGGAGGAGAAGGGGACGACAGAGGATGAGATGGCTGGATGGCATCACTGACTCGATGGACGGGAGTCTGAGTGAACTCTGGGAGTTGGTGATGGACAGGGAGGTCTGGCATGCTGTGATTCATGGGGTCTCAAAGAGTCGGACACGACTGAGCGACTGATCTGATCTGATCTGATCTGAACACTTATTAAACATATGCTTTATGCAAAACATGTTTTCAGTATTTTATTTATATTTTCACCTAGCTTTCAAACAATTCTTTGAATTAGGCACTCTTATCATGTTCATTTTGCAAGTTAAGAAACAGAGTGCAAAAAATGTGAACTCACTCGCCAAAAATCTCATAATAAATGATAGAATTCCAAAATTTGTCTGAATTCAGAGCCTATATACATTTAAGAAATTTATTTATCTATTTATTTATTTTCAATTATACAATACAGTGTTATCATCAACTATAGTTTCTAAGCTATCCATTAGATCTTCAGATCTTTTTCATTCTATAACTGAAAGATTGTACACTTTTACCTATTTCAGCCTATTTTCACCCCTCCAGACCCTGGTGACCACTTTTATACTTTCATATATTCTCTATGATGATATTGTATTGTCAGTTCCACTAATGAAATATTATAACTGTATCTTCGCTTCCATCCTAAGGTTAGGGGGGTAAGTCAAAAGTACTAACTTATTTCTTTTTGTTTGTTTGTTTTATTATATTTTTGTGTGCTAAGTGAAAATATCTGTTCTGGTAGAGATGAGCTGAAGAAATGAGAGGTGAGAATCCTCACCAAGACAGGACTGGGAAGAGACTGGGCAGAGACCAAAAGCCAAGGAAAACCTGGGCAATCATGCCCACGGGAGTGAGTCAAGATTTGCCACTGCGACTGATAATCTGGCTGTGACTCTTCAGAAAAACACACAGATAAGTGCACGGGTCAAAATTTCCAGAAATCACTTTCCAACAATTATCATATGACTACATAAGGAGAAGGATAAGCTATTCAGTGATCAGGATATCACTGTGGAAAATTCCTGAAGAGATGAGAATACCAGACCATGTTACCTGCCTCCTGAGAATTCTGTATGTAGGTCAAGAAGCAACAGTTAGAATCAGACATAGAACAACAGACAGGTTCCAAACAGGGAAAGGATATGTCAAGGCTGTATGCTGTCATCCTGCTTATTTAACCTATATGCAGAGTGCATCATGTGAAATGCTGGGCTGGATGAAGCACAAGCTGGAATCAAGATTGCCAGGAGAAATATCCATAACCTCAAGTACACAGATGACACCACCTTTATGGCAGAAAGCAAACAAGAACTAAATAACCTCTTGATGAAAGTGAAAGAAGAAAGTGAAAAAGTTGGCTTAAAGCTCAACATTCAGAAAACTAAGATCATGGCATCTGGTCCCATCACTTCATGGTAAACTGATGGGGAAACAATGGAAACAGTGAGAGACTTTAATTTTGGGGGCTCCAAAATCACTGCAGATGGTGACTGCAGCTGTGAAATTAAAAGATGCTTGCTCCTTGGAAGAAAAGCTATGACCAACTCATACAGCATATCAAAAAGCAGTGACTTGATTTTGCCGAAAAAAGTCTGTCTAGTCAAAACTATGGTTTCTCCAGTAGTCATGTGTGGATGTGAAAGTTGGACTATAAAGAAAACTGAGTGCCGAGGAACTGATGTTTTTGAACTGGGGTGTTGGAAAAGACTCTTGAGAGTCCCTTGGACTGCAAGGAGATCCACCCAGTCCATCCTAAAGGAAATCAGTCCTGAATATTCATTGGAAAGACTGATGCTGAAGCTGAAACTCCAGTACTTTGGCCAGTTGCTGTGAAGAACAGACTCCTTGGAAAAGACCCTGATGCTGGGAAAGATTGAAGGTGGGAGGAGAAGGGAATGACAGAGGATGAGATGGTTGGATGGCATCACCGACTCAATGGACATGAGTCTGAGCAAGCTCTGGGAGTTGGTGATGGACAGGGAAGCTTGGCATGCTGCAGTCCATGCAGTCACATAGAGTTGGACATGACCGAGCGAATGAATTGAACTGAGCTCACCAGGATCTCATGAGATCATAGTTTAGCAAAGTTAGATACTTCATTGACTTTGGTACGTGATTTAACCATATTTATACCAGTTGTGTTTCAACCTTACATTAATTATAACTTATTATGTTTTTAGGGGAGTGGGGAGATAGGTCAATCGTGGTTGCTTTCAGTTCTTTCATTTCTGTGTTGAGAGTCCTCAGCTTTGTTATATTCTTGAAATAACTTTAATGAAGCGATGTGTTTTGTTTCCTATTTAACATGATAAAACCAGTGGGATGCCCTACTTTCAGAAATGTTTGATAAAGTATTCTTCTTACTGAGCTGAGAGAAAAGACAATTTTTTTTTCTTTCCATTTTATGAGCTCTAGGATGCAAAGTCCCCAGATATATTACACTATTCTTTATGTGACTTTCTCACAGCATCCTGTTTTCTCACATCTAGTTCTTTTGAATAATTCTCACAGTTCTTGGTGAGCCGATAATCAGTTTAGCCTGTGAAATCCAGGATGGATCAAAGTCCATTACTGGTGCAGGGAGATGAGCTTTTCAAAGTAATAGAGCATGGCTATTTGATACCTTTTTTCATTTAATCAGAACTGAGATTTAATAATATTCTTAGTAAACTGTACCTTTTTGCTTTCTTAAATTAATATATTGTATTAATATGAATTAACATAAGTTAATGTGTAGTATGTATTGAAATTAAATATGGATATTTTTCAGTTTACAAGAGCAGGAGTTTCTTTTAGGCTTTTTATTAATGTATGTGGATCACTATGAGAAATAGCTCAGTTTTAACTTAGCAAACACCTGTCTCAGTACTGGGCAATCCCTTGCAGGATTTTATACATAACAAATCATAAGTAAATGACAGCCAAAACATGCTCTCTTCACTTATGTGGTTTCTGTAATTACCTATAGCATCTTGAGGATATGCGCATGTCTATCTACATTTCATTATTTTCTTTTATTATGTTGATCGTGGTCTAGTTGCTATGGGTTTAGAAGGTAGTACAAATCATACAGTAAATCATTTTGAAATTATATATCGTTAAAACAAACACCCAAGGGAGATTTTATACAGACTTCAAATTCTACCAGTATAAGTGAAGCTGGGCCACTATATTCAGCACCACCATTTCCCTGATGGCTTATACCTGACATGTTGGATGGTGGATTATAACGAGTATTTTTTAAGTAATTTAAAGGAAAATTTCTTAGACTTTTATATAGCAGAGGGAGCGCTCATATGTTTTACTTTTCTAAATAACACTTGGTTTCCAGACCTTGACTGATTTCATTTTGGCTTTATTTTGAGAGTTCCAAAATTGTTATTATTATTTAAAAAATAATTTATACCTATATTTATAAAAGTATTCATTATTATTTAAAGATATTCAGTTCAGTGGCTCAGCAGTGTTTGACTATTTGTGACCCCATGGACTGCAGCATGCCAGGCCTCCCTGTCCATCACCAACTGGAGCTTGCTCAAATTCAGGTCCATCGAGCTGGTGATGCCATCCAACCATCTCATAACTGTTGTCCCTTCTCCTCCCACATTCAATTTTTCCCAGCATCAGGGTCTTTTCAAATGAGTCAGTTCTTTGCAGCAGGTGGCCAAAGTATTGCAATTTCAGCTTCAGTATCAGTTCTTTTTTTTTTTTTTTGCAATTTTATTTTATTTTATTTTTTTATTTTTTTTAAATTTTATTTTATTTTTAAACTTTACATAATTCAGTTCTTGCAATGAATACTCAGGACTCATTTCCTTTAGGATTGACTGGTTTGATCTTCTTGCAGTCCAAGGGACACTCAAGAGTTTTCTCCAACACCACAGTTCAAAAGCATCAATAATTTTGCACTAGGCTTTCTTTATAGTCCAATTCTCACATCCATACATGACTACTGGAAAAACCATAGCTTTGACTAGATAGACCTTTGTTGGCAAAGTAATGTCTCTGCCTTTTAATATGCTGTCTAGGTTGGTCACAGCTTTTCTTCCAAGGAGCAAGCATCTTTTAATTTCATGGCTGCAGTCACCATCTGCAGTGATTTTGGAGCCCAGGAAAATAAAGTCTGACACTGTTTACATTGTTTCCCCATTAGTTTGCCATGAAGTGATGGGACCGGATGCCATGATCTTAGTTTTCTGAATGTTAAGTTTTAAGCCAACATATTCACTCTCCTCTTTCACTTCAAGAGGCTCTTTAGTTCTTGTTTGCTTTCTGCCATAAGGTTGGTATCATCTACATGTCTGAGGTTAGTGATATTTCTCCTGGCAATCTTGATTCCAGCTTGTGCTTCGTCCAGCCCAGCACTTCACATGATGTACTCTGCGTATAGGTTAAATAAGCAGGGTAACAGTATACAGCTTTGATGTACTGCTTTTCCTATTTGGAACCAGTCTGTTGTTCCATGTCTGTTCTAATTGTTGTTTTTTGACCTGCTTACAGATTTCTCAGAATGCAGGTCAAGGGTCTGGTATTCCCATCTTTAAGAATTTTCCACAGTTTATTGTGATCCACACAGTCAAAGGCTTTGGCATAGTTAATAAAGCAGAAATAAACATTTTTCTGGAACTCGTGCTTTTTCAATGACTCAGCGGATGTTGGCAATTTGACCTCTGGTTCCTCTGCCTTTTCTAAATCCAACTTGACATCTATAAGTTCACAGTTCATGTATTGTTGAAGCCTGACTTGGAGAATTTTGAGCATTATTTTGCTAGTGTGTGAGATTACTGTTATTGTGCAATAGTTTGAACATTTGGTTTTGCGTTTCTTTGGGATTAGAACGAACACTGACCTTTTCCAGTCCTGTGGCCACCGCTGAGTTTTCCAGATTTGCTGGCTTATTGAGTGCAGCACTTTCACAGTGTTATCTTTTAGGATTTGAAATAGCTCAACTGGAATTCCATCACGTCCACTAGCTTTGTTTGTAGTGATCCTTAAAAGGCCCACTTGACTTCATATTCCAGGATGTCTGGCTCTAGGTGGGTGATCACACCATCGTGGTTATCTGGGTCATGAAGATCTTTTTTGCATAGTTTTCTGTGTATTGTTGCCACCTCTTCTTAATATCTTCTGCTTCTGTTAGGTCCATACCATTTCTGTCCTTTATTGTGCCCATCTTTGCATGAAATGTTCCCTTTGTATCTCTAATTTTCTTGAAAAGATCTCTAGTCTTTCCCATTTTTTTTTCTCTATTTCTTTATATTGACTGCTGAGAAAGGCTTTCTTATCTCTCCTATTCTTTGGAACTCTGCATTCAAATGAGTACATCTTTCCTTTTCTCCTTTGCCTTTAGCTTCTCTTCTCTTCTCAGCTCTTTGTAATGCCTCCTTAGACAACCATTTTGACTTTTTTCATTTCTTTTTCTTGGTGATGGTCTTGATCCCTGCCTCCTGTACAGTGTCACAAACCTCCCTCCACAGTTCTTCAGGCACTCTGTCTATCAGATGTAATCCCTTATATCTATTTGTCACTTCCACTGTATAATCATAAGGGAATTGATTTAGGTCATACCTGAATAGAGGGGCTACACCATGCCAGAGGTCAGGGGCGGCGGCCAAGAGGAGCAACCCCAGGTCCAAGGAGCGGCAGCTGCACGGGCACAGGAGGGCCGAGAGGAGTTACTCCACGTTCAAGGTCAGGAGGGGCGGCCATGAGGAGATACCCCTCGTCCAAGGTAAGGAGCAATGGCTGCGCTTTGCTGGAGCAGCAGTGAAGAGATGCCCCGCATCCAAGGTAGGAGAAACCCAAGTAAGATGGTAGGTGTTGTGAGAGGACATCAGAGGGGAGACACACTGAAACCATAATCATAGGAAACTAGCCAATCTGATCACATGGACCACAGCCTTGTCTAACTCAATGAAACTAAGCCATGCTGTGTGGGGCCACCCAAGATGGACAGGTCATGGTTGGAAAGGTCTGACAGAATGTGGTCTACTGGAGAAGGGAATGGCAAACCACTTCAGTATTCTTGCCTTGAGAACCCCATGAACAGTATGAAAAGACAAAATGATAGGATACTGAAAGAGGAACTCCCCAGGTCAGTAAGTGCCCAATTTTCTACTGGAGATCAGTGGAGAAATAACTCCAGAAAGAATGAAGGGATGGAGCCAAAGCGAAAACAACGGCCAGTTGTGGATGTGACTGGTGACAGAAGCAAGGTCTGATGCTGTAAAGAGCAATATTGCATAGGAACCTGGAATGTTAGGTCCATGAATCAAGGCAAATTGGAAGTGGTCAAACAGGAGATGGCAAGAGTTAACGTCGACATTCTAGGAATCAGTGAGCTAAAAGGGACTGGAATGGGTAAATTTAACTCAGATGACCATTATATCTACTACTGTGGGCAGGAATCCCTTAGAAGAAATGGAGTAGCCATCATGGTCAGCAAAAGAGCCTGAAATGCAGTACTTGGATGCAATCTCAAAAATGACAGAATGATTTCTGTTCATTTCCAAGGCAAACCATTCAATATCACATTGATCCAAGCCTATGCCCCAACCAGTAATGCTGAAGAAGCTGAAGTCGAATGGTTCTGTAAAGACCTACAAGACCTTTTAGAACTAACACCCAAAAAAGATGTCCTTTTCATTACAGGGGACTGGAATGCAAAAGTAGGAAGTCAAGAAACACCTGGAGTAACAGGCAAATTTGGCCTTGGAGTATGGAATGAAGCAGGGCAAAGGCTAACAGAGTTTTGCCAAGAGAACGCACTGGTCATAGCAAACACCCTCCTCCAACAACACAAGAGAAGACCGTACATATGGACATCACCAGATGGTCGACACCGAAATCAGACTGATTATATTCTTTGCAGCCAAAGATGGAGAAGCTCTATACAGTCAGCAAAAGCAATACTGGGAGCTGACTGTGGCTCAGATCATGAACTTCTTATTGCCAAATTCAGACTGAAATTTAAGAAAGTAGGGAAAACCACTAGACCATTCAGGTATGACCTAAATGAAATCCCTTATGATTATATAGTGGAAGTGAGAAATAGATTTAAGGGACTAGATCTGGTAGATAGAATGCTTGATGAACTATGGACGGAGGTTCATGACATTGTACAGGAGACAGGGATCATGACCATCCCTATAGAAAAGAAATGCAAAAAAGCAAAATCGCTGTCTAAGGAGGCCTTACTAATAGCTGTGAAAAGAAGAGAAGCAAAAAGCAAAGGAGAAAAGGAAAGATATAAGCATGTGAATGTAGAGTTCCAAAGAATAGCAAGGAGAGATAAGAAAGCCTTCCTCAGCAATCAATGCAAAGAAATAGAGGAAAACAGCAGAATGGGAAAGACTAGAGATCTCTTCAAGAAAATTAGAGATACCAGAGGAACATTTCATGCAAAGATGGGCTCAATAAAGGACAGAAATGGTATAGGCCTATCAGAAGCAGATGATATTAAGAAGAGGTGGCAAGAATACACAGAAGAACTGTACCAAAAATCTTCATGAGCCAGATAATCACGATGGTGTGATCACTCACCTAGAGCCAGACATCCTGGAATGTGAAGTCAAGTGGGCCTTAGAAAGCATCACTACGAACAAAGCTAGTGGAGGTGATGGAATTCCAGTTAAGTTATTTGAAATCTTGAAAGATGATGCTGTGAAAGTGCTGCACTCAATATGCCAACAAATTTGGAAAAGTTAGCAGTGGCCACAGGACTGGAAAAGGTCAGTTTTCATTCCAATCCCAAAGAAAAGGAATGCCAAATAATGCTCAAACTACTGCACATTTGCACTTATCTCACATGCTAGTTAAGTAATGCTCAAAATTCTCCAATCCAGGCTTCAGCAATACGTGAACCGTGAACTTCCAGATGTTCAAGCTGGTTTTAGAAAAGGCAGAGAAACCAGAGATCAAATTGCCAACATGCACTGAGTCATGGAAAAAGCAAGAGAGTTCCAGAAAAACATCTATTTCTGCTTTATTGACTATGCCAAAGCCTTTGACTGTGAGGATCACAATAAACTGTGGAAAATTCTGAAAAAGATGGGAATATCAGACCATCTGACCTGCCCCTTGAGAAACCTGTATGCAGGTCAGGAAGCAACAGTTAGAACTGGACATGGAACAACAGACTGGTTCCAAATAGGAAAAGGAGTACGTCAAGGCTGTATATTGTCACCCTGCTTATTTAACTTATATGCAGAACACATCATGAGAAATGCTGGGCTGGAAGAAGCACAAGCTGGAATCAAGATTTCTGGGAGAAATATGAATAACCTCAGATATGCAGATGATACCACCCTTATGGTAGAAAGTGAAGAGGAACTAAAGACCCTCTGGATGAAAGCGAAAGAGGAGAGTGAAACTGTTGGCTTAAAGCTTAATAGTCAGAAAACTGAGATCACGGCATCTGGTCCCATCACTTCATGGGAATTAGATGGGGAAACAGTGGAAACAGTGTCAGACTTTATTTTTGGGGGCTCCAAAACCACTACAGATGGTGATTGCAGCCATGAAATTAAAAGAGGCTTACTCCTTAGAAGGAAAGTTATGGCCAACTTAGATAGCATATTAAAAGGCAGAGACATTTCTTTGCCAACAAAGGTCCATCTGGTCAAGGCTATGGTTTTCCCAGTGGTTACATACAGATGTGAGAGTTGGACTGTGAAGAAGTTGAGTGCCGAAGAATTGATGCTTTTGAACCGTGGTGTTGGAGAAGACTCTTGAAAGTCCCTTGGACTGCAAGGAGATCAAAAAAGTTAATCCTCAAGGAAATCAGTCCTTAATATTCATTGGACAGGCTGATGCTGAAGCTGAAATTCCAATACTGTGGCCACTTGATGTGAAGAACTGACTCATTGGAAAATACCGTGATGCTGGGCATTATTGTTGGTGGGAGGAGAAGGGGATGACAGAGGATGAGATGGTTGGCTGGCATCACTGACATGATGGAGTTGAGTTTGAGTAGTCTCTGGAGGTTGGTGATGGACAGGGAAGCCTGGCGTGCTGCAGTCCATGGGTTTGCAAATAGTCAGACACGACTCATTGACTCAACTGACCTGATAGAGTTTCTTTATCTCTGGCTTCAATGAATGTAATAAATCTGATTTTGGTGTTGACTATCTGGGGATATCCATGTGTAGAATCTTCTCTTGTGTTGTTGGAAAAGTGTGTTTGCTATGACCCATGTGTTCTCTTGACAAAACTGTTAGACTTTGCTGTGCTTCATTTTGCACTCCAAGGCCAAATTGGCCTGTTACTCCAGGTATCACTTGACTCCCTACTTTTGCATTCCAGTCCCCTATAATGAAAAGGACATCTTTTTATGGCTGTTATTTCTAGGTCTTGTAGGTCTTCATAGAAGCATTCATCTTGAGCTTCTTCAGCATTACCAGTTGGGGCATAGACTTGGATTACTATGATATTGAATGGTTTGCCTTGGAAGCAAACAGAGATCTTTCTGTTGCTTTTGAGATTGTACTCAAGAACTGTGTTTTGGACTCTTTTGTTGACTATGATGGCTACTCCATTCTCTTCTAAGGGATTCTTTCCCAGGTTAGTAGATATAATGGTCATCTGAGTAAATTGATGCATTCCAGTCCATTTTATATCACTGATTCTTAAAATGCCAATGTTCAGTCTTGCCATCTCCTGTTTGACCACTTCCAATTTATCTTGATTCATGGACCTAACATACCAGGTTCCCATGCGATATTGTTCTTTACAGCATTGGACTTTACTGACATCAACAGTCACACCCACAACTGTACAGAGCTTGGTGGAGGAGCGGGTCCTTGGCTAATGACTCTAACCTTACTTCAGGCCATCAGCTGTCATCATTTGAGTTTCAGACCTCTCTAGAAATATTTGATGTATAAGTACACCATTAACACACAAGATGGTGGAGTAGAAGGATGTGTGCTCATCTCCTGTGAGAACTCAAAAATGTAACGATATAGCTATTTTTTTTTTATCCTGTGTGATGATGCTTAATAATTGGGCATCAACCTATTGAATAAATTATAAAATGTTTTTACTTTATTGTGTGGATGAGGGCTCTGTGAACTTCCAAGCTCTCTCATCATCCCCAAATCTTGAAGAGAAATTCTCAACTTTTGGCTTGTATGGCATCATATGGAGATATTGATAAAATGTAGATTTCAGGTATCCAGTCCTAGAGATTCAGATTTGGAAGAACTGGGACACATTACATGACTATTTTTTAACAAGTCCATCAGGTAATTCTGATGCCAGTAGTCCATATTCCCACTGTGAGGAACACTGCCTATATCATGATCATTAGAAAGAATGGAGAACATAATTTACAATCAGCTAAGATCCTGATGCTGGGAAAGATTGAAGGCGGGAGGAGAAGGGGGCAACAGAGGATGAGATGGTTGGATGGCATCACTGACTCAATGGACATGAGCTTGAGTAAACTCTGGGAGTTGGTGATGCACAGCGAGGCCTGGCGTGCTGCAGTCCATGGGGTTGCAAATGGTTGGACACAACTGAGCGACTGAATGTAACTGAACTGAGGGCAGTTGACAAATTATAGTGGAGCATCATTATTATTATAGCCTTGGTAAATATTCTTCTTGTATGAACACTCAGGTTTCATGAAATGAACAATTAATGAAATTTTGTTAAACAAGTTTATTTGAATTGAGAAACAAGTATATGTAGCATTCATCTTCTGCATTTGCTTTGAAAGCAATCTTGAGAGCCTTTATTGACAAAAACCATATGCAAGTATATTCTTTTTCACTCCAGAAGTAAAAAATTTTACTTTGGTGAGTTCATTATAATAAGAAACTGCTAGAAAAGAAAAAGAATCTCAAAACTTATCTCATTAAAGATTTTTCTGCTTAGTATCATAGCAGTACTACTCTAAATTTTTTCAGTTTGGAAAAACCATGAAAACAATCAAAGGTTCTTGGGTAACATATTTAAAATTGGCCTGTACTTGATTGAAAGGCCAACCCAAAGGAAAGAAACACTTCATGCTGCAGTTCCACTCGGAGGCAGGTGGTCTCCACTTGTGCCATCTTTGTAGGCTCGCTTGCTAGCCATAAATCATTTTCCTTTTATTTAGTGCCCAGAAAAGCAAACAACTTAAATGACATTTTAAAGCAGACAGTATCAAAAGAAAAAAGAAAAGAAAAAAAAAAAAAAACAACCCTCTAACCTCTCTGGAGAGAACTCTCTTGTGACCAAAATCAATATTCTTTGTCAACCTGGGGAAAGAAATAAGAAATATATGGGTGCAATGGAGGGGAAACGGTACAACTTTCAAAAAAGAAACAAATTGAAAACTCTACTCAGGCATATGTATTTCCAGGCAAAATCCGTTGAACCGTAGGGGGTTCAGCTTTGGTGTAAAGATTTGAACTTCTCAGATCTGATCTCAGTAGCCTTGCAGGATAATCCTCCACTGACTTCAGTGGTTTTAAAAGGCTCCTTGTGATCATCCCGAGTTAGATTCATCTGTACTTTCCAAATAAAATTCCTTTATTTACTGAAATGCCAAGCAAACTTGGCTCATGTTTTTGATAATTATACAGTGATAGTTACAATACTTTGATGCTAATATCTTGCTTAACTCCAGGATAGGTGTTGTATCATCATCTCCATTTAAAGAAGATAAAGTGAAGAATCCTAGAAGATGAAATAGTACACACAAGGCCATGTAACTAGGAAGAGGCAGGCCTGGATTTTACTAAGTTTATCTGATTCAAGAATCCATTCAAGAACCATATCATTAAAAATTTTTGTATTGAAGAATAGTAGATTTACAATGTTGTGTTAGTTTCTGGTGTATAGAAAGTGATTCACTTATACACACATACACACATACCCTTTCTAATATTCTTTTCCATTATGGTTTATCACAAGATGATGAATATAGCTCCTTGCGCTAAACAGTAGGACCTTGTTATTTATCTATTTTATATATAGTAGTTTGTATCTGCTAATTCCAAATTCCAAATTTATCCCTCCCCCACTCCCTTTCACTTTTGGTAACTGTAAACTTTTTTTTCCATGCTTTTGAGTTTATTTCTGTTTTGTATATAAGTTCATTTGTATCATATTTTACATTGCTCATGTGATATCATATGATATTTATCTTTTTTTGTGTGATTTACTTCACTTAGTATGATAATCTCCATGTCCATCTGTATTGCTGCAAATGGCATTATTTCATTCTTTTTTATGGCTTAGCAATTTTCATTTTCACTATTCCATTGTATAGAATATATATATATATATATACATACACACATATATATATATAGTATATATATACACTGTTCCATTGTATCTATATATATACACACATATACAAATAATCACATCTTCTGTATCCATTCATCTGTTGATGGACAGATTTAGATTGTTTAGATTGATTCCATGTCTTGGCTATTGTAAATAGTGCTGCTATGAACATTGAGTGCATATATCTTTTTGAACCAGAGTTTTCTCCAGATAAATAGAGCCCACATCTTAACTGCTATGGGGGATTATCTATATTTAATTCATTATAGTAATCATTTCTAAATCTTGATTATGCTCAAATGCTTTTGATGTACTTGAATGGAAAAATGCATTCTACTGATCTATTTAGGAATAAGATATTGCAAATTAATATGATCATTGTTAAGACTTGATTCTGATATCATCCATAATGTTAAAAATGTAAGTTTAGCCATGGATATTCCTGTCAATGTGCTTGGTCATGTTATTCATATATTCTATGTCTTTGATGATTTATTGTCTGGTTGATCAAATAGACTATTATGTCCCTCCAGTAAAATTTTATTTTAGATATTGTATATTTTGGGTTATAGGATTTCTTTTAACATTTTTAAAATTATTTTTTATTATTTACTTTTTCCTGCTACTGCAATTTCCTATGCTTCATTCATTGACAGCATATTTTGCTTTACTTTGTTGAGAGAATTATAATAGCTTCTTAAAAATCTTTGCCTGCTAGTTCCAATATTTGGGTAATTTTGAGGTTGATCATATTTGGTATTTTTTCTTTTGCAAATGTGTCCTAATTCATTCCTTCCCCTCCCCATTCCTCCTTTGGTAACCATAATTTTGTTTTCTATGTTTGTGAGTCTTTTTCTGCTTTGGAGATAAGTCCATTTGTGTCTTTTCCTCGCCTTAGGTTCTGCATATAAACAATATCATATAATAGCTGTCTTTGTCTGGCTTAAATGTCTATCAACAGATGAATGGATAAAGAAGATGTGGTATGTATGTGTGTGTGTATATATAAATATATATATAACAGAATATTACTCAGCCATAAAAAAGGATGAGACATAGCCATTTACAGGAAACTAGAGATTGCCAGGTGGCTTAGTGGTCAAGAATCTGCATGCCAATGCTGCACATGCAGTTTCGATCCCTGGGTTGGGAAGATCCCCTGGAAAAGGGAATGGCAACCTGCTCCAGTATTCTTGCCTGGGAATTCCCTTGGACAGAGGAGCCTGGCAGGCTACAATCCATAGGGTGGCAAAAGAGTCAGACACCTCTTAGCAACTAAAACAACAGATACTATCATACTAAGCGAAGGAAGCCAGACAGGGTAACTGTTTATTTATTTATTTTTGACACATGCAGTGGCTATGACCACTCTGTGTCACTGCTTGGATTTATGCTAAAGCACCAACAGGTTTACCCACCATTGCTTTTGTACAGGGAGTGCAAATGTCAATATCATAAAAATGGCAAATGACAAGGGACATTTTGGTATTGTTGTGAAAGTAGGTTGAACTTCATTGACACTCTGAAAAGAACACAAGGACCCCTAGATGTCTCTTGAGTACACAGCTTGAAAACTGCTATTCTAAGTCATAGAAAGAGCTACCAACATAGTTTGTTTCTTTTTTTGTTGTTGTTTGTTTCTTTTTTTTTGTTTTGTTTTTAAATTAAGGATAAACTAGATGCTTGAAGAGATTCCCAGACCTGTGTGTCCACACAATAATAAGAAAAAGGATCAGGATTTCTTTGATGATTAGTATCCCAAGGATCATTAACACTTGGAAAATAATGTAAACATATCAAATAATTATATATGATATCCACCATATTAACTTTAATTTTTGTAAAATTCCATTAATAAGATTTGAGTCTTGGGTGTGCTCTGAAGCAAAATATTGGACTAAAAAATACAAATGAATGATAACTGATTTTAAAAGATATGTCAGTTATGAGAAGCATTTCCTTAAAATGTGAATGATTTTTCTCTTATCTACAAATATGTCCTGAAATGTATGATGAGAATTTTCTGATAATCAGAGAATCATGGAACCTCAAGGTTGGAAATAGCTTTCAAGGTTATCATGTACAAACAACTCTAAATTTCCAGAGTCAGGATATGCTTTTCCATCCACATGATGTTTCCTGTTAGTGTTTGGACAGGTTTTGTGATGATAACCTCACTATCAGCTTAAGGTATTTGGTTAAATCTCTGGTATCTATTTCCCAGGTGTAGATATTCTTGTTTCATTGTTTATTTACATAGTGAATACATTCCTAACACTGCCTTCATTCTGCTCATCTTAATCATGGAAAGATCTTGGACCATGATCTCCCTGGATTCGAGTCAAGGGGGCTCTAAATCTGATTTTTAGAAGTCAATTCTAAGAAGCTATTTACCTTCTAAATTTTCTTTACTCACAGGTTGGGAGTCTAAAATCAGGTATTTTGAGTACATGATTGGCCCAAAAAATTGATTTTGATTTAAAATGCTTTACTAATAACAATCTTACACAAAAGAGCGCATGTTTTATCATCCTTCCATTTAAGTCAAAGGAAATTTCACAGCCAGCATTAATGGTATTTTTTGAAGCAAGCTACAAATTTACGACATTTTGGAAAGTGGAACAATATGATATTCACTGTTGTAGGAACACATACTAAGATTGATGTCACCAAGTCACCACTATTCCCTTACGTCAGCGCCCTTTTGAACACCAAGTGTGAGGCTGCAGCTGTCAATTTCATCTTTCAGTTAAAAGGTTACAAGTTTTCAAGGTGTAAAAAATAATCAAAAAACCTCATAAAATATTTTCAGGGAATGTACAGCAATAGCAGTCTGGCTTCTGATAAATAAATTATATTTTCTCTAAAAATGAATTATTCTCACAACAAACAATATTAACACAAAGAATCTTTCCATATCTTATGAGTCCAAGCAAGCCCAACCTGCCAAGAGGTTAAAATCAGCACAAAAAGAATTAAGAAATATTATAGTGGATTAAATATAGGCCTTTTCCAAATAGCCTGAAACAGAAACACCACTTTGTCTAAAATAATGCTCTGAACTGTTTGTTGTCGGGAAATGCAATTTAAAATTAGAGCAAAACTCAACATTCAAAAAACGAAGATGATGGCATCTGGTCTCATCACTTCATGGCAAATAGATGGGGAAACAAAGGAAACAGTGAGAGTCTTTATTTTTTTAAGCTCTCAAATCACTGCAGATGGTGACTGCAGCCATGAAATTAAAAGATACTTACTCCTTGGAGGAAAAGCTATGACCAACCTAGACTGCATATTTACATTACTTTGCCAACAAAGTTCCATCTAGTCAAAGCTATGGTTTTTCCAGTAGTCATGTATGAATGTGAGAGTTGGACTATAAAGAAAGCTGAGAGCCAAAAAATTGATGCTTTTGAACTGTGGTGTTGGAGAGGACTCTTGAGAGTCCCTTGGATGGCAAGGAGATCCAACCAGTCCATCCTAAAGGAGATCAGTCCTGAATATTTATTGAAAGGACTGATGCTGAAGCTGAAACTCCAATACTTTGGCCATCTGATGTGAAGAACAAACTCATTTGAAAAGACCCTGATGCTGGGAAAGATTGAAGGCAGGAGAAGAAGGGGATGACAGAGGATAAGATGATTGGACAGCATCACCAACTCAATGGATGCGAGTTTGAGTCAACTCCGGGAGTTGGTGATGGACAGGGAGGCCTGGCATGCTGCAGTCCATGGGGTCACAAATAGCCAGACACAACTGAGGTACTGAAGTGAACTGTTACAATAAAAACTACTTTGATATATTAAAGTGGCATTATATGCAACTTATTGACTTCTAGGTTTAATTAATGACAACTACCCTTCTCATCTGTCTTCTGTAATGTCTTTCTTACATTCTCACATCTATCTTGCATGAAAGTATTAGATGTTGAGCCTGAGATTCAGCAGGCCTTGCTGAGGGAAGAAATGAGACAGTGAAATAAATAATCATGGTATCTTGCCTTCACTACCTGGTGGGGTCATCTGGTTTTAGGTTATCCCAACAATTTCCTGTTCCAGACAGGATGGGCTATGGATGTGAATGCACAACATGAGAAAATCTGGGCTGCATGAGTTACAAGCTGAATCAAGATAGGCAGGAGAAACATCAGTAACCTCAGATATGTGGATGATACCCCTCTAATGGTAGAAAGCGAAGAGGAAGTAAAGAGCTCTTGATGAGGGTGAAGGAGGAGAGTGAAAGGGCCAGCTTAAGACCAAATATTAAAAAAAAAAAACTAAGATCATGGCATCTGGCTCCATTACTGCATGGCAAATAGAAGGGGAAATGGTGGAAGTAGTGACAGATTTCCTCTTCTTGAGCTACAAAATTATTGCGGATGGTAACTGCAGCCATGAAATCAGAAGACTGTTGTTTCTTGGCAGGAAAGAGATGACAAACTTAGACACTGTGTTGAAAAGCAGAGACATTTATCTGTTGACAAAGCTCCATATAGTCAAGGCTATGTTCTTCCCAGTGGTCACATACCATTGTGAGAGCTGGACTGTAAAGAAGGCAGAATGCCAAAGAATTGATACCTTCAAACTGTGGTACTGGAGAAGACCCTTGAAAGTCCCATGGACAGCAAGGAGATCAAACCAGTCAATCTTAAGGGAGATCAACTCTGAATATTCCTTGGAAGGACTGATACTGAAGCTGAAGCTTCAGTATTTTGGTCATCTGATGTGAACACACAATTCACTGGAAAAGTCCTTGATGCTGGGAAAGATTGAGGGCAGAAGGAGAATAGGACGTCAGAGGATGAGACGGATGGATGGCATCACCAATACAATGAACATGAACTTGGGCAAAATACAGGAGATGGTGAGGGATAGGGAAACCTGGCGTGCTGCAGTCCATGGGGTCGCAAAGAATCAAACATAACTGGTCAACTGAACAACAACAAAGTTGATGTGAAAATGTCCACAGATGTGGTCTAGAGGAGACTTTTACATTTTATTAGAAAATTAACTATTAAATTATTCTTAATTATGGCTAATGCTTATTTTAGGAAATGCATGGGGCTAGGGTTCTGGATTCATCATTCTTTCTCAGTATAGAATTATGTCTCTATGAAACCACAGAAGGAATTCAGATTCTTTGGAATATTTTGAGCTAAGGTTGCCAGATAAAACACAGATAAATTTAAATCTCAGTATAAAACACAGTTAAACTAGTATTTCAGATGAATATATTTTCAGTATGAAAGTTAAATTAGCATTTAAGATAAAGAGAGAATATTTTTCTATTGATAGAAGTAAGTCCCAAATATTACACAGGATATACATATATTGAAAGTGAATGTGCTGGTTGCTTAGTTGTGGCCAACTCTTTGCAGACTGTAGTCTGCCAGGCTCCTCTGTCCTTGGAATTCTCCAGCTAAGAATATTGGAGTGGGTTGCCTTTCTCTTCTCCAGGGGATCTTCCCAACTGAGGGGTCAAACCCGAGTCTCCTGCATTGCAGGCAGATTCTTTATCAGCTGAGCCACCAAGGAAGCCCATACAAATACTAAATAAATATCATTTGCTGTTTATCTGGAATTCAAATTTTACTGGGTGTCCCCTTTTTTCCTCTTAAATCTAGCTAACCCATTCTGGGCTGAGGATGTCTCCATGCTGAACTGGATCTTGGTACTAGAGTTGAGTCTCGGGGGGAGAGTGGTATGATCTAGCAAGTGATGGAAAGCATACTACACGGAGACACTGGAGAATGACTATTGCCTACTGGTGTTAAGCTTGATATTTACTGAAAATTAAATTTGAGGTTTTTATAGCATACCACCTGGAACTTCACTCAAATTTAGTATTAAAAATAGGATGACCGATTAATAGCGCCAAATATTTATTTGAAATAGAACAACATTGGCTGAAGAATTTGAGATTTTTGTGGTCATGTTGAGCCCTAGTGGGGAGAATATGATGTGTATAGAGTCAGAATAAGATTTTGAAATATGGCAGTCAAGGTTCTTACCATCTTCTGAGTCTTGACCTCTAGGTCTATAAATAAGGATAATTTAAGTCTCATTGATAAAAGAATGGTGAGTTGAAAATGAGATAATGCAGATGGAAAATTTGTAATGGGAACTCTGATGTTAAGTGTCAAACCCTACTATTGAACCAAGTCGGTTTCTCAGTCAGATGGAAAATTGGACCTCTAAGTTTTCTCTTCTCAGAGCTTTTCCTGCAACACCTCAACCTGACTGATTTCAAGATATCTTTTATCTTCAAAACCATAGTAATATTATTAAAGTCTCACTGCATAGTGGAGGGGGCTGCTTGGTGTTATTGAGGATCAGAAATTGTGTGATAGTTGGTAGTTTGGCGAAATGACTCTGATACCCAGGGGTGTAAATGACCTGATGCAATGATGTGAAAAATTGGCCCTCATTTTAATTTAACGAGAGAGCCTTAGTCTACTTGTGCAAAAAATGTTTTGTGCTTCAATGATCCACATACTTAGCTTGTATCAGTTTTATTGTCTCATTGAAATAGAATGGAAAGAGATGATGAACAATTGTTGTGGAGTAGACTTTTAACAGGTTTTATCATTATTTAGGTATAGGAAGACCAATACATCAGTAGACAACTGCTATTGAAAAGGTAGTTTGTTATACCCACAGATCCCAAGAGAAGGGACCATGCCATGGGGGCTAGATCAGGAAGCACTGGGTTTGGTTAGGAGATACAGAGAGAGGAGGAACCGTAGGAAAGAGCCTTTATTGTGGTTTCCATGAGAAAGAATGGATGGAGTAGGGCAAGCAGGTTTAGGATTGGCCAGTGTAAATAATTTCAGTGGACTCTGGGGCATATGGGCTGTCCCTAGCTGTCTAGTACAAGGCCCTGGGGTGATGGGCAGTTGGATAGTGGCCCAGAGTGTGTTTGCCCCATAAGGGAGATGGTTGGGAATATGGGCTCTGGATTGGCTGATTTGCATTTGAAAAGTACACACAGGGACATGTTGTTTACCATCTCTAGGAATTCACTGATCTTAGGAGGGGCAGTCCCTCCAGGGTCAGCAAGGCCTCAGATGTTAAATCATTGTTGTTGTTATTCAGTCACTAATTCATGTCCAACTTTGCAACCCCATGGACTGTATATAGTCCACCAGGCTCCTCTGTCCATGGAATTTCCCAGGCAATAATACTGGAGTGGGTTGTCATTTCCTTCTCCAGTGGATCTTCTGGACCCAGGGACTGAAACTGTATCTCCTGAGACTACTGCATTGCAGGCAGATTCTTATCACTGAGCCATAGGGAAAGCCCCATGGACTGTAATCCACCATTAAAGCATTAGAATACAGAAAATATATTTTCAGGGGACTTTCCTGGTGGTCCAGTGGTTAAGACTCACTCTCAGGGCAGGGAGATGGGTTAGATCCCTGGTCAGGGAATTAAGATCCCATGTGCCTTGCCATGCAGTGTGGCTTAAAAACGAATTGGAATACAGAAAATATAAGACATGATTAATATACAGAGAGAACTTGGAGGTTGACACCATTGTTACAAATCTTGGTTCTGCTTGATTTAAAAAATATTTTTTATCTTTTGAGGTAAATACAATTTATAGAGGTCTGTAATTTGTTTTGAAATCATCTAGGGTGGAGTGGGAAATAGGTGTAGGAAATGTATTTAGACTCCATTTTTTTCTAAAAATAATCTAAGATGATTCTCTGCCAGTAAATGGTTGTACAATGTTTCAGTAAGTTATATTAGCTTTATGAGTCTCATTTTCCTCACCTCTTGGATAGGAATAGTAATACTTCTATCACAGATAATGTACTGGAGAAATCTAAAATATGGACGAAATTAATATTATTAATAATGTGGTATCTGGAAATGTGTTGTATCTTGATGTCTGATATGCCTGGCTATGAACTAAGATGAACATAAATAGTCTGTTTCAACAAGTATCCATTTCAGAAACAGAATTGTGGTTTTGGTCCCTGATAATTATAGTATGTGTTTTCACTTTCATAAGGGTCTTGTTTCCAAAGTGGTGATATCTAGACTTTTTAACTAACAAGTTCACCTTGTTTAGTTATAATATCAGGTTTTCATTTCAAACACTTTGCTTTCTATCTTTAAAACATGTAAATATGCATTCTTGATTAATCATGTATTTTTCTATGAGAAACCACAGATCCTAAAATGTATACTGCTGATATGGAGTCTTATATAGGAAAGATTTCCTGGGGTTGAAGAAGAAATAGCATAATAGAAAAATTATCCAGCTAGAAAGAAAGAACATGGACTCTTTTCAATGTAAAACATTTTTTTTGAGGATCAGCAGGGGGCACTAAGTTTCCACAGGAGAAATATATCCCTATAGCATTCATAAATTATTTTTCTTTTGCTTTAACTTCAAACTGATAACACCATAAACTCTGTCCTTTTTTATCTTTACTATAGCTGATAATGTATCTTTTCTTTTTAACCCTCAAGGTATACGTGCATGTAACAAATTTAACTGCCAATTAAAAAAAAAACAACACTCTGATTAACTCATCTGCATGCTGGTTTACCCCTCATTCAACATTCAAATGCATGCTATTTTCCTCTCTTTGACAAACATGGAGTAATTAGGATTTTTCACAGACAAGTGATTACCTAATAAATGACCTTCTGCAGGCAGCTCCATTAAAATGGAGCAAAAAGAATATTTACTACAAGTGGTGGCCAAGAAGGAAGGTGCAGGGACAAGACGAGCTCTGCATAACCAACAGCTTCTTCAGCTCCAAGAATAATGAAGGCACTTACTGGACTAGCAGATTTGCACCAAAAATAATTATAAACCTGACAAGAAACTAAACTATAAACACAAATTATGATTGGCTATTGCAACAGTTCATTAATTCTGTGACAGTCCAAGGGTAAGGTAATAATGTGTATGTTCATGTGGGACATTGGCAAATAAGAAAAAAAATCAGTGTATAAAGTAGGGAAGAAAGACAAGAAAACTGATCAATTTTCATATATCTTCTCTGATTCTGGTACATTAAAAGGATGAGAAAAAGTTTGAACTCTAAGTGGAATATCTTTGAAGTATGTTTTTGCAAAGACGTAATTTCATTTTATAAGACAAATTGCTTCAGGGTTCTTGGAATGGAATATTGGCCACGTATTTCTGCCTGTATCTTTAATTTATGCGTATAAACTACTTAAAAATATAGACTTAGCTTTGGGTTATATTGGCCATAACTTTAGACAACTTATAGATTTCTAGTAAATGATCTTAGATCATAGAACTTTTCAGCTGAGAGAAGCTTTGTTGATTATCTCAGTCAGTCCTTTAATTTTATAAATGAGAAATCTATAGCACAGAAAGATCACTCAGAAAGCGTTATAAACTGAAGCGAACTATCCACCATGGTCACTGGACTGACAGTAAAGTTCCTGACTCTAATCCAGTCTCTGCTGTGCTGTCCTTCCATTTGAAGTGTAACCTATTTGCTCACAGTTTTTATGTAAACTATGTTTATAAACATGTGCTGTGTGCTCAATTGCTCAGTCTTGTCCAACTCCTTGAGATCCCATGGACGGTAGCCTGCCAGGCTCCTCTGTCCATGGAGTTTTCCAGGCAAGAATATTGGAATGGGTTGCCATTTCCTCCTCCAGGGGATCTCCCCGACCCAGGGATCGAACTCACGTCTCCTGCATCTCCTGCATTGGCAGTGGATTCTTTACCACTGAGCCACCTGGGAAGTCCTGTCTGTATACAAATTTATGTTATCTATAACAGATCAAAACAGTTACATATACAGCAGATTATATAAGTTAGTATGCAAGTTACTATGTGTGTGAGTGCTTAGTTGCTCAGTCGTGTCAACTCTTTGTGACCCCATGGACTGTAGCCCGCCAGGTTCCTCTGTCCATGGGGATTCTCCAGACAAGAATACTGGAGTGGGTTGCTATGCCCTCCTCCAGGGAATCTTCCCAACCCAGGGATCGAACCCAGGTCTCCCACACTGCAGGCAGATTCTTTACCATCTGAGCCACCAGGGAAGCCCAAGAATATTGGAGCTGGTAGCCTATCTCTTCTCCAGGGAAGCTTCCTGACCCAGGAATCAATCGGGGTCTCCTGAATTGCAGGTGGATTCTTTACCAGCTGAGTTACCAGGGAAGTCCTATATAACAATTAGATAATTGCCATTATGTATTAAGGGCTTCCTTGGTGACTCAGACAGTAAAGCGTCTGCCTGCAATGTGGGAGACCCAGGTTCAATCCCTGGGTTGGGAAGATCCTCTGGAGAAGGAAATGGCAGCCCACTCCAGTACTCTTGCCTGGAAAATTCCATGGATGGAGGAGTCTGGTAGGCTATAGTCCATGGGGTCACAAAGAGTGAGACACGACTGAGTGACTTCACTTTCACTTCACTAATGAGTATATATTATAACATACTTGTATATTACATTAAATATATGTATAATATCATGTATTATATGTGCACACAATATGTAATATATATGTGTGTGTGTGCTATTTTATTCTTGTGTGTGTGTGCTATTCTAACAATTTGATAGGAATGTAATCTTAAGGTAAAATAGATTGATTCCATGTGCATTTGGTAAATGTCCCTGGACCTCTTAAGTGGAAAATACTTTAGATTATAAGAACGAATGTCCTGGACCATTAAGGAGAGGTCCAAAGGAATGAGCATGCCATTTATGTTTTTCCAGTTGGTTCAGTTGATGTTCTGTTCCAGAGATTTCATAGGAGAAAGAATAGATAAGACTCCCAGAAAGGGAGAGATGCTTTTCAGTAAGACTATCATTCCTACCTGGAGAAAGCAATGGCACCCCACACCAGTACTCTTGCTTGGAAAATCTCATGGATGGAGGAGCCTGTTAGGCTGCAATCCATGGGGTCGCTAAGAGTCGGACACGACTGAGCGACTTCACTTTCATTTTTCACTTTCATGCATTGGAGAAGGAAATGGCAACCCACTCCAGTGTTCTTGCCTGGAGAATCCCAGGGACAGGGGAGTCTGGTGGGCTGCCATCTATGGGGTCGCACAGAGTCGGACACGACTGAAGTGACTTAGCATAGCATAGCATAGCATCATTCCTACCAGACAAGACATCTGAGGATGGTGAAGTCAAAAAGGAGCACCTTAGCTCTACACTTGAAGCATATCACTTCTCCATTATGTGCAGCTGGGAGCTGGGTGCCTTGCTTGCTTTGCTTGGTTCAGTCCATCCCCTCCCTCTTCTCAACATAATTAAATCATTTTTTATTATGCTCAGTCTGTGATGACTCAGCGTGGCTGTGTTAGCTGCCGGTGGAAATGGTTTCTGCACATCTCATGCTGGTTCTTTTTTTATTAACAAAAATGAAAATTTCAGGCTTCATTACAAGATTATACTCCTGATAGAATTAAAGACTATTGATCCTTCCTAGGCAGTTTTCTTCCTGGGTACCACCACCCTGAAAACTAAAGCTTCCAGCCTTAATTTCTTCAGGAATGCATTTTTCTCTGCCCACAGGCAAAAAGCATCACAGTATATCACTGAACTTGGCAAAGAAGTAGATAGTGTACAAATAAGTGAATTATCTATATTTGAAATAAATGAAAGAATATTACACAATAGACTATCTCAAAATACCCATGAACTGCACACTAACTGTGACTCTAAGCATATGGATAGTTGAGATTTCTATGAAATAGTAAACATTGCCTTCCAACTTGATAAAACAATGATTTGCTTATTTCTTTTGGGTATTGAAGATGTAAGCAAACTTTCTTTTAAGTGGCCTTAAGATTGACTTCCTTCTCTCTCGTAGCAAAAAAAATCTTACAGAAACATCAAATCATTGTTTGCTTGTTTGTTTGTTTTTGCTTCATGAGTTGTCAGTACATTTTTGTCATGCTTATCAAGGAATTGAGGGGTTTGTGGCTAACTGATACAGACCCTAATGAAAGCAAAGGTACAAGATATTCATTTAACTGACAGGTTTGATTGAAGGAACATATTTCTTTGGACATCTTCTTTTTCATAATAGGTTAAAGGAGAGAGTTGAATCTGAGAAAAGGCGAGAGTTCAGGCATGAAAATATGTTTGGAGAAGTTTTATTATTTTATGCAACTTGTTGAGCTGATAATCTCAATGAAGAATGTTAACTAAAATTATTGATTTTTTTTCTCAAATAGCTTAAAAGTGGACCTAAGAATCTCTATTAGATTGGAGAATTCTGACTGACTTTCCATAGGTTCTTTCCTGTCCTCCTCTTATTTCTGTTAAAGGGTGAACAAATATATTAGGAAAGGGAAATTTGATCATTTCCCAATATATATACTCACTGTATCACATGTGAAGTTAGAGTGGCCAAGCAGTTTGGCTCAAATCACAAGGTAGTGAGCTGAAGAAGCAAAATTTGAATTCAGGTCTACCTGATGTCAAAAAATTTGTGTATATTTCCCCATCTAAATTAACCTCCTTTCATGTCCAATTCAAAGAGCCAATGAATCTTTAAAAAAGTGGGAGAGTTTTACCAGATAAAAATTGCCTCCATTAAAATATATCTATATACTATGTTTTGAAAAATTTCCCAAGATCTGAGATCACATTTCAAACAATCAACAGTATGGTATGAATTCACTTCAAAGATAATAGCATGGAGGGGGCTTTATTTTGCTTTTTCTTTTTTAAATATAGGTGCATATTTAATAAACTGAAGGTATGCCAACCTATCTCCTGCCTTTTGGCTTTGTTCCTTGATTTGGTTTCTAGGCTCAATTTCTCTGTCTGTTGTAAGTTAGTCAACAAAGTCCATTTGGTTTTTTAGGAATGTGGACATAGGAAAAAAGGTTGTAGAGTAAACTTTAAAATAATGATAGAGAGATGTGATTGTGTGTGTGTGTGTGTGTGTGTGTGTGTATGTTAGTCGCTCAGTCGTGTCGGACTGTTTGCGACCTCATGGACTGTAGCTCGCCAGGCTCCTCTGTCCTTGGGATTTCCCAGGCAAGAATACTGGAGTGGGTTGCTATTCCTTTCTCCAGGGGATCTTCCTAACCCAGAGACCAAACCTGGGACTCCTGCATCGCAGGCAGATTCTTTAGCATCTAAGCCACGAGGGAAGCCATATTTAAAATAATGATAGACAGATGTGATTAGGTGATTGCAAAAGGGTTTCTAATTCTTCACTTTTTATATAATGTGCTTTGCTGTGTGTGACATTGAAGCTTCTCCCATCAAGAGGTAAAATCAAGGTCCCTATTCTTGGATCTAGGGTAGCCTTGTGACTTGCTTTGGCTAAAAGAATGTGGCAGAATTGAACTGCATCAGTTCTAGGGTTCTAGGCTTAAGCTTCAGGAGATCTTGAAAGCTTGTGCTTGATCCTGCCCAGCTGCTGTGAGGAAAGCTCAGACTGAATGGTGAGAGACAGGTGGTCCAGTATCCTTGTTGCCCCAACCAACAGCCAACGGTGCCAGACATATGAATGAACCCATCTGCAAAGATCCAGGCCACAGCTGAGCTGCTCATATCTAAAGAAACCCACATAGTAGCAAACAAGCATGACCCAGGTCAGCACAACTACTCAGTCAAGCTGCAGATTCATGGGCTACAATAAGTGGTCATTATATTAAGCCATTTAATTTCTGAGATTGTTTTTTACATAGCAATGTTGTTGTTCCATCTCTAAGTCCTGTCCAATTCTTTGCGACCCCATGGACTGCAGTGTGCCAGGCTTCCCTGTCCTTCACTATCTCTCAGAGTTTGTTCAAACTCATGTACATTGAGTCAGTGATGCCACCCAACCACCTTATCCTCTGTGGCCCCCTTCTCCTCCTGCTCTCAGCCTTTCCCAGCATCAAGGTCTGTTCCAATGAGTCGACTCTTTGTATCAGGTGACCAAAGCCATAGTCAGCTGATAAAAAAGGCTGAGGAGCTGGGTAACTGAGCATTACATAAGGAAGTAGGAGGGAGTGGAATATATTTTGGGAAGCATAATGGAGAAGCAGGGAAAAGAGACAGAATTAAGGACTGGAAACTGAGGATCAGGTGAACTGAAAATATAGCTCAGTTAGTGTGTGTGCATTGCTAAACCTAAAGACTAAGATAGTTACAAATAAGTATGCGTGCTTAAAATGACAAAAAAGTAATATCTAAGATTTTGTAAAACTTGTCGGGAAGATTCCCTGGAGAAGGAAATGGCAACCCACTCCAGTATTCTTGCCTGGAAAATCCCAAGGACAGAGGAGACTGGCATGCTACAGCCCATGGGGTTGCAAAGAGTCAGACATGACTGAGTGTGCACACACACACACACACACACAATAAAATGTGTCAACAGATATTAGCACTAGACAAAAATAAAATACCTGGCTTTCTCTCCCAATGGAAGAAAAAAAAATTCACTCCTTACATGTTATTGGAATTTAAGTGGTCTGGTCTTAAGTTTCCTGCTATTTTCTGCCATCAGTTGTTTGAAATGGCTGAATAAAGTAAATCATTTTGTTTTGGTGTATGAGCTTTATGTTATTATTCTCTTTGTAGCTGAAATGAGCAGTGGAAAATAGCCTTTCTGCAGAGTTGCTCTTTTAAAATATGCACCACCCTTCCAGACAGCAGGCTAATTTTCGAGTTCATCAGATGTGTATTTATATGGTGAATGTATCTGTCACATAAACATTTTGTCAATCACGCCTTCCTTCTGTTCTGACACAGTGTGTAGAGCACCATCAAAATGTGATGAATGTTGTGCTTGTTCCAAGTGAGGATTAATTATGACAATGACAAGTGTGTTTCCAAAGCCACCCATTTTCCATGACAATACTTCATTAACAGAAGCAATTGTTGATGTTTCAAATAAAAATTAAGTCCACAGTTTATTTAGCAAATCCTTTAGTTTGGCCCTTAAATAACTTTATCTTTTGAATGAAATTTTTGCCTAAATCAACTCAACATAAATACTTGCCATGAGTCTAAGTTCTGAAACTGATCATCATAAGTTCAGGGAGAAAACCATTTATTTTATGTCTCCTCTGTGTGCTTTGAGACTGATTACAAAATTCAGTTCAGTCAGTTCCGTTCAGTTAAAAAATTATTATGATATAAAGACCACTTAAGAATATAGGGGTCACTGAAAAGGATTTGAAGAAAATTTTGCTTGAGGATTTGATCCATGCAAATTTGAATAGAAATAATGATAAATTAGAATATTTGATATGTTTGCTGTATGATATTTTAGAACGCCTAAAATATATAGATCGTTTCCTTTGAATTTATTTCCTTAAGAACTTATTAGGGTTTCCCTGATAGCTCAGTTAGTAAAGAATCCGCCTGCAATGCAGGAGACCCCAGTTTGATTCCTGGGTCAGGAAGATCCACTGGAGAAGGGATAGGCTACTCACTCCAGTATTCTTGGGCTTCCCTTGGGGTTCAGCTGGTAAAGAGCCCACCTGCAAATGTGGGAGACCTGGGTTTGATCCCTGGGTTGGGAAGATCCCCTGGAGAAGGGAACAACTACCCACTCCAGTATTCTTGCCTGGAAAATTCCATGGACTGTATAGTCCATGGGGTCGCAAAGAGTCGAACACGACTGAGTCACTTTCACTTTTAAGTACTTATTAATACATGCTCCTGAGGGATATATTATTGTAAAGAGGATAACATTAGTTTGTCAACATGACTGGATATAAATGTAATTGAACAAGTTCCCTGAAGATGATAAATACTAAAACCTGGAAATTTAAAAACAGCTTAGCATGACTAAAGAAAGTTAAATCATATGCTCAAAGATCTCACTGTAAAATGGCTATACAGGAATTTCCCTGGTTGTCCAGTGGTTAAGACTACACCTTCCAAGCAGGGGATGTAGGTTCAATACCTGGTTGGGAAGCAAAAATCTCACATGACTTATGGCCAAAAAATCCAAAACAAAACAAAACATTAAACAGAAGCAAAGTTGTAACAAGTTCAATAAGGACTTTAAAAATGGTCCACATCTAAAAATAGTCTTAAAAAATATATATTAAAATAAAAATGGCCCACATCTAAAAAATAGTCTTAAAAAATATTAAAATAGCTGTTCGAACATTGTACCCACATACTTGAGAAGAAGACATGAAATATTACATCAGACTCTTTTTATAGACAGCACTGAATTGGTTTAATTAGTAATAATGATAGCTATGATAATAACAATAAAAGCAACACATAGAGAAGCCCTTATCTGTCAAGCAATTGGCCTACATTTGCCTTAAAAAATATTTCAATTTTTTCCAAATATACATAAATTATTGATGAGCTATCTTAAATCACCAATATTTACCATATTTTAGCAAAAAATGGTAATTTCACATAGTTTAATCTAATAGAAGTGTAGGCAAGCAAATATTAAAGTGAACAGAATCCTCTACTTTTCAAAGACAACAGTCCTTGGATGTATGAAAAATTAAAAGTAATTGGATGCCTACTAAATTAAAAGGAAGAGAAGCAAATTTAATAAAAAATAGGATGAATATAGCTTTATGGCCCCTGAAATAAAAGAGTAGCTACAGATTTAATGACCAAATAAATGACTTTGGTGACATACAGATACAAGGTATCAAATACACTCAAGTGTAAATTGATAATCCACAAATAAGGCAGTGTGATACATATTATGGAGGCAGAGAAACACAGCATGATGCCCTCTAAAAAGCACTTACAAATATGTTACAAATCTGTCTCACTGCTCTATACCACATGCTTGTCACCAAAGCTTTTTTTTGGGGCAGAGAAAAACATATTTTATTATTAACTCTTTGAACAATAAGAAAAATCTGAAAAGCTGTCAGTTTAGCTATTGGAAATTAGGCTCCACTTTAAAAAAATCAATAAGTGATATAGTCATACATCACCAATACTTTTGTGTAAAAGAAAAATGAAAGGAAATAAAAGGAATGCAATAAGGTATTCCTCAAACTTCTACTGTCTGAGTAAAATTAGGAAAAACCAGTGCATTGTGGAAAACCCTGAGAAGTCTCCTATGTATGCCTGGAGATTTCCTGAAACCACTATTTCCTGGGAAATAAATGGGATGGTAACTATTGCTTATTTTTCCTAAACAAAAGGCACCAAGGCCTTTGTGTGCTCTCTGAAAACAGGCTGAATTACTACAACAGCAGAGGAGAATGTATACCGTCTGCTGACTGGAGATAAAAAGATCTCTGTTTAGAAATTGTGTCTGTTTGATTTCTATTTTTATATAGAATAGGATAAAACCTGTTCTCTAATGCTCCTTAGACTCCCAGGGTAGGTGAATCATCATGACCCATAACTCTTGCTTGTAATAAAGTGCAAAGAGGATTAAGGCTAGCTTTTCCCTTCACTGGGAACTGCAGATAAGTCCTCGGTTGCTTGCTCACCATCATCCATAAAATGGGCAAAGGCATCTTTGCAGCTTAGGTTGAATATCATCTCTGACTATTTCTTCCTTCAGATGACCTCTAGGCATTGTCCAGGCACCGTGTCTAGTAAAACATGTAAAAATCAAAATGTGTATTTGCCTTTTTGAGTCCTGAATTTTTTTTAATCACTCTAAAAAGAATAAGTATAATCTGGTTTGGATGGGTAAGATAGCCCAAGTTCAACAGATCTGTATTACACAAACTAATTTTAGGATTCCTGTCAAACACTTTAAAGATTGTGCAAAATTTTGTGTGTGTGTAATGTATTTTTATTTTTTTTCCTGGGAAAAGGCCTAAAATGTTAGTATATTTTAAGGGTATCTGAGATAGAAATAAATAAATACAAAATAAATTAAGAACCACTGGTATAATGAAAAAGGTAGGCCAGCTGCAGAAGGAACCTGACACCATTAGCAAAAAGAAATATAGCAGTATGGCAGGAATGTACTTGATTGAAAAGTGTCTGTAAAACACAAACTAAACCAAATACCACCCCCATACCAAAATATAATCCATGACATATTCCCTTTCTGAACAAAAACTGGGAAACTGGTTTGAAAAGTGAAATGCAATTATAACTTTTCAGCGTATATCTAACATTTTGCCTAGAAAGAAGAGTGACCTAAAAACTCAAAAATCTGTCTGTAGAATGTTACATATGGTCATTACTTGATGATACCAACATAAGGATCGTTCTCTCTTTGTGTCCATACTCACCAGGCAATATAGTAGCAATCTGTCTTTCAGTGTAGACGCATACATCCATAGGTGCATAGTTTACTGCTCAGTGGATAGGAGTATTTACTTTTGTTGGCAGTTGAACTTCTTAATGTAAATTCATAAATGGCGTCTAATTTCTATATCCTTCCAGGAATTTGGTTAGTGACAGTCTGTTCCAAGGGTGATATTTTCCCATCTCAGCGTACTCCAGCTGAAACACAAGGAGTATGTTCAGGATCTAAAAAATCATGTTAATGAGGTTTCCCTGAAAACCTTTTCTGCTTTCCAAAGAATGATGCTGTCATGGAGAATTGTTCACCAAGAAAAGTCTTGTGAATTGCTTCCTGAAAGTTTAAAAACATTTATAAAACTTAAAATTATCAGTCAGCTTCTCAGACTTTGAAGGGGCCTCAGACATTGAAAACATTTTAGGAGATTAACTCACTGGATTAAAATTTGGAAACCATTCTCTATGTATACTGATTTATCTTTCAATCAATAGAAAATATTTAAGGTGATTTGTTAAGGTTTTCTAAGGCTCTATGAATCTCTGAACATGTAGAAACTACAAGTTCAGTCAAGTGCTCTGATGGTCCAGAAAATGCTCTGTATCTGAACAAAAGTTTCCTAGGTTATGGATGTTAATGACTAATGTGGTTCTACCTAGGAAAATATGTGACTTACAAGGAAAGACTAGGTACAGGGAAAAGTAGGCCTGACATGGGAGTGGGCAGCCAGACATTGTGATATTTGCGATTAAGCAGGAGAACTCAGGGCCATATTATCCAGGCATTGTCATCTGATTTATGTTGGTAGTGGTCAATATGCCATTTAAAAATACTTGGGCTTCTTTGGTGACTCAGAGGTGAAGAATCTGCCTGCCAATGTGGGAGACTCATGTTTGATCCCTGGTCCAGGTTTGATCGATCCCAAGATTCCACGTGCTGCAGAACAACTAAATCCACGTGCCACAATACTGAGCCTGAGCACTAGGGCCCAGGAGCCGCGACTACTGAGCCCACGCGCCTTAGAGTCTGTGCTCTGGAACAAGAGAAGCTTCCACAATGGGAGGCACCATAGCTAGATGGTAGCTCCCGTCCTCTGCAAGTAGAGAAAAACACACGCAGCAACAAAGACAGCACAGCCTATATATATATATATATATATATATATATATATATATATATATATGATACCACTACTATTGAGATGACCCATAAAACTGTTGCAATATTTTTTTAAGTAAAAACAGTTATGGCAAATTTTAAATAGCCCTTCCAATATTTTAAACTGGTACTTAAGTCTCACAGTGCATGTTTCATAATATATCTGAGAACTGGCTACTTGAGGTGATAAGAAAAAAAAAAAAAAGATTCTCTAACATCTTTGCTTATGAACACACTTATGTAAAGTTTCTGGACATAAATGATCTGTCAGTTTCTGAGGGCCATCAAGAGAGAGGAATGTTTTGTACTGAATACATGCAAATGGGGTGGGGTGCCACTATATTGAAGTGGGAAAGTTAGTGTTATGTGTGCCCGTGACTGGGAATTTCCTGATTACCTGCTTCATTCTGAAATCCTGTTCCATTTCATGCTTTACAGATGATGACACCAAGGACCTGGTGGGTGGCTGAGGAATGATTACCTCCTGAAATGAACAAAATAAGTGTTGGGGAAATCATGGGCCAAAGAATTAGTGTCTTCTGAAGAAAAGTAAAAAACAACAGATGACTTATATACAATTAGAAAGAAGAGATGGTGGATTATTCATTTATTTATTTATTCAGATCTTGCATGGATATTGACTTGATATCTGGACTTTTGTTCTATGCACTACTGTAGAACATTCAATCAATTACTTCAGAAATATGTGTTGAGTTTTTACTATACAATGTGGTCATTTACCTTGGATTATAAACTTCTAGAAGACACAGTCTAAGGAAATCCTCATATTGCAATGCTTATAACATCAGCACATCTAATTTTTCTAAAACTTTTAATTTGAACCATAGTTGATTTACAATGTTGTGTTAATTTGCTGTACAGCAAAGTGACTCAGTTACACACATACATGCATTATTTTTTGTATTCTTTACCATTATGCTTTATCGCATGTAATTTTATGTTTTGAGATGATGATTCTAATAATAGAAAATATTTAAAAATACTCTAAAATGCAATGCTGAGAAATGATATAAGAATGGAAGTGAAAAACAAAGCAACACACTTAGTTTTACATTATCTTGTAGGAAAGGGAATGATTACCACTGTGGCAAGATCATGGAGAATAAAAATGCTTTCATCATCTTTAAAAGCTTACTACTATGATTTAAAATGTTGCCTAGCAATCCATTATATGGCTGTACCGCAATTCACTTAGTCATTTCTTTAGTGATCATCATACATTTATCTTGGTGTATCAATATTTACCAGTTCAAGCTTTAACTCAGCATACATTCTCAGAAGCAGAGTTTTGAGTCAAAGTGCATGGTTAATTTTATGGCTCTTTGGGCATACCATCAAACTGATTTCTAGAAATATGCACCCTTGGTACTCAAACCAGCAGTGTATGGTGAGGGTGAACACGGATGTGAATGACTAAGAAGAGAAAAGAAAAGTTGCGCCTAGAATATATCTATGGCTCCAGGCACACTGCTTTCACACATACTGCATTATTTAAAGATCACAGCTACCCCATGGAAAGTTTTGTGGTTGAGGTTAAGACTTGAGAAAAAAGCCTGAATGATGCATAGATTTGGAAAAGGTGAAAAGAATGAGGAAGTGCCTTCCAGATGGCAGAAACTCCTGGAACACGAAGCTGTAAATAAATAGAGTTCTGTGGTCTTTGAGGTGAGCCTGAAATAGCACCCCTGCTCCTTCAGTGTATTCTGAACTGGTTGAAAATATGAGAGTAGCAAAGCAAGGGGAACAAAAATGCTCCTTCTGTGGTCAAGGGTTTTCTAACGTGAAAAATCCCCAAACTAGTCAGAAGAATCAGCTTTCCTATTCCACACCACTTCACTCCACTACAGCTTCAATTTGGAGCAGGACCCTTTAAAGTCTAAGGCATGGATTAAGGAGGAATATGTGTGTTTACTGTAGGCAGGCTTGTTCATGAGGCAGGAGACAAGAACCTGAAAGCGGGTGTCTAATGTCTCTTTCCAGTCTCAGCAATGGTATTCATAAATTCTTCCTCACTGGGGAAAAGGAGTCAGGAAAGGGTGAGGAAAGGCTGGGATCCCTACAGCTACAAGTGTTTCCTCCCCAAGGAAGACAGAATCAGGAGAGGGGTTGAGAGGTTTACCTCTGACCACAGGATGCCTTGAGGAACAACGTGGAAACTGGCCCGGTTAAAGTTGATGTTAGGAATGACTACAAGGCTGAATTGAGGGTCATCCGAAGCATACTCTTGAGGTATCAATTTTTGCCCTTGGGGAACCTCTGGTGATTTCTAAGCTGCAAACACGAAGCACAACCTTTCTTTCTCTTTCATGCTGTAACGGTTCCTTTTGATTGCCTTAGTTCAGTTCAGTTGCTCAGTCGTGTCCGACTCTTTGCGACCCCATGAATTGCATCATGCCAGGCCTCCCTGTCCATCACCAACTCCCGGAGTTCACTCAAACTCACGTCCATCAAGTCAGTGATGCCATCCAGCCATCTCATCCTCTGTCGTCCCCTTCTCCTCCTGCCCCAAATCCCTCCCAGCAGCAGAGTCTTTTCCAGTGAGTCAACTCTTCGCATGAGGTGGCCAAAGTACTGGAGTTTCAGCTTTAGCATCATTCCTTCCAAAGAACACCCAGGGCTGATCTCCTTCAGAATGGACTTATTGGATCTCCTTGCAGTCCAAGGGACTCTCAAAAGTCTTCTCCAACTCCACAGTTCAAAAGCATCAATTCTTCAGTGCTCAGCTTTCTTTACAGTCCTACTCTCACATCCATACATGACCACAGGAAAAACCATAGCCTTGACTAGACGGATCTTTGTTGGCAAAATAATGTCTCTTCTTTTCAATATGCTATCTAGGTTGGTCATAACTTTCCTTCCAAGGAGTAAGCGTCTTTTAATTTCATGGCTGCAATCACCATCTGCAGTGATTTTGAGCCCCCAAAAATAAAGACTGCCTAGGTTGCTGAATTCCACACCAATGGAGAAGATGAAAGGCCTTAAGTAACCACTCTAGTTCATCTCGATCCTTCTTCCAGGTGGTCTTCTGTCTGCCACTATATTCTTCTTTTGTGGGCTGAAAAGCAGCAACACAAAAATTGGCTGTGAAATAATCCCATTATGGAAATCATTCTGAAAATATGGCTCAAAATTACAAATTGTCAGTGGTCAGAAATAGGTAATAAAAGCATTAATCTTTAGTGTGAAGTGGCAGGGTGACTCTGGTGCCACATCATTGCTATTTTGCTCACCACCCAGCCTCTTTCTCTGAGAAGAGATAATTCTGTGGACAATTCAGTGCGTCTTTCACATACAGTTCATTGATTAGGAGCATGGCTGATGGCTTCAGGATGGAACATTTGAGTAGGAGAAGGATGGTGGTTACAGAAATGAAGGGAAAGTGATGCCCACTCTGAGTTTTCGGTTAAAGGAGAAAGCTACTCTCAGCAGCAGTCAATGGCTTCACACATGTGTCCCTTGCAGAGTCAGCTGTAGGTTCTGTTTCAGTGTATGAACTTAATGGCTGTAAACTGTCCAGACAAAATCTTTATTGCCATGGATGACTACCTGTGCTTCGAGGGTCTGTTATGACCTAAAAGTCACTGCAGGCCTTAGTCTTTCCACATTCCTGTAATGATCAATACAATGCATTTTTTAGGGACACAGTTCAGTTCAGTCGTGTCCGACTCTTTGCGACCCCATGAATTGCAGCACGCCAGGCCTCCTTGTCCATCACCATCTCCTGGAGTTCACTCAAACTCATGTCCATCGAGTTGGTGATGCCATCCAGCCATCTCATCCTCTGTTGTCCCCTTCTCCTCCTGCCCCCAATCCCTCCCAGCATCAGAGTCTTTTCCAATGAGTCAACTCTTCGCATGAGGTGGCCAAAGTATTACAGCTCAAATCAGGGAACAGAGTATTCCCCCCCCGACTCATAGATTTAGAAATATTTTTATAGGGTATATTTGAACAAAGTGTTATTTTCCAAGAGAGTAAAATGTTCTTTTTTTATTGCAGTATAGTAGATTTACAACTTTGTGTTAGTCTCTGGTGCATAGCAAAGTGATTCAGTTATATATATATATATATATATATATATATATATACACATATATATATATTCCTTTTCATATTCTTTTCCATTATTGTTTATTACAGTATATTGAATATAATTCCTTGTTATTTTATCTATTTTACATATAGTATTTTGTATCTGCTAATCTCAAACACTTAATTTATCCCTCTCCCATCTCCTTTTCTCTTAGGCAACCATAAGTTTGTTGTCTATGTCTGAGTCTGTTTCTGTTTGGTAATAAGGTCATCTGTGTTATAATTTAGATTCCACATATAAATAACATCATATGATATCTGTCCTTCTCTGTCCGACTTCACTTAGTACGATAATCTCTAGGTCTATCCATGTTGCTGCAAATGGCATTGTTTCTAAATTGTTCCTGTTTTTGATACTTGGAGGTTTCTTTAAGTGGGCAGTGAAAGCCACTCCGCTAGTGTGTGAAATTGTTGCTCACTGTGCCTGTTACTCTGTGCGGCAGATGTGGGCAGCTCTGTGGAGCCCTGGGTCAGGAAGATTCCCTGGAGGAAGGCATGGCAACCCACTCCAGTGTTCTTGCCTGGAGAATCCCATTGACAGAGGAGGAGCCTGGCGGGGTGTCATGGTGTCATGGTGTCTGTCCATGGTGTCAGAAAGAGTTGGACGGACTGAGCGACTAACACTAACACACCATGGAAGCCTGGCTGGAGTTTCACTGAGCAAGGCCAGGGCTGTGGGTGTGGGTTGCCCCTGCTGTGCTCCAAAGATGAATCCATTCCCCTGCGGAATGTTCTGCAGCAGATGACAGGCTGCCTACATTTGCCACTTCCTTAGTGTCATATGCATTCTCCCCACAGTAGTAGCTCATTCTACTGTTTCCCCAGCACTTTTCAGAGTATACTCTTGGGCTTCAGCCCGTGTTTCCAGAGGTCCCTGAGCAATGACTACTCTCTGTCAGGGAACAGAAAAGGGTTTGTGATTTGCAAATACCATGTTCATAATTGGCCATAGAATGCATTTTTCTCCTCTTCCTCCTCCTCCTCCTTATCCTGTTTCTGGTGAAAGAAACAACTAAACCACATTCTTTTTATTCCCAAAACATGGTTAGAGATAATTTTTGCAGATAAACTATGAAAGTGGCAGAGTTTGGGTGCACTATTTTAAAACTAGAAAAGGAAGATAGTATATGAATTTTTTTATCAGCTGCTGCTCTTGAAATATTTCTTTCTATATTTGTAAAAGGAGATGTACTTAGTTACAAATGCCATCACTACATGACAAAGAAACCCAGTACATACCCTTAACTTGGTTTTGGAACAGCTAAACATCTAAAGTGTTTTTCGTTGTGTTTCACGTAATGACATGGAGACAGTACTGACATCCGATCTTCACACCCCATCACACAAGGGAATTTGAAGGCCATTGAGCGCTGAATTTTCCATTGTACTGCAATTACAGGAACACCTGTGCTACCTAGCTGTGCACTGAGGCCCTTGAAATGCAGTGTTCCAGAGCTGTCAAAATGTCTCATTTCTTGCCTTTAATTCAGGGCCTTAATTGTGGTCGATCTGGTTATTATGTTGTACTATGCTTCACTGATAGGCACACAGCAGAAAGGCTAATAATTTTAGATTAAATCCAGAGGGCTCTTGTAAGCATTCACCCAGGTCTGTGTACCTTTCTTTAAATAGAACTTGTATTTGCAAAAGGAAAATTGGGCTTTCTGTAATATAAAAATAATCCTTCAATCATGAAGATGCTTGAGGAGAACATGTTAATGTGGACTCAAATGCATGTTCTTGGATATCTCTTAGCTCTGAGGTCTGAGTTATGTAGTTTAAGCTCTGTCCAAATACTCACAGTGGGGAAGCTGACTTTACTCACTGGCTGATATTGTGTAGTTGCAACATCTGAACCAATTCACATTGATTAAAAAAAAAAATCTCAAATCAGATCAAGTGATCTGGAAAGGATATCATCTAATGGATGAAATTATTTATATGACCAATTTAGAAACTTTAGATTATATATTTAAATACGTTAGCTTTACTGAGATGAATACAACTCTTAAGGGTCAACACTATTGGAAACTCCCTTAGAAGCACCATGTGTCATTTTCAAATTTAATAGCTTTCAAGAAGATGGTTAAGAAGAAAACAATACCAATTGGTAAATATGACAACAAAGTTGGATTCCCCAAATATAAGTGTTCTAGGATACAGGTGTGTACCAAGTCAAAGACTGAGCTCTTGTTATTAAATTTTTCTAACACATGTTTCCTTCTACATAGTCTTTTGTTTAATATAAAGTTTTGCTGGTCTATGAGCTCTTTGAGGCTGAGGCTGTGCTTGGTGTCTGTTATCAGCAGGTCATATGAACCCAGTAGGTCCTCAAATATGGGTAACATTTGTTGAATTGAAATGGCTCACATTTGGTCATTGAGTCTTTTTCATGAATCTTTGTATCTATGAATTCCTCTGACACCTGATGTTTAATATTTCCTGGATATCCAACTGAATTGTTAGATTTGCATTTGGTGAAAATTGAAACAGCAGTTCCTAAAATGCCCTTGCAATGTGCTTCATGTTATTAACACTTTATGCTTATCTCTGACTGTGAGACCATTTCATTCTACAACTGTGCTCATGTGTCTGTCTCTTCAGTTACCTGAAGGGCAGATGCTGTTTTTTTTTTTTTGTATTCTCTACCTGGCATTAAATAGTGGGCTTTTGAACTTAATTACTTAATGCTTAACATTTTGGTAATGATAGACAGTTGTTATAGTTGTTGTGATGTTGTTATTCAGTTGCCAAGTAATGTCCAACTCTTTGCATCCCCATAGACTGTACCACACCAGGCTCCATGGGGTTCTCCAGGCAAGAACACTGGAGTGTATTGCCATTTCCTTCTCCAGGGGATCTTTCCGAACCAGGGATGTAACCTGCATTCCCTCGCATTGGCAGGTAGATTCTTTACCACTGAGCCAGTAGGGAAGTCCAATGATAGGTAAGTCACTTATTATTCTGTTCACTGACATAAGAGAATTTTTATGGTTAGAAGATTAATCACATTGTATTTTTTTTTTTAGATTTTTACTATATTTCAGTCTTTTTTGGTATATGGTTTGTCAATATTCTAGAAATGCTTTAGAATGCTTAGAAATGTTGTTCTATAAGTTTAATAAGTTATTTTGCAATATCATGTTATCAAAAAAAGAAATTTTGCTGCTTAACCTTTTCAGATATTGTATTATTTTATTTATATTCTCAGGTCTAGTTCCCACTCTACTTTTGAATGTATTAAAACAAAGTCATCAGAGTCCTGTACTTTACACAATGAGCCTTTCCTGTTTCTCTACCATCAGGGAGAGTTGATGCTTCATTAGAAATAGAAGTTAAATTAAGAAATCAATTTTCTCCAGCTTTGTTTTTTTCCGTTCTGAAGGTATGGTACAGTTTTGATGCTCGATCAGAATTTTTTTGTAATTCATATGGAGAGTCAGTTTCTCCATATGATTCATATGGAGATGGACTCTGTAATAGTAACTTTATTTACACCGTTTATTGACCAACAAATTCCACTTTCTAAATGAATACATTGAAAAGTTGAGTAAAGGAAAATCATTTTGAGAACATCATAAATTTACCTTAGATTTCCTCATACTGTGGCAAATTTCAGCTGCATGCTTGGTACAGAAATCAATTTTGAAAGTAGCACCTGCTGCTAAGCTGCTGCTGCTACTAAGTCGCTTCAGTCGTGTCCGACTCTGTGTGACCCCATAGATGGCAGCCCACCAGGCTCTGCCGTCCCTGAGATTCTCCAGGCAAGAACACTGGAGTGGGTTGCCATTTCCTTCTCCAATTCATGAAGGTGAAAAGTGAAAGTGAAGTCGCTCAGTCGTGTCCGACTCGTAGCGACCCCATAGACTGCAGCCTACCAGGCTCTTCCGTCCATGGGATTTTCTAGGCAAGAGTACTGGAGTGGCTTGCCATTGCCTTCTCCGAGTAGTACCTATTACAAACATATTAATATGCTAATGTGGTATGAAAGGCTTCTATTCTGTAATGAAAGAGGTACCTCAGATATCCTCTAATTAAAAGATGTTATTTGACTAGAAATAAAATTAAGTCCATAGAATGGAGAGATGACAACAATATTTATATAAACATTCTATATAATTAAATGTAATATTTACAAAATACATCTAAGTCTAAAGAAAAGACTTACTATGTCTCTAGAGTTATATCAGCCCTTCCTGTTAAGCTTGCCTTTTTTTCCTTCTCATAAAGCAAATGTTGTCATCCATGCCACTTTTAATTTTCTTTTTTTTTTAAATTTTATTTTATTTTTAAACTTTACATAATTGTATAGTAAGAAGCATGGAGATTCCTGAAGCCACATGTGGTATGAAAACCAATGCTATGAGGTCTGTGAAGTGGCTACTTGAATTCAAGGCAAATGAGACTAAGTCTTCTCTGCCTTTTGGATGAGCTTCAAGCATCCTAGAGAACTCTCTCCTACCCCCTAACTTCAGCCCATCTCTTTGGCCTTCTGTCCACCAACCCCCTTTCACTTAAACTTCAGCCGGACTGATTTATTTGCTAATTACTCAAATGCCCAGTCTCCTTTGGGTCTGGGCACTGGCATGTTTTGCCTCGCCTGGAGTGCTTCTATCATAGTTTGACAAAGTCCTCATCTAATCTAGAAGATAATTTTTCTAAGAGTCTCTGCTCATTTTCAAAACCATGGTTAGTGCTCCTAACATAGCCTCTCGCAGATGCTCAAGTGCACTGCACTCAAAGGGAAATTGATTGCTTCTTTTCTCCTCTGATTTTCTTGCTTGCTTTCACACTTCCTGAGAGCAGGAACCCTATCCACCTTAACTCTATTGTATCCCCAGTAGCGAGCACACTTAGTGCCTGGCAATTTGAAGGTTCTCAGGAAGTATTCTTGAATTAATGAGTGATTGAATACATGTGAGCTGTTATAGGTGTGGTTCTCTGGTGCCTCAGTCGGTAAAGAATCTTCCTGCCAATGCAGGAGATGTGGGTTTGATCCCTGGGTCAGGAAGACCCCCTGGAAAAGGGAATGGCAACCCATTCTAGTATTCTTGCCTGGGAAATCCCATGATCAATGGAACCTGGCAGGCTACAGTCCATCAGGGTGGCAAGAGTTGGACATGAGTTAGCGACTAAATCACCACCACCACAACCTGTTTCAGGTATCTGTATTTTTTTCTGAGAAGGGTTCCATTACAGTTATAAGTGTAACTAGTTTAGCCTGGTAAGATATTTAATAATGGCTATTATCGTGCTTATTTTTGAAGGATTAAGACCAAGGTTCAGTTCAGTTCAATCACTCAGTCGTGTCCGACTCTTTGCGACCCCATGAATTGCAGCACGCCAGGCCTCCCTGTCCATCACCATCTCCCGGAGTTCATTCAAACTAATGTCTGCCGAGTCGGTGATGCCATCCAGCCATCTCATCCTCTGTCGTCCCCTTCTCCTCCTGCTGCCAATCCCTCCCAGCATCAGGGTCTTTTCCAATGAGTCAGTTCTTCACATCAGGTGGTCAAAGTATTGGAGTTTCAGCTTTAGCATCAGTCATTCCAAAGGACACCCAAGACTGATCTTTAGAATGGATTGGTTGGATCTCCTTGCAGTCCAAGGGACTCTCAAGCGTCTTCTCCAACACCACAGTTCAAAAGCATCAATTCTTCAGCGCTCAGCCTTCTTCACAGTCCAACTCTCACATCCATACATGACCACTGGAAAAACCATAGCCTTGACTAGATGGACCTTTGTTGGCAAAGTAATGTCTCTGCTTTTTAATATGCTATCTAGGTTGGTCATAACTTTCACTTACCTATTATGTATGTAGACTTTTAATGGCTTACTAATGCTGATTTTTGAAGTTAGAAAGAAAAAAGAAAAAGTCAGTCCAACTCTGTCATTTGCCTAAGATCAATACTCCACATTAAATAAATAAAATGTGGACACAGCTCACCACAATTTGCTTGCTTTTGTAGTTTGACATTAAGCATGTAGCTATCTGAATATATCAATACATAAAGGATCTCATTACACAAAGCAGTCCTTCACATAAATGACCCTCCAGCTTTGGCTCCCCAAGCACTGTGATGGAACAAAGACCTACTACAGTTAATTTTGGAGCTATAATAGATGAACAAATTACATTTTAAAACACAACTGTTGTTACAATTTTCACTGTATGAATTTCTTTTGAAATAAAGGGTACTGATATTTTCATGCAGATTTTTAACGGAGTGAGCTGAGAAACCTACCATCATTCTGTGGCACAGTAGGAAAGGGTGTTAAAGACCATTTTGGTACTCATAACATCATTTTGCACTCAATGGAGTTCTTTTGAAATGACTTTTTTATATTAATTTCTTACTTCTAACAAAAATATTAATTTCTCAAATACTTTGATTTTGCAGAAAAGAACCTTAGACTGAAAATTTCTAATTCTCACTTGCCCTTACCTTTTGGGCAAAATAGAAATAAAAGGTGTAAATATAATTTTTCCAGTGAAAAAATAAATTATTTTGAATGTCTTTATCTTCTCTGATAAAAATCTGCCTTTTGGAATCAGCATTAACTTAGCACCCTAGGGTCTCTGTCCATTTGTATCTGTTCTACATTGTATGGCGTTAATGTCCTCAGCGTATACTAGGATGGCCTCTCCTCTCCCAAGATCTCTATCCATTATTATCTCCTTCATATATAGTATAATAGTCTCAGCTTATATTGGAATTACCTTGCCTTCTAAACATAGTTTGTCTGGGTGGAACAAGCAACACATAGCCAGGGCATCTTGGTCCCACATGAGAAGATCAGCCTGAATTCTTGCTTTCTTTTCAAATTAACT
The DNA here is from genome assembly GCF_029407905.1 of Bubalus kerabau. Taxonomy (NCBI): domain Eukaryota; kingdom Metazoa; phylum Chordata; class Mammalia; order Artiodactyla; family Bovidae; genus Bubalus; species Bubalus kerabau. The sequence continues at coordinate 57,470,150 of NC_073625.1, forward strand.
TTAAAATCTGTCTTCTTTATCTTGCATGATTGTGAAAGCAGTTACTGGGAACAAATAAGTTAAGTTATCTTTTTATACCTATTTTTTCCACAATATATAACAAAACTGTTATACAACTGCTATAGCTATGAGATTTTAAATTCATTGAACTTAATTTTGTACTCTCCTATTAAAGCTTAGGCTCATTGTCCTTATTAGACAAAGTTATTCTGTTTTGAAAGTGAGGGTGAAAGTCTCTAGTCACGGTGGACTCTTTGTGACTTGGAATTCTCCAGGCCAGAACACTGGAATGGATAGCCTTTCCCTTCTCTAGGGGATCTTCACAACCCAGGGATCAAACCCAGGTCTCTTGCATTGCAGGCGGATTCTTTACCAGCTGAGGCACAAAAGAAGCCCAAGTCAAGAAACATAGATATTGCTAAGAAACCGGTAACTGTAAGTTTATTACTGAATGAAGGCAAAGACTACCCATTAAGGATTGGAATATTCTTGGCCTAAATAACACTTCTTATCGGCAAGCATGATGTGTTTAAAATTATTTGTACTGAGAGTTTAGTAAGTTAAGTCAGTAGTATTAGATAAGTGGCCTTTTGATATAATATATATGTTTTCTAAAGGACCCAGAATACCAGTTTTTTACCCTGATGCTTTAAATAAGTAGACATATCTTGAGCTATGCTTCACAGAACACTAGTGTCCTGAGAACTGCTAATAGGTGTTTTGGGAAAAAAGAATTTCTTGGCTAAATTAGATTGTTAAATGTTGCAAACTAAATTACCATCCTAACTATTCACAATATGTAGTGGCATTTTTAAAGTTTCTGAGAGGTCCCAAAGTAAAGAAATGTGTTTAACCATGTTCAGTCCAGTAATTCTTAAGCTTTAAAGAATTTTTAACCTTAGTGGTCATTATTATATAAATTCATAAGTTCACACAAATGTACAGCTTAAAGTTAATGGCACCCCACTCCTGTATTCTTGCCAGGAGACTCCTGCGAACAGAGGAGCTTAGCAGGCTACCATCCATGGGGTCACAAAGAGTTGGATATGCCTGAGTGTCTCAGCACACAATGATCACAAGATGTACACCCTTGTAAACACCATCCAAGATAGGAAACAGAACAGTCCCAGCCATCTTACACACTTTTAATGTGATCCTGCTTTCCCCCTAATCAAACTTTACCTCTAACACCCCCATCAAAAGGAACTACCATCCTGGCTTCTTTGGTAATCTATTACACTTCTTTTCCACACAAATGTCACTGTAATTTAGTTTAGTTTAAATTTATTCTTTTAATATATGTCTTTGAGCATTTAATAATCCATCTTTCTCTTTTCTGATAAATGTATATGTAATATTTGTAAGTATAACTGTAAATCAAAAATGTATACCCAACATCTTAGATCAGCTGTCCAGTTCAGATGGCATCTTCTCGTCCTGATCTGGTAGTGCTGGTCTTAGTTAGTGAAAGTCAGTTTGTCAGAGACAGGAGTTGCACTCAATTCTGGAGAGGAGCCCTGATGTGACTCTTTCCAAGTCAGCAATAAAGAGTCCTTTGTCTGCTGTAGTTTCTGATATGCATAATCTCCCAGTTTTAGGTCATGGGGCATCTGATCTTCATGCAAAGATAGATTACTGTGATAAGCTTTAGAAACAAACTTAGAATGTCCTTACAATAATTTAGTTAAGTTTTATGATAACGCAATATCACAACAAGGAACCATCTGGGAAGTGAGTCTTAGACAGTAAAAACAAAAAAAACTCAAAGACAACACAAAACCTTAACACCAACCAAAATCTAATTTTTCTCTATAACATTACCCAGTCCAGTTCAGTTCAGTTGCTCAATCGTGTCCAGCTCTTTGCGACTCCATGGACTGCAGGATGCCAGGCTTCTCTGTCCATCACCAACTCCCGGAGCTTGTTAAAACTCATGTCCATCGAGTCAGTGATGCCATCCAACCATCTCATCCTCTGTCGTCCCCTTCTCCTCTTGCCTTCAATCTCTCCCGAAGTTCCCCCAAATTACCCAAAGTTCTACCAAATGTAGCCAAATTAAGACTAATTTGTTTGCAAAATAAGTCTAGTTTCAATAAACTTGGCCAGATTATTTCCATATGTGCAACTGATCCTACAGACTCTTAAGTTGGCTATGCTGAAGCTTTTTATAAAGAATCTCAAACTGAACTTTTAAAAGGACTCTCAAGACCAGGAAGGTCATGCCAAGGACTTGGCATCAGATTCTACAAGTGATATCTATAGATTTAGGTGAATTCCTCTTTTCTTGAGATTCTTCAAATATCTTGAAATTCTGCCACCTGTTAGGCATTGGTATTTCTTAATCATCTGATAAGCCTGCTGTGAACCTAAGGGTTTTCAGTTTCTGGAGCAATCCAGTAAGGGGAAAAGATAAACATTTTAATTCTGCTTAGAAAATATATACTTTACCAAACTGCTGTAAGTCATAATTAGCATCAGGCTAAAGATCTCTTTACTTCTGGAAAATAAAGATTAAACAGCCCTTTGTAACTAATTCTTGTTGATCTTTTTTAGCAGTTAACAAAGCTATCGGGTTTTATTCTTTAATTTCTTACTCAGTTTGGTAGTATGATCTGAAAGTTATTAGAAATATATACTTGTCTTTTCTATGAATTTTCTAGAAGATAAAGCATTTTTGGCAAAAGCATCAGAGTACAACAGTAATTGTCTATAAATGACAAAAAAAGAAAGTAAAAAACGCACTGTTAAAGACCTGATTACAATGCATTTGACAAATAAACTTGGTTACCAATGTGACATATAACATTTTAAGATAACTGGAATTATGACTAAAAATATACCAGGGCATATTTAAATTTTAGAAATTTAATATAATTTCTAGAACTTTTATATTAATGGCATTTACCCATACAGTACAACCAAAGAAGGTTTATCGCCGCTCATTTGACAATGCTTCCCATGTAATTTAACATACCAAATAAACTTAATTAATTTAATATATCATTCTGGCTCTCAGAAACATCCCCAAACCAGCTAGGGGGTCAAAAGGACTCAGAGTGTGATGCTTGGGAAGTTTATCAAATATATCAAAAAAGTTTTAAAACAATTGGTCAAATAGGATCATAGGACACTGTGAAATAATTCTTATTCATTTAACTAAAGTGACGATAAAAGATTTCAAGGAAAAATACAGAAAGCTACAACAAATTACTTAAAAGGTAAAGAACTTTACAACCTGTTATCAAAAGCACATCAATATTCTAAGAAAATTTTGTGTTCTTAACAGAGAAAGAAACCAAATTCACGGTTTGCCCCATCTCATCTTTATGACAAAATTAATTTCTTTCCCCCTAACACAATGCATTTCCATTTCTTGTATCTTCTTTTCCCTTGTACTGAAAGATGTTCTCCTCATTAATTTTCAGAAGCTTTAGGTACACATTTTAATTAGAATTCTAAACTGTTAAAAAAACTTCATTTCTTAAAAAAATTAAGAATGCAATTATGAAATGTCTTAGCTGGTATTTTGTAGATTGGCAAATTTATAAATACTATTATGGTTTCTAAAAAAGTGTTCCTTTATAGGGTTTTTTCTTTTTTCAGTGTGACACTGAACAAATTAATAATCCTAAATCTCTTTAGTTACTCTGTAAAAGGAAACCTATGTTCAATAATAATGTTTTAGTATCTTATTTTATTTGGGACTGACCTAGATATTTAATGGGCTTCCCTTAAAGAATCCACCTGCAATGCTGGTTTGACTGCTGAGTCAGAAAGGTCCCCTGGAGAAAGGATAGGCTACCCACTCCAGGGTTCTTGGGGTAGCTCAGATGGTAAAGAATTTGCCTGCAATGCGGGAAATCTAGGTTTGATCCCTGGGTTGGGAAGATCCCGTGGAGGAGGGAATGGCTACACACTCCAGTATTCTGGCCTGGAGAATTCCATGGACTGTATGTGAAACAATACTTATTCATTTAACTAAGTGACAATAAAAGATTTCAAGGACAAATACAGAAAGTTACAACAAATTATTAAAAGATAAAGAACTTTACAACCTGTTATCAAAAGCACATCTATAGTCTAAGAAAATGTTGTCTTTCCTAGCTGTATTCCATGGGGTTGCAAAGAGTCAGACATGACTGAATGACTTTCATTAGATACTTAATAAACTTCCATCATTTAACTTAATTTAGCAAGACTCTAAAGTTTAAAGCTAGCAAAATTCTGGAAACTATTTTTAGGCAGACATACCATAAACATGTGATGGTTATGGTGGAGGTGATGGAATTCCAGCTGAGCTATTTAAAAACCCTAAAAGATGATGCTGTTAAAGTGCTGCAATTAATATGCCAGCAAATTTGGAAAACTCAACAGTGGCCACAGACTAGAAAAGGTCAGTTTTCATTCCAATCCCAAAGAAAGGCAATGCCAAACAATGTTTAAACTATTGCACAACTGCACTCATTTCACATGCTAGCAAAGTAATGCTCAAAATTCTTCAAGTTTAGCTTCAGCAGTAAACTGAGAACTTCCAGATGTTCAAGATGGATTTAGAAAAGGTAGAGGAACCAGAGATCAAATTGCCAATGATCTGTTGGATCATAGAAAAAACAATAGAATTCCAGAAAAACATCTGCCTCTGCTTCACTGACTATGATAAAGCCTTTGACTGTGTGGATTAAAACAAACTGTGGAAAATTCTTAAAGAGATGGAAATACCAGACCATCTTACCTCCCTCTTGAGCAACCAGTCAGGTTCTCTTGATCTGTTGCAGGTCAAGAAGCAACATTTAGAAGCAGACCAAGCTGAACATTAACATCTCAAAGGCATTAAAGGAGAGATTTAAGTTCCTCCTGGGGAATTTTTGTTACATTAAGGCCATCTTTTTTTTTTTTTTTTTTTTTTTTTTTTTAACAAGCGTCTTAAGATGTGGCTCAACTGGTTAAGAATCTGCCGGAAATGTGGGAGACCTCTGTTGGATCCCTGGGTTGGGAAAATCCCCTGGAGAAGGGAAAGGCTATCCACTCCTGTATTCTGGTCTGGAGAATTCCACTGACTGTACAGTTCATGGGGTTGCAAAGAGTCAGACATAATTGAGCAACTTTCATCTCACTTCACTAAGATAAATAGTAGGGGTTATTTCGGAGTGGTAAAAGTAGTTAATTGGAATTTAAATTGTTTCTGAGCCACTCTACTAGTCCTGTAAAGACTAGATATGTTAAAAAAAACAAACAAAAAAAAGGACACCTGTTTTTAATTTCTCAAATAATTGGGTGCCCCCCTAAATGATATCAATGGACTGACATACCTATCCACCTATCAGTACAGTTCAGTCGCTCAGTCATGTCTGCCAATTTTTTCACTCTCCTCTCTCACTTTCGTCAAGAGGCTCTTAGGTTCCTCCTCGCTTTCTGCCATAGGGTGGTGTCATCTGTGTATCTGAGGTTATTGATATTTCTCCTGGCAATTTTGATTCCAGCTTGTGCTTTATCCAGCCCGGCATTTCGCATGATGTACTCTGCATATAAGTTAAATAAACAGGGTGACAATATACAGCCTTGACATACTCCCTTCCCAATTTTGAACCAGTTTGTTGTTCCATGTCCAGTTCTGTTTCTTCTTGACCTGAATACAGATTTCTCAGGAGGCAGGTGAGGTGATCTGGTATTCCCATTTCTTTAAGGATTTTCCACAGTTTGTTGTGATCCACACAGTCAAAGGCTTTGGCATAGTCCACCTATAGTAGAATGTTTTTCTTTCTCTCATTTAGCTTATTAGAGAAGACAAAAAAAAAAAAATCTATCATGCTTTGAATATCAACTATGGCCACAAGTTTAGTCATACTGGTGTCCTCTCATCCTGATAAACTTTTTACAAAAAATTTTGGGAGTCCTCTCAAGGTTTAAGAAGTTCTTTAACTATAGCTTCCTATTCAGCCTTGATCTGAAGAGGATCTCCTATAGCCTCACTTGGCTCCATTTCTAAAGGTAACTTTTAATAGCCTTTTCAGACAGAGGATTACTAGAATGAGTACTCAAAGGATAGAGGGCAGTAGTAGTTATGTCAGGTTATAGATTTTTATTTTAGATGCCTCTTATTTCATTAATCTTCCATTCAGTTCAGTTCAGTTCAGTCACTCAGTCGTGTCTGACTCTGCGACCCCATGAACCACAGCACACCAGGCCTCCTTGTCCATCACCAACTCCCAGAGTTTACTCAAACTCACGTCCATTGAGTTGGTGATGCCATCCAACCATCTCATCCTCTGTCGTCCCCTTCTCCTCCTGCCTTCAACCTTTCCCAGCATCAGGGTCTTTTCATATGAATCAGCTCTTCGCATCAGGTGGCCAAAGTATTGGAGTTTCAGTTTCAGCATCAGTCCTTCTAATGATTATTCAAGACTGGTTTCCTTTGGGATGGACTGGTTGGATCTCCTCACAGTCCAAAGGACTTTCAAGTCTTTTCCAACACCACAGTTCAAAAGCATCAATTCTTTGACACTCAGCTTTCTTTACAGTCCAACTCTCATATCCATACATGACCACCGGAAAAACCATAGCCTTGACTAGATGGACCTTTGTTGGTAAAGTAATGTCTCTGCTTTTTAGTAAGCTGTCTAGGTTGGTCAAAGCTTTCCTTCCAAGGAGCAAGTGTTTTTTAATTTCATGGCTGCTGTCACCATCTGCAGTGATTTTGGAGCCCATCTTGCATTAGCCTTCTGCAAAAAAAATCATTCAACAAGGTGAATGTGAAATTTCAAAACCTTTTGGTGGTTCTGCACATTAATTAAAGAATTTATTTAAATTATAAACAATAGTTAACTGTCTCCACATATTTATCCTTCCCAAGTGGCTCAGATGGTAAAGAATCTGCCTGCCAATGCAGAAAAGGTAGGCTCCATCCCTGGGTTGGGAAGATTAGCTGGAGAAGGGAATGGCTACCCACTGCAGTATTCTTGCCTGGAGAATTCCATGGACAGAGGAGCCTGATGGGCTACAGTTCATGGGGTTGCTAAGAGTCAGAAATGACTGAGCAACTAACACTATATACCCACTACACCACTATAGTAGTTTAAAATGAGAATTCTCTAAAATTTTAAGAATTTTAAAATCTTCCCATTTCAAAGGATCCAAAGAACTAACTCTACATTTTTTTTTTCTTCTGCTAATCTAATTTTAGAAAACAGAAAAGTTCTTACAACTATTTGTTATGGTCTTTACAGACTGGAACCTGGGTACGACAGTCAACGAAAAGAAGGATGTGGGGGACCCAAAGTCTCGAGTGAAACAAGGGTGCTTTATTCATGGCAGCATGTGCTTTTATATTGTTATACAAGGAAGCTTTAGGCAAAAAATAAAGTTGAGCAAAAACACCTAAACCAGATGCATAACAACAGTAACGAGGGGAATAACAATCGTCACAGGGCCAGAAGACAATCCATGTATTGGAAATAGGAACATGACTAAATAGTTTTACAGAAAAGTAAAAGGTTGCTGAAAGGAATCCACGTATGAGCTCCATCTCATGACCTCAGTCCTGAGAACTGCGTGCAGCTCTGCTTGTTCCTGTTTTCCAGGAACGGGAAAGGAACAGAAGGCCCTTGAGAAACAGAAAACAACATATAGGATTCCTTAAAATTAAACGTTCCCTGACAACTATTGTTTCCATTATACCCTGCAGGCAGGGATCCAGAAGATTGGTAAGAATGGTAAGAATTCTTACCATTTGTTGATTTTCTCTAACTGCACATACAAAAATCAGTTTTGGAATGCCAAAAGAACCCCATCATGGCAGTTTCAGGGTAGGATTTTTTTTTAAGTTCTAATTAATTTCTTAATTAGGTGTAAAGTGAAAGTGAAGTCGCTCAGTCGTGTCCAACTCTTTGCGACCCGGTAGACTGTAGCCCACCAGGCTCCTCTGTCCATGGGATTCTCCAGGCAAGAATACTGGAGTGGGTTGCCATTTCATTCTCCAGGGGATCTTCCCAACCCAGGGATCGAACCCAGGTCTCCCGCATTGCAGGCAAACGCTTTAACCGCTGAGCTACCAGGGAAGCCCAATTGTGGTGTTGGAGAAGACTCTTGAGAGTCCCTTGGACTGCAAGGAGATCCAACCAGTCCATCCTAAAGGAGATCAGTCCTGGGTGTTCATTGGAGGGACTGATGTTGAAGCTGAAACTCCAATACTTTGGTCACTTGACTGCTGACTCATTGGAAAAGACCCTGATGCTGGGAAAGATTGAGGGCAGGAGGAGAAGGGGACAACAGAGGATGAGATGGTTGGATAGCATCACCGACTAGATGGACATGGGTTTGTGTGGACTCTGGGAGTTGGTGATGGACAGAGAGGCCTGGCGTGGTGCAGTTTACGGGGTTTCAAAGAGTCGGACATGACTGAACGACTGAATGACTGAACTGAAACTGAACTGGTACAAGTTACTGAACTGGTACAAGGTACAGATACTACTACAAGTATCAGTTTTGTAAGTGTTATATATAAACTCAGCTTGTACCCTAATAGATAGTTATCCATCAGAGAGCTGTTTGGTCTTTGAGATACAATTTCCTATTATTAATTTGGTAACCTAATTTAGATAGGAGATATGATCTGAACAACCTTCTGAGGACAGTGTGGTGGATTGAATATGTCCTGCTTCTGGGCTAGATTCCAAGGAGTTATCTGTCAACTAAAAGGATGCACAACTTTAGAGTTGTGAGTTGTGTTTTATTTGGGGTAAAATGAGGACTGTAGATTGGGAGACACCACCTCAGAGACTTCTGAGAGACTGCTCCAAAGAGGCAGTGGGTCAAGGTCAATATATATAAGATTTAAGTGAAGGAGGAGTTCCATGAAATCAAATGCTTACTTTACAAAAGGTTTTCTGCTAGTCACAAGGAGCTGATGTCACCATGAAGGGATTTAGTGAATTTCTAGATATGAGGAGATGCAAAGATTAGGATCATGAAATGAGTTCCTGAAAATGTCTAATTATCTAAAGACCTGTTCCACCAGATTCCCTGAAACATAGAGTGCCCTATTGCACCCTGAACTCCCACAGAAGGTGTTGAAGGTCAATAGCTACAGATAGCAAATGCCTTTGGCAAGTGCCATTTGACATATCCTTGTGTTGGTTTGACTCTTTTAGAAGAGTTGATTCCTCCTTCCAACAGTCTAAAACTGCTGTGGGTTCTTGGAGTGGTAGGTGATTAGTCTATCTTGTGTGTCATCAGAAGAGCATTATTTTCTTAATGATTGTGGTGGGGGTCCCTGTGTGACTACTGCACACCACAAAGATTGATCCTCAGACACTTTTACTGGGTTTTCAGTCACCAAAGAACACCTTGCTGTCAGTAGCAGCTAATGTCTCTTGTTTTTTGGAGCTGAGTGCTTCAATTCTTCATCTCCTTAGGAAACGGTTTGTTCAGACCACATATCAACTTGAAATTTTTGCTGTTACTATTGTTGTTGTTTTCAATTGAAGCCAAATTTAACAAAAACCTAGCCGTCTCTCTTTCTCCAGCCTTACCCTTAGGTCCCTGACTGGGAAATACACCAGTGTTTCTGAAGACTCCAAGTCTTAAGTAAAATCAGCTTAAATAAAATTTGTAGGATTATCACTTAAAAATGATGAGATCCAGATATCAGGAGAACTCACCAGAACACCTGAGGAGTACAGAGAAGATGGTGGGGCTCAAACAGCCTGTGCTATTACCAAGCTCTGGTTTCGTGTGGACTTCTAATGTCCTCTGGAGGGCATTGCTGATATCCTGTTGACTATGCCATGCAATGTGGATGAAAAAAGTTAATAATGAATCTCAGAAAGAAATGGAAAATTTTATTCAGGCCAACCTGAGGATTATTACTTGGGAGACAGTCTTTCAGAAAGCTCTGAGAACTGTTCCATCTATTAGAGGTCAGACAAAGCACAATTATATACATTTTTGAGATAAAGAGTTTTACATCAGATGATGTATTGACAGTTGACACAATCCAGGTCTTTATGTACAGAACAAGTAGTGGATCATCATAACCCTTTACCCCTTACAAGATTAAGAATGATTATTATCTCCTAAGGAGGTTTGGTTAGGGAATTCTCTGGTGGTCCAGTGGTTGGGACTCAACATTTTCCCTGCTGGGGGCTGGTTTAAGTCCCTGGTCAAGGAGCTAAGATTCTGCAAGCATGTGGCACAGCAAAAAAAAAAAAAAAAAAAAAAAGGAAAAAAGAAGAAAAATGCATTAAAAAAATCTAAGGAGGTCTCATTTATGTAGGTGCAGAATATATACTAAAGGGAAAGGAGGAGGACTGAAAGGGTGGAGAAAAATTTTAATTTTTTCTTGTATTGCTGTAAAATATAAAGTTTAATTATCACCTAGTCCCCATCTCTTCCAAGTTATTTTGTAAGTTGAACAGAATTAAAGAAACGGAAGAAAGTATTTGTAATTATTATAGTCTTTCTTGTATTTTGTTGAAATGATTAATTGTTGAATGACAAGATATGTGTGTGTTCAGTTGCTTAGTTGTGTCCGATTTTTGCAACCCAATGGACTGTAGCCCACCAGGCTCCTCTATCCATGGGACTTTCCAGGCAAGAATACCAAAGTGGGCTGCCATTTCCTTCTCCAAGGAATCTTCCAAACCCAGTGATTGAACCTGCATCTCTTACGTCTCTTGCATTGGCAACCAGATTCTTTACCCTTGAGCCACCAGGGAAGCCTTCTAGGTACTAGGCACCATCCTGTAATAAAAGATGGATTAAAAGAAAAACTTCAACAGAAGGTTAATAACATATATATCTCCTGTATGCAGGGGAAGCACCTAAGAAAACTAACTCTCCAAAATAATTGGGCTTCCCAGGCAGTGCTAATGGTAAAGAACCTACCTGCCAATGCAGGAGACATAAGAGATATGGGTTTGGTCCCTGGGTTGAGAAGATCCCCTAGAGGAGGGCGTGGCAACCTACTCCAGTATTCTTGACTGGAGAATTCCACAAACAGAGGAACATGACAGGCTACAGTCCATATGGTTTTGAAGAGCTGAACATGACTGAAGTGACTTAGCACTCATGCATGCACATTACCTTAAGTAATGTCTTCAGAAAGCTATTGGAGGGGAGGTGGGAAAGACCTATTACTTGTAGGTTACCAGGAAAAGCATAGTGACAGGTAACAAGAGTAAGGTTGTTATGCAATTCTAAATCATTGCCCCTTCCATTGATAAGAGTTTCTAAAGATTTTAGTCATACTTCTATTCCTGGTACAGAGAGGGAAACTCTTTTATTAATGGAGATTTCCCTTATAAATGTAAATGTCACATATGTTGATGGAAAACAAATAGACTGCTAGATATTTCTTCAGCTAAGCTTGATTTGTTTGGGGTCAACAGAGAGTTGCAATTCAGGATCTGCAATGATAGGGAACCATGTGCAAGTGTCAGCATGGCAGAGGAAAGGAGGAATCTTTTACAGAGGGGACAAGCAAGTTGAGAGGGCTCTAATAGACAAAGAGGTCATGACCTCTCATTGGCTGAGTTCTTGCCAGAAAAGAAGGGGAATTTTCTTTCTGTTGATCTGTGCTATCATGGCAGGGCAGGACAGCTCTCTCTTCTGCTTTCCCAACTCTATTTACTTGAGGTTTCTGTTTAATCTTTTTACACTTACAAAATGGTAACTTCCACTCTTTTCAGGTTTGCCTTTGTCTGTAGCCTCTCAAAAATAATCAGCTCAGAATAATAAATTTGCCAAACAATCATATTTTTCATGGCTTATTTTACTCCCCTACAATAGTGACTGAGACAGTTATTGCTCCCCTGAGCTTAACTAGACCTTAGATTTTTTTCTTCAGTCTATACCCTGACCTCTATTTTCTTAGAACATTTACTTTGGAAAACATTAATTTCTTCTTTGATCCTTTGAAATGTAAACCTTTTAAAAACCCTCTTGTTAGCTTTGTAGTCTAGGATTGTCTTTCAAAGGGATCTGTGCCTCTGAAATGTATTAACCGAGGGAGATAGTGCTATTTCTCAGTACCTGTGGGAAGCTAGGAGCTTAATTTCAGCAGGTGCTTCACTTCCAGTGAAACTTAGCAGGACCCTGTGGGGCTCTAGAGCACAAGTCCTTTTTGTGACCCACTTCTTATTTGTTGGAAATAGGTTTCATTCAGCCTCCAAGACCTTTTCTGTATTTCAAAGGGCAGATTCAAACAATTGCTAATCAGGGAAGGGAGGGAATGCAGAAACAAGGGAGGGGCAGCCAAGAAATATTTGTTCAGTCCCTCAGTTGTGTCTGACTCCTTGAGACCCCATGGACTACAGTACACTAGTTTTCCCTGTCCTTCACCATCTTCCAGTTTGATCAAACTCATGTCCATTGAGTCAATAATGCCATCCAACCATCTCATCCTCTGTCACCCCCTTTTCCTCCTGCCTTCAATCTTTCCCAGCATCAGGGTCTTTTCCAGTGAGTAGGCTCTTCGCATCAGGTGGCCAAAGTATTGGATCTTCAGCATCAGTCCTTCCAATGAATATTCAGGGTTGATTTCCTTTAGGATTGACTGGTTTGATCTCCTTGCAGTCCAGGGGACTCTCAAGAGTCTTCTCTAACACCACATTTCGAAAACATCTTTCTTTAGCACTCAGCCTTCTTTATGGTCTAACTCTCACATCCATACATGACTACTGGAAAAGCCATAGCTTTGACTATATGGGCCTTTGTTGGCAAGAAACCATGGAGCAGTTATCAAAGTAGGGTCCTGGTTCCTCCTCAAGGAATATACATAAGATTATCTTTAAGGTTTTTTGCCCCGCCCCCCCCCCCAAAATGGAGGGTGCCTCAGCACAAGATTCTTGAATCACTGCCCTGTTGCCTTACCACCAATCAATCAGAAGAAAATCCCACACCTTAAAGCTCTCATGGCAAATTCTGCATATCAAAAACTTTCCCCCACAAACCATCAGTGAGCTTGGAGTTTTTGAGCTTGAGTCATCTGTTCTTCTTTCTTGGCCCTGAAGTAAACCTTTCTCTGCTCCAAACGCTGATGTTTCAGTTTATTTTGGCTCACTGTGCTTTGGGCACATGGACTATGTTAAGTAACACAAATTGTGAAATTATCTCTTAACAAGAAGATATGAGAAAGCTTACTCTTCCTTTAAGTAAAGAATATTAGCATATATAGATGGTCTTTGATTCTCCCCAACCGTCCCCAGTTCTTAAAAGACTTCCCATTCTTTGTTTCAGCAAGACTGAGTGCAAGAACTGGATCTGTGGGCTGTCTTTCCTGTTGCCGATTTTGCTCATCTTGTCCAGTGTGACTTTTCTTTAATACTGAGATTTAGAACTGGACATGGTACAATGGACTGGTTCAAAATTGGTAAAGGAGTACATCAAGGCTGTGTATTGTTATCCTGCTTATTAACTTCTATGAAGAGTACATAATGCAAAATCCTGGGGTGGAAAAAACACAAGCTAGAATCAATATTTCTGGGAGAAATATCAATAACCTCAGATATGCAGATGATACCACCTAAGGACTTCCTTGGTAGCTTATTTGGTGAAAAATCTGCTTGTAGTGCAGGAGACTAGGTTTGATCCCTGGGTCAAGAAGATCTTCTGGAGAATGGAATGGCAAACCGCTCTAGTACTGTTGCCTAGAAAATCCCATGAACAGAGGCGTCTAGTGGGCTCCATTGCTTTGGATCACAAGAGTCAGACACAACTTTGTGACTAAACCACCACCACCAATGGCATAAAGTGAAGAGGCACTAAAGAGCCTGTTGATGCGGATGAAAGAGGAGAGTGAAAAAGCTGGCTTAAAACTCAACATTCAAAAAAATAAGATCATGGCATCCAGTCCCATTAATTCATGGCAAATAGATGGACAAACAATGGAAAGAGTGAGAGACCATCTAGTTAAAGTTATAGTTTTTCCAGTTGTCATGTATGGATGTAAGAGTTGGACTATAAAAAAGGCTGAGTGCTGAAGAATTAGTGCTTTCGAACTGTGATGCTGGAGAAGATAATTGAGAGTCTCTTGGACAGCAAGGAAATCAAACCAATCAATCTTAAAGGAAATCAACCCCGAATACTTACTGAAAGAACTGATGCTGAAGCTCCAATACTTTGGCCACCTGATTTGAAGAGCCAACTCACTGGAAAAGACTGTGATGCCAGGAAAGATTGAAGTCAGGAGGAGAAGGGGACAACAGAGGATTAGATGGTTGGATGGCATCATCAACTCAATGGAAACGAGTTTGAGCAAACTCCAGGAGATGGTTAAGGAGAGGGAAGCCTGGCAGGCTGGAGTCCATAGGTCTCAAAGAGTCAGACATGACTCATTGACTGAACAACAGCAAATAATATTTCATAATTATGGAGAACAATGTTAATGCGGTTGTTAGTGTTAAAAATCAATACAGGTTGTACATGTGTCTAAAATTTGAATTTTAGAGTCTACATATTGGCTTTTAGTAAATATGGTGGGACTCTGTTCATGCAATGGGATTTAGATATGGAAGATAAGCCTTTAATCAAATGATACATTTACCCGTGTGTGTGTGTGTGTGTGTGTGTGTGTTAGTTGCTCAGTTGTGTCTGACTCCTTGTGATCCCATGGACTCTAGCTCACCATTCCTCTGCCCATGGAATTCTCCAAGCAAGAAAACTGGAGTGGATTGCCATTCCCTTCTCCAGGAGATCTTCCTAACCCAGGGATGGAAACTGGGTCTCCCACATTGGCAGATTCTTTACCCTCTGAGCCACCAGGGAAGCCACATATTTGCCCATAAATAAAAGTAAAAATATATATATGATGTTAGGGTTCGAAAAAATGAAAATGTGGAAATTCGAAACTTATGGTCAAAGAATACTGGTTTCAAAAGCAGTAACACCAGGGAAACAACCTTATTACTACTTATAAGAACGCATTTGACCTATATTCTTCAGATGGCTCTGCTGCTGCTGCTAAGTCGCTTCAGTCATGTCCGACCCTGTGCGACCCCATAGACGGCAGCCCACCAGGCTCCCCTGTCCCTGGGATTCTCCAGGCAACAATACTGGGGTGGGTTGCCATTTCCTTCTCCAATGCATAAAGGTGAAAAGTGAAAGTGAAGTCGCTCAGTCGTGTCCGACTCTGAGCGACCCCATGGACTGCAGCCTACAGGGCTCCTCCATCCATTGGATTTTCCAGGCAAGAGTACTGGAGTGGGGTGCCATCGCCTTCTCCATCAGATGGCTCTAGTAACTGTGTATTGTTTTTACATAACACCTTTCACCTGGGAATTTCATAGGTGTCTGAACTAGTAAGAATTATGGTTGACATCTGGCAGGTGAGGAAAATGAATGCTTAAATAAATCTTCCAAGGTCACAAAATTAATTAGTGGTAGTCTTATGCTATTTTACATCATTTGTAAACTTAATGATAAAGCTCATCTTGTACACAATATTTCCATATGATGGCTTGGGGGAAATTAAACAATTAAGGAAATAACTTTTTAGTCAAAAAAGGAAACGTCAGAAAGGAAATCAGTGTAGGAAAAATCGTGATAAAGACTTCAAATAGATGTATATAAAAAAACAAAAACAAAACCCAAATGCTTGTCTGTGAGTATTAAAAGTCAATTTTGTAGCTTATTATTCCTTCTCATTTTGGAATCGCTTTTCTTGATTGTTGTTTTCTTTCTTTTCCCTTGTAGCACCTCTCTGATATGCTGATTACTTAATGAATGTTTATCTTTGTGTATACAACTCCAGAATGTTTGTATTGTGGAATTTTGCCTTTGTAGTCTTGCTTTTAATTGAGCTACAGATGTTACACTTATGAAAGTAATAATAATCTCATTAGACATGAATGTGTTTGCAATACAAAAACCTAAGAATTGAGGATGTAAAGTTTTTTTATAGAAAATGTGATATTATTTGTAAAAACAAACAGATATTCATGAATTTTGCAATAATTATAAAAGTCTTCAAACAGTCAGTGTTGCTTACAAGTTATATTCGAAGTTTCTTTACAACTTTGATTTCAAATTCTATCACAGGACGATTCATTATTCTGACCGAGGTCTGTTTTGTTTCTGAATGTGAATCCTTTTATGGTCACACTTATTTTGCATTATTGGAAAAGAATTTAAAAATCCTAAAAATGTGGGGGCATTGGCTACGCTGCCTTTACTCCTCATGGCTTTAAAAGTGTTGTTTTATTTTTAAGAACATCAGTAGCTTTGTAATATATTTTATCACTTTTTCAACTTGTGATAGTTAAGTGTTACAGTATAGGTAACTTAGATTTGTTTTTTCCAAAATAGTTCCACAGGATGATCTTTGAAAAAAAGAGTCCAATATTTTATCAGAGTTGCAAGTCCTCCTGACCACTTCTTTCCCAGAAGCTGCTGCAGCCACCAGTTCTGAGCATTCCCTGGATAACTTAGAACAGGTCTAATCTGACAGTCATTCTCCTCAAGCTCTGTCCACATACTTCTCACTGCAGTTGGCCTTCCACATCCTTAGGTTCTACATCCACAGTTTAAACCAACCAATGATCAAGAATATTTGACAAAAATATCCCAGAAAATTCCCCAAAGCAAAATTTGAATTTGCAACTATTAATGTAGCATTTGGGATTCCCTGGTGGTTTAGTGGTAAAGAATCCACCTGCAACACAGGAGACGTGGGTTAGATTCCTGAATTGGGAAGATCCCCTGGAGAAAGGAAATGACACCCACTTCAGGATTCTTGCCTGGGAAATCCCATGGATGGAGGAGCCTGGAGGGCTACAGTCCATGTGGTTGCAAAGAGTCGGATATAGCTTAGTGACTAAACAACAACAACAACAATGTAGCAATTACATTGTATTTATAACTATTAATATAGCATTTTCCTGGAGAGAGGCATGGCAACCCGCTCCAGTGTTCTTGCCTGGAGAATCCCTGTGGACAGAGGAGCCTGGCGGGCTACAGTCCATTGGGTTGCAAAGTGTTGGACACCACTGAAGAGGCTTAGCACACACACAGATAGCATTTACATTGCATTAGGTTTTGCGTAGACATACATAGTGTAGTATGCACTACACTATTTTATAGAAGGGATCTGAGCTTTTGTGGATTTTGGTATCCACAGGATGGGGGAGGTAGGGGCCTGGAATCAATCCCCTGTTTATACTGAGGGTGAACTGTATGTCCTCTGTGCTCCTCTGGTATTATGGGGTGGACTATTTGAGGAAACTCACTGTTACACATGCAAATTTTGGGAATACTAGGGAAGTTGATACCTGTGAGGTTACCTTAGACCCCAGAGTCTGCGATTAAGTCTGGAAGATAGGGGCTTTCTCCTTAAATCCCTTAGGTGTAGAGTTTTAAAACTCATTTCATAAGCCATCTCAAATGCCAGAGAAAGCTACCACCAGTTATCCACAATAACAAATTTGTAATGAGATCTTTTATTAGTGTTTTCTAGTCATTCATACTGGCCTCCTGAGATTAAAGCTCAGCCTTGGAGAATGAGGATAAAATTTACCTGTAGATATTTTTGACAGATGCTGTCTTATATTTCTGAATTAATTCATAAAATGAGTTTATCACACTGTAAACTCTGAATTATCCTATACTAAATAAACATGTTTAGCTTTGTGAATTTCTGAAGGTTAGCACTTCATAAATGCCCACTTTCACCACATAACAGCTACTTCTATTGTAACTCCTTGAGAAATGTTGACCTAAAGATGAGCAATGGAACGCTATGTGAAAAGCATGGATATCACTGGGCAAGTGCTAACTCTACTCATATTTCAGTTTAATATCAATTACACTGAAACATGAGAACCGCTCACCCTCATGCTTACTCTGTTATGAGAAACAACCTTCCCATACAGCCTAGGCCTAATCTTGAAGGCTATTATCTGAAGGGCTGATGATTCTGATTTTAGCTCTTATTATCTGACCCTAATAACTCAATAAAGATAGTAATTTTAGAGTAATTGATAAAATAATACTGAAATAATTATGCTGTGTCATTCATTATGGAGAATTCTTTATAAAATGAGACTATTTCTGCCCTCAAGAAGCATAAAAAATACATATGTGAAAGTAAAAGTTGTGATAGCCTTTTTTGTTTGTTTGTTTCCTATTTATAAACATCATTTTCCTTGACTTCCAACCATGTGGAAGATGATACTTCTAGAACCACTTATGGTTAGATGGGTACCTTCCTTTGATCAATGAAGGTGAGAGGAAGTGACATGTGATCCTCATGTGGGAAAGCATCTGATTTCAGATGCTCAGGTCCTGAGGCAGTTATTTCTCAGAAATTGTGGCAGCAGCAGCTTATGTGCAGAAAACATATGATGGAAACTGCCAGAATACAGAGCCAACAGGTGAGAACAGTTGTCCTGGAGATTCACTTGGAACAGGTACAGACTTGGCCTGAATGAAACACTGTGATAAAATATATTTTTTGTTACTGCAGCTTGACTTAGCCTATGCTATGAAGAGGATAACATAGAAGCAATTAGGTTGTACCTGTCAAGAACTGTGAAGGCTTGAGATTTTTATCTTTTATAGAAGCTAACAAGTTAGCCAACTACAGTCTCATGGATTCAGGCAGAGGGTACCAGATTCCTGGATCAGAAACAATGGCAGTAACCAGAGTATAAACACGTGCTCCAATTCCCCAAGCATCAGTTCCCACCAGGAAGCACAAAGGGCAGAAGACAATACCTGTACACACAGTGGGATGTGTTATAGGACCGGAGCTCTGAGTTTAGAGTCTGAATCTTTTCTTGCGGTCAGTGGGCTGCTTGAACTTGGCCCTGGAGAGAGACATTATTATATTAGCCATGAGTATGTTCTATGTTTCACCAAGGGGAATCACTATCCCCATATTCCAAGTCTGGCAGCAAACTTGTCCTTGGCTCCAGAAGGAGAGGCTGTGTCTATCTTTCCAAGACTGTTCTTAGCTTAATTTGCTTGAAGAGATAATCTAGCATAAAGATAATCAGCGTCTCTGATTATAAGATGTCTGGGAGCATGGGAGACCCACAGAGAATTGTCTCCCAACAGTACTTGAGGTAATTTCCTCAAGTTATTTATTACTTAATATATACATATTTATTGGGCATTTAGTACGGACCAAGTGTTCTTCCAGGCTCTGGAAGTTGACTTCAAAAAGGTTCCTGCTCTCAGGGAGCTTGCAATGAAGTGTGGAGACCAAAAAAAAAAAAAAAGCAAAACAATTATAAATAATCATTTTTTTAAAAAAACAATGATAAACGGAGAGTCATTTGAAAGCAAGAACGGCAACTTTAAATGGGAAAAGAAGGTCTCTCTGAACAGAAGGCAATGCTGGACTAAGAACTGAATGACACAAAAGATCTAAGTAGGTGAAGATCAGGGGTAAGTTCACTCCAAACAGTGGTGGAATGAGCTTGGCTTTCATCAGGAGAGGAATTCTGCTACTGTTATTACTAGTACTACAAACTGCTACAACTGCTATAATGGCAGCAAGGTGGTGGATCTCTTCTAATCATTTTACGTGTTGACATGAGAAGTCCAAGGCTCAAAGAAGAAGAAAGGTGGGGTGCTTAAGGAAACTGTGGAGGAGAAAGAGGTGTGAAATAAAATCAAAATCATGGTAATGGCCAGAGGTGAGATGACAGGTTTGAGGCTGTGATGATGTCAAAGCTTTGCAGGACAGGTAGATTTCTGAGCAAGGTTTAACTAGGCAGAGAGGAGATGAGGATATAATGGATGTGGAAATCTTTCTTATAAACAGAAATGATGGGCAAAGGGAAAACTCCAGGCAATGCCAGGAATGACAAAGGGTAAACTAAATATGTATTTGTACTCCCTTGTTCAGGTGTATGATCGTATGGGTTGATTATGGAAGACAGGGCTGGGAAGAGGATTTAATTGAATTTAGAAGGAAGCCTAGGTACCACTCAGAAGGCTGCTCTGATTTCTGACACTTTTCTGGAAAGGTAAGCATTCTGTGGAATGGCTTGAGTAAGCTTTGCTCTTAGAAGTAGCCAAAGACAAATTTTGGAATGCTAAAAATTGATAAATCATAAATTTTGGCCAAAGTTTGAGCTGGTGATAATTCAGTCAGAAATGTGTATTGCTGCTGAACAATTTGTCAGTGCAGTGTTGGCATAATCTCTTTCTATGGATTTTTCTTGAAAACAAGGTACATTTTTCATGTGCTCTATATCCATGGTCATTGAAAGACTTCATTAAAGAAAAGTTTGTATTCAGAGAAGACTGGAACCAAAGATGAAACTTAGTTTAAAGTTTCTCAGTCTTCCTTATTGCTCTTATCCTAAAGTGAAAGGAAAAGGAAAGACAGTACCTTTTTTTTTTTTTTTTTTTCCATTTTGGAATGTGTGTTTGTGTGTGTGCTCAGTTGTGTCTGACTGTTTGTGACCCATGGACTGTAGCCCACCAGGCTCATCTGTCCATGAGGTTTCCCAGGAAACAATCCTGGGGTGGCTTTCCATTTCCTTCTCCAATTCATTTTGGTAAGAACACTTAACTTGAGGTCTACCCTCTAAGAAATATTTGTGTTCAACATATTACTGTTGACTATAGGTACAGTGTCAAATAGCAGATCAAATAGCAAGCTTATTTCTCTTGCTTGATTGAAGATTTTGTAGTTAATAACTTTCTCTTTCCCCCTCCTCAGAACCCTTAGCAATCACCAATTTCACTCTTTGCTTCTATCAATTTGACTATTTTAGATACTCCTGTAAGTGGACTAAGGTAGTATTTGCCTGTCTGCGGCTGGATTATTTCGCTTACCAGAATATCCTTAAGATTCATCCATGTGGTTGCATATTGCAGAATTTCCTTCTTTTAAAAAAGGTGAATAATATTCCATTCTGTATATATACTACATTCTCTTTATCCATTCGTTCATTCACTGATGGGCATTTAGATTGTTTTCATATCTCAGTTATTGTAAGTAGTGCTGCAATGAACATAGGGACTATTTATATCTCTTTGATAACCTGAATCAGTTCTGGTGGATAAATACTCACAGGTCGGAATCTGGATCATATGATAATTTTATTTATTTTTTAATTTTTTGGCTGGGCCAAGTCTTCATCGTGGTGTGTGGACTTCTCTAGTTGCCGCATTCAGGCTTAGCTGCCCCTCAGCCTGTGGGATCTTGTTTCCGTTATCAGGGATGGAACCTTCATCCCCTGGGTTGGAAGGTGGATTTTTAATCACTGGATTGTCAGGGAAGTCCTGATAGTTCTATTTTTAAGATTTTGTGAAACCTCCATATTGTTTCCCATGGCTCCTGCATCATTTTGCATTCCTACCAATAGTGTGTGAGGGTTTCAATTTCTCCACATCCTTGTCAATATTTGTTGTCTTTTGTTTTTTGATAATAGCCATCCTGACAGGTGTAAGATACCTTATTGTGGTTTTGACTTACATTTCCCTGGTGATTAATGATATTGGTCACATCAGTATAGATTGGATGAGATGCATTCACATCGTAGAGGGCAATCTGCTTTACTCAGTCTACCTATTTTCAAAGGTTAATCTCATCCAGAAATACTCTCACTGATATACCCTAAATAAGTTTAACTAAAACTTGGATACCTCATGAACCAGTAATAATGACACATAAAATTAACATCATAGTTCCTAAGAAATCTCCCCTGATTATTCTGCAGAGAAGTGCTGCCTCGTTTCTGTGCACTCCCACACCACGTGGAGCTTGTCTCCGTTTCATTTTTGTGTATGGTCAATGCATTCATCTCTTATATATGTGACCTACCTTAGCTGGCTGTACTTAGTATATTGTTATTATTATCCTTGTGTTTGAATATTCATTTGAAATCCAATATTCTCTCTAGTTTTCTGCTTAGAATGCTGTGGAAGTTTGGCTATTGTGAAAGCAGATGTAAAATGGATTGACTTCTTTATTTTTGAATGTTAGCCTGCGTATGTATGAATATGCATGTGCAGTTCTACTCCTATAGTTCAGATACTGGATTTTCACTATTGGGAGTAGAGATACTATATGGTTTATAGCTTGTGGAAAGATTTCTTATACTTTCAAATCCATGCAAGTTTTTTTTTTCTTAAAAAAATCTTTACCTCAATTTAAATGTGTGACATAACTAGATGTTGTTGTTTAGTTGCTAAGTTGCATCCGAGTCTTTCCCACCCCAACATCAGACTCCTCTGTCCACACGATTTTCCAGGCAAGAATACTAAGAGTGGGTTGCCATTTCCTTTTCCAGGAATCCAGGGATCAAGCCTGACTCTCCTCCCTTGGCAGGGGAATTCTTTACCACTGAGCCACCAGGAAATTAGATAGAAGAGAGCTAAATAAAATAAAGGAAAAACTTATGTGATTCTTTATCATTGAATTTTTGAAAAGACAATTGTATTTTATTCACTTGAGGCATTACTTTTGTGCAGGAGCACAGTTAAAAAAATTTCAAATAGCAAAGGATAAATCTTCTATCAGTTCAGTTCAGTTCATTTCAGTCACTCAGTTGTGTCCGACTCTTTGCGACCCCATGAATCACAGCACGCCAGGCCTCCTGTCCATCATCAACTCCCGGAGTTCACTCAGACTCACGTCCATCGAGTCAGTGATGCCATCCAGCCATCTCATCCTCTGTCGTCCCCTTTTCCTCCTGCCCCCAATCTTCCCAGCATCAGAGTCTTTTCCAATGAGTCAACTCTTCACATGAGGTGGGTAGAGTATTGGAGTTTCAACTTTAGCATCATTGCTTCCAAAGAACACCCAAGACTGATCTCCTTTAGAATGGACTGGTTGGATCTCCTTGCAGTCCAAGGGACTCTCAAGAGTCTTCTCCAACACCACAGTTCAAAAACATCAATTCTTGGCACTCAGCTTTCTTCACAGTCCAACTCTCACATCCATACATGACCACTGGAAAAATCATAGCCTTGACTAGGCGGACCTTTGTTGGCAAAGTAATGTCTCTGCTTTTTAACACGCTATCTAGATTGGTCATAACTTTCCTTCCAAGGAGTAAGCATCTTTTAATTTCATGGCTGCAGTCACTGTCTGCAGTGATTTTGGAGCCCAGAAAAATAAAGTCTGACACTGTTTCCACTGTTTCTTCATCTATTTCCCATGAAGTGATGGGACCAGATGCCATGATCTTTGTTTTCTGAATGTTGAGCTTTAAGCCAACTTTTTCACTCTCCTCTTTCACTTTTATCAAGAGGCTTTTTAGTTCCTCATCACTTTCTGCCATAAGGGTGGTGTCATCTACATATCTGAGGTTATTGATATTTCTCCCTGCAATCTTGATTCCAGCTTGTGCTTCTTCCAGCCCAGTGTTTCTCATGATGTACTCTGCATATAAGTTAAAAAATCAGGGTGACAATATACAGCCTTGACGTACTCTTTTTCCTATTTGGAACTAGTCTGTTGATTCATGTCCAGTTCTAACTGTTGCTTCCTGACCTGCATACAGGTTTCTCAAGAGGCAGGTCAGGTGGTCTGGTATGCCCATCTCTTTCAGAATTTTCCACAGTTTATTGTGATCCACACAGTCAAAAGCTTTGGCATAGTCAATAAAGCAGAAATAGATGTTTTTCAACTCTCTTGCTTTTTTCGATGATATAGCAGATGTTGGCAATTTGATCTCTGGTTCTTCTGCCTTTTCTAAAACCAGCTTGAACATCAGGAAGTTCACGGTTCACATATTGCTGAAGCCTGGCTTGGAGAATTTTGAGCATTACTTTACTAGCGTGTGAGATGAATGCAATTGTGCGGTAGTTTGAGCATTCTTTGGCATTGCCTTTCTTTGGAATTGGAATGAAAACTGACCTTTTCCAGTCCTGTGGCCACTACTGAGTTTTCCAAATTTGCCAGCATATTGAGTACAGCACTTTCACAGCCTCATCTTTCAGGATTTGAAATAGCTCCACTGGAATTCCATCACCTCCACTAGCTTTGTTCGTAGTGATGCTTCCTAAGGCCCACTTGACTTCACATTCCAGGATGTCTGGCTCTAGGTGAGTGATTACACCATTGTGATTATCTGGGTCATGAAGATCTTTTTTGTACAGTTTTTCTGTGTATTCTTGCCACCTCTTCTTAATATCTTCTGCTTCTGTTAGGTCCATACCATTTCTGTCCTTTATTGAGCCCATATTTGCATGAAATGTTCCCTTGGTATCTCTAATTTTCTTGAAGAGATCTCTATTCTATAAATCTTCTATAGAATAAATCAAAGACATAAAATTTTTTTAAATGTAGGCAACTGGAGACTTAGAGACGTATTATTATGCTCTTGTAAGATAACTGAGGAAAAGAAAGTATTGAGATTTCAAAAGCATATTTATAAAACTGTCCTTTATAGTGATTTTATAAAATGGGAGAAAATCATGCATACCATCTCCTCTATATGTGAATATATATGTAAATTTTATTCATTGCTGTCAGGGATTATTTTTTTAAAAAGATGTTTAAAAAAGAAACTACTTAGAAGAAACTACTCGGACACTCTTCTCAAACATTTGAATTGGATTCTTGGAGTTCAGATATCTAGTTAACTATAAACATGTGCTTTGATGACTAATTTTTTTGATCCTAACCAAGATTTAACTCACAATCTTAGATATGAATTGAAAAACCTTTTGAGAACTGAAATTTAAATATTTTAATGTGTGCACAAATGATGCACAGAAAATATATTATTTGTAGATACATTATGTTTTTTTATTCTTATTCAATGTCAACCAAACATTCCCTCTTTTGTGTATGTGTACGTGTATATACTCTTTGGGGTATGCCTAGATTTTAAAGTCCATGTAATCACTGATCTTAAAATGATAAACTAGAGTGCAGCATGTAGCATCATATTCTGGACACATGAATGTTACAGTTCAATTCACTGTAACCCCAGGGATGCAGGCTCAGTCCTGTGTGATCTTTAAGTTTCCTACCTAGGAAGTTAGAAGGGATACTCAGCTGCTGCACCACAGGTGGCATAAAAAATTATACTTTCAGATCACACATCTGCTGGAGATGAGTAAGAAGTTTGATCTTGAAGATATAATTATTTGATACTTCCTTGTGCCCATTCATGATGATGCATTCGCAGCAGGAAACAGATAGCACAACAGATACAGAGTTGAACAGAATTCGCCCTAGGTTTCTTCCAACAGGATGCTTAAAAGTGGTGCATGATTCAGAAGCTTATCAAATGGTCTCTTCTGTCAGTCCATTGAGACAAACACTTGCAGACTTCCTTGAAAACTTTGAAAAAATAATCATCCCACTTGATTTCCTATTCTCTAGTTATTCAGTTAAAATATTTTCAATATTCAAATTGGAAAAGGTAAAATATTGCCTGTATTTTCATTTCTAGTTTGGATTGGAGCCTATTATTACACCTAAATATATTTTTCCTTTTCTTCATCCAGCTCATAACCAAAATTATAACTGTGGCCATGACTACAGGGATCATGGAGATAACGTTTAAAGATCATTTACTATGTGACAGGCAGTGCTTCCTGCTTCATATATATTTCCTCACTTAAATATCCCAGCTACTCTGTGCCTAAGAGTCTATATTTTACAAAAGAGAAAACAGTCTCAGAAAAATGAAACACTTGACTGAGTTGTTCAAAAGTGGGAACTGATGAAAGTGAAATTTGAGCCCAAGTTTATCATGTCAAACTCCTGCTTTAAAACCCTTCTGCCTCTAATATAGAAATCTTTAAGCAGATGAAGATGTTTATCGCTCAGTCATGGCCAGCTCTTTGGGACCCCATGGACTGTAACCTGCCAGACTCCTCCATGGAGGAGAATCCATGGAATTCTCCAGGCAAGAATACTGAAGTGGGTTGCCATCTTCTTCTCCAGGGGGTCTTTCCTACCCAAGGACTGAGCCCTGGTCTCCTGCATTGCCGGCAGATTCTTTACTGTCTAAGCCACCAGGGAAGCATCAAGGTTTTCGTTGGAAGAAAAGCTATGACAAACCTGCTAAGCTGCTAAGTCACTTCAGTCGTGTCCGACTCTGTGCAATCCCATAGCCGGCAGCCCACCAGGCTCCCCTGTCCCTGGGATTCTCCAGGCGAGAACACTGGAGTGGGTTGCCATTTCCTTCTCCATTGACAAACCTAGACAGGGTATTTAAAAGCAGAGATATTACTTTGCTGACAAAGGTCTGTAGAGTCAAAGCTATGGTTTTTCCAGTAGTTATGTATAAACGTGAGAGTTGGACCATAAAGAAGGCTGAGGGCTGAAGAATTGATGCTTTTGAATGGTGGTGTTGGAGAAGACTTTTGAGATTCCCCTGGATTGCAAGGAGACCAAACCAGTCAATCCTAAGGAAAGCAATCCTGAATATTCACTGGAAGGACTGATGTTGAAACTGCAATACTTTGGCCAACTGATTTGAAGAGCTGACTCTTGGAAAAGACACTGATGTTGGGAAAGATTGAAGGCAGGAGGAGTAGGAGACGACAGAAGATGAGATGTTTGGGTGGCATCACCGACTCAATGGACACAAGTTTGAGCAAGGTCCAGGAGATAGTGAAGGGATGCCTGGTGTGCTATAGTCCACGGGGTCACAAAGAGCTGGACACAATGAAAGCTGTATATACAAAAGCAAAAGAAATCACATGTACCTAAAACTTGTATGCTCAAAGCAAGGAACAATGGGAGAATATTTGTTTATAGAGCTTAGCTTCAGATACACTGTAAGAGGAAGACTGAGAATAGGGAGGATGAGAATAAAACTTTATTGCCACTTTTTGGTGCACTGGTGAATGTGTTCCACCTCTAGAGGTACTGATTGGTACTTTTCATATTGAAGCAACATGAACTCATATCTTACAGGGTCATCAGAGAACATTATAGAATTATAGTTTGCAAAAATGTGGAAATAAAAATATAATTTAAAACATGTCACGATACTTGTGGTCCAAGACATGGTTTAAATAGGTGAAAAACACCACGAATGTCTTTTATTTTGTGTCTAAGCCTTGTTTTTAAAATCCTTACTGCTAAGTCACTTCAGTCATGTCCGACTCTGTGAGACCCCATAGACGGCAGCCCACCAGGCTCCCCCGTCCCTGGGATTCTCCAGGCAAGAACACTGAAGTGGGTTGCCATTTCCTGCTCCAATGCATGAAAGTGAAAAGTGCAAGGGAAGTCACTCAGTCGTGCCTGACCCTCAGCAACCCCATGGACTGCAGCCTTCCAGGCTCCTCTGTCCATGGGATTTTCCAGGCAAGAGTACTGGAGTGGGGTGCCATTGCCTTCTCCGAAAATCCTTACTAGGCTCATTTTATTTTTCTATCAGAATTTAGAAGCAATTCCAATCTGAAGAGCATACATTGTATTTTCTTCTATTATCATTGTATCACAAATTAAAAGTTGTAGTTTTCATTATTGTGGTGTCTTGCAAAAAATAACAAGTTGAAAGAAGCACAGGCTGGAAAAGAAATGTCAAGATGTCACGGTGCTGACAATGATAATATAGTGACAGGATGGGTGACATTGAGGGTTCTGGTGGCAGGTGTAGTTATCTCAAATTGCCAGGTTAACAAACTGAATTACTACCTGGACTGCAAACATATTACTTAAGCCTTAGAAACCCCACAGTAGTTCTGTATTTATTGAATATTAGAAAAAGGGAGCCACACAGTTTGTTATAATGTGGGAAATCTCTCTTTTTTCTTTCTTTCACTCACAGCTCACTTCATAATATAAATGTGTGTTCATATATTTTTTACAACAATCAGAGGAGGGAACTTACGGTCAATGAAAGATCCTAAATTTTGCTTAAGGGCAAAACCGTATTTCCCTGGTTGTTGTTGTTCAGGCACTAAGTTGTGTATGGCTCTTTGCAACCCCGTAAACTGCAGCACACCAGGCTTTCCTGTCCTTCACCATCTCCTGGAGTGCTCAAACTCATGTCCATTGAGTTGGTGATGCCATCCAACTATCTTATCTTCTGTCACCCCCTTCTCCTCCTGCCATCAATCTTTCCCAGCATCAGAATCTTTTCCAATGAGTCAGTTCTTCGCATCATGTGGTCAAAGTATTGGAACTTCAGTTTCAGCATCAGTCCTTCCAATGAATATTCAGGAGTGATCTCCTTTAGGAGGGACTGGGTTTATTTCCTTGCAGTCCAAGGGACTCTCAAGAGTCTTCTCCAACACCACAGTTCAAAATCATCAATTCTTTGGTGCTCAGCCTTTTTTATAGTGTAACTCTAACATTCATACATGACTACTGGAAAAACCATAGCTTGTGACTTTATAGACTTTTGCTGGCAAAGTGACATCTCTGCTTTTTAATATGCTATCTAGGTTTGTCATGGCTTTTCTTATAAAAAAGATCAAGTGTCTTTTCATTTGGTGGCTGCACTCACCATCAGAGTGATTTTGGAGCCCAAGAAAATAAAATTTGTCACTGTTTTCACTGTTTACCCACCTTTTTGCCATGAAATGATGGGACCAGATGCCATGATCTTAGTTCTTTGGATTTTAAGTTTCCATCAAGAGGCTCTGTAGTTCGTCTTCACTTTCTGCCATTAGAGTGGTATCATCTACATATCTGAGGTTGTTTCCTCTGGTAATCTTGATTCCAGCTTGTGTTTCATCCAGCTCAGCATTTCGCATGATGCACTCTGCATATAAGTTAAAAAAGCATTATGACAATGTATAGTCTGACATACTCCTTTTCCAATTTTGAACCAGTCTGTTGTTCCATTCTGGTTCTAACTGTTGCTTCTTGGCCTGCATACAGGTTTGTCATGAGACAGGTTGTGATCTACACAATCAAAGGCTTTAGAATATTCAATGAAGCAGAAGTAGATGGTTTTTTTTATTTGGCAAAACTAATACAGTTATGTAAAGTTTAAAAATAAAATAAAATTAAAAAAAAATTCTCTTGATTTTTCTGTGATCCAACGGATTTTGGTAATTTGATCTCTGCTTCCTCTGCTTTTTCTAAGTCCACCATGTACATCTACAAGTTCTCGGTTCATGCAATTTTGAAGCCGAGCTTTCCCTGGTACCTTTCTCTTTTAGGTCAAAATTATATAAGGATTAGTGTTTGCCTGGGAATGGAGGCAGGGAAGAGGTAGTTGGAAAAGATTTAAAAAGGACAATAGGAAATTTTGGAGGATAATGGATATGTTCATTGTCTTGATAG
The DNA here is from genome assembly GCF_029407905.1 of Bubalus kerabau. Taxonomy (NCBI): domain Eukaryota; kingdom Metazoa; phylum Chordata; class Mammalia; order Artiodactyla; family Bovidae; genus Bubalus; species Bubalus kerabau. The sequence goes on from NC_073625.1 coordinate 57,499,308, forward strand.
TGGCGATGTTTTCATGGGTGTAAATGTGAAACATTCTTAAAAAATTTACATTTCAAGTATCCAGAATTTATTGTATATTAGCTATTGTTGAACAAAGCTGTTCAAAAAAACCCACATTAAAAACATGGTAGATAAACTATATTTCTCAATCATATCTAATACACCTTTGTATATGAAAGACATAGTTCATATGTATATAGCCCCTGCTGTGTTCCCTAAAGACAGAATCTTTCGTTCTTTAAATGCATATCTCCCCAGCTGGATGGTGGCCATTTTGAAGTCCTAAAATTCTAGCACATGCCTAAGGGATATATATCAGGAATTCATGTATAGACTAATAACAACAATGCCTTATATTTACACAGTATTTAAAAATTTCTTACATGGTGTTTCATTCGCTAACTCATTTGGAACCTTCACAACATTTCTTTCAGGAAGTTTATTATATCCATTTTCCATGTAAAGCAAGAGAAATGTAGTGGTTTAAAGAGACTTTCCAAAGTTGTTATACGAGGTATACACATCATTTACCCACTATTATGTCCATCCAGTTTCTCCTCTCTCATATCTTCCATTTAACATTGAGCTATTCAATAGATTTGTTCATTAGTACAATATTATGGTCCCTATCTGTGTCCTCAAATAATTATTTTCCATAAGCTTTTATCATAGCTGAGTGACAACAGTCAGTTAACAAAAGGTGTAAGTTTTGTTATCCCACTTGAATGGTTCATTGTGATAGGGGACTGTGATAGGCTTCTTGCTGTTTTTGTTAAGCAGAAAGTGAATTCTTTGGCTTGTGAAGTTGGAGGCAACTGATTTGAATAATTTCAGCAGATTTCACGTGCCTCTATCCTTCTTTTTCCTTGATCTGCTTCCTTTTATAGCCACAAGATGGATATCTGCACTTGAAGATTGTAGTTTCTCTCTACTTCTGATTCTAACAAGAAAATGGAAAGTTCTCTCTGCCTCGATATATCATTATTATCTCAAAGTACCTACACAGACACTTCTGCTGTGTCTTTTACTACTTTTAAGCATGTGCTATGGGATTAGGAAAAAGTCTGCACCTCAACTTTTTAAAATTTTCCATTTTGAAATAGGTTTAGATTTATGCAAGTCCTGAAAAGATAGGACCGACTTCCCAGATACCCTTTACTCAGATTCCTGTAATGTTAATATCACACATAATAGCACAATTAAGAAATTAACATCAGTACAATACTCACTATAGACTTTGTTTAGAGTTTATAAGCCTTTCCCCCCCCTCATTCTGTTCCAGAATCCAGTGTTAGAGCTCACATTGTGTTTAAGCATCATGTTTTCTTAGTCTCTCTTCCAATCTGTGAGTTTCTTATTTCTTGTCATTCATGACCTTGATATTTTAAAGACTGGTTATGGATTTAGAGAAAGAATAGCAGAGAGGTGATGTGTGCTTCTCTTCATATCATCTCAGAGTGTTCATATCAACCTGAATTATCACTGGTGATGCCAACCGTGACCACCTGGGTAAGGTGGTATCTGCTAGGATTTATCCCTCGTAAAGTTACTCTTTTCCTCTTTCCACACTCCATTCCAGAGGCCTGGAAGAAAGCCAGTTAGTAAACATTTTAGGCTTTGTGGGCCATATGGTGTCTGTCACAATGCGTTAACTGTGCTATGTAACTGTGAAGCAGACAGAGACAATACGTAATGTTCCGATCTGTTCCGATGAAACTAGCTGACCCCTGTTGTTTTCATTAGAAGGGAGTCATCAAGTCAAGCCACACTGAAGGGGAGAGGAATTAAACAATCTCTCTTGCAGGGAGGAATATCAAAGAATTTGTGGAGATAAGTTAGAACCATTCAATAATTAATAAATATTTGAGGTAAGATACTTGGGGGCTCTACAAATATCCTCTTTTCTTAAATTTTCTTCCACTAAACTTGGCATTTGGCAGCAGATGTTGCCTGATTCAATTGCTGTTTTTCTTTTTTTTCCAGTTGAAGTATAGTTGCTGTACAATATTACATAAGTTGCAGGTATATTAATACAATATAATGATTCACAATGTTTAAAGGTTATACTCTATAGTTATTATGAAATACAATATATTCTTGTAGCTTATTTTACACCTAATAGATGAACCTCTTACTCCTCCACCCTTATATTCTGTTTTATTTCTTAAACACTTTATTGAGGTAAAACTGACAGAATAAACTGCACATGTTTAAAGTATACAATTTGGTAAGCTTTGACCTAGGCATGTCTGTATATGTCTGTGAGACCATTACTGCAGTCAAGGTAACAAACACAACCATCACCCTTCTAAATCTTTGTAATCTTTTAAATTTTTTATTTTAAATTTATTTATTTTTAACTGGAGGATAATTGCTTTATAATATTATGCTGATCTCTGCCACATATCAGCATGAATTAGCCATAAGTATACACGTGTCCCCTCCCTCTTGAACTTCCCTTCCACCTCCCATCCCAGGCCACGCCTCTAGGTGGTCACAGAGCACCTCACCTGTATTGTGTTTTAATGGTGATTTTCTGTTTCCCGCATTAGTTGCAGTTCTTTTGTAAGGAAGAGTTGTCTCTTCTCTATTTACTCATTATTCCAGTGGATGCTTTGTACCAGTATGGCATCTTGGATATAAAATCACTATATTTTCCTTTATTTCTTATTTTGCAATCGGGAGCTCTTCTAGGTTGGCTCTGGTGTTCCTTTGACATGCACTCCTCCCTTTGTGTTTAGAGCATCCCCTTAGTTTCTGACACTACAAAATTCTCCAGGTGCATCTTATGTTTTTCCAGCCCCAGGGCTGCTGCTGCTGCTGCTGCTGCCAAGTCGCTTCAGTTGTGTCCGACTCTGTGTGACCCCATGGACTGCAGCCTACCAGGCTTCTCCGTCCATGGGATTCTCCAGGCAAGAACACTGGAGTGGGTTGCCATTTCCTTCTCCAATGCCCCAGTGCTAGACTCAGCCATTTCTCCAAGGAACACTGGTTCCTTTTGCTGAAGAATTATATTTTAAAAAACCGTACCTGGAGATAGGTGTGCACATGACTACAGATGTCACTACTCGGTCCTTTCAGCAAATAAAGCCAGGGAGTATTATGCGTTTGCTGACCTATCTGATCCCTTCTCCAGTGGATCTTCCTGACCCAAGAATTGAACTGGGGTCTCCTGCATTGCAGGCAGATTCTTTACCAACTGAACTATCAAAGAATCCTTGCTGATCTATATGTAAGCCTATATCTATGTTTATTCCTTTATCTATATATTTATTAACATAAACTTGAACTCATATTGATATATACAACTTCAGTATGGCAGCATGATTTTCCTCTAACATTCTCATTTTTCTTGTAACTTCTTTTTCCTACAGTGGTGAAAAATAGCTCTCAGAAGTTGACAATATGAAGTTGTTTTGGAATTTTGAATGTGCACTCCTATGAGAAATGTTACCAACAAGAGTACAGTGTTTGTATAAAGTTCTTTTTGTCTTCAGATTTACAGTATAAAAGTAAAAACACTATTTTTTCCCAAAATAACTTAGGAAATGTTATTCTTTTCCCCTTCAGTGAGGCTATGTCACGCATACAGTTATATGCATCTGTCACGGTCTGCATTCTTTCTAGTGTTCCCCTGAGATCTTGGTTGATAGATATTAAAAAAATATTGTTTACAGTAAAAATCACTGTTTGCTACATACAGTTCTATGTGCTTCATGACAGCATAAAGTCATGTATGCACCGTTCCAGTGCCATATAGAGCTGTTCTGTCACCTTAAGAAAGCTCTGAATGGCCCCCTTTCCACAGTCTCCAACCCCTGACACCCAGCAATCTGTTTTCTGTTCATACCTTTTCAAATTTTCTGAAATGTCACATTGATGCAGTCAGACCATATGTAAACATTTTTTGCCTGGCATCTTTTACTTAGCTAATCACATTAAAAATCCTTTTGTATTTTTGTGTGAATTTAGCTCATTCCTCTTTGTTTCTGAATAGTATTACGTTGCAGGAACATATCACAGTTTATTTCTCTGTTCACCTGTTGAAGGACATCTAGGTTGCTTTCAGTTTTGGGTGATCATGAACGAGGCTGCTATAAACATTTGTGTAAAGTTTTATGTGAACATAAATTTTCAATTCACTTGGGTGAGTATCTAAGAGTGGAATTGCTGGGTTGCATGAGAATGTATAAAACTACTAGCCAGGTTGGGGAATAGGAAAAGATATAATAAAGATAAATGGAAAAACCACTGTAGGCTTCCAGCCTGAAGCAGGTCTGAAACTGGTGAGGAGAGAAAAACTAAATCAAGATCAGATTTTCAATTGCTATTTTAAGCTGGACATGACTGAATTGAGAATGTTTTTGTGACTGCTTTGGTTGAATGAGCAGAAAAGTCAAGGGACATGCTAAGCTTTTACCCTAGGGGTGAATACATTTCAAAGGGGCATAGGGAAGCACAAAATGCTCACTTATATATTTTTTAAATATAATTTATAAATATTGTCTTTCAGCATGCCCGTCATCCAGCAAACCAAATTACATGTGATGATTAATTTAGTTTCGTTATTGGATATGATAAAATTAAGTCAATTTCTCATGACTTTGCTATTATGAAAACAACAGCAGTGATTTCAGGTGAGGCAATGATAAAAAAACACAGTACTAGTTCTGAAACAAAGGTTACAATAGACTTTGTTTTGAAATTAGTGAAATAGGGACTAAATTTTTGGTTCTTGCAGGTAAGAAATTTAAGGGAGAACAATGATATCTTTTTACCCCCTGTAATATAGCACACTAGTTTATGTAAATGGGCCTGAAATAAATACTTATTGAATGAATGAATAAAGTGAAAACTTATAAAAGTGATGCTCAGTAAATACTAACATCTTTATATACATATATCCTCCTGCGGGTTTCCTATGTGGTGTAGTGGTAAAGAACCTGCCTGACGATGCATGAGACATAAGAGACATGGGTTTGATCCCTGAGTCAGGAAGACTCCCTGGAGGAGGCTATGGCAGCCTGCTCCAGCATTCTTGCCTGGAGAATCCCAGGGACAGAGGAACCTGGTGGACTACAGTCCATGGGGTCAGAAAGAATCAGACATGACTGAGTGACTAACACGTCTACACATGTCTACACTATACTTGCTTTACATGAATATCATTCTAAACTACATTATTTCCTTACATAATGTTTCTAAGGCAAAAAAAAAAAAGGATATAGAATCTCACAGTTTATTCTATTTAAAAAATGAAGTGTTAATGATCAAAAATGTGGCATTTTATGTGTGTGGATTTTATTTTTTAAAATTAGTTTTTATTGGAGTTTAGTTGGTTGACAGTGTCGTGTTAATTTGTAGTGTACAGCAAAGTGAATCAGCTGAATGTATACATGTATCCCTTCCTTTTGGACTGCCTTTTCTCATTCAGATAACTAGTGAGAGTGTACTGTATAGAACGTGAGGGCGGATTTTAGAGAGATTGGAGTTTGGATCTCTGGATTCATTGTTTACAGCGAGCCGTATGTTATGTATTATGTTTATGTTTTTATGTTCAGTCACTCAGTCATGTTCGAAGCAGGTACATAACTTCTATGAGCTTTTCTTTCCTTGTCTATAATAATAATGCTGATCTCAGAGGTTGGGCTTCCCAGGTTGTGCTGGTGGTAAAGATCCACCTGCCAATGTAGGAGACACAAGATACCCAGGTTCAGTCCCTGGGTCGTGAAGATCCCTTGAGGTAGGAAATGGTACCTCACTCCAGTATTCTTCCTTGGAAAATTCCATGGGCAGAGGAGCCTGGTGGTCTACAGTCCATGGGGCCACAAAGAGTTGGACATGACTAAGTGAGCACACAGTCAGAGGTTATCAAGATAATTAAAGGAGAAGTCATTTTTCACTTTTATGCATTGGAGAAGGAAATGGCAACCCACTCCAGTATTCTTGCATGGAGAATCCCAGGGACAGGGGAGCCTGGTGGGCTGCAGTTCATGGGGTTGCACAGAGTTGGACATGACTGAAGCGACTTAGCAGCAGCAGCAGCAGATATAAAGAAGACCTGGGCTGCAGTAAATCTTCCACAAATGCTCATTCTTAGAGCACTTATTATATTATTAATTCAAACCATAGTTTTCCTATCTGCTTTGGTAGACTATACATGTGAGCAAAAATAATTACTTCTCCATAGAATTCTCATTTTGGCCACACAGATCCTGGGACTCTTGTTTGCAATCAACCTATTTGCTATTTGAATGAGGTCCTTTGCAGCTCACTGATCCTACAGAGATACACAAGTCGAACATACTGATTAAGTGGTAATTACAAGTTTTGACTAGAATGGTCTATTCGATATGGCAGAAAAGATCATTTGGAGGCAAATGTTTTATTGAAACGTTTCCTTAGACCGATCTGATTCTTTTGTAAAGAAAAGTTGGGCAAATGTAAATGCTAAAAGAGGCGCATTTGTGAGTAGAGAAACTCTCTAAAAGACTTCTTTCTGCTAAATCAAGAAAAATGAGGATTACTTGGACAACATAAGACATTTTTTTGATACATTTGCTCTTACAGTAAAAATGCATATGTATATTATTTAAAATTTAAAAATAATAGAAGAACATGGATTGCATATAATTTGTATCCATGTATGAAACAAAACATTTCAAACATATACAAAAGTAGAGCAATTAATATAAGAATCCTCCTTATCTACACCCCTAGCCTCCATCAATACCTGACCTTAAAAATTCAATACCTGACCTTAAAAATGATCTACTCATGGTTAGTCTTGTCTCATCTATTATCTTCTCAACTCTCTCCCCTACTTCTGGATTATTATGAAGTGAATTTCAGAGAATTTGTCCTGTTGGGTCCATTTCTTTTAATCTCAGGAAAATATGATTCTATAATTTTTATAGATAACTTTGTGTCATTCATTCCATCATTGTCAAACAGAGAGTGCTTCAGAAGCTATGTTTACATTTTAAAGGAATGAAATATTTTATTAGTATAATTCTTAAGTATTGCAAGTTTTTTTTTTAACCAAAATATCATGGCTGAAAGCTTTGGGAAAAAGTGTACAGATAAAATAGTTTTACAAATCAGCATATCATCTTTTAAAATGAATCTCTAGTGGCAAAAAAAGGTCATATATTGTTATTGCTTAGTGTATCAGTTGTGTCTGACTCTTAGTGATCCCATGGACGGTAGCCCTCAGGTTTCTCTGTCCATGGGATTTCCCAGGCAAGAATACTGGAGTGTGTTGCCATTTCCTACCTCAGGGAATCTTCCCAACCCAAGGATCAAACCCACATTTCCTGAATTGGCAGGTGGATTCTTTAGCACTGAGTCACCAGGGAAGCCTATGTCATAAATAGTTTCACATAAAAATTATGTATAAGTGTATTGGAGGCATCATGTTTTTAAAAACCTAAGTATTAATTTCTGTTTGAAATGTAAAGAAACAAATCCAAATATGATTATCTATTTGCCCTTAAATGGAATACATTCTTTTTTCTCAAAAGCCTACTGCTGTTTAGAAGATCAAGTGGTTTGACCTTTCAGTTCTTTGTGATTATATTTTGCTGGTTGTAATCATCTTTGGCAGTAAGTAGATTTCCAATTGGATTTATGAAATGAATATTGGTAATATTAGTTATATTAAGAGATTTCAGAGTTCAGGATTACATAGAACTTAGGGTAAATATTTGACCAGGATAAATATGGCATTTGAATTTTAGAGCATCATGTATTAATATAGAAAGAAAATTAATGTTATCCAAATAGCAATCATTCCATATAATTGGGATTTAATAGAGCAAAGAATTATTCTGAAGGGCATAGAGATTTACTTTGCTTTGATATGATAGTGAACACATACAATATGAACTAATTTATTTAAAGAACATATTTTGAGAAATATTGAATCATCTTTCCTAAATACCCAGTATTCAATGAGATTTTAAAAAGCAAAAGCATTTCATTTGAATTAGCATTTATATTTATCTTACTTATAACTAACCTCTCATTTTAGGGAAAATAAAGATTTTCATATATACTTGCAATTCCAAGTTTCTTGTGAGATGGAAAAGACCTTTTTTTTTTTTTTTAAGATCCCAAACAGTGCCTTCAGTTCAGTTCAGTTCAGTCTCTCAGTCGTGTCTGACTCCCTGCAACCCCATGAACCGCAGCACACCAGGCCTCCCTGTCCATCACAAATTCCCAGAGTCCACCCAAATCCACGTCCATCGAGTCGGTGATGCCATCCAACCACCTCATCCTCTGTTGTCCCCTTGTCCTCCTGCCCTCAATCTTTCCCAGCATCAGGGTCTTTTCAAATTGAGTCAGCTCTTCACATCAGTGGCCAAAGTATTGGAGTTTCAGCTTCAGCATCAGTCCTTCCAATGAAAACCCAGGTCTGATCTCCTTTAGGATGGACTGGTTGGATCTCCTTGCAGTCCAAGGGACTCTCAAGAGTCTTCTCCAACATCACAATTCAAAAGCATCAATTCTTCGGTGCTCAACTTTCTTTATTGTCCAACTCTCACATCCATACATGACCATTGGAAAAACCACTTCACTCTAAATCCTTGATAGTTTTTGTGTATGTAACTTTGATGATAAAGTATTCAGTAAGTGGAGAATACGTTTTGATTTGGACAGTAAAGAGAAAAACAAAATGATGAATTTGAAACTGGAGCAAGAGAATACAAGTATTTGCCAATTTAGCCACATTAATTTTGAATCATCCTTGAAGAGTTTGCATTTGTTGAAAACAGAAAAGAGAGTAAGTTTAGAATTCTCTTTGGATTACCTTTTTAAGTCAATATTGGGATCATTACATTAAACAATTACCAAATTCCTATTTAATGTTAAAATAAAACTTTTATAAGTTATATCAGCTAGATAAGACCACTTGAGTTAATGAAATGAACAGCTGAAACATTGGAAATGAGAAATTCCTCAATTAAATGTTGTTGATTTTGATCATTGAAGTTGAGGGGAGAATTAGAGATTCATTTTGTGATTCCATGTGTTTATTTGGATGGGTTAAGACAGGAAATGGAAGGTTAAATTTTCAACGTCATTTTTGTAAATTTGCCTTATAGATAATTAAAATAAATATTCCTCCATTGTGTTGTTTTATGTCCAAATGATTGCAGTGATTATTATGGGGTCTGAAGATGAAGAACAAGGGTACTATCATCAGAAATTATGATATTTCAACTTCTTACTGTCTAGGAAGCTGAATTACAATGAAAATAAAATGTCTTAAGATCAACCATCTTTGCTAAGATCCTTTCAAATGTGTGTGCTCAGTCACTCTGTCATCTGACTCTTTGTGACCTCATGGACTGTAGCTCCTCTATCCATGGAATTCTCCAGGCAAGAATACTGCAATGGGTTGTCTTTTCCTTCTCCAGGGGGTCTTCCTGGCCCAGAGATTGAATCCACGTCTCCTGCTTTGGCAGGTGGATTCTTTAGCACTATTCCCCAAGATCCTTTCACAGACTGATTACTTACCAGATTTTCCTCACCTAATAAATGAGCAATCTGCTTGCTGGCTTTAGGTTTTCTGGACATGTTTATTTGGTTACTGTGTATTATATTATATATGGGGGATTTCTGTGGTACATTGCCTCTGTCACGTGATGCACCTTCATTCAGGCTGATTTAGGAGGTGGGCCACGGGAAAGTAAATGGGGTCAGTGGGATGGTTATTTCATTTTATTTTTTTTTTCAGGTTAACTTTTATTTATTTATTTATTTATTTATTTATTTTTGCTTATGTAATTTATTTATTTAAATTTTATTTTATTTTTAAACTTTACATAATTGTATTAGTTTTGCCAAATATCAAAATGAATCCGCCACAGGTATACATTTTAAAGGACCAGAGCAGGAAAGTGACAGAGGAGGACAGGCATGTTACTGGGAACATCATAAATCAAGTAGTACAGCTCTGTCCTGGTGTCTCAGGCTTGAGCTCAGAGTAAGAAAGGTAAGATGAATCCAATAGCTTCAGGAGCTGTCTGGACACTGAAACAGAGTAAGATGACAGAGAACCCTGAGGAAAGCAAAATACAAAATAGTGCTTAATGGCTGTAGAAGGCTCTAGGCTCATTTCACCATATTTCTTTTCTTTACCACCGTCTCTCTTTCCCATTTGTTCCTGACTTGTTCTCATCTCCCAGAGTCCAATTCCAAATCCCAACTTTACAACCAACTTCTGAGCCCTCTTACTTTGGGATACACCAAGCCTTCTCTCCATCTCCAGAGCTACATGGGTTATACTGTTCCTGGCTTTGTTGTCCGGGTTTTGCCCTTCCTAGTTGCTGTGAAGACTGCTAGCTTCACTGTGAGTCCTACAGAGTCCTGCCTCTGCTAACTAGTCCTCTCACCATCATCTTCATCCGTGGAGAAGCAGTGGAGGTTGGGTGGAGATATGAGCATGGCAAAAGAATAATGTGGAGAAATAGACTGGGTTTGAGTGTTTCCACATGAGATGGTGTTAGTTTTAAGACATTTAGATTTTAGAATAGCTTTGGTTGATATGATAGATGCTGATTGTGTGCGTATGTGTGTATTGTCAATACTAATTAAACCAAACTTCAAACCTTTAAGAGATGTGCTTTTTATCTCAATTTTTTTAAAAAAATGTAGGTTTTACTTTTCAGTTTGTTAATGTGGTGTATTAGTATGAAACAAGTTGCCAGTCCGGGTTCGATGCACGATACAGGATGCTTGGGGCTGGTGCACTGGGACGACCCAGAGGGATGGAATGGGGAGGGAGGAGGGAGGAGGGTTCAGGATGGGGAACACATGTATACCTGTGGCGGATTCATTTTGACATTTGGCAAAACTAATACAATTATGTAAAGTTTAAAAATAAAATAAAATTAAAAAAAAATGTAGGTTTGCAGAGCATGAATACTATTAACCTCTTCATGTATAGTGATTATATACAAATATCCATTTGCAAAGAAGAAAGTGAGTTATCACAGTTCCCACAATTCAGAGGTAACCACTATTACTCGTTTTGCTAAATATTCTTTCAGGGACGACCATTTCTTGTGTGTGTGTGTGTATATATACAGATCAATGATTCTCAATCAGGTCATTTGCCCAACCCCTCCCAGCCCAGGAGATATTTGCCTATGTCTGAAGTAATTTTGGTTGTCGCAACTGGGAAGTGCTACTGACATCTGGTGGGTAGGGGCTATGGATACTTATAAACATCATACAAAACCTAGGACAAATTTCCCTGGATCCCCAGAAAAAACTTACATAGTCCATAATGTCAGCAGTGACAAAGTTGAGAAGTTCTGAAGTAAACAGATGTATGTATATTATAATACACATATTACATATGTGTATTATAGATATAGATATTTGTATATTATGCATGGATGAATTCATGGCATAAATGCTTTTGCAGATTTACTTTTTACTTATTTATTTTTTATTGTGGTAAAATGCATAAACAATGAAAAATTACCCATCTTAAATGTTTGTCTCTTTAACTTTGACATTTGGATACATCCATGTAACCATATCAAAAATAACATATAGAAAGCATTTTAATCACTTGAAAAATCTATTACGTATTCTCCTAGTTAATTTTCTCTACCCACAGAGGTAAAATTTCTGACTTCTATCATCGTACTCTTGGAAGTCTTATAAATGTGACTGTGCAGTGTGGACCTGTGTGTGTGTTCCTTCAGTAAATGTCTTTTAGAGCATCTCATTAAATGTGACATTTATCCATGTTCTTAATAGAGTCAGACACGACTGACGTGACTTAGCAGTAACAGTATGTTAATTGATAATTAATTCTTTTCTGTCATTGAGTGATATTTTGCTGTATGGATATAACAAAATTTTATTCATTTTTTGATTCATTAGGAGTATTAAGGCTGTGTTGCACAATGCCTTAGAACAAGTAGAAAGTGCAAAGGAAAATGTTAATGAGACTTACCTGGTGGTTCAGTGGTTAAGATTCGACCTCCTAATGCAGGGGCACAGAATTGATCCCTCATAGGGGAAATAAGGTCCGTCTAGTCAAGGCTATGGTTTTTCCAGTGGTCATGTATGGATGTGAGAGTTGGACTATAAAGAAAGCTGAGTGCTGAAGAATTGGTGCTTTTGAACTGTGGTGTTGGAGAAGACTCTTGAGAGTCCCTTGGACTGCAAGGAGATCCAACCAGTCCATCCTAAAGGAGATCAGTCCTGAATGTTCATTGAAAGGACTGATGTTGAAGCTGAAACTCCAATACTTTGGCCACCTCATGCAAAGAGCTGACTCATTTGAAAAGACACTGATGCTGGGAAAGATTGAAGGCAGGAGGAGAAAGGGATGATGGAGGATAAGATGGTTGGATGGCATTGCCAACTCAATGGACGTGAGTTTAAGTAAATTCCAGGAGTTGGTGGTGGACAGAGAGTACTGGTGTGCTTCAGTCCATGGGGTGGCAATGAGTTGGACATGACTAAGCAACTGAACTGAACTGAGGGGAACTGACTTCCCACATGTAGCTGGGTGTGGCCCAAAATGAAAAAAAAACAAAATGATGTTTAAAAAATATCTAACAAATATTTGAGCTAAACTACCTTAACATTAAATAATATTATAGCTTTGATTACATTATTAGTTGAACATATGATAGTATCTTTGTGAAACAAATAACAAATTTGTGAAAATATTCTAAACATTATTAAGATAAAACAACTTGTTTGATATAAAAACTTGTTTCAATAAAGAAATTTTGGATGGTAGTAACAAACAGGAAAATTAGGGATTAGTGAGATAGTCTATTCATGTGTATATTATAAACATTTATTTTTCGGAGTTTGAACATCATTCTTTCTGATGGCCCATTAAAAGACAAGTAATGTTGAGATGCATACAAGTTTAAATGCCATTAAATCAGCCAGCAAGTTCTCGAAGAAAATTCTTTCTTTACTACTCATTGGACATGCATCAGCTGAGCAGTCTCTTACAGAGGAATTGTTTCAGCTATCTGAGCAAGAGCAACAAGCTCAAAAACTATTTGCTTTGAAAAGCATTTATTTAGAACCAGCCAAGCTTAAAAGTGGCCTGGGCTTTCAAATGTCACTTATGGAGCAAATATTTGATCTGATACAGAGCAAAGTGCAGTAACATACATGCAAAGTACTAGAGTACTACAGTGAGGGCACTAGACTGAGGTGGTTTTAAGTGCGAACTCTCCAGCTTGGCCATCCGGGTTTGAATCCAACTTCACTATTAGCTCTGGGATGCTGGGCATTTACCTCTCAGTGACTTAGTTTCCTCCAGAGTGAAGTGGAAAGATGTCGTAAGTCTTACGCGTTTAAAATGAGAAAGTGCTTGTAAAATAAACAATGCCGATTACCTAGAATAAATGAGACACAATAGGTGTTTGATAGAAAAAAAAAATCTGTTTTTTAAACGAACATCTATGTGTTTTAAATTGGGATTAAAATTTAGATCAGCATCGGTATTTGCTTGCTGCTGCTACTGCTAAGTTGCTTCAGTCGTGTCCGACTCTGTGTGACCCCATAGCTTACTGAATGACAATTAACTTCCTCAAACCCACAAGGTTGCAAATTGTCAGACATGAGAGTCAAACCAAGATAACAAAGAGCATGAAAATGGTTTCTTAGGCCCCTGTGCCCCCTACACATTCTCCTCACCTCTGCCTCCAGCCTGACCAAAACCTGAGACGGAAACTTCCTAGTCAATCAGCATTGGAATACAGATTTAAATGCACTTCCCCAAGGGTGTGGAGAAAAGGGAACCCTCTTACACTGTTGGTGGGAATGCAAACTAGTACAGCCACTATGGAGAACAGTGTGGAGATTCCTTAAAAAACTGGAAATAGACCTGCCTTATGATCCAGCAATCCCATTGCTGGGCATACACACTGAGGAAACCAGAAGGGAAAGAGACACGTGTACCCCAATGTTCATCGCAGTACTGTTTATAATAGCCAGGACATGGAAGCAACCTAGATGTCCATCAGCAGATGAATGGATAAGAAAGCTGTGGTACATATACACGATGGAGTATTACTCAGCCATTAAAAAGAATACATTTGAACCAGTTCTAATGAGGTGGATGAAACTGGAGCCTATTATACAGAGTGAAGTAAGCCAGAAAGAAAAACACCAATACAGTATACTAACACATATATATGGAATTTAGAAAGATGGTAACAATAACCCTGTGTACGAGACAGCAAAAGAGACACTGATGTATAGAACAGTCTTATGGACTCTGTGGGAGAGGGAGAGGGTGGGAAGATTTGGGAGAATGGCATTGAAACATGTAAAATATCATGTATGAAACATGTTGCTAGTCCAGGTTCGATGCACGATACTGGATGCTTGGGGCTGGTGCACTGGGACGACCCAGAGGGATGGAATGGGGAGGGAGGAGGGAGGAGGGTTCAGGATGGGGAACACATGTATACCTGTGGTGGATTCATTTTGATATTTTGCAAAACTAATACAGTTATGTAAAGTTTAAAAATAAAATAAAATTAAAAAAAAAAAAAAAAGTAAATGCACTTCCCCAAAATATGTAGCTCAGTCGGTAAAGAATATGCCTGCAATGCAGGAGACCGGGGTTCAATTCCTGGGTTGGGAAGATCCCCTGGAGAAGGAAATGGCAATCCAGTCCAGTGTTCTGCCTGGAGAATCCCATGGACAGAGGAGCCTGGCGGGCTATAGCCCATGGGGTTGGATTGTAAGAGTTGGACATGAATTAGCAACTAAACCACCACTAAGTTATATTTTATAAAGCAACATCATAGAGACCTGATTTCTTTCCTTCTCCTCTTTTTCAGCTTTGCCTTATTTTTACTATATTTCTATTGTGGTAAAGGTGGCTCGTATGGTAAAGAATCTGCCTGCAATGCAGGAGACCTGGGTGCAATCCTTGGGTCACAAAGATCCCCTGAGAAGGGAATGGCAACCCACTCCAGTATTCTTGCCTGGAGAATTTCATGGACAGAGGAGCCTGGTGGGTAACAGTCCATAGGGTCACAAAGAGTCGGATGCAATTGAGTGACTAACACACTCAGCCTGATACACAAGTGTTATTAACAAGCTACAACAGCTGGCTGCCAAACCAATCAATATCTCTTCCTGCCCTCTTCCTTACTAAAAGAATCAGACATAGCTGAGCAACTAACACACAATATATTAATTTATTTTCTTTCATGTCCTCCTTTCTAGACTATGAACTCCTTAAAGACAAGGATCTGAATCTTGCTCATGTCTGAATTCAGGGCTCGTGGAGTAATAAACTGAAGACAATTTTGAATCAAAATATAGACATGAGATTGATGTAACGCTTGAAGTGTGGACCAGTTTGAATACTGCCTTTGGAACAAGGATCAGATATGCCTATCTATCTATCGATCTGTCATCAATCATCTGTCGTCTCTCTCCATCCACTCATCTGTCCATCCCTCTGTTATCCATCCAAGCATTTTCTGTTTTTTTTGTTTGTTTGTTTTATTGGTCTTACTGACAAGACCACAGCTCTTATTACCAGGTGGTGCTAGTGGTAAAGAATCTGCCTCCCAATGCAGGAGACTTAAGAGCTTTGGGTTCAATCCCTGGGTCTGGAAGATTGCCTGGAGAAGACTATGGCAATCCACTCTAGTATTCTTGCCTGGAGAATCCCATGGACAGAGGAGCCTGGCAGGCTACAGCCCATAGGGTTGTAAAAGAGTTGGACTCGACTGAAGTGAGTTTATTTTCTAGGGCTCCAAAATCACTGCAGATGGTGACTGCAGCTATGAAATTAAAAGACACTTGTTTCTTGGAAGAAAAGCTATGCCAAACCTAGACAGCATATTAAAAAACAGAGACATTACTTTACTGACAAAGGTCCATCTGGTCAAAGCTATGGCTTTTCCAGTAATCATGTATGGATATGAGAGTTGGCCCATAAAGAAAGCTGAGCACTGAAGAACTGATGCATTTGAACTGGCATGTTGGAGAAGATTCTTGAGAGTCCCCTGGGCTGCAAGGAGATCCAACCAGTCCATCCTAATCAGTCTTGAATATTCATTGGAAGGACTGATGCTGAAGCTGCAACTCCAATCTTTTGGCCACCTGATGCGAAGAACTGACTCCCTGGAAAAGACCCTGATGCTGGGAAAGATTGAAGGCAGGAGGACAAGGGGACAACAGAGGATGAGATGGTTGGATGGCATCACTGACTCGATGGACATGAGTTTGATCAAGCTCTGGGAGTTGTTGATGGACAGGAGGCCCTGGTGTGCTGTAGTCCATGGGTTCACAAATAGTCAGACACGACTGAGCAACTGAACTGAAGTGACTGAGCACAGCATGCACTGATGCATCAGGTGATGACCCTTACTTGCTCTATATTTGATACACTCTAATAAGCATAGAATCTCTGAAGCAAGATAATAGGGATTTCAGTCCAGGCTCCTACTCTTATTACCTGTGCGAGACAAGTTTGTTTCTTTCACCTCATCAATAAAATAAGAGAATAATGTACCTATACTATAGGTTTATTGTGAAGACTAAATGAGTTAATGCATTCTTATCTTTAGGAAGAGTGGGAGGCATAAATTAAATGTGCTCAATAAATGTTAATTATCAGTAAATACCTGCTGCTTCTTGAAGTCAATATTTAGCTGTCCAGATGGTTCTAGAGTAGTGAATTCATGTTTCTGGTTATATTTTATCAGTTTTTTCATTGAAGAGTCCTGTATGTAACATAACAAATTTTTCTAGAAATGTAACATAGAAAATCTATTATCTTCAGACTTGTTCACTGTATCCTGTTAAGTTTTGTTTCTGTATTAAAAAAATACACAACACAATTTTAAAAGGCTTCCCTGGTAGCTCAGATGGCAAAGAATCTGCCTCTAATTCAGGAGACCCAAATTTGATTCCTGGGTTGGGAAGATCCTCTGGAGAAAAGAAGGGCAACCCACTGCAGTATTCTTGCCTGCAGAATTCCAGGGACAGAGAAGCCTTGGGGGCTACAGTCCATGGTGTCACAAAGAGTCATTCACACCTGAGGAACTAATATACTAATTTAGAACTAAAACCTGGAAGTTTCTGAATTTAGGTATTGAAAAACTAAGTTGAGCAAATAAAAAACATATGCAAGATATTTTTTTGACTGACCAGAAGGAAACACTGAGTATTTTTCCTAACATGCTTTAAAAATATTTGGAGAGAGCAGTGCATCACAGGTATAGAGTAAACACCAAAGAATCCTGAGAGAGAAGGAAGCATCCCAGTGGGTCTCAGCATGTGGCTCGCCTCCACTCTGCACTTTGCTGCAGAAGAATGTTGGCATGATGACACACATGTTCCACACGTGACGCTCCACGTGGGGACCTATGAGGAGTGAAAGGGAAGCATATTTTATTGTAAACCTGCCCCCTAGCTACATGGAACAAAGGATAGAAAGTAAAAATTGTTTTGAGATCAGACACATTTTTCTAGGAATGGATATGACAGGGTTGTCTGAGAGAGTAAGCAGAGAAATCTGTGGAATGCTCCAGCCTTTCTTGGGTGGACAAAAATGTGAAATACTTTACACCCATTTGAGCATTATGATTACATGATGAATTCACTAGAGGGACACAGCCATGGATGGCACAGTATCTGACCACATCAATGAGTTAAAATTCTTATAAAAGAGACAGAAAGAAATAAAGGAAATGAAGCCATTGCACACAGGTGGGCACTGGTGACTTATTATTGGCTGCATTTGTTAAGACTCTGTGGTCTACTGATGTGACATTTACATCTTTCTGAGTTCTGCTTTTTCACAGCTGAGAAGCTTATTCTTTCTTACCTTTTTAAAATGTGAAGCAAATAATTATTCCTTTCATAAGAAACAAAGATTACTTTTACTTAGGTAATTCAATTGTTAAAATCTAAAATGAAACGAAGAGGTCCAATGATGCAATTGGAAGAAAAATTGCTTCCACCTTGCAAATTAGCAAATAAACTTCCCCATGAAAAATATCAAATGTGGATAATAGCCGGTGGAAGCTCATTTTACCTACAAGTTATAATAATATTTGTTTCAAGCTACACATGCATTCTACCCCCAACCCCACCCCCACCCCCCTACACCCACACTCATCAAGCAAAAGATTTTCTTTTTTTCAGTAAGAAGACTACATTAAAATTGTTTTCCTTCAGGAAATTTACATAAACTACTCAAACATTTCAAATTGAAAACAAATTATGTTTTTGTCCGTAGACTTTCTTTGGTTATAGCCCTTGCTGTGGAGGTAAGAGTTCAGTGTTAAAGCCTAGAACATTGTTATGAGTGAGATCAGTGAGATCTCATCCTCCCCCTTCACACTGCAGCTGAACAAGAGAGGAACGAGTCCATGGGTTTGCTTTTGTCAAAAGAAGGAAAGAAAAGATTGTGAAGCAATTGAGAAAATTCTTGTAAAAGAAAAGATTTGTGGATGATTAGCAAGGATGGGGACAGAGATAAGCAAAGGGTATGGAGAAGGCAATGGCACTCCACTCCAGTACTCTTGCCTGGAAAATCCCATGGATGGAGGAGCCTGGTGGGCTGCAGTCCATGGGGTCACTAAGAGTCGGACATGACTGAGTGACTTTACTTTCACTTTTCACTTTCATGCATTGGAGAAGGAAATGGCAACCCACTCCAGTGTTCTTGCCTGGAGAATCCCAGGGACGGGGGAGCCTGGTGGGCTGCCGTCTATGGGGTCGCACAGAGTCGGACATGACTGAAGTGACTTAGCAGCAGCAGCAGCAGCATAGATGGGCCACTGAGACTGTATGGTTGTCTGTCTGTCCTTGAATCCTTTAGACACACAGTATCCCATCTAGACAATGAACACGATTCCATGTAGGTCACTACTGTGTTTTATTTCTTTTCCAGTCTCATAAACCCATAAGATCTCTCTGGACTCCTTGTCAGTTCAAGGAGATCATTCTACTGCTTCCTTGCCCCACACTGGGCTTCCGGCCTGTGTGGCATCATCTAAAGTCTGTGCTTGTGTCATGCTGTTCCAGGTGCTGGGGAACCGTTTCACTTTTGCAGGTCCTACGGAGGCTTGAGGAATTCTATGAGGCTGTCTCACCCTCTTGACCTTGATTAACACCACCACTCCCCCACTCTGCCACCTCACCCAGGCATTCCCAAGTTTCTATTCCTGGTGACTCAGAGGGTAGAGAATCCACCTGCAATGCAGAAGACCCAAGTTTGATCCCTGGATCAGGAAGATCCCCTGGGGCAGGGAATAGCAAGCCACTTCAGTATTCTTGCCTGGAAAATCCCATGGGCAGTGGAGCCTGGTGGGCTACAGTCCATGGAGTTGCAAAGAATCAGACACAACTGAGTGACTTTCACTTTTAAAGGTTCTACTCAAGAAAGGGGGCAAATAGAGGATGGCAATTTGTGTTTTCAAATACCATACTCCTTTCTGCTTAGCTCATTTCCATGCTAGGATCAGAAGATGAGGTGGGCAAGTGACCTTTCTCAGGGACTCACACCATCTACTCATCTTTCACTTTTCTTCTATCAGTCCTCCACTCCAGTCCAGGGAACACTTATTGCATCTGTGGAGCCCAGAATCTTTTTCTTACACAGTTTGTTTTCATAGTTTGTTTTCATTGTTTGTTCTTCCAAGTATTAGTCATACATGATAGTCCAAGGGACTCTCAAGAGTCTTCTCCAACACCACAGTTCAAAAGCATCAATTCTTAGGAAGTGTAAAACTTCATTGGATGTTTGAAACTGCCTAGGAATTGCCTTGATAAAGTATGCTGCCTGTTGTTGTTTTTTAATTTGTTGTGGACTTAAGAAGGAATTTGTGATTCATAAATTTTAAAGAACAAACTTGGTTAATTCTCATAGACTTGTGATTTCACTGTGACTTTGTTGAAACAGGTTGGACCTCTAGCTCCTATAAATTGGATCTAAATGTTCTTTCTCATTGCTTAGCTCAGAATCACATGCATTTTTAGAATCTAGATAATAAGTACTCAGTTCTGCCTCCTGCAAATAATAATTCACAATAGATATTCACTGGTGTTGACTTCTTTCTGGTGGTGACTGCTGCACAAATCTCAGGTACACTAAATGTTGGACAAGCATTACCATTATTTGACAAATGTCCTCAGGTCTTTGGCACTGGTTTTGACAAATGGTCACGAGGAAGCTGATTCAGATGAATGACAGGCAGTTGTAGTGCAGTTCTACCAGTTGATTTTTCATCATGGAATGATTTCAAAAAAGCGAAGGAAAGTGCTCATCTGACTTGACAGCGGAGGGTCCGTCTGCACTGTGGATGGTGGGTGATTGTTAATGGGCTGGAAATACTCGGTAGAGATTATCTTCACCAGAGCAAATCAAAGAATTATCTTTGTCAACTCCCTACATCGTAAAACCTTGGACTCGGTGACTGTGTTTAAAAGTGTATTTATATAAAAATAAAAATAAACTTTATATGGACTTGTCATATAAAATGGATTAGCCAGGTCATTAGGGTTCATCTAGATAAGGTGTACATGTGTGGGCCTGAATTCATAATATAGAAAAGGGTTAGTAAATTTTGAGTGATGTTTTAAATAGTGAAACCAAATAAAAAGAAAATAAAATACACAGAAATATCCTCATGTAAGTAAACCTTATGTATTATTTAGGTTTTCAAAGAACATATATTTGTAAAATTTCTCTCCATTTTATTTTTTTAACTGCTAAAGTGTCTATACCATGAAAGAAAGAAGAATGAACTGAGTCACAAAATCTGCATTGGGGTCCTGCCTCGATAGCTTTACCCAATTCATTTAATACAATGTTTTTCAACCTTTTCTCATTATTATTCTTCCAAAGTGGTTTATTAAATATTTTATATTAATTAGCTTACCTCTACTGAAATGTTTATTTCACAGATAAAACCTGGCTTAACACTCAACATTCAAAAAACTAATATCATAGCATCCGCTCCCATCACCTTATGGCAAACAGAAGGGGAAACAGTGAAAACAGTGACAAATTTTATTTTTTGGGGCTCCAAAATCACCACAGACAGTGACTGCAGGCATGAAATTAAAAGATGTTTGCCCCTTGGAAGAAAAAGCTATGACAAACCTAGACAGTGTATTAAAAAACAGACACATTACTTTGCTGACAAAGGTCCATATAGTCAAAACTATGATTTTTCCAGTAGTCATATATGCATGTGAGAGCTGAATAATATAAAAGGCTGAGCACTAAACAACTGATGCCTTCAAGCTGTGGTGCTGGAGGAGACACCAAGAGTCCCTTGGACAGCAAGGAGATCAAACCAGTCAATCCTAAAGGAAATCAACCATGAATATTCACCAGAAGAACTGATGCTGAAGCTGGAGCGCTAATACTTTGGCCAACTGATGTGAAGTGCCAACTCATTGGAAAAGACCCCGAAGCTGGGAAAGATTGAAGACAAAAGGAGAAGGGAGTGACAGAGGGTGTGATGGTTAGCTAGCAAAAGTGACTCAATGGACATGAATTGGAGCAAACACAAAGGAGAAAGAGAGAAGAGAGGGCAAAGTCTAAGGAGACAGCAGGAGACAGAGGATCCTGGCACGCTACAGTCCATGGGGTCACAAAGAATAGGACAGGACTTAGTGAGTGAGTAACAGCAACAACAAACCTGCAGTGGGAGGTGTATCTAGACCTGCCACAGAGAGAGAATAGAAAGAGACGGGCGCATTGCTTTGGGGATAACCTGATGAAGGGAACCTCTGCGTTTTCTATGCCAACACTGAGAGAGCCTTGAAGAGCATCTGGTAGAGTAAGCCCCTAAGTCCAGCCACTGAGGCAGAAGAGAGAGAAGCCAGTAGAGGGCGCACTACTGCTTTCAGAGAATTGCTATTGGAGAACTTCTGAAAAACTCTCCCAGAATTTGAGAAGAAAAGTTTCAGCTTGAATGTCTGCCAAATCCAGAGGACATCATAGAACCTGATCCAGCACCAGTCCTCTAAAATCATACCCACTCTCCTCTAATCCTTTCACATCTTGTGACCCTATATATATGAGTCACAGAAGAAAAGTAAACTGGGGCAAGAAAAACTGCTCACGTATCTCTCCTCCAAGAAAATCTCTGAAGCCAGGATTTCAAAACTAAGGAAGGGAGGTGCCTCCACGTTAAATTAAGATGCTCATTGATTATTTCTTGATGAGTAAGAGGGTGAATGGTCTTTTAAGGGTACATCACAGGCATAAAGAATATGCCTGTGAAGCAGGTGATGCATGTTCGATCCCAGGGTTGGGACGATCGCCTGGAGAAGGGAATGGCAACCCATTCCAGGATTCTTGCCTGGAGAATTCCATGGACAGAGAAGCCTGGTAGGCTACAGTCCATGGGGTGGCAAAGAGTCCCACACAACTCAGCAACTAATACTCTCACTTTCACTTTCACAGGCCTGATGGTTACTGAGTGATGGTTATGGGATCATCCAGGGGTGCAGAGAAGAGACAAGGAAATAAAAGAAGAACGGAGATTTTATCAAGATTTCAGCTCCAGGGTCATATTAGACTGACTTGTGTTTGCCCCTCAGGCCCACGCTTTCCTCCCACACATTCTTGAACATATTATTAAATCTTTTGGATACTAAGTTTCTTTGTGGATGAAATGGGAATGGAACCTTCTAGAACTGGGATGAGGATGAAATATGAGAAGAACTGTAAAGTGTCAAGCACAAAAGAAGGCTCAATAAATGCTTCTTGTTGCTGCTGAGGCTACTGTGAAGTAACCAAAATGTTTGAGATTGGGGTGCAATAAGGATACACTCCACGGACAGAGGAGCCTGGCAGAGTACAGTTCATGGGGTGGCAAAGAGTCAGATATGACTGAGCAACTAAGCACAGCGCAGCATAAGGATTATCCCCAAACAGCAGTCATACCCAGGGTAGCCTTTTTGCTTCAAATCTTAGTGAATCAACATTTTTGAATTCACTTTTTCTGCGCTACCTTTTCCTTTGTCTAAAACATTGCAACTTAAAAAAAAAAAAAGTACACTTTTGCTTTCCTGAAAAGTATATCATTGAAATAGAGAAAACTTACCCAGAAAAACTTTATGCTGCACCTTTCACAGATCAATTGTACATAGAATAACAACATCTACAAAATAAAAAATAAATTAGTTCTTACAGTCAAATAGCACAGCACACAAAAACCGCACACAGGACAGGATTTGAGTAAGTCTTTTAAAATGTATAGATGTATACATCTGTCAATAAATCATAGAGTATCTAAGCAGATGGGAAATATATATTCATCAGTGTAATTTTTGTTCAAAAGATGTTATAATTACAATAAAGTCAACTAAAAATAATTTTAAAAACTCTTGTTTCCAAAATCTAAATAAAAATATATTAAAAAAATTTTTTTTAAGATCCCCACCCCCCTTGTCACATTCCTACAAACTTTCAATTATATTTTTAGCTAATATTAAATAGAAAATATATTTAATTTTTTTAATTTCAATAGTGTTTTTATGATCAGAATTTAGAAATTATGAAAACATTAAAACCATTTAAAGACAATGTGTGAAATAGGAATAAATAGAAAAAAGTTTCTTAATTCACCATCTTAGAACAATCTTTGGAGAAGGCAATGGCACCTCACTCCAGTACTTTTGCCTAGAAAATCCCATGGACGGAGGAGCCTGATAGGCTGCAGTCCATGAGGTCGCTAAGAGTCAGACAGGACTGAGCGACTTCACTTTCATTTTTCACTTTCATGCATTGGAGAAGGAAATGGCAACCCACTCCAGTGTTCTTGCCTGGAGAATCCCAGGGACGGGGAAGCCTGGTGGGCTGCCGTCTATGGGATCGCACAGAGTCGGGCACGACTGACGCGACTTAGCAGCAGCAGCAGCAGCAGCAGCAGCAGAACAATCTTTATAGACATTTGATATTTTCATTTTTATCAAATCCAATTTTGTCTTGCATGCACATGTGTATTTTGAAAACTATTTTTATTGTCACTAGAGCAGACAATATACAGTAAGTTCCCTACAGTCGAATGAGTTCCATTCTGAAAGCAAGTTTGTAAGTCCAGCTTTTTGGTAAGTCCTTCAGAGTTAGCCTAGGTATCCAACTAACATAATTGTCTTTATAGTATTATGCTGTAATAGGTTTATAAAACTTTTCACAGAAATAATACATCAAAAGCAAACACAAAAATTACAGAAAATATTTTAAATTTTACCTTGAACAATACAGTAGTCCCAGCTATATCACCGCTGCTTTTACATTTGCTTCTGGACATCCCGGGCTTGAAATAAAGATACTGCAGTCATACTCTGCTCCATACTGTACAGTAAAGTACACAGATGCATGGGCACCGTAGAGGATGCCTGCGTGAGAAAACGGATGCAAGACATACGAACTAACTTACCTGACCGGACGTGAGAACTCACCTTAGCATCTTGGAAAGTTCAAAACTCAAAGGTTCGTATGTAGGGGACTTACCGTAGTTTGCTATCTTTTCCACTTGATTGTCTGCAACAGGAGTGAACTAATTTCCAAGAGGTGTAGTGGTTTTTTTCTTCATTGGCGTTTGACTTTCTGGCCCAGAGTTTTGACTGTTCCTAATTATGTTAGCAAAATATGACATCATAATTACTCTCATTTCCATTTATATAACTGCTGGTGATACTAAATATACTCCACAAATTTTGTTTTAATCTATATTTCTTAATTTGTACCAGTGTTTCTTGCTAATTTACATATGGGGATCTTAGATATTTGGTTTTTTTTTAATTTTTATATGATAACATATTAACCAATTGGCAACATATTAAATGTAGGTATTGCTTCTGTAGTTAATTTTATTTCAAAATAATTTCATAAAATATGAGTAAGAGTTTTGAACTTACATGTACAATATAATGGATTTTTAAAAATCATCTTCTTTTACCTCCATCTGCCCCAAATGAAGATTGCTTAAATTAGTACCTACAAAAGAGTATAAAAGATTTTCTGCAATTCTACTTAATTGTTAACTTTTATTTTTAAAAGTGTGATATTTTAAATCACAGACATATAATAATCATTTATGAGCTATCTCCAGATGAATCTTTCATAAGACATAGTGGAACCATTGGTACTAGGCTAGACAGTTTCTACCTAGGTTTGAAATTCTTATGACATTTTAAGTTCATTATTAACTTAAAGAGAATGAGAAATTGCAAGGACTTCAAATTCACAGTATGCCTGAGGCAGAGATGGAATGGAATTCAGCTGATACTATTATTCATGGTAGACAAAGCTAAAAATTGAAGTTATATTCCTTAAATAGTATATTAAATATGTGTCAGGAAAAAGTGCATTTAATGAGGGAAGAAGTTTTCCAATGTTAGACTTTCCAAATAACTAAAGTCATTATAAAATGCAAATAATCTGAATTGAAATTACTTTATTTTGTCTTTAGATTTGAGGGAAAACTTTACATGTGTGCTTTATTTTTAAGAAAAAGCTATGGATATAGATAGTAAAATCTGGTCGGCAAATTTCCATCATTTTCATTTAAAAGAATACATCGATATTTTAAAACTTTTTAAAAAAGTGAATTTCTTAAATGTGTATTTAAATTAATTAATATAAGCAATTAAGTGGAATCTTTCATTATAAACCTTAGTACATTTGGGTTATCAAGAAAATGACATCTTACAAGTTATGATGATTAATTTATGTGTCAATTTGACCAAACTAAGGGATGCCCAAATAGCCGGTGTAACATTATTTCTTGGTGTGTCTGTGAGGGTGTTTCCAGCAGAGAATAGCATTCAAATCTGTAGACTAAATAAAGATTACCCTCCCCAATGTGGGTGGGCTTCATATAATCCATTGAGGACTGAATAGAACTCAAGAAAGCAGAGGAAGGGAGAATTTGCTCTTTGCTTGACCTGAGACATCTATCTGCTGACCTCCAACATCTGTGTTCCTAGTTTTCTGACTTTCAGACTCTGATTAGGATGTATGCCACTGTCTCCCCTGGTTTTTAGGGCTTTCAGTTTGGGCTGGAACTATGCTACCAGCTTTCCTGGTTCTCCAGCTTGCAGATGGCAAACCATAGACTTCTCAGCCTTCAAAATCATGTGAGTCAATTCCTGTGACAAATCCTACCTTATACATGTTTATATATGTCTTACTGGTTCTGTTTCTTTCTAGAATCTCATATATAAGTTAAAGGTTAACTCAGTGTATGTTGTTGTTCAGTGACTTAGTCGTGTCTGACTCTTTGCAACCCCATGGACTGGAGTTCTTTGTCCTTCACTATCTCCCTGAGTTTGCTCAAACTTAAGTCCATTGAATTGGTGATGCTATCCAACCATCTCATCCGCTGTCACCCCTTTCTCCTCATTCCCTCAATCTTTCCCAGCATCATGGTCTTTTCCAATGAGTTGGCTCTTTGCATCAGGTGGTTCAAAGGGAGCCTCAGCTTTAGCATCAGTACTTCCAATGAATATTCAGGGTTGATTTCCTTTAGGATGGACTGGTTTGCTCTCCTTGCTGTCCAAGGGACTCTCAAGAGTCTTCTCCAGCACCACAATTAAAAAGCATTACTTTTTCAGTGCTCAGCCTTTTTTTTAAGGCCCAACTCTTACATCTCTACATGATTACTGGAGAACCATAACTTTGACTATATGGACATTTGTCAAAAATGATTGATGACAAATTGATGACTCGGCTTTTTAATACCCAAGTTTGTTATAGATTAAATGTATAAAGAACTATCTGTAGGAGATTGGAACATGTCAATAAACTTATTAATTTGCATTCTCAGTTTCTTCATCATTCACTATAAAAGCAGGAACATAATGTACTTTAGAAGTGATTTGTTTATGCTTTCCTTATGGTGATGAGTTCCCTGTTAGTCTCAGATTCTGGAGTTCTAGAGCCTTGCTTTACATCATTTCTTTGTACATCTGTTCTTACATAGAACCCTCTTTATAGTTGAACTTTGCAGTGCTAAGCCTACAAATATACAGTTCAGCTTTCAACTCCATTCTTAATCCTTATCTCTTTGGTTAAGGCCAGTGCACTATTTATCAATGAATTCTCGAGGCGCTGTGACTCTGAAACCTCCCCATAGGCATATTACTGATATCTATCACTTCCTCTTCTCAAGAAGCCCAGTTTAATTGAACACAGCTGGCTCAAAAGTATGAGACCTTGAATCCCATCAGTAATACTTCTTTACTGTGTAATCCACATGCAATATGATTAAAGTCACTTCCTAAGTCTATTTGTCTATTTAAGTACATCACCCTCCAGAGGTTTAATTTTCCTCTAAGAGGGAAATTGCCATTTTGCTCTTCAATTACATGTGTATATATGATGTAATATTACATCCAGTTTGGAGAGATGGCTTCTACCATTGATCCAGTATATACCTGAAGCTGTGAAATCTTATGGTATTACTCATGAAAATAAACATGACACAGGAATTCAAAACCACAAAGTTATGGCTGGTACTTGAATTTTTAAAAAGCAAGGGATATTTTCATTGCCATATTGAAATGTTATTTGTTAGTTTCCACATTTGTTAAACTTTATAGAGTTTATATCAAGTGATGTGCAAGAATACAAAAATATTGAATATCTGTCTTAAAAAAACTCAAAATTTATTGTAATAAAGGCTATTTTTCAACATTTATTTTATTTATAAAAATAACCAGATGTTAAATTAGTCATGATTCAATTAATAATTATTATGGTGTGACATATTTCACTAATAATGGCTTTCTACTAGAGTCATTTCATTCATTTATTCATGTATTTATCTAACATATATGCATATATATGTATGTATGTATATATGTATGTGTATATATACACAGAAGCTATATATTTATATATAGCTTCCCTCTTGGCTCAGTGGTAAAAAAAAATTCTTCCTGCCAATTCAGGAGATGTGGGTTTGATCCCTGGGTCTAGAAGATCCCCCAGAGAAGGAAATGGCAGGCCACTTCAATATTCTTCCTTGGGAAATCCCATGGACAGAAGAACCTGGCAGGCTGCAATCCATGGACTTGCAAAGGAGTCAAATACAACTTAGGGACTGAAACAACAACTCTATATATGTGTGTGTGTATTATATTTGAGTACTATATATGTGTATATATATATATGTAGTCAACTAAAAAAAGGATGTACAAGACCTGTCCCATCAGCAGATGGTAAAGAGTCTGCCTGCAATGTGGGAGACCAGAGTTAGATCCCTGGGTTGGGAAGATCCCCTGGAGAAGGAAATGGCAACCCACTCCAGTATTCTTGCCTGGAAAATCCCATGAATGGAGGAGCCTGGCTGGCTACAGTCCATAGGGTCACAAAGAGTTGGACACGACTGAGTGACTTCACTTTCACTTGAGAGTGTGAGTTTAGTTTTATTTGGTGCAAAATGAGTACTGCAGCCCGGGAGGCATCATCTCAAATAGCTGTGAGAGACTATTCCAAAGCAGCAGTGCGGGGAAGTCAATATATAAGATTTTGGTGAAGGGGGAGTTACCATGAAACACTCATTTTACAAAAGGGTTTTTGTTAGTCATGAGGATCTGATGTCACCGTTAAGGGATTTAGTGCTTCTCTAGATATGAGGACACGCAAGGGCTTCGATCATAAAATCTTTTCCTTCTCCAGAGGATCTTCCCAACCTAGGGATTGAACCTGGGTCTCCCACATTGTTGGCTGAATCTTTACCATCTGAGCCACCAGGGAAGTCTAAAATCTGTTCCTAAAAACACCCAACTAACTGAAGACCTTCCAGATGTTCAAGCTGGTTTTAGAAAAGGCAGCTGCTGCTACTGCTGCTAAGTCACTTCAGTTGTGTCCGACTCTGTGTGACCCCATAGATGGCAGCCAACCAGGCTCCTCTGTCCCTGGGATTCTCCAGGCAAGAACACTGGAGTGGGTTGCCATTTCCTTCTCCAATGTGTGAAAGTGAAAAGTGAAAGTCAAGTCGCTCGGTCGTGTCCTACTCTTCGCGACCCCATGGACTGCAGCCCACCAGGCTCCTCCATCCATGGGATTTTCCAGGCAAGAGTACTGGAGTGGGGTGCCATTGCCTTCTCCAAGAAAAGGCAGAGGAACCAGAAAAAAGGCAGAGGAACCAGAGATCAAATTGCCAACATCTGCTGGATCATCAAAAAAGCAAGAGAGTTCCAGAACATCTATTTCTGCTTTATTGACTATGATAAAACCTTTGACTGCGTGGATCTCAATAAACTGTGGAAAATTCTGAAAGAGATGGGAATACCAGACCACCTTACCTGCCTCTTGAGAAACCTATATGCAGGTCAGGAAGCAACAGTTAGAACTGGACATGGAACAACAGACTGGTTCCAAATAGGAAAAGGAGTACATCAAGGCTGTATATTGTTACCCTGCTTATTTAACTTATATGCAGAGTACATCATGAGAAATGCCGGGCTGGAAGAGGCACAAGCTGGAATCGAGATTGCCGGGAAAAATATCAATAACCTCAGATACACAGATGACCCCACCCTTATAGCTGAAAGTGAAGAGGAACTCTTAATGAAAGTGAAAAGGGAGAGTGAAAAAGTTGGCTTAAAGCTCAACATTCAGAAAATGAAGATCATGGCATCTGGTCTCATCACTTCATGGGAAATAGATGGGGAAACAGTGGAAACAGTGTCAGATTTTATTTGTTTTGGGCTCCAAAATCACTGCAGATGGTGACTGCAGCCATGAAATTAAAAGATGCTTACTCCTTGGAAAGAAAGTTATGACCAACCTAGATAGCATATTAAAAAGTGGAGACGTTACTTTACCAACAAAGGTCCATCTAGTCAAGGCTATGGTTTTTCCAATGGTTCTGTATGGATGTGAGAGTTGGACTGTGAAGAAAGCTGAGTGCTGCAGAAATGTTGCTTTTGAACTGTGGTGTTGGAGAAGACTCTTGAGAGTCCCTTGGACTGCAAGGAGATCCAACTAGTCCATTCTAAAGATCAACCCTGGGTGTTCATTGGAAGGACTGATGTTGAAGCTGAAACTCCAATATTTTGGCCACCTCATGCGAAGAGTGAAAAGACCCTGATGCTGGAAGGGATTGGAGGCAGGAAGAGAAGGGGACAACAGAGGATGAGATTGCTGGATGGTATCACCGACTCAATGGACATGAGTTTGGGTGAACTCCGGGAGTTGGTGATGGACAGGGAGGCCTGGCATGCTGTGATTCATGGGGTCGTAAAAAGTCGGACATGACTGAGCAACTGAACTGAACTGAACTGATCTGAAGACCTGTCCCACCAGGCTCCCTGGAGCACAGAGTGCTTCACTGCACCCTGAACTCCCTCAGGGATTGTTGAAGATCTTTAGCTATAGCAGCCTGGGGTTCAATCTCCGTAGAAGCAGGTGGCAAATGCCTTTGTTGTTCAGTCATTGGCAATTCTCTTGGTAAGTGCCAATCTGTAGTTGACAATATATATATGTATATTATATATATGCAATATATATTTTATATATACAATATATATATATATATATATATATATATATATATGAGTATCTAATTAGGTGCTAGTGAGAAAGACAGATGAAAATGTAATAAATACACCATGCCCACTCAGAAGATGTGGCAGCCCTGGATGTGTGTCACTAGGATATCCCTTCAAGAGAAAACCTGCTGCAGAAAGTGCAGTCAGGGTAGAGCTTCCAGAAACAGTGCCCTTGGAATCCACCCTGGAGCCATGCATGGACAGTTCAAGTCAATGACTAGGCAATTGAAGGAGTAGGGCACCCCCACTTGTGTCCACTCAGCACTCCTCTAACAAGATATCTTTGCTCTAGAGCTCTCTGTTGGGCTGGTCAAGAACTTTTCAGGGTTGCGCTTTACCTGAGGGTCTTGCTAAGTCCTCTCTCTTCTTCCCTCTTCTCCTACACCTGTCAGACCTCCACTGAAGCTCACCTGCTTTTGCTCCTTTTCTCCTTTATCTTCCACAGAAATACCCCAATAAACTCTTTGTGCTTCTAACATTTTCTCTGTGCCTGCTTCCAGAAAGATGGGAACTGACCCAGATGATGATAAATATAATGCAAAAAAAGAAAAAGAAGCAGCATAGGGAGATGGTGGTGGGGGTTGGGCTTTTCATGGGAAATGGAGTTTAGCTACTTTAAAGCATGGTAAGAGAGGTATACCTGAGAATTAAAATTTTGAGTAAATTCCTAAAGGAAAAATTCTCCAAGCTAGGCATCAACATTATGTGAACGGAGAACTTCTAGATGTTCCAGCTGGATTTAGAAAAGACAGAGGAGTCATAAATCAAATTGCCAACATCTACTGGGTCATCAAAAAAGCAAGAAAATTCCAGAGTAACATCTACTTCTGCTTCATTGACTATGCTAAAGTCTTTGACTACATGGATCACAACAAACTGTGGAAAATTCTTAAAGAGAAGGGAATACCAGACTATCTCACCTGCTATCCTGAGAAACCTATATACAGGTCAAGAAGAAACAGATAGAGCTGGACATTGAGCAATGGACTGGTTCCAAATTGGGAAAGGAGTACGTCAAGGCTGTATATTGTCATCTTGCTTATTTAAATTCTATGCAGAGGATATCATGAGAAATGCTGGGTTGGATGAAACACAAGCTGGAATCAAGAATGCTGGGAGAAATATCAATAACCTCAGATATGCAGATGACACCACCCTTATGGCAGAAAGTGAAGAGGAATTAAAGAGCCTCTTGATGAAGGTGAAGGAGGAGAGTGAAAAAGCTGGGTTAAAACTCCACATTAAAAAAGTGCAGATCATGGCATCCAGTCCCATCACTTCATGGCAAATAGATGGGGAAACAATGGAAACAGTGAGAGACTGTAGTTTTTTTTGGCTTCACTGCAGATGGTGACTGCAGTCATGAAATTAAAAGACACTTGCTCCTTGAAAGAAAAGCTGTGCGAAATGTAGACAGTGTATTAAAAAAACAGAGACATTATATTGCCAGCAAAGTTCCATTTAGTCAAAGCTGTGGTTTTTCCAGTGGTCGTGTATGGATGTGAGAGTTGGACTGTGAAGAAAGCTGAGCGCCGAAGAATTGATGCTTTTGAACATGGTGCTGGAGAAGACTCTTGAGAGTCCCTTGGACTGTAAGAAGATCCAACCAGTCCATCTTAAAAGAGATCAACCCTGAATATTCATTGGAAGGACTGATGTTTAAGCTGAAGCTCCAGTACTTTGGCCACCTGATTCTAAGTGCCAACTTATTAGAAAAGACCCTAATGCTGGGAAAGACTGAATGAAGGAGGAGAAGAGGACAACGGAGGACAAAATGGTTGGATGGCATCACCTACTCGATGAACATGAGTTTGAGCAAGCTCTGGGAGATGGTGAAGGACAGAGAAGCCTGGCATGCTGCAGTCCATGGTGTCACAAAGAGTCAGACATGGTTGCGTGACCAATTGTGTCCTACTCTTTGCGACCTCATAGATTGTAGGCCACAAGACTTCTTTGTACAAGGGATTCTCCAGACAAGAATACTGGAGTGGGTTGCTATTCCCTTCTTCAGGGGGTCTTCCTTATCCAGGGATCAAACCTGGGTCTCCTGCATTGCAGGCAGACTTTACCATGTGAGCCACCAGGGAAGCAAAGAATTCCTTCAAGGCTCATATGCAGGTTCACCATGATGGAGGGAGTCAGCATGCTCTTCGCTCATCACTGAAAAAATTTTGTTGGAAGAAGGATGACTTTCTGAGTACCTGCACGAGGTAGAAGCCAAAGAAGCTGTGAAGTCAGGGGTGATACCCCACAGTGGAGTGCTTTAACGAAGTCATGCTCATAGAAAAGGAGTAAACTGGTGAAATGGTTTTGCATATATTTTTATCAGGTGAACCATTGTCCTAGAAGGAGTCCAAGGTGATATGCAATTCTCCAGTGGTTTTCAAGCACTTCTGAGACTGAAAGCTAACAAATATGATGTAATTGTTATAAAAATTAGATTAAAATGAATTTTAAAATAATGTACATATACCTTGTATATTGAATATGAACTTTTGTTCATCTTTCATCACTGTCATTGTACATTTTTTTAGAAACAATATTTTGAAGTTTTTCCATCTCATCCCATTATGCAAACAATAAAAATACAAAACTAAACCATTAGATTACTTTGGGTCTTAGGATGAATATACTATTCTGCTATAAATTATTCTCAAATCTCTGGAAAATCAGCTAAAGTGCCCTCTTGAGAAACAGCTAAGAAATAAAAGTGTCATGTGTTCCTCTGGTTTGAAATAGGAAACCAAATGATGTGGAGTAAATACACAGGGAGGAAATGGGAAGTATGACAAGATAAATGATGTAAAATAATTCCTGAAGGTTAAGTTTGCCCTCTATCTATATAGTAGTGGAAAAAGACTGGACTGGGAGTGATAAGTCACCAAATGAAAAGTGCTAATATCGTGAAGGAGGTGACTGACATATATACAAGAGTGGATGGCAAGCCTATTTGAAATGAAGTGGGTGTGTAGTGAAGAATTAGCTAATTTATTATAAGCCCTGCAAATGCTAAAATGGAATCCAAGATGAAGGCTGAAGGACAAAGCCCAATAAATCTTAAATCTCATAGTACTTAAAGATGAACTGCAGTGTACATTTCCTCAGTAAACTTTTCAATTCCGACACTTTCTTCTTAAAGGAGGAGCCTGTCAAAACATGTTCCAGTGGTCAAATGATGCATCTCTTCCCCGACACAGAGCAGTACTCTCTGGTTTGATGAGAAAATGTTAATCTTACCCTCTGCACCTCCAGTCCCAGTCAGAGTATGGCTCTTTAACAACTGTTTCCTGGGAACTGTAGCAATAAAACATGGCAAGAGAAGTGGATTTGCAGCAGATGGAGGCATTGCCAACCCCCACAAAGCTTTGCCTGCTTCTGTGTTGACAGAGGAAGGCAGAGAGACAAACACCAGAAACAAAGAGTTCTCAGGGCAGGAAAAATAAACACCTAAGGAAAACTGTTTAACCAGAATAGATAATTAAGAAATTAAAATTATCTGATAATACAGGTTAGATCCAGATGGCATGTATTTATGACCTCCCAAAGAAAGGAAGAATTATGGATGGAAAAAGTACAGATCCCAGAGATAACTAAATTCCCTATGAAATCTTGGAATATACAGAAGACAAGAAAATGAAATGTTTTTTATTTATAAAGGAATATGGGTGCAATAGTTACTATAATGCTATCTCACTAAATATTGAAAATAATATTGCATATTTGTGGTTGTTGTTTAGTCTTTAAGTTGTGTCTGACTCCTTTGTCACCACATGAACTGTAACCCACAAGGTTCTTTTGTCCATGGAATTTTTCAGGTAAGAATACTGGAGTGGGTTGCCATTTCCTTCTCTAGGGGATCTTCCCAATCAAGGGAACAAACCTGAGTCTCTTATATCTCCTGCATTGGCAGGAGGATACTTTACTGCTGAGTGACTAGGAAGTATATGGCATATATTTACTTATTATTGCTATCAGAAAAGGGTAATGATGAAAATTTCAATCATTAGTCTTTGTAACTTCTAGAAAAAAAGCAGTTAATATTTTGTTTTTTTTACTAGTGTTTTTTACCAAAAATTTCTCCTCCTGGCATTTCTTAAAGTTAGGTGTATCCATGTGACTTCAGTTCAGTTCAGTTCAGTTCAGTCGCTCAGTCGTGTCCGACTCTTTGCGACCCCATGAATCGCAGCACGCCAGGCCTCCCTGTCCATCACCATCTCCTGGAGTTCACTTAAACTCATGTCCATCGAGTCAGTGATGCCATCCAGCCATCTCATCCTCTGTCGTCCCCTTTTCCTCCTGCCCCCAATCCCTCCCAGCATCAGGGTCTTTTCCAATGGGTCAACTCTTCTCATGAGGTGGCTAAAGTATTGGAGTTTCAGCTTTAGCATCATTCCTTCCAAAGAACACCCAGGGCTGATCTCCTTTAGAATGGACTGGTTGGATCTCCTTGCAGTTCAAGGGACTTAAAATGGGTGGAAGTAACGGGTGTCACTTGCAGGTGGGAGATTTTATGTCTAGGGCATGATTCATCATTCCCCCCCACCCCCCGCCTTTTTTCCCCCAGTCTTGGCAATTATGGAAGTAACTGAGATGTCTACATTAACATGTAGACAAGATCCTCTTTGCAGAGCAAAAGAATCTGCCAAACTGTGCATCACATGCTAAGACTCAAAAAAGCAATTATACTAAGATGGGTGAGGTTGGAATACCTAACTAGAGGCTGAATTTAGATTTTTAAATCCAGTATTTGGCCTGTATATAAGAAATAAGGATTTGAGCCCAGAAAATTGATCCAAAGACAGGTGAGAAATCAAGGAGTGCAGGGAGGGACAAGGAGTTATATATTACATTTTCCAGTATAAATGAAATACAGGCAACCACAGATCCAATATGTCAGATAGCCATAAGCAATATAGATATCAGCTTGGGGCTGGTGCACTGGGACGACCCAGAGGGATGGTGTGGGGAGGGAGGAGGGAGGAGGGTTCAGGATGGGGAAACACATGTATACCTGTGGCGGATTCATTTTGATATTTGGCAAAACTAATACAATTATGTAAAGTTTAAAAAATAAAATAAAATTAAAAAAACAATAACAACAACAACAAAAAAAAACCAAAATGAAGAATAGTAATGAAAACAACCTCACACCCTTTGACACATCATAGTCAATCTGCTAAAGAATAAATATAAAAAGAATATTTAGGATCCTGCTGTGATGTATGTCAGAGAGTGTTTTGCCTATGTTCTCCTCTAGGAGTTTTATAGTTTCTGGTCTTACATTTAGATCTTTAATCCATTTTGAGTTTATTTTTGTGTATGGTGTTAGAAAGTGTTCTAGTTTCATTCTTTTACAAGTGGTTAACCAGATTTCCCAGCACCACTTGTTAAAGAGATTGTCTTTAATCCATTGTATATTCTTGCCTCCTTTGTCAAAGATAAGGTGTCCATATGTGCGTGGATTTATCTCTGGGCTTTCTATTTTGTTCCATTGATCTATATTTCTGTCTTTGTGCCAGTACCATACTGTCTTGATGACTGTGGCTTTGTAGTAGAGCCTGAAGTCAGGTAGGTTGATTCCTCCAGTTCCATTCTTCTTTCTCAAGATCGCTTTGGCTATTCGAGGTTTTTTGTATTTCCATACAAATTGTGAAATTATTTGTTCTAGCTCTGTGAAGAATACTGTTGGTAGCTCGATAGGGATTGCATTGAATCTATAGATTGCTTTGGGTAGTATACTCATTTTCACTATATTGATTCTTCCAATCCATTAACATGGTATATTTCTCCATCTGTTAGTGTCCTCTTTGATTTCTTTCACCAGTGTTTTATAGTTTTCTATATATAGGTCTTTAGTTTCTTTAGGTAGATATATTCCTAAGTATTTTATTCTTTCCATTGCAATGGTGAATGGAATTGTTTCCTTAATTTCTCTTTCTGTTTTCTCATTATTAGTGTATAGGAATGCAAGGGATTTCTGTGTGTTGATTTTATATCCTGCAACTTTACTATAGTCATTGATTAGTTCTAGTAATTTTCTGGTGGAGTCTTTAGGGTTTTCTATGTAGAGGATCATGTCATCTGCAAACAGTGAGAGCTTTACTTCTTCTTTTCCAATTTGGATTCCTTTTATTTCTTTTTCTGCTCTGATTGCTGTGGCCAAAACTTCCAAAACTATGTTGAATAGTAATGGTGAAAGTGGGCACCCTTGTCTTGTTCCTGACTTTAGAGGAAATGCTTTCAATTTTTCACCATTGAGGATAATGTTTGCTGTGGGTTTGTCATATATAGCTTTTATTATGTTGAGGTATGTTCCTTCTATTCCTGCTTTCTGGAGAGTTTTTATCATAAATGGATGTTGAATTTTGTCAAAGGCTTTCTCTGCATCTATTGAGATAATCATATGGTTTTTATTTTTCAATTTGTTAATGTGGTGTATTACATTGATTGATTTACAGATATTGAAGAATCCTTGTATCCCTGGGATAAAGCCCACTTGGTCATGGTGTATGATCTTTTTAATGTGTTGTTGGATTCTGATTACTAGAATTTTGTTAAGGATTTTTGCATCTATGTTCATCAGTGATATTGGCCTGTAGTTTTCTTTTTTTGTGGCATCTTTGTCAGGTTTTGGTATTAGGATGATGGTGGCCTCATAGAATGAGTTTGGAAGTTTACCATCCTCTGCAATTTTCTGGAAGAGTTTGAGCAGGATAGGTGTTAGCTCTTCTCTAAATTTTTGGTAGAATTTAGCTGTGAAGCCATCTGGGCCTGGGCTTTTGTTTTCTGGAAGATTTTTGATTACAGTTTCAATTTCCATGCTTGTGATGGGTCTGTTAAGATTTTCTATTTCTTCCTGGTCGAGTTTTGGAAAGTTGTAGTTTTCTAAGAATTTGTCCATTTCTTCCACGTTGTCCATTTTATTGGCATATAATTGTTGATAGTACTCTCTTATGATCCTTTGTATTTCTGTGTTGTCTGTTGTGATCTCTCCATTTTCATTTCTAATTTTATTGATGACCCACCTCCCAGAATATTGGAAATAAAAGCAAAAATAAACAAATGGACCTAATTAACCTTAAAAGCTTCTGAACATCAAAGGAAACTATTAGCAAGGTGAAAAGACAGCCTTCAGAATGGGAGAAGATAATAGCAAATAAAGCAACTGACAAACAACTAATCTCGAGAATATACAAGCAACTCCTACAGCTCAACTCCAGACAAATAAATGACCCAATCAAAAAATGGGCCAAAGAACTAAATAGACATTTCTCCAAAGAAGACATACAGATGGCTAACAAACACATGAAAAGATGCTCAACATCACTCATTATCAGAGAAATGCAAATCAAAACCACTATGAGGTACCATTTCACACCAGTCAGAATGGCTGCGATCCAAAAGTCTACAAGCAATAAATGCTGGAGAGGGTGTGGAGAAAAGGGAACCCTCTTACACTGTTGGTGGGAATGCAAACTAGTACAGCCACTATGGAGAACAGTGTGGAGATTCCTTAAGAAACTGGAAATAGACCTGCCTTATGATCCAGCAAGCACACTGCTGGGCATACACACTGAGGAAACCAGAAGGGAAAGAGACACGTGTACTCCAATGTTCATCGCAGCACTGTTTATAATAGCCAGGACATGGAAGCAACCTAGATGTCCATCAGCAGATGAATGGATAAGAAAGCTGTGGTACATATACACAGTGGAGTATTACTCAGCCATTAAAAAGAATACATTTGAATCAGTTCTAATGAGGTGGATGAAACTGGAGCCTATTATACAGAGTGAAGTAAGTCAGAAAGAAAAACACCAATACAGTATACTAACGCATATATATGGAATTTAGAAAGATGGTAACAATAACCCTGTGTACGAGACAGCAAAAGAGACACTGGTGTATAGAACAGTCTTATGGACTCTGTGGGAGAGGGAGAGGGTGGGAAGATTTGGGAGAATGGCATTGAAACATGTAAAATATCATGTATGAAACGAGTTGCCAGTCCAGGTTCGATGCACGATACTGGATGCTTGGGGCTGGTGCACTGGGACGACCCAGAGGGATGGTATGGGGAGGGAGGAGGGAGGAGGGTTCAGGATGGGGAACACATGTATACCTGTGGCGGATTCATTTTGATATTTGGCAAAACTAATACAATTATGTAAAGTTTAAAAAAAAAAAAAAGAATATTTAAAAGGTGCCTATGAGGGAATGTGTGAAGGAAGGCTATATAGACAGGGGTTAAGGTAAGAGATGTATCAGGTATCTCATCAAAGATTTTACAAGACAGAAGATAGCTGAAGAAGAATATTTAAAATGCTGGAAAAAAAAAGACAATGCCAGCTGGATTTCTATATTTAATGAAAATATCTTCCAAAAATGGAGGCATAATAAATATTTTTCAAATATCAAGAGAATTTATTGTCAGAGACCTATAATTCAAGATACATGAAAGAAATTTCTCAGACAGAGGAATATGAAGTATGATGGAAATTTAACATTAAACTCTTTAAAAGATAATTGATTTTAGAGACAAATTAGTAATAAAATAACTGTGAGTTTATTATGCATGTAGAAGTAAAAAGTATGAAAAATAGTTCAAAGGGTGGGGAAGAGGTAATGGAAGTATACATGAATGGTGTAAAAATACTTGATGGTACTAAGTTAAAAATGCTTATTGTTCATCTTAAGAAATTCACTAAAATTTTGAAAAAGTGGCATAATCATTAAACCAATAGTAGAGATAAAAATATAAACAAATAATAATTAATACAGAAGAAGGTGGGAAATAGAAATCAATAACAGAGGTAGCAAATAAAAAACAGAAAGCAAGATGACAGGCTGAAATACAACTACATCAATAATTGCATTGCATCTAAAAGGCAGGCCTATCAATTTAGATAAAACATGATACACTATCTATAAGAAACTACAGTCAGTAATTCCTGTGAACATAGATAAAAGTTACCAAGAAATTTAAACAAAATAAATTCTATAATATATACAAAGAAAATACATGTCATGACCAAATGGGGTTTCTCCCAGGAATGGAAGACAGTTTCAACATTTAAAAATCAATCAGCACTGAAACATGTACATTACCATATGTAAAATACATGACCAGTGGAAGTTCGATGCATGAAGCAGGGCACCCAAAGCTGGTGCTCTGAGGCAAACCAGAGGGATATGGGGGAGGGAGGTGGGACAGGGGTTCAGGTTGGAGGGGGACACATATATACCTGTGGCCGATTCGTGTTGATGTATGGCAAAAACCATCACAATACTGTAAAGTAATTATCCTCCAATTAAAATAATTAAAAAAGAAAAAAAATCAGTGGCTAGCTATAAAGAACAGATGGAAATTCCTTAAAATACTTAAAATAGAGTTACCATATGATCCAGCAATCTTACTCCTAGGTAGGCATTTATCCAGAAAAGAGAAAACTCTAGTTTGAAAAGATACACACACCCCAGTGTTCACAGCAGTACTGTTTACAATAGCCAAGATATGAAAGCAGCCTAAATATCTGTTAACAGATGAATAACAGATGGATAAGAAGAGTGGTACATATATACAGTAGAATATTACTTAGCTATTAAAAATGAAATAATGCCATTTGCAGCAATGCAGATAGACCTAGAGCTTTTTGTACTAAGTGAAGTAAGTCAGAAAAAGATAAATACCATATGACATCACTTATATGTGGAATCTAAAAATGATACAAAAAACTTATTTATAAAACAAAAAGAGATTCACAGAAAGAGAAAACAAAATCATGGCTACCAAAGGGGAAAAGCAGGAAGGGATAAATAAGGAGCTTGGAATTAGCAGATACATACTACTGTATACAAACAGATAAACAACTAGGTCCTGCTGTATAGCATAGAGGACTATAGTCAATGCCCTGTAAGAACCTATAGTGGAAAAGAATCTGAGAAAAGAATATATGTATGAATATATACACATTAACTGCTTCCTCAGCCCATATATACATATATATGCTGCACACCTGAAACCATCACAACATTGTAATCAACTGTACTTAATAAAACATTTACAAAAGCACAAATGGTTATAATTTAGCACATAAGCAGAATAAAAAGAAAAATAACACAAGCATCCATATTTTATTCAGAAAAAGTATTGTATAAAATTCAATATCCATTCATGGCTAAAAACAAACAAACAAAAAAACTCCCAGTAGACCTGGAGTAAAAGAAAGTTTCCTCATCTTGACAAAGGCCTCACGTATCATACAGGTCATATAGAGTCCTATATGATCTGGACTGTTACCTTTCCTACTCCATCACTTTATACTCTCATTTGCTCATTCCTTATTAGATGCACTGCGTTTCTTGCTGTTGCTGAAGATGACAGTATGTTCCCACCTCTTGGACTTTGCATTAACTGCTTCCTCTGTCCAGAATGTATTTCCTTTTTCTTACTTTTTTTTTTAACCGCATCACACAGCTTGAGGGAACTTAGTTCCAAGGGTCAGGGATTGAACCTGGATCCCCAGCAGTGGAAGCATGGAGTCCAAGCCCCTGGGACATGAGGGAATTCCCCAGAATGTTTTTGGATCCGACAGCTGTATGATTCATTCCATCTTTTCCTTCATTTTCTTGACCAAATGTCACATTCTTACTGTGTATTACCATCAGTCAGTTCAGCTGCTCAGTCATGTCCGACTCTTTGCCACCCCATGAATCGCAG
Organism: Bubalus kerabau; assembly: GCF_029407905.1. Lineage (NCBI taxonomy): Eukaryota > Metazoa > Chordata > Mammalia > Artiodactyla > Bovidae > Bubalus > Bubalus kerabau. The sequence continues at coordinate 57,540,586 of NC_073625.1, forward strand.
CACGCCAGGCCTCCCTGTCCATCACCAACTCCCAGAGTTCACTCAGACTCACGTCCATCGAGTCAGTGATACCATCCAGCCATCTCATCCTCTGTCATCCCCTTCTCCTCCTGCCCCCAATCCTTCCCAGCATCAGAGTCTTTTCCAATGAGTCAGCTCTTCGCATAAGGTGGCCAAAGTACTGGAATTTCAGCTTTAGCATCATTCCTTCCAAAGAAATCCCAGGGCTGATCTCCTTTAGAATGGACTGGTTGGATCTTCCTGCAGTCCAAGGGACTCTCAAGAGTCTTCTCCAACATCACAGTTCAAAAGCATCAATTCTTCGGTGCTCAGCGTTCTTCACAGTCCAACTCTCACATCCATACATGACCACTGGAAAAGTGTATTACCATAGCCATTCATTTTAAAACATCCAATCACTTCCTCTGATCTGGCTTTGTATGTATTATTATTTCTTTTAACTAACTATTTTTTTTTTTTTCAAAGCAGTTCAAAATTCACAACAAATTAACAGAGAAGGTGGAGATATCTCACGCACCCTCTGCTCTCACACATGCATAGGCTCTCATTATCAGTGTCCTTCACCAGAGTAAATACATTAGTTACAATTGATGAACCTTCATTAACATATCATTATCACCTAAAGTTCGTAGTTTACGTTAGAACATTACAGTTCACTCTTGGTGTTGTACATTCTATGGATTTAGACAAAAGTATAATAACACGTGGGGCTTCACAGGTGGCACTGGTCTATAGAACCCTCCTGCTAATGCAGGAGACATAAGAGATGTGAGTTTGATCCCTGGGTCAGGAAGATCCCCTGGAGGAGCTCCAGTATTCTTGCCTGGAGAATCCCATGGACAGAAGAGCCTGGTGGGCTACAGTCCATACGGCCATAAAGAGTAGGACACAACTGAAGTGACTTAGCATGCATGCATAATAACATGTACCTATCATTATGGTATCACATAGGTTATTTTCACTGCTCTATAAATCTTCTCTCTGCTATATATTCATCACACTCTTCCTTTCCATCAACCCCTGAAATGTTTCTACTGTTTCCATAGTTTTCTTTTTCCAAAATATCATATGGTTGGCATCATACAATATGTAACCTTTTCACATTCACTTCCTTCATTTAGTAACATGCATTTAAGTTATCTCCATGTCTTCTCATTGTTTGATAGCTCATTTCTTTGTGTGTGTGTGTGTGTGTGTGTGTGTTTAATAATATTCCATTGTCTGAATGTACCTAGCACAGTGTCTTTATCTATTCACCTACTAAAGGACATCTTGATTGCTTCCACATTTTGGCAATTATGAATAAAGCTGCTGCAAACATCTAAGTGCACATTTTCTGTGGACATGCTTTTAAGTCCTTTGGGTAAATACCAAGCAGTGTGATTGTTGAATCATACAGTAAGAAAATATCTACTTTTTGTAAGAAACTGACAAACTGTATTCCAAAATATCTGAACTATTTTGCTTTCCCACTAGCAGTGAATGAGAGTTCTGTTGTCCTGTATCCTCTCCAGCATTTGGTGTTTTCAGTGTTCTGGACCATCCTAATAGGTGTGTAGTGATATTTCATTATTGTTTTAATTTGCATTTTCCTCATGACATATGATGTAGAGTACCTTTCTGTATGCTTATTTGCCATCTGTATGTCTTCTTTAGTGAGTTTTCTGTTAGGGTCTTTGGCTCATTTTTTTAAATCACGTTGTTGTTTTCTTGAAAGTGAAAATGTTAGTTGCTCAGTTGTGTCCAACTCTTTGCTACCCTATGGATTGTAGCCCACAATTCCTCTGTCCAGGGAATTCTCCAGGCAAGAATACTGGAGTGGGTTACCATGCCCTCCTACAGGGGATCTTCCCAACCCAGGGCTTGAACTGGGGTTTCCTGCTTTACAGGCAGATTCTTTACTGTCTGAGCCACTGGGGGAAGCCTGTTTGTTTTCTTACTGTTGAGTTTTAGAAGTTCTTTGTCTATTTTGATAATTGTTCTTTGTCAGATGTGGTTTTTGCAAATTTTTTTTCCCAGTCTGTGGTTTGTCTTATTTTCTTGATAATGTCTTTCAAAGAGCAGAATTTTTTAATTTTGATGAAGTCCAGCTTATCAGTTTCTTTCATGGGCTGTGCCTTTGGCATTGCATCTAAAAGCTATTGCCATGCTCGCTTTGGCAGCACATGTACTAAAACTGGAATGATATGAAGAAGATTAGCATGGCCCCTTCTCCAGGATGACATGCAAATTCATGAAGCATGCCATGTTTGAGAAAATTAAAAAGTCATTACCATTCCAAAGTTCATGTAGGGTTTTTCTTATGTAATTTTCTAGGGGTTTTAAAGTTTTAGGTTTTACATTTAGATCTGTTATCTATTTTGAGTTAATTCTTGTGGAGGGTGTAAGATTTGTATCTAGGTTCATTTTCTTTTTTTTGCATGTCTATGTCCAGTTGTTGCAGCAACATTTGGTGAAAAGACTATTTTTGCTTCATTGTATTGCCTTTGTTTCCTTGAAAAAGATCAGTTGACTATATTTATGTGGATCTATTTCTTGGCTCTCTGGTTTGTTCCTGTTTTTTAAAAAATAGTGCTTGCTTCTAAAAGCTATGCAATTAACTTATTTTTATGTTATTTTAAAATATAACACATGTATATCTGTGGCGGATTCATTTTGATATTTGGCAAAACTAATACAATTATGTAAAGTTTAAAAATAAAATAAAATTAAAAAAATATATACCATGTAAAATAGATAAGAGCAAGCTTCCCTGGTGGTTCAAATGGTAAAGAATCTGCCTGCAGTGAGACCTGGGTTCAATCACCAAGACCCGGGTCAGGAGTATCCCCTGGAGCAGGGAATGGCAACCCAGTCCAGTATCCTTGCCTGGAGAATTCCACAGGCAGAGGAGTCTGATGGGCTACAGTCCATGGGGTCTCAAAGAGTTGGACACAATTGAATGACCAACACTTTCACTTCACCATGTAAAATCCATAAGACCAAGAATTTTTAAAAATTATTGTATCCCCAGTAAAGAATAACTTTCAGAATGTATAATGGCCTTCTGTAAAAATCTGTTGAATAAATAAATGAATAAATCACTAAATTAGAAAGTTTTGAAATACAGTGCAATATAGGGTGCAATAATACTGACTTCTTGAACTTAAAATCTTCTGTTCTTTGATGATTAGAGATAAAAAAGAGGGACTTCCTTCACACTTGAAGAATATATAAAGTTTTAAATACTATACATTTTTAATTTTCAGATTCTATGCCCCGAGCTGATAAAATTTCAATTCTTGTTTTTAAGAATAAATGTAAAACATAAAAGGATTCTGACACACATAGAGAGATTTGAGTGCCACAGTGAGCCAAAAAGAACTTATTCCACTTATTTTTTCTTCTATATCTTTGAAACTAACAAGAAAAGGGGACAATTCTTTTCTGAAAAGAGTAGTTATTTTTCTCCTCTTTTCTGGAAAATCCCTGTGGATGATACAGAGCTTACAGAATCAGTCACCAAACAAAGCTGTATTCTGCACTGTAAGAATCGTTTCCTTATGCCTTTGTCTCTTTGGAGACATTGACACATCAAGGCATCTACATACAGGCTTAGTCTTGTCTGACTCTTTGTGACCCTTTGGACTGTATGCAGCCTCTGTTCCCAGGTTCCTCTGTCCATGGGATTCTCTAGGCAAGATTACCGGAGTGGGTTGCCATTTCTTCCTCCAGGGGATCTTCCTGACCCAGGGATTGAACCCAAATCTCCTGTGTCTGTCTCCTGCATGTAGGTGGGTTCTTTAGCTGCAGAACCATCGAGGAAACCCTCATACATTTCTGCAATAACTTGGAGCACTGGGTGTATTTCATCTACATGCCTTTGTTTATCACACAAAGCTTCTTGATTTAAATTGTGCTTTGGTGGACATCCCCCTGTGCCTGCAGGTAAGAGGTGTGGTTTTCATAATGATAGGGCTCCTGCAGGAAAAGCAGCCTCTGTGATAATTTAGATATAACGAGGTTAATTTCCTTTTCTTCTCATTTTCCATAAATTGTATTCATGTTTCCTTTTGTTCCTGGAGACAATGTCTATTTGACATTTGAATTTGTAGAAGTAATGAATAAGCTAGGCAATCTCTTTTGAAAGAAAAGTATTACAAGGTGATAAATGTTATTAAAATATATTTCTCAAAGGGAAATCCTTCTACATACATAATTTTGCTGAATATAAATGGTATTCTCAGGAGGCACAGGGGTAAAGAATCTGCCAGTCAATGCAGGAGATGCAAGAGACACACATTCGATCCTCTGGAGAAGGAAATAGAAACCCACTCCAATATGCTTGCCTTGAACATTCCATAGACAGAAGAGCCTGGCAGGCTACAGTCCACAGGGTCACAAACAGCTGGACATGACTAAGTGACTGAATAGATTTTTCAAATTAGTATTTAAAGTCATGAGGTTATGTAGATGTACAGACTATGATTGCTAATATATTTTTAATAATGGTAGCTGAAGAGAGGAATCTGTAATGGTAAATTCAATATAATCAAAATATTTCTGTTCTTTCTTGACTGAGATTGCATTTTTACAAAATATCATTTCTGAAATGAAATTAGACCCAGATGACATGCATTGTTTTGTATTTTGGATGAATTAAACTTAAATAAGTAAGAGTTGGAGGCCCATAGTGGTTCTTTTCCCCCACTAAAGAGGAGGGAAGACCTGTGAAATGGTAACACTATTGAAACAAGTAAAGCTATTATAATTATTGGAATTCTGCACAATTTCAGGAGAAAGAACTGAGAACCCCATTTTATCTTTGATTGATCAATAGATTATGTTCATTCAAGCAACATTTATTAAACATATCCTATGGGCTGGGCACTGGAGAGGGAAATGGCAACCCACTCCAGTGTTCTTGCCTGGAGAATCCCAGGGACCGGGGAGCCTGGTGGGCTGCCCTCTGTGGAGTCGCACAGAGTCGGACAAGACTGAAGAGACTGAGCAGCAGCAGCAGCAGCATGGGCTGGGCACAGTGCTAGGAAACAAAGATGAATGCAATGAAAATCTTGGTCTCATGGAGTTCATATCTCAAAAATACAGGTATGCTTTTGGTTGGTACATTTCTTATGCAATTTGGTTTGCTCTACAAACCAATATTTTTATCATATATTTTTCTGATTATAGATATAGTATATGAAAATTCCCATCTCTTTACTGCCTAAGCAATGGTAGACATTGTTTTATCTTTATAACCCTAGAACTACATTAAAATATTGCTTTTCATTTAGTATCTACTTGTACATTTAAATATAGTGAGTCTAATTGTTATAAGATTACATAAAAATAAATAATCTAGTCCAGGTTCGATGCACGATACTGGATGCTTGGGGCTGGTGCACTGGGACGACCCAGAGGGATGGAATGGGGAGGGAGGAGGGAAGAGGGTTCAGGACGGGGAACACATGTATACCTGTGGCGGATTCATTTTGATATTTGGCAAATCTAATACAGTTATGTAAAGTTTAAAAATAAAATAAAATTAAAAAAAAATAATCTATTATTCATAATTTAGGAATTGAAAATGCTTTCAATTTCCTGCTGTTTCTACTGCTGCTGCTAAGGCGCTTCAGTCGTGTCCAACTCTATGCTACCCCGTAGACGGCAGCCCACCAGGCTCTGCCCTCCCTGGGATTCTCCAGGCAAGAACGCTGGAGTGGGTTGCCATTTCCTTCTCCAATGCATGAAAAGTGAAAGTGAAGTTGAAAAATTGAAAGTGAAAGGATAAATTCCTATACGTGATGTTACTCAGTATAATCATAGGGAAATTTTAAAAACTTTTGGCAATATTTCCAATTTGACTATATACTTTGCAAGAGCAATCGATTTTAAATTCTGCTCAGTTAGGGTCTTACATTAGCAAGAATTTTCATTTTCACTTTCATTCTGATATGGGAATTGTGTTTCATATCCCTTAGTACTCTGTGCAAAACTCTACATTTTCTTAAACATTATTCACTATCTTGTTCTTTCAATTAAGAGGATTATGGTGATGGATAAATAAAATTGTAGAGTGCAGATAATCTCTTGGAATCATAAAGTCTCTGATTATATTCAAGTTTGGCATCTTTGTTCTTCAGTTACTGCATTTTCAGAGTTAGTTTCTATTGGGGAAGATTTCAATCGTGTTCATGAAAAGTGATGATGTCTTGTTCAACATAACTCACTGAGGTCAACCTATATATCACACACTACCCTTGTTTTGTTGCTCTGAATATACATTTTTAGTACTGAGAATCACCAGAGAAGAAAAAAAAATGAACCCTGAGTTACTTCAGTTCAATTCAACAAATGTTTATTTAGTGTCCATGATATATTTGACTCCATCTATCCATCTAGGTACAGATTGGAATCAAGATTGCTGGGAGAAATATCAATAACCTCAGATATGAAGATGACTCCGCACTTATGTCAGAAAGTGAAGAAGAACTAAAGAACCTCATGATGAAACTGAAAGAGGAGAGTGAAAAAGTTGGCTTAAAACTCAACATTCAGAAAACTAAGGTCATGGCATCTGGCCCCATCACTTCATGGCAAATAGATAGGGAAACAGTGGAAACAGTGACAGACTCTGTTATTTTGGGCTCCAAAATCACTGCAGATGGTGACTGTAGCTATGCAATTAAAAGACTCCTGCTCCTTGGAAGAAAAGCTATGACCAACTCAGCATATTAAAAAGCAGAGACATTACTTTGCCAACAAAGGTCCATCTATTCAAAGCTATGGTTTTTCCAATAGTCACGTATGGATGTGAGAGTTGGACTATAAAGAAAGCTGAGCGCCGAAGAATTAATGCTTTTGAACTGGTATTGGAGAAAACTCTTGAGAGTTCCTTGGACTTTAGGATGGACTGAAAGTCCATCCTAAAGGAGATCAGTCCTGAATGTTCATTAGAAGGACTGATGTTGAAGCTGAAACTCCAATACTTTGACCACCTGATGCAAAGAAATGACTAATTTGAAAAGACCCTGATGCTGGGAAAGACTGAAGGCATAAAGAGAAAGGGATGACAGAGGATGAGATGGTTGAATGGTATCACTAACTCGATTGACATAAGTTTGAGAAAGCTTCTGGAATTGGTGATGGACAGGGAAGCCTGGTGTGCTGCAGTCCATGGGGTCGCAAAGAGTCGGACAAGACTGAGTGACTAAATTAAACTGAACCAATGTACATATACTGTAACCATGTGAAGTGAGGTCTAGTAATGTTGGTTATTGCATTTAGCTATGGAATTTACTCATGGTTAGCAGAGAATTCCCAATACTTGGATTTATTTCCCATATGGTACTCTGTGCTATTTCCATATAATAATTATGGATGTATGTTTTTCTCACAAGAGTTAACCTGTAGTATTTAACTCAGAAAAGTAAAGCAAAGAAAATATTTCATATTTTCTAGATCTACATCACCTAGAAATTGACTAATTCCCCGAATATGTCTTTAAAGTTGGTTAAATAGAGTCAATGCATGGGAGGTTTTTGCTACAGTCACTTTGAATCACCATGAAACTCTATGAATGTCGCTCCAGGAGAATATGATGAAAGCTAAGTGTGGGTAAACTTAAGAAAGAAATTCAAAATTTGATTTAAGAGATAGAAAGGAAATGTTTCTATCAACAAACAGAAATCAAATTTTTTTTTTAACCTTGAAATAGCTGTTTTAAGTGAATCTGAAGTTCTGCAGCTTATTCAGTAGAAATTGAAAGTATAAAAAGATATATTCTGAGATATATTTGTACTCTTATCAGATATTAGGGTGCTGATGTCTCATTTAGTGTAGTGATATTGGCTATGGTGAATATTATATGTTTATTTTTTTCCTTTCTTTTTTCCTTCCTTCCTTTTTGTATTATATGCTAGTAAGGAAGCCTAATCACGTCAGAATTCTGCTCAGAAAACTCCTGGTGAAGGACACACCGCCAAACACAGCCTGAGTGTGTATGTCAGATTGAAATCTCCTCGTGATTTTTCTCATGCTGCATAATAAGCTGGCAGCTAAAAAGGGGCTCAAGCAGATAGCCTTTCCTCCCTTCTATTTGCAGTTATTCCTTAGGAGAATGTTCTTTATCTTTGGATGGAGCCGGATTCCAAATATTTAGCTCCTTTTCCAAATAGCATTTTGAAAAAAATTCCATTCACTCTGTCAGATATACAACCCTCTGAATTATCAGCTCTGGCCTGAAATTACATTCTCCCACTTTTTAAAGATGCACAGAATAGCATGGCCATAAATGCACTGACTTAAAGTTCTCCTTTAAATAAGAGAAAACTCATTCTCACCCCAAATGGTTTTCAGCAGTCTTCTGTCTGAAAGAGTATTTGAATGCAAGAAGACCATTGCCAAATAACTAGATGCATGTGTGTGTGTGTGTGTATGTGTGTGTGTGTGTATGTGTGTGCTAACAGTACCCAGATATTGCTAGAACTCTTAAGATTAATTCTGTCTTTTAACTAGAGGAGAAAAAATAGTTGCTAAAGAAAATATCATTGTAAGGGAATTTTTTGATGGAAAACATATATTTTGTCTATTAAACTCACAACTGAATATCATTGTTTGTTGGGAACAGAAAGACATGAAACTGTTGATTAAAAACTTTTGCATATCTGTACTATAACAGTAGTATAAGTTAAAGCTGTATCTTAAGAAAGTTGTGGTTTAGTGGAAAAAAGTTCAGGGCTCCTAAAAGAACAATGGCCAAAGGAGCCAATTATCTTTAATTTGTCTGGTACAGTAGGAAGAACCCTTCCATATTTTTTCACAGAAAGCATTTTTAGTCAAGCCTAATATCACCGTTTCACACTAGTCATTGTTTTTCCTGGACCCTGAGTGATTTTGGGTCAAATCGTGGCATTGCTGTAGTGTTCATGATTTGAGGCAAGTTACACAATTTCCTGAGAGTTGTTTTATTTGTCTGTTGTTGTTGTTCAGTTGCTTAGTCATGTCTGACTCTTTGCGGCCCAGTGGACTTCAGCGCGCCAGGCTTCCCTGTCCTTCACTGTCTCCTGGACTTTGCTCAAACTCATGTCCATTGAGTTGGGTATGCCATTCAACCACCTCATCCGCTTTCACTCCCTTCTCCTCCTGCCTTCAATCTTTCCCAGCATTAGGGTCTTTTCCGATGAGTCAGCTCTTTGCATCAGGTGGCCGAAGTATTGGAGCTTCATTTCAGCATCAGTCCTTCCAATGAATATTGAGGATTGATTAGAGGAAATAATGCATAGTGTGAGGTTTAATATGTGAAAAAAATGTCAAATTTGTTAGATTTAAGAAATAGTGGTTTACTTATTCTGTCATTTGAACTAGAGAGCTACCAGTTGGACACTGGTCCCTTAGCACACATTTTACCCTCATTAAGAATTACTGAGCTTCCTCATCTTGGTAAAGGACATCTATGAAAACCCTAGAGGCAACATTACACTTACTGGTGAAAGACAACTCTTTTTCTTAAGATCCAGAACAAGGCAAGGATGTCTACTCTCACCACTTCTATTCAGCATTGTACTGGGGATTCTAAATAGGACAGAGCAATAAGATGGGAAAATAAAAGCAGACAGATTAGAAAAAAAGAATTAAAACTATCTTCATTTGCAGTTGTTATCTTATTATAGAGAATCCTAAAGCATCACTACGAACAAAGCTAGTGGAGGTGACGGACTTCCAGTTGCACTATTTCAAATCCTGAGAGATGATGCTGAAAAAGTGCTGCACTCAATGTGCTAGCAAATTTGGAAAACTCAGCAGTGGCCACAGGACTGGAAAATGTCAGTTTTCATTCCTATCCCAAAGAAAGGCAATGCCAAAGATTGCCAATGCTCAAACTATGGCACAATTGCACTCATCTCACACGCTAGTAAAGTAATGCTGAAAATTCTCCAAGCCAGGCTTCAGCAATACCTGATCCATGAGCTTACAGATGTTCAAGCTGGTTTAAGAAAAGGCAAAGGAACCAGAGATCAAATTGCCAACATCTGCTGGATCATTGAAAAAGCAAGAGAGTTCCAGAAAAACATCTATTTCTGCTTTATTGACTATACCAAAGCCTTTGACTGTGTGGATCACAATAAACTGTGGACAATTCTTCAAGAGATGGGAATACCAGACCACCTGACCTGCCTCTTGAGAAACCTGTATGCAGGTCAGGAAGCAACAGTTAGAACTGGACATGGAACAACAGACTGGTTCCAAATAGGAAAAGGAGTAAGTCAAGGCTGTATATTGTCACCCTGCTTATTTAACTTATATGCAGAGTACATCATGAGAAACGCTGGGCTGGAAGAACACAAGCTGGAATCAAGATTGCTGGAAGAAATATCAATAACCTCAGATATGAAGATGATACCACCCTTATGGCAGAAAGTGAAGAGGAACTAAAAAGCCTCTTGATGAAAGTGAAAGAGGAGAGTGAAAAAGTTGGCTTAAAGCTCAACATTCAGAAAACGAAGATCATGGCATCTGGTCTCATCATTTCATGGGAAATAGATGGGGAAACAGTGGAAACAGTATCAGACTTTATTTTTTGAAGCCCCAAAAATCACTGCAGATGGTGATTGCAGCCATGAAATTAAAAGATGCTTACTCCTTGGAAGGAGAGTTATGACCAACCTAGACAGCATATTGAAAAGCAGAGACATTACTTTGCCAACAAAGGTCCATCTAGTCAAAGCTATGGTTTTTCTAGTGGTCATGTATGGATGTGAGAGTTGGATTGTGAAGAAAGCTGAGCGCCGAAGAATTGATGCTTTTGAACTGTGGTGTTGGAGAAGACTCTTGAGAGTTCCTTGGATTGCAAGGAGATCCAACCAGTCCATTCTGAAGGAGATCAGCTCTGGGTGTTCTTTGAAAGGAATGATGCTAAAGCTGAAACTCCAATACTTTGGCCACCTCATGCGATGAGTTGACTTACTGGAAAAGACTCTGATGCTGGGAGGGATTGGGGGCAGGAGGAGAAGGGGACGGCAGAGGATGAGATGGCTGGATGGCATCACTGACTCGATGGACATGAGTTTGGGTGAACTCTGGGAGTTGGTGATAGACAGGGAGGCTTGGAGTGCTGCAATTCATGGGGTTGCAAAGAGTCAGACATGACTGAGCCACTGAACTGACTGACTGAACTCATTATCTTACATAATGAGTAAAATGTTATTTTTTGCTCATTATGCTATTTTGTCCTTAGTTTAGTTCATTGTTGTTTGGTGTGAACTTGTAAATTTTATCACTGTTAATGGATAAGGAAATGACAACCCACTCCAGTGTTCTTGCCTAGAGAATCCTGTGTACAGAGGAGGCTGGTGGGCTGCTGTTCATAGGGTCGCATAGAGTCAGACATGACTGAATCAACTTAGCATGCATACATGCGTTGGAGAAGGAAATGGCAACCCACTTCCATATTCTTGCCTGGAGAATCCCAGGGATGGAAGAGCCTGGTGGGCTGCCATCTATGGGGTCGCACAGAGTCGGGCATGACTGAAACGAGTTAGCAGTAGCAGCAATGGTGAGGAAATCAAGCCAATGGTAAATACAGGGAAATACTAACAGTGTCCATATGACCCAACATATATGAACAACTCCAATAATTTAGCACAATGTGAAATACAATTGTTATTTTTCAAGCTTTGTGTGTTGATTTGACTTCCTGGAAAATAACACTTTCCTTGGTCTGCCTTGAAAATGGGTTATTTTCTCCCACTGACTTTCCAGAAATTTGTCAAAAATTTGTTTCTGTTTTCTACTTGTCCTCTCTTTCTGCAATTAAATGGTAATATTGACAAGACAGTAAAAAATTCAATGTGACATATAGAGTCTTTCTACATTGTTTTCTATTGGGAGAGTTATGATGCAAGAATGAGGGAAAGAGAAGAATAGTGAAAAACAGTTGGGATCAACATACTCACACTTTTCTATTTTAAAATAGACAACCATCAATATCCTACATTATAGCACAGGAACTCTGCTCAGTATTATGTGGCAACCTGGATGAGGTGGGTGTTTTGAAGAGAATGGATACTTGCATATGTATGGCTGAGTTCCTTTGCTCCCCACCTGAAGCTATCACAACATTGTTAACTGCTATTGTCTATGTGAAATGATTAGCCCTTCAGTTGTGTCCAACTCTTTGTGACCCCATGGACTATAGCCCACCAGGCTCCTCTGTCCATGGGATTTCCCAGGCAAGAATACTGGAGTGGGTTGTCATTCCCTTCTCCAGGGGATCTTCCCGACCCAGGGATCGAACCTGGGTCTCCTGCATTGAAGGCAGATTCTTTACTGTCTGAACCACCAGTGAAGCCCCTATACTCTACTGTAAAATAATAAAAAAATTAAAAATAAAATAAAATTAAAAATATACTTAGTTACTGCAGTGAGAAGGACAGAATCAAATATGATGTGAAGGAGGAATAAAAAGCAAACAGATAAAAGAATTGGGAATATGCACTAGGGCTTTCAGTGAATTTATGGAAATGGAGTCCCTGACTAGAACAATATGATTACTGATGATGGAATGAAAAGAGAACCATGTCTGCCACTGCCTGCCATCCCTTATTTTTCTTTTAAACTTGCATTGAGAAAAAACATTTTCTGCTTTCTCTTATATCTACACTACATATACTGTTTTATTATACTTTCAAACTGGTTAAATTAACTTAAAAAATTAACCTTAAAGTCTAAGTAATTAAGCATAGAATTAATGCAGACAATGTTAAAGTTGTGGACCTATGGGCAACTTAGAAATATAATTTCAAGTTGATCCTCAAATAAAAGGTGAGCCTGCACCAAGATCTATAAACCAGAAGAAAAATAGATTTAGATAAAAATGAATCATTCCTCAATAACTTTTGTTTGGCTGATTTCATCTTTTGAAAAATTGGAAAATGATTCTTGTCTTTTGACACAGCCAGAATTAATGAGGATGGATGGGAACTATTGCAAGATAAGAAAGTGCTATCCATTCTTTGTGACAGGAAAACTATACTCATTTTATTGTTTGGTATCTTATAGTCACTTTTCATATGAAGAATTAATTGAAGACATTAAACATTTTAATTTAAAATAAAAATAAGTGTTTCTTTGTTCACCCTTGAGTAGGAACACCCTGAGTGACATGAGTAGAAATGGTGCTCCATATGAAGTGGTGAATTGGCTTTTTCCCTGCATACAGATTGCTTAAGCAATTGGAAAAAACTTCACTGCTTTATTTTGTATATTAAGGCATAGGTTAGGCAAAAGTTCACTAATGTCGTTGACTCATCTGCATATAAAATGTCAAGTGCTATCCAGGAGAGAGTGCTAAATGTTCCACAGCCTTGCAAATTTGCCTAATAGAGGAGAGAGTGCATTAATTTACCATTAACTTGTTAAACCTCATTGCAATATTTTCACTTTTTACACACTTTACAAGTCAATTGAAATAAAAATTGCAGGAGTTTTATTCGGTCAAAGGAAAAACATAACTAGATTTTGCCTTTTCAATAGTATCATAAAATGCCAGAATGTTATAGTTTATAAGTAGTGAAGGTTATTCATATAAGACAGATTTGAAGTTCCAGATGGTAAGGAAAACATTTCTAATCAATTTTTATTTATGCCTACTGTAAAGATGCTGCCTTAGTGAGTGAAGAGTACAATACACTATTCAATGGCATATAACATCTTGTATGATGCCTGTAATAACTGAAACTTCTGAAAAGAAATGGAATAAGGTTGACAAATTGGAAATAAGCAAGTTGCTGCCTGCTTGCCATCTCAGAATTTTAATAAAGCTATGGTTGAAAATATTAAGAAAGGATTCTTGTGATAAACATAGAAATGGCTTACTGAAGAGGACTAAGGGTAGTTGGTATCACTTAACATCACTCCCCTTTCTGTGCATGTGTAGTCAGGGAGGTTTCCTGACTTTGAGAATGAGGAATATGTTTTTTTTTTTTAATCTTCTATCTGGGCTTCCTGCATGTCTCAGTGTTACCACATGCCAATGCAGGAGATGCAGATTCAATCCCTGGGTGGGGAAGAGTCCCTGGAGAAGGAAATGGCAACCCACCACAGTATTCTTGCCTGGGAAATCCCATGGACAGAGGATCCTGGCAGGCTACAGTTCATGGGGTTACAAAAGAGTCAGACACAACTGAGCAACTAAACAACAAAGAAAATAATATAACATAATAATTCTCATTATAAAATAATTTTCATTAAATCCATGGCTGTGTGTGGGTGTAGGTCTGAGTTTCTTACATTCTGTACATTGCATTAAGCATTGCTTTTTCAAAAAACTTTTTTTCCCATAAAATATATTAAAACAAATAGCTAGCCATTAGAAATATCTCTATTGTTTTGTATTAAAGGATAAATGCAAATATTTTATGTTGAAATTGTATATAAATTATGAAGCCACATCTTCCCATAGTCAGTGAAGAGTTATAGGAAGAAAAAAATATAGTTTGCCTTTATTTACTCCTATAAGTTTTCTTTATTTCATATCTTATCAAATGAGTTTTATGATTTTTTGGGGAATATTTGCAACCATTATCAGGAAAATGTGAATATTTTGAGATGTGTCATCAAAGGAAAGTATTTTTATTTTTTATGTATTTTTGGCTAGTCAATGTGAAGAAACGTTTTTTAATCCAGTAGGTAGAATTTTTTAAAGAGATCCTTCTGTCCCGTGAGTGTATGTTCCTCGGCTCTTTGTCTTGTCACAACAAAGATTTGGAGTGATGGACATTAAAGCCCCCTCGGCATGTCATAGCTCTCAGGTCTTGGTTAGACCGTGTTATAGCTCTCAGGTCTCGAATGGACCGTGTTATAGCTCTTAGACAAATCAGTGTTACAGCTCAGTGTTACAGCTCTATTTTATTTAGAAGATAGCAGGAAAATCCATCTTCGAGGCGTGAGGGCACGTAGATCCAAAGACACAAGGAGAAGAGCGCCCCGGCATGTGCGAGAAGGAGCTAGCTTTGGCTCCTATATTTATATGTTTATCTCACCCTGGGCCTGTCCTACGTAAATTGATCCAGCCAGGAGTGTTGTTTGTTTTACCTGAGGTCCTCACTCCAGTCCTCGGACCTTCTTTTGTTCTATTTTCATGGGCTTTTCCCTTCCTTGTCTTTTAGCCACCGCCATTTTGGATTCCTTTTCCCTATTCTACCTACCTAACTCTTCCAAATAGCACTGTGCGTCTGTCCTCCATGGACTGTAGCCCACCAGGCTTCTCTGTTCATGCAATCTTCCAGCAAAGAATACTGGAGTGGGTTACCATTTCCTCCTCCAAAGGATCTTCTGGACCTAGATATTAAACCCATATGTCTTGTGTCTCCTGCATTGGCAGGTGGATTCTTTCCCACTGTGCCACTTGGGAGGCCTCCAAATAGCATTATCCAGATGTAGATACAAAGTTTAATTAAAACTGTAATGGGATGGGGCAGGAATGAGCTATAGCAGCCCTGCTCAGCAGGCACTCCTGTGGCCCCACCCTTCTCCCACTCCTCTGCATAAAAGGAGCCTGAATTTGATCTAGAATGAGATGATATTTTTGAGATGCTAGTCTGCCATCTTCTTAGTCTGTTAACTTTCTGATTAAATTCATTATTCCTTGCCCTGATCATTTGTCTCCCTATTTATTGGCCTGTCATGCAGGGAACAGAGTGGACTTGGGCTCAGTAAAAAAAACTACCTTTTAAATTTGTTTTAAAGTTTTTTTGCAGTGCAAATCTACTTTTTAAAGCTTTGTACACATGTGTGATTTTAGGTGGCTGTGTTTCTTTTCTGTCTTTTCTGATAGTCTCCTATCCCCGCTCACCCATTTAGAGCAGCTCCGTCTGTCTCCTAGAGTTTGGTTCTACACACAGATTAGTCTTGACTGTGCAGTTGACTAAATTATTCAAATATACATATATATATATATATATATATATATATATATATGTATGTTTGATCCATCTGATGCCTTAAGTCATCCATAATTGGCATCTTATCTAGAGGCCAAATAACCTGAAACTCACTAAAGATAGCTACCTTTACCCCAACAATGACAAATTCTAGTCTAGAAATAGGGTTATGAATTACAGAACTTGTTTTATTTAAACACATGTACCCCAATGTTCATCGCAGCACTGTTTATAATAGCCAGGACATGGAAGCAACCTAGATGTCCATCAGCAGATGAATGGATAAGAAAGCTGTGGTACATATACACAATGGAGTATTACTCAGCCACTAAAAAGAATACATTTGAATCACTTCCAACGAGGTGGATGAAACTGGAGCCTATTATACAGAGTGAAGTAAGCCAGAAAGAAAAACACCAATACAGTATACTAACGCATATATATGGAATTCAGAAAGATGGTAAAAATAACCCTGTGTACGAGACAGCAAAAGAGACACTGATGTATAGATCAGTCTTACGGGCTCTGTGGGAGAGGGAGAGGGTGGGAGGATTTGCGAGAATGGC
The DNA here is from genome assembly GCF_029407905.1 of Bubalus kerabau. NCBI lineage: Eukaryota > Metazoa > Chordata > Mammalia > Artiodactyla > Bovidae > Bubalus > Bubalus kerabau. The sequence goes on from NC_073625.1 coordinate 57,557,096, forward strand.
ATTGAAACATGTAAAATATCATGTATGAAATGAGTCGCCAGTCCAGGTTCGATGCACGATACTGGATGCCTGGGGCTGGTGCTCTGGGACGACCCAGAGGGATGGTATGGGGAGGAAGGAGGGAGGAGGGAGGAGGGAGGAGGGAGGAGGGTTCAGGATGGGGAACACATGTATACCTGTGGCGGATTCATTTTGATATTTGGCAAAACTAATAAAATATTGTAAAGTTTCAAAATAAAATAAAATTTATAAAAAAAAATTGCTTGGAAAGAAAAATATCAGTTTGCACAGAAAATTCATTTATTCTTAAGACCTCTAGGAGCACATGTTGCTTCTTTGAGCAAATTATAAGTCTCCTCTATCCACACATATACACATACCTCACTTTGACTAGATGCAGCTTTCTGGTTGCACAAAATTTTAAGCAGAGCACACACTAGATTTCAGTGTGCTGGGCACACTTACACTCTTGAGCTGGGCACCGTTCTGCAGTGATCCAGCACATTCAGTTGTATATAAATTGTAATCTCCAGCTTAAAAGACATAGGGACCAATTCTGAAAAGAAGGAGGGGATGAATAAATTGGAAACTGGAAAAAATCCACATGTACACAATATAAAACATTTAACTTTTGCATTAGACTGATAGGTTTAATTTTGACCATATTAACAATACAAGCTTGTTTTACTAAAGTTTGAACATAAAACTGAAAAGAGAAATACTGATTTTTCCAGAGTTAGCTGCTATGAATATGAAGCTTCTGTTTTTATTGTTTTTATTTGTTTTTTTCCCAACAAAAGTTCTCACTTATTTATTACTGAGCCAAAGCACTAGTGCAGAAACACTAACACAGAGATAAAAATCATTTCCCCAATAAAACACATCCAGCTGTTGGGATAATAGTGATTTTTTTTCAAAGTAAGATGCAAGTGACCCTGGCAAAGAACAAATATACACGCTGCCACTCAGGTGGGATTTCATATAGACCCAGACTGGTTCTTCTCCCATAGCTTCTTTTGCAGTTGTGCCTGATTTTATTACTAGTTTTTTTTTTTTTTTTAAATTTTATTTTATTTTTTAAACTTTACATAATTGTATTAGTTTTTATTCAAATCCATTGGGAATGGGGCAATTCAGGTTTCATTTTTTGGCTACGAATCACTTGATCCTGAAAGTCTGATGACAAGACTTGGTGAGGAGCTAATTCAACAACAGATAGATGGAAAAGGAGAGAAGAGAGCTGTTTTTAATTAAAAAGAAAGTTTAAGCCTTACTCAAGTCATTTATACTTGTGTGTATTCTAATAACAATTTCTAGCTTCATAATGTTTCAAAATGTATATACTAAAAGTTACTAGTCCTTCAGTTCAGTTCAGTTCAGTCACTCAGTAGCGTTCAACTCTTTGCAACCCCATGAATCGCAGCATGCCAGGCCTCCCTGTCCATCACCAACTCCTGGAGTTCACCCAAACTCATGTGCATTGAGTCACTGATGCCATCCAGCCATCTCATCCTTTGTCGTCCCCTTCCCCTCCTGCCCCCAATCCCTCCCAGTATCATGGTCTTTTCCAGTGAGTCAACGTGGCCAAAGTATTGGAGTTTCAGCCTCAGCATCAGCCCTTCCAATGAACACCCAGGACTGGTCTCATTTAGGATAGACTGTTTGGATCTCCTTGCAGTCCAAGGGACTCTCAAGAGCCTTCTCCAACACCACAGTTCAAAAGCATCAATTCTTCGGCACTCAGCTTTCTTCACAGTCCAACTCTCACATCCATACATGACCACTGGAAAAACCATAGCCTTGACTAGACGGACCTTTTTTGGCAAAGTAATGTCTCTGTTTTTGAATATGCTATCTAGGCTGGCCATAACTTTGCTTCCAAGGAGTAAGCGTCTGTTAATTTCATGGCTGCAATCATCATCTGCAGTGATTTTGGAGACCCCCAAAATAAAGTCTGACACTGTTTCTACTGTTTCCCCATCTATTTCCCATGAAGTGATGGGACCAGATGCCATGATCTTAGTTTTCTGAATGTTGGGCTTTAAGTCAACTTTTTCACTCTCCTCTTTCACTTTCATCAAGAGGCTTTTTAGTTCCTCTTCACTTTCTGCCATAAGGGTGGTGTCATCTGCATATCCCTCAATCATGATTCCAGCCTGTGCTTCTTCCAACCCAGCGTTTCTCATGATGTACTCTGCATAGAAGTTAAATAAGCAAGGTGACAATATACAGCCTTGACATACTCCTTTTCCTATTTGGAACCAGTCTGTTGATTCATGTCCAGTTCTAACTGTTGCTTCCTGACCTGCATACAGGTTTCTCAAGAGGCAGGTCAGGTGGTCTGGTATTCCCATCTCTTTCAGAATTGTCCACAGTTGATTGTGATCCACACAGTCAAAGGCTTTGGCATAGTCAATAAAGCAAAAATAGATGTTTTTCTGGAACTCTCTTGCTTTTTCCATGACTCAGTGGATGTTGGCAATTTGATCTCTGGCTTCTCTGCCTTTTCTAAAACCAGCTTGAACATCTGGAAGCTCATGGTTCACGTATTGCTGAAGCCTGGCTTGGAGAATTTTGAACATTACTTTACTAGCGTGTGAGATGAGTGCAATTGTGCAGTAGTTTGAGCATTCTTTGGCATTGCGTTTCTTTGCAATTGGAATGAAAACTGACCTTTTCTAGTCCTGTGGCCACTGCTGAGTTTTCCAAATTTGCTGGCATATTGAGTGCAGCACTTTCACAGTATCATCTTTTAGGATTTGAAGTAGCTTAACTGTAATTCCATCATCTCCACTAGCTTTGTTCGTAGTGATGCTTTCTAAGGCCCACTTGACTTCACATTCCAGGATGTCTGGCTCTAGGTGAGTGATCACACTATCGTGATTATCTGGGTCATGAAGATCTTTTTCCCACAGTTCTTCTGTGTATTCTTGCCATCTCTTCTTAATATCTTCTGCTTCTGTTAGGTCCATACCATTTCTGTCCTTTGTTGAGCCCATTCCTGCATGAAATGTTCCCCTTATATCTCTAATTTTCTTGAAGAGATTTCTAATCTTTCCCATTCTGTTGTTTTCCTCTATTTCTTTGCATTGATTGCTGAAGAAAGCTTTCTTATCTCTCCTTGCTATTCTTTGGAACTCTGCATTCAGATGCTTATATCTTTCCTTTTTTCCTTTGCTTTTTGGCTTCTTTTCTTGTCACAGCTATTTTTAAGGCCTTCTCAGACAGCCATTTTGCTTTTTTGCATTTCTTTTCCATGGGGATGGTCTTGGACCCTGTCTCCTGTACAATGTCATGAACCTCAATCCATAGTTCATCAGGTACTCTGTCTATCAGATCTAGTCTCTTAAATCTATTTCTCACTCCCATTGTATAATCATAAGGGATTTTATTTAGGTCATACCTGAATGGTCTGGTAGTTTTCCCTACTTTCTTCAATTTAAGTCTGAATTTGGCAATAAGAAGTTCATGATCTGAGCCACAGTCAGCTCCTGGTCTTGTTTTGCTAACTGTATAGAGCGTCTTCATTTTTGGCTGCAAAGAATATAATCAACCTGATTTTGGTGTTGATCATCTGGTGATGTCCCATGTGTAGAGTCTTCTTTTGTGTTGTTGGAAGAGGGTGTTTGCTATGACCAGTGCATCCTTTTGGCAAAACTCTATTAGCCTTTGCCCTGCTTCATTCCGCACTCCATGGCCAAATTTACCTGTGACTCCAGGTGTTTCTTGACTTCCTACTTTTGCATTCCAGTCCACTATAATGAAAAGGACATCTTTTTTGGGTGTTAGTTCTAAAAGGTCTTGTAGGTCTTCATAGAATCGTTCAACTTCAGCTTCTTCAGAGTTACTGGTTGGGGCATAGGCTTGGATCACTGTGATATTGAATGGTTTGCCTTGGAAACAGACAGAGATCATTCTGTTGTTTTTGAGATTGCATCCAAGTACTGCGTTTCGGACTCTTTTGTTGACCATGATGGCTACTCCATTTCTTCTAAGGGATTGCTGCCCACAGTAGTAGATATAATGGTTATATAAATTTACCCATTCCAGTCCATTTTAATTCGCTGATTCCTAGAATGTCAACGTTCACTCTTGCCATCTCCTGTTTGACCACTTCCAATTTACCTTGGTTCATGGACCTAACATTCCAGGTTCCTATGCAATATTGCTCTTTACAGCATCAGACCTTGCTTCTATCACCAGTTACATCCACAACTAGGTATTGTTCTTGCTTTGGCCCCATCCCTTCATTCTTTCTGGAGTTATTTCTTCACTGACCTCCTGTAGCATATTGGGCACCTACTGACCTGGGGAGTTCCTCTTTCAGTATCATATCATTTTGCCTTTTCATAGTGTTCATGGGGTTCTCAAGGCAAATATACTGACATGGTTTGCCATTCCCTTCTCCAGTGGACCACATTCTGTCAGACCTCTCCACCATGATCCATCTGTCTTGGGTGGCTCCACACAGCATGGCTTAGTTTCATTGAGTTAGACAAGGCTGTGGTCCATGTCATCAGATTGGCTAGTTTTCTGTGATTATGGTTTCAGTGTGTTTGCCCTCTGATGCGCTCTCTCAACACCTACTGTCTTACTTGGGTTTCTGTTACCTTGAACGTGGGGTATCTCTTCACGGCTGCTCCAGCAAAGTGCAGCCACTGCTCCTTACCTTGGACGAGGTTGCCCATCCTGACCTTGAACATGGAGTAGCTCCTCTTGGCCCTCCTTTGCCCGTGCAGCCGCTGCTCCTTGGAAGTGGGGTAGCTCTTCTCGGCTGCACTTCTGCGAGTTCTGTCGCAGCTGGTGTGCTTCTTTAGTTTTTGGAAAATGAATGATTTAAGTAAAATATCTTTCTACAAGTTGAATTTCTGATGTCATTGTTAGGTAGTTAGAATAGGGAAAAGGAGTCCAAAATGGCGGGGACTAAAATACAAGGAAGGGAAAAGCCCACAAAAATAGAACAAAAGAAGGTCAAAGAAAGGTCCAAGGACCGGAGTGAGGACTTCAGGTAGAACAGCACTCCTGGCTGAGCCCAATTTGTATAGGGCAGGCCCAGGGGGAAGAAAACATATAAAAGGAGGAGCCAAGTGCTCTCTCGCTCTTTCTTCTGCGTGTGTACACTCTTACTCTCTCTCTATCTCTCTATCCACCCGCCCCCCCCCCCCCCAACCAACCCCTGCACCATCCGCGCTGGCGTGCTCCTCCACTCTCTTCTCTTCTTCGAGGATTGTATTCTCCTGCTATCTTCTAAATAAAATAGAGCTGTAACACTGATTTGTCTAAGAGCTATGACATGGTTTGTTCAAGACCTGAGAACTGTGACGCACTGAGGGCTTTAATGTCCGTCGCCCCAAATCATTGTTGTGACAAGACAAGAACCGAGAAATATACACTCTCCTGACATTATTAATCTGAATAATGAATTATTTGCCTTTTAATGACATAAAAATTTCCATCCAACCTCAAGTAGAGGCCACTGCTAGGAGACAATATTTTCCTGTTAACACATGTTATTAATATTATTGTAATTATAACTATATTGCTACTGGAGGAACTTATTTTATTATGAATTTCAGTGTCTGAGCCCAAGGATTAGATTGTATCTTCCAAACTGTAGTTTTAATAGCCCAATATATCAAGGGTTTATATACTGTTTTAGATAGTTCCACAGATTTATTTTTTCATAGGCGCTTAAATAACCAGATTGCAGAGCTGAAAATAATTTGCAAATTTGATTCATTTTCTGATCTAAACAGGGTTCAACTTTAAGAACATGAATATTGAAACACAAAACGTTATTTCCACTACCAATATTCTAACTTGGAAAAGTGTAAGCAAGTAATATTGCCAATTTTACTGTCCATTTTTCTATTTCTTTGCTTGAAAAGACTCCTTAACTGGAAAAATTACTTGTTTCACTATTTTAATGTTTGTACTTATTACATATGAAGACACAGAGCCACTTCAAGAAAAAATTGTCTAGTTTATTTCCTGTGGACTGAGAAACACTGGAGTTGCAAGAGATATTTTAAAATTTATATAGACATAGATGCTTTTAAACCACCGATTCCTTCTTTTACCACCCATTAAGTGCTTCTCTCAGCATCCAGGCTCAGTGGCTATTTTCAGTGAAAATTCTGTTAACTGTAACTCATTGGTATCATTAATCAAGTAGTATCTCTCTAATAGTTAACCAGGATTTCTCAGAATAAGCTGGAATAATTTTCAAGGATATGAGTGTATAATGTGATTGGTGAGCTTCCCTGGTGTCTCTGGGGTAAAGAATCTGCCTGTAATGCAGGAGAAGAGGGTTCAATCCCTGGGTTGGGAAGATCCCCCAAAGAAGGAAATTGCAACCCACTGCAATATTTTTGCCTGGGAAATCCCATGGACAGAGAATCTTAGATGGCTACAGCCCATGGGGTCACAAAGGAGTAGGACATGACTTAGCAACTAAACAACAACATTCTTACTTAAAACACAATTTGCTTATTGTACTCTGGACCTAATGAATTCATGTGACTGACCTTGAATGGCTACTGCTAGTACTGCAGATGCCCAGGAAGCCAAGTCAATTGGATTTGACAAGGAGGTGTCCAGTCTCCTTTAATGAACCAAACATCTGCCACTGACTCACCAGCTTCCACTACAGCACTCACTGAGACACATTTTTTTTTCTTTTTTTTTTTTTAATTTTATTTTTAAACTTTACATAATTGTATTAGTTTTGCCAAATATCAAAATGAATCCGCCACAGGTATACATGTGTTCCCCATCCTGAACCCTCCTCCCTCCTCCCTCCCCATTCCATCCCTCTGGGTCGTCCCAGTGCACCAGCCCCAAGCATCCAGTATCGTGCATCGAACCTGGACTGGCAACTCGTTTCATACATTATATTTTACATGTTTCAATGCCATTCTCCCAAATCTTCCCACCCTCTCCCTCTCCCACAGAATCCATAAGACTGTTCTATACATCAGTGTCTCTTTTGCTGTCTCGTACACAGGGTTATTTTTACCATCTTTCTGAATTCCATATATATGCGTTAGTATACTGTATTGGTGTTTTTCTTTCTGGCTTACTTCACTCTGTATAATAGGCTCCAGTTTCATCCACCTCATTAGAACTGATTCAAATGTATTCTTTTTAATGGCTGAGTAATACTCCATTGTGTATATGTACCACAGCTTTCTTATCCATTCATCTGCTGATGGACATCTAGGTTGCTATTATAAACAGTGCTGCGATGAACATTGGGGTACACGTGTCTCTTTTCCTTCTGGTTTCCTCAGTGTGTATGCCCAGCAGTGGGATTGCTGGATCATAAGGCAGTTCTATTTTCAGTTTTTTAAGGAATCTCCACACTGTTCACTGAGACACATTAATTCCACTTTAAAACAGCATGATACTGGATGCTTGGGGCTGGGGCACTGGGACGACCCAGAGGGATGGTATGGGAAGGGAGGAGGGAGGAGGGTTCAGGATGGGGAACACATGTATACCTGTGGCGGATTCATTTTGATATTTGGCAAAACTAATACAATTATGTAAAGTTTAAAAATAAAATAAAATAAAATAAAACGTTGATTTATAAGGTTTAAAAAAAAAAAAAAAACAGCACCAGTCATAGGAGGTTCAGAAGCACTTCTTTCAAGCTTTATGGGGCAGCATTTTTTTTTTTTTCTGCTCTGTGCAAGTAGATACACATGGCATCACATGCACAACTGCTTTTTGAGAACTCTTTCATTTCAGATATTTCCATTACCCAGCTCCATGGAGATCGGAAGAATCCTGCCCATACACCTGGCAACCTGGATCCTAAGTTGTACAAACTCTCTTCTGTTGCACAACAACCGAGGCAACACAATTTAAAAGAAATAACCTCAAGATGATGCTTCCTCCATGTCTTAATTCACAGCCCCACAAAGCTTGATAAATAGGCTACAAAACTGGACATTCTTTTTATGCCTCTCCTTCATTGTTCCCAAAATTATGTCCTAATATTTTACCAAAAAAACATTTGTGAGAAAACTGTATGCTTGCATTTCTATTAGATTTGCTATTGACTATGTCATTTATTACTTTGTTCCCAGGAACTAGTAGCACTCAGAAAACAAAAAGGGAGGGGCTTAGAATGTTGTGTTTCACATTAAATTGGTATCGTTTCTATTTCTCTTATTAGATAATGATATTTTCCTCTTTCCCTTGATTGCTAAGATACTCATAAAAGTTTATACAAAGTTGTTAGTCTTTTCTTCAGCTACAGTATATGGCTCACAGTGGACGGTCAATAAATGTTTGTGACTTTTTATTGAATGCTGACTCAACTAGCTCTTGCAGTGAATGAGTTGTTTCCTATGCTTCTCTTCCTGTTTTCTGTTGATTAAATTAGATGCAGCAGCAGTTCATGGAGACTTTGGATGAGATGGAGATGTTCTATACCTTGATAATGATGATTACCTGGGTGTATACATTTGTCAAAATTCATCAAGTGTACCTCTTTAAGAATAGGTGGTGTTAAGGACCTGTTGTATAGCACATGGAACTCTGATCAATGTTATGTGGCAGGCTGGAGGTGAGGGGGGTTTAAGGGAGAATGGATCCATGTATATATATGGCTGAGTCCTTTTACTCTCTACCTGAGACTGTCATAACATTATTTGTTAATTGGCTATACCCCAATACAAAATAAAAAGTTAAAAAAAAAGAATAAGAGTTGTCTATGGCATCGAAATTATACCTCAATAAAGATCACTTTAAAAAACAGTGTACACACTGCTGTATTTAAAATGGATAACCAACAAGGACCTACTGTATGGCCTAGGGAACTGCTCAGTGCTATGTGGCAGCCTGGATGAAAGGAGTTTTGGGGAGAATGGATACATGTGTATATATGGCTGAGTCCCTTTGCTATCTACCTGAAACACAACATTGTTAATCAGCTATACTCCAATATAAAATGCAAAATTTTTAAAAAAGGGTGTACTGCACTGTGCTTAGTCTCACAGTTGTGTCCAACTCTTTGTGACACCGTGGACTACAGCCCACCAGGTTCCTATGTCCATGGGGATTCTCCGGGCAAGAAATCTGATGTGAGTTGGCATGCCTTTCTCCAGGGGTAAAAGGATGTACAGAGTAAGTATTCATGCATTGATTACAGTTCCTTTTGACAGGCTAAAATTTTAAAACTGTCTTTACATGAAAGAAGCATAGTATTTCAGAATGTTATGGAAAACATCATTGGCAAAACTTGCAATATTTAAAGATAGTCACTGTGTCTAGAAGTGAGAACAAAAAATTGAGTCATGTGAAACAGAGGCAAGTCTCAGAAAATTAGCTCAGTGTAGAACCCTGGGAAGGGCTTCCTTTTTTGTTAAATTTGACTCAGTAATTTCTCTCTAAGATTACAGTAAGATTTTGTGTTTCTACAAGAATTCTATTATCAATACATAGTGAATATATATTTATATATGGATTTTTCTACTGAATTAATAAAAGGCTAAATGGACGGTTTACATAATCTTTTACAAGTTAATATACATTAAAATTCAATATCAATGATTCCACAGAATATACAATGTTTTAGCAGGTATACCCTGGTATATCAGTTCTCCAGGTGTGTTTTCAAGAACATGTAAGGGGCATTTTTTGGTGACCCCTGTTAGAATTCTGGATATGAGTTCACAGAATTTGTTATTGTGTCCTTGAAATTTGCTAAGAATTTGTTAAGAGTAGAGCTTAAGGGTTTTCCACGTCCCCTCACAATGTGATAGATATGTTAATTAACTTGACTGGGAGAAATGTTTCACTATGTATTCACAAAATAGTGTACATACTTAAAGTGTACACATTTTTTTTTTTTTTTTTTTGCCAATAGTACCTCAATAAAGTTGGGAAAATGGAATTCATGATGGGAGTGATAACAATTCGGGCGGTCATGTCTCCCAGCTGACCCTCAGACCAAGACAAGAGCAAGGTGATTCAATAACCACATGTGGATGCCACAACAGCAGGGAGAGGCTGAAGAGAGCGATAAATGTGGCAAACAGAATGCATCTCATAGTCAAATAAAACACTTTTAACGATTAGGAACAAAAGCTATAGCTAAATCAAGCTAGTTACAAATGATAACCTAAGATGATATTGGAGGTAGTGGCAAAACAATACATCATTTAAACAAGAAAATGAGCCGATTCAAAGCAATCTATTCACTCTGAGTCTGAGTAAGCAAGGCAGAAAGATCGAGAAAAGTTCAGTGTCACAGAATACAAGTAGCATCAAAATGTTAAAGCAATCATCACACCATCAGATGTTATAGAGACCTAGGAAGATGAAGAATAAGACTCACAGATGGGTGAATGCACACACCCTATACCTCTGTACTCCTTTCCACCAGGTGTCATATACTTTGTGCTTTAAAGAAAGCATCTCAGTATTATTAAACAGAAGTCAGATGTAAAGATGTTTGTAGGTAAAGTGCAGGCAGGGAGTATAAACTACATTTTTGAGAAATGTGATAGTATAATATGAACTACAGATGGTAGACTTGAGGGAATATTTTTAGTGTGTGCAGAGATGAGCATTTTTGTGATCTGACTGAAACAACAGACAGAGAAAAACTGAGAATGAAGGATGTGTGTAAAGGTGTCACTGGGGAAAGTAAGAAAATAAAAGGATAGTTAAGAAAAATGGAGGATAAAGATTAATTTATTCACTGTTATGTGGCAACTCCAGATGACTTGTCAATAGAGAACTAATAGAGTTTGGTTATTGACTCAGGAAAGCATGGATGCAGTTTGTTAAGGAGTGGAATAGTCACACGAAGAATTGAATTTGGGAAGATAAAGGATGGATGGAGGTATATACGTTTATACGTACATGTTTAAATATGCTTGGAAGCTATGAATAATAGAGGCAGGCTGCTGGGGGATAAATGAGGACATGCTAAATAAGTGGCACTGGTAAGGAAGCTGAACCATGTAGCTAAAGGATTATCAGTCTTTAACACATCCCAAGTTCCAGTGGGATTATTAGCATGATGCTGTAAGACCAAGTCAAGTTGCTCAGTGGTAGAGCAGGCAGGTCACAGAAAGGCTGCTGGAAGATCTGCATTAATATTAACAGCCAATGCTTCCTGAGAATTACTAAGTGGCAGGCATTCTTCTAAGAAAACGGCAGAGCTTGACTTATTTATTATTCATACAAGATAGGAGCTATTAATATCACTTTTTTTTTCCAGAGGCACAGAAAATTCAAGTAACTTGGTTAAGATTTCAGTTTGTAAATGGCAAAGTGAGGTATAGAACCTGGGCTCCTGACTCTTGAGATCACTCTGTCAGTCACATATTCTGCCTCCCATATTAGGAAATTCAGTGGGCCGCTAAGTGAAAGTTCTACTTTTTATGGGCTTCTCTTCAAAGGAAGTTTCAGGCCTGCAGAAGAGTGGATGACTCTCAAAGGTCTGGATAAACTTGCCCTTTTTTTACCATCCAGAGGAAGCCTTAAGCTTTCTGTTGGGTACAGAAACTCACTCATGCTCCTTTTTGTCTCCATTGTTTCCATGTTCACATTTTCTGCCTTATGGTAGCCTGACTGGGTATTGGGTATTGACTCAGGCAAGTGTGGACAATGTTTGTCAATGAGTAGAATAGAATCACATAGAGATCTGAATTTGGGAAGAATAGGGTTGGTCTGATTCATTTTTTTAATAAACAATTACTTTCCAGAATAGTGTAAGGTTAGAAAGGCCACTGAAGACAATGATGCTTGTTTCTATTACCTATTGCTGTGTAAAAGACCACCTCAAAACTTAGTGCCATGAAAGCACAACCATTTGTTATTTCTTATGCTTATGCAGTCTTGGAAATGATTGGCTTTCCTTAAGTGACAGGTAATAATAGGTACTAGTGTTTATTATCACCATGAGCAGCAGTAGCATAATATAAACAGTCCACAACCCACTAATGGAGAACTTATATCTCTTCTCTTTCTGGTACCCTAGTACCTTAGAGGCAGGGATGTGAAATGTGAGGAAGCGCACAGACTGCTGTAGGTGACTCCAAGACTGTTTCAAAACTCAGCATAGTATGTAAAAAGAACTTTGGATAAAACATAAGAAGACTTGGGGCCCAGACTTGGTTCTACCATTTGGTAGCTACATTAACTTGGGCAAATCATAGTCATTTAAATTCTGAGTAAATTTCTTAACCATGATCAGTGGGATCAGTGGGGCTGATAGTCACCTCACTAGACTAGTAGTGCTGCTCAGTTGTGTCCAACTCTTTGTAACCCCAAGGACTGTAGCCCACCAGGTTCCTCTGTCCATAGGATTCTTCAGGCAAGAATACTAGAGTGGATTGCCATTCCCTACTCCAGAGGATCTTCCCAACCCAGGGATTGAACCTGGGTCTCTTGCATTGCAGGCAGATTCTTTACTGTCTGAGCTACAGGGAAGTCCTTGTTATAGTGTGGCTATGACAATTAGATTAATACTATGTGTAGTGTGCTTTGAAAAGACAATCAGTTCAGTTCAATTCAGTTGCTCAGTTGTGTCCAACTCTTTGTGAACCCATGGACTGCAACAGGCCAGGCTTCTCTGTCCATCACCAACTCCTGGAGCTTGCTCAAAATCACATCCACTGAGTTGGTGATGCCATCCAACCATTTCATCCTTTGTTGTCCCCTTCTCCTTCTGCCTTCAATCTTTCCCACTAAAAAGGTCTTTTCAAATGAGTCAGGTGGCCAAAGTATTGGAGTTTCAGCTTCAACATCAATCCTTCCAATGAATATTCAAGACTGATTTTCTTTAGGATGGACTGGGTGGATCTCCTTGCTGTTCAAGGGACTCTAAAGAGTCTTCTTCAACACCACAGTTCAAAAGTATCAATTCTTTGGAACTCAGCTTTTTATAGTCCGACTCTAAGACCATACATGACTACTGGAAAAACCATAGTTTTGACTAGACAGACCTTTGTTGGCAAAGAAAAGATAATGGACAGTGGAAAAGACAATGGACAATGCCTAATGTGTATTAGACTCTTTCTTATTGGGATCTTGTTTGAAATGCTTTACATGTATTAAGTCATCTATGAAGTTGGTGGTATTATTAATCCTATTTTGCTATTGGGGACCCTGAGGCACAAAGAAGGTCAGTAACATGTCCAAAGCCAGGCACTTCATAAGTGTCAGAGTGAGGAACCAATGAGAAGGTGCTCAAGCCTGACAGGAACCAATGAGAAAGGAGCTCACTTGTGAAAAGAAAGAAACTAGAGAAGCTCCTCTAGGAGCACAGAATGTATGGATCCAGAGGAAGCAGGGGTAGGTATCTGCACGGGGTTGAAAAGGAATAGCTGAGTTACAGCCTTGCTTGATTATAGGTTCCTCTTCTCATGGAGGTATTAGTTGTGGCAGAGGAAGGCTATTTTCCCTCAGGTATTCTCTTAGGAGGCCACTAATCAGTCCTTCTGATTAAACTGTGGCTCAGATCATGAACTCCTTATTGCCAAATTCAGACTTAAATTGAAGAAAGTAGGGAAAACCACTAGACCATTCAGGTATGCCCTAAATCAAATCCCTTATGATTATACAGTGGAAGTGAGAAATAGATTTAAGGGACTAGATCTGATAGACAGAGTGCCTGATGAACTATGGAAGGGTTTGGGACATTGTACAGGAGACAGGGATCAAGACCATTCCATGGAAAAGAAATGCAAAAAAGTAAAATGGCTGTCTGGGGAGGCCTTGCAAATAGCTGTGAAAAGAAGAGAAGCGAAAAGCAAAGGAAAAAAGGAAAGATATAAGCATCTGAATGCAGAGTTCCAAAGAATAGCAAGGAGAGATAAGAAAGCCTTCTTCAGTGATCAATGCAAAGAAATAGAGGAAAACAACAGAATGGGAAAGACTAGAGATTTCGACAAGAAAATTAGAGATACCAAGGGAACATTTCATACAAATATGGGCTCGAAAAAAGACAGAAATGGTATGGACCTAACAGAAGCAGAAGATATTAAGAAGAGGTGGCAAGAATATACAGAAGAACTGTGGAAAAAAGATCTTCACAACCCAGATAATCACGATGGTGTGATCACTCACCTAGAGCCAGACATCCTGGAATGTGAAGTCAAGTGGGCCTTAGAAAGCATCACTATGAACAAAGCTAGTGGAAGTGATGAAATTCCAGTGGAGCTACTTCAAATCCTAAAAGATGATGCTGTGAAAGTGCTGCTCTCAATATGTAAACAAATTTGGAACACTCAGCAGTGGCCACAGGACTGGAAAAGGTCAGTTTTCATTCCAATCCCAAAGAAAGGCAATGCCAAAGAATGCTCAAACTACCTACCACACAATTGCACTCATCTCACACACTAGTAGAGTAATGCTCAAAATTCTCCAAGCCAGGCTTCAGCAATACGTGAACCATGAACTTTCAGATGTTCAAGCTGGTTTTAAAAAAGGCAAAGGAACCAGAGATCAAATTGTCAACATCTGCTGGATCATCAAAAAAGCAAAAGAGTTCCAGAAAAACATCTATTTCTGCTTTATTGACTATGCCAAAGCCTTTGACTTTGTGGATCAAAATAAACTGTGGACAATTCTGAAAGAGATAGGAATACCATACCACCTGACCTGCCTCTTGAGAATCCTGTATGCAGGTCAGGAAGCAACAGTTAGAACTGGACATGGAAAAACAGACTGGCTCCAAATAGGAAAAGGAGTATGTCAAGTCTGCATATTGTCACCTTGCTTATTTAACTTATATGCAGAGTACATCATGAGAAACCCTGGGCTGGTTGAAGCACAAGCTGGAATCAAGATTGCCAGAAGAAATATCAATAACCTCAGATATGCAGATGACACCACCCTTATGGCAGAAAGTGAAGAGGAACTAAAAAGCCTCTTGAAAGTGAAAGAGGAGAGTGAAAAAGTTGGCTTAAAACTCAACTTTCAGAAAACTAATATCATGGCATCTGATCCCATCACTTCATGGGAAATAGATGGGGAAACAGTGGAAACAGTGGCAGACTCCCAAAATCACTGTAGATGGTGATTGCAGCTGTGAAAGTAAAAGACACTTACCTAGACAGCATATTAAAAAGCAGAGATATTACTTTGCCAACAAAGGTCTGTCTAGTCAAGGCTATGGTTTTTCCAGTTGTCATGTATGGATGTGAAAGTTGGACTGTGAAGAAAGCTCAACACCGAAGAATTGATGCTTTTGAACTGTGGTTTTGGAGAAGACTCTTGAGAGTCCCTTGGACTGCAAGGAGATCCAACCAGTCCATCCTAAAGAAGATCAGTCCTGGGTGTGCATTGGAAGGACTGATGCTAAAGCTGAAACTGCAATACTTTGGCCACCTCATGCGAAGAGTTGACTTATTGGAAAAGACCCTGATGCTGGGAAAGATTGGGGGCAGGAGGAGAAGGGGACGACAGAGGATGAGATGGCTGGATGGCATCACCAACTCGATGGACATGAGTCTGGGTAAACTCCAGGAGTTAGTGATGGACAGGGAGGTCTGATGTGCTGCGATTCATGGTTTCTCAAAGAGTCGGACACGACTGAGTGAATGAACTGAAGTGAATCGGTCCTGTAGTGAACTCCACCCCAAAGCTGAAACCCAACTTCTTCCCCCAGGAGTTTAAGGCTCTAAGCAAGGGCTTTGTAGTCACTTTGTTTTAGACAGAGAAATGAGTTTGGTCCTCAGTGATTGTATTTACTATTGTTAGTTGCTAAGCTGTGTCTGAATCTTTTGCAACTTCATAGACGGCTGCCTGCCAGGCTAATCTGTCTATGGGATTACTATCCTAAAATTTATATTTTATGATTTCTTTTATCCTTTTTATTCATTTTTAATTCTGTGAAACAGGAAATAAAGTAAAATGTAAGAGTGATAACCTTGAGGGAAGCATGGACCCCAGATGCTCATTCTCCAAGGCCTGATTCAGAGAGCTTAGCTGAAATTCAGGCAATTTCCCCTTCTCCCTGCAGAGAGTGATGATTCCTAGGATGCTGGAGGATGCAAATAATTACATAGATAAAATTAATGCTGTAATAAATTTAGACAGTGAAAATCCATGAAAATTTTCACTTTGAAATTTATGCATTCAGCTTGACCAGTGGATTGACTTGGCAAAAATGTTACTTTCTTACAAATTTGTACATTTATAGGCTCTCTAAATGGCACCTATAAAGAGAGACTGTGGCCTTGATTTTTCCTAATGCTGTCAAGTGTTTTATAACTTGAGCGAAAAATAAAATCACTGATGAATGATGAGGTGTTAATCATTTGCTGTTTATTTAGCAACACATTTCTTCAGTTCCACCTTTAGGGAAACACCATGCTACAGCAAATGAGAGAAACATGTGAACTCAGCCTTCAAGAGATTTCTTAAAGGGATACTTCAGATGAAGAAGAATTAAAAAACCAAAGGAAGGACTAGTTCACAGGAGCCCATCCCTTCAGTGGTAAGCCAGAGGAATTGGAGAGCAGCCCACCTGGGACCATGTTGTCAAGAGAGCCCCCAAAAGGAGTGCATATACACAAGCCAAGGTGGGGAAAGTCCTGGCCCACTTTCTCAAATGCCTAGATAAAGGAGTCAGCTATCAAGGACTCCTTTCTCCTTTGCTGAGAAAGCTGAAGTTGAACAGTTCTTTGAAGACCTACAAGACCTTCTAGAACTGACACCCCAGAAAGATGTCCTTTTCATCATAGGAGACTGGAATGCAAAAATAAAAAGTCAAGAGATACCTGGAGTAACAGGCATATTTGGCCCTGGAATACAAAATGAAGTAGGGCTAAGTCTAACAGAGTTTTGCTTAGAGAATGCACTGGTCATAGCAAACACCCTCTTCCAAAAACACAAAACATGACTCACATATGGAACATCACCAGATGGTCAATACCAAAATCAGATTGATTATATTATTTGCAGTCAAAGATGGAGAAGTTCTACATCATCAGCAAAACAAGACCAGGAGCTAACTGTGGCTCAGATCATGAATTTATTGCCAAATTCAGACTTAAATTGAAGAAAGTAGGAAAAACCACTAGACCATTCAGGTATAACCTAAATCAAATCCCTTATGATTATACAATGAAAGTGACAAATAGATTCAAGGGATTAGATCTGATAGACAGAGTGCCTGAAGAACTATGGACGGAGGTTCGTGACATTGTACAGAAGGCAGTGATTAAGACCATCCCCAAGAAAAAGAAATGCAAAAAAGAAAAATGGTTGTCTGAAAAGGCCTTACAAATAGCTGAGAAAAGAAGAGAAGCAAAAGCGAAAGGAGAAAACAAAAGATATACCCATTTAAATGCAGAGTTCCAAAGACTAGCAAAGAAGAAATAAGAAAGACTTCCTCAGTGATCAATGCAAAGAAATAGAGGAAAACAATAGAACAGGAAAGACTAGAGATCTCTTCAAGAAAATTAGAGATACAAGGAAATATTTCACACAAAGAAGGGGACAATAAAGAACAATAAAGTGTCCAATAAATGTATGGACCTAACAGAAGTAGAAGATATTAAGAAGAGGTGGCAAGAATATACAGAACTATACAAAAAAAGATTTTCATGACCCAGATAACCATGATGGTGTGATCACCCACCTAGAGCCAGACATCTTGGAATGTGAAGTCAAGTGGGCCTTAGAAAGCATCACTATGAACAAAGCTAGTGGAGATGATGGAATTCCAGTGGAGCTATTTCAAATCCTAAAAGATGATGCTGTGAAAGTGCTGCACTCAATGTGCCAGTAAATTTGGAAAACTCAGCAGTGGCCACAGGACTGGAAAAGGTCAGTTTTCATTCCAATCCCAAAGAAAGGCAATGCAAAGAATGCTCAAACTACCACACAATTGCACTCATCTCACACACTGCTGCTGCTGCTGCCGCTGCTGCTGTCACTTCAGTCGTGTCCGACTCTGTGCGACCCCATAGACGGCAGCCCACCAGGCTTCCCGTCCCTGGGATTCTCCAGGCAAGAACGCTGGAGTGGGTTGCCATTTCCTTCTCCAATGCATGGAAGTGAAAAGTGAAAGTGAAGTCGCTCAGTCGTGTCCGACTCTAGCGACCCCATGGACTGCAGCCTACCATGCTCCTCCGTCCATGGGATTTTCTAGGCAAGAGTACTGGAGTGCGGTGTCATTGCCTTCTCCGATCTCACATGCTAGCAAAGTAATACTCAAAATTCTCCAAGCCAGGCTTCAAGTGTATGTGAATTGACAACTTCCAGATGTTCAAACTGGATTTAGAAAAGGCAGAGGAACCCGAGATCAAATTGCCAACATCCGTTGGATCATTGAGAAAGCAAGAGAGTTCCAGAAAAACATCTACTTCTGCTTTATTAACTATGCTAGAACCTTTGACTGTGTGGATCACAACAAACTGTGGAAATTCTTAAAGAGATGGGAAAACCAGGCCACCTTACTTGCCTCCTGAGAGACCTGTATTCAGGTCAGGAAGCAACAGTTAGAACTGGACATGGAACAACAAATAGGTTCCAAATGGAAAGGAGTATGTCAAGACTCTATATTGTCACCCTGTTTATGTAACTTATATGCATAGTACATCATGCAAAATGCCAGGTTGGATGAAACACAACTGGAATAAAGATTGCCCAGAGAATAACCTCAAATATGCAGATGACACCATCCTTATGGCAGAAATTTAAGAAGAATTAAAGAGCCTCTTGATGGAAGTGAAAGAGGAGAGTGAAAAAGTTGGCTTAAAGCTCAACATTCAGAAAACTAAGATCATATCATCCAGTCCCATCAGTTTATGGCAAATAGATGGGTTAACAATGGAAACAGTGAGAGGCTTTATATTTTGGGGCTCCAAAATCACTACAGATGGTGACTGCAGCCATAAAATTAAAAGATGCTTGCTCCTTGGAAGCAACACTATGACCAACCTATACAGCATATTAAAAAGCAGAGATATTGCTTTGCCAACAATGGTCCTTCTAGTCAAAGCTTTGGTTTTTCCAGTAGTCATGTATGAATGTGAGAGTTGGACTATAAAGAAAGCTGAGCACTGAAGAATTGATGCTTTTGAACTGTGGTGTTGGAGAAGATTCTTGAGAGTCCCTTGAACTGCAAGGAGATCCACCCAGTCCATCCTAAAGGAACTCAGTTCTGAATATTCACTGGAAGAACTGATATTGATGCTGAAACTCCAATACTTTGGCCACTTGATGCGAAGCACTAATGGCTTGGAAAAGACCCTGATGCTGGGAAAGATTGAAGGCAGGAGAAGGGGACGACAGAGAATGTGATGGTTGGATGGCATCACTGACTCAATGGACATGAGAATGAGTAAGTTCCGGGAGTCGGTGATGGATAGGGAAGCCTGGTGTGTTGCAGTTCATGGGGTTGCAGAGTCAGACATGTTTGAGGGACTGAACTGAACTGAACTGAATCAAGGACTACTAGCATACACAACACAGATTAGAACCATGACAGATTGTTCTGGTAAAGAGAAATATGCCATGTCACAAAAGTGGAAATCATAGAAAGCTGAGTACATATGAATTAATGACTCAAGATGAAGGTGCGGGAATCCTTAGGGCAAAAACCGTGGCAGAACCTAATATACAGGCTTTGTTTTTGCCTCCCTGTTTGTAGCTGGGTGAACACCACCTCTTCTGCAATCTATTCTAGAATGACTCCGTTCAAGCCAAGGGCTCACAGAGTTATCCCTTCATGGATGCTGTCTACAAACACGTCATTGGCCTGAACCATCCTAGATGATGCAGTAGTCATGGAGCACGCATAGATATAGAAATAACTCTACTCTTATCTTCCCCATAAAGAATGTGGGGTGAGGAAAGTTACCCACTTTTCGTTCAAAGTTACCAACTTCAAACATAGTCGAAGTTCCCTTTTAAAAATTCTCTTATTAATTCTGAAGCTAACTTTGCAAGATTATTTTGAGAAACAAATTGTAATATGTCTCAGATTAACACAAGTAAGGTGCAAAATTGTTATCCAAATGTTTTTTAAAAACTAGAATTGAATTGTTTAGCAATGAATGTATTTTGTTTCTCACATTAGTTATCTTTTAACATTTTATTCTAAGTTCTAAATATCCCCCATTTGGTGGACACTTATTCATCTGATTTTTAGGAATGCAAATTGTCCCTATTAGAAGTGATGACCACTGCAGTTTAGAGGTTATTTATGCAGATATTTATAAATGTCTGAGGTCTTATTGACTAATAGAGAACAAAGATTTTTATATATATATACATATATATATATACATATATATATATGTATATATATATATATATATAGCTAGACAGGCATATTCTGTCTCTCCATATACATATATAAGACCTCAGACATTTATAAATATCTGCATAAATAACCTCTAAACTGCACTGGCCAGTTTATATATACATGAAAGATTTATCTTATGAGTTTGTAAGTGGTGATGAAGTTGAAGATGATTTTTTGTTCCAGTTGTACAGCTTGTAGTCAACTTTGGAGATTGCTTTAGGAGAGAGACACTCAAAAATTTGAGACTTCAGATAAAAGCGCACATCTTGCTGCCTGAAGCAACAGGGGGAGAAGTCCGGTTGGCAGGAATGATTTTGCTTCATCTTATTTCTTCCTTGATATATAATTGCTTTTTAGGGGTTTAGAGTCACTGAAAGTTCTCATCTTTCTACAGGTAACACGTTTCTGTAGAAATGTTAAAAGAACAAAGTGCACACTGTTATTGCACTGTTATCTCTCTTCTAAGCTTGGCTATTTGTAAACATTTAGAACAAATTGCTTTTCAGAAAGCTGATTGATTGGCTGACCCCATTTTGAATAACTTGGGACAGTCTATTTCATAGAAAAAAGATAACTCTATCTTCTCTTTGAAAGCAACTCAACTCTGAAAACCTAGGCATCTTTAGTGTTCAAATAATCGGAGTTAAATTCCTTTCAGAATTCTGACTTGATTAAACTTTCAATGTGTATTTTGATTAACTGTCTGAGTGAGTGATTGATGGATCTTTCCACATTGAGCTGAATTGATTATAGAGGTGCCTGCAATAAAAGGACCATGTGGTGTATTTTGTGAATAAATTAAGCTGTTAGTCTTTTATATGTAATTTATAACAGACTACAGATCAGTAGACATTTGGACTTCAAAGCTGTTCTTCAGTTTCTTTATTCTTTTAATGATGTATCTCATACATCTAATATATAAAGTACACAATATATCAAATTATGAAGTCTATGTTTCTGAAAAAAATTAATATTTTAAAATACATGTCATTATTTTACTGTAGCATCAATATTTTATTAATGAAGAGTTAATCTTCAATGGTTTGACTATTTCTGCAACTGTCTAATAATAATTCTGCAGTTCTGCCTTGTCCAAAAGCTTCCCTGAGGTAAGGGAGAGAGCCATTTTCTATTTGTGACCCCTATATGTTTGTGAAAGTTCTTTTTTAAATGTCCCAATTAAACTTCCCCCAGATTCTAAACCAAAGTGCTAAATTAAAATTCTGATTCCATGTTTTGTGTCTGTAGGACTTTGAGTGAATTTACATAACTGCCCCGTACTACATTTCTTCTCTATAACTAAGATCATATTACCTCTTATACTATTACAAAAATTGCATGAGTTATTACATATCTGGCATATAATAAGCTATTATTATTGTTATTTTTTATTATTTTGATAACCCTAATACAGAGAATTATAATTCATATCCATGAATTTCCATGTGAAAGAGTATGTTAGCAACAATTCCAGAAGACCTGTTCTTTCTGCATCTTATTATGAGGGTCATTGTAATTACATCATAAATTTCAGATATTTCATCAGTTTTCACTGTTTAGACAGGTACTGATTATCTAACAAATGTCACACTTTTTATTTAAGGATACAAAGATAAGTAAAATAAAATCTCTTCTTTGAAGCTTAATAAAATCAGATGGTTTCAATTTGAACATTTGTGATCAAGCATTTGAACATGTATGATCTGTTTTGCACCTGAAAGTGTATACAGAGGTTGGGATAACTAAATAAAAGTAAGGCACTATCCAGGTAATTGGTGTACTATGTGAAGATCGGCATGGTCACATTTTTGAAAGCCCCATGTTGTTCAGCTGCGAAGTCGTGTCTGACTCTGACTTTATAGACTGTAGAATGCCAGGCTCCTCTTTCTTTGTTCTCGCAGAGTTTGCTCAAATTTATGTCTTTTGAAATGGTCATACTCTCTAACCATCTCATCTTTGGTCACCAGCTTCTCCTTTTGCCTTCAATTTTTCCCAGTATCAGAAAAAACTGAAGGTACTCTTTCTTTTCTTTTCCAATGAGTCAGTTCTTCACATCAGGTGGCCAAAGTATTGGAGTTTCAGCTTCAGCATCAGTCCTTTCAATAAATAGTCAGGGTTGCAATCAAAAAATGGGCCAAAGAACTAAATAGACATTTCTCCAAAGAAGACATACAGATGGCTAACAAACACATGAAAAGATGCTCAACATCACTCATTATCAGAGAAATGCAAATCAAAACCACTATGAGGTACCATTTCACACCAGTCAGAATGGCTGCGATCCAAAAGTCTACAAGTAATAAATGCTGGAGAGGGTGTGGAGAAAAGGGAACCCTCTTACACTGTTGGTGGGAATGCAAACTAGTACAGCCACTATGGAGAACAGTGTGGAGATTCCTTAAAAAACTGGAAATAGACATGCCTTATGGTCCAGCAATCCCACTGCTGGGCATACACACTGAGAAAACCAGAAGGGAAAGAGACACGAGTACCCCAATGTTCATCGCAGCACTGTTTATAATAGCCAGGACATGGAAGCAACCTAGATGTCCATCAGCAGATGAATGGATAAGAAAGCTGTGGTACATATACACAATGGAGTATTATTCAGCCATTAAAAAGAATACATTTGAATCAGTTCTAATGAGGTGGATGAAACTGGAGCCTATTATACAGAGTGAAGTAAGCCAGAAAGAAAAACACCAATACAGTATACTAAAGCATATATATGGAATTTAGAAAGATGGTAACAATAACCCTGTGTACGAGACAGCAAAAGAGACACTGATGTATAGAACAGTCTTATGGACTCTGTGGGAGAGGGAGAGGGTGGGAAGATTTGGGAGGATGGCGTTGAAACATGTAAAATATCATGTGTGAGATGGGTTGCCAGTCCAGGTTCGATGCACGATGCTGCATGCTTGGGGCTGGTGCACTGGGACGGCCCAGGGGGATGGAGTGGGGAGGGAGGAGGGAGGAGGGTTCGGGATGGGGAGCACATGTATGCCTGTGGCGGATTCATTTTGATATTTGGCAAATCTAATACAGTTATGTAAAGTTTAAAAATAAAATAAAATTAAATTAAAAAAAATAAATAAATAGTCAGGGTCGATTTCTTTAGTATTGACTGGTTGGATCTCCTTGCAGTCCAAGGGACTCTCAAGAGTCTTCTCCAACACAACAGTTCAAAATCACCAATTCTTCGATGCTCAGCTTTCTTTACGGTCCAACTCTCACATCCATACATGACTACTGGAAAAAACCATAGCTTTTACAGGATGGAATTTTGTTGGCAAAGTAATGTCTCTGCTTTTTAATGTGCTGTCTCTGTTTGTCATAGCTTTTCTTCCAAGGAGCAAGGGTCTTTTAATTTCATGGCTGCAGTCACCATCTGCAGTGATTTTGGAGCCCAAGAAAATAAAATCTGCCACTGTTTCCCTTGTTTCGCTGTTTACCATGAAGTGATGCGACCAGATGCCATGATCTTAGTTTTTCGAACATTGAGTTTTAAGCCAGCTTTTTCAGTCTCCTCTTTCACTTTCACCAAGAGGCTCTTTAGTTCCTCTTTGATTTCTGCCATAAGGGTGGTGTCATCTGCATATCTGAGGTTATTGATATTTCTCCTGGCAATCTTGATTCCAGCTTTTGCTTCATCCAGTCTGGCATTTCTCATGATGTACTCTGCATATAAGTTAAGTAAGCAAGGTGACAAAAGACAGCCTTGACTATATACAGCCTCCTCATTTTATAAATTTCACCTGCTGCTGCTGCTGCTGCTAAGTCACTTCAGTCGTGTCCGACTCTGTGTGACCCCACAGACGGCAGCCCACCAGGCTCCCCCATCCCTGAGATTCTCCAGGCAAGAACACTGGAGTGGGTTGCCATTTCCTTCTCCAATGCATGAAAGTGAAAAGTGAAAGTAAAGTCACTCAGTCATGTCCAACCCTCAGCGACCCCATGGACCGCAGCCTTCCAGGCTCCTCCGTCCATGGGATTCTCCAGGCAGGAGTACTGGAGTGGGGTGCCATTGCCTTCTCCAGAAATTTCACCTACACGAGGTATTTGAGTATTTGTGATGGCTGGAAGATAGCTGGAAAAGGACTTTGATGAAAGATTGGCAGTTATCTTAAAAGAGAGAGATAAATTAAACACTTGGAAATATACTCAAATGATGTTAAATTTATGCCTTATTATTTTCTATTGCTTATGTTGGTGAAATAAACTGAATCAGTAAAGGGGTTACTGTGCTATAGCAGAGAGATAGTGTTTTTAAACCAGGCAGGCATGGATGATGTTATAAAGGGCTGTTAATTCCTATTTATATGCAGACTGCATCATGAGATACACTGGGCTGGATGAAGCACAAGCTGGAATCAAGACTGCCGGGAGAAATATCTATAACCTCAGATATGCAGATGACACCACCCTTATGGTAGAAAGCAGAGAAGAACTAAAAAACCTCTTGATGAAAGTGAAAGGGGAGACTGAAAGTTGGCTAAAACCTCAACAGTCAGAAAATTAAGATCATGGCACCTGGTCCCATCACTTCATGGCAAATAGATAGGGAAACAGTGGAAACAGTGACAGACTTTACTTTCTTGGGCCCCCAAATCACTGCAGATGGTGACTGCAGCCATGAAATTAAAAGACGCTTGCTCCTTAGAAGAAAAGTTATGACCAACTTGGACAGCTATTAAAAAGCAGGGACCTTACTTTGCCAACAAAGGTCAATCTAGTCAAAGCTATGGTTTTTCCAGTGGTCATATATGGATGTGAGAGTTGGACTATAAAGAAAACTGAGCACCGAAGAGTTGATGCTTTTGAACTGTGGTGTTGGAGACAACTCTTAAAAGTCCTTTGGACTGCAAGGAGATCCAACCAGTCCATCTTAAAGAAATCAGTCCTGAATATCCATTGGAAGGACTTAAGCTGAAGCTGAAATTCCAATACTTTGGCCACCTGATGCAAAGTACTGACTCATTGGAAAAGACACTGATGATGGGAAAGATTGAAGGTGGAAGAAGAAGGGGACAACAGAGGTTGAGATGGCTGGATGGCATCACCAACTCAATGGACATGAGTTTGAATAAACTCCGGGAGTTGGTGATGGACAGGGAGGCCTGGCGTGTTGCAGTCCATGGGGTTGCAAAGAGTTGGACATGACTGAGTGACTGAACTAAACTGAACTGAACCTATGATTCTATATATGTAACCTTGGGTTAGATATTGAATATTTTCTCTTTTAGGACTTTGCATGCATAAATCAAAACCTGATTTGTGGATTAGTATTAACATGTGTAGGACAACTGGCAGGATGTTTGTGTGACTGACATTTCAATAGAGTCTCAACTAAGAGCAGTTATTTGTTTCTTTTAGCAACTGAGATGAGTGTATCTAACATTGGACCAGTTCCAAATCCGCCTTTTTAGGTATTATTGCATGACTTTCCATTCTAAGTTAGGTAACCTTACTTGCTTGTAGATTTTCACTCCTGTAATGCAAATTCCTCCAGGGCAGGAGTTGAAACTTTGTGTCTAGCTGCTGAACACCTAGTACCGAGTTTGCCTCTTAGAATTTCAGTTCATTTCAGTTCATTTCAGTTCACTCCTTAGTCGTGTCCGACTCTTTACGACCCCATGAATCGCAGCAAGCCAGGCCTCCCTGTCCATCACCAACTCCTGGAGTTCACTCAGACTTATGTCCGTCGAGTCAGTGATGCCATCCAGCCATCTCATCCTCTGTCATCCCCTTCTCCTCCTGCCCCCAATTCCTCCCAGCATCAGAGTCTTAGAATTTAGTCAATCTGTTTGGAATGCTGAGTTCTACTCTATGTACCAGTAGGTTCTTGTTTAGTTGCTAAATTATGCCCAGTGACTCTCTTGCCACCCTGTGGACTATAGCTAACCAGGCTCTTCTGTCCATGGAATTTTCCAGAGTGAGTTACTGGAGGGAGTTGCCATATCCTCTTCCAGGGGATCTTCTTGACCTTGGGATCGAACCCACATCTCCTGCACTGCAGGTGGATTCTTTGCCTCTGAGCCACCAGGGAAGCCCACCAGAAGGTTCTGGGCAATATAAACTAAATTCTGAAGAGAACAGAGATCTCCAACAGATATAATTCCTAACTTGTGATGGGCAAAAACAATAGATGGAATTTATCTTGATTTAAGCAACAGCTTTCTATTTTGCTGAATAATAATATACTTTTGATTTTTCTGGAAAATCATTTGCATGACAAGATATTATTTTTAACTAAGATAATGTTTATCTGATACAACCTTATAATTGATAGGTACTGAGTGAAACATATTGAGGAGAGGAGTATCTTTCAGGCAAACTATTTAGTACATTGATCATTAAATATTACAGTTCATCCTCTCTTTTTATTGGAATTTCTTTACAGCATTGTGTCAATTTCTACTGTACAACAGCATGAATCAGCCATATGTATATATATCTCCTCCCTCTTGGGCCTTCCTCCCACCCCCATCCCTATCCCAACCCTCTAGGTCATCACAGAGCACAGAGCGAAGCTTCTGTCTTGTATAACATCTTCCCCCCAGCTTCCCACCATCTATTTTACATATGGTAGTATATATATGGGGGAGAAGGCGATGGCACCCCACTTCAGTACTCTTGCCTGGAAAATCCCATGGAAGGAGGAGCCTGGTGGGCTGCAGTCCATGGGGTCGCGAAAAGTCGGACACGACTGAGCGACTTCACTTTCCCTTTTCACTTTCATGCATTGGAGAAGGAAATGGCAACCCACTCCAGTGTTCTTGCCTGGAGAATCCCAGAGACAGAGGTGCCTAGTGGGCTGCCGTCTATGGGGTCGCACAGAGTCGGACACAACTGAAGCGACCTAGCAGCCGCAGCAGTATATATATGTCGATGCTACTCTCTCAGTTCATCCCACCCTCTTCTTTCTCCTCTGTGTCCACAAGTACATTCTCTATGGTTTCATCTCTATTCCTGCCCTACAAATAGGTTCATCTGTGCCTTTTTTTCTAGATTCCATATATATGCATTAATGTCTAGGTTAAACTTAATCAGCATATTAAAAAACAGACATTATTTTGCTGACAATGGTCCATGTAAGGTTTTCTGTCTTCACTCTGCATAATACGTTCTAGTTTCATCCACATCACTACAACATTATCTTGGGTATAGTAAAGCAGCCATGAAAACTAGCTGTTTTTCTTCCTTTGTTATTTGTTGTTCAGTCACTCAGTCATGTCTGACTCTTTGTGACCCTATGGATTGCAGTACACCAGGCTTCTCTGTTCTTCACCATCTCCTGGAGCTGCTCAAACTCAGGTCCATTGAATCAGTGATGCCATCCAGCCATCTCATCCTCTGTTGTCCCATTTCCTCCTGCCTTCAATCTTTCCCAGCATCAGGGTCTTTTCAAATGAGTCAGTTCTTCCCATCAGGTAGTCAGTATTAGAGCTTCAGCTTTAGCATCAGTCCTGAAAATGACTAGTTAGGACTGATTTCCTTTAGGATTGACTGGTTGGATCTCCTTGTAATCCAAGGGACTCTAAAGAGTCTTCTCCAACACCACAGTTCAAAAGCATCAATTCTTCGGTGCTTAGCCTTCTTTATGATCCAACTCTCACATCCATATATGACTGCTGGAAAAACCATAGCTTTGACAAGATAGACCTTTTTCAGCAAGGTAATGTCTCTGCTTTTTAATATGCTGTCTAGGTTGGTCATAGCTTTTCTTCCAAGGAACAAAAATCTTTTAATTTCATGGCTGCAGTAACCATCTACAACAAGCCCAAGAACGTAAAGTCTGTCGCTGCTTCCAGTTTTCCCTAATCTATTTGTCATGGAGTGATGAGACCAGTACATCGAGGCTGTATATTGTCACCCTGCTTATTGAACTTATATGCAGAGTACATCATGAGAAACGCTGGGCTGGAAGAAGCACAAGCTGGAATCAAGATTGCTGGGAGAAATATCAATAGCCTCAGATATGTAGATGACACCACCCTTGTGGCAGAAAGTGAAAAGGAAATAAAAAGCCTCTTGATGAAGGTCAAAGTGGAGAGTGAAAAATTTGGCTTAAAGCTAAGCTTTCAAAAACTAAGATCATGGCATCTGGTGCCATCATTTCATGGGAAATAGATGGGGAAACAGTGGAAACAGTGTCAGACTTTATTTTTCAGGGCTCCAAAATCACTGCAGATGGTGACTGCAGCCATGAAATTAAAAGACGCTTACTCCTTGGAAGGAAAGTTATGTCCAACCTAGATAGCATATTGAAAAGCAGAGACATTACTTTGCCAACAAAGGTCCGTCTAGTCAAAGCTATGGTTTATCCAGTAGTCATGTGTGGATGTGAGAGTTGGACTGTGAAGAAAGCTGAGCACTGAAGAATTGATGCTTTTGAACTGTGGTGTTGGAGAAGATTCTTGAGAGTCCCTTGGAGTACAAGGAGATCCAACCAGTCCATTCTGAAGGAGATCAGCCCTGGGATTTCTTTGGAAGGCATGATGCTAAAGCTGAAACTCCAGTACTTTGGCTACCTCATGCAAAGAGTTGACTCATTGGAAAAGACTCTGATGCTGGGAGGGATTGGGGGCAGGAGGAGAAGGGGACAACAGAGGATGAGATGGCTGTATGGCATCACTGACTCAATGGACGTGAGTCTGGGTGAACTCCAGAAGTTGGTGATGGACAGGGAGGCCTGGCGTGCTGCGATTCATGGGGTCGCAAAGAGTCGGACACGACTGAGAGACTGAATTGAACTGAACTGATATTTAATTTTACAATAAAGTTTAAAAAGTAGTCATCAAAACCAATTACCAACATGATAAGTTAAATTAAAACTCCTAATTTTACCCTTGTCCTCTTGTGTAAACATTAATAAATCTGACTTGCACAAAAATATCCCAGTTTGGACAATAAATTATGTGGTCTCACACAAATAATCAGGGGCTTCCCAGGTGGCATTAGTGGTAAAGAACCTGCCTAGATAAATCAAGAGATATAAGACATGATGGTTCAATCCCTGAATTGGGAAGATCCCCTGGAGGATGACATGGCAGTCTTTTCTGCCATAAGGGTGGTTCATGCATATCTGAGGTTATTGATATTTCTCCCAGCAATCTTGATTCCAGCTTGCACTTCATCCAGTCTGGCATTTCGTATGATGTATTCTGCATATAAGTTAAATAAGTAGGGTGACAATATATAGCTTTGACATACTCCTTTCCCCACTTTAAACCAGTCTGGTTCTAACTGTTGTCTCTTGACCAGCATACAGGTCTCTTAGGAGGCCCGTAAGGTGGTCTGGTATTCCCATCTCTTTCAGAATTTTCCACTATTTGCTGTGATCCACACAAAGGCTTTGGCATAGTCAGTAAAGCAGAGGTAGATGATTTTCTGGAATTTTCTTGCTTTTTCTATGATTCAATGGATGTTGACAATTTGTTTTTTTTTTTTTTTTTTTTTTTTTTTTTAATTTTATTTTATTTTTAAACTTTACATAACTGTATTAGATTTGCTCCTCTGTCTTTTCTAGATCCATCTTGAACAATCTGGAAGTTCTTGGTTCACATGCTCTTGAAGCTTAGCTTGGAGAATTTTGAGCATTTTTGCTAGCATGTGATATGAGTGCAATTGTGTGACAGTTTGAACATTCTTTGACGTTACCTTTCTTTGGGATTGGACTGACCTTTTCTAGTCCTGTGGCCACTGCTGAGTTTTTTGAATTTGCTGGCATATTGAGTGCATCATATTTTAGATCATATTTCACAGCATCATATTTCAGAATATGAAATAGCTCATCTAATTTCATCACCTCTATAACTTTGTTCATAGTGATACTTCCTAAGGTCCACTTGACTTCACACTCTAGAATGCCTGGTCCTAGGTGAATGATTACACTACCATGGTTATCTGGGTCATTAAGATCTTTTTTGTATAGTTCTTCTGTGTATTCTTGCCATGTCTCCTTTAAATATTTATAAATGATAGAGACTATTTAATACTGTGAAAATGCCAATTAACATGGCAAGCCACTCAAAAGTTACAATTAGTCATTTAAATTATCTTGAAAAGTGAATAAATTTTCAGAACCGAATAGGGCAAAGCCCCACAAATCAATGCATTTCTGCATAAAAATCAATCAAAATTAACAATGAAGAAAAATAATCTTATTTTTAAAAACTCAGCTACAAAAATATAGAGTTGCTAAATTCTTCTAATCCCATAAAATTATGGTCTCATTTCAGTCGTTTGCTTCTGCTCTGCCATCTTCTGAACATCTAGATGTTTCTGCCTGATATTTGTATAGATTTCTCCTTCAGAGCATTTATGTCTCTGCTTCAGTGTCATTTCCTTAGACAGGATTTTCCTGACAGCCATTCTCTTTCCCACTCTATGTACTCATCTTGCTTCCTACTTTACAGCACTTATTTCTACTTCAAATTAAGTTATTTATTGGTTTACTTGTTCAGTGGTCTGTCTTTTTTATGAGAATGTTGGCTCCATATGGGCAAGATCCTTATATTTTCCTCTATTATTTTCTCAGCTCCCATTAAAATTGTGTTCAGTTGATGACCAATGTTTGCTGAATAGATGACCACATAATCAGAGCCATTGCTTTTGCTTAAAAGCATGGACTTTATGGCAAAATGATCTAAGGTTCACATTTTAATTCTGTGATTTGTTAGCTTAGTGAATTTGTTTGAGTTGTCTAAAAGGTTGTAAGCTTCAGATTTTAAAATTTTCATTTATAACATATGATTAATAATGATAACCTTTAGGTTGACTAAAAGATAAAGCAGAAGATAAGTGTATAGAGCTCAGATCAGATGAATTTTTCCTCTCAGTTTTTTAAATTAATATTTAAAAAAATTTTTGGTAAAAGTCATATACTGTAAAACATGCTATTTTAACCATAATTAACTGTACAGTTTGGTGACACTAAGTTCATTCATATCATAGTGCAACTCTTACCATCATCCATTTCCCAAGTTTTTCACATTCCTAAACTAAAACTCCTTCCCCATTAAACACTAAGTCTTTATTCCCTCTCTCCCTAGCATCTACCAATGTACTTTTTGACCCTATGAATTTGACTATACTAGGAACCTCATCTAATGAATATGAATTTATATCACCTTCATTCCACAAATAAGTTTTGAAAGTAGAGATTATATATTTCTTGCCTACTATATACCCCTAGTTTTTGGCACATGGGAAGGTTAATAAATAATGTTGATTAACGAGTGAGTGAATGAATGAACTCTACAGAAAGTCAAACACTCCAAAGTGTGGCAATCCTTTTACATGTAGTGGTGGTATTAAAGTAAATAAGTCACATTTTGTCAGATAATCAGAGGAGTTTGATTGTTTATACTGCTGTATTCTAAACACAGTGTTCTTGATTGCCAACTATTAGTCGACCTCGGAACACCATGTGGAACCTGACATCTGGGAAATTCAGTAGCTGGTGAGGCAGCTCTTATCAGTTCATCTTAGGAAACAAGAACGTTTAGTTCTATGGAAATTTAGGAGACTCATTGGAATTATTCATTAACCTATAAAAAGTTAAAAAATATAGCATACCTAATACACATGATCTTTCTCAGGCTCTTAGAAGAGACTTCCTTTTAATTTGTGAGGGAACTGCAAAACTCTCTCTACTAAGAAAAAAGATTGGCAAAGTTTCAGTGTATGGAATTGACCCTCCAAAGAGTGCTCATTTGGCTCAGGACTATAGGTTTTACAGCTCCTAGAATTGCATTCCAAGGGTGTTACACCCAAGAGTCCTCTTCGGGAGTTCTGACTCTCTCCATTTGTGAACTTAGACCAACATTTATTTTCTTAGATTACTGTGAACTTGCTCTTGACTGCCAGTAGTTTTCTGGTCCACAATCCATGCGATTGTGATGTGATGTGAAAAGATCAATAACCCTTCTGAAGTTTTCATTTCAGTCTAAATCATTTTCTATGTCCTATAATTTTGTCAGGAAAAAAGTTAAAAAAGATATTGCCAAGATATTATAACATATAAAATGTGTATTTGAGGCTAGTAAATATGATTATACATTAGTCATTTAAAGTACATATTTAGGAGAATTTTGAATCAGATGTATTTTTTTCCTTGCACTTGATTTTCTGTAGACATATGAAACTGCACTGCATATGAAAACACCCCAGAAGGAAGAGGATGATTTTGAAATATGTTGTATTTAAAGAAAAAACGAGTACAAAAATAACAGAAAAAAAAGGACATTGCAGATTATATAGGAGCTGGATAGTTGGTATTTCAGCACTGTCGAACACTTATTTTGAGCTGTGCTAGCTGAAGTTCAATGTGGTTTTCAGAATATTCCAGTTCACTAATAGGGATTCTGTCAACGGATATGGTTTTGAGCTACACTTTAAGTTAGAAAGCAAATTTATCTGCACACTTGAGTGTGGAACCTTGTTCCAAACACTGAAAAAAATTTCTAATCAGAGTTTGAAGTGAAACAATGCAATTCATAACCAGATATGATTTCCTTTAAGTCATGAGAAACATATGCCATATATGTCTATTTTGTGTGTGTATATATACGAATAGTATATTTTTCATTTATGTGTTTCTATGCACATTTATGGGCTTCCCTGATGACTCAGGGGGTAAAGAACCCTTATACCAATGCAGGAGACAAAGGCTATGCAAGTTTGATCCCTAGGTTGGGAAGATCCCTGGGAGAGGGGAATGGCAACCCACTCCACTATTCTTGCCTGGGAAATACCATGGACAGAGGAGCCTGGTGGACTACAGCCCATGGGGTCACAAAAGAGTCGGACACAACTTAGCAACTAAACAACAGCAATGTACATTTACATATTTATGCATAAGTCTCCATAAGGATGTTTATTTCAAATAACAACAAAAAAAATCTAATATAGCATAAGTGGGATTTATTATCTTATAGAACATGAGGCCCACAGAGAACAGTTGTAGGGCTGATTGGTTCAACTGTTTAGCAATACAACCAAAAGATCACGTGTCCTCAGAACTCTGGCTTTAACCACAAGATTCTTTCTTCACGAGTGTAATTTGGCTGCCACAGCATCAGCCTTTACTGCTTCTCAGTCTTATTCAGGGACAGGAAAAAGAAATCATCAAACACTCTCTCCCTCTTTTTTAAGTTAAAGGGCTCCTTAAAATGACTTCTTTCAGTTGGAAAAAAAAATCACATGTCAACTTGAGGATAGACTGTTTTCAGCATATTGGAATTTCTAATAGAGGCTTAATCCAGCTGAGGATAGAGTTATCTGCTTTAGGACATGGCCAGGTAAAGGGCAGAAGTGGTCACTTGATCCAAGGCCAGGAAAACATGGGGGGAAGACTTACAGAGACAGCAATACAAATTTACAAATTTGTAATACAAGCTTAGCAATACAAACAGCACAAACTTACAGAGACAAATACCAAATTTCTGGTACCCATGAGTGCTGATATTTTTAATTCTTTTGCATTTGCTGTGAATTTTTAAATCAATACAGTAAAATTAAGGAAGGTAACAGACTATGGTTACCAAAGGGGAATGTTGGGGAGTGTGTCCTCTGTCGTTCAATCATGTCTGATCCTTGGCAATCCCATGGACTGTAGCCCTCCAGACTCCTCTGTGCATGGAATTTTTCAGGCAAGAATACTGGAGTGGGTTGCTATTTCCCACTCTGGAGGGTCTTCCTGAGTCATAGATAGAACCTTGCTTCTGGTGTCTCCTGCACTGGGAGATGGCTTCTTTACTACTGAGAGTTTGAGTATGCTCCGGGAGATGGTGATGGACAGGGAGGCCTGGCGTGCTGCAGTCCATGGGGTCGCAAAAAGTAGGACATGACTGGGCGACTGAACTGAACTGAACTGAACTTCCAGGAAACACACTCTATTGTTGCCTTGATGTATAAGAACATGATTTGGTATCAATAGCTTATTGTTAAGTTTCTATGGTTCTCACATTCTCAATTTCATTCATATTCTTTGCCTGTTACAGGGAAGCATGAGACACTGCAAATGTCAAGAAGAAAGGGATATGAACCTAAAGCTGAGCTGCCAAGCACGATCACAAAGTAAAACGGATTTTTTAAAAAAGCTTAAAAGACTGAAAAGCGCAAATGGTACAGAATTATACATTTCTGTATAAGGCAAAGAAAATTTCTTATCTTTACCTAAGGATGTTTTCTGACCTTCCAACCACTTTCAACAGGCATTCAAATCATTTGTTAACACTGATGCTATCTTAGAGGAAAGAAAAAGAGAAGAAAAGTGCACATAATTATGACAACTCAAAACCAGGTACAACGCAAAAGCTTTAATTTTTTAGTTTTCTTTAAAGTTTTTTTTTTATTTATAATCTCTCTAATCCAAGTAAAAAATTGTATTTCAGGTTAATGTACTGATCAGAAATAAAATGAATTGATGTATCAAGTGAATGGTCTTTATAGCTCTTCAGTAACGTAATCCTAGCAAGAACAGGGAAGTCTATGAAGCTCATATTTCTGGGAAATCCTGGAAATGGTGAAAGAACTCTGGAGACAAATGCTTGCCTGGTTTTCACTTCTTCTGTCTAATGTTTACATCTTTCTAATGAAACCTGAATGCCCCCAAATTCTCATGTCTTGGGGGATCACCTTTCCCTTTTTAATGAGTGCATTGTTCTCACTGTGTCTGACTCTTTGCAACGTCATGACCTGTGGCCAGCCAGGCTCCTCTGTCCATGGTAATTTTCCAGGCAAGAATACTTTAGTGGGTTGCCATTTCATCTTCCAGGGGAGCTTCCTGACCCAGGGACTGAACCTGCATCTCCTGTGTCTCTTACATTGGCAGGTGATTCTTTACTGCTTGAGCCACCAGGGAAGCAGCCAACACATTACAGAGCCTCGATGACATTGCTGACAGTGGTTCAGATCAGTTCAGTCGCTCAGTCATGTCCTACTTTTTGCAACCCCATGGACTGCAGCACGCCAGGCCTCCCTGTCCATCACCAACTCCCGGAGCTTACTCAAACTCATGTCCATTGAGCCGGTGATGCCATCCAACCGTCTCATCCTCTGTCACTCCTTCTCCTCCCGTCTTCAATCTTTTCCAGCATCAGGGTGTTTTCCAATGAGTCAGTTCTTGGCATCAGGTGGCCAAAGTATTGGAGTTTCAACTTCAGCATCAGTCTTTCCAATGAGTATTCAGGACTGGTTTTCTTTAGGAAGGACTGGTTAGAGCTCCTTGCAGTCCATGGGACTCTCAAGAGTCTTCTGCAACACTACAGTTCAAAAGCATCAATTCTGCGGCACTCAGCTTTCATTATAGTCCAATTCTCACATCCATACATGACTACTGGAAAAACCATAGCCTTGACTAGATGGACCTTTGTTGGCAAAGTAATGTCTCTGCTTTTGAATATGCTATCTAGGTTGGTCATAATTTCTCTTCCAAGGAGTAACCATCTTTTAATTTCATGGCTGCAATCACCATCTGCCATGATTTTGGAGCCCCAAAATATAAAGTCTGTCACTGTTTCCACTGTTTCCCCATCTATTTGCCATGAAGTGATGGGACCAGATGCCATGATCTTAGTTTTATGAATGTTGAGCTTTAAGCCAACTTTTTCACTCTCCTCTTTCACCTTCATCAAGAAACTCTTCAGTTTCTCTTCGCTTTCTGCCATAAGGGTGGTGTCATCTGCGTATCTGAGGTTATTGATATTTCTCCCAGCAATCTTGATTCCAGCTTGTACTTCATCCAGCCAAGCATTTTGCATGATATTCTCTGCATGTAAGTTAAATAAGCAGGGTGGTAATATACAGCCTTCATGTACTCCTTTCCCAATTTGGAACCAGTCCATTGTCTGGTTCTGTTGTTTCTTGATCTGCAGACAGATTTCTCAAGGGGCAGGTTAGGTGGTCTGGTATTCACATCTCTTGAAGAATTTTCCACAGTTTGTAGTGATCCAAACAGTCAAAGGCTTTGGTAGTCAATAAAGCAGAAGTAGATGTTTTTCTGGAACTCTCTTGCTTCTTCAATGATCCAACATATGTTGACAATTTAATCTTTGGTTCTTCTGCTTTTTTCTAACTCCAGCTTGGACATCTGGAAGTTCATGGTTCATGTACTGTTGAAGATTTGAGATTTTTGAGCATTATTCTACTAGCATGTGAGATGAGTGCAATTGTGCAGTAGTTTGAGCATTCTTTAGCATTGCTTTTCTTTGGGATTGGAATGAAAACTGACCTTAGTAAACCCTTGCCTTTATGAAACCTTGTCCTTGGTAAGTTTGACTAGCCCAGGGATCCTTAAATGTTCAATATATCCATCCTAAGTGACTACTTGTCATTTCTTGCTTGAGATTCCTGTTCTGAACACTCTGGTGATCTGCGTTTACCTTCTCATAATCTTCTCTCTAGGCTTCCCTTGTGGCTCAGCTGGTAAAGAATCCTCCTGTAATACGGGAGGCCTAGGTTCAATCCTTGTGTTGGGAAGATCCCCTGGAGAAAGGAAAGGCTATCCACTCTAGTATTATGGCCTGGAGAATTCCATGGACTGTCCATGGATAGTCCATGGGATCACAAAGAGCTGGACATGACTGAGCAACTTTCAATTTCACTTTCAATTTTCTCTCTAGAAAATGATCCTCTGTCACTGTCATGTCACACGCAGGGTTAGCACCTCCACCCTTCTTGGTAACATAATCAGAGAGAGTATTCCTCAAGGCAAATAGCTAAGAAAGCTAACATTGCTTGTAGCGTTCAAAAAGAAACCAGAATTACAGAAAGGGATCACAATGCAAAATATTAAAAACATAAGCAAGGAAAAATGTTAAAGTTATCCCTGCCCCTTTGAAGTACTCATTCTCTGTTATAGAATTCCTGATTTCTTTTGGATTCCCCTTTCCCCTCCTTTTCCTTTCCTCTTCTCATGATAAGCATGCGATGGCCATGTGTATCAATTTCAGGAGCCCCTTTCCACCATTGTGTCATTTCTTAGAGTCCAGGCTCCAACTCCCAGACTCAGATAAGTAAATGAAGTTTTTCTGTGCATGTGTGCTTAGTTGCTTCAGTCCTATCTGACTTCTTTTTGAGACCCTATGGACTGTAGCCCACTAGGCTCCTCTGACCATGGGATTCTCCAGGCAAGAATACGGGAGAGGGTTGCCATGCCCTCCTCTAGGGATCTTCCTGATCCAGGGATTGAACCCATGTCTCCTGTACTGCAGGCGGATTTTTTACCACAAAGCCACTGGGGAAGCCCTGAAGACTTTTTATCCCCCCCAAATTCTACTTTCTTTATTTTGTCCCTGAATTATTACTTCTGAAAGCATCGGTTCCTTCAGTCACTACCCATGCCACCTGCATGAGAGTATTAAGTTGCCCTGGGTCTGAACTAGCAATGTCAAGAGCCAACAATGCTTTTTCCTGACATTGTTTCAAACATCCTGATAAAAAATGACAATATTATGAGCACCTGATTCGTGCTTACCCAGATGGTTCCTTCTGATATTAAGGGAAAGCCCGTCCCCAAAATAGTCTCCAATTTCCATCCAAGAAGACAGACTTGGCTTGTCACCCCAGCATTATCTTTCTCAACTGCAAAATTTAAAGGTGAAAATATACCTCTTGCAACAAAAGAGAAACTGCTAGAGACTAAAATAAGCATAGTTGCTCTATGCAGATTTCTGGCAAGTACTGATTTGTTTTGTTATGTAGCAACTCCCTCAATATATAGTGTTTTGTAGCATCATCCTTTATAATATAAAGTTGCATGAATATGTATGTCAGGAGATTTGTTATGTCTACATTTTCATGTTCTATACTATTGTACTTTATTTGTTAGAGATATTCTGTTAAAAGAAGCAACTGATTTTGTAATAGAAATCTCTAAGAATGAATGGAACTTAGGGGAGGGAAGTAAATTTCAAAATTTTTTTCAGTCTAAAGATTTTTAAAAAATCTTGAAAATTTCCTTTGGTGACATTAACCAAATAATTAGCATGTATTGCTGAAAACCCACCTTCTAGACCTAAAACTGGTCTAGAAGTTGTGAGATGATATTTAAATTTAAGAGCTTCTGGTATCAAAATGTTTTCATCATTCTTTCCAAAGATGTCATAATTCCTCATCAACCTGAATGTGCAGTTTAGAAAGTCCTAAATTTAATAAGTTTCAAAAAGAATCTGATTCACATTTTTGAAAATTTGATACCTCAGTGATAGATAACCTGTAACAACATTTTGGTAAACAATGGCATTTTGTTTGCTTTCTATAGTAAGCAAAATAAATAAGGTTATATGGTTAATAAGTATGTTTACATGTTTCTTGAACATAGAATCAATCTTATTTATTTAATTAAAATAGTCTCATGGTGTCAACATTTTAGTTTTCTTTCTTTTTTTTTTTTTTTACTGTATTTTCGTAGAATA
This sequence comes from Bubalus kerabau, assembly GCF_029407905.1. NCBI lineage: Eukaryota > Metazoa > Chordata > Mammalia > Artiodactyla > Bovidae > Bubalus > Bubalus kerabau. The sequence goes on from NC_073625.1 coordinate 57,595,805, forward strand.
TAAAGTCCGAGTTTATATTCAGTTATGTATTTCTCGTTTGAACAAATTTGTCTTTCTTGTTTGCACTAACATCGAGTCATTGTAGAAATATGTCCTCCCACCCCCAATTTGCTATCGTTACACACAATTCTCCTTTAGCGTGTTCTGCCTGGAGGAATAACTGTTCTCTGTCTTCATGACAGAATCTATCAAAGGGGCTGTGCTTCATAGCTTTGCCAGTGACAGTGTTTCAAGAAAAATTGCTGATTGAAAATAATGTGCAAACCCACCAATGGGCATTGCTCAGGTGAACCTTTCTTTTTAATAGCTGAGGGTAGTTTTGTCTCAGAATAACTTGTACACATGTCCACAGAACTGGAGTTTGAGTACGAGTTTCCTCAAATGTCCTTTGAGATGTCTCAAGATGTTTTGAGAATATTTTTCAGGAGATCATGAAAACGCAGTAGTAAATATGTACCTGATCATGTCCAAATGCTGAATAACTCATTGAGTAGTCTATGGTGCTTCAGCAGGGCTCTCTAAAAGTTATTTAAAATAATTCTCAGGTAAACTTTGAAAATTGTCACTGGATCTTGACAACACACAATTATATAGCAAAGAGCTCTTGGTTGAATAATATGTCAATGAGTAATTCAAATAGAATTGTTTTTGGCCTTCTATTGCTGGAAGTATTGTACCTCTGAGAAAATATTTAATTTTTAATTTACTTGTAATTTTATATTAATATACAAATTTATATGCATTTGTATATTTCACATTTTGTGCTGGAATGCTTAGAAATTTTTAATGTTATACTACTTGAATATTCTGATTAGTCATAAAACACTTTTAATAGTTTTGACTTTATCTGAAAAATAAAGTTTTTTCCTAACCTAGAATATTTGGTACATAAACTATTTGATATTTTTTCATTTTATGGTTGATATTTTCCTATGACCTTAGGTGAGTTTTTACAATAAGCACTGGCATATTTGAGATAATAAGTTGAAACTACATGTATACTGATTCTTGGTATTTTGTGGAAGTGTTCTGCTTAGTTAGGTTTTGCTATGCATATTTCTGAGTACGCATATTGTGTGCACATTTGTATTAGAGATATCATAAAAGGAGTGAAATAATATAGCACATTGAGACTTTTGAGTTCATTGAGTGTTTAATCCTACAAAACTAAGATAGAATTCTTTATAATTTGTAAAACAAAAATACAGAAATATACTATGTCAAGTGAAAAAATTCTTATATTAGTCTTTCACAAATGTGATATAAAAAACCATATTTCTTAAGAGATTAAACCATATGGAGTCTGTTTACACAGACACATGATTTCAGAGTGCAAACACAGGTGATGATGCTTGCATGTTTAGGGTAACAGTACTTTGAGAAAGTAACTTTCAAAAGCATTTTAGGTTCCATGTTCCTCAAAGAGAAAGTGGTATCCTGATTTGATGCAACAATCACACGTAATTAAACACTCCATATAGGGATAAACTTAAGAAATTATGGATTTACATATCTTAATATCTAACTTCAATAACATTATAGAATGTTACAGCTGGAAAGGAATGTAAAGACTATCTAATTAGGTGCTGATGGTGAAGAACTTGCCTGCCAATACAGGAGATGTAAAAGACCTGGATTCGATACCTGGGTCAGGAAGATCCCCTGGAGGAGGGCATGCAACCCACTCCAGTATTCTTGCCTGGAGAATTCAATGGACAGAGGAGCCTGACAGGCTACAGTCCATAGAGTGGCACAGTCGGACATGACTGAAGCGACTTAGCACGCATGCACAATCAACATATGTTGAAAGAGAAGCTGAAATAGATGAAGTATCTTCCCTAAGGGTGTTTGGGAGCCCAGGTTGCACTCTTACTGCAGTGACTGCCTGCTATCCATAGCTAAGACTTTCCTTATCATGACTCTAAATTAGTTTTTTAGCCAAGAACCTATAGGTTGCAGGGCTCAAGGGCTAAACCATGACAGCCCCTACAGGCTCATTTTCCTCAGCCAAGTTAAAGGCACCGTGAACAACACATAAACAGGCATGGGCTCATTCAGCAGCAAAACCACACACTTCTGGACCACAGCAGATGTCTATCTGGGCTTTGGAGGAAATCATCATTGAAATTTGCAGTAATAAGTGAGGGATTTTTGAAAAAGCACTCCACATGGAAATTTGTGTGTATCTCCAGTCAGTGGGGCCACTAAAGGTGTGTGTGTGTGCACTTAGTTATTCAGACATATTCGACTCTTTGTGGCCCCATGGTCTGTAACCCACCAGGTTCCTCTGTCCACGGAATTCTCCAGGCAAGAATACTGGAGTGTGTAGCCATTCCTTTTTCCAGAGGATCTTCCTGACCCATGGGTCAAACCCTGGTCTCTTGCATTGCAGATGAATTCTTCACCATCTAAGATACCAGTGAAGTCCAAGGCCACTAAATACTGCCTTGCTAATGCCCTTTCCATCTCACTTCCCTCAACTCCCACCTCTCATGTGGCTTCTCTTTCCATCAGTGAGAGAAAAGAAGCCATTCTTTAGTTTCTGGTTTCAGTAGATCCATTGCCTATCCTTGCATTGAAGGAGCATTTATTGTTTCACATATTTGTTCTGTGCCACTAAGTAAACTCCACAAAACAAGGTGTCTTGCCATTTTCCTAACCTGAACAAAAGATGACAAACAGGAGGCATTCAATAGATACTTGCTGAGTTAAATAGCAATTTACAGAAAATCAAAATAAATACAGTTGCTAGTCAATCAAATCTTGAGAAACCTATATGCAGGTCAGGAAGCAACAGTTAGAACTGGACATTCATGTTGATGTATGGCAAAACCAATACAATATTGTAAAGTAATTAGCCTCCAATTAAAATAAATAAATTTAAATTTTATAAAAAAGAACTGGACATGGAACAACAGACTGGTTCCAAATAGGAAAAGGAGTTTGTCAAGGCTGTATATTGTCACCCTGCTTATTTAACTTATATGCACAGTACATCATGAGAAACGCTGGACTGGAAGAAGCACAAGCTGGAATCAAGATTGCCAGGAGAAATATCAATAACCTCAGATATGCAGATGACACCACCCTTATGGCAGAAAGTGAAGAGGAACTCAAAAGCCTCTTGATGAAAGTGAAAGTGGAGAGTGAAAAAGTTGGCTTAAAGCTCAACGTTCAGAAAATGAAGATCATGGCATCTGGTCCCATAACTTCATGGGAAATAGATAGGGAAACAGTGTCAGACTTTATTTTTTTGGGGTCCAAAATCATGGCACATGGTGATTGCAGCCATGAAATTAAAAGACGCTTACTCCTTAGAAGAAAAGTTATGACCAACCTAGATAGCATATTGAAAAGCAGAGATATTACTTTGCCAACAAAGGTCCATTTAGTCAAGGCTATGGTTTTTCCAGTGGTCATGTATGGATGTGAGAGTTGGACTGTGAAGAAAGCTGAGCGCTAAAGAATTGATGCTTTTGAACTGTGATGTTGGAGAAGACTCTTGAGAGTCCCTTGGACTGCAAGAAGATCCAATCAGTCCATTCTGAAGGAGATCAGTTCTGGGTGTTCTTTGGAAGGAATGATGCTAAAGCTGAAACTCCAGTACTTTGGCCACCTCATGCGAAGAGTTGACTCATTGGAAAAGACTCTGATGCTGGGAGGGATTGGGGGCAGGAGGAGAAGGAGACGACAGAGGATGAGATGGCTGGATGGCATCACCGACTTTGATGGACGTGAGTTTGACTGAACTCCGGGAGATGGTGATGGACAGGGAGGCCTGGCGTGCTGTGATTCATGGGGTCCCAAAGAGTCAGACATAATTGAGAGACTGAACTGAACTGAACTGAACTGAATCAATCAAATCTTAGATTTCAGATTCTGAATCTTGAACAAAATTCATAGACAGAATTATCTATGGAGTGATATTTCATCCTGATACAAGGAAGCTCAAAATTCAAGATGACCAGGGGTAACACAGAACCAAAGGATAAAAATGAAGCTGACTTCATTCAAAAAGCACCCACACATTTCCCTGAACCATTGATGATTAATGACTTCATGAATTCCTTACTGACAAAGGCATGACAGTTCCCTAATAAAATACAATCAGCTTATCTATAATTTGAATAAAGCACCTATTTAGTAAACACTTCTGTATCACAATTTCAATAATTCTTAACCAATATCAATTGCATTATGAAGTCTGTATAAAAACATCTTTACTTTTTGAAGTCTCTAGTTGGGCCAAGAAGACATTGCTAAATAAGATTTTGTTACAAAGGTTTGAGAAGAACAGGTTACCTTTTGCATGGTAAACAAAAAGGATTTGGAAGAATATATTAGATCTGTAATAAATATACATTGCATCAATAATTAAATATTTTTGATGGAATCCTTGATTTTTACTTTGAATCAAATGGAAGAACATTAAGGAAAGATTCTTTACCAATCTGACCTCAGTTATGATGAATAACATATGGAAAAAAGCAGTGGTCAATGCAACCAGATAGAATTTATACCATTTTATTTTAATCTATAAGACATCAGAAATAATGAAAATCTTCTCTCATAGGATTGAAGAAAGAACTCAGAATGTGTGGTCCTTGCTTATGAGATTTGGGGATTTAGGCTTAGTTTGTGGGTTGCAATCAATTACTTTCCATAGCTATAAACTTATAAATACTGCTAGTGACCTTTCTTTATCAGTCAATGCACAAACACTGAGGAAATTTTTGATAGGACAATAGGACAGAGTACTTGACAGATCCAGTTCATTGACAGTACAGGTAATACTGAAATAATTACCTGGCTTAAGCAGATTTGCAGATGCTGTTAATATGCTGCACTCAATATGCTGGCAAATTTGGAAAACTCAGCAGTGGCCATAGGATTGGAAAAAGTCAGTTTTCATTCCAATCCCAAAGAAGAACAATGACAAAGAATATTCAAACTACCGCACAATTGCACTCATCTCACACACTAGCAAAGCAATGCTCAAAATTCTCCAAGCCAGGCTTCAAAAATATGTAAACTGTGAATTTACAGATGTTCAAACTGGATCTAGAAAAGTCAGAGGAACCAAATTGCCAACACCCGTTGGATCATAGGAAAAGCAAGAGAATTCCAGAAAAGCATCTACTTCTGCTTTATTGATTATGCCATTGTGTAGATCACCACAAACTGTGGAAAATTCTTCGAGATGGGAATACCAGACCACCTTACCTACATCCTGAGAAATCTCTATGTAGGTCAAAAAAGCAGCAGTTAGAACTGGACATGGAACAACAGACTCATTCCAAGTCAGGAAAAGAGTAAGTCAAAGCTGTATATTGTCACCCTGCTTATTTAACCTATATGCAGAGTACATCATGTGAAATGCCAGGCTGGATGAAGCACAAGCTGGAATCAAGATTGTCAGGAGAAATATCAATAACCTCCGATAAGCAGATGACACCACGCTTATGGCAGAAAGTGAAGACGAACTGAAGAGCCTCGGTGAAAGTGAAAGGGGAGAGTGAAAAAGTTGGCTTAAAACTTCAAAAAAGTGAAAAAAAAAAAAAGTAAGATCATGGCATCTGGTCCCATCACTTATGGCAAATAGATGGGGAAAGAGTGGAAACAGCGAGAGACATTATTTTCTTGGGCTTCAAAATCTCTGCAGATGGTGACTGCAGCCATTAAGTTAAAAGGTGCTTGCTCCTTGGAAGAAAAGCTATGACCAACCTAGACAGCATATTAAAAAGCAGAGACATTACTTTGCCAAAAAAGGTCCATCTAGTCAAAGCTATGGTTTTTCCAGTAGTCATGTATGGATGTGAGAACTGGACTATAAAGAAAGCTGAGCACCAAAGACTTGATGCCTTTGAACTGTTGTGTTGGAGAAGACTTGAGAATCCCTCGGACTACAAGGATATCCAGTCTATCCTAAATGAAATCAGTCCTGAATATTCTTTGGAAGGACTGATGCTGAAGCTGAAACTCCAATACTTTGGCCACCTGATGCGAAGAACTGACTCATCGGAAAAGACCCTGATGCTGGGAAAGATTGAAGGCAGGAGGAGAAGGTGATGACAGAGGATGAGATGGCTGGATGGCATCAATGGTTGAATGGCATCACTGACTCGACGGACATGAGTTTGAGTAAGCTCCGGGAGTTGGTGATGGACAGGGAAGGCTGGCAAGGTGTAGTCTATGGGATCGTGAAGTCGGACATGGCTGAGCGACTGAACTGATAGATTCTGATTTGAAGACTTTGACATGCCACATTTCTAACTTTCCAACTCGTATATTTCTTAAGCTAGAAGTTTTGTTAGAACGGGTCTTAACACAACAGGGTCTTTGTATCTTGACAGTTTGTTAAATTAAAGATTGCTAAAAATGAAACTTTAAAAATTTCGTAAACCTTTTCCTAAGTCTGATGTAATTTGATGTAGGATTGCATTTTAGAACAGATCATTCTTGCATCATAAAATTCCTATTGCTTGTCTTCTGATCTTTTTGGTGTGTTGCCTGTCTGCTAACCTGATTGAAAATGCACTATGATTTAGATTTTCTAAGGCTTGATGCCTCACTGCATCTTGAGCAATTCATGTCCACATCCCTCCAAGTTTGCTTTATCTTTTAAATCCATTCTTCTATTTGGAGTAACATTGCTGCAGTTTTCTGTAAGAATGAGATTTATGCTGGACCAAAGGGAAGTGCACCAGTACCTCAGTGCACACTAAAAATAGCACCCCAGTGACTAGTCAGTGACTATATGACTATATAGTGACTAAGATTAATTCCCATCTCTATCAACAAGGAGAAATTGCCAAAGCTTCACTTTTTGGCCAGGCATCACTTGATGGTCCCAAATGCTACATTTCATCTGCATTTTCTCTAACTTACCTATCCATGAATAGATGTACTTCAAAAGGGAAATATAAATAAAGCTCAGAAATTTAGTGCACAGACATTTAAACTCTACAGTTGCATTTATTAACCTATTTATCTAAACTGCTTAGGGTCTTCTTCTTTTTTTAAAGTCCCTTCCTGTATTTAATATTTATATTCATATTTTTCCTTTTTACAAAAAGAATAAAAAGTTGTCTAGAATAGAGATATTACAAAAAAAATAGAGACATAAATGGGGAATGGAGAAGCCAGTGTCAGATCCAATTTTAAGTTTTTAATATGTATTACCCTATTGAATCATCACAAGCATCCTTTCAAGCAGGTACTGTTTTTATCTCCACTTCATAGATGTGAAAACTGAGATTAAGTGACCTTCCCAAGATCATGCAGCTGTTAGACGGCAGAGTCAGGATTTAAACATAGCTAAGATAGATCCTAATATCTGTGTTTATAACCACTGTACCCTCTTAAGTATTGCCCTTTTGAAGGACACTCAAATAGTGAATTTAACTATTACATTGAAATTCAGGCTACCTGGTAACCAAGATAACATGAGAAAACATAACAAAAACAGTGTTTATGACTCATTAAGAGTAAACATGATCTTTCTTCAAAAAATAGGTGATTTGTTTTTGCTATCAATTCTGTTAGGTATTACTTATGTAAATCTTTATCTATGGCGAAAAGTAATATTCAAAAATTCTGACTTATCCTGATGAAATTCTTCATATGGATTTTTTCTTTTTTGAAAACAAGCATAATATAAAATATTATTTAGTAAAGCAATGGTTAGCTAATGAGTATAGTCTGCTAATCATTAAACTTGAATTAAAATTGACCTCGAAAACCTGAAAGGATTGGATGAATAATACTCTATTATCTCCTGAAATATAATTTCCTGGGCAAAGCTGATACAATTTAATTTTACATTTTTTGAGGAGGGATCACTTTTGTTAAGTAGATGCTCTTTGAACCTTATAACCTGCAGGACATTCTGTTCATAGGCTTTTATGGATCTAGAATCACTCATTGGCATTCTTACTTAGGGATTTCCCTTGTGTCTCAGGCAGTAAAGAATCTGCCTGCAATGCAGGAGACCTGGGTTCGATCCCTGAGTTGGAAAGATCCCCTGGAGCTGGGAATGACAACCTACTCCAGTATTCTTGCCTGGAGAATTCCATGGACAGGGAAGTCTGGGGCTCATGGGGTTGCAAAGAGTTGGACATGAGTGACTGACCAATACACACACACCCACACATACATTCTTACTCAGATGACCATCCACTCCACATGGCACACATGTAACTGCAAGAAACTACGCAGCTTTACACATATTCTTGAACTTGATAAAGATAGTCAGAATCATCTTGATCCTGCTCTAGAGAACAAAATAGGGCTGATTATGACTTGATATGCTTACTTTGAGTTAGTTCCATGGACAAACTGTGACCACAGCAAAACCCCATATTGCTTTTTGAGAATGTTTGTGTTAATAATAATCCCTTGGTTACAAACATCAGAGGTTACTCTAGTTGTGGAATATTATGCTTAAAAATGAGAATTGTGATACCCTAAGGTTTTTCTCACAGTGAGCCCTGAGTAGATTTGCCCTGACTTAACTTGATTTTCTTCACCTCAACCCACCCTTCCTTTTATGTTTCTCTGCAAACCTGATTTACCTCCTCTCTGTGCCTCATTCTCTTTGTGTTTCTTCTCAGTTTTCATCCAGGATGAACATCTTGATTCTTTTCTACGTTTCATTTCCAAATTCTCTGAGGGAGACCTGTTGGGATAATTTAATCACTGATGTCCCTGTAGGACTGAGTATTTATTGAGGGCTATCTTTTTAGTCACATTTCATATTGCATTTTGGAATTGGTTTCGGAGGGATCCTGTTAACAAACTGCTACAAAATTGGAGGCTTAAAGCAACAGAAATTTATTGTCTCACAGTTCTGAAAACCAAGAGTTCAAAATCAAGGGCCATTGATTGTCAAGTCCCTTCAAAGATTCTAGAAAAGAATCCTACCTTTTCTTTTCCACTTTCTGATGACTACAGGTAGTCATTGACTTCTGGCTACAACATTTCAGTCTTTACCTCTGTATTCACCTGCCTTTATCTTCTGGATCTATGTCTTCTCTCTTGTCTCTTATTAGGACTCTTGTTATAGAACTTAAGCTCCACTTGGTTAATCCTGGATCATCTCATCTCGAGATCTTTAATTACGTCTGTAAAGATCCTATTCCAAAATAAGGTCATATTCAGAGGTTCCAGAGGTTATGATGTGGACATGTCTTTTGGGAGGTGGACATTTTTGATCCCACTACAGCACTGTATGCCTTTGGGCCAGGTGCTGTCCATTCACTTGTTGGATAGGACAGGTGCTAACACATGGCCAAATCAGGACTAATCCTTAGGTAGAAACTTTGGTCAAAGACCAGAAGTTCTGACCTTGGCAGGTCCAATATTTGTCTTAACACATTAACATGGCTAATGGTGTCTTGAAGTGGGCCTGCCAAAATCAATTAGTTGCAAGTTTTATGAATAAATTTGTCCTTAAGTGGCATAAGATTATTTACATTGATCATTTGGATTTGGAAAACAATCTGCTACAAAGAAAAACCTCTAGTTTTACCAAGACTAACATTTCAGTATTCAGTTAGACAAATTGATGCCCTGTTCAGATAGACAAATTAGAAAATCAAAGAGTTTTTTTTTTTTTTTAATGAAACTTTTTTTTTTTCAGACAACAAAGTCATGTAATTGACCTTAAGGAAAGGATATGCTCCTACCTGTCATGACCAGAGACCAAGGTCTTCCTTTATTAAAATGTTGTTTCACTTTGTTTAGTCATAATTTAAAGTAGACTGGGAACTGAGAGTAAAAAAATATGCTTTTATGCCACTTAAGTCTGAATTGTAGTCTGTCTGTTCTTTCCTTCCTGATTCTTTCAGAGGAATACAGTCCACTAGAAAAGGCATCAATACCCTAGAATGTTGAACTCATACAACTGGGCCCAGAGCCAGTTTCTACCTACTGACACGAAAGCTATGAATTGACTAAAGAGTGCTGAAAATATCTAAACTTCAAGTGAAGATGAAGCTGACTCCAATCTTTGTACCCTAACACCAAATTAATTCTCAGAGATGAAATTTTGGGTAGTGTAAAAAAGAATTGCTTTGCTAGGTAAAAGGGCACAGTGGGCTAATGCCCTTAAAACTGTGTGTCCTAAACTGGAGAGAGTCATAAGGAGTTTTATAGCAATGGTTCAAAGAAAGCGTATCAGCTCATGGACATTCTCTTAATTGGTTGATGGTGACGCAAGTGGGAGTCAGCATCATCAACCTTCTAGTTCCGACCAGTATGGGGTCAATGAGTTTGTGGGCAGCATATTGTTAATTTCTCTTCTTTGGTAGGAGGAGTTTCAGTATCCCCAAAACAGCTCAGACATATTGTTATGTGTATCCCTTGGGGAATAAGCACCTACCCTAAGGCTGCTCTAATTTTTCTTTTTACTGTTCCTCTCTTGTCTCTACATCCTCTCCCTTCTCTAAGTAGTAACTGTTTGAATCTGCTCCACGGAAACTCAGGGAAGGTCATAAAGATTGAAGTAAGCCAGAAAGAAAAACACCAATACAGTATACTAACACATATATATGGAATTTATTTATTTTTTTGGAATTTAGAAAGATGGTAACAATAACCCTGTGTACGAGACAGCAAAAGAGACACTGATGTATAGAACAGTCTTATGGACTCTGTGGGAGAGGGAGAGGGTGGGAAAATTTGGGAGAATGGCATTGAAACATGTAAAATATCATGTATGAAACGAGTTGCCAGTCCAGGTTCGATGCACAATACTGGATGCTTGGGGCTGGTGCACTGGGATGACCCAGAGGGATGGAATGGGGAGGGAGGAGGGAGGAGGGTTCAGGATGGGGAACACATGTATACCTGTGGCGGATTCATTTTGATATTTGGCAAAATTAATACAGTTATGTAAAGTCTAAAAATAAAATAAAATAAAATTAAAAAAAAAAAAAGATTGAATGAAGCCTGTTTTCTGTAGTCAGGAAATGGGCACAGAAAGGCCTTTGTGCCCAGGAACAGGACCACAGGGTCCTTCTCAGTATCATGGAGACATCTCCAAGCTCAGTACAATATTGCAGGATACAGCTCTTTTTGGATTCTTCATGTCCATAGAAAATTAATCTGTCGATCTAAGAAAGAGATGGAAAAATTTTAATTGAGCCAAATTTGGGGATTATAACCTGGGAAGAGCGTCTCAGAAAGCTCGGAGAATTATTCCACATGTTAGAAGTAAAAGCACAGTTAAGTACGTTTTCTGAAATGGAGGGTTTATATGAAATTATCTATTATTGACAGTTGACACAATCCAGATCTAAGTACCCTGTGAATCATTACAGGATCAAGAAAGAATGTTATCATTTAAGGAGTTGTCTTGGTGCTGGGAGGATGTTGCTGTTTATGGTTGAGCAGATATTTCTGTCCACAGGGAGGGTTTGGTCAATGCATAATGCATATGTGCAATGCACAGTGTGGGGAGAGGAGGCCAAAAGGCAGAGGCAACTTTTTGTTTAAATTTTCTTGTCTTGCTGTAAAACATGAATTTTGTTTCAGGATGATAAATGTTTTTCTAAATTTGTCAGGATATTTTGCTTAGCTGTTTTTTTCTTTTTTAACTTAATTTATTTATTTTAATTAGAGGCTAATTATTTTACAACATTTAGTGGTTTTTGCCATACATTGACATGAATCAGCCATGGGTGTATATGTGTCCCCCATCCTGCCCCTCCTCCTATCTCCCTCCCCATCCCATCCCTCAGTGTCATCCCAGTGCACCAGCCCTGAGCGCCCTGTATCATGCATTGAACCTGGACTCGCAATATATTTCACATATGGTAATATACATGTTTCAATGCTACTATCTCAAATCATCCCACCCTTGTCTTCTCCCACAGAGTCCAAAAGTCTGTTCTTTGCATCTGTATCTCTTTTGTCATCTCGTATATAGGGTCATTGTTACCATCTTTCTAAATTCCATATATATATGTTAATATACTGTATTGATGTTTTTCTTTCTGATTTACTTCACTCTGTATAATAGGCTCCAGTTTCATCTACCTCATTAGAACTGATTTAAATGCATTCTTTTTAATAGCTGAGTAATACTCCATTGTGTATAAGTACCACAGCTTTCTTATCCATTCGTCTGCTGATAGGCATCTAGGTTGCTTCCATGTCCTGGCTATTATAAACAGTGCTGCGATGAACACTGGGGTACACGTTTCTCTTTCAATTCTGGTTTCCTTCGTGTGTATGCCCAGCAGTGGGATTGCTGGATCATAAGGCAGGTTATTTCCAGTTTTTTAAGGAATCTCCACACTGTTCTCCATAGTGGCTGTACTAGTTTGCATTCCCACCAACAGTGTAAGAGGGTTCCCTTTTCTCCACACCCTCTCCAACATTTATTTTTGGTAGACTTTTGGATGGCAGCCATTCTGACTGACGTGAGATGGTACCTTGTGGTGGTTTTGATTTGCATTTCTCTGATAATGGTGATGTTGAGCATCTTTTCATGTGTTTGTTAGCCATCTGTAGGTCTTTTTTGTAGAAATGTTTGTTTAGTTCTTAGGCCCATTTTTTGATTGGGTGGTTTATTTTTCTGGAATTGAGCTGCAGGAGCTGTTTGCATGTTTTTGAGATTAATTCTTTGTCAGTTGCTTCATTTGCTATTATTTTCTCCCATTCTGAAGGCTGTCTTTTTACCTTACTTATAGTTTCCTTCATTGTGCAAAAGCTTTTAACTTGTTTACTTTAATAAGATGTTTGTTCAGTCTTTATTGAATGAAGGCTTTCATTCATCTAAACATGGAACAAAAGAATTAATCTCATAATGTGTACTTTTGAGAAAAAGTCTTTTAAAAGTGAGCTGGAGGGAAAAATATTAAACTTTTGGATATTTCTTATGGAACTCTTTTTCTGTTTCAGTTTTATGAATCTTTGAGCTTACCATTTCAGTCATAGGTGCTGCAGGAATGGGGACCCCTTACAGGGCCCAAAACTGGGCTCTTGTCTAATACTCAGAAATGAATTGTCCAAGGAGACACATGTGCTGACAAAGCAAGAGATTTTATTGGGAAATGGTGCCTGGGTAGAGAGCGGTAGGGTAGGGGAACCCGGGAGAACTGCTCTGTCATGTGGCTTGCAGTTTTGGGTTTTATGGTAATGGGATTAGTTTCTGGGTTGTCTTTAGCTAATCTTTCTGACTCAGAGTCCTTCCTAGTGGTGCACGCCCTGTTCAGCCAACATGGATGCAGGTGAGAAGGATTCTGGGAGCTGGTTGGACATGTGGTGTCTCCTTTTGACCTTTCCCAAACTTCTGGTTGGTGGTGGCTTATTAGTCCCATGTTTCTTACCAGGACCTCCTGTTGTAAAACAACTCGTGCAGATGGTTACTATGGTGCATGACCAGGGTGGGCGGCTTCAGTCGGAGTGCTTCCCCTTACATAAGTACACAGAATAGTAGAACAGCTAAGCTGAAGGCCAAAAAGCAGGGTAGAGAGATAATCCAAGGACAGTTAATTTCATTCAAGTCATATTTCAATTTGCCCTCAGAATTTTTTCATTGAACTTTAATTTAGGTAACAATGACACAAAAGGTTAAATTTCAGACTGTTAGAAGCAGGGTAGGTCTGGCCACAATTAAGGCTGTGACCTTGCCTGTCAAGGATGCTGGGAGAGGAAGTTACTGAGTTTGTGAAAAAGTGACTCTAGAGTGAGTCCTTAACAGGGGTAGTCGCTTGTCTATTTCAGCCACCACAAGGCAATGATGAACTTGTTTTTTGCAGACACTTGTGCATGAGGAAAGGGGCTTCTCTCGTGGCTCAGCAATAAAGAGTCTGCTTGCCAATGCAGGAGATGTGGATTCAGTCTCTAGGTTGGGGAGACCCCTGGAGAAGGGAAAGGCAACATATTTCAGTATTCTTGCCTAGGAAATCCCGTGGACAGAGGAGCCTGGAGGACTGTAGTTCATGGGATCACAAAAGAGGTGGGCACAACTTAGTGACTACAACAAAAATTACATGAGGAAAGTCAGTCCTGTGGGTCTACACAGCATCAGAAAGTTCTAGAAAAGGGAATTTATTGCTGCAACTCCATGTGACCTGTGCATTCAGTGTGAAAGCAGAACTGTTGGTTAACATGGAAAAAGTCATGTTTGAACTGCCCAGGGGGAAGTGAATGAAAAATAGTCAGGGTGTCCTGGCCCAGCCAATGAAATTGTAGGCCATGGTTAGACGTCTAGTATTAGGAGGGTACCACACAAGAGTCCACTGGGATTTTAAGCATATGGTATGTAGAAATGACATTGTGTGGACTTCATTAACACAATGAAGATTCAGATTTACTGAACTTGAAGTTTCTCTCGGTGCCTAGAAATAAAAATGATCAGATCTACAGTAGAAGAATTAATTTAAGATTTAATCACAGTCTTGCTTGTTTGAGCTAGGTGGTCTGACTAAGAGAATCATATCTGAGATGTGTGTTCCAGGATAACCAAACTGTGGCAGGACAAGGGAAAGCAAGAGAATGGTCATGTCCCAGGAAGAGGGGAAGTTCCTGGGATGGGTCCCCAAGACAGGGCCCTCGGCTTCTCACAGAGAATTCAAGAGACATTTATAGTAAAGTGAAAGCAACCTTATTTAGAGAAATACACATTCTTTATGTAGAATTCAGTCCATCTTGGAAGACAAACCAGCCATGGGGTGTGGGGTGGTTAGTCTTTATGACTTGGATAATTTCATATGTTAACAAGTGGGAAAAATATTCTATTTGGGAGAAGGAGTAGGAATTCTAGGAACTGGGCAACTGCCCATTTTTTTGGCCATTTATGGTGCCCTGGAACTGTTGTGGTGCCTGTCATGGCAATGTAGGTGTGTCATTTGGCATGCTCAATGTAATGTTACATTATAATGAACATGTAATGAGGCTCAAGTCCTCCTGGAAGTCAAATCTTCTACCACCTTGGCCCTAGTTTGTTCCAACTAATTATTGTTATATCCTCAACAGCTGTATCATTCTTTTAATGACTGTGCCTTGTCCTCTTCCTGTCTCAAAATTATTGCATGGTGTCCTTCTCAAGTGCTCGGAAGTTGATTGAGCTGAAAGGGATGTTTACTACAAATATTAAGTTGTAAATAAAAGAATAGATTAAAAACTTTGAAATACACCCAAGGATTTTAATGATTATAACATCAGAAAGGAAATGAGAAGATAGTGAAGACCCAAGTGAAGGGAACCTGAAGCCTTGATTGTCTCCTCTTAGAGAGGGGGCTCCTGCTGCATCAGTTTCATCAGTTCTGCTTGTTGCATACTTGGTTTACCTTATGCAATCAGATTACATTAATTTATTCATTAAAGAAATTATTACTGCATCATTTTTTATTACTATCTTTTTGGAGTTGTTGTTTAGTCCTTAAGTCATGAAAAACTCTCCTGAGACCATGCAGCTTGCCAGGCTCCTATGTCCATGCGATTTCCCAGGCAAGAATACTGGAGTGGATTGCCATTTCCTTCTCCAGAGGATCTTCCCAACCCAGGGATCCAACCCAAGTCTTCTGGATTGCCAGGTGGGTTCTTTACCACTGAGCCACCAGGGGTGCTCTTTTGTACAACAATTTTGTAGTTATAGTCCTGGTGTATTATGAGGAAAATAAAAGTGATGAGAAAGCTAGTCCTTATCCCCTTAATTGCTATTAACTTGGACCAGCGTGGAATGAACCTTGTTTGATCCTTTCTGTGTGCCCAGATCCCTATTAGAAGCTAGTTCAGTTCAGTTCAATCACTCTGTCATGTCTGACTCTTTGTGACCTCATGGACTGCAGCACGCCAAGCTTCCCTGTCCATTACCAACTCCTGGAGCTTGCTCAAACTCATGTCCATTGAGTCAGTGATGCCATCCAACAATCTCATCCTCTGTCGTCCCCTTCTCCTCTCACCTTCAATCTTTCCCAGCATCGGGGTCTTTTCTAGTGAGTCAGTTCTTCACATCAGGTGGGCAAATTATTGGAGTTTCAGCTTCAACATCAGTCCTTCCAATGAATTTCCTTTAGGACTGATTTCCTTTAGGATTGACAGATTTGAACTCCTTGAAATCCAAGGGATCCTCAAGAGTCTTCTCCAACACCACAGTTGAAAACCATCAGTTCTTTGGCCCTCAGCTTTCTTTATAGTCCATTAGAAGCTAGATTGTGTACTAACATGATTAAATCATATCCAGTGTCAAAGTCATCAGAGATTAGTAAGGAAGGGGGAAAAAGCACATGGAAAAATGACACAAGCCATTATCAGTCACAAAAGTAGTTTTGAAAGTTTATAATTAAGTTGGAACAGATAAATTATTTTAAGACCATTTTCTGGTCTCTATGGCTATGCAACATTTCAGCCACATAGAAAATATTGGAAAACTGAAATGCAACTTTCAAGACTGTATCAAGGAATTGGTTCACTTACAGAGTGCATGCTTATTCAGTCATGTCTGACTCTGCAACCCCATAGACCATAGCCTGCCAGGCTTCTCTGTCCATGGGATTTCTTAGGCAAGAATACTGCAACAGATTGCCATTTTCTTCTCCAGGAGATCCTCCCAACTCAGGGACTGAACCCATGTCTCTTATATCTGCCTGCATTGTCAGGCAGGTTCTTTACCACTGGCACCACCTGAGAAGCCCTAGAGCAACACAGAAATAATGATGCAGATTTTTTTGGAGGCAAGGAAGTAACAAATTTGTCTACAAAGTAGAATTAAGCAAAAGAGGAATTCCAAAGTAAACATACTGTTCATGACTGCAGCCATGAAATTAAAAGACGTTTACTCCTTGGAAGGAAAGTTCTGACCAACCTAGATAGCATATTCAAAAGCAGAAACATTACTTTGCCAACAAAGGTCTGTCTAGTCAAGGCTTTAGTTTTTCCAGTGTCAGGTATGGATGTGAGAGTTGGACTGTGAAGAAAGCTGAGCACTGAAGAATTGAAGCTTTTGAACTGTGGTGTTGGAGAAGACTCTTGAGAGTCCCTTGGACTGCAAGGAGATCCAACCAGTCCATTCTGAAGGAGATCAGCCCTGGGATTTCTTTGGAAGGAATGATGCTAAAGCTGAAACTCCACTACTTTGGCCACCTCATGTGAAGAGTTGACTCATTAGAAAAGACTCTGATTCTGGGAGGGATTGGGGGCAGGAGAAAGAGGGGACGACAGAGGATGAAATGGCTCGATGGCATCACCTACTCGATGGACGTGAGTCTGAGTGAACTCCGGGAAATGGTGATGGACAGGGAGGCCTGGCGTGCTGCAGCTCATGGAGTTGAAGAGTTGGACACGATTGAACGACTAAACTGACTGAACTGAAAGTAAACATATAAGCAGCTATTAACACAGAGATTTTCTGTATTGACATACTACTTCACACTTCCTCCCTAGATTTTCTTTTTTTTAAAATTCTAAATTTTTAGGAACATTTCTTGTATGGTCTATTGTGAATTTGATATAAATATAAAATACACCAACTCCAATATTAAAAATGTCACTGGTTTTACATATCAATGCATATATTATCCCCAGAACTTGTACCTCTGGGGTTATCACTGTAAAACCTGAAAAGAGACTATAAACACCTCCCACTAGAATGAAACAAGAAAGTATGTCTACTGTTTGAAATGCTTTGCTTTTTTTTTTCATGTCCATCAGTTCAGGTCAGTTCAGTCACTCAGTCATGTCCGACTATTTGGAACCCCATGAATCGCAGCACACCAGGCCTTGCTGTCCATCACCAACTCCCGGAGTTCACTCAAACTCATGTCCATCGAGTCAGTGATGCCATTCAGCCATCTCATCCTCTGTCGTCCCCTTCTCCTCCTGCCCCAAATCCCTCCCAGCATCAGAGTCTTTTCCAATGAGTCAGCTCTTCATATGAGGTGGCCAAAGTACTGGAGTTTCAGCTTCAGCATCATTCCCTCCAAAGAAATCCCAGGGCTGATCTCCTTCAGAATGGACTGGTTGGATCTCCTTGCAGTCCAAGGGACTCTCAAGAGTCTTCTCCAACACCACAGTTCAAAGGCATCAATTCTTCAGCACTCAGCCTTCTTCACAGTCCAACTCTAACATCCATACATGACCACAGGAAAAACCATAGCCTTGACTAGATGAAACTTTGTTGGCCAAGTAATGTCTCTGCTTTTCAATATGCTATCTAGGTTGGTCATAACTTTCCTTCCAAGGAGTAAGCGCCTTTTAATTTCATGGCTGCAGTCAACATCTGCAGTGATTTTGGAGCCCCCAAAAATAAAGTCTGACACTGTTTCCACTGTTTCCCCATCTATTTCCCATGAAGTGATGGGACCAGATGCCATGATCTTCATTTTCTGAATGTTGAGCTTTAAGCCAACTTTTTCACTCTCCACCTTCACTTTCATCAAGAGGCTTTTTAGTTCCTCTTCACTTTCTGCCATAAGGGTGGTGTCATCTGCCTATCTGAGGTTATTGATATTTCTCCCGGCAATCTTGATTCCAGCTTGTGTTTCTTCCAGTCCAGCGTTTCTCATGATGTACTGTGCATAGAAGTTAAATAAGCAGGGTGACAATATACAGCCTTGGAGTACTTCTTTTCCTATTTGGAACCAGTCTGTTGTTCCATGTCCAGTTCTAGCTGTTGCTTCCTGACCTGCATACAGGTTTCTCAAGAGGCAGGTCAGGTGGTCTGGTATTCCCATCTCTTTCAGAATTTTCCACAGTTTATTGTGATCCACACAGTCAAAGGCCTTGACATAGTCAATAAAGCAGAAATAGATGTTTTTCTGGAACTCTCTTGCTTTTTCCATGATCCAGCAGATGCTGGCAATTTGATCTCTAGTTCCTCTGCCTTTTCTAAAACCAGCTTGAACATCAAGAAGTTCACGGTTCATGTATTGCTGAAGCCTGGCTTGGAGAATTTTGAGCATTACTTTACTAGTGTGTGAGATGAGTGCAATTGTGTGGTAGTTTGAGCATTCTTTGGCATTGTCTTTCTTTGGGATTGGAATGAAAACTGACCTTTTCCAGTCCTGTGGCCACTGCTGAGTTTTCCCAACTTGCTGGCATATTTAGTTCAGCACTTTCACAGCATCATCTTTCAGCTTTTGAAGTAGCTCCACTGTAATTCCATCACCTCCACTAGCTTTGTTCGTAGTGATGCTTTCTAAGGCCCATTTGACTTCACATTCCAGGATGTTTGTCTCTAGGTGAGTGATCACACCATCGTGATTATCTGGGTTGTGAAGATCTTTTTTGTACAGTTCTTCTGTGTATTCTTGCCACCTCTTCTTAATATCTTCTGCTTCTGTTAAGTCCATCCCATTTCTGTCCTTTTTCGAGCCCATCTTTGCATGAAATGTTCCCTTGGTATCTCTAATTCTCATGTCCATGATTTCTGTTAATTTTTGGCTCACAACACACTCAGCCATGTCCCTTGAGAGTGCTCAGCCTTGGTTACTCTGTTTCTTAGAGAATCACTACCCAAAGGGTTCCTGCCAAGCTAAGATGTTTTGGGGATGGGCTAGTGCTTGCGCATGTTCACACACACTCCCCCCTACTTTGGTCAGTAAAAATTGTTATTATTGGCAAAATTCAGACTTTGGTTTGTATTTTGTATGAACCTTTATCTTCATCTTATTTCCATCACAGGTGAGGTAATTCAGTGCAGAGGAAAGTCACTTATATATTTTCAGATCTTCTCATGCTTATATGTAATCACATATACATTCAGCTATTTTTACATTTTCACATACATTTTACTGCTTTACTAAACATATGCACTATTTTATTCACACATACTATTTATTATTGAACTCTACCCACGTTCTGTGAAGTAGAATCTTATTTTTGTAAAATACATATACAAGTAAGTTTTGACATTTCAAAGAGCCAGGCTAGCAAAGGAGCAGAACTGAAAAGCCACATGCCTGCCTTCTTCTCCTTTTTATAGCTTTAATATTCATTTTGTAGCTAATTAGAGAACTACAGTTGCCTTGCTTTCCAGAAATATATATTTACTTAAACTGAGATAGTTTTGTTTCAATGGATTTTTTTTTCTTCAGTGAGTTGCAATTCTAGTATTCAGTGTGTGAAAGGGAAATAAGAAACCTAGATGAAGTTCTGAATGTTTACAGCTTTCTTTACTGTAAGAAATAAAGATTTTTCTTTAACAATGGGTTGTTATAACCATTCATGGGCTTCCAATTGTAGTTCCGTCGGTAAAGAATCTGCCTGCAGTGCAGGAGACCCGGGTTCAACCCCTCGATTGGGAAGATCCCCTGGAGAAGGATATGGCAACCCACTCCAGTATCCTTGCCTGGAAAATCTCATGGACAGAGGAGCCTGGTGGGGGTGCAGTCCCTGGGGTTGCAAAGAGTCAGGCATGAGCGACTAACAGTTTACTACTATTACCACTTATACCCACTTATATAACCATTTATATAGCCATTATTATTATTTGTATAACCAAATATACCCATTTGAATGCAGAGTTCCAAAGAGTAGCAAAGAGAGATAAGAAAGCTTTCCTCAGTGATCAGTGCAAAGAAATAGAGGAAAACAATAGAATGGGAAAGACTAGAGATCTCTTCAAGAAAATTAGAGATACCAAGGGAACATTTCATGCAAAGATGGGCTCAATAAAGGATAGAAATGGTATGGACCTAACAGAAGCAGAAGATATTAAGAAGAGGTAGCAACAATACACAGAAGAACTGTACAAAAAAGATCTTCATGACCCAGAAAAATCATGATGGTATGATTACTCACCTAGAGCCAGACATCCTGGAATGTGAAGTCAAGTGGCCTTAGGAAGCATCATTGTGAACAAAGCTAGTGGAGGTGATGGAATTCCACTTGAGCTATTTCAAATCCTAAAAGATGATGCTGTGAAAGAGCTCTATTCAATATGCCAGCTGCAAAGCTCAGCAGTGGTCACAGGACTGGAAAAGGTCAGTTTTCATTCCAATCCCGAATAAAGGCAATGCTAAAGAATGCTCAACCTACTGCACAATTGCAGTCATCTCACACACTAGTAAAGTAATGCTCAAAATTCTCCAAGTCAGGCTTCAATAGTACATGAACAATGAACTTCTAGATGTTCGAGCTGGAGTTAGCAAAGGCAGAGGAACCAGAGATCAAATTGCCAACATCCGTTGGATCAATGAAAAAAGCAAGAGAGTTCCAGAAAAGCATCTACTTCTGCTTTATTGAATATGCCAAAGCCTTTAACAGTGTGGATTCCAAAAACTCTGGAAAATTCTGAAAGAGATGGGAATACCAGACCACCTGACCTGCCTCTTGAGAAACCTGTATGCAGGTCAGGAAGCAACAGTCAGACTGGACATGGAATAACAGACCAGTTCCAAAATGAGAAAGAAGTACTCCAAGGCTGTATATTGTCACCCTGCTTATTTAACTTATATGCAGAGTACATCCTGAGAAATGTTGGACTGGATGAAGCACAAGCTGGAATCAAGGTTGCTGGGAGAAATATCAATAAGCTCAGATATGCAGATGAAACCAGCCTATGGCAGAAAGTGAAGAACTAAAGAACCTCTTGATGAAACTGAAAGACGAGAGTAAAAATTTGGCTTAAAGCTCAACATTCAGAAAACTAAGATCATGGCATCTGGTTCCATCACTTCATGGCAAATAAATGGGGAAACAGTGTAAACAGTGTCAGACTTCATTTTTGGGGGCTCCAAAATCACTGCAGATGGTGACTGCAGTCATGAAATTAAATGACACTTGCTCCTTGGAAGAAAAGCAATGACCAACCTAGACAGCATATTCAAAAGCAGAGAAATTACTTTGCCAACAAAGGTCCTTCTCAAAGCTATGGTTTTTCCAGTAGTCATGTATGGATGTGAGAGTTGGACTACAAAGAAAGCTCAGTGCCAAATAATTGATGCTTTTGAACTGAGGTGTTGGAGAAGACTCTTGAGAGTCCCTTGGAGTGCAAGGAGATCCAATCTGTCAATCATAAAGGAAACCAGTCCTGAATATTCATTGGAAGGACTGATGCTGAAGCTGAAACTGTGATACTTTGGCCACCTAATGCGAAGAACTGACTTATTGGAAAAGACCCTGATGCTGGGAAAGATTGAGGGCAGGAGGAGAAGGGGATGACAGAGGATGAGATGGCTGGATGGCATCAATGGTTGAATGGCATCACTGACTCAATGGACATGAATTTGACTAAAATCTGGGAGTTGGTGATGGACAGGGAGGCCTGGCAAGCAGTAGTCCATGGGGTTGCAAAGATTCAGACAGGACTGAGTGACTGAATTGAACTGAACTAGAACACTGGTGTGGTTTGCCATGCTCTGCTTCAGGGGATCTTCACAACCCAGGGGTCAAACCCAGGTCTCCCACATTGCACGTAAACTTTTTACTGTCTGAGGCACCAGAAGACATCTGAGAATCTGAATTTTGAGAAGCAGCTAGACAGTTCTCAATATAGCTACAATTTTGGTGGAGAAGACAGTCTTGGAAAATTCAGCGTGCCCAGCCTGTGTCACTTGTGGATCATTTTTTCATTGTTTTTGTCATTCTTCACATTCTTCCATCTTTCCCTTGTTGCTTTCATTCTAGAGAAGTCTTAAATTAGGTGGGAAAAATGACTCTCCCATCAGATTGTATTCACACATCAGAAAAAAAACAAAAGTTGTTTCTGGATCTGATTTTTGGCTGTGACTTGAGAAAAATAACTTCATCAACTTGTGAGTTTCTTGTCTTCTACCTCCCAGTCTCCTGTTTATCTGCTTATGCTCAAACATCCTGGCTGACTGCTCAGTGCCTTGTGTACTGTTGTTTTTATTGGTTATCTGAAATCTGTACTTCAAACCATTTTCAATTTGTTTCTCCTTTTTACTTGTTCTTGTCCAAATATAGAGAGAAAAGTGATCAAAAATCTTTCACGATAGATTTTTATTTCCTTCAACAGTTCATCATCTGAGCACATGATTTACAGGCACTGAAACTGCATCAGTAAATCTGGATTTCCCATGGATCTCAGAATCTCAGCTGAAGGATACTTCCACAGGTGGTACCTTTACTGGTACCACCTGTGGAAGGAATAATTGGGCTAAATTATTGCCTTCACTCTTTCACCATCACTTCTCTTTTCTCTCTTTCTACCTCAGTTCCATTGGTAATGAGAAGACCTCAAGCAAATCAAGTCATTTACTCTTAAGGAAATGCTGAAGGCTCATTCTACAGGCCTGAGAATATATATGTGTGAGCGACTGTGTTAGTTGCTCAGTCGTGTCCTACTCTTTGTGACCCCATCAACTGTAGCCCACCAGGCTCCTCTGTCCATGGAATTCTCTAGGCAAGAACACTGGAGTGAATAGCCATTCTCTTCTCCAGGGGATCTTCCCAACCCAAAGATTGAACCTGGGCCTCCTGCGTTGCAGGCAGACTCTACCATCTGAGCCACCAGGAAAACATATATATATGTGTGTGTGTGTGTGTGTAATTTACACATATATATTATTTTTCATTTTCTTTTCCACTATAGGTTGTTAAAAGATATTAAATATAGTTTCCTGTGCTATCCAGTTGGTCTTTGTTGTTTATCTATTTATATATAGTACTTTGTATCCATGAATCCCAAACTCGTGGTTTATCCCTCCCCCACCCTTGTCCTGTTTGGTAACCAAGAGTTTGTTTTATATCTCTGCGAGCTTATTTCTGTTTTGTAAATAAGTTCATTTGTATCTTTTTTTTTTTTTAACATTCCACATATAAATGATATCACATGGTATTTGCCTTTCTCTATCTGGCTTACTTCACTTAGTATGATGATCTCTAGGTCCTTCCATGTTGCTGCAAATGGCATTATTTTACTTATGGTATGGAAATCCAGAGAGGGCCAAGATTATAAGAAGTCTCAGATTCATTCAATCTAAGTCAGTGAATCCATTCAAGGTACATTAAGAGCAGAGTCACATCAACATAGAAGGTTATGAAGCTACCTCTATCAAATAGAAAGTAAAAAGTTTTAAAAATTGCTCTTTAGGCAGAGGTTATCAATGCTGTTATGGCACTAAAGAGTATTAAGTGCAAGTTTGCAAAGCTCTGAAGAGCTTTAATCGGATAAGCAACACTTTATTGAGCCAAATCAGTTGCTATTTTAATGAAAATCTGGGTAAATAAATCTCAGTGGAAGCCAGCACAGATGTTGTGTCATGTATTCTATACATAGAGCAGTTGAACTTCAGGGTGGTGAAGGAGGAAAACCTAAAGGGTGAAGGGAAAGGTTAGAAAAAGTGAGATTTTATTTCTTTAATCTGTATTTCAGAATGATTTACACCCCCCTTCATCTGAATCCTTTAATGAAGCTGGGGAATAAGCTTTCCCAGCTTTCTGATACTAAGTTGGATTTTCTACCATGTATAAGTAAGAGTCAAATGACACTGCCTCGTGTTTTGTAGGTAATGAAAAAATAAAGTGAGAAAAGAAAAGAATGAAGAGAAAAAAGAAGAGTGAAAGGAAGAGAGGAAGAAATGGAGGGAGGAGAGATGGAGAGAGCAGATTTTTTATACGATAAGTAAAAAGATTGATAAGCTGGGCGAGTCCTAAGTTTTAGTCACGGCGTCTGCTATTTACAAAGACTGTGCTCTTAGATCATCCACTTAACACTTGGGATCTCAGGTTTCTCATCTTTAACACTAGAGTGAGATCATTCTTCACTGTACATTTCCATTCCACACATTGTAGAAAAATACGCACCTTGACAACAGCTTGCTAATTACCAGTAGTTCTTCCAGGCACTGGGACACCCAAAAACTTTGATTTTTTTTAAAAAACTGTGCATTTTGTATTGGAGGATAGATGATTAACAATGTCTTGATAGTTTCTGGTGGACAGGAAAAGTACTCAGCCATACATTGGATGGATATTCATGTATATGTATACACATGCATCCATTCTTCCCCAGACTCCCCTCCCATCTAGGTTGCCATATAACATTGGGCAGACTTCCCTGTGCTATGTAGTAGGACCTTATGAGACAACTGAAAATTTACCACATATTAAAACATGCCCTTTGACTGATATTTTAGAAACCACTGGACTCAAGCTGATTTCCAAGGGTTTTTTTTTTTTTTTTTCCAGTTTAAAACTATCACAATAGTCGTAGGCTATTTAGATGTGTGTTCTAAGTTGTTTCAGTCATGTCTAACTCATTACAACTCTATGGACTATAGCCAACCAGGCTCCTCTGTCTATGGGTTTTTCCAGGGAAAAACCCAGGAGTGGATTGCCAAGCCCTTCTCCAGGGAAGCTTCCCTACTCAGGAATCAAACCCTTGTTTCTAATGTCTCCTGCATTGGCAGGCAGGTTCTTTACCACTAGTGCCACCTGGGAAACCCCTGATTATTTGTGTGGGACCACGTAACTTATTGTCCAAATTGGGATATTTTTGACAGTGAAAATCAGAGTTATTAATCATTATACTAGGGGACAAAGGCAAAGTCATTAATTATAATTTACCTGATCATGCTGGTAATTGGTTTTGGTGACTATTTTTTAAAGTAGTTTTATTGTAAAATTAAATATACTTAAAATTAAACATACCTAAAATTTTATGTACCTAAAACTGTAAAATTAAACCTACCAAAAATGTACATATGGCAGAAAGTAAAGAGGAACTAGAGTCTCTTGATGAAAATAAAAGAGGAGAGTGAAAAAGTTGGCTTAAAACTCAACATTCGACAACAAAGATCATGGCATCTGGTCCCATCACTTCATGGCAAATAGATAGGAAAATAATGGAAACAGTGACAGGCTCTATTTTTGGGGGCTTCAAAATCACTGCAGATGGTGAATGTAGCCGTACAATTAAAAGATGCTTGCTCCTTCAAAGAAAAGCTATGACTAACCTAGACACCATATTAAAAAGCAGAGACAGTAATCTTTACTGCCAATGGCCCATCTAGCCAAAGCTATGGTTTTTCCACTAGTCATTTATGTATGTGAGAGTTGGAAGCTGAGCACTGAAGAATTGATGCTTTTGAACTGTTTTGTTGGAGAAAACTCTTGAGAGTTCCTTGGACTGCAAGGAGATCCAACCAGTCCATTCTAAAGGAAATCAGTCCTGAATATTCATTGGAAGGACTGATGTTGAAGCTGAAACTCCAATACTTTGGCCTTTGGCCACCTGATGCAAACTGACTCATTGGAAAAGACCCTGATGCTGGGAAAATTTGAAGCCAGAAGGAAAAGGGGACAACAGAGGACAAGATGGTTGGATGATATCACTGACTCGATGGACATGAGTTTGAGCAAGGGCTGGGAATTGGTGATGGACTGGGAAGCCTGGTGTGTTGCAGTCCATGGGGTTGCAAAGAGTCAGACATGACTGAGTGACTGAACTGATGACTGATGATGATGAAAGTAGTATAATAGAAGAATGTGAAGTTCAAAAAAGTATAGTGATAACCAGGTTATCACTACTCAGATCAAATATTAAAATATTGGCATCACCCACACAAGCTCCCCTCATGATCATTCTCCAATATCATTCTGGTCTCTCATGTACCCTAAAGTTGCCACTATCCTGGCAATAGTTTACACTATTGCCTTCAATTAATTTATTTATTACAAAGTGTTATACAGTCCTTGAAAAACAACTTATGTTTGAATTGTATAAAGTAAAAGATTAAAGTCTTTCCCAATCCTAAGCTTCATTTCTCTGTGGAAACTACAGTTAACATTTCTTTAGGTATTTTTTCCATGTGTACGCAAATACACACAAACTTTTTTTCAAATTTGAGATCATATGGTACATATTGTTTTGCAACTTACTAAATTTATTAGAAATACATTTTTTCATCCCACATATACAAGCAATGGTACTTCCCAGGTGGCTCAGCAGATAAAGAGTCTGCCTACAATACAGGAGACACAGGCAGACATGAGTTCCATCCCCAGGTTGGGAATATCCCCTGGAAGAGGAAATGCAAACCAATACAGTATTCTTGCCTGGAGAATCCCATGGACAGAGGAGCCTGGTGGGCTACAATCTTTAGGGCTGCAAAGAGCAGGACATGACTGAAGTGACTGAGCATGCACATACACACAAGCAATGATGTCTATATTTATTCATTTTTATTCAAATGTATTTGCTTTGCAATGTTGTGTTAGTTTATGCTGTGCAGCATTGTGAATCAGCTATATGTGTACATATATGCCCCACTCTTGAGCTTCCTGTCCACCTCCCTCCCCAATCCACCCCTTTAGATCATTACAGGGCACCAAGTTGAGCACCCTGTGCTATAGATCAGCTTCCCATTAGCTATCTAGTTTACACATGATAGTGTATATATGTCAATGCTACTATTAATAGTTGCAAAGTCACTGCTTTTTTTCCCCTCTCAGTATGGCAGTGGATGTATGTATTGATAAATGTGAGACTGGAAGACATTGAATGCATGTAGGTTGAAAGTGAAATGAGTTCTGTGTTCTGAGGCTTCTCCCTCTTTGTATGGATCTTAGACTTTTCTTAAGTTTCCCATTTTTTCCTGAATTTGAGAGGGATCAAGGTGCAGTGCAAAGACTGAAAGATTTGCAATCAGCCTACATTCTAGCTCTGTCACTGACTCAGTCTGTGATGTTAGGTCTATTGTGTAACATGAATATTATAACACATGTCTGGAGAAAGAGGGTTTGAAGATAATTTTAAAAACATATAATAAATCCATTAGTCTTACAACTGTCCTAATTTGACCTTTAACACAAATTTTGTGTTTTTCATAAACATCAATGAAGATGATATAGGATGATGTTTATTGAGTTATCCTATGATTTCTTAATAATTGCTTAGGTTTTACATAAATCTTGATAAATGTTGTGTAAAATATACTCAAGATATTCACAGCTGTTTATAAGAGGTTAATGAAACTAAATTTTTCTCTTCATGTTGTTCCTTCTAATCAGGGCAAATTCATTTGTAATCTTGCCTGAGGTGGTTAATGTGTTATATTTTTATGGGTATGTTTAGGATGAGCTAATTTTATATTGCATCATTAACCAAAAACTGTTGGTGTAAGAGAGCGTTGCTAAGTCTAGAGGAGCATTACTATTGTTTCCAGATGTATTTGTCATGACAGTGATATGAGCCCCAAAGATGGAACATGGGTTTTGCTACTATTGAAATAAGTTCAGAGTAATCAGATTATAGCTAATGTAATTTAGATGTTTGGAAGTGAGAGATTTCTGATAGCTCCCAAAATGGAAAACCTCTCTATAGAAGATGACTTTTGTCAAGGGAAAATTTTTCATTGTAGTGATGCTGACAATAATTTTAAATTATAAACTTATTTTTCTGGAAGTTTTGGATTTAGAGATGGCTTTGGATTTTGAATCTGGCCTGAAATAAGAGTGGGAGTTCGGAAAGACTAATGACTTTCTTTTTATATGTCACTCTTTCATTCTGAATGTACCGTTGTCCCATCATTTAACAATAGTTTCTGTCTTCCATTTGTTAGTCGTCTCATGCATGACAGTCAATGTGTTACATGCACTTTATAGTTTCCCACAAGTACAGAAAAGGGAACTAAAGCCTAGAAAAGTAATTTATGCAAAGTTTCGTGGTCATGAGAAACTCAAGCAGTCATTAGACTATAGCTAAACCCTAGCTATGACTCAAGGGTTGACACTTTTAACAAATGTGCTACATAGTCAGTTTTGGGTCTCAGCTACATACAAATGACTCTTCAGTGCTAGCTGGTGAGCTACTTTGCAACTTGTCATCTTAGTGTCCCTATAGAACCAAGCCAGTGTCTAAATGTTTGTTGAATCCAATTTGCCACAGCTCCAGTAGCAACAGAGTGAAGGCTGAAAATTCAGCTACTCAGCTTTTCAAAAAGAAGCAACAACTTTTTGAGTTAGTTCAGAAGTCTTGAAATAATATTCCTTTAGAAGGTACTAGGGTATAATTGGCTCAGTAGTAAAGAATCTGCCTGTTGAGCAGGAGGCACAGTTTTGATCCCTGGGTCAGGAAGATCCCCTGCAGAGGGAAATGGCAACTCACTCCAGTGTTCTCACCTGGAGAATTCCATGGACAGAGGAGCCTGGCAGGTTATAGTCCATGGGGTCACAAAAAAGCCCAGACACGACTTAGCAACTAAACAACCAACCACAACCAAGGGTATAATTACTCTTGTGGTTCTCTCTTTCGTTTCTGCTTCAGAAAAAAGTGATAGACTGTGGTCCTAATACTATTCGAGTGGGAATATTTACTTAGGGGAAGGTGAATGGTATTAAATTTTATTGGTACTGGAAATTCTTTTGCAAATGGAATGCAGTTCATTGGTTAACTTTGCACAGAATCCATCAGACTTACTTAAAGCTTGACATCTTTAAAAGTGGTTTGGGTGTTTATCTATTTATTTCCTTTTCTGAGACATCTTAAAAGCATTCTGCAGTGATAGTCACAAATAGATTCAAGAACCAAACTTTTTAAATAAATGGCTATCTGACTAGATGTACTCTGTGTAAATTTAAGATTCTAACTTCTTACTTTGAAAATAAGAAGGATTTTGCTTTACACTTATGTGTTAGTCACTCAGTTGTGTCCTATTCTTTGTGACCCCATGGACAGTAGCCAACCAGGGATCCTCTGTCCATGGAATTCTCTAAGCAAGAATAGGTAGCAGATGGCACTCTTGTATTGTATATCATCCACGCAGTTCCTGTGGAATTAGTTTTTTTCCTCAAAGTTCTCAGAGAGCTTTCTTTTATGTCAGTTCATGGAAATAAAATATTTCTGGTTCACTTTTTCCCAACATTCAACATAGAAAGAATATTGTAATAATTGCTTAATATCATTGAAAGTCACTTCCTCCCATTTTCAAAACGCATGTCTTTGTGCACCCTTTCCCAACATTCACAGAAGTTCATAGAAGCTGCTTCAAACATTCTTCCTTCTTATGCTTCAGCTCCTTCCCTTCCTGTCTTGTTCTTGGGGATCTGAGCATCTCTAATATCACTGAGAAAGTGCTCATCCCTGGAAGCAAAGCCCTCAGCCTCCTGGCACCAAACTTGAGACTTTTTTTTCTTTTTGAATGAGATTGGAGAAGAAAAATCAAGGAAAATGCCAAGGACAGTGGTAATGTCATATACTGATAGCATGTTCAAAAGCAGAGACATTACTTTGCCAACAAAGGTTCATCTAGTCAAGGCTATGGTTTTTCATGTGGTCATGTACGGATGTGAGAGTTGGACTGTGAAGAAGGCTGAGCGCCGAAGAATTGATGCTTTTGAACTGTGGTGTTGGAGAAGACTCTTGAGAGTCCCTTGGACTGCAAGGAGATCTAACCAGTCCATTCTGAAGGAGATCAGCCCTGGGATTTCTTTGGAAAGAATGATGCTAAAGCTGAAACTCCAGTACTTTGGCCACCTCATGTGAAGAGTTAACTCATTGGAAAAGACTCTGATGCTGGGAGGGATTGGGGGCAGGAGGAGAAGGGGACAACAGAGGATGAGATGGCTGGATGGCATCACTGACTCGATGGGCGTGAGTCTGAGTGAACTCCAGGAGTTGGTGATGGACAGGGAGGCCTGGCGTGCTGCTATTCATGGGGTCGCAAAGAGTTGGACACGACTGAATGACTGATCTGATCTGATCTGATCTGAGATGTTAAAACACTAAAAGTAAAAATGTCCAAGGCAGGGAGGAGAAGCTCAAGATTGTATCCACAATACAGTCAGGTTTTATCTTGGCTACATCAGATGAATTCCCTCCCCAGTGCACTGGATTCCTCTACCCATCACCTGCCACATTTCAAGTTAAAAAAAAAAAATTAACCCTTCTCCTGGATATTGAACCTCTCTATCAGTGACACCTTCCTTCATTTAATCATTAATACAAGTTTAAGTCTTTTTCATCTAAGGCATAAAACAAAGTAACCATCAGCAACACAAAAATCAAATTGAGTTAGTAAATCTATCCTTAGACCTGGTTGGTCTCTGTAGCTTCTCTCTGGATCATCATTCTTGAATTGCCAGGGACTGGTCCTGCTTTCCCACAAAGACTCCCCTTATACTTCTCTCAACAGCTCTCTGACTAGCAAATTTAGTTTCACATGCTGCTTAGGAGTCACATAAGATAAATAAAATGAGGTGGTTGTAGTAAATTTAAGGATCCTCTTTCTCTATTTGTTGTCTGTTCCCTTAGAAATCTTTATTCTTCTACTTTTTATATGTAAATCAGTTAATGGAGTTTCCCCTTAATGGAATATTCTAGAAATTCTGCATTTTCAGTTGTTACAACATTTGAACTTTTGGGCTGCTAGGTTTATTAAGAGGGATGAGTCAGAGATGTGAGATACCTTTAAAAACCAGAGTAGATACTGTATAGCACAGGGAAATCTACTTAATGCATGGTGGTAACCTGAATGAGAATGAAGTCCAAAAGGCAGGATATGTGTTTACGTATGGTTGACTCATTTTGCTGTACAGCTGAAACTAACACAGCATTGTAATGCAACTATATTCCAGTAAACTTAATTTAAAAAGAAAGAAATAAAAATAGATACTAGCACAAAGTAAAGAACTTTCCTGAGCTTCACATAGCTTTTAAATGTCCTGCATAATATACCCGTTGAGTGTTGGAAGTATTAGTCAGTCATACTCAACTCTTTGTGACCCCATGGCCTGTAGATTGCCAGGCTCCTCTGCCCATGGGGTTTTCTAGGCAAGAATGCTAGAGTGAGTAGCCATTCCCTTCTCCAGAGGATCTTCTCAACCCAGAGATTCAACCCGGGTCTCCTGCATTGCAGGCAGATTCTTTACTATCTGAGTCACCAGGGAAGCCCAAAACTAATTATAAATACTTGAATTCAACTGTTTTCATTGTAAGCAAAAAGCATTTTTTCCCCTTTAGTTTTTTTTTTTTTTTTTTTTTTTGCATAGTTTTCATATACCCTGGCCTTTCTAGGAATAAAACTACTGTGGAACTTGGGAAAGAGTATGTATTGCAGAATGCAGAGTTTATCCAAGAGTTCCTCACCATTTTGGAAAACAGTGTCCTCAACGTCAGCTTCACTTGTAAGGTTTAAATCACTTACAGACCCAAACTGGCTAAAGTGTGGATTAGTAGTTGCTGTGATTACCTTATCCTGTTGTTGTTGCTCAGTTGATAAGATATGTTTGACTTTTTGTGACCCCATTGACTCTAGCACATCAGACTCCTCTGTCCTCCACTAATCTCCAAGAGTTTGCTCAGATTCATGTCCATTGAGTGGGTGATACTATCTAACCATCTCTTCCTCTGAGGTCTCCTTCTCTTGCCTTCAGTCTTTCCCAGAATCAGGGTCTTTTCCAAAGAGTCGGCTATTCGCATCAGGTGGCCAAAATATTGGAGCCTCGGCTTCAGCATCAGTTCTTCCAATGAATATTCAGGGTTTATTTTCTTTAGGATTGACTGGTTTGATCTCCACAGTGTCCAAGGGACTCTCAAGAGTCTTCTCCAGCACCAAAATTTGAAATCCTTATCCTACCTGGAGGGTAAACATATGAGCCCTTCGTTATAACTCTTACACTATAAATCACTTTCTTTTTATTTCTTCTTTAGAATGTAATTATAATACTACATAATTTTTTTCAACTTATGTGAACAGGTAGATTTTATTATCCACGTGTTTCATTTGTAGATGATAAGTGAGCAGAACAAAATATTAGTTTAAAATGTTTGTGTTAGATCTTATAGAATAAAAAAAAGATCTTGGGAAATTTTGCATTTGTTATGCTTTTGATGAGGGTCAATTCTCTTTTCTCATGGTTGTTCAAGCCTCGAAACTGTCCAGTTACCATTTATTCATCAAAGGCTTCTGCATATCCATTCTCTAGTTTCAATGCTCTTTGCTGGGGTTTGGACCTTTTATGCAGCTGCTGAGTGGCCATAGGTATTCACTTTTTTTTTTTTTTTCAAGTCTTTAAAGGTCAACTAATAATCATGCTGCATGGATTTGTTTGCCACAAATAGGCTCCCATTGCTCTGTTTGTAACTTTGTGGGCAACTGTCATGAATGCAGATGCCGCTATCCAATTAAGTGATACTTTTCTCATCCTCGGCAGACCATCATCGCCTCTCACTTGGACGATTGTCATCTGACCTGTTACCCAATCTCCTGTCTCACTCCTCTTGTTTTCCATCCCCTGCTTTGCTAAGATTGGGCTGCCTAGGTGGCACAGTGGTAAATAATCTACTTGCCAATGCACAAGAAGCAACAGATGTGGGTTTGATCCCTGGGTCAGGAAGATCCCCTGGAGAAGGAAATGACAACCCACTCCAGTATTCCTGCCTGGAAAATCCCATGGATAGAGGAGCCTAGTTGGCTACAATTCGTGGGTTCACAAAGAGTTGGACACGACTGAGCACACACACTCCGTTGTTCATTCGCTCAGTCTGGTCCCACTCTTTGCAACCCCATGACAGCAGCACACCAGACCTCTCTGTCCCTCATCATCTCCCAAAGTTTGGCCAAGTTCATGTCCATTGCATCAGTGATGTCATCCAGCCATCTCATCCTCTGATGCCCTCTTCTCCTTCTGCCCCCAGTATTTCCCAGCATCAGGGACTTTTCCAATGAATCAGCTGTTCGCATCAGATGACCAAAATACTGGAGTTTCAGCTTCAGCATCAGTCCTTCCAACAAGTATTCAGGGTTTATTTCCTTTAAGATTCACTGCTTTGATATCCTTGTTGTCCAAGGGACTCTCAGGAGTCTTCTCCAGTTCAAAGGCATCAACTCTTTGCAGTCCGTCTTATTTACAGTCCAGCTCTCACAACCATATGTGATCACTGGGAAGACCATAGCCTTGATTATATGGACCTTTGTCAGCAGAGTACTGTCTCTACTTTTAACACGTGGTCTAAGTTTGTCATAGTTTTCCTGCCGAGAAGTAAATGTCTTCTGGTTTCCTGGCTGCAGTCATAATCCTCAGTGATTTTAGAGCCCAAGAAGAAGAAATCTGTCACTTTTACACCTTTCCCCCTTCTATTTGCCT
This sequence comes from Bubalus kerabau, assembly GCF_029407905.1. NCBI lineage: Eukaryota > Metazoa > Chordata > Mammalia > Artiodactyla > Bovidae > Bubalus > Bubalus kerabau. The sequence continues at coordinate 57,629,807 of NC_073625.1, forward strand.
TGAAGTAATGGAGCTGGATGCCATGATCTTAGCTTTTTTAATATTTAGTTTTAAGTTGGCTCGTTCACTCTCTTGCTTCAACCTCATTAAGAAACTTTTTAGCTCCTCTTTGTTTTCTGCCATTAGAGTGGTATCACCCGCATATCTGAGGTTGTTGATGCTTCTCCTGCCTATCTTGATTCCAGTTTGTAACTTATCCAATCCAGCATTTCTCATGATGTGCTCAGCATAGAGATTAAACAAACAGGGTGACTGCAGACAGGCCTGTTGTACTCCTTTCTCAATCTTGAACCAGTTGTTCTATACAGAGTTCTACTTATTGCTTCTTGACCATCATGCAGGTTTCTCAGGAAACAGGTAAGATGATCTGGTATTCCCATAGCTTTCTATAGTTTAGTATGATCCACACAGTCAAAGGCTTTGGCATAGTCAATGAAACAGAGGTAGATGTTTTTCTGGAATTCCCTAGCTTTCCCTATGATCCAGTGAATGTTGGCAATTTGATTTCTGGTTCCTCTTTCTTTTCTAAACCTGGCTTGGACATGTGGAAGTTCTTCTTTCACATAATGCAGAAGCCTAGCATGCAAAATTTTAAGCATGACCTTACTAGCATTGGAGATGAATGCAATTGTCTGATGGATAGCACACTCTTTAGTACTACCCTTCTTGGGAATTGGGATGAAGATTGATCTTTTCCAGTCTTGTATAAAAGGACACACACTCTACTAAGATGAAAATATGATTACATTACCTACCTGCTTATAATCCTTCAGTCTTCCAAATGCCCTGATTTAAGGTCCAAATTACTGTGTATAGTTCATCAGTGCAACCTGGCCTCTCCTTTCCTTCCCTGTCTCATCTCCAATCATTTTGCTTCATGCTCTAATTAGGTTGATTTCTTTCATTTTCTTAATAAGATATTTTTCTTTCTTGCTTCTTTATTTGTAGCATATTCCTGTGCTAAATATACTAACTTGACTGTATTCTGGGCTCATTCTTACTCATCCTTTAGGTATCAGCCTAATCTGAAACTTTTTTTTTTTTTTTACACTTTTAACTACTTAGAAATTACCTTGGCAACTTATTCTTTTCTATTTTAATGCTTCATTGCATTCATAATTATTTTCCTTTGCCATAGGACTATGTAGCTCTGTAAAGAAATTTTCTATGCATTTTTGAAATACACTTGCATTTTGTACAGTATTCATTTTTATTTATTTACTTATTTTAACCAATCCTTACAGCATATGGGATCTTCATTCTCTGACCAGAGATTGAGCCCATGTCCTCTGCATTGGAAGTACTGAGTCTTAACCACTGGACTCCCAGGGAAATCCCTGTATGTTTTTTTAAGATCAGTTTTTCTTATAAAGTTAGCATAGTAGGCACTCAATACATGTTTGCACAATAAATGAATAGATAATGAATGATAAGATATTTTTAAATATTTTAAACATTGATACATATGTTATATACAACCAAAGCAAATTTTTAATCAAACAGTAGTTATGTAAAAAATGAAATATTCTGTTTAATCTTTCATTTAAGACATTCTAGTCATGACCAACTAATAGGTTGCAACCTGTAGTTTCAAAACCATTGTTATGACTGCTCTGTTGATGTGAAAATTGTTCCTAATTAATAATATTTTTAGCAATTGCATTAATTAGAAGTAGGTCATATTCATTTAACTTCTTTTTCCCAAATATTAAAATCCTAGTGAAGCTCTCTAATATTTAATAGCCTAAACATGGTTGGTTTCTTTTCAGTTTTGCATTATAACAAGAAATATCTTAAAAATACTTGTGCAAAAGGTGTATGAGTGTGTGAGTCATACACAGTTCATAGCCGTGTCATATATATTGGAGCACTGGAATTTGGTTAGTCAGCAAGGTAGACTCACAGTTTTGAAACAGAATTGATAGGTATGTTATTCTCTAATGCTGTGTTATCCTCTTCCCAACATTCTACACAATTCTCCATATTGAAGGCAATCTTTGGAGAGGACCACTGTTAGGAAGTTTCTGCTTATGTCAAGTGTAATCCATCAATTCAGCTCTTTTTCTGGGGGGAGGCATATACAGTGTTAATGTCACCACACTTGACCCTGGGGATGCAATGGTGACTTACGTGGTCATGGTTCTCTACCACCTCAGAGCATTAAGAAGATACTCCCTCCTATCAGCTCATCTTCTCTGTGTTCTCTACCTTCTCCTTCTTCTCCAACTGAGACTTGGTTCTCCCTCCAGCCTTTAAATCAAGGATGCTTATTTTCACATGACCTGTTCTTGATAGGATTAAGCAGTGGCATCAATATTTGTTTTCACCACCACATCTTCCCATTAATTCCTGGTCAAATATTTATCTCAATCTCTCTTGCACTGAAATCTGCCATCTGAATATATTTTCATGCCCCCCTTCTTACTCATTTCATGTCCCCACCATTGAACTTCACTATTTTTTTTTTTTTTTATATTCATTCAAGTCGTTGGCACCTGATTTCTCAAGCTCCCTTCCATGCTTTCTCTGATTCACACCTTCAATACTTCAGTACCCAAAGGTTAACCCATCTGGAGGCTGGCTGTATCTGTGTCTTGATCTGCCTCAACCTTAATTTTATCTTCTTTTCATGTCAGCAGCCCAATGCCTTGAACATATATTTCTTGTGCTGTGCTAAGTAGCTACAGTTTTGTCTGATTCTTTGTGACCCCATGGACTGTAGCCCACCAGGCTCCTCTGTCTATAGGGTTCTCTAGGGAAGAATACTGGAGTGGATTGCCATGCCCGCCTCCAGGGAATCTTCCAGACCCAAGGATCAATTCTAAATCTCTCATGTCTCCTGCATTACCAGGCAGGTTCTTTACCAGGCGGCACCTGGCAAGTCCATAAATTTTGTAGGCCTCTTTAATTACCTGGATATTAAAATTCAAATCCCACAGAATTTTTTTCTTTGAATTCTTATACCATACCATTGCCTTTTAGTCTCAGCAAGAGTGCAGAGGGACCCTGCCCTTCTCCTCCTCTGTTTACACTTTCCTGGTTGGATTAGGAGTTCAGGAAGCCAAGTGTCATTGCCCATCTGGAACCCCTGCACTTCCTTCCCAGTCTGCTGCATCACAGGATACTAAAAATTTCTCCCCAAATGGCCTTAATCCTGCTTTTAACAGCACAGTTCCCTTCTCTAGAATAATCCTCTGGAGAATGACTCATACTAAGATGTTGCATTTGGAAGGCTCAAGGTCTGGCCAAAAGGCAGCTGTTTGTAGGAAAATTAATAGTGCTTAAGGATGCAAGATTATACATCCACACTCAGGTCATATTATCTTGGTGTGGGATAAAGCCAGATGAGAGGAGAACCTGGCAGATCTGGGGTGGGGGCTGGAGCTTCCTGTGCTGTTCTTTCTGGTGTGGACTCTGGCCCTTCCAGGTTGTAATAAATGCAGGTTGGTCAAAAATGAGAAATAGATATTTTGTATAACACTTTGCCAGTTCAGTTTCGTTCAGCTCAGTCGCTCAGTCGTGTCTGACTCTTTGTGACCATGTGGGCTGTCCATCACCAACTCCTGGAGTTTACTCAAACTTATGTCCATCGAGTCGATGAGGCCATCCAGCCATCTCACCCTCTGTCATCCCCTTCTCCTCCTGCCTTCAATCTTTCCCAGAATCAGGGTCTTTTCAAATGAGTCAGCTCTTCACATCAGGTGGCCAAAGTATTGCAGTTTCAGTTTCAATGTCAGTCCTTCCAATGAATATTCAGGACTGATTTCTTTTAGGATGGACTGGTTGCCAGATTTATATATAACCTTAAAATATTTATGTATGTGGTATGTGAAAGCCATAATTCAAAAAGACACACACATGTCAGTGTTCATTGCAGTACTATTTACAGTCACCAGGACATGGAAGCAACCTAGATGTCCATCGACAGATGAATGGATAAAGAAGTTGTAGTACATATATACAATGGAATATTACTCAGTCATAAAATGGAATGGATTTTAGTCAGTTAAACTATGGTGGATGAACCTGGAGCCTATTATACAGAGTGAAGTAAGTCAGAAAGAGAAAAACAAATATTTTATATTACCGCATATATATGGAATCTAGAAAAATGGTACCAATGAACCTATTTGCCTGGAAGGAATAGAGATGCAGATGTAGAGAATGGACTTGTGGACTCAGTGGGGAAAGGAGAGTGTGGGATGAATTGAGAGAGCAGCACTGAATCATATACATCACCATGTGTAAAATATATTGCTAGTGGGAAGTTCAAAGAAGGCAATGGCACCCCACTCCAGTACTCCTGCCTGGAAAATCCCATGGACGGAAGAGCCTGGAAGGCTGCAGTCCATGGAGTCTCTGAGGGTTGGACACGACTGAGTGACTTCACTTTCACTTTTCACTTTCATGCATTGGAGAAGGAAATGGCAACCCACTCCAGTACTGTTGCCTGGAAAATCCCACGGATGAGGAAGCCTGGTGGGCTGCCATCTATGGGGTCACACAGAGTTGGACATGACTGAAGTAACTTAGCAGCAGCAGCAGCAGCAGTGGGAAGTTGCTGTATAACACAGGGAGCTCAACCTGCTGCTCTATGACAACCTAGAGGGGTGAGATGGAGGGGTGGGAGGGAGGCTCAAGGGGAACAGGATAGATGTATACTTATAGCTGATTCACCTTGTTCTACAGCAGAAACCAACACAACATTGTAAAGCAGTTAGCTTTCAATTAATAACAATTTAAAAAGCGGTATCTTAAACAATTAAAAAGAGAAATAGATAGCCATACAGTAACAACCACTTTTTTCATATTTTCATATTTAATTCTTAGAAAAACTCAGTGAGATGTTATCACTATTGAGATGATTAGCATTCTTCCTCCTAGAACATGTGCCATCTTTGGAATCCTGATATAACTGAAAACTGGAGACAACACAGACTGTTTGATGGTTGTGTGTTGGTCACAAGGCATTGCCCCATTCTATGGAACCAAGTTGTGCTCAGTATACGCAGCTTTCATAAAATGTTGTAAGTGCTCAGTTTACATTAGTGTCTCAAGTTTACTCTTCCCCTCATTCTACAAATACAATACCCTGGCTCACCATTTGACAAAAGAAACAGTGAGGGCAGAGAGACTTTATTAACATAAGAGGCAAATATCAGCTCATAAGCTTTGCTCTTTGCCCTGAAACAACTCTGGAACTATCATGCACCATGTTCTTATCCTCACACTCAAACAGCCTCAGAGCAAACTTTGAAATAAAGCTTACTTACATTTTCTAGATTTCTGCAAAGCATTTGAAGAAATGATTTTTTAAAAAAATTATTTATTTTAATTGGAGGCTAATTACTTTACAATATTGTATTGGTTTTGCCATACATCAACATGAATCTGCCACGCGTGTACACGTGTTCCCAATCCTGAATCCCCCTCCCTCCTCCCTCCCTGTACCATCCCTCTGGGTCAAAAAATGGGTGGAAGACCTAAATAGATATTTCTCCAAAGAAGATATGCCAATGGCAAAAAAACACATGAAAAGATGCTCAACATCACTAATTGTTAGAGAAGTGCAAATCAAAACTATAATGAGGTATCACTTCATACCAATCAGAATGGCCTTCATCAAAAAATCTATAAACAATAAACGCTGGAGAGGGTGTGGAGAAAAAGGGAACTCTCTTACACTGCTGGCGGGAACTTAAATTGTTACAACCACTATGGATAAGAGTATGGCAGTTCCTTAAAAAACTAAAAATATTGCTGCCATATGAAGAAATGATTTTTAAAAATGAAGTCTTTCATTTATATGCTTATTTCCTAGGAACCATAATTCCCTTAAGAAACAGGTATCCTGTCCTTAAAACAGGTATTCCAACTCAATCTGACAGGAATAAATGTGACAAAGGAAAGATAATGTATGCATGTTGGGATGGAATGGGGAGGGAGGAGGGAGGAGGGTTCAGGATGGGGAACACATGTATACCTGTGGCGGATTCATTTTGATATTTGGCAAAACTAATACAGTTATGTAAAGTTTAAAAATAAAATAAAATTTAAATTAAAAAAAAATCATCTAGCTTAAAAAAACAAAACAAAACAAAAACAAAAACAGGAAGAGTCTGCATGAATGACATCAAGTGAGAGCTTTCCTTGTTACAGTACATTTTAGGCATTTATACAATTAAGAATTAAATATCTCAATAGTCAAATTCACATCTGCTGACTCAAAAGCCTTAGTTCTTAGCCATTTAGTTTAGTTCAGTTGCTCAATTGTGTCCTACTCTTTGAGACCCCATTGCAGCATGCCAGGCTTTCCTGTCCATCACCAACTCCTGGAGCTTGCTCAAACCCATGTCCATCGAGTCAGTGATGCCATGCAACCATCTCATCCTCTGTCATCCCCTTCTCCTCCTGCTTCTCATCCTCTGTTGTCCCCTTCTCCTCCTACCTTCAATCTTTCCTAGCATCAGGGTCTTTTCCAATGAGTCTTCCTTTTGGGCTTCTCTTGTGGCTCAGCTGGTAAAGAATCTGCCTTCAATGAAGGGGACCTGGCTTCAATCCCTGGGTTGGGAAGATCGCCTGGAGAAGGGAAAGGCTACCCACTAGTATTCTGGCCTGGAGAATTCCATGAACTGTATAGTCCATGGGGTCGCAAAAAGTTGGACACAACTAAACGACTTTCACTTCTTAGCCATTAGGGTCCTATAACATTTTAGTTAGTATTTTAGGTTTTCAGTGTAGTTCATGTGAAAGATGTGGACATCATTCCTGAGTTCTATTTTTTGAAGATTAAGAACAGTTCCATAGATTTTGCTTCCTTATTCATCTTATCTCTCTACCATAGGTGACAAGATAACAGGTTGGGATGCAAGATAACAGCTTGGGATGTCGAGGATTACAGTTTAGTGTAAACCTGTGTCTTAGAATGTGTGTGGTGCTGTGGACTGTAACCCGCCAGGCTCCTCTGTCCATGGGATTCTCTAGGCAAGTGTACTGGAGTGTTTTGCCATGCTCTACTCCAGGGGATCTTCCCAACCCAGGGACTGAACCTGTGTCTCTTATGTCTCCTGCATTGGCAGGCAGTTTCTTTACCACTAGCACCAACTGGGAAGTCTTAGAATGTGGAAAGTGTTAATTATTTTTTCATGCTCCATATTATAAAGTATACTTTCAAGGTACTAACAAAAGGGAAGCATTAAAAAAGGAGGACTGAAATAAATTTTTTCCAGCTGTTTGAAAAGAAAATATGATCATTTTTCAGATTTTATAAAGGAGAAATTAGCATATTGGTTCATTAAACTGAAATTAATGGGAAAATGACATGAGCAGAGTATAATTTTAATGATCTTGAGAAAAAAATTAGAGAATCATAGCTATAAAGTCTGAAAGGGAAAATAATACAAAATAGAGTTGGAAAGGTGAAAGTTTCAGGACTTTGGCTATCTTTTGCTAACTGGAAAGATATTGACAGAGCTGAAAACTTTGCTGTCGAATCAGAGGAAAAAAGTATAAATTCTGAAACAAAAGAGTGAATTGGTGAATTACGAGAACTATTTTTTAAAAATTCCATATCCAGAGACCTGACTTCTAGACTTTTTACTTGGTAACATGGCAAAGTCAGCATTTCATTTGACATATGACCTTGATCAGGTGCTATGGTCTGAATGTTTATATCTCTCCAAAGTTAATTTGTTGAAATCCTGACCCTTTAGGTGATAAAGTGATTAGGTCATGAGAGTGGAGCTTCTGTGAGTGAGATTAATGCCCTTATAAAATAAACCCTAGAAAACTCCCTTGCTTTTTCTGCCATGAGAGAATATACAGACGATGGCAGTCTATTAGCCAAGAAGCAGGTTCTGGCCACACACCACATATGCCAGTGCCTTGATCTTGGACTTCCCAGTCTCCAGAGCAGTGGGAAACAAATTTGTGTTGCTTATCAGCTTATAGTACTTTGTTGTAGCAGCTTGAACAAACTAAGAGGTCAGAAAATGGGAATAAGGGACAGAAAAGGAAATTATTTTAAAGAGAACACTATCATATGATGGCAGAACAGGTGGTAAGATAATTTAAACACTATGTGGACATTTATTTACAGCAAAGAGGTTTTACAAAATAGTGTAAAAGATCATTTTAAGCAGGCCGAAAGTATAACTGCCTGTCATATCTGAAGCATTCATACTTGAATATACTTGAATATATTCATGTCTTATAAACTTGATTAAATTATTGGAATTTTTGTTCTATAAATTATAAAAGACTGACATTCTTGTTTTAGGAAAATTTTTAAATAGTACTTGAAAATACCAAAAGGAATAAGAAAATGTATAAATTGCAAAACAAAAGCAAATAAGCTTTGGAATGTCATCAGTATAGAAAAAATGGAACACACATGTGTTGGTCTTCCATGAATGTGCCTGAATGATTTTTGAATAGATGAGAAGAAAAAGACCTTAAGACATTCTTGAAATGAAACCTCAGGAGTGGACAAGAGAGAGACTGGGAATGAGAACATGTGGATGAAAATGGAGTCAGGACTCGAAGGAGTGAAAGAATCAAGAAAAAGGAGATGAAGTCACTGCTAGGTTTAAGCAATTCAGAAAAAGCATATACAGTGGTTCATTATTTTTTAACTAATAAAGAAAAAGAGAAGAACCCATTAAGTGTGCTCACTATCAGAGATGCCACGAGCTCCCAACTATTCCTAGCAAGTTGACAGCAGGATGAAGGGAAAAAGTGTAAATGAGGTGTGAATGAGGAAGGGATATATTCTTACAACCATTAGGTTTCCTTTTTCAATGCATTTTGAGTTTCTCCGAGTTCTCACCAACATCTCTAGGCCTTTTAAATGCCAGAGGGTGATCCTGTCATTGCAGAAATGGCAGAAAACGGTCAAACAGTTAGGAAATGAACCTAGGGGTCATTCTGTGAAACAACTTTGGTTTTTAAGTACAGAGGACATTTTTCAGCACTCTATTTTTTCTTGAAACACACATGAAAGCTTTCACACATTTTCTAAATCTGGTTCAGGGATAATCTATGTCTCTCGTGTTCTTCTCAGCTTTGGGACTCAGTCCAAAGTTACGCATGTTGGCTTGAGAAGCTGACTTATACATCCAGTAACATATACTGATCACCTACTGGGTGCTGGCACCCTGGTTTAGGAGCTGTTGTACATGGCTGGCAAAACTATAGATGCTATCCCTGATTTTTTTTAAACTTTGTATTTATTTATTTATGGCTGTGCTAGGTCTTCACTGCTGTTTTTAGGTTTTCCCTATTACAGTAAGTTGGAGAAAGCAATGGCACCCCACTCCAGTACTCTTGCCTAGAAAATCCCGTGGATGGAGGAGCCTGGTAGGCTGCAGTCCATGGGGTCGCTAAGAGTCGGACACGACTGAGTGACTTCACTTTCATTTTTCACTTTCACGCATTGGAGAAGGAAATGGCAACCCACTCCAGTATTCTTGCCTAGAGAATCCCAGGGACGGGGGAGCCTGGTGGGCTGCCATCTATGGGGTCGCACAGAGCTGGACACGACTGAAGCGACTTAGCAGCAGCAGCAGCAGCAGCAGCAGCATTGCTGTGAGTGGGTGCTGCTCTTTGGTTGCAGTACGCAGGCTTCTTATGGCAGTGGCTTCTCTCGTTGCAGAGTGTTGGCTCTAGAGTGCTGGCTCAGTAGTTGTGGCACACCAGCTTTGTTTATCCATGGCTTGTGGAGTCTTTCTGGACCAGGGATGGAACCCATGGCCTTTGCACTGGCAGACAAATTCTTCAGCACTGGACCACTAGGGAAGTCCAACCACCCCTGATCTTAACAGATGTCAAGTCAAGTGGGAGTGGCGGATACTAATCATACCCCCACAGAAGAATGTATTAAGGTAAGATGAGCAAAAAAGACCTGTGACAAGCAGAGTATAGCAAAGGGAAATCAGTTTAACATGTGTGTTCGGGGGATAGTGCCAGAAGGCTTTCAAGGAAATGACCTTTGAGCTGAGTTCTCAAAGAAAGTAGAAGCAGAGAATGTTCTATGACAGGCAGGTGGAAACAGGACACAATAAAAAAAAAAAAAATCTCAATGCTTAGAAAGTGTTCTTTGCCTTTTTAATTATGATTCGAATGTTATATTTAATTTCACTTTTTACACCTTATAGAGGATAGTAGAGGGATGTAGGGAGACTGAACAGAACTCAGGAGGCCTGGGTGCATCATCTGGGTTTTGTGGCTTCCTTACCAATCTCTCTGGGCTCTGGTTTCCAATCTAGACAGAGAGGGATTTGGGCAGGATGACCTCTGAAGTACTTTTCCAATTAAAATTGCTGATTCTTTGGTTCAGGTAAAGAAATCCTGGCTGGCTAGTATCTGTATGGATTCATGTGTTGAGAAAAATAGTTCCAATTAAGTAAAACTCATTACAAGTATTATATTGTTAGTCCATGAAGAAAAAGTCTGGCTTTGATGAAGCTGCGGCTATAGTTCTCTGGGGCTCTCACAGCATGTCCACTGGAGACAGTGCTTTCAATGTCACGTAGACTGTCACTGCAGAGAAGCCTAGGCATTCAGTAAATGCTTATTAAGTGAGCTGCATTTGCAAAGCAATGGGATTGAATCAGGAAAAGGCTTTACTTTGAGTCCTCCAACGTGTATTGAGAGACTTCTGAACAAAAAGGGGAATTTGTCTCCTGAACTATTTGCTCATAATAGCTTTAGTCAAGCAACAGATGCATTCATTGTTTATAAGATTCATTTTGATATTTGGCAAATCTAATACAGTTATGTAAAGTTTAAAAATAAAATAAAATTAAAAAAAATAATAATAAAATAAAATAAAATAAAATTAAAAAAAAAAAAAAAAAAGAAACTGAATGTTTGAATACTAGTCTGATTTCATGACTTTGGGATCAAGGTCTTAACACGATAGACAAAAGATAAGACACCTGCTAGATACTATAACTCTGGGGATGTTGACTAGAGTAAAAATCATCCACTGACAAGCTTACTTTCAGTGATACTTTTATTTTACACACACACAAATAATGAATGTTAAAGGTTGTATTTATTTCTGAAATAGCTCCTCAAGTAGCTACACTGATTGTGGTAGGGAAATTTAGTTGAAACTAAAGATAATTCTTCATCAAAATAAAATTTTAAAGTTCTATTCAGTATTCTCTTTTTCATTCCTATTGATGAAACAATCTTTTTATTTTCTGGGTTTCAAACGATTTGGGGGAATGGTGCCAGAAGAACAAAGCAAACACCATTTTTCATGAATATCTGGCTCATAAAACTGAGTTTTGGACAGCTTATAGAGAAACACTTTTATGTCTAGAATTTGTCATCTTTGAAGATGCTAATCCTGTTGAGCTGGACCTCTTAAGAAGACAATAAAGAAAGGGGGAGATGCTGTGTACCACGGGGGACCATTTTAGTGCCAACTACTTTCTCCAGAACAGGTGTTTATATTGCACATTTGGTAGACCTTATGGTTGCTCTTTTCTTCTGTGCATTGAAAGAAGGCAACCTTATGAGTGAGAGTAGGTGTAATAATATTTCAGAGATGGTGCAGATTACTTCTGTAAAGTTTAGTGCTATCCAGATGGCATGGCAACAATTTGGTTTTGTATTTAAATAGAAGATTAAAGGAAATTAGGTTGCGACCTCATGGACTATAGTCTTCCAGGCTCCTCTGTCCTTGGAATTCTCTAGGCAAGAACACTGGCGTGGGTAGCCGTTCCCTTCTCCAGGAGTTCTTCCCAACCCAGGGATCAAACCCAGGTCTCCTGCATTGCGGGCAGATTCTTTACTGTCTGAGCCACCAGGGAAGCCCATTTAAATAGACGATTAAGGGAAATTAGGGTTGCAAGGAGTCGGACAGGACTGAAGCGACTGAGCACATGCATTTCTTCTCAGCTCTCTTTAAAATGTATATGAAGAATAATTGACACATACATAATGAACCATGGTACTGGATGTAAGAGTAATCCATGCTTTCATGAAAAGTTAATTTGATCTTTTCTATATTGATCAATGTACAGAAAGAGGAAAATGATGGTTTTGTTTTCCTCTCATTTGATTGTATCTCAACTGGGACATTTTATTTAGTGTGGTACATCAGTCTTTAAGAGAGATATTGATCAATTGGGAGGTGTTTAGAGAATTTTAAAGGAAACTGAAAGCATGACATTGAAACATGTAAAATATCATGTATGAAATGAGTTGCCAGTCCAGGTTCGATGCACGATACTGGATGCTTGGGGCTGGTGCACTGGGACGACCCAGAGGGATGGAATGGGGAGGGAGGAGGGAGGAGGGTTCAGGATGGGGAACACATGTATACCTGTGGCCGATTCATTTTGATATTTGGCAAAACTAATACAGTTATGTAAGGTTTAAAAATAAAATAAAATTAAAAAAACAAACCAAAAAAAAAAAAAAAAAAGAAGCCTCTAGGAAGGAATTGTGGCATTGAATCCATAGAACACACAACTACCAGGGATATGAATATGACGGCTGCTCTTAAATAAACCAGGAGATTTCTGCACAAGGGGCATTTGACTTATTCTTTGTGGACTTGTGGTCTGAAGACAATTATTTTTGATTAATGTAGGGAAGATTTTTCTAATAACCAAACCACCTAAATATACTTCTGACAGTCTCTGGAGAGGTAGGACCTTGAGATGTAATAACTTCCAAATCAATAGAAGTGTTACGGGATGCTAAAAGAGAGGATTTAACATCAGATGATGGCAATGCCAGATGGCCCTAAAGTTCCCTTTCCACTTCAAGTGTGTCTTCAAGTAAAAATTTGATACTTTTGTCACAGAGCATGAAAGTGACCTTCATACTTAACAATATTTCTCGAACGCTCCACATCTCTGAATAAGTTTTCATCCTCAGATCTTTAATAACAATTAAGCCTTTTCCTAATCTAATTATACACAAATAACTAGAATATTTAAAACATTTATATTCATAACCCTTTAACATATAAAGAAGCACCATAAAATATAATTTGGCTGTTTACCTTGAAGTGAATTAATTTATTTTAAAAGTGACTAGTTAAGATAGAAGCATTTTATTTCTAGCAAGAGTATATTGAAATAATTCCAGTAAAAATATTTTTGTGACTATATTTCAACTCAAACACAGAATTAAATAGTATATTTAGAACTGGGAGTGAAATTAAGAATCAACTCCATCTGAATTCTGTTTTTTCTTTTTTAAAATTGGAGGATAATCACTTTACAGTATCACTTTAGTTTCTGCCATACATCAACATGAATCAGTCATAGGTGTACACATGTCCCTCCCTCTTGAACCTCCTTCCCACCTCCCAGTCCATCCCACCCCTTTAGGTTGTCATAGAACCCTGGGTTCCATCTGAATTTTAAACTTCCAAACACTCTGACAGGAAAGCATGTGTAGATTCAGACACACGAAGTGTCGCCTTTGCTCTCTTCCCTTTTCATACCTGTCAGGGCTACTGAGCAGTGTCTTCTGCTTTGCCAGGCAGTGCACCCAGGGCCCCTCAGAAATGGGAGTCCTGGCCACTTGCAATCCTGCATGCTGAGCCCAGATGTGCTTACAAGACCTTGGTTTCTGTCAACTAGACTGTGTCCAGTGTCCAGCTTCTTCTCCCAGTGACCTGCTCCAGGGCATAGCACACAGGCAGGGCTCAGATTTCCATCATTCTTGCCAAATCCATCCTACCTTCAGTGTTTCCAGTCTTGTTGCTTAGGATTCCTTATTAACCCCAGCCACCTCTGCCCTATATGCACACAATCATCTTCCTCAGATGGTCTGAAGCCGAGTTGGTTATGCTTGGCTTTCTCTTGTCTCTGGAAACAAGGTGGTGTCTTTGCTGGTGTGGTGCTGACATGCTTTTGTTTCTTTTCTTCTCTTTCTTTCTCTTTTCTCCTCCTTTCCCTCCCTCTCTCCCTCCCTCCCTTCCTTCCATCAGCTCACCCTCTTGTAAATTTTTTTTCACATATGAGTTATGATTATGTTCCATATTTTGTGATTAAGTATGGCATTCTTCACTTCAACTCCTCAGCTGGAGGTAGGTATCATACACATCTTATCATTGTGTATGATACACCATGGAATTTCTACTCTTCTTGATGTCATAAGGGATACATACAAATCTATACAACAAGCCACACTTCCAAATAAGTTAACATTGTGTTAGCTTATATGCAACATTCTGGTTCTTCATTTTTCTAGTAACCTTGGAAAATCTTTCATTTGTCTAATATCTGATGCTGACTTTGCCAATTTGGATGCTAATTACAGCCCTTGTTAATGTTCAGTACCTAGTAGCAAGAAGCCTCTCCATTCTCTCTCTGTGCACACACACACACACGCAAAATTAGTACAGTATCTCACAAACATATAGAAACTATATCTAAAATATATACATAAAATAGATATGTATAAATAAAATGTAAAATATGTAAGTAAATAAAGTAAATGGCAATTATATTAATTGAGAAAAATATCACCTATTTAAAAATAATCTGTTTTAAAATATTGATTGGTTAATTTAAAAATATGTTGTCTATTCTATAGCCTAAGAAAGAATGCCTTATTTCCTATGTATTCAGTTTCAGCTATATTATCAATACCATGACATTTAGGTAAAGTTTTACATAATGTCAGTATTTTATTATGTAGTTTTTGGCCTAAGTCTTTTAACATTCTGTGAATAAATGTGGCAAAAGTGAGCACTTTTGTCTTGTTTCTTGCTCCACATTAGAGCTTTTCCAATTGAATTTGATGTTAGACATGGGTTTGTCATATATGGTCTGTATTATACTGAGGTATTTTTATCTATATCTAACTTGTTGAGAGTACTTAGGTTATTGTTTAGTCTTTGTGTACTTTTTTAATACAGTAAATGTCTTTAAACCTGTTTCTGCCAAGTCTTCTATTGATTCTCATTCTCTTGTAGCAAACTTCCACCTGCAAAACCTTGATTCTCAACATCCTGCTCACATCCTACAGTTGCTGTAGGTTAATTTTTGGAGTTAGAAAATTCTATTGACATTTCCAGCTAAGATTACTTATGTTTTTATGAAAAAAAAATTGATAGCTTTGTTACATATGAAATATTTATTTTTCCATACTATATTCCTAGGTTTAGAGAAGGCACAATTTTCAATAAAATTGTAAACAAAAAAGATCCAGAAAGGAGTTATCTAATGCATTAATTTTATTTTTTTTTAACTTGAAATTTTATACTGATTGTTAAATACTATAATCTTTTCCATGGGTGATGATCATTATAACATATAAATTATATACATTCTCTCTACTAAGAATTCTATATATTCTCTACTAGGCTGCTTAGATTTTATCTCATATATCCTATATTAATTAAGATATATTTATTTCTATTTTTAATTAACAAAAGCTTATTTAATGCTTAACCTTATCTTAAAGACATGAATTAAATTCTTTTTTTGTGTGTGTGTGTACAGATTTTAGTACTGCTTCTAAAATGGTCTGCTTCACATTAAGTCCTTTTGGAAATGTAACTTGTCTCTATCTGATGAATTAATTAGCTCAAGACTTCTTAAAAATATGTAACCCTTTGGACTGCATGTTCTCTCATTAATATCTACAAATACATCCAATATGCATAAGAAACTTGAAAAGATCAATAAAGACAGCCCAGAAAGAGGTTCTGAGAGAAATCTTTGAAGAGTATTTGTTTCAAAGAAGCAGGTCTATACCGACAGTGCTCCATTTTTAAAAGGAAAACACATTTACCCCAAGCCAATATTGTTTTTGAATGTTAACCACAACCTCATTACTAATAAGGATGCTACTGTAGAATTTTAGTATGCATCTTCTTGAAAGAGCAATATGTTAACCCCTGACGAGGTAAAGCAAGGTACCCTGAGATAAAACAGGATAAATAGAACAAAATGCAAGATTCACCTTGTTTCCTTTTATTGCAAAAACGAGTTTAATTAAGAATGAATGCACTTTAATAATTAAGACACAAATGAGGCAGAGTTCTGTGTTCATTTAGTAAAATAGCTTAAAAATTAATAAAAGATATTTTTGAATGTTTCAAATATGGCTGAAGGTAAACTTCATGTGTGCATGCTAATTCGCTTCAGTTGTGTCCAACTCTCTGCAATCCTATGGACTGTAGCCTGCAAAGCTCATCTGTCCATTGGATTCTCCAGGCAAGAATACTGGAGTGGTTACCATGCCCTCCTCCAAGTTCAGTTCAGTTCAGTCACTTAGTCGTGTCCAACTCTTTGTGACCCCATTGACTGCAGCACACCAGGCTTCCCTGTCCATCACCAACCCCCAGAAACTGCTCAAACTCATGTCCATCGAGTCAGTGATGTCATCCAACCATTTCATCCTGTTAACCCCTTTTCCTCCCATCTTAAATCTTTCCCAGAATCAGGATCTTTTCCAATGAGTCAGTTCTTTACATCAGGTGGCCAAAGTATTAGAGCTTCAGCTTCAACATCAGTCCTTCCAATGAATATTCAGGACTGATTTTCCTTAGAATAGACTGGTTGGATCTCCTTGCAGTCCAAGGGACTCTCAAGAGTCTTCTTCAACACCACAGTTCAAAAGTATCAATTCTTTGGCGCTCAACTTTCTTTATAGTCCAACTCTCACATCCATACATGGCTACTGGAAAAACCATAGCTTTGACTAGACGGACCTTTGTTGGCAAAGTAATGTCTCTGCTTTTTAATATGTTGCCTAGGTTGATCATAGCTTTTCTTCCAAGGAGCAAGCATCTTTTAATTTCATGATTGCAGTAACCATCTGCAGTGATTTTGGAGCCTCCCAAAATAAAGTCTGCCACTGTTTCCATTGTTTCCCCATCTATTTGCCATGAAGTGATAGGACTGGATGCCTTGATCTTACTTTTCTGAATGTTGAGTTTTAAGCCGACTTTTTTACTCTCCTCTTTCAGTTTCATCAAGAGGCTCTTTGGTTCTTCTTCACTTTCTGCCATAAGGATGGTGTCATCTGCATATCTGAGGTTATTGATATTTCTCCCAGCAATCTTGATTCCAGCTTGTGCTTCATCCAGCCCATATACTCTGCATATAAGTTAAATAAACAGGGTGACAATATACAGCCTTGACATACTCCTTCCCTGATTTGGAATCAGTCTATTTTTCTTTGTCCAGTTCTAACTGTTGCTTCTTACCTGCATACAGATTTGTCAGGAGGCAGGTCATGTTGTCTGGTATGCCCATATCTTTAAGAATTTTCGAGTTTGTTGTGATCCACACAGTCAAAGGCTTTGGCGTAGTCAATAAAGCAGAAGTAGATGTTTTTCTGGAACTCTCTTGCTTTCTCAATGATCCAGTGGATGTTGGCAGTTTGATCTCCGGTTCCTCTGCCTTTTCTAAATCCAGCTTGAACATCTGGAAGTTCATGGTTCACGTACAGTTGAACCCTGACTTGGAGAATTTTGAGCATTACTTTGCTAGCGTGTGAGATGAGTGCAATTGTGTGGTGGTTTGAACATTCTTTGGTACTGCCTTTCTTTGGGGCTGGCATGAAAACTGACCTTTTCCAGTCCTGTGGCCACTGCTGAGTTTTCCAAATTTGCTGGCATATTGATCCTCCTTCAAGGGATCTTCTTAACCCAGGTATTGAACCCACATTTCTTATGTCTCCTGCATTGCAGATGGGTTGTTTACCACTAGCGCCACCTGGGAAGTCTTGAGGATAGACTAGGGGGTCTAATTTGAGGATTTAGTAATTTAAATTTGAGTAAACTCTGAAATTAGAAGCATTCCACCAGTCATAGCAACCCATTCAAGTATTCTCACTTGGGAAATCCCAAGGACAGAAAGGCCTGGCAGGCTACATTACAGTCCATAGAGTGGCAAAGTCTGACATATCTGAGTGACTGAGCACACACATAGCAGGCTATATCAGATCTTAAAGCTTTGCTCAGTGGATATAATTGAAGGCAAGAGAAGAAGAGGGCAGCAGAGGATTGGATGGGTAAATAGCATCACCCACTCAATGGACATGAATTTGAGCAAGCTCTGGGAGACAGTAAAGGCAGAGGAGTCTGGCATCCTGCAGTCCATGGGGTCCCAAAGAGTCACACACAAGTTAGAGACTGAGAATCAACAGTGGGCAAATGTTAAAGAGGAGGAAATAGGGCAGAAAACAACACAGAAGAAAACTTTGAACTGAATTCTACTTTTTGTGCACGAGTGAAGCAAATCTACATGGTGGTTACTTATTTTAAAAATGTATTTGCCATTTCTGAAAAAGAAACAAGAGTTGGAACTGGGGTATCTTAATCAAACTATTGTAGCTGGATATTGAGATTTCAGAGAGGAAAAAGAGACCTAAGTTAAGAAATGTTAAAAAAGAAATATCTACTAATATTCCTAGAAACCTGTTTTTTCGTAGATAAGCAAATAACGCTCAATATACTCTACGATGATTATGTCCCTAAAGATGATTTGGCTACAGTATCACATGCATTTCGTTCAGCCAAATAAGCTGTGGCTACAACAAGGATTACACACAGGCTGTTTCCTCTTCATGACTACTTGCCAGCCTTCTCCCAGGACCTTTACTGCTGAGTGACCTCGCCCCACAAGCTGTAAAGAGTCAGGAAGATACAGCCATTGCTCAGTTTTAGAAGCTGAGATGTCAAAAATGACCTGTTCATTGTGAAATTAATGGAAGTACAGGGCTTGGACTCTTCCTGACACTTATTGGAGGCTCCTTTAGAGTACTGTGGTTGTCTATTTCTGTCAGTGAGCAGCTGTAACTTACAATTCCAATAAATAAAATATGTGAGCCGTGAATCTCTACAGCTTTCACTTATCTGCATTTCTCAGACTCTAACTGCAGGGTACACAGGCAAAAGCTAACAAAATAACTTGTAATGAACCACTTTAAATAGTAAATTTGGGGGATACCATGGAAAGATTCCTACAATGGAATATTTAGCAACATGTTCCACAATAAAATTCTAGGCAAATAGGTTGAATGTCCTAGGGAAATGAATATCATTGTTATGCATTTTGATGCCTATAGTGTATGCAGAAAGGGACTTTTAGAGAACTTTGCTAAAGCAAAAGTTTACTATGTTATTGGAGTAAACTTTTAAAATTATATTTGCTTAGGATCCTTACTCCCTTTTGGTCATTTTAAATCAATGTTTCAGGTGCTATAAAACATGGAATGCTTTAGACAATTACAGTGACTTCAAAGGAAATCAATATACACAGTGCTGAATTGTACCCAATAGAAATTTAGTCTTTTATTACTTAATTGTACACAAAGCACAGATCAGTTCAGTTCAGTTCAGTCACTCAGTCGTGTCCGACTCTCTGCGACCCCATGAATCACAGCACACCAG
Source organism: Bubalus kerabau (assembly GCF_029407905.1). Lineage (NCBI taxonomy): Eukaryota > Metazoa > Chordata > Mammalia > Artiodactyla > Bovidae > Bubalus > Bubalus kerabau. The sequence goes on from NC_073625.1 coordinate 57,649,188, forward strand.
GCTTCCCTGTCCATCACCAACTCCCGGAGTTCACCCAAACCCATGTTCATTGAGTCAGTGATGCCATCCAACCATCTCATCCTCTGTTGTCCCCTTCTCCTCCTGCCCTCAATCTTTCCCAGCATCAGGGTCTTTTCCAATGAGTCAGCTCTTTGCATCAGGTGGCTTCAACATCAGTCCTGCCAAAGAACACCCAGGACTGATCTTTAGGATGGACTGGTTGGATCTCCTTGCAGTCCAAGGGACTCTCAAGAGTCTTCTCCAACACCACAGTTCAAAAGCATCAATTCTTCGGCGCTCAGCTTTCTTCACAGTCCAACTCTCACATCCATACATGACTACTGGAAAAACCATAGCCTTGACTAGATGGATCTTTGTTGGCAAAGTAGTGTTTCTGCTTTTTAATATGCTGTCAGAAAAAAAGAGCAAGAGTAGCTTACACTGATTTTTTTAAAAACAGGAAAGAAAAATAATTTCACTTTAGGTTTTTCATCTCCCTTAATGGTAAAAAGCTACCACCTGGCTTCTTTATAAGACCATTGCTCTCTTATTAAATATCACAATTATCATTTTGAAACCTCCTGTCAGCTGTCCGTTTTTCAGCCACAAAAATCATAAACAACCTGGTACCATGATCAAATAAATTCCTTATTTATGTGATGCTTATTGCAGAAAGCAGCCAAGAAACAGTCATGGCTGTTGCTTGTTTTCTATTGCCTTGCATCTGTGACAGAAAAAAAAAAAAAAAAAGAGTTGGAGGGTGTTTTAAAATAGAGAGTTAATAAATTTCCTTTATAGTCATGTTTAAGATAAATTGATAACAAGACTTTGCAACAACTAATGATACCATTGTTGTTAATGCTACTATCCTTGAAATACCACACAACTGCTTCCCCCACAAGCTCATCATAGAAAACTGGGAAAAACAATCAATCTTAAACTTAATTCATAGGTGTGCCTATCAGATATATGTATATTGCAACATCACCTAATTTTGTTAGCATTGTTGTATTCAAATGTAAAGTATATAGTAATAGTCATATCTGCCTTTCTCACTATACTGAAAGAGAAACAAGAGATGAAACTAGGGTATCTTAATCAAACTAGTAGCTAGATATTGGGATCTCAGAGAGGAAAAATGATCAATGTTAGGAAATGTCAAATGCTTTGCAGTAAGAGAAATTACAAAAGTGTTAACTCTGGGGACAAATTAGGGAGATCTACTAAATATTAAAATTGGCAGAGTTCATTTTCGAGAACCCAAGTTGAGTAAATGATTTATTATCCCATGAAGTAATATTAATATGTATATGAGCAAGTCAAAGCTATGGTTTTTCCAGTGGTCATGTATGGTTGTGAGAGCTGGACTATAAAGAAAGCTGAGCACTGAAGAATTGATGCTTTTGAACTGTGGTGTTGGAGAAGACCCTTGGACTGCAAGGAGATCCAACCAGTCCATCCTAAAGGAAATCAGTCCTGAATATTCATTAGAAGGACTGATGTTGAAGCTGAAACTCCAGTAATTTAGTCACCTGATGTGAAGAACTGACTCATTGGAAAAGACCCTGATGCTGGAAAAGATTGAAGGTGGGAGGAGAAGGGGACGACAGAGGATGAGACGGTTGGATGGCATCACCAACTCAATGGATATGAGTTTGAGTAAACTTTGGGAGTTGGCAATGGACAGGGAGGCCTGTCGTGCTGCAGTCCATGGGGTAGCAAAAAGTCAGACATGGCTGAGTGACTGAAATGAACTGAACTGAGTAAGTATATCTATGTAGTTATTTTGAAATATTCTTTTTTTTTTTTTTTGAAATAGCTATTTTGAAATAGCTCTGCTCAAACCTAAATGTGTTTGGTCTGCTGGAGTTCTTACTATTATTGGTTTCATTCTGTGGTGTGGGCTGTGAGCATCACCATCTAAGGAGGCCTATCTTACTTAGGGTCTAAGGTAGACAGCCAAATAAGAAATTTTAAAAGATATCATTAAACAAAAGGGTTATTTTTCCTTTTTGTCTTCCTTTCTTTTTATCTATTTTCCTACACTTAGCCAAAAGTATTCAAGTCCACTCTACTTGCATTCTGTAGAGTTAACCATCAAGAATTAAGCCATGACTCCTGAACCAGAGCCTTTTTACCATACCATTTTAGCTAAGTTATGCCCACCCCCAAGATCAGGAGCAGCGGCTGCGCTTTGCTGGAGCAGCTGTGAAGAGATACCCCACGCCCAAGGTAAGAGAAACCCAAGTAAGACGGTAGGCATGGAGAGAGGGCATCAGAGGGCAGACAGACTGAAACCACAATCACAGACAAGAAGCCAGTCTGATCACACGGACCACAGCCTTGTCCAACTCAGTGAAACTAAGACATGCCGTGTGGGGCCACCCAAGACAGACAGGTCATGGTGGAGAGGTCTGACAGAATGTGGTCCACTGGAGAAGGGAATGGCAAACCACTTCAGTATTCTCGCCTTGAGAACCCCATGAATAGTATGAAAAGGCAAAAAGATAGGACACTGAGAGATGAACTTCCCAGGTTGGTAGTTGCCCAATATGCTACTGGAGATCAGTAGAGAAATAACTCCATAAAAAATGGATGGAGCCAAAGAAAAAACAACACCCAGTTGTGGATGTGACTGGTGATAGAAGCAAGGTTTGATGCTGTAAAGAGCAATATTGCATAGGAACCTGGAATGTTAGGTCCATGAATCAAGGCAAATTGGAAGTCGTCAAACAGGAAATGACAAGAGTGAACATTGACATTCTAGAAATCAGTGAACTAAGATGGACTGGAATGAGTGAATTTAACTCAGATGACCATTATATCTACTATTGTGGGCAGGAATCCCTTAGAAGAAATGGAGTAGCCATCATAGTCAACAAAAGAGTCCGAAATGCAGTACTTGGATACAGTCTCAAAAACGACAGAATGATCTATTTGTTTCCAAGGCAAACCATTCAATATCACGGTAATCCAAGTCTATGTCCTGACCAATAACACTGAAGCAGCTGAAGTTGAACAGTTCTGTGAAGACCTACAAGACCTTCTAGAACTAACACCCCCAAAAGATGTCCTTTTCATTATAGGGGACTGGAATGCAAAAGTAAGAAGTCCAGAAACACCTGGAGTAACAGGCAAATTTGGCCTTGGAGTACAGAATGAAGCAGGGCAAAGGCTAATAGAGTTCTTCCAAGAGAACACACTGGTCATAGCAAATACCCTCTTCCAACAACACAAGAGAAGATGCTACACATGGACATCACCAGATGGTCGACACTGAAATCAGACTGATTATATTATTTGCAGCCAAAGATGGAAAAGCTTTATGCAGTCAGCAAAAACAAGACCGGGAGCTGACTGTGGCTCAGATCATGAACTCCTTATTGCCAAATTCAGACTGAAATTGAAGAAAGTAGAGACAACCACTAGACTGTACATGAATGACCTAAATCAAATCCCTTATGACTATACAGTGGAAGTGAGAAATAGATTTTAGGGACTAGAACTGATAGACAGAGTGCCTGATGAACTATGGACAGAGGTTTTTAACATTGTACAGGAGACAAGTATTAAGACCATCTCCAAGAAAAAGATGCAAAAAAGCAAAATTGCTGTCTGAGGAGGCCTTACAAACAGCTATCAAAAAAAGGGAAGTGAAAAGCCAATGAAAAAAGAAAAGATATAAGTATCTGAATGTAGAGTTCCAAAGAATAGCAAGGAGAGATAAGAAAGCCTTCCTCAGTAATCAATGCAAAGTAATAGAGGAAAACAATAGAAAGGGAAGGACTAGAGATCTCTTCAAGAAAATCAGAGATACAAAGGGAAAATTTCATGCAAAGATGGCTCGATAAAGGACAGAAATGGTAGGGACCCAAAAGAAGCAGAAGATATTAAGAAGAGGTGGCAAGAATACACAGAAGAACTGTACAAAAAAGATCTTCATGACCCAGATAATCACGATGGTGTGATCACTCACCTAGAGCCAGACATCCTGGAATGTGAATTCAAGTGGGCCTTAGGGAGCATCACTATGATCAAAACTAGTGGAGGTGATGGAATTCCAGTTGAGCTATTTCAGATCCTGAAAGATGATGCTGTGAAAGTGCTGCACTCAATATGCCAGCAAATTTGGGAAACTCAGTGGTGGCCACAGGACTGGAAAAGGTCAGTTTTCATTCCAATCCCAAAGAAAGGCAATGCCAAAGAATGCTCAAACTACCACACAATTGCACTCATCTCACACTATAGTAAAGTAATGCTTAAAATTCTCCAAGCCAGGATTTAGCAATATGTGAACCGTTTACTTCCAGATGTTCAAGCTGGTTTTAGAAAAGGCAGAGGAACCGGTGGATCATTGAAGAAGCAAGAGAGTTCCAGAAAAACATCTATTTCTGCTTTATTGACTATGCCAAAGCCTTTGACTATGTGGATCACAATAAACTGTGGACAATTGTGAAAGAGATGGGAATACCAGACCACCTGACCTGCCTCTTGAGAAACCCATATGCAGGCCAGGAAGCAACAGTTAGAACTGGACATGGATGGAACAACAGACTGGTTCCAAATAGGAAAAGGAGTATGTCAAGGCTGTATATTGTCACCCTACTTATTTAAGTTATATGCAGAGTACATCATGAGAAACACTGGGCTGGAGGAAGCACAAGCTGGGATCAAGATTTCCGGGAGAAATATCAATAACCTCAGATATGCAGATGACACCAGCCTTATGGCAGAAAGTGAAGAAGACCTAAAGAGCCTCTTGATGCAAGTGAAAGAGGAGAGTGAAAAAGTTGGCTTAAGTTCTAAAGAGAAGAAAATTGGCAAGATGCCTGCTGACATCAGTGATGGAAGTCCTCCATTCCAATCCTCCAACATTATCCCCAAACTGGGCTGTACTGCTTTTCTCTCTAATTCTGAAGAGAAAGACAGTTACATGAGATAATGTACACATTACATGAGATAATGAGATAATGTACTAGCCATGTCCAGTGTTAACACTTGGTTACATTTGCTTTAGAGTAATTGTATATGAAATAAAATACTATAGATAACATATTAAGCTTGCTCTGTTGCCCTCTTGGTCTGATTTTCCTCTCTCCCTCCCCAGAAGGAAACATTATTTTAAATTTGGTATCCATCCTTATTATACTCTCAGGTATTTTAAATATGTACAGCAGAAACATGAACACTTTTAGGATAAGAGCAGACGTTTTTGCTTAACATCATAACTTAGATATCTATGTCAATGCACATAAATTCGTTATATATTTATCTGTGTTTTATTTCAACTGTACATAATTTCACCACACAAATAGGCCACATTTTATTCATCTATTACTATACTGATGGGTATTTTGATTATTTTGCCACACTGTTGTAAAATTATTTGTAAAGATGTTTTATGCATGAGCTCTTGAAAACTTCTCTAGCCTTTACACCTAGAAGTGAAGTAGCTGGGTAAGCTATGCACATTTTTACGTTTGAAAGAAGGTCAAATTGCTCTAAAAATGGACTATACTAGTATGCTTATCTACATGCATCAAGCACATTATTTCTTAAATTCTATATTGTCTGATGATGGTCCTACGCAAGTCTCATTTTAGTTGATCTTTAAAAGATCCAATTTCAGGGGTATGTGCTAGAAAGAACTAGGCAAGATGATGAGCATCTTATCAGATTCTATTTTGGGTGGAGCTTCCTAGGTGACTGAATCAGTGGTATAGAATCTGCCTGCCAAGCAGTCGACCTGGGTTTGATCCCTGTGTCTAGAAGATCCCCTGAAGGAAACGGTAACAGATGACTTAAAGACTGAGCACACACACTGTCTTCACCTATGGATCCTAAGTACCTTGTATTATTGTTGTTGTTTAGTCGCTAAGTTTTGTCTGATTCCTTTGCAACCCCTTGGACTGTAGCCCACCGGGCTTCTCTGTCCATGAAATTTCCCAGGCAAGAATATTGGAGTGGGTTGCCATTTCCTTCTCCAGGGGATTGTTCCAACCCAGGTATGGAACCCGAGACTCCTGCATTGGAAGGCACTGGCAGGCGGATTCTTTACCACTGAGCCATCAGGGAAGCCCATGTTGCACTATACCTGACAACTAAATGGTTGCACAGAAATATGTGTTTAGTTCAGCAAACAAAGATGTACCTACTTTGTGAACAAGAATGGATATAGCACACATTTTCTTCTAGTTGGCATGCGTTCCATTTTTGCATCAGCCTTAGAGCTGCCTGTTAGCTTATTCTTTGTTTTGACAGATTTTTAGCTTAAGTTGTCACCTTCATGCCGAGTCTGCCAGATAAGTTATGAGAGGAGGTGGGGAAGCATGATAAATTTTAACAGTGGGGAGATCCTATTGGTAGCACACTCGCGAACAAAAATACTTGGAATGTTACATTATCTCAGCTACAAGCCCCAAGAATATGTTTATTTATAGATTCCACTAGAAGGTGCTGTCCTCCCTCTATGTAACAGATGGATGTGTTTGGGAAAAAAATGGATCATTTTAAGAGCTTCACATAAATTGTTATAGCCACAAGCTATGAAATTAAAAAAAAAAAGCTTCAATTTTAAAAGTATTTATTTATGAATCAGATATTGTCTTTTGATCACAAATAATTTATCTTTGAATATAATGTTAAATAAAAAAAAATTTGTATCCACAAAATATTTTACATTGAAGAGTCTTACCTCTGTGGATCCTTTAATGAACACAGCACATTTTATATGTTGACTGCTGAAGTTACAAAGGTTTCTAGAAATATACACCCATTTTAAACTTCTAGCTTTTTTTCTTTAGGTGTTCATTTTTTCTCTTTTCAGTTAAAGCAGGAAAACATATGGCTATATACATAATATAGATCTGTGACTTTTTATCCAGGGTATCAAAATGAGTGGGTTCTAATACACTTTTGAATGTCATAGTCTGTATCTCACAGGCACTCTTATTTTTTTTTTTTGACTTTTAGAGTTTTTAATTCTTTTTTAATTGAAGTATAGTTTATTTACAATGTTGTGTTAGTTTCAGGTGTAGAGCAGTGATTCATTTATATTTATATATATAATATACATATATATATATACATATATATATGTATATATATACACCTATATATATATATATTCAGTTCAGTTGCCCAGTCATGTCCGACTCTTTAAGACCCCATGAACTGCAGCACGCCAGCCTTCCCTGTCCATCACCAACTCCCAGAGCTTGCTCAAACTCATGTCCATCAGGTCAGTGATGCCATCCAACCATCTCATCCTCTGTTGTCACCTTCTCCTTCTGCCTTTAATCTTTCCCAGCACCAGGGTCTTTTCCAGTGAGTCAGTTCTTCGCATTAGGTGGTCAAAGTATTGGAGCTTCAGCTTCAGCATCAGTCCTTCCAATAAATATTCAGAGCTGATTTCCTTTAGGATTGAGTGGTTGTATCTCCTTGCAGCCCAAGGGACTCTCAAGAGTCTTCTCCAACACCACAGTTTGAAAGCATCAATTCTTTGGTGCTCAGCTTTCTTTATAGTCCAACTCTCACATCCATACATGACTACTGGAAAAAACATAGCTTTGACTAGACAGACCTTTGTTGGCAAAGTAATGTCTCTGCTTTTTAATATGCTATCTAGGTTGGTCATAACTTTCCTTCCAAGGAGTAAGCATCTTTTAATTTCATGGCTGCAATCACCATGTGCAGTGATTTTGGAGCCCCCCAAAATAAAGTCTGACACTGTTTCCCCGTCTATTAGTCATGAAGTGATGGGACCAGGTGCCATGATCTTGGGTGCATAGATATTTACAATTTTTATGTCTTCCTCTTGGACTGATCACTTGTCCTTCCTTATCTCTTGTACTCTTCTTTATTTTAAGGTCTATTTTGTCTGATATGAGGATTGCTACTCTAGCTTTCTTTTGCTTCCCATTTGCATGGAATGTATTTTTCCATCTTCTCACTTTCAGTCTATCAGTGTCTTTAGGTCTGAAGTGGGTTTCTTGTAGACAACATATATATGGGTCTTTTTGTTGTTGTTGTTGTTTTCCATTCTGTCAGTCTGTGTCTTTTGGTTGGAGCATTTAATCCATTTAAATTTAAAGTAATTATTAACGTATATGCTCCTATTGCCATTTTCTTAATTGTTTGGGGTTGATTTTGTAGATCTTTTTTCTTCTCTTCTATTTCTTGACATTTAACATTTGTAAAGCTAGTTTGGTGGTATTGAATTCTCCTAAGTTTTGCCTGTCTGAAAAGCTTTTTATTTCTCAATTAATTTTGAATGAGATCCTTGCTGGGTACAGTAATCTTGGCTGTAGATTTTTCCCTTTCAGTCTTTTAAATATATCCTGCCATTCCCTTCTGGCCTGCAGAGTTTCTGCTGAAATGTCAACTGTTAAACGGATGGAGTTTCCCTTGTATGTTGCTTGTTGCTTCTCCCTTGCTGCTTTTAATATTCTTTCTTGGTGTTTAGTCTTTGTTAGTTTGATTAGTATGTGTCTTGGCATGTTTCTCCTTAGGTTTATGGGACTCTGCACCTCTTGGACTTGATTGACTATTTCCTTTATCCATGTTGGGGAAATTTTCAACTATAATCTCTTCAAAAGTTTTCTCATACCCTTTCTTTTTCTCTTCTTCTTCTGGGACCCCTATAATTCGAATGTTGGTGGCTTTGATATCGTCTCAGAGGTCTCTGAGTCTATCCTCAGTTCTTTTCATGCTTTTTACTTTATTCTGCTCTTCAGAAGTTATTTCCACCACTTTATCTTCCAGCTCATTGATTTGTTCTTCTGCTTCAGATGTTCTGCTATTTATTCCTTCTAGAGTATTTTTAATTTCAGTAATTGTGTTTTTTGTCTCTGTTTGTTTATTCTTTAATTCTTCTAAGTCTTTGTTAATTGATTCTTGCAGTTTCTCCATTTTGTTTTCAAGGTTTTTGATCATCTTTACTCTCATTATTCTGAATTCTTTTTCCTGTAGCTTGCCTATTTCCTCTTCACTTATTTCAACTTCTGTGTTTCTAGTTTGTTCCTTAATTTGTGAAATATTTCTCTGCCTTTTCATTATTTTTTTAAACTTATTGTGTTTGAGGTCTCCTGTTCCCAAGCTTCAAGAAAAGTTGAATTCTTTCCTTGAAAAAGGTTGAATTTGTTCTTCCTTTTGGTTTCTGCCCTCATAAGGTTGGTCCAGTGGTTTGTGTATGGTTTGTATAGGGTGAGATTTGTACTGAGTTTTTGTTTGTTTGTTTTTCCTCTGATGTGCAAGGCTGAGTGAGGTAGTAATCCTGTCTGCTGATGATTGGATTTGTATTTTTGTTTCATTTGTTTGGATGAGGTGTCCTACACAGGGTACTACTGGTGGTTGGGTGATGCTGGGTCCTGTATTCAAGTGGTTTCCTTTGTCTGAGTTGTCACTATTTGATACTCCGTATGGATAGTTCTCGGAGAAGGCAATGGCACCCCACTCCAGTACTCTTGCCTGGAGAATCCCAGGGATGGGGGAGCCTGGTGGGCTGCTGTCTATGGGGTCGCACAGGGTTGGACACGACTGAAGCGACTTAGCAGTAGCAGCAGCAGCAGCAGCAGGGATAGTTCTCTGGTAGTCTAGGTCTTGGAGTCACTGCTCCCACTCCAAAGGCTCAGGGCTTGATCTCTGGTCAGGAACAAAGATTCCACATGTGGTTTGTCATGGCATTAAGTGAGATTAAAACAAATATCCAAAAATAGGAAACCCCAGACAAATGGCAGTTATAAAATCAGGCAAATAGTAGTTAAAATAATGGAATTTACACGTGTACATATACACCTATGAGCAAAGCCAAAACTGTCCAACAAAAATAAAGTACAGTAGGTTGACCCAGCAGACAAAGGAAATCAAAAATTATATTTATCATTTAAGAACAAAAGTAACTAAAGCACAAACTGGAAAACAAAACTAAAGCAAGGTGCCAAGTGCAGAATAAAGCAATGAAAACAAAACTAACAAATATGTTGAGAGGAAAAGAAAGAAAGAAAAGAAAGAATAGATATGCAAAGTTAAATAGAGGTAGATAAAGAAGACTTATATACATTAAAGATTAACTGCAAGGAGAAAAGAACAGTAGGAAAAGCAAACAAAGGAATAAATGTAGAAAAAATAATAATAGGTTTAAGGAATTAAAAATTGAAATTAAAAAGAGAGAGAGAGAAAAAAAGAAAAACTCTAAAGAACTGCAAAAGCCCAATGTACAGGCAGAGGTTAACAACAAAAAAATGTGACTGAAAGAAAACAACCTCAAAAGCTTAAATGGATTTCTTAGTAGCAATAAAATCAACAACTACAACAGAAGGGGGAAAGAAGGGCGGGGTCGGGGGGAAAGAAAAAAATCTAAAAGAATGTACAGAACAAGTCAAAAAAATAAGAATAATAAATGTTTTTCTTGAGTCACTGCTGTCAGAGTCCTTTCCCTCACTGGAAGTCATGGTCCACCTTATCCCACTAGGATGTCCTCCAACACTGTGCTGATCTCTGGACCTGCTGTGGGGCAGCTCAGATTTAATCTGGTCCTATTCAGGTGTGTTCTTGCCTCCAAAGTCCAGTTATCAGAACTAGTGCATTTTCTTTTGTGGGAGCTCTCAATGGCCTTTTATATATTCCATAGACACAGAGTCTGCCCAGTTGATTGTGTGGACTTAATCTGAAGCTTGTACAGCTGATGGGAAGATTTGGGGTCTTTTTCCTTAGCCACACTGCCTCTTGGTTTCAGTTGTGGTTTTATTTCCACCTCTGCGATATGGGTCGTCCACGGGGGTTTGCTCCTGAGGTTGCCCTGGAGGACTTGGGTTTGCCCCTATGAGGGCCAGGTGTGGAGGTGGTGCAGCTGCTTGAGTCACAAGGGGTACTGGCAGCACCAGGTACTCAGGGGGTTGGAGGCTAGGGCAGCAGGAAATATAGTGCTCTATAAGGGTATGGCAACCAGTACTGGCCAATATGCTCTAGTATTCTTGACTGGAGAAGCCCTCCTCCCTGAGAGGTTCTCCTCCCAGAGAAGCCTGGCAGGCCACAGTCTACAGGGTCGCAAAGAGTCAGACACAACTGAAACGACCCTGTGCGCATAGACGCAGGACTCTTTTTGCCTGTGGCAGTTCTGCCCCAGTGGGAGTTGAGTGTGAAGGTGGCGCAGCTGCTTGGCTTGCGGGGACCCCGGTGGTGCCAAGTGTGCAGAGATATGGACCACCTCCACCTCAGGAGTTATGGCCCTATCAGTCTATTTTTGAGCCTCTTGTAGCTGGTGATCAGAAGGCCTCTTTGGCCAGTCTTTCTCTGTAGCTCAGCCCATTGAAGCACTTAAAGGGCTGCCTTGCCTGGGGTCCTTCTCTGTTGTTCAGAGCGTCAGGCACATAGAAGGACCCCCCTGGTGGAGGTCCTACTCTGTAGATCAGCATGTCAGGCACTTAAAAGGGCACCCTGGGTGGAGTCCTAGTCTGTAGCTCAGAGTGTCAGGTGTTTGATGGGGCAGCCACTCTATTGTTTAGCTGCCGATGCTGGGGTGTGGGGAGAGAGAGTCTATGGTGATCGCTCCGCCCCCTACGTGTGACTCAGCAGTATCAACTTGCTTCCATGGCTGCCTGTCTTTCCTCCACAGACATTTCCCACCATGATCTCCTCCCTCACATCCCCTCAATCCATCTCTCCACAGTCAACATCAGCCATCGCCTTGGAATTGCTCCACAATCCTTAAACTCCAGCTCCCAGCCACTGAGCCTTCCAGGGGACCAGCATTTCTGTCTGGGGTATGCCTGGCTGTGGCAAGGACTATCTGATTCTCATTCCATTTAAGCTGCCACAGATCAGCTGTTTCACTCTCAGCCTTAAGTGTTTCTCCTTTGACTCAGACAGTTGCCCCAGTGCGGGAATCTGCTTTGTTTCCTCAACCCGCTGAGGACAGGTCCTGTCCTACTAACACTCCTGTTTTTTCCCCTAGTTCCTTCATCCTACTGAGTTTTGTTGGTTTTATATATTCTTCTCCACTGGTCAGGTACTCCTGTCCACTCTCAGCTGTTTTTTCGCATGCACTTCTAGGTCTGAAGGTGTCTTCCTGATGTATCTGTGGAGAGAGATCTACTCCAAGTCCACTTACTCCTCTGCAATCTTGTTTGATCCTCCTTTAAGTTTCTTTACTAAAAACGATGTCAGTTTATCAAAGATTTGTAATTATGTCACCTTCAGGGGTAACTACTACTGCGATTGTGTGTGTGTGTGTGTGTGTGTGTGAAACTTCTATCATAGGCTTCCCTGTTGGCTCAGACTGTAAAGAATCTGCCTGCAATGTGGGAGATCTGGGTTTGATCCCTGGGTTGGGAAGAGCCCCTGGAGAAAGGAATTGCTACCCACCCACTCCAGTATTCTTGCCAGGAGAATTCCAGGGACAGAGGAGCCTGGGGGGCTATAGTCCATGGGATCGCAAAGAGTCAAACATGACTGAGCTTCTAACGCTTCACTTCAAAACTCTCTCATAGGCTCATATCAAAAGATAATTGGATCAAATTGGGTGCTAAAAAATTCTACTTTTGCTGAGCTGCTTCAGCTATTCTTAGGGATTATGTAGTAAGCTACGAACATACGGCCTATTAAAATCAAGAATTTTGGAAAAAGTTAGCTGCTCCATTCAGACACAGTCACCAATATTAATTTTTAATATGGGAATTAGCTGCTCCTGGAAGTTCACTGAATAAAAATTATCCTATTTGCAACAGAGGAGAATTTGAAGGAAGGATAAATGATTGACAATAAATATGTCTCTAGGTTGTCAAAACAGTTAGATAAAAGACTACAAATTGCAGTCCATTTTCTAGCAATTTTATCAGCTGTGACAGTCCTGACATCCTCTGGAATGGCTTATTGAAAGAAGCTTCATGTTCCTGATGTACATTACTTTAAATTCTCTAAAGAACTCCAAAAAAACACACACTGTGATTCTAGCAGAGTTTGATGTGAAGTTCCATGGTGGTTATACAATGCAGGTTACACAATGCACCACTCCCTGTACCTACAATCACTGACCACACAGATAGTGTCCCTAGTTTTGGGTGGTGCTTGGGCTGCTGAATCAGTCGACATTTTTCTGGGTGACCTTGCCCCTGCTTGGGGTGGCTGCAAGTGAATTTTAGAGTGAGGAAGGGCAGAAGATTAAATCAAACTCTAGCCTCAAATCCTTTCCTTTCAAGGATCCTTCATTTTCACCTGAGTATTTGGGTCATTTGTCCTTGGAAAAAGTTGGAAGCCTCTGTAGGCCCTTTCTTCTTAGCCCCATGGGGGTCTTTCTTCTCAGCCTCATGGGGGTCTTTCTTCTTTGGGTATGTGGTACCAGGGCTAGAACCTGGTAGGAACATGCATAAGGGCCTTTCTTACTGTCTCCCTTGCCTAGAAACTGCTCACCAAGGGTGAGCTCATTTCTAACATTCTAAGGAGGAGGGATGAGAGGTGCCAGTGTCACGGACACCCAAGAGCTGCTTCAAGAAAAGGCCTTTACGTGGGTCACTTGTACTCTCCAGCCAGATGGCCATCCAAGCTGGCTCACCTGAGCTCCTGGAGCTCCAACGTGACCTAATTACCTTTTCTAGCAGCCTCCCAACTCTGTTGTTCTACCAGGCTGCTCATGTTCACTCTCCTAGAAGTAGCAGGAGCCCCAAGAAATGGGCTGACCACTAGGTCCCTGCTGAGGATGACAGCTGGTCCAGTGGTGCTGAACAGCACCTGTGTCATTCATTAGTATACTGTATTGGTGTTTTTCTTTCTGGCTTACTTCACTCTGTATAATAGGCTCCAGTTTCATCCACCTCATTAGAACTGATTCAAATGTATTCTTTTTAACTGCTGAGTAATACTCCATTGTGTATATGTATCACAGCTTTCCCATACCTGTTCCCATACCTCTTAGCATTCCCCACCTGGGTTTGATGGTGGAGGCAGTTCTTCTGTCAACTTGAGCATGCACCCAAAGCTTTTCCCACAGGAGCCTGTTTTTGTTTGTTTGTTTGCCTTTTTTTTTTTTTTGACCACTTGGGTGGCATGTGGAATCTTAGTTCCCAGTCCAGGGATCAAACCCAAGCCCCCTGCACTGGAAGTATGAACCACGGGTGGTCTTAACCACTGGACCACCAGTGATGTCTCACAGGAGCCTGGTTGGAGCAAACTTCTCACCATATACATGTTCCTAAGGTGGTGGGAAGAAATGATGGTAGATTCTTAGTGTCTCAACACCTGATCATTTCCACTGTGTAAATACATATCTTTTTTTTTTTTAACTTTACAATATTGTATTGGTTTTGCCATATATCAACATGAATCCACCACAGGTATACACGTGTTCCCCATCCTGAACCCTCCCCCCTCCTCCCTCTCCATACCATCCCTCTGGGTCGTCCCAGTGCACCAGCCCCAAGCATCCAGTATCGTGCATTGAACCTGAACTAGCGACTTGTTTCATATATGATATTATACATGTTTCAATGCCATTCTCCCAAATCATCCCACCCTCTCCCTCTCCCACAGAGTCCAAAAGACTGTTCTATACATCAGTGTCTCTTTTGCTGTCTCGTATACAGGGTTATTGTTACCATCTTTCTAAATTCCATATATATGCATTAGTATACTATATTGGTGTTTTTCTTTCTGGCTTACTTCACTCTGTATAGTAGGCTCCAGTTTCATCCACCTCATTAGAACTGATTCAAATGTATTCTTTTTAACTGCTGAGTAATACTCCATTGTGTATATGTATCACAGCTTTCTTATCCATTCATCTGCTGATGGACATCTAGGTTGCTAAACCAGAATTGAAAGAGACATGTGTAACCCACTGTTCATCACAGCACTGTTTATAAATACATTTCTTTACATCATTCTTATAATGAAAACATTCCTTTGTCCTTTAAATGAATACACATACTCCTTGAAGTCTGTATTTCTAAGACTTTATTTATCCTATTTTCTCACATTTTTCTTCCCTGCTCCAGATTGTGGAATATATACAAAAAGTTTGGGGTCGAAATCATGACTTTCCCATAATTTTTCCTTTGGAGAGAAATTGTCCTCTCTTCCCTCCATCCTCTCCTGTTTTACTCTCTCTTTTCTCTACCCCTTTCCCTCCTTCCCTTTTCAATCCTCTTTTCTTTTCCTTCATTTTTCTTATCTCCTCATTTTTATTTGACAAAACCTATCTCGTTTTCATAAACAAATACCAATACTGACATTGATGACACATGAAGAAAATTACTTTTAGAGTGAACTTTTTCAGAATGAACATTGAGAATGATATTTCACATTTATTCACCATGAAGAGACTTCCACATATTAGTCACATGCAATATATTTTAGCAGAGTTTTTTCTTTGAAAGCAGGAGGAATATTTCTGTGGAGTTCAAGTTCTGATGAAGATGACATTAAGTGAAAATCATTAGTTATTAAGGGAATAGTCTATCATTAGGCTAGACCAGGTGGGGTTTGTGTTACTCACTTCCTCCACAGTCTTCTCCCAAGGGATAGACTTTCAATGTTCTGAGCAGAGAGACCAGGTGTGTTATGAGAACATAACATTTCCTTTTTAGCTCCATGAAATTGATTTAAGAGAACATATTTGCTTTTCTGCAATTCAGAGAAATGACTCAGAGAAATTAAAATCACCAACTCCCTTTGGTGATGCTTTACTTTCTTTCATGGCAGATCTATTCCTCCCATGAGCAATTTCTTACACTGAGAAAGCCTCAAGAATGTGCCCTATTAATATCACTTGAAAAAATCTATAATGATAAATGGTATAATAAACAAGCCAAGGCATGCAATAATAATGAGTTTTTAAAAATAGAAATTGAAAGAAAGGAAATAAAGTATATTGATTAACCAAGACTTCCCCCCAGAAATCTAACACTCTTGTAACTTTTTCAATATTTTATAATGCAATTATCCTTACGTATTCATATCTATTTCTAAAAGTTTTGTTAATGCTGCCTATTTACTAAACTTATCTAAAGAAACAAAGAAAATAACCATCTATGTCAGCTAGATGTAGTCTTTTTTCTCAGTTTATATATTTTTATAGTTTGTGTCTTACTAGACTTCATTTTCAAAAGATGACATGCCCACTGCTCACAGCAGCTGCAATCCATTAGCCTAATGGATTGGAATTATAGGTTGCCTTGGGAATTGTCTATTGTGTGGTAACATCAAATGTAAACCCTACTGTGAAAAGTCTTGACACTATTAAATGTGAAAAATACAATGTGTTCAGTAAAATGTTAAGAAAAGAGATGTAGGGCATTTGACTAACCAACCAGAAAGCAATATGAAGTTTATGCTGAAATAGAAACGCCTTGTGTTTTCTTGTTGTTGGAGTTGAGCAGAGTAATCATGCACTGTCATTCACCACTCAGCAGTGTAGGATGAATAATACTAACTGCTTAGATATCCCTGTTTCCAACTAAATACTGGTCATAGACTATTGCTGTGCAGTGCTTAGTCACTCAGTTGTGTCCAACTCTTTGTGACCCACTGGACTGTAGCCTGCCAGGCTTCTCTGTCCATGGGGATTCTCCAAGCAAGAATACTGGAGTGGGTTGCCATGCCCTCCTCCAGGGGATCTTCCCAATACAGGGATTGAACCTAGGTCTCCTGCATTGCAGACAGATTCTTTAGCAGCTGACCTACCAGGGAAGCCTAGACTATTGCTAGATATGCCTTCTTCCTGCTCAGAATTCTACCTTATGAACGCTTTCATTCATTCAACAGAAAACATCTGAGCACCTGCTCTGTGCCACACATTGTGAAGGTACAAGGTTTATAGACGTGCCAAAGCCAGTAAATGACAAACAAGGAAAAATCTTACCCCTTGACTTCTCAAGTCCTTCTGACTCTTTTCCTCTCAGCTCTACCACAGACTACCATTACCACCCTGCCAACACATAGGAGTTTTCTGTTTGGGATCAGCTCTGCAAGAGCATTCACACACCTATGCAAACAGAGTTCATATATTTGTACTATTTAATAATTTATAATAATCTTTCTTATATACTTAGCACTGTTCTAAGGTGCAGAGAAAATTACACAAAAACTTGGTTTCTGACCTCCAGCCTGTACATTTGTAAAATGGAACATCCACTCACTCATTTATTCATTCAACAAGCAATTGCTGAGTGCTTATTTTGTGCTGATTTTGGGTGTGTGTTAAGTAATGAACAAATGAAGTGCGAAAATATGAGGACGGAGGTCAGGGAACTGAAGAAATGGTGACTAGGGTAGAAGCTAAATGAGCCAAGCAAGAAGACTAGGAGTCTAAAGGACTAATGTATTGCAGAAGGTAGAGTCCAGGTACATGCCAGGGAGGCAGAAACTGAGTAGAAGAGAAGCAATCAATGATTTCAAATGGAGAGAATGTAAGGAGACACTGAGAGCCTGGAGTGAGGCTGGGAAAGGGTGCCTCCATCTCAGAAGTGTGTAGATATAATCAAGAACTGGTGCAGAAGGAATAGCCTCTGAAGCCAGAGCTTGGCTGGAGGGATCAGATCTGGATAAATTGATGGAGAAGGGGGAGCAGTACTTCTAGTCAGTTGAGATCACAGTTTGTGTACAGGCTTGGAAATAATAGTGAGAATTGCAAGCCAAGCAGAAAGGGCCAGATATAAACAAACTGGAGCATTTGAAATAGAACCTGAGATTAATGAACTAAGATATACCAATTATTACTCTAAAGAAAAGATTTACAAAACTTTTGCTTCTAGGCTTGGTTGTTCAACTTTGTTTGCATATTACCTTACTCTTCAAATAAATCATTCATTGAGCTCTTGATGGTTATTATAACCTATACCTAAAAGAATCTTAATATTGCATATTTCCTATAAGAATTACAGACAAATATTAGGAGATTAAAATTTTGATAGGATATCCAGAGAAGAGTCCTTACTGGGGAGTGCCATTTCAGTAGAGACCTGAAGGATCTAAGAGTGAGAAACTTTCCAAAATAGAAAAAGCAAGTAAAAATGTTGTCTTCTACTTACTCCTATGCTTGGCTCCAGATTTGTTCCATCACTTAATTGTAAAAAATTACCTGCAGCAAATGACCCTGCATTAAATATTATGCTTTTGTGATAGAATGACTCAAATAAGGGTAAATATCTAATTTAGTTCCATGACAGAGATATCTTGTCTATTCCTGACATTTTCCCTAACATATCAATTTTGATGCTAAGCATGTTGATTTTCTTGGAAAAATACCCCATTTGAAATTTTATGGAAATTGCATTAAATCAACATATACATAAAATTCTGCATCCTGTTCCAATGTGCTAAGTGGTTCCCCACATATCCGGGAAATTCTTTGCGACGCAAGCTGGATGTCCTACAGTTCAACTAAATTCTGACACTGTCTACCTGGAGATAGTGTCAGATCCCACAAGTTAAGGGCTTTGTCCTACAAGACTACCCCTACTCCCCAACGTCAAAACCCAGGCACCCAGACTATCATACTGGCTATGGATTAGAGATTCTAAGGATTGTCTTCTTGGGCTTGGTTAACTTGCTAGAAAAGAACACAAAACTCAGACATTTTATCTACTGGATCACAGGTTTATTATAAAAGAGTATACTTAGGAACAGCCAGATGGAGAAGATGCCTAGGGCAAAGGGATGTGAGATGGGGCTCAAAGCTTCCATGCTCTGTCCCAGAGCACCTCTCCCCAAACTGGTATGTGTTCCCCTACACAGAAGCTCTCCCAGTCCTATCCTTTGGGTTTATATATATATATATATATATATATATATATATATAAAGGGTCATGTGTATTTAGATATGATGTACATATAAAATATGTGTTTTAAAATTTAACTTAATCTTTTTTAAGAGGACTATTTTTTTAATAGTCTTCATTGAATTTGTTATAATATTGCTTTTGTTGTATGTCTGGGTTTTTTGGCTGTGAAGCATGTGTGATCTTAGCTCACTGACCAGGGATTGAATCCTCACCCCCTGCATTGGAAGGTGAAGTCATAACCACTGAAGCACCAGGGAAACCCCACTAAATTTAATTTAATCTTGAACAGGTGGCACTAGTGGTAAAGAACCCACCCCGCCAATGCAGGCCAGACACAAGAGACGTGGGTTCGATCCCTGGGTTGGGAAGATCCCCTGGAGGATGGTGCAGCAACCCACTCCAGTATTCTTGCCTGGAGAATCCCATGAACAGAGGAGCCTGGAGGGGTACAGTCCACTGGATTGCAGAGAGTCAGATATGACTAATGTGACTTAGCATTCATGCCTGCAATCTTAAACAAATTTGAGCGCTGAAGTTGCAGTTTTTTTCTTTCACGGATCACTGGAGCTTTGTGTCTACCAGAGCTGAGTTCTGCTACTTTCCTGGAATCGGTTTAGCTCCTTTCATTCATCTTGGGTGAATGCAAGCATCTCAGACATTTTTTGAGTCTATGGTTTAGTCCCTTAGTGGTACCTACTTTCCTTCTCTGGTCCTTACTCAGCTTCCTTCCCTTTCTTCTTAAGTTTCCTGTTCTGTGTTCTGCCAAGTGATTTGTTGTGTCCCTTTGAAGAGTTCTGTTATTTATTAAGGCCAAAAATGTATTGAAAGTTGCTTATATTTGCTGTAACTATCTTGGGAGTGTTAAACGGCATTTAATTGGTACACAAGTGGCAAGTTAGACCAGTCTCATAAATGTCTCAGAGAACACTTACGTTCATTGCATTTTATAACATTTATGTACAGGACATTAATTAGAAAATGCAATGGCAATTGCCATCTTCCCACTGGACAAAAATGACAAAATACAAATATCTTTACTAAAGGTAGCACAGTTAATTAACTTTTCTGCATTATACCTCATCATATACAAAGCAATTTGCTTTTAGAAATAGAATATGGCTTGCTACATTATTGCTTTTACAAATTCCATGTTCCTCTTTGTGCAACAAACTCAGCCAGTGAGTTTTATTTGGAAAATTCCTAATCTATGAACTATTATTTATTCTGCATTTTATATCAGAAGACCAACTTTTAAATGGTTCATGAATCAAATAAACCTAATTGATTAAATATTCACTCATACTTACGGGTCTGATTAGGCAAGGAGAATCCTATGTACAAATCATTTTGTACTGCTTGTGTTCATGTAAGGCACCTCAGTGATATTAAATATTGATATTTAATGAATATTGGTATTCATTAAATCAATGGTATTTGCTATTTCATTATTGGAATAATGAATACTGATATTATTATATAATGAATATTGATATTTCATTATTGTAGCACTTTGTTAACATTATCTGATATGTTAAAAAATACAAAGCAAAAGAGGTATAAAGAGAGGCTGATTTAATTTCACAAAGAAAACTCCCCAATCTCAATACCTTAGGTGTACTTGAAGGATTTAATTTTGGGGCAATACTTCATAATGAGCGTTTTTCAGGTAGTGGAGAAGGTATGCAGTGAAATAGCAGAGCTAGATAGAGTCATGCTTCCTAATTTCTCTGCCTGAGAGTATTCAAAGTGGATTAAACCTCGGAACCTGACTATATATAAGGAAATAATAAAATACAGTGGTGTCAGCACCCAAAAATATAACCAAGAAGCAAGCACATGATCAGAGAGAAGTTAAGCCAAATATCTGCTTTTTCCTCTAGGCACTATTCTCCATTTCCAATTTGTAAACTCTCAGTCTTCCTGATAGAATGCTGTCTATCACTATGCAAGCCCTCACGGCCTCATTCCATGTCTGTCTCAAGAACAGTCCTAAGTTGTCTTCTTAGTGCTCTTAGTTCTCCCTGCAACTCACTTTCAGAGGATGATTGCCTGTGGCCCTGAGACTGTGTTCACTTGAGAAGATGCTGCTCCCAAGTACACTTGCTTCAAACCCCCCTTTCACATCTGTATCACTTAATTGTCCAGAATTTTATTAATGTAGGATTCTGATTGCATGGTACACTTGACTGAAGGTTTGGATAACAGGTGAAATGTCAAATCAGGAAGATAAAACTTGAAACTGAATGTAAAACATAAAAACAGAACTGTTTTAATGGTCCAAGGAAAGAGCAGGCATTTCAACCCATGTGCATGAGTGTGCACACACACATACTGACACACACTCACAGTCAACCAAGACCTGTTTGCTCGTTTTGACAAACAAGTCTGAGAGATTCAAGGCAAATCTACAAACTCCTTTTGAAAAACCCTCTCCATTACCTTCCTGACATTGTGGCAATCCAAAGCCGAAACAGTCCATAGAAATAACAACGCAGAGAGAAGTAGTACTCAGCTGAGAAAGAAATCACAAAAGGGCCTCTATGTTCAGCCTGTTTATTTAGAAATATGGCTGATTTACAATTTTGTGTTAGTTTCTTGTATATGGCAAAGTGACACAGATACACACACACACACACATATGCACATATATATATGGCTTCCCTGGTGGCTCAGGGAATTATATACTCATTCAAATTAGTGTTACTATTCTTAAAAAAGTGTGTGTGTGCTCCAAGATTTACTTACTAGAAATATGTATATGTGTGTGTGTGTGTGTGTGTATATATATATATATATATATATATATATGGCTTCCCTGGTGGCTCAGATAGTAGAGAATCTGCCTGCAAAGTGGGAGACCTCCGGGTGCAATCCCTGGGTTGGGAAGATCCCCTGGAGAAGAGAATGGCTATCCACTCCTGTATTCTGGCCTGGAGAATTCCATGGATAGAGGAGCCTGGTGGGCTACAGTTTATGGGGTCGCAAAGAGTCAGACATTACTGAGCAACTAACACATTACTTTTCACATTTTTCCTTTATGGTTTATTACAGGATATTGAAAATAGTTCCCCTGTGCTATACAGGAGGACCTTGTTGATTATCTAGGAATTTTTCAGGCAAGAATACTGGAGTGGGTAGCCATTCCCTTTTCCAGGGGATCTTCCTGACTGAAAGATTGAACTAGGGTCTCTTGGATTGCGTGCAGATTCTTTACCATCTGAGCCAACAGGGAAGCCCCATTTTATACTTAGTAGCTTGAATTTGCTAATCCCAATCTCCTAGTTTATCTCTCCCTAGCCCCTTTCCCCCAGAGAAGGCAATGGCAATCCACTCCATACTCTTGCCTGGAAAATCCTATGGACGGAGGAGCCTGGTAAGCTGCAATCCATGGGGTCACGAAGAGTTGGACACGACTGAGCGACTTCACTTTCACTTTTCACTTTCATGCATTGGAGAAGGAAATGGCAACCCACTCCAGTGTTCTTACCTGGAGAATCCCAGGGATGGGGGAGCCTGGTGGGCTGCCATCTGTGGGCTCGCACAGAGTCGGACACGACTGAAGAGACTTAGCAGCAGTAGCAGCAGCGGCCCCTTTCCCTTTGGTAAGCAGAAATTTGTTTTCTATGTCCATGAGTCTGTTTCATAAACAGGCTCATTTGTATCATGTTTTAGATTCCACATATAAGAGACATTATATGGTATTTGTCTTTTTCTTTATGACTTACTTCACTTTGCATGATAATCTCTCAGTCATCCATGTTGCTGCAAATGGCATTCTTTCTTTCTTTCTTTTTTATGACTTATTCAATCCATGGTGGCTCAGATGGTAAAGAATCTGCCTGCAATGTGGGAGACTGGAGTTTGATTCCTGGGTTGGGAAGGTCCTCTGGAGAAGGTATGGCAAGCCACTCTAGTGTTCTTGCCTGAAAAACCCCATGGACAGAGGAGCCTGGAGGTCTGCAGTCCTTGGGGTCCCATTGAATTGGACACAACTGAGCTAGTTAGTCCTAACACTTTCACTTTCAACCCATTTTGGTTTAATTTGCCAGGGAGGTATGCATTGTTTTTCTGCTGGAAATTTTCCAGTAAGTAAATCTTGGAACACAGACACACACTTTTTAAAGAAGAGCAGCATTAATATGAATGAGTATAATCTGACTGCACACTTTGGTAGAATATCTGGCTGCAAGTGCAGGAGATGTGAGCTCGATTGCTGGGTCAGGAAGAGTCCCTGGAGGAAGATCCCCTAGAGAAAGAACTGGCAACTCACTCCAGTATTCTTGCCTTGGCAATCCCATGTGGTCGCAAAAGAGTAGGACACAACAATAAAGATAATTAGTTTTTTTGTTAAATATAACTTTAAATTCCAAAATATTCTTAGTCTAAAGGTAATAGCATTTTCCTTCTCTTTTCACCTTTTTTTCCCCCAAAGAAGCTCTAAATGCATTCCATTCTGTAAAAACTGATGATTAATTGTAATGTTTCACCAAACCAAGCTCTATTTCATTGACAGTCAATTTTAGTTATACAGACTTCATAGGGATTTAATTTTAACTTCTATCACCAATCTCTAAAAGTATAAAGGATACAGACTTTTTGAGAGCAAATTCCCAGGGTTGGGACATTGTGATTCCAGCTTTTAGATTACTGATAATACTTTCAAGTGCCTATAATACTCTGGGATGGAAACTGTCAGAAGTAATCACATCTGTTGACCTAAACCAGATGGTGATAGTGGTAGAGAACCCACCTGCCAATGCAAGAGGAGACCTAGGAGATGTGAGTTTGATTCCTGGATAATCCCCTAGAGAAGGGAATGGCAACCCACTCCAGTGTTGTTGCCTGGAGAATCCCATGGACAGAGGAGCCTGGTGGGCTACAGTCCATAGCGTTGCAAAGAGTTGGACATGACTGAAGCAACTTATGCATGAGCACAAATAGACTGCCAGTTATTTCTACAGATGAAAAAAAAAAAGGTGGAGGGAGGTGTTCAGGATCAGCAGAAAATTGCAGTTAGGGGTCTTCAACCATGTGCAACTCCTCCAACAACAAGGAGGGAATGCTTTTATAAAGGGGAAAAGAGATTAGAAAGGCTATAATAAGCAGAGTCCATTTTCCACTTTTGATATTTTTCATGGAGAAATTTATTTACTAATTTGCAAGGTGGAAGTAATTTTTCTTCCAGTTGCATTGTTGGGTCTCTTCATTTAACTTTAAAATTTAACAATTAAGTTATCTTGCAGATGGTGTTGCAGCCATGAAATTAAAAGACATTTACTCGAGAAGACTCTTGAGAGTCCCTTGGACTGCAAGGAGATCCAACCAGTCCATTCTGAAAGAGATCAGCCCTGGGATTTCTTTAGAAGGAATGATGCTAAAGCTGAAACTCCAGTACTTTGGCCACCTCATGAAAAGAGTTAACTCATTGGAAAAGACTCTGATGCTGGGAGGGGTTGGGGGCAGGAGGAGAAGGGGAGGACAGAGGATGAGATGGCTGGATGGCATCACTGACTGGATGGACGTGAGTCTGAGTGAACTCTGGGGGTTGGTGATGGACAGGGAGGCCTGGCACGCTGCGATTCATGGGATCGCAAAGAGTCATACACAACTGAGCGACTGAACTGAACTGAAGTAAAAATAGTTTTTGTTTCTTATAGAAGGAATAATAATTTGCTTCACATTTTAAAGAGATAAGATGAGAATGAGTTTCTTATAGGCTGTGGAAAAATAAAACTCAAAAAAATGTAAATGTCACACCAACAGGCCACAGTCTTAACAAACGAAATGGACAATAACTCACCGGTACCCACTTGTGTGCAGAGAGTTGGATATGACTGAATGACTAAGCATACACAAACACACTTCCAATGAAAGTGCAATTGAGCTAGTGGGATATGTCAGAAAGTAGTGATATGTTAAGGCACTGCAATTCTCATCACTTTACATTTTAAGTTCCAAGGTAGGATGAGTGGTTAGAACAGAGATGCTTGTAAGGTCTTGGGTTTAGTATTCTCCAACAATTAGTGGCATGTTTACATCCTGCTTGTTACCAGGGAAAGTTGGTTCAGAGTTAATAAAAGTCTGTTGTTTCTACATCAAAAGTAAATTGAAATATATATTCAATGGTTGGAGTAGGTGAAGTGCGTCTGCTTTTATATAAAGAACCCCACTTTTTAAAAAAGTTATGGCAAGTAATGCTCAATTATAAAGAACATATATTATGACTCAATGCTGTCCAATACTTGTATCCTTTCTTAATGAGCTCTGCTAACCCAATTACGTCAGTCATCAAAACAAAATATGACTTAAATGTTTACATGGTTTATTGACATAAGGTTGCACTCAGTAGGTTTTTTGTTTTTAAATTAAAGTGATTTGAAATATTCTGAATGGTATTTGGGATACCGGAATGGCCCTGAGCACTTCTTGTTTGTAAACTGTCCTGCCAATCAAATATAAAGCAACCTAGAATAATTTAGTCTTGATCAACACAAATCAAAGAGAGTGAAAAGATTGGGAATGAGCCGAAGTTATCTGAATCAATTGTTAACATAGAAAATCAAACTCCAAATGACTCTCCATTGTTTTGTCCATAGAGACAATGAATTTGATGATTCAGCATCATACTATTGAATTTTCCAACGGTTAAGAAAGAGTTGGCATCTGTAACTCTGTTTCTGTGTTTCAGAGAACTCTGCTCAATACTCTGTAATGGCCTATATAGGAAAAGAATCTAAAAAAGAGCTGATGTATGTATATGTATAACTGATTTACTTTACTGTACATCTGAAACTAACAGAACATTATAAATCAATTATGATTCAATAAAATTAAAAAACATTACTAAATATAAAAAAATGGTAAATTCTCCAGCTCCTTTGATCAAGTTAATCAGGATTTTAAAATAAACCAAATATTTAAGGACTGAATTAGAAGTCTTTTCATCCTGAATTACCTAATTTTGTTATTTTTGTGAATTAAATTCCATAATCACTGCTGTTCTTCTTAGTATTACTCTCTTTACATGGCAACCACTTGATGAAACCAGAGATTTGTTGATCAAAGATTAGAAAGTTTCATTTCATTTAGGCTTGCTACACACTGTTAGATTTATCTGCCCCTGTGAAACAAATTGCTCCCAAAGACACTTTGAATGAAGCCTGATCCATAATCTCTGTCAGCTGCATGTTGAACTCAGTACATCTGTCACATTTTTTTATTAAAGGAAAGCAAATGTATTGAAATGGATATAATATTTTGAAAAATATATCTAATCTACATTATACATGTATTCTCAGGCTAGCAATGGAGCTTGATTTAACAGAAAAACTTTATCGCCCATTCTGGTGTTTAGTTTATAGCCTCTGTATCTTGTTTGCCAAAACAATAAAAAGTCTGCTTTATGTAATCAACAAAAATAACAAGCATTTTCATGGTTGAGCAAACTGAGAGATAGTTCATTGTAATCTGCTTTATGGTTATAATTGAAAAAATTATAAAAGACTGGTTAAATATGTATATCAAAAGAGTGTTTCCATAGTGAAATTTGCAAATGTATATGGTCTTCATTTTAAAAAATCAGAGTTTCTCTACATGGGGAGGAAAGCAGAAAGAAAGTCATAGTGAATCATATGACTTCATATCAGAAAGTCAAAGTGAATTACAGTGAAAGCAAAAGCTAATAATAAGGCTAAGGTAAATGTTGCAATTTAAACATTAGAAATTACATTTGATTTTATTAGAAAAAAGTATTTTATTTACTTTTATTAATATTTAAAAGTACTCGATTTTATTTAAAGGAAAGACAGAAATGTCAAACTAAATCTCTCAGGTTAACAGTTCAGTTTAATTTTTTCTAGTGAAAAAAATATGTAAATCTTCATGAGTCCCCATCTGTGACATTATAATGAAGCCATTCTCCAAGAAAAAGAAATGCAAAAAAGCAAAATGGCTGTCTGAGGAGGCCTTACAAATAGCTGTGAAAATAAGAGAAGCAAAAAGCAAAGGAGATAAGGAAAGAAATAAGCATCTGAATGCAGAGTTCCAAAGAATAGCAAGGAGAGATAAGAAAGCCTCCCTTATGGATCCATGTGAAGAAATGGAGGAAAACGATAGAACAGGAAAGACTAGAGATCTCTTCAAGAAAGAGATCGGGATACCAGAACACCTGACCTACTTCTTGAGAAACCTGTATGCAGGTCAGGAAGCAACAGTTAGAACTGGACATGGAACAACAGACTGGCTCCAAATAGGAAAAGGAGTACATCAAAGCTATATATTGTCACCCTGCTTATTTAACTTATATGCTGAGTACATCATGAGAAACGCTGGACTGGAAGAAGCACAAGCTGGAATCAAGGTTGCTGGGAGAAATATCAATAACCTCAGATATGCAGATGACACCACCCTTATGGCAGAAAGTGAAGAAGAACTAAAGAGTCTCTTGATGAAAGTGAAAGTGGAGAGTGAAAAAGTTGGCTTAAAGCTCAACATTTAGAAAACTAAGATCATGGCATCTGGTCCCATCACTTCATGGGAAATAGATGAGGAAACAGTGGAATCAGTGGCTGATTTATTTTTCTGGGCTCCAAAATCACTGCAGATGGTGACTGCAGCCATGGAATTAAAAGACACTTACTCCTTGGAAGGAAAGTTATGACCAACCTAGATAGCATATTCAAAAGCAGAGTCATTACTTTGTCAACAAAGGTCCATCTAGTCAAGGCTATGGTTTTTTCAGTGGTCATGTATGGATGTGGGAGTTGGACTATAAAGAAAGCTGAGCACTGAAGAATTGATGCTTTTGAACTGTAGTGTTGGAGAAGACTCTTGAGAGTCCCTTGGACTGCAAGGAGATCCAACCAGTCCATTCTAAAGGAGATCAGTCCAGGGTGTTCATTGGTAGGACTGATGTTGAAGCTGAAACTCCAACACTTTGGCCACTTGATGCAAAGAGCTGACTCATTTGAAAAGACCCTGATGCTGGGAAAGGTTGAGGGCAAGAGGAGAAGGGGATGACGGAGGATTAGATGGTTGGATGGCATCACCAACTCAATGGACATGAGTTTGGATGGACTCCGGGAGTTGGTGATGGACAGGGAGGCCTGGCATGCTGTGGTCCATGGGGTCACAAAGAGTCAGACATGAGTGATCGACTGAATTGACTGAATGCAGCCATAGCCAAAAATTTCAAAGTTTCTTAAGGACTTATAGATAAATATTGTTGTAAAAAATAATCTTTAGAACATATGAACATGCTTGATTTTATATAGACTGTTTACTCCTTATCTCCATTCTCATATCAACATAGTGTCTTAAGGCCACACATGTAACAAATCCTAGGCATTGTTCTTCTATCTACATTTTTTCCTTGTAAGTACTAAGCTATCAATATGTAACACATTTTTTATTCAACAAAAAGAACACGTTTTTAAAAACTCATGCAAAGACTGATGCCAATCATAAAAGGAGACCATTGCTTTTCCTTTTGAATTTTAAAGTAGAAGTAAATGAAAATGATAGCAGTCAAGTAACTACATTGTAAGATAAGTAAAGCAGATTTAAATAAAATCAATTATAGAACTTCATTCTGGTTTTCTATTTCCCAATACAGATATTTGGTTATGAACGGCAGTGTGTTATCAGAGCTTTGGAAATATTTTATTACACTCAAAAAGTCTGTATCATTCTTCTTAACATTCAAATAATTTTAAACTTTCATTTTGAATGAACTTTTTAGAATCAGCTTGGAAGAACTTTTCTATCTCTGTTATATAATACATAACTGTGATGATCTGCCTAATGTGTGATTGGCTTGTGGGGAAATTGGTATTTAACTTTGAGTGTGATAATATAGACCCTAATTGCCAAGAAATTAGTTTCTCTTGGAGCTTGATTATGCTTTTATTCAATATGTAAATATATTGAAGTATTGATGTAGTTATGTTTGCACTGTATTTGTGTTACAAAGCATCATCGAGAGTGGCTGTGTGGTCTTCATTTAGGGATTGCAGTGATTCTGTGTTGTTTCCCATGTGGTCTCTCATAAATAAAAGGAACTGAGGGAGTTATAAAGACAATATTGTAGTCAGGTTGGCTGCCCTGTTTCTCCATCACAGAAGAGAAGTTGATATCTTTCCATTTCTTCTTCAGGTTCTCCTGAGGAAGAGTCTACATGAGAACTTATACCCATTATCAGAGAATAAAATTAGGGTTTACAATATCTTGCTCTCAAATGGTATAGTTGTCGCTTAAATGTAGTGCATAAAGAATGAATATTTAATCTTCGTAGAGTAATTATCATTGTCTACAAAGTGCCAATTGTTTTATATATGTTGTTCTCAGTGGTGAATAATCCACCTATGAAACAGGAGACGTGGGTTAGATTGTGGGGTTGGGAAGATCCCCTGTAAGAGGACATGGCAACCCACTCCAGTATTACAGCCTGGGAAATCCCCAAACAGAGGATCCTCGTGGGCTACAGTTTATGCAGTCACAAAAGAGTCAGATGACTTAGCAACTAAAAACAGCAATATATTTTACCGACAATGAAAGATAGAAAATATTATTACACCTACTTAACAGCTGAGGAAGGTAAAGATGGCAGAAGTTAAGTAAAATTGTATAAAGTCACAGTTCAGTTAGCTGGACAGTCAAAGCTTTGCTTCAGTCAGTTCAGTTCAGTCGTGTCCGACTCTTTGCGACCCCATGAATCACAGCATGCCAGGCCTCCCGGTCCTTCACCAACTCCTGGAGTTTACTCAAACTCACATCCATCAAGTCAGTGATGCAATCCAGCCATCTCATCCACTGTAGTCCCCTTCTCCTCCTGCCCCCTATCCCTCCCAGCATCAGAGTCTTTTCCAATGAATCGACTCTTCGCATGAGGTGGCCAAAGTATTTGCTTAGATATCTCCAAAGCCCAGGTTCTTTCCCTTGTACTGGGTGATTCCCAATGCTGATAAAGTTTAAAATGTGCATATCTAGTCCCAAAACCTGTGTTAGATTTGTTCCCCTCTACAGAGGCCTGGAAAGAGGAACTGGAGAGATTTTATATTTGTAATCCTATAGGGGCCATAACAATTTTTATCAGTCACATTCAATGTGACATCAAGGAATGGAAAATTCCAGTAGTTGCAAACAGCTAGTTGTGGTTTTCGGGAGAAGGCAATGGCACCCCACTTCAGTACTCTTGCCTGGAAAATCCCATGGACAGAGGAGCCTGGTAGGCTGCAGTCCATGGGGTCACTAATAGTCCAACACGACTGAGCAACTTCACTTTCACTTTTCACTTTCATGCATTGGAGAAGGAAATGGCAACCCACTCCAGTGTTCTTGCCTGGAGAATCCCAGGGACTAGGGAGCCTGCTGGGCTGCCGTCTATGGGGTTGCACAGAGTTGGACACGACTGAAGTGACTTAGCAGCAGTTGTGGTTTTCACTTTAGGTCATATAGAATAGTGGTTTATATCAACACTGGTCATTAGGAATAGAAAGTAAGCTAAATGTGTAATTTAAAATTTTCTAATAGTTATACTAAAAAAGTTAAAAAAAGATGAAATTAATTTTAATAATAAATTTCATTTGATACAAAATTTCCCAAATGTAGTTTCAACATGAAAAATTTTGATATGATAATTTACATTCTTTTTCCATATAGAGTCTTCAAAATCTAGTGTGTTTATTATACATACTGAAGATCTCAAATAGAATGATAATTTTTCATCAGAAATATTAGATCTGTATTCAGAGTTCATAAAATTTACAGATGGAAAATGATTAATTAATCCAAGTTCTTTTAGGACTGTAAAATATTTGAATATCAGTTTTAAAATTTTTTATTGATATATAACCTTAATAAAATCAATATAAATAATATTCACATTTCTCAATACATAGGAGTCGTTTCTTTCTGAGTCATTGTCAACCCTGGTTGATCATCAGATTCAGTGAAGAGGCAGGATGCTTTGTGTTTTGGGACCCAGTCCTAGGTATTAAATATTTTTTTTTCCCAAATAAACTTTTTATTTTGAATCAATTTAGATATACAGAGAAGTTTCACAGCAAGTGTCCATATATCCCACACTCAGATTTTCCTATTATTAATAGGAAATATCTTATTTTGATAAACTAATTTGTCATGATTAACGCACTAGTATTTGTACATCATTATTAACTAAAGCCCATACTTTATTTTCTCATATGTCCTTTATTGTTCTAGAATCTAATCCAGGGTATCACATTACATTTAGTCAGCAGGAGGTCTAAAGTTACCTCTTAGCTGTGACATTTTCTCAGACTCTCCTTTTTTTTGATGGCCTGAAGGTCATCTTCTGAGTAGCATTGATCGGGAATCATATAAAATACTTCATTTAATATTCTTTGGATTTTTTCCTTCATAATTAGACTGGGACTATGGGATTTTTTGAGAGGGAGACCACATAGATAACATGTCATTCTCATCTCATCATATTAAGATTATCAATTGTTTACTACTCTTAGTGAAAGTGAAGTCGCTCAGTCCTGTCCGACTCTTTGCGACTCCATGGACTGTAGCCTACCAGGCTCCCCAGTCCATGGGATTTTCCAGACAAGAGTGCTGGAGTGGGTTGCCATTTCCTTCTCCAGGGGATCTTCCTGACCCAGGGATCGAACCCGGGTCTCCCGCATTGTAGGCAGACGCTTTACCATCTGAGCTACCAGGGAAGCCTACTCTTACTCTCAACTAATATTACTTGTGAAATTCTATCATAGCCAATGTGCTATCAATGTAACTTTCTCTTGTTGTTGACCTTGATCACTTGGCTCAGGTGTTATTTTTCAGGTATCTCTGTTATGAAGTTATTATTTTTCCCCCTTTCCATACTGTACTCTTTGGAAGAAAGTCACTATGTGCAGCACACACTTTTGATATAGGAAATGATTCTGCTCCTCCTTCACAGTGGAATCTCTGCCTGTTACTTGAAATATCTCTGCAAGGAAAATTTTTTTCTTATCCCTTATCTATTCATTCATTAAATAGACAAGGGAAATTTATTTATATCAGTAGAGATTCATGGATATTTGTTTTAAGCCTCAGGTCATAATTCAATACTCTTTATTTTGCTGCTCAAACGTTTCCAACTTTGGTCATTGGGAGCTTTTAATTGTCTCCTGCATCCTTTTGACATACTTCCATCATTATGTGTGTGTGTGTTTGCATAAAGTTTAAATATAAAGTTTTAAAATTTAAATTACTTAAAATTAAATTTAAAAATCTACTTCCTTTGACTCCTTTTCCTTCTTTTAAATGCTTAGTTGCTACCTATGGCTACTGTATCTGTGAACAAAACACCATGTTGGACAATAGACTCTAGAGTAAAACTGCCTAGGCTTAGCTCCTGGATATCTCACTTACTAGCTAACTAACGTTGTCTGAGTTGATTAACCATCTTGTCACTTAATTTCCAGGACTTAGTAGGTGGTGCAGTGGTAAAGAATCTGCCTGCCAATGCAGCAGACACAGGAGATGTGAGTTTGATCCCTGGGTCGGGAAGATCCCCGGGAGGAGGAAATAGCAACCCACGCCAATATTCTTGCCATGGACAGAGCAGCCTGGTGGGCTTGACAGTCCATGGGGTTGCAAAGAGTCAGACATTACTGAGGGCACAAACACAAGCATGCATATACTTCCCATACGTATAAGATCATAATAACAGTACCTTCTACTTAATGGAGTTGTCTTTTCAAATTAAATGATCTAATTCATGCAAAGTACTTATAATAGAGCTATACACATACCTATGGACTTCCCTGGTGGCTTAGACGGTAAAGCGCCTGTCTACAATGCGGGAGACCCAGGTTCGATCCCTGGGTTGGGAAGATACCCTGGAGAAGGAAATGGCAATCCACTCCAGTACTATTGCCTGGAAAATCCCACAGACACAGGAGCCTGGTAGGCTACAGTCCATGGGGTCGCAAAGAGTTGGACATGACTGAGTGACTTCACTCACACATACCTACCTATAAGTTGTCAAAAAATCAATTATCTCTAATATTTGGCATTTTTTTCAAAATACTGTCTTTTTAATTATATTTTCAAGATAAATTGCTGGCAACTTGTTGCTTCAAGGAAGATTTAAAGACAAAATTCTTTTAATTGACTTTTGATGGGCCAAGATTTTCCCCTTCCTTTCTAACACTCAACAGAATTGTGAAAAATACAAAGTTTGAACTTGACTTCTCTTTTCAGTTTTTAAAGTGATTATTAGGTATAGTCAACATGCTATCTGATACATGTATTTAAATTAAATGATTTGATTAATATTATATGTGTACACTTGTGAAACTATCACCACAGTGATCATGAACATATCCGTGAGACCCATAGGATTTCTTGTACTCCTGTGTAATCCCTTATCAAGACTCTCATCCACTGTCACAAGGATATTGTACTGAATATGTATATTGCAAAGGATTCTTTCTAAAAAGCAAGCTGTACATTTTTTTTTGTCCATTGTGCCCATTTATACTGCATCTTTTTCTTCTAAAAGGATGCATTTACTTTCCTCCAGTGTACATAATAAAATGGGCAAAAACAAAATAGTCTGACTCCAGTGATGGTGCAATGGAAATTGTATCCAGCTCCTGTCATGACTATAGGCCAGGGTTACAGAGTGTTTGCACACTCTGTGAATTATGTTTCCACACATTATCAAATGTGTGTCTTAATTCTGAATGTACACCTTAGGCAATTGTTAATCTTCAGGAGCAGAAAAGCTCAAGCCCAACCTTTTTATGTTACCTCATTATTCCTGTTCATAAATGAAAATTTAATTTCTTTTATGGGACTTAGTGCAGTCAACTGTTATATTATTAATTATAGAACTGCTGCTAATGCCTAGGAATGATATTTTAATAAGATTTAATCTATTTTCCATATTCTAGTGTCTTTCATAGTTACGTCTCTGTTTTTTCTTCCTGCTTTTATTCTGTTTGCAACCAAATACAGCAGTGCAAGCTGTAATTCCAACTTGGTTGGTGTTTCTGAGGCAGTCATATCACTCACAATCCAGGCTCTCTGAATTTGCTCAGAAAAAAGAAAGACAGGAAATACCACTTTATTTCAAATGTCAACTGTGGTCTTGAACCACGTCTAAGTCTAGCTTTAAGATTTGGTCCCTTCACAATTGCTAAGGGCTGTCTTATATACATGTATTTGAAAACTTTTCCTGAAACTTTTTCATTTGGAAATTGTTTTGTGTTTCACATGAACAATAGTTTTGATTTTAGTCATGCTTTAAGGCTGTCGAAGAATTGATGCTTTTGAACCATGGTGTTGGAGAAGACTCTTGAGAGTCCCTTGGACTACAAGGAGATCAAACCAGTTAATCCTCAAGGAAATCAGTCCTGAATATTCATTGGAAGGACTGATGCTGAAGCTGAAGTTCCAATATGTTGGTCACCTGATGTGAAGAACTGAGTCACTGGAAAAGACCCTGATGCTGGGAAAGATTGAAGGCAGGAGGAGAAAAGGATGACAGAGGACGAGATGGTTGGATGGCATCACCAACTTGATGGTCATGAGTTTGAGCAAGCTCCAGGAGCTGGTAATGGCACCCCACTCCAGTACTTTTGCCTGGAAAATCCCATGGAAGGAGGAGCCTCCTAGGCTGCAGCCATGGGTTTGGGAAGAGTCGGACATGACTGAGCGATTTCACTTTCACTTTTCACTTTCAGGCATTGGAGAAGGAAATGGCAACCCACTCCAGTGTTCTTGCCTGGAGAATCCCAGGGATGGGGGAGCTGGTAGGCTGCCATCAATGGGGTCGCACAGAATCGGACATGACTGAAGTGACTTAGCAGCAGCAGCAGGAGTTGGTGATGGTGATGTCCAACTATTTTGTGATCCCCTGGAGAAGGAAATGGCAACCCACTCCAGTATTCTTTCCTGGAAAATCCCTTGGACAGAGGAGCCTTGTGGGCTACAGTACACGGGGTCACAAAGAGCTGGACACGACAGGGAGTGAACAACAACAACAATGGACTGTATCCTGCCAGGCTTCCTCTGTTTATGGGATTTCCCAGGTAAGAATACTGGAGTGGTTTGACATTTCTTTCTCCAGGAAATCCTTCCACCCAGGAATTGAACCTATGTCTCCGCATTGGCAGGCAGATTCCTTACCACTGACCCACCTGGGAAGCTCAGTGAATCTCTACTATGTTGCTGCTACTGCTAAGTTGCTTCAGTCGTGTCCGACTCTGTGCGACCCCATAGATGGCAGCCCACCAGGCTCCACCATCCCTGGGATTCTCCAGGCAAGAACACTGGAGTGGGTTGCCATTTCCTTCTCCAATGCATGAAAGTGAAAAGTGAAAGTGAAGTCGCTCAGTCGTGTCCGACTCTTAGCGACCCCATGGACTGCAGCCCACCAGGCTCCTCCATCCATGGGGATTTTCCAGGCAAGAGTACTGGAGTGGGGTGCCATTGCCTTCTCCGAATCTCTACTATATAATGGCATTAAAGGATGAAAACTGAGCTATTTACTTCCTACACTTTGCATAGTTAATTTTTCCCAGGGTAGTGCCAATTAACATTATGAGAGCTATGCTATTTTATTGTATATTTTTCTTCAGGCATAAAGATTGAGATCTAAGTTGTTTTAAGTTAGTATTTCTTCCTTTTTATTCTCAGAAAGCATAATATTGAGTTAGGCTACTCCCATGGTGCTCTCTGTTTCTCTTTCTTCTGTTCCTAGAACATTTTAATTATTAGCATAATATTTTTTTACATAATTGCTCTACGTTTTTATCTGATCAACTCATGAGAGAGAAATTAAAAATAGTTTTGGTTCTGGTGAGTTGGAAGGATCAGCTCTTTTAGGACATTTAAGTTTGTGTTATGGTGTATGACATTAATGGGAATTCACAATAGGATGAGAGAAGCCTAATCTATAGGTCAATTTTAAAAGATAGGAGAGCAGAAAAAGAAATCTATTCTACTTGGTCCACATGTACTTACTCAGCATTCCATATGTTTTGATGGCTGATCAGGTACTAGAAATATGGCCAACTGGGAAAAAGCTTAAAGACATAATTGTTTTCTGCAACATGTTTAGTATGACAGAGAAGAATGGCACATGTTAGCTTATCTGGACTGCTTTTGTTTTGAGGAGTGGAGGAGATAATGTGAAAAAGCATGTAATTGAAAATAGGAGACATAGGGATGAAACTTTGGAATTACCAAAGTTTAAGGAGCAGAGGAAGAGGGTAAGAAGGACTATTAAGAGAGAGGGAGGCTTCCCAGGTGGTGCTAGTGGTAAAGAATCTGCCTGCCAACACAGGAGACACAAGAGATATCAGTTTGTTCTTTGGGTTGGGACAACCCCCTGGAGTAGGAAACTACAAGTTGCTCCAGTCCTCTTGCCTGGAAAATGCCATGGACAGAAGAGCCTGGCAGGCTACAGTTCATGGGCTCACATAAAGATAGACATGACTGAACACATGCACATGCAAGAGAGATAAGAGGTATAGAGGAGAAAATGGAATTAAAGAACCAGAGGTAAAGTTGCAGCAAAAGGGAACGATTAGTAGCCCAACCTGTTGGAGGGAGGGCTGGTTCTATGGGTAAAAAGATAGTTTCCTTGGATTTGGTAACTTCTATTACCTCACCTCTGAGGGTAGGGGCTTCCCTGTGGCTCAGACGGTAAAGCGTCTGCCTGCAATGCGGGAGACCCAAGTTCGGTCCCTGGGTCAGGAAGATCCCCTGGAGAAGGAAATGGCAACCCACTCCAGTACTCTTGCCTGGAGAATTCCATGGACTGAGGAGCCTGGTGGGCTACAGTCCATGGAGTCGCAGAGTCGGACACGCCTGTGTGACTTCACTTTCACTTTCATTACCTCACCAAACTTTTTATTTTATCTTATTATTCAAATAAGAATAATTTTGTCATATTTATTCAAATCTTATTTTTTAAGATTGTATGATCTATGTTGCAACTACTCAACTCTGTCATTGTAGGGCATGAGCAGTCGTAGAGAACATATAACTGAATTGGCTGTGCTCCAGTAAAACGTTTTATACAATAACAAGTGGCTTGACTTTGGGCTGTTGGCCATAGTTGCCAACCAGATGGAAAAACTGAAACAAGATAGTTTGTTAGTTGTTTGAGACTAAATAGCTGATAAGTGACAGGCACAGTTACACATATGCTAGGGTTCATGATCTCTTCACTACATCATGTCACCTCTAAAATGCTAACTTTGCAAAAGTCAGTTGGGGCCACTTTGGGTTTTTTTTTTTTTATTTTATTTTTAGACTTTACATAACTGTATTAGTTTTGCCAAATATCAAAATGAATCCGCCACAGGTATACATGTGTTCCCCATCCTGAACCCTCCTCCCTCCTCCCTCCCCAAATTTGGTTTTTATTCAATTCTCTCCTTGAATAATACAGCTCCTGTGCATTCAATCACCTTTTTGTGGGACATGTGCCTGTATGCAATGTCTTGCTGGTATTCATCTCACAACTAGCCTTGATATGGATGGCAGTTGTAGATTCTTATGGCTTATTTTTTTAGGTGGTCCATCCTCTAAAATATTGTTTCTCAAAAGGTGTCATAGAATTTGATAGTTTTCCATTAGGAATCTCTTTTAAAAATGCAAACAGGACTGCAAAGCAATATACATTACAACTCAATTTGAATTAGTATAGCAGGTATTTTTTATTAATTTACATATTGAGAAAAAATTGGAATACAATATTGTATTAGCTTAAGGTGTTCTACTAATAATTATATATATGTATACATATATATATATACGTTCATTCACTTCAGTTGTGTCTGCCTCTTTGCAACCCTATGGACTGTAGCCTACCCCTCTGGCTAGAATACTGGACTGGGTTGCCATGCCCTCCTCCAGGGGGATCTTCTTGACCCAAGGGTTGAACATGCATCTCCTGAGCATTCTGCATTGCAGGCAGATTCTTTACTGTTAAGCCCCTGGGAAAGCCCCATATATACATATATATAATGTAAAATGGTCATATGTTTTTCAGATAATACTAAGAACACTGGTGATCAGCAAAGTCTGATAAAAGTAGAAGTTAAGGGAAGAGGAAATGGAGAAAAATGTCTTTGATACATACTTGTTGAAATCATTAGAAATTAAATATCTCAGCAAAATGTAACATATATGTTGATGTGCAATTCTTATACTGTAGTCTTTTCAATTATGTTAATATGTGCTACCGGTTAACAGAGCCAGAGGTGTTCCAAAGGTTGCAAGACTTTTAGATACTGAAAGTAATGAAAATACGATCTGTGATGTATAAGTTGAGTGTGTTGAGTTTCATGTGGGTCTTTGGTATATATGTTATATCTACTCAAGCCAATTCGAATATGAAGAGTTCCAATCACATTGGGGCTTCCCAGGTGGCGTTAGTGGTAAATAACCCACCTGCCAACACAGGAGACATAAGAGATGCAAGTGTGATCCCTGGGTTTGGAAGGTCCCCTGGAGGAGGGCATGGCAACCACCCCCCATCCTGCCGCCCCCCGCAGCACTCTTGCCTAGAGAATCCCATGGACAGAGAAGCCTCATGGGCTTCAGTCCACTGAGCTGCAAAGAGTTGGACCCAACTGATGTGACTTAGCATGGAGCACCATTCCAATCACAGTAGCCAAAATGCCCGCTTTCAATGTGTGATAAAAAGTGAATTATTTTAAAAAGTCACCATTTTATCATAAACCCTAGTAGACAGAGTACTTAATAAATGAACTGATACTTGCACAAATGCACAAGTGTAAGAATTAATGAATGACTGAGTGAATTAATCAATTAGTCATAATCCTCAAATGATCTTAGGGTACAGCTTTATTAATCTATAAAAATCTCACCCAGAGATAATAATTGCATTTTCTACATGGGGAAAGAAATAGATAAAACTGCTGTTTAGGGTGACTCTTTGGGAATGCTGATAGAACATTAAGGATCAGCAGGGACCCCAGGCAGGTTCCACCCCATAGCATCTTCTGGATTGAAAACAGCAGGAGAATCACATTCCACATCATTTCCCAAATCATTTTTCTTCTTCAGAAGAATGACTAACAACTGTGAAGGAAAATTGAAGTCTTACTAGACTTTTGAAAAGAGGAAGAGATTATGACAGTGAAAGCTTATGGAAAGAAATGGACTAGAGTTATTTAAAAATAATAAATGTATCCTGTAAGGTGTATTAAACATATAGAGTGGATCTTTAATTGCTTAGAATTCTAGGCTCAGTATTTTGGATCAATATTTTAGCTTTTAGCAATAACACATTCTATTTTTTCTAGCACAGTAATAAAACATTGTCATAATTTTAGAAAATATAAAGAAAACCTCTGGCTGGATTTTCAAAACTGTGTTTGGTGAGTCATTACTGATTTTAAGTTTAAAAGAAAACATTCTGTTCCCTTGGAGGTTCAAACCAATCTGACAGTTCAGCTTCCCTTTGTGTGGGTCCTGTCGGAGCTATGAGCTATTATTCATGTAAGATACATAAATATTTCCTTTTAACATACATGGTTTGATGGGGCGTTCCCCCTTCATCCTTCTATTTTCCTCTGCCTGCATAAGAACAAGAATGAAAAATTGAATTGGCTTAAGGCATTAACAAAATCCTAACTGCTGGAAGCAAAAGAAGCAAGAGAGTTTGCTGGAGAAATCAACCTGCACCATATCATTTAGGACAAACCACAAGGCCCTAAGCCTGTTTTGAATATGTATTACCTTGTACAAACAGGAAATGAGTAAAATCTACAGAAAAAAGGAGAAAACACATTTTATACAATTTAATTAAAATCCTTGAGGATCCTACAATGTTATTTTTTGATCTAAAATAATACTGAAACATCAATATAGAAAGCAAATTCTAAGAAGTGGAATGGTGCCCATTCACCCCATCTGACTACCTGGATTAGTGCCATAAGTAGCTCAATGTTTCCTTAAAATGGTAACTTTTTTTCTCAAGTATCCAAAGTTACTGCTGGAATATCAATCTTACCTGGTTTTCTTGTGGTGGTTTAGTCGCTAAACCCTGTCTGACTCTTGCAAACCCATGGACTATAAACCTTCCAGGTTCCTCTGTCCATGGGATTCTCCAGGCAAGAATCGTGGAGTGGATTGCCATTTCCTTCTCCAGGGTCTCTTCCTGATCCAGGAATCGAACCCAGGTCTCCTGCATTGCAGGCAGATTCTTTACATGCTGAGCTACGAGGGAAACCATGTGATTTTCTTAATGGCAGTGTTTAACCAGATTAGGTCAATTCTCAGATCCTATTCATTACTAGATAACTGACTGGTAATTAATTATTAAATGTTAAGTACTTAGAACCTAGCCTATCAATTCAGTTCAGTTCAGTTGCTCAGTCAAGTCTGACTCTTTGCGACCCCATGGACTGCGGCATGCCAGACCTCTCTGTCAATCACCAGCTCCTGGAACTTGCTCAAACTCATGTTCATGGAGTGAGTGATGCCATCCAACCATCTCATCCTCTGTCGTCCCCTTCTTCTCTTACCTTCAATCTTTCCCAGCATCAGGGTCTTTTCAAATGAGTCAGTTCTTCGCATCAGGTGGCCAAAGTATTGGAGTTTCAGCTTCAGCATCAGTCTTTCCAATGAATATTCAGGACTGATTTTCTTTAGGATGGACTGGTTGGATCTCCTTGCAGTCCAAGGGACTCTCAATTGTCTTCTCCAACACCACACAAACTGTCAATAATATACTTGTCATACATGCTTAAAAAAAAAAGCATCAATTCTTAAGCACTCAGCTTTCTTTATAGTACAACACTCACATCCATATTTTACTACTGGAAAAACCATAGCTCTGACTAGATGGACCTTTGTGGGTAAAGTAATATCTTTGCTTTTTTAATATGCTGTCTAGGTTTATCATAATTTTCTTCCAAGGAGTAAGTGTCTTTTAATTTCATGGCTGCAGTCACCATCTGCAGTGATTTTGGAACCCAAGAAAATACAGTCTGTCACTGTTTCCATTGTTTCCCCATTTATTTGCTATGAAGTAATGGGACTGGATGCAATGATCTTAATGTTTTTTTTTTTTTTTTTTTTTTTTTTTTTAGGGCTCTCATATTTATAATTTTAAATGCTGTATATGATCATACACAAGCATTTTCAATTAACTTAAAAGCAGTATAGGAGAATGGAGGCCATGCTGACCAGGGAATGATTTTAGGTCCAATGTCACATTCATTTACAAGACAAGCATGGGCCACACCTGGTAACAGGTTCACTTCAAAAGATATGGGACAGGAAGCACAGTGCCTCTGCAGGACAGTGTCAAACATTCCATATCAATCACAGTATTCCTCACAGCAGTTCATACAGCAGTCCGCACAGCACCTCTCAAGTGACAGCAAGATGAGGGAGGAAAAGATTCATTTTAGTCAAGTACAAAAGGCAGCCTGGCCTAAGAGCCTTATGCCCTGTAGGAAAAAATCAAATCTTGTAATAACCAACAGCCATAAATAGATACCCTGGAAGCCCATGACCAGTTACAAGAATCACCACATTCAGATCAGATCAGATGAGTCCCTCAGTCATGTCCGACTCTTTGCGACCCCATGAATTGCAGCACGCCAGGCCTCCCTGTCCATCACCAACTCCTGGAGTTCACTGAGACTCACGTCCATCGAGTCAGTGATGCCATCCAGCCATCTCATCCTCTGTCGTCCCCTTCTCCTCCTGCCCCCAATCTCTCCCAGCATCAGAGTCTTTTCCAATGAGTCAACTCTTCCCATGAGGTGGCCAAAGTACTGGAGTTTCAGCTTTACCATCATTCCTTCCAAAGAAATCAATGTATAGTTTTAGGCCAACTTTTGCATTCTCCTCTTTCACTTTCATCAAGAGGCTCTTTACTTCTTTGCTTTTTGCCATAAGGGTGGTGTCATCTGCGTATATGAAATTATAGATATTTCTCCCAGCAATCTTGATCCAGCTTATTTTTCATCCAGCCCGGCATTTTGCATGATGTACTCTGCATATAACTTAAATAAGCAGGGTGACTATACAGTCTTGACATACTCCTTTCCCGATTTGGAATCAGGCTGTTGCTCCATGTCCGGTTCTAACTATTTTCTTGTCTTGCATACAGATTTCTCAGGAGGCCAGTCAGGTGGTCTGATATTCCCATCTCTTTAAGAATTTTCCATATTTTGTTGTGGAAAATACTAGCCTACGGTAATCACTCAATAAATGTGGACAATAAACATAGATTCATGAATGTTGTTAATGAGTCACATCTCAGTCAATCTCTGCTTAAAAATCAGAGTATCCAGGGATTGAATAAACCAAGTGAAGTCTGTTTTGCCATGCCTCATTCATAAGGCAACCAAAATTTCCTTGCACAAGTTTCACAAAAATTAAAAGGCAGTACCACTGTGTTTTTACTTGAAAAAAACTAATAGCAATTAGGAGAAAATATGGAAAAATGACTTGTGAAGAAAGATATTTCAAAAGTTCTTTGTAAGTTAATTAGAAACTTAATGATGCTGTCAAAATTTATTTTGCATGATTCAAGATGAAGCCTCTGAAAAGAGGGATAATATCTGATAAATTATCCTATCAACTGCTGTACATAAGCCTGTTATTTCAGGCAAGATAATTGCATGGTAAACAGCATTAGCTATTCATTAGTTGTAGCTGTTCTAACTGATTCTTTCTCAGCTGGGCAGATTTAATTTAGTGACAAGAAAAATACTGCAAATCAGCTCTGTGATATAAACTATGTAAATACAGGACTAAATCAGTAGGAAATAATTCTGACATACATGAAGATAGCCGATGTTTAAAGAATAAAATTCTCACAACTGGCTGCCATGATACTATATTAGATAGTTGTTAATATCTGTAAGTAGTAACATTTACAGCCAATAGTGTATTTTGATAAGTGCAATCAGTGTATATGAATATGTTAGATGTTATAAGGAATCACTGGCAAATCAACTAAATACAATCATATTTGTTCATCATAGTCAAAATAGGTATATTTTTGTCTCATTGAAACCAAGATTTCTTATTCATTCCTGCCTACTTGTATTGTTTATAGTAAAAACTGTGATTGAGTTTTCCATGGACATGTAAATGTTATCATTTCCTCTCTTAATGTGCTTAGTTGTTCAGTACTTTCCAACACTTTTTTGGACTTCCTTGGTGGCTCAGACGGTAAAAGCCACATTACGGGAGACCCGGGTTCAGTCCCTGGGTTGGGAATAGTCCCTAGCAAAAGAAATGGCAGCCCACTCCAGTACTCTTGCCTGGAAAATCCCATGGACAGAGGAGCCTGGTAGGCTACAGTCCATGTGGTAGCAAAGACTGGGACATGACTGAGCGACTTCACTTTCTTTCTTTCTTTCTTTCCAATACTTTGCAATCCCATGGACTGTAGCGCACCAGGCTCCTCTATGGGATTCTTCAGGCAAGAATACTGGAGTGGGTTGCCATGCCCTTCTCCATGAAATTTTCCCAACACTGGTGTTGAATCCAGGTCTCCTGCATTGCAGATGGATTATTTACCGACTGAGCCACCAGAGAAGCCCCCACTCTCTTAATAACGATGTGGATTTTTTTTTTTTTCAAATTTCAAGTCAAAACATAAATTTTTATTGGAAATAACAAAAATTTTTTTTATTCCCCTAATTGTCAAATTCCCTTTTTCAATGACTTGTTTTATTGTCTTTAGTTTTGCCTTTGAAATCTTGCTTAAAGTAAAATTCTTTAAAAAACCATTTTATGCAGATAGTTATTTCTGTAAACTGCTCCTTCCTAGTAAATATTTTTCTGCTGATAATCATAGAGACAACTGAATGCCACAGTAAAAACCAGGTCATTTATATGGGAAAAATACCGAATGGATGGACAATATATTTGAAGTTTTGCACTTTAATTTTTGCATGTTTTCAAAACACATATAAGCTGAGCTGTTTTCTAAAGAATGATGTTATTGAATATGGACAGCCCATCAGATAATCTTGGACATTTCAACATCACCTCAGGGAAAGTTTTTAAAGTAAATCCACTGGTAGATAGAGGATAAAAAATGTCTTGATCAACTTGGAGAAGGAAAACCTAAGGGTATATATGATGATAGTCATAACTCAGCATTTGTGATATCCTTGAAAATTTCCCAGGTGGCAGAATTCGCATGCCAAAGCAGGAGACGCAAGAGATGCAGGTTCAATCCCTGGGTCAGGAAGATCCCCTGGAGGAGGAAATAGCACTCCACTCTAGTATTCTTTCAGGGAAATCCTAAGGGCAAAGGAGCTTGGAGGGCTACAGTCCATAATGTTGCTCAGTCAGACACGACTGAGTGACTGAACACATATATAGAAAATAATCTTCAATTCTCTGTTTTGTTACAAAGGAAGAGTGAAGTGAATTTAAAAGAGAAAATTTATGATTCATTTCTTGCATAATCTTAACACTCATATAGTTTTTAAAAGGTTGTTTATTTTTTATCAGTCTTTTCCTAAAAAATCTATCTTCATCTATATTCTGTAACTGCTATAAATAGAGCAAGCAGCAGGTGGTGTTGTTGTTCAATCACTCAGTTGTGTCTGACTCTTTGTGACCCCATGAACTTGCAGCACACCAGGCTTCCCTGTCCTTCACCATCTCCCAGAGCTTGCTCAAACATATGCCCATTGAGTCAGTGATGCCATCCAACTATCTCATCCTCTGTCGTCCCCTTCTCCTCCTGCCTTCAATCCTTCCCAGCTTCAGGGTCTTTTCTAATGAGTCGACTCTTCTCATCAGGAGGTCAAAGTATTGTAGTTTCATCTTCAGCATCAGTCCTTCCAATGAATATTCAGGGTTGATTTCCTAGCTATATAAAATTGTCCTTCACAATGATTTTTAGACTG
Source organism: Bubalus kerabau (assembly GCF_029407905.1). Classification (NCBI taxonomy): domain Eukaryota; kingdom Metazoa; phylum Chordata; class Mammalia; order Artiodactyla; family Bovidae; genus Bubalus; species Bubalus kerabau. The sequence goes on from NC_073625.1 coordinate 57,693,865, forward strand.
CGTAGCTGCATTTGGAAGACCATGTGTCAGGGTGTTTACAGACATTGTTCTTGCACAGATAATGGTTGAACAAAATAACCTCTGAAATCCTTTTAAATGCTTTGATTCTATGTACTAAGGATTACAGTGGAGCCACAATAGAGCCTTCGTAGGATGGATAAAAATTAATATGTAAATAAATTTTGAGCTAAATGTGTCTTGGCTAATATTGACTATACTTTTCTCATTTATTGCCTCTTTGATCATATTGGTTGTTTCTCAGCTTGAAAGTCAAAGCAGTTGTAATCCCCCTTCTTCCTACTACAATGTCATAAACATGGGTTATGCCATTACAATTACTGCAACAAAAGTTTTGATATTTCTGGCTTTTATCACAATTTGATGGAAGTCAAGCAATTCACTTAGGTTTCCTTCCTTTACAAAATTGCCCAAGGATCCAGTGACTTTCCATCACATGTATTGATGGGAAATTAGTCAATTTAAGAAAAAAAAGGAGAATTTTATTTAAGCCAAATTTGAGAGTCCCTTGGACTTCGAGGAGATCAAAACAGTCAATTTTCCTAGAGGAAATCACTCCTGAATATTCATTGGAAGGACTGATGCTGAAGCTCCAATACTTTGGCCCCCTGGTTCAAAGAACTGACTCATTGGAAAAGATCCTGATTCTGGGAAAAATTGAAGGCAGGAGGAGAAGGGGACAACAGAGGATGAGATGGTTGGATGGCGTCACCAACTCGATGGACTTGAGTTTGAGCAAGCTCTGGGAGATGGTGATGGACAGGGAAGTCTGTTGTGCTACAGTCCATGGGGTCACAAAGAGTCGGACATGACTGAGCAACTGAACTGAAGTGAGGATTATAATCCAGGAAGAGCATCTTAAAAGTCTCTGGGAACTGTTCTGTCCATCAGAAGTCAAGACACAGTTATATCATATCTTTGACCCTAAGGGCTACATACATCAAAAAACATGTTATTGAGTTTACATAGACCAGATCTAAACATCATTGTGATGGGTCATGTGACCCTTTAAAAGATGAAGGAAGAACATATCATTTTCTCAGGAGTGGTCTTGTTGATACCAGGAGAATCTTGCTGGTTTTGACTGAGCAGGTATTCCTGCCAGTAAGGATGATTTGGTTGATGCATAATGCATATATACAGTGCTCAGGGCAGGGGAGAGAGGAAGCCAAAGGGCAGAGAAGATTTTTTGTTTAAATTTTTCTTGTCTTGCCATAAAATATGAATTTTATTTCACATATGGCTCTACTGTCTTTGAGTCCTTAGCTTTCAGCCACAGAGATGGGCAGAAATGAAATAGTAAGAATCACAGGAGACATTTTAGGTGCCAGATCTGGAATTGATTTCAACACTTCTGTCCATATTCTATGGACAATCTATTTAATCTGTTAGCCCCAATGTAACACAGAAATAAGCAGGGAAATGGTACTTTCCTCTGAGTCCAGGAAATGGAAATAGAGAATATCTATATCTAAATTATATAAATGTTTTTAAAGTTATGCTTAATAATATGAATACATTTATTTATTTAGTACTTATTAAGTATATTATATGCCAAGACTTATGGTATGTTCTATGGATAAATAAAGTATTGATAAAACTCAGCTTCTACACTTAAATAATATGTACATTAAGGTAATTTTGCTCTATGCTTAACTGTCATTTGAATGCTACTTTATTTCATTGCTTATAGAACTGGGATCATTCAAGGTAGATAGTTAATAAACACTAATCTTACTGAACATTATTAATCTAATCATTTGTAGATTTATTTTTCTTTCAAACAGTTTACATATTTCTTCCATGTAGACATTATATGTAATATTAATTTTGACACAATTGTTTGTGTTTAAAGAATTATAACTACAAAACAAGGTAGGTATAGAAAAAGGAAAGAGGAAAATAAATTAGAGCCCCATAAAGACAAAAGAACTTGATTGAAATGAATTATTTACATGAAACATGTTTTTATATCTATAGTATGATAAACAGTATATACGTGTTTGGTTTTTGTCCCCAACTGCTGTCACAGATCTCCTAAAATCTTTGGCATTTCCTGATTAGTGGGGGTGTCTTTTGTCATATGAAATTTCAGGAAAGGCTTTAAGGGCCCTTTCACTGTTGTTGTTGTTTAGTTACTAAGTCATGTCCAGCTCTTTGCCACTTCATGGACTGCAGCATGCCAGGCTTCCCTGTTCTTCACTATCTCCAGGAGTTTGCTCATATTCATGTCCATTGAGTCGGTGATGCCATCCAACCATCTCATCCTTTGTCAGCCCCTTCTCCTCCTGCCCTCAATTTTTTTCCAGCATTGGGGTCATTCCCAATGAGTCAGCTCTTTGCATCATGTGGCCAAAGTATTGGCGCTTCAGCATCAGTCCTTCCTATGAATATTCAGGGTTGAGTTCCTTTAGTATTGACAGGTTTGATCTTGTGGTGGTAAATTGTTTGAACCTTGTTTCAAGAAAATGGGATGGGCAGGGAAATGAAATGGTAAATCACTCTGCTTGACAAACTTAAATGGATCATCCTTGAAAGGAGATTGTTTAAGGCAAAGAAATGTTTAATTTCCCTCTTCTGCTGCCAAGACAGGAGTTAGAGGAGTTTCTGGGCCTTGAGAAGACAGATATTGGAAAAGAGATGCAATGCAAGGTGGGGAGTGGGTGGCTGAGGGAAGAGAGGCTGAGGACACAATTTTCTGTGGGAAATGCATCTGGGAACTCAGAGATACACAATATTTAGTGATGAATTTTTGACTTCGGTGGTTTTTTTTTTTTTTATTGTCTTCAATAACACCAGTTAAGGAAAAAAAACAAACAAACCCAAAACAACTTTTATTGGTCCTAATATTAGTGTTACTTTGTCAGATGAATGAGGAATTTGGAAAAAGAAGCCACTAGGAAAAGAAGAGATAAATTTGCTTTATTCACATTAGAAAATATAGTTAATCATTTTAAAATCATTTTTCATATAGCTTTTGCTATAAGTTTCAATAAATAAAAACAGCTTGACAACAATGCTAATGACATAGTAAAACTTATGTGATATAAAGTGTCATTCATTTTTCCCTTTCACAGTTTATATTTTAAAAAGTTATTCAGGGAAACCCTGACTGAAACCACCTACCTGGCCAGGCACCAGAGTAACCATTTGCATGAGTTATTTTATGATGGGAGATCCTGTTAAGGAACACAGAACTAATAAATCACCACCACCAACTGGAAGAACTCAAGAAAGGTCAAAAGGAGATGCCATATGGCCTACCAACCTCCCAGAATCCTCCTCTCTGGAATCCATCTTGGAGGAGCAATGCGTGCACCACCAGGATGAACCCTGAGTCACAATGATTGGCCAGAGACAACCTGGAAACTCATTTTATCACCGTAAAACCTGAGACTACCAGCCATGTGGCAGAGCAGTCCTCTCGGGTTCCCTAACCCTCCTGCTCTTCACCCAGGAACCCCTTTCCAATAAAGTCTCTTTCTTTCTCAACACATGTGTCTGCTTGGGAGAATTCACTTCCAAGTGTTAGACAAGAGCCCACTCTCAGGCCCTGGAGCATGGGTTCCCTTTCTTGCAACAAAGTAGTAGCCCATACTGTTGATTTGATAAGAGCCTGCCTTGATATATTTTAGTAATAATCTGTTAAATTGTCTTCTAATGTAAATTGTTACCAAACCAGACTTGAGTCTGTTCACCAGCCTGCAGTAAAGCCAACCTACTGACACCCACTGTTCTGAAGGAAAGTGCAGAGTTTACTGCAGGAGTCAAGTAAGGAATGCAGGCAGCTAATGCTCAGAAAAACATAACTTCCAGATGTCTTTTAGGGGAAGGTTTTTTTAAAGAACAGGGTGAGGGAGAGGCTTGTGGGGTGTACGGTCGTATTATGGACATTATTTTGATCACTTGACAGTGGGGTAATCAGGAATCAATATAATCAACCTTCTGGTTCCAACCAGACTGAAGTTTACATGCTTCTGGTCATAATGAAGTGAATTTTTTCTCCTTGCTGGGGATTTCAGTACCTGTAAAACAGTTCAAAGCATATGGCTCAGAATACTATCTATAGCCCTGGAGGGGGAATTAAAGGTCCTTGACTTTGTTTTATGACTAAACTATTATTATTTTATCTCTGCCTGACTGTTTTCCTTTGTTTCTGCATTTTCTCACTTCTCTGATTAAATTTATTTTTGGAACTCAGGGAGGGCCCAAGAGTCTAAAATTTTTCTAGGAACAAAAAGGAGACAGGGGACATGGGGGTGGTCTATTCTGGGAAGGCCCCATAGGGTACTGCTCGGTTACCACTGGGGATTTACTTTTCTCACTCATTTATAAGATTAGAACAAGAATACCATCTTAAAGAAATTTCTATAAAAAAATGAGAAACAATTTAATCCTTAGTAAATGTAAATTCTTTAGGAGAGCTGTGAATTGTATTGGAATAATCCAGTGTGCTTCAGACAATAAAGAATCTGCCTGAAATGCAAGAGTCCTGGGTTTGATCCCTGGGTCAGGAACATCCCCTGGAAAAGGGAATGGTTACCCACTCCAGTATTTTTGCCTGGAGAATTCCATGGACAGGGGAGCCTGATGGCCACAGCCCATGGGACCAAAAAGAGTTGAACACAATTGAGTAATACTTTCAGCAACCTGGTCACAGAGGATGTTGACTTGGAACAAGGTGGACTTGATAGGGGTGGAAATAAGTAGGAGAACTGAGTGAATCTTAGGGGATAAAATCTGAAGGACATGCCTATGAATCAGTTCAGTTCAGTCGCTCAGCTATGTCTGACTTTTTGTGACCCCATGGACTGCAGCACGCCAGGCCTCCCTGTCTATCACCAACTCCTGGAGTTTACTCAAACTCATGTTCATTGAGTCGGTGATGCCGTCCAACTATCTCATCCTCTGTCGTCCCTTCTCCTCCTGCCTTCAGTCTTTCCCGGAATCAGGGTCTTTTCCAGTGAGTAGCTTCTTCGCATCAGGTGGCCAAAGTATTGGAGATTCAGCATCAGTCCTTCCAATGAATATTCAGGACTGATTTCCTTTACGATGGACTGGTTGGATCTCCTTGCTGTCCAAGGACTCTCGAATCTTCTCCAACACCACAGTTCAAAAGCATCAATTCTTCAATGCTCAGCTTTCTTTATAGTCCAACTCTCACATCCATACATGACCACAGGAAAAACCATAGCCTTGATTAGACAGACCTTTGTTGACAAAGTAATGTCTCTGCTTTTTAATATGCTGTCTAGGTTGGTCATAACTTTTCTTCCAAGAAGCAAGCATCTTTTAATTTCATGGCTGCAATCACCATCTGCAGTGATTTTGGAGCACCCCCAAAATAAAGTCTGTCTCTGTTTCCACTGTTTCCCCATTTATTTGCCCTGAAGTGATGGAACCAGATGCCATGATCTTAGATTCATGAATGTGAATATTGATGGATAAAAAATTTCTGGCTTCAATAGCTGAGTAGGTGATGTTGCAAATTCTTGTGATTAGAAATAAGTGATAAAAAGATACTCAGTTTCTTTAACAACTTGTAGTCTTTTTATATTCTCTAAAACTTGAATTAAAAAAAAACTCTAATCTATCAAAAATATTTTTAAGGAAAAGATTTTATACTCTATCAAAAATTTAAGAAAAATAATAAAATATTTCTATGCCATGTAATTTAAAGTATGTTATATTTTTAACTTTGTTAATAAGAGTCAGATATGTCATTGTTTAGATAATGACTCTGTGTGTGTATACATATGGGTCTGTATATACAATCAGAAGATATTATGTCTCATGCTTTATAATTGTCTTAAAAGTCATCTGTTTTATTTTGCTTCATGTTACATTTTTCATTATCAATACACTAAATTTCTTGTGCCAGGTTAAGAATCTGATGAGTGAACAAACAAGTATCTTGAGGGAACTAAAGCACTCTAGTGTAATGGGAAAAAATTGTGGAACAGTAAGGGCCTGACTAGTTTGGAAAATGTACAATATTGTTGGTTTCAAGTATTCAGGAAAATGATATAGAGAACCCCCCTGCTGTCCTTCTGCACATTGGATCTAATTTGAATTCATAATGCCACCTGCTCCCAGTGCTTTTCTATGAATTGTAATGACTTAGAACATTTAGTAGAGTTTGATAAACTAAGGAAAAACAGAGGGTTATATGGTTAAAATTTTTTGGTAATTTTTATTATTGAAAATGAAAAAAATAATAGTCTATAGCCATGCAATCTGAAAAATGCATATATATTCACATCAGGACCTAATAATCAAATTTTATGAATGGGAAAATATACATTTCAGTTCTTCCTCAATACTCAATATCAAGAATGGAGAAAGACAATAAATTAATTTCTTGACTATCATTATTGAAAATTTTAAACATAGCACTATAAAATTGTTGCTTCTGAAATTAAATGACAAAATATATGCACATTACAACTGAGTTATGAAAGTTAGAATTAGGACAATTGGATTTTCATATTTTGGTTTTGCTTTGGCATTAATGTGTTTTAACTATAAAGGAATTTCAAGCAAACAGTGCTTATTAGATTATCAGCTGATTAGTGCATGTAAAGTTATGTCTTATGATTTTGTTGTCACTTAGCAATGATACAAAATATCTCTCCATATGTTTGCAAGAGAACACCGTGATGACAACTCTTTAATTAACTTAGGACTTGACCGCGTCATCCATCTAATGCTTGCTGCAGCTTCTGCACTAATGTATTTCTTATATGCTAATGCTTGTTAGCTTGGCATTTTCCAGATATGTTGACAGGAGGAAATTAAAAATAAATTTTCTAAAGGTTAGTTAATTACAGATAATAAATTTTGTTATGCAAATGTGAAAATGATTTAATTTCTCAACAGCTCATACTGAGCCAGTAAATTAAAGCTTACCTTTTATTTTCAGTGTTAAGTTGACAAAGAGACAAAGGAATTAAAGGTCCTTGACTTTGTTTTATGACTAAACTATTATTATTTTATCTCTGCCTGACTGTTTTGCTTTGTTTTTACATTTTCTCCCTTCTCTGATTGGATTTATATTTTGGAGTTCAAGGTTACTCAAGTAACTCAAGGTTACTCAATTATAAGAAATTTTTAGTTTCTAAGTGTTTTTGTTCTTTTCCCTTGGAAAGGAATATAGGGATCCAACTTTAATCTTTTGAGGTCCATTTTAGAGCTTTGAGTCAATGATAAAGTATAGTTTTACCCTGAAATTGATCTTCCAATGTTTAAATCAGAACACAGGAGTAAATTTTACATATTAGACAAATCTATGTTTTTTTTTTTTTAAACTAAATCATTCAGCCCATAAAATTTATTTTTATCTGAAAAGTGCAGTTTAGTATAGTTTTATTTTATCTTATAATAACAAGAATATGAATGCTGTTTGACACCTCCGGCTGTGATGATTTTTGCCTGTCCCTCAACATACCACGTCTATTTACTCGATCACAGCCACTCAACCTTCAGAGATCAGCTCCAGTGTCACTCGTGTTTATTACATATTCTTTCTTACATTTCTTACATAGCCCTTTTCATGGATTGCACAACATATACTTCTTTTGTAATGTTTGTTATCCTGCTGAACTGAGGGCTCCAGAGAGAAAACCCATTTCTATTTTTTAGTTCACTTTTTATCTCTAGCATCTTTCACACTGCTAGGCACATGATAGATGGTCAAATGATATTCATTTAATAAATAGAAATATAAATGGATACATAACATATGGTCCATATAAATTGGAGAGTGAATAGTACAATAAAGACATTTGTAATAGCTGATTCTGTTAGGTAGGAAGTAAGGCATACGCAACCTGTGTTGGCCTAGTTGAAAAGGATTCAAGCTGATCTCTAAACCCCTCCTCAGATACTCCCCAGTGTGGTCTGGGAGAGCTCTAAGATATGCTACAAAATAACCACAGAAACTTTTCCAACCCCAGCACATTAACCCTAGGCTCTCAGTGGATACAAACTAACCACAGAGGCTTCTCCAACTCTGGCCTAGTACCCTTGATATATGGCTGTGCCCTCAACTGACCTTATGTAGCAGGGAGCCTATTCAGCTCAGTTCAGTCACTCAGTTGTGTCCAGCTCTTTGTGACCTCATGAAACACAGCATGCAAGGCCTCCCTGTCCATCACCAACTCCTGGAGTTTACCCAAACTCATGTCCATCGAGTTGGTGATGCCATCTAACCATCTCATCGTCTGTCATCCTCTTCTCCTCCTGCCCTCAGTCTTTCCCAGAATCATGGTCTTTTCAAATGAGTCAGCTCTTTGCATCAGGTGACCAAAGTATTGGAGTTTCAGCTTCAACATCAGTCCTTCCAATAAATACACCCAGGACTGGTCTCCTTTAGGATGGACTGGTTGGATCTCCTTGCAGTCCAAGGGACTCTCAAGAGTATTCTCCAACACCACAGTTCAAAAACATCAATTCTTCGGTGCTCAGCTTTCTTCACAGTCCAACTCTCACATCCGTACATGACCACTGGAAAAACCATAGTCTTGACTAGACGGACCTTTGTTGGTAAAGTAATGTCTCTGCTTTTGAATACGCTATCTAGGTTTGTCATAACTTTCCTTCCAAGGAGCAAGCATCTTTTAATTTCATGGCTACAATCACCAACCACAGTGATTTTGGAGCCCAGAAAAATAAAGTCACCCATTGTTTCCCCATCTATTTCCCATGAAGTGATGGGACCGGATGCCATGATCTTAGTTTTCTGAATGTTGAGCTTTAAGCCAACTTTTTCACTCTCCTCTTTCACTTTCATCAAGAGGCTCTTTTTAGTTCTTCCTCACTTTGTGCCATAAGGGTGGTGTTATCTGCATATCTGAAGTTATTGATATTTCTCCCAGCAATCTTGATTCCAGCTTGTGCTTCTTCCAGCCCAGCGTTTCTCATGATGTACTCTGCATATAAGTTAAATAAACAGGGTGACAATATATAGCCTTGATGTACTCCTTTTCCTATTTGAAACCAGTCTTTTGCTCCATGTCCAGTTCTAGCTGTTGCTTCCTGACATGCATACAGGGTTCTCAAGAGGCAGTTCAGGTGGCTGGTATTCCCATGTCTTTAAGAATTTTCTTAACAATTTTTCACAGGGAGCCTGTTAAGTGTTCATAAATATTCTATACATGCATACATCTGATTATAACAGACTGAATTATGGGAAAGACATAAATATTATAGCCTGTTGTTATGTAACTTGCAAATGTCAATCAAAACTGTCAGTCCATACCCTCTTAGATGAATATGTAAAAGTTTGTCTTGAAAAACCTCATAACTAATCATTCCATCTCCAGTGCCTCTGTTGACTTTGCCCATCTCTCTTTTGAGGTATTCTTTCTGTTCTTCCTTTGATAAACTTGTTTTTGCCGTGGTTAAGACCTCAGATCCTTCTTGGTGTCCTTACCAAGAACCAAGGCCCATGAGGAAGTGTTCTCTTTGACTCTCCCTATCTGATTGTAGTTTGAAGAGGTATCAGTTTTTCTTATCACCATGTTTCCAACAAAATGAGATGAAAACTAAAAGCACACCAAAATGAAAATAAAATTGAACAGTGATTTGTCTCATGAACTTGCAGGGCCACCAAGGCCAATAAAGTCAAGGTATGTGGTCGTTTAGTCATCAGCCTAGACAAACAGAGCTTGGATTAGAGAGAGCAATGGGTGGTTATTTCAATGAACTTACTTCATACCAAAGAGGCAAAGCCTTATACTAGGCACAGTGAAGATAGTTTCTGTTAATTTGCAAAGGCAAACATTGAGACAGCATTATAAACAACCTTGCATACCTCCATTTCAACATCATTTCTGTGTAACCGTTATATCTGTACTATTAGAATCATCTAATACACTAATGAGGTTTTTTTTTTTTTTTTTTGAGATTTATTTTAATTTTTGACTGTGATGGGTCTTCATGTCTGTGAATGGACGTTCTTTAGTTGTGGTGAGCTAGTGGGGGCTACTTTTTGTTGTCTTGTGTGGACTTCTCTCTCATGGCTCCTCTTGTTGTGGAGAATGGGCTCTAGGTGCATGGGCTTCAGTAGTTGCAGCACATGGGCTCAGCAGTTATGGTGCAAGGACTTAGCTGCTCCACAGAATGTAGGATCTTCCTGGACCAGGGATAGAACTGGTGTCCTCTGCATTGCAAGGCAGAGTTTTAACCACGGGACCACTAGGGAAGCCCTGATAGGATTTTTAAATGCAGAGATTTTTACGGAAAGCCTTACTTGAAAATAACCAAAAACATAGTATAGCCAAGATATATTGTTTTTGAAGTAATTATATCACACTTAACTACATGCATGCACATATTATTACACTTATCCAGTTAATTCTAACTTCTGTGATAATTTTGTAAGGACTCAAATTAAGCTTCCTTTAGGCCACCAAACTCATCTCACTTAGGCATTTGAAGACTAAATATGAGTAAGGATTGTCTAATTTTTTGGCTTGTCTTGGTTTTTCTAAATCAAATGCATTCCATAGTGTTATCACATAACATTTTCTTTTTGTATTGTTATTAACTTTTTTAAATTAGTTATTATGGGTGGTGTGTGCCTGTGTGCTAAGTAGCTTCAGTTGTGTCCAACTCTTTGCGGCCCTATGGACAGTAGCCCGCTATGGTCCTCTTGTTCATGGGATTCTCCAGGCAAGAATACTGGAGTGGTTGCCATGCCCTTTTCCAGGGGATCTTCCCCACCTAGGGATTGATTATTTTGAGGGAAAACGATTCCCCAAATAAACCAGAATGCAATCTTTAGAAAACAAACCTTAAGATTATTAACCATTTCTCTAGAGGATGCATCTGATGTGCCGACTCTCATTCACAACAATGCAGTGTTACGTTTGTGCTGAACAGCCCCATATAGCACTCTTAGGTGGGATTTAACACACATACCTCTAACTCGAGGCTGCTCTCAAGTGCTAATGAGATTGCCTTTGTAGTTAGGTGGACATCACCTAAGATTTGGTTTCAGTGTCAAGACTGATGACATCATACACCAAGGAGGGGATGAAAAGATTTTTTAATTTACATACTGAGGCTGTATGTGGAGAACAGGGTGGGATTTTTATGGTGGTTAAGGGGTGAAGCAGGAGTGAGTCTGCCCAGAGCACAAACTTGTGTAGTTTGCACTTCCTGCTGTCACTAAGGAGGGTGCACCAGGACTTCTTATTAATGTGTTCATATGTGGGACAGAGGGGGAGCAAGCTCCAAAACATGGAGTCCCTCTAGTTCCTTCCTTGCCTCCCTACTCTTTTCCTCTCTTCCTTCCTCTACCCCTCCCTTCCTTCCTTTCTCCCTTCCTTCCTTCTTTGTATGTACAGTATAATTTTCCTTTCATCTGCCATCCTTTGTATATCCTTTTTCATTTTTATTTTTTGCTTTCATTCCAATTTAGAATTGCCATGTATCTCTGAAGACAGCCAATGAATTGGTAGAGAGAGTACAGCCTTTTTCATAATACTCTGAACAAGACAGGTCAGGCAAGGCAGCAACACTGGTATCTCATGCCTTCTGTTTCCCAGAAATTGGACTTAGTAGGTTTTTTCTCTTCTGAACATCTTCAGTAGAGATTCATTGGATGTACCACATGCAGAAAGAAACAGTCAGTTCATTAACTTGAGCAACTACCACCATCTGCTCTGAATTATTGAGCCCTACAACACACTATAATAGTCACACATTGAAAATTTTATGATAAACCAAATACAAAAAATTCATAATATTTTGAGCTTCCTCATAGTCTAAAGCAGATATATACCTTATATTATGTAAAAAAAATTAGAAATTCTAATTAATAGAATTCAAGTGATTATATAAACTGTTCACAAAATACTAGTTTCTTCGTCAAATGTTAGAGTCTTTCTTAGGGCTTGTAATCTTAGTCCTATTTCTATATCTTGTAATTTTAATCATGAATTTATAGATAAATTAATAATTATAATTGAGCTACCCTTTAAAAAAAGCTAGATTTATTTTTATGTATCCATGGAATTCACTTTTGTCATGACAAGGTAGACTTTAATATTTAATAAAGCATATAACTGGGTAATGAGGCTATAATTTCAAGTTTATGACTGATTCTCCAGAGTCAGTAATTTAGTTATAAGGACTGGGATATGAAAAGACTTTGTACTTTTCCTATTTGCACATGTTTCCAAGTGGAGATGACTTGATGACATTCTCTTTCTCTCAAGCTATTAACAGCTTTTGTATCTCCACACTGCTTCTGGTTGCTGTCTTTCATTAACTCCTGTCTCCATGATGATTTTTCTCAGATAAATCTCAAACTCCTCTTACTGCTTTGAATTAGCCTTTTATTTTTTCAGCTCTCTTAAATTATATGTTCTTAACGCTTTACATGCTCTTTGTTTGGATGCATCAATCATTAACTAGTGCATATTTCATATACTTCTTCCAGTGCTGCCACTGTTTTTTCCAATATATTCAGATGTTTTCACAAGAAACTTTTTAAGTACTGCTTCTATATGTATTACGGCTTCCCTGGTGGCTCAGATGGTAAAGGATCCACTTGCAATGCAGGAGATCCAGATTCAATCCCTAGGTTTGGAAAAGCCCCTGGAGAAGGAAATGGCTATGTAATGGCTCTAACTTGGTTATTTGTGAATAGAGAGGGAAGTTGGAGATGAATAAATTCTATCTGTTGAACTATAGTATAGGTGCTATTCTTCCAGGCAAGAATACTGGAGAGGATTGCCATTTGATTCTCCAGGGGATCTTCCCAACCCGGAGGTTGAACCCACATCTCATTGTATCTCTTGCATTGTCAGGTGGATTCTTTACCAGCTGAGACACCAGGGAAGCCCAAGTCATTTTAAAACATCTCTTAACTAATAAGTGGTAGAGTAGAGAAAACCTTAAACTAGGGTTGTGGTTGTTATTGTTGTTGTTCAGTTGCTAAGTTATATTCAACTCTTTGTGACCCCATAGAATGCAGCACGCCAGGCTTCCCTGTCCTCCATATCTCATAGAATTAGCTCAGATTCAAGTCCATGGAGTCAGTGATGCTATCTAACTGTCTCATCCTTTGCCACCCTCTTTTCCTTTTGGCTTCAATCTTTCCCAGCATTAGGGTCTTTTCCAATGAGTTGGCTCTTCACATTAGATGGCCAAAGTATTGGAGCTTCAGCTTCAACTTCAGCATCAGTCCTTCCCATGAACTTTCAGGGTTGATCTCCTCCAGGATTGACTGGTTTGATCTCCCTTTAGTCCAAGGGATTCTCAAGAGTTTTCTCCAGCACCACAATTCAAAAGCAGCAAGTCCCTGGCACCCATGCTTTTTTATGGTCCAACTCTCACATCCGTTTATGACTATGGGAAAAACCATAACTTTGATTATATGGACCTTAGTCGACAAAGTAATGTCTTTGCTTTTCAATATGCTGTCTAGGTTTCTCAAGAGGAGAGTGAAAAAGCTGGCTTGAAACTCAACATTGAAAGGCTTAAGATCATGTCATCAGGTCCCATGACTTCCTGGCAGGTAGAGAGGGAAAGGGTGGAAGCAGTGATAGATATTTTCTTGGGCTCCAGAATCAGTGCAGACGGTGAATGCAGCCATGAAATTAGAAGACGCTTGCTTCTTGGAAGGAAAGCTATGACAAACTAGAGTTATTTGATTCCAAATACCTGATTTTTTGTTCAACTATATTCACATCCTGGCTGTGTCCAAACATACTATAGTTCCATTATTTTTTGCAGTCACTATAGGGATTAACATATGTGCTCCTATCTCATCTTTAATACTGTGAGTCATTCAGTCATGTCTGACTTTTGCGACCCCATGGGCAATACAGTCCATGGAATTCTCCAGGCCAGAGTACTGGAGTGGGTATTAAAGGCCTTCTCCTGTAGTTGTCATATATTATATCTACACATGTTATAAAACCTAGAAAACAATAACATATTTGCTGTTTTAAACAAATATCTTTACAAAAAAAGACAAAAAGGATAATTAAAAGGTTAAAATATTTACCTACTATTTCCAATAGTCTATTTACTCCTATAGCTACATCTGGTGTGATTTCATGTGGTTTCATCTGATGTTATCCTTCAGCTTGAATCCACTTATAATGAGTTTTTTATAATGCAGGTCCACCAGCAACATGTTCTTTGCTTTTGCTTATGTATAAATGTATTTATTTTGCCTTAATTTTTGATATTTAATTTCTTAAATACAGAATTGTAAGCTGTCATCTTTGTGTCAGAATTTTAAAGATGTTACTCTATTGTCTTCTTGACTCCTGGTTACTGATGAGAAGTCATCGTTTTTAAAAATCTTGTTTCTGCTTGGGGCTGGTGCACTGGGACGACCCAGAGGGATGGAATGGGGAGGGAGGAGGGAGGAGGGTTCAGGATGGGGAACACACGTATACCTGTGGTGGATTCATTTTGATATTTGGCAAATCTAATACAGTTATGTAAAGTTTAAAAAATAAAATAAAATGAAAAAAAAAAAAAAATAAAAAAAAAAATAAAATCCAAAAAAAAAAATAAAAATCTTGTTTCCTAAATATATCATTTATCATTCTTGGGCTACATTTAAGATTTTTCCAATGGAATTCCCTGGTGGTCTAGTGGTTAGGATTCCAAATTTTCACTGCCATTACCCAGGTTCAATCTCGATTGCGTTTTTGGTTTTAATCACCAAGTTGTATCTGAAACTTGCGATCCCATGACGATAGCTCACTAGATTCCTCTGTCCATGTGATTGCCCAGGCAAACTGGAGTGGGTTGTCATTTCCTTCTCCAGGGGATCTTTCCAACCCAGGGATTGAACCCAGGTCTCCTGCATTACAGGTGGTCTCTTGCATTGCAGGCTGATTCTTACTGACTGAACCACTAGGGAAATCCCCAGTCTCTATTGGGAACTGAGATCCTGCAAGCTGCAGGACCAAAATTAATTTTTTTCTTAGGTTTAATTTTGCTTTTGAACTGTGGTATTGGAGAAGACTCTTGAGAGTCCGTTGGACTGCAGGGAGATCCAACCAGTCCATCCTAAAGGAGATCAGCCCTGGGTGTTCATTGGAAGGACTGATGTTGAAGCTGAAACTCCAATCCTTTGGCCACATGATGCGAAGAGCTGACTTATTTGAAAAGACCATGATGCTGGGAAAGATTGAGGGCAGGAGGAGAAGGAGATGACAGAGGATGAGATGGTTGGATGGCATCACTGACTCAATGGACATGGGTTTGGGTAGACTCTGGGAGTTGGTGATGGACAGGGAGGTCTGGTGTGCTGTGGTTCATGGGGTCACAAAAAGTTGGACATGACTGAGCGACTGAACTGAACTGAATTTTGAACAGTTTGACTATAATCTGTGCCTATATGTTTTATGTTTGTGCTTCTCATGTTCCGGCATTTACTGAGTTTCTTAATTCACCACATTTGGGATATATTTGGCATTAATTCTTATAATAGTTTTGTTACTGCATTCCATTTATCTTCCCTTACTGGAGCTTGAATTACACATATATTAGGCCATTAGACATTTTTTCCTATATCATCAAGCTTCTATTTTTTAAAATGTATTTTCTCTCTGTTCTTCAGTTTGGATAATTTCAGTTTATCTCTTTCCAAGATCACCAGATTTTTCCTTTCAACTCTAATTTGCTACTAAGACAATGCAGTAAATGTTTTATTTTAGACAGTTTAATTTCCATTTCTAGAATTTTCCCTTAATTCTTCATTCATTATCAGGTATCATTATCAGTTATCTTCATTCATTATCAGCTAACTTTCTCTCAAGTCCTTGAACATAATTGCATTATTGATGTCTATTACACACCACTGGCTCAGTGGGTAAAGAACCTACCTGCCAAAGCAGGAGACACAGGAGACGTGGGTTTGATCCCTGGGTTGGGAAGATCCCCTGGAGTAGGGCAAGCAACCCACTCCAGTATTCTGGCCTGGAGAATCCCCATAGACAAAGGAGCCTGGTGGGCTACAGTCCGTGGGGCCACAGAGTGGGGTCACAGACACAACTGAGCACATGCACTGGCTCATATCAAGATTAGTTTCTATTCACAAGTTTTTTTGTTTGTTTTTGTTTTTAACTATGCCCTATTTTTCACAGATTTGATAGTTTTTACTGTGTACTGGATAAAATCCCACTGATGGACAAGCCTGGTAGGCTGCAGTCCAGAGTCGGACACGACTGAGTGACTTCACTTTCACTTTTCACTTTCATGCATTGGAGAAGGAAATGGCAACCCACTCCAGTGTTCTTGCCTGGAGAATCCCAGGGACCAGGGAGCCTGGTGGGCTGCCATCTATGGGGTCGCACAGAGTTGGACATGACTGAAGAGACTTAGCAGCAGCAGCAGATGTTGGGGATGATATATTGTAGAAATTCTAGATTTTTTTTTATTATACCAAAGAATATTTTTTTTTTTGTCCTTGTGAGTAATTAACTTAGCTGGTCTGAAAGTATAAAACATGCATCTTCTCAAGTGAGAAGGAGTTTAACTTTCTGTTCATTTCCTTTCTTCCACCATCTGTTGTTTTTGACACAGCTGTTGAGAATGTCCTCAGGGATAAGCCAAAAGTTTGGTAGAGTTTAAGTGCAGGATTTGAAGCATGTCTCTTGTGATTTCCTGCCTTCTATGTTGCTTTCTCTAACTTTCAGTTGCTCTGGCTGCCTTGATTTCTGCCCTCTAATCCTTCAGAAAAATAATGTGACAGGGTTCTACTTTGATTTTACTTTTCTTACTCCATACAATGTGGAGACTGGCTTCAGACAAACAAACAAACAAATCTTACTGGTACTGTTTCTTTCTTAGGAGGTTCAACTCCTCTCTAATTTCTGCTTGCTATTGGTCATAGTTGACTTTCATATCTTCACATAGTTGACGTTCATATCTTCCAGAATAATGAATGTTATTTGTGTTAAGGTTGATTTGATACAGGCCATTCTGTCATACTTGAAAGAATCCTCCCATCACATTTATTTACTTGTTTGAGATGTATGTTTATATATGTAAAGCATTTTAGTTTCCTGGTGAAATTTTACCAACTCCTTGTTAAATGCCCTTTTAATCTGTTTTGTTGTTCAGGTGTTAAGTTGTGCCTGACTCTTTGCAACTCCATGGACTGCAGCACACCAGGCTTCTCTGTCCTTCACCGTCCTCCAGTGTTTGCTCAAACTCACATCCGTTGAGTTGGTGATGCCATCCAACCATGTCATTCTCTGTGGTACCTTTCTCCTCCTGCCTTCAATCTTTCCCATTATCAAGGTCTTTTCCAATGAGTCAGCTTTTCATATCAGGTGGCCAAATTATTGGAGCTTCAGCACCAGTCCTTCCACTGAATATTCAGGATTGATTTCCTTTAGGATTGACTGGTTTGATCTCCTTGCAGTCCAAGGGACTCTCAAGAGTCTTCTCCAGCACCACAGTTTGAAAGCATCACTTCTTTGGTGCTCAGCCTTCTTTATGGTGCAACTCTGACATCTGAACATGATTACTGGAAAAATCATAGCTTTGACTATACAAATCTTTGTCAGCAAGGTAGTGTCTCTGCTTTTCAATATGCTGTCTATATTCATCATAGCTTCTTTCCCAAGGAGCAAGTGTCTTTTAATTTCATGGCTGCAGTCACCATCCACAGTGATTTTGGAGTCCAAGGAAACAGCTAAATGTACTTTATATATAATCTTCTTAATGCCATTTTGACACTATTTAATCTTTCAGTCTTTTCCACCCACCATGACTTTGTTAATAAGAAGGCTATTTTTATCAATCCATTTTTAGTATGTAGTGCAATGCAGACTTATATACTAAAACTACTGCCTTTACCCCCAAGAGGTATTAGTTACCAATTCAATTATTTTTAATAGACTTTAATTTTAGGAAAGTTTTAGAATTTATAGAAAAACATGAGCTGATAATAGAGTTTTCAAATACCCACACCCAGTTTTCTCTTTACTAGCAGCTTACATTAATATGATATGTTAGTTAAAATTAGTGAATTATTATTATTAACTAAAATCCATAATTTATTCAGAATTCCTTATTCCTTTCCTGATTTTTCTTTTCCATTTAATGTTCCATGACCATCCAGGAAATATTCATTCAAATAACCACATTACATTAAATTGTAAGGTCTCTTTAGGCTCCTCTTGGTTGTGGCAGTTCCTCAGACTTTCCTTATTTTTGATGATCTCACTGGCTTTAAGAAATATTATTCAGATGTTTTGTAAAATACTCCTCAATTGGAATTTGTCTGGCATTATTCTCATGATTAGTTTGGGATAGGTTTTGAGAGAAAGACCAGATAGTTAAAGTGCTATTTCTATCACCTCATATCAGGGATTCTTACTATCAACATGATGTATCATTATTGGTGGTAACATTGACCATCTGGATAAAGTAGTGTCTGTCAGGTTGCTTTGCTGTCAAGTTACTCAGACATCCTATATTGCGTTTTAAGAGGGCATATTTATATGCAGCTCACCCTTACAGGATGGGGAGTTATGGTTCCTCTGGTCAACAGCAGAATATGTACATAAATTATTTGGAATTTTTGATGGTTCATTTTATGTGTCACTCTTGCTAGGGTATTATGTCCAGCTATTTGGTCAGATACTAGTTTATGCACTGTTGTGAGAGTATTTTGTAGAAGTCATTAGTATTTACAATCAGTTGGCTTTAAGCAGATTACCCTTCACGATGGGAGTGGGCCTCACCCAATTAGTTGAAGACCGTAAACCAAGGTTTATCAGAATAAAAGAAATTCTGCTTCAGTACTCTAACATAAAAATTCTACTGAGTTTACAGTCTTCTGTTATGTCTTATAGATTTTGGACTTGCCATTCCCTGATATGCAGAAGGAAATGGCAACCCACTCCAGTGTTCTTGCCTGGAGAATCCCGTGGATGGAGAAGCCTGGTAGGCTGCAGTCCATGGGGTTGCACAGAGTTGGACATGACTGAAGCGACTTAGCAGCAGCAGTAGCAGCATTCCCTGTTATGGCATTAGCCAATTCCTTAAAGATCTATCTGTGCTTACATCTATCCATCATCATTTGTTTATCTCCTATTCATTCAATTTCTTTGGAGGTATTTAATTCTTCTGCCTAAAAGGTTTGCCTTTTCTCTTGAATTTATTTATTTAATCACTTACTTATATTAGTATGGCCTCATGGATTTTTATTGTATACTTTGGATTTCTATTATGGTACTTCCTTATTAATTTGTTCCTTAATTGTTTTGCCAATTAGGAGCTCCTTTAGTTGTCTCTGTTTTTTTTTTTTAATGTACCCCATGAACATAGGTTTTTATTTTGAGCAGCTCTATATTTTCTGTCATTACAAGATGCTCCAACTCATCCTTTATATTTCTTGCCTCATTTTGAATTTCTACAGCATCAGCTTAGAAATAGATTCTTTTTCCTACACTATTCTCCATTCTAGGAATCAAGAGTCATAAAAAGTATATAATGTTATAAAGCATCTAGTCCAGTGAATTTCAAAGATTAAGATTCATATGAATCATCTTCAGACTTTATAAAAATTCAGATTCATTGGTTCTGGGAGCATGAGATTCTTTATTTTTAGGAATCTTCATGATAGTGTAAATGTTAGTCCTTTGAGGAACAAGGATGTGGTCAACATTTCTCACCTTCAGTTCAGTTCAGTTCAGTCGCTCAGTCACGTCCAACTCTTTGTGACCCCATGAATTGTAGCATGCCAGGCCTCCCTGTCCATCACCAACTCCCAGAGTTCACTCAAATTCACGTCCATTGAGTCCGTGATGCCACGCAGCCATCTCATCCTCTGTCGTCCCCTTTTCCTCCTGCCTCCAATCCCTCCCAGCATCAGAGTCTTTACCAATGAGTCAACTCTTCACATGAGGTGGCCAAAGTACTGGAGTTTCAGCTTTAGCATCATTCCTTCCAAAGAGCACCCAGGACTGATCTCCTTTATTTTTTATTTTATTTTATTTTTAAACTTTATATAATTGTATTAGTTTTGCCAAATATCAAAATGAATCCGCCACAGGTATACATGTGTTCCCCATCCTGAACCCTCCTCCCTTCTCCCTCCCCATACCATCCCTCTGGATCGTCCCAGTACACTAGCCCCAAGCATCCAGTATCGTACATCGAACCTGGACTGGCAACTCGTTTCATACATGATATTTTACATGTTTCAATGCCATTCTCCCAAATCTTCCTACCCTCTCCCTCTCCCACAGAGTCCATAAGACTGATCTATAGTACTGGAGTTTCAGCTTTAGCATCATTCCTTCCAAAGAACACCCAGGACTAATCTCCTTTAGAATGGACTGGTTGGACCTCCTTGCAGTCCAAGGGACTCTCAGGAGTCTTCTCCAACACCACAGTTCAAAAGCATCAATTCTTCGGTGCTCAGCTTTCTTCACAGTCCAACTCACATCCATACATGACCACAGGAAAAACCATAGCCTTGACTAGATGGACCTTTGTTGGCAAAGTAATGTCTCTGCTTTTCAATATGCTATCTAGGTTGGTCATAACTTTCCTTCCAAGGAGTTAGCGTCTTTTAATTTCATGACTGCAGTTACCATCTGCAGTGATTTTGGAACCCCCAAAATTAAAGTCTGACACTGTTTCCACTGTTTCCCCATCTATTTCCCATCAAGTGATGGGACCAGATGCCATGATTTTCGTTTTCTGAATGTTGAGCTTTACGCCAACTTTTTCACTCTCCTCTTTCTAGTTCCTCTTCACTTTCTGTCATAAGGGTGGTGTCATCTGCATATCTGAGGTTATTGATATTTCTCCCGGCCATCTTGATTCCAGCTTGTGCTTCTTCCAGCCCAGCATTTCTCATGATGTATTCTGCATATAAGTTAAATAAGCAGGGTGACAATATACAGCCTTGACATACTCCTTTTCCTATTTGGAACCAGTCTGTTGTTCCATGTCCAGTTCTAACTGTTGTTTCCTGACCTGCATACAGATTTCTCAAGAGGCAGGTCAGGTGGTCTGGTATTCCCATCTCTTCCAGAATTTTCCACAGTTTATTGTGATCCACACAGTCAAAGGCTTTGGCATAGTCAATAAAGTTTCATAAATTCGTCCTCAGTTTGTCCCAAATAGTATCTCTCACAGTACACTATTCAAAGTCATAAAAACCTGAAGCAATGATATTAACTTACATGCAACTTTGGTTCTATTTCTAAAGTTGGGAAGGTAGAATCTTCTTTACTAAGTTATTTGTTATATTTGTTTCCTAAGTTTATATGGGAGATATTCTAGTAGTACATAATATTTGTATACAGAATACATAATTGTAATAATACATAATAGGAGACATTAAAATTAATACATAATTTGATTTAAGTAAGTCTTTTTTTAAAACTTGATGTAAACTTTTTTATTATACAAATCTTCAGTCAAAGTCTGAAATAGTTAGAAGTTATCTAAGGAATCCAGGAAATTGTGATATAAATTCTTTATATAGAATAATGATGTTCCATATAATCTGTCATTAGTCTAATGTTTCCCACATTAGTCAGTTTCATTTGGCTCTATATGAGAAAGATAACTGAGGAGAAGCATATGTAGGGGCTGAACTATTCAGTAGTTATTGCAAGTGTAACAGATAAGGTTACAGCTGTTCTGAATAAAGGAGGTTGATATGGTACATTCTTCTGAAAAGATTGTGTAAAGGAAGGGTTATGCAAATATTCAAGAGGAAACAAAGTTTGAGGAATTCTCAAGTCAGTTGAATTACATCACATACTTCATCATTAAAGAGCAGATGGAAAAGAGTAATCTACTTACCTCAACCTATCATCATATTTTTCATCAAAAGTTCCATAACAGTGGAAAGATTGGATTATATTCCATGTTTATTGACATATGGGGTAATGTAAGTATAATGAAAGAACTAAATGAACCTGTGTCTGGTTTATTGCTCATAAAACTCACATCAAATGGTCATGAACAATGGATGGGCAAATGTAGATGTTCTTTATTAAACTTCTCCTAAGATAATAGTGGCTTTATTTGTGAAGTTATTACTTCCCTTCTTCTTTATATCTAAGGATTTTATGTTTGTGAATACTGGCAATTGAATCTAATAGTGGCTTTCTGGATATTGCTTCAAAAGCCAAAATCTGCGTAATTTCCCTGGGCTCTAAATAATATACAATCCTAAGTACCTCCTTCAATAACTTAAAGAGAGGAAAATATGCTTTGCTACAATTGACATGAATTTCAGTGTATATATATAAATGAATTTTAGTATGTACATGTATATGAATTTTAGTGTATATACATATATATGAGTTTGTGTATGTGTAGCAGTGACTCACAGAATAAAGATAGATTTTATATGGTAATAATAGAATTCACTTAGACATATATTCTAAATTTTTTCATTCTGATATTTTTCAATAGTTATTTATCTTTGCTTGTTCTGTTTCACTAGAATGTTTGATTTCATATAGCTTATCATAGACAGATCTTTCCTATAAGTATGTGTGTGTATGTGTATGTACATAATATAAATGAATGTGTATTTACTTAAATATTCATACATGAGGAGCTATATGTCAACATTGCATTTCTTATTTAAAATGTTGATATTCTCAATGAGTTACTCCTGGTTATGTTCATGAAGCAAATCTTATTTAAATGCCAATATTATAATTTCAGGATCCTACCCTGGTCCATTTTATATTCTGTCTAATTCATTACAATTTTGTGAGGATTAAATAATATCGAATGTTTATATGATGCTGACTAATTTGCCATATGCTACTTGAACAGTCTTACACACTTACACTCATTCAAACCTAAATAGGCCCCGGTACCATCCTCATTTGACAAATGAGAAAATGTACACACAACAGGCTTAGTATCTCATCCCAGGAAAGCTGAGATTGAAAACCCTATAATCTGTCTCTTATCAAGTAAAATAATAAAATTCACTTTGTGCATTTGACATCAAGAACTTTCCAACAAATACTACTTTTCCTCTGCCCTTGTTCTCAATTTCTTTTTTATTCCTTTTCATCCTTAAAATATTTTTTTTAATTTAATGTCGGCAAAGAGAACAGAAAGAAAAAGCCTCAGTAACATACTTAATATGCACGTTATATAGCCTTGGTATCAACATTAAGATTACCAATGGTAAAAATCACAAATTCCATTTTATATTCTTTATGGCACTGCAAAAAAGGACTGTGATACTTTAAACTGTGTTATGGCTCTTTCTCTACACTATTCTGGCTCATTTTTAGTTAATCCAATTTTACAGTTAAACTTTTTAAAATTAATCAAATGCTTCTTGATAGAATGACTGAAAAATTTTCCCTGACTCTGGTCTTAAATGTTTTGTCATGCCTTCTGAGAGCATAAACATTTTAGCCTAAAAATAGTCTAAATTTTTTTCCTATTAAAATAAGAGCTAAACTGAGGGTTTAAAAAAGCTGTACAGTTATACTGAACATTCAAGTATGAATTTTGGTTACCCTTATATTCTTATGACAAAGAAGAAATTGAACATCCCAAATACCAAATATAATTATTTAGGTCTACTTATTACTATAACTCATAATTATCAGATAATATATAATGGAGTAAAATGGCAATTTAATATTTGCAGAATGGTAGTCAGCTACAGGATACAAAGTGAAATATATTTTATAAGGCTGAAAGATCTTCTTAAATAAATAGATCTATTACATTAATAAAATGTTGGCAAAATAAAATTATTTACTTGACAGATTTCTGATGTGATTTGCTAAATTGTCCTGACACATTTGAAAGCTTGACGCTTAAAGATTTGTAAGAGTTAATGAAAAGAATGATGATCTGAGTTATTTAAATTTTCTTCTTCTTCAGTAAGAACTCTCCAGTATAAATCTTTGTGGAGATGGTTTATGCTCTGAAGAAAGAACAACGGTTTGACTCTCAAAATCTCATCAAAAAATGAAAACTTTATGACTTGTATCCCAAATGGTCACATATTCATAAATTAACCAAGTCAAATGCTTGGATAAGAAATTCTTGATTAAACAGATGGCTTTGGATCAGAAATGGAAGAGAAAGTGATTTTCAG
Source organism: Bubalus kerabau (assembly GCF_029407905.1). Lineage (NCBI taxonomy): Eukaryota > Metazoa > Chordata > Mammalia > Artiodactyla > Bovidae > Bubalus > Bubalus kerabau. Next base: position 57,717,980 of record NC_073625.1, read on the forward strand.
TCTTATGCTTTTATTTTTATAAGTGTGACACTATTTTTATAAGTGTCAATATTCTGAATATTTGAGATATCTCTTAGCAGATGGTGACTTTGGAATTTCCTTACCACATCCTGAGAATGATACATCTCTATTGTTACTAAAAGTATATAAACAATGATGCTATTTTCTAAAGTAAATCATAATGAATTGAAAATGCTCTTTAATTATTATTTATCATTAGATAGAAAATCAATATTAAAAAAAAAATCTGCCAGAACGTTTAGGAGACCAAAAAAGAAGAATTCATACTAAGAACAAGAATTCTGCAATTAATTTTTTTCCCATTATGGAATCACAACATTGAATCATTTCCTATATTTATTATAAAATAAGACTTGATCATAATATCTATTAAGTTGACAATTGACAATCCAGCCCATTGTTATTTCTTGAATCACTAAACTTAGACATAATATGCAATATTTTTCAAAATTGCTGCAGATGGTGATTGCAGCCATGAAATTAAAAGACGCTTACCTCTTGGAAGGAAAATTATGCCAACCTAGACAGCATATTAAAAAGCAGATACCTTACTTTGCCAACAAATGTCCATCTAGTCAAGGTTATGGTTTTTCCACTAGTCATATATGGTTGTGAGAGTTGGACTGTGAAGAAGGCTGAGCGCCGAAGAATTGATGCTTTTGAACTGTGGTGTTGGAGAAGACTCTTGAGAGTCCCTTGGACTGCAAGGAGATCCAATCAGTCCATCCTAAAGGAGATCAGTTCTGGGTGTTCATTGGAAGGACTGATGCTGTAGCTGAAACTCCAATATTTTGTTCACCTGATGTGAAGAGCTGAGTCATCTGAAAAGACCCTGATGCAGGGAAAGATTGAGGGCAGGAGGAGAAGGGAACGATGGAGGATGAGATGGTTGGATGGCATCACCGACTCAATGGACATGGATTTTGGTGGACTCCGGGAATTGGTGATGGACAGGGAGGCCTAGCATCCTGCAGTTCATGGGGTCACAAAGAGTCAGACTGAAATGAACTGAATATATTGTAATAAATATGTATATTTATCAATGTGATATTTTTAAATTGAGGGTCAAGAAATAACAATGGGCTGGACTGTCCATTGTCAACTTTATAGTTATTATGGTCAAGTCTTCTAAGGTCTTCTGTAAGAAGTAGAAACAGGGAACTGTGTTTTCCAGATCCCTGTCTCTCTTTTCATCATCCAAAGAATAGTACTTTCATGAGATTTTAGATAAAGGAGAAGCATAAAGTTTTATTTTCATGGGTCCACTGAAGATAGACACTGGACCAATATAAGAGTTCAAGAAGCCTCCAGTTGAGCTTTTTGAGAATCATGTTTACTTGTGTTGATAACCAAATTACTTAGATGGGAATGGTCCAGAGGTTCTTAAGTGGCTTTAGACTTAAAGCCACGGTGTAAGACCCACTTGTTTACAAGCTTAAGTGAAGATCTTCATATGTAGTTTTCTAGATTTGTTTTCCCTAGCCTTTCCATCAAATAAGCATCTAATTGTTTGTATTAATACAACTGAAAGATATAGACTGGCTTCTGTTTTTCTAACCAAATTTGTACTTAAATAAGTAGTAAAAACTTGTATCTGAAATAAAGACAGCAACATAAGAAAAAACAGCTAAAATGTTAAATCTTGGAAAATAGAAAAGAGGAGTAAGATTGAATCTTAATATCCATATTTATCAATATTATCCTAAATGCACACACAAGGTTTCCAGGTCAGAGAAGACTATTTACAGCCAGCAAATAAGCATGTGCCTTCCAGGTGCCTCAATTTCTTAACCCTGGGGTGAAGCTATGAGATCCAGATGTTCTCCAACATATGCTGGTTTGTACTATAAGTGAAGAACCTAGGACAAAATAACCTGAGTGCTTTGATCCTTGGGGAGCATGTTTTTACTCTAACCCTTTGGAATGTGTATACATCTCTCAGGGAAAGATGAGATCATTGTCTCCAGCTTTACAGTATCTTCATAGGATGCCTCCACACTTCTAAGTCTCAGCTCCCCAAGCCCTCAGATAAATTTCTCTGGAATTGTCTCACTGGCTAAATCAGTCATCTTCCCAAATTTACCTGTCTTTCAGATGTCTGTAAATATACTCAGAAAGCTTCAACTATGCAGAAATACACAAGTATTTTCTCTACTATCCCATAGGAAATGATTGTGTTTTAGAATTATAGATCATATGAATATTCAAATTTTGTGCATATGTTATTATAATTAGTATCTGCATTATTATTTACCAATTTTTATAAAGAACAGATGATCTTGGAGCCATAGAAGATTTTTTTGCTGGTTAATTATTTACTGCCATACCAAGAGCAGAACTGCAGCAGCAAGAGCCATACCTGATTATTGTATAATATTTGCATATAGAAGAGAGAAGTCTTTAAGGTTCACATATTTTGTTGAGGGATCCACATGCCTCGTGTGTGAGATAGTTGAATTATCATGAAACCAAAGTTTACCTATGAAGCTTACATCCAAATTTTAGTCTTCAAAAAACTATTAGTTGTGTACTTTGCTTTTTTATATCAATTTTTTCATTTTTTTAAAATAAGCACTTTGAAAATTATTTGTTTATTTATCTGTGGCTGTGCTAGGTCCTCATTTTTGCGTGGGCTTTCTTCCAATTGTGGCAAGCAGGGGCCACTTTCTACTTGTGTGTGCAAGGGCCTCTCATTGCAGTGCCTTCTCTTGTGGAACACAGGCTCTAGGGCACATGGATACCATTAGTTGCAGCTTCCAGGCTCTAGAGCACAGACGCAATAGTTCTGGCACACGAACTTAGTTGCTCCATGGCCTGTGGGATCTTCCAGATTGAACCCGTGTCGCCTGCACTGGCAGGCAGATTCTTCACCACTGAGCCACCAGAGAAGCCCAATATTTTCATTTTTAGAAGGAAATACTGCTATTAAGCGTAATAGTGATAACCCGCCCCATCCCATGCACCAGAAACACAGCTATTAATGTTTTATACTGAAGATGATAGATTCTGCTTCAACTATTAGGGGACAAACAAGCCACCTCAACAAATTAAAACTGAAGCATTAGCAATACACAAGCCCTAGAATCTATGGGTTACTTGCATACAGCTTAGGTTGTAATTTCCAAGAATATGTTTGATTTTTTTGCATTCTTCAATGTTTATATATTTTATTCCCACTGACAGCAAAAATAATTGCTTTGAACATAACAAAAGTAATTGTATGAGAAATTTAACATGACTCTATGGTAGTGCCTCTGTAATTTCTGCATTTGCTTTTGCCTATCTGAATGTGAAAAAAGCAGATCTATTCCTGGAACTTGAAAAATGAGATTGCGGTTAAGGGCACCATGACATATTCTGGTAGAACATGTGTCTTTGTTGCCTATTCTTTTTAGTTTGAAATGCTTTGAGAGTATGCTTTATAGCCACCTGCTATTTGTGCCTCTTTAGAAAAATGGACTGCAGTGTAAATAATTATGTTTTTGAAAAGCAAATGATCACTTTCTCCAGGAAGACTGATAAATTCATGTCCCAGTTAGGTTCCAGCATTTGCTAGCTTTTCTCACATCTTTGCTACTTGCCTTTCACTTTTAGCTTCATTTATATTTCAGTCCCTAACATGAACTTAATTGAGATAAAGCTAATTAGATTGAACACAGTATTCCAAAATTCAGTAATAAACCAAACATCTCATATGCCCGTATGACTATATGAATTCCTATTGATGAGAACACTTTTTCCCAATGCCTCTTAGATAGTTCCAACATTAAGGCTCAAGTCCTAACACACCCTCTAGGAGCCATTCTATTTATCCCAAGACTAGCTTTAGTTGCTTATCATTCCTTCCTCTCTGTCCATCTCTCTCACAGGTTAATCACATTATGCTACAACAATTTAAAAATCTAAAAGTAGATGGAGTATTTGACAACAAGTGGTGTAGTATTCTTCTTCACATATCTTTCTAACACTTAAGAAAGTATAGGCACAAATAGGACTTAAAGGATGTTTGCTAAATAACTGGATGGATCATTGCTAAAATACCTTAAAGATTAGTAAGTGAGAATAGAGGTTTGATAACTATGAGTACCACCTGGACTTCAGGAATTCATCCTTAATGTAGACATGGCAGAGCACATGTCAGGGCATGGCAAAGCTTGGGAGAAGTTGATTAGAGACTATCTCACTATGTTTACTCTAGTTAGTGCTCTTTTAGTTAATCAGAATCTTTACATATATTCCCACACACTGAATTTCAGTACCCAGTTAAGATTTTACTCCTTTGCTCTACCACTACAATAGAAATTTATACTACTGGTGTGCTGCAGTTCATGGAGTCACAAAGAGTCAGACACGACTGAGTGACTGAACTGAACTGAACTGATGCAACTATGCTTAAAGCAAGGTTTAAAGAAGTAGACAAGGCTATGGTTTTTCCAGTGGTCATGTATGGATGTGGGAGTTGGACTGCAAAGAAAACTAAGTGCCAAAGAATTGATGCTTTTGAACTGTAGTGTTGGAGAAGACTCTTAAGAATCCCTTGGACTGCAAGGAGATCCAACCAGTCCATTCTAGAGGAGATCAGTTCTGGGTGTTCATTGGTAGGACTGATGTTGAAGCTGAAACTCCAATACTTTGGCCACCTGATATGAAGAGCTGACTCATTTGAAAAGACCCTGATGCTGGGAAAGATTGAGGGCAGGAGGACAAGAGGACGACAGAGGATGAGATGGTTGGATGGCATCACCAACTCAATGGATATGGGTTTGGGTGAACTCCGGGAGTTGGTGATGGACAAGGAGGCCTGGCGTGCTGCAGTTCATGGGGCCACAAAGAGCCAGACATGACTGAGCAAGTGAACCGAACTGAAAGAAATAGACAAAATAAGAAAAAAGTTCTTAAAGTTTTCTGGATTAAAAAACTAGAAAACCCATGGGATTTTCTATAAGTGAAATGAAACAGTATTTGTCTCTACCTAATGTATATTGGTAGAAAGTGAAGAGGAATTAAAAAGCCTCTTGATGAAAGTGAAAGTGGAGAATGAAAAATTTGGCTTAAAGCTCAACATTCAGAAAATGAAGATCATGGCATCCGGTCCCACCACTTCATGGGAAATAGATGGGGAAACAGTGGAAACAGTGTCAGACTTTATTTTTGGGGGCTCCAAAATCACTGCAGATGGTGACTGCAGCCATGAAATTAAAAGATGCTTACTCCTTGGAAGGAAAGTTATGACCAACCAAGAGAGCATATTAAAAAGCAGAGACATTACTTTGCCAACAAAGGTCCGCCTAGTCAAGGCTATGGTTTTTCCTGTGGTCATGTATGGATGTGAGAGTTGGACTGTGAAGAAGGTTGAGCGCTGAAGAATTGATGCTTTTGAACTGTGGTGTTGGAGAAGACTCTTGAGAGTCCCTTGGACTGCAGGGAGATCCAACCAGTCCATTCTGAAGGAGATCAGCCCTGGGATTTCTTTGGAGGGAATGATGCTAAAGCTAAAACTTCCAGTACTTTGGCCACCTTATGTGAAGAGTTGACTCATTGGAAAAGACTCTGATGCTGGGAGGGATTGGGGGCAAGAGGAGAAGGGGACGACAGAGGATGAGATGGCTGGATGGCATCACTGACTCGATGGACGTGAGTCTCAGTGAACTCTGGGAGTTGGTGATGGACAGGGAGGCCTGGTGTGCTGCGATTCATGGGGTTGCAAAGAGTCGGACACGACTGAGCGACTGAACTGAACTGAACTGAACTGAATGTATATTGGAGTGAATTTTTAGAGTTAATATATATCCTACAAGTACATTGCATCTCCTTCCCCCCTCCTCCCTGCATGCTATACAATTTGATTTCACTTATATGAAGTACCAAGAATAGATAAATTTATAGTCAGAAATTACATTGGTAGATGCTAGGGGTCAAAGTCAGGGGTGGGGAGGGAATGGGGAGCTGGTTTTAATGGAGTTCAGAGTTTCAGTTTAGGAAGATGGAAAATCTAAGAGGTAGATAATGATAAGAGTTGCATAACAATGTGAATACTGAACTGTACACTTCATTTCAGTTCAGTCACTCAGTCATGTCCAACTCTGCAACCCCATGGACTGCAGTACTCCAGGCTTCCCTGTCCATCACCAACTCTGGGGGCTTGTTCAAACTCATGTCCATCGAATCAGTGATGCCATCCAACCATCTCATCCTCTGGCGTCCCCTTCTCCTCCTGCCTTCAATCTTTCCCAGCATCAAGATCTTTTCCAAGGAGTCAGTTCTTTGCATCAGGTGGCCAAAATATTTGAGCTTCAGCTTCAGCATCAGTCTTTCCAGTGAATAGTCAGGACTGATTTCCTTTAGGATGGACTGGTTGGAACTCCTTGCAGTCTAAGGGACTCTCAAGAGTTTTTTCCAAATCCGCAGTTCAAAAGCATCAATTCTTTGGGTCTCAGCTTTTTTTATAGTCCAACTCTCACATCCATACATGACTACTGGTAAAACCATAGCTTTGACTAGACAGATCTTTTTTGGCAAAGTAATGTCTCTGCTTTTTAATATGATGTCTAGGTTGGTTATAAATTTGTTGTCTTGCATTTGTTTCCTTCAAGATTCCCTGAAGCAGCACCAGCTTCCCCCCTGCACTTGGCAGTTAAGACAAGGAACAGTGTCAGACTCAGTTTGTAATATTTAGGGCTCCTGTAGAGGGCAAGAAACACTCCAGGAACATCATGGGGTCACACTGCCTGCCACATCCTCCCAGGAACCTGAGCCTCAAAAGAAATCCAGGTTGGGTCTCAAGCCTGCCCAGTCTCCTGAAGTTTGATACTAGCCAAGTAGGTCATTTTGGATCATTAACTGGATACATAAGCTCTCTTGGAAGAGGTCACCGTTAACCCCACCATGAGCCACCAAGCAGAAGACCCACAAATTGAAGAACAATTATACCAAAGAAATTCTTGCACTGTTAAGAAAGTTCCAGGACCCACAAAAGACTTCCCAACCTGGGGACCTGGCAAAGGAACTGAGAACCCCCAGGGAAATTGACTTTGGAGGCCAGTGGGATTTGTTTACAAAACTTACACAGGACTGGGGAAACAGACTCTTAAAGGGCACAAATAAAACCTTGTGCTCACCAGGACCCAGGAGAAAGAAGCAGTGACCCCACAAGAGACTGACTCAGACTTGCCAATGGGTGTCCAGGAGTCTCCAGCAGAGGCATGGGTTGGCAATGGCCTGCTGGCAGGGTTGGGGGCACTGAGTGTGGCCGTGCTTGCATGGGACTTTTTGAAGGAGATTGTCATTATTTTAATTACCTCCACCTTAGTTTGGTCTCAGGTCAAACAACAGGGAGGGAACACAGCCCCACCCATCAACAGAAACTATACAGTTAAACATGATTAAAACAATATGTTTTAACATTATGTGACTTCTACAACCAAAAAAAAAAAAAAATTAAAGGGAGATAGCCTCTTTTTGATGACTTGAATTCTTTAAGAGCTGAAAGATTTCTTTTTCTTTTTTTTTTAAATTTATTTATTTTAATTGGAGGCTAATTACTTTACAATATTGTATTGGTTTTGCCATACATCAACATGAATCCACCACGGGTGTACATGTGTTCCCCATCCTGAACCCCCCTCCCACCTCCCTCCCTGTACCATCCCTCTGGGTCATTCCAGTGCACCAGCCCCAAGCTTCCTGTATCCTGCATTGAACCTGGACTGGCGATTCATTTCTTATATGATATTATACATGTTTCAATGCCATTCTCCCAAATCATCCCACGCTCTCCCTCTCCCACAGAGTCCAAAAGACTGTTCTATACATCTGTGTCTCTTTTGCTGTCACAACTGTATTTTACTTAGTACATAACTAGATGCAGTTGATTAGTTAATTTTTGGCAAAGATAAATTGACTGCTGAGTGAATGGAAGTCACTCAGTCATGTCCGACTGTTTGCCCCCCATGGACTGTAGCCTGGCAGGCTCCTGTGTTCGTGGGATTCTCCAGGCAAGAATACTGGAGTAGGTTGCTATTTTCTTCTCCAGGGGATTTTCTCAACCCAGGCATTGAACCCAGGTCTCTTGCATTGCAGGCAGATTCCTTATCACTGAGCCACGAGGGAAGCCCTGGTAACTCAGAACTTGACTGAATCAGAAGTTGACTGCTTGTGAACTTTATTTCACTGCTGATCAAATCAGTTTATTATGAAGATTGCCTAAATAGTCATGTACTCATTTAAAACAGCTGATATTTTAATAATGAAAATAATTAAAATAGATTAACTTAAACATAAGTTATAAATTAACTAAATTTATCCAGGTAGTTTTACATACTTAATTCTAAGGGGATAAAAGTCTAAAAAAATTATATCCAGTTTTATAATCCAGTATATTTTGCCTACTTGTATTTTGTGCATATTCTTGAACTATTTTAGCAAAATTTTTTAAAAAGCTATGTTTCTAATAATCATTGATATTTGTATATGTTTCCAAAATTTCACTTTTTATTTATTCCTTGCCTTTAGATACTTATGATACAGATTATTAACTTTTTTCTTTTGATAAGACCTGACTCAGACCACAGATTCCAACTAAAATTATTAAGTTACCTTTCATCTTAACTCTTTCCTGATAAGATTTTAAGCTCTTTTCATATTTCCTGAAAAAGCTAGCAAGAGACACAAACATTTGCTCTTTTACCATTTACATAAAGGATATCAGAGATAATTAGGTTTGCTTGTCATTCTCCACTTTTTTTAAAAAGAAATTTAGGCTAAAATGAAAATTAGCAAACTTAGAAAGAAATTCAGTCTTCTTTAGACTATAACATATAATTAAAATGTGTTAATATAAATATATTTCAGCAATTGTATATTTTCAAGTTAAAAATACACTCATAACTGGACACACAGATAAGGACAATATCTATAAATTAATTTTTTCTAGGTTTCAATGTTCTTATTAATCAGGAATATGTATAATAAACCTTTGGATATAAATGAAAGGCTCTGAAAGTTTTTTCAGTATGCTTACATTTGCAAACTGTTCTTATTCCCATGGTAATCATAAGTGTATCCTCATGAATTGATTTTATATTACATTTCAAAAGAAGATTCTACTGTTTTCTATCCTCATAATGCTGACTAACATACTGTTATCAAACCCAGCTTGGGTCTTCTCACCCAATGCACAGCAAAGCCAATCTACTGACAATGTATGTACAGCATTTATTGCATGGCAACCAACGTGGGGCCAAGCAGGGAGAGCTAGAAACAGCTCACATTCAACTTCCTGATGAATTTTAGGGAAGAGTTTTTAAAAACAAAGGGAGGGAGAGGGTCACAGTGTGTATGATCAACTCATGCACAATTCTCTGGTTAATGGTGAGAAAATGGGGTGACATTTCTGGAATCTCAATCATCAATCTCTGATTCCAGTCAGTCTGGGGTCTTTTTGCTGGTGGTGAGCATACAGTTAACTTCTTCCCCTCAGTGGAGGATTTAGAGGAGGACTAGTACCTATGGAATAACTCAGAACATTATTTACAGCCCCTGAGAAGGTGGTAAAGGCCCTTGACTTGGTTTTATGGCTAAACTATTATAATTTTGTCTTGCTTGACTATCTTCCTTTGTTTCTGCACTCACTTCTCAGATTAAATTTGCTCTTTGGAACTCTGGAAGATCTAGGAGGCTGAAGCTTTTCTATTAAAAATGACAATCAGGGGAAACAGGGAGCATCTGTCCTGGGGAAACCCCTGCGGGGTCCTGCTCAGTTTTAGTACCATATCGGACAAAACTCCTTAGTATTCTCTTATTATCAGATAAAAACTTGCATTTATCTTAAAACAATATTTCTGGAGAAACTTCAAATATATAGTCAAGATTGGCTGTGGTTGATGCCCTATGCCTGAAACATAATCCTAACAAAATTTTAAAGATGTGAGAATAGAGTCAAACCCTTTAAAGTTTGAGTACCTCCAAATGAATTTTAAATAACTGTGTTCTTGCTCTCTCATATATATACATTCATATATTATAGTTAAGATAGAGAAAAGCTTCTATTTTTAAAGGGACAAAAAACGTTGCATGAGGTATTCAATACTCTCTAAAACAGTGGCACTCAGTTAACCAGAGCTGTTAATAAGGAGTTTGGTACATGGTTGTATTTAATTCAAAAACTTCAATGCCCACATCACTATCAATCTTCAGGTAAATTAAAAAGGACAAATGGAACTTTCAAACTTAAGCTAGTTTTCAGACACTCCTGAATTTTGTAAATATCAGCCCACAGTCCCAGATGCTGCTTTAAAACAGGACTAATATGTGATCATATTGCTAATAGGTTCCAGAGACTTCTGTGGATTTCCTGTCAACTTGTTCATAACTTATAACCTGGAAGAGACATCCAAAAAAGTCTGCCTTGAGTCTGGAGTAGACTTCAGGATCTTGATCCTTGGAATCATCAGTTAAGTAGACAGCCGAGTCGTCTTAAAATTACTGAGATTGTCTTAGGAAGAGACCTCAAACTGAGATTGTGTGGGAAACTTCCAGAAGCAGATGACTGCAGAAGGAGATAGCTTCAGCATAATACTATCTAATCAAGAAGATAACTGACTACTTCTACCCAAGTTTCATAGAAAGAAGTAAACAGAGCTACAGATTGTTATGCTTTGATCTACCTGCTCCCCTATGTACTTTATCTTCTTAGATATTTTCCCCACTTGATTGTTTAATATTTGTAAGTGATTTACAGACACATAATACCTCTTGACAATAACAATGTCCTTAGCCTTTTTTATTTGGATTGTAAAATGATCACCACAATAAGTCCAATTAACATCCATCAACACATATTTCAAAATTCTTTTTTCTTTTGATGAGAACTTTCAATACTTACTTTCCTAGCCCCTTTCAAACATGCAATATATTATTAACTATAGTCAGCAAAGCAAAAGGGGAAGGGGGTGCAGAGGATGAGATGGTTAAATAGCATCACCAATTCAGTACACATGAATTTGCACAAACTGAGAGATAGTGAAGAACAGGGGAGCTTGACATGAGTGATGAAGCCCATGGGATACCAAAGAGTTGGACACAACTTATCAAGTGGACTACAAGCACCTGCTGTACATTACATCCTGATTTTCTAGCTGGAAGTTTATACTTTTTGATCCTTTCACCATTACCCACTCCTCATTGCCTTAAGCAACTACCAATCTGTTCTGAATCCATGTCCTTAGCATTGATTTTCTCTGTTCCCATTCACTTCTTGACATAAGTCCAATACCTGGACATAATTTACTCATGCTTTGGCTAAGATACGTAATGAAACAGACTGTTGGGTTTGTACTCTTTCACTGTGATGTTATACAGTGATCCATTTGTATGAGTTCCTCATAATAAATCTGCTTATTCTCCAGATGGATTTTTAGATAGTATCACCACAACAGGAAAGAAAACCAGAAATCTAGACCTTTTATTATGACATATCTAGGGTGGAAATTTTGTTTCTGCACTGAAACAACCCCCACAGAATATTTGTGTCTGTTAGCTTTTAACCAAACTTTTACAAAATTAGAGGTTGGCAATGAACTATGGAACTGATGGTATATATTCCAAAACTGTCTCATGAAAAAGAGCCCTATTTAAGTTCAGTTTCAAACTCTTGCACTTTAGTTCTCCTTGGTGACCTTTCTAGTACAAAATCTATCTCCGTATTTGGAACATTCTCGATGAGTGATGACTAACCATTACAAAGTTATTGGACATTCCCAAGTTACATTTTTGGCTGAAAATAGATCATGGTAAAAAAAAAAAAAAAAAAGAATCTTACTCCATTTTTTTACTACTTGAATGCTGATATCTTTTTAAACTTTTGCTCCAAAATTGGGCAAGCTGAAAAGAAATCATGGGTGCTACTCCTTCGGTGCTGGAGGGAAATTCAAACCAGGCAAAACCCTTCCTGTGTGTGAGACCCTCACGTGAGCCATTTTTAAACATCTTTCAGACTTTATTTTTAAAATTACATTTTGTTATGGTAAGAACACTTAACAAGATATTTACCCTCTTCTTACATTTTTAAGTGTACAATACAGTATTGTTGACTATAGATGTAATGGTATATGACAGATCTTTACAGCTTATTTCTCTCGCATAACTGGAATTTTATGCTCATTGATTAGTAGCACCCTGTTTCCCCCTCTTCTCAGTCCCTGGGAGCAATGACTGCTATCTTTGCTTCTATGAATTTGACTATTTTGAATATCTCATTTAAGGGAAATCAGGCAGCATTTGTCTTTCTGTTACTAGCATATTTCACTTAGCATAATGTCCTCCTGGTTCATCCACATTATTTTATGCTGGAGAATTACTTTCTACATTAAGGCTGAATATAATTTCATTATGTGTATATAAGACATTTTCTTTATCCATTTATCTATCAATGGACAGATAGCTGTTTCCACACCATGGTTAATGTGAATAATATTACAATGAGCATGAGAGTGTTAATATTGTTTTTTGAGATCCTGATTTCATTTCCTTTTGATATATGCCCCTAAATGGGATTGGTGATTATATGGTAGTCTGATTTTTATTTTTTGAGGAATCTCTATACTGTTTTCCATAGTGGTTGCACCATCTTGTGTTCCCATCAATAGAGTATAAGGGCTGCAGTTTCTCCACATTCTTACCAACACTTGTTTATCTTTCATTTATTTGGTAAGAGCTATTTGATTCATGTGAAATGATACTTCAGTGTGGTTTTGATTTGCACTTCTCTGATAACTAATGGCATCAGATATTTTTTCATATACCTGTTGACCATTGGTGTGTCTCCGTTGGAGAAATATCTGTTCAAATCATTGTGATTCAGTCATTAAGTCAAGTCTGACTTTTTGTGACCCAGTGGACAGCAGAATACCAGGTTACTCTGACCTCCACCACATCCCAGAGATTGCTCAAATTTATGTCCATTAGTTGCACCCACAATAAAACTCTGAGCCACTCTCCTTTCCTTGACCTCCCAAGCCATTTGGAACTTGCTTGAGAACCTTATTCTACTCTCAATTCAAGTAAAAAACCTTTTTAATCTCCTTGGTATATGTGCAGTATCATCAGTTCCAAAGTCCATGACAAGTTTTTGGTGGGGTCCATTCTGATATATTGTCTAGCTTCACCTGGAAAATAACCACAAGTAGTTATTTGAGACTTAACCATTTGCTCAGGAAATTTTTACTCAAAAGAGACAAAATTGTTAACTAGTCAAAAAAAAATAGTTTGCTTCAGATCTTTGCCAAACAACTTATGTGGGTTCACTCATTTAGCCAAATAATTATCTAATTAAGACAACAGCTTGCTCACCTGAACAGAGAGTTTGGGTATTAGGTTCATAGTTGTCTCATCAAGATTGGTTTCAAGATTCTGGCCCTGTTGTGTCTACTCTTCTTAAATAACCATATCATGAACTCTGGCATGAATGCACAATCATTTTTCTTGCCTTGAATATCCTGCATTAGGGGGGAAGTATATATATATTTAACTGATTTATATTGTTGTATGACAGAAAGCAACATATAATTGTAAAGCAATTTTCCCTCAGTTAAAAAGTAAATTAAAAAAAAGAGAATATTCTACATTAAACTGTTGGAATCCAGGGAATGAAACCTATAAATTCTCTTTCCTTTCTTCTCCTTTGATACTGTTAAGAATTTGTAAATGTGGAGCTTTTCATATCTGTAATAAATTTAGTTAACTCAGTTTTGAGTGATCAAGAGGCTTTTGTTTGTTTTTGTTTTCTTTTTAAGGGGAGGTAGTTTTTGTAATGAGTCAAGAACTGACAAATATTATGTCTCACTCAAACTCTTAATTTTCTAATTGCTGTTTACATGGCTTAACCTAGTTTTTGAGTCACTGCTGTTTCCCCAAATTGCATCCATCTTTAACAGTGACCCCAGTATTCCATGGATAGGTTTTCTGTTCTGATATACTTCTGCCTCTATCAGACCATAATTCAAGCTAAAATTCATATATTTTCGGGAATATGAACCATTAAGATCAGGAGACTGTGCATCTGCTGAGGCATGGTGATTTACACAGTAAGTACCCAGTGACATGTTTATTATGCTAATAAACTTACTGAATATGCTATTGACAAAATTCTTGACTTCTTTCTTTATCTCCCAACATATGGTGCTTCATATCTTGTGCTAGCTGTATTCATGTAGTTGATTCTTTAAACCGGAAGGTAGAACCAATTTTTGTAAAGTAAGTATAGCACCCAGAACCAAATCTAATATTCCAAACAGAGAACAAAGAGCCTCCATACTCTTGTGACAGATATTCTATTTTTATTATCAAATCATAGAAGACTTCCCTGGTGTTTTGACAGGCACATGGTGTCTTCTACTAAGTGAAGTTGCTCACTTGTGTCTGATTCTTTGTAGCCCCATGGACTGTATAGTATAGACTGTATAGACCCCATGGCCTGGAATTCTCCAGGCCAGAATACTGGAGTGGGTAGCTTGTCCCTTCTCCAGGGGATCTTCCCAATCTAGGACTTGAAATGGAGTCTGCTGCATTGCAGGCAGATTCTTTAGCAACTGGGCTATCAGGGTAGCCCTTTGACTAAGTATACAATTAACTAAATCCTTAACATAATTTTTTTTTTTTACCCCCTACAATGCTAAGTTATATCTTGTGGTATTTTCACTGCTACTGCTGTTTCTTTGGACTGGGGGTGTAATTATTTTATTGTATTTAGATGACTGTAATCTCTCAAAATTGTGTGCAATCTTGATCTATCATATTCTATATTGATTATCCTTCTTGACTTTATACTAATCACAGATTTAGTATTATAGTTTCTAAATCTTTATCTTGATAATTCATGAACATCTGAAATAAACAGATCGAAGGGAAGAAGTTTGTGCCATAATGTAGAAGACCTACAATCATGAAAGCATCATCCTCAGTGACAAGGCCATTTGGTCATATGTGTTTGAACTGGTTGCGTGAAGAAAATCTGAATAATCTGGAAAGTGCTCTCAGATCCCTTTTTCATGCTTGAATCAGAGTCTACAGGCAATTAGTGTCTTTGAAATGAAACACTGAAACCTCTGTGGTCTGCTTACAATTCTAAGACCACCTTCACTGATGAAATATTGAGTCTTTCTTCAATCTCATCTTAAACTCTCTCTCTCTCTCTCTTTTTTTTTTTTTTTTCTGGAAATCTTTCTGATCACACTTTCCAAGGCTGGGTTAGATGTCTCATCCAAGTGTTCCTTTTAGACTCTTTACCACTCCTATTACAAAATTTTCACTCTTCATTGTAATTGTTTATGGCACATGCTTATGTTTCACATTAAAATGTAAAAAGCACAAGAGGAAACTTTATTTTTGTTCATTAATTGTGTTTGCAGCTCCTAGATTTCTGGCTGACATATAATCAATAAATATAAAATATCATCCCAAATACATTCATGTTACTTTCTAATGGATAATGAAATACTAACTTCTTTATTTTCTATGACTGATCTAATCTAAGAGCCTCAATTTCACTGAATATCAGTCACGTTGAAGTTTGAGTTTAAAAAAAAAAGCCATTAGTTTTTTCAATGTATACTAAAAGTTCAACTGTCTATCAAGGGCTGATATAAAAATATTTTACATGAAGAATCAGTTTTTTCTAAGTCTGTCCATCTTTCAGTCCATCCCTCCACCCTTTGTTTCTGTCTTCCAAGGTGGTATTGCTGCTGCTGCTGCTAAGTCATGTCAGTCGTGTCCAACTCTGTGTGACCCCAGAGATGGCAGCTCACCAGGCTCCACCAACCCTGGGATTTTCCAGGCAAGAACACTGGAGTGGGTTGCCATTTCCTTCTCCAATGCATGAAAGTGAAAAGTGAAAGTGAAGTTGCTTAGTCGTGTCTGACTCTTAGCAACCCCATGGACTGCAACCTACCAGGCTCCTCCATCCATGGGATTTTTCAGGCAAGAGTACTGGAGTGGGTTGTCATTGACTTCTCCGAGAGTGGTATTAGGTTGATGCAAACGTAATTTTGGTTTCAGACCATGAATTTTAAATCATTATAACTAGGCTTAAACCAATCTAATAAATAGTTATATGCAGGAGTGTACTGAGGTTCAGTTCAGTTCAGTCACTTAGTCGTGTCTGACTCTTTGCAACTCCATGAATTGCAGCACGCCAGGCCTCCCTGTCCATCACCAACTCCCGGAGTTCACTCAGACTCATGTCCATCGAGTCAGTGATGCCATCCAGCCATCTCATCCTCTGTCGTCCGCTTCACCTCCTGCCCCCAATCCCTCCCAGCATCAGAGTCTTTTCCAATGAGTCAACTCTTCGCATGAGGTGGCCAAAGTACTGGAGTTTCAGCTTTAGCATCATTCCTTCCAAAGAAATCCCAGGGCTGATCTCTTTCAGATTGGACTGGTTGGATCTCCTTGCAGTCCAAGGGACTCTCAAGAGTCTTCTCCAACACCACAGTTCAAAAGCACTGAGGCCTTACAGAGCATCAAAGAAAGCATTCTTCTGAACCATGAAGTCTTCTGGATTCCTTGGCTCAGTGAAGTGGCTAGTTTCTCTGTAATAAAGAATTGGGTTGGCCTTTGTCCCAGTTATTAGAAAGTGAAAGTGTTAGTTACTCAGTCATGTCTGACTCTTTGTGACTCCATGGGCTGTAGCCCACCAGGCTCCTCTGTCCAAGGGATTCTCCAGGCAAGAATGCTGGAGTGGGTTGCCATTCCCTTCCCCAGGAGAATCTTCCCAACCCAGGAATTGAACTCAGGTCTCCTGTATTGCAGGCAGATTCTTTACCAACTGAGCAATCAGGAAACCCCAGTTCTTAGAAGTAACCTTTAAATCATTGAAAGCTCCCTGGGTAATAGAAATATCTTTTTTATGGTGGACTTTGTGGGTTTATGGACTTCCCAAGTGGCTCACTGGTAAAGAATCCACCTGCCAAAGCAGGTGACTCAGAAGACATGGGTTTGATTCCCCAGGCTGGGAATTTCCCTCAGAGAAGGAAATAGCAACCCACTCCAGTATTCTTGCCTGGGAAATCCCATGGACAGAGGATCCTGGCAGGCTATAGTCCACATGGTTGCAAATAATTGGACATGACTTAGTGACTGAGAACATGTATGCAAACTGGGGGTTTATGCTCATGAGTTACCTCATGTTGGGGTTATAGATAGATTGTGCTAATGATAATGACTCTGGATAGTTGCTCAGATCAGAAAGACCAACCAAATGACTGGGGGATTCTGGCTTTGAATCAAGTGGTATCAATTCAACCCGTGGTGAAAGGAGATTGAACTCAGTCACGTGGGCAATGATCTGATCAGTCATAACTACATAATGAAAGCCTAGTGAAAACTCTGGACACCAAAGTCAGAAGAGAATCCCTCATTTGCAAAATACTCTATATATCATATCCATGTACTAGGAGGGTAAAATATCCTGACTCTATAAGGAGAAGCCACTGGAAGCTTTGAGTCTGATATCCTTTGAGACCTTGGCCTATGTGTCTTTCCTTTGGCTGGTTCTGATTTGAACCCTCTTGGCTGTAACAAAACTATAATAATAACACTTTCCTGAATTCTGTGAATCATGGTAGCAATTAAAAACCAGAGGGAACTCTCAAATTTACACTCACTTGGAAGAAGTGAAGGTGGCCCTGGGAACCAGGGTTTGTGGCTGGTGTCTGAAGTAAGGGTAGTCTCAAAGAGGAGTGTACCCTTAGCATCTGAATATTTTTCTAATTCTAGGTGTTAGTGTAGAAGACATTGCAGTCTTAATTTCTGTGCTGGTAGATGCTGAACAGTTCTTGTAATGATCCTAGCTCTTTGCAGACCCACCATTCTTTGTAGAAAGCCTATGATTGTTATCTAGAGGATTTGGTTAATCTGAGTCACTTGAAAATCACAGAGGCCTTGGTGCACTGCTTGAGATTCATATGTCCATCTGCCAAAGCTCCTGGCATGCCATTATCCTCTTATTGAAAGCTAGCACTACTGAAATTTCCAGAGTGAATTGTGTGATGTGCCATCTAGACTCCTCTTAGGACTAAAAGACTTAATCCCTTACCTTTTAAGGAGGTTGCTAACTACTGTTAGATGACAGCTCTCTCTAGAAAATGCTCCATACTAAAGTCAGCTGTGTTGCCCAAGGTTGTATCCTCTTTCTAGAGATAACCTACATTAATGATGATAGATGCAGGGATATTAAACCTCACCTTATTACTACAATGAAGGCAGTACTGAAGGGTCATCATAGCTTCGGAGATCCTTATTAGGCTTAGCTAGAGCTCTGTTTGGGTTACATCACAATTCAACTTCTCCTTCTGTCCAATCCTGCCTCATTTCATTTCTCTTTGAAGTTGCCATGACTCTGTGATAAAGTTCTTGCATGTTAGTCTCAGCTTCATCTTGCCAGGACCCCAAGCTATAATCATTGCTGCCAGGAATGGTCATAGGAATAAAATATAGAATCCAGGAACTTAGTCATCTTCTAGCTCACACCTAGAATCCATGGCTAGCATTAGACGATCACAGAAGACTCTAGTACAAGGGAGCAAAACTGTTGTTAAAACTTTCTCTCACAGTGAACTGGACTGGTGTATCAGTGGAGAAAGATGCACTAGCAAGGGTGTTGTATTGTAACCTTGAGAGATATGGGGTAAGTAATAACTGACATAAAAGATTGTGAACTCAAGCAGCTGTTGCTAAGTGTAGTAGATGCTTAAAGGAAAGATAAGCAAAGGGTAACTGATTAAACAGCAATTAAAAATTAAATGTGAAAGCGACAGGCTTCCTTGGTAACACAGCAAGCCCTAATTGCAACCAGAAATCAGTTAAAGCTGAAAACCAGACAAAGGACTTTGTGATTAAAGTACCAAAGTGTCAAAGAAAGTTAAACAGTGAAGTAAGGCAATTGTCCTATGTAAAGTCAAGGCTCTAACTGAGAAATAAAATTACTTAGGTATGTGATAAAGATAGCTGGGTTAAAATACTAAAAATTTCACATTCACAGATTCCCCTAGCCCATCTGTTCATGTAGAAGTAGCTCCCACCCCTTCCTAGTAAGGGTTAGAATATTCCCTTCACTGTAGAGGATCTCTGTTGTGGGAACATGTGTCTCTCATCCCCATATCTGCCCTCATCTCCTTTCCTGGTTACTAGATCATTAGAATTATTTGCCATCATAGTTTGGTTTCAGAAAGTTTTGGTTAGATAAAGGATTATAAGAACACAAGGAGCTGTAGAAAGTAATCTTTTTTTTTCCTGGGGAGATAATTAAGGCTCATCCTTCAAAGAAGGCTATGAGAGAAAGGGGAAGGCACAAAAATACATCAAGAAAACATATCTTAAAATGAATGAATAGATCTTATTTGCAAAGCAGAGATAGAGACACAGATGGAGAGAACAAAAATATGGATTCTAAAGGGGGGAAAGAGGAGTGGGAGGAATTGGAAGATTGGAATTGATATCTCTACACTATTGATACTATGATAATGAATGAAAACCTACTGTATAGCTCAGGGTCTGCACAATGCTCTGTGGTGTCCTAAATGGGAAGGGAATCCAAGAAAGAATACAGCTTATTCACTTTGCTATACAGCAGAAACTAACACAACATTGTAAAACAACTATATCCCAATAAAAATAAAATGAAATAATAAATGAATGAATGATTCAATTCATATTGACTCCTCTAAGAATATTTCATGTCCTATGAAGGCAGAAGTAGTTCCTCTTATACATACCAATAACCTCTTTTTTTTTAAATTTTATTTTATTTTTAAACTTTACATAATTGTATTAGTTTTGCCAAATATCAAAATGAATCCGCCACAGGTATAACCTCTTATTCATATTTCTATTGTAGGAATTATTCCACTGCTGTTTTTCTTCAGAGAACTATCTCCTCTAGTATCAGAGGAAATTCTAGAGAACTGACAGCTCGCTGAATATGCAGCAGACACTAACACAGTGTCTTAATTTTGCAATTCCAAGACCAGTTTGACTCATCTTTCAAGTTGCCTCTTAAACTCACTTTTTCTTAATATGCTTAATATTTTCTAAATTAATGAGCCAATAGATAAAATAAGTTTAAAAATTCAGTTGAGTGGATTGAAATCTTTTCTCTCAAAGGTATCTGGCAAATTAAATGACCCAAGACAGTTGACATTGGGATATGTTTGAATTTGAGCTGATATGATTATACTAAAATGATAATACTAAATGGAATTTTCTTTTTCAGACATTGGTCAGATAAATATTTTGGGGAGAGGCAATTCTTCCTTGGCTCACCAAAAATATATGAAGTTTGAGAAAATGGATAATCCTAATTGTTTCATTTTGTTTGCACCTCGTCGGGGAAGGCATGCCATCCCACTCCAGTACTCTTGCCTGGAAAATCCCATGGACTGAGGAGCCTGGTAGACTGCAGTCCATGGGGTCGCTAAGAGTGGGACAGGACTGAGTGACTTCACTTTCACTTTTCACTTTCCTGAATTGGAGAAGGAAATGGCAACCCACTCCAGTGTTCTTGCCTGGAAAATCCCAGGGATGGGGGAGCCTGGTGGGCTGCTGTCTATGGGGTCGCACAGAGTTGGACACGACTGAAGCGACTTAGCAGCAGCAGCAGTAGCCGTAATAGTGGAATGTTACCTAATCCAGCCCTAAAGACCAGACTTATTACCTTCTACAAACAGATATGTTCAAGCTGCCAGTTTGAAGCTTAAGGTAAGCTCTCAAAAGACAGCTGATAGCTGTACCTCCACGTCAACTGAAGCCAACCAGCTTAAAGGTATTTAAAGATATTTTTTGGCACTTAAGTCTGGAAATGGCAACAATACAACCAAGTTCCAATTGCCCAGGATGGTGGTGAAGCTGCAGGATGCTCAACTCCAAGTGACAGATGCAAATTCTTGGAAACTGTGCTCAAAGGGAATTGTAATCAACTGGCTGCATGATGAAGAGAACACACAGTGTTGTGGCAGGACATTCATGAGAAATATGGATTCAGCTGGTGCTGTTTACAGATGAAAAAAATGTATTTTTGTGCTGAATCCAACCTGTGATGTTCCAATGAGAACATGTGGCGTCCAGTAATCCGTTATCAAAGCTGATCTCCCGACTCTCAAAAAGAGCGATATGAAAGAAGCAGCGATTTTAGTCTCCAATTCATTTCATTTTTTCCAGCGTTATCTTTGGGGGATTAAAGATGACTGGTGCTGACACACAGAAACAGCCAGTTCAGACCAAGTAATTCCTGAGACAGCGAAATGACAGCTATATCTGGCTGTGCACCTGAACCCTGGGAAAATGCTGATGAAACTTTGCCTTGGGTTTAGAAGGCTCATTTGGATATATTGTGTATATATTTGAATCATAAAGGAAAGAGGAGGGCTATGTGAAGTCTATAGGAAATGGCACTTTTGGAAGGTCAAATTGGCATTTCCGTGGCTATACTTTCTATGTGGAATGAAATTAACCAGAAACATACAATGCAGTGTCCTTTATTTGAAGGTGTCTATAAATTTCTTTGCAAAAAGAAAGATGCTTAAAAATTTCCATCTGCCACAGTGAGTTTAGTGCTGAAACTGTGCTTTTGGCAGAGACACATTTACTACAGGAGTGTCAACACTTAGAGCAAACCAACCCTAGCTTTATAACTGAGAAAAATGAGCAGTGCCCAGTGTTCCGTATCCTCAGGCCCTTGCAAAGTGTCTGGAAAATGTAAGTATTGCTTCATTAATGCTTGCTGAATTGAATTATATACAATACAAGTGAACAAGATCAGGCAGTTTACAGATTGCAAATTTCTCTGGAAGGAAAAAAAAGAAACATCAAAGTGTGGTTGTTACTGTAAGTATTTTTGACTGAATTCTTCAAGAAATTTATTTATATATATATGTCCAGTTTATTTCTAAAATTGAATGCGTTCACTTTTATTTGAATAACCACTTGCAAAAGACCATTCCTTAAACCAAAAGTCCTTCCTTAAACCAAAGGACTATGCTTTGGCCCCATGGTGGGTAAGTTATTAGCAATAAATCTGCTTTGATATGACCTTGATTCCATATTGATAGATCCCTTCAACAAGTCATCATAATATGACTTAAGAATTCTATTTAATATTATATAGTCCATTAAATTGATATATTGGATGGATAATTTAGTAGCAAGAAAAAAATGACACCATTTGAAGAACTGGTGTATTATTTTTTATCAGATCATGACAATTAGATAATCTATCATATTTCCATTTTTATCTTGCCAGGATGCCCAGAACTAAATATAATGCTCAATTAGGATAACCACTTAGACATATGTTGATATATTCTCTATGATATGTTTTTATTTTCTTTTTCTATTCTAATATTTATATAATAAAACTTAGAGAACCAGTGCATACATAATAGGTATGTAGATAGGTAGCCAACTAGCAAACCAAATATTTGTCATTGTAAAGATAAGCCAAACAGCCTGAAAAATATTTTTTGTTGATAAGACAAACACAACCTGAGGACACTTAAGCTGAATGAAATAAAAGAAATGACCTTCAAACTTGGCCCTAAACTCTGCTTGTTATTGCAAAACATCACATTCAAAAACATTTATTAAAATCACCAGAATATTGATCTCTTTTTCTAATTTCAAAGTGTTAGTTTCTCAGTTATGTCTGACCTTTTTTGATTCCATGGATTGTAGCCTACCAGGTTCCTCTGTTCATGGAATTCTCCATTCAAGAGTACTGGAGTGGGTTGCCATTTCCTTCTCCAGGGGATCTTCCTGACCCAAGTCTCCTGCACTGTGGGCAGATTCTTTGCCATTTGAGCCACCAGGGAAGCCCCTTTTGGTTTCAAGAGGGAGGATTAAATAAATATTTGTTCTAAGATAATTTATGTCCTATATATAGTGAGAATAATTAATATTAGCTATTTCTTTCATTTTATAAAAAATAAAATTTAAATACCAACTGGAATTATATTTTTCTTTTATTTCATTTCTATAATAATATTTAAATACATAAACTTATTTGTATGAATTTGTTTATATATATATATGTAGTTCAGTTCAGTTCAGTCACTCAGTCATGTTAGACTCTTTGCAACTCCATGAACTGCAGCACGCCAGGCCTCCCTGTCCACCACCAACTCCCGGAGTCTACCCAAACCCATGTCCATTGATAGTTGATGCCATCCAACCATCTCATCCTCTGTCGTCCCCTTCTCCTCCTGCCCTCAATCTTTCCCAGCATCAGGGTCTTTTCAAATGAGTCAGCTCTTTACATCAGGTGGCCAAAGTATTGGAGTTTCAGCTTCAACATCAGTCCTTCCAATGAATATCCAGGACTGATCTCCTTTAGGATGTACTGGTTGGATCTCCTTGCAGTCCAAGGGACTCTCAAGAGTCTTCTCCAACACCACAGTTCAAAAGCATCAATTCTTTGGCAAAACTAATACAATTATGTAAAGTTTAAAAATAAAATAAAATTAAAAAAAAAATAAAAAAACAAAAGCATCAATTCTTTGGCACTCAGCTTTCTTTATAGTCCAACTCTCACATCCATAATTATGGTTATTATACCATATATAAAATACAGTATGTGTAACATGTATATTTACTTAAATATGTATTCATACAATATACAAAATGCAAAGACTATTGGATATTACTTTGAAGAATTAATAGAAACTTAAATTTGTTAGTCTATAAATCTGTGATAATATCTTGTCAGTTATCTAAAACTGAAACTTGCTTGAATGGCATTTGTGGAATTCTTTATCAACAGTAAAATCTCATGATACACGAAGAAATAACAAATGCTTTTTTAAATAAGAAATTTGTGTAAACCACCTTTAAGATTATACTGAAGATTAGTATCGAATAAAGTAGTTGAACTCTGTACCATGTTTAAGATTTTTCTGTCTATGGAATAAACAGTTAGAGGCCTAAAGTCAAGCTTCTGTAACAGAAAGCATTTTATATAACTCATGTTGCTTGCTTCATTGGACAGGGTAGCATGCTATGGAGTCTTACACTAACTAAAATTGATAAATTTGATATGTGATGTGAAAGGTTAAAAATCAAGGTATATAATTTACATGTCATTGTGTCTGACTTTTGTGTGACCCCATGGGCTTTGCTGGCCAGGCTCCTCTGTCCATGAGATTTCCCAGACAAGAATACTGGAGGTGGTTGCCATTTCCTTCTACAGAGATCTTCTTGACCCAGGGATTGAACCCACATTTCTTGTATCTCCTGCATTGGAAGGCAGCTTTTTTACAAACTGCACCACGTGAAAAGCTCTAAAGAGGTAAGGAAGATTGAAATGTGTTTTTACTGAGTGGGAGTTGTTTTTCACAGTATTCTATCACAATCAAGAATTCTGGGAAATCCCATTCCAAATTACTGAGATCTTGGGACAATGTGTGGAACAATAAAATGCAGACTTGCAGCCTTTATATTTGATGCAGGTATCATTTTACAAGGGATTTTAATGTTCAGATGCTTAGTTCCACTTCAGTAGAAATCAAGTATCACCACCAGCGCCACCAAGCTATGGCAAATCAGAGAAAAAGTAGTAGCACACATGTATTATGTTCATATCACTGTTTTGGATTCTCCTGTTTAGTAAACATAGCTTTGAGTTACTCCATCTCCGTGCATGAAGTATGTTAAAAGCAAAATCACTTTTTGTTATTTTGTTCAGCCGTATTCAACCCTTTGCGATCCCATGAACTGCAGCACACCAGGCCTTCATGTCCCTTAATCTCTCCCAGAGTCTGCTCAAACTCATGTCCATTGAGTTGGTGATATTATTCAACCATCTCATCCTCTGACACCCTCTTCTTCTCCTGCCCTCAATCTTTTCCAGCATTAGGAACTTTTCCAATGAGTCGACTCTTCACATCAGATGGTCAAACTATTGGAGCTTCAGCTTCAGCATCAGTCCTTCCAATGAATATTCAGGACTGATTTCCTTTAGGATTGACTGGTTTGATCTCCTTGCTGTCCAGGGGACTTTCAAGACTCTTCTCCAGCACCACAGTTTGAAAGCATCTGTTCTTTAGCACTCAGCCTTTTTTATGGTCCAGCTCTCACATCCATACATGACTACTGGAAAAACAATAGCTTTGACTATATGGACCTGTGTGGTTAAAGTCATGCCTCTGCTTTTTAATATGCTGTCTAGGTTGGTCATAGCTTTTCTTCCAGGAGCAAGTGTCATTTATTTTGTGGCTGCAGTCACTGTCCACAGTGACTTTGGAGCCCAAGAAAATAAAATTTGCCACTGTTTTCACTTTTTCCCCATCTTTTTCAGAATCACTAAAAACCAATATCTCTTCTTAATGACTTTAATTCATTCCTGAAGATTCTACCCTTAAGTGCAAGAACATTAAATAAAAATAATTTTTTCTTAATTTCAATGGGAAAAATGATACATTCTAACTTAACTCAAAATATCCAATTTTCACAGATAGCATATGTCAAGTAATTTGAAGCTAAAATAGTTTGTAAATAATAAAAAGTAGTAAAGTTTAATATATTTATTCCAAACTTTTCTGAGCCATGTTCTTTAGTATTTTGAGAGAATGTTTATTTTGCATTGAAATGCATTTTAAAATAGAGTTTTACTACAGGAAAAATCTCCAGGGCAAAAATTAAAGCTAAACACTAAAGTCATGCAAAAACCATGGAAAAAATAAATACACACAATAGCCCAAAATCAGAGCATACATTTTCTCTTCACCTCTCACATTTTATATGTGTATATAATATGAAAAGGGTTTTGGACTCATCTAAACAAAATGTACAATTTAATTTTGTTTCATAAGACAATCTCTGAAGGAAAACCTTTGTGTTGAGTAAACTGTTATGCATGCTCTTTTTCTGAAATCGTAATGTCAAAATACTATGGTGCTGTGCAGTGCTTAGTCGTTCACTGGGGTCCAACTCTTTACAGTTCCATGGACTATAGCCCACCAGGCTCCTCTGTCCATGAGGATTCTCCAGGCAAGAATGCTGGAGTGAGTAGCCTATCCCTTCTCCAGGGGGATCGTCCTGACCTAGGAATTGAACCATGGTCTCCTGCATTGCAGGTGAATTCTTCACCAGATGAGCTACCAGGGAAGCCCCCAAATATTGCTAATATGTAGCATTCCTTTGCTGAGATTTGGAGTGCAAACTTACAAAACAAATAAAATAAGAGATGTTTCCAAACTGTTTAAAATTTTTCTGGAGTTGACATGGCTAAAAGTATGAGTACTATTCAGTCCTAATTATTAAAGTAATACACTTAGTTTTATACCACTTCTAAGTTTTCAATAACTCAATTTTAAATTGATGTTTAATTAAATTGATAGTTTATCTGCCTTTGCTTGTATTAATTTATCCAAAATTAGATTTTCAGGAGCATCTTCATGTTCAGGGTGTCTCCAGGAGTCTTGGAATTACTGTTTACCTTAGAGTTGTTGTTTAGTAATTCAGTTGTATCTGAATCCTTTTTACTCCATGGACTGTAGCATGCCATGCTTCTCTGTCCATCACCAACTCCCAGAGTTTGCACAAACTCATGTCCATTAAGTCAGTGATGCCATCCAACTATTTTATCCTCTATCATCCCCTTCTCTTCCTGCCTTCAATCTTTCCCAGCATCAGTGTCTTTTCTAAGGAGTGAGTCCTTCTCATCAGGTGGCCAAAGTATTGGAGTTTCAGCTTCAGCATCAGTCCTTCCAATGAATATTCAGGGTTGACTTCCTTTAGGATTGACTGGTTTGGTCTCCTTGAAGTCCAAGGGACTCTCAAGAGTCTTCTCCAACACTACAGTTAAGAACCATCAATTCTTCTAGGCTCAGCTTTCTTTATAGCCCAACTCTCACATCCATACATGACTACTGGAAAAACCATAGCTTTGACTGTATGGAATTTGTTGACAAAATAATGTCTCTGCTTTTTAATATGTTGCTAGGTTTTCATAGCATTTCTCCCAAAGAGCAAGTGTTTTTCAATTTCATGGCTGCAGTCACCATCTGCAGTGGTTTTGGAGCCCAGCAAAAGACAGTCTGTCACTGTTTCCATTGTTTCCCTGTTTGCCGTGAAGTGATGGGACAAGAAGCCATGATCTTAGTTTTTGATTGTTGAGTTTTAAGCCAGGTTTTTCACTCTCCTCTTTCACTTTCATTAAGAGGCTCTTTAGTTCCTCTTTGCTTAACTAAAGTATTTTATATAAAATAAAATATACACAAAATTAAATAGTTGAGGCTTAAATTGAAGTTTTCACTTCATTCTATGCTGTTTTTTATTAATGGAATGCATTCAACTATTGAGAATAATGAAGCCATCAGAGAGAGGATCTTGGGTGACTCTAGCTCTGTTTTTCCCCTAGTAGTTTATATTCGCCAGGGAAATGGTAATTTTTATTGTTTAGCTTGACGTAAACAGAATTCAGACTGACATTTATTATGTTGCTCTGCTATTTTAACTTCACTTCTGTTAGCATCCCCCACACCAGTAATGATGAATGGGAAAAACTTCCTTTTTTTCCTTCTGAAGGAAGAGAGAGCCTGAAGTTGTCAGAAATTCTGAGTTGGTCGGTTATCTCCTTATCCTTTTATTCTATCATGAATGAGGAAAGAATATGGGAGGTTATATTGTTGTACACGTTCAGAATATTTGTTTCTAACACCCTATTTGGCAAGGCTGCTATAATAAAAATACCACACACTGGCTGACTTAAACATAAATTTATTTTCTCATAATTCTGGAGGTCAGAAATTCAAGGTCAGGTGTCTGCAGGTTTGATTTCTCCTGAGGCCTCTCTCTTTGGCTTATAGATGGCTTCTTTCTTGCTGTGTTCTCACATGGCCTCTTTTCTCTGCACAAACTTTACTGGTGCTTCTATTTCTTATTCTAAGGACATCAATTATATTCCATTAGGACTCACACTAAGAGACTCATCCTTACATAACCACCTCTTTAAAGGTTCTAACACCAATATGTCATATTCTGAGCTACCAGGAGTACATCATTCAGTACATGAATTGGGAGACTCAATTCATTTCTTGACAATTATTATATTAACCAAAGATTCCAAGGATATGAAAACCTATTTTGAAAAGTGAAAGAGAAGAGTGAAAATGTTGGCTTAAAACTCAACATTCAGAAAACTAAGATCATGGCATCTGGTCCCATCACTTCATGGGAAATAGATGGGGAAACAGTGGAAGCTGTGTCAGACTTTATTTTTTGGGGCTCAAAAATCTCTGCAGATGGTGACTGCAGTCATGAAATTAAAAGACACTTACTCCTTGGAAGGAAAGTTATGACCAACCTAGATAGCATATTGAAAAGCAGAGACATTACTTTGCCAATAAATGTCCATCTAATCAAGGCTATGGTTTTTCCATTGGTCATGTATGGATGTGAAAGTTGGACTGTGAAGAAAGCTGAGTGCCAAAGAATTGATGCTTTTGAACTGTGGTGTTGGAGAAGACTCTTGAGAGTCCCTTGGACTGCAAGGAGATCCAACTAGTCCATTCTAAAGGAGATCAGCCCTGGGTGTTCTTTGGAAGGAATGATGCTAAAGCTGAAACTCCACTACTTTGGCCACCTCATGTGAAGAGTTGACTCATTGGAAAAGACTCTGATGCTGGGAGGGATTGGGGGCAGGAGGAAAAGGGGACAACAGAATATTTGTTTCTAACACCTTATTGGGCAAGGCTGCTATAATAAAAATACCACACACTGGCTGGATGGATGGCATCACCAACTTGATGGACGTGAGTTTGAATGAACTCCGGGAGTTGGTGATGGACAGGGAGGCCTGGTGTGCTGCAATTCATGGGGTCACAAGAGTCGGACACGACTGAGTGACTGAACTGAACTAAATCTATTTACTTGAGGAGTATCAAACTTAAAAGGCTTTAAGCTTGTATGCTGCTGCTGCTAAGTCGCTGTAGTTGTGTCCGACTCTGTGCAACCCCATAGACGGCAGCCCACCAGCCTCCCCCGTCCCTGGGATTCTCCAGGCAAGAACACTGGAGTGGGTTGCCATTTCCTTCTCCAGTGCATGAAAGTGAAAAGTGAAAGTGAAGTCGCTCAGTCGTGTCTGACTCTTCGTTACCCCATGGACTGCAGCCTACCAGGCTCCTCCGCCCATGGGATTTTCCAGGCAAGAGTACTGGAGTGGGTTGCCATTGCCTTCTCCATTAAGCTTGTATAGGTATCATTAAAACTTTTTTGTAGGCACCCTGTGAAATAGTAATGAGTTAACTGGATAATCACATAGGAAGAAATAAACCTAATTTTAATCCCTAATTCATTCTAAAAACTATTTATTGCAAGCTGGTTTATAGATCTAAGCAAAGCTGATAAAACCATCAAGTTTGTAAAAGAAATCATAGGGGAATATATTTATGACCATGGAGATTGGCTTTCATTTTTTAGAGAGAATGTAAAAAGAACAATTCAAATGAGAAAAAGTTGATAAATTAAATACGATTAAAATCTATCATTTATGCTCATGAAAAACACCATTAAGGAAATGAATCAGTAGCTTATAGTTTAGCTACTATAGAACATGTCTATCTGATGTTGGAAATATACATATAAGTGCACACACATATCACTATAAATTAGCCAATAATCCATAACTATAAACCATATTAATCTAGATCTGGAAACAAACCAAATGCCTATCAACAAGAGAACATGATAAGCACATTGTGGTAAACTCACATAATGTAGCACTACTCAGCACTGAAGGGAAACCACTATTTATTTAAAATTTTCATTGAAATTTAGTTGATTTACAATGTAGTTTTACTTCCTGCTTACAGCAAAGTGAATCGGTTATACATATACATAATTTTGCTCTTTTTTAGATTCTTTTCTCACATGTGTCATTACGGAGTATTGTATATGTAAAACTAATAAGGAGCTACTATATGGCATAGGGAACCCACTACTTAGATGTGCAATCAATGAATGGGTCTCATAGACACTCAAAGAGACACAAGGAAGTTTTCTGTCATGACAGAAATGTGCTGGGCTTTATCAAATGCATAGAACTAAACACTTAGAATCTGTGCATTTTATTGAATAAAAGCTTTTGTAAAGGAAAATAAAAATACACAAATTCAGAAAACATTTTGTAATGGTAAAAAGGCTGAACATGTATTTTATGACTATGGGATATTATTGTATTTAAATTTATGGAGGGACAAGCCTCAACTAAATTATTTACCATTATATGAGATATTCAATAACTCTATGCCCAAGAGGAGTTAATCTGGAAAGGTGATAGGTAATTTTATTTACTTTTATTTTTCTGGTAGAAAACTGGCTAGCTTATGGAAAAATATTTATAGTACACACACGTATTATGTACAAATATTTCTAGAATTGTCTTAGAAGTAATCAAAATCTATATTATTATGACTTTGCTCAAGTTTCAGCCTGAGAAATACGTACACGTTTTATTCCTATACTATAGGTTAGCCAATAAAAAATACAACATCATTCCCTGTCTATAAAAGTCTCTGATGACTTGGGAACTTCATGCATTTTATACTTTAATCACTGCTTTTGGTAGTAGGGAAGTGACTCACTGTATTGGATAGTACCCTTGACACACGCAGAGGTTATAAAAGAGTGAACTAAAATATACCTTATATTTGGACCCATTTTTTTTTCCTTCTGGGAAGCATACTCTCAGCTTCCACAGTGTCCTTAATACTTGCAAAAGACCCTAAGAAGATTTTTAGTTACATGATTAAAGATTTGAACATGATGTTGGGAAGAAAAGCTATATTCTTTGGTGCAGTCTTAAGAGAGAACGATGGACATATTTCAGTAGCTATTTGAGGCACTGTAAGTGTTTCTATTTCCACTTCTTATGGGTTGTTTACAATTGAGTTATTCCTGAGAAACTTAGCTGCCACTGATAGACTTAGATTAAAATAAATAAGTGGATGAATATATTAAATACATCAAGTCGTAGAATGGAACATTTAATGAACTTCACTTGTGTTATTTTGTAGAGTACTAAATAACATGACAAAATGTACATGATAAAATAAATAGAAAAAATATCAGAAATCACACCCAAATCAGCATAGAATTAATAATGAAAATAATAGATAGCATCTATACAATGATAGTCAGCTACGTACATTTCAAAATAACTTATTTACACTTAATTCATTGAATACAACATTATGTTTCATGCTTAGTTGCTCAGTTGTGTCTGACTCTTTGAGACCCGATGGACTATAGCCCACCAGGAGGCTCTGTCAACGGAAGTATCTGGCCAAGAATACTGGAGAGAGTTGCTATTTCCTTCTCCAGGGGATCTTCCCAACCCAGAGATCAAAACCTTGCCTCCTGTACTGCAGGTGGGTTCTTTACCACTGAGCCACCAGGGAAGTCTCACAACATTTTGAGAAAGTACTAACGTTTTCTTCATTTCACTTATGAGATATCTGAGGCCCAAAGTAGTTAAATTGCTTACCTGAGGTCATGCTGATAAAAGAGCCAGATCTGCAACTCAAACTTAAGTTGTAGGACCTCAGAGTCTGCTCACCGTACTGCATAATTCTGTGAGCACAAACAGACACAAATGCAAATTGACAGAATGGAGGCAAGAATGTGTGGAAACTCATTATTTATGGTTGCTCCATTTGATGATAAGGATGGGGAAAAGAAAGTTGGGAGACTAAAACGATGGGGAGAGTTATTATTTGGTCATTTAATATTGAATAAATTAACAAAGGGAATTTATTGCTTGTCATATAACACTAAAGGCCAGATTGAAATTATTGGTCGTGAATTTAAAGTGAGATGAATCAACTTGGTTGCTGCAGTCAGTGTTCTAAAGAGAAACAGAACTGATAGTATATACAAAAATATATATTTGTATTTATATCTGGCAATGTCACCCCACTCCAGTACTCTTGCCTGGAAAATGGATGGAGTACTCTTGCCTGCCTCCATGGATGGAGGAGCCTGGTAGGCTGCAGTCCATGGGGTCACTAAGAGTCGGGCATGACTGAGCGATTTCACTTTCACTTTTATATCTTTATCCATCCATACCTAATAGTATCTATGATTTTTGTAAATTATCTACTGGATTTTCACATATCTATAAATGTGTGTGTGCACAGGCTTCCCTGGTGGCTCAGTGGCCATATATATATGTGTGTATTTATTTATTTGTATATATACACACATGCATATATGAGAGAGAGACAGAGAGAGAAAGAAAGAGTGAAAAAAAGAAAAAGAAAGTAAGGGAAAAGAGGCGAATAATAAAGAAGTGACTCACATGATTATTCAGGCTCTAGATTTGCAATTGGCAAGCTGAAGACCCAAGAGACCTGATAGTGTAAATTCCAGTCTGAAACTAAAGATTCTAAGAACCAGGAGGATTGCTGATGTAAATTCTAGTCTGAGACTGAGTCTGTCTGAAAACAGGAGAAGATCATTTTCACAGCCTGAAGAGAATGAGTGAAATTGAGAGAGAAAGAAAGAGAAAATGAATATTTTCCTCTTGTTCAGCTTTTTTGTCCTAGTTTGGCCATTGAATTGGATGAAGCCCACCCGCATAGGGAGGGCGATCTGCTTTACCCAGTTAATCCATTCAAATGTTAATCTCATCCAGGAATACCCTCATAGACACACCATCCAGAATGATATTTAACCAGATATCTGGGAAACTTATGGCCCATTTGCTATGACCCTCTTCCAACAACACAAGAGAAGCCTCTACTCATGGATATTATCAGATGGTCAATACCAAAATCAGATTGATGATATTCTTTGCAGCCAAAGATGGAGAAGCTCTATACAGTCAGCAAAACAAGACTGAGAGCTGACTGTGGCTCAGATCATGAATTCCTTAATGCAAAATTGAGATTTAAATGGAAGAAAGTAGGGAAAACCACTTTACCATTCAGGTATTACCTAAATTAAATCCCTTATGATTATACAGTGGAAATGACAAAAAGATTCAAGGGGTTAGATCTGATAGACAGAGTGCCTGAAGAACTATAGACAGAGGTTCATGACATTGTACAGCAGGCAGTGATCAAGATCCCCAAGAAAAAGAAATACAAAAAGGCAAAAAGGTTCTCTGAGGAGGCCTTACAAATAGCTGAGAAAAGAAGAGAAGCAAAAGGCAAAGGGGAAGAGGAAAGATATACCCATTTGAATGCAGAGTTCCAAAGAATAGCAAGGACAGATAAAGCCTTCTTCAGTGATCAGTGTAAAGAAATAGAGGAAAACAATAGAATGGGAAAGACTAGAGATTTCTTCAAGACAATTAGAGATACCAAGGGAACATTTGATGCAAAGATGGGCACAATAAAGGACAGAAATAGTATGGACCTAACAGAAGCAGAAGATATTAAGAAAAGGTGGCAAGAATACACAGAAGTACTATACAAAACAGATCTTCATGGCCCAGATAACCAGGATTGTGTCACCACACATCTAGAGCCAGACATCCTGGGATGCAAAGTCAAGTGGGCCTTAGAAAACATCACTATGAACAAAGATAGTGGATGTGATGAAATTCCAGTTGAGCTCTTTTAAATCCCCAAAGATGATACTGTGAAAGTGCTGCACTCAATATGTCAGCAAATTTGGAAAACTCAGCAGTGGCCACAGGGCTGGAAAAGGTCATTATTCATTCCTATCCCAAAGAAAGGCAATGCCAAAGAATGCTCAAACTACCACATGATTGCGCTCATCTCACACTCTAACAATATAATCCTGAAAATTCTCCAAGCAATGCTTCAACAGTACGTGAACCAAGAATTTCCAGATATTCAAGCTGGATTTAGCAAAGGCAAAGGAACCAGAGGTCAAATTGCCAACATCCGTTGGATTATAGAAAAAGCAAGAGATTCCAGAAAAACATCTGCTTTTGCTTTATTGATTACACCAAAGCCTTTGACTGTATAGATCACAACTGTGGAAAATGCTTCAGGAGATGGGAATAGCAGATCACCTTACCTGCCTCCTGAGGAATCTGTATGCAGGTCAAGAAACAACAGTTAAAACCAGACATGGAACTCCAAATTGGGAAAGGAGTACATCAATGCTGTATAACGTCACACTGCTTATTTAGCTTATAGGCAGAGTACATCATGTGAAATGCCGGACTGGATGAAGCACAAGCTGGAATCAAGATTGCCAGGATGTTAATAACCTCAGATGCACAGATGACACCACTTTTATGGTCAAAAGTGAAGAGGAACTAAAGAGCCTCTTGATTAAAGTGAAAGAGCTGGCTTAAAACTCAAGATTCAAAAAACGAAGATCATGGCATCTGGTCCCATCACTTCATGGCAAACAGATGGGAAAACAGTGACAGACTTTATTTTTTGGGCTCCAAAATCACTGCAGATGGTGACTGCAGCCGTGAAATTAAAAGATACTTGCTCCTTGGAAGAAAAGCTATGACCAACCTAGACAGCATATTAAAAAACATAAACATTACTTTACCAACAAAGGTCTATCTAGTCAAATCTATGGTTTTTCCAGTAGTCGTGTATGGATGTGAGAGTTGGACTATGAAGAAAGCTGAGTGCCGAAGAATTGATGTTTCTGAACTATGGTGTTGGAGAAGACTCTTGAGAATCCCTTGGACTGCAAGGAAATCCAACCAGTCAATGTGAAAGGAAATCAGTCCTGAATATTCACTAGAAGGACTGATGCTGAAACTGGAACTCCAACTTTGGCCACCTGATGTGAAGAACTGACTCATTGGAAAAGGCCCTGATGCTGGGAAAGTTTGAAGGCATGAGACGAAGGGGACAACAGAGCATGAGAGTTGGTGATGGACATGAGTTTGAGCCAACTCTGGGAGTTGGTGATAAACAGTTGGTTATGGAAGCCTGGCGTGTGCAGTCCATGGGGTCTCAAAGATTCAGACATGACTGAGTGACTGAACTGAACTGAACTGATGGCCTATTTAACTTGATACCCAAAATTAACCAATGCAATGGTTGCATATTTCTCCCCAACCATGCACAACTACAAGTGTGCAGGTGTAGAAGGGACAGAGAATTTTATTCAAGCTAAACTGATGTTTTACCAAGTGATTAAGACAGAGAGAGTTCCAAGGGAGTAGAAGGTAAAATGCAGAAATGTATAATAACAAACCATGTTGTTTTAACTGTGTGGTAAAAAGTTCCTTGGAGCCTTGAAAAGGGTGAACAATCTGATGAGATAGAGGAATTGTTGAGATAAGAGACTAGCTGCTGCTGCTGCTGCTGCTAAGATGCTTCAGTCGTGTCCGACTCTGTGCAACCCCATAGACAGCAGCCCACCAGGCTCCTCTGTCCATGGGATTTTCCAGGCAAGAGTACTGGAGTGGGTTGCCATTGCCTTCTCCAGTAAGAGACTAGAGGGAACAGAGTTAGTGGCTGGAAATTGGAATGTCTGGAATTGAAGTCATGGATGGAGTGCAGTGGTTTTTGTTTGTTGTTTCACTAAGTTGTGTCCTACTTTTTTGTGACCCCATAGACTGTAGCCCATCAGGCTCCTCTGTCCATGGGATTTTCCAGGCAAGAATACTGGAGTGGGTTGCCATTTCCTCCTCCAGGGGATATTCCTGACCCAAGGATCGAACCCATGACTCCTGCATGTATCTCCTGCATTGAGGGTGGATTCTTTACCACTGAGCCACTAGGGAGTGAAGTGGTAATTATGGTAAATGGGTGAAGGAACATGCACAAAGTTTGGTAGATTGATAGCGGATGACAACCTCCATCTCTGCCCTTATTTATAGAGGAGAGTATAAAGTAAAGATAAGATTTATGTGCATATGAACTATTTTACAAATCAGAATGTGGTCAGCGCCATAAGATATGTACCAACAGAGAACTAGGTGAGCTCTGAAAAGAAAGAAATTACTCTTGGCTGGTTACTAAGAGGGAAATGGGATTTCTGGAGGGTGAGAAATATGTGTGGGTGTGGTCATTAGGATATTTGGATTGATTTGATAGGTAACAGGATTTCCAGGGGGTTTTGATCAAGGACATTTTATTACTTATCATGTAAAAATAAAGCTGAAACCCCAGTATTGGGAAGGGTGAATTAAAGATGTGTTTGGTTCAAGATTAGTTATCATATTATAGTTATCATATTTTCCAGGCACATATAGCCTGGAAAAATATAGACTCTATATTTAGCCATGGTAGGGGGAAAGTGTCTGGATTATTGGCATAGCTATTGTGAGAGCACACAGTCTAAGTGTTTATTTTTGTAAGTTAGTGGCTGGTCAGGTGGCTTTTTAACTCTCTTTGATCTTGGCTGGGATCACTCACATATTTCATGACCATCTGTTTGATACTGGTCTGGGATAGCCTTCCTTTGAAATGATTAGGGTAATTTGACTGAGCTTCATAAACCTTTCATTCCCTAGCAAGCTTGTCTTAGCATTTCTCATGCCAATGGCAGAGGGACAAAAGCAGAGTGAAAAAGCAAAAGTACTTTTTACAAGTTTCTAGGTAAGTCACTTCTACTCATTTGTCACTGGACAAAGCAAATGCCATGACCATGCTCAGAATCAGAAAGACTGAACATCAAAAAAAAAAAAAAAAAAGTGATACAGAGAAGAGTGAAGAATTAGTCAACTTTAGGCTTCTCTGGTGGCTCAGTGGTAGAGAATCCACCTGTAATGCAGGAGATGTGAGTTTGATCCCTGGGTTGGGAAGATCCCCTGGAGAAGGAAATGGCAACCCTTTCCACTATTCTTGCTTGGAAAATCCCATGGACAGAGGAGCCTGGTGGGCTACATTCCATGGAGTTGCAGAAGAGTTGGACATAACTGAGCAACTTTCACTCACTCATTCCTGTATATTTAGTACAGAATAGAAAAGAGAGGACAGATTTACATGATGTTTTGAATGTGTGACATTTTGCATATATATATATATATGTGTATTTAAGCAATGACTGATTAATAGATAAAGATTTGTACACTAAGTCTAAGGTAATTGTATAATTTTCTAGGGAAAGTATGTAAAGAGAACAGAGACCGAGAGCAAGGGAGAGAAAGAGATGGAGAGAACATCTCATATAAAAAAAACTTTTGGGTGTGTGGTGGATTTAAGTCAATGGATTTGAGACTTCATTCTTGTTTCTTTTAGATTTATACTTGAAAAGCTGAGATCCAAGTAGAAAATATACTTCTATAATAGTCTTCATTGGGTTGAAGAAATAACGTGTTTTCAGGAAACAGATAATCTGAGTTTGAATTCTATGTTAATTATTACAAATTATTACGTCCTCAGGCATCTTTTCTGTTAAATGTGGATTACAGCTGTAATTTGAGGGTTGAATGAAATACCTAGCAAAAAGACAGATGTGTAGTTAGTACTCAATAAACAGGTCTATATCTCACCCCCATTTTCTTCTCTTAATTCTCCTTTCTCTCAAAAGCATGTATGACTGTGTGTGTGTGTGTGTGTGTGTGTGTGTGTGTGTGTATAATTTATGTTCTGTTTAGTTTATGGAGCTCACTTTTCTATAATAGTACAGTATAAAAGCCACATTCTTGAATATTTACAACTTTATTCCAGAAATAGATCAGTGACAAAACATCAAGATTCTTATGCAAACCTGTTGATACATTTTGAAATGCTATGTAAATGTTAAAATCCCAGTCATAGGTTTCCTGTGACTACTTGCCTATTGGTGACATCTGCAGATTCTCTGATGCTTCATATTTTATATTATGAATTTTAAGACACGATTTAATTTTGAGGTGACTGAATGAAAGGGTAACAAGATTTTGAAATATTTAATCACCTTGGGATTAAAATTGACAACAGAATTAACAAATCAACAACTGCTATCTTGAAACAAACTAATAAAAGTGCATAAGTTATCTGACAAGTTCAGCTCTATAGATATAAATAGATATAAAGATAATTCTAAAAACAAAGTGCTCCTTTTGTACAAATAGGCAAAAGTAAATTATATTTTTCATGCCAAAGTTGATAAATTTTTCAATGTGCTTGGCATATCTTAAGGTACTCAGTGATTAAATTTAATATCATTTAATGTAATCACTATTCATTTTTACCCTTATTTTATAGCTAAATATCTATACACAATAAATATAGGATGATGATAAGGCCTCATGAATAATAGGTAATTAATCCTCAGATGAGTCAATGGATGATGCAATGACCATTATTATTAACAGATGTTTATAAAAATACACTCTTTTCTAGGTGTATGAAAATTTAAAAATTAGATAAATCCTTGTCCAATAAGACTAATTTCTTGGGGGAACAAGATAACATCTGTGATGACTGATTTCAGGGATATTGAAATACATAATTTTATTTTTTAAAATAACTTCCATTCTCTAGAAATCCTAAAAAAAAAAAATTTCACATAGTATAATAAGAGTTTTCAAAATTATTTTAGGTACAAGTAATTACAGTAGAAATTATTGCTGCTGACTATACAGATTACTTGAAGTTCAGTTATTTGATGACTTTACTTGATGATGACTAAAATGGGAACACAATTCAAGGCAGATGCTTTTTTGAAAATAGGTTTTAAGGATAGAAAAAGCAGAGTACAGTGAGTTTCTCAGCACCAAATAGATCACCAAAGATAAATGTCACCTTTGCAGTTTTGCTCAGAGTTAAAGGTACCTCAAGTGAAATAACCAATGGCAGACACATGGATGAAGGAGACAGTGCTCCACCAATAAGATTTGAAAAGTGGAGGACAAGCTCTGCTAACCAATGTCCTGCTTCAGTATTTTCTAGGTACCTGAATTGAATAGCCACTATCTTAATAATTTAAGGTGATTGTCAATATGACATATACTCTAGAAGAGAGGTTCTAGAAGAAAATCATTAAAATGAGCAAAGGGCCTGTGTTTGAGATCTAGCTTTGGCATCTTTTTGTACCGGTGGGATAATGTAGAGGCAAGTGTGAGGAAGTTAGAACACTCTGAAAAAAAAAAGAATTCCAGCAAAAAGGTAATATATAGAGAAATGAAGATATGCACACTAAAGAGCCAAAGTGAAACTAGGTGGGTGATCCTGGTATTTCTCATTTGCCCCATGTTACAGGTGAACTTACCAGTGAGTATACGGTTTCAGGGAACAGGAACATCTAGGACGATTGAAAGAGATAGCTCAGTAGGCAAAGAATCTGCCTGCAACGCAGGAGACCTGGGTTCAATTGCTGGGTAGGGAAGATCCCCTGGAGAAGGAAATGGCAATCCACTCCAGTATTCTTGCCTGGAAAATCCCATGGACAGAGGAGCCTGGTGGGCTACAGTCCACGGGGTCACAAGACTCGGACACAACTTAGGGACTAAACCACCACCACCAAGGGAAATTCAGAGAGCATTGAAATGCAAAAGTAAATAAATAATTGTTGCTTTCCCTCCTCTTTCACCACCACCTACCTCATTATTAGGTTATTTGAGTTTAAGAGAATCCAGGTTAATACAGTATAGAGAATGACATATGTTTATTATTTCTATTAAGATACTTAATGTTTGTAAATGTTTAAATTTGGATTGTCCCAGAAAAAAAAAGACTCTCTTTCTTTTTTCCTAATATATTTTGTAAATGTTTTTTTAAAAAAAATGTTTTGAAGGTAGCTAGATTGCAGGACAGAGGGATAGGGGAGGGGGAAAGACATTGAAAGGCGAGCCTGCTCACCAAGTAGGAGGGCTGGGTGATTGAATTATTCTTTTAGTGACAATTTTAGCTAATGCTTGCCTGGTGGCTCAGATGGTAAAGGATCTGCCTGCAATGTGGGAAACTGGGGTTCAATCCCTGGGTCTGGAAGATCCCCTGAAGGAGAGAATGGCAACCCACTTGAGAATTCCATGGACAGAGGAGTCTGGTTGGCTATAGTCCACGAGGTTGCAAAGAGTTGGACATGACTGAACAACTAACATATTCATTAATTTAGTTGACTCAAAAAATGATTTTGTTGATATACAAATAGGTGATTGGGAAACACTTACTTGATTGTAGCTGTATTCATAATATCTTAGACAATGCATATTGGACATTCTAATGCCCCTCCCTTGTATGTGCTATCAAATTAAGGTTAGAAGAAACAAGTAAAAATAATCAAATATATATAATAGACTCATGTGGGAAGTGAGAATCTTACCAAAACCCACTCTTAGATATCTACCAACAGGGTTCATGATTGCTGGAGAGCTGGGGAGCCATCCTGCTAACCCAAATGCCAGTCCCAGGTCCTTTCTGATCACTTGGCTTCCAGGAGAGACTAGTGTCTACGCAGTTGACTTTCTGGTCTTTCAGGCGCTCAAATGAATTCTGTGCATTTGAGCCCTAGGAGTTTTGTGCTGTATTCTCTCAATTCTTTTACAATCAGGTTCTGGCTCAGGTAACATGCAGTTCCTTTTCCTAAGTGTTGTTTTCATTTCTCTCCCTCTCTCCACCTGACTATAAGACGCTTGTGTTCACAAAAATTAGCTCATATTTCTCCTTAGTGAATTGACTTCTTAGCTTGACTATGGCTTATATTCTACAATAAATCTATTAATCCCTGCAGCATCAGAGTAAAGAGCTCTCTGCAGACAGTCAAATCTTCATATCTACAGATTATAAGTGAAGTTGCAATTCCCTGACATTCTGTAGGCAGGGGTCAAGTGTATGTGTATTGTATCTACTCATTCTGCATTTTCAAATGAGTGAAAAGTCATAGGTATAAAGTGAAAAAAATCACTACATTTCTTATCCATATCTTGTTTTCACTTAATTACATCACCCTTATGGCAGAAAGTGAAGAGGACCTAAAAAGGCTCTTGATGAAGGTGAAAGAAGAGAGTGAAAAAGTTGGTTTAAAGCTCAAACTTCAGAAAACTAAGATCATGGCATCTGGTCCCATCACTTCATGGGAAATGGGAAAACAGTGGAAACAGTGTCAGACTTTATTTTTTGGGGGCTCCAAAATCACTGCAGATGGTGACTGCAGCCATGAAATTAAAAGACGCTTACTCCTTGGAAGGAAAGTTATGACCAACCTAGATAGCATATTCAAAAGCAGAGACATTACTTTGCCAACAAAGGTCGGTCTAGTCAAGGCTATGGTTTTTCCTGTGGTCATGTATGAATATGAGAGTTGGACTGTGAAGAAAGCTGAGCTCTGAAGAATGGAGATCCAATCAGTCCGTCCTAAAGGAAATCAGTCCTGGGTGTTCATTGGAAGGACTGATGCTGAGGCTGAAACTCCAATTCTTTGGCCACCTCATGCGAAGAGTTGACTCATTGGAAAAGACTTTGATGCTGGGAGGGGTTGGGGGCAGGAGGAGAAGGGGATAACAGAGGATGAGATGGCTGGATGGCATCACCAACTCGATGCACATGAGTTTTGGTGAACTCTGGGAGTTGGTGATGGACAGGGAGGCCTGGTGTGCTGTAATTCTAGGGGTTGCAAAGAGTCGGACACAACTGAGCAACTGAACTGAACTGAACTGAAAATTAGCTTCAGGTATACATTTTTGAAATGAAGAGAGACAAAACAAATTTTGTCTTTTGCAAATGATGAAGCAAAAGCCAGTCTACTGCACTCAGCACAGTCCATGAGAGGTTTTATTTTCTGATCTCTCTCTTACCTTTGACCTGATGAACTTCGGTATCATCAACGTTGCTGTCTTTTCTGTTTTGTCTATGTTAAGCTTTAAGAAATGGTTGTGGAGAATAAGACAAGGACTGACAAGTACATTTAGAATCTTGAATAAAGTTGGGTAACATCTACTTCTTTGTAATTTACACATTTTCCCACAAATGACCTTCTAGTACATTTTTCTTTTAGTTACAAGTTTGTTGCATTCATTTGAGTTCTTCAATCATAATAAAAATGTGGATTCGAGCCCTGAGTACTAGAAACATTTTGGGGGATTCTCATTAACAGATAAACAACAGGGAAAATAGGTCAAAAAGAAGCTACAGAGAAATTCAATACCATGTATTTGAGTCCATGCTAGCACAGATTGTCGTTGCCACTGTTGATGAACTACATCCTCTTTTGTGACCCCATGAACTGTAGCCCGCCAGGCTCCTCTGTCCACGGGATTTCCCAGGGAAGAATACTGGAGTGGGTTGCCATTTCCTTCTCCAAGAGAACTTCTGGATCCAGGGATCAAGCCCAAGTCTCCTAAATTTCAGGTGGATCCTTTACTGCTGAGCATAACACATATAAAATAACACTTTGTATACAAACAATGATAATTATTTTACCAAGGTTAAGTATTCATTCTTTATGTACCACTTGTAAATGAAAACTATACCATTTGAGACCACCTGATAAGAGCCAACCTGTCAAATCAGGAGATTCAGGTTGGGTCCCTGGGTCAGGAAGATCCTCTGGAGAGTGAAATGCCAACCCTCTCCAGTATTCTTGCCTGGGAAATCCCATGGACAGAGAAGACTGGCAAGCTATAGTCTATGGACCACAATAAAGTCAGATCTGATTTAGCAACTCAGCAAAAACATAGCATTGTCAGACTTCTAAGATAGCAATATTCATATATGAGGTGATTTACTGAATTTGCACCTTCAACTAGACACACTTAGTACATCTTTATAACTTAATGAGATGGTTTTAATGGAAGACAGTTC
The DNA here is from genome assembly GCF_029407905.1 of Bubalus kerabau. Classification (NCBI taxonomy): domain Eukaryota; kingdom Metazoa; phylum Chordata; class Mammalia; order Artiodactyla; family Bovidae; genus Bubalus; species Bubalus kerabau. Next base: position 57,760,660 of record NC_073625.1, read on the forward strand.
TTCCTTGATCTTTCATGTTTGTATGGACTTCATTTCTTTTCAGAATGCTTGTATAAGTAAGTAGCCATTAAAATAAAGAGATGTTTCACTCCCTGGAGCAGATTGAATAATAACAGAGTCAGTCAGTCAGTCAGTTCAGTCGTTCAGTCGTGTCCAACTCTTTGTGACCCCATGAATCACAGCACGCTAGGCCTCCCTATCCATCACCAACTCCCAGAGTTCACTGAGACTCACTTCCATTGAGTCAGTGATGCCACCAGCCATCTCATCCTCTGTCATCCCCTTCTCCTCCCGCCCCCAATCCCTCCCAGCATCAGAGTCTTTTCCAATGAGTCAACTCTTCACGTGAGGTGGCCAGAGTACTGGAGTTTCAGCTTTAGCATCATTCCTTCCAAAGAAATCTCAGGGCTGATCTCCTTCAGAATGGACTGGTTGGATCTCCTTGCAGTCCAAGGGACCCTTAAGAGTCTTCTCCAACACCAGAGTTCAAAAGCATCAATTCTTTGGCGCTCAGCTTTCTTCACAGTCCAACTCTCACAACCATACATGAACGCTGGAAAAACCATAGCCTTGACTAGGCGGACCTTTGTTGGCAAAGTAAGGTCTCTGTTTTTCAGTATGCTATCTAGGTTGGTCATAACTTTCCTCCCAAGGAGTAAGCGTCTTTTAATTTCATGGCTGCAGTCACCATCTGCAGTGATTTTGGAGCCTAAAAAAATAAAGTCTGACACTGTTTCCACTGTTTCCTCATGTATTTCCCATGAAGTGATGGGACCGGATGCCATGATCTTAGTTTTCTGAAGTTTGAGCTTTAAACCATTCACCTTCATCAAGAGGCTTTTGAGTTCCTCTTCACTTTCTGCCATAAGGGTGGTGTCATCTGCAGATCTGAGGTTATTGACATTTCTCCCGGCAATGTTGATTCCAGCTTGTGCTTCTTCCAGCCCAGCGTTTCTCATGATGTACTCTGCATATATAACAGAGTAATAAAGGTAATAATAACAGAGTAATAAAAATAATGTGTCTCTCTCTGGAGAGGAGGTAGGGCCGGTTTGTCAGAGGTGCCTGTATAAGACCAGAGACTTAATAATATCCGTGTCCTTCTCCTGTGATTCGTCCCAGGTTGTGGGCAGGAAACACCTGTCCTTCATGATGTTGCCCTGAGAATTCACCTCAGAAAACTGGGGCAAGATGTTACTCTGGCCCTTACTATAGCCATATGTAATCAGCTGCTATTTCTCTGACCCAGAAACCTCATGTCTTTTTGTATCTATGAAACTTACAGGCTAACTTGTTAGCTTGCAGTAAGGTAAGAGGTAAAACAGTGTTCCTGAGGTAACGATGTGAACTTTAGGAAATGTCTTAACAATTTTGCTTGACTGGATTATGTTTCAGCATTGTTTATAGAGAGATTTGTTCTTTTGTATCAAAAAACCTTATCTAATTGCATGACTAATAAATACAGTAGAAAATTAAAATGACTCTAAAATAGGAGAAAGACATCAACACCCATTATTCTACCACCTTGAGAAAATCAGTAATAATATTTTTCACATTTTTTTCAGTCTTCCCCATCTTGTGAGTATACACAGTCACACTCATTCACAGATAAAAATGCAATTTTATAATTTGGGATCATAGTCTACATATTGCTATATTTTGTAATTCTGGAATCCCAAATGTGCCTTATTACTCATAATTGTTCATATGACATGCTATCATTATTGGTTATAAAAGACACCATTTGGGTGTCACTTTTTCTTATTATTGCCTTTTTTTCTCAGCTTGACTTCCAGGTCCCCAAACTATATTTTAAGCTAACATTTACAAACTATTAGCCTATCCTGCACAATCTACCAATAGCTTTGTATGTATTATTTTGTAATAAAGTCAAGAAGTGTAAGAAAATATTTTTTTTCTATTTGCCAGCTGTCCTCCTTAGAGAGAACTTCCTTACTCTAAGATTTTTATCTTATAGTCTTAAATATTTACATTTAACAAACATTCATCTAATGAGGAGATGATCTAATATTTCTAATAATTATGAGATCTAATATTTATTGGACATTTATTATGGTCAAGTACTTTCCTAAGCAGTTGTGTGTAGATAATATTAAAATCTCTCAGTCTCTTCAGATGGTAGTATTATTATTCTCGTTTTATAGATAAATTAACTGAAGCAGAACAAGTTTACAATAGCTTCCCGGAGTCACTGAGACAGTCAATTATAAAGTTAGAACTCATATCATGCAAAGTCTGACTCCAGACCCCTCTCTGGAACAATGGTAACATTTTGTCCTCCAGAGTTAATCTAGAGTCCTGTCACTATGTCTTGAAACCACCAGACTAGGTTGTTCTTATTAACAACATACATTTATGTCTCATAATTCTGGTTGCTGGAAGCTGAACGTCAACGCTCTGGCAGATTTGGGGTCTGGTGAGTTCATCGAGGGCTATCCTTTTGCTGTGTCCTCACATGGCAGAAGGGCAAGGAAGCTCACTGGGGTCTCCTTTGTAAGGGTATTCATTTCATTTGTGAGAGCTCTACTCATGAACAAATCACTTCTTAAAAGCCAAACTTCCTATACTATCACCTTGGGCATTAATATTTAACATTTAAAGTTTGGAGGGATGCAATGGAAGCAGTGAGAAACTTTATTTTCTTGGGCTCCAAAATCACTGCAGATGGTGACTGCAGCCATGAAATTAAAAGAAGCTTGCTCCTTGGAAGAAAAACTATGACAAACCTAGACACCATATTAGAAAGCAGAGACATTGCTTTGCTGACAAAGGTCCATCTAGTCAAAGCTATGGTTTTTTTCCAATAGCCATGTATGGATGTGAGTTGGACTATGAAGAAAGCTGAGAGTCGAAGAATTGATGCTTTTGAACTGTGAGTTGGAGAAGTGTCTTGACAGTCCCTTGGATTTCAAGGAGATCAAACCAGTTGATCCTAAAGGAAATCAGTCTTGAATGTTCACTGGAAGGTCTGATGCTGAAGCTGAAGCTCCAATATTTTGGCTGCCTGATGCGAAGAACTGACTCCTTAGAAAAGACACTGATGCTGGGAAAGATTGAAGGCAGGAAGAGAAGAGGATGACAGAGGATGAGATGATTGGATGGCATCACTGACTTGGACATGAGTTTGAGCAAACTCCGGGAGACGGTTAAAGACAGGGAAACCTGGCATGCTGCAGTCCATGGGGTCTCAAAGAGTCGGACATGACTGAGCAACTTAACCAAAACACTATCTATGGAGTCATAAACATCCAGTCTATAGAGAAGAAGAGGTATAGATTCCATCCATAGGAGGTAACAGAATATTCTCCAAGAGCAGCCATGTCACAAAATCAAGACTGGGAATAATGAAAACTATTTCTTCAGTTTACTTGTTTATAGCACATTATTTTTAATTCAGGCAAATGGTCAGCACACTCTTCTCCCCTTCTCTCTTTATGATCGTTAAGCACACAAATTTCTCTTGCCAACACAACCCTGGCAATGCATGTATAACTGAAGAAACAGTTTTCTTAATTCCTCTTGGGCATTTGATCCACCGCCAGCTTCTCTAAATTTAGATCAGGATGCTGCTTTAGAATTTGACAAGTGTCTTGCATTCCTGCCTTTATCCTAGAGCCATAAGGTCCCCACTTCATATTTAGAAGCCCTTTTATTGTTAACTTGTTTATGTAGCACTTTCTGAGATCATTTATCTTTATAGCAGCCTGAAGTGTGAGGCTGAAAAGTTTAGGAAAAAAACACTTAATTTTTTATAGATCAAAAATTAGAGTGAAGTGAAAGTTGCTCAGTCGTGTCTGACTCTTTGCGACCCCATGGACTGTCATGGAATTCTCCAGGCCAGAATACTGGAGTGGGTAGCTTTTCCCTTTCCCAGGGGATCTTCCCAACCCAGGGATCAAATCCAGGAGTCCCACATTGTAGGCAGATTCTTTACCAGCTGAGCCACAAAGGAGGCCCAAGAACATTGGAGTGCATAGTCTATCCCTTCTCCCATGGAACTTCCCAACCCGGGAAACAAACTGGGGTCTCCTGCATTGCAGGTGGATCCTTTACCAGCTGAGCTATCAGGGAAGGAAAAATTAGAGAGTCTTATACAAACCTGATTCCAGCTTATTTCTAATAATCATTCACTAGTTTTCATGCTGATCGCTGTAAGAACTATGTCTGTCACTGAAGTAATGACTTACATTTTCAAATTCTGATGGAGGAAAAGTAATATTTTCAAGGATCAGTTCCATACATACTTTTGATTTTTCATATACATTTTGCAGAGTGTGATCTAAAATTATATTTAGATATTTTCATATGAAGAAGGGCCTTGCTAACTACTTCATTAGATTTTAGCTAGAAATCCCATGTTTTTTCCCCAGTCTCTAGGCTGTGTACATTCTGTATGTAATGACACATGAAATGTGCCTTCGAATAGAATTATCATTTTTCTGTTGTTGTGCTGCTACAAAGAGATTATTGCAACCACTTTCATTCCTTAGTATGCCACTGAGAGTCATAGACAATTTTTGGATTTTGGCCTGACATCACACACAGTCACAATCACCACTGCTACATTCATTCTGTCAAATGACTCTACCCTTGCTAGACAGAGAGCAAAATTAGTATTTAAGTTGTGGGCACATGGCACATGAGTTGTTATTCGAATTCCTTAATACTAACAATAGTAAAAGTCAGATTTTGAAGATTAAGTTGAGAAATGTTTTTCTTCGAAAAGTTTGAAGATAGATCCTCCATATTCTTTTTCTTCTTTAAAATTCATGTTAACTTTAAACCTGAATTACTTATAGGAAAATAGAGAATTAGTCATTTCATTAAGTGTACTGTTGGTGCTATTTTCTTCTTTCCAAAAGATATAATTGTTGAGAATTACTGCTCCCAAGAGAATTCAGTTGGAAACAATTATAAATTTTTTTCTTTTTCAATAGTCACTTTGAAACATCATATACAGAGTTAATCTATACCATTCTGTATAAGATTTCCTTGCTGGCAAATAAAAATTTTACTATCATGTTTTTCGAAGTGACTACAGAATTTCTAGTTCTACAAAAATTGTAACTTATTAAAAAAAATTAAATGTGTTCCAAGGTTTTCTATTTTTTAATCCTTCCAATAATCTTATTGGAGTAAGTAAAGTTAAAATGATATGTCTTTTTATTATGTACCTGATGTGCTATTTACAGCCATAATCATAAGCATTCATACACTTTGTATCTTGCTTTTTCTTTTGTAGAAAATTAAATAAATGACTTTGTCTTTCTTTAATATTTTAGATTTTAATTTGTATTGTTTTTGTAATAAAAATGTTTCAAAAAAAATGACGTGTCCTTTGCATAGGTGAAAACACTGGCTGAGATATGATGAGTGACAATTAAGGCCCCACACTGTCAATTAGGTTTGAACCTAATTCTTATGACTCTAAAACCAGTGAGTTTTAAAAGCATTTGTGTAAATTTTTGTTTATTGAGCTATCATTGATTTACAATATTATATTAGTTTCTGGTGTACAACATAGTGGTTCAATATTTTTACAGAAAATATAAATACACTCCATTTATATTTATTATAAAATAATGACTATTTCCCTGTGCTGTATGATATATTTCTTAATTTATTTCACATACAAGTCTTCAACTACCTTTCTACAGACACTGAATATAGATGTTTCTAGGTTTTAATATGTCCTCTAATTGAGAAAAGCAATCTGTTGCATTTCACTTAACTTTTGCACATTCTCTCAGTGATTTTCTTCTTTCACATCACCCCTCTGGAAATATCCAGGGTACATCTACTGAAATTCACAGAGGAAAGTGGTCATGGTGGGAGTCATAAAGTCTCTCAGACTCAATATAAACTGAATAATCACATAAGCCTACTTATTTCAAAGATAATACTACAATTCATTCAGTTTCTTGAATCAAGAACCTTGGAGAGGAGATGGGAGTGTTTTACTAGAGGAGACAGAAGAGAATTTTGAAATACTGGATACACGCTGTATCCTAGGAGTGAGAACATGATATTATGCATTTGTTAAAAAGCCAGAGACCTCCATATCAGAAAGACTATATCTAGCATGTGAGTGTGTGCATGTGTTCTCAATTGTGTCTGACTCTTTGTGACCCCAAGGACTGTAACCTGCCAGGCTCCTCTGTCCATGGAATTTTCCAGGCAAGAATACTGGAGTGGGTTGCCATTCCCTTCTCCAGGGGATCTTCCCAACCCAGGAACTGAACCAGTGTCTCCTGTATTAGCAGGCAGATTATTTATTTATTTATTTTTTAACCACTGAGTTACCTGGGAAGCCCAAATCTACCATAATCAAATTAAAAATATAAGCAACAAGAATATCAGTGGATACTGGGAAGGAATGCAGACTGTGACAAAATACCTATATTGAAAATAATGGCAGATCTTCACTGAAGCGGTGAAGAGTAAAGACACTGACCTAAGAAACATTAGAGTATGATATTTTGATTGAAAATTTTAACACTAAGACAAAAGGAATTGTATATAAGCATTCTACTCTGATTGATAAAGCTATTTCTTACAGCATTACGGGTTAATAATTCTGAAACAGTTGTGCATGAATTCCAAGACTCAACAAATAAATAAGTGGATGACAGATTGGGATGCCAGGTTTCTCACTGTTGGAAAGGGGGATTACTGATTAGCAGGAGGAGGGGTTAGAATAAACCATGTAGTCCTGAATTAGAGTCAGAAATACCAGTATGAATTCAGGTTTAGTTTAATATAGCTACAGATGAGGGAGAAGGCAATGGTCCCACTCCAGTAGTCTTGCCTGGAAAATCCCATGGACGGAGGAGCCTGGTAGGCTGCAGTCCATGGGGTCGTGAAGAGTCGGACATGACTGAACGACTTCCCTTTCACTTTTCACTTTCATGCATTGGAGAAGGAAATGGCAACCCATTTCAGTGTTCTTGCCTGGAGAATCCCATGGATGGAGGAGCCTGGTGGGCTGCCATCTATGGGGTCGCACAGAGTCAGATAGGACTGAAGTGACTTAGCAGCAGCAGCAGCATCTACAGATGAGAAGGTATGTAAATAATTATAAGTAAGTATGTATACATGGATTAGGATACATGCATATGTTTTCTAGCTTTGTTCTCTGAGAGAATCAACAAGCATGACATCCCTGTAGAAGTGAACACACTCAGTGTCTAGATCCTGGTTTCTAACTCTCTTCTGCAGTGAAATGAATAGGGTTTCCTGGAGAAGTGAATGATTCTAGATATAGGGCCAGAATATATAAGGTGAACTTGGCACATGTTTTAGTGACAAAAAAAGTAAGGATGTTCTCAAGCAACAAAAATATTAGTCTTGTCATGGGAACGTAGGAGCCAGGGTAAAATATCACCTTGTCAACATCATCAGCCTTCTGGTTCCTACCAGTCTGGACTCTAAGTGCTTCTGGGCAGCATACAGTTAAGTTCTTCCACCTGTGGGGCTTTCAGTATTTGCAAAACCACTCAAAAGACATAGCTCACAATATTTTCTATAGTCCTTGAAGAGGAATTAAATGTCCTTGATTTTGTTTAATGGCTTAACTATTATTATTGTCTTACTTGATTGTTTTCCTTTCTTTCTGCATTTTCCCACTTCTGATTAAACTTATCCTTTAAACTTGGAGACAACTTAGAAGGTTAAATTTTTCTACAGGCAAGAGGCAGGTGAAGGGCATGGGGAGGGGGATCTGTCTTGGGAAGGCCCCATAGAATCCTGCTTATGGCAGAAAGCCAAGAGGAGATAAAGACTCTCTTGATGAAGGTAAATAAGAAGAGTGAAAAAGCTAGCATAAAACCCAACATTCAAAAAGCTAAGATCATGGCATCCAGTCCTATCACTTCATGGCAAATAGATGCGGAAACAATGGAAACAGTGACTACAGCCATGAAATTAAAAGACACTTCCTCCTTGGAAGAAAAGCTATGACAAACCTAGACAGTGTATTAAAAAGCAGAGACATCACTTTGCTGACAAATGTTCATATAGTCAAAGCTATGGTTTTTCCAGTAGTCATGTACGGATGTGAGAGTTTGGACCATAAAGAAGGCTGAGAGCTGAAGAATTGATGCTTTCAAACTGTGGTGTTGGAGAAGACTCTTGAGAGTCCCTTGGACTGCAAGGAGATCCAACCAGTCAATCCTAAAGGGAATCAACCCTGAATATTCATTGGAAGGACTGATGAGGAAGCTGAAGTTCCAATACTTTGGCCACCTGATGCGAAGAGTGGACTCATTGGAAAAGACCTTGATGCTGGGAAAGTTTGAAGGCAGTGGGAGAAGGAGACGACAGAGGACAAGATAATTGGATGGCATCACCAACTTGATGGACATGTGTTTGGGCAAGCTCCAGGAGATAGTGAAGGACAGGGAAGACTGGCATGCTGCAGTCCATAGTGTCACAAAAAGTTGAACATGACTGAGCGACTGAACAACAACTACATTATTGCCATTAAAATAAGATCCAAACACTTCACTGAAAATTTCTCTGGTGGCTTATGCAGTAAAGAATCTGCCTGCAATGAAGGAAAGCCAGGTTCAATCTCTGACTCGGGAAGATCCCCTAGAGAAGAGAATCACTACCCACTCCACTATTCTTGCCTGGAGAATTCCATGGACAGCAGAGCCTGACAGGCTACAGTTCTTGGGGCCATATAAAGAGTAGGACAAGACTGAGCAATTAAATGTATTATAATATAAAGTATAGATCACTTAAAAGAAAAGATTGAGTGAAAGTTATGGAATTACATAGATATCAAAAAGATGTTTTTACAAATAAATTAGTTTAGATAATTCTGTTACAATAGATAAATCCCAAATATTTAGTAGTTGCTTATTTTTTTACCCATGTGAAGTCCAAATCAGCTTTCCTGATAAGCATACGACTTTCCATCATAGAGAATTCATAAAAAAGCTCATTTTGTGACTCAGCCTGCTTCAACAGGTGACTTCTAAATCAAGACTGGGGAAAATTCATGGAGAGTTATGCAAAAGAGTCTTTTAAAGTAAACTTGGAAGAGACATGAAATATTTATTGCCATGTTTTAATGGTTATAGTCATGACATGATCTTAAATTATTACAAAGGAGGCTGGGAAATGGAGTTCAACAGTGGACCAAAGCACTGAAGGAAAGGGTGAGATGATGAGCCATAAAGATAGCAGTTCTTCCTTAACTTGCCTTGGCCTCCATTTTCCCACAAGATTGAGGCTCTGAGGATCAAGTCCCTTAGGCTATAACCACACTGGAATTCCTTCTTTTATTCGATATTCTAATTTCAACTTCCTCAGACCTTTACCTTGGCTGTTTTCTGCATCTACAACCTTTTTGATTATTTATAAAATGTATGCATCTGACTTAATATTATTTTTCCAGGGAGACCATACCTAACACTGAATTCAAAATAATCCCCAGTTTTCTATTTTATCAAAGCCTTTAATGTATTTCCAACTCCTATCGCATTCATCTTATCAAATTTTTAAAACTCATTTATTATTTGCCTTCCTGCCCAGCTCCATAGGAGCAAGACCTGACTTTCCTGTTCATTGCTCTGCCATCAGTGCCAGAGAAAGTCTGGTACTTAAATAAAGAAAAAAAATCTTTGAATGAGTGAATAAATATTCAGAAAGAACCCTTACTTTCACTGAAAGTCTTAGAAGAGAATGTTAATTCTTCTTTGTGGAAGGAATGAAGGAAAGGAAGCACAAAAAATGATAAAAGGGTGTTCAAAAATGTATATAATGAATGAAAGTTTAACTGCCAACAGAATTTAGAGTTTCGTATTCCTTATTCCATATGTTAGTGTTGTTATTTGTCACTAAGTTGTGTCCAACTCTTTGGGACTCCACGGACAGTAGCCCACCAGGCCCTCTGTCCATAGATTTCCCAGTCTAGAATGCTAGAGTTGTTTGCCATTTCCTTCTCCAAGGGATCTTCCTGACCCTGTGATTGAACCCATGTCACTTGCATTAGTGGGTGGATTCTTTACCACTGAGCTACCAGGGAAGCCCACTCTTTATTCTCTTATTAAATAATGAACCCTCATTTCAGAATTGTGCAACAGTTCCAATTAGTGGGTCAAGCATTTCCATATATAATGTGATGTAAATCACTAAGAGACATATCTACAGTTCCTTCAAAGATTTACCAACAGTTCCTTTGCTACTTCTCTCTATCTTTTATTTTTGCTAAACTGGAGGACTATTCATTTAAGTGAAGGAAACAAACTTGAACTGCAAATGTGAATCATGCTTTTCTAACATCCAAATGTGGTTTTATTTATTTATTTTTTTTCTTTCTTTTTTTAATTTAATTTAATTTATTTTTTTTTTAGCAGCAGCATTCCTAAGTATTTTATTCTTTTTTTTTTAAATTTTATTTTATTTTTAAACTTTACATAACTGTATTAGTTTTGCCAAATATCAAAATGAATCCGCCACAGGTATACATGTGTTCCCCATCCTGAACCCTCCTCCCTCCTCCCTCCCCATTCCATCCCTCTGGGTCATCCCAGTGCACCAGCCCTAAGCATCCAGTATCGTGCATCGAACCTGGACTGGCAACTCGTTTCATACATGATATTTTACATGTTTCAATGCCATTCTCCCAAATCTTCCCACCCTCTCCCTCTCTCACAGAGTCCATAAGACTGTTCTATACATCAGTGTCTTTTTTGCTGTCTCGTACACAGGGTTATTGTTACCATCTTTCTAAATTCCATATATATGCATTAGTATACTGTATTGGTGTTTTTCTTTCTGGCTTACTTCACTCTGTATAATAGGCTCCAGTTTCATCCACCTCATTAGAACTGAATCAAATGTATTCTTTTTAATGGCTGAGTAATACTCCATTGTGTATATGTACCATAGCCAAATGTGGTTTTAATATTGCCCCTTTTCAATATTACTGCTTTCTCAACTTATTTCTTACACATTTTTAGTAAGAATCCTAATAAATAGAAAATTTTTCTTAGCTGAAATTTGTAAAGAAGATATAATTAGGGTATTCACTAAAATAACATTTTCATGTTGTGAGTAGCGTGTTGAGTTTTAATTTTTCAGAATACATTATTTACTCACATACTTACATAAAAGTACATGCAGTCTCTGCTCAGCAAAAATACACCTGAAGATACATATTGTTAGTCAGTAATTTGGCATTTCTTGAAAAGCTAAAATAAAACTTCTTGCAATAAGCTATGTAGATGAAATCAGTTTTAGGAAATACTTTATGAGCAAGTCAAATCATGTTAGAACAGTGATATTTAGCTGTCTTTTTAAGGTATAGCTAGTAACTCCTTTTTTTTTTTTAATTCAGTGAAATTTCACTCTAATGAAATAATCTGAATAGCCCCAATAATTTGTCTAGTCCCTTGGACTTTATGTAATTGAATTGTAGATCCATTCTAATGGGATTTACTCTTTGTGCATCTTGAGTCATTTCCTTCTTGAGTTGGCTTCTTTTTTAATTCATATATATCAGCAACAGGATTTTAGAGATGTGAAAGATTATGCAGCCCCTAGAGAGCAGATACTGTGTAGAGTAAATTTAACTCAATTTTATATCTCAAAAGCTCAGGCAGTATTTCATTTCTAAATCTTCCAGTCTATTCTATTTGAAGGAGGTAATGAAAATTTGTGTTAGAAAAGAGGAAAACTCTTGTGTTTCAGAAAGAGTAAAATTTTTCAGAGTTTTACAAAATATATACTTGGCTATGGAAATGTAAAGAAATAATAAAATGATAACAAATATATATCAGAACCATTCTTCAACATCAGCTAAGTTGCTACGTGGATGAATTCAGAAGCTACGCTCTATCCATACTTGAGAAAAACTATGTTCTTACTTTAAACTGTAGAAGTGTGGCCAAAAGGAATGTCCACAGAAGCCATCTTTGCAAGGAAACAAACCAGTGGTGCTGTGCATAACGCCAGTTAGACCTTTATGAAGTGACTGTCGTAAGGAAACTGTGCAGGACAGAGTGCTGTTTTATGAAACGAGACCTCCTAAAAAACAGATCTTTGTTCAAATCATAGCTCCTGCAACCTCTTCCTCATGTGTCCTGAGACAAGTTACTTAATACTTTTGATGCCCAGTTTTATCTTAAGTAAAACTGGGATTGATAAAACCAATTTAAAACACTGTTTGTATTAAATCAAATGTGAGAGTAAATGCACTAGTTGAGCACATTGTAACTATGGTGGAGTTAAGTGGACTCTTCCTGAGAAATCTATAAATCTAAATATCTATCTATTTAGATATTTTAATTTGTAGATTATCTATACAAATATTGAATGTCAGTGTAACTTCAATGTGAGAGTCAACAGATTTCTAAGATATGTATTTTTGCTTTTATAAAGATAAATTGGTTTTAATACTAGTTGCATTAACTGTAGAATATTGTAATTGCATATCCCTTTTATACTATTGACTTAAAAATTGCTAGCCTTTATCTTTTATTGACCCTAATTTAGTTACATAAAGATGATACAAATATAAAATTAAATGCCAATAAAACCACAATATAGGGAATTACCAGTAGTCCAGTGGTCAGGACTTTACAGTTCCACTGCTAGGGTTCAATCCCTGGTTGAGGAACTAAAATCCCACATGCCATGCATCATGGCCAGGAAAAAAAAGGGGAATAAAAGAAACTGTACACCCTAATATGAGATTTCCTGGTGGCTCAGTGGTAAAGAATCCACCTGCTAATGCCGGAGATGCAGGAGATGTAGGATTGATATCTGGGTCAGAAAGATCCCTTGGAGAAGGAAATGGCAACCCATGCTAGTATTCTTGCCTGGAAAACTCCATGGACAGAAGTCTTTCAGGCTACAGTCCACAGGGTCACAAAGAGTCAGACATGATTTAGTGACTGAATGACAGCAAATATAAGCTTATACAAGTTGAAATTAAGTCAACTTTCAGAAATTATTCTATGAAGCCTATTGGCCTAGGGAGAATAAAAAAAAAAAAAAAAGAAGACTTATCTGTGGACAAAAGCCACCCTACAGGGTATTACAGTAAGTCCTCTTCCAACAAGTTCTGTTATGCAAGCAAGTTTGTTAGGGATCCAACTAACACAAAAGACTATATATAGTACTGTACTATAATAGGTTTATAATACCTTTTTATATCATATTGGAGAAATATAATAACATATATTATAGGAGAAATAATAGAAATAATACATAACAAATAAACAAACACAAAAAATAAAGAATGAGTTTTAAATTTTACAGTACAGAATCTTGGAAAATACTGTAGTACCAGCTACATCACTGTTGTTTTACTCTTGCTTCTGGACATCCTGAGCTTGAAACAAAGATACTGTACCACTATACTCTACATAGTACTATAGAGTTCACAAAAGCACAACCATTTGTAGAGGATACATGCATTGTGATGATGTACACCTTATGTAATATAGCTAATGTGATTGGACACGTGAACGTGCATCCACTTGAAAGCTTGCAACTTGAAGGTTCATATATAGGGGACTTACTGTAATTTAAATCTTGTATACTGCTCTACAGACAATCAAGAGTTTGTTTCTGCCTTGTTAATTTCACCACTCACTACAATGATGGATTAGCTTGTTGAGGATGATCACTGGCTTAGTGAAATTAAAAGTAAACATCAAAAGGTTAAGCACTTTTCTTGATGAGATGCTGCTATAGTTTAAAGGCATGTCTTATCGTTCACACATAAGTAAACATCTGAGGAGTATTAAAGAGAGAGGTATGCAGCGTTCTGTTAAGACAGATGGCAGCTGGTCCACAGATGAGAGGAAAAGAGCAGAAGAAAAAGATCAAATGACTTGCCATTTGGGAAGAAAAGCATGGGTAGTTCCACAGTCAAATATATGAAAAATTGTGTTCAGAGGAATTTATTTTATATATTCATTAATCAGTTTCTGTCTTCTATCAATTTATTCAATATTAATCTCACTAAAACAATTTAAAATATTTTTTCTCCTATTTATTTGGAACAGTAATGAATGGTAAATTAGAGTATTTTCTAAACGTTAAACACTACTTTAAAAACAAAGAGACTAGCAAATCCTGGAAACCAGGAAAAATTCAAATTCTGAAGATATTTTTTAAATTTAGTATGCCTTTGCTCTGTAGGCTGGCCCGATTCCAAACGCTACTAATTAATCAGCAAATGAAGTGGTAAATAGGTGCACTATTTTTGTTCTAACTTTGGTCTAACTTTATAATTACTTACATGTAAAATGTGTGATTCTAGTCATAGTGGTATCTATTAAAATTTTAATTCCAACTAAGTTAATGAGTCCATGAGGAAGGAAATGCTTGCAAAATTATTATAATTAAGTTGCTTTAAATGGCCACATTTTGAGAACACAAGGAAATGAGTAGTTAGTTCCCTAAAGAGATAAGCAAACATACTGTAAGGAGCAAAATGTATTTTAACATTTATAACAATTACTTGCTTATATCACTTCAACTTCTCTAACTGTGGTTAAATCCACCTTGAGATGACACATTCAACCTGATTCAATCACTACACCCAATTGGCAATGAGGGGACAAAGTAGAACCATTTTTCAAGAGAAATTTCAGTTCTGGTTACCTCATGCTTTAGAAATAAAAAGCACTAGTATAGTCTGTCTTTTTGAAAATTGCTTCTCTCATTTTGGGGCTTGCCTGATAGCTCAGCTGGTAAAGAATCCACCTGCAATGCAGGAGACCTGGGTTTGCTCCCTGGGTTGGGAGATCCCCTGGAGAAGGGAAAGTCTACCCACTCTAGTATTCTGGCCTGGAGAATTCCATGGACTGTATAGTCCATAGGCTCCCAAAGAGTTGGACACAACTGAACGACTTTCACTTCACTTCTCTCCTTTCATATTATATCATAATATAATATATAATTACATAGAATTATAAATATATATAATTATTGTACTTTTATCTTGTATGCTCTAAGAAAATACCACAAAGGTTGACCTTTTAAAAGTTTGATTCTGTACTAAAGATATTTTAAAAGGAAATTTTAAGTAAGCAATATTTAGAAAGTTTTTTAAAAAAGAGGAGAGTGAGAAGATGAGTTTCAGAATAGTCTTTGGATTGGAATTTGTTGCATAACAATCTGGTGCTGTCCTGGAGAAATAGGATTGTGGAAAATTGGAAATACTACATTGAATTATGAAAAACTGAAGTTTACAGCCTGCAAATCAATAAAGATATTTCAAGAAAACCATCAGCATATCACTTATTGCCAAACTTGGTGGCAATATTTCAAAACAGGCAACATTTACTGCCTTCTCATATCTTTCAAACTCTAAGTTTTTTGTTTGTTTTTTCCTTGTGCCTTTGCATGTCCAGTGCTTCATAGCAAAATGAAATGGGATGGAAGTGCTTGACTGCCAAAGTCAACCAAAATTTGCTGTATCTAATCTAAGTTTCCCATTTCTGTTTTCTGATTCCATTACTCTTAGCTTCATGCTTTGTTTTTTTTCATGCATTTATTTGGTTATTTTCAGCAATTTCAGATAAAGTGTAGTCAGTGGCAGGCAATTCTTCATCCTTCTTTATCTGGATCTTTGGAATATTTCCCATTTGTGGGCCTGTTGAAATGTCAACCTCTCTACCCTATTCTCCCCTGCAACAGGATTAGAAAGAGATCCAGGACCATTCAGTATAGCTCTGCATCTCCACAGAAGAATGATTGCCTAATAAATAGGTGTGAGGACCTAGCTAGGCCAATTAAAATCTTCCTCTGCATTTGTGCACTGAGAATCTTAGAAAAGCTATCCTCATTTTGGATCATTTTGGTGCAGAGGATAGAATATGGGGGTTTGGTGATGTCATATTTCTTGTTGATGAGGAAAAAAAAAGCCTATCTGAAGCAGAAATGTATGAAGTTGATATGCAAAGAGAAGCACAGATGACCTGAACTGGGCAAAGAGGAGAGTCATGGCATTATGTTTAAGTTTCTCTCTCACTGGAAAGAAGCTCTTTCTAAGCCTCCAGTTATCTGAGTCAATGACATCCCTATGTATGAGATATCCCTATGTATGAGCCATCCCTATGTTTGAGTTGAGGTTCTGTCACTTATAGAGGGAAAACATTTCTATTAAATTCATAAGAGGTAAATAAGCTTTAGTGTTCAGTTGCTCAGTCATGTCCAACTCCGCAGCCCCACGAACTGTAGCATGCCAGGCTTCCTTGTCCTTCACTATCTCCCAGAGTTTGCTCAGACTCAAGTCCATTGAGTCCATGATGCCATCCAACCATCTCATCCTCTGTTGCCCTCTTCTCCTTCTGTCTTCAGTCTTTCCCTGCATCAGGATATTTTGCAATGAGTTGACTCTTTGCATCAGGTGGCCAAAGTACTGGAACTTTAGCTTCAGCATCAGTCCTTCTGATAAGTATTCAGGATTGATATCCTTTAGGATTGATTAGTTGATGCAAGCCCAAAGAGTTATATTGTTAATTAAAGTGGGAGAATTATTTTGAAGCAATTATTGTTGCTAATAAGTGTAGAATGCATTAAATAATAATTTCTGTCAAATTAATGACTGACATAGGAATTTATATAGTTTTCAAAGAGATGGCGGTCATTACCTCATTGGATTTTCACAATAAAACTTTGTTAGACAGGTAGAAGTATTTTTGCAGTTTAAATATATAGGCATTTAGTTAAATTAGTTGCTCATATTAACAGAGATTAAAAACAGTTGAGCTGAGATTAGAACTCAGGGATTTTGACGCTAATTTCACATTTTTTTCTCCACGTGACAGACACCTTTGCTCTCTTGTGCTCCCTGTCTCTTCTGTTTTTCCTGCCCTCTCACATCCCTTTGAGACTTCCTGGAGGCTCAGCGCTGCAGCCACACTTCATCATTCCATTCATCTACACTCATCCCCTCCAACCTCCTCACCCCAAACATTTACTTGTTCGTAAGTGGAGTCATAGTTCAGATAGTGTACATTGCCGGAGGGAACAGTGGAAATTCAGAGCTCTGAATCACCACTGACCAGATGAGGAATGCTTCCTTTGCAATTTGCAAATTCGTGGTTTTCTCATACCCTGTAAACATGAAATGGAAGGCCTGAAGTGGGTATTCTTTATGCTAATCTCACACTGGGCTTCTCAGGTGGCACTAGTGGTAAAGAAGCTGCAGGAGACAAAAGAGATGCCAGTTCAATCCCTGGGTCAGGAAGATTCCCCTGGAATAGGGCACAGAAATCTCCTCCAGTGTTCTTGCCTGGAGAATCCCATGGACAAGGGAGCCTAGTGGGCTACAGTCCATAGGGTTGCAAAGAGTTGGACATAACTGAGCATTTTAGTGTGTACTGTCTCACTCTGCCCACTTGTGGAGGCCATGGCCCTATGTTTAGCAATCTAGAAGACCCAAGATACAAATGACCTGAAGTTGTGATTCTCAAGTGTTGCCCTGACTCAGACTCCCCCGGAGGGCTGATTGAAATGCTCTAAGAGTTTCTGAGCCTGTGTGCCTGAGATGACAGGGAAGGCAATGGCACCCCACTCCAGTATTCTTGCCTGGGAAATCCCATGGATGGAGGAGCCTGGTAGGCTACAGTCCATGGGGTCATGAAGAGTCGGACACGACTGAGAGACTTCACTTTCATTTTCACTTTCATTCACTGGAGAAGGAAATGGCAACCCACTCCAGTGTTCTTGCCTGGAGAATCCCAGGACGGGGGAGCCTGATGGGCTGCTGTCTATGCGGTCGCAGAGTCAGACACAACTGACATGACTTAGCAGCAGCAGCAGTGCCTGAGATGAAGCTTGGGGATTTGCATTTTGAACAAATTTAAGGAGATGGTAATGGTCCTAGGACCACACTCTGAGAACATCTTACCTGAATAAGAACTTCTTTTAAGTAGACAGGGATAGTTAAAAGTTTACTGGATTCCCAAAGAATCTAACTTTCACTTCTTTATTCTTAATGCTGCTACTGCTAAGTCGCTTCAGTAGTGTCCAACTCTGTGCGACCCCATAGACGGCAGCCCACCAGGCTCCCCCGTCCCTGGGATTCTCCAGGCAAGAACACTGGAGTGGGTTGCCATTTCCTTCTCCAATGCATGAAAGTGAAAAGTGAAAGTGAAATCGCTCAGTCGTGTCTGACTCTTAGTGACCCCATGGACTGCAGCCTACCAGGGTCCTCCATCCATGGGATTTTCCAGGCAAGACTACTGGAGTGGGGTGCCATTGCCTTCTCTGTCTTTATTCTTACCTGTCCAGAATTCATGACCAAAGCCCTGGTCAGTCCACTCTTGTTTGCATGACTGTGATAGGTGTATATTTTGACGTCAGTCATTGAGACTTGGGATATTTCTGTGCAAAAGAATTATGAGAGACAGCACGAGATAGGGGTTGAAAGTGTGAGACTTAGAATGTGACAACCCCAGGTCTAAATTCAGGCTCTGCTTTTTACACCCTCTGTGATTTTAAACATATTAATTGGAACTACCCTGATGGTCCAGTGGCTAAGACTCTGTGCTCCCAATGCAGGAGGCCTGGGTTTGATCTCTGGTCAGGGAACTAGAGCCTGCATGCCACAATTAAGACCTGGTATAGTCAAATAAATAAAAATAATTAATAAAATAAAATAGCATATTGATTAAGTTCTTATGCTACCTAAAGTAGAGATAATGGCATTATTTACCACTCTGTGTTCTGGTGAGCATAAACAAGATAGTTAATGCAATATACCAAACCCTGTGTCCAATACAGTTTATGTGCTGTGCTGAGTCTCTCAATTGTCCAGCTCTTTGCAACTCCATGGACTATAGCCCACCAGGCTCCTTTGTCCATGGAATATTCCAATAATATTAGAGCAGGTTGCCATTTCCTACTCCAGGGGATCTTTTCAACCCCAGGGATTGAACCTATGTCTCTTGTGTCTCCTGCACTGGCAATTTACTTATATAATACTCATAATGATTCACTAAAATATTTTGAAGGTACTTAGGTAAAGTCAAAATATGATTATTGTCACTATCTGTTGGCATATCCAAATTGGCTTCCAAATGACTTTTAAGACATAATGTGTTTATACTTTGATGATTGTGTAGATAAATGACATTTAAGTCCTTTATAATAAACGATCTATAATATTTTTCTCTTGTTGTTGTTATTTAGTTACTAAGTTATGTCCAACTCTATTGTGACCCCATGGACTGTAGCTGGCCAGGCTTCCCTGTCCATGGAATTTCCCAGGCAAGAATACTGGAGTGGGGTGCCCTTTCCTTCTCCAGGGACCTTCCCAACCTAGGGATCAAACTCATGCCTCTAGTGCCTCCTCCATTGCAAGCAGACTCTACTGCTGAGTCATCAGGGAAGCCCCATTTTTTCACTTAGTCAAAACCTAGCAAAGACAAGCATATTAAGTTGCTGCCTACTCTGTTGAGTCTTTCTTTCTCCGTAGAAACAAGACCTGTTAATGGTACCACACAACTGAGACTGCTAAAGATAGGTGGTCTTCTGTGACAATCTGTATTACACACAGAACAGTGATATGCCCAAGGCTTCATCATGTTGTTTATATATTTTGTTCATTATTGGCACTTTGTATATTTATTTGCATCTACTTGAAATACTATTTCTACTTACTCCTCTTGCTTAACTGATCATTTTCATTTTTTTAGATTTCACTTAGGATTTTATTCTAAGTAGGACTCAGAAAGCAAGTTATATTTTCCTAATAAAGGATCTACTATAATAAAATTTAATTCAATTCAAAGTTCCTTAAAAGTAGAGACCACCTATACTTAATTTATGCAATAAATATTTACTGAGTGCCTACTATGTAGTAGGGTGTGTTCTGGGGATTCAAATATGAATTAAACTCTATTCACTAGTGATACCAAGAAGATCTATGAGTAGATGTAACAAAAGGATGGAACTTAAGTTTGAATTGGAATTAAGGAAAGGTCTTCCTTTCCTGTCATTTAAGTTGAATTTTAAAGATGATAAAGAATTAGTCACATGGACAGTGTCATGAAAAGCATTCAAATTTAGTGTGGATATATATGAAGAACCTAAGTTGGGAAAATGCTTAATGAATTCTAGAACAGAAAGAAGCAGATTTGCCTGGACCATGGTGAGAAGGGATACTGTTAGATGCAAAGTGAACCCAGAGATGTGATAGAGGTAAAATGTAGGTTCTTATTGGTGATGTTAAAGGATTTGAATCATAAGAGCAAAACCTGAGGGTATTTTAATTTCTTCTAGAATGAAAAATAAAGGAGATTTTTCCCCTAAAGAGTATTAACTGTGTAAAATACTGCTGAAGATCAAGAAAGATGAGGACTAAATGAATGATGTTCTTTCTATTCATTCATTGGCATGAACATCACAGAGAACTTTGGAATGTCAACAAAGTAATTTTGATGGTGTGGAATAAGTAGAAATTAACACTGACTTGAGGAGTAACTGTTAAATCAGGAAGAGGAGACATGAAAATCTCACCAAGAACTCTGATTTATTGCAGAAATAGGATGCTACAAATGGGAGTCAAGGTAAAGTCTGTTTTGTTTTTTCTTTTAACTGGGAAACATACACCTAGAACAAGATCAAATAAGTGTCAGCTCAATATTTTAATATTATTTAAAATATTAAAGCAAAACTCCTTGTTCAGCTAAATTGAAAATCTAGAGTTAGACATTTATAATTCAGAGCCATTTATTTTACAATTTTATTCTCTAGTCTTAAATTTCTACAGCGTTAAGAGTCTTTTTCTGTTTTTCACATCTAATACTTAAAGTCTCATCCATTACAAGTTTTTTTAGAAAATCTAAATGTCAAGAAATATATTTTTTCTATATAAAATTTTGAGTTATACTCCTTTTTAAATTTTACAGATATTTTTTTTTTTTTTTTTTTTCTCATACACTAATGTTTATAGCAGCATTATTCACAACAGCCAAAATGAGGAAACAACCCAAATGGCCATCAACAGGTTCACGGGTAAACAAAAGTGAGGTATTGTACAATGGAATATCATTGACCTTTAGAAAAGGAATGAAATCCTGATACATATTATAATATGGAGTAACCTTGTAAATATTATGCTGAATGAAATAAATTGGATACAAAAGGACAAATATGACTCCACCTATGTGAGGTACCTAGAGTAGGTAAATTCATGGAGACAATACATAGAATCAGATCAGATCAGTCACTCAGTCATGTCCGACTCTTTGCAACCCCATGAATCGCAGCATGCCAGGCCTCCCTGTCCATCACCAACTCCTGGAGTTCACTCAGACTCATGACCATCGAGTCAGTGATGCCATCCAGCCATCTCATCCTCTGTCGTCCCCTTCTCCTCCTGCCCCCAATCCTTCCCAGCATCAGAGTCTTTTCCAATGAGTCAACTCTTCCCATGAGGTGGCCAAAGTACTGGAGTTTCAGCTTAATTTTACAGATATTAACACTTCCCATACATGCAGAAATTATTTCTGCTCTGATGTCAGCATTTCAAAGCCCTTTAATTACTAAACTATGTATGTAATACACTTTAGGAACGCACAATGTTTAAATCAAGGAAAAAACAAAAATAAATTTAGAAATTATAAAATCATACTACTTTAAATTTAGTTCATGTGGAAAAGCAACATTAAAAAAAGAATATTACTCTTTTCATACTTACTTAGTGTCTCAGATGGTAAGGAGTCTGCTTGCAATGCGGGAGACCCGGGTTTGATCCCTGGGTTGGGAAGATCCCCTGGAGAAGGAAATGGTAACCCACTCCAGTATTCTTGCCTGGAAAATCCCATGGAAGGAGGAGCCTGGAACACTACAGTCCATGGGATCACAAAGAGTCTGACATGACTGAGAAACTTCACTTTTCATAAATTAAAAGGACTTGGCCATAATTTTCAGTCTTGTGGACATGATCACTCAGAATGGAGAGATGAGTTTCACAAATAAGACAAAGGCCTCCACTGTCATGCTGATATTTCTTCAGGTGAGAAAGGACATTTTCTCTCTCTTTTTCTCTTTTTTTCTTTGTTTACTGTGTTTTCGTCATGAGAAAGTCAATTTTCTCAGTAAAATTGTGCATCGCAGTAGGAGGAGCTGAAGGTCAATGTGTCACCAAAATTTAGCAAAAACTCAGGCTTTTGGTTGATGGGGTGGTTACTGACTGAAATAAGGATGGAAGAAAAATTATCATTTTCATACCGAGACCAGCAAATTCACCAATGTTGTTTTTAGTGGAGAAAAAATATCATTTCCACCATCTCCCTCAACTTGTTTATCCCATCTGTCACATTCTGTGTGATTCTTTTTTGATGCAGGCGCGTTCAGTCCTTTCTCCCTGTAGAGTTTGACAGTGAGTTAATCAGCTGTAGGGGCTACTGAATGCTATCTAATGGGGCAAGATGCCTGGTCCTATTTCCTCTCTTTCTCTGTTCAAAATATTGTATCAAACATAAAGTGAAGACCCCCAAAGCTTCATCAAGTCACACTTCACAGGCTATCAGATGGATATTTTTGGACATACTTGATTCCACATAAACAGGAAAAAAATCACTTTCTGTGACTCCAATAATGTGTCTTCGCAGTGAGTGAGAAAAACATCCCTGTGGGAATTTTAAAAATGACTCCTCAACCCTAGACAAATAACTCTATCAGGAGGGCAAACATCTTGCCAGAAGGCTGCTATGCTCAGACGGATACTGCTGCTGCTCCCATGACCCCTTTTGATGCTGCTCTGAAGAAAGGATATCATGGAGACTTGCAGTCAATTACAAGCTATTTAAGATAGAGTTCCATTTCCAAGATTCTGGAAATTTCCTTTTCAGAGATATTTAAATAAATGTTTTTCTTCAGGTTCCACTGGGCACTTCATGCTTGCTTTGCAGGTCTTCTCTGTTGAAGATCTCTTCTGAACAGCCTCAGGCAAAGCTCAAGGCAG
This sequence comes from Bubalus kerabau, assembly GCF_029407905.1. Taxonomy (NCBI): domain Eukaryota; kingdom Metazoa; phylum Chordata; class Mammalia; order Artiodactyla; family Bovidae; genus Bubalus; species Bubalus kerabau. The sequence continues at coordinate 57,783,626 of NC_073625.1, forward strand.
CCCAAAAGCCTAAATAATAAAATCCTCCTCATTCCCAGGAAACCCTGGAACAATTTCAGTCAGTCTCCATAGAGATTGAGCTGTATCTGCACAGAGATCACGACAAGATAGGAAAGTGAACACTCACTGGTTTCCCATAATCAAATCTCTCTTTTAAACGATCTCTTCCTAGGTGACTCTCCCAGGCTAAAGCCACCACATCCCCTTTTACTTCTAAAATGACATTAAATAATAAAGCTACTCAAGCATTCATCCACCTGTGACATAAAAGCATTCTGGTAGGTAGGGATAAACTTCCAAGTTTTACTTTTATTTGAACAGAATGCAAATATCTTGGATCATTTCCAGTTTATTTTACTGTTTTTTTTTTTTTTTTTCCTTTTCTGGTCTAAATATTGCAAGATAAATGCACAACTATGAGTAGATACTCACAACTATTCCATTTATAAGTGCATTTTTCAGTGAGAAAATAAAAACCACATGTATTAATTTGAAAGTCAATCTCTCACCTAAATGTGTATTTTTGTACTTATATTTTACTCCTCTGAAAGTGAGAAGCAAGAGATTAGGTACAGAATTGAGGGAGTTATCAAATAAGCTATGCCAACAAGATTAGAAGAAAAAAAAAAGTATAGATAGTGCTGAGCAGAAGCCTATCTGATTGTAAAAGGGCATGGCAACTGAAGCTATTCATATTCTGTCTTCTAGACTTTTCCATCAGGATTAGAGCCAGAATTGTAGGCTCACAATGTGCAAATTCTCACTCACATTGCATTCTTTCTTCCTCTCAATCCTGCACGGTGACTTGCTCTTTGTATGGTGTTTCTTTCCTACCTTACTAAATTAATAGCCTCATCATTTGCTTAGTCATCTCAGTTAGAAATTACAAAGTTGACTCCAATACTTCCCTGGCCCACATTTTGGGTTATCATTCATAACCATCATGCTACTTTCTCGGGTCAAGTATATCCATCTCTTCCACACCACTGGCTCTGTCCTATTTTCTATTTAGATGCTCATACACTCTTCACTGTGCTAAAACATAGCTTCTGGCTGCCAGCATCTCTTTTATCTGCTGCTGTCATGAGGGTTATTTTCTAAGACTGAAGCTATATCCAATCAACTTCCTGAGTTAACAAACTGTTTCCTGTGTTCTATGGCATAAGACTTTAATACATTTTCTTATAGTCATAAGAAAACTATTCACATCTCTATGAAACTGATGACTTTAGTTTCTAATTTCTGTAATTCACATTCCTTTGAATTTTGTAATGCAGTATCCATCTTTATATGACATTATTTGTGAGTTGCTTTCACTATTCTAATTGTACTTTGCTGATATCAGCTATATTCCTGTCACCTAAATGGGATTTATTCCCCTAAAAATTATTTTAAAATATGTGATTTCCTTTCTCCACCAAAGGGGGAAACCTCTAATTGCCATATTTTTAAAATTTAAAGAAACCCCAAAATATGAAGTAAATATGTGTGAAGTATATCACATTAATTCTTTCCTCCAGATAGGAAAATATTCCTGTCGGTAATATGTTTGCACCCTGACACTGTTTTTTTAGCAATATTTTTATGGTAAACTATCAGGTTTTTAAAGATAGCATATAATTTTTTAATATTACATTTTAAAGCCAAACACTCTAAGAGATTTTACTCTTTAAATAATTCTTAATAATGCTCCAAATATAATACTGGTTCTCACTGTTATCTACATAAATTGTATTTTGTTGTTCCATTGCTGAGTCATGTTCAACTTTTTGTGACTCCATGAATGGCAGCACACCAGGCTACCCTGTCTTTCATTATCTCCCTGAGTTTGCTCAGACTCATGTCCATTGAGTCAGTGATACCATCCAACCATCTCATCTTCTGTCACCCACTTCTCTTCCTGCCCTCAGTCTTTCCCAGCATCAGGGTCTTTTTTCATGAGTCAGCTCTTCAAATCAGGTGACCAAAGGATTGGCGCTTCAGCTTCAGCATCAGTCCTACCAATGAATATTCAGGACTAATTTCCTTTAGGATTGATCTCCTTGCAGTCCAAGGGACTCTCAAGAGTCTTCTTCAGCACCACAGTTCGAAAGCATCAGTTCTTTTGTGCTCAGCTTTATTTATGGACCAACTCTCACATCTGTACATGACTACTGGAAAAACCATAGTTTTGCCTATATGGATCTCTATTTAAATATTGGTTTTAAGATTCTGTTAAAGATGACTTGAGAATATTTCATGAATTTTTTAAATTTTTATTTAAATAAACATCCTAGCCCTGAAAGGGCCATGACTCTGCTTCTGAACATCAAGTTCCTTTTATAAAATCTTGAGATAAACTATTTATTCTATAAATGATGATTGGTATAAAATACATGTGAGGATTTCCTTATATAATTGGAGACTCTCCACACTCACAGCTCTATCAGTGTCTATCTTCCACTAGCTGAGAATCTCTAAATTAGAACAATTAAATCTTTGAAGTAGACCCCCAAATGAACCAGCTTCCTTTGCAAAAATGTATAAAAAAGCTTAAAAGAAAAGATACTGCTGCAGCTAGAGGGAAATGCAAGGAGCAAGAGACTATAGAGTCAGTGATTTAATTCTGAACCATAGAATTGTTTTGATGTCCTGCACACATCCACCTGAAGACTTGACTGTTCAAACACCTGAAACTCATTTTTTTTTTTAAATTAAGGTATAGATAGCATATTCAAAAGCAGAGACATTACTTTGTCAACAAAGGTTCGTCTAGTCAAGGCTATGGTTTTTCCTGTGGTCATGTATGGATGTGAGAGTTGGACTGTGAAGAAAGCTGAGCACCAAAGAATTGATGCTTTTGAACTGTGGTGTTGGAGAAGTCTCTTGAGAGTCCCTTGGACTGCAAGGAGATCCAACCAGTCCATTCTAAAGGAGATCAGTCTTGGATGTTCTTTGGAAGGAATGATGCTAAAGCTGAAACTCCAGTACTTTGGCCACCTCATGTGAAGAGTTGACTCATTGGAAAAGACTCTGATGCTGGGAGGGATTGGGGGCAGGAGGAGAAGGGGACAACAGAGGATGAGATGGCTGGATGGCATCACTGACTCGATGGACTTGAGTCTGAGTGAACTCCGGGAGTTGGTGATGGACAGGGAGGCCTGGCGTGCTGCGATTCATGGGGTCGCAAAGAGTCGGACACGACTGAGCAACAGAACTAAACTGATGGTTAACAAATGGTTTCCCAGGTGGCTCAGTGGTAAAGAATCTGCCTGGTAATGCAGGATGCACAGAAGATGTGGGTTTGGTCCCTGGTTTGAGGAGATCCCCTGGAGGAGGAAATGGCAACCTTCTCCAGTATACTTGCTGGGAAAATCCCATGGACAGGGGAGCTGATTGGCTACAGCCCATGGGATGGCAAAGAGTTGAACATGACTTAGCAACTAAACTACAATAGCAATGGATGACCTACAACATTATATTTAGTTACAGGTGTACAATGACCAATATTTATATACAATCAGAAGTGATCCACAATAAGTCTAGTTACCATTTGACACCATAAAAAGTTGCAAATATTTTCTCTTGTGTTGGAAACTTTTAAGATTTGCTGTCTTAGTAACTTTTAAATATGTTCTACAATACTGCTGCTGCTGCTGCTGCTAAGTCACTTCGGTCATGTCCGACTCTGTGCGACCCCATAGACGGCAGCCCACCAGGCTCCACCATCCTTGGGATTCTCCAGGCAAGAACACTGGAGTGGGTTGCCATTTCCTTCTCCAATGCATGAAAGTGAAAAGTGAAAGTGAAGTCACTCAGTCGTGTCCGACTCCTAGCAACCCCATGGACCGCGGCCTACCAGGCTCCTCCGTCCATGGGATTTTTAGACTACTTCCATATCTTGGCTATTGTAAATAATTATACAGTGAACATCATGGTGCATATGTCCTTTTGAAACAGTGCTTTTCCTCCCTTGGATAAATATCCAGAAGTAGACCTGTTGGATAATGTTCTAGTTCTATTTAAAATTTGTTTTCCATAGTGGCTCATCAATTTACATTCCTGCTAGTTCACAACAGTCACCTTTTCTTCACATCCTCACCAATACTTGTTATTTCTTGTCTTTTTTGATAAAAGCCATTCAAACAGGGGTGAGGTGTAACATTATAAGGCTTTCTTTTTTTTTTTTTTTAATTTTATTTTATTTTTAAACTTTACATAACTGTATTAGATTTGCCAAATATCAAAATGAATCCACCACAGGTATACATGTGTTCCCCATCCTGAACCCTCCTCCCTCCTCCCTCCCCATACCACCTCTCCCTAGCCCTTGTTGAACAACACATTCTTAAGTATTCTAAGGAGCTGATGGTGACACCTTCTCAATAGATTTTCCTTGGTTTGTGCTGATATTATTCAAATTTCTACACTTAGTTTCAACCTATTTTCTTTTGAAGTGATTATCCTCAGTTCCTATACATATTCTGTTTATTATTTGAACTAAATTTCTCTAATTAACCAAACTCTCTGAAGCATTTTGCTAAATCTAATGGTCATTTCTCTTTGATCAAAACTCCAAAATATTAAGTTTATCATTTGATGCACATGTAATTGTCAAGATCTGTTTCCTGCCACCCTTCATTCCAGCCTTCCTGGCTTCAGAACACTTTTGTTCATTGCCATAGTAACCATGACTCTCATATGCCATTTGAGTTGCCTATGTACTTGAAATATTTCCTGACATGAGAAAATAACTCATCTTCTATTGTCTACTCCAAACTTGACCAACAGTTTAAGATACACATCAATTTTTATCTCCTTCTTTGAACTGTTCAAGGACTCCAGTGATGTTTTCTTGTTTTACATAAATAGAAATTTACTATTCAATGCTATCATTTTCCAGTTACACCAATAGTAGGGACTGAATTATGTCCCCACACAATTCATATCCCAGTACTTCCATATGTGATTATATTTGAAATAGAACCTGGAAAGAGGTAATTACGGTCAAATGAGATCATATGAGTGGACTGGAATTCAGTCTGACTGATGCCCTTACAGAAAGAGGGCATTTGGACACAAAGAGACACCAGGGACGTGCGTGCAGAGAGACGCAGCAAGAGGGTGGCCATCTAAAAGCCACAGAGATTCCTCATGAGAAACCAGACACCTTAATTTTGGACTTTCAACCTCCAGAACTGTGAAAAAATAAATTTGTGTTGTTTAAGTCACCTCTACTGGCAGCCTTAGTAAACTGATACACAAATAACTTACACGAGATAGTAATTCAATTTATATACATCAAATTAATTGTATACAAGTATTTTATGATGAAGGCTTCACAGGTGGCTCAGTGGGTAAAGGACCTGCTTGCAATGCAGGAGATGCCAGAGATATGGGTTCCATTCCTGGATCAGGAAGATTCCCTGGAGGAGGGCACAACAACCCACTTCAGTATTCTTGCCTGGAGAATCCCATAGACAGAGGAGCCTGATGGGCTACAATCCATAGGTCACAGAGTCGAACACGACTCTTTGAGTGACTGAGCACGCCACAGCACAGCATTTTATGATAAATCAGGATAAAAAGACAGGTAAATGTTAAACCTGGCTATTATGTCTTCTGTGAGCCACTGGGCTTCTCCTACCAGCATTTGTATCAAGACTATGTAATTGAAATAAATTCTGAATTCATTACTTTTAAAACTTTAGTCAATGCAGGGATTAATGGAAAATATAAGCTATTGATTTCTGTTGAAGGATTGCAAGTGTTCTTAGATTAGCTATGTTTATTGGAAAAAAAGAATAGTATAAAGAAAAATATTACTGAAAAGGAAATTTAATACATTTCATTCAAATAATTTTAAGGTACATAAAGAAAATGATTTGAGTCAAATGTATTTTGATCCTTGGGTCAGGAAGATCTCTTGGAGGAAGAAATGTCAACTCACTTCAGTATTCTTGTCTGGAAAAGTCCATGGATAGAAAAGCCTGGCAAACTTCTGTGAGACCACAAAGAGTCAGACAGGACTGAGCCACTAACACTCACTTTCAAAGAAAATGAAAGTCAGGCTGATATACCTGGTCTTGAATCTCAAATACGCCATGCTCACTTTGCAATGAAATGGGGAAGTAACTTGATCTCTGGACTATAATGAACTGGAGTATTTTCTATTTATTAATAAAGAAATGTAATATTTCATAGGCTGTTGACAGGATTACATGTATACATTATTACCTAATAGAGTTTTTAGCATAAATAAGCAATTATCATTTAGAAAACTGTAAATAACCGGATTGAGATGAGTCACTGGTTAGTGGCCTGAGAAAGGGTCCAAGGCAGACAAAGGGACTTTGCCTTTAAATACATAGTCAAAGTGATATAAATAAGAAAAATGCAAAGATATATAAGAAAGATTCAAAACTATGTAGTTTAAAAATTAATAACAATTTAATTGTGTATTTACTGCACTTATGATCCACTGAATCACTTATATGTTTTGACCTATTTGTCTATTCAGCTGTTTCATATGAGGTGTTAGTGATGTTTCTTTTTTTCCTATGTTATTATCTTGGACTTCTTTTGGATTTCAGTGAGGAAGAATACCTTAGAAACAATAATAAAAAAAAAAATTCCACAACCCTACAACTGATACAATCAGTATTTAAATGGCCTATATGTGTTTGAGGGGGAATATATTTTGTAGGAAGAGGGAAAGTCATCAAAGTTAATTAGAAATGAAATGAGGTTAGCTAATTAGAAAACTTAGGAGAAATTATGTCAGCTAGTGATGTAATGAAGAGAAAGAGATATAACAAGCAGAAAGTAGAGAAAAAGAAAATGAGAGAGATAGAGAGAGACAGGCAGGGAGAGAGAGAAAACAGAAAATAAAGCAGAATTATGGAAAATTTTCATTCTTATTCTTTTGACCATAGGAGAAAGCACAGTTAAGAACACAAAGGAAATTAACATAATAAAACTATAATGTCACCAAAGACTTGAGCTATCCCAATAGTAATTCTTAGCTTTTCTGGACATAGAACCCTCACCTTAAGATGATTGCACTAAATGAGGAAAGTAAATATAAATTGAATAAGCAGTAGGCAGAGGGTATGCCAAACTAATGGGCTGTCATTTGGAGAAAGTCCTGAGAAGTATCTGGACAGGTCAGTGCCATGAACAAGATGAGTTAATGAGAGCGAAAATTTGACTTATATATAGAAAGGTTGTGTATTTGAGAGCCTAGTGTTTCTTGCATTGGTTTACACTGAAGTTGGTGTAAGTAATCAATCATGTTGTCACATTAACTTCGGTTTCTTCCATCTCCCAGCACCATGGCCTGGGAGCTGTGATCGAGCACCAAATGGCAGAATCTCTTTCTCCTGGGTACCTGGGTAAGGAGACTGGAGCACCGGCATCAGTGTAGCCCTCACGGTTCACCTTGATCCCCTTGCTGTCACTCTTTTTTATTAATAATTATTGTTATTTATTTTTGTATTTGGCTGCACTGGGTCTTAGTTGCAGCATGCCGAATCTCCTTATAATTGCGGTGTGTGGATTCTTAGTTGAGCAAGTGGGATCTAGTTCCCTGAACAGGGATCAAACCCAGACCCCTGCACTGGGAACACAGAGACTTAGCCACTGGACTACCAGGGGAGATCCCCTTGCCTTTACTCTTGCCCAGCAGACTTGTGCTCACCTACAACTAGAGGGAGGCAATGATTTGAGATTCTCATAATGATTGGTATTATATATACTTAGAGGATGTCTTTTTGAAAGTAGAGAGAACAATAATTTTGTAACATATGCATTTTCAGATCAGGGAAATCACTTCATATATCAACACATCATGTCTATGATATCACATAATGACTATCCTGTAAAGAGAAAATTATGAAAGGTTGACATTAATGATGCTCTAGCAATAGATATGCCAATCCAGGAAGGTAAATTTCTTGTGTTGACTGACAAATTAATGTGGAATTCTAGATTTTCTAAAGGGTGTATAATATAAATCAAAGTATGATAACTCTGGTTAACATGGAATAGAATGAGCTATTAGAGGAACCTAGTGGTAGGTTAAAGATCCTTACATGAAATACTCAGAAATGGTAGCCTTTCAACTCTTATATACCCAGGCTTCTTGGAGACATGATGTTAAATTATCTTAATAATTTCACTAGAAGTCCAAGTTCAACCACCTTTATCCAGCACTAAACACTCTACATCACATAAAATCCAAATTAAAGTGAATTGGAATGTGTGGGGATTTGGAAAAACCCTAAAGAAACTCTTGATAGAATGAAAAGTATCCCATTATATAAGAAAACTCACTTTATGTCATTTTAGTAAAAAGGCTGAAAACATGGATAAACACAAATAGAAATAAATTATTTGCCAAAAATGAAACAACTCTTTTCCCTGGTCCAATGTGAAAAAATTTCCAATTACAAGTTGTATTTTACCCACACATGGATAAAATGCCTCTGAATTTGTAAAATTATTCTAGGGAGCAACATTCTCACAAAAGTCACACTTTTCAGACACGGATTCAATCTGCATTTCATCCACACTCTTGATTTGCCACTCTCTGGAACTCCCTGAGTAGAACTTCAACAACTTACTTCCCCTTGGGGTCCCCACCATCTGTTTATATTCCTTAAAAGACTGTTGTATTGTATGCACTTTATATGATTAACATCATGCATATTTCTGAAAGTGATTACCACTTACAAAAATTAAACCCATTCTAGATATATGAGAGATAAGCATTGTGAGAAGAATAGAGCTTCCCAGGGGGCTCAAAAATCCACCTGCCAATGCAGGAGACTCAGGAGACGTGGGTTCCATCCCTGAGTGGGGAAGATCCCCTGGAGAAGGGCATGGCAACCCAGTCCAGTATTCCTGCCTGGAGAATCCCATGGACAGAGGAGCCTGGTGGGCTGCAGTCCATGGGGTCTCAAAGTGTGTGATGTGACTGAGCACACATACTCACACAAAAGTCTTGATAAGAACTTATAGAGTCTGTTTTGTGTGTGTGTGTTGGGGGGGTGGATAGTAAGTATGGTGACAGTAAAAATACATTTTCCAAAATTGCATAGATTTGCAAAAAACGTATTTTCTTGGCTGAATGTTCAACCCTATAAGGTTTTCACCTTTATATAAGTTGTTCCATGTGAGTCAGTTTTTATTACTGCTTTATTGTTTTATATACAAATAGAAAAATATTTTTTTCTGCTATTTAATCTTAAGGGCTTTGCATATCATTTCATTTCTGTTTTTTACTTTTGGACAAAAGACACTTCAAGGTCAAGGCATGTTATTCTAAAGGCAGATATTGGAGGAGAATGTGTAAACAAATGGTAGAAAACACAAGATAATCTCTTGCTTTGTTCCCTTGACTATGTTAAAGCATCACAACCACTTGCCACCAGTTTCTATCACTGTCCCTTGTCTCCTTTCTTCCTTCTTCTTTCTTCCATTGTCTGAATGCATATTCAAAAGTTTCAGAAAATTAATCACACAGAACTGTTTTTAACATGAATCTACCCTGAGATGACTTTCAAACAATTAACCTCTTTTGCTATTGTTGTTGTTCAGTCACTAAGTCATGCCAGACTCTTTGCAACCCCATGGAATGCAGCATGCCAGGCTTCTCTGTCATTCATTATCTCTAGGAGTTTGCTAAAACTCATGTCCACTGAGTTGCTGATGCCATCCAACCACCTCATCCTCCGTTACCCACTTCTCCTGCCCTCAGTCTTTCCCAGCATTAGCCTGGGAAATGTTTGAACTGCATCTTTGAACACTAGCCAGTGTTCAAAGATGCAGTACAAATAGTTAAGACTGTAAGGTCTCCAGAATCCTTGCTTCCTGTCATTGCTCTAGATTAAACTAGTCTTTCAAGATTTTATTTCAGTTGCTGATGACAACATAAACAGAAGATGGCACTGTTTACTTATTATTTAAAAAGGCAACACCTACTTTAAAATTAAAAAAAAAAAGCAATACAGGAAAACATACAGTGTTATTAGAAATTGGAAGTGAGATTACATATATAATGAACAAGATTTGTAAACATTACAATAAGAAATATACTTTTAAAATTACACGATGTAAACTAGACCATGGAAAACAGTCTTACTGTCCACTGAATTTTCAGGAAATAGACCATTTCAAATTGAATTCAGTTGCAGTTATAGGCACGGTAAGGATGGACCAGCAACCTGGGTTTGGGTACCAGCTCCACCAATACAAACTATAAGACCTTGGAGAAGTTGCTTAGGACAACTCTCCAAGTCTCTTGCTGTAAAATGGGGGTAATAACACTTATTCTGTAAGATTGTTTTGTGGATTGAATTGAGCACATAGTAAAACTTCATTAACAATTCTAGACTGTCTTTGGTTATCTTGTTAATAAGACATCTATCATCACTAAATAACACAATGTCTAACCTAGAAAAGCAGTGTAGAAATTGATTAAATTACTGAAAAGAAAACCCAGAACTCAATGGAATTTTGTGTTGGCTTACAGATGATTCTTATTTAAACAAGAGTCAGGGCAAGTGTAAAAACTAATTAATTAGTTACTAATGTTGAACTGTAGAGCACTTGATAATATCAACCTTTTCTTTTCATGTCAGAAATGTGTTTATTCCCAGTTAAATAAGTGAAGATATTTCATTAGTAACCAGGGAAAATTTTTTTAAGTTTTCTAAAACACTAAGAATTACCTCATCTACCTAGATATATAGAAATAAAAGTATTTCTTTCACTTTATGTTTTCACTCTATTTCAGTAACTACATGTATTTCTTCATAACCTATCTTTTCTTTGAGGAATTTCAATGGTAAAGTAACATATAGGAGAATATTTTGCCCTACTGCTTCCCTGAAAATTAAAGACACATTATTATTAGTCTCTATTCTGAACATGAACATTTTAATTTAACATATATAGATAAAGGCTTACTCTATCATATAATATTTAATTTTGCAGTCAGTCAGTCAGTTCAGTTGCTCAGTCGTGTCCGACTCTTTGCGACCCCATGAACCACAGCACGCCAGGCCTCCTGTCCATCACCAACTCCCGGAGTTCACTCAGACTCACGTCCATCGAGTCAGTGATGCCATCCAGCCATCTCATCCTCTGTCATCCCCTTCTCCTCCTGCCCCCTATCCCTCTCAGCATCAGGGGCTTTTCCAATGAGTCAACTCTTCGCATGAGGTAGCCAAAGCATCAAAAGTTTAAATGGTTGTTTATACACTGTTAAATGTTTATTCATTCTCACAATTCTCAAGTGGTAGAGCTAGTCATTAATGTGTATTGCCACAAACAGCCATTTCCTGGTTTCTGTGGTCATATGACTGAGTTCCAGTCAATGGAACATGCATAAAATAAAGGGTGGCATTTTTATGCCAATGCTTCTAAGAAGAAGTGATGCTTCCAAACACAAAAGATCTGCTTTTCCTTTTAATGCCTGGCTGCAGATGACAGAAAAGCCTTTAAAGAATAGAGGAGCTACAAAAGGAAAAGAATCTGAGTCCCTAATTCTTCACATTAAGGAATTCATCCATGAGTAAGTAACAATTATGTAAGTGGAAATTAAATTTCTCTTTGTGCTAGCAAGTATCACTGCCCAAAGGAATACTCTCATCAAAAAATAAATATATAAAAATAAAAGAACTAGCAATAACTTCCTAACATGTGATGTACTCAGTTCAGTTCAGTCGCTCAGTTGTGTCCAACTCTTTGTGACCTCATGGACTGCAGCATGACAGGCTTCCTTGTCCATCACCAACACCTGGATCTTGCTCAAACTCATGTCCATTGAGTAGTGATGCCATCCAACATCTCATTCTCTGTCACCCACTTCTCCTCCTGCCTTCAATCTTTCCCAGCTTCAGAGTCTTTTCCAATGAGTTGGTTTTCCACATCAGGTGGCCAAAGTATTGGAATTTCGGCATCAGTTGTTTCAATTCAGGACTGATTTCCTTTAGGATTGACTGGCAGGTAAGATGGTCTGGTATTCCATTTCTTTAAGAATTTCCCACAGTTTGTTGTGGTCCACACAATCAAAGCCTTTGGTATAGTCATTAAAGCTGAAGCAGATGTTTTTCTGGAACTTTCTTGCTTTTTCAATGATCCAGCAGATGTTGGCAATTTGATCTCTGGTTCCCCTGCCTTTTTAAAATCCACCTTGAACATTTGGAAGTAGTTGGTTCATGTACTGTTTAATGGTTGTATCTCCTTGCAGTCCAAGGGACTCTCAAGAGTCTTCTCCAAAACCACAGTTCAAATTCTTCAGTGCTCAACTTTCTTAAGGTCCAACTCTCACATCCATAAATGACTACTGGAAAAACCATAGCTTTGACTAGATGGGCCATTGTCAGTAAAGTAATATCTCTGCTTTTTAATATGCTATCTAGGTATGTCACAACTTTTCTTCCAAGGAGCAAGTGTCTTTTAATTTCATAGCTGCAGTCACCATCTGCAGTGATTTTGGAGCCCAAGAGAATAAAGTCTGTCACTGTTTCTATTTTTTCTCCATTTATTTGCCATGAAGAGATGAAACCAGATCTGGTTCTAACTGTTGCTGCTTGACCTGCATACAGATTTCTCAGGAGGCAGGTAAGGTATTCAAACAAATAATACAAACCAATGCTTTCATCCAAGCCCCACTCTCTAGCAGCTGCTGAGCCTTTGGGGTTGAAGAAGGATTTATGACTTCCAGGTCTTAGTGGTATGTGTGCATGGGAGGAATATGCAAATACATTAGAAGGAAGAAGAGAAGAAAATAGTCACAGGAGAGAAAACAAAACAAGATCAATAATTCATTAGAAGAGGATTCTTGCCGTTGTAAATTTCTGTATGTACTTAAGCTGCCTGGGGATGCTGAGAAATCTTAGGAGAATACCATATGCTTCACAAAAAGTGGATTGGTTCATAGAGCCAATTTAAAAGATGAATTTTAATCATCTTCTAGTAACTGGTTAACACAAGTCTAAAATAAAGGCTACACAGATTTATGGGTTTGATCTTTTATTTATAGAGTGTATGTGTACCTTTGATTTATAACTTTTTATGTTAGACTGTTTTAGATTTACAAAAAAGTTTTGAAGGTAGTGCAGAGTTCCCATTACCCCATGCCCAGTTTTCCCTTTTGTTAACATTTTATATTACATTTGAACTAATGAACTGATGTTGATACATTCTTAACTTTAAAAAGTGAAAGTGAAAGTGTTAGTGGTCAGTCATGTCCAGTCATGTCCTACTCTTTGCGACCCCGTGGACTGTAGCCCACCAGGCCCCTCTTTTCATGGGATTCTCCAGTTAAGGATACTGGAGTGGGTTGCTATTTCCTTCTCCAGGGGTCTTACTGACCCAGAAATTGAACCCGGATCTCCTCCATTGCAGAAAGCTTCTTTTCTGTTTCAGCTACCTGGGAAGCCATCTGTTAACTAAAACACATGCTTTATTCAGATTACCTTAGTTTTTACTTACTATCCACTTCTGTTCAGGATTTTATACAGGATCCCACATGACATTTAGTTGTCAGGTCTCTTTAGGCTTCTCTTAGCTGTGAAGGTTTCACAGATGTTCCTTGTTTCTGATGGCTTTGGCAGTTTTAAGAGATTTTTGAGAAGGGGAATTCAGGGGTGAAGTGCCTTTTTTGTTGCATCCTATTAAGGATACATACTACCAGTAGGACTTGTTATTAATGATGGTAATACCTTTCTTTTTTTTTTTTTTTTTTAATGTGTGTACTCTATGGTCACCACTAGATTGAAAATCCTCTGATGGAGACTATTTTGTTCTTGAGGAAAATACGTGCTATCACTAGTAAAAACAATTAACTTATGAACTTCCCAGAATTTTAGCATGTGAGACATAAAGACCATTTAGAACCAGGCAGCATTATTTTCCTCCCTCACAGATTTGACAGTTATATAACACTGAATACAGAATATCATAATAAAAGGGAATACATGCCACATGATGAGGAAGGAAATGGCAACACATTCTAGTATTCTTGCCTGGGAAATTCCATGGACAGTGAGGCCTCGTGTGCTGCAATCCTCAGAGTTGCAATGATTTAGTGACTGAATAACAACAATAATGCCATATGAAGCTGAGAAAGCATATTTTTAATGATGTCAAATATCTTTTCATGTTACTGTTGTGCTATATTATTCTTTGAAATTCTTTGTTTAACATTGTTTCAAAAAGTCAGAAAAACACGTAATTCTATATGTTTGACAAACTTTCCTCAGCCGCACTATTCTTAATACCAAGAACCCAGAATCTTTTTTTTTTTTTTTCCATCAATTCCTTTGGGGAGAGTTGATATTAGCCTTCACAAATTTTGGGGGGTGGGAACTGATAGGGCCCACATGGGATCTTATTGATAAGATGGCTTGTTATGTTGCCAATGCAAACAAAGAATATAATCACAGTGATCTGTGAGACTGACCAAATTGCCCAAATGGCATCCTATTATCTCACCGGTGCCCATCTTCTCAAAGCTACGAGACCACCAGATTCCAGACCTCTGGCTACGTGACCATCCCTTCAGAGAATTTCTCATTGGTAAGATATAAGAAAGACTCTGTCAGAAAGGGAGGATGCTGGTTCTCCTTAAGGGCCAGTCACCCTCTCTTTCCCCTCCAATAAATTTCCCTTTTCTTGCCTGACTGTCCGGCGCACTCTCCTTTTCTCTGCACTCACCCCACAAGAATGCATACTTGTCCTGGGATGGCTTGAAAGTTCATCAGTGAAGAGTGCTATGCCTTTTAAGTGTCCTTTGCCTGCTTCAACAGTTGCAAATGTGGAAAATGTTCTAATTACCTCATCTGTCTTCCAAGGCTTGACAACTTGTCATAAAATCCTCTGGGAGTCCAGTAAGGACCTTCTCTCTTGTAGATACCGACACATTTCTTGTACCTAGACTATATTTTTCTGTCTTAGGTTCTTGTGTTTCTCCTGAAGTACAATTTGCATCTGCAGAATATTCCTAGAGTGTGTAGAGAGAAGGAAGGCAGCCTAATGAAAACAACAAAAAAAAGTGTTGATTCTTTTCTTGACTTGTTTTCTCACTTTTTAGTCTAGTCCGGACAGCTTCACTTGGTTCATATCTTGGTGGTAAGCAGATTCACATTTTTACTTTCCTTGCTGGTTCTCTTCCCAATCAATCTTCAGAAACTATCTCCTTGTATAATTTTTCACATCATGACAGAATCTTCTAAGTAACACAAATTGATGCTTCCAGCTTACAAAATAATGGCCATGTGCATATTACACTTGCTTTTTCTAAAAACACAGCTAGTATACGTTTCTCTCAGTGAATGTAAACTAACAATTAAGCAAGACACTCATATTTGTCTTTTTTTTATCAGTATCTTTTATTTATCTTTTTATTTATGTTTTCATGTTTCAAGTTTAAAACATATGATATAATTTTCTTCTTTTGCATTTATTATATTCACTCTATTTTCATGATCATTGTTTACTAGTAACTCTTAGACTTTTTCAGAAGCCTGTGATTACATGTTTCAATTCTATTTGGTCAAGTAAAATAATTTGAAATCATACATATATTGTATGTTGAAGAGAATTGCTTATTCTTATTTAATAGGTTGACATCAGGTTGGGAGGTGGAATGATGTTGTACTACTCGGTTGACACAATCAAATCTTATATATTATGGCTTAACATATAGTGCTCTTGAACTTGGTCAATTTGCCAGACATACTTTGGGTCCATATCAGCTTTATTTGCTATGAACAATTATATTTATTAATATAGCTATTTATTTAGCTCTGACTGAAGCAAGCATCAGAGAAGGCAATGGCACCCCACTCCAGTACTCTTGCCTGGAAAATCCCATGGATGGAGGAGCCTGGTGGGCTGCAATCCATGGGGTCGCTAAGAGTCGGACACAAATGAGCGACTTCACTTTCACTTTTCACTTTCATGCATTGGAGAAGGAGATGGCAACTCACCCCAGTGTTCTTGCCTGGAGAATCCCAGGGACGGGGGAGCCTGGTGGCTGCCGTCTATGGGGTCGCACAGAGTCAGACACGACTGAAGCGACTTAGCAGCAGCAGCAGCAGAAGCAAGCATTGTATGAGACATTGGTATCTAAGACTAATGAAAAACAGATGAGGTTTCTGCATTCAATAGTATTACATTCTAGTAAGAGAAAAGGTATTTTAAAATGATTACAAATCAAAAATAAATATATAAATCTTGAAAGTGCTATTAAGCTGAGGTATATCTATACTTTTAAAACTAGTTTTATTTGAGAGTTATAGTAAACAAGTGTACAATTCAGTGGGTTTTTTTTTTTTTAGTGTAATTAGAAGACTGTGCAGCCATAACAATTATCCAAATTCCAGAACATTTTTATTACCCCTTAAAGAAACTATTGATATCCATTGCCAATAATTCTGTCTCATCTCCCCTATCCCATAACTTGCTTTGTTTTAATGGGTTTGTTTATGCTGGATATTTCATATAAATGGAGTCAGACAATATGGAGTCACTGTGTCTGACTTCTTTTATTTAGCATAATGTTTCCAAGGTTTGTCCATGTTGTATTATGAATATATCAATGCTTTATTTTTTATTATCTAAATAACATTTCATGAATCTAAATAATTTTCTGTTATGTGGACATAGCACATTTTATTTTTATCCCAATTTAGTAAGTGATGGACGTTTGCTTTATTTCCATTTTTTGGCTCTTATAAATAATGCTGCTATGAAGTTTGTGTACAAATTTTTTTTTAATTTTATTTTATTTTTAAACTTTACATAACTGTATTAGTTTTGCCAAATATCAAAATGAATCTGCCACAGGTATACATGTGTTCCCCATCCTGAACCCTCCTCCCTCCTCCCTCCTCCCTCCCCATTCCATCCCTCTGGGTCGTCCCAGTGCACCAGCCCCAAGCATCCAGTATCGTGCATCGAACCTGGACTGGCAACTTGTTTCATACATGATATTTTACATGTTTCAATGCCATTCTCCCAAATCTTCCCACCCTCTCCCTCTCTCACAGAGTCCATAAGACTCTTCTATACATCAGTGTCTCTTTTGCTGTCTCGTACACAGGGTTATTGTTACCATCTTTCTAAATTCCATATATATGTGTTAGTATACTGTATTGGTGTTTTTCTTTCTGGCTTACTTCACTCTGTATAATAGGCTCCAGTTTCATCCACCTCATTAGAACTGATTCAAATGTATTCTTTTTAATGGCTGAATAATGCTCCATTGTGTATATGTACCACAGCTTTCCCATCCATTCATCTGCTGACGGACATCTAGGTTGCTTCCATGTCCTGGCTAATATAAACAGTGCTGCGATGAACATTGGGGTACTCGTGTCTCTTTCCCTTCTGGTTTCCTCAGTGTGTATGCCCAGCAGGGGGATTGCTGGATCATAAGGCAGGTCTATTTCCAGTTTTTTAAGGAATCTCCACACTGTTCTCCATAGTGGCTGTACTAGTTTGCATTCACACCAACAGTGTAAGAGGGTTCCCTTTTCTCCACACCCTCTCCAGCATTTATTACTTGTAGACTTTTGGATCGCAGCCATTCTGACTGGTGTGAAATGGTACCTCATAGTGGTTTTGATTTGCATTTCTCTGATAATGAGTGATGTTGAGCATCTTTTCATGTGTTTGTTAGCCATCTGTATGTCTTCTTTGGAGAAATGTCTATTTAGTTCTTTGGCCCATTTTTTGATTGGGTCATTTATTTTTCTGGAGTTGAGCTGTAGGAGTTGCTTGTATATTCTCGAGATTAGTTGTTTGTCAGTTGCTTCATTTGCTGTTATCTTCTCCCATTCTGAAGGCTGTCTTTTCACCTTGCTAATAGTTTCCTTTGATGTGCAGAAGCTTTTAAGGTTAATTAGGTCCCATTTGTTTATTTTTGCTTTTATTTCCAATATTCTGGGAGGTGGGTCATAGAGGATCCTGCTGTGGTGTATGTCAGAGAGTGTTTTGCCTATGTTCTCCTCTAGGAGTTTGATAGTTTCTGGTCTTACATTTAGATCTTTAATCCATTTTGAGTTTATTTTTGTGTATGGTGTTAGAAAGTGTTCTAGTTTCATTCTTTTACAAGTGGTTGACCAGATTTCCCAGCACCACTTGTTAAAGAGATTGTCTTTAATCCATCGTATATTCTTGCCTCCTTTGTCGAAGATAAGGTGTCCATATGTGCGTGGATTAATCTCTGGGCTTTCTATTTTGTTCCATTGATCTATATTTCTGTCTTTGTGCCAGTACCATACTGTCTTGATAACTGTGGCTTTGTAGTAGAGCCTGAAGTCAGGTAGGTTGATTCCTCCAGTTCCATTCTTCTTTCTCAAGATTGCTTTGGCTATTCGAGGTTTTTTGTATTTCCATACAAATTGAGAAATTATTTGTTCTAGCTCTGTGAAGAATGCTGTTGGTAGCTTGATAGGGATTGCATTGAATCTATAGATTGCTTTGGGTAGTATACTCATTATCACTATATTGATTCTTCCAATCCATGAACATGGTATATTTCTCCATCTGTTAGTGTCCTCTTTGATTTCTTTCACCAGTGTTTTATAGTTTTCTATATATAGATCTTTAGTTTCTTTAGGTAGATATATTCCTAAGTATTTTATTCTTTCCGTTGCAATGGTGAATGGAATTGTTTCCTTAATTTCTCTTTCTGTTTTCTTATTATTAGTGTATAGGAATGCAAGGGATTTCTGTGTGTTGATTTTATATCCTGCAACTTTACTATAGTCATTGATTAGTTCTAGTAATTTTCTGGTGGAGTCTTTAGGGTTTTCTGTGTAGAGGATCATGTCATCTGCAAACAGTGAGAGCTTTACTCCTTCTTTTCCAATTTGGATTCCTTTTATTTCTTTTTCTGCTCTGATTGCTGTGGCCAAAACTTCCAAAACTATGTTGAATAGTAATGGTGAAAGTGGGCACCCTTGTCTTGTTCCTGACTTTAGAGGAAATGCTTTCAATTTTTCACCATTGAGGATAATGTTTGCTGTGGGTTTGTCATATATAGCTTTTATTATGTTGAGGTATGGTCCTTCTATTCCTGCTTTCTGGAGAGTTTTTATCATAAATGGATGTTGAATTTTGTCAAAGGCTTTCTCTGCATCTATTGAGATAATCATATGGTTTTTATTTTTCAATTTGTTAATGTGGTGTATTACATTGATTGATTTATGGATATTGAAGAACCCTTGCATCCCTGGGATAAAGCCCACTTGGTCATGGTGTATGATCTTTTTAATGTGTTGTTGGATTCTGATTGCTAGAATTTTGTTAAGGATTTTTGCATCTATGTTCATCAGTGATATTGGCCTGTAGTTTTCTTTTTTTGTGGGATCTTTGTCAGGTTTTGGTATTAGGGTGATGGTGGCCTCATAGAATGAGTTTGGAAGTTTACCATCCTCTGCAATTTTCTGGAAGAGTTTGAGCAGGATAGGTGTTAGCTCTTCTCTAAATTTTTGGTAGAATTCAGCTGTGAAGCCGTCTGGACCTGGGCTTTTGTTTGCTGGAAGATTTTTGATTACAGTTTCAATTTCCGTGCTTGTGGTGGGTCTGTTAAGATTTTCTATTTCTTCCTGGTCGAGTTTTGGAAAGTTGTACTTTTCTAAGAATTCGTCCATTTCTTCCTCGTTGTCTATTTTATTGGCATATAATTGTTGATAGTACTCTCTTATGATCCTTTGTATTTCTGTGTTGTCTGTTGTGATCTCTCCATTTTCATTTCTAATTTTATTGATTTGATTTTTCTCCCTTTGTTTCTTGATGAGTCTGGCTAATGGTTTGTCAATT
This sequence comes from Bubalus kerabau, assembly GCF_029407905.1. Taxonomy (NCBI): domain Eukaryota; kingdom Metazoa; phylum Chordata; class Mammalia; order Artiodactyla; family Bovidae; genus Bubalus; species Bubalus kerabau. Next base: position 57,803,447 of record NC_073625.1, read on the forward strand.
TTATTTATCCTTTCAAAGAACCAGCTTTTGGTTTTGTTGATTTTTGTTATGGTCTCTTTTATTTCTTTTGCATTTATTTCTGCTCTAATTTTTAAGATTTCTTTCCTTCTACTAACCCTGGGGTTCTTCATTTCTTCCTTTTCTAGTTGCTTTAGGTGTAGAGTTAGGTTATTTATTTGACTTTTTTCTTGTTTCTTGAGGTGTGCCTGTATTGCTATGAACTTTCCCCTTAGGACTGCTTTTACCGTGTCCCACAGGTTTTGGGTTGTTGTGTTTTCATTTTCATTCGTTTCTATGCAAATTTTGATTTCTTTTTTGATTTCTTCTGTGATTTGTTGGTTATTCAGCAGCGTGTTGTTCAGCCTCCATATGTTCGATTTTTTAATAGTTTTTCTCCTGTAATTGAGATCTAATCTTACTGCATTGTGGTCAGAAAAGATGCTTGGAATGATTTCTATTTTTTTGAATTTACCAAGGCTGGCTTTATGGCCCAGGATGTGATCTATCCTGGAGAAGGTTCCATGCCTGGCTAGAAACTCAAGCAGAATTTCTATGTTGTAATCTTAAGGACAATTCTTTTTCTTCAGGTAGCCTCACTGGAGGCTCTTAAGGCTTTCAACTAATTGGATGAGGCTAACTATATTATGGAGAATAATATGTTTTTACTCAAAGTCTACTGATTTAAATGTTAATTTCAGTAAAAATCACCTTCAAAGCAGTAGCTAGACTGGTATTTGATTAACAACTGGGCACCATTACCTGGATAAGTTGACACAAAATTAACTATCACACATACACCAAGAAATTTGGGGCTTAAAAATGAAAAAAAAAACATTTCTGCAAATGAGAAACAGAGGAGAAACAAGTCAATGAGCATGTATAAATGAGAAATGGAGGAGCAACAAATCAATGAAAATGTCTCCATGATCTACAGATAATCTTCCCCTAACAATGCTGCAGTCGGGTCAGATTCTTTGCAACCCCACAGACTGTGGCTCACCAGGCTCCTTCTGTACATGGGATTTCCCAAGCAAGATTACTAGAGTGAGTTGCCATTTCCTTTTCCAGGAGATCTTCCTGACCTATGGATTGAACTCACATCTCCTGGGTCTCTTGCTTTTGGCAGGCAGAGTCTTTACCACTGGGAAACCCATAAGGGACCTGAGCTCTGTGGATTTTGGTATCTGTGGGATTTCTGGGAACCCACTGCCTGAAGAAATCAAGGGGCAACTGTAACTCTCCCTCCCAGGTATCATTATATCTAAAAACAAGCTGTGTCCCAGTAGGGACAGTAGAAGAAAATGGACATCTGTAATTGAAGGAAAAACAAAACAAAACTAAAAAATATCAAATCAACATGTTGTATTGCACATTTTAAACTTACACAATGTTTTATGCCAAATATATTTCAATATAGCAGAGATAAAATAAAATGAAACAAACAAAAATGAAACAAAAACACTGCAGGGTTTGAAGCATCCTGTAAGACTCCCTAACTTCCTGGCAGTTAACAGAGGTTTTAAGTGTCACAGGCAGTTGGATCATGAGGTAAAAGAGAGAAAAAAAAAACAATAATGTGATGATGCAGGAGGCAAGGTAAATGATCCTATATCATTTTCCAGAAGCATAGAGTCTAAGAATAAACAAGGCTGCAGATTGGAATTTTGCAAGAAAAACGGACAGTTTAAATTACTCCTAAGGAAAGTTATGACCAACCTAGACAGCATACTCAAAAGCAGTGACATTACTTTGCCAACAAAGGTCCGTCTAGTCAAGGCTATGGTTTTTCCAGTAGTCATGTATGGATGTGAGAGTTCGACTATGAAGAAAGCTGAGTGCCGAAGAATTGATACTTTTGAACTGTGGTGTTGGAGAAGACTCTTGAGAGTCCCTTGGACTGCAAGGAGATCCATACAGTCTATTCTAAAGGAGCTCAGTCCTGGGTGTTCTTTGGAAGGAATGATGCTGACACTGAAACTTCAGTACTTTGGCCACCTCATGCAAAGAGTTGACTCATTGGAAAAGACTCTGATGCTGGGAGGGATTGGGGGCAGGAGGAGAAGGGGACGACAGAGGATGAGATGGCTGGATGGCATCACCGACTCTATGGACATAAGTTTGAGTGAACTCTGAGAGTTGGTGATGGACAGGGAGGCCTGGAGTGCTGCAGTCCCTGGGGTTGCAAAGAGTCAGACACGACTGAGTGACTGAACTGAACTGAACTGACAGAGCATATTTCACAACTTGGGGGTTTAGGAAACAAGCAAAGATACTTTGGACTAGAGGTTTGCAATTTTTAGTGTTGAATTTTCTGAAAGACTTTTAATGAAAAGCCTGATAATATTTCAGATATTTAAATGCTGTTGACTACATTTGTGGGCAAGAACCAAGCAGGCTGTATAGCAGTAAAGATGAACTGAAGATCAAGTTGTTGCTGATGGATGAAGACTCAGGTTCAGTTTTCGGTAGATTTTTAGAACACTGTGCCCTCCACAGCAAGAATGGGAAGCTACGTGAGGTGATGAATATTTTAGCATTATGTGTGGTTTAACAGAAAAAAAAAATGTGGGTAGGAAAGTAAATATAGTCATCATGGCTAAATTTGAAGTGGCTAGGCAAAGTAGCAACAATTTTATGATTCTAAAATTTTTATTCCCTGAAACTAAATATATATTTTGTCCTAAATATACCAGCATAGCTATGCTCATGAATATTTGAAGGAAGTAATTAACATACACTATAGCATCTCTCACTATTTCACATTTTCTGATATCACTTTTAAAGTAGTGTCCAAATAATGTGCATAAAGTGCAAAGTTTCAGACAAGAGTTTTAGTTTCAGTATTCTTGTTCTGTGGCATTATTCTTATGTCAATTTTTAATCATTTAGAATTTTGCAGAAAGTTGTTTCCCTTCAGTTTTTAGGATGTTGTAGACAAACATGAAAATTGAATTAAGTGATAAAAGTTTGGAAGTTGGAAAATAAATGCATCACTTCTAAAAAGAAGGAGTCTAGCAGAGGTAAAATAAAGGGTTTCATGTGGCTTCCGTGTTTTCAAATTTAATTGGCCTATAAAATAATGTTTGTACTTCAAAGAAAGAGGACTAGCATAGGGCTGTCAATGGAGTTTTTTTGACTAAGTCTATATTTTTAAAAAAAGCAAGAGAAAGTAAACTCTAATAGTGCCACCATTTCCTAGAAGAAAATTTTTAAGACGTAAAAACATAATTCAGTCTATAAGCTTTATTCATATCATACTAATTCTGCTTGTACTAGCTGGTCAAAACAGTCACTGCTAAGCTCATCACTTGATGAACGTAATATTAAAAGAAAGCCGAGATCTTTATGTTTCATATCCTAGAGTTGTGAAAGCTTGCTACTCTTTACTTATTTTTTTCCCATTTGCCAAGCTGTTGAAATTTTGGTAGATACCTATGCATGCTCACAGATTATCATTTGTAATATTGACTTGGGGTAATTTTTGTGTGGCTGGAATACTTAAAGTTGGTCCATAACAAGGTGGTGAGGAATTTTAGAATGTTCTTGAAAAGTATAGAATTTCAGTTTATGAACTTACTTTCTCAGAATTTTAAAGAAAAATCGGTCCCTTAGGAATGACATAAAAGTGGGCATTTAATACTCAGTATAGAGGAAAAGCGAGCAACAGAAGACAATGATTTCAGCTCTTGAAGATGTTTTAACCTAACTAGAGAAAGAAAAAATGTGTGTGAAATGATAGGAAAGTAACTTTAGGACAATTTATCAGTGAACATATTATAGTGACTTTGTCGGTATGTTGCTTCAGTCATGTCCAACTCTGCGACCCCATGGACTGTAGCCCACAGGCTCCTCTGTGTGTGGGATTCTCAGGCAAGAATACTGGAGTGGATTGTTATGCCCTCCTCCAGGGAATCTTCCTGACTCAGGGATCAAACCTGCGTCTCCTTTGTCTCCTGCAATTGTAGGTGGGATCTTTACCACTAGTGCCCCCAGGAAGCCCTTAGTGCAATGTAAGGCCTGGATGATGTTTTGGCTGTGGTATGAATTCCAACAAAAGATTGGAGCATTCATTATATTTCTATGATCTCTGTCCTGTATGGGAAATCTGATGGTAAGTGAGGCTTTGCCACATTCAGCAATGTGCACATTTTCTTCCACTACGAAATGATCATGAATTTAAAGTGTTGGTTTTGGATGAAGATCTTCCCACATAAGCACGTTAATATGAATTCCCTTCTGTATTTATTACCTCATGCGTAGGGCCTTTAGCCCAAATATATAAATGCTAAATTAATCTAAAACAAAGTATTACGTGCAAGTAATTTTAATCTGAGAAGACTTTACAAGGTTTTCCAGAGAAACTATTTATTTTTTTAATTAATAAGAATATAATAAATTTGCCTTTGTGTTACAAGGAAGTCTCAGAGATCTACAGTTAAACATTAGCTATTTGGTGTAAACTTTCAGAGTAGGTTAGTCAAGGTGAAGGGTATTTATGGTACATTTTCACTTTATGCTCCTTGTGGCATCTAAGTCTTCTTGACGTATACTGGATGCTGTGTAAATTTAGATGCTGTAGCTGCTCTAAAAATATTCCATAGTAAATAATTATGTTGATATATTAAATATTCAATAAAGTCACAGTCATGAACTTTCTGGGCATATAGAAAAATAAAAATGACTTTCTTTTCTTAGCTCCTGTTTTGACTTTGCATTTTAAAATTAGATTTCACTCAATGCCTTCTAAATTGGTAACTTGCAACATATGCTGCCTTCATCAACTATATTCTGTTTTTATTCACCTTCTTCTCTTAATGGTATACATCCAAAAGGAAAAATACTTGAATTGAAGGGGAAGACATATTTGGCATTTTTTTCTTCTGAAGCAAGATATCAGAAGCCAGATAAATATAAATGATTTATCTTACCCCTGTTGGATCTAAAAAGCACATGGACTTTATCATGAGATAGCTGAAAGCAGCTTTTTTTTTTTTCCCTGAAAACACAAGTTATTTCAAACAAATCAAATAGCAAATATAAAGTTTTATGTTTGGGGGCATTATATATATTTTTCAGTGAGTAAATTTGAAAAGGCACCATTTCAATATAAACTTTAAAGAAATATACACATACATATACTCTCTAGAAACATACACATACATACATGTGTATATGTATACCAGAACTCTCTCCTTGATAACAATATCAGAAAGAATCAAATTTGGAACCATTTAAAAAACAAACAAACAAAAAAAAAAAACCTAAACTACTGTAAGAAATTTATGGGTCACTAGCCCAGAGAACCAAATTTGTTTTTCTGAAGTGTTTGTCAAAAAGAGACATCTAATATGTGATGAGACAGTTGACTTTGGAAATTTGAAACCTCTGAAAGCTGGAGAAATCATCATGAATGGAAGCTGAAGTTTGCAAAGAAGCAATTTTGGAATGAGGCTATTCAAGCATCCAACATGGATGGAGACTAAAAATCAAGACCACCTGTCAGCAAAGCAACAATTGACTACAGGAAATTCTTATCTTGGAACATCAGACCGATTACCAGTAAATAATGTTACTGCTTTAGGAAATTTTTGTTAACCAAATTATTCAAGCACACAAGTTACTCATCTGGGAAAAGAACTGTCCTTTTAAGACAATAGAATATCATCAAAACTTAGTCAAGACATTCCATTCACCATGTCCAGGAAGTCTAAAACTACTTATCTTGTGAACTTTTCTAAATCTAACTAGCTGTCTACCTTGAAAAACTTGCCTTAAATAACTCAAAGTCATGTCCCCGAATCATAAATTTCTTAAGTTTCCACTCTAGAAAAACTATTGGCCCATCTCAAGGTGGAAACTTCTCTCTCTCTCATAAATTTAATGAGTTCAACTTTGCTAAAGTATCTGTTTTTGTCATGGTCTTTTGTGTCTGTGCCTGTGTGTGTGCTCATTCAATCCCATCCAACTCTTTGTGATCCCATTAACTGTTGCCCAGAAGGTTCCTCTGTCCATGGAATTTTCCCAGCAAGAATACTAGAGTAGGTTGTCATTTCCTACTCCAGGGGACCTTCCCAACCCAGGGATTGAACCCATGTCTCTTGTGTCTCTTGCACTGACAGGTGGATTCTTTACTACTGCACCACCTTTAAAGAAAATTAAATTAAACAGTAATTATTATTAGGCTAGGTAAATCAAAAGTTAGGTAGTTTTCAGATGCTGATGTGATGAGACATTATAAAAACTACAAATTCAAATAGTAATAAAATTACTGCTATATTTAAAAAAAAAGAATTTGAAGAATTTGGGTTATGTTTTTCTGATTTCAGAAGTCTTATATCCAATAATGTTTATACTTTCATGAAAGTCTTGCTATTCTCTGTCAATGGTGTTGGAGAATCTGTATAAGATCAAAATTCTTCCTTTTTTCTTCTTTCCTTCCAGTATTTTATGATTGTGTTTTATTCCTTCTGAGTCCTTTTATTGGCATCATTGAGTCTCCCGGAGTAGTCTTTAGCTCAGTGAAAGACTATTTATTCAAAGTCTGCCTCTCATTTATGTATTTATATTGCTGTTATGCTTTCTCAGTCATGTCTGAACTCTGTGAGCCCATGTCTGAAACCCCATGGACTATAGCTTTCCAGGCTCCTCTCTCCATGGAATTCTCCAGGCAAGAATACTTGAGCAGATTGCCATTTCTTTCTCCAAGAGACCTTTGCAACCCAGGGATTGAACCTGTGTCTCCTGTGTACCCTGCGTGGGCAGGCAGATTCTTTACCACCATGCCACTTGGGAAGCCATTTAGATGTTTATAATTGTTGGCCAATACTCTGGGCATTTTCTAATTAAATCATCTCATTGGTGATGAAAAGTCTGTATTTATGAATAAGTGTAAAAGACTTCGGAGAAAGCCCTGGCACCCAACTCCAATACGCTTGCCTGGAAACTCCCATGGACGGAGGAGCCTGGTAGGCTGCAGTCCACGGGGTCGCTAAGAGTCGGACATGACTGAGCGACTTCACTTTCACTTTTCACTTTCATGCATTGGAGAAGGAAATGGCAACCCACTCCGGTGTTCTTGCCTGGAGAATCCCAGGGACGGGGGAGCCTGATGGGCTGCCCTCTATGGGCTTGCACAGAGTCGGACACGACTGTTGCGACTTAGCAGCAGCAGTAGCAGCAGTAAAAGACCTATTGCTCTCCAACACTATTGGTGAACAAAAAAGTTGAAAGGATTGACAAACTTTAAGAGGATTTTACCTATAAAATATGTAGTAAGGTCTTTTTGCAGTTGTTCCAGAATGATACTTGAAATGGTAACTGCTTGAAATATGATTGTTGTAAGAAATTTAATGCATTATTGATTACTTTTATTGAAGATAAAAATGAGATATTATGCTACGGTGACATAAATGCCTCATTAACATAAAGGGATTTGTTGTTGTTGTTAGCCTGGCAATTTACAACATCGTGTTTCCACCATTGATAATAGGCATCCAGGAGCAGGAGCAACTGCTTCTCAGATTTGGAAAAGTAAATTTAGAGTCAGAAAAAGAAGGATATTAAAAGCATACCATTATTTTAGGAACTAATGATAGAGAATAGAAATGCAGTTTCAGGCAGAGGCACAATCTCAGAAATGACTAGGTGGATTGGAGACTTCCCCAGGGCCACCTTGGAAGGCCTGTGCTGAAGAGTTATATGTGGGAAGGAGCTTGGGTCACTGAGTCACCCCGGAGGTGAGCTACTCCTTTCCTGGAATACTTGAACAGTGACAAACTGACTCTACATAAAATCCATGAAATTGTGACTTTGCCGTTTCCAATTGATTCTCTCCTGAATTGCTATAATTGAAATCCAGGTCTCTTAGTTAATATCTTTGAAAACATCCTTCAGTTTTCTGCCCCTGACTGACTGCTTTGACTAGACAGAGAAGAGAGAGAAATTTTCAGAATATAACTATATTTGGAGATAAGGTCTTTGAAAAGATCAAATGAGGCTGTTAGGGTGGGGCCCTCATCCGATATTAGCCGTGTCCTAAACAGAAGAGGAAATTCGGACATACAAGGAGACACTAGGAACACCCATTCTACAAGAGATGGCCATACGAGGGCTCAGCAAGAAGGCAGTCTTTTCAAAGCTGAAGAGAGAGGCCTCAGAAGACTCTGAACCTTGTCAACATCTTGATCTTGAGCTTCTAGCCTCCAGAACTGTAAGGAAAGAAATTTCTGTTAAATCCTTCAGTCTGTGGTGTTTTGTTATGGCTGCTCTAGCAAATGAATACATAAGACATTGCTGAAATTTTTCCATCATTACCAATGCTGATCATATAGTTTTACTTCAAATAACTGAAGAAAATGTTTCCCAACTTAATTAGAAACTCCACTATTCATATTTGCCTAGGGTTCAGGGTTTCCAAGATTTACCACTCAGAAGTATTTTGTATTTTTGCTCCATTTATATGGGGTGTCATCATTATGTGTGCACATGCCTACAGGTGTGTCTGACTCTTTGCAATCCCATGGACTGCAGCCTGCTAGGCACCTCTGTCCACAGGATTTCCCAGGCAAGAATACTGTAGTGGGTTGGCATTGCCTTCTTCAGGGGATCTTCCCAACTCAGGGATTGAACCTGAATCTCTTATGTCTCCTGCATTGGCAGGTGGATTCCTTACTACTGGAATCACCTGAGAAGCCTTAGGTCAATCTTAAAAAAAAATCAACCCTGAATTTCCATTGGAATGACTGATGCTGAAAGTGGAACTCCAATACTTTGACCACCTGATGCCAAGAGCTGACTCATTGGAAAAGATCCTGATGCTGGGAAAGATTGAGGGCAGGAGGAGAAGGGGGCAACAGAGGATGAGATGGTTGGATGGCATCACTGATTCAACACAAGAGTTTGAGCAAGCTCTGGGAGACAGTGAAGCACAGGGAAGCCTGGTGTGCTGCAGTCCATGAGCTCACAAAGAGTCAGACATGCCTTAACAATGGAACAGCAACATATAGGGTATGGTTTTCTGTAAATTTTCACAAGAACAGCAAGATGGAAACTATAGCTTCATTTATAGTCATTCCACCAACCAAGATAATCTGCTGCTCTTTAATGGTGCCTTCACACAGAATATTCTTCCTCCTCCTGAGTCAGAAAGTGGCATATCTTTTAACAAGCTCATTATTAAGGTGACTTTATCTTATTTTGAAATAGCATTGTGCAAATGTGGAGTGCAGTTGTAAACCATGAATATTATCGGAGAACACTGATGTCTCAAAGTATTTCCTTTTATTCATCCAAAAAGGAAATATTCACATGTATACCTGTGGTGGATTCATTTTGATATTTGGCAAAACTAATACAATTATGTAAAGTTTAAAAATAAAATAAAATAAAAAAAAAAGAAATATTCAAACTTTTGCAGAAAAGAATGGGGCTGGAAATGTTTGTATTTATTTGTGGGTTGTGTGTATATGTATGTGTGTGTGCGTTGGACGCAGGGACGAAGTCAAAAAATGTAAAGTAGAATAAGTATAAATTTTACATGTGTCCACATTGCACATGATTATCATGCAAGTTTTGATACTGATAACTATTAGATTTTTATGAATCAAATACTATTAAAAATAATAGTAGTAAAAGTAATTGAGGTGGACTTAGCTTAAGGAGACTTTGACTTCAGATCATTGAAGATAAATTGGGAACCGGTGTTTAAAAAAAGGGAAAATTACAGTATTTTACCAGTAAAAAAATATTTTGTATTAAAAAAACCTAAATAAATGTTCCACACATTTATTTTGGAAATATAATCTCTTCAAGTGCTACACATGCTAACTAAAAATATGAATGTTTTGCTAGCCCAATTCTTTTAAGCCACTTTATTGAGATATGGTTGACAGAAAGCTGTGCATATTTAACATATTTAAGGCATATAACTTGAACAGTTTGGAGCTAAGAATACGTGAAACCAAAATCTGTGCCAACCTAGTTCTTATTCCAAGAGTACATGAAGTGAATGCATTCTTTAGTTCTCAGTTTCATGTTGGAATACAATAGGCATCACTTTCTTTCCACTTTCTATCCACAAAGTGTTTACATGGAATTGCAGTCCCAATTTAAAAAGTCTCTAAAAGCTTATCTGGGGGCTAAGCTAGCATAAGTCACAAGTGTGTACATAGTACTTAGTTTTTCAGGCTCTTGAAAAAGAGAAATTCCCTCCTCACTGCCTGGCATATTACAAATTTGATTTCTCTCCTCAGACATAATGGAGGGTGAGTGTCATGAGAGTGACACTATTCATGCAGGAATAAGTCAGGCAGCACTTCATGGGCTGCCCTTAATGAAATTTCTAAAGAATTGTACTTTTCATAGGCTCTATTGAAGGAAAAATGGCACAGTGGGATTTAATAAAATCAGAGGTTAGTAATGGAAGGAACATTCTGGGAAAATAAAAAAAATAAAATTTTCTACTTAATAAAATGTACGCTTTTCACTGAAATTTCCAGCGTAATATAGATGAAACTGCTTTAAAGTTAAGAAAAGCACATGAAGATTATGATTGTTTTTCAGCCTTTAAAATAGATTGCTTTTTCTATTTATCTGCTAAAACCTAAGTTCAGGGATTTTCTCTTTTCTGAAAAATTATGGCATCTTGAAATGGTCAGAGGTCTGCATTCCACACAGTGCCTCAGATGTTACACAAGAGCTCGATTTGTGGGCAAAACTAGTGGGAATTGAAGGGCTGATTTTTCAACTACAAATTATTAGAATATTACTGAGATGAAGCAGTGTATATAGTCAGGCCACCTAATATGGCTGTTCTCTTGCTCTTGGTACATCCCTGGCTGAACCAGTGCCTGCTTCACCTAACACAAACTCACGTGACTGACCCTTCATACATACTTGCCTCAGCTCCACATTGTGACTGTTCTAGTTTTTTTCTTTTTGTTTGTTTGTTTGTTTTTAGTTCTCTTTTATTTCACTGTGCTGGGATCTAGCTCCCTGATCAGGGAATGAACCTTGGGCCCTGCAATGGGAGTGCAGAGTCTTAACCACTGGACTACCATGGAAGTCCCTCTTTTAATTTTTAGGTAGGACTATCTCCACCATTGGATCATTAAAAAAGCAAAAGAATTCCAGAAAAACATTCACTTCTACATCATTGGTGCTTCCTTTGTAACTCAGTTGGTAAAGAATCTGCCTGCAATGCAGGAGACCTGGGTTGGGAAGATCCGCTGGAGAAGGAAATGGCTATCCACTCCAGTATTCTTGCCTGGAGGATCCATGGAGGGTATGGGCTACAGTCCGTGGGGTCCGGACAACCACCACTGAAGTATACTTGCTTTCCTGGTGGCTCAACTAGTAAAGAATCTGTCTGCAATGTGGGAGAACTGGTTTCATTCCTGGGAGGGAAGATCCCCTGGAGAAGAGAACAGCTACCCACTTCAGCATTCTGGCCTGGAGAATTCCATGGACTGTATAGTCCATGGGGTTGCAAAGAGTTGGACACAACTGAGAGACTTTCACTTTCACTATTTCATTGACTACATTAAGACCTTTGAATGTGTGGGTCCCAACGAAATGTGGAAAATTCTTAAAGAGATGGGAATACCAGACCACTTACCTGCCTCCTGAGAAATCTGTATGCAGGTCAAGAAGCAACAGTTAGAACCGAACATGGAACAACAGACTTGTTCCAAATTGGGTAAGGAGTACGTCAAGGCTGTATATTGTCACCTTGCTTATTTAACTAATATGCAGAGTATATCATGAGAAGTTCCAGGCTGAATGAAGCAAAAGCCGGAATCAAGATTGCTGGACAAAATACCAACAACCTCAGATATGCAGATGACACCACCTGTCAAAAAGTAAAGAGGAAGTCAAGAGCCTCTTGATGAAAGTGAAAGAGAAGAGTGAGAAAGCTGGTTTAAAGCTCAACATTCAGAAAATGAAGATCATGGCATCTGATCCCATCACTTCATGGCAGATAGATGAGGAAACAATGTAAACAGTGACAGACTTTATTTTTCTGGGCTCCACACTCCCCACTGTGGATGGTGACTGCAGCCATGAAATTAAAACATGCTTGCTCCTTGGAAGAAAAGCTATGACAAACCTAGACAGTGTATTTAAAAACAGAGATATTACTCTACTGACAAAATTTATATAGTCAAGGTTATGGTTTTTCCAGTAATCATGTATGGATGTGAGAGTCGGACATTAAGAAGTCTGAGTGCTGAAGAATTGATGCTTTTTTTTTTTTTATGAACTTTATTTTATTTTTTATTTTTTTAATTTTTTTCCTTTATTTTATTTTATTTTATTTTTAAACTTTACCTAATTGTATTAGTTTTGCCAAATATCAAAATTGATGCTTTTGAACTGTGATGTTGGAGAAGACTCTTGAGAGTCCTGCGGACTGCAAGGAGATAAAAGCAGTCCATCCTAAAGGAAATAAGTCTTGAATATTCATTGGAAGGACCGATGCTGAAGCTCCAATACTTTGGCTTCAATACCTGATGGGAAGAACTGACTCACTGGAAAAGACTCTGCTGCTGGGAAAGATTGAAGGCAGGAGGAAAAGGAGACAACAGAGGATCAGATGGGTGGATGGCATCACTGACTCGATGGACATGAGTTTGAGTAAACTCCAGGAGGTGATGAAGGACCTCCTGCTGCAGTCCATGGGGTTTACAAAGAGTTGGATATGACTGAGCAACTGAACAACAACAAATCTCCACCATGATAGCTTGTCAAAGGGGTGGTGAGGGGTATGGCTCTCTGCTAGTTTCGCTGATAACCAAAGAGCCAAACTGACCTCAATTACCCCCATAACTAGCAATCTCCCCCACCCCCTGGGAGCAAAAAATGCCTGCTGATCTCTCACCCATGCTGGGTGTCACTTCAGGACCCTGTTGCAGATATGTAAGTTCCCACCCACCACCCTTATGCATTAAAACATTGATGTCTCTCACTGTCTCTGGGCTCTTTAGTCTTGAAGCTGGGCAAGTACAGGCCTTGTAGACCTGAAGATGCAGCCCAATAAGCAGTCACATTTTCCACTTTGGGGTATTTTAGAATTCATTCTGAAAAAGGATATCTATTTAGAGTGCTCTTTTTCCTATCAACAGTAATTTTTATAAAGTACATTTTCACATTTCTACTGGAAACACCTATGCCTGTAAGTACAAGTATAGAACAATAAACGTTTTGAAACTGAACTTTTAAAAAAAATAATTATTGTAGTTATAGTTCTACAAAATTCAAGAAAATAAGTGAAAGTGATATTTTAAGGCTTGCGAAATAAGCATTGAAATAAGGCAAATAAGCTAATGTGTCTAATACATGGATACATTTTGTCATTGTTACAGGTTTGTTTTTTTTTTTTTTTTTTTTTTAAATGGGCAAGATAGAGGAGATGAAGGAAACTACTTTCAGAACTACTGGAATTAGATTGCCTTAGGGTGGACTTTGGTCTTCCCTGGTGGCTTAGATGGTAAAGAATACTTCTGCAATATGGGAGACCTGGGTTTGATACCTGGGTTGGGAAGATCCCCTAAAGAAGGGCATGACAACCCATTCTAGTATTCTTGCCTGGAGAATCTCCATGGACATAGGGGCCTGGTGGGCTACAGTCCACGACGTTGCAAAGAGTAAACTCGACTGAATGACTAAGCACAGCACAGCACAGAGTGGGCTTCATGACAAAACTTTACAATTCAATGGTGAAAAATTGAAAGCATTTCCTCTAAAGTCAGGAACAAGACAAGGGTGCCCGCTTTCACCATTACTATTCAACATAGTTTTGGAAGTTTTGGCCACAGCAATCAGAGCAGAAAAAGAAATAAAAGGAATCCAAATTGGAAAAGAAGAAGTAAAGCTCTCACTGTTTGCAGATGACATGATCCTCTACATAGAAAACCCTAAAGACTCCACCAGAAAATTACTAGAACTAATCAATGACTATAGTAAAGTTTCAGGATATAAAATCAACACCCAGAAATCCCTTGCATTCCTATACACTAATAATGAGAAAACAGAAAGAGAAATTAAGGAAACAATTCCATTCACCATTGCAACGGAAAGAATAACATACTTAGGAATATATCTACCTAAAGAAACTAAAGACCTATATATAGAAAACTATAAAACACTGGTGAAAGAAATCAAAGAGGACACTAACAGATGGAGAAATATACCATGTTCATGGATTGGAAGAATCAATATAGTGAAAATGAGTATACTACCCAAAGCAATCTATAGATTCAATGCAATCCCTATCAAGCTACCAACAGCATTCTTCACAGAGCTAGAACAAATAATTTCACAATTTGTATGGAAATACAAAAAACCTCTAATAGCCAAAGCGATCTTGAGAAAGAAGAATGGAGCTGGAGGAATCAACCTACCTGACTTCAGGCTCTACTACAAAGCCACAGTTATCAAGACAGTATGGTACTGGCACAAAGACAGAAATATAGATCAATGGAACAAAATAGAAAGCCCAGAGATAAATCCACGCACATATGGACACCTTATCTTTGACAAAGGAGGCAAGAATATACAATGGATTAAAGACAATCTCTTTAACAAGTGGTGCTGGGAAAACTGGTCAACCACTTGTAAAAGAATGAAACTAGAACACTTTCTAACACCATACACAAAAATAAACTCAAAATGGATTAAAGATCTAAATGTAAGACCAGAAACTATCAAACTCCTAGAGGAGAACATAGGCAAAACACTCTCTGACATACATCACAGCAGGATCCTCTATGACCCACCTCCCAGCATATTGGAAATAAAAGCAAAAATAAACAAATGGGACCTAATTAACCTTAAAAGCTTCTGCACATCAAAGGAAACTATTAGCAAGGTGAAAAGACAGCCTTCAGAATGGGAGAAGATAACAGCAAATGAAGCAACTGACAAACAACTAATCTCGAGAATATACAAGCAACTCCTACAGCTCAACTCCAGAAAAATAAATGACCCAATCAAAAAATGGGCCAAAGAACTAAATAGACATTTCTCCAAAGAAGACATACAGATGGCTAACAAACACATGAAAAGATGCTCAACATCACTCATTATCAGAGAAATGCAAATCAAAACCACTATGAGGTACCATTTCACACCAGTCAGAATGGCTGCGATCCAAAAGTCTACAAGTAATAAATGCTGGAGAGGGTGTGGAGAAAAGGGAACCCTCTTACACTGTTGGTGTGAATGCAAACTAGTACAGCCACTATGGAGAACAGTGTGGAGATTCCTTAAAAAACTGGAAATAGACCTGCCATACGACCCAGCAATCCCACTGATGGGCATACACACTGAGGAAACCAGAAGGGAAAGAGACACGTGTACCCCAATGTTCATCGCAGCACTGTTTATAATAGCCAGGACCTGGAAGCAACCTAGATGTCCATCAGCAGATGAATGGATAAGAAAGCTATGGTACATATACACAATGGAGTATTATTCAGCCATTAAAAAGAATACATTTGAATCAGTTCTAATGAGGTGGATGAAACTGGAGCCTATTATACAGAGTGAAGTAAGCCAGAAAGAAAAACACCAATACAGTATACTAACGCATATATATGGAATTTAGAAAGATGGTAACAATAACCCTGTGTACGAGACAGCAAAAGAGACACTGATGTATAGAACAGTCTTATGGACTCTGTGGGAGAGGGAGAGGGTGGGAAGATTTGGGAGAATGGCATTGAAACATGTAAAATATCATGTATGAAACGAGTTGCCAGTCCAGGTTCGATGCACGATACTGGATGCTTGGGGCTGGTGCTCTGGGACGACCCAGAGGGATGGAATGGGGAGGGAGGAGGGAGGAGGGTTCAGGATGGGGAACACATGTATACCTGTGGCGGATTCATTTTGATATTTGGCAAAACTAATACAATTATGTAAAGTTTAAAAATAAAATTAAATTAAAAAAAAATATTTCTTAAGAGCCATCAGTTAACTGAGGATAAGAAGAAATCTTGAGCCATGTACAGAATTGCTGCTGCTGCTGCTGCTAAGTCACTTTAGTCGTGTCCTACTCTATGCAACCCCATAGATGGCAGCCCACCATGCTCCCCCATCCCTGGGATTCTCCAGGCAAGATCACTGGATTGGGTTGCCATTTCCTTCTCCAATTCATGAAAGTGAAAAGTGAAAGAGAAGTCACTCAGTCGTGCCAAATATTAGTGACCCCATGGGCTGCAGCCCACCAGGCTCCTCCATCCATGGGATTTTTCAGGCAAGAGTACTGGAGTGGGGTGCCATTGCCTTCTCCACATGTACAGGATTAGGATAACCCAAACCATCTATTCATGATCTTTCTGCTGTTGATCATGATTTGAGATTAGCAAAGAGCTTGAGAGCATGTGACCAGAGTTCTCAACAATTTTCAGGACCGGAGGTGTGTGTAAGGAAGAAAGATCTCCTTCAGTCTTTAATTGTTAGCCCTACTTGCACTAATAGTCTGTCACGTGGTGTTACAGTTTGCATGATTGTGTCTCCTCAAAATTCATACGTTGAAGCACTAATGCTCACCATGTGTGTGATTTATAGGCGAGACCTTTGAGAGGTACTTAGGTTTAGACGAAGTCAGGAGGGTGGAGCCAAGATACTGTGGGAAGCCACAGGGAGATGATGGCTTTTGCTTGGCAAACCAGGAAGAGACTCTCACCAGGAGCCCAACCTGTCAACCCATTAGTTTTGGACACTTCTGTCTCCAGAATGGTGAGAAATAAGGGAAAATTGTTTAAGTCACCCAGTCTATGGTGTTTTGCTCCTGGTTAGAATTTCAACATATCTGATTAGACGCATGCTATTAGTTCTGTGGTGTTTCAGAAAAGGGATGATTACTTCAGAATCAAATTGTGAGAGAAACCACTACAGAGGATGGATTTGGATAGACAAAGCAAAAGAACTTCCCAGAAAGGGAAGATAAGCAAGAAAATACAGAAGAGGACATGAAAATAAAGGTAAGGTTAATTAATGGGGAGACTACACTGATCATTCCGTTCTAGGTACTTACACACTGATGGCCCCAATGGACTCAGGCACTGGGCATAGAGACATTAATTAGATACCCATCTTCCACTCAAAATTCCCTCAGTTAATTGTTCAAAATATAACCACTGAGAAAATTTACACATACATGCATCAATTATAGTATACTTCCATTGGGGAAGAGGGATAAATTAGCAGTTTGAGATTAACACACACACCACTCTCTATAAAATAGATAAAAAATAAGGTCTTGCTGTATAACACAGGAGCTATATTCAACGTCTTGTAGTAACTTACAATGTAAAAGAATCTGGAAAATAATAGATATAGATATGTGTGTATAGCTGAAGCACTTTGCTGTTCATCTGAAATTAACACAACATTGTAAACAAACTATAATTCAGTTAAAAATGGCTATTTGAAAATATATATGAAATAAATATGTAAAATACTGGTTTCAGACTTGAAAAATTTATGGAATACTTGATAAGTTCTGAACTCAGAGAAAAAGTGTAAAATGAAATGGGAGGATGCAGGATGGAGCAATTAACTCTACCTGGGGAAGGAGTGATCAGGGAAGCTTACTTGGAAAAATCTTAAAGTGGGAGCATTTATGTGGGTTGCAATGTGCAACAGGCATTGTGAATCCTTGCTGTTGAAAATGGCCCTGGGATATGTGCTTGCACCTCAGAAGTCTACTGGTTGTTGCCCATCTTCTCTCCCTGCATCTCAGGGGCTGCCCCCTTTCTCACCATCTGGCACACCTGGATACCAAACCTGCTCTACACTGCATGAGATATGACTTGAATTTATTTCCTTTATATATTTTTCCTGCCAGCTTGAACTTTTGAGGATACTTTTGTAAGAAATCTCTCCCTAGTAGTCTTCAGAAACAAGCAAATATGACCCATTTGACCATTAAATAATCTTTATATTTGACATATCTATTCCTTTAAAAAAAGTTTTATTTTAAAATGTTATACACGTACATTGGAGAAGGCAATGGCACCCCACTCCAGTACTCTTGCCTGGAAAATCCCATGGATGGAGGAGCCTGGTAGGCTGCAGTCCATGGGGTCGCTAAGAGTCAGACGCGACTGAGCAACTTCACTTTCACTTTTCACTTTCATACATTGGAGAAGGAAATGGAAACCCACTCCAGTGTTCTTGCCTGGAGAATCCCAGGGATGGGGGAGCCCTGGTGGGCTGCCGTCTATGGGGTCGCACAGAGTTGGACACGACTGAAGCGACTTAGCAGTAGCAGCAGCATACATACATAACATTTGAAGATTAATACAAATAAAACAAAATTACTCCTGCTTACATATTATAAGGAAGAGAACAGATTTTATTTTATTTTTCAAAGAATCTAAATTGTTCAAAGTTACATTGTATTTCTGACTTTCACAAGAACTGCTGGATTAGAAAAGACCCATGTTACTTTTGGCTTATCTTAATGTTCATTGGGCTTCCCTGATAGCTCAGTTGGTGAAGAATCTGCCTGCAATGCAGGAAACTCTGGTTCAATTCCTGTGTCAGGAAGATCCCCTGATGAAGGGATAGGCTACCCACTCCAGTATTCTTGGGCTTCCCTTGTGGAGCAGCTGGTAAAGAATCCACCTGCAATGTGGGAGACCTGGTATCGATTGCTGGGTTGGGAAGATTCCCTGGAGAAGGGAAAGGCTACCCACTCTAGTATTCTGGCCTGGAGAATTCCATGGACAGTGTAGTCCATGTGGTCGTAGAGTCAGACACAACTGAGGGAATTTCACTATTCACTGACTCAATATTCATCACTGACTAGTATTCAATGCACTGCTTTTCAAATGTTTTTACAGTGATTGAATTATGTCTCATGCCAGACTTCCCTCCAGGGACTGTAAAATGCCTTCCTTTACAAGAGGCTTTTTTTTTTTCCTGGAATGAAAGCAGCATTATGGCATTCACATTCTGCTATCTACACTGCTCATGTTTGGTTCCCCAATATTTCTTTATTTCTAAGGTTAGCTTTCTAAAGTTCAGCTGGAAGAAGAGAAATTCATCTCTGATAACATTTCTGTTAGTAGGTTGCTGAAGACTTTAGTTTTAAAAACTGAGGTGCAAATCATTTCCATGTATATTAATCATTTGAGGAGTAGTCAGTTCTCAGCTACAGTTTAGAAACATGACCTTGGAAGATAGAACATAATTCTCCAATCATATCAGTTATAAAAATCCATTGAGCTCATATTTTATAGCTCTTTCTATGTAAAAGACTTTGTATTATTTATTTCAACATGAAAGGATGAGGAAGACATATCTATTTTTTGAAAGTTTTAATTTAGGGTAATCCAGCTAACTAGTCAAATTTCTCATTTGAGAGACAATCTAGGCTTCTCAGGTGGCTCAGTGGTAAAGAATCCACCTGCCAATGCAAGAGACGTGGGTTTGATTCCCGGGTCAGAAAGATTCTCTGGAGAAGGAAATGGCAAACTTTTCCAGTATTCTTGCTGGAAATTTCCATGGATAGAGGAACCTGGTAGGCTATCATCCCTAGGGTCACAAATAGGAGGACACAACTGAGCACTCATGCTCAAGCAAAAATCAAGTGGCTTCTAGACAGAGTAAGATCTATGATCTTTCGTCCTGTCTAGGTTTCTATCTTCCAGTCATATCTCCAACATCACATTCTCAACCCAACCATCTTGTGCCAGAACTTGCTCATCTTCCTCTTATCATTCATCACTTGTGCACATACTAGGCTGTTGCTTTGAAGTCTGTCTGCCTCAATCAGGCAGAAACTTTTCTTGCTTGTTCCCAGTAATAATGGATGTGCACATCCAACTTACTGCTTAGACCATTGCTTCCAGAAACTTACATTCTTTTTGTTCTTGCTTTGTTTTCCCTGTTTGCTCTGTGTCCAGAAAATTTTGTTAAACTCAATAGTTGCCTTTAGTAAGCTTGTTTTATTCACTTTATTGTTAAGCTAGTACATGTGTAGAGTGTCTTTGAGGTCCCTGAAGTCAAAGGACTGTTGGTCTTTTATCTGCATGTCCAGAATGGTTTCACTGCTTGTTAGACATTGTGCTACAATGTTGAGTATCTCTATTTTATTGTTTTCCCTAATAGAGTGATGAGTTTGTTTCTTACAGGCAGTTAACTTTAACTGAAGATCAGCATGCTTAATACAGTTCTGTTGTTCAGCAATGTTAGGTCAGTTCTAGAGTTGCCTTAATTTAGAACTAGAGTATCTTTTCTTTACACTGTAGTGTTTGGGGGATATTACTCAATGTCCATGATGTAGAAAGTGATCTTTCAGCTCTGGTTTGTACATGAATATTTTTCATCCTTTTGTGAAGTCTAGCAGTTATTCAGTTCAAATTTCCAGATAGATTTTTATTTTCTAGTTTTGTTTTTCTCCTCATCTCATGGAGTCTTATCCTGTGCATTTTTACTTATAATCAATCAAAAATTAGTGAAAGCTTTGCATAGATTTCCATGCAAATTTCTGGATCTCCTTTTTATATATATTTCTGTGATTTTGTTATCTTGTCTGACAAATCAGGTCTCCTTGGTAGCCCCAAACTCCCATTACTGTCTCTACAATCAGCTAGGCCTCTGTGGCCCATTAGGCACCAAACCCCCATATCATAGATTACCAAGATACTGGTTTTATTAATGAGAAAGTGATGGATACTGTTTGAAAAAATAGTTTTAGTGGAAGCATCAGGATGATCCTGTTTCAGGTTCATAGGTGTGAAAAGAAGGGTGAAGTAACTTCAGTAATTGAAAATTTCACTATATTTCCCATAGTTGACTCTTCGAAATATGAGAGATATATGCTGTTATGTTTTTCTAGAAAAAGCAAAATAAAGGAGCCACTAACCACGAAGCAGCGCTGATGGGAACACTAATAGAAATAACAGTAGAACAAAACTATTTATAGTGGAGGTGAAGAAAACTCCTGAAATTTTAGTTTGTTTTACTCCTAGTATTTTGTTAAGTGAATGGTTATACATTTATTGCAAGATTTTGTATTATAATTATATATTTTTTTCCAGTGGGCTATGGGGACTTGCTTCTGACTTTTCATCCCACAGTTCATAAAAGAGCTTATCTAGGAGTCTTTAACATTTAGTTAGTATGGATCTTTTTTAAAACTAAGGGTTGTTTAGTACTTTGTTAATTTCCATAGCTAAAGCTGTGAAATGATTATATAGTTGTTATATAAATGACAAAAGAAACTGTGTAGCTCTATTTAAGGAAAAATGAAAGGAAAATAAATGGTTAGATGGTTAGTACTATTTATTAGCATTATATATTATAGTACAGCATAGTATTAAAGTTCAGTATTCAGAAAACTAGGATCATGGCTTCCAGTCCCATCACTTCATGGCAAATAGATGGGGAAACAGTGGAAACAGTGTCAGACTTTATTTTTTGGGCTCCAAAATCACTGCAGGTGGTGATTGCAGCCATGACATTAAAAAACGCTTACTCCTTGAAAGAAAAGTTATGACCAACCTAGACAGCATATTAAAAAACAGAGACATTACTTTGCCAACAAAGGACCATCTCATCAAGGCTGTGGTTTTCCCAGTAGTCATGTATGGATGTGAGAGTTGGACCATAAAGAAAGCTAAGCACCAAAGAATTGATGCTTTTGAACTATGGTATTGGAGAAGACTCTTAAGAGTCCCATGGACTACAAGAAGATCCAACCAGTCCATCCTAGAGGAGATCAGTCCTGGGTATTCATTGGAAGGACTGATGTTGAAGCTGAAATTCCAATATTTGGTCACCTGGTGTGAAAAGCTGACACCTTGGAAAAGGCCCTGATGCTAGGAAAGATTGAAGGTGGGAGAAGGGGATGACAGAGGATGAGATGGTTGGATGGCATCACCGACTCAATGTACATGAGTTTGGGTTAACTCCGGGAGTTGGTGATGGAAAGGGAAGCCTGGCATGCTACAGTCCATGGGGGTCACAAAGAGTCAGACACAACTGAGCAACTGAACTGAACTGAACTGAACAGAATAGTATAGGGTAGTATAGTATAGTATTCTGTGCTGTGCTCATTTGCTCCATAGTGCCTGATTCTTTGAAACCCTATGGACTGTAGCCCATCAGCTTCCTCTGTCCTTTGGATTCTCCTGGAAATAATACTGGAATAGGTTGCCATTTCCTCCTCCAGGCGATCTTACTGATCCAGGGATCAAATCCTTGTCTCCTGTGTCTCCTGCATTGCAGCTGGATTTTTTATCTGCTGAACCACTGGGGACACCCCATAATATAGTATATTGTATGTAGTATAAAATATAACATAACCGATGCACAAGAATATAGAATTCATCTGTCTTTTGTGTTATTATTCAAAAGAAGCAAGAGGGAGTTCCTGCAAGACTGTTCAGAAACCAAACACTTTAGGTCCTCTATAATTTTGCAGGTCTATTTCAATATAAATCAAATCTACCATGCAGGTAAAATCAAAACAGGGAAAGGAAATATAATGGACAATATGCTTTAGAGGAGAAACTTACAGTTTGAAGTGATATTTTGTAATGGAGAGGGCTGAAAATCAAGAGCGTGAACCAATTTTTAAATAATTTTTCCACTGCCATGACACAACAGGGAACATATTCTCAGGACTCACTAATGTCTGTGGAAATGGTTGAGAGGCAGGCTCATCACTTAAATGGTAAAGTAGATTTGTCTTTGTTGCTGTAAGTAAACTGGCCTTAATTGAAAAGAGGTAATGCTTCCCAATCTTTTTGTAGCCTGTCACATTTCTGCTGTACTTTTCTCTGTGCTACTCTGCACAATGGTTCTGTCCTGATTATAGGTTGTCTTCTGTAGAAATGGTGGTTTGGACTGCATATTGGGAGCTTGTTGATTCTCAATGTTGTTCACTATTGATAATAATTAATGACTTGCTTGCCTTTACATAGAAATAGAATGCTGATAATTCTAGACATGGAGAAAATCCTGTCACATCCTATCATTTAAAACATTTTATTAGAGGAAGTCAGGGATTTGAAATATTCTCATCAACAGAAAATGGTTTATGTTTCTATGTTCTTGGCCCATGGAAATGTTTGGATGTAATAATCAAATTATTTTTGGAACATTTCATTGCTTTAAAAGTAAATGTTCACAAAATCAGAAAAAGTGTTTTTGCATTTAGATACATCTTCTTCATTATTTAAAAAATAAAGTTATAAGAAACATGTTAATGCATTGGTATCGATTGTGGAATAGGTATTATTGCAAAAGAATTCCCAGAGAGTTTTCAGGTGTTGGGTTCTTGGTTCTGCAGGTCTGAGCAAGTTGACCCTGTCAGATAATGTCCTGTGATTGGATCCCAAATAAAGGTGCTATAAATGTGAGGTAACTTTGCATAGATAAACTATGCCTTTGGACCTTGCCTTCTAATTTCAGCTTAAAAGTCTTCACCAAAGCATGTTGTGGAGTATCTCAGTAAAGATCCTTAATTTTCCCAAAATATTATAATAAAAAGATATAATTTAGGTAACAAAGACCTACGTTTAAACCCTTACTCGGCAAGTTATTCTGTAAGTGCTTTTGAAAATAATCACTTGCATAGTAATATTTTTAATTATAAAATTAAAATCAAATTAAAGCACACCTTATACTATGGTAGAAAGATTAAGTGAGAACATTTACAAGATTTGGAAACTATAAATAAAATATAGTAAATTTCATTAATTCAATTTTTATTTGAAAGTTTTGAGTATACTATAAAAAAATAAGATGGGAATTTGAAAAAAAAAAAAAGATGGCTATTCCATTTTGAAAGGGATAAGTACAAAATTCTACTTGGGGAGTATTTAGTAAACAAACATCTCTGTGTGTCTTTTAAAATATTTTCACTTAAATTTAAGCTTGCCCTAAGTGCATTGTTTAATAACCTTCGGTGGCTTTTCTCAGCGTGATGATGAAAACTAAGCTCCTTACCCCACTGGCAAAGCATAATGACATGTGACCTGACACTTATCTTCTTAGTGTCAGACCACAGTTTCTTCCACTCACTCTGGCCTCTTCAATCTCAGAGCACACAAGCTTGCCCCACTTTAGGGACTTTGCACTTTATCTTTCCCCAAATTATTTAATTTGGTTAGCAGTCAAATGTCAGCTCCCTCAAATCACCTCTTAATTCATCTCTGACCTCAAGTGTCACCTTTTCAAATATCTTTCTTATGGCTTTTAAAGTCCTGAATATCATCCATCCCCTTGTTTCCTTTTCTTTGTAATCTGCATGGCTATTTGATGTCATATAGTTTGCTAAGGCTTCACTGGGAAGGAAAAGCTTATCCTCCACCCTCTCAGTTTCAATTTCTGTGAACCTATGAATTAAATTGACAAAGGACAGTTGAAATGGAGAAAAAAGGCTTGCTTGTATGCAAATAGAAACTAATAAGATAAATAAGTAGCTTGTTAAACAGTTAAATGTAGAGGCTTTGGTACCTTATTTAGTAAGAGAAGAGGTGGTAGGGGAGAGGCTTCAATGGAAAAGATAAATCAGTTCCTTTAGAAAGACAAATGGGCTTCCCAGATGGCTCAGCAGGTAAATAGTCCTCTGCCTGCAATGTAGGAGACCCAGGAGAAGCATGTTCAATCTCTGATCCCTGGGTCAGGAAAATGCCATGGATGAGGAAATGTCGCCCCGCTCCAGTATTCTTGCCTGAAAAATCCTATGGACAGAGGAACCTGGTAGGCTACAGCCCAAAGTTGCAAACATGACTGAGTGACTAAGCACACACTCACACATAAAGACAAATGGGTTTTTAGGAGATCAAATTGAAGACAAGAAAGTTTGTGAGATGTTGTTTATGCAGGTGTGAGTGGTCTTTCTATCTTGTTCATGACCATGAAGCTTTCCTAGAGAACGGACTATTGGTAGGTTGTCTCTTGGTCTCTCTCCTGGGAGTAGACTCTCCAAAGTGGAAATTTATAACAATTTTACTTCTGAGAAGTTGCTGCTTTTGGTCTGATAACTAAAGCTCTGAGAAAAACTCTATCTGCTGTTGAATCTCAAATCTTCAGCTGAAAATAATCTTCATACTACCTATGGAGTTCTAAGTGAGTTCAGTTCAGTCACTCAGTCATGTCCGACCCTTTGGGACCCATGGACTGCAGCACACCAGGCTTCCCTGTCCATTCCGGAGCTTGCTCAAACTCATGTTCATCAAGTCAGTGATGCCATCCAACCCTCTCATCCTCTGTCATCCCCTTCTCCAGCCTTCAATCATTCCCAGTAACAGGGTCTTTTCTAAAGAGTCAGTTCTTTGCATCAAGTGGCCAAAATATTGGAGTTTCAGCTTTAGCATCAGTCCTTTCAATGAATATTCAGGATTGATTTCCTTTAGGATTGACTCGTTTGATCTCCTTGCAGTCCAAGGGACCCTCAGAGTTTTCTCCCAACACCACAGTTCAAAAGCATCAATTTTTTGGCGCTCAGCTTTCCTTATGGACCAACTCTCACATCCATACATGACTACTGGAAAAAACATAGCTTTGACTAGATGGACCTTGGTCAGCAAAGTAATGTCTGTGCTTTTTAATATGCTGTCTAGTTTTGCCATAGCTTTTCTCCCAAGGAGCAAGTGTCTTTTAATTTCATGCCTGCAGTCACCATCTGCAATTATTTTGGAGCCCAAGAAAATAAAATCTGTTACTGTTTCCATTGTTTCCCCCAGTGAGTTCCAAGTAGGTCCCTACAGCTGTCATAACAAAATTCCACAGACAGGGTGACTTAAACAGAGAGTTATTTTCTCACAGTTCTGTAGGTTACAAGTTCCAAAACAAGGTGTGAACATGGTTGGTTTCTTTAGAGGCCTTGTTCCCTGGTTTGCAGGTAGCTTTTTCTCTGTGTGTGAACATCCCTGGTTTTTTGCAATGTGTTCTGATCAATTGCCTCATCTTATAAAGACACCAGACAGACTGAGTTAGGACCAACACTTATGGCCTCATTTTAAATTATTCACCTTTTTAAAGGTCTTATTTCCAAATACAGTCACAGTCTTAAACACTATGGGGTTAGAGCTTTAACATATGAATTTTGGGGTGACATATTTCAGCCCATATAACACATATTATTTACTTTAATTCTTTACTACCTACTGTCCCCCCTTGGGCTGCAAGGAGATCAAACCAGTCAATCCTAAAGGAAATCAGTCCTAAATAGTCATTGGAAGGACTGATGGTGAAGCTGAAGCTCCAATACTTTGGCCACCTGGTGAGAAGAACTGACTCATTGGAAAAGACCCTGATGCTGGCAAAGACTGAGGGCAGGAGGAGAAGAGGGTGACAGAGGATGAGATGGTTGGACGGCATCACTGACATGTTAGACATGAGTTTGAGCAGGCTCCGAGAGTTGGTGATGGACAGACAGGCCTGACATGCTGCCATCTATGAGGTCGCAAAGTGTCAGATATGACTGCATGACTTAACTGAACTAAACTGTCCCCCCTCCCCCATGACATGAGCTCTTAGATGCAGAGAAATGCCTGACTTCATTGCTCTCAACATATAAAACTATTAGTAGTCATATTTGGCTGTGGTTGGTGGACAGTAAATACTGTTGAACACCTAAATATATTGTTTAAATGAATAAATATGTATTTCTAAATGCTGAGTAGAACACTCTCCACTAGAATATGTATAAACATATTTACATATATACATATGTTTATATGTATAAACATATACAGAGTCAATGGGAAGACAAAAAAAATTTCTCAAAAATTTGGAAATTTGTTCAGTGTTAAAAACTGAAAATACATTTATTTTAGTTTGAAAATATTACTCACAAAATTATCATATTTAAAATCTATGAAAGTCTAAGAATAGTCTTCAAGAAGAAAGAACATTCTTTAAGAAAATGGCTAAATAAGTTACATAGAAAAACCAAGTCATATACTTAGCCAACTTTATCATGAAAGATATGTGAGATAGGGTATTAAAATGACCAAAATGGAGTAAAAAACTTTTAGAGAATACAGGCTGAAATGTGTGCAACTTAAATAGCACTTTGAAGAAGTGAAGGAATATTTAAAAACCAATTATTGAGTGTATGTGTGTGCATTAGTCACTCAGTCATGTCCAATTCTTTGTGACCCCATAGACTGTAGCCCACCAGCCTACTCTTTCCATGGAATTCTCCAAACAAGAATACCAGAGTGGATAGTCATTTTCTTCTCCAGGGAATCTTCCCAACCCAAGGATTCAACCTGGGTATCCTGTATTGCAGGCAGGTTCTTTACTGTCTGATTATACAGTAGTAAAATGCAAAATTGAAAAGTTAAGAATAACAGATAATAAAAGCTGGTAGACTGAGGAGTGAGTTGCAGAATTTTGCAGCTCATGGTTAATAAATAATTTGAATTAGACCAACTATGGCCTTTCTAAAGGGAAAATGGTGATGTGTGGTCAATGTGTAAACACTAGAGATCTTAAATTTAGAAATTAAGAAATTTGTTAAATTTTTTGAAATTAAGAAATTTTTTAAATTTAGGAAAGCATGTGTTACTGTTTTTGTGATGTTCTAAGGATTGTACACCTAGATTGAGGTTGTTATAACATTAGATATATCATATATATCATACAACTGGAAAAATGCAAGTGAAAAATTAGACCCTTTCTGCTATAAGCTTTGGAAACTGGCTAAGTGGCTCTTTGTATTGCTGTTTTTAGTGTGGAAGAAGCTAGTGACAGGTAATGGTTTACAGCAAAAAATATTGATATTTATCCCTGCACAGTGGTTTAGTAAAGTGGAAAGCAGTATAAAAAAGAAATTTGAGTTAAAACAAATCTAAATGAACAAAAAATTAAACTAAGGCAGAGAAGTAAATTTCAGAGTCATTACGACAGAAATGGTCTCCTCATCAAGGAAAGGAGAGAAGTAATAGCAAGTCATCTAACACCCAGGCTTGAAGAATAACCACATGCAGTTCATATTGTGTGATTTTCAAGAGAATATGCTATTACCAAAAAAAAGGAGAATTAGAACAAGACTGTGTCTTGACTGAAGTAACTTAAATAATTTTCAGTGTGAAATAGGGTTAAATTTACTAGGGAGAAATGACTTCATGTTTTTTCACTGTCTGTGTTTTGGAGAAGTGATCGGTGGCATAGCATTTTGCTTTCTGTTCTAGTGGTATCGACATAATTAAGAGAAGACAATCTACATTCATATTGAGTGACAGTACTTTGTGATTATTATTTTATTATGGAATATACAGTTTTGAATTTTCCTCTCCATATCTATCATTGCCATTGCTGCCACCTCTGAAACTTTCATTTGGAACATTTTGGACTATTAATTGCCCTAGGAGATAATTTGAAGAATATTGAGAAAAACGGTGAACCTTAGATTCTAAGGTGCAGTTGGGGCATTTTCAATTCAGTACTTATAATACAGCCAATTTTGGCTGAGTTAGCACATAGAATAACTTTACATATAGCAGAGGATATCCCTAGAAGGGACAACCTGGAGAAATATTGTTGAAGAGAGGTGAACAGAAGGAGAAAAGAGAGAGAGAGAGAAAAAGAAAACTTCAGCTACATCTTGATGAGTTATTTGATTCTTTCTTCAATCTCTCATCACCAAAAATGTAATAACAATAATAGTAAAAATAAAGCAATAGTGATACATTAAAAAAAATACGTTAGTCACTCAGTTGTGTCTGACTCTTTCTGTACCCATGGACTGTAGTCCACCTGCCAGGCTCCTCTGTTCAGGAAATTCTCCAGGCAAGAAGACTGGAGTGGGAAACCTTTCCCTTCTCCAGGAGATCTTCCTGACCCAAAGATTGATCTCAGGTCTTCTACATTTCAGGCAGACTTTACTATCTGAACCACCAGGGAAGCCCAAGTAGTCACATGGTGGTAAATAATCTGCCTGCAATGCAGGAGACTTGGGTTTGATCCCTGGGTCAGGAAGAGCCCCTGGAGAAGGGAAATAGCTACTCCCTCCAGTATTCTTGCCTGGTGAATTCCATAGACAGAAGAGCCTGGAGGACTACAGTACACGGGGTTGAAAAGAGTTGACCATGACTGAGCAACTAACTGTTTCATAAATCTGCTTCTAAAAATAAACCCAGACAGGCCACATCATTTTATATTTGTATTTCTGTGAGGAAGAGCATAATACTGTGCTTTAGTAGTACTGTTAGCTTTACAAGGGACTATGCAAAACAATCCTCAAACTACCGCACAATTGCACTCATCTCACATGCTAGTAAAGTAATGCTCAAAATTCTCCAAGCCAGGCTTCAGCAATATGCGAACCGTGAACTTCCTGATGTTCAAGCTGGTTTTAGAAAAGGCAGAGGAACCAGAGATCAAATTGCCAACATCCACTGGATCATAGAAAAAGCAAGAGAGTTCCAGAAAAACATCTATTTCTGATTTATTGACTATGCCAAAGACTTTGACTGGGTGGATCACAATAAACTGTGGAAAATACTGAAAGAGATGGGAATACCAGACCACCTGACCTGCCTCTTGAGAAATCTGTATGCAGGTCAGGAAGCAACAGTTAGAACTGGACATGGAACAACAGACTGGTTCCAAATAGGAAAAAGAGTACATCAAGGCTGTATATTGTCACCCTGCTTATTTAACTGATATGCAGAGTACATCATGAGAAATGCTTGGCTGGAAGAAGCACAAGCTGGAATCAAGATTGCCAGGAGAAATATCAATAACCTCAGATATGCAGATGACACCACCCTTATGGCAGAAAGTGAAGAGGAACTAAAAAACCTCTTGATGAAAGTGAAAGTGGGGAGAGAAAAAGTTGGCTTAAAGCTCAACATTCAGAAAATGAAGATCATGGCATCTGGTCCCATCACTTCATGGGAAATAGATGGGGAAACAGTGGAAATCATGTCAGACTTTATTTTTGGGGGCTCCAAAATCACTGCAGATGCTGTTTGCAGCCATGTGACCAACATAGATAGCATATTAAAAAGCAGAGACATTACTTTGCCAAAAGAGGTCCGTCTAGTCAAGGCTATGGTTTTTCCACTGGTCATGTATGGATGTGAGAGTGGGACTATAAAGAAAGCTGAGCACCAAAGAATTGGTGCTTTTGAAGCACCAATTGGAGAAGACTCTTGGCGTCTTCTTTGGAGAAGACTCTTGAGAGTCCCTTGGACTGCAAGGATACCCAACCTGTCCATTCTAAAGGAGATCGGTCATGGGTGTTCTTTGGAAGGACTAATGATAAAACTGAAACTCCAGTACTTTGGCCACCTCCTGCAAAGAGTTGACTCATTGGAAAAGACTCTGATGCTGGGAGGGATTGAAGGTAGGAGGAGAAGGGAACGACAGAGGATGAGATGGCTGGATGGTATCACTGACTCGATGGACATGAGTTTGAGTCAATTCCGGGAGATGGTGATGGACTGGGAGGCCTGGCGTGCTGCAGTTCATGGAGTCGCAAAGAGTTGGAAATGACTGAGCAACTGAACTGATGCAAAACAGAGCATCTCTTTGGTTAGAAAGTTTTCCTCCAGAATCTCACAAGTTTGCAGGTTGATGAGTTTTCACACATCAGGACAACCAATTCAACCCTGGTGAACAAGAAAAGCAACTTCTGGCAGGACTGTGATCTTTTTCACTAGCTTGACAGTTCCTCCTCCCTTGTGGATCTTGGAGCCAAACTCTTGTATTTTTTTCTATTTTCATCTGCTACTGTGAGAAATTCAGGTGAAAATCAAAACTGAAATCCCAACACACTGGAAACTCATTCTTATCTCTTTCCTTATAGCCCTAAGATTTCCCCTCTCATTTTCAGGAATAAAGAGTTTTGGGAAGCAATCTTTTACAGTTTTAATAGCTTGTGGCATCTGCAGTCTCTGAAGTCCAGCCTGTTCTCTAAAGGTTTATTTTCACCATTTAGGTCTTTGGGATATGTTCATTTGTGGTCTGAGCAAGGTTTTCTTTCTAAATTTCTGCTGGATTTTTTTTTTTTTTTTTGAACTAGATACCTGTGTGTCTATCCTATGTCAAATCATCAACACAAAGTTAAACATGAGAAATATTTCCAAGCTGTTAATTCACAAACAAGCAATCTACATATTTCTTAAAATATTTTTTCAACTTGTCTACACATATAGGCAACCAGAAGCCACACATGAGTTTTCTTTCATACAGTTCTTAGAAGATAGAATATTGCTTTACTCATTTAGAAAATAATCCCGTAAGTAAAACATTTGGAGTGGATATAGCTAATTTTCTCCTAATGTTGTAGCCACATGTTCCAGGAAACAAACTCACTCAGAAGGACAGTGCAGATAGTGGAGCGCAGTTTATTACAACCGCGGGCCCAAGGCAGAGTCTCCTCTTAGCCGAGGACCCTGACCAGCATTTGTGAAAATCTTTTATACCATGTGTGTACGTGTCTGAACTCACCACTCCAAATTCCTTGAGACTTACATAAACCAAGGAAAATACAATGCCAATAACCCCATCATTCATGTGCTATATGCTCATGTGCTCAAATAGTCAAACAATTAGCCAATAATCGATAAACCTGAGGTTACACTCAGATAGATACAGAAAAAATTATGGCTTGTCTGGAGGAAGGGGTGATTAGTGTATGTTTTATCTTAGGCGATGAGTAACCTAGATACGATCTTCAAGGTTCCTCTGTCTGGAGGGGATCTGTTGTTGTTTTCATAGGCACTAAACACAGAGTTCAGAGTCCATTGGAAAGGTGGCTGAGCATGATCAGCATGAACAGGCCTAAGATGGAGTCCAGGCCCTATGAATTCCTTCTTCACTCAATTCACAGTGTGCAATATCATCATGAGAAGGTATTTTCTGTGAACTGAGTTATTTAAGTAATTTGGTTGTGACCATAAAGACATGGACCGATATACAAAGATATTTGAAGTCTTCAGGGAGAGCAGTACTGCTTCGAGAACTTGTACTCAGATTTTATTCTTTTGTAAAGGTACACTGTTTCAGCTGCTTCTGTTGTGATTTCAAGTATAGAGAAGGCTTAACTTTTTTTTTCCCTCAGTTAAAGTAATATGTAGGAAAGTTAATCTGAGGACAAATACACAAGGTTTTTTTTTTTTTTTTAATGTTTCTTAATAAGTTGATTTGGATAAAATTGACTAAATTCACAGCCTTACTTGAAAGGAATTGTATTTAATAGGGACTGAAATGAACTGCCTGATTATACTTTAACATTGTGACTCTGTTATTCTAGAAACAGCATTCTTCTGGTGACTCTTTTAGACCTGGATTATGTATTTGGTAGTAGACCTCTCTAAAAACAGTATTTTTGGTTATGAAGAGATAATTAGAGAGTAAGCTAAAGTTGGGTAGTTCGTACCTTGAAACAATGTTACGTAAGTCATTATTTTAACTACTCATGTGTTGTACAACTTTTCTAATAGAGAAAGTATAAAGTATATATATGCACATGTGTGTGTTCAGTTGTGTCTGACTCTTTTGGGACTCCATGGACTATAGCCTGCCAGTCTCCTCTGTCCATGGGATTATCCAGACAAGAATATTTTAGTGGGTTGCCATTTCCTTCCTCAGGAGCTCTTCCAGACCCAGGGATTGAACCCATGGCCCATGCTACATCTCCTGCATTGAAGGTGGATTCTTTACTGCTGAGCCATAGGAAAAGCTCAGTGTGTGTGTGTGTGTGTTTGTCTGTGTATATGTGTGTGTGTGTATATATATATATATATATTTATATTTATATGAAAATAGTGGGATTTGAACATATGCAATATACACATGTATATATATTTAATATAATGAAATTTGAACAGATAGATAGCTGTAAATATTTGTGTCTTTGTCTATACATTTATCTATTTAATCCAACTACTTTATATTTTATGTGAGAGCCTAGTCTTCTTAATTATAAGAAGCTAATTTTTACATAAATTTAAAATATCCAGGGCTTAGTTTTGTAAAAATTTTAATTAGTCTTGTTTTTTTATAGTACATAGAAGTTCACTGATGGATAGTAAGAAATTTAAATAATGGTGCAAAAATGTCAGGTAAATGCTAAAAAGAAGATGTTGATTTAGAATAAATTTCTTTTAAGTGCTAAAGACCAGCTTAGAGGAAAGGAAATTTGAGTCATTAATATATAGAGGAAATTAGGAATATAAAAACTACAGTTTTTATTTTTATGTTATAAAATAAAATATGCAAAATTCTTATAATTTAAAGAATAGAAATTCCTTGTATTAAAATCTGAAGAATACTTTAGTATGGTTCCTAAAAAGAGAGCTAAATAGCAATCTGCTAGTGTCAGCCCTAGAGATGGAGACAGGTAAGTTTTATTAAAACCTGGAGGCCACTCTTGGTTTTTAAGTGAAGGATTTCTAGGATGAGCAAGGTAGCATGTTTTTTACCTCGATTATAACCTTCTTGCTGCTACTGCTACTGCTAAGTCACTTCAGTCATGTCCAACTCTGTATGACCCCATAGACGTCAGCCCACCAGGCTCTCTGGCCCCTGGTTTTCTCCAGGCAAGAACACCGGAGTGGGTTGCCATTTCCTTCTCCAATGCATGAAAGTGAAAAAGTGAAAGTGAAGTCACTCAGTCGTGTCCGACTCTTACTGACCCCATGGACTGCAGCCTACCAGGTTCCTCCATCCATGGGATTTTCCAGGCAAGAGTACGGGAGTGGGGTGCCAATAAGCCTCTTAGTTGTATGTTATTAGTCTTTTCATTTTGGTCACAACAAATAACACATAGACTTCATATTTCCTTCCTGCTTCCACTCTTGTACCCTAAGGGTACTATTTATATGGCAGCAATGCTATGCTATGCTAAGTCACTTCAGTCGTGTCCGACTCTGTGTGACCCCATAGACGGTAGCCTACCACGCTCCCCCGTCCCTGGGATTCTCCAGGCAAGAACACTGGAGTGGGTTGCCATTTCCTTCTCCAATGCATGAAAGTGAAAAGTGAAAGTGAAGTCGCTCAGTCGTGTCCGACTCCCAGCAACCCCATGGACTGCAGCCAACCAGGGTCCTCCGTCCATGGGATTTTCCAGGCAAGAGTACTGGAGTGGGGTGCCATTGCCTTCTCCAAAATTATCTTTAAAAATGCAATTCTTATTATATCATTCTTTTATTTAAAATATATTTACAGTGTCTTAGTTCATGTAGAATAATAAACATGAAGTTATTTACCATAGACCGTCACCGGTCTCTTCCCAGATGCAACTCACACCTTGTTCTCAAATACTTATTCTTCACTATCCCTAGAAGGTGTTCCTCTCTTCCTAGGTTAGTTCACATTTGTTCTCAGGGCTCAGTCACTAGCTGTTTTACCAGCTGGAATATTTTCCTGACAACCTCTTCTTTTTCATGAAGCTTTGAGATGTCACTTTTTTGATAGGCCCTGGCACCCCAACTCCAGTACTCTTGCCTGGCAAATCCCATGGGCAGAGGAGCCTGATAGGCTGCAGTCCATGGGGTTGCGAAGAGTCGGACATGACTGAACGACTTGACTTTCACTTTTCACTTTCATGCGTTGGAGAAGGAAATGGCAACCCACTCCAGTGTTCTTGCCTGGAGAATCCCAGGGACGGGGGAGCCTGCTGGGCTGCCATCTATGGGGTTGCACAAAGTCGGACACGACTGAAGTGACTTAGCAGCAGCAGGGCAGGGGGTGTGGCATGGTTGAGTCATTCTCTACAAACATTGATTGATTTTTCTTTACAGCATTTTCCACTATATCCCAAACTAGATTGCTTATTTCTCTATATGAAACACACACACAAAGAACCAGTCGTAATGGAAGAAGCTGTCTTACCTATTGTAATTGAATTATTTAATCTTAGAGCCTAGAGAATTTCTCGCACCAGGTAAGTTCTGATCCTATATTTTGTAAAGGAATGGTTATGAGCAAAACATGTGCTCAAAAGTTATTTGGTAAAAAGAACTCAAAAATACACCTAGGACTTTCCAGCTTCCATTTTCCTTGAGAAATCAATCATCTTATAACCTGGCTTTCCAATTCTGAATCAGTTAGTCAGTCATTTGCCTTTAAGATACCCATGGCTCAAATAATAAATAATCTGCCTGCAATTCAGGAGACCTGGGTTTGATTCCTGAGTCAGGAAGATTCCCTGGAGAAGCCCCATGGACAGAGGAGCCTGGTGGGCTACAGTCTATGGGGTCACAAAGAGTTGGTCATTCAGTAAATCTGTCAGCCAACTGGTATTTTAAATAGCACTTAAGTGCCAGGCTAGGAATATCAGGGGTGAACTAGCCAAGACTGGTAGAATCACCATCTTAGGGAGCTTATATTCTAATAAGAGAGGAACTGGAATATAGGCAAAGAACATAATGACATCAGTAAAAAGGGGGTCTTTATGTTTTAATTTTCCTATAAATCATTGCAAGTTGGAAAACAGAATAGTGAGAATACTGAGTTATACTTTAGAAAGATGACACTAACACTCATTTAGATTGCTTTGCTATTGTGCTGCCATAGTGAATATTTATCTCTTCATAAAAAAAAATGTGAGAATTTGATGACTTGAGAATAATGTTAGATGAGCTTTGATTTTCAAAACTTTATTGTTATACCTGATTCCTGAATATGTCCTGGTTGCCACTGTAATCTAATGAGTTTAATCTTCACAACTTTTCCATTTCCATTTTGTCTGCCTTGCTCTAATTATAACAGTTTAAAAAATTTTCTACATATTAACATTGAGACAATTTTAAAATAAAAGTCCAATTGGAAAGTAATAACTGGAGTAGCTGTGAAAACACAAAATATTCTATATTTTTTTATTTCAATTTTAATTGGCTGAATTGTATGTCTGCATCTGTTACATTTTCATTCAGAAAATGAAGTGGAGGGAATTCCTTGGCAGTTCAGTGGTTAGGACTCCATGCTTCCACTGCAGGGGGGCACATATTCAATCCTGGTCAGGGAATCAAGATCCCACATACCCTGTGGAATGCCCACAAAAATAAATAAATACAATAAGATAAATAAAAAGAAAATGAAGTGGAGGATTATGACAACTCAAATAAGAGAACTTTTACAATCATCTGAAGAACTGTTCTTTAAAATGGATTTTTCAATGACAAATGTCATATATTTTTAACGACCTTAAGTCTAATATTTTAAATATTTAATATTAAGACTTGAATTACGTCAATCATTTCCCTTATTTACTTATTTAAACAATGAATTACCTTCTTCAACAGAGCTTAACTCTGTCAGAGAATGAAGTTGTGCTTCTCTGGTTAAAACAGACAATGCCACATAGTGTTCTGTACTGGAAAGCTGCTAAGAGAAAGTGTTCTCACCACACAGTACAAAGATAGTCTTGTGAGTCGATGGATATGTTAACTTACGGTAATCATTTCACAATATAGGAGTATATCATATTATCACATTAAACTCCTACAATGTTATATGTTAATTATATTTCAATAAAGCTGAGTTAAAACACACACACACACAACAGAAATAACCATTGGGATGAAGGGCAGGAAGTTGGTGGGGTCATGTGTACTTCCCTCCCCTGCTGACTGATCCTAGGCAGGAAAAGAGATGTGGATTCTCAAAGATCAGTTTGAAGATAATTAAGATAAAACATATTTGTATCTGTGATTTTTGAGTATGAAAATCAGAGCTAATTGGCAAATTCAATTTTAATGAAGGGATTTGTTATAGCATGCATTGTGAGTAAATAGCTAACCATTAAGGCTGTTGTGATTGTGGACTTTTCTGGATGACTGAGAATGGAAAATCATAGGCGAACTATAGATAATATTGGCGTCAAGAACTGTGTTAAATTCCCACTTGAAGTGCAGATTTGGAGACTTTATCAGAAGCAGCTAACAAGTTAGAAAATAAAAAAAATAATAAATCTTTATTTGAGGGTACATTCTTAGGGTAGGATCCAGAATTATCCAGAATCTTCCTCATATTAATTAATAGAAGATCTTCATGACTAAACACAAACACAAATACGGTAAGTACATGCATGCATGCTAAGTCGCTTCAGGCATGTCTGACTCTTTGCAACGTCATGGACTGCAGTCCACTAGGGTCCTCTGTCCATGGGATTTTTCAACAAGAATACCAGAGTGGGTTGCTATGCCCTCCTCCAGAGGATCTTCCTGACCTGGGGATCCAACCAAACCTCTATCTCTTATGTCCTACATTGGCAGATGGGTTCTTTACCACTAATGCGACCTGGGAAGCCCCAATAAGTGCATGACACAAGTGTAATTAAGTAACATTTAGATGTTAGACAACTGTCTTTGAATGAAAACAAATGTGATTGCTGGCACTATGGCATGGGGGGACAGGATATTTAACCAGTTTCATTTGTGGCCCCCCGCATTTTTAAAGTTCTTGAAATAATGAATTTGCCTTTTCATGACTTCTTTCTTTCCTTTTGTGGAGGAAAAAGTGATTTCAGGTATATGTATAGATATCACACATATATTACCTGTTATGTCATGCAATTGCTGGACAGTACAATATAGACGTCACTCACAAGAACCAAGTTGTCATGAATATATACATGAGTAAGTGAATCCTTGGTTGTGTCTGACTCTTTGTGACTCTGTAGACTCTAGCCCATGAGGCTCCTCTGCCATGTGATTTTTTCCAGGCAAGAATATGGTAAGTGGGTCCCCATTTCCTCCTCTAAGGGATATTCCCAAACCAGGGATCAAACCTGAGTCTTCTACATTTCCTGCATGCAGGCAGATTACCTCTGAGCCACTGGGGAAGTCCAGTCAGGAATATATAAATGACACTAAAGAACATCTGTCATTATACAATTGATGCTAATAGAACATTAGGCTTCTATTTTCAATAACTGGGCAAAAGCATGATAAGAAATCAAATGTAAGAGAGCATAATTGTACTTTAATAATAATAAAATAGCCTATAGTCAACAGTAAGATATATATATATATATATAACATAATAATATTCAACATACTGATAATTTTGTTTTCAAAACATGTACTGAAGAGATTATATAAAGTCTATCGTATATCCATACATGTTCGGTAAATTGATTGTCTAATAGGAGAGGAAACACTTTGATTTATATATTTCCTCCTTTTTGCTCTTTTATATTTCTTTTCATTTCTCATGTTTAAAGATTAATTGCTGTTTTCTTGATAAAGAGACATCTATGTATTGATTTGGGATTCAATTAGTTTTAAAAATCCTAGTTATTTTATTCTTCTTACAACTTCTTTTGAAGATTTTGCTTATTTTTGCTTTTATTTTTAATTGTTCCAACTGGACCCTGTTTCTGAGAGGAAAGGAGATTCACTGATTTTCAAATAGGAATTCTTTAGTACTGATTCCTTCTTGCAGGTAAACATGACTTGGTGGTTTTTAGACTTAATTCAGAGTTTCTAATAGAGTATTGATGAGATTTTCCTGAACAACACAAAGGCTATCACAGATGATTTTACACTGACTCAGAGAACCCTAATTACTTAATCTCAGTTTTTTTTTTTTAACCATAAATTGCATTCAGAGGAGCATAAAGCATACAGGTGACTAAAAGCTTGGCTTATGATAGAATTCAGGATGAGGCTCAGGGTTTTATGCATGTGTGCATGCTCAGTCACTTCAGTTGTGTCTGACTTTTTGCAACCTATGGACTGTAGTCTCCCCCAGGTTCCTCTGTTCATAGGATTCTCCAGGCAAGAATACTGGAGTGGGTTGCCATGCCCTCCTCCAGGGGATCTTCTGGACCCAGGAATCAGAACCCAAATCTCCTGTGTCTTCTGCTTTGCAGGCAAATTCTTTACAGCTGAATCACCTTGGAAGCCCCTCAGCATTTATACTGCAAAATGAACTCCAAGTGGCTCTTGAAACTTGCCTTTTCCCCATTCTTTTGATGTCTCA
Organism: Bubalus kerabau; assembly: GCF_029407905.1. Classification (NCBI taxonomy): domain Eukaryota; kingdom Metazoa; phylum Chordata; class Mammalia; order Artiodactyla; family Bovidae; genus Bubalus; species Bubalus kerabau. The sequence continues at coordinate 57,842,360 of NC_073625.1, forward strand.
GATGAGATGACTTTGTCCAGTCTTCAGAAATGCAACTTTTTTCTACTGCTACTGTGTGATAGGGTTGTTTGTATTTGTCAGTCTCATTTGGAATTCCTGCTCTGCTTTTCTTAGTTATGTTCTATTGTGTGAAAATATAATGAGGCAGGTCAGGAATGGGGGAAAGAACCAGGGATGAGAAGCCTTGGTTAGATTTTTTGAACTTAACTCTACCAGTTCAGTTCAGTTCAGCTCAGTTGCTCAGTCGTGTCCAACTCTTTGCGACCCCATGAACCGCAGCACGCCAGGCCTCCCTGTCCATCACCAACTCCAGGAGTCCACCCAAACCCATGCCCATTGAGTGGGTGATGCCATCCAACCATCTCAACCTCTGTCGTCCCCTTCTCCTCCTGCCCTCAATCTTTCCCAGAATCAGGGTCTTTTCAAATGAGTCAGCTCTTAGCATCAAGTGGCCAAAATAGTGGAGTTTCAGCTTCAAAATCAGTCCTACCAATGAACACCCAGGACTGATCTCCTTTAGGATGGACTGGTTGGATCTCCTTGCAGTCCAAGGGACTCTCAAGAGTCTTCTCCAACACCACAGTTCAAAAGCATCAATCCTTAGGTACTCAGCTTTCTTGACAGTCCATCCATACATGACCACTGGAAAAACCATAGCCTTGACAAATGGACCTTTGTTGACAAAGTGATGTCTCTGCTTTTTAATATGCTGTCTAGGTTGTTCATAACTTACCAGAGGACAGCTATTTCAGAAAAAGTAGAATAAGATATCTGCCCTACCTATTATATGTTTTTGGAAAGTCATATGAGAGAATTCGTATGAATGGGTAATGCAATTTAAAGAGCGGTAGGCAAAACTAGTCTAGCATTTGGACTATGATCTTTTCTTTTTTTTTTTTTTTTTTCTGTCTTCAAATCTTTTGAGAGGCAGACTCAAAAAAACATTCTCAAAGCAGCTTTGTTATTGTTTTTCAGAGACAACTGCTCCGTTTCCTCTTCATTTCTACATAATGAAATTTTGATTTGGGAAGTCATGTTGTCACTGTGTTCTTTGGCTATTGCTATGTAAACCACTGCCAAATGCAGTACTAGAAACAACAGTTATTTTTTATAATAGCTCTCAGGTTCTGAGATTGGGGTTTGGCTGATATATGATGTCCTCAGTCATACTCAGGGGATGAATGATACAAGCTGGGCTCTGCTTTGTGGGTCCTTCATTTTTTTTCTGGGACCAACAAGCAGATCAGAGTATGTCTACCTCATGGCAATAGCAGAAGGGCAAGTGTGAGCAAGCTTGATATTCTAAGCCTCTTTGACACTTCTACTTATGTCACATATGCTAGTATTTCACTGGCCAAAGCAAGCTATTTGGCCAAGCCCAGGGTCAGGAAATTATACATATCACCATCCCATGTAGGATCATGCTAAGTACATGGCAAAGGAGAGAGCGACAAATTGGGATCATCTTGCAACTTACTACTGTCACTTCCCTAGAGTAGTATGCTCCAAAGTGAGACAGTTGGATGTATATACATGATCATGAAGACACAAAATATATTAATATATACTAAAAATTAATTTTATGATGAACTTGATGAACAAATTTTTTTTTATTTTAAAACTTTCAATCAGTTTATTTAGAATTATCAATTCTAAGTATTAGCTGTTACATAAAGTATAGATCCTATAGTTAGATGGTACCAAATACTTTAAATATTAAAATCATAGGTAGCAAAATACATATACACACACCCTTTCCAATTTGAGCCAGATTTTGAAATTTATAACATCAAATTAACATCCTAAGTCAAACATCAATATAGAAGACAGAAAATAATAATAACTAAGATTGCTGCTACCTTCTGCTGCTGCTGCTGCTATGTCACTTTAGTCGTGTCCGACTCTGTGAGACCCCATAGACGGCAGCCCACCAGGCTCCCCCGTCCCGGGATTCTCCAGGCAAGAACACCGTAGTGGGTTGCCATTTCCTTCTCCAATGCATGAAAGTGAAAGGTGAAAGTGAAGTTGCTCAGTCGTGTCTGACTCTTAGTGACCCCATGGACTGCAGCCTACCAGGCTCCTCCGTCCATGGGATTTTGCAAGCAAGAGTACTGGAGTGGGGTGCCATTGCCTTCTCCTACACATATGTATTATAGATGTATTTTCATGCTCATTGAAGTTCTTAAACTTGAAATTTGGAAGAACTTCTTAATTGTTCACATTGTTTCCTCTTTCTGGGATATATTTTAGCAGAATAAATTCACTTTATAGCACTCTTTATAACATTTGATTTGATTTAAATTGTATTTATCTTTGCTAAATCAGACATTTATTATTTTTATTAGAGATTTTAGGCTTTATCACAGTATCACATTGCTATTATAAAGTTATTAAAATATAATCTAATAGTCTGCTTTACTAACTACTATTGCTTTTCTCTAAATGTGTTCTTGTCAACATAATTCCATCTATATTCCAACTGGCCCTGCAGAACCTGATATTGTTAGAAAGGAAAGGCTGATAATTATTCTTCAGGGCACGCATTATCATATTTATGCTTTATTCAGCCCATTAGGAAATAAAATTGTATTTGGTTTTAGCATGCACATCATTTTCTTTTGTGTATGTCTGTGTGTGCCAAGTAGTAATTCTAGTAGCTAAAATTTGAACTCATACATTGTCATAGAAATACTTTAAAACCAAACTATTTTTTTGCCTATTTGAAATACAGTATAGATGCTAACTATATATATATATGAAAGTGAAAGTGGAGAGTGAAAAAGTTGGCTTAAAGCTCAACATTCAGAAAACGAAGATCATGGCATCCAGTCCCATCAATTCATGGGAAATAGATGGGGAAACAGTGGAAACGGTGTCAGACTTTATTTTTCTGGGCTCCAAAATCACTACAGATGGTGACTGCAGCCATGAAATTAAAAGACGCTTGCTCCTTGGAAGGAAAGTTATGACCAACCTAGATAGCATATTCAAAAGCAGAGACATTACTTTGCCAACAAAGGTTCGTCTAGTCAAGGCTATGGTTTTTCCTGTGGTCATGTATGAATGTGAGAGTTGGACTGTGAAGAAGACTGAGCGCTGAAGAATTGATGCTTTTGAAGTGTGGTGTTGGAGAAGACTGTTGAGAGTCCCTTGGACTGCAAGGAGATCCAACCAGTCCATTCTGAAGGAGATCAGCCCTGGGATTTCTTTGGAAGGAATGATGCTAAAGCTGAAACTCCAGTACTTTGGCCACCTCATGCAAAGACTTGACTCATTGGAAAAGACTCTGATGCTGGGAGGGATTGGGGGCAGGAGGAGAAGGGGATGACAGAGGATGAGATGGCTGGATGGCATCGCTGACTCGATGGACGTGAGTCTGGGTGAACTCCGGGAGTTGGTGATGGACAGGGAGGCCTGGCATGCTGCGATTCATGGGGTCGAAAAGAGTCGGACATGACTGAGTGACTGATCTGACTGATCTGATAGATGCTAACAGCCATCTAAAGGAGGTTAATAATATATAGGTAAAATAAACACAGACCAGATTTGTTGGTTTAGGAAGAAGCAAAAGTCAGATTTGTTTAAGGAGGGAAAAAAGTATAAATCTGAGTTGAGAAGATCTAATTTTTCTACTTATCTGCCCTGTGATCTTGAAGAAGCCACAGCCTCTTGATTTTCTGTTTCCTAAAGCTGAAACTCCAGTACTTTGGCCACATCATGCAAAGAGTTGACTCATTGGAAAAGACTCTGATGCTGGGAGGGATTGGGGGCAGGAGGAGAAGGGGACAACAGAGGATGAGATGGATGGATGGCATCACTGACTCGATGGACGTGAGTCTGAGTGAACTCCAGGAGTTGGTGATGGACAGGGAGGTCTGGCGTGCTGCGATTCATGGGGTCACAAAGAGTCGGATATGACTGAGTGACTGAACTGAACTGAATCTAGAAAATGAAGACAATGATAATCAAGTCTCCAATCTTACACCTTTTGGGCATGATGAAATCAAATATTAGGGAACTGTTAAGCAAATTTTAATGTGGTACATTTATAACCTGCTATAATAGAAATGGAGTCATGACCTGGTAGTTGCTATTGAAAATAATAAAAACTAGGGAATAAGTTGGTGATTTAAACAGTTTTAATAAAACAGAAGCCTCCTCTAAGTTTCAGAGTCCTGGCTGATCAGTGACACTATGGAAAACTTCAGAGCAGAAAAAGAACTGTATCCTTTGACTTTATGAGATAGAAGAGACACACTTGCTATGGAAATGTTACCTAGTCCAAGTTTGCTCTGCTTGCACAACAGGCCAATGAATCAGAGAGACAAGGTGTTGAGGCAAGCAATGTGACTTTTTCAGAGAGCCAGCTGACTGAAAAGATGGCAGACTGTGGTGGTGGTGGTTTAGTGGCTAAGTCATGTCCGACTCTTGTGACCGAACGGACTGTAGCCTGCCAGACTCCTCTGTCCGTGGGATTCTTCAGGCAAGAATACTGGAGTGGGTTGCCATGCCCTCCTCCAGGGGATCTTCCCAACCCAGGGTGTATCTTATGTCTCCCTCATTGGCAGGCAAATTTTTACCACTAGTGCCGCCTGGGTATCCCATAGGGAACTCTCCTCAGTTTCTGTGGTGACCTAAATTGGAAAGAAATCCAAACAAGAGGGGATATATGTATATATATGAATATATGATTCACTTGGTTATACATTAGAAACACAGCATTATAAATGTTCTAAATTTTTTAAAAAAGGAAATCTATAACATAAAAAAAAAACATTTTTGCACAAATATTTTAAAAATCACTAGTATTGGATACTCAGTTGTGTCCCACTTTCCAACCCCATGGACTATGGCTCACCAGACTCCTCTGTTCAGGGGATTTCCCAGGCGAGAATGCGGGAGTGGGTTGGCATTTCGTCCTCCAGGGGATCCTCCTGACCCAGGGATCAAACCCAGCTCTTCTACATTGCAGGCGAGATTCTTTATCATGTGAGCCACCAGGGAAACACTTTAAATCAATGTGGAACTATAATTTATGTACAAAAATATAGTTTTTCTGAAATAGTAGGAAAAAACAGAACAATCTTATAAAATCCTGTATAGTAACTAAGAACGATTAAAAATGATAGGCATTGAAAGAATTTGGTTTAATAACTACCCTAATATCAGAAGACTTTTTAAATTGAAGTATTGCTTCCCTAGTTGCTAAAGAATCCATCTGCAATGCAGGAGACCTGGTTTAGATCCCTGGGTTGGGAAGATCCCCCAGAGGAGGGCATTGCAACCAACTCTAGTATTCTTGCCTGGAGAATACCATGGACAGATGAGCCTGGTGGGCTACAGTCCATGGGGTTGCAAAGAATCAGATATGACTGAGCAACTAACACTTTCAATTTCATAGTTAATTTACAATGTTATCTAATTTCTGGTGCACACCATAGTGATTCAAATATATATATATATATATATATATATATATATATATATATATATATATATTCATATTCTTTTCCACGGAGATTTATTACAGGATATTGAATATAATTTTCTGTGCTATACAGTAAGACCTTGTTTATCCATTTTTGTAATATTTTACTGTATAATTAATAACTATGAAATCAGTGCCAAATTCCCAATGGGAAAATTTTTATTCCTTTTAATAGTAGCTTCTGTTCTGCTGTGAAAGATTAACAAACAAAAACCTCAATTAGATAGAGTGGGGAGGGGCTATATCCTAATACAAAATAAAAAGTTTGGGGAAAAATAGAGTTGGGAAACTAGAAGGGGGCACTCTCATGCCCTGTGACAATGACAGCCCAGCAGGAAGAAGAAAATTTCTGGTTTTTATTGGCAAGGACTCAGCCAATGAAAAGCCATAGACTCTTTGTTACTGCAACCCTCCCTGTCAACGTCCATCTCCTCTCTGTAAAAGAGGTCTCCTTGCCTTGCCACGCTGGAACTTGCCTGTGGCTAACCATGTTTGCAGACCCTAAATTCTAACTCTGTTGATTCTGAATAAATCCACTATTGTTGGGTAGTTATCTCGAAGTCTACTTGTTTCAAGTCAACATCTTGGTGGGCCTCTAAGAGGACCAGAAGTGACTCTTGATGGCTCCAGGTCTAGTGAGCCAACAGGTGCAGTCCCACAACTGAGCACATGGTCCTTGATTGATTTCCATGCTGACTCTGGAGTTTGAAGGTCCTTCTTTCTTCCAGTTCTGATTTCATACTCTATTTGCATTTGAAGCTCTCCAGGCTTTATTCAGGATCTATTTAAATTTTTCTTATTTCTAGATTGTCTTTTTTTTTAATTTTATTTTATTTTTAAACTTTACATAATTGTATTAGTTTTGCCAAATATCAAAATGAATCCGCCACAGGTATATTAAGTCTTAATCTGAATACCAGCACTCAATTTGGCACTTCAGCATGATCTTGAGATTGTTTCAACCCAAGTGGGCCATTTGGCCCAGTTCCCATTCTGCCTTTGATCTAGTCTTTGAAGGACTATTATCTGGCAACTGGCTGAAAAGGCTTTTGGTAAGGCTATTCACTTTGAATTTTCTGGAGTTGGCTTGCAAGCTGGAATCAAGATTTCCAGGAGAAATATCAATAAACTCAGATACGCAGATGACAGCACCATTATGGCAGAGATCAAAGAAGAACTAAAGAGCCTCTTGATGAAAGTGAAAGAGGAGAGTGAAAAAGCTGTTTTAAAACTCAACATTCAGAAAACTAAGATCACGGCATCCAGTCCCATTACTTCGTGGCAAATAGATGGGGAAACACTGGAAACAGTGGCTGACTTTATTTTTGGGGGCTCCAAAATCACTGCAGATGGTGACTGCAGCCATGAAATTAAAAGATGCTTGGTCCTTGGAAGAAAAGTTATGACCAACCTGGACAGCATATTAAAAAGTAGAGACATTACTTTGCCAACAAAGGTCCATCCAGTCAAAGCTATGGTGTTTCCAGTCATCACGTATGGATATGAGAGTTGGACTATAAAGAAAGTTGAGGGCCAAAGAATTGATGCTTTTGAACTATGGTGTTGGAAAAGCCTCTTGAGAGCCCCTTGGACTGCAAGGAGATCCAACCAATCAATCCTAAAGCAAATCAGTCCTGAATATTCATTGGAAGGACTGATGCTGAAACTCCAATACTTTGGCCATCTGATGTGAATAACTGACTCATTGGAGAAGACCCTGATGCTGGGAAAGTTTGAGGGCAGGAGGAGAAGAGGACGACAGAGGATGGATTGTTGGATGACGTCACCAAGGCCATGGACATGAGTTTGAGTAGTCTCTAGGAGTTGGTGATGCAGGGAGGCCTGGCGTGCTGCAGTGCATGGGGCCGTAAAGAATCAGACAGGACTGAGTGACTGATCTGCCTGAAGGTTCTTCAGGCACCAATCAATTTCCTTCAAATTTTCTGGAGTTGGCTTGCAAGCTGTTTGCAATGAGTCATTTGTGCTATTAGGGATTTGAAAACTTCTTTAATCTTGATGAAAAAAACAAGAAAATGAGTTCCCAGTTATCCTCTTAAGAGGGTTACCCTCTTAAGAAATTTTATTAAAAAAAAAAAAAGAAGAAAAAAGAAAAACCTGCAGTTCTTTCTCATGCTCATTTCTTATAAATGGGCTTATTTAAAATATCGTTGAGGCAGTTTGGGGGCTTCCCTGGTGGCTCAGAGGTTAAAGAGTCTGCCTGGAATGCAGGAGACCAGGGTTTGATCCCTGGGTTGGGAAGATCCCCTGGAGAAGGAAATGGCAACCCACTCCAGTACTCTTGCCTGGAGAATCCCATGGAGGGAGGAGCCTCGTAGGCTACAGTCAGACAGGACTGAGCTACTTCACTTTCACTTTCACTTTTCTGAGACAGTTTAGAATATCAATGACCATTATTGAGACCTTTTGAAATTTCAAACTTAGTTTACTTAGAAAAGCCAGTCCAGGTTCCATGCAGGATACCTGATGCTTGGGGCTGGTGCACTGGGAAGACCCAGAGGGATGGAATGGGGAGGGAGGAGGGAGGAGGGTTCAGGATGGGGAACACATGTATACCTGTGGTGGATTCATTTTGATATTTGGCAAAACTAATACAATTATGTAAAGTTTAAAAATAAAATAAAATTAAAAAAATAATAATAAAAATAAAAAAAATTAAAAAAAAAAAAAAGAAAAGAATCTGGCTAGAATTGCTCAGAATTGCTCAGAATTGAATGGAGTACTTATTTCAACTGGTACCTTGAGGCTTCCCAAGGTTTTTTTTTGTTTGTTTGTTTTTTTATTATTTTATTTTATTTTTAAACTTTACATAACTGTATTAGTTTTGCCAAATATCAAAATGAATCCACCACAGGTATACATGTGTTCCCCATCCTGAACCCTCCTCCCTAAGGTTTTTAGGAGTCTAAAATTGCCCTCCACAAAACATGATTTAAGACTGAGACAAACAAGCAATTAAAGGAAGATAAAATAACTCCTGAAACCTCCTCTTCTTTGGCTTCTTTGTCTCAACACCCTCACTGTCCAGCATCATCTTGTCTCTGTCTGTCATCTCCTATGGTCAGACTGTGACCCTTGAACATGCCCTCTTCCTAAACCCCTTATCCTCAAGGCAGGATCCAGTCATAAAATGAAGGTTTTGATATGTTCCTGGGCTAGATAATTATATATTACAAGCTATGAGAATTTGAGTCTTAAAACACCATTCAAACTGATTTTTCATCTCAACTTGGAAACATTTACTCACTCAATTTATACATCAAATAATTGTTGTACAAGGTACCCCAAGAAAAGTCATTGTCCTCAAATATAGAGGAGAACTGATCAGTGGACCTGTGACCTCAGCACATGGAAACATCGTGAAAAAAAAGTTTATCAGACTTCCATGGTGGTCTACTGGTTAAGACTCCATGCTTCCACTGCAGGGGACATGGGTTTGATGCCTGGCCAGTGGAACTAAAATTCCACAAGCTACACGCTCCTGCCCCAAACCAAAATAGCAAAGAAACAGATAGAAGCAGGACCCCAGAAAGAATGGACAAAGTGCCCTGGATTTCAGGAGCCAGCCTCTGATTAGAAGTTTCCAGACTGAATTTCACAGACCCTTAAAATTTCCACAAATGACCAAAATCTAGAAGTCCTACATGTTGGGTTCTCAACCTGCCATATTGCCAAACTAGAAATTGAAAGTCACACACTACATTCATTATTGCTATTATTTTATAAAAGAAATTTTAAGTAGAAAAAATACAGGAAAACTAAATGATTGCAAAATAGCAACCAATTTGTTTTATTTAGGTGTATGCTGACTTCCTATTATTCCTAATTTTCTTTCTCCATTTTTGTAGATAATGTGGAAGGACTTCTTATGGACCAAAGGTGAGAATGTGAGAAATGACCATTGTAGCACCTGCAAACCTTGTGTTTAGGAAGAAGACTGGGTGCAACTTTCAGACCCCTGACATGCTGTGTGTTTACACATCCATTCCAGGAGCATTTAGTGAATTCCGACTCCAAATAGGCCCTAACGATGTAAAAAAACAGATGTAGACAAGAGGCAGCCCAAGAACCACAAGCACCACCCTGCCTCCTGTGTCTGCTCACACCCTGTTGGGAAGACATGGGAAAGGTAAGTCTGTGGAGCAGAAGAGGGATAACCACATGATCATGAGGACCAGTGGGCCACGCCTTGGCTCTTTCATCTAGTAGCTTTGGTGGCATAAGGGCAAGTATACCAAATACTGAGTCTGCTGCTGCTGCTGCTAAGTCGCTTCTGTCGTGTCCAACTCTGTGCGACCCCATAGACGGCAGCCCACCAGTCTCCCTAGTCCTTGGAATTTTCTAGGCAAGAACACTGGAGTGGGTTGCCACTGCCTTTTCCAAGCATGAAAGTGAAAAGTGAAAGTGAAGTTGCTCAGTCATGTCCGACTCCTAGCAACCCCATGGACTGCAGCCCACCAGGCTCCTCCGTCCATGGGATTTGCCAGGCAAGAGTACTGGAGTGGGTTACCATTGTCTTCTCCAAATACTGAGTCTAGGGATCCTATGGATCCACTTACATTTTGATATTAAATGTGGTTTACCTGACAATGCTTATACTCTTTATTTTTCTAAAGAAGTTTTTATTGGAATACAGTTGCTTTACAATGTTGTGTTAGTTTCTGCTGTACAGCAAAGTGAATCAGCTTTATATACATATACATATATATACTCTCTTTTTTGGATTTCTTTCCCCCAAGGGGGAAAATGGTGGGGTGGGATGAATTGGGAGATTGGAATGGACACATATACACTATTGATACTATGTATAAAATAGGGCTACCCTGATGACTTAGTGATAAAGAATTTGACTGCAATGCAAGAGATACAGGAGATGTGTATTTAACCCCTGGGTGGGGAAGATCCCCTGGAGAAGGAAACGACAACCCACCCCAGTATTCTTGCCTGGAAAATTCCTTGGGCAGAGGAGTCTAGCGGGTTACAGTCCATAGGGTTGCAAAAGAGTAGGTAATGACTTAGCAACTAAACAACAGCAACTGGTGAGATCACCTTCTATTTTCAGACCAAGATCAGATCAGATCAGTGGCTCACTCATGTCCGACTCTTTGCGACCCCATGAATCGCAGCACGCCAGGCCTCCCTGTCCATTACCAACTCCCGGAGTTCACTCAGACTCACATCCATCGAGTCAGTGATGCCATCCAGCCATCTCATCCTCTGTCGTCCCCTTCTCCTCCTGCCCCCAATCCCTCCCAGCATCAGGGTCTTTTCCAATGAATCAACTCTTCACATCAGGTGGCCAAAGTACTGGAGTTTCAGCTTTCATTCCTTCCAAAGAAATCCCAGGGCTGATCCCCTTCAGAATGGACTGGTTGGATCTCCTTGCAGTCCAAGGGACTCTCAACAGTCTTCTCCAACACCACAGTTCAAAAGCATCAATCCTTCGGCACTCAGCCTTCTTCACAGTCCAACTCTCACATCCATACATGACCACAGGAAAAACCATAACCTTAACTAGATGAACCTTTGTTGGCAAAGTAATGGCTCTGCTTTTGAATATGCTATCTGGCAAAGTAATGTCTCTGCTTTTGAATATGCTATCTAGGTTGGTCATAACTTTCCTTCCAAGGAGCAAGCGTCTTTTAATTTCATGGCTGCAGTCACCATCTGTAGTGATTTTGGAGCCCAGAAAAATAAAGTCTGACACCGTTTCCACTGTTTCCCCATCTATTTCCCATGAAGTGGTGGGACCGGATGCCATGATCTTCGTTTTCTGAATGTTGAGCTTTAAACCAACTTTTTCACTCTCCACTTTCACTTTCATCAAGAGGCTTTTTAGTTCCTCTTCACTTTCTGCCATAAGGGTGGTGTCATCTGCATATCTGAGGTTATTGATATTTCTCCCGCAATTTTGATTCCAGCTTGTGCTTCTTCCAGCCCAGCGTTTCTCATGATGTACACTGCATATAAGTTAAATAAACAGGGTGACAATATACAGCCTTGATGTACTCCTTTTCCTATTTGGAACCAGTCTGTTGTTCCATGTCCAGTTTTTTTTTTTTTTTTTTTTTTTTTAATTTCTTTTTTTTTTTTTTAATTTTATTTTATTTTTAAACTTTACATAACTGTATTAGATTTGCCAAATATCAAAATGAATCCGCCACAGGTATACATGTGTTCCCCATCCTGAACCCTCCTCCCTCCTCCCTCCCCATTCCATCCCTCTGGGTCGTCCCAGTGCACCAGCCCCAAGCATCCAGTATCGTGCATCGAACCTGGACTGGCATCTCATTTCATACATGATATTTTACATGTTTCAATGCCATTCTCCCAAATCTTCCCACCCTCTCCCTCTCCCACAGACTCCATAAGACTGTTCTATACATCAGTGTCTCTTTTGCTGTCTCGTACACAGGGTTATTGTTACCATCTTTCTAAATTCCATATATATGCGTTAGTATACTGTATTGTTTTAACTGTTGCTTCCTGACCTGCATACAAATTTCTCAAGAGGCATATCAGGTGTTCTGGTATTCCCATCTCTTTCAGAATTTACCACTGTTTATTGTGATCTACACAGTCGAAGGCTTTGGCATAGTCAATAAAGCAGAAATAGATGTTTTTCTGGAACTCTCTTGCTTTTTCTATGATCCAGAGGATGTTGGCAGTTTGATCTCTGGTTCCTCTGCCTTTTCTAAAACCAGCTTGAACATCAAGAAGTTCACAGTTCACATATTGCTGAAGCCTGTCTTGGAGAATTTTGAGCATTACTTTAGTAGCATGTGAGATGAGTGCAATTGTGTGGTAGTTTGAGCATTCTTTGGCATTGCCTTTCTTTGGGACTGGAATGAAAACTGACCTTTTCCAGTCCTGTGGCCACTGCTGAGTTTTCCAAATTTGCTGGCATATTGAGTGCAGCACTTTCACAGCATCATCTTTCAGGATTTGGAATAGCTCAACTGGAATTCCAGCACCTCCACTAGCTTTGTTCGTAGTGATGCTTTCTAAGGCCCACTTGACTTCACATTCCAGGATGTCTGGCTCTAGGTCAGTGATCACACCATCATGATTATCTGGGTCTTGAAGATCTTTTCTGTACAGTTCTTCTGTGTATTCTTGCCACCTCTTCTTAATATCTTCTGCTTCTGTTAGGTCCATACCATTTCTGTCCTTTATCGAGCCCATCTTTGCATGAAATGTTCCTTTGGTATCTCTGATTTTCTTGAAGAGATCCCTAGTCTTTCCCATTCTGTTGTTTTCCTCTATTTCTTTGCATTGATAGCTGAAGAAGGCTTTCTTATCTCTTCTTGGTATTCTTTGGAACTCTGCATTCAGATGTTTATATCTTTCCTTTTCTGCTTTGCTTTTTGCTTGTCTTCTTTTCACAGCTATTTGTAAGGCCTCCCCAGACAGCCATTTTGCTTTTTTGCATTTCTTTTCTATGGGAATGGTCTTGATCCCTGTCTCCTGTACAATGTCACAAACCTCATTCCACAGTTCATCAGGCACTCTATCTATCAGGTCTAGGCCCTTAAATCTATTTCTCACTTCCACTGTATAATCATAAGGTATTTGATTTAGGTCATACCTGAATGGTCTAGTGGTTTTCCCTACTTTCTTCAATTTAAGTTTGAATTTTGCAATAAGGAGTTCATGGTCTGAGCCACAGTCAGCTCCTGGTCTTGTTTTTGCTAACTGTATAGAGCTTCTCCATCTTTGGCTGCAAAGAATATAATCATTCTGATTTTGGTGTTGATCATCTGGTGATGTCCATGTTCAGACCAAAGGTAGGGAAAATTTGTTTCTAGGACTTGGTTGGACTCTAGTCTCCTAGCTGACTGATCTGTCAGGTTGCCAGGCACCTGTTTACCTTAGAGACAGAACACTCTACAAGGTTCTAAGAGGTCAGCTGTGACCCATAGAACCAGGGCCCTCTGGGGCAGAGTTGTGGAGTTCTACACAGCCATGGAGGGCTAGCTACCTGCCAACTGATCCACTTTCCTTATCCTTGGAGCACCTGGAGGGTACTCTGCTGGTGACTGCTGAAGGCTTGAGAAAAATGCCAAATATCCCTTCATTTTCCTGGGATATACTGGTATGCATTGTGATGCTAGTTTTGTTAGTAAAGAGACTTCACATTTTAAGTTGCTAGGCAAGAAGTATTTTGTGCACATTGAAGTCTGTGGAGAATGCAGTGAGAATATCAGACCAATGACAAAAGCCACAGAAGCCCCCAGAAACCCCTAGGATGGACGTGAGTCCTCTCATGGTACAAACCTTGTGCTTGTAGGCACTGAATACAAACCTGAACAGGTCATCTCTTCTGAGCACTGTGGACTTTCTGGAAAAGGCACAGAAGAGCCAGATTTCTCAACTTTCCCAAGTGAATGATGGAAAACCTACCATAAATGCAGGAAAAAATGGAGAACAACTTCAGAAGAATATAATGAATGATGTGAATGAAAATACTTATTTTCTAGAAAGTCCAGAAATGCTCAACCAAGAAATTGTGAAATGGAAGCAGAGAGTTCAAGGAGGAGGAGAAATAAAGGCTGGAGCAGTCAAACACACAAATGGAGCAAATCCTGAATGATAAAATCAACCAGCTAACACCAGTGGCTGAACACCCTCTGAAGACGATCCACTTGCTTGACCTCTTTGGAGACCACGTGGATAATGGGAACTTGAACGACCTGCAAGTGCTCTCAGTATGGAAGCTGTTTGCCAACATGATCCTGGAAGAGGAGAGGAAAGTGGTGTCATCTGAGCCCAGTGGCAGCTGTCACTAGAATAGGAAAAACTGCTCCCAACCTCTGTCCTCCTGCCTTCTGGTTTACTACTGTAGCCAAGGCCAGAAGATTCAGTCCTGGGCACACAGTGGATCAAATAAAAATCTGAAAAATTCTGGTGAATGACCAGACACTTACACTTAAAACTTGTGTATGTGCATGGGCGTATGTGTGTGTGTGCTTTGCCTTCATTCACATCGATTTATTTAGTAAATATCTATGAAGCTTATATCTTCAGCACTATTTTATGGACTTCCCTGGTGGCTCAGATGTTAGAGAATCTGCCTGCTATGCAATAGACCTGGGTTCAATCCCTGGATCAGTAAGATCCCCTGGTAACCCACTTCAGTATTCTTGCCTAGAGAATTCCATGAGCAGAGTAGCCTGGCAGGCTAGAGTCCATGGGGTCACAAAGAGTCAGTTATGACTGAGTGACTAACACTTTCATTTTCACTCTTTTAGCACTCTTTTGGGTGCTTGGGATGTAGCCATGAAAAAAATCACCGGGTTTGAGACCTGTGTATTCCAGAGGCTACATTTTAGTGAGGACCAGGTCAGATAATAAAGAACAAAGAAACAAAGGATGCTGCTATCTGCTTTGCTTGGGCTATGGAAGCGGGGATGGGGGTGTCACAGGGTAACACCAGGAGGTGATGTTTATGCTGACATCTATCAGGTAAGAGGAGTTAGACTGGGAGGTTGGGAGGCAGGATATTTCTGGCACAGAGCTCAGGAACTATAAAGGCCTTAGGACTGGGCTTCTGGGGCAGGGGAAGGCGGCAAAAATGACAGTGAGGAGTGGGTAGGAAACAAAGCCCACTGCAGAGGTTAGGGGCTCTACTGCAGTTAGTGACACTATATGGAAGAGTAGACCTGGAGAGAGAGTGTTGAAGGATATGGACACAATGTGACTTGGTTTCAGAGAGATTTTAATGTGGGGAGGGAGATGCAGGGCAGGACTTAGGGAGCAGCTGCATAGGGATCTATATGCAGCTGCGGGGAATGGCACTGGGGTGTTAGTCACAGAGATGCAGGAGAAAGACAGATGGGGGTGTGTTTGGGAGGTTTGAGTTCAGGAAAAACAGATGAAGAAGGGCTCATAGAACTTTTCTAATAGTGCTCTGTGTCATTGGGCACTAGGTAAATCCTAATAAATTTAAGGGACCCTGATAAAGGTCATCAATTCATGGAAGTATTACAACCAGTGAAAGCATGGTTTTCATAGGAAAAGAGTGTGGAGAAGGTATGTCCATCCATATGGACACCATGGGGTTTCTTCCATTCCTGAAGACCCCCATGATCAAGGGATCCACCTCTCTGGTGCCTACACAACAGAGATTCCAAAAGCAGGTGGTACAGTGGGGTTTGAGTGCAGGCTGATGATTCCAGTGTGATGAATTTCCTATTTGAGTTGAGCTTATATAACCCTACTCACAGGGAGAGCAAGACGAATAACAAATGTATCCATAGAGTACACAGCCAGTGGGAGAGAAAGACCCATGGAATAGAAATACCCATGAATGTGACCTTTGCACTCATTGTTGCCACCATGCCTGACCCTAACTGTCCCTTCAGTAGACTGGGTGTGGAATGAGAGGTCATATGGGGCTCTCTGGAGGAGATAACCCCTCTGCTGAATACTGAGAATAAGCGGGATTTATCTACAGTGCTTTTCACACTTTAATGGGCATATGAAGCCCTTGGAGGTCTTGTTACAAAGCAAATCATGATTCATCAGGTCTATATGGGTCTGACCTCTGTATTGGTCCCAAATGATGCTCATATTGAGATCAGGCATGGAATAGCAAGGATTTTTAGATGATTATGGGGTAGGAGTTTTGGGGAGATAAAGTAGACTGGGACATTTCTGGCCAAGGGCATCCCAAGCAGAGGCATGAATGGCCTGCCAGAACTGATGTACAATTTATACAGGTGAGTTCTTTGCAATATGACTCTCTAAAGCTCCTATCTGCCATGGAGGAATCTTGTCCTGAGGACAACATATTTCAGAGAGGCACAGTGAATCAAAGACTTCAGTCCTCCTTGGGTGAGCCAGTTTTAGACTATTAATCATATCTAGAATCTCCTGTGTCAGTAGATAATCTCATGTCCCCTCACTTGCCCAGACCAGACACTTGAGGACCCCTCCTGACCTTTCCTTTGTGCCTCACACCTGCATACAATCCACCATGTAGTTCATAGATTATTCCTTCAAACTCCCTGTTTGCTCTTAGTCTCAGGTACTGTTCTCCAGTGAAAACCACTATTCTCTGTTCCCTGGTTCATGCTAATGATTGTCCCTCCTACTGGGACCCACTCAATGTGCTTCCTTCTGCCCATCCTCTCCCAGCATCCAGAATGGACTCTTTATCCTATGACCTGAGTGAGATAAGAAGGAAGCTATACCTTGACATGTTGAGGATAAAAGTACAGCTGACCTCTGCCTTCAGTCCCCTGTCTCTTAACTCTGGGTCACAAAGAGCAAGGGTTACCATCATTCCAGTGCACCTTGGACAATTCTGAGGCTACTTGGTACTGTCTGCTCCCTTTTCATTCATAAAATTAGTCAGTTAGGAGAATATATAGTCACAAAATTAGTGGTTCACTTGAATATGCAATTGACCTGAAAAACATCTGTTAAGACTGAAATTGCATCTGCTTTTTATCATCTTTATTTCTAAAATCTATCAGTAACTTCTTATTAACAGAGATATGATAATTTTCCTGTAGCAAATTTTGTCTGTTTTAATTTCAGACTTAATTCAGATTATTTCACTTAAAAATTATTGGGGTATAGTTGATTTGCAATATAGTATTAGTTTTTGCTATACAGCAAAGTGAATCAGTTATACATACATATACATAGCCACTGTTTTAAAAAAAAAAATTTCCCACATACATTGTGTGTGTGTATGTGTTCTCCGTCACTCAGTTGTATCCGACTCTTTGCAACCCCATCGACTATAGCCTGCTAGTCTCCTCTGTTCATGGGATTATCCTTGCAGGAATACTGAAATAGGTTGCCATTTCCTCCTCCAGGGGATATTCCTGACCCAGGGCTCAAATCTGCATCTCCTGTGGTTCCTACATTGGCAGGCAGATTCTTTACCACTGACCCATCCGGGAAGCCTCCCATATAGGTCATTTGTATTCAAACATTACCAGAGAGAACTACAAATTGAAAAACACACAAAACATATAGTCTAATGAGATGGACAATGAGTTAACTTGCAGGGGCAGTTAAATAAACACCATCATTTTTTCATGTGGGCATATCACATTTTTGTTTAAGATTATTCTACATTTGTGAAGGGGAAGTAGAGGCCATCTTAGTTTTTTGAAGGTCCCAATGAAAACAGAGATATGTGGAATAAACACAACACACAATTTGCTTGGATTCAATTCAAAGCCCTTCTGATTTACCATGGAATCAGCAAAACCACTTCAGGAAAATCTTTTCACCAGATTCTATCTAATGTAACCTTCATGGTATGCAATATTCATGTGGATTGTAGACAAAATATTTGTCTGAATTTGATTCAGGGGCATTTTGAGGTAAAGTCAGGCACTGAGTCTCAAGGTGCAATGTTAAGATATAAAGTTACTGTGCCTAGAAAAGCTCCCCAAGAAAGACGAAACAACTAGGAAGACACTGCAGTAGCCAAGAGGCATCCTCTGGGGCCCTTCGCTGGGAGGCTCTGATTCAATTGCTCTTGGGTAGGACCTTCCTTGATATTTGTATTGAATATTTTTTCCAAGCTCCTCCCAAGATTCTGATGCATATAAATGATGGGGAACCCCTGCAGGAGGATATTAAATCCAGACATATGTTGAAGAGATCAGAGTACAGAGAATTCCCAAGTATACTCTGTACCTTCTCACTCATCTTCCTGATCAAAGTGGACATTTGTTGTGATTGACATATCTGCATTGACACATTAGCATAAACTGTGGTCCAAAGTTTACATATGGGTTCACTCTTGACGTTGCACATTCTGAAGGCTTTGACAAACATAAATGCATGCATTCATTATTATAGTATCAAACCGAGTATTTTATATGTTATAAAATTCCTCCTTGTTCTGCCTGTTAATATCTCTCCTCCCAGCCCCTGGAAACTGCTGATCTTTTTACCATTTTCATAGATTCATCTTTTCCAGAATGCTGTAAAGTTGGAATCATAAAATATATAGTCTTTTCAGTTGGGCATTTTCAAATAGCAATGTGCATTTGAGTTTAATCATATCTTTTCATGGTTTGATAACCCATTGTTTTAGGGTGAATACTACTCCATTGGGTCTATTTGAAGTTCTAACTCTCAGATTGTCCCATTTGAGCCTTCACAGTAACAATATATGATTGTTACTTTACATATGCAGAGGTCAAAAGTCCAAAATGAGTCACCCTGGGTTAAAGTCAAGGTGTTTGCAGGATGAGTTTCTTCTGAAATCTTCTGCTGCCTTTTCCAACTTTCAAAAATTGTCTACATATCTTGGCTTATGGGCTCTTCCTTCATCCTCAAAACCAGTGGTATACTATTTTCATCTCTTGCTCTCTCTGGCTCTCTTCTGCATCTGTGATCACATCTCCCCTTACTGTGACCCTCCTGCCTCCCTGTTTTAAGGTTAGGATTGATTATATTTAGAGCTATTGTTGTTCAGTCACTAAGTCATGTCCAGTACTTTGTGACCCCATGGACTGCAATACAGCAGGTTTCCCTGCCCTTCTCTTTCTCCCAGTTTGCTCAAAGTCATGTCCATTGGGTTAATGATGGCACCCAACCATATCATCCTCTGTTGTCTGCTTCTTCTCATGCGTTCAATCTTTCCCAACATTAGGGTCTTTTCCAATGAGTTGGCCATCATGAGTTCTCATCAGGTGGCCAAAATATTGGGGCTTCAGATTCTACATCAGCCCTGCCAATGAGTATTCACTGTTGATTTCTTTTAGGATTGACTAGTTTGATCTCCTTGCAGTCCAAGGGACTCTCAAAAGTCTTCTCCAGCATCACAGTTCAAAACCGTCAATTCTTTGGCATTCAGCCTTCTTTATGGTCCAACTCTTATATCCATACATGACTACTAGAAAAACCATAGCTTTGACTATATAGACCTTTGTTGGCAAAGTGATGTCTTTGCTTTTTAATATGGTGTCAGATTGGTCATAGTTTTTCTTCTGAAGAGCAAGCATCTTTTAATTTCACAGCTGCAATCATTTAGAGATATAGAAAGTAAACAGAAATCTCAGTTACATAGAGTCAGGAGATCAGAAGGAGGTGCTTTCATGCTCTGTGAAGATAGTAGAGCCCAACAGAAAGGAGACTCCTTTGCTAGTAAGGACTAGGCCAATAAATTTATGAACTCTTTATTTACTATAGTCCTCCCAAATTACTTTCTCCTCTGTAAAAGTATTCTTCTTCCCATGCTGTGAAGTGATTTCATTTGGCTTAGCACTGTTGTGGACTGCAAATTGCAATTCTCTGCTGATCCCAAATAAACCCATTTTTGGGGATAAATACCTGGTAGTCTATTTGTTTCAGGTCTGCATTTTGGCGGCCTGTACTGGGATCAGAGAAGACTCCCGACGGCCCCAGACTGGTGAGAAGACAAGTGCAGTATTGGCAGTTGAGTCCTTTGGGTTCACTTCTTTGCTCCCTGACCCTGAATTGGAAGGCATGTCTTTCTCCTGGTTCCAAACTCATGACCTCTTTGCATCTGAAGCTATCCAGGATATATTTGGGATTGATTTATTTATATTTTTAAAAATTTATTTATTTATTTACTTTTGGCTGTGCTTGGTCTTTGTTGCTGCACATGGGCTTTCTCTAGTTGTGGCAAGTGGGGGCCATTCTCTAGTGGTAGTGCAGGTTTCTCATTATGGTGGCCTCTCTTATTGCAGAGCATTTCGATAGCTGTGACACATGGGCTTAGTTGCTCTGTGGCATGTGGGGTCTTCCTGGACCGGGGATTGAACCTGCATCCCTTGCATTGGCAAGGGATCTACAGACCACCAGGGAAGCCTGGGGCCTATTTAAAGGTTTTGTCTTTCTGGCTAAGGTCTTGTTTTGTATATGAGTAGTTGTTTGAACCCTCTGTCTGATCTTAAGACAAGACTGTTTCAACCAAACTAGCTGAAAATACCTTTGGCCCAGTTCTTTCTGGAATGGGTTGCTTCAAATGAAACTGTGCCAGTTCAGTCTTTGGTATAGTCCTTTGAAGGGCTATTCCCTGGAAACTGGCTTAAAAAGCCTTTGACCTGGTTCCTCCAGGAAGAGGTTTGTTTATGTTTTTGTTTGAATTGGCTAGGATTGGCTTGCAAGCTGTTGGAATTGAGCTGTCTGTGCTGTAAGCTGTTTGAACTGCTTTACAATTGTTCTTTACTCTAGAGGAAAAATCTCTAGGAAATGGGATCCCAGCCATCTTAGTACTTTGAGGGCACCCCTCCCAACAAGAACTTCAGACAATTTTATCTTTCAAAACCACAGTCTACCCTCATGTGCATTTCTAGCTGGATGGTCAGTCAAGGCAAAAAGCTATTTAGAGTACTCTGCTCAGTCCCTGAGTTGTGTCCAACTCTTTGGGATCCCATGGGCTGTAGCCTGCCAGACTACACTGTCCATGGAATTTCCCAGGCAAGAATATTGAAGCCAGTTGCCATTTCCATCACCAGGGGAAAGTTCCAACCCAAGAATCCAACCCATGTCTTCTGTGTTTCCTGCATTGACAGGCAGATTCTTCACCACTGAGCCTCCTGGGTAACCCCATTTTAGATATTAATTAACTCCTTATTGCATGTATCATTTGCAAATACCAGACCACCTTACCTGCCTCCTGAGGAATCTGTATGCAGGTCAAGAAGCAATAGTTAGAACTGGACATGGAACAACAGTCTGTTTCCAAATTGGGAAAGGAGTATGTCAAGGCTGTATATTGTCACCTTGCTTATTTAATGTACATGCAGAGTACATCATGTGACATGCTGGGCTGGATGAAGCACAAGCTAGAATCAAGATTGCTGGGAAAAATATCAATAACCTCAGATATGCAGATGGAACCACCCTTATGGCAGAAAGTGAAGAAGAACTAAAGAGCCTGTTGATGAAGGTGAAAGAGGAGAGTGGAAAAGCTGGCTTAAAACTTGGCATTCAAAACATTAAGATCATGGCATCCAGTCCCATCACTTTGTGGCAAATAGATGGGAAAACAATGAAAACAGTCAAGACTTTATTTTCTTGGGCTCCAAAATAACTGCAGATGGTGATTGCAGTCATGAAATTTCATGAAGAAAAGCTATGACAAACCTAGACACCATATTGAAAAGCAGAGACATTACTTTGCTGACAAAGGTCCATATGGTCAAAAGTATGGTTTTTCCAGTAGTCAAGTATGGATGTGAGAATTGGACCATTAAGAAGGCTGAACACCAAAGAATTGATGCTTTTGAAGTGTGGTGTTGGAGAAGAGTCTTAAGAGTCCCTTGGACTACAAGGATATCCAACTAGTCCATCCTAAAGGAAATCAGTCCTGAATATTCATTGGAAGGACTGATACTGAAGCTGAATTGGAAGGACTGATACTGAAGCTGAAGCTCCTGTACTTTGGCCATCTGATGCAAAGAACTGACTCATTGGAAAAGACCCTGATGCTGGGAAAGATTGACTCAGGAGAAGGGGATGACAGGGGATGAGATGGTTGGATGGCATCACCGACTCAATGGACATGAGTTTGAGTTAATTCCAGGAGATAGTGAAGGGCAGGGAAGCCTGGCATGCCACAGTCCATGGAGTTTCAAAGAGTCAGACACAACTGAGTCAGACACAACTGAAAAACAATGGCATGAAGTGAGAGTTGAAGTTCTTTTTCTCCATGTCCACTTGTTTCATATCATTTTTAAAAGGTACATTTGCTTTGACATATCTGAGAACGAACAAACAAACAAACATACTATGAAACCAATAAGCTTGGTTTATTTTTGGAAACTCTATTTGGTACCATGTATTTATTTTTGCCTATTCTTTAACCAGTACAGTGTTGACTTGATCACTCTAGCTTTGTTTTAAATCTCAAAGTCAGTTATTGTAATTTCTCCAAATGTAGTCTTTTCAAAATTGTGTTGGCTATTCTAAGAACTTTGAATCCCCATATAAATTTTAAGACCAGTTTATAAATTTTTATTTTTAAAATTTTTTTGGTTTTTGAGTTGGGATTGTGTTGCATCTATTGATAAATTTGGGAACAACTGACATCATAGTGATGTTATCTTCCAGTCATTGAACACTGTCAAATTTCCATTTATTTAAGCTTTCTTTCTATTTCCCTGTTTTGTTCTATAATTTTTACTATAGTGGTCCTTCATGCATTTTGTTAAACTTATCTCTAAGCATTTCATGATTTGGATTCTATTCTAAATATATTTAAAAATTTTTATTTTCCAACTCCATTCCAGTGTTTCCTACCCACTCTAGTATTCTTGCCTGAAAAATCCCATAGGAGCCTAGCATGCTACAGTCCAAAGAGTTACAGGGTCAGGCATGACTGAGAGACTGAGCACACAGCACACCCCCCCCACACACACATAAGCACAAGTATATATGTATGTGTAATTGAGGTTTTATCTACATACACAGTTATCTCTATTTGACTACAGATTTCTCTATCTACCATCTATCTCATTTGTTTGAATTTCCATTGTTCTGACTTGGATAAATCACATTGTAAGTCCATAACAAAAATTCACTATTGGTACATAAATGGAAGGCATGTTTCATGTACCAGTTGCATTTATTTTTAGTAATGTTAAAAGCACCCATTTATCCACCTCCAAAAACAAAAGCTTCACTGACAATAAGCTACATCTCACCATAAGTCTCCTCCCAAAATCCTCTCCCCTATTCCTCATATTCAGGTACCAGCTTCCTGAATCTACCATTGAGTTTATTGAATCTTTCCTTTGTGTGTAGACTTTAAGTGATGTTTCCAGGCTTCTGTCATTACAAGTAATTCAATAATAAATATTTGCAGTATATCTGCAGCGTGCGTATGTGCTTAGTCACCCAGTCATGTCTGACCCTTTGAGACCCCATAAACTGTAGCTTGCCAGACTCCTCTGTCCATGAGATTATGCAGGCAAGAATACAGGAGTGGGTTCCATGCCGTCCTCCAGGGTATCTTCCCAACCCAGGGATCAAACCCACATTTATTTTGCCTCCTGCATTGACAGGCAGGTTATTTACCACTAGTGCCACCTGGGAAGACCTTATGCCACCAACTTCAAGGAATAATGTTGAGTGAAACACCTAAAGAAAACACTGACTTCTAGCTGACCCTACAATTATCTGGAGACCAGAAAGTAAACATTTCTCAGAACTGAAACTGATGACATCTGAAGAAGACCTACTGAAGCCACATTTATGTAACAAGATGGGTAGAAGAGAGAACTCTGAGATATTTTCCATCTAAGAAGTTCCTTTTCCCCTCTATGAAAGCATCTTCTTCCCTTGCCCTTTAGGGACTTGCATGTAACCCTCAATGGTTGCAGACACTAAACTGCAGTTGGCTGACCCTGAATAAACTCATCTTTGCTGGAGAAATACCTGACAATCTATTTGTTCAACAACTCTATAATTTAATTATGCATTTATATTCTAAATCACATAAATTCTCAAGGACAAAATACGATTGTAGTGAAAATTAGAACAAAAGGAGGAATGCATTTCCAAACATCCAACATTCAGAATTCTTTGGCTGCTAAGGGAGAGCTTACAAAAGAAATTCAGATTCTAAAATCATTTCTGCAAAAGATTTTTAGCCAATTCAAATGAAAATTGTAAAACTCTTTCTTTTTTATATCCTGAAATCATACCTCAGACCTAAGAGACCTTATTCCACTATTCCTTTTTTCACCCTTATAATCCTCCATTATGCTTTGCTCTGACCCCCTCTTCTGACCTACTTCCTCTTCCCCCTGCTGAACAGCAAACCTTCATATTTTAATTACCTTCTTAAGTTAAACATTCTTGGATTAGAGCAAGCTCTTTATGACCAATTTTAAGCCTTGGCTTCATTCTTGTAAAGAGCTTTCCAAAGCCTAGACATCAAAGAACAAAATTCCAAGAAGGATTCAGAACAGATCTAGGAAGATACAGAGTTCCTGTCCATATTAATTTTTTTAAGGTAGTAGAGACCTCAAGTTCAAACAATTAGATGGAAATGCAAGGCAGAAAAATCTCAGTGTTAAGAGAAAATCTTTCTCTCCACTTCAGTCCATTCATTACATTGAAAATCAGAGAAGTTCTTAGAAGCTTCACAGGTTCTTTAAGATATTTTGGAGACTATCTCTAATGTCTTTACTAAGAAACTAGATTGAACTCTAATCTGTACTTGCAGGTAAAGAAGAAATTAGTCTATTTGAAATTTCAGGAATAGATTTTCTAACACGTTTAGGTAGCATTAAGCAGTTCATCCTGAAGTATACGTGAGCTAAACTCTTCTTTTTGAGAACAATATAAGCCAGAAATGAGAATATAATGTGAAAAATATATAGCAGTGAGAATTAGTCCTGTTACCAAAACTCCAATACTTCTATAGATATTTTGAAAGAGCCTACGAACCAAAGCATAAAAAGATACAGAATGAGTTGGTGGCCTTAGATTCTTCCACATCTGTTATTAATCATCAAGGTGAGGGAGACTTTTGATAAAGAAAAGTGTAGATGTGATAGATAGAATGAACATTGGAAAAATAATTGTCTTACAATATCTAAGACACTGGAGAAGGCAATGGCACCCCACTCCAGTACTCTTGCCTGGAAAATCCCATGGATGGAGGAGCCTAGTAAGCTGCAGTCCATGGGGTCGCGAAGAGTCGGACACGACTGAGCGACTTCCTTTTCACTTTTCACTTTCATGCATTGGAGAAGGAAATGGCAACCCACTCCAGTGTTCTTGCCTGGAGAATCCCAGGGACTGGGGAGCCTGGTGGGCTGACGTCTATGGGGTCGCACAGAGTCGGACACGACTGAAGTGATTTAGCAGCAGCATCTAAGACACTGAATGAAAAAAAAAAAAGTTTGATGATTAATAACACTGCTCAAGGGACGGCCAAGTGTCTATTTTACACTTAAATTCACAATGAGACTTTCCATGCAAATATTTAAACAGAACACTTGAAAATATGTGATTGACTTGGGTGCCACAATATTTAATGTGCACCCTTTAACCGAGCACAGCTTCTTCCTCAGGGTGAAAAACTAATTACAGGACAGGTATCTCTCATACTTCTCAGGTTTCTCTCACCTCTCATCCTATAATCATTATCTTCAGACCTTAAAATTGAGGGATAGTTTTTTCAATTTTGTGATATCACATCTGCTGATTAAGAAGAGGTTTCCTATGCAAATAGAATTCTCAGGTCAAATGCTCTATAATATACTGTTTGTTTGTTTGTTTGTTTTTTAACTCCAAGGACAGCTCAATTTATAATCAGGCCATAGCTATTTTGAACATTGCCTTAACAATATCCGTGTGTGTACGTCAAGCCCAAATTGAAGATCTCTCTTTGCAAGCCAAATTTCTACTGAATCACATAATTATTGGGGCTAAACCCACAAAGGTACCAATTGATACATAATAACTGCAGAAGCAGGATTGCACAGCACCCCTTAAAACTAGAAATTAAAGAAAAACTAAAAACTAGTTCCTAATAGGGAAAGGAGTACATCAAGACTGTGTATTGTCACCCTGCTTATTTAACTTATATGCAGAGTACATCATGAGAGATGCTGGTCTAGAAGAAGCACAAGCTGGAATCAAGATTGCTGAGAGAAATATCAATAACCTCAGATATGCATATGACACCACCCTTATGGCAGAAAGTGAAGAACTAAAAAGCCTCTTGACGAAAGTGAAAGAAGAGAGTGAAAAAGTTGGCTTAAAACTCAACATTCAGAAAACTAAAATCATGGCATCTGGTCCCATCACTTCATGGGAAAGAGATGGGGAAACAGTGGAAACAGTGGCAGACTTTATTTATTTATTTTTTTTTTGGAGGGGGGGCAGCTCCAAAATCACTGTGGATGGTGACTGCAGACATGAAATTAAAAGATGCTTGCTCTTTGGAAGAAAAGTTATGACCAACCTAGACAGCATATTAAAAAACAGAGACATCAATTTGCAAACAAAGGTCCATCTAATCAAAGCTATGGTTTTTCCAGTAGTCATGTTTGGATGTGAGAATTTGTCTATAAAGAAAGCTGAGCAGCAAAGAATTGATGCTTTGAACTGTGGTGTTGGAGAAAACTCTTGAGAGTCCTTCGGACTGCAAGGAGATCCAACCAGTCCATCCTAAAGAAAATCAGTCCTGAGTATTCGTTGGAGGGACTGAAGCTGAAGCTGAAACTCTAATACTTTGGCCACCTGATGTGAAGAACTGACTCATTTGAAAAGGCTGGGAAACCTGATGCTGGGAAAGATTGAAGGCAGGAGGAGAAGGAGACTACAGAGGATGAGGTGGTTGGATGGCATCAGTGACTCAGTGGACATGAGTTTGAATAAACTCTGGGAGTTGATGATGGACATGGAGGCCTGGCATGCTACAGTCCATGGGGTTGCAAAGAGTTGGACACGACTGAGCGACTGAACTGAAAATCAATATTTGAAAGCCTTGCAGATTTCAAGGTCATCCCTTGCACCTTTCTATGTAGTTATATTCTCTCAGCAAAGAAACTCATCTGAAGAGGCTTGTTGAAATAGTAATCACCCCAGGGCCATATTGAAATAGTCATACTACACTTTATTATGGTATTGAATGTAAATAGTTATTTATCCCTTGGGCTGCATTATAATTGTCTACCTATGTTCTATCTTCTTTAGTGTCCTTCAGGTAAATACATAATATTTGTTTGTCTTTTCCAGGAAACATCAACATATCTGGATTCCTCAGGCATTTCCTTGCACACAATTCTTTATCCAAGATAAAGAATTCAAGAACTTAAGTATACTTATGTGAATGTCTAATTGCTCTGTTCTAATGGTGGAATGAGCACATTGATTATATTTATTGTCTTATTGTTTGAGCTTTAGAAGGATTTAAAATTTTCAAAGGAAACTTTACATTTTTATATGAAAGGACTTGACATAGCCAGAGGAGATAGTCATCTCACTTCTGACAGATTACAAATAATTCAAACATTCCTGATCTCTTACAGATAATTAAGACAATTTTTGAATCCCACTGGTTCCTGTAGAAAATGGATTCCCAACTTGTCTGCAATTATAATGGCAATATTTGACTTAGGTGGTGCTAGTGGTAAAGAACCTGCCTGCCAATGCAGGAGATGTAAGAGATGTGGGTTGAAAAGATCCCCTGGAGGAGGGCATGGCAACCCACTCTAGTATTCTTGCCTGGATAATCTGAGGAACAGAGGATGTCTCCTCCTGGATGGACAGAGGAACCTGGAGGGCTCCTCAAACTATATTTGACTGAAGTGACTTAGCACAGTCAAATATAGTAAAGTAAACATTCTTCCTTAGGAACTAAAAGAGCATTAAAGATTATGCAACTTAAAATTATCACTTCCAACAACTCTCAAATTCAAGCCTGCTGTATAATTACCGATCTATCTACCTTTTGGTAGAGTCATCTGGAGAAGCACTTGATAGAATTACAGCTTTATGGAAATTATCAGAGATCAATAACTTATTACAGCTTTTCATTTGGAGTAGTGCCAAAAATTTCCCCATTTTGCCTCAATGAAATAGCAGCTAAATCTAAATTAGTAAAACCCAATGCTGCCTTATTTTAAAGCTTTCACTAAACTACATGGCTCTTAGTGCTTTATAATCTTTTTTAGTCACTGAAAATACACTTTTTTCCCCCCTCAAAAATATGACACACTTATCCTGTAAAATCCTATTATTTTTCTTTTCATCAATTTCATTCATAATACTTTAAATCTTGAAGTCTTTTCCCATTTTCTAAACAATGGAAAACTCATAACTTTCCAGCATTTATCTGAATAACTGCCTGGCTCTGAACAGATTTATTAGAAACTCTTATAAAAAGAAATCCAGATTTAATATCACTTGTTGATGGGTCATAGTTTAAGATTGATAAAGGAGACTATCAAGTCAGATATACCACAACATATCTTGACTTATGCCTAGAACATGACTCCTTACCAAGTAAAAATCTGCCCAGGTCAGATTTCACTGTTCACTACCTATCACTAAGATAGATAAAGGGATACTGGAAAAAGAATCTTCAGAAATTAAAAGAGAATAATTCTTGGCACTTTCAGGATGGTCAGTTGTTGGCACCAGAGAAGCTCAAATAAAAAAAAAATAATGAAATCTTTCACTATCATTAAGGACAAGTTAGCCACGGTAGTCAACTGGAATTTCTCAGTCATTGTAAAAAATGTTATGCAGTTGTTATCCCATGAGGATTTCTAACAAATGATTAGTCAACTGCCGAGGTCCAGCCCCAGCTGATCCAGGGTATTCGAAGGAGAGACGGCGTAGGCGAGGGTCAGGAAACAACTGCTTAATTAAATGTTAATTAAGGGTATAAAGAGTAATAGAATGAGGATAGCTCAGTAGGAAAATTCAGTGGAGAAAAGAGGCTGAGTAGCTTGGTTTACGCGGGGGACCAATAAAACTTCAAGACAAGAAGCTTGCACCACTTACGTAGGCCGCAGGCGTCCTTCCGTTCTCCCAAAGGAGAGGAGACACTGAGGCCTCCCCGGTCGGATCTTAGAAGCCCAGGCATAATTAGTAAGCATGGTGGGTTCCGCGCTCCAGATGGAGACTCAACCAGAGTGAGAGAGAGAGAGACATGGGGAGACCAGTCTTTCGAGGAACTGATCCCAATTCTTTATTTTCCATGGTCTACTTTTATACACTGAGATGTTATGCAAAAGTCACGCGGGGTCAGCAGTCCTGACTTTTATCAAAGTCAGGTGCTTCATACAAATGTATACAGAGGTCTTAGGGGTGTTACATCATCTTCTGGCCAGGGGGCCTGCTGACAATTTACGACCCTCTCCTTGTGACAGCGGTCAGTCAACCAGGACACTTATTTCTCCAGGGGTGATTATTCTTAAAACAGACGCCACCCAAATAAAGTTACATTCCTATAGGGTGAGGGTGTAGTGGGTTTTAGTTAAGGAAAGAATTTACTTAGCCTAAGGTCTAACATGATTAATATCAAAGGTTAATGCTTATTTCTTCTATGTATTTATTAATGTGTGTAAGGGCAGGGGATATGGAGACTTAGCAACAAACATTGGCTCAACAAATGAAAAAACCCTTCACCAATACAATTTCTAATCAGCCCATTACACTTATACTAATAATTTTCTAACTTTTCTAAAGAACCTGTTTTTAGAAGGTTTAAAGCATCTCGTGCCTCTCACAGTTGGGAGGCTGTGAGCAATCACATGTGGCCGGACAAGCCTGTCAGGCAGGCTAGAGAACCTTCAGAGGAGTTTGTAGGTTAAAACACTCCTATCACGCCCAGGAATTATTATTAACTGGAGCTCTAAGTTAACTCCTTCTCCGAAAGAGGTGGTGGGGGACAGCCCCCCGTAAAGCCAGAGGTGTAGGTGAGAGCACAAAGTAGTAAAGTAGGCAGGCTCTAGTTATGGGGGTAGATGCTCGAGGATTTCCAGGGGGACTCCTGAGGCTCGATCCCGCCTTTGCGTATGTCGAGTCTCCTTCCTCATGACCTTTGCCACGGGCGGAGTGCCTCCCGCCGGCCCCCAACAGTCAACCTTTTTTTTTTTTCTCCAAATAAATGTTGAAAGACTTGCCATGAACACGTCACATGTGGCTATATTCATTAGAGTTGATTAAGAAAAGTAGAATCAGTAGATATATATTGAGAACTGGATCATAGGAAATTGGCTAATGTGTTTGTGGGAGTTGATTAGGCAAGTCCTAAATCTGTAGTCAGATTTCCACAAAATATACACTGAAACTTTCAGGCATAGACTGAAATTCTTCTTCAAAGACACAGCTCTGTTTTAAATGCCTTGTAATGAACTGAACCAGCCACACTCGGATGATCTAGAATAATCTTCTGTCCTTAAAGTCCCTTGATTATTGACTATAATCACTTCTACAAAATATCTTCACAGCAACACCTACTTTAACTTGAGACTATAGCTTATCCACGTTGGCATACTAAATGACCATCACAGTTGGTCTGTATTAGTTTTCTATGGTTGCCGTAACATGTATGTTGATACACTTTTTAATGGGTGTGCCACATTTCCCTGAGGTGGGGGGCGGTTCATTTTTCTTCTCTTTTTTTTTCCCTCTTTTTTCTTCAGATAGCACAATCCATATCAATCTGTCTTCAAATTTGCTGATTATTTCTTCTGTCAATTCAAGTATAAATAATCGAGCTCATCTGGTGTATACTTCACTTCAGCTATGACACTTATCAGCTTCAAAATTTCAATTTTTTCCTTTTATATAATTTCATCTCTTTATTGATATTCTATTTTTGGTGTGAGATTGTCATCATATCTTCCTTTACTTTTTATTTCATGATTCGGTTTATTTATGAGAACATATTTATAGTGATCACCTTGAAGTCTTTTCCTGTTAAATGTGACATCTGGTTGCTCATACACACAGCCTGCTTTTGTTCCAATGTATGTACTCTACTTCCTAGATTTTTTGCATGCCTTATACTTTTTTCTTGCAAAGTGGACATTATAAATAAAGTATTATAAGAACTTTGGATACTACTGATCTCCCCCACTTCAGGGATGAATTATATTAGTGATGTCTATATCCCTCACTCAATGTTGCTATATCTGTGGTGTTATTCATTAGGAAGGCTTTTTCTTTAAATAATTGTCACTAGTTTCATTGAGGCAAGGGTGCTGGAGGTCCTCACACTGTCATCCTGGAAGTCTTCTCTCTGCTTCTATTTTGAAGATTATATTGTGCCCACTTAGATAATCCAGAATACATCCTATTTTTAAGATCAACTAATTAGCAAATTTAAATTTATATGTAACCTTAAATTACATGTTTCTATGTAATGTAACATAGTCACAGGTTTAAGAAGTAGATATCTTTGGGGGAATGGGGAGTGTTTCTATCTACTGCAGAGACATAGCAAACAGTGGTATTGGACTCTATTAACTATATCCCCAGAATATAATGATTTATATTCCAGTTTAGCCTGAAACATCACCAACACAGTCAATGAAAATTAATATGAGCATATTTTCTCTTCTTGTGTCAAACCAGACATACTTTTCTGTCTTTGTGTAATACAGGTGCTAAGAGTATTTCCATGTTTCTGTGTTAAAAAAAATACGGAAAGCAAGCAAAACCAACTTTAGGTATTTTTAAGACAAGACTCTGAACCAAATTCAATAACTATTCAAGAGTGATAGCATGCTTATTAAAACTCCTTTCAAGACTTGTTTCTCACTGTTCAAAGCCATTAATTTATAACCTCTCCCCTAATTCAACTAGTTTCCTGCTTTGAAAGATCCATCTTAAGGTCACTCAGTTCATACCATAAAAGTCCTGAACACTTCTTTCCCCAATATCCAAAACTTGTGACATTACTGAAGCTCTGTTAAGGAGTGTGTGTGTATGCGCCTGTGGGTGTTTCGTGTGTCTGTTTTTCTCCATTACTATAAGAAGTCTAAATGCTAAGCTTTGCTTTATTATCTGATTTTCCTGATGATCATTTATTTTTTTAATTCGACAACTGACTATGAATCAAGAAGGTAAGTAGAGACAAGATATTTACAGTGGAAAGCTAGAAAGTTAAAAGGAAGCAATCCATACTGTGATGTTGTACATTATCTTATGACATATCTTTAGAATAAACTAATCTTTAGAATAGGGAAAATGGAATCAGAAAACGATGCTGCAATCATTCAGTTACAAAGAACTCTAAGTGCAGAAATAAGGGTTTCAGAGAAACATTAAGAAAAACACAGATTTTTTGATGGTTGTTGCTTTTTTCTCCTCCAAGATTTCTATGGTTTACTTACTGAGATTGAAATATGTATGGTTGTTGCTTTGCTTTGCTTATTCGTTTTCTATTGAATCTGTTCTTAGAATATTCAATGTCTCTATTGAAACTAAGATCATGGCATCTGGTCCCATCATTTCATGGCAAATAGATGAGGAAACAGTGGAAACAGTGACAGACTTTATTTTTGGGGAGCTCCAAAATCACTGCAGATGGTGACTGCAGCCATGAAATTAAAAGATACTTGTTCCTTGGAAGAAAAGTTATGACAGAACTAGACACTATATTAAAAAGCAGAGACATTATTTTGCCAACAAAGGTCCATCTAGTCAAAGGTATGGTTTTCCCAGTAGTCATGTATGGATGTTAGAGTTGGACTATAAAGAAAGCTGAGCACTGAAGAATTGATGCTTTTGAACTGTGGTGCTGGAGAAGATTCTTGAGAGTCCCTTGGAGAGCAAGGAGATGCAACCAGTCTATCCTAAAGGATACCAATCTTGAATATTCATTGGAAGGACTGATGTTGAAGCTGAAACTCCAATACTTTGGCCATCTGATGTGAAAAACTGACTCATTAGAAAAGACCCTGAGGCTGGGAACGATTGAAGGAAGAATGAAAAGAGGACGACAGAGGATGAGATGGTTGGATGGCAACAGCGACTCAATGGACATGAGTTTCAGTAAGCTCTGGAAATTGTTAATGGACAGAGAAGCCTGGCGTGCTGCAGTCCATGGGGACACAAAGAGTCGGACAGGACTGAGCGACTGAACTGAACTGTACTGATTGAATCTATTCAGTCTTTCCTATTCATTTCATTAATAAGTTAACAGAAGTGAAATATGTTTTTCTTTTATGCCACCATAAAGAAAGAGGAATTAAATAGTTATAGATGTTTTGCAGAGGCTTTCTACTCATTATTTGCATCAATATTCTCTGAAGACATAGTATATCACCGTTGAATACTATGCTAATGTAAAATATACAGAAGGTAAATACTTGAACTTATGGAGCAAGAAGAGATCTCGATATCATAACCATTAGTTTTCAGCCCTGTCTGTAGGTTGAAATCACCCTGTGAAGCCACATCTCTCAGTGGTAGGCCTTGGTTTCTCCATAGATGATCCTGATCATTGGTGATAGTTTGGCACTACTGATATAATTAATCTGCCCTACTCTGAATTTTTGGAAACAGAGATTCCCAGAGGTCATGTCTTCATTCAAGGCTTTCAAACTAGTGGTAGTTGTGAAATTATAATCTGTTATCTATGATGTCAAAGTGTGAAACCTGACAAAATAAATCATGAAAATAAAGCTAATATTATAATCTGTGCATTGAGACATTTATATTGCTAGTTGATTTAGGTCATGGTTGCAATATTTAGATTAAATGTTGTTGTTTAGTCACTAAGTCGTGTCTGACTCTTGTGACCCCATGGACTGTAGCTCACCAGGCTCCTCTGCCCATGGGATTTCCCAGGCAAGAACACTAGAGTGGGTTGCCATTTCCTTCCCCATTAGATTAAATAATTCACCTTAAAACATTCTGATTCCTATGTATCAAGCATCAAGAAAAAGTTACTTCTGGGCCAAATTGAGCCTGTCACACATTTTGTATGGCCTGTGAGCTATGAATTACTTTTGTATTTTTAATTAGTTCACAAAATTTTTAGGAAGAATAATATGTGGTACATATGAAAATAATATGTAATGAAGATTCAGTGTCTGTGAATAAAATTTTATTAGGAAATTCATTCTTATTCTCTCTAGTAGTATCTGTGGTTACTTCCATGTCACAATTTGGGTAGTTGTAACAGAGATTACTGTGCCCATAAAGCATAACCTGTTTACGTTATGGACTCTTGAGAAAAGAGTCTTTCCTCTTGAGAAAAAGAGAAAAGATTTGTCAAACCTTGTTTTATAAGAAGGAATTAAAAGTTCTGGATCTGTGCAAATTAGTGGGTGTGTGTGTAACTGTGCAGCATATGGAGTGGTTGAATTCATTCTTGCATGTGCTCCTCTGTATTCCTTTAATGACACTCATTATGCTATTTGATTTTAATTGCGTTCTTGAGTTGATATGTTAAAGATTAATGACACATTTATACTAAATCAAGATTCACAGAAACGTGAAGATAAAGCAGAGAAGAGACGGCAGAATGGTTAAAGGTTTTGTTTTTCTTTTTCTTCTGGAGAACTTCTTAGGATTTTATGTATAAGGGATTTAAGCAGTTATAGAAAACTTGCCAGAGGATGCATAACTCTGCCACAAACTTGTCATAAAGCTGACAGGACACCTATGCTATACTATGTGGAAAATATGGCAAGCTGATGGGCAGTGTTAGTCATTTTCAGTTTAATTGAGTATGAGTATATAGTTCAGTTCAGTTCAGTCGCTCCTTCATGTCTGACTTTTTGGGACTCCATGAATTGCAGCACGCCAGGCCTCCCTGTCCATCACCAACTCCCGGAGATCACTCAGGCTCACGTCCATTGAATCAGTGATGACACCCAGCTATCTCATCCTCTGTCGTCCTCTTCTCCTCCTGCCCCCAATCCCTCCCAGAATCAGAGTCTTTTCCAATGAGTCAACTCTTCGCATGAGGTGGCCAAAGTACTGGAGGTTCAGCTTTAGCATCATTCCTTCCAAAGAAATCCCAGGACTGATCTCCTTCAGAATGGACTGGTTGAATCTCCTTGCAGTCCAAGGGACTCTCAAGAGTAATCTCCAACATCACAGTTCAA
Source organism: Bubalus kerabau (assembly GCF_029407905.1). Taxonomy (NCBI): domain Eukaryota; kingdom Metazoa; phylum Chordata; class Mammalia; order Artiodactyla; family Bovidae; genus Bubalus; species Bubalus kerabau. The sequence goes on from NC_073625.1 coordinate 57,877,403, forward strand.
AAGCATCAATTCTTCAGTGCTCAGCCTTCTTCATGGTCCAACTCTCACATCTATACATGACCACAGGAAAAACCATAGCCTTGACTAGACGAAACTTTGTTGGCAAAGTAACATCTCTGTTTTTGCATATGCTATCTAGATTGGTCATAACTTTCCTTCCAAGGAGTAAGTGTCTTTTAATTTCATGGCTGCGGTAACCATCTGAAGTGATTTTGGAGCCCAAAAATATAAAGTCTGAAACTCTTTTCACTGTTTCCCCATCTATTTGTCATGAAGTGATGGGACAGGATGCCATGATCTTCATTTTCTGAATGTGGAGCTTTAAGCCAACATTTTCACTCCCCGCTTTCATTTTCATCAAGAGACTTTTTAGTTCCTCTTCACTTTCTGCCATAAGGATCGTGTCATCTGCATATCTGAGGTTATTGATATTTCTCCTGGCAATCTTGATTCCAGCATGTGTTTCTTTCAGTCCCGCCTTTCTCATGATGTACTCTGCATATAAGTTAAATAAGCAGGGTGATAAGATACAGCCTTGACATACTCCTTTTCCTATTTGGAACCAGTCTGTTGTTCCATATCCAGTTCTAACTGTTGCTTCCTGACCTGCATACAGGTTTCTCAAGAGGCAGGTCAAGTGGTCTGGTATTCCCATCTCTTTCAGAATTTTCCACAGTTTATTGTGATCCACACAGTCAAAGGCTTTGGCATAGTCAATAAAGCAGAAATAGATGTTTTTCTGGAACTCTCTTGCTTTTTCCATGATCCAGCGGATGTTGGCAATTTGATCTCTGGTTCCTCTGCCTTTTCTAAAACCAGCTTGAACATCAGGAATTTCACGGTTCACTTATTGCTGAAGCCTGGCTTGGAAAATTTTGAGCATTACTTTACTAACATGTGCTGCTACTGCTGCTAAGTCGCTTCAGTCGTGTCCGACTCTGTGCGACCCCATAGACGGCAGCCCAGCAGGCTCCCCCGTCCCTGGGATTCTCCAGGCAAGAACACTGGAGTGGGTTGCCATTTCCTTCTCCAATGCATGAAAGTGAAAAGTGAAAGGGATGTCGCTCAGTCGTGTCCGACTCTTTGCAACCCCATGGACTGCAGCCTACCAGGCTCCTCCATCCATGGGATTTTCCAGGCAAGAGTACTGGAGTGGGGTGCCATTGCCTTCTCCAACTAGCATGTGAGATGAGTGCAATTGTGCCGTAGTTTGAGCATTCTTTGGCATTGCCTTTCTTTGGGATTGGAATGAAAACTGACCTTTTCATAATATACTAAAAAATATATATATACATATATATATGTGTATATATATACACACACACTGGGAAGGACTAGAGATCTCTTCAAGAAAATTAGAGATACCAAGGGAATATTTCATGCAAAGATGGGCTCGATAAAGGACAGAAACGGTACGGACCTAACAGAAGCAGAAGATATTAAGAAGAGATGGTAAGAATACACAGAAGAACTGTGCAAAAAAGAGCTTCATGACCAAGATAATCACGATGGTGTAATCGCTCACCTAGAGCCAGACGTCCTGGAATGTGAAGTCTAGTGGTCTTAGAAAGCATCACTACAAACAAAGCTAGGGGAGGTGATGTAATTTAGTTGAGCTATTTCAAATCCTGAAAGATGATGCTGTGAAAGTGCTGCACTCAATATGCCAGCAAATTTGGAAAACTTAGCAGTGGCCACAGGACTGAAAAAGGTCAGTTTTCGTTCCAATTCCAAAGAAAAGCAATGCCAAAGAATGCTCAAACTACGGCACAATTGCACTCATCTCACACGCTAGGAAAGTAATGCTCAAAATTCTCCAAGCCAGGCTTCAGCAATATGCGAACCGTGAACTTCCAGATGTTCAAGCTGGTTTTAGAAAAGGCAGAGGAACCAGAGATCAAATTGCCAACATCCGCTGGATCATGGAAAAAGCAGGAGAGTTCCAGAAAAACATCTATTTCTGCTTTATTGACTATGCCAAAGCCTTTGACTGTGTGGATCACAATAAACTGTGGAAAATTCTGAAAGAGATGGGAATACCAGACCACTTGACCTGCCTCTTGAGAAACCTGTATGCAGGTCAGGAAGCAACAGAACTGGACATGGAACAACAGACTGGTTCCACATAGGAAAAGGAGTACATCAAGGGTGTATCTTGTCACCCTGCTTATTTAACTTATATTCAGAGTACATAATGAGAAATGCTGGGCTGGAAGAAGCACAAACTGGAATCAAGATTGCCAGGAGAAATATCAATAACCTCAGATATGCAGATGACACGATCCTTATGGCAGAAAGTGAAGAGGAACTAAAAAGCCTTTTGATGAAAGTGAAAGTGGAGAGTGAAAATGTTGGCTTAAAGCTCCACATTCAGAAAATGATGATCATGGCATCCTGTCCCATCACTTCATGGCAAATAGATGGGGAAACAGTGGAAAAAGTTTCAGACTTTATATTTTTGGGCTCCAAAATCACTTCAGATGGTGACTGCAGCCATGAAATTAAAAGACACTTACTCCTTGGGAGGAAAGTTATGACCAACCTAGATAGCATATTCAAAAGCAGAGATATTACTTTGCCAACAAAGTTCCATCTAGTCCAGGCTATGGTTTTTCCAGTAGTCATGTATGGATATGAGAGTTGTACTATTAAGAAAGCTGAGCACTGAAGAATTGATGCTTTTGAACTGTGGTGTTGGAGAAGACTCTTGAGAGTCCCTTGGACTGCAAGGAGATCCAACTAGTCCATCCTAAAGGAGATCAGTCCTGGGTGTCCATTGGAGGAACTGATGTTGAAGCTGAACCTCCAGTACTTTGGCCACCTCATGAGGAGAGCTGACTCATTTGAAGAGACCCTGATGCTGGGAAAGATTGAGGGTAAGAGAAGAATGGGACGACAGAGGATGAAATGGTTGGATGGCATCACCGACTCAATGGACATGGGTTTGGGTGGACTCCGGGAGTTGATGATGGACAGCAAGGCTTGGCGTGCTGCATTTCATGGTGTCGCAAAGAGTTGGGCAAGCCTGAGTAACTGAACTGAAGTGAACTGATGTACACTGTACATCATATTGTTCAGATGAGGAAAATAAAACACAGACAATCAAGTATATTGACCAAGGTCATACAACTAGGAAAAGGAAGAATTTGATTTGGAAGGAAGAAGGCAATTTGACTGTAATTTTTGCTCATAAATATCTTTCACTACTTACTTAAACTACAAATTACATAGCATTTACATTAAACCTCAGAATCATGTTTTAGAAAAAAAGAAAAAAATGTTATTCAAGATATGACTTTTTTCTAAGGGATTTGAAAACACGCATAGGTATATAGATAAAGTTATTTTGGCTTTTTAAACTGAAAAACAGGAATTCTTTTAATGGGATCATCTCTCAGGATACAGACAGTTAGGTGTGTGAGCTTTTTCTAAGGAAAACAGAACACTCTAAGCTTCTAATAAAATGGCTACTTTCCCCCTTAACTTGTTAAAAAAATGACTACTTTTCACCTCTGCCAGCCTGAGCATAAGGGGATATTTTTCTGGTTTTATTTGTGATAATCTGATACTGCTCCTGGTGGTAAAACGTACAAAAGGGCCTCAATAGTTTTAACTCTAGTTCACACTAAACCTCCAGCAATTTGTTAAATACTATGTAAATCTTCCAGTCAGTTATTTCCAGAGCCTTCTGCTTACACTACGCTGTGATTCTCTGTATTTGGCCCTTTCTCCAGTTTTTCATGTTGGCAGTTTACCCATGACCTCAATATTCTAATGGATCTAAGAAGGGTTGTAGATTTTCAACTTTTTGAGTCTTTATCTGCAGTGAGAACAGAAGTGATGGCTTTAAAGCTCTTTACATGTGGCAGCAGATACCACCACTTCTTCATCTGTAAGTCATTTACAATAAACTTATTTGTGCCTATATTCCTACGGCAGTTCTCATATATATTTTTGATTTATAGTATAAGTTGGCATTTTAATTTATTTTTGGCATTTTAAATGTCGTATAAATTAGTAAACTATTTCAATATATTTCTGGTAATGTTCATTTTTCCCCCCTAATTTAGACATTTAGACAAATTTTAGCTAGCAACCTCAACTTGGAAACAAAATTAAATATTTGAGCTGAGTTGTAAAATATTTATGGCTTTAAAGGTGGCTTTTATCAGAAGAGTGATTTTCTTTCTAGGAAAATTTGGCCTTTAATTTCTACATAATATACAAATATATATTTTAATTTATGCATTTAATTAATAACCATGACATAAAAATTAATTCTGTGTATACAAATACATATGTTTATACTTCTAGGTTCTTTATTATAATACTTTATCTTTCTTTTCTGTCTTTAATTTTCACTCTAAATATAATATAAGAGCACTACTTATAAAAATATTTTAACTGATGAAATCAGCAAGACACAATTTCAGTGCTGATCATTCTTCCTTTTATTATCTGATCTCCTCCAAATTAACCTTATTGCATAAAACAGATTGTAATATCTATTTGGCTGAGTTGCTGTGAGAATTAAAAATTATGTATGCAAGTTTCACTCTCCACAGTACATGCCATGTAGTTAGAAATTAAATGAAGGGCAGTGACAACACATTATTGTACATGTACATTTTATTAAACATCATCAAAGTGTTATCCTCCAAGACTATTAAATGTCAGAAATAAAAGTTTAAGTGAAAAAGTTCACCTTAAAATTAAATGTGTTTATTTTCCTCTTAAAGAACCTACCATGTCTGATGTACAATCTTTCTTCATTCAATTTAATACAATGGAAGCAAAATTCAACTCGGGGTAATGATAAATGTTTTATTGCCAAAAGGGCTGTTCTTCCCCAAAAATATGTAGAGTAGGAGACCCACATTCCTACAATGAATCACCAAATGTTTTGCTCTTGGCCGGGATGCAAAACCATAGATGCACCTATAATCTATTAGATACTGTCTATTAGATTAAAAAAAAATGGAGCCTAACATAAAATAGTTCTATGGGAAAACCAATTGATATTTTATTTTCCTGAATGTTTACAATGTTAGACATATTTTGCTTCTGTGTGTTTTAGAAAAGCATAGAGCAAAACATCTTTATAAGTGAAGCAGAAGTAGGAGAAATAATGGTCTGGAAGATTTGAAAGATGCTACATCCCAAAGTTCTCTCTTAAGATGGACTGGAAGTGAATGCCTACACATTTTCCATGTAAATTGGCAAATAAATTGTATCAAGCTGTTCTACAAGGCCTTCTAGAACTAACACCCAAAAAAGATGTCCTTTTCATCATAGGGGACTGGAATGCAAAAGCAGGAAGTCAAGAGATACCTGTAGTAACACACAAATTTGGCCTTGGAGTACAAAATGAAGCACGTCAAAGGCAAACAGAGTTTTGCCAAGAGAATGCACTGGTCATAGCAAACATCCTCTTCCAACAACACAAGAGAAGAGTCTACACATGGCGATCACCGGAAGGTCAATACTAAAATCAGATTGATTATATTCTTTGCAGCCAAAGATGGCGAAGCTCTATACAAGTCATCAAAAACAAGACCGGAAGCTGACTGTGATTCAGATCATGAACTCCTTATTGAAGACTTCAGACTTAAATTGAAGAAAGTAGGGAAAACTAAATGATTCAGGCATGACCTAAATCAAATCCCTTATGATTATACAATGGAAGTGACAAATAGATTCAAGGGATTAGATCTGACAGACAGCCTGAACAACTATGGATGGAAGTTCGTGACATTGCACAAGAGGCAGTGATAAAGACCATCCCCAAGAAAAAGAAATGCAAAAAGGAAAAATGGCTGTCTGTGGAAGCTTTACAAATAGCTGGGAAATGAAGAGAAGCAAAGGGCAAAGGAGAAAAGTAAACATATACCCATTTGATTACAGAGTTCCTAAGCATAGGAAGGAGAGATAAGAAAGCCTTCCTTAGTGATCAATGCAAAAAAAGAGGAAAAAATAGAATGGGAAAGAGCAGAGACTTCTTCAAGAAAATTAGAGATACCAAGGGGACATTTCATGCAAAGATGGGCTCGATAAAGGAGAGAAATGGACCAAACAGAAGCAGAAGATATTAAGAAGAGATGGCAAGAATACACAGAAGAACTATACAAAAAAATGTCCTCATGACCCAGATAATCATGATGGTGTGATCACTCACCTAGAGTCAAGTATCCTGGAATGTGAAGTCAAATGGGCCTTAGGAAGCATCACTATGGACAAAGCTAGTGGAAGTGACGGAATTCCAGTTGAGTTATTTCAAATCCCAAACGATGATGCTGTGAAAGTGCTGCACTCAATATGCCAGCAAATTTGGAAAACTCGGCAGTGGTCACAAGATTGGAAAAGGTCAGTTTTCATTCCAATCCCAAAGAAAGGCAATGCCAAAGAATGCTCAAACTACCACACAATTGCACTCATCTCACACACTAGCAAAGTAATGTTGAAAATTCTCCAAGGCAAGCTTCAATGGTAAGTGAACCATGAACTTTCAGATGTTCAAGCTGGATATAGAAAAGGCAGAGGAACCAGAGATCAAATTGCCAACATTCGTTTGATCATAGAAAAAGCAAGATAATTCCAGAAAAACATCTACCTCTGCTTTATCGATTACACCAAAGCCTTTTGTGGATCACAAGAAACTGTGGAAAATTCAAGAGATGGGAATACCAGACCACCTGACCTGCTTCCTGAGAAATCTGTATGCAGGTCAAGAAGCAACAGTTAGAACTGGACATGGAACATGGACTGGTTCTAAATTGGGAAAGGAGTATGTCAAGGCTGTATATTGCCACCCTCTTTATTTAAGTTATATACTGAGTACATCATGTGAAATGCCAGGCTGGATGAAACACAAGCTGGAATCAAGATTGCTGGGAGAAATGTCAATAACCTCAGATATGGAGATCTGTATGGCAGAAATTTAAGAGGAACTGAAGAGCCTCTAGAAGAAAGTGAAAGAGGAGTGTCAAAAATGTTGAGTTAAAATTCAACATTGAAAAACTAAAATCATGACATCCAGTTCCATCACTTCATGGCAAATATATAGGGAAACAATGGAAACAGTCAAGACTTTATTTTCCTGGACTCCAACATCACTGCAGATGGTGAATGTAGCCAGGAAATTAAAAGACACTTGCTCCTTGGAAGAAAAGCTATGACCAACCTAGATAACATATTAAAAAGAAGAGGCATGTTTTTGCAGACAAAGATCCGTCTTGTCAAAGTTATGGTTTTTCCAGTAGTCATGTATGGATGTGAAAGTTGGAATATAAGGAAAAACGAGCACCATAGAATTGATGCTTTTGTACTGTGGTGTGGAGAAGATTCTTGAGAGTCCCTTGGACTACAGATAGATCAAACCTGATGGCATCACTGATGCGATGGACATGAGTTTGAGTGAACTCTGGGAGTTGGTGATGGACAGGGAGGCCTGGCGTGCTGAGATTCATGGGGTCGCAAAGAGTCGGACACGACTGAGCTACTGAACTGAACTGAAAGAAAATCAGTCCTGATATTCATTTGAAGGGCTGATGCTGAAACTCCAATATTTTGGCCACCTGATGAGAAGATCTGAGTCACTGAAGGGGACCCTGATACTGGGAAATTTTGAAGGCAGAAAAAGAAGGGGACGACAAAGGATGACTTGGTTGGATGGCATCATAGACTCAATGGGCATGTGTTTGAGCAAGCTCTGGGAGATGGTGACGGACAGGGAAGCCTGGGATGCTGCAGTCCATTGGGTTGCAAAGAGTAAGACACAAGTGAGAGACTGAACTGACTGATTTTATCAAGTGAATTTGGCACAACAGTATGGGCAGGTCTTTGCTGTTTCAAGTTGTGCTGTTGAGCTCAAATTATTTCATTTTCTCAAACTGTTTCACTGAGTCAGTTAAATTTTAGAGTCATATTTAAAAACCAAAAAAATGATTTTGTATCTATAAAACTGTTAAAGAAATAAAGGCATATAAAACAATACTTTTTTCCCCCACTTGGTACAAATGTTTGTGTTCTAAACTGTACCTGTTTTACTAAAAAACGCACAACAACCTCCATGCACTACTGCTTCTCCTGCATAATTAGTGTCCTCTACCCTCACTCCCAGAGTCCAGACATTCTTCACCCTTCCTGTTGGTTCAATCATTGTCTTTCAGATTCACACAAGCAAGTCTTTAGGGTTAGATACAATAGCAGAAAACCTGCAAGCCCCAAGATCAAATGGGACAGATATTCTTTATTTTATTATTGTAATTTGTAGTGCTTTTTATACCTTCCCTATGTCATCAGAGTTTCTCTATATTAAAGAAAACGAAATTCAAATTCAACCTCTCATCCAGTCTGTGAGTATTAAAGGTTTTATGATCAGTTCATCTAGTCACTTCAGGAATGTTGTAGTCATGGTCTGAGCAACTATTAACTCATAAAAAGACAGATTGCCGTACCAATATTTTATGTGATGAGCCTAACATGCTACCAGTCAAGGCTATAGTTTTTCTAGTAGTCATGTAGGGATGTGAGAGTTGGACTGTGAAGAAGGCTGAGCACCGAAGAATTGATGCTTTTGAACTGTGGTGTTGGAGAAGACTCTTGAGAATCGCTTGGACTGCAAGGAGATCCAACCAGTCCATCCTAAAAGAGATCAGTCCTGAGTGTTCATTGGAAGGATTAATGTTGAAGCTGAAACTCCAATACTTTGGCCACCTGATGCAAAGAGCTGACTCATTTGAAAAGACCCTGATGCTGGGAAAGATTGAGGGCAGGAGGAGAAGGGGACGACAGAGGATGAGATAGTTAAATGGTATCACCAACTCAATGGACATAAGTTTGGGTAGGCTCTGGGGGTTGGTGATGGACAGGGAGGCCTGATATACTGTGGTTCATGTGGTCACAAAGTGTCGGACATGACTGAGTGACTTATCTGAACTGAACTAACATGCTACCCTCCAGTTTATTCCCCATGACTTTGTAAAACTATCTGGACTGAAGTAGAATTATTTCTTCTTTCATTCTTTATGCATAAGACTAAAATCTATTAAACCCTACCGGGTACTTATCTGTGTTTTGGTTGTTAGTAGTGAACAAAATGGAGAAGGCAATGGCACCCCACTCCAGTACTCTTGCCTGGAAAATCCCATGGAGGAGGAGCCTTGTAGGCTGCAGTCCATGGGGTCGCTAGGAGTCGGATACGACTGAGCGACTTCACTTTCGTTTTTCACTTTCATGCTTTGGATAAGGAAATGGGAATCCACTCCAGTGTTCTTGCCTGGAGAATCCCAGGGGTGGGGGAGCCTGGTGGGCTGCCGTCTGTGGGGTCGCACAGAGTCGGACACGACTGAAGTGACTTAGCAGCAGCAGCAGCAGCAGTGAACAAAATAAATATAAATCCCCGCTTTCATGACCTTCAGGTTTTAGTAGAATCGAGATCATGAACATAAAAAATAAGAAAAATGTATATTGTAACAGGTGGAATGGTGTGGTAAGTGGGCAAATACAGAGAGGAGGCTAGAAAGTGTTGCATGTGTGTGCATGCATATGCGTACAGGATTTAGCGACTTAAGTAGGGTGACTGTGGAAGTCCTAACTAAGCAGGTGACTTTTCAGTGATTGAGAGAAGGAAAACCATATGTATAACTGGAGGAAGATTCACAAGCAAAAGAAACAGCATTACAGAGACCTCAAAGTAGGCAGTTTTATCCGATTTACTCCATGACTGTCTCTGAACTATTTATCAGTTACTAGAGTGTCATTCTAGAGAAGGAAATGGCAACCCACTCCAGTGTTCTTGCCTGGAGAATCCCAGGGGTAGGGGAGCCTGGTGGGCTGCTGTCAGTGGGGTCGCACAGAGTCGGAGACAACTGAAGCGACTTAGCAGCAGCAGCAGTGTGTCATTCCGTACTTTCTTCAGTTGAAAACTCCAGTGTTTTTCTGCACATCACAGATAAAATAATTTAGACATCCTTTAATAACAGAGTGTCCTTTATGCTGAGAATATTTTCTACTTTATTTTCACCATCTTGTTCACATTTGCATATGTGAAGTCGCTCAGTTGTGTCCGACTTTTTGCAACTCCGTGGCCTGTATCTCACCAGGCTCCTCCGTTAATGGGATTCTCCAGGCAAGAATACTGGAGTGGGTTGCCATTTCCTCCTCCAGGGGATCTTCCTGACCCAGGGATTGAACCCAGGTCTCCTGCATTGCAGGAAGACGCTTTAACCTCTGAGCCACCAGGGAAGCCCAGTCACATTTGCATAGAATAATACTAAATATTCCATTATATCTGTTCAGAATGACTGAAATGAAGGAATGGATTGTTTTTATGTCAAACACTCTTTATCTCTCTCTTTTAAAGTATAGATCTGGCATGATTAAAATCTTTGTTGGTATTCACCTCTCTTTTATACTACTTCTATATATTTTCTTCTGCTCTCATCATACTTTTTGATCCACATTTCCATCCCCCACCAAAAGCCACTCTACTATAGGTTCCTGTTAAAAAATTTAATGATTGTATTTCTTAGTCAAAGCTGAAAGAGCAAAGAAGTATTGAGTGTTCACAAAGTTCACTCCTTCATTTAATCTCTGTACTTAAGTATCTATCTCATCTGGCACCAAGCAGAAGAATTGGAATTGCTAGGTAACAAACTGCTGAATACTAACAAATCTCTGGTAAGTGCCAGCATTATGTCATTTTTCTCTAAAAGTCAAAGTTATAAAAACCAATGAAGCATCAGTAAATGACATTACAGACTTCATCTCCTCCAACTCTATAAATCTTTCCCTAGGTTTCACATACTCAGTATAAATCATGTCAATCAATAATGCCCATTATAAACAGGGTGATCATACAATTTACCAAACAAGCAGGAATTTTTTGCAAGTATCCATAAATGGGCACTGTAAAAATTAATCCACAATAACAGATATGAAACAAAACTGGACTTATGTTTACTCTACTTATATTACTTTTAATGAAGGTAGTATCACGTAGCTGCTAACAGATCAGTTTTTATTTTTTTTTTTTAATTTTATTTTATTTTTAAACTTTACATAATTGTATTAGTTTTGCCAAATATCAGTTTTTAGAACCACAGAGAACAGACTTTGTATCCCACTGTTTGTGAAACAGCTGTAGGACCTTGGAGAAATTTAACATTTTTAAACCTCACTCTCTACTTTTGCAGAGTGTAACTATCTATAGCATTTATCTCATAGGCTTGTCTTAAAGATTCATTGAGGTTATGTGTATATATTATTTATTAACAGCTTAAGGGTTATGTATGCTGCTGCTAAGTCACCTCAGTCGTGTCCAACTCTGTTTGACCCCATAGACTGTAGCCCACCGGGCTTCCCCGTTCCTGGGATTCTCCAGGCAAGAACACTGGAGTGGGTTATGTATATGATGAATTAAAAAAAAAAAAGAAGCAAAAGATTTGTGAGACTTTATATTAAAATACTAAAATAACTTATTTTAAAAATGGAGTAAAAATTATAAGGACTGTCAGTTTAAAGGGAGGAAATGAAATTTGGGGAGTGATGGAAATTTTCTGCTAGTTTCTAACAAATGTATGCATATACTGACATTTACAGTGAAAACTTACTGAAAATTTATAGCAAATTTTAGTGTATTAAAATTATGTGTCAATAAAGCTGACCTTTAAAATCTGGGTAAAGTAATTTTAAATATGTGGAGGTGGCTAAAGAAATGTCTAACAATAAATTATAATAAATATACAAATGACTATGTGTAGAAAACTAACCTGATAAACATTTAATAAAGTTATTGCAAACTATAATTTCTTAATAAGAATTTTGGATTTAATTAGTAATCATGCATAGTAAGTATGAATTCTTTACTATTAAAATAAACTAGAAAGCTAAGCAATATCAGCGACATTGACTCAAATAAAAATGTCAAGCTTCAAATTTATTATTTCTCAAATTACAATTAAAAATACTTTAAAACAAAAAAGTTTAAATACAGAAGAATTATTAATTGAAAAGATTCCAAGCTGAATGTAAAAATGAATTGCTTTAAAAGAGAAAGTATGGCTTTGAAAGTACAGCATTTATTTTAAATGAAAGTACAACCTCAAGTATATTATGCCATAGTGCTATTTATAAAAGTGCTATCAAAACTCTTATTATTTTGACAGATCTTTTGAAAATATAGCAAAAATTGTCCAAAATTGCTGAAAAACTTTTTGCCATATGAGTAAGATCAAAATAAGTAATGAAACTTTTTTTTAAAGAAGAAAATGTTAGAATATTTTTATATGACTCTGAAATAAATAAATAAAAATAAATTGGAAGTCATTGTGTTGTTTAGCCACTCAGTGGTGTCCAACTCTTTTGTGACCCCATGAACCTGTCAGGCTCCTCTGTCCATGGGATTTTCCAGGCAAGAATACTGGAGTGGGTTGGTGTTTCCTTTTCCAGGGGATCTTCCTGACCCAGGAATCAAACCCACATCTCCTGCATTGGTGTGTGTGTGTGTGTGTGTGTGTGAAAGTCACTCAGTAGTGTCCAACTCTTTGTGACCCCATGGAATAAACAGTCCATGGAATTCTCCAGGCCAGAATACTGGAGTGGTTATCCTTCATTGGTAGGCAGATTCTTTACCATTGAGCCATGAGCTTCTCTTGGAAATAAATTACAGGGTATTAATAGAACTGTATAATCATTGGTCTATAATATAAAAGTACCTACTAATATCTGAAGCTATTTAAGTATAATTCTACATGAAATTTTTGAGGTGTAGTTGCTCATTCCACTTCAGTCGCTTAGTTGGGTCTGACTCTTTGAGACCCCATGGACTGTAGCATGCCGGGCCTCCCTGTCTAGCACCAACTCCCGGATTTACTCAAACTCATGTCCATTGAGTTGGTGATGCCATCCAACCATCTCATCCTCTGTCATCCCCTTCTCCTCCTGCCTTCAATCTTTCCCAGCATCAGGGTCTTTTCCAGTGAGTCAGTTCTTCTCATCAGGTGGCCAAAGCATTGGAGCTTCAGCTTCAGCATCAGTCCTTCCAAGGAGTATTCAGGGCTGATCTCCTTTAGAATGGACTGGTTGGATCTCCTTGCAGTCCAAGGGACTCTCAAGAGTCTTCTCCAACACCACAGTTCAAAAGCATCAATTCTTTGGCATTCAGCTTTCTTTATAGTCCAACTCTCACATTGATACATGACTACTGGAAAAACCATAACTGTGACTAGGTGGACCTTTGTTGGCAAAGTAATGTCTGTGTTTTTCAATATGCTGTCTAGGTTGGTCACAACTTTTCTTCCTAGGAGCAAGGGTCTTTTAATTTCAAAGCTGCAGTCACCATCTGCAGTGATTTTGGAGTCCCCCAAAATAAAGTCTTTCACTGTTTCCTCATCTATTTGCCACAGATAAGAAAGCCTTCACCAGTGATCAATGCAAAGAAATAGAGGAAAACAATAGAATGGGAAAGACTAGAGATATCTTCAATAAAAACTGAGATACCAAGGGAAAATTTCATGCAAAGGTGGGCACGATAAAGGATAGAAATGGTATTGACCTAACAGAAGCAAAAGACATTAAGAAGAGGTGGTAAGAATACACAGAAGAGCTATACAAAAAAGATCTTCACAACCCAGATAATTACAATAGTGTGATCACTCATCTAGAGGCAGACATCCTGGAATGCGAAGTCAAGAGGGCCTTAGGAAGCATCACTATGAACAAAGCTAATGGAGGTGATAGAATTGCAGTTGAGCTGTTTCAAATCCTGAAAGATGATGCTGTGAAAGTCCTGCACTCAATATGCCAGCAAATTTGAAAAACTCAGCAATGGCCACAGGATTGGAAAAGGTCAGTTTTCATTCCAATCCCAAAGAAAGGCAATGCCAAAGAATGCTCAAACTACTGCACGATTGCACTTATGTCACACACTAGGAAAGTCATGCTCAAATTTTTCCAAGCCAGGCTTCAGCAATACGTGAATCGTGAACTTCCAGATGTTCAAGCTGGATTTAGAAAAGGCAGAGGAACCAGAGCTGAAATTGCCAACATCTGTTGAATCATTGAAAAAGCAAGAGAGTTCCAGAAAAACATCTATTTCTGATTTATTGACCATGCCACAGCCTTTGACTGTGTGGATTACAACAAATGTGGAAAATTCTTAATGAGTTGGGAATACCCAACCACCTGACATGCCTCCTGAGAAATCTGTATGCAGTTGTAGTTATTAACATTGTGGAAATGAAGGCGGAGTCCCAGGTAGCACGAGTGAGGGAAAGCCAGTATTGTAACTGTATGGGACTCCCAGAGATTGTTGGATTCTGCTAAATGCACCCCTAAAAACTGCACTCTACTTGTGAACTTCCAGGAATGCTAACTGGACATATTTGGTAAAGCTGAACAAAGTTTAAGAATGAAATCTTACTGAAATGAATTTTAAACTTATTATTGACGTAGAAGGCAATGGCACCCCACTCCAGTACTCTTGCCTGGAAACTCCCGTGGACAGAGGAGCCTGGTAGGCTGCAGTCCATGGAGTCGTTAAGAGTCAGACACGACTGAGAGACTTCACTTTCACTTTTATGCATTGGAGAAGGAAATGGCAACACACTCCAGTGTTCTTGCCTGGAGAATCCCAGGGACGGGGGAGCCTGGTGGGCTGCCGTCTATGGGGTCGCATAGAGTTGGACACGACTGAAGTGACTTAGCAAGACTTATATTTGAGAGATAATGGAAGTGAGTACAGTAGTTTTTAGGAAAACCTATTTTTAATTTTTTTCATATCACAACATGGTTTTAAAACCCTTTCACAACAGCTTTCACATTTGATAATATTTCCCCCAAAACTTGTTCATTTAAAGGGTAAGCCTTACATAAATTCTAAGGCTGAAATATTAATTTAGAAAAAAATTTCCCTGAGAAAGATAAAAGAATTCAGTAACTGATGCCCTCAACATAAATATAATGTTAACTAGTAAAGAAAAATATAAAAATCTACTTTTCTCTCCATCAAAGTCACTGATGTTGATTTCAATATTCCTTGAGAATTCCATGTTAATCCCTACTTCAAGATTTTACTCTTACTCTTTCCAAGGCCTGGATCTCTCTTGTTCTGTTTTTATATTTTCCCATTAGATTTTAGTTTCCATGAGGTGCACTAGTATATCTCACTTATTTTTTTCTCTCAATGTCTAGAACAAGTCCTGAGACATAATGGGGGTTAGTTGACTTATTTTAAATGGAGAGAAATAAATATATTTATCCAATTGCATACTGGGAAGAGGGCTTCCCAGGTGGCTCAATGGTAAAGAATTTGCCTGCTAATGCAGAAGATATGAGTTTGATTGCCTTTGTGGATCACAGCCTTGTCATGGCAAAAGGGTTTGCATAATTTGGTGAATCTATGAGCCACGCTGTGCAGGGCCACCCAAGATGGACAGGTCATAGTAAAGAATTCTGACAAAATGTGGTCCCCTGGAAGAGGAAATGTCAATTCGCTCTAGTATTCTTGCCTAGAGAACCCCATGGACAGTGTGAAAAGGCAAAAAGATATGACACTGAAAGATAACCCCCACCCCCAGGTTGGAAGGTGTCCAACGTGCTACTGGGGAAATGTGGAGGGCAATTACTAATAGCTTCAGAATGAATGAAGTGTCTGGGCCAGAGTGGAAGTGGGC
Source organism: Bubalus kerabau (assembly GCF_029407905.1). Taxonomy (NCBI): domain Eukaryota; kingdom Metazoa; phylum Chordata; class Mammalia; order Artiodactyla; family Bovidae; genus Bubalus; species Bubalus kerabau. Next base: position 57,893,077 of record NC_073625.1, read on the forward strand.
TCACTTGTGGATGTGTCTAATGGTAAAAGTAATGTCTGATGCTGTAAAGAATAATATTGCATAGGAACCTGGAATGTTAGGTCCATGAATCAAGGTAAATTACATGTGGTCAAACAGGACATGGCAAGATGAACATCTACATCTTGGGAATCAGTGAACTAAAATGGATGGGAACGGGCAAGTTTAATTCAGATGACCATTATACCTACTACTGTAGGCAAGAATTCCTGGGAATAAATGGAGTAACTCTCATAGTAAACAAAAGAGTCCAAAATTCAGTACTTGTGTGCAGTCTCAAAAATGACAGAATAATCTGTGTTTGTTTCTGAGCCACCAGGGAAGCCTGGTGGCTCAGAGGGTAAAGTTTCTGCCTGCAATGCAGGAGACCTGGGTGCGATCCCTGGGTCAGGAAGATTCCCTGGAGAAGAAATGGCAACCCACTCTGGTACTCTTGCCTGGAAAATCCCATGGATGGAGGAGCCTGGTAGCCACAGTCCATGGGGTCGCAAAAAGTCGGACATGACTGAGTGACTTCACTTTTCCGAGGTAAACTATTAGACATCAGAGTAATACAAGTCTAAGCCCCAAATACTGATGCTGAAGAAGCTGAAGTTAAACGGTTCTATGAAGATCTACAACACCTTCTAGAACTAATAGCCAAGAGGATGTCATTTTCATCATAGGGGATTGGAATACCAAATTAGGAAGTCAAGAGATCCCCAGACTAACAGGCACATTTGTATTGGTTTGCTAAAGGAAGCAGGGCAAAGGTTAAAAGAGTTTTGTGAAGATGACACTGCTCATAGAAAACACCCTCTTCCAAAACACAAGAGACTACTTCACACGTGGATATCATCAGATGATCAATACCCAGATCAGATTATTTATGTTCTTTGCAGCCAAAGATGGAGAAACTCTATAGAAACAGCATAAAAAAGACCTGGAGCTGACTGTGGCTCAGATCATAAGCACCTTATTGTTAAATTCAGACTTAAATTGAAGAAAGTAGGAAAACCATTAGGCCATTCAAGTATGACGTAACTCAAATCTCTTATGAGTATACAGTGGATGTGATAAATATCTTCAAGGGATTAGACCTGGTAGAAAGAGTGCCTGAAGAACTACGGATGGATGTTTATAACATTGCACAGGAGACAGTGACCAAAGTCATCTCAAAGAAAAAGAAAATGAAAGAAGACAAAGTAGTTGTCTGAGGAGGTTTTACAAATGGCTGAAGAAAAACACAAAGTGAAAGGCAGGGGAGAAAGGGAAATGTATACCGAACTGAGTGAAGAGTTGCAGAGAATAGACAGGAGAGGTAAGAAAGCCTTCTTAAATGAACAATGCAAAGAAATACAGGAAAATGATAGAATGGGAAAGACTAGATATTTTTTCAGGAAGATTGGATATATCAAGGGACCATTTCATGCAAATGTGGGCACAATAAAGGACAGAAATGGTAAGGACCTAAGAGAAACTGATGAGATTGTGAAGAGGGGGTAAGAATACACAAAACTATACAAAAAAAGGTCTTAATGAACCTCTGATGGTGTGGTTACTCACCTAGACACAGACATCCTGGAATGTGAAGTCAAGTAACCCTTAGAAAGCACTACTATGATCAAAACTATTGGAGGAGCTGGAATTCCAACTGAACTATTTAAAATCCTAAAAGATGATGCTGTGAAAGTGCTGCACTCAATATGCCAGCAAATTTGGAAACCTCAGCAGTGGCCACAGGACTGGAAAAGGTCAGTTTTCGTTCCAATCCCAAAGAAAGGCAATGCCAGAGAATGTTTAAACTACTGCACAACTGCACTCACTTCACATGCTAGCAATGTAATGTTCAAAATCCTTCAAGCTAGGCTTCAGCAGTATATGAACTGAGAACTTCCAGATGTACGGGCTGTATTTAGAAAAGGCAGAGCAACCAGAGATGACATTGCCAACATTCACTGGATCAAAGAAAAAGCAAGGAAATTCTAGGAAAACATCTACTTCTCCTTCATTGACTATGCTAAAGCCTTTGACAGCGTGGATCACAACAAACTGTAGAATATTCTTAAAGAGATGGGAATACCAGACCACCCGACCTGCCTCTTGAGAAACCTGTATGTAAGTATAAAAGCAACAGTTGGAACTGGATATGGAACAACTGACTGGTTCAAAATTGAGAAAGGAGCATGTCAAGGCTGTATAATGTCACCTTGCTTATTTAATTTTGGTGCAGAGTACATCATGCGAAATGCCGGGTTGGGTGAAGCACAAGCTGGAATTGACTAGTGGGAGTAATGTAAATGACCTCATATAGGAAGATGATACTATTTTAGAATCAGAAGGTGAAAAGGAACTAAAGAGCCTCTTGATGAGGTGAAAGAGGAGAGTGAAAAAGGTGGGTTGAAACTCAACATTAAAAAAAACTAAGTTCTGGCATCTGGTCCCATCACTATATGGCAAGTAGAAGGAGAAAAAGTGGAAACAGTGACAGATTTTATTTTCTTGGGCTGCAAAATCACTGTGGATGGTGACTAGCAGCCATAAAATTAAAAGATGCTTGCTCCTTGGAAGGAAAGATATGACAAAATAAGACAATGTATTAAAAAGCAGAGGCAACAATTTGCTGACACAGGTTCATATAGTCAAAGCTATGGTTTTTGCAGTTGTCATGTATGGGTGTGAGAGTTGTACCATAATGAAGGCTGATCCCTGAAGAATTAATGCCTTTGAATTGAGGTGCTGGAGAAGATTCTTGAGAATCTGCAAGGAGATCAAGCCAGTCAGTCCTAAAGGAAATCAACCCAGAATATTCGTTGGATGGACTGCTACTGAAGCTTCAATACTTTGGCGACCTGATGTGAACAGCTGACTTATTGAAAAAAAAAAAAAAAAAAAACCTGAAAGATTGAAGGCAAAAGATAAAGGAAGTTTCAAACGGTGAGATGTTTAGATAGCGTCACTGACTCACTAAATATGAATTTAATCAAACTCCATGATATACTGGTGGACAGAAGTTCCTGCAAGTTGCAGTTCATGGGGGAAACTATGAGTGACTTGACTTAGGGACTGAACAACAACTGTACCTGAGAAGGCAATAAATTATAAAAGGTCAAAACTGATAAGCATTGAGAACCAACTGGAAGCTCCAACAGAGATGATGAAATCCAATCTGTCTACATTCCAGCTGCAACTAAAATCTTTTGCCTCACAATTAAGAATGCACAGGAGTACTTCTGTGACAGAAATGACTATTCTGTAAAAATAAGTTTAAAGCTATTTTAGCTTATACTTGAAATCTTGGAAATCACAAAAACAAGAAATTTTTAATAGTTAAAAAAAAGCTTAGGGCACACTTTGCAACTGAGGAAATGTTATTTTGGTAGGTCATATTTAGAGAGAGAGAGTGGATAAAAGAAAATTGCAGAACTCTTACAGTGGGGTTAGGGGTTTAAACATGAAGCTAATGATCAGGTCACTGGAAAGATGCAGATGACTTTCCAAACAGTAGAGACTTTGAAAGATAATGGAAATTAGAATCACATTAAGCCATTTTCTACTGAAGCAAGATGTTTTAATAAAGCAAACATAAGGTAAATATATCTGTGGAGCCTAGTATAAAGTATAGGAGGTAGAATCAGGCCTTTTGCTTGTCAACACTATCTACTTCTGTGGTCTATCACTATGCAATTTTGGAGTCAGTTATCCAGCAACTTCTAAGTGCATATCTATATATAGAGAACATGATAGGAGAAATAAAACTCCAATGAAACATTGCAAACAAAAAGTTAAGATGAGGATACTCATCATCCAATTAAATGAATACACCTTTTAGATTGGAACTGGGTTTTCTTGGAACCATACCTTAAAGCTCAGTTGCACATACTAGAGCAGGGTAAAAACATTCAGGGACGGGCATTTAGGAGGAACTTGGCACCACTGGTAGGGTGTATGTGTACTTTTGGGCTGCTGCCCATAGAGTTTTCAGTAAGCCAAAGCACAATAAAAGGAAGAGAAGCAACTTTGGCTGAATCACACTTGAAACCAGCAGAATCTGCCAACTCTGGAAGCAGAGGCAAAGGCTGCAATAATGATAAAGTAGGAGCACAGCTTTTCAATCATTTCCAAACAAAGTGGGCTTAGACAGAAATAACTCTTTTCAGCATCCCGACTGGAAAAATGTTGTCTTTGCCCACCCAGTCTATTCATCTGATCTCACCACCTTGACTTTCACAACTAGTTTGTATATACCTCTGGACACAATCTATTGTCTTTTAGCAAGCTGAAATTAAGTATCCATAGAGAGACATTTTAGCAATTATAGACTACTGATCTGTAGCACATGTGGAGAATGAACCTAATAACTTTAGAAAATGTGTCCTAAAATTAGTTTGCCTTTGTCAAGCTTTCAGTTCTTACATTTTATATAGCCCTTCATTGCTCAGCTCATGCTATAGAAACCTAGTGCCCATTTAGGATAGTGTGTGCATGCACGATCTGTTGCTTGGTCATGTCTGACTCTTTGCTACCCCATGGGTGTGCACGCACGATCTGTTGCTTGGTCATGTCTGACTCTCTGCTACCCCATGGACCACCAGTGTATTGTTGTTGTTGAGTCACTAAATCGTGTCCAACTCTTTGCAACCCCTTGAACTGCAGCATGCCAGGCTTCCCTACCCTTCACCATCTCCTGGAGTTTGCTCAAATTCATGTTCTTTGAGTCTGTGATGGTATCCAAACATGTCATCCTCTGTCACTCTCTTCTTTTGTCTTCAGTCTTTCCCAGCATCAGGGTCTTTTCAAGTGAGTCAGCTCTTCACATCACGTGTGTATCCTCTGTTTAATTTTGAATCAGGACATGTCTTCCTTCTGACCACTACTTCTTGGTACAACTAATGAAGATAGAAAAGAGTTGAATTTTCCTTTTCCTCTTATCTTTGAATATCCACAAAGGATGTGCTGGATGACTCAAATTGTGAGGCAACAATAACACTTTTCTCCCCTGTATCTTTTGCACACAACATCAAGTGCTGAAAGAGGAATGGACTATCTCATTCCATATAAGTAAATAAGAATGTCACAGTTATCAGCAATTACAGCCCTCCACATCAGCCAGTGAACCCTGAGGAAACTTAGAAAGGAAAAGCCATCTAGCAACCATCAGACTGCAGACACTCCCCATGGTGATCCCTGAGGAAACAGGATGTGAAAACACAGGATACTAACCTCAGAGAGTTGAGGTCCATATCAAAGAAATGGTTTCAGTGAGCTCACAGTCTTGCATATTCCCATATAGAGAAAGGCAATAAATTCCTTAACTTGAGATATTTGGCTTTCTTTAATTAACAGCAATTTTTTGATGTTTCAACTACCTGCTCTTTGTTGAAAATCTCCTATATATCCTGACACACCCATCAGATCCTTTGAGCAGTTTTTTAGAGCTATCGGAAATGCTGTCTCCTGGCTGCAGTCCTCATCTTTCCCCAAATAAAATTTAATTTGCAACTCTCACTTTGTGCTTATTTTTTTAAATCAGCAAGGGAGAGCAAAAGAGTGTATGCCTTCAGAAATTACAACCTTGAGCTGCCACAAGCAAATTACATCCTGATCTAGAGGACATTTGATGTGTAAATATTAAGATGGAAGCTGCCAAATACCTAGATAATCTCACAAAATTAATGCTACAGATTTCAGTTTTGTTACATTCTCCACTAATGATTGGTTGTGAGCCACTACTGAGTCACTTTATTCTTTGTTCTTTAAATCTTCCATTTAATGTGTGGACAAAAAAAGCAGAACAGTGCCAATATATAAACATATTTATTTTCCAAGAAAAATTAGGAAACTAAAATTTCAATAATGGAGGAATATGATAAAAAAGATAATTTTAGAATAATTTATTAATTCATTTGATACATGAACATTCTCTTGTTCAACAGATATTTACTGAACCTGTCCTGTGCACCATGACTATTTCAGATTCTTGAGACACTGGTGAAAAAGGAAACTCTCTGCTTTTAGGTTTTACATTCTCTTATGGGTGGGGAAGGGGAAAGACATTAACATATACATTCATGATATGTCAGTGGGTGATATGAACTAATGGAAAAATAAAGCCAAGTAAGAGGGCAAGTGACACAGATATAATGTAATACTATACAAGAGAGCAATGCAGAATTTGGTACTGAGAAGAAACATTCCCTAAAATTAATACAGATAAGCTTCTGCTGATGGTTGTATTATTTTCCCAATCTCTCTTTGTGATGGTTTATTTTATGTATCAACTTGGCTGAGCCACAGAATGCCCAGTTGGTGAAACATTATTTCCAGGTGAGTCTTGAATATGTTTTTGAACGAGATTAGACTTTGGATGTATAGAATGAATAAAGCAGATTGCACTTCCTTAATGTGGTGGGCATCATCCAATCCAATCGAGGGCCTGAATCAAATGAAAAGGCAGGTGAAGGTTAAATTTGTTCTCTGATTGACTGTTGAGCTGGAATATCAATGTTCACATGGCTTTGGTTCTCTTGATTCTTAAGACCTCACACTCAGGCTGGAATTTAAACCATTAGATCTCTGGCTCTTTGACATTGTCAATTACACTACTAAAAAGTTGGCTTAAAACAACATTAAAAAAACTAAGATCATGCATCCAGTCCCATCACTTCATGGCAAATAGATGGGGAAACAATGGAAACTGTAAGAGACTTTATTTTCTTGGGCTCCAAAATCACTGCACATGGTGACTACAGCCACGAGATTAAAAGACACTTGCTACTTGGAAGAAAAGCTATGACAAGCCCAGACAGTGTACTAAAAAGCAGAGGCATTACTTGGCTAACAAAGATCTGTCTAGTCAAAGCTATGTTTTGTTTTTTTTTTTTTCCAGTAGTCACGATGGATGTGAGAGTTGGACCATAAAGAAGGCTGGGCACCAAAAAATTGATGATTTTGAACTGTGGTGTTGGAGAAGACTCTTGAGAGTCCCTTGGACAGCAGGGAGATCAAATCAGTCAATTGTAAAGGAAATCAGTCCTGATTATTCATTGGAAGGGCTGATGCTGAAGCTGAAGCTCCAATAATTTGACCACCTGTTGTGAAGAGTAGACTCATTAGAAAAGACTCTGATGCTGGGAAAGATTGAAGGCAGGAGGAGAAGGGGATGACAGACAACAAGATGGTTGGATGGCATCACTGACTGATTGGATTTGAGTTTGAGCAAAGTCCAGGAAATGGTGAAGGACAGGGAAGCCTGGCATGCTGCAGTCCATGGTGTCACAAAGAGTCAGACATGACTGAGCCACTGAACAACAACTGGCCTTCCTGGATCCCTAGTGTGCAGACAGGAGATGGAGGGAATTCTTGGTTTCCATAATCTATCTCTTTCTCTGTTTCTATCTTCTCCACTGGTCCAGTTTCTCTGGATAACTGTAACTAATATACTTCCAAATTTTTCCACTTATGTAATCAAAAAATGCCACACAGAATTGAAGATCTAGAATGATTAAGAAAGGAGACAGTATGAGAGGCTTTCTATATTTGCTCATTTTGTTGTCTTATTCCTTTAAATTTCAATGTTTCCTTCTGCTAAAGTACTATTGACAAATAAAACTTAAAGAGAAATCTGTATGCAGGTCAGGAAGCAACAGTTAGAACTGGACATAGAACAACAGACTGGTTCCAAATAGGAAAAGGAGTACATCAAGTCTGTATATTGTCACCCTGCTTATTTAACTGATATGCAGAGTACATCATGAGAAACCCTGGGCTGGAAGAAGCACAAGCTGGAATCAAGATTGCTGGGAGAAATATCAATAATTTCAGATATGCAGATGACACCACCCTTATGGCAGAAAGTGAAGAGGAACTAAAAAGCCTCTTGATGAAGGTGAAAGTGGAGAGTGAAAAAGTTGGCTTTTAAGCTCAACATTCAGAAAACGAAGATCATGACATCCGATCCCACCACTTCATGGGAAATAGATGGATAAACAGTGGAAACAGTGTCAGACTTCATTTTTCTGGGTTCCAAAATCACTGCAGATGGTGACTGCAGCCATGAAATTAAAAGACGCTTACTCCTTGGAAGGAAAGTTATGACCAACCTAGATAGCATATTCAAAAGCAGAGACATTACTTTGTCAACAAAGGTCTATCTAGTCAAGGCTATGGTTTTTCCTGTGGTCATGAATGGATGTGAGAGTTGGACTGTGAAGAAGGCTGAGCTCCGAAGAATTGATGCTTTTGAACTGTGGTGTTGGAGAAGACTCTTGAGAATGCCTTGGACTGCAAAGAGATCCAACCAGTCCATTCTGAAGGAGATCAGCCCTGGGATTTCTTTAGAAGGAATGATGCTAAAGCTGAAACTCCAGTACTTTGGCCACCTCATTGAAGAGTTGACTCATTGGAAAAGACCTTGATTCTGGGAGGGATTGGGGGCAAGAGGAGAAGGGGACGACAGAGGATGAGATGGCTGGATGGCATCACTGACTCGATGGACGTGAGTCTGAGTGAACTCTGGGAGTTGGTGATGGACAAGGAGGCCTGGCATGCTGTGATTCATGAGGTTGCAAAGAGTTGGACACGACTGAGTGACTGAACTGAACTGAAGCAGGCAATGTGATAATTTATGCACATTTTTATTGTAAGAGGACTTCTCAGGTGACTCTAGTGGTAATCAGTCTACTGCCAATACAGGAGATGCAAGAGACACAGTTCAATCCCTGGGTCAGGAAGACCCCTAGAGTTGGAAATGACAACCCACTCCAATATTCTTGCCTGGAAAATGCCATGAACAGGGCAGCTTAGAGGGCTACAGTCCATCGGGCCACAAAGAGTCAGGACACGTCTGAGTGACTAAGTACACATTGAATGAATTCCCACGATCAATTAATTCCTACCATCATTTAATTAACAGCAATCACATCACATATTTATTTTTTACCTTATACTGTCAATAAAGTTCTAAAGAGCAATATTTCCAGCCCTCATCAATGACTATTATAATCCTTTAAAACCATGTCTATTACCACACTTAATAGTAATTTGAGAAAATTAACTTTTCAACATTCCCTTAAACCTTATTTTTTATCTATAACTCTATTTTCATAAATTATTTCTCTAAGAAAAAATCCTTGTAGATTATATTCAGGAAAAACAACTGTATCAGTCTTGAGAAACTTTAACTAAAATAATTTTAGAAAACATCACACTGAAAGATCATGAATATTTCATAAGCAAATAAGTACTAGATAGATTTAATGGACCAAATAGGTTCAGGTCAGAATTATTTTGAAATAAATTGTTATTAGTAAATCTACTTAATATGAAATAGGCATTGAAGAAATTTATTGCTTATAGAAGATGGTACATATGTCCTCTGGGCCTTATTTTTCTCATCTGTATTAGGAATAAATGAATAATTTATTTGACTTAATGATCTAAGAATATGGGTGGATATATCAGTTCAGTTCAGTTCAGTCCAGTCGCTCAGTCGTGTCCGACTCTGTGACCCTATGAATTGCAACACGCCAGGCCTCCCTGTCCATCACCAACTCCCGGAGTTCACACAAACTCACGTCCATGGAGTCAGTGATGCCATCCAGCCATCTCATCCTCTGTCGTTCCCTTCTTCTCCTGCCCCCAATCCCTCCCAGAATCAGGGTCTTTTCCAATGAGTCAACTCTTCGCATAAGGTGGCCAAAGTACTGAAGTTTCAGCTTCTGCATCATTCCTTCCAAAGAATACCCAGGACTGATCTCCTTTAGAATGGACTGGTTGGATCTCCTTGCAGTGCAAGCGATTCTCAAGAGTCTTCTCCAACACCACAGTTCAAATGCATCAATTCTTTGGCACTCAGCTTTCTTCATAGTCCAAATCTCACATCCATACATGATTACTGGAAAAACCATAGCCTTGACTAGACGGACCTTGTTGGCAAAGTAATATCTCTACTTTTTAATGTGCTGTCTAGGTTGGTCATAACTTTCCTTCCAAGGAGTAAGCATCTTTTAATTTCATGGCTGCAGTCACCATCTGCAGTGATTTTGGAGAACCCCAAAAATAAAGTCTGACACTGTTTCTACTGTTTCCCCATCTATTTCCGATGAAGTGATGGGATCAGATGCCATGATCTTCGTTTTCTGAATGTTGAGCTTTAAGCCAACTTTTTCACTCTCCTCTTTCACTTTCATCAAGAGTCTTTTTAGTTCCTCTTCACTTTCTGCCATAAGGGTGGTGTCATCTGCATATCTGAGATTATTGATATTTCTCCCAGCAATCTTGATTCCAGCTTGTGCTTCTTCCAGCCCAGGGTTTCTCATGATGTACTCTGCATATCAGTTAAATAAGCAGGGTGACAATGTACAGCCTACTCCTTTTCCTATTTGGTCTATTGTTCCATGTCCAGTTCTAACTGTTGCTCCCTGACCTGCATATAAGTTTCTCAAGAGGCAGGTCAGGTAGTCTGGTATGCCCATCTCTTTCAGAATTTTCCACAGTTTATTGTGATCCACACAGTCAAAGGCTTTGGCATACTCAATAAAGCAGAAATAGATGTTTTTCTGGAACTCTCTTGCTTTTTCCATGATCTAGTGGATGTTGGCAATTTGATCTCTCGTTCCTCTGCCTTTTCTAAAACCAGCTTGAACATCTGGACGTTCCCGATTCATGTATTTCTGAAGCCTGGCTTGAAGAATTTTGAGCATTACTTTACTAGTGTATGAGATGAGTTCAATTGTGTGGTAGTTTGAGCATTCTTTGGCATTGCCTTCCTTAGGTATTGGAATCAAAATTGACCTTTTCCAGTCCTGTGGCCACTGCTGAGTTTTCCAAATTTGCTGGCATATTGAGTGAAGCACTTTCACACCATTATCTTTCAGGATTTGAAATAGCTCAACTGGAATTCCATCACCTCCACTAGCTTTGTTTGTAGTGATGCTTTCTAAGGCCCACTTAACTTCACATTCCATGATGTCTGGCTCCAGGTGAGTGATCATACCATCGTGATTATCTTGGTCATGAAGATCTTTTTTGTACAGTTCTTCTGTGTATTCTTGCCACTTCTTCTTAATATCTTCTGCTTCTGTTATGTCCATGCCATTTCTGTCCTTTATTGAGCCCATCTTTGCATGAAATATTCCCTTGGTATCTCTAATTTTCTTGAAGAGATCGCTAGTCTTTCGCGTTCTGCTGTTTTCCTCTATTTCTTAGCATTGATTGCTGAGGAAGGCTTTCTTATCTCTTCTTGCTATTCTTTGGAACTCTTTGGAACTTCATGGATATGTCATGAAGTTAAAAACCCTTGAACTTTTGTTTGATATTGAGATATGTTTACATATCAACAAACAAATACTTCTGTATTCACTTGAGATATTGTTTTCATGAGCAGGAATAGGTTTAGCTCATGACATCCACATGGATATTTTATTGGGATTTTTACTTTCTTGCTGTAGCTTCATTATTTTGGAAATATTATAAGAATTTTGTATTGCTGCACTTTTTCAAAGATAAATTGATTTCTGGAGTAATCATTCATGCAACATGTTTCCCTTTCCTAAGTCAGCATAGAGGGGAAAAAAAAAAAAAGACATATTTCAAGATATTTAACAGAAAGTAGGAGATGTGTGAGTCCCACCACCAGAGGTACAGAGATTTCTCATGGGAGAAAAAATAAAAATTCAAGAACAAGCTAAAGGGTCTGGTGTTACTTCTCAAGAACCCCCTGTGTTTCTCTAAGTTAACTGTAATACATTTCTCTCTATTTAAGACAACCCTTACTCCTCCTCTGATTTCCTTTTTTCAAATGTCTAGGGAGGCATACAATTATCCCATCTCTTCCTATTGTGACCCATGTTTTCAATATATGGTTTGAGAATAGTCTGAGAATATCACTGATGTCAGCTCTATCCTAATTATAGTCTAAGATGAAATTAAATTCTTGGCAATTGGAAAAGCTATGATTTAGACACAGTCCTGTGGCACAACTTAGAGAAATTTTATAGATAAGTTTATTGAAACTAGACATTGATCTCAATGCTTTATAGATAACATCTAATTTCCTTCTCACAATAAGCTAATTTATAAGGTAAATAGCAATAAATACCCAGTTTTGAGATGAGAAAATGGATATTATAGAAGATTTTTATTTTCCCAAAGTTACACAACTAGTTCTTGGTGGCATATATTATAAGCCATGCTTATATATTTACTTTTTTAAAAATAAAGCATATTCACCAAAATGTAATCTTCTTACTTTTCTTCAGAAACTTGTCTGTAGAGTTTTTAACACAAGTATTATTTTAACACAAGCATTAAGTACTGAGACTTTGAATGTTTTAAATAAAATTATCTAGCATATGTTTGTTTTTACAGGAAGGAAGCAGAAGTTAGCTGTGATCCACATAAAGATAAATAAAATAAAATTTTAATTTGATTGTTTGGAATAATTTTCTCATTATTCCCTTTGAATAAAGTAAAATGTGTTTATAATATTTAAAAAAAAAAAAAAGAAGCGTCTGCATGTGACAACAAATGATGCTCACCATTCTGTCTTTCCTGATGGCAGCTTTCCTGCCAATATTGAAGAGGTCTACTGCATTCATTGTCCTTGAATCTCAATGCAGAGTTCCTGACAGAGTGTAAGACATAACCAAGTGTGACAGTAGAAGGCAGAGGTGATCTGTATTATTCCTGTCATGCTCTTGTGATGTTTAAGTGATTAGCAAATTGATCTTCAGTTAATACAATAACAAGAGAGAGAGGTTGGGTTCTAATTAGTGTATAATAACTTCAGGGATGATAATATATGAAAGTTCAAAAAATGTTCCTTGCATTATAAGTCATTCATCAATACTTGTGCTTCTGAGATAATTGAGTTAGAGAAATTACTCTTTAAAATACTAACCTAATTTAGCCAATACATGTTACCCTAGACTTTAAAGAAAAAAAAATTATAGTAAAAAGTCTGTGTTAGCCATAGGTTTTTATAATTAAACCCACAAAATAAACATGTGCTGGTTTCAGGTTAATGGAAGTATGACTAGGAAAATGGCCAAATCTTTATGATAGTCTTTTAAACATTTTCTACGGATCATTATTTTAGTGAGGCAGAATACAGGTGTCTCACTGCCAGCTACTGTCCCATGTGTCCTCAGACAGTCACCTGGTGGACAGTAGCCCAGTGGGAATCCAGAGACTCCCCTTATCTTCATAATTACATAATGAATTTAAGGCATGCAATGTTTCAGTATATTAGCCAATGTAAAGTGAATTATCTCACATATTTGACTCAAACTTACAGTATAGTGCAGAAACAGACTGTAGTCTACTAGGCTTCTCTGTCCATGGGATTTTCCAGGCAAGAGTACTGGAGTGGGTTGCCATTTCCTTCTCCAGGGAAACAGATACACCTTTGCTCAAAAACTCATAAAGAGTTACATTTTCCTTCAGAAGTGAAAAAGTGAAGTCGCTCAGTCATGTCAGACTCTTTGTGACCCCATGGATGGTAGCCTACCAGGCTCTGCCGTCCATGGGATTTTCCATGCAAGAATACTGGACTGGGCTTGCCATTTCTTTCTCCAAATAATATTCACAGTACATGTGATCTTTCACAGTTGTCTAACCTTATCTCATCTCCTATGATAGTACTTTTGAAAGCCTGATTTCTCTTATTCAGTTTTCTATTTCTTTATATCAATCTGTACACAGTTTCCATTTGCACATCTCTAGATTTTCTCATGATTTTGTGTTTGTTCTTTAGATGATGTCCTGTTTGTTTTTCCTAAGTTGACCACTATTCAAAATTAGGATGAGTCCCAGCTTCATCATAAGCCCTATTCAGATGTTTGTAACAGATATTATCCTTTCATCTTAATGACTACTCAGGGCACATATATTTGGAGTCAAGTATTATGAAAGGCCCTTCTCAGCTTCTGCTTTCAAATTAAGTTATAGTCTCACCTCTAGCTTTATATATATATATATATATATATATATATATACATTGCTGCAAGATTATTGATTCAATATTCAAATATAGCATTTCTACCAACTCTATAGTTAACTGAGGCAACATTTTGCCATCTTCTTACTGTGCACTTGTGGGATACTATAGAACAAAGCTAGGTACATATTACTCTCTCAATAAATAATTGTTGAATTAAACTGAACAGAAAAATAAAATGCTGCTTTATGATGACTGGTTTTATAAGTTTTACTAATGATGTCATTTTATAACTTTTTCTATGACATTATTTTATTGATTTGAGAACCCCTAAGGGTTTCATTTCTTGTTAATAAATTGTTAGTGAAAGTGTTAGTTGCTTAGTCATGTCTGACTCTTTGCAACCCCGGGGACTGTGGCCTGCCAGGCTTCTCTGTCCATGGATTTCTCCAGGCAAGAATATTGGAGTGGGTATCAATTCCCTTCTTCAAGGGATCTTCCCAATCCAGGAATTGAACCTGGGTTTCTTGCATTGCATTGGTAAGGAGACTCCAAATCTTATTTTATCCTCAATTGAAATATAAAATGTATTGGTCTTAAAATTAGCATAATTATAAAATAAGTACTTACTATAATGGCCGTGTATTATTTGTTGGAATTTTTCTTTTCTTAAATCCCCAAATACCCTGTAATATTATGACTCCACATAACAATAAGAAAGGTTATTAATATAATTAAAATTTGAATCCAGACAAATCCTGTTTGTTGCAAACCATCTGATAAAACAATACAAAAACCACCATTCTTAATTTTTAAACATTTTTTTCATTACATCTGTAACTCTTAGACATTTGACTGGGATATTTGTATAATTCATAGCAATGTCTAATTTAAAAACACAGGTTAAAATTTGGTCATATAAAAAGGTTTGCAACCATGTAAGTAGGGAAGAATAGCTTTGTACATAGCAAAGCTATCATGTAGCATAATGAAAAACTGTAAAGTTGTTTAACTCACTGATTTCCCTCATTAACTTTACTAATCCAATCTGGCCTAGTTTGCATATTCTGTATATCTTATACTCACCACTATGGAAAACACACAGATAAACAAAGTTTTTTATTGATCTATCCATCTATCTGTCATCTACCTAAATATGTATCTGTATGTGTGTGTAACCTAATATGATATTATTCTCCTTTAAAATAATCCCAGCTTATTTTTTTAAATAGTAATAATTGTATGGAATCATTTCATTAAACTTATTCATTGCTATACCATTCACAAAAATTGTTTTGCACAAGTTGCTTTAAATATTCTTAGAAAACTTCAACATTATCACATATAATATTGAAGTTTCAAACTGTACATTTTAAATCATTATAACTAGGCTCAACCACAGCCTTGTTAATCAAAATAGGAACCTTTGCAATCAACACATTTTTGCCAATGAGAAATGCATGTATTCCTGTAGCATAAAAATCCACGTTTCAGGATTTTATGAACTCTTGGAAAGCAGCCTTTGCCTCCTGCTGGTTGTGGAAGCATTTTGCCTGCAAGAACTGTCCAGATGATGGAAGTGGCAGTTAGTTGGCTAAAGGCCAGGTGAGTGTGCAAATGAGGCAAAAGTTCATAGCCCGATTCATTCAACTTTGAAGCATTTGTTGTGTGACCTGTGGTCTGGTGTCATGGAGAGGAACTGGGTCCTTTCTGTTGACCAATGCCAGCTGCAGGCATTGCAGTTTTCAGTGCCTCTCATAGATTTGCTGAGCAGGCTTCTCAGATGTAATGGTTTTATAAGGATTTAGAAAGCTATAGTGGATCAGACTGGCAGCAGACCACCAGTGATCATGACCTTTATTGGTGCAAGTTTGGCTCTGGGAAGTGCTTTGAAGCCTTTTCTCAGTCTAACCACTGAGCTGATCATCACCTGTTATGTTGTCTGTTGTCTGTTATATAAAATTCATTTTTCATCACAACCTGATCAAGAAATGGTTCATTGTTGTGGCATAGAATAAGAGAAGATGACACTTTAAAATGATGATTTTAAAATTCTTTCAGCTCATGAGGCACCTATTTACTGAGCTTTTTCACTTTTCCAATTTACTTCAAATGCTGAATGACCACAGAATGGTCAACACTGAGTTCTTTGGCAGCTTCTTATGTAGTTGTAAGAGGCTCAGCTTCGATGATGGCTTTCAATCAGTCATTGCCACTTCTGATGGCCGACCACCACGATCCTCTTCTTCAAGGTTCTTGCCTCCTTTGCAAAACATCTTGGACCAACACTGCACTGTACATTCATTAGCAGTTTCTGGGCCAAATTTGTTGTGTAGTTGGAAGTTGTCTCTACTGCTTCATGACCCATTTTGAACTCAAAAAGAAAATCTCTCAAACTGCCTTTGTGTCTAACAGTATTTTCCTAGCCTAAAATAAGGCAAAAGTTTGTAGTCCAGTTCATTCAACTTTCAAGCATTTGTTGTGTGACGTGTGGTCTGGTGTTGTCACAGAGAAGTTGCTAACGGAGAGGGAGGCGGGGCATGCTTCAGTCCAGGGGTCGCAAAGAGTCGGACACAGCTGAGCGATTGAATAAAACTGAACTGAAAATTAACGACAACAACAACAACAAACATACAGTAAATAACAAGTCATTCAGTTCAGTTCAGTTGCTCAGTCGTGTTTGACTCTTTGCAACCCCATGAACCACAGCACGTCAGGCCTCCCTGTCCATCACCAACTCCCGGAGTTCACTCAAACTCATATCCATCAAGTCGGTGATGCCATCCAGCCATCTCATCCTCTGTTGTCCCTTTCTCCTCCTGCCCCTAATCCCTCCCAGCATCAAGGTCTTCTCCAATGAGTCAACTCTTCTTATGAGGTGGCCAAAGTATTGGATTTTCAGCTACAGCATCAGTCTTTCCAATGAACACCCAGGACTAATCTCCTTTAGAATGGACTGGTTGGATCTCCTTGCAGGCCAAGGGACTCTCAAGAGTCTTCTCCAACACCACAGTTCAAAAGCATCAATTCTTCGGCACTCAGCCTTCTTCACAGTCCAACACTCACACCCATACATGACCACTGGAAAAACCATAGCCTTCACTAGACGGACCTTTGTGGGAAAATTAATGTCTCTTCTTTTGAATATGCCATCTAGGTTGGTCATAACTTTCCTTCCAAGGAGTAAGCGATTTTAATTTCATGGCTGCAGTCACCATCTGCAGTGATTTTGGAGCCCCCCAAAATAAAATCTGACACTGTTTCCACTGTTTCCTCATCTATTTCCCATGAAATGATAGGACCAGATGCCATGATCTTAGTTTTCTGAATGGTGAGCTTTAAGCCAACTTTTCACTCTCCTCTCAGCCATTAAAAAGAATACATTTGAATCAGTTCTAATGAGGTAGATGAAGCTGGAGCCTATTATACAGAGTGAAGTAAGCCAGAAAGAAAAACACCAATACAGTATACTAATGCATATATATGGAATTTAGAAAGATGGTAACAATAACCCTGTATATGAGACAGCAAAAGAGACACTGATGTATAGAACAGTCTTATGGACTCTGTGGGAGAGGGAGAGGGTGGGAAGATTTGGGAGAATGAATGGCATTGAAACATGTATAATATCATGTATGAAATGAGTCGCCAGTCCAGGTTCGATGCACGATACTGGATGCTTGGGGCTGGTGCAATGGGACGACCCAGAGGGATGGTATGGGGAGGGAGGAGGGAGGAGGGTTCAGGATGGGGAACACGTGTATACCTGTGGCGGATTTCTTTTGATATTTGGCAAAACTAATACAATATTGTAAATTTTAAAAATAAAATAAAATAAAATAAAGCCTTTTAGTTCTTCTTCACTTTCTGCCATAAGGGTGGTGTCATCTGCATATCTGAGGTTATTGATATTTCTCCTGGGAATCTTGATTCCAGCTTGTGCTTCTTCCAGCCCAGCGTTTCTCATGATGTATTCTGCATATAAGTTAAATAAGCAGGGTGTCAATATACAGCCTTTACGTACTCCTTTTCCTCATGCAAAAAAGCAAAATGGCTATCTGGGGAGGCCTTACAAATAGCTATCATGCAAAGATGGGCTCGATAAAGGACAGAAATAATATGGACCTAACAGAAGCAGAAGATATTAAGAAGAGGTGGCAAGAATACACAGAAGAACTGTGCAAAAAAGATCATCACGACCAAGATAATCACGATGGTGTGATCACTGACCTAGAGACAGACATCCTGGAATGTGAAGTCAAGTGGGCCTTAGAAAGCATCACTACAATCAAAGCTAGTGGAGGTGATGGAATTCTAGTGGAGCTATTTCAAACCCTGAAAGATGATGCTGTGGAAGTGCTGCATTCAATATGCCAGCAAATTGGGAAAACTCAGCAGTGGCCATAGGACTGGAAAAGGTCAGTTTTCATTCCAATCCCAAAGAAAGGCAATGCGAAAGAATGCTCAAACTATCACACAATTGCCCTCATCTCACAGGCTAGTAAAGTAATGCTCAAAATTCTCCAAGCCAGGTTTCAGCAATACATGAACCATGAACTTCCAGATGTTCAAGCTGGTTTTAGAAAAGGCAGAGGAACCAGAGATCACATTACCAACATCCACTGGATCATGGAAAAAGCAAGAGAGTTCCAGAAAAACATCTATTTCTGCTTTATTGACTATGCCAAAGCCTTTGACTGTGTGGATCACAATAAACTGTAGAAAATTCTGAAAGAGATTGGAATACCAGACCACCTGACTGGCCTCTTGAGAAACCTGTATGCAGGTCAGGAAGCAACAGTTAGAACTGGACATGGAACAACAGACTGGTTCCAAATAGGAAAAGGAATACATTTAGGCTGTATATTGTCCCCCTGCATATTTAACAAGTCATGAGCAAAAAACATAAAGTGAGAAATGTGCATTAAAATGGTGACCACGTTAAGAATATATCCCAATACGAAATGGTAAATTTCAACAATGCAAGACTGCAATTACTTTTGCACATACTTAATAGCTCAAGAATTTGAAATAATATGAAAACCATGTTAAAATATAGAACTTAAACCTATTTTACATCAAGAGCTTCGGTCTCATTAGTTCTCTATAGGTTATTACTTTTTTCTATTAGTTTTTCTATAGCAGTAGCTTACCCAAGAGATAAATTAATTCTGCCCAAGAGCAAAAAATTATTAAAAATATTATAAAAACCTTTAACATTCATGCCAGAGAACCTAAGCATTATATTCCAAGAATTTCACATATATTGATCCTAATAGTTGTAGAATCTCTGTAAGAGAATATTCTTCTTTATATACAGAAAAACTACAGCCCTGAGTGTTTAGACACCTTAACTAATAGATAGTGGGGAAATTAATAGATGACTTTCTCATTTCAGAAAACTGCCTCTGGCTGGTCATTCAATTCTCAGGTCTTTTCTCTTCATTTTCATCCATAGCACTTAATTTTCACAAATGGACAACTGAATTTCGTTAAAATTAGAAAGCAATATTTTTACTGTATTTTATCCTGGAGTGTGAAGTCCAGTGAATCTTAGGAAGCATTACTACAATCAAAGTTAGTGGAGGTGATGAATTCCAGCTGAGCAATTTCAAATCCTATAAGATGATGCTATTAAAGTGCTGCACTCAGTATGCCAGCAAAACTGGAAAACTCAGCAGCCGCCACAAGACTGGAAAAGGTCAGTTTTCATTCCAATCCTAAAGAAGAGCAATGACAAACAATGTTCAAACTACCACACAATTGCACTCATTTGACGTGCTAGCAAGGTCATGCTTAAAATCCTCCAAGCTAGACTTCAACAGTACATGAACCAAGAACTTTCAGATTTACAGGCTGGAATTAGAAAAAGCAGAGGAATCAGAGACCGAATTGTCAACATTTGTTGGATCATAGAAAAAGCAAGAGAATTCCAGAAAAACACCTACTTTTTCTTCATTGACTATGCTGGAGACTTTGCCTGTGTGGATTACAACAAACTGTGGAAAATGCTTATGGACAAGGTGATGGCACCCCGCTCCAGTACTTTTGCCTGGAAAATCCCATGGACAGAGGAGCCTGGTGGGCTGCAGTCCAGGGGTTCGCTAAGAGTCGGACACGACTGAGCGACTTCACTTTCAGTTTTCAGTTTTATGCACTGGAGAAGGAAATGGCAACCCACTCCAATGTTCTTGCCTGGAGAATCCCAGGGATGGGGGAGCCTGGTGGGCTGCCGTCTATGGGGTCGCACAGAGTCGGACACGACTGAAGTGACTTAGCAGCAGCAGCAGTGGAAAATGCTTAAAGAGATGTGAATACCAGACCATCTTACCTGCCTCCTGAGAAATCTGTATTCAGGACAAGAATCAACAGAACCAGACATGGAACAATAAACTGGTTCAAAACTGGGAAAGGGCTACATCAAAGCTGTATACTGTCACCTTGCTTATTTAAATTATATGCAGAGTATATAATGCAAAATACCAGGCTGAATGAAGCTCAAGCTGGAATCAAGATTTCCAGGAGATATATCAATAATCACAGATATGCAGATGACACCACCCTAATGGCAAAAAGCGAAGAACTAAAGAGCCTCCTGATGAAGGTGAAAGAGGAGAGTGAAAAAGCTGGCTTGAAACTCAACATTCAGGAGGGAGGAGGGTTCAGGATGGGGAACACATGTATACCTGTGGCAGATTCATTTTGATATTTGGCAAAACTAATACAATTATGTAAAGTTTAAAAATAAAATAAAATAAAACAAAGAAACTCAACATTCAAAACCCTAAGATCATGGCAAATAGATGGGGAAACCATGTAAACAGTGAAATATTTTATTTTCCTGGAATCCAAAATCACTATGAATGGTGAATGCAGCCATGAAATGAAAAAAAAAATGCTTTGTCCTTGGAAGAAAAGCTATGACAAACTTAGATAGCATAATATTAAAAAGCAGAGACATCACTTTGCCCACAAAGGTCAGTACAGTCAAAGCTATGGTTTTTCCAGTAGTCACGTATGGATGTGATATTTGGACCATAAAGGCTGCGTGCTAAAGAATTGCTGCTTTTGAACTGTGGTGTTAGAGAAGACTCTTGAGAGTCCCTTAGACTGCAAGGAGATCCAACCAGTCCATCCTAAAGGAAATCAGTCCTGAATATTCATTGGAAGGACTGATGCTGAAGCTGAGACTCCAATACTTTGGCCACCTGATGTGAAGAACTGACTCATTTAAAAAGACCATGATGCCGGCAAAGATTGAGGGCAAGAGAAGAAGGGGACGACAGAGGATGAGATGGCTGGATGGCATCACCAACTTGATGGACATAAATTTGAGTAGACTCCAAGAGTTGGTGATGGACAGGGAGATGCGGTGTGCTGCAGTCCATGGGGTTGCAGAGTCAGACATGACTGAGTGACTGAACTCAACTAAACTGATTGATACTTCAAAATATTTTAGAAGAGTCTTGCCAATGGTCACTCACATTTTTTGCTCACACTTGTACTTTAAACCTTAGGCAATAAAAAATTGATTAAAAAAACATTCTGAATATCATAAAAACTCTCAGGATTTTTCAGGTGAATAATGGATCCTGATTCTATGGTCTCTGTATGATCTCCAAAAGGTGGTAAGGAGGGAAGTGAGCCACTTTATTTTTCTTGAGTGTCCACCTCTTAAATAGTCTGTGTAGTTGACAATAAAACAGTTCTTACATTACTAGAGTCATGCTGTAGAAACTTTGAATGTATCAATCATGTTCAGTTCTTCTTAGCATCACCTGTTTATAAACATGTGCTAGGGTAGGGGTGTCATTATAGAAATGAGGAGTAAATACTTTTATATTTTGACTGACTATCTGGGGAGCATTAATGATGATCTGTGTGGAAAATAAAGAAAAAATACTGAATGTCCTCACATCAAAGTTACTTTGTCTTTCCTTCCCTCTTTTGTTTATTTGTTTTTAATTAATTTAGAAAAGGGAAATATCTGAAAGAGTTACCAAGGGAAATTGCTCTGCTGGTGAAGTAGAGTATGAGAGTAGTCTGAGAATGAGGAATGACCACAGCTTTAGCTGTGTTATTAGGCAGAAAACAAGTATTTTTTTTAACAGACTGAGTAGAAGGTAACATAAGTACCATTAAAAGTTTAGCTTTTCCAGAAGTAAAAAAAAAAAGCTCATTACTTTCACAATTTTTCTCAGCCAAGAGGTACCCAAGGGCATCATGAAAAGGATGCTAGCTGATGCTTTTTAATATGTGAGTGTACATTCTCCAAGACAGCTGCCGGTTCTGCCACCTGGGCAGAATGCAGAGGCAGCAGGAAATTTCAAGACTTCATAGAACACAGACTACAGACCTTAGCTCCATACCATAGTGTGGAATAAAAAACAAACAAACAAACAAACAAAAAAAACTGAAAGAAATGTATACCATAAAAAATCATAACATTTGGTGATTTCATGATATTACATGATGGCATCACTGGCTCAATGGACATGAACTTAAGCAGACTCCAGGAGACAGTGAAGGACAGGGAAGCCTGGCATGCTGAAGTCCACGAGCTTGCAAAGAGTCGGACACAACTTAGTGATTGAACAACAGCACGATGTTACATAATGAAAATATTTGTTACTATGAAATTGAAGGGGATAATACAGGAAGGTTATGCATGGTATAACCTTAATTAAAGTTATACCATGTATAACCCTTATATATATATATATACACACAAGGCATAGGGGGTTTATGGGAGATTGTACTTTCCTCTCAGTTTTGTTGTTAACAACAACAACAACAGCAAATATATATATACACACACACACATATATATATATACATATATATGTTGTGAACCCATACATATATATATTATTTGTGTGTGTGTGTGTGTGTGTGTGTGTGTGTATGCATATATAGAGAGAAAGTAAAATGGTGGTTTCAGGGCACAAAAATAGGGAAATTGGGGAAATGTTTACAGCGCAAGCCTATGTACAGCATAGTAATTATAGCCAACAATACGGTATTATAATTTTCCAAGTTGCTAAGAGACTAGATTTTAATTGTTCTCACGACACACACAAAAAAGATAATTATGTGACATGCTAGAGATATTAGCTTGGAGAACGCAATGGCAACCCACTCCAGTCCTCTTGCCTGGAAAATCCCATGGGCGGAGGAGCCTGGTAGGCTGCAGTCCATGGGGTCGCTAAGAGTCGGACACGACTGAGCGACTTCACTTTCACTTTTCACTTTCATGCATTGGAGAAGGAAATGGCAACCCACTCCAGTGTTCTTGCCTGGAGAATCCTAGGGACGGGGAAGCCTGGTGGGCTGCCATCTACGGGGTTGCACAGACTCAGACATGACTGAAGTGACTTAGCAGCAGCAGCAGAGATGTTAGCTAACTCTATGGTGGAAATTATACTGCAGTATGTAAATATACCAAATTAACATGAGGTACATCTTAAACTTACATAATGTTTATGTCAATTATTTATCAATTGAAAAAAGAAAGCACTCACCAGAATGGTGCATTTGCCTTAAAGATGAAACTGTATAAACGAATCATAATAAACCACAGTTAACCTTAGGGTCCAACCCTTGGAGTTGGAAAAATGTATAATGACTTATATCCATCATTATAATATCATACAGAGTATTTCCACTGCCCTCAAAATCCTTTATGTTCTGTCTATTCATCCTTCCTCCCTGCTCCCTGCCAAAACCACTTTTGGCAACCACTGAACTTTTCATTGTGTTCATAATTTGTTTTTCCTTTTCCAGAATGATACATAGTTGGAATCATACAATATGTAGACATTTCAGATTAGCTTCTTTCACTCAGCAACGTATTAACACATTTAAGTCTCTTTCATACATTTCTATGGCTTGATTTATTTTTTGTAATGAATAATGTTCCGTTGTTTGCATATTCCACAGTCGGGTTTACCACTCACCTAACTGAAGGACATCTTAGTTGCTTTCAAGTTTTGGCCGTCATGAATAAAACTGCTATAAAAATCAATATGGGGATGCAGGTTTCTAATGTTTTGCATAAATACCAGAGAGTATGATTGCTAGATCGTACAGTAAGGGTACATTTAGTTCTGTAGTAAAACATGAAGCTATTCTCCAATGTGACCATGCTATTTTACTTTCCTACCAGCAATAACTGTGAGCGTCTCCTGCTCTCTATTCTCCCCACATCTGATGGTGTCAATGTTCAGATTTGTGCCATTCTAGCAGTTACACAGTTATATCTTATTGGGGTTTTAGTTTTCATTTCCCTGAGAACTTATGATGTGGAACATCTTTTCACATGCTTATTTGCCATCTGCATATCTTTTCTTGGTTACATATTTGTTGAGGTCTTTGGTTCATATTTTAATCAGTTTTTTTTTTTTCTTATTTTTGAGTTTTAAGGTTTCTTTATTTCGGATAACAGTCCTTCATCAGTGTGCTTTTTGCAAATATTTTTCTCCCAGTCTGTGACATTGAGCTTTGCAAAGAACAAATTTTAATATTAATAAATTTCAGCTTATCAATTATTTCTTTCATGGTTCCCATCTTTGATATTTAAAAAGACATCATCATGCTCAAGGTCATCTGCAATTTCTCCTGTGCTGTCTTCTAGGAGTTTATAGTTTTGCATTTTTACATTTATATCTAGGATCCATTATGCATTCATTTTTTTGAAGCATGTAAAGTCATTCATTTTTCTGCAGGTGGATGCCCGGTTGTTTCAGCACTCTTTATTAAAGAGGTTATCTTTGTTCCATTGTATTGTCTTTGCTTCTTGTCAAAGATTAGTTGACTGTATTTATAGAAGTCTATTTCTGGACTCTCTATTCAGTAGCATTGATGTAGTTGTATACTCTTTAGCCAGTACCACACTGTCTTTATTTATAGCAAGTCTAAAAGTCAAATAGCCGCAGTCTAATCTTTTCTTCTCTTTTACTCTGTTTCTTTACATATATCTGTTTGCACAAGGACTATTCATAGAGGAGGGACTAACCGCTAAGACTTAGACAATACTTCCCGAAAAGATTTGATTTAAAAACTTTTCACTATTAAGAAGAAATGCTTCTGGAAACAGGTGAGTGTTGGGAATTGTAATTATTATGTGTTCACTTGGCTAGGACTGAAGCATTCAATTATTTATTCAACACTAACAAAATTGTTGTTAACCTAGGTGTTGCTGTGAAGGTATCTTGTAGATGTGACTGATATCTATCATTAGTTTATTTCCATTAAAGGAGATTAGCCTCCATACTTTGAGTGGACTTTGTATAATCAGTCAAAAGAACTTAGAAAAATAGCTTTTGCCTGAGGAAGAAGAAACCCCACCTGTGGACCCCAACATAAACTCTTATCTGACAGTAAACAGCCTGCCAACCTGCCCTGTGGATTTCAGACTTCCTTAACCAGACCCTACATTTGTGTAAGCCAAGATCAGTCATTGAAATAAATGTCTTTATGCACACCACACATACACATATTCTACCGATTCTGTTTGTCTGATAGATACAGGAATGATATTAGCTATTTATTTTACTCTTTCCAACTCGTATTTGACCTAACCTTAACAACATAATAGATTTTTCTCTTGCTTTAAGCTGTGAAGAGGCACATGGAACTTCTAATGCATGGTGTGTATGCATTTTAATCATTTCTGTTTAGAAAATTAAGTCATGATCATTTTTAAACAACAGATAACTAAAATTGAAGAAGCTCAAATTAATCATTTTCTAAATATAAGCTTATTTACTAGGAAATCATCTCTAGAGTAGCATAATTTTAAAGATACTTATTTTTCTCCTCTAATTATACTAAGTCAGCACTAGGAAAATTCCTTGAACTCTGGAGATATTGTCACTGGAACCAGTCTTTGGAATATGCACTCAGTCATAGCTGATGTTGTATTTGGCATGTCTATCCTTCAATGTCAGTTCTCATTAATGTTCTGGTTCTGATACTGTCATTTCATGACTTTTCCATTGCCATCTTACTTTATTAGCTAATTATTTTCTAATTACTATTTTATGCTGCTCTTTGACTCATTGGTTTTTAATATTTCACTTAATTGACTTTGTTTAAATATGAGAAAAAAATGAATTTAAATTTATCATTTAATCTTGCAAATTCTGATTTGAAAAAAGTGAAAGTGTTAGTTGTGTCCTACTCTCAGCGACCCCAGGGACTGGAGCCCTCCAGGCTCCTCAGTTCATAAAATTCTCTTGGCAAGAATACTGAAGTGGGTTTCCATTTCCTTCTCCAGGGGATATTCCCAACCCAGGGATTGAACCCAGGTCTCCTGAATTTCAGGCAGATTCTTCACCATCTGAGTCAACAGAAGAATAGGGAAGCCTTGCATGCTGCAGCCCACGGAGTCACAGAGTTGGATATAACTGAGCGACTGAACAGCAATAACTCTGCTTATAAGTTAAATAAGCAAGGTGACAATACAGAGCCTTGAAGTACTACTTTCCGGTTTTGAACCAGTCCGTTGTTCCATGTCCTGTTCTAACTGTTGATCTTGACTTGCACACAGGTTTCTCAGGAGGCAGGTAAGGTGGTCAAGTATTCACATCTCTTGAAGAATATTCCACAGCTGTGGAAAACTGTGAGTATAATTTCAAGTAAATATAGTATAGTATAGTTTAATTTTCTTTTTTTTTAGTTTTATTTTATTTTTAAACTTTACATAATTGTATTAGTTTTGCCAAATATGAAAGTTCTAAAGCCAAACATTTAAGAGAGAAACAAGAAGAAAGCTCAACGTGGCACAAAGTAGAATACAAATTGTTTTTTAGATTAATTTTCAAAATACAAGTTGTTTTAAAATAATATTGTTTTTCTGTTCCAATTTGTTTAAAATACATAATGCATGAGAACAAACTGAATGGATTAAAAGCAAACAAAAAAAACACATTTGGCTAGAAGGAAGGAATGTTGATGAACACTCCCATTATTTTCATTTTTGTAAGAAAAACACCTTAAATTTTTTTTAATTGGTTAGTGTTACTTAATTGATGGAGAGGGACCCAAAATGAAGCAAAGCAAAGCTATTCTACCACTGCAAATACTCTTCTTTCAGACAGTAGAATAAATTTTTTCACTCCTTCTTTCAGAAATAAAGTTCAAAGTAATTACCATTACTTCTAGAGACACAGAAAATAGCCTTCCAGTTAGACAATGGTTCAACAAGCTTCTTAATGAGAGTATCTTCCCATCTGGATCCCCCTGCAGGCAGACTCAACAGGAAAACAGAACAATAACCCTAGGATATCTGATTCCAAAAACCTAAATAGAAAATTTTAAAAAAAATTATGCAAAAAACAACAGAAAATACTGTAGAGTGAAGTTCATAACCATCTCCTGCCTCAGTTCAGTTCAGTTTAGTCACTCAGTCCTGCCAGACTCTTTGAGACCCCAAGGACTGCAGCACGCCAAGCTTCCCTGTCCATCACCAACTCCTGGAGCTTGCTCAAACTCATATTCATTGAGTTGGTTATGCTATCCAGCCATCTCATCCTCTGTCATTCCCCTTCCCCTCTTGCCTTCAATATTTCAGTCAGTTCTTCTCATCAGGTGGCCAAAGCATTGGAGTTTCAGCTTCAGCATTAGTCCTTCCAATGAATATTCAGGGCCAATTTCCTTTAGGATTGACTGGTTTCATTTCCTTGCAGTCCAAGGAACTCTCAAGAGTCTTTTCCAACACCACAGTTCAAAAGCATCAATTCTTCAGTGCTCAGCTTTCTTTATAGTTCAACTCTCACATCCATACATGACTACTGGAAAAACTATAGCTTTGACTATACAGACCTTTGTCAGCAAAGTGGTATCTCTGCTTTTTAATATGCTGTCTAGGTTTGTCATAGCTTTTCTTCCAAGGAGCAAGCGTCTTTTAATTTCATGGCTGCAGTCACCATGTACGGTGTTTTTGGAGCCCAAGAAAAGTCTCTCAATGTTTCCATTGTTTCCCCATCTATTTGCCATGAACTGATGGGACCAGGGAGAAGGAAATGGCAACCCACTCCAGTGTTCTTGCCTGGAGAATCCCAGGGACCGGGGAGCCTGGTGGGCTGCCGTCTATGGGGTGGCACACAGTCAGACACGACTGAAACGACTTAGCAGCAGTAGTAGATGGGACCAGATGCCATGATCTTAGTTTTCTGAATGTTGAGCTTTAAGCCAACTTTTTCACTCTCTTCTTTCACTTTCATCAAGAGGCCTTTCAGTTCCTCTTTACTTTCTGCCATAAGAGTGGTGTCATCTGCATATCTGAGGTTATTGATATTTCTCCTGGCAATCTTGATTCCAGCTTGTGCTTCCTCCAGTCCAGCGTTCCTCATGATGTACTCTGCATATAAGTTAAATAAGTGGGGTGACAATATACAGCCTTGATGAACTCCTTTATCAATTTGGAACTAGTCAGTTGTTCCATGTCTGGTTACAAATGTTGCTATCTATCTCCTGCCTACCCTTTTCCATTCCATTTCATGGTTTTGTTACTTTTTACATGAAATTCTATAATAGACTTCTAGATGTTCTACATAACTCCCAACTTTCATGTCTTCACATTTTTTCCAATTTCTACTACACGAATTTTTCACTGGGTTCAACTTGAACAACATCAGGTCCCTGTGCTCAAGCATTCAAGATGACTTAAACTGACTGTAACAATCATAGCTAATCAAAATTCAATGCCTGCTTTTAAGGCTGTTATATACTGGTTCCATCAAAACCAGCTTTTTCATCTTCTTTATCTTTTTCAACTAAGTTGAAGTGTAGTTAATTTATAATGTTGTGTTAGTTTCAGAGGTACAATAAAGTGATTCAGTTATATATCTATTCTTTTTCAGATTCTTTTCCATTTTCAGGTTATTAAAAGATAATGAACATAGTTTCCTGTGCTATATAGTAGGTCCTTGTTGTTTCTCTGTTTTATATATAGTTCAATGTGTTTATAAATTAAACTCCTAATTTATGTTGCACACCACTGCCACTATCGAAAATGGTAACCACAGGTTTTTTTTTTTTTTTTTTTTCTGTGTTTGTGAGTCTTTATTGACCTTGCAAATAAGTTCACTGGTATTATTTTTATAATTACCACATATAAGTGATGTTACATGATATTTGTCTTTGTCTGACTTATTTCACTTAATATGATGATTCTAGATCCATTCATGTTGCTACAAATGCATTATGTCATTTTTTTTTTTTTTTTGCTGAGTTAACTTTCCATTGTATGCATATACCACATCTTCTTTATCCAGACCTCTGTTGATGGACATTTAGATTGCTTCCATGTCTTGGTTTTTGTAAATAGTGTTGCTACAAATAGTGGGGTGTACTTACCTTCTTAAATTAGAGTTTTATCCATATATACTCCCAGGAGTAGGATTTCTGGATCATTTGGTAGTTCTGTCTTAAGTTTTTAAAAGTAATTTCCATATTGTATTCCATAGGGACTTCATGAATTTACATTCCCAGTAATGCTGTAGGAGGGTTCATTTTTCTCCACACCATCTCCAATATTTATTATTTGTAGACATTTTAATGATGAAATTCTGACTGTTGAAGGTGATATCTCATTGCAGTTTTGATTTACATTGCTCTAATTATTAGTTTTATTGAGCACCTTTTCATGTGCCTGTTGGCCCTCTGTATGTCTTTGGAGAAATTTCTATTTAGCTATTTTGTCCATCTCTTAATTGGGTTGTTTGGCTTTTTGATATTGAGCTGTATGAGCTATTTTTATACTTTGGAAATTAATCCTTTGTTGGTGACATCATTTGCAAATATTTTCTCCTGGTCCTTAAGTTGTTTTTTCATTTTGTTTACAGTTTTCTTCATTGTGCAAAAGCTTTTAAGTTTTATTAAGTCCCATTTGTCTATTTTTATTTCCGTTACCCTAGGTCAGGAGAGGAATCTGAAAAAAATATTGCTACATTCATATCAAAGAGTATTCCACGTATGGTTTTGGACTTCCCAGGTGTCTTAGTGGTAAAGGAACTCCCTGTCAATGCAGGAGATGCAGGAGATATGGGTTTGATCCCTGAGTGGTGAAGATCCCCTGGGGTAGGAAATGGCAACCTACTCCAGTATTCTTAACTGGAAAATTTCATGTACACAGGAGCCTGGTGGACTAACAGTCCAGGAGCCACAAAGAGTTGGACATGACTCAGCACACACACACACACACACACACACACATACATGTGTGTGCACAAACACCTATGTTTTACTCTAGGAATTTTATAGCCTCCAATCTTACATTTAGGTTTTTCACCTATTTTAACTTTATTTTTTAACACAATGTTAGAGAGCATATCCTAATTTCATTCTTTTCCATGAAACTGTTTAGTTTTCAGCACCACTTACTGAAGAGACTGTCTTTTCTCCATTGTATATTCATGTTTCCTTTGCCATAGATTAGTGGCCATAAGCATGTGGGTGTATTTCTGGGTTCTGTATCCTATTCCATCAATACATGTGTCTGTTCCTGTGCCAGCACCATATTGTGATTAATGTCGATTTTCAGTAAAGATCAGTCAGATAGCATGATTTCTCCAATTCCACTCTTCTTTCTCAAGATTGTTATGAACAATTATGTATCTTTATGTTTCCAAACAAATTTTGTTCCAATTCTACGAAAATTGCCTTGGATAATTTGATAGTGACTGCATTTAATATATAGATTGCCTTAGGTAGTATGATCATTTTAACAACGCTTACTTTTCTAATCCAAGAACACAGTATATCTTCCCATCTGTTGGTGTCATCTTTAATTTCTTTCATCAGCATCTTACAGTTTTCTGAGTACAGGTCTTTCTTCCCATCACATCCTATCTTCTCATCTAGTAATTCTTCATTTTCTTGTTTCATATTTACCTTCTTCTCAAGTGAGCCTTACTTATTGCCTTAAAACACAAAACACAAAACAAAAAACACTCTCCCACCATGCTATATTTCTGCCACCCACATTCTCCTCTCTATTCACCTTTTTGAACTTCAGGTCAGAATATTCAACAGATTTTATAAGACGTTGACTTGGATATCTCCAAGTCATTTCAGGCTCAACATGCCCAAATTGAAATTCATAATTTCATTAATTCCATCTCAATGGAGGAAAAAGAGTGAACAAATAAAATAGCCACCCCTGGTCTTTTTATAGTGTGTCTTGTTTTGGTAAATACCTGCAAGTCAGAATATTCACAGTCATAATTCATTTTATATTTTTTCTTTTTTTATAGAGTCCATTATAAACTCTGATCCAATTTACATCCTAAATACCAATGAAATTCACATCATTCTTTCCATATCCCTATCAGGAAAGCTATCTCTACTCATTAGTCTAAACATGTCAAGTTGGTTTCTGTCCACAGCATTCCACTGTCATCTTGATTTGATATCATTGCCACTATATCTACAAAGTATCAGAATGAGCCAACAGAATTCTTTTCACAGGTTGACTTGGACAAAAAGTGTCATGGTAAATGTCTGGAAATCTTATTCTTATTAAGGACTTTCAACTAAAAACATCACTAAATCTTCATTGGAAAAGCCTTATGGTCTCCTATCTATTAATTTGTTGTCAAGTGACAAGATCTACCATCTTGGATCTATACTCTAAATATTAGAAAATGTCTGTGGCACCCATTAACCAATTTTGTAATATTAATTTATTTTAATCATTAGAAACATGACCAACAACCCACTTCTTACTTGAATTTCACTCTGGCAGTGATGATGGATAAGAAGACACTGTAAGCAGTTGGTCGACCCTCAAACTTAATCTCTTCCCGCTGACCAGTAAAATTAAATTTCAAACAAATTTCTTCCTACATTATCCAAACATGCTATTAATGAGTTCTATTTTGTACTGTGTGGTTAACATAGTCTCCAGTTGGGCAGCATTCCTGCCTATCAATAGGAGACAGTAATTTCTTTTCTTTCTCACTTTCCTCTCACCTCCCATAGATTATGTATAGATCTTTTTTACTTCATTCACTAGTCAGAGCACAAAACTGACTTTTCATCATAAAAGTCTCCCTACTTGAAACAGTGTAGGAATTGGGCAAGATTGCTAATCCCCTCTACTCCCTTGAAGAAAATCACCTGATGACCACCATCAACAGTTATGCCTAAAAGCAAGTATCTTGGGAAATCCTAGTTACTTCACTGTTTGAGCTGGAATTTCTGTTCTTGACTCCTAGTTCAGATGAATAATAAATACTACTGCCTCAGTGAAATTGATAGACATTGCTAAGTTATTGCTACTCTCATATTGCATAAAAAAATCCCACAAAGATACAATATTAATTCATAATTTCTCTGTTATTAACATTAAATGTCTCATTATTGAATTTGCTCTTATTGTCAATTGTTTTGAGGAGGAAATCCCCAGTAGAGATGACGGTTGCTGGTATGAGAGGTGTTTCAATGAGACAGCTGGAGTTGAAAATATTCTTAAAAAAATGATCATCAGTTAACTACCTCTGGTTTGCAAAAGTGGTAATTTCTACTTTACCCTACTCAGTTAAAAATGACTCCCCTTTAGTAGTCGCTGTCCTTGAGTTATTTTACCAAGATTTTTACTGTGTTTCTGGGTAACCAGATTTATTAATAAAACTGACATTGTACTAAAAATTCAACTTTTGCAGGGCATAATAATATTATATGTCATATGTAAATTATAATAATTTGAAAAGGTTTATTTTTTATTTGTAGAAGTTGGGTTTTTCCATGGTTCCAAGGTAATTTGTCTAACTCATAGATGATGGATAATGGCACCCTAGCCATGAACTATCTTCTGACGATTCCCTTAGGGAAAGAGACATATCCATGACATGAAGAACCACAATGGTCCCACCTTATAAAATTTCTAGCCCTGCTAGAGAGACCAAGTTCCTAATTAACGTTATAAGAAAATTCAGTGATAGTTGGGCAAGTTAATGATAAGATCACTGGGATAGTGACTTTAG
Organism: Bubalus kerabau; assembly: GCF_029407905.1. Taxonomy (NCBI): domain Eukaryota; kingdom Metazoa; phylum Chordata; class Mammalia; order Artiodactyla; family Bovidae; genus Bubalus; species Bubalus kerabau. The sequence goes on from NC_073625.1 coordinate 57,926,002, forward strand.
AATAACTATTTTATATAACCTTATGAATGGATTTTATTTTAACCAGCTAAAGGAATATGTTAACCTATTGGCAAGAATTTATCATGTGCATGTATGGCTTATTAATAGTTTTCAAATCCAATTGCCAAAATTAAGTCTTCAAATTTTACCATACTGAAACTGAGTCCTGTTTTCAAGAGCTGGTGGCCTTTAAAGAAACTGAAGTGTAAAAACATAAGCACTTGCTACTTTAGTAACACTGAGAATTATAGCATTTGTCTTTAGTGGAAGCTTAGAAAACGTTGCATATTCTGTAGCCATAAAAGGGTATAGGACAAATATTTTTACCTAGATACTGAACATGAGTAATGCCCATTATGATTTCGATAGAACACAAAATCTGAAAAACAAGAGATAAATGCTTTGTCTGTCAATAAATTATTAATAAATTTTACAGTCTGCAAGTGGTGCAATAAAAAATGACAATGTTCCATATTTTACTTGTTAATTCTGTCTGTAGTTTCTTTTGCAATATTGTAAGCTGAGGCTCCCAAAGCCTGTTTTGTTTTCTGTTTTTTTTCTTCAGCTACCTAATGCTAGAATTCCAGTGCTTAGAAACTGGAGAATGCTTCCTATGAAAACAATCTCAGAAAAATATTAAGGGGAAAATTATTAAATGTCTATTATCAATACTTTCTCAGGAACACTTGGTATTCTCAATTTTTTTTAATATTGTCTGCCGGGGACCAGCCCCAGCTGATCCAGGGTATTCGAAGGAGAGACGGCTAGGCGAGGGTCAGGGAACAACTGCTTAATTAAACGTTAATTAAGGAATAGAATAAGGATAGCTCAGTGAGGAAAATTCAGTGGAGAAAAGAGGCTGAGTAGCTTGGTTTACGCGGGGGACCAATAAAACTTCAAGACAAGAAGCTTGCACCACTTACGTAGGCCGCAGGCGTCCTTCCGTTCTCCCGGAGGAGAGGAGACACTGAGGCCTCCCCGGTCGGATCTTAGAAGCCCAGGCATAATTAGTAAGCATGGTGGGTTCCGCGCTCCAGATGGAGACTCAACCAGAGTGAGAGAGAGAGAGAGACATGGGGAGACCAGTATTTCGAGAAACTGATCCCAATTCTTTATTTTCCATGGTCTACTTTTATACACTGAGGTGTTATGCAAAAGTCACGCGGGGTCAGCAGTCCTGACTTTTATCAAAGTCAGGTGCTTCATACAAATGTATACAGAGGTCTTAGGGGTGTTACATCATCTTCTGGCCGGGGGGCCTGCTGACAATTTACGACCCTCTCCTTGTGACAGCGGTCAGTCAACCAGGACACTTATTTCTCCAGGGGTGATTATTCTTAAAACAGACGCCACCCAAATAAAGTTACATTCCTATAGAGTGAGGGTGTAGTGGGTTTTAGTTAAGGAAAGAATTTACTTAGCCTAAGGTCTAACGTGATTAATATCAAAGGTTAATACTTATTTCTTCTATATATTCATTAATGTGTATAAGGGCAGGGGATGTGGAGACTTAGCAGTAAACATTGGCTCAACAAATGAAAAACCCTTCACCAATATGATTTCTAATCAGCCCATTATACTTATACTAATAATTTTCTAACTTTTCTAAGGAACCTGTTTTTAGAAGGTTTAAAGCATCTTGTGCCTCTCATGGTTGGGAGGCTGTGAGCAATCACATGTGGCCGGACAAGCCTGTCAGGCTGGCTAGAGAACCTTCAGAGGAGTTTGTAGGTTAAAACACTCTTGTCATGCCTAGGAGTTTTTATCAACTGGAGCTCTAGGTTAACTCCTTCTCCGAAAGAGGTGGTGGGGGACAGCCCCCCGTAAAGTCAGAGGTGTAGGTGAGAGCACAAAGTAGTAAAGTAGGCAGGCTCTGGTTATGGGGGTAGATGCTTGAGGATTTCCAGGGGGACTCCTGAGGCTCGATCCCGCCTTTGCGTATGCCGAGCCTCCTTCCTCATGACCTTTGTCATGGGCGGAGTGCCTCACGCTGGCTCCAGGCAGTGATAGAATTCCAGTTGAGCTATTACAGATCCTCACTCAATATGCAATATGCCGGCTCCCGGCATCTGTCCTTTTTTATTTTTATTTTTTTAATTTAATTTTATTTTTTAACTTTACAATATTATACCAGTTTTACCAAATATCAAAATAAATCCACCACAGGTATACATGTATTCCCCCTCCTCCCTCCTCCCTCCACATACCATCCCTCTGGGTTGTCCCAGTGCACTAGCCCCAAGCATTCAGTATCGTGCATCGAACCTGGACTGGCAACTCATTTCATACATGATATTTTACATGTTTCAATGCCATTCTCCCAAATCTTCCCACCCTCTCCCTCTCCCACAGACTCCATAAGACTGTTCTATACATCAGTGTCTCTTTTGCTGTCTTGTACACAGGGTTATTGTTACCATCTTTCTAAATTCCATATATATGCGTTAGTATACTGTATGGGTGTTTTTCTTTCTGGCTTACTTCACTCTGTATAATAGGTTCCAGTTTCATCCACCTCATTAGAACTGATTCAAATGTATTCTTTTTAATGGCTGAGTAATACTCCATTGTGTATATGTACCACAGCTTTCTTATCCATTCATCTGCTGATGGACATCTAGGTTGCTTCCATGTCCTGGCTATCATAAACACTGCTGCGATGAAGAGCGGGGTACACGTGTCTCTTTCAATTCTGGTTTCCTCAGTGTGTATGCCCAGCAGTGGGATTGCTGGATCATAAGGCAGTTCTATTTCCAGTTTTTTAAGGAATCTCCACCCTGTTCTCCATAGTGGCTGTACTAGTTTGCATTCCCACCAACAGTGGAAGAGGGTTCCCTTTTCTCCACACCCTCTCCAGCATTAATTGCTTGTAGACTTTTGGATCGCAGCCATTCTGACTGGTGTGAAATGGTACCTCATACTGGTTTTGATTTGCATTTCTCTGATAATGAGTGATGTTGAGCATCTTTTCATGTGTTTGTTAGCCATCTGTATGTCTTCTTTGGAGAAATGTCTGTTTAGTTCTTTGGCCCATTTTTTGATTGGGTCATTTATTTTTCTGGAGTTGAGCTGTAGGAGTTGCTTGTATATTCTCGAGATTAGTTGTTTGTCAGTTGCTTCATTTGCTGTTATCTTCTCCCATTCTGAAGGCTGTCTTTTCACCTTGCTAATAGTTTCCTTTGATGTGAAGAAGCTTTTAAGGTTAATTAGGTCCCATTTGTTTATTTTTGCTTTTATTTCCAATATGCTGGGAGGTGGGTCATAGAGGATCCTGCTGTGATGTATGTCAGAGAGTGTTTTGCCTATGTTCTCCTCTAGGAGTTTTATAGTTTCTGGTCTTACGTTGAGATCTTTAATCCATTTTGAGTTTATTTTTGTGTATGGTGTTAGAAAGTGTTCTAGTTTCATTCTTTTACAAGTGGTTGACCAGAGTTCCCAGCACCACTTGTTAAAGAGATTGTCTTTAATCCATTGTATATTCTTGCCTCCTTTGTCAAAGATAAGGTGTCCATATGTGCGTGGATTTATCTCTGGGCTTTCTATTTTGTTCCATTGATCTATATTTCTTTCTTTGTGCCAGTACCATACTGTCTTGATAACTGTGGTTTTGTAGTAGAGCCTAGAGTCTGGTAGGTTGATTCCTCCAGTTCCATTCTTCTTTCTCAAGATCGCTTTGGCTATTCGAGGTTTTTTGTATTTCCATACAAATTGTGAAATTATTTGTTCTAGCTCTGTGAAGAATACTGTTGATAGCTTGATAGGGATTGCATTGAATCTATAAATTGCTGTGGGTAGTATACTCATTTTCACCATATTGATTCTTCCAATCCATGAACATGGTATATTTCTCCATCTATTAGTGTCCTCTTTGATTTCTTTCACCAGTGTTTTATAGTTTTCTGTATATAGGTCTTTAGTTTCTTTAGGTAGATATATTCCTAAGTATTTTATTCTTTCCGTTGCAATGGTGAATGGAATTGTTTCCTTAATTTCTCTTTCTGTTTTCTCATTATCAGTGTATAGGAATGCAAGGGATTTCTGTGTGTTGATTTTATATCCTGCAACTTTACTATAATCATTGATTAGTTCTAGTAGTTTTCTGGTGGAGTCTTTAGGGTTTTCTATGTAGAGGATCATGTCATCTGCAAATAGTGAGAGTTTTACTTCTTCTTTTCCAATTTGGATTCCTTTTATTTCTTTTTCTGCTCTGATTGCTATGGCCAAGACTTCCAAAACTATGTTGAATAGTAATGGTGAAAGTGGGCACCCTTGTCTTGTTCCTGACTTTAGAGGAAATGCTTTCAATTTTTCACCATTGAGGATAATGTTTGCTGTGGGTTTGTCATATATAGCTTTTATTATGTTGAGGTATGTTCCTTCTATTCCTGCTTTCTGGAGAGTTTTTATCATAAATGGATGTTGAATTTTGTCAAAGGCTTTCTCTGCATCTATTGAGATAATCATATGGTTTTTATTTTTCAATTTGTTAATGTGGTGTATTACATTGATTGATTTGCGGATATTGAAGAATCCTTGCATCCCTGGGATAAAGCCCACTTGGTCATGGTGTATGATCTTTTTAATGTGTTGTTGGATTCTGATTGCTAGAATTTTGTTAAGGATTTTTGCATCTATGTTCATCAGTGATATTGGCCTGTAGTTTTCTTTTTTTGTGGGATCTTTGTCAGGTTTTGGTATTAGGGTGATGGTGGCCTCATAGAACGAGTTTGGAAGTTTACCTTCCTCTGCAATTTTCTGGAAGAGTTTGAGCAGGATAGGTGTTAGCTCTTCTCTAAATTTTTGGTAGAATTCAGCTGTGAAGCCGTCTGGACCTGGGCTTTTGTTTGCTGGAAGATTTTTTATTACAGTTTCAATTTCCGTGCTTGTGATGGGTCTGTTAAGATTTTCTATTTCTTCCTGGTCGAGTTTTGGAAAGTTGTACTTTTCTAAGAATTTGTCCATTTCTTCCACGTTGTCCAATTGGCATATAATTGTTGATAGTAGTCTCTTATGATCCTTTGTATTTCTGTGCTGTCTGTTGTGATCCCTCCATTTTCATTTCTAATTTTATTGATTTGATTTTTCTCCCTTTGTTTCTTGATGAGTCTGGCTAATGGTTTGTCAATTTTATTTATCCTTTCAAAGAACCAGCTATTGGCTTTGTTGATTTTTGCTATGGTCTCTCTCTCTTTTTTTTTTTTTTTTGCATTTATTTCTGCTCTAATTTTTAAGATTTCTTTCCTTCTACTAACCCTGGGGTTCTTCATTTCTTCCTTTTCTAGTTGCTTTAGGTGTAGAGTTAGGTTATTTATTTGACTTTTTTCTTGTTTCTTGAGGTGTGCCTGTATTGCTATGAACCCTTAGGACTGCTTTTACAGTGTCCCACAGGTATTGGGTTGTTGTGTTTTCATTTTCTTTTTTTTTTTTTAATTTAGACAGAAATTTATTCATCATTGGAAATAAAGTTTAATAAAATGTTCAAAGGTTAAACCAATGCAAACTCTAACCATAACAACTGTATCAGATTATAATAAGACTAAATTTTAAAATCTTAATTTTACTGAAATTTTTGTCTTTATATTGTAATTTTTCACACATCCTCTTATATCTCTTCCACAATTCACCTTTATCTGTACTTAGTTTTCAATAGATTCATTTACACTGATATTTTGAGTAAATATGAAATGACAGACTCTCATAAGTGTGTCACTAATAAATTATTACTAATTAATTTTTAAGTATATCTCAAATCATGAGAAATACCTTTTAGCACTGAAGGCCTTATTGAGGATTGATACTCCTAATTTTTATTTATTTATTTTATTTTATTTTTAAACTTTACATAATTGTATTAGTTTTGCCAAATATCAAAATGAATCCGCCACAGGTATACATGTGTTCCCCATCCTGAACCCTCCTCCCTCCTCCCTCCCCATACCATCCCTCTAGGTTGTCCCAGTGCACCAGTGTTTCTATGCAAATTTTGATTTCTTTTTTGATTTCTTCTGTGATTTGTGGTTATTCAGCAGCGTGTTGTTCAGCCTCCATATGTTGGAATTTTTAATAGTTTTTCTCCTGTAATTGAGATCTAATCTTACTGCATTGTGGTCAGAAAAGATGCTTGGAATGATTTCTATTTTTTTGAATTTACCAAGGCTAGCTTTATGGCCCAGGATGTGATCTATCCTGGAGAAGGTTCCATGTGCGCTTGAGAAAAAGGTGAAATTCATTGTTTTGGGATGAAATCTCCTATAGATATCAATTAGGTCTAACCGGTCTATTGTATCATTTAAAGTTTGTGTTTCCTATGTGTATGTATGCTCAGTCAATAAGTCATGTCTGACTCTTTTGTGACCCCATGAACTGTAGCTGGCCAGGATCTTCTGATGATGGGAGTTCCCAGACAACAATACTGGTGTGGATTGCCATTTCCTCTTCCAGGGGATCTTCCCAGCCCAGGAATTGAACCTACATCTCCTGTGTCTCCTGCACTAGCAAGTGGATTCTTTACTACTGAGCTACCTGGGAAGCACTTTGATGGTACAGTTTTCTTTTAATTTATACTTTGATGATTGTTATTAGGGAGGACGTTGCCACACCAGGGTTGAAAACCACTACAATACAACATAAGAAAACTGGAGAATGTGAAACTGATTGCTATTTATAAATTATTCCCAAAACATATCACTGTGCAGAAGAAAATAATTTATCTTCTTAGTTCAGTTCAGTAGTTCAGTTGTGTCCGACTATCTGTGACCCCATGAACTGCAGCATGCCAGGCCTCCCTGTTCATCACCAACTCTTGGAGTTTACGCAAACTCATGTCCACTGAGTCGGTCAGAACAGATCAGTCGCTTAGTCGTGTCCAACTCTTTGCATACCCATGAATCGCAGTACGCCAGGCCTCCCTGTCCATCACCAACTCCTGGACTCACTCAGACTCACGTCCATCGAGTCAGTGATGCCATCCAGCCATCTCATCCTCTGCCGTCCCCTTCTCCTCCTGCCCCCAATCCCTCCCAGCATCAGAGGCTTTTCCAATGAGTCAACTCTTCACGTGAGGTGGCCAAAGCACTGGAGTTTCAGTTTTAGCATCATTCCTCCCAAAGAAATACCAGGGCTGATCTCCTTCAGAATGGACTGGTTGGATCTCCTTGCAGTCCAAGGGATTCGCAAGAGTCTTCTCCAACACCACAGTTCAAAAGCATCAATTCTTCGGCGCTCAGCCTTCTTCACAGTCCAACTCTCACATCCATACATGACCACAGGAAAAACCATAGCCTTGACTATATGAACCTTTGTTGGTAAAGTAATGTCTCTGCTTTTCAATATGCTATCTAGGTTGGTCATAACTTTCCTTCCAAAGAGTAAGCATCTTTTAATTTCATGGCTGCAGTCACCATCTGTAGTGATTTTGGAGCCCAGAAAAATAAAGTCTGACACTGTTTCCACTGTTTCCCCATCTATTTCCCATGAAGTGGTGGGACCGGATGCCATGATCTTCGTTTTCTGAATATTGAGCTTTAAGCCAACTTTTTCACTCTCCTCTTTCACTTTCATCAAGAGGCTTTTTAGTTCCTCTTCACTTTCTGCCATAAGGGTGGTGTCATCTGCATATCTGAGATTATTGATATTTCTCCCGGCAATCTGGATTCCAGCTTGTGTTTCTTCTAGTCCAGCGTTTCTCATGATGTACTCTGCATATAAGCTAAATAAACAGGGTGACAATATACAGCCTTGACATACTCCTTTTCCTATTTGGAACCAGTCTGTTGTTCCATGTCCAGTTCTAACTGTTGCTTCCTGACCTGCATACAAATTTCTCAAGAGGCAGGTCAGGTAGTCTGGTATTCCCATCTCTTTCAGAATTTTCCACAGTTTATTGTGATCCACACCATCAAAGGCTTTGGCATAGGCAATAAAGCAGAAATAGATGATTTTCTGGAACTCTCTTGCTTTTTCCATGATCCAGTGGATGTTGGCAATTTGATCTCTGGTTCCTCTGCCTTTTCTAAAACCAGCTTGAACATCAGGAAGTTCACGGTTCGCATATTGCTGAAGCCTGGCTTGGAGAATTTTGAGCATTACTTTACTAGCATGTGAGACGAGTGCAATTTTGAGGTAGTCTGAGCATTCTCTGGCATTGCCTTTCTTTGGGATTGGAATGAAAACTGACCTTTTCCAGTCCTGTGGCCACTGCTGAGTTTTCCAAATTTGCTGGCATATTGAGTGCAGCACTTTCACAGCTTCATCTTTCAGGATTTGGAATAGCTCATCTGGAATTCTATCACCTCCACAAGCTTTGTTTATAGTGATGCTTTCTAAGGCCCACTTGACTTCACATACCAGGATGTCTGGCTGTAGGTCAGTGATCACACCATCGTGATTATCTGGGTCGTGAAGATCTATTTTGTACAGTTCTTCTGTGTATTCTTGCCATCTCTTCTTAATATCTTCTGCTTCTGTTAGGTCCATACCATTTCTGTCCTTTATTGAGCCCATCTTTGCATGAAATGTTCCTTTGGTATCTCTGATTTTCTTGAAGAGATCCCTAGTCTTTCCCATTATGGAATGAGGTTCGTGACATTGTACAGGAAACAGGGATCAAGACCATCCCCATGGAAAAGAAATGCAAAAAAGCAAAATGGCTGTCTGGGGAGGCCTTACAAATAGCTGTGAAAAGAAGAGAAGTGAAAAGGAAAGGAGAAAAGGAAAGATATAAACATCTGAATGCAGAGTTCCAAAGAACTGAGTTGGTAATGCCATTCAAATATCTCATCCTCTGTCGTCCCCTTCTCCTGTCTTAAATCTTTCCCAGAATCAGGTTCTTTTCAAATGAATCAGGTATTCACATCAGGTGGCCAAAGTATTGCAGTTTCAGCTTCAACATCAGTCCTTCCAATGAACACCCAGGACTGATCTCCTTTAGGATTGACTGGTTGGATGTCCTTGCTGTTCAAGGGACTCTCAAGAGTCTTGTCCAACACCACAGTTCAAAAGCATCAATTCTTCAGTGCTCAGCTTTCTTTATAGTCCAACTCTCACATCCATACATGACTACTGGAAAAACCATAGACTTGATTAGATGGACCTTTGTTGACAAAGTAATGTCTCTGCTTTTTAATATGCTGTCTAGTTTGGTCATAACTTTCCTTCCAAAGAGCAAGCGTCTTTTAATTTCATGGCTACAATCACCATCTTCAGTGATTTTGGAGCCCCCCAAAATAAAGTAAGCCATTGTTTCCCAAATAAATGTCATGTATATGTCTCATTTTATTATGTGAAATGTGATATTAGAAGAACTTTTCATTTGGTTTGCTCTTTAAGACCTGGTGCAACTCTTCTATAAAAAATAATACAAGATATGTTCACAGTGACATTAAACATTTCTTACACAGACTTGCATTCAGTTCAGTTCAGTTGCTCAGTCATGTCCGACTCTTTGCGACTCTATGAATTGCAGTACACCAGGCCTCCCTTTCCATCACCAACTTCCAGAGTTCACCCAAACTCATGTCCATCGAGTTGGTGATGCCATCCAGCCATCTCATCCTCTGTTGTCCCCTTCTCCTCCTGCCCCCAATCCCTCCCAGCATCAGAGTCTTTTCCAATGAGTCAACCCTTCACATGAAGTGGCCAAAGTATTGTAGTTTCAGCCTCAGCATCCTTCCAATGAACACCCAGGGCTGATCTCCTTCAGGATGGACTGGTTGGATCTCCTGACAGTCCAAGGGACTCTCAAGAGTCTTCTCCAACACCACAGTTCAAAGGCATTAATTCTTCAGTGCTCAGCCTTCCTCACAGTCCAACTCTCACAACCATATATGACCACTGAAAAAACCATAGCCTTGACCTTTGCTGGCAATATCTCTGCTTTTCAATATATATCTAGGTTGGTCATATCTTTTCTTCCAAGGAGTAAGTGTCTTTTAATATCATGGCTGCAATCACCATCTTCAGTGTTTTTGGAGCACAAAAAAAATAAAGTCTGACACTGTTTCCACTGTTTCCCCATCTATTTCCCATGAAGTGATGGGACTGGATGCCATGATCTTCGTTTTCTGAATGTTGAGCTTTAAGCCAACTTTTTCACTCTCCTCTTTCACTTTCATCAAGATGCTTTTTAGTTTCTCTTCACTTTTTGCCAAAAGGGTTGTGTCATCTGCATATCTGAGGTTATTGGTATTTCTCCCGGCAATCTTGATTCCAGCTTGTGCTTCTTCCAGCCCAGGGTTTCTCATGATGTACTCTGCATATAAGTTAAATAAGCAGGGTGTCAATATACAGCTTTGACATACTCCTTTTCCTATTTGGAATCAGTCTGTTGTTCCATGCTCAATTCTAATATAGTATTAATAGTTACTTCCTCATAAAATTGCACATTAAAGAAAACAGCTACTTATTTTAATTACATAAGTAATTTACAGGCCTGGTGAGTCTGTGAGCTTCCAAATTTATAGACACCATTTCTAGAAAATGATCAGCCACCTAGGTGTGCACAGTCTGAAATCAACTAAATTTTGAGGCAGTTTACTAAGATTCTTTTATCCAGCAGATCTACAGTGAGCTGCTAAGGTTATTGAGACAGTCTGATTAAGGCAATATTACAGCATTTTTTAAAGCTATATTGAGAGCAATTTAATGCAGTTTAGCAGGCACTTCTCTATTTTGTAGTGACCTAGGAACATAAAAATGTATCATCCAAAAAAAATGCAGCAAATTAGATACAAAATGTAAAAGATTAGATTCACAATGTGTTGACCTGGTAAGTTCAATTCCTTTTGCCAAGTTACTTTTTGATCTTAACTGGTTTTCTGAAATTTGTAAGATAGAATCTAGTGTCAGTGATAATTTTCCTGCATATACTTAGCATGCTACTTGAGAAACAACTCTCTTATTTTGAGTTGTGCATATGTCCTTCTAATGGAGTAAGCTATTTTGTAGGATAATATTATTTGGCAATGGATATTGAATGAGAAAACATATTTGAATATCCATCTAGCAATATGAAGGCATTTACAAATATATATATATATATATATATATATATATATATACACACACACACATATACTGTTCAGTTCAGTTCATTTCAGTCTCTCAGTTGTGTCTGACTCTTTGTGACCCCATGAATCGCAGCACGCCAGGCCTCCCTGTCCATCACCAACTCCAGGAGTTCACTCAGACTCACGTCCATCAAGTCAGTGATGCCATCCAGCCATCTCATCCTCTGTCATCCCCTTCTCCTCCTGCCCCCAATCCCTCCCAGCATAGAGTCTTTTCCAATGAGTCAACTCTTCTCATGAGGTAGCCAAATTACTGGAGTTTCAGCTTTAGCATCATTCCTTCCAAAGAAATCCCAGGACTGATCTCCTTCAGAATGGACTGGTTGGATCTCCATGCAGTCCAAGGGACTCTCAAGAGTCTCCTCCAACACCAGAGTTCCAAATCATCAATTCTTCGGCATATACTGCTATGAATACATAATTCATTGAAGTTTACTTCTTGCAAGCCAAGTTCTATTTTATATATGAGACATATTTAATTTTTTTACAAATCTATAGGTTTGATAATATTTTTACAAAAAAAGAATCTGAGATTTAGATAAATTAACTGAATTTCTCAGAATTATATGCCTTATAAGTGTGAAGATTAGAATTAAAGTTTAATTTTAACGATTTCAGCATGAGAGCTTTTTAATATGGCATTCTTCTCTTCCAGACTCTGTTAAATTGATTCCATATTTTAAATTTTATGATCTACTAACCACAAATGAAGACTAGCAGTTCTTCACTTAATTGTGTATTTGTAGGAATCATAAAGCATTAAGATTGACAGAGGCACATTTGTTAGACAGCTCTCCCTCATACTCATGCTTCTGATTTAAAGCAACAGTGTTATCTGATGGCTTCTAATATAACACTGTTGCTAGAGTTATATGATGTTAATCCTATTTTAATGAAAATTTGAACCACAGTCTCCCTAACTTCATCACACACTTTCAGATTGTATTTCCTTCCTTTGATAAATTTCTGAGTTAAGTTTCATTATTAAAATCTAAACAATTAAAGTGGGAGATATCATCTTTTGCTACATTGAAATCTATCCACTGTCACATGGTAAGGAAAGGGAAAGAATATTTCAAAGCCTGTGTGTGTGTGTGTGTGTGCACATATATATGAATTGTGTATATGAGTATGTGTATATATATATATGATTTATATCACTGTCTTTCAGCCTAGCATTCCAAGAATGTATATTAGGCAATGCAAACATCTTTTTCATTACATATTTTGTTTTATAATATTACCTAACACTAGTCAGTATTTTAACAGGAACCCAAAGAACAATATGTTAAATTATGGCTAACTCATTCACTCATTTTAGATTCTGTACTCAGGTTTTCTTCATCCTGCTTTTTTGTCCTTCAAGCAGATGATGGCTTGTGCTGGACTGATACAAACTGTGAGAAGGAAGAAACAGAGTACACAAAAATCAGAAGTTTTGAAACAGGTCTTTTCCAATGAGTCAGCTCTTCGCATCAGGTGGCCAACAGCTACAGGGGTTTTCCTGGTGGCTCAGTTAATAAAGAGTAGGCTTGCGATGCAGCAGACCCGGATTTGATCCCTGGGTTGGGAAGATCCAGCCCCTGGAGATGGAAATGGCAACCCACTCCAATATTCTTGCCTCGAGAATCCCATGGACAGAGGAGCCTGGCGGGCTACAGTCCATGGGGTCGCGGGAGTCGGATACGACTGAGTGACAGCTACAGGATGGGGGTAAGACCTACGTCAAGGTGATGTACAAGACGGTGCCCGCCTGCCAGTGAATACGCAGCCTCCAGGCCCTCGCCGCCGAGCTGCCAGGAAGTTGCAGGCGCCTCTGGTTTCGTGGCGCCCGGGTGGTCGGGCAGCGCCACCTGGCGGTTGGCCCTTGGGGCCTACAGGCTTCTCTGGTTTTCTCAACTGCAGCAAAGTGTCGGAACTGAAGGAGCGGCTGAAGGTGCTGGAGGCCAAGCTGGCAGGGCTGACTGTCACAGAGCGGGCAGGGCCCCGACCCCAGCTGCCCCCCTGAGGACCCTGCCCCGCCTTGGGGCTCCCCAGTTGCCCAGGGCAGCTCCGGGGATGGAGGCCTTCGAGGGCTGCTGGGAGCCAGAGAAAACCAGAGGCCTCCTCTGTTCCCTTGAGATGATGGAGTTGGTGCTCAGGGGCTTCCTGGGCCCACTGGCCCCATGGGAGACCCCGGCAGTGGGGGCCCAATGGGGATGAGAGGTCCACCAGGTCTGCAGGGCCCCCCAAGGAGCTCTGGTCAGGCCAGAGCTGTGGGTACCCCGGAGAGAGGGGACCTCCAGTGCCCCCAGGCCCTCTTGGGCCCCCTGGCCTCCCTCCCCCACCACCCAGGCCCTGTTGGACCAACCTACACCCGGATCTCCCAGCTTGAGGACCTGTTTCTGTCCAACACTTTCACTGAGACCAGCAGCCATTGGCCTCCTGGACCGGCTGGGTCCCCAGGCCCCCCCGGGATTCATGGGTCCTCCTGGACTTTCTGGCCTCATGGGCATTCCTGGGAGTCCTGGACATAGGGGACCCCCAGGCCCCACTGTACCTAAAGAAATCTCAGGCCACCCTGGAGAAAAGAGCCAAAGAGGACTGCAAGGGGAGCCTGGCCTCCAAGGCTCCATGGGAGCAGTGGGGAGAACCTGGCTGCAAAGGAGACTTTGGTGAGAAGAGCCCACTGGAACCAGAGGGGTCAGGGACAAGCCTTGCCACCCCCAGGGGCACCCCCAGCCTCCTGAAGGGCAAAAAGAGAGGCCTCACCGCCAGCTACCGGATCCTGGCCCCACGAGCCGAGACAAGACAAACTGAAGGTGGTGGTGGCCCCATGGGGAGGGCCAGGCCAGGCTTCCCTTCCCAGCCTGGACTGGGCGGACTGCCTCTGGGGCCTGCTGGTCCATATTTATTAATATCCTCAGGGTCCCTTGCGCCACCTAGGCCTTTGGTTGGGGGTCTTGGTCCTGGTACCCGGTGTGCATCTGCCTTCCATGAGGTTCAGCAGGGACTGGGGCCTGAGAGGGAGGTGTGGCCCAGATGAGAGGGCTCAGGGCCCTGGGCCTCAGTTGCCCTCTCCGAAGTGGGGTGATACAGGTCTGAGGCAGGGACGGCAGGTTTGGAGCTTCTGTAGTCTCATCAACTGCCTGGCCCTCCACACTTCTGGGGATGACGAGGACGGCAAGTCTCGGCCTCTCTGCTCCCCACCCAAACCTGGGGAGCCCACCTGCAGCCCTCCTCTCCTTGTTTTCCGGTGCTGGGTTCCTGACCCTGAGGTCAGGCTACTTGATCTGACTGGGTGTTCAGGGCTCCTGTGTCAGTTCTGACCACTGAACCCTCAGTCTCTCCCGGGGGCCTGGAGGAGGGGACCATCTGCTCCCACAACCGCCTGTGACTGCCCCAGCAGGTAGATGTGTATCAGCCAATAAAGGACTCCGCCTGACTGCCAAAAAAATTAAAAAACAAACTAGAGACACCAGGTGGCATCTCTTCTTTAAGCCCAACTCTTGATACATGATAGTCTTTTCAAAGTTGTATGTCTTCTATCTCAATATTTGTGTTATTGGGAAAAACATTTAGCAATTTGCTAGTATGTTTTAATCACCTGATTTGGCAAGGAACCCATACTGAAACAGGATTTTCCTTTGTATATCATTTATTTATCACTTTGTTAGGGATAACATTGTTATTTTTTTTTTCTTTTGCCTAGATCAATAAGGCATAGCAAAGAATTCTGAACTCTTATTAAGTGCTATGTATCTATTTAAATGGAATTATGTGTTGTCGTACCATTGCTCATAAAAACAAAGCTAGAAGCATAAAATGCATTCCAAATAGAGATTCTGGGGTCAAGCTTGAATAGTGGAGATAGTTTGTATATTATCATCATTTTCTTTCTAAGGCTTTAGAAGAGTTTTATCATGCTAAGATTGAAGTAATTATGCTTCAGTTTATAGAATGCCAAATAAAATGAATCTCTATGTTAGAGATGAGATTGTTTAATTATAAAGTTATTCAGTGAGCAGCTGTAGTTTTTCTTTACAACCTCCCTTTCTAGATTGTTTTTAAAGCTGAATAATTCAGTTTAAAAGGCCAACAGCCTTATACTTTGCACTTCATGGTAGCTTCACTAAAATCACTGAGGATGGTGCCGGCAGTGATGAAATTAGAAGATGGTTGCTTCTTGGCAGGGAGGCTATGACAAAAACCGAGACAGCGCGTTACAGATCAAGGACATCATTTTGCCAGCAAAGGTCTGTACAGTCAAGGTATCATCTTTCCAGTAGTCATGGACGGATGTGAGAGCTGGACACAGTGGAGCGCTGAAGAATTGACGCTTTTGAACTGTAGTGCTGGAACAGACTCTCAAGAATCCCTTGGAAAGCAAGGCGATCAAACCAGTCAATCTTAAAGGATATCGACCCTGAATAATCTTTGGAAGGACTGATGCTGAAGGTGAAGCTACAGTACTTTGGCTGAGAGGGTGACAGAGGATGAGATGACTGGATGGCATCACCGATTCAATGGACCTGAACTTGTGCAAACTCTGGGAGATGGTGAGGAATAGGGAAACCTGGAGTGCTGCAATCCATGGGGTAGTGAAGAGCAGACACGACCAGGAGACTGAGCAACAACAACTTCACTTATTTCATTGAAGACTCTGTCCTCCTCCCTCCTCTTACCTGTCATCAATCACTGTGAATTCAACTTCCACAGGGATTAGCCATCTAACACTCAGGTCTCTCTTCAGATGTCCTTTCTCCCCCTCCAGTTCAATTATCTACTGCTATGACCACTTCTTAGATTTTCATCTCCAGATTTTGGGCCACTTTTGAAGTTTTATTATCAAAATTTGCTTCCCATCCACAAATATCTTAGCCTCCATCTCATTTGCTCAAGAAACTTAATTTCACAATCATACAATTTCACTGGAACTCTAGGGCATTATTCTCACAATAATTTCATGATACAAAGCATCTTCTGACATCACTTTCTCCTCTGTGTAACTTAGATTCTATATTTAACATAAACATCCCTCTTTCAAATCTCCTCAACCACTATGAAGTATTATCATTAGTATTACTATCACATTTATTATTATTGATAACCTTGTATACACTTCTCTGCTACCCTAGTCAAACCCACTATCAGGTCTCCTCAAACAGCCTTGTAATGTGTTTCCACACTTCTACAACTTTCCAATAGAAACACAGCAACACGATTGCCTTTAAAGAAAAAACAAAACTGTAAATTGCATCATTTATCTTTCATGCTTACAAAACTGTTTCGTTTCTGTATTCTACCTGATATAAATTACAAACTCATGTCTATGTCTAATGCCATCTAATCCTACTTAGTATCCATCTAAACCAAATTTCTGTTAACTTCCTCACATAAGTTAAAGGTTACTGCTCTACTTTGCTTTCTCACAGTTTCTATGACTATATCCTTCCCAATGTTTAAATCTTTCATTCAAGATTACCTCCACAGAGAAGACCTCGTCAATCATTTTCTTAAAGTAGGCACTGTCACATCACATTATTCTGTACTTCAGTGCCTTGTTATTTTCTTTCATATGGTATATAATGACTATTGGTATTTCCCTTGTGGCTCAGACAGTAAAGCGTCTGTCTACAATGTGAGAGACCTGGGTTCAATCCCTGGGTTGGAAAGATTCCCTGGAGAAGGAAATGACAACCCACTCCAGTACTCTTGCCTTGAAAATCCCATGGATGGAGAAGCTTGGTGCAGGCTACTATCCATGGGGTTGCAAAGAGTCGGGCAAGACTGAGCGACTTCACTTTCACTTTCACTTTCTTGTGGCTCAGATGGTGAAGAATCTGCCTGAAATGCAGAAGGCCAGGGTTCAATCCCTGGATCAGGCAGATCCCCTGGAGAAGGGAATGGCAATCCACTCTGGTATTCTTGCCTGGAGAATTCCATGGACAGAGGAGCCTGAGGGGCTACACAGAGTCAGATAGGACTGAAAGACTAACACTTTCATTTTTTTCCCTCCAAATAAATAATAAACAGAGGTTCCAAGGAACTGGTGCATATATAATGTATAATTTTCTTTTTCTTCAGATAAATACCCAGGAGAGGAATTGCTGAATTGTAGTTCCATTTGTAATTTTTTGAGAAGCCCCCACAATATTTTCTATAGTGGCTCAATCAATTTACATTCCTACAAACAGTGCACAGGGTTTGCTTTTCTCAACATTCTTGACAACACTTATTATTTGTTATCTTTTTAATAATAATCATTCTGACAGATGTGAGGTTTTTGCATCTCATTTTGATTTGCATCTCTCTGATCATTAATGATGTTGGATGTCTTTTCATGGGCCTGTGGCCATCCAAATGTCTACTTTGGAAAAATGTCTATTCATATCTTCTACCCATCTTTAAATCAAACTTTCTTAAAAATTTTTTGATGTTGAGTTGTATGAATTCTTTGAGCATTTTTGGACATTAACCTTTTAGTGGATATATTGTTTACAAATATCTTATCCCGTTCAGTAGCTTGCCTTTTCATTTTGTTGAAAATTCCCTTCACTTTACAAAAGCTTTTTAATTTGATGTACTCCAACTAATTTATTTTTGCTTTTGTTTTACTTGTCTGAGAAGACTGATCCAAAAAACAATACTACTAAGACCAATGTCAAAAATCTCACTCCCTTTATTTTCTTCTAGAGGTTTTATGGCTTCAGATCTAACATTTAATCCTTTCATCAATTTAAATTTATTTTCATGCATGGTGTGAGAAAGTAAGCCAATTTAATTCTTTTGCATGTAGGTATTTAATTTTCCCAGCACCATTTATTAAAGAGGTGGTCTTTTCTGCTTTGTATATTTTTGCCTCCTTTTTTATAGACTAATTGCTCATATAAGTGTGGGTTCATTTTTAGATTTTTTGTTCTATTCCATGTGTCTGTTTTTGTGCCAATATCATACTCTTTTGATGACTGTAGCTTTTGTAGTATAGTTTGAAAACAGGGAGCATAATACTTTCAGCTTTATTCTTCTCTCTCAAGATTGACTATTCAATATTGACTATTGACTATTTTGACTATTCTTTTTTCCATAAACAATGTTTAATATTCTGAAGATTAAGAAACAAAATTTTTAAAAAAAACTTGCTTACCTAGGTTTATTTTTTCTGAATTCTTCTAAGAATTAAAAACAAATAATAAACCATTATAATCTGAACCATCAGATTTTATTTCAGGAAAATCTAATACTTTTCAAAAGTTATAATTTTAATGTTATTCCACAAAATTACTTCTTAACATTAAAAAAAAATAAAAACAAAACTTTCCCATCCAAAGATCCCCATATTTGAATTACATTACTGCAAGGCACATTTGGAACACACCTCCCTCACAAACACACAGACAATATACATCCTGAAACAGGATTTTAAAATACTGTTAACTTTGCTTAGAAAATATATTCCCTGTGTAACATTTTTAACTTCAGTATATTAAACAATTAGTAATACAATACACTTCACAATTCTTAGGTAAAAATGTTGCTCCTGGAGGATAATGCACCTTTCTTAAAATTAATTCAGTACATATGTATAAAGATAATTCTTTCTTAAACCTTTGTACTTGAAATGCAGATATGGTGGTGCTAAAAACAGCCCTAAACAAGCCTGAAAATACAGCAGAACGATAGATTTTATGTTATTGCCTTCATGTGAGATTGTATCATTTCCTCTAGTATTTCCAAAGATGAATTTAACAAGGGCTAACTATGCAGAAAATAAATATGTCTATTCTTTCTTTTCTTAAATAATATTTCTTTCATCTCTAACATCAGTTATTTTATAAAAGATTCCAAATTAATTATTGGAAGCCAGGATAATTTTAATGTTTCTACCAAATTTAATGCCTCTTATTTAGGCCCCAAATACATATATCCCATCTGAAAATTTTTGGTCAAGTATGTTTAACCATGACAGCAAATAGCATTTTTAAAATGTTAATATTTTTCACATCATGCATTTTTTGCTAATAAATATATTGTCAAGAAAGTAAAAACAAGTGCTGAGTGTGGTTTCTTCATTATAAGAGTTAAGTGAAAAGAAGAATAAAGATAGTAATGATATTTGTTGCAGTCTGATACTTCAACAGTCATGGTGTTTGTGTTTTGCAGTCAGGGTATTGTGAAACATCACAATATTTTTTATTTCAAATATCAAGTCAATAGAATACTACTTTAATTGCTTATGTCTTCAAGAGGTGAATTATTAAAATCTGTTAGCTATCTCAAGTATATTTACCTCTGCATGGTTATAGACTACAAGGCAGCATATATTAATATCAGAACACATATTCAGAGCATTTCTGTAAAGCAATCATTGCAGGCAGAGTCTTTACTGTCTGAGCCAACAGGAAAGCCCAGTTTATCAATAACTTTCCAATTAAAGCCAGGTTTGGATTGTGGGAAAACTCATCCTTAAAGTTAAAAATTTTCACATTTTAATCCCAGACAAGTGACTTAGATTTTTCTGCTTTAAGTTGAGAGTTGTACATCTTATTGTGGCATCAAGAGTATTTAAAACATATATTTATTTATTTAAATATATTTATTTAAAAATAAAAAAGTAAAGACAGAAGACTAGAATTTTTCACTATCATTAAAGAAACTAAATGAGAATTATGTAAATAATATATGAGAATGTTATGCTGGATGTTCAATAGCCCTATAATAGTAAGCAACTTATGAAACAATAACTATTGTAATTACATATCACATTAATAATTTATGAAGTCAGTTTTTTTCCCCTAATTATACATTGTTAAGTTTACCTGTTAATAACTTTATATTTTAATGCTTAACATGGGTTCTATCATTGGGTCAGGAAGATCCCCTGGAGAAGGAACTGGCTACCCACTCCAATATTCTTTCCTGGAGAATTCCATGGATACAGGAGTCTGGTGAGCTACAGTCCATGGGATTGCAAAGAGTCAGACATGACTGAGCGACTAACATTTACTTACTTAGATAATTATTTATTCATTTATATTTCTACTATCAGAAAAATAGTACTTATAATTATGGTGCTCCATGAACTATAAATTTAAAAAGAAATTGATTGAAAGGCAGCATTCTTGGATTTTGGTGTTTGATAAAATTTGTATCTCTACTAATGTTTATGGGATTATAGTTACTTTGCTAAGAAAGTATATCCCCTGTGTAACATTTTTTAACTTCTCAACAGTTTAGGGTTCTGGTGATTTATTTTAAAAGTTCCTAAATTAAAAGGAAATTATGAATATATTAGTTAAAAACACATCCCCCCCAAATGATTGAAATTAGTCAATATAATTTAATATGCACAGATATCTGAACACTCATTTGAAGCTGAGGGTCAATTGGACTTCATTTTCTTTTTGATTTTTCAGATACTTGCATTGTTCACAAAAAGCACACTTATAGCTCTAGCTCTACATGTAGCTATCAGCTTCAAGACACTGTGATATTACATTCTAAGGATGGTAGAGTATAGATATTTTGAAGGTTTTCCTCACTAATCTTTATTCTGAGATATTTTTAATTGTTAAGGATAATCATTCTGTTCAGAAAAATAATATTAGCATTATGTTTCAGTAATTCCTCCATGTTTTTATTCCTTTGCCTTAGATAGACAACTCATTTCACTGCACTGTGAAGATCAGTGTGCTGCCTTAACATCTTTCATGGTGGGTGCCACGAAAGCCACTTGATATCATTGGAATGCATTCTTCTTACAAAGTCTTGAGCAGATAGGTGAAACCCTTTTTCAATTAACCTTTTCTCTCTTCTGCCTCATTTCCCTTTTTCACTCTTTCCTGCTTCCCTGTGATTGCAATCCTATTAAAGAGTTAGCATATAACACATGGTGTATTTTCCATTTTGTCCCCTCAGAATCTGTTTTTTAGGGGACCTGGGCTAAGATGATCTCTAAGTGGAAAGAGAATATTTAAAACATTTTAAAATATGACAATAGTAAAACTATAGTGCCATACAGTGAACGATAGCATATGATAAAGAACATTAAAAAGAATATGGCTGAACTTGAAAATAGCCAAAGATGATTTAAGAGGAGCGTGAGACATTAAGGTATATGCCAGGAGTAACAAAAAGTAACAGAAAAGTTACTTTGATGCTAGACTTTAGAACAGTATCCTGTGTTCTCCTAATAAGGAGCTTTCATAATTTAAAGTAAGTGTCAGAAAATTGTTTAAGGGGTCTAGAACATGTCATGCAAAAATATGCCACTTTGGTAGAAGAAATATTTTGAGCTGAAGGCAATTGAGAATCAGCAAATGCAGTAAGAGTTCTCTTCCTCTCCATGGGATCTCCCTGACCCAGGGGTCAAACTTGTGACTCCTGCATTGGCAGGTGAATTCCTTACCACTGAGCCACCAGGGAAACCCATTTGACTTTTTCTCACTTCAGGGAGGCATAGGTCTTCAGAGAGATACATATATAAGAAGGCAAATCTTCACTTGCTCACCTAACAGCCTAGAAAAGAGCTCCTGGGGATCCATGAATTAGGGGTAATGAGAAAGAAGGGGATGAATTATGACTCCCAACAAAGAGCTTTAGGACAGTTGGTAGATTTCACTACAATTTACAGTTTTCTATTTCAAACAAATATTTTATGGAATTTAATTATATACACCTGTGTTTATCTCTTCTCCATTATCTCAAATCTGAATTTAATCTTTTGTTATAAAGTAACCAAAGTTTTCTATCTCCAAAATCAGTTGTTCTTTTCCTGGTAATAGCAAAAGTATACAGATTAGAGTAGCTTGTTCATTGAATTTCTGTTGCTTTAACACAATCTGAGATAACAGATTGGAAATAGTTATAGAAATGGTTTATGGTGGTGGTTTACTTGCTCAGATCAGATCAGTCGCTCAGTCGTGTCCGACTCTTTGCGACCCCATGAATCACAGCATGCCTGGCCTCCCTGTCCATCACCAACTCCTGGAGTTCACTCAGACTCACGTCCACCGAGTCAGTGATGCCATCCAGCCATCTCATCCTCTGTCGTCCCCTTCTCCTCTTGCACCCAATCCCTCTCAGCATCAGAGTCTTTTCCAATGAGTCAACTCTTCGCATGAGGTGGCCAAAGTACTGGAGTTTCAGCTTTAGCATCATTCCTTCCAAAGAAATCCCAGAGCTGATCTCCTTCAGAATGGACTGGTTGGATCTCCTTGCAGTCCAAGGGACTCTCAACAGTCTTCTCCAACACCACAGTTCAAAAGCATCAATCCTTCGGCACTCAGCCTTCTTCACAGTCCAACTCTCACATCCATACATGACCACAGGAAAAACCATAGCCTTGACAAGACGAACCTTTGTTGGCAAAGTAATGTCTCTGCTTTTGAATATGCTATCTAGGTTGGTCATAACTTTCCTTCAAGGAGTAAGTATCTTTTAATTTCATGGCTGCAGTCACCATCTGCAGTGATTTTGGAGCCCAGAAAAATAAAATCTGACATTGTTTCCACTGTTTCCCCATCTATTTCCCATGAAGTGATGGGACCGGACGCCATGACCTTCATTTTCTGAATGTTGAGCTTTAAGCCAACTTTTTCACTCTCCACTTTCACTTTTATCAAGAGGCTTTTGAGTTCCTCTTCACTTTCTGCCATAGGGTGGTGTCATATCCAACTCTTGCGACCCCATGGACTGTAGCCCTCTAGGCTCCTCTGTCCATGGGATTTCCCAGGCAACATTATTGAAGTGTGTTGCCATTTCCTCCTCCAGAGGATCATCCCAACAGAGGGAGCTAACACAGGTCTCCTGCATTGCAGGCTGACTCGTTACCAACTGAGCCATCAGGGTACATATATCCTTTTCCTTGTATTCTACATTGATTTAAGACTAATACATTGCTTAATAAATTTTACAGAAAAAAATTCTCTGAGAATACACTTATAAACTTATCACTAATAAATACATAGTATACTTATTTGTATGAGCAAATGTAGAGACAATAAATTCAGAAATGTAAAAATTTAATAATTTCATATTATTATTTTAAATTAGTTTACTCTGTGACATTTCTTTGAAGACATTATGGTAGAAAACAGTGGTGCAGACATTTTAGAACTGATGTGTTATGCCAGAGAACTTTTCAAATTATATAGAAAGTCATGAAGCAGTACTAATACAATATTTTGTAAGCATGTTCTTTCTACTCTAAGTGATGCAATATAATTGAAGATATGCTCTGAATCACTGAAATATCAGGTGATTCAAATTATGCAACACTAAAGACTCCACTCATGAAATAAGTAATTCCTTATTTAGAGAAACTGGCTTTCCATTTAAAAAATGCAAAATTATTTGGAAGAGTAGAGTGTAAAACTCAATAATCCTAAGTACTTGCTATTCTTTTCATCTCAACAGTTTTAATATTTCTTAAAATGATATTTATTCCTGGGCACTTGTACAAGGTAAAGCTACTAGATGTTTTAAAAACATTGTGAAATCTGTGCATTTTAGTTAGGGAATTTTAAAATTTTGTATATTAAAAGGGCTTCCCTGGTAGCTCAGCTGATAAAGAATCCGCCTGCCATGCAGGAGACTTGGTTCAATTCCTGGGTCGGGAAGATCCCTTGGAGAAAGGTTAGGCCACCCATTCCAGTGTTCTTGGGCTTCCCTGGTGGCTCAACTGGTAAAGAATCTGCCTGCATTCGGGGAGACCTGAGTTTGATCCCTAGGTTGGAAAGATCCCCTGGAGGAGGGCATGGAAACTCACCACGGTA
The DNA here is from genome assembly GCF_029407905.1 of Bubalus kerabau. NCBI lineage: Eukaryota > Metazoa > Chordata > Mammalia > Artiodactyla > Bovidae > Bubalus > Bubalus kerabau. The sequence goes on from NC_073625.1 coordinate 57,949,823, forward strand.
TTCTTGCCTGGATAATCCCCACAGAAAGAGGAGCCTGGTGGGCTACAATCCATGGGCTCTCAAAGAGTCAAACATGACTGCACAATTAAGCACAGTACACATATTAAAAAAGTTAAAAAAAAAAAAGATGTAGAGGATTAAGTGTGTAGATGATTTTTTATTGTAATTTAACTATGAAGCAATTCATTATTTGACTGAATTTTCTACTTGAGAGAGTAAATTGAATGGACTAAATTTGCAAACTCCAAATGAACACAAATAATGCTGTGTTTGGCTAGTCTACTGTGACAGAACACCTTGGCTATTCAAACAGTAGGGAAATATAAACTAGTTGCCTGATTTAATGGTTGTTTGGATTGATTAATCAGTTTAATGAAACTTTTCAATAGACTATAGCCTTAAATTATGTTTATGTATCCCATGGACGGAGGAACCTGGTAGGCTGCAGTCCATGGGGTCCCACAGAGTCGGACACGACTGAACGACTTCACTTTCACTTTTCACTTTCATGCATTGGAGAAGGAAATGGCAACCCACTCCAGTGTTCTTGCCTGGAGAATCCCAGGGATGGGAGCCTGGTGGGCTGCCGTCTATGGGGTCACACAGACTTGGACATGACTAAAGCGACTTAGCAGCAGCAGCAGCATGTAGACTACTCATTTGGCACTATGCCAAATGGAATGTTTATTAAAAGTGAAAAATTAACAGAGATTCTTACTTTCATCAACAGAATCTTCCTGTCAATGCAGGAGACACTGGGTCAGGAAGATCCCCTGGAGGAAGGCATGGCAACCCATCCAGTATTCTCACCTGGAGAATTCGATGGACAGAGGAGCCTCGTAGGCTACAGTCCATAGGGTTGCAAAGAGTCAGACAAGACTGAGGGGAATTAGCACACACCCACAAGCATCTTCCAATGAGGAGATTAAATGTCTTTACCTCACTTTCTTTGAATCATGTCTACATAAGAAGGTACAGGTTATAATAGCACAAAAAAATTTAGTGTTCCCCTGCTTTAAAAAACAAAACAAAACAAAAACAGTTGGCCCTATCTGTTTTCTACTTTTGCTATTGACTTTGATTCAAACCTATTTACTATAGAGCAAAGTTTAATGAATGCTGACCACCAAAGGACTGATGTGTTCTAGTTGTGGTGCTGGAGAAGACTCTTGTGAGTCCCTTGGATGGCAAGGAGATCAAACCAGTCCATCCTGAAGGAAATCAGCCCTGGGTTTTCATTGGAAGAACTGATGCTGAAGCTGAAACTCCAATACATTCACCACCTGATGCAAAGAGCTGACTGATTAGAAAAGACCCTGATGCTGGGAACGATTGAGAGCAGGAGGAGAAGGGGATGACATAGGATAAGATGGTTGGATGGCATCATTGGCTCAATGGACATGGATTTGGGAGGACTCCAGGAGTTGGTGATGGACAGGGAGGCCTGATGTGCTGCAGTTCATGGGGTTCCAAAGAGTTGGACATGACTGAGCAACTGAACTGAACTGATAGGGCTCCCAGATTGTGGTCTTGTTTTCAGTAAATATTCTCCTTCATTGTCCTCAATTCCTGGAATGTGTCTTTAGTCTGATAAATTATGAGCACTCAGATCCAGGGAAGGGCAGTAATTAAAGTCTATTCCACCTGCTTGAGGGAAAAACAACTGGTGATCATTAATCTTCAGCTCAGTTCAGTTCAGTTCAGTCGCTCAGTCATGTCTGACTCCTTGCGACACCATGAATTGCAGCATGCCAGGCCTCCCTGTCCATCACCAACTCCCAAGTTCACTCAGACTCACATCAGTCGAGTCAGTGATACCATCCAGCCATCTCATCCTCTGTCGTCCCCTTCTCCTCCTGCCCCCAATCCCTCCCAGCATCAGAGTCTTTTCCAATGAGTCAACTCTTCACATGAGGTGGCCAAAGTACTGGAGTTTCAGCTTTAGCATCATTCCTTCCAAAGAATACCCAGGACTGATCTCCTTTAGAATGGCCTGATTGGATCTCCTTGCAGTCCAAGAGACTCTGAGAGTCTTCTCCAACACCACAGTTCAAAAGCATCAATTCTTCAGTGCTCAGCCTTCTTCACAGTTCAACTCTCGCATCCATACATAACCACAGGAAAAATCATAGCCTTGACTAGACAGAACTTTGTTGGCAAAGTGATGTCTCTGCTTTTGAATATGCTATCTGTGTTGGTCAAAATTTTCCTTCCAAGGAGTAAGTGTCTTTTAATTTCATGGCTGCAATCACCATCTGCAGTGATTTTGGAGAGCAAGAAAATAAAGTCTGACACTGTTTCCACTGTTTCCCCATGTATTTCCCATGAAGTGATGGGACCAGATGCCATGATCTTCGTTTTCTGAATGTTGAGCTTTAAGCCAACTTTTTCACTCTCCATTTTCACTTTCATCAAGAGGCTTTTGAGTTCCTCTTCACTTTCTGCAATAAGGGTGATGTCATCTGCATATCTGAGGTTGTTGATATTTCTCCCAGCAATCTTGATTCCAGCTTGTGCTTCTTCCAGCGCAGCGTTTCTCATGATGTACTCTGCATATAAGTTAAATAAGCAGGGTGACAATATACAGCCTTGACGTACTTCTTTTCCTATTTGGAACCAGTCTGTTGTTCCATGTCCAGTTCTAACTGTTGCTTCCTGACCTGCATATAGGTTTCTCAAGAAGCAGGTCAGGTGGTCTGGTATGCCCATCTCTTTCAGAATTTTTCACAGTTTATTGTGATCCACACAGTCAAAGGCTTTGGCATAGTCAATAAATCAGAAATAGATGTTTTTCTGGAACTCTCTTGCTTTTGCAATGACCCAGAGGATGTTGGCAATTTGATCTCTGGTTCCTCTGCTTTTTCTTAAACCAGCTTGAACATCTGGAAATTCATGGTTCACGTATTGCTGAAGCCTGGCTTGGAGAATTTCAAGCATTACTATACTAGTGTGTGAAATGAGTGCAATTGTGCGGTAGTTTGAGCATTCTCTGGCATTGCCTTTCTTTGGGATTGGAATGAAAACTGACCTTTTCCAGTCCTGTGGCCACTGCTGAGTTTTCCAAATTTGCTGGCATATTGAGTGCAGCACTTTCACAGCATTATCTTTCAGGATTTGGAATAGCTCAACTGGAATTCCATCACCTCCACTAGTTTTGTTCATAGTGATGCTTTCTAAGATCCACTTGACTTCACATTCCAGGATGTCTGGCTATAGGTGAGTGATCACACCATCGTGATTATTTTGGTCATGAAAATCTATTTTGTACAGTTTTTCTGTGTATTCTTGCCACCTCTTATTCATACCTTCTGCTTCTGTTAGGTCCATACCATTTCTGTTCTTTATCGAGCCCATCTTTGCATAAAATGTTCCCTTGGTATCTCTAATCTTCTTGAAGTCTAGTCTTTCCCATTCTGTTGTTTTCCTCTGTTTCTTTGCATTGATCACTGAGGAAGGCTTTCTTATCTCTTCTTGCTATTCTTTGCAACTCTGCATTCAGATGCTTATATTTTTCCCTTTCTCCTTTATTTTTTGCTTCTCTTCTTTTCACAGCTATTTGTAAGGCCTCCCTAGACAGCCATTTTGCTTTTTTGCATTTCTTTTCCATGGGGATGGTCTTGATCCCTGTCTCCTGTACAATGTCACGAACCTCCATCCATAGTTCATCAGGCACTCTATCTACCAGATCTAGTCCCTTAAATCTATTTTTCACCTCCACTGTATAATCATAAGGGATTTGATTTAGTTCATATGTGCCTGCTGCAATGGACCTCGCAGAAACGTGGCCCAGAGGAGCTACCCCAGGTCTGAGTTCAGGGGCGGCGGCTGAGAGGAGCAACCCCAGGTCCAAGGAGTGGTGGCTGCGTTGGGGCAGGAGGGCCAAAAGGAGCAACTCCACGTTCAAGGTCAGGAGGGGTGGCGGTGAGGAGATACCCCTCGTCCAAGGTAAGGAGCAGCAGCTGGGCTTTGCTGGAACAGCCATGAAGAGATATCCCACATCCAAGGTAAGAGAAACCCAAGTAAGATGGTAAGTGTTGCAAGAGGGCATCAGAGGGCAGGCACACTGAAACCATAATCACAGAAAACTAGTTAATCTAATCACACGCACCACAGCCTGGTCTAAGTCAATGAAACAGCCATGCCATGTGGGGCCACCCAAAACAGGCGAGTCATGGTGGAAAGGTCTGACAGAATGTGGTCCACTGGAGAAGGGAATGGCAAACCACTTCAGTATTCTTGCCTTGAGAACCCCGTGAACAGTGTGAAAAGGCAAAATGATAGGATACTGAAAGGGGAACTACCTGACTTGGTAGGTGCCCAATATGCTACTGGAGATCAGTGGAGAAATAACTCCAGAAAGAATGAAGGGATGGAGCCAAAGCAAAAACAATACCCAGCAGTGGATGTGACTGGTGATAGAAACAAGGTCCGATTCTGTAAAGAGCAATATTGCAAAGGAACCTGTAATGTTAGGTCCATGAATCAAGGCAAATTGGAAGTGGTCAAACAGGAGATGGCAAGAGTGAACATTGACATTCTAGGAATCAGCGAACTAAAATGGACTGGAATGGGTGAATTTCACTCAGATGACCATTATATCTACTATGCGGGCAGGAATCCCTTAGAAGAAATGGAGTAGCCATCATGGTCAACAAAAGAGTCTGAAGTGCAGTACTTTGATGCAATCTCAAAAACGAGAGAATGATCTCTGTTTGTTTCCAAGGCAAACCATTCAATATCACAGCAATCCAAGTCTATGCCCCAACAAGTAATGCTGAAGAAGCTGAAGTTGAATGGTTCTATTAATACCTACAAGACCTTTTAGAACTAATACCCCAAAAAGGTGTCCTTTTCATTATAGGGGACTGGAATGCAAAAGGAGGAAGTCAAGAAACACCTGGCTGCTACTGCTAAGTCAGTTCAGTCGTGTCCGACTCTGTGTGACCCCATAGACAGCAGCCCACCAGGCTCCCCTGTCCCTGGGATTCTCCAGGCAAGAACACTGGAGTGGGATGCCATTTCCTACTCGAGTGGGATGCCATTGCCTTCTCCAGAAACACCTGGAGTAACAGGCAAATTTGGCCTTGAAATACGGAATGAAGCAGGGCAAAGGCTAATAGAGTTTTGCCAAGAGAACACACTGGTCATAGCAAACACCCTCTTCCAACAACGCAAGAGAAGACTCTACACATGGACATCACCAGATAGTCAACACTGAAATCAGATTGATTATATTCTTTGCAGCCAAAGATGGAGAAGCTCTATATAGTCAGCAAAAACAAGACTGGGAGGTGACTGTGGCTCAGATTATGAACTCCTTATTGCCAAATTAAGACTTAAGGAAAGTAGAGAACACCATTAGACCATTCGGTATGACCTAAATCAAATCCCTTATGATGTGATTTAAGGCAGGATATAAAAACTGCTGTAAGTCCCACTTTGAGAGGATCCTTTACCCTCCTCAGTGTCTTTGCTGAGAGCTTTGTACGTTCCCCCTCTTTAATTAGTCCTATTCCCTTGTGCAGTGAGTGTTTGTGTGTTCATTCATTCCATTCTTCGGCTCCTCTGACAAGAACTCTGATTTCCCTCTCACTAGGACACCTGGGGACATTGTCATCATTTGGGAGCTTATCATCACTTGGGAACACAAGTTCTCAGGCCCAACCCTAGAAAGAGGAATTGTAGGAATGGAGTCCAGTAATCTCCCTTTTAACAAGCTCTCTAGATGATTCTGATACATATAAAAGTTGGGAATCACTGACCTAAGGCTTTTACTCATTTCCAATCACGATCTTTCAGATGAGTTATCTTTCTAAGAAAGAAGAAAGGTATTACCTTGGGAATTGAGGGAATCGCAATTTTAACTGAACCCTTTACCTGTGTACATGGTTCATCAAATGATTCAGAGACAAGAGCAACTTGAAGGTGAATCTAATCAATGTAGATAACTAACTGGGATAATTACCTCACTCTCTGCATTACTTAGCCTGCATATAAATTGCCCTAAGCCATGTTCATATGCCAATGGTGCATCAGTCCAGGAATAAGAGGTTAACAAATCTCAGAAAATTTTTGAAACTTGTGTAGTTTTGAAACCAAATCATTATGGAATCGTGTCACTAAGCAAGTACCTGGGAACCAATATACTTAAGGAAAAAGTATTAAAAATAACTTTTGGCTGATGGAAAAGGGCTTATAGCATGTGCTAAGTCAGTTTATATTAAAATAGCACCAAAATGTATTTTTAAAAATCTTCAACTAAAATGCACATATTTTAGTGATTTTTTACATGTGAATTAGCATGCCATTAAAGATTTACAAACTCCATGAAGTGCTAATACAGCCATAATTATCATTGCTTTGAAAAAGCTCCACAAATTTATCATTTCACCTAACCATGTAAATAGGAAGTTCTCTCTAAAGAGAGATCATGTGGAATTAAAACTGAGGATATAACAGCAGTGTTGAAAATTGTTAATGTTTGCTGTTGACATTTCATTGTAAGTATTTTCACTTAGGCAGTTTTTAAACTGAACTATGCAGACCTAATATATTTTAATATATTATTAAAATTCAACTCAGAAACACTCTGGTTCTTGTTTATTATTTTATTTTATTTTTCTTGTTTATTATTTTAAATGAGCAATTTAAAGCTATTACACTGTGAAAAAACAAAATTCAACCAAGTAAATGTAAATATCATTGTCTTTATTCACTAATTCATGAATTTGGTAACATCCGATCTGAAAAATAGAAACTGGCATAGAAAACGGGAGATTTTCAACAGCATAAAGCAGGTGGGACAAGGAAGCCTGAAATAAAAGAAAGAATTATTTCAGGCAAGGTCACCTTCCTTTGGGGGAAGGCAGGAGTCTATGTGGTGGATTGGCTCATTAATGCTGGCCAGGAAATTCCAGACTGACTTAAAAGTCATGTTCCTCGGAAGGGCTGATTTAGGTGTTAAGTCTTGCTGACCTGGGGCTTAGCATGAATACTAAGTCACTTCAGTAGTATAAATTTCTTTGCAACCCTATGACCCACTAGGCTCTTTGTCCGTGAGATTACTGGAAGAATACTGGAGTGGGTTGTCATACCCTTTTCCAGGGGATCTGCCTAACCCAGGGATTGAACTCATGTCTCTTATGTCTCCTGCATTAGCAGGAGTGTTTACCACTAGTGCAACATGGGAAGCCCAGGGTTTAGCAAAAGTGACTCCATTTGTGATCTGTTGTTTCCTTTTTAAGGGAACATATATGCAGCTTTTTGATAAAAGTTCCTTCCTTTATTTGTCTTTGATCATTTATTGCAAATAAATTACACATGATGGCAACTTTAATAAAATATAAACATACTGTATTCCAAAATTTGAATATTTATATATATAAAAGATATTTTAAAATTTGTCTTAATTTTACTTAAATCTGGCTTCCCTGGTGGCTCAGTTCAGTTCAGTCGCTCAGTCATGTCCGACTCTTTGTGACCCCTAGGACTGCAGTACACCAGGCCGCCCTGTCCATCACCAACACTGGGAATTTACTCAAACTCACATCCATTGAGTCTGTGATGCCATCCAACAATCTCATTCTCTGTTGTCCCCTTCTCTTCTCACCCTCAATCATTCCCAGCATCAGGGTCTTTTCATATGAGTCAGTTCTTCACATCACGTGGCCAAAGTATTGGAGTTTCAGCTTCAGCATCAGTCTTTCCAAGGAATTCAGGACTGATTTACTTTAGGATGGACTGGTTGTATCTCCTTGCAGTCTAGGAGACTCTCAAGAGTCTTCTCCAACACCACAGTTCAAAAGCATCGATTTTTTTGGTGCTCAGCTTTCTTTATAGTTCAACTCTCACATCCATATATGAGTACTGGAAAAACCATAGCATTGATTAGATGGACCTTTGTTGGCAAAGTAATGTCTCTCCTTTTGAATATGCTTTCTAGGTTCGTCTAACTTTTCTTCCAAGGTGTAAGCGTCTTTTAATTTCATGGCTGCAATCACCATCTGCAGTGATTTTGCAGCCCCCGAAAATAAAGTCTGCCACTGTCTCCCCATCTATTTGCCATGGAGTGATGGGACCAGATGCCATGATCTTTGCTTTCTAAATGTTGAGCTTTAAACCAACTTTTTTCACTCTTCTCTTTCATTTTCATCAAGAGGCTCTTTAGTTCTTCACATTATGCCATAAGGGTGGTGTCATATACATATCTGAGGTTATTGATATTTGTCCCAGAAATCTTGATTCCAGCTTGTGCTTCTTCCAGCCCAGCGTTTCTCATGATGTACTCTGCATATAAGCTAAATAAGCAGGGTGACAATATACAGACTTGATGTACTCCTTTTCCCATTTGGAATCAGTCTATGTTGTTTTATGTCCAGTTCTAACTATTGCTTCCTGACCTGCATACAGATTTCTCAAGAGGCAGGTCAGGTGGTCTGGTATTCCCATCTCTTTCAGAATTTTCCACAGTTTATTGTGATCCACACAGTCAAAGGCTTTGGCATAGTCAATAAAGCAGAAATAGATCTTTTTTTGGAACTTTTGTGCTTTTTCGATGATCCAGAGGTTTTGGCAATTTGACCTCTGGTTTCTCTGCCTTAAAACCAGCTTGAATATCTGGAAGTTCATGGTTCACGTTTTGTTGAAGCCTGGCTTGGAGAATTTTAAGCATCACTTTACTAGCGTGTGAGATGAGTGCAACTGTGTGGTAGTTTGAGCATTCTTTGGGATTGCCTTTTTTAGGGATTGAAATGAAAACCGACTTTTTCCAGTCATGTAGCCACTGCTGAATTTTTCAAATTTTCTGGCATATTGAGTGTGGCACTTTCACAGCATCATTTTTTAGGATTTGAAATAGCTCAACTGGAATTCCGTCACCTCCACTAGCTTTGTTCGTAGTGATGCTTCCTAAGGCCCACTTGACTTCACATTCCAGGATGTCTGGCTCTAGGTGAGTGATCACACCATTGTAACTATCTGGGTCATGAAGATCTTTTTTGTACAATTCTTCTTTGTATTCTTGCCACCTCTTCTTAATATCTTCTGCTTTTGTTAGGTCCATAACATTTCTATCCTTTATCGTGCTCATCTTTGCATGAAATGTTCCCTTGATATCTCTAATTTTCTTGAAGAGATCTCTAGTCTTTCCCATTCTGTTGTTTTCCTCTATTTCTTTGCACCAATCACTGAGGAAGGCTTTCTTATCTCTCCTTGCTATTCTTTGGAACTCTGCATTCAGATGCTTATATCTTTCCTTTTCTCCTTTGCTTTTGATTTCTCTTCTTTTCACAGCTATTTGTAAGCCCTCCTCAGGCAGCCATTTTGCTTTTTTGCATTTCTTTTCCATGGGGATGGTCTTGATCCTGCCTTCTGTACAGTGTCACGAACCTCCATCCATAGTTCTTCAGGTATGCTATCAGATCTAATTCTCATTTCTTGAATCTATTTCTCACTTACATTGTATAATTGTTAGGGATTTGATTTATGTCATAACTGAATGTTCTCCTGGTTTTCCCTACTTTCTTCAATTTAAGTCTGAATTTGGCAATAAGGAGTTCATGATCTGAGCCACAGTCAGCTCCTGGTCTTGTTTTTGCTGACTATATAGAGCTTCTCCATCTTTAGCTGCAAAGAATTTAATCAATCTGATTTTGGTGTTGACCATCTGGTGATGTCCATGTGGGTAGAGTCTTCTCTTGTGTTGTGGCTCAGTTGGTACAAATCCAACTGCATACTTGGAGACCTGGGTTCAACCCCTGGAAATGGCAACTACTTCAATATTCTTGCCTGGAGATTTCCATGGAGTGAAGAACCTGGCAGGCTATAGTTCATGAGGTCGCAGAGTCAGACATGAATTAAAGTCTGACCACACATGTAAATCATGAGATTAATAAATAATTGTAGTTTTAAAATGGATGATAGCAAGTAACATCCACACTTGGGAAAATAATAATAAAACAGCACAACACTGAAAAAGAGATGTCTTTGTAGTAATTGAAGGAAGGAGGATACCTAAGAAATAAAAAGCAAAATATCTCTGTGATAATAAAATAAGCAGAAGAAATTAGAGTACTATGATCCACTGTTTAGTAGACTGTGACTATCTATCAGCTGTAAGGTGCCATTTAGTGTTTGGGAGGATTCAGCTCAGACTGCTCAGTGAAGTGTGAATATGAAGTTTAAGTGATAGTCATTCATAAAGAAAACTGCCATTACAATTTCCTAGCAGAAAACAAAAATAATAGAATGAAACTTGATCAACTGACAGGAGGAAATGAGAGAATACAAAGGTTGACATAGAAAAAGTGTAGAAGATTTAGGAAGTAGAGTCAGTCACTGTTACCTCTATCCCTGTGAGAAAGAACAGGAACCAAGCAATCCCATAGTAAAATCCATCTTTGCACTGACTGACTGACCATCTAATATCACCTCCTCAAGTCTTGAATCTTTTTTCCACACCTACAACTCATCACCGTTCATCTTCCTTTCTCCCCTACATGCTGGTAAGGAGTTTCAGTTCAGACAGGAAAGCCCCTGAAGAACCAAACAGTAACGACTCTTGTAGCATTTTTCATAGGTGATGGGGAAGTAGATTAATAAAATATAAGAATTCTGCAGCATAAAAGGAGAAAAAAATAGATAAGTGAGAAAATGAAGAATTAAGTTTTAGCCCCAGTTTATACTAGTAGAATTTTTTCTCCAGTCCTGAGTAAGGAATTCCATACTTTTATTTTGGCTTTATGGTCTGAATTGAACCAAATAGCAAATCAAGTAATAGAAAATTTGAAATGAAAAAGTAGAAATTTTTCTCTGACATTTAAGCAAAATGACATATTGGAGAAATTTTATTCCATTGTATAAACTAAATTCTAAAAATCCAAGTGTAAAAAAAGGAAAAGAACAAATAAATGCTATGTAAAATGATAGAAAAGAATCCAAACTTGACTGTAAAAACAATAAATTTATCTGTATTTAAATTATCAGTAAACACAGAGTGTGTAATATTACATATCATATATAAGAGATATGCCTAGAATATAAAATAAACTCAAGTGTAGAAAAAGTTATATCAAATAAAGATGAACACAAATCAATCTAAAAGAGCTATGGTAAGAACAAATTAAATTTTAAAACAAGAAAAAGAAAAAAGGTATAATTAAGTAAAAAATGTTTTCTTCCTGATGATATGTGGTTCAATTTACTAAGATATAATTATGAATGAACCTCAATATACCTAGAAACAGAGTTTCAGAATGTATGTGCAGTGTGCTTAGTCGCTCAGTCGTGTGGAAGTCTTTGCGACCGTGTGGGCTGCAGCACACCAGGCTCCTCTGTCAATGGGATTCTCCAGGCAAGAATATTGGGTGGGCTGCTATATCCTTCTCCAGGGGATCTTCCGAACCCAGGGATCAAACCTGGGTCTTTTATGTCTCCTGTATTAGTAGGCAAGGGTTTTTTTTTTTTTTTTTTTTAATTATTTATTTATTTTTTTTTATCACTAGCACCAACTGGAAGCATATATATACCACGTGTTAGACTCTTGGGAGTCCCTTGGACAGCAAGGAGATCCAACCAGTCAATCCTAAAGGAAATCAGTCCTGAATATTCATTGGAAGGACTGATGCTGAAGCAGAACTGATGAAGAACTGACCAATAGGAAAAGACCCTGATGCTGGGAAAGATTAAAGGCAGGAGGTGAAGGGAACGAAAGAGGATGACATGGTTGGTTGACATCACTGACAATGGTCATGAGTTTAACCAAGCTCTGGGAGTTGGTGATGGAAAAGAAGTCTGGCTTGTTGCAGTCGTCCATGGGGTCAACAAAGAGTTGGACACCACTGAGTGAATGAACAGAACTGAACTGAAATTAAATACCTAGTGGGAAGCTGCTGTATAGCACAGGGAGCTCAGCTTGACACTCTCTGATGACCTAGATGGGTGACATGAGTGTGAAGGAGGCCCAAGAAGGAGCGGATATATGTATACACATAGCTGATTCACTTCATTGTACAGCAGAAGCATAATATCATAAAGAAACTATGGTGGTGTTTCTTGTTTAGTTGCTAAGCTATGTCTGACTCCTGTGGCCCCATGGACAGTAAGTAACCTGCCAGACCCCTCTGTCCACTGGATTTTCCAGGCAAGAATACTGGAGTGGGTTGCCATTTCCTTCTCCAGGGGATCTTCTTGACCCAGGGATTGAATCTGGGTCTCTGCATTGTAGGTGAAATCTTTACTGACTGAGACCCATGCTTTCTAATCATGAAAATGAAAACATAAGAGGTAACTGTAGGAGAATATTTTTATGACTTGGGAATGAAAACAGTTTCTTAAAGAAAACACAAGATTGATACCTTTTACTTCATAACAAATTTAAACTTATCTAGATCAAAATACCCTGCTAAACATGAAAAGACATGAAAAATAGAAATGCTATTTAAAACATATAACAGACAATCAATACACAAACATATATATATATATATATATATATACACATAAACCTATATATATACACACATATTTTCTATAAATCAGTTAAAGGCTAAATTTTTAAGACCAACTTAAAACTAAAGATATGAATGAAATATATACAAACAGATGATACAAATTATAAATAAGCATGTAAAAAGGTATTCAAATTATCTAGTATTCAGGAAAATGAAAAATAGAATTTCAATTAGATACAATTTTAGACATACCACTAAGCTTTTTCAGTTTAAAATATAAAGTAGTGGAGAGACTGAGGAACAAGATAAATATTTTTTATATGTACAAGGAAGTACATTGTCACAAGACATTTGGAGAGCTGATTGGCAATGCCCATTTGTGGGCACTGACTATTGCAGTAATGACTCTCAGCAAGCCATGCTTCTCTGTTAAAGTTGGCTAAGTAAATGCTTTTGCCAATGAGATAGCTACAGTCCTGACTTATGTGGAGCCTTAGAAATAGTTTCTTCACTAGGGCCTGCCCAGTCTCTTGGTTATGGGAACCCTGACCCTATCATTTGAAGCAGCCCCTGATAGCTACAGAGGATGAGATGGTTGAGTTGATGATTGGTTGATCACCAACTCAATGGACATGAGTTTGAGCAAGCTCTGGGAGATGGTGAAGGAAGGAAGCCTAGTGTTCTCCAGTCCATGGGATTCAAAAAGTTGGACATGACTGAGCAACTGAACAACTGACAGCTATCAGGGATCAGAAAAGTTTTTGCTTTTGACTAATTAAATAGGAAAAAACAAACACATTTTTGTGTGAGGTACTGCCTTGATTGTACAACACGAGACTTCTTCTTTATTTTTTTAAATAAAACTATATCAAGACCTGCTTCTTAAACATTCTAAATATATTATCCCTATTTATATTACTATGTATTCGTTAAGTATTATATTCGCTGTGAGTTACTTGGTCAAAAATAAACACAAAGATACTTTTATGTTCCTGTCTATTCTTTGATTTTAATGTTGATTTAATTGAAAATGGGACTTCCCTGTAGCTCAGATGGTAAAGAATCTTCCTCCAATGCAGGAGACATGGCCTGAAATGCAGGAGACCTGGGTTCAATCCCTGGGTCGAGAAGATCCTCTGGAGAACGGAATAGCAACCCATTCCAGTATTCTTGCCTGGGAAATCCCATGGACAGAGGAGCCTAGAGGGCTACAGTCCATAGGATCACAAAGAGTCAGATATGACAGTGACTAACACTCCAAGGATTGAAAATAAAATTATGATAACAGGTTTGGTTGTTAAATTACTTGTTGTTTTTATTATTTAGTGTTTCAATTTTTTTTATTAGTTGGAGTGTATTTTTTAAAAATAATTCATTATTAAATGATTTAAAATGTACATTAAAGTTGCAAGAAAAAAAGACAAAACACTCTCATACTCCTCACCTCATCATATGATCAGTGGTAAGTAAGTAATTTTATCCACCCATCCCATACATAAAACCTTGAAAAATTTTGCCTATGGTCCCAGTAATGTCTCTTTTTTCCATTCTGGTCATGATTCCACCTTAAATTCTGTGGCTATGCATAATAAAAGAATGCTTAGGAGACTCTGCAGTGTATAATATATGGTCAGACTGATCAGCATGGGCTCCTTTATTATGGCTTAATTGGTTTCTCCAATGATTTGGAATCTTTGCTGAATGACTTTGGAGAAGTGTAAGATCATTAATTTGCCTGAGACGGATGCTGTTAAGTGGTTCAATACAGCTACCAATTGGGTAAACATAATTTCACTATTTTATCACCAGGGTGACTTCTCTTATTCAAATTCTGATTCATATTCTTCAGTAACCTTTGTGGCATTTCACTCTGCTCCCATGTCATATTAACCAGGCCAGATTTCTTCTGGACCAAATATTGTACAACATTATCAATCAGCAATTACAAAACAGATCACTGTGTCTTTCCCCCACACTGAGCTTTAATAGATTGGGTTTTCTGCAGCAGATAGGAAAAAGCAGACAAAGTAAAAAATGACATACAAATTAAAATTCATTAACCTTGTAAAACTACTTAGTATCAACAGTAGACAAAAATGGGCTTCCCTAGTGGCTCTGATGGTAAAGAATCACCTGCGATGCCAGGAGACTTGGATTCAATCCCTGAGTCTGGAAGATTCCCTGGATCAGGGAATGGCAACCCATTCCATTATTCTTGCCTGGAGAATTCCATGGTAGCGGAGACTGCCAGGCTACAGTCCATGGGGTCACACAGAGTCTGACATGGCTGAGTCATTAACACTTTATCAGGAGACAAAATTGCTGGTATTAATATCTAATATCACAATAAACTCTGGAAAATTCTGAAAGAGATGGGAATACCAGACCACCTGACCTGCCTCTTGAGAAACCTATATGCAGGTCAGGAAGAAACAGTTAGAACTGGACATGGAACAGACTGGTTCCAAATAGGAAAAGGAGTACATCAAGGCTGTATATTGTCACCCTACTTATTTAATTTATATGCAGAGTACATCATGAGAAACACTGGGCTGGATGAAGCACAAGCTGGAGTCAAGATTGCTGGGAGAAATATCAATAACACCAGATATGTATATGACACCACACTTATGGCAGAAAGTGAAGAGGAACTAAAAAGCCTCTTGATGAAAGTGAAAGAGGAGAGTGAAAAAGTTGGCTTAAAGCTCAACATTCAGAAAGCAAAGATCATGGCAGCTGGTCCCATCACTTCATGGCAAATAGATAGGGAAACAGTGGAAACAGTGTCAGACTTTATTTTTCTGGGCTCCAAAATCACTGCAGATGGTGACTGCAGCCATGAAATTAAAATACGCTTACTCCTGGGAAGAAAGGTTATGACCAACCTAGATAACATATTCGAAAGCAGAGACATTACTTTGCCAACAAAGGTCCATCTAGTCAAGGCTATGGTTTTTCCAGTGATCCTGTATGGATGAGAGAGTTAGATTATGAAGAAAGCTGATGCTTTTGAACTGTGGTGTTGAAAAAGACTCTTGAGAGTCCCTTGGACTGCAAGGAGATCCAACCAGTCCATTCTAAAGGAGATCAGTCCTGGGTGTTCTTTGGAAGGAATAATGCTAAAGCTGAAACTCCAGTACTTTGGCTGCCTCATGTGAAGAGTTGATTCATTGGAAAAGACTCTGATGCTGGGAGGGATTGGGGGAAGGAGAAGAAGGGGACGACAGAGGATGAGATGGCTAGATGGCATCATTGACTGGATGGATGTGAGTTTGAGTGAATTCTGGGAGATGGTGATGTACAGGGAGGCCTGGCATGTGCGATTCATGGTGGTCACAAAGAGTTGGACATGAGTGAGCGACTGAACTGAACTGAACAGAAGCCTTAATTATTCATCAAGATACATATATATATATACATACATACACATGTATATACATACATACACACACATACATATATACATACACATATACATGTGTATATATATATATATATATATATATATATATATATATATCTTGATGAATAATAATACCCAGGATTGGAAATGCTGGATCACATAGTAGTTCTATTTTTAATTTTTTGAGATCTCTTTATGTTTTCCATAGTGACTGCCAGTTCAGTCTCCAGTCATGTCCTACTCTTTGTGACCTCATGGACTGCAGCACGTCAGGCTTCCCTGTCCATTACCAAGTCCCAGAGATTGCTCAAACTCAGTCAGTGATGCCATCAAACCATCTCATCCTCTGTTGTCCCCTTCTCCTCCTGAGTCAATCTTTCCCAGCATCAAGGTCAAAATAGAATCCTCCATTGGTCTAGTCTGGTTGGTTCTATTTTTTTCTCCATGGGTTATGGAGTGCATCTTATTTTTTGAAGCTATAGTTTCACACAACATAGGATGAACCAGAGAACTATGGCTAGCTCTGATGGTTGTTTTGCCATACTTCCTGTTTTCCCATATTTTCTCACTCTGGACACATTTTTTATACATACTAATAAATTAAGCCTCTTCTTGGCTTCTCCATTATGCTGCACTGTCTTTAGTGTTCAATTCAGTCACTCAGTCCTTATCAACTCTTTGCAACCTCATGGACTGCAGCACGCCAGGCTACTCTGTTCATCACCAACTCCAAAATCTTGGTCAAATTCATGTCCATCAAGTTGGTGATGCCATCCAACGATTCATCTTCTGTCATCCCCTTTTCCTTCTGCTTTCAATCTTTCCCAGCATCAAGGTCTTTTCAAATGAGTCAGTTCTTCGCATCAGGTGGTCAAAATATTGGAGTTTTAGCTTCAGCGTCAGTCCTTCCAATGAATATTCAGAACTGATTTCCTTTAGGATTGACTCTCTTGCAGTCCAAGGAACTCTCAAGAGTCTTCTCCAACACCACAGTTCAAAAGCATCCATTCTTCAGCACTCAGCTTTCTTCACAGTCCAACTCTCACATCCATAGCTTTGACTGGACAAACCTTGTTGAAAAAGTAATATCTCTGTTTTTTAATATGCTGCCTAGGTTTGTCATAGCTTTTCTTCCAAGAAACATCTTTTAGTTTCATGTCTGCAGTCACAAACTTCAGTGATTTTGGAGCCCAAGAAAATAAGGTCTCTCAATATTTCTACCAACAGTGGGTAAGGGTTCAACAGCGGGTGAGGATTAATTTTTCTCCACATCCTGGGAAACAGCTGTTATTTGTAGGTCATACAATAATAGCCATTCTCTCAAGTGTGAGGTCATGTTTCACTGTGGTTTTAATTTGCCTATCTCCTAATGATTAACTGTCATTAATTTTCCTAATGATTAATTCTAAACATATTATTAATTATATATTTTATTTGGAAAATGCCTCTTATGATCCTCTGCTCATTTTTAATCAGTTTTTTAAAAATATATATATTGAGTTGTATAGGTTCTTTGTGTATTTTAGATACTGGTGTCTTTGGTTTTAGAAAGATAATAATGCTGGTTTAATAGAATAAATTTGAAAGTGTTCCCTTCTCAGTTTTTTTTTTTTTTTTAATAATTCGATAAGGATAGGTATTGACTATTTTTTACATGTTTGGTAGAATTTCCTGGTGAACCTGAACAGTTTTTTACTTATGTTTGTAGGGAGTTTTTTGATTACAAATTCAGTCCAATACTAGTAATCTGTCTGTTAGAGTTTCTATTTCTTCCCGATTCAGTCTTGGAAGAGTGTATATTTCTAGGAACTAACAGTTTCTTCTAGATTGTCTAATTTGTAAGAACGTAACTGTTGTTCAGTTGATCAGCCTTGTCAGACTCTTTGTGACCCCATTGATGGCAACACACTAGACTTCCTTGTCCTTCACCATCTCCTGAAATTTGCTCAAACTCCTGTCTATTAAGTCAGTGATGCCATTCAACTATCTCATCCTCTATCGCCCCCTACTCCTCCTGCCCTCAGTCTTTCCTGGCATTAGGGTATTTCCCATTAGGCTCTTCACATCAGGTGGCTGAAGTATTGGAGCTTCAGCTTCAGCATCAGTCCTTCTAATGATTATTCAGGGTTGATTTCCTTTAGGATTTACTGATTTGATCTCCTTGCAGTTCAAGGGACTCTCAGAAGTCTTCTCCAGTACAATAGTTCTATTTTTGGTACTTATGTGATATTGGCTCTAACAGTCTCTTTAATTTCTAATTTTGTTTATTTGGACTGTCTCTTTTTTGACAGTGTGTCTGGTTAAAATTTATCAGTTTTATTTATCTTTTAAAAATTCAGTTTTTAGTTTAATTGATCTTTCTTGTTATTTTTGTTTCTATTTATGCTCTGATATTTATTATTTCCTTTTTATGTTAATTTTGCACCTTGTTTGTTCTTTTCCTATAATTCTTTTAGATGGAAAGTTTTTGGAGATTTTTCTTGTTTCTTGAGGAAGGCCTGTATCATGATAAAATTTTCCTCCTAGAAATGTTTTGCATTTAGAAAATTTGTGATTTTTTTTCAAAATATTTTCTGCTTAATTCTTTGATTTCTTCATCAACCAATTTATGATGCATCCATTGATATGAGGTGTTAAAGTCTCCTAATATTACTTCATTACTATAAATTTCTCACTTTATGTCTGTTAATATTTGCTTTATATATTTGCTCTTATAATAGGTACATATATATTTATGAGTTTTGTATCCTCTTCTTTTACTGAGACCTTTATCATTACATAATGCCTTTTTTTGCTTTTGTTATAGATTTTGATTTAAAGTCTATTTTATCTGATTTGAAAATGACTATACTTGCTTTCTTGGTGTTTTCATTTGCATGAAATATCATTTTCCATCCCTTCACTTTCAGACTGTGTTCTTCTTTGGCTTTCATAGTGTAAGCTTGGCTTATATGGCTTATAAGCCACATATACATGTGCACAATTTTAATGCAATCAACCACCCTATGTCATTTGATTTAAGCTTTTAGTCCATTGATATTTAAAATGATTATTGATAGGTATGTGCTTATTGTCTCTTGAAAGTTGGACTGTGAAGAAAGCTGAGTGCCGAAGCATTGAAGCTTTTGAAATGTGGTGTTGGAGAAGACTCTTGAGAGTCCCTTGGACTGCAAGGAGATCCAATCAGTCCATTCTGAAGGAGATCAGCCCTGGGATTTCTTTGGAAGGAATGATGCTAAAGCTGAAACTCCAGTACTTTGGCCACCTCATGGGAAGAGTTGACTCTTTGGAAAAGACTCTGATGCTGGGAAGGATTGGGGGCAGGTGGAGAAGGGGACGATAGAGGATGAGATGGCTGGATGGCATCACGGACTCGATGGACGTGAGTCTGAGTGAACTCCAGGAGTTGGTGATGGACAAGGAGGCGTGGTGTGCTGCGATTCATGAGGTTGCAAAGAGTCGGACACGACTGATCGACTGAACTGAACTGAACTGAACTTTTTTTCTGGCTATTTCTACAGTTTTTCTCTATTCTTTTCTTCTTTTTATTATTTTCTCGTGATTTGAAGATCAGGAGAATTTTTGTGTGAATTTCTTTCTAGATTTTATCTAATGCTGGTTTTTCATATATATTAACCTATAACTATATTTGAGTTTCCCCAGTGGCTCAGTGGTAAAGAATCTGCCTGCAATGTAAGAGCCACAGGGAACATGGGTTTGACCCCTGGGTTGGGAGGGTCCTCTAATGGAGGGCATGGCAACTCACTCCAGTATTCTTGTCTGGAGAATCCCATGGACAGAGGAGCCTGCTGGGCTACAGTCCAAAGGGTTGTAGAGTCATAGATGACTGACACAACTTAGCAGCCAGGCAGACAAATCTATATCACTTGTTTTAACCTGATAGTCATTTAAGTTCAAACACATTCTAAAATATCTACATTGTTACTCTCCCCTCAAATTTTATGCTTTTGATGTCATATTTTACATTTTCATGTATTTCCATTAATTGTTTATTATAGTTATAGTTGATTTTACAATTTTTTTCTTTAAGATACATACTAACTGAAGTAACTGATCCACTGGGTTTACTATATGTGTGCTTTTACCAGTGGATTTTTCCTCTTACGTATTTTCTTGTTTATTGTTATAATGTTAACTTTTTTGTTTAAAGAATATTCTTTAAATCATAAGATTGGTTTAGTATTGATAAACTTAGTTTTTACTTGTCTGAAAATTCTTTATCTATTTTTCAGTGCTGCATGATAATTTTGCTGAGTACCGTATTTTAGGTTGTAATTTATTCACCAGTTTAAATGTATTCTCCATCTTTTTTCTGGGCTGCCAAGTGTCTGCTGAAAAATCAGCCTATAGCCTTCAAGGCAATCCTTTGTATGTGATTATTTGTTTTCCTTTTGCTGCCTTTAAAATTTTCTATTTAAGTTTTGCTGTTTTAGTTGTGATATATCTTGGTGTGTGTCTCTTCATATACCTCTTGATTGGGACTCTGTGCTTCCTGAACCTTGGATATTGTATTCTTCTCAAGTTAGAGAAGTTTTCATCCATAATTTTATCAGTATATTTTCTGCTTCTTTCTCTCTCTTCTCCTTCTGGAAACACTATATCGCAATTGTTAGTATGGTTGATGTTGACTCAGAGTCCCCTTAAACTATTCTTATTATTTTTTTCTTTTTGCTCTTCTGATTGGCCTATTTCCACTAATCTATCTTCTAATTCATTTATGTGTTCTTCTGTATTATTGAATCTGTTGTTAATACTTTCTAGTGTATTTTCTATTGCAGTTATTATATTCGTCAGCTCTGATTAGTTTTTTTTTATATATTTTTTAGTTCCTTGTTAATGTTTTCACTGTGTTCCTCTATTCTTTTCCTGAGCCCAGTAGGCATTTTTATTATAATTGCTTTGCTTTTTATCTCTATATTGTTAGTTTTTTTCCCCCCCTGTGGTTTGATATTTTCTTTTCCATGGAACATATTCCTTTGTCTTCTCACTTTGTTTGACTTTCTCTGTCTCTATAAAACTATGTGAAATTTCAGTTATATTATTCTTGAAGACATGTGCCTGAGTATGAGTGTCCCTACGCAGTCTACATGTGCCTGGTGACTTTGATGTGACAGCTAGTGTTGAAGTGAGTATGAACTGATCTTGTCCCATGGTGTACTGGTAGCTGCCACCTTGGTGGGAGACAGGCCTGGGATTTGAGGGACTGAAGCCAGAGCCAGGTGTTAGCTGGGGCTTATCCTAAGCTTTCCACGTGGCGTTAGTGGTAAAGAACTCACCTGCTAGTGCAAGAGACATAAGGGATACAAGTTAAATCCATGGATGGGAAAGGTTCCCCTGGAGGAGGGTATGGCAACCCACTTCAGTATCCTTGTCTGGATAGTTCCACGGACAGAGGAGCCTGGGGTCACAAAGAGTTGGGCATGACTGAAGCGAATTAGCACATGCACACCCCATTGAGGGCCAGATCTGGGGCCTGAAGTCAAAGCCTTGAAGGAATTGAGCTTCTCCCAGAAAACTAACCATTGCCTTTGTTGGTGCAGGATCAGGGATGATGGGTTTGAAGCCACACATCTAAGCTGACTCAGCTTTTCCCCCATTGTGCATGGGTGCACAATGATAATGAC
This sequence comes from Bubalus kerabau, assembly GCF_029407905.1. Lineage (NCBI taxonomy): Eukaryota > Metazoa > Chordata > Mammalia > Artiodactyla > Bovidae > Bubalus > Bubalus kerabau. The sequence continues at coordinate 57,971,320 of NC_073625.1, forward strand.
AGTCTCTGCCTTGGTTACAGGTGTGGTTGGGTCCCTAGGGGGTGGGGGACACATTTCTGAGCTATCTCTGCCTTTTCTCAGGTACACGTGTGTGCAATGGCAAAGGCAGTCTTTGTCTTAATGAGGATCAGTGCTGGAGTATCAGGTGCTGCGGCCAGACCCGTGGGTACTTGGGAGGGTACTGTGATGGTCCTGGCAGGCTGGTCAGGGTGCTGGGTGGAGTCCTAGTTTCTTACAGACTTTGTAAGACACATGGTTTTAAACCATTTAAGGAGATTATCTTCCCAATATCAGGTCTAAGCGTTGGGGCATCAGATGGTGACTTAAAACCCTCACTCCTTACAAAGGATTCCCAAGTCTGGGATATCACCCTCCTCTTCTGGGCTACCAGCTAGGACTGTGGATCATGTGTAGATTGCTTATCTTCCGCTCCTACTAGACTTCATGTAGTCTAGACTCCTACTCTGCTCCAATCTTTCTTTACAGCCTTGGTTGTAGAAGTTCCTTTCTGCTAGTCTTCAGGTTATTCTCAACTCAGGTTGCTCTATGTGTAGTGGTAGTTTTGCTGTGTTTTCTAGGGGAGGTAAGCTCAGTGTCTTTCTACCCCACCATCCAGATTTCCCCTCCCTTTCTAGACTAATAATTTTGAAAAAGACTGTAATTATTGCAGAAAACTGTTGTTCCAATCTAATAAGTTGTGGTTTTTCTGAAAAGCAGAAGACATGAATATGTTGACTTCTCTCTCTTAATTCTGCCAGAAACAGGGTCCTGCTTTCTTCAAAGTGTACTTAATAATCCCTCTTCATTGTTGGGCTTCTCAGATGGCGCTAGTGGTAAAGAACCCACCTGCCAATGAAGGAGTCATAAGATGGGGTTTAATCCTTTAGTTGGGAAGATCCTCTGGAGGAGAGCATGTCAACCTACTCCAGTATTCTTGCCTGGAGAATCCATGGAAAGAGGAGCCTAGTTGGCTACAGTTCATAGGGTCACAAAGAAAGGGACATGACTGAAGTGATTAAGCACACACACATGCATACTTTTGTTATTACCCTAGTTCTCCAGCTAGGCCTTTGAATATCCTTTTGTACCTCTGGTTAGATCATTTGAAGAAACATACACTCTCCAATAGCCTATCTTTTACCTTATGTAGTTTCAGTTAACATTTGTAATCAAAGATAGGCACCCAACTTTCCCTAAAAGCTTTTCGATATTTATTGTAATATATACCATATTTTTGCCTGGCAAGTGGTCACTGTGAAGGAAAAACTCACATGAATTTTAAATGACCAACTAAATGTCTAGAGTAGGGACTAGTGAAAATGCTTGGATTTTATCAATTTAGGAGGCTTTCTTATAAAGTATCAAAGGTTCAAACTCTCTATTCTAGATTGGTTGGTGGCAAGTTTAATAAGCAGGGAAACATACATACGAGGCTTGCTTGGACAACAGCAAGACAAGTAGATCTCTGTACTTACCTGTTAGAATTTAAAATTTTTAGTCAGAGGTCTTAACTGAGTTCAATTATGTACACTACCCAAATGTTCTCAACAACACATTGCTCTCTGAATGTTGTGTCCTTGAAAATATCTCCTGCTATGGGAGAGAGACTCAAAGAGCAAGGGAGGGGATGAAGAGCCCCCAAAGCCCAGGTTCAGCTCATGGATTAACCGGCAGTCATATTTGCAGTGATCTCGTCTAACAGGAGAGAAACAAATTATAAGTAAAGTTCAGAGAATGCATTCTACCCACACATCTCTCTAGAGAGAAAGGTGATTATGTTGACTCTTGATATAGCTCCACAAAAAAGGACATTCAACTATTAATAGCTATTAACAGTAGGTGGAAGGACAGAGAAATAATAACAGTGGCATTAGTAGCAACTGGTGATGGAACTTACACACTGTCCTAGGTTATTTCAGTACACCTTTTTTTTTTTTTTTTTGGTCATGCCAAGTGGTTTCTGAGATTTTAGTTCCCTGACCAGGGATGGAACCCCAGATCCAGCAGTGAAAACACTGAGTCCTAATCACTACACAACCGGGGAACTCCCTGATTTCCCTAAATTATCTCATGTAACTCTTTGAAGAAAGTTGTTTTTAGTTCTGTTGCTTATGAAGCAAAAAAATCTTTCAGAGAAGGGTTTATTAGTTTAATTTTACATACACGAGAAAGCTAACATTTATTTAAATGTTAGGATATCTGAATCTAAATCTCTCTTTTTTTTTTTTGACCTACTGCATATATTCAAGGTCTCTTATTTTCCAAGGACACTCCTATGTCTTGGGAATAAGGATCTGTTGATAGAATTCTACCTATATTGAGTGGCAGATGTATAAAGAAGGAAAATTATCATCTAAATCTTGAAGAATGATTAGGAATTTTGCTAGTAAACAAGATCACCAAAGGTGTATAGGGATGGGAAGGAGGGACACTATATTTCAAAGAAATCAACAACTTTTACAAATACTCAGATTTATTAAGGGTGGACACGAAGGTAATTTGTGTGACTAAATCATAGGGTGGGCTTCACCTGTGGCTCAGTGATAAAGAATCCACCTGCCAATGCAGAAGATGTGAGTTCAATCTGTGGATCAGAAAGATCCACTGGAGAAGGAAATGGCAACCCACTTCAGCATTCTTGCCTGGGAAATCCCACAGACAGAGAAGGCTGGTGGGCTACAGTCCATGGGGTCGCAAAAAGTTGGACACAGTTTAGAGACCACACAACAACAACATCATAAAGTACACATTAGGGAGTTTCAGGAATTGAATTTGGAGGTAGCAGCAAATAAACTGAGATACATTCAGAGATGAAAAAGAAAATAAAAAAGCCAGGGATGTAAAATATTAAAAGAGAAAGTGATAGCAAATAATATAAAATACTGTAAGAGACTGAGCTGGGTGAGAAATTAAAAAGGATGTTATACTCAGTAAGTAGGTTATCAGTTATCTTTGAAATGTGATTTCACTGCAGTGGGAGAGAGATACAGCATATGGAGCAATGACTATATGGTAAAAAGGAGAGGAGAGCAAAGATCAAAGTGATTTTTAAAATATTGCTACTTTTGTAATAATTTTAAATAATTTGTCCTGTGACCTTTATAATATTTCAAAGATAAGACTTCACAATAAATTGAATTTTCTTCAATAAGTTTTCCCAATGTAGGGATGTGGTGCTATCTGACCTTTTAATATTTGATAAAATACTCATAACTTCTTTTAGATTGACTTTGTTCTTTTAATTCTTACAGACATTACATTTATACCATTTTTAAGTTCCATACATAGAAAAGACAGAATGGGTTTTGGAAAAAAAAAAAAAAGATGTTTAATTAAAAGTGGCTAAAAATTCCCTAAATTGAAACATTAGGGAATTTTTAGCTACTCTTAATTAAACATTTTTTTTTTCAAACCCCATTATGTCTCTTCTACTTATGGAACTTCATATATGCATGTTAGATTTCTTGATATAGTCCCACATTTTAAAAAGTGTTCATTTATTTTCTTTTCCTATCTGTTATAGTTAGATGGTTTCTACTGATTTATGTTCAAATTGTGTGCTCGGTCACTCAGTCATGTCTGAATCTTTGTGATCCCAAAGACTGTAGCCTGCCAGGCTCCACTGTCCAGGGGATTATCTCAGCAAGAATACTGGAGCGGACTGTCATTTCCAACTGCAGGGGGTCTTTCTGACCCAAGGATCAAACTCACACTTCTTACATCTCCTGCAATGGCAGGCAGATTCTTTACCACTGCACCACCAAATTATCAGACCATTTTCTGGCATCTCCAATTTGAGTAAGCCAATCCAGTTAATTTTTAAATTGTGATGCTATTTTCTTTTAGTTGTAGAATTTACATTTGCTCTTTCATATAGCTTCTTTTTATCTTTTGATATTCTGCATGCATTTACTCATTATAAGAATATTTATCTTCAGTTCAGTTCAGTTGCTCAGTTGTGTCTGACTCTTTGCGACCGCATGGACTAGAGTACGGCAGGGTTCCCTGTCCATTACCAACTCTCAGAGCTTGCTCAAACTCATTGAGTCGGTGATGCCATCCAACCATCTCATCCACTGTCATTCCCTTCTTCTGCTTCAATCTTTCCCAGGATCAGGGTCTTTTCACATGAGTCAGTTCTTTGCATCAGGTGGCCAAAGTACTAGAGTTTCAGCTTGAGGATCAGTCCTTCCAATGAATATTCAGGATTGATTTCCTTTGTGATTGACTGGTTGGATCTCCTTGCAGTCCAAGGGACTCTCAAGAGTCTTCTCCAACACCACATTTCAAAAGCATCAATTTTTTTTTGTACTCAGCTTTCTTTATAGTTCAACTCTCACATCCATACATGACTACTGGAAAAACCATAGCTTTGAGTAGATGAACCTTTGTTGGTAAAGTAATGTCTCTGCTTTTTAATATGCTGTTTAGTTCGGTCATAGCTTTTCTTCCAATGAGTAAGCATCTTTTAATATCATGGTTTCAGTCACCACCTGCAGTGACTTTGGAGCCCAACAAAGTAAATTTTGTCACTGTTTCCATTGTTTCTCCATCTTTTTGCCATGGGGTGATGGGATCAGTTGCCATGATATTCGTTTTTTGAAAGTTGAGTATTAAGCCAACTTTTTCACTCTCCTCTTTCCCTTTCATCAAGAGGCTCTTTAGTTCCTCTTCACTTTCTGCCAAAAGGTGGTATCATCTGTGTATCTGAGGTTATTGATATTTCCCCTTGCAAACTTGATTCCATCTCATGCTTCATCTAGCCCAGCATTTCTCATGATCTACTTGGCATATAAGTTAAATAAGCAGGGTGACAATATACAGCCTTGTCATACTCTTTTTCTCATTTTGGAACCAGTCTGTCATTCCATGTCCGGTTCTAACTGTTGCTTCTTGACCTGCATACAGATTTCTCAGGAGGCAGGTAAGGTGGTCTGAGATTCCATCTCTTGCAGAGTATTTATCTTAAGTCTTTGAATATATATTTACAATGAATTCTACAAAGTTGTAGTCTGCTAATTTATGGGGATACTTTGAGCAACTGGAATTCTCATGCAGTGCTATTGAGAGGAAAATTGGTACTATTCCTTTGAACAGCTCTTTGACAGTATCTATTCACATCAAAACATACACAATTGTCCATTGAATCAACACATATAACTGACATCTCAGGAAGTATTTCTTCTTTCATTACAGTGCTTTGCCTGTGGTTAAAGAACAGAGAAAAGTAGAGCTGATCACAATTAGTATTCTTTTCACCGTACACTTTAAAATAATTGCAACTTGAAACCACATGAAATTAATTGAAAAATCTAATGGAAAAGTTAAGAACACTTATTACAGAAAAGTACTTTGTATTATAGTATGCTTTTGTAAGCTTTGAAGTAATGTTTCCAGATGTAATTCCACTTGTGCTTTGAATTAGCCTCAGTATTTTAGCATTTCAAAAGTTAAAATTACTATGCTTCTTTCTATAAAATTGAGTCTGTATCTCTTTCTGATACATCTGCCTTTTTCAGAGATATGCACACTCTCTCTCACACACACACACATATAGACAAACACAGAGTTAGAGGAGGTGGTCAGTGACAGATTGCAGTACAAGATGTTCATACCATTTGTGATATTATCTTGGGATCGAGGAGAGCCAATGCAGAATATATGGGGATGGACTACTCATTTGTTTTTGACCATCTCACCTCTATATCTAATATTATATGGATTATAAATCCAATATTATATGGACTTTTATAGTTTTTGAACAAAGCAAGCAATTGTAATCATTCACTAGATGATATGTCTTTATTTGTATTTATACTTCTTCTGGGGACATATTCATATTAATATTGATTTATGTAGATTTGTAGTGTTTTTCCTTGAGTATCCATTGGCATGTTTAATTCTTATGTATTAATATGCTTTTGGCTGTGCTGGGCCTTCGATGCTGCTCTGGCTTTCCTCTAGGTGCGGCAAGCTGGATACTCTCCAGTTGTGGTGTGCAGGTGTCTTATTGCAGTGTCCTTTCTTGTTGCAGAGCACAGGCTCTAGGGCACGCTGGCTTCAGTAGCTGCAGCACATAGGCTCAGTAATCATGGCTCCTGGGCTGTAGAGCACAGCTTGGTAGTTGTGGCACATGGACTTTGATGCTCAGCAGCATATGAGATCTTCCCAGAGCAGGAATCAAACCCATGTCTCCTGCATTGGCAGGCAGATTCTCTACCACTGAGCCCCCAAGGAAACCTGGTGTGTTTAATTCCTAAGAAATTTATTTTTAGTGGCTGCTGAAGCGAAGTAAATGACTTGATCTCTGGGAACAGTTATTACATGGAGTCTAATAATTTTTTTTTTTCACTTCAGTTCAGTTCAGTCGCTCAGTCATATCCGACTCTTTGGGACCCCATGGATCTCAGCACACCAGGCCTGCCTGTCCATCTCCAACTCCCAGAGTTTACCCAAATTCATGTGCATTGAGCCGGTGATGCTGTCCATCCATCTCATCCTCTGTCGTCCTCTACTCCTCCTGCCCCCAATCCCTCCAAGCATCAGGGTCTTTTCCAATGAGTCAACTCTTCACATGAGGTGACCCAAAGTACTGGAGTTTCAGCTTCAGCATCAGTCTTTCCAATGAACACCCATGACTGATCTCCTTTAGAAAGGACTGGTTGGATCTCCTTGCAGTCCAAGGGACTGTCAAGAGTCTACTCCAACACCACAGTTCAAAAGCATCAATTCTTCAGCGCTCAGCTTTCTTTACAGTCCAACTCTCACATCCATACATGACCATTGGAAAAACCATAGCCTTGACTAGACAGACATTTGTTGGCAAAGTAATGTCTCTGCTTTTGAATGTGCTATCTAGGTTGGTCATAACTTTCCTTCCAAGGAGTAAGCATCTTTTAATTTCATGCTAAGGTAAGGTAAAAAAGTGATGAGTTTTTGCAAATTTTTCCTGGTTCTGGCCAGACTCTGGAGGAGATGTGTTATTTCTTCCATTTGGTGGGGATTTTAGTATCTGTAAATCAAGTGAGGAAATGTGCATCAGATATTTTTATCTAGGCACTTCACAGAAGATCTGAAACAGAGGATATGGGGAGGGGATCTGTCCTGGAATGGCCTCATAATATCTTGATCAGTTACAGACACAAACTTACCATGATGAAGACAGTAAAGAAAGCAAATGTGTATGCAGTAAAGAGAAAAAAAAAAATTGAGATGAGGGTGGAATGGTGGGAAAAAACAAGAATCAGTTAAATTAAGACTTTATAGAAAAAACCATGGAGTTAGAGTTTGTTTCCACTGAAGTGGGCAGCTACTGAAGTGTTCTGGCAAGGGAAAGGAAATGATGTACACTGTTTTTGTTTTTAATTCTCCTTGGACACGCAACAGATAGAGGGGGAAAACATAAAGCAGGAAAGATCTATTTGGATGAAATTGTAGTGTTCAATGTGTGAAAAGATTCAGCATATATATGGTAAAGAGCCACACATTTAGAGTGAATCTGGACAAGCTTCTCATGGTTTGAGTGTGTGGAGAAATGATGCCTCTTGCATATTATTTAAGGAGTTACCATTTACTTGATTTAAAAAACTAGGTGAGAAACTGTGTGGGCTGGACATTTGAAATCTCAGTGGAAGTTTAGAGGTGAGAACATGCTCGACACACAATTTTGGATGTCATCAGAATAGAAATGTTTTCAAAGTCACATCACTGGATGACATCATCTAGAGAACAAAAGCAGATGGAAAAAAGGCCCAGAATTCAGCCCTGAGTCATTATAGGATCCAAAAATTCATTTTATGTTGCATTTATTTTCAAATTCAATTTTACATTATCTGACTTCTTGGATCCAGGCATTCCAGTTATAGCCACAGTAGTAGAAAGTCCAAAGGTCAACAATATCATCTTGCAATATTTTCACATTCAGGAAACATGGCTATATATGTATATACCTAAGGTCTCCTTATATAGTTTTGCCAGTTGTACTTCTTAAATGGCAACTCAAGGCTATAAAATAAAAATTTACAGCAATAAAGGTGGAATCTGCACAGTTTATTACAACCTAGCCTCTAAAGTTATTGTCAGGGATTAAATTTTGCCTCCACAAAATTACCTGTTGAAGTTCTAACACCCAATGATATTATCGTCACCAAATATTATTGTCTTCTTGTCAATATTAAATCTCTCCTCCCACTTACTTATATTTGGATTAATGCTATTGTTTTTATCTGTTAGATCTTTGCCTATAATTACTGTGATCTTTTGTTAATATAGCTCATGGTGATAGGTTTGTGATAATTAGTACCCTGTGATGACTTTGAACTGGCAGACTCTGAGTTCTGACTGTTTATTTTTTTAAAATTAAGATGTAATTGATACATAACACTGTGAAACATTAAAGTGTTGATGTTTATTTGATACATTTATATATTGTACTTTAGCATTAGCTAACACCTATATCACATCATATAATTTATGTTTCTTTTGTGTGGTGGGAGCATTTAATATCTAATCTCTTAGAAACTTTGCCTTAAACATCATGTTTATCCCTCTCTTTCTTGTTGCAATAGAATCTAAGTGCACCCTGCTGCTGCTGCTGCTGCTAAGTCGCTTCAGTCATGTCCGACTCTGTGCGACCCCATAGACGGCAGCCCACCAGGCTCCCCCGTCCCTGGGATTCTCCAGGTAAGAACACTGGAGCGGGTTGCCATTTCCTTCTCCAATGCAGGAAAGTGAAAAGTGAAAGGAAGTCGCTCAGTCGTGTCCGACTCTGTGCAACCCCATGGACTGCAGCCTACCAGGCTCCTCCACCCATGGGATTTTCCAGGCAAGAGTACTGGAGTGGGGTGCCATTGCCGTCTCCGAAGTGCACCCTGCCACTGACTAAAATAAAGTTACTCATATAGAAAAAAATAAAACCTGCAGGAGAATTCTGTGAAATGAAGTTAGTGTTATTTGAAATCTCTGTTATCAATTCCATTATGCCTGAACTCAGTTTTTCAGTTTATTATTTTTTCTTTATTTTTAAAGATATTTGGATCCAAGAAGAAATAAGTTCTCAATATAATTAATAAAGCATTTAGACTTTAGGATGATGCTTTAGTAACAATAATAGCAATCTAAAATAGATTTACAAGATCTCCTAGGTGCTATCAAGCTTATGGTAGGCAAATTCTAGAGACTGGATTTTAAGAGAAATGAGAAAAATGTGTCTCTCAGTATTTTGAAGTTTCTGTGTCTTCTTCTTCTTCTTTTTTTTTTCCCCTTCTGGGAGATATTTATTTTTTTATCTAAATCTTGAATGGCCTGCTTTTCTGATTATATTTTCTCTGATTACTGTTATCTTCAATGGGCTTCCCTGGTGGCTCAGACAGTAAAGAATCTGCCTGCAATGCAGGAGACACAGGTTCAATCCCTGGGTTGGGAAGATCCTTGGAGAAGGGCATGGCTACCCACTCCAGTATTCTTGCCTGGAGAATTTCATGGACAGAGGAGCCTTCCAGGCTGTAGCCCATGCAGTCACAAAGAGCTGGACACAATTAAGTGACTATCTTTAATAATCTGATAAGAAATATAGCTACTTTGTAGAGCATCTTTATTTTTTTTTTTATTTTTTTTTTTTTTAATTTTATTTTATTTTTAAACTTTACATAACTGTATTAGATTTGCCAAATATCAAAATGAATCCGCCACAGGTATACATGTGTTCCCCATCCTGAACCCTCCTCCCTCCTCCCTCCCCATTCCATCCCTCTGGGTCGTCCCAGTGCACCAGCCCCAAGCATCCAGTATCGTGCATCGAACCTGGACTGGCATCTCATTTCATACATGATATTTTACATGTTTCAATGCCATTCTCCCAAATCTTCCCACCCTCTCCCTCTCCCACAGAGTCCATAAGACTGTTCTATACATCAGTGTCTCTTTTGCTGTCTCGTACACAGGGTTATTGTTACCATCTTTCTAAATTCCATATATATGCGTTAGTATACTGTATTGGTGTTTTTCTTTCTGGCTTACTTCACTCTGTATAATAGGCTCCAGTTTCATCCACCTCATTAGAACTGATTCAAATGTATTCTTTTTAATGGCTGAATAATACTCCATTGTGTATATGTACCACAGCTTGCTTATCCATTCATCTGCTGATGGACATCTAGGTTGCTTCCATGTCCTGGCTATTATAAACAGTGCTGCGATGAACATTGGGGTACTCGTGTCTCTTTCCCTTCTGGTTTTCTCAGTGTGTATGCCCAGCAGTGGGATTGCTGGATCATAAGGCATGTCTATTTCCAGTTTTTTAAGGAATCTCCACACTGTTCTTCATAGTGGCTGTACTAGTTTGCATTCCCACCAACAGTGTAAGAGGGTTCCCTTTTCTCCACACCCTCTCCAGCATTTATTACTTGTAGACTTTTGGATCGCAGCCATTCTGACTGGTGTGAAATGGTACCTCATAGTGGTTTTGATTTGCATTTCTCTGATAATGAGTGATGTTGAGCATCTTTTCATGTGTTTGTTAGCCATCTGTATGTCTTCTTTGGAGAAATGTCTATTTAGTTCTTTGGCCCATTTTTTGATTGGGTCATTTATTTTTCTGGAGTTGAGCTGGAGGAGTTGCTTGTATATTCTCGAGATTAGTTGTTTGTCAGTTGCTTCATTTGCTATTATCTTCTCCCATTCTGAAGGCTGTCTTTACACCTTGTTAATAGTTTCCTTTGATGTGCAGAAGCTTTTAAGGTTAATTAGGTCCCATTTGTTTATTTTTGCTTTTATTTCCAATATTCTGGGCGGTGGGTCATAGAGGATCCTGCTGTGATGTATGTCAGAGAGTGTTTTGCCTATGTTCTCCTCTAGGAGTTTTATAGTTTCTGGTCTTACATTGAGATCTTTAATCCATTTTGAGTTTATTTTTGTGTATGGTGTTAGAAAGTGTTCTAGTTTCATTCTTTTATAAGTGGTGGACCAGAGTTCCCAGCACCACTTGTTAAAGAGATTGTCTTTAATCCATTGTATATTCTTGCCTCCTTTGTCGAAGATAAGGTGTCCATATGTGCGTGGATTTATCTCTGGGCTTTCTATTTTGTTCCATTGATCTATATTTCTGTCTTTGTGCCAGTACCATACTGTCTTGATAACTGTGGCTTTGTAGTAGAGCCTGAAGTCAGGTAGGTTGATTCCTCCAGTTCCATTCTTCTTTCTCAAGATCGCTTTGGCTATTCGAGGTTTTTTGTTTTTCCATACAAATTGTGAAATTATTTGTTCTAGCTCTGTGAAGAATGCTGTTGGTAGCTTGATAGGGATTGCATTGAATCTATAGATTGCTTTGGGTAGTATACTCATTTTCACTATATTGATTCTTCCAATCCATGAACATGGTATATTTCTCCATCTGTTAGTGTCCTCTTTGATTTCTTTCACCAGTGTTTTATAGTTTTCTATATATAGGTCTTTAGATTCTTTAGGTAGATATATTCCTAAGTATTTTATTCTTTCCGTTGCAATGGTGAATGGAATTGTTTCCTTAATTTCTCTTTCTGTTTTCTCATTATTAGTGTATAGGAATGCAAGGGATTTCTGTGTGTTGATTTTATATCCTGCAACTTTACTATAGTCATTGATTAGTTCTAGTAATTTTCTGGTGGAGTCTTTAGGGTTTTCTATGTAGAGGATCATGTCATCTGCAAACAATGAGAGCTTTACTTCTTCTTTTCCAATTTGTAGAGCATCTTTAAATGAAGTTTAGTGAATACTGCTCGATTTTTGAAATTCCTTCTCTATTTTAGCCAGTATATGCACTAGACCTTGCATTTTCTAGGAGGTTTTTCAAGAGAAATTGCACCCAAATGATGTACTAACATATTCCGGAGTCAACTCTAAAAATCTGATGTATGTTCATTTCTGATATTTACTTCAGATATGTACAAACAAGCTGGCAATGAACAAGAATTTATTTCTTATTATTGGAAAATAAAGAATATTCATTGAAAATGAAGCATCCCATGAATTAAGTGGGAAAAAACACATTATGTTTTGAACAGGAGGAAAACAACATTGTTTTTCTACGTCACACAGACCTTCAGTCAAAATATTGCTGTATATCTGGCTCAACTTCAGGCTATTACCTAAATGAAAAGAAAATGTATTTGTAAAAGATGTTGTGCATACAAAATCTGCATTTATATGTTCTGTAGGTAACATTGCCACTTAGATTCCATGGAAACAGATGCTATACAAATACACAGTTCAGTAATTGTTCATGGTTCAAGAGATTTTATGTCCGTGATTGGAGTTTATAAATATAATAAAAACAAGAATCTTCCTCTCTTCCTACCCAGAGTGTTATACATTATCTTATGTGGCTCTGCCCTGGCTATAATTACAACAAAGTAATTATATTTTTGGCTTAAAATTTAGCCTAAACAAGGTTGGTAAATGTTCTCCCAAAACGCACATAAAATGAAATTGACTGAATCAAATGTTCTCCCTGTATTAATGTGGTCTACTTGGGCTGTCATACTTGGTTTCCATTCCTCATATTTTGATAGATTGTCCTTGGGGGACAGCTAGCGAAAATATTCCTGTGGGAGAAATCAGTGGTGGTGGGAGACTCTGTGCACTACTGGGGATAGAGGACAGAGAAAAGACTATGAATACTTCCTACACCAGGTAAGAAAGTGTTGAAACTACAGAATTGTCCAGAAAGGCATCTCAGTTCTGGAAAAGACATAGTCAAAAGCCAGAATAAAGGAAGACATGGGTAGCCTGGGGCTTAGGAATTGGGGACAGAGGCAGGGTATATAAAATAATAAGAATAAAGAGAAGCTTTGAAGACTTCAAAGTCTTTTTTCTTAACTTTGTGGGAATTATTGCAGCAGTACTATTTACTTGTTACCTGTATCCTATACTGCTGGATGCTTTGTTTAAAGCTCTTATTCTCATTCCTTTAGTCTCTGATTCTATCGTGGTGCATTCTGAGACTGGCTGGTTTTCTATGTTTCCCCTCCATTTACAAGCTTCTTGAATGCTTAAACTCCCTGTAACAGTTTGCTGCTTTTTTCTTGAGTATGTCCCCAGATTCTGATGTCCAATCTCTCTTCAGCTGATCTGAGTTCATGCCCTTCATGCGACTTGTATTAATACCTAGACTCAACATGGCCAGAATGGAGAGAGAGCTAAATTATGTAGCATCAGATGCACGTGTGCATGAACAGTCAGTCGCACCTGGTTCACCAAAATCATTCCTGTGTGGTACACTTCATGGTCTGCTGTGGCTCATCTTCATTTGTCAGCCTCCTGGTGCAAGTTTCCCTGTCTACTCAAATCACATGCCTAATGTTTTCAATCTTCTTTGAAGCCAGTGAGATTTTGGTCCCACCCTTCATCACCTTTTTTCGTAAAGCATCTGAGGCTGAGATAGAAGGTTGATGCAGTGTTGCCGGGTGGCTAGTTGCCAGTATGTGGATACACTTGCATTCAGTTTCCAAGTGAAAATGTTAGTTGCTCAGTCCTGTCTGACCATTTGTGACCCCATGGACTGTAGACTCCTCTATCCATGGAACTCTCCATGCAGGAATACTGGAGTAAACGGTTTGCCATGCCCTTCTCCAGGGTATCTTTTGACCCAGGGATTGAACCTGGGTCTCCCGCATTGCAGGCAGATTCTTTACCATCAGAGCCACCAGGGAAGCCAAATTTTTATTCAAATATACAAGAGTCCTGTATTACACTGTGGACATCATTACTCACACTGTCTGTTGCAGGTTTGAAGATTTCTTGATTAAAAACCAACAGCTACACACTCTATGGCTTAGAGACAAGGAGTGTGGACCTCTGGGTGACCAGAGTTTGGTTTACACAGATGTGACCTTTTTCTAGGAATCTACCTTAATCTGGGTCATCCGCTGGCATGTTACCAAGATAAGTACTCTTATAAATATATATATATATATATATATATATATATATATATATATATATAGCAGGTTTATGCACAAGATTTAAGGGAGTTTTTCAAGGAAAACAGATATGAACATGAGAATATACTTAGATTGACTTTTCACATTCTTTAATTTGTCACCATCATTGGCATTATCAACCCAATTGAAGGCTATAAGAATGGTGAAATCTAGGATTTTCCCATGGACTTTGTCTCTTTACAAAAAATCTTCCCAGGAGAGCCGAAGTGCCCTTTTGGCAAGTAAGAGTCACTGTGTTTATTCTGAGACCCTTTAGTGTTACCTCTTAATAAATCTAAGGAAATAGGCGGGCTTGAGCCCTAAGATATCCCAACTGTTTTCATTTGCCCTTCGTAAGCATTTCATATCTTGCTACTTCTCTCTAAAGAGAACCAGCAAAAGTTTGGTTATGTGCCTAGGTTCTGTCCATTGTAGTTGTTTAGTCACTAAGTTGCGTCCAACTCTTTTGCAACCCCAAGGATTGTAGTCCGCCAGGCTCTTCTGTCCATAAGATTTCCCAAGCAAGAGTACTGAAGTGGGTTGCCATTTCCTTCTTCAGGAGATCTTCCTAATTCAGGGATGAAACCCACATCTTCTGTTTACAAGGTGGATTATTTACCATTTAGCCACCTAGGAAGACTATGTTTTGCCCATAGCAGTCTTGCATTCCCTCATTTTATATTCAATGTAAGTGTACTTCTTTGTAACTACTTTGGAAAAGTGTCCAGATTTTCTGCCAACCTTGGATGGATCTTGATGTTATTTTTACAATATGGTGAACCAGAGGTTGACCTCCAGTTGGCAAGTGGAACTCCCTTATCATACAAGAGCGAGTAAAATCAGAACACTGTTAAATTTTTGATTCTGCTTCATGGTGTTTGGATTGCAGCAGTCTGTCCATTTCTCTTAAGTTGTAGACAATAAGATTGAGGACCATTTATATCCATGTTAACCATATAACATTTTCACCATTGCCATTTTCACCAATGGTTTCCATAGGTTTCCATCTCAAATATGATCTTTCAGCATCATATTCATTGCCAACACTGTCCAAATCTGTGAAGAGCCTAAAATTTTTTCCTAGTTGTAAACTAATTTATCAGTGTGGTAAACTGAATATATTACTTTTCCTGTGTATAGACATGTAATTTTCATGAGCATACAAGCTTTCATAATTTTTGAGGATATCATATAATGTCTTCAGAATATATAGATTATATATTACATTACATAGATTATTACAATTTATAGATTATAAAGAGGATTAATTTAAATTAATTAAATTAAATTAATTAAAATGCAAAGAAACGTAGGTAATCTCTTTGTGTTAAACTTATAATTGATACAAATTGGAACAAGAATGTATGGATCTACTTGTATGCTAAACAACCTATGTTAGATGGGTTGAATCCTCAATAAAATAACTTTAATATTGCATTTCTTTATAGGAAAAGAGTATGTGTCCTATTAAAAATAATGAAAAATTTAGTCTTATAATGTATAATTAGTGCTACTTATTCAGTAGTTTTCTATAAAATAATCATATCTGATATTTTCTCCATGTGTGTTGATTCACTCAGTCATGTCTGACTCTTTGCAACACACGGACTGTAGCCTGTCAGGTTCCTCTGTCCATGGGAATTTCCAGTCTAAAATACTGGAGTTGGGTTGCCATAGCCTCTTCCAGAGGATCTTCCTGATCCAGAGATCAAACCCGCATCTCTTACATCTCTTCAATTGGCTGGGAGATTCTTTATCACTGCACCACATAGGAAGCCTGATATTTTCCCCATAAAACTGCTTATTGGTATCTTTCTGCTAGCAAAATGATTCAGTGTATTCACATTTCTCCATTTTTGCCATAAAAAATTTAAACTTGGTTTAAGAAAATCATAACTCTGCATAATACCTTTTATTGAACAATTGATTAAAAAGTGTTCATTTTATTTGATGAGCTGTCGATCTGGTACTATGCTTGTGAAAGCAGAACAGTTTCATCAGAAGCGTTAATTAGACATGTTGCCCCTTGGTACCTGAAGGTGAAAATATAATAGGTCTGCTTTCAGTGAAATATTTCAGAAATCATCTGGTGAGTGAATCAATTTTTCACTTGAAGACATCTTGCCTGATTAAATCCTACATAAGAATTGTCCAGGGTATTACTTAGGTGGAATAAAATGCTTCTTTAGTGTATTGTTCTTTGTTTCTTAAATGAAGAAAGTTAGACACAAAGGACACTTTGATAATTAATATAGAAGATGAATGCACTGCATTGGCTTGAGTTTGCTTTATGTTGTTAACTTTCTTACCAGAGCAAGTTTTGCTGTAATAAACATGTTTGCATTTTCCAAAGTAAAGCACATATAGGTGATGAGTTTACATAGCAAATCAACTGTTAAAGTTCGTTTCATTATTAATACAGATATTCCTTTATCTTATGGAAATGCAGAAAATTCAATATTAAAATCATTGCCACTTGAAGCTATTGTTAAAGCTGACTTCCTAAAATATATGATTCCATTTCAATATCTCTTGTCTCAGATCTAACATATGGCATCTGAGAGATCTAAGTAATCATTTTGCAAGAGGAAGTAGCCAGAGAAACAGAAACAACACTGAAATGAGTAAAAGATCAATATTAATAAATTTAGTGGGTTTACCTGATGGTTCAGATGGTAAAGAATCTTCTGGCAGTGTAGGAGACCAGTGTTCAATTCCTGGGTGAGGAAGATCCCCTGGAGAAGGAAATGGCAACCCGCTCCAGTATTCTTGCCTGGAGAATCCCATGGACAGAGGAGCCTGGTGAGCTACAGTCCACAGGGTTACAAAGAGTTGGAAACGACTGAGCGACTAACTAGATTAGATGAATGAGTTTACACAGATCCCTTCTTTTGTTTAGCAGACTTTAGACTAATATTTATGCTTCACTTGCTCCAGAAAGTATATTTTAGAATATTGCTTTGTTAGATTTTGAGGAGACACATCTACTAATCATGTTAATTATTTATGAAAACATGTTAGGGCCATACAGCTATCACTTTTAAGGATCTTGGAAAATTTTTTACTATGTTTTGCATAACAGTATGTTCTCTAGAGAATTCTTATTTTATTATGATATTGTCTTTTATTTTGTGATATAATATATCTCAGTTTTGTCTTATAGTGCAAAGAATGCTGAAAGAACTTTTTGGCTAAATATGCTTCTGAATTCAATTTACTGTATGCTGTATAATAAGTGGCCACTGATCAAATGTTGAGAAGAGACAGTTTTGGAAAGACAGTTTTGGAGAATGTGTCTCTAGAATGGCTGGCCTACTAACGAAAGGGCTGCCAAGAAACATTCTCTACTTGGAGGGCAAAACTACAGAGAACTACAGAGAACCTCCTCTTCTCCTAATCCAAATGTGAAATTATGTCTAGAAAACTGGAAAACTCAATAATTTATTGCAGAAAGCTGCATTCCTCTGTATTTCTATGTCTTTTCAAGTTTTATATTTTTTAATCACACACAAAAAAATCCCAACATGACCCAGATTTAAGAAGCCTCAAGTCAGTATTAGAAACATATTCATTCTATGTGTCTTGAAATACTGTTAATTTATAGGAGAAAAAAGTCTTGTCCTACTGGATACTTAGCATTCAGTATTGATGTTCCTGCATGAGATGTTATTTTAGTCACTAAGTCAATCAAATCCAACTCTTTTGCGACCCCATGAAGTTTAAATCACAAAGCGCCTCTGTCCACGGGATTTCCCATGCAAGAATACTGGAGTGGGTTGCCATTTCCTCCTTTAGGTGGTTTTCTCTACCCAGGGTCAAGCCCACGTCCCCTGTATTGGCAGGTGGATTCTTTACCACTGAGGAAAGCCCTCTTGATTGAGAAGGGTGTATTAAAATAAATATGTGGTTAATGGAAATAATGCTTATTTTAAGAGCTAAACAATTCCTACTCAATAAAAATAATGCAGAAGCACTTTGTACTTTTTTTTCAGATTTAGAATGTACAGCACTATTATAGGTTTCAGGATAGTAACACTCATTTGTTGAAATGGAAAGAGTCAAATGTGCACCTCAGTAGCCATAACTTTATAATTAACCACTTGTTTTTTTCATTAGCAGTTTACAAAACATTTTACTGGTATATTATTTTTTACTATTCCATTACATAGAATATTCTCTATTATTATTTTCTTCATTATCATTACGGGCTGCTAAAATACAGTAAACATCTAGATAATATAAGTAAATCCAATTTATTCCAATTTCTGCAGCTATGTTAGTAAACTGTGTTTCACAGCAGAAAGAAGAGTGATGTTGGAATTCATTTTGAAATGAAAACTTGGCCCTTAACCTAAATCATGGCTGACATATTGAATTAACATATTAATAGCTATCATCTAGCTGTAAAAAGGTAGCTAATAAAATAGCTAATGCAATGCTTATTTATTTGCCACATATTTATTGGGGACTTATTATATGTCAGAAACCATCCCAGATACTGGCCATGGAAGCAGGGACCAAAACAGACAGAATGTCCTTCCCTCACAAGACTCAAGAAAAGATTTAATAAAGAAGCATTATTATCCACAACCTGAAAGAGGTGAACATTTGAGTCACATGACTATGTGGGAAGAGAGTTTTCATGCTCAAGGAAAAATATGCACAAATCCTTAATGCATAAATGTACCTGTGGAGTACAAGCATGGAATCAGTGTGGCTTCTGCAAACATAAGAAAGGGAGACAATATTAATGGGTATAATTTAAAGGGATCAGATCATATAGTACTTTGTAGAGCTGTAAGAACTTTTTACTGTTACTATGATAGGTTGGGAAACTGTTGGTTGGTTTCAGAGATAAGTTGTGTCTTCTGCTTTAACTAATAACTCTTGCTATTGGGAGTTGTTGTTCAGTCACTAAGTTTTGTCTGACTTTTTGTGAGCCCATGGACTTCAGCACGCCAGGCTTCCCTGTCCATCTCCCAGAGTTTGCTCAAACTCATGTCCATTGAGTCAGTGATGCCATCCAATCATCTCATCCTCTGTCATCCCTTTCTCTTCCTTCCTTCAATCTTTTCTAGGTTTGGGTTCTTTTTCAGTGAGTCAGAGAGAATATTGGGAGAGAATACACTGAATGAATTATGCGGGAAAAACAAAGAGGCCAATTAGTAGGTAATTGAAATAAAAGTGATGCTGGCATAAACCAGGGTGGTAGAAGTGGAAATGATTATCTACATACATATATATGCACATTTTCAAATTATATAAAGGCAACATCAGTAAGAGAGAAGGCAACGGCACCCCACTCCAGTACTCTTGCCTGGCAAATCCCATGGATGGAGGAGCCTGGTAGGCTGCAGTCCATGGGGTCGCTGAGGGTCGGACACGACTGAGCGACTTCACTTTCACTTTTCACTCTCATGCATTGGAGAAGGAAATGGCAACCCACTCCATTGTTCTTGCCTGGAGAATCACAGGGATGGGGGAGCCTGGTGGGCTGCTGTCTCTGGGGTTGCACAGAGTTGGACATGACTGAAGCGACTTAGCAGCAGCAGCAGCAGCAACATCAGTAAGACTTGCTGACTTCTGAGACATGGAATGCATAAAGAGAAGAGACAAGAAAGATAAATGTTTTTTCTTTCTACTTTAATTTTCATCTATTTTAAGAAACGCATTCAGCACTCTTAGAAGTCGTATCATGCTACATTCCTACAAGTTATCCTAGATCTGTGAGGTGCTGAGTTCTGAAGAGGATTGTCTTAAATATGTGTGGTGCAGAGTCCTAAGAGAGCTGAAGGGCTTTTAACACATTTTTGGCCATGAATTTGTTTCTCCTTTCTAAGTGTGGCATCTCAAACTGTGTTGAGAACTCAATCTCCCCTTTTCTTTCAAGAAAAACCTAACTTTTACAGAAGACTTATTAAGATACACAAATTCCTTTTTATCTACCAGCATATACTTCTTATTCTTTATTTATCTGTCTTTATCTAAAGATTTTATATCATGGTCACAAAATGCCAAATGCTATATCTAATTAACATTAATATATAAAGCTTTATAATTCATTTAGTTTTTATAGCAACTCAAAGTAAGCACAGTGATGATCCAATGATCCCTAATTTACAAACTATAAAACAGGCACAGGAGACTTGAATGATTTTGAATCAGCCAGGATTCAAAAGTTTTGGGAAACTCCATGCTATTATCTGCTCTCAATATACCCTATGCTGTATTGTACCTATGAAAATTACTTAGAAATATTCCTGAGCATCCCACACATTTCAATAAACTATGACAAAATTTACATGAGAAGCAGCATATAAACTCATTTTTAAAATTAAAAAATAAGTTTTGGAAATTTATTATACAACACCTATTATTTTATGTTCTGCCCCTCTTAAGTTGATTGGAATTAATGTGAAAAAGGATGTTTTTTGATAGGACTTCCCTGGTGGCTCAGATGGCAAAGCATCTGCCTACAGTGCGGGAGACTTGGGTTCAATCCCTGGGTCGGGAAGATCTCCTGGAGAAGGAAATGGCAACTGACTCCAGTATTCTCACCTGGAAAATCCCACGGACGGAGAAACCTGGTATGCTACAGCCCATGGGGTCCCAAAGAGTTGGACATGACTGAGCGACTTCACTTTCACTTTCAAACCAACAGTTTTAAAATGCCTGTGAAATACACACATTCAGTTACCAGTTCAATGGCCATATAACTTTTTATCAAATTGGGACAATTTTGAGAGTGAAAAGAAATGGTATGGATAATTCTGGGACAATAAATATAGGTAAGGATTGTCCTGAGTAAACCTGACTATCCAGTCACCTTAGTTATGGATCTATGTATATGCAATAGAACGACTGCTTTTTTTTTTTTTTTTTTTTTTAACATAAACTGATAGAGCCTCTACAATATTCCATCTAGCTTTTCTAATGCTAGACCTTACTTTTTTGGAAATATGATTTTCAATTTATGAAGGTAAAAATCTGTTATTGCAGTAAACTAATATCTATAATTGCAGATTGTCCCTGATTGTTTTCTCAGATTTCCTACTGCTATGATTACATTCATTATTCAATCACTGGATCATGAATATAAGCAAATCCATGGGACATCACATTGTAAAATGAGAAAATAGCCTCCATATTTGAAAATCATGATTTCAAGATCTTATTTATGTTTGTTTTCTAAAATTGTCTCCTCTTACCCAGTGTTAAAGATAAGAGATAGGCTTCAGGTGGTCAAACATTCCACTCCCCAGGAAAGGCTGTGAGGGGAAAATTGTCTGTCGGAGTTTGGAGATCATATTACTAAGAAAAGAAAAAAGAGCACATCTGCTTGCTTAGCTATACTATTTTACCCAGTGTCACAGGGCTGTGTAAATAGATTTTAATCCTATTTAAAGAGGAATTTTGAAGCCTAACTTCTAAGAAGGAACATTGTCAAGAGATAGTTCAGCATTTACACATATAATTAAAATATTTCTTAGGGCTATGATTCTGGGCTCCAAAATCACTACAGATGGTTACTGCAGCCATGAAATTAAAAGGCGCTTACTCCTTGGAAGAAAAGCTATTGCCAACCTAGATAGCATGTTCAAAAGCAGAGACATTACTTTGCCAACAAAGGTTCATCTAGTCAAGGCTATGGTTTTTCCTGTGGTCATGTTTGGATGTGAGAGTTGGACTGTGAAGAAACTGAGCACCGAAGAATTGATGCTTTTAAACTGTGGTGTTGGAGAAGACTCTTGAGATTCCCTTGGACTGCAAGGAGGCCCAACCAGTCCATTCTGAAGGAGATCAGCCCTGGGATTTCTTTGGAAGGAATGATGCTAAAGCTGAAACTTCAGTAGTTTGGCCACCTCGTAGAAGAGTAGACTCATTGGAAAAGACTGTGATGCTGGGAGGGATTGGGGGCAGGAGGAGAAGGGGACGACAGAGGATGAGATGGCTGGATGGCATGACTCGATGGACCTGAGTCTGAGTGAACTCTGGGAGTTGGTGATGGACAGGGAAGACTGGCGTGCTGCTATTCATGGGGTCGCAAAGAGTCGGACACGACTAAACGACTGATCTGATCTGATCTGATGATAAGCTAGATGTGATAAATGCTGACACTAAATAAAATACAGACATAGACAAATTTTCCATGGTGATTTAAGAATATGAACAAAATAAGAATATGAACAAATTCAATAAATATATGTGAATTAAACCCAGAGGGAGCACAAAGAAGTCACTAAAAAGATAAAGGAAATTAAAAATGAAGATATTTTTTGGAAGTGTAGAGTATTTGACGGAGAAGGCAATGGCACCCCACTCCAGTACTCTTGCCTGGAAAATCCCATGGAAGGAGGAGCCTGGTAGGCTGCAGTCCATGGGGTCGCTGAGGGTCGGACACGACTGAGCGACTTCACTTTCACTTTTCACTTTCATGCATTGGAGAAGGCAATGGCAACCCACTCCAGTGTTCTTGCCTGGAGAATCCCAGAGACTGGGGAGCCTGGTGGGCTGCCATCTCTGGGGTTGCACGGAGTTGGACACGACTGAAGCGACTTAGCAGCAGCAGAGTATTTGAAGTCGACAATTACTTTGAAATCTTTGAAAATATTTTTACATTATTATTTGGATTTCACTGTTGCTGTTGAAATGTTAACTGTAAGCCCTCATATTGTTACTTTGCAGGTAGAATTCCTTTTATGACCCCATTCCTGTCCTACACCCCAAATCTTGGGTGCTTTTAAGCTTTACTCTTTATCTTTTGCTTTTTAATGCCAGTTGTGCTATGTTTTTTGTTGTTTTGTTTTATTTTAAAGTTTGGCATTGTTTTAATTTCTTAGAGTTTATGTATATTTCTTTTTATTTGTAGTTTTATATTATTTCCAGTTTTTTTTTAAATAGTTTTCAGTCATAAACTCTTCAATTATGGCTTCTTAAAATACTATCTCGATTATCTTTCTTTAATTAAACATATGTTAGAATTTTTGGTTATACTCATGTGATCTTTCACTTTACTTTAATTTTCCTTCCTTTGATTTTTTTACTTTTCTCTGATTATTTACTTGTGATACTCATTTCTGTTCATTAACTTTATCCTCACCTGTGTGTAATCTGCTATTATAAGCATATACTGAGTTTTCATGTCAATTTTTTTTTTGGTTCTGGAATAAACATTGGTTATAATTTATAAACATACTTTTCAAAATCTATTCTTAATATCTGTTTCCTATAAGGTCTAACTTATATGCAGAGTACATCATGAGAAACTCTGGGCTAGAAGAAGCACAAGCTGGAATCAAGATTTCTAGGAGAAATATCAATAACCTCAGATATGCAGATGACACGATCCTGACAGCAGAAAGTGAAGAGGAACTAAAAAGCCTCTTGATGATAGTGAAAGTGGAGAGTGAAAAAGTTGGCTTAAAGCTCAGCATTCAGAAAACTAAGATCATGGCATCTGGTCCTATCACTTCATGGGAAATAGATGGGGAAACAGTGGAAACAGTGTCAGACTTTATTTTTGGGGGGCTCCAAAATCACTGCAGATGGTGACTGCAGCCATGAAATTAAAAGATGCTTACTCCTTGGAAGAAAAGTTATGATCAACCTAAATAGCATATTGAAAGCAGAGACATTACTTTGCCAACAAAGGTCCATCTAGTCAAGGCTATGGTTTTTCCAGTGGTCATATATGGATATGAGAGTTGGACTGTGAAGAAGGCTGAACGCTGAAGAATTGAAGCTTTTGATCTGTGGTGTTGGAGAAGACTGTTTAGAGTCCCTTGGACTGCAAGGAGATCCAATCAGTCCATTCTGAAGGAGATCAGCCCTGGGATTTCTTTGGAGGGAATGATGCTGAAGCTGAAATTCCAGTACTTTGGCCACCTATTGTGAAGAGTTGATTCATTGGAAAAGACTGATGCTGGGAGGGATTGGGGGCAGAAGCAGAAGGGGACAACAGAGGATGAGATGGCTGGATGGCATCACCGACTTCATGGACATGAGTTTGAGTGAACTCCGGGAGCTGGTGATGGACAGGGAGGCCAGGCATGCTGCGATTCATGGGGTCGCAAAGAGTGGGACAGGACTGAGGGACTGAACTGAACTGAAGTGATAATGTCTAAAAACACCATGGTGTGTTCTAAAAACACCATGGAAGCCAGTGTGTAGAGTAAGGGAATGTGCACCTACAGGGAGGTGAGCTTAGAGAAGAGACCCAGAACAAGATGTGTAGGAAATAGCAAGTCAAAGGAGAGTGTCTGTATTTCCTCAGAGTGAAACGGAGGACCACTGCAGATTTTTAGTTGGAGTGACAAGATCTGACTTAGGTTTAACAAGACTCCCAGGTGGCTCAGTGGTAAAGAATCTACCTGCCAATGAAAGAGATGCAGGAGATGCGAGTTCAATTCCTGGGTTGGAAAGATCCCCTAGAGAAGGGAATGACTACCCACTCCACTATTCTTGCCTGGAAAATCCCATGGACAGACTGGCAGGCTACAGTCCATGGGGTCATAAGAGTCTGACACAACTGAGCAACTGAGTATGCACACACATATGTTTAACATCACTCTTCATTAGCATTATTTGAGAGGGCAACATAGGAAACAGACAGGGAGAACACTTTCTCCCCCACAAATTCATCAAAAGAACATTTAAATGCATTTAAACATTTGTGGAATTTGTATATTCCACAAAACATTTAAACATTTGTGGAATTTGTAAATTCCACAAAACAACTTCTGAATGCTGGCAGAGGACATCAGGCACCCAGAAAAGCAACCCAAGTCTTTGAAAGGAGGTAGGAAAAAATATAAAAGACAAAAAAAGAGACAAAAGAGGGAGGGATGGAGTTCTGTCCCAGGAAGGAAGTCTTAAAAAGAGAGAAGTTTCAAAACACCAGGAAACCTTCTCACTGCCAATCTGTGCCGAGCTTTGGAAGCACAGAGGGCAACATAACAGGGAGGAAAAATAAATAAACAATTAAAACCTGCAGATTGTGAGCCCTACGGTAACTCCTCCAGCGGAGAAGCAATGCAGATGCCTGCACACGCCTTTAGCAAGAGGGGGCTGGGCAGGGAGGTGCAGTGCGGGCTGCATCGCTTAGAGTAAGGATCTGGCCTGAATACCCTGAGCGCTATCTGAGCGAAATAATTTGGGCTAGCAAACCAGACTGTGGGATATCTACCACGCGAAAAGCCAGCCCTAACCTAAGACACCACCAGGCCCGCGCACGGAACAAAGGACTGAACAGAGATAGCCAGCTGCAGACCATCTCCCTTCCCTGACAGGCAGCCAGAGCCGGAAGGGGGCAATCGCAGGCCCAGAGAGACATTATCTATAAAACTGTAAGCAGGCTTCTTTGCTAACTAAAACTTCTTGGGGGTCTGGACGGTCAACATCTGCCTGAGAAGGTGCGCCGGTTGTACACCTAGATAACCGAGCGGCGGGGAGGCGATAAGTCGCAGCAATTGCGCTGCCATACACCTCATCACCTGAGCTGCTCAAACCTGGGAAGGGCACAAAACGCAGGCCCAACCGAGTCTGCGCCTCTGAGGACTACCCAAGTGCCTGAACCTGAGCGGCTTGGACCTGGGAAGTGCAGGCAGCCCAGGGCCAGCCATGGATGGTTCCCGGTGGAGCAACCTAGAGCCTGAGCAGTGTGGGCAGGGAGGCTACACACACCGTGAGCAGGGGCAGACCCAATGTGGCTGAGGCACTGCGAGCACACGCCAGTGTTATTTGTTTGCAGCATCCCTCCCTCCCTCCCCACAGCGTGACTGAACAAGTGAGCCTAAAAAAAAAAAAAATGTCCTCCACCGTCCCCTTTGTGTCAGGGTGGAAACCAGATACTGAAGGGACCAGCAAACAGAAGAAGCTATAACAGAGGGAACCGCCTTGGAAGCTACAGGCAATAGATTAAAACCCTGTGGTTACTACCGACTACATAGGAAGGGGCCTATAGATCTTGAGAAATATAAGTCGGACCAAGGAACTAGCCAAAAATGAACTGAACCCACAATACTCACAACAAAATCAGAGAAAGTCCTAGATATATTTTTACTATTTTTACGATCATTCTTTCTTTCTTTTTTTTTTTAATTTAAAAAAAAAAATTTAAGTCCTCTATTATTCCTTTAATTTTCACTTTTATAACCTATTACTTTGCAAAAAAAAAAAGACCCTTTTTTAAAGCAAACTTCATATATATATTTTTTATAATTTTTTGACCTTGTTTTTTTTCTTTTTTTTTTCTTCTTTTCTTTAACATCGTATTTTTGAAATTCCAAACTCTACTATAGATTTTTAATTTTAGTTTTTTGGTATTTTTTTAATCAATTTTGTACCTATAGTTTTTTTTTTTTTTAATAATTTCTGTGACTTTTTTTTTTTCTTCCTCTGTTTCTTTCTCTTCTTTTATATAACATTGTATATCTGAAATTCCAAACTCTACTCTAGATTTTTAATATATGCTTTTTGGTATTTGATATCAATTTTGTACCTGTATTTTCTTTATAGTTTTTGCAACTTTGTTTTTGTTTTTCTCTCTTTCTTTTTTTTCTTCTTTTTTTTTAACATTGTATTTTTGAAATTGCAAACACTCTAGATGTTTAACTTTTGCTTTTGGTATTAGTTATCAATTTTGTATCTATATTTTCTTTATAATTTTCGTGACCTTATTTGTTTTTGTTTGTTCGTTTTTTCTCTCTTTCTTTTCCTTCTTTTCTTTAACATCGTATTTTTGAAATTCCAAACTCTACTCTAGATTTTTAATTTTTGCTTTTATGTATTTGTTACCAATTTTGTACCTTTAAGAACCCAATTTTCAGTACCCATTTTTCACTAGGGAGCGAGATTACTGGCTTTACTGCTCTCTCTCCTTTTGGACACTCCTTTTTCTCCACCAGGTCGCCTGTGTCTCCTCCCTAACCCCTCTCTACTCTACCCAACTCTGTGAATTTCTGTGTGTTCCAGATGGTGGAGAACACTTAGGGAACTGATTACTGGCTGGATCTGTCTCCCTCCTTTTCATTCCCCCCTTTTATCCTCCTGGCCACCTCTGTCTCCTTCCTCCTTCTTCTCTTCTCTGTATAACTCCGCAAACATCTCTGAACGGTCCAGTTGCGGAGTGCACATAAGGAAGTGATTACTGGCTAGCCCACTCTCTCCTCTATTGATCCCACCTCATCTCATTCAGGTCACCTCTAACTCCCTCCTCCCTCTTCTCTTCTCCATGTAATGCTGTGAACCTCTCTGGGTGACCCTCATGGTAGAGAAACTTTTCATCTTTAACATAGATGTTTTATCAATGGTGCTGTATAGAAGGAGAAGTTTTGAAACTACTGTAAAAATAAGACCAATAACTGGAAGCAGGAGGCTTAAGTCTAAACCATGACTCCAGGGAACTCCTGACTCCAAGAAACATTAATTGACAGGAGCTCATCAAACGCCTCCATACCTACACTGAAACCAAGCACCACACAAGGGCCAACAAGTTCCAGGGCAAGACATACCAAGCAAATTCTCCAGCAACAAAGGAACACATCCCTGAGCTCCAAGATACAGGCTGCCCAAAGTCACCTGAAAACTATAGACATCTCATAACTCATTACTGGACACTTCATTGCACTCCAGAGAGAAGAAATACAGCTCCACCCACAAGAACACCGACACAAGCTTCCCTAACCAATAAACCTTGACAAGCCACCTGTACAAACCCACACACGGCGAGGAAACGCCACAATAAAGAACTCCACAAACTGCCAGAATACAGAAAGGACACCCCAAACTCAGCAATTTAAACAAGATGAAGAAACAGAGGAATACCCAGCAGATAAAGGAACAGGATAAATGCCCACCAAACCAAACAAAAGAGGAAGAGATAGGGAATCTACCTGATAAAGAATTCCAAATAATGATAGTGAAATTGATCCAAAATCTTGAAATCAAAATGGAATCACAGATAAATAGCCTGGAGACAAGGATTGAGAAGATGCAAGAAAGGTTTAACAAGGACCTAGAAGAAATAAAAAAAGAGTCAGTATACAATGAATAATGCAATAAATGAAATTAAAAACACTCTGGAGGCAACAAATAGTAGAATAACAGAGGCAGAAGATAGGATTAGTGAATTAGAAGATAGAATGGTAGAAATAAATGAAACAGAGAGGATAAAAGAACAATGAATTAAAAGAAATGAGGACAATCTCAGAGACCTCCAGGACAATATTAAATGGTACAACATTCGAACCATAGGGGTCCCAGAAGAAGAAGACAAAAAGAAAGACCACGAGAAAATACTTGAGGAGATAATAGTTGAAAATTTCCCTAAAATGGGGAAGGAAATAATCACCCAAGTCCAAGAAACCCAGAGTCCCAAACAGGATAAACCCAAGGCGGAACACCCCAAGACACATAGTAATCAAATTAATAAAGATCAAACAAAAAGAACAAATATTAAAAGCAGCAAGGGAAAAACAACAAATAACACACAAGGGAATTCCCATAAGGATAACAGCTGATCTTTCAATAGAAACTCTTCAAGCCAGGAGGGAATGGCAAGACGTACTTAAAATGATGAAATAAAATAACCTACAGCCCAGATTATTGTACCCAGCAAGGATCTCATTCAAATATGAAGGAGGAAATCAAAAGCTTTTCAGACAAGCAAAAGCTGAGACAATTCTGCACCACCAAACCAGCTCTCCAACAAATACTAAAGGATATTCTCTAGACAGGAAATACAAAAACGGTGTATAAATTCAAACCCAAAACAATAAAGTAAATAGCATCGGGATCATACTTATCAGTAATTACCTTAAACGTAAATGGGTTGAATGCTCCAACCAAAAGACAAAGACTGGCTGAATGGATACAAAAACAAGACCCCTACATATGTTGTCTACAAGAGACCCACCTCAAAACAGGGGACACATACAGACTGAAAGTGAAGGGCTGGAAAAAGATTTTCCATGCAAATAGGGACCAAAAGAAAGCAGGAGTAGCAATACTCATATCAGATAAAATAGACTTTAAAACAAAGGTTGTGAAAAGAGACAAAGATGGTCACTACATAATGATCAAAGGATCAATCCAAGAAGAAGATATGACAATTATAAATATATATGCACCCAACACGGGAGCACCACAATATGTAAGACAAATGCTAACAAGTATGAAAGGAGAAATTAACAATAACACAATAATAGTGGGAGACTTTAATACCCCACTCACATCTATGGATAGATCAACTAAACAGAAAATTAACAAGGAAACACAAACTTTAAACGATACAATAGACCAGTTAGACCTAATTGATATCTATAGGACATTTCATCCCAAAACAATGAATTTTACCTTTTTCTCAAGCACACATGGAACCTTCTCCAGGATAGATCACATCCTTGGCCATAAATCTGGCCTTGGTAAATTCAAAAAAATAGAAATCATTCCATGCATCTTTTCTGACCACAATGCAGTAAGATTAGATCTCAATTACAGGAGAAAAACTATTAAAAATTCCAACATATGGAGGCTGAACAACACACTGCTGAATAACCAATAAATCACAGAAGAAATCAAAAAAGAAATAAAAATTTGCATAGAAACGAATGAAAATGAAAACACAAAAACCCAAAACCTGTGGGACACTGTAAAAGCAGTCCTAAGGGGAAAGTTCATAGCAATACAGGCATACCTCAAGAAACAAGAAAAAAGTCAAATAAATAACCTAACTCTACACCTAAAGCAACTAGAAAAGGAAGAAATGAAGAACCCCAGGGTTAGTAGAAGGAAAGAAATCTTAAAAATTAGGGTAGAAATAAATGCAAAAGAAAAAAAAAGAGACCATAGCAAAAATCAACAAAGCCAAAAGCTGGTTCTTTGAAAGGATAAATAAAATTGACAAACCATTAGCCAGACTCATCAAGAAACAAAGGGAGAAAAATCAAATCAATAAAATTAGAAATGAAAATGGAGAGATCACAACTGACAACACAGAAATACAAAGGATCATAAGAGACTACTATCAACAATTATATGCCAATAAAATGGACAACATGGAAGAAATGGACAAATTCTTAGAAAAGTACAACTTTCCAAAACTCGACCAGGAAGAAATAGAAAATCTTAACAGACCCACCACAAGCATGGAAATTGAAACTGTAATCAAAAATCTTCCAGCAAACAAAAGCCCAGGTCCAGACGGCTTCACAGCTGAATTCTACCAAAAATTTAGAGAAGAGCTAACACCTATCCTGCTCAAACTCTTCCAGAAAATTGCAGAGGAAGGTAAACTTCCAAACTCATTCTATGAGGCCACCATCACCCTAATACCAAAACCTGACAAAGATCCCACAAAAAAAGAAAACTACAGGCCAATATCACTGATGAACATAGATGCAAAAATCCTTAACAAAATTCTAGCAATCAGAATCCAACAACACATTAAAAAGATCATACACCATGACCAAGTGGGCTTTATCCCAGGGATGCAAGGATTCTTCAATATCCGCAAATCAATCAATGTAATACACCACATTAACAAATTGAAAAACAAAAACCATATGATTATCTCAATAGATGCAGAGAAAGCCTTTGACAAAATTCAACATCGGTTTATGATAAAAACTCTCCAGAAAGCAGGAATAGAAGGAACATACCTCAACATAATAAAAGCTATATATGACAAACCTACAGCAAACATTATCCTCAATGGTGAAAAATTGAAAGCATTTCCTCTGAAGTCAGGAACAAGACAAAGGTGCCCACTTTCACCATTACTATTCAACATAGTTTTGGAAGTTGGGGCCACAGCAATCAGAACAGAAAAAGAAATAAAAGGAATCCAAATTGGAAAAGAAGAAGTAAAACTCTCACTATTTGCAGATGACATGATCCTCTACATAGAAAACCCTAAAGACTCCACCAGAAAATTACTAGAACTAATCAATGATTATAGTAAAGTTGCAGGATATAAAATCAACACACAGAAATCCCTTGCATTCCTATACACTAATAATGAGTAAACAGAAATAGAAATTAAGGAAACAATTCCATTCACCATTGCAACGGAAAGAATAAAACACTTAGGAATATATCTACCTAAAGAAACTAAAGACCTATATATAGAAAACTATAAAACACTGGTGGAAGAAATCAAAGAGGACACTAATAGATGGAGAAATATACCATGTTCATGGATTGGAAGAATCAATATAGTGAAAATGAGTATACTACCCAAAGCAATCTATAGATTCAATGCAATCCCTATCAAGCTACCAACAGCATTCTTCACAGAGCTAGAACAAATAATTTCACAATTTGCATGGAAATACAAAAAACCTAGAATAGCCAAAGCTATCTTGAGAAAGAAGAATGGAACTGGAGGAATCAACCTACCTGACTTCAGGCTCTACTACAAAGCCACAGTTATCATGACAGTATGGTACTGGCACAAAGACAGAAATATAGATCAATGGAACAAAATAGAAAGCTCAGAGATAAATCCACACACATATGGACACCTTCAATGGATTAAAGACAATCTCTTTAACAAGTGGTGCTGGGAAATCTGGTCAACCACATGGAAAAGAATGAAACTAGAACACTTTCTAACACCATACACAAAAATAAACTCAAAATGGATTAAAGATCTAAACATAAGACCAGAAACTATAAAACTCCTAGAGGAGAACATAGGCAAAACACTCTCTGACATACATCACAGCAGGATCCTCTATGACCCACCTCCCAGAATATTGGGAATAAAAGCAAAAATAAACAAATGGGACCTAATTAAACTTAAAAACTTCTGCACATCAAAGGAAACTATTAGTAAGGTGAAAAGGCAGCCTTCAGAATGGGAGAAAATAATAGCAAATGAAGCAACTGACAAACAACTAATCTTGAGAATATACAAGCAACTCCTACACCTCAACTCCAGAAAAATAAATGACTCAGTCAATAAATGGGCCAAAGAACTAAATAGACATTTCTCCAAAGAAGACATACAGATGGCTAACAAACACATGAAAAGATGCTCAACATCACTCATAATCAGAGAAATGCAAATCAAAACCACTATGAGGTACCATTTCACACCAGTCAGAATGGCTGCGATCCAAAAGTCTACAAGTAATAAATGCTGGAGAGGGTGTGGAGAAAAGGGAACCCTCTTATGCTGTTGGTGGGAATGCAAACTAGTACAGCCACTATGGAGAACAGTGTGGAGATTCCTTAAAAAACTGGAAATAGAAGTGCCTTATGATCCAGCAATCCCACTGCTGGGCATACACACTGAGGAAACCAGAAGGGAGAGAGACACGTGTACCCCAATGTTCATCGCAGCACTGTTTATAATAGCCAGGACATGGAAGCAACCTAGATGTCCATCAGCAGATGAATGGATAAGAAAGAAAGGAGTGTTACTCAGCCATTAAAAAGAATACATTTGAATCAATTCTAATGAGGTGGATGAAACTGGAGTCTATTGTACAGAGTGAAGTAAGCCAGAAAGAAAAACACCAATACAGTATACTAACACATATATATGGAATTTAGAAAGAGGGTAACAATAACCCTGTGTACGAGACAGCAAAAGAGACACTGATGTATAGAAGAGTCTTATGGACTCTGTGAGAGAGGGAGAGGGTGGGAAGATTTGGGAGAATGGCATTGAAACATGTAAAATATCATGTATGAAACAAGTTGCCAGTCCAGGTTCGATGCACGATACTGGATGCTTGGGGCTGGTGCACTGGGACGACCCAAAGGGATGGTATTTGGAAGGAGGAGGGAGGAGGGTTCAGGATGGGGAACACATGTATACCTGTGGCGGATTCATTTTGATATTTGGCAAAACTAATACAATAGTGTAAAGATTAAAAATAAAATTTAAAAATTTAAAAAAAAAATTTTAAAAAAAGAATAGAAAAGGCTCCAGTAGTCATTCACATAAGAGATGATGGTGACTTGAAATGGATGTGTGGTGCACACACATGGCTCCATTCTGGATATATTTTGAAATCAACAGGATCTTCTGTTCAGTGTTTCATTCATATGCGCTGAACCGTACTAACTCCTTTTGTTAGCTCTATCTGAGTCCGACAGTCCTATCCCCTCCACTTTGTGCATAGCTGAGCTTCTGGCTACTCAAAGGAAGGTCCCCAGCCAGATCGTTTCCCTATCAGCTTTTACCTTACCTTCACCTGATGTGAAAACTATAAAAATGCCTTTGGCTGGCAGAGATGGTTAATAGCTCTTGAGGAATAATTGTTGTGAGATGCTCGGAAGGGAGGAAAAACACCCTGGTTCCGGTGAATGCAGACATGCTTCTCCCTTAGTAGTCAGATTCTATTTTTAGCTTTGGCTCCTTTAAATCCTGCTCTCCCCCTTTCAGCCCTGGAATGCAGCTGCAAATGCCTTTAGATTGTCCTCCTCCCTATTCTACTTGCTTGTAAGTTACTCATAATCAGCCCCACAATTGCACTTAATGGAGTTGACTGATTCATTTTTCAGTCTCCAAGTTTCTTTCCAGTTCAGAGGATATTTATTCAATATCTCTATCAGCCAACAATTCACCTATATGTATGTGGGGCTTGAAATAAAAAGAAGCAGGGATGATTCCTGAAATTTTAGAACAAAATTTCTCTTCCAGGTAATTTAAAAAAATCTATTTCTTTATTGTTAAAAAAAATGCACTCACTTTTTACGCCTAAATAGTCCCTCTGCAAATAAAGTTTGTAAGGACTTTAAATTAGAGGCAGCCTTCAAATCTGATTTTCTTTTAGGACATGTTAGTTTATCTGCAGATAGGATCTTCTCTCTATTGATGTAAGACATTGCATCCAATAAAATAAGGTATTTTTCATGGCTTTATTTCACTGTTAGATATCACAGGATACTTTGTTTGAAGCTCTTAATATAAAAATAAATTGAATTGGGTTGGTTTTAGCCTTTAACACGTAGGATAATTGTGACAAAAAAAATCAGCAGGTAATTACATTTGCATCCCTACTTTTAGAATAGCATGCATGGAATTTTCTGTGGGAACCATGAATGTACAAACTAGCATAATAGTTCAGATCTCTGTTATAACATTTACTTTTTATTACCTTTGGCTTTAAATAAAATTATCCTTTGTCCCATATTAATAAAGATTAGGATCTACTTTTTTTAAATAAGCTATTGCTTACAAATGGGGGTTATCTCATCATTTCCATATTAATAGAATAACCTTGGATATAAAATTTGAAAACAATTAAAAGGATATATATTAAAATAATTTCATTATATTTGCACAGCATTTAGTTCCCTTCAGTTGTCATAACAAAGTACAACAAAGTGGATGGATTAAGACAACAAAATGTTTTGTCTCACTCTTCTAGAAGCTAGAAGTCCAAAATCGAGGTGTAAGCAGGGTCATGATGCCTGGAAGTCTATAAAAGAGAAGTCCTCCTTGCCTCTTCCTGTCATTTCTTGGCTTGATGGCCAACCTTAGCATTCTGTTATTTGCAGCTACAGCACTGCAATCTCTGCCTCTATTGTGACATGACAAGGCCTCTTGTCTGTCTTCGTATCTCCTTCCTCCTTTTTATATAGATACCAGTCATATTGAAGCCCACTTGGGCTTCCCAAGTGGTGCGAGTGGTAAGGAATCTGCCTGCGAATGCAGGAGACACAAGAGACCAGGGTTCAGTCCCTGGGTACGGAAGATCCCCTGGAGGAGGAAATGGCAACTCACTCGATAGTCTGCCTGGAGAATCCCATGGACAGAGGAGCCTGGTGGGCTGCAGTCCAATGGGGTCACAAAGAGTCAGACAGGGCTGAGCAACTGAGCACACACATACATCTGTCCACAGGGCCCAGACTTCAGCTGCTCAGCCTGGGGCCCATCTATCTCCTGCCTCAAACCTATTTCCAAGTAAGGTAACATTCTGAGACCCTAGACATTATAAGGGCTAAGTCACTTTCATAGTATTTGACTCTTTGTGACCCTGGTAGGCTCAAGATTTGGGGAGAGTTGTTTAGTCAAAAGATGATTAGTAGAGAATCAAGCAGAAAGAATTTTCTCTTATTTGGGGAGAAATATTCAGTTAGCCATTTTGTTTTATTCAGACCTTCAACTCCTTGATTGAGGCTCAAACACATTAGGGAGGGCAATTTGCTTTATTCAATTTACTGATTTTAATGATAATCTTATTCAAAAACTCCATCAAAGAAACACCCAAAATAACATTTGACCAAATATCTAGGCTGAACTGAACTGAAATATCTGGGAACTTCATGGTCAAGTTGACACATAAAATTAATTGCCACAGGTCTTATTAATTTTTCAAATAGCAATTAATTAAATTAGTAGTGCCTTGGAAAGATACTGGCATCTGCCCTTTTGCACTCTGAAACATGGGTAAAAAATTAATACTGAATATATTGCTAGCATGGTAAAGCTCAAAATCCTTCAAGCTAGACTTCAACAGTACGTGAACTGAGAACTTCCAGATGTACAAGCTGGGTTTAGATAAGGTAGAGGAACCAGAGATCAAATTGTGAATATTTGCTGGATCATAAAAAAGACAAGAGCATCCAAGAAAAATATCTACTTCGGCTTCATTGACTGCATTAAGGCCTTTGATTCTGTGGGTCACAACCAACTGTGGAAAATACTTAAAGAGATGGGAATTCCAGACCATTTTACCTGCCTCCTGAGAAAGCTGTATTCAGGTCAAGAGGCAACAGTTAGAACTGGACATGGAACAATGGTCTGGTTCAAAATTGGGAAAAGAGAATGTCAAAGCTGTATATTGTCACCCTGCTTATTTAACTTCTATGTGGAGTACATCATGAGAAATGTGGGAATGGATGACTCACAAGCTGGACTCAAGTTTGCCAGGAAAACATCAACAAACTCAGATATGCAGATGATACCACTCTAATAGCAGAAAGCAAAGAACAATGATAATAATAATAAAAAAAAGCCTCTTCATGAGGGTGAAAGTGGAGAGTTGAATAAGCTGGCTTAAAACTCAATATTCAAAATACTGAGATCATGACTTCTGGTCACATCACTTCATGGCAAATAGAAAGTGAAAAAGTGGAAATACTGACAGGTTTTCTCGTCTTGGGTTTCAATATCAATCACTGTAGATGGTGACTGCAGCCATGAAATTAAAAGACTTGCTTCTTGGAATGAAAGCTATGACAAAGCTAGATAGAGTATTATAAAGCAGAGACATTACTTTGCCAACAAAGGTCCATATAGTCAAAGCCATGTTTTTTTCTGTCAACATGTGTGGATGCGAGAGTTGATCCATAAAGAAGGCTGAGCACTGAAGAATTGGTGCTTTTCAGTTGTGGTGCAGGAGAAGACTCTTGAGAAACCCTTGGACAGTAAGGAGATCAAATCAGTCAATCCTAAAGGAAATTGACCTTATGTATTCATTGGAAGAGCTGATGCTGAAACTGAAGCTCTAGTACTTTAACCACTTAATTGGAAGATCTGACTCATTGGAAAAGACCCTGATGCTGGGAAAGATTGAAGGCAGGAGGAGAAAGGGGATGATAGAGGTCAAGATGGTTGAATGGCATCACTGACTCAATGGATATGAGTTTGACCAAACTCTGGGAGATAGTAAGGACAGAAAAGTCTAGCATGTTTCTTTCCATGGGGTCAGACAGGATTAGCATGTTAGTCCCTCAGTCCTTTCTGACTCTTTGTGACCGCGTGGATTGGGGTCTGCCAGTCTCCTCTGTCCAGTTTCCTCTGTTCATGGGATTTTCTAGGCAAGAATAATGGAGTTGGTTGTCATTCCCTTCTCCAGGAGATTTCCCTATCCAGGGATCAAACCCAGGTCTCCCGCATTTTGGGCAGACTCTTTCTGTCTGAGTCATCAGGGAGGACTTTGGTTACCTTTATCTTGTTATTGGTTATTAATCCTTTATTTCAAAATAAATGTGATATGAACATTTGTGGAGAGAAGTTCTCTCTCCTACTAAATATCCACTTTTTAATCTTTATTTTGAATGAGGGCCTTAAACTAGCCTGTCAAAAGTGCCCAGGTGTTTCTGTTCAGCCCTGATATAAAGCTTTTATGACAGGCAGTTCCTAATTGGATTAAAGTCATTTTCCTGAATTTTCACTTAGCTGTTTCCAATTTCTTTGCACTTGCTTTCTGTTGAAATCTATTATCCTGAGAGAGGATCATTTCTGAATATAAAATTTTTTTTTCTTACCCCTTGCTATTTGAGCTACGTTTATCCCTTTTCTCTATTTTCTTTATCCCTTTCCCACTTTTGAGATCCAGTTTATGACTTTTATTTACCCTGTTTCAGAAGTTATAAGAAATTAATTCAACTGTATTGTTGTTGATATATTTCACCCTTTGTTCATTTTAAAGACCAGAACTTTTTTTAATACTATTTTGCAGACCTCTAGCAAAGTCTGTGCTGTTATTTTATGTGGCAGACAACTACCTTTTATTCTTTCAAGCACAAAATTTAGATAAAATGGAAATAGGAACCAATCATGTGCAAAAATAAGATATGTGCCACTATGAATCTGAATCAGAATCGCAACGCATAGTTGTGCATGGGACTGGAACAGAACTGCTGGGGTTCAGGGCAGAAACTAGGAGACACAATAGGTATTTTAAACCTTTTGGTTTGAAACCCCATGAAGATCTCTCAGTTGGATGTTGGTGTACAATGTAAATCTTAACCTTAAAAACAAATGCCAGAATCTCATGACCACTGAGAGGCAGGTTTTTCCACTGCACTTTCCTGGGATGCTGGAGTGAGTAAGGACCTTCTACAGCTGGGCCTTGCCTAGGTCACATGCCAACATGGGAGCTAGATCTGCAGAACCGCCAGGAATAAGACCCTTGACACACCAGGCTAAAATGTGATGCTGTAGTGAGGAGCGTGGGAGTTCAGACAGGGTAAGCAGACACAGAAGGATGGTTGTAGAGGAAGCAAAACATATATGCTACCCCTCCAGAACTACTCTTCATTTCTAGCACTACTGTAATGCCTTCTATGTATTTACCATTTAGATGTTTGATTTTAGCATTCCATTATATAGAAGGAAATACTATATGATAGAAATGAAACTTGTTAATGATATTTGAAAATATCTTAGAAATAATGTATTAGAAAAATGATGTATATACAAATGTGTGTAAATTTTTATTCAGAAAATATTTAACATTTGCTTTTTATTAATTTTTTTATCTTGCCTGCTTATTTGTGAACAAAACAACAGCTTTTTGCTTGTACTGAACTTTTATTTGTGAGGGTATTTAATTAAATTTCTTATTCCTGCTACATACTTATTAATATGAGTATGAGAAACTTATTAATATGGCTTGGTATTATGCTGATGAAATCTCAATTTACAGAGAAACAATACATAGAAAAACAATTCTTCTGGAAATAATTCTTAGGCAAAAAGCTTCTCTGATACCAAAGTGAAAACACATCTTATCTCTTTTTTAAATTCACTTTCACCATATAAACATTAGATAGTATTATATTAATGTCTTCTGAAAGAAAGAAAAGCCTTTAAAATTTAGGGTTATATTGCAAATGTTAGCCTAGAACTATATATATGATACTAAGGTTTATAGTCCCTGAACATTTAATTTACTTTGATAGCATCAACTTTCATTTGCTTTTGTCTATAATGACAAATAATATTGTCAACAGTGTTTCCTTTTTGGTAAACATTTTAGTATATGTATTTAGAACTACTATATTTTTACTCTGACACTTGTAATGACTTTTAAATACATCTGATTTTTCCAAACCAAACACTGAAGTCCACTCAGAGTAGGACAGTGAATTCATGAGGTTGTTTGAAACTTTTAAACGATTCCGTTAAATGATTGAATTAAATTCAAGAATAAAATTTAAGACATTTTAATTATCTGAGGGAAACACAATGGTATCTATTGGAGGCTGTGAAAACTGAACACAAAGTGATTTATAGGTTAAACATCAGATTACTAAACTTCTTTCTGTGATGTCTTACCATTGTGAAACTGGATCTTCAGTGATGACCAAGGAAACACAGAGAAAAACAATGTAGAAAAGAAAACAAAGGTGACAGCATGCAGTCTGGGTGGAAGTTTAAGTGGTTCTGTGCTGATTATTCTTAAGAATACTTTTTAAAGTTCTTTTGTTTTGGTTTAGTCGTGTCCACTCTTTGCGACCCCGACTGTAGCCCACCAGCCTCCTCTGTCCATTGGATTCTCCAAGCAAGAATACTGGGGTGGGTTGCTATGCCCTCCTCCAGGGGACCTTCCTGACCCAAAGATCGAACTCTCATCGCTTATGTCTCCTGCATTGGCAGGCGGGTTTTTTTTTTTTTTTTTTTTTTCTTTTTACCACTAGCGCCACCTGTGGAGAAGGCAATGGCACCCCACTCCAGTACTCTTGCCTGGAAAACCCCATGGAGGGAGGAGCCTGGTAGGCTGCAGACCATGGGGTCGCGAAGAGTCGGACACGACTGAGCGACTTCACTTTCACTTTTCCCTTCCATGTATTGGAGAAGGAAATGGCAACCCACTCCAGTGTTCTTGCCTGGAGAATCCCAGGGACGGGGGAGCCTGGTGGGCCGCCGTCTATGGGGTCGCACAGAGTCCGACACGACTGAAGCGACTTAGCAGTAGCAGCGCCACCTGGGAAGCCCTTTAAGTTGTTAGGCTGAACTAACATAAGTGCAACTAGAATTTAGGATTCCCTTTGGCCTAGTGGTTGGAGAAGGAAATGGCAATCCACTCCAGCACTCTTCCCTGGAAAATCCCATGGACGGAGGAGCCTGATAGGCTACAGTCCATGGGGTCACAAAGAGTCAGACACGACTGAGCGACTTCACGTTCACTTTGGCCCAGTGGTGCTTTGAAAAAAAAAAAAAAAATTAAATCTAAAGAATTCTGTAAGCAGAGATGTTTTGGGAATCTGTGAAATAGAATGTTATATGTAAAGTAAACAGATTTTTAATAGATGATTATTTTCCAACCAATTTAAAATAAAAATAAATTTTCTTAATATTAAGTTAGTGGCTACTATTTTATACTTAAATTCAATTATGGCTTTTAAAATAAATTGACAGCACCTATACAAACGTGATAAGATTTCTATAGGTAGATAGTGTGTGATATGAGTCATGCATACCATAGTCACACACATGCACACACACACAGAATGATTCAATGTCACTTGTGGCCTCTGAGACTCCTAGACAGTGGAGAAATAAGGCATGGCTAGGAAAATACCACACCGTCTGCAAAACTAAGGAGTTAAAGATAATTATAAACACAAAAGATATTTTTCTCTGGTTCTGCTCCTACTTGCTTTATGAGGATTACTGCCCCTACTAAACACATCTCAAAACCCCAGAAAATTCTAGGAATTGAAATCATCTCATGCATCAGTTTTATGGGTATTTTGTGGCAAGTATCAATTTCCTCACCTACTCTACCTGTGGTTTTCTATGTCCGGAGTCACGCTAAAGCACTGGCACCTGGCAACTTGGGAACTCCACAGCACTGCTGCCCAGGGGACCGTCTCTGCAGATGCCACTGCTGTCTAAAACTCAGTGATGTCTCTGCAGAGGGCACTCTCCTTAACAATCTTAAAAGCATTGGCATGGTTGCCAGCCCTACTAAGGTCAACAGCTGAAATGCATGCTCACTTTGTACTCAAAATCCCATGAGGATACTATTACTAATAACATCTGCCTTTTTTTTTTTAAAGTATATTATTCATTAAAGGCAAACCCATGTCTCTAAGACTGAGGCACAAGGACACTTGGTATAAGCTGAAAGGAAACTTGAGTAACGAACCCTGCATTTAGTATTACTCCTCTACTCCAAGCTGTATCTTATCTTTACCTTTGATGCATAACATAGTGCTCAGCTGCTTTTCCCTTGAGATGAAATTCTTTCTGGAATGAGCTCTCTCTTTCTATCTTTCTTTCTCTCTCATGCATATACAGACACAGAAATATACATATGCAAGAACATATATGTGCATAGACCTCTGGACAAACACAAAATACCTATATAGTATGGCTGTGTCTCAGAAAAAGTACCTCAAGCTTCCGTTTAGGCATATATGTACACACACATACACACACACACACATACACACACATATACACACATATGTTATTGGCTTAGTCAGCAAGTTCTGTCCTACTCTTGTGACCCCATGGACTGCAACCCACCAGGCTCCTCTGTCTATGGGATATACCAGGCAAGAATACTAGAGTGAGTTTCCATTTACTTCTGCAGGGATTCTTCCTGACTCAGGGATTGAATCCAGGTCTCCAGAATTGAATTTAATTATAAAATAAATTTAATTACCAGTGTTGCCTGATGATAAACATATCTGACTTGTGGTTTTATGTATTTCACCTTGGCACCACTCATTGAATAATTAATATCATTGATTTTGTCACAACTTCCGCCTGCTCTATGGGAAAATTAATTGCCTCTATGAGGAAGCTGACATAGGATAGCAGACCTGTCATAAATGTTCTAGCTTGTGTTGTTGTCAACATGTTTTATTCAGGGCTTCTTTAATCCGGGTCAGCTTCATTTGGGGGTCGCTGCTCCTGTCTGTGATTCTGCCATGTGAAGGCTCTGATGAGTAGATTTCAGACTGGAGAGCTAGGGCTCGCTCCTGATGATAAGTTGAATAATTGCTCCAGGCACATTTTTAATGAACTACTCAGAGTGTTCATCTTAATTCTGTCTCCAGCAGTCATCTGACTTTGTCTGTGCCTCTGATTATCAGTTTTTCCATGGATAAAATGAAAGTAAGGAAAAAATATCAGTTTTCTATCAAACGTGCCAGTCTTCCTTTTGTAATTTTTTTTTCCTTAGGTGTCTAAACTTGAAACATCTTTCAATATCTCATCATGAAAAGTACTTTTTATGTTCATATAATTTTAATGGTTTGGCTTATTTCTCCTTTAGAATTAACTCCTTACATGGAATTAATTGTTTCATGGGGTATAAGATTAAAATATAAGTTGATGATATGGTTTTCAAGAGTAGTTAAAATTGATCCTGCACCAGTCAGTGAAAACTACTCTGTTCCTGCACACAGCCTGGAGCACTACACATGGGAGTCTCCTGCTTGCCCCTAAATTGCTTTTAGGTAAATTAGCATGCATCTTCAAAATTCAGTTTTACAGTAAATATGAGTACATAGGAGCACATTTAATTTTCTGTTCTGGTCAAATGCTAGGTATACCAGCTTTCTGCTTTGCCTCTGGATGTGGAAATACGGCAGTGGGTGACGTCTTTCCTGAAGCCAGGCAGTTCACTTCTTATCTGGCAAATATAACAACAGCTGTGATCCACAGCCTCTGACAGGAGGTCAGTCTGATAATCTGCCATGATATGAAGTTCTATCTTTTTCCATAAAATTATAAATACAGGACTTAGTCTTGCAATCACAAGTAAGTCTTAGAGCAGGTTTTATCAAAAGGTGGTTGGTCAGAAGCTCTGAATTCTCTGAGATATGCACGATTTCTGCAAAGATTATTCAGCTGGTGATATGTTTTCTACCTTCTGCTTCACAATGCTTTCATTCCTAAACCAATTATGAGGGATTACTCTGCTGTCACCTAAAATTTGCCCCAATTCTATGGGGGAAGGGAGTCACATCTTACTTATATGACCAAATGAGTTATACTCTGGTAAAAGTTTAGGTTAAAGAAACTCCCCCATGGTACACATTTGGAATATCTAAAATGAAAGACTAGCTCTCACATCAAGTAATGTAAGGAGTTTGATATAGCATGTGATGAAAGATATTTTCACATGCTGAGGTGTAGAGTAGTCATTCTGGTTCATACATTGTTAACTTGAATTTTTTACACCAACTAAAGCAGCCCATTTGTGGTCTGTCAGGCATATGTTATACATTTGCTTTAATTATTAAAGATATAAAGAAACATTGGCCAGAAATAATATCTTTGTTAAAAGCAAGATTTGTATATCTATGCATAAAATATATACCTAATGAGAACATACTGTATGGCACAGGGAACTCTACTTAATGCAAAACGGTGACTTGAATGGGAAGTAGATCCAAATGAGAGAGGCGGTGTATGTGTATGTATGGCTGGATCCATGTTGCTGTACAGTAGAAAATAACACCACATTGTAAAGCAACTATACTCCATTAAAAATTAATTTAAAAAAAGATGAAAATGTCTCCCTTCCTGGGACACCAGTGCTATTACTCCTTACATA
Organism: Bubalus kerabau; assembly: GCF_029407905.1. Classification (NCBI taxonomy): domain Eukaryota; kingdom Metazoa; phylum Chordata; class Mammalia; order Artiodactyla; family Bovidae; genus Bubalus; species Bubalus kerabau. The sequence continues at coordinate 58,014,539 of NC_073625.1, forward strand.
GTAAGACTCCCTTTCAAGGTGCCAAGGTCATATTGACTCACTGTGTACATGCTGGTCTCTTTTTACCAAAAAAAAAAAAAAAAAAAATCTTGAAGGAATGTATTCCTGAGTTGTTTGATGTTCTTTGTTCTGACAAGTTATAAAGATAAATACAGATTCATACTCTGTGTTCAGGCCTTTGTGAGGCTGTCCAGTGTGGAATGTCTCCCAATAATACTCTAATAGCCAGGGGTCTTTAGCTTCCTCTCCCACCTCGGGGAGGCCCAGGTAAGGTAGTGGGTGCAGATGTGGGACCAGTTTCCCTACTGCCCCCTCACTTGGGAAAACAGAAGTCTCCTGTTTTGTGAACCAAACTGACTCTGTGAGAAGACCATCAAGAAATCTCTTCTTCATCATACAAGTTAAATATGCAGACAGCAGGGAAGAAAAAAACTTGAAAACTTAATCAGACGTGAGTACATGGCTTCAGTCATCAACACAACTCTGAGAAAACAGAAATCAGATGTGAAGCTTTAGTCTAAATTGGTTGGTGCTTGTCAATAACTGCTCTATATACAATAGGCCCAATTTCAATGCTTCAGAAAAAGGCATTTCACAGTTAAGATGGTTCTGGACAATCATGTGATCTTCCATATAAGATATTAGATTCAACTTTCCTACAGACTCTAGTGGAATCTTCACTTTAGGTACTGTTAACATCAATAAGGGAGAAGGTGATGGCACCCCAGTCCAGTACTCTTGCCTGGAAAATCCTATGGATGAAGGAGCCTGGTGGGCTGCAGTCCATGGGGTCATGAAGAGTCGGACACTACTGAGAGACTTCACTTTCACTTTTCACTTTCATGCATTGGAGAAGGAAATGGCAACCCACTCCAGTGTTCTTGCCTGGAGAATCCCAGAGATGGGGGAGCCTGGTGGGCTGCCGTCTCTGGGGTTGCACAGAGTCTGACATGACTGAAACGACTTAGCAGTAGCAGCAGCAGCAACATTCTTAAAGTTGTTGTCTATCACATCCTTTTACTCATTGATGGTCTTAATATTTTACATTGCCACCCATTTATTGACATAACCCTAAAGAGCATACATGCCTAAGTTCATGTTAAATCTGCAATTCAAGAAAAAGGGCATTTCTACTCACTCTTACACTTTAGGCCTGACTTCAACTTGCTTCAGAATGGTTGAAAGACTGCAGCCCATGACTGATATAGAATAAATGCATCAAAGGAAAATATATTGCTTAATTAAATCAAGTAAACTATGGAAATAGATCTGATTAAAAAATATGGAAAATTTGATGATGTAGCACTGAAATGAAGTGACTTAGAAGCAGCAGCACGGAAATAGGAAAGTCAAATTTTGATATTGTGAAGAGGATTATTCAGTTCAGTTCAGTCTCTTAGTCGTGTCCAACTCTTTTTAACTGCAGCATGCCAGGCCTCCCTGTCCATCACCAAGTCCCAGAGCCCACCCAAACCCATGTCCATTGTGTCGGTGATGCCATCCAACAATCTCATCCTGTCATCCCCTTCTCCTCCTGCCCTCAGTCTTTCCCAGCATCAGGGTCTTTTCCAATGAGTCAGCTCTTCACATCAGGAGGCCAAAGTATTGGAGTTTCAGCTTTGATATCAGTTCTTCCAATGAACACCCAGGACTGAGCTCCTTTAGGATGGACTGGTTGAATCTCCTTGCAGTCCAAGGGACTCTCAAGAGTCTTCTCCAGCACCACAGTTCAAAACCAGCAATTCTTTGGCGCTCAGCTTTCTTTATAGTCCAACTTTCACATCCATACATGACCACTGGAAAAACCATAGCCTTGACTAGATGGACCTTTGTTGACAAAGTAATGTCTCTGCTTTTTAATATGCTGTCTAGATTGGTCATAATTTTGTCAAAACAAGACATTGAAATAAAACAATCTAATGTAGCAGTTGGGTTTCTCTGGTGGTTCAGATGGTAAATAATATCTGCCTGCTGTGCAGGAGACCTGAGTTCAATCCCTGGATCAGGAACATCCCCTAAAGAAGGGAATGGAAACCCACTTCAATATTCTTCCAGGAGAATCCCATGGACAGAGGAGACTGTCAGGCTACAGCGCATGGGGTCACAAAGAGTTGGACATGATTGAGTGACAAATACTTCCAGCTTTTCAATGTAGCAGTTATATTACTTAGGCTCTTTTGTTGGCAGATAAATACTTACTAAAATTGACTTAAGTGGAAAGAGAAATTTATATTAGTATAAAGAATTCAAGGATGGATTTATCAGCAAAATAACAGGAAGGGGAAGAATGCAGCTGAGTAGTAAAAAAAAATGGTAATTGGGTACTGACATGATGTTGATAGAGAAAGCTTAAAGTAACAAATTGGTATTTGCATAACTAAAGAAATTAAGCTGCAATGATTTGCCAAAACATGAGTCAGACATCTCTCAATATCTTGCCAGTATTTCTCTCAGAATATGTGCTTCCTTTCGTTTCAGTACACAATGGCATCCTCTACATGGTGGCCAGAATACCCATGTGGTTGATCAGCCATAGTGTTCACAGTTTGCAATTCACAGTTTATATCATTAAAGAAAGACTTCTATAATGGTTTCTCTGTTGCCAAATTCAAAAACTCCATGGAAAGGACAGAATAGCTCTACAAGAATCCAATTATCTCCAGACAAATTTACTGTGTGAATTAGGTGGTGGTCTAATTTGAGTCAGGTGCACATTCCTTGAAAACAACAACAGCAACATCAGCTGTGTTCAGTCACTTAAGAACATGCCTGTTCCCACAGTGATCCTGGGATTAAAGGGTAGAGTGTAAGTAGGAAGGCAGGTCCTGTGTTAAAGGAATAGGGGTTCCAGAAGACATTCTTAAAAGATGCTCTTTACAATTGGATGATAGAGGGTAAACTATGATGATATATTATTATAAAAGGAAATATGCTCATAAGGAAGTTAGCTCACATGTCAGGACTGATCTTGCTTTGGTTTTCCCACCAACATGGATTCCCAGTAACATGGATTCTATAATCCTATCTCATTCAGAATTCCTAGGGGGTTTGTTGAAACAGCCAGTGTAAAAACAAAGTGCATACTCAGTTGCTTCTGCTGTGTCTGATTCTTTGCAACCCCACGGACTGTAGCCCACCAGGCTCCTCTGCCCATGAGGATTCTTCAGGTAAGGATACTGGAGTGGGTTGCCATGCTCTTCTCCTGGGAATTTTCCAGACCCAGGAATTGAACCCATGTCTCTTATGTTTCCTGCATTGGCAGGTGGGTTCTTTAACACTAGCACCACTTGTAAAGCAAAAAAATAATATTAAAAAACCTAAATATTAGATAATAAATGTCTCTCCCTGTTTTGGAGTCATGAACAGCTATTGACTGAATAGTTTCCAAAGTAAAGATAAAGTAAATCTTCAGCCAGGAAGTATAAATTTTCTTATATCTAATCAGAGTGTGAGAATTGACAGAGCATCTCATCCACATAACTGATTCATTCTCAAAGGACCATTTTAGCCTCAGTCTCCCAAGATGGACCTAGACATTTTCTAAATTTAGACCATAGACCTTAGGATTCTTTCTCTTTAGTTTGCTCCTACATCTTCATTACTTAAGAGCATAGGATAAGAAACCTTCCTTCAGTGAAAGAGAATCAGAATATTCATTTTGTCTTATATTCATTTAGTATCATTCTTCAATAGCTAATATAAGTTTCTTTATCATGAAACAATGTCTAAGATAAATTAAACTAAATATTCAAAGTAAAAACTCTTGTGAAACAACATTTGAAATACATTAGTTGCTATAAAATGATCTTCAAGATTTATATTTACATAAATCATCCAAGGATAATTTAAAACTGTTTACAATTTTGTCTGTTCTTTCATATGATAAATAACTAAGTAGCATAACTGGAATTTAAACCTTGGAACTTAGAAGAACTATTTCTTCTAAATCAATGCACTTTTCAAACCTTGTGCCAATTTATATTCTTAAACCCCTGTTTGGAGGGCAGGGGCGTGTTTTCTTTCTTATGTTCTGACTTAATCTCCCCAGTATCAGAGTCAAGTATTGTTCTTTATAAGCATTGGCAGTAAGCCCTCTTACTCACAGCATCTCAGCTCCACAGGATGCACCTGCTCTTTGTTCATGGGGAAAACGTGGTGAGAATTTTAGGATTCATAAGGTGCAGGCTACAGATACTATATACTCTGTTTATTTACCAGTTGAATAAGGAATAAGGATACTGATGTAGGGCTTGTTACAGTATTAAAGCTAGCTGATTATTATCAATGATATTCTTTGAACAATGCTGAGACAAGTGTTTTATTAAAAATCAATGCCAAAACAACTTCTGTAGGTGAATTGAAGCTGCTGAGTCAATCTTAGAAGGTTACAAAGTCACAATGCTACTAAAACACCCGCTAATCAAATTTAAATTCAAAATCAGATTATGCAAATGTATGAACTTCTTCTGATGTACTCTACAAGTATTTGGTTTGCATTCTTATTTTAGCACTAATTTTACTCTTCCCTCTCTGTGCAGTGGTACTCTTTGAATAGGTATTTTTAAATTTTTTTTCTGTTCTGGTGAGAAAGTTTCCAGATGGCTTCTTCAATCATTGTTATCTCATTAGGGAACTAACATTTTAGTAATAAAAATTGTTACCCACCATGAATAATTGGAGATGTATGTGGATGTCGTTGGCTACACTAATGAAAGAGTTTAGATATTTCAGGTGACTGGGAAATTAAATTTATTTAATCAGACACTTGGTACTGTCAAGATTGAAAAGAAGTTGAAAAATAATGTTATCTGGAGCTCAGAGGTTTGGCTTCAGATCTATAACGTTTTAAAGTTTAAAAATAAAATAAAATTAAAAAAAATAAAAAAAAAAGATTTCTCAACATCAGTGCTATTTACAGGTTGGGCTAGATTGATTCATCATTTTGGGGAGCTGTATTGTATGTTTAGGAGCTTTTCAGGTAACTCAGTGTTAAAGAATCCACCTGCCAATGCAGGAAACACGGGCTTGATCCCTGGGTCAGAAATATCTCTTGGAGAAGGAAATGGAAACTCACTCCAGTATGCCTGCCTGGAAAATTCCATGGATAGAAAAGCCTTGCAGACTATAGTCCATGGGATCACAAAGAGTCAGATATGACTTAGAGACTAAACAACAGCAAAACAACATTGCATATTTCATGACAGCTTTGGTCTCTACCCACCAGATGTCAATAGCAAACTCTTGACCCAGTTGCGACAACCAAAGAGTTTCCATACATTACCAGATATTTCCTGGATGATTAACATGGTCTCTGGTTGAAAACCTGTAGTTTAAATCAGGCTTGATTGAAGGTGCCTGGTAGTGACCCATGATTTGGGGAATGACGACACAGGACAGAACAAGCAGGGCACCACAAATTGTGTTTCCGGAAACACTCTAAAAGTGTAAGTGCTGAGAGAATGGCATCGATCTCCCTCAAATATTAATGGTGACCAGGGGTCTGGACCATCAGTAGACTAGTAGACTAGCTTGTCACTGTATGTGACAAAGAGAAATAATGGTAACACTGATCAGGTTCCAGAGGCTATGCAACAGGAGCTTGGAGGTCAGCCTAGGTGTCACCCTGTGGAGTTTCCCTTTCAGAGCTCATGATAAAATATGCAGAGGAACTATTTTCAATTAAAAAGAAGCAGATGATGTGGCATTTTGAGTTTATGGGTCTAATTTATTCCAGTTATGCTTTGGGATCCCTATCTTAAGAGCCATGAATCTTTATGCAGCATTTTAAAGCCATTATGTAAGAGTTATTTAGTCTATGCCTATAACCTTGGTGGATGGAATTCACAAATGATTACACTGACAATACAACTGAATTCCAGAATATTTCAACCTTTACAGCTTATAAAAGGAGCAGTTAAATTCAGCCAAACAATGATATCAAAAATATAATGAAGACATAAAATTTAATGACAATTTAAATCTCAATGCATTTAAAATCATTTCCTAAGGGATGAAACAGAGAATGGTGAAGCCCTGAAAATGGTCAGATCACTAAAGTTCAAAGCAGAGAGCTGAGCTCAGGTCATCCATATAAGACCCTACTCAGCCTTAGGAAGGCATTCTCTGACCCCTTTATCTGCTCTTCTCTCAAGATAAGGAGAAACAGAATAAAGCTTGACTTTTTTTTTTTTAAATTCTAGTTCAAAGGTAAGAAGGGTTTCATATTAATTTATTTGGAATAAAAAGAGATACATAGCTATACATGAATAGAATGAAAAGAAATAAAAAATTACTGGCAGGGAACATCAAAAAAAAAAGTGCACCTACATTTTTTTTTTCTTAAGTGTAAGCACAGTAAGTAACAACCTGAAAAATATTCAAAGTTAGGCAGATGAAAATGAAATACGTTTATTTAAAGTGAAAGACTAGACTACAGGACTTGATTTAGGTATTTCTAAAATGGGCTTTACAAGCAACCTAGTATTAAGAAGTTCACCCTCCAAGGGCAGAAGACCAAAGAGACAGAACTTTTACCATTAATCTTATCCAAGACCAGTTGAAAACATAGGACATCTTTTTCCCCACAAAGTGTATATTTTCTTGTAGCTACATTTTAAAATACAAAACTATGAATAAATTTTGTTGACTATTATCATGCTGGTTTTTGCACATGAATATGAGTATGCTTTATCCATTCCCAAGACACACAGTTGCTGAAACATGCTCATTTCAATATAGCATGACATGGAAACATACAAAACATAAGATATAACAATGACTAGACAAATATTAATGGAAAACATAAAGGAAAAGGAATGTACTAAATATACCATATATGTGCTCAGTTGCTTCAGTCGTGTCTCTTTGCAACTCCATGGACTGTAGCCCACCACGGTCCTCTGTCCATGGGTTTCCTGAGGCAAGAATACTGGAGTGAGTTGCCATTTCCTCCACCAGGGGATCTTCCCAACCCAGGGATCACAATTGCATCTCCTGTGGCTCCTGCATTGCAGGCGGATTCTTCACCATTGTCACTCAGTCGTGCCTGACTCTTAGCGACCCCATGGATTGCAGCCTACCAGGCTCCTCTGTCCATGGGATTTTCCAGGCAAGAGTACTGGAGTGGGTTGCCATTGCCTTCTCTGACTGAGCCACCAGGTAAGCCCTGTAACAGCATATAGAGTCATGTATATTACATACATACAGATAGATGGACTTCCCTGGTGGCTCAGTGGTAAAGAATCCACCTGACTTATATATTTCCTAGAGATAAGTACATATATCTGGATTACATATTACATTAAAAAAATTTAGAGGTAGATCCTACAGACTGTATCTTGCTAATTTGTGTATCCCCTATACATAAGACCTGACTTATGTATAGAATCTGCCTACAATGCAGGAGACCTGGGTTCGATCCCTGGGTCAGGAAGATCCCCTGGAGAAGGAAATGGCAACCCACTGCAGCATTCTTGCCTGGAGAATCCCATGGACAGAGTAGTCTGGCAGGCTACAGTCCATGGGGTCACAAGAGTCAGACACAACCACCACCACCATACATAAGACCAAAGTTTCTAATGTTTTATAAGTGGAGACTATGCAGATGGCTGGAGCGTTATGCTATTTACTAATAAGTGGTCAGCTAGTTCAGCTCATCATAGATGCATATTATATTTGACACTTGAAAAATTTAAATGTGTGTACACAAATGTATGTGTTTGGCATCAGCTAAGAGATACTGCAAGGAGATCCAACCAGTCCATCCTAAAGGAGATCAGTCCTGTTCATTGGAAGGACTGATGCTGAAGCTGAAACTCTAGTACTTTGGCCACCTCATGCGAAGAGGTGACTCATTGGAAAAGATTCTGATGCTGGGAGGGATTGGGGGCAGGAGGAGAAGGGTTCGACAGAGGATGAGATGGCTGGATGGCATCACTGACTCAAAGGACATGAGTTTGAGTGAACTCTGGGAGTTAGTGATGCACAGGGAGGGCTGGCGTGCTATGATTCATGGGGTTGCAAAGAGTCGGACACGACTGAGCAACTGAACTGAACTGAAGAGATATTTACTTTCTTGCTGTCTTCACTAGATGATTTGTCAACAGTGGCTTGTGAAATTCCAGCTGACAGACACTTAGTAGGTCAGTGGCCTTGTGACTAAGGATTCTACCTCTGCAAATAGACTGTTCTACTTTGTTAACTATGGGTCTCTGAACAAGTTTTGTGACCTCCATTCCTCAGTTTTCCCACCAGTAAAACATTAGTTGCATCATAGACATCACTCATATTACAAGACTGATATGATGACTTAATACATGTAAAAGTTATGTAATAGTGCCTGACATATCATAAATACTCAGTAAATACCAGCTATTGGGCTAAGGATGAATCTACTACTATGATCAGAGAAGAAGAGAAAAAGGATTTAGACCTTATCTGTACTCTGATAATGCTCTTAAAATGAGAAATGTGGACAATTTTCCAATCATAAAGGAAGTTGCAGCTGTGGATCGATAGTAACCCTGTCAGTGGCTTGAAACTCCATTTGAAACAAAAAGAGATTTACTGCTTTTGGGTGAAGCAGTAATTCAAAGAAATGGGTTGTTGGATACTATTTGGGTACTTCTTGTCATGTATCAGAATACCCTCTATCATGGGTTAAGTGGACTGTTTTTACCTAAATAAGCATTGTCTCAGATTCTGAGAATTTCCAGCACACATTTAAAACTGTCTTTCAAAACTGGGCTCAGAAGGACTGATGTGGATTTAAGCATCTTTGATTCTGATTAATAAAGTTTATATGTAGATATACATGCATATAGAGAGTTTAAATGTATAAATCGTGTAAATACTTTTCCCTTATAGAATTTTATTTCAAAATATTTGTCAAATGCATTTGTTTATCAAAAAATTGTATATGGTGATGAGGATATTTTAAGGACAAGGAAAGAGCATATTGTTTGGCCTCTAAGTTTTCTGCTTGAGTAGTAGGAAAACTTATAGCTCTTAAAGTGTAATATGTATTGGTATTCCAACAAAAACTATTGGAAAAGGACTGATTTTTACTTCTATACTGCATTATTCTCCTATGGCTACTGTAACAAATTACCACAAACTGGGTGTCTTAAAACAACAGAAATGTATTCTCTTATAGTTTTGGCATCCAGAAATAGGAAATGTGGCTTATAGGACACAAAGCAATGTGCTGTCAAAGCTGAGCATCCTCTGGAGGCTCCAAGAAAGTATCTGTCTTCACTTTTCCAGCATGTAGAGCTCTACTCTTTGGCTCATAGTACTTTCCTCCATCTTCAAAGTTAGGACCATGGATAGCATCTATTCTCTTGGACTCGGCTTCCTTCTGCTTCTTTCTCATGACTTCTTCTCTTCTACTTGTAATCCACTTTCCTTCTGGCTTCTTCTTACAAAAATACTTATCATGTCATTTAGGACCTGCCGGAGGATAACCTCTCCATCTCAATATTTCTAACTTAATCACATCATAAAGACCCTTTTTGCATATAAGACTCACAGAATCTAGGATTAGGACCTAGATATTTTGTTTGGAAGTGGGGAATGGCACTATTTAGCTTACGACTAATATGAAAATATCACTGAGAAAAAAGTTAATCTTTCAGATATCAAAATAAAATTGTTAATCTGATTGACATAAGGCTAGGATTTTGAATGAAAGCCTTCATATCACTATTACTTTGCTATATAAATCAATAGCAAACAAACAAAAGTTCATGTTTTCAAGATATTATTAAAACAGGCAAAAATTGATATGATCAATCTGCCCTCTTATATCTGTTTATTGTAAAACTTTATTTTTTACAATTGCTTCCATTTCAACATTTGAAAGGACATTTGTCTGACTCTTTGTGACCCTGTGGTCATATCCTAATATATACCTAAACTCTTAGGAGCTGTCATTTTATGTTTGCAAACATTCACTCTATTTAAACATACTTTTGGTTGATTGACATGTTCACACATGTAAAACAGAATCTAGGTAATCAAGAATTTTGCTTTCCAGGTGGCGCTAGTGGCAAAGGACTCGCCTGCCAATGCAGGAGAACTAAGAGACAGGGGTTTGATCCCTGTCAAACCAGGTCAGGAAAATGACCTGGAGGAGGGCATGGGAACCCACTCCAGTATTCTTGACTGGAGAACCCTGTGGATAGAGGAGCCTGGTGGGCTATAGTCCGCAGGGTCACAAAGAGTCAGACACGACTGAAGTGACTTACCATGCATGCATGGAATCAAGAATTAGAACATCAGGCAATCAGGAATAAAAATTTGCAAATTAACCTTAAATAGGATGCAATGGCAACCCACTCCAGTACTCTTGCCTGGAAAATCCCATGGACAGAGGAGCCTGGTAGGCTGCAGTCCACGGGGTTGCTAAGAGTCAGACACGACTGAGCAACTTCCCTTTCACTTTCCACTTTCATGCATTGGAGAAGGAAATGGCAACCCACTCCAGTGTTCTTGCCTGGAGAATCCCAGGGACGGGGGAGCCTGGTGGGCTGCCGTCTATGGGGTCACACAGAGTTGGACATGACTGAAGTGACTTAGCAGCAGCAGGATGTTTATAAGTGAATATTTTATTAGTTCTGGAATTCTGTGATAACAGAATACCATACAGTGTGTGGCTTAAACAACGAACATTTATTTCTCACATTTCTGGAGGATGGAAGTCTGAGATGAGCTCCATGATCACCATGCTCAGATGTCAGAGTGGTCCGACTCAGTGAGAGCCTTCTGTACACTTTCCAGATCAGTACCTTCTTGCTGATTTCTCACATGGAGAGAGAGACCTCTAGTCTCTTCATCTGATAAAAGTACTAACCCCATAATGGGTGTTCCACCCCAAAGACCTGATTTAAATCTAAGTACCTCCAAAGCCCTCACCTCCATATATCACCACATTAGGAATTAAGGTTTCAACCTGTGGATTTATGGGGAACCCAAATATTTAGTCCATATTAGGTGGCAGGCAGTCACTCTCTAAAAGCATTTGTTTTCAGAAAGTGTATTTTACCACACACCACTTAGGATATGTTGTTAGTATCTAAAATATTTGGGATCCATTATGTAGCTTTATAATGTTGCATACAATTTGTATAATTTCTTGAATCTACAAGAGTAGATTGATTCCTTCAGTTTTTTAGAGTTATTGTTTTTGTTGTTGTTGTTCAGTCACCCTGTGGTGTCTGAATATTTGCGACCCCATGGACTGCAACAGGTCAGGCCTCTCTGTCCGTCACCAGCTCCCAAAGTTTACTCAAGTTCATGTCCATTGCATCAGTGATGCCATCCAGCCTTCTCATTCTCTGATGCTTTCTTCTCCTTCTGCCCTCAATCTTTCCTATCATCAGGGAATTTTCCAATGAGTCACGTGTTTGCATCAGACGACCAAAATCCTGGAGTTTCAATTTCAGCCTCAGTCCTCCCAATGAGTGTTCAGGGTTGATTTCTCTTAAGATTGACTGGCTTGCTCTCCTTGCTGTCAAGGGGACTCTTAGGAATCTCCAGCACCATAGTTCGAAGGCATCAATTCTTCAACTGATCTTTAATGATTGATCATTAATCACTCTTTGGGAATGATTAATGAATCATAAAGAATGAGAAGATTAATAGAAACTTTATTCTTAAAGTTAAGAGAATGTAAATAATTCAATATTTTTCATCACAGTGGAGAATATGTTGACTAATAATAAAATTTGAAAATTGCAATGATATGCTTCATCCCCAAAATGTAATATTATTTTAGTGGTAAAAGCTTAATAAATGTATTTTTGAGTGCCCTATATGAAAATTTGAAAAAAAAAAAAAAAAGCTCTCTATGAGGGGACGTGATTTAGATTTATCTTATTGGTGTTTTTTTCAGTGTTAGTAGCTTTGTCATCTAGAGTAATTACAGAGTATAACTAAGTGGGTGACTATTAGATGAACCACGATTTCTCAACTGAACCTGTTAATTTAACAAGGGGTAAATGTCTAGTTCTTAACAGTTATCTTAAAATAGGTAATACCAATTGTGTTCTTCATAATACTTCACAAATACCCAGCCAACCCTTGTCAATTAGTTTAATTTGCTTAGTGGAATTTAAATGACCTTCATAAAATATTCTGTAGATGTATCTAGTCATATTATAAATAAGGAGATTAATCAAGCTGTAATACAAAGGAAAATGAGTTTTCTTTTGTAGAATTTCACTTGATTGGAAAAGGTAAATAATATGTGGTAGAGAAGTATTAAAGCTCCTTATTAAAATAGGATATCTATTTTCCTGCTTTGATTCATTTTGGGGATGAAATCTATACAGAAATGTATATGTAAGCAAACCCAGCGTTTTCTCCTCATATGATTCTAACGTTTTCTAGTTATCTAGCAATAGTGGCATGCATTTATATGTATGCATGCATATATATGTATAATATATATGTCATGTTACTATATATATATATATATATATATATATATATGTATGTATATATATATATATAAAACTCCTGCCTAGCAGGTTGAGGTGGTAAAGAACCTTCCTGCCAATGCAGGAGACACAAGAGATGCAGGTTTGATCCCTGGGTCATGAGGATCCTCTGGTAAGAGAATGGCCACCCACTCCAGTATTCTTGCCTGGAGAATCCCATGGACAGGAGAACCTGTCTTCAAAATTTAAATAAATTTACCAGTTGCCAGTTGTTGATCTACATTTTTTTACAAAAAAATTTTGTAAGACAGACTAAAGACAGAAAGACTCAAAACTGAAAAACGGTGTCTCTCTAACATTTTTCATCTCTAAAACATAAACAATGTTCATTTGTCAAGGGTAGAGACTGTCATCAAAGACAGAGAAGTATCGTGAAATTGAATTTTCAGGTATTTTAGAATTAACAATGTCAAGAGAGTGCCTTAGGGTGATACTCACACATGAAGAATGAAAAGTATCTGGTTGAGTTATTACAACTACACCTATGATTTTGTCATTTTACTACAAAAAATAACCCACATCTTCCATTTGAGTAAGATTACTTAAGAATGTGTGCATAGAATGTAAAATTGACTAAGGATCTTCATTAGCTCATGCAATATTAGGTGGTACAACTCAACCTTTTCATGAGAATAGCTAAAAGTTTGACAAAATAAACAATTATCTTATTGGTGATGTAAGATATAACACAAATACTGGGGGAAAAAAAAAATCAACTACCGAATGTTGATTTTGCTGAAAGGGTAGGCATATTCTGATTTGAAAAGAAAGAAAGAGAAAGAGAGAGCAAGAAAAAGAAAGAGTCTCAAAAATTGGCTGTTTTTTAGATGTGCTTCTTAGGCAATGGAAACTTATGTTGATGATAAGGACATAGCAAAGGTAGAAATCATGACCAACCATTATGAATTTAGGGCTTCCCTGACGACTCAGTGGTAAAGAATCTCCCTACCATTGCGGAAGACAGAGGTGTGTTGGGGGGTGGGAGCTCCATCCCTGGTTCAGGAAGATCCCCTGGAGAAGTAAATGGCAACCCACTCCAGTATTCTTGCTTGGGAAATCCCATGGGCAGAGGAGACTTCTGGGTTACAGTCCATGGGGTTGCAAAAGAGTCAGACTTAGTGACTAAACAACAATAACAACATCACTAACTTAAGCAATTTTTTTTTTAGGTGTAAATAAGGAACCAGCTAAAGGATCCATTCTACTTCACTTTTTTTTTTTTTAACTCTCCCTCCATTCCTCTCCACTCCTCCTTGTTAATATATATCTTAAGCTACTTATCCCCTGGATCTATACAATGAGATAAAAATGAGCTAAAAGTTACATATCTCTAAAATGCAGACTTATGGCCTTGTGTTGGAATACCCAAGTGATAGTTCATTTTTAGCAAGTAGAACTACAATCAATGTATTTCTGTATATTAATTTCTTAACCTACAAATTTAGGAAATTAATTGATTAATTCTATCAATGTTTTTGGGAATGTCTTTAGAATTTTCTTTGTACAGTATCATGTCATCTAAACAGTGGTAGATTTAATGCCTTCTTCCCAATTTGGATTCTTTTTATTTATTTATCTTTCTGATTGCTGTAACTAGTATTTCCCATACTATATAAAAGTGGTGAGAGTTAATATTTTTGTCTTGCTCATGATCTTAGGAGAAATGTTAACAGCTTTTCATCACTGAGTATGATGTTAGCCCTGGGCTTATCATATGTGCCCTTTATTATTTTGAGATAGGTTCCCTCTATATCCACTTTATTGAAGGTTTCCTCATAAATGGATGTTAAATTTTGTCAAAAGCTTTTTCTGAATCTATTGAAATGATTATGTGATTTTTATTTTTCAAGTTTTTAGTGTGTTGTATCACACTGATTTGTGGATGTTAAACCATCCTTGCATCCCTGGAATATATCTCATTTTATCATGATGTGTAATCATTTTACTGTATTGTTGAATTCAGTTTGCAAGCATTTTGTTGTGAGTTTTCACATTTATGTTCACCAGTGATATTGGACTGCTATTTTCTTTCTGTATTTGTGTATGATTTTACCTGGTTTAGATATCATGGTGATGCTGGTCTTATAAAATGATTTCAAAAGCATTGCTTTATTTCCAATATTTTGGAACAGTTTGAGGGATAAAGATGTTAATATTTCTCTGAATGTTTGCTAGAATGTCTTCTGATCTTGTACTTTACTTTGCTGGGACTTTTATGATTATTTATTCAACTTCATTATTGGCAATTAGTCAGTTCATATTTTGTATTTCTTCTTTTTCTACTCTCCTTCTTTTCTTCTTTTTTCCTCCTTCCTTCATATAACTTTCTCTCTTTCTTTTTCTCCCTCGTTCAGTTGATATACTTTGGTGTATGGTGTTCTCTACCTCACTTATATTTCTATAGTTTGTTCCCACAGAGAACATCAGATCAGTATGGCCACATTTAGAGGCCTCACTGTTTGTTTTATTGGATCCAAAGAGCCATCTAAACAAGCATGTTTAGAAATCTTAGAAAACAAAAATACACATTACCAGAACTTTCATAAGATATTCCTTCATTTTTTAAAGATTGAGGTGTTATAATAAATTTAAGCAATTTAGATTATTAATGACAACCCAGAAATAATTGTTACTCTTTATTTCCCATTGGATAGCCAGTATTTACAAGAATAAAATCCCCTCACTCTTTAAAATTATTTGTGCCAGAGAAGATACTGAAAAAACAAAATAATATTTGAAAAAAATATACCCTGTTTTTGTGTACATACATCAGAAATTCTATACAATGGTAAATTTCCAGCAGAAACTCAGGTATCAGCTTTCTTTGAAGAAGCTGTATGTGAAACAAATTGATTTCAATTGAAATTGTTTCACTTTCCCCCACAAACTACTTAGAGTCAATTAATAGTCATTTATTTTGTTTTAAAGTTGAAATAAAACAATGTTAATACATAGAAATACACAGTCTGGTGTGCTAGCTGACATTTCTGATCTGTTATTCCTGAAAAACACAAAAAATGATATAATCATCATTAGCATTTTTAAAGACTTAAACCTTTATCCACAAGCAGAAAAGGCTTCTGAGAATTAAAAATGATCTTCTAAATATGTTGATACCATTTTATTTTTTTCTACTAGGCTTTTCTACAATCAATGCTTTGTCTATGTCACAGTTTTGAAGTATTCAAAGTCAGTGACTTCCTGACTCTTGATCCTGCACTGCTGTGGATATTTATAATAGTATTAATCCTTCCATAAACCATGACTTCTTAATTTTTAACTCAGAATTATGACTGAACTGGCATTTGCCCAGAATGCCTAACAGATTGTTTCTAGAATGAGGTAAATAAAGGGAATAGGAATTCTACCAACATCCTTTAGCAAAGATCCAAATTCTTTCCTCTTTTATAGTCCTCACCATATACATAAAATAGCAATTTATAACATGGACATATGGGTTTGTTAATAAACTTGAATCTTACTCTAGGCAAGGGCAATAATGGTCTCTTTAATAGCAGTTAGTTTGGGCAATGTGACTTGGGAACATTATCCTCAAGTAATTTTTTTCATGTATTGAAAGAATTATTACAAGCATGATTGAACAAGTTAAGTACTGTGGTCACAGAGATCAGGGACTCACTGTATTTCATAATGTCAGAGAGAACTCATTGCCAGTAGAGCAATGTGAGTGACACCTTTAAGCATTGAGTCACATTGAATTGGTGAAAATTCATGTGTACAGACAAAGCTATATACTTTTTGTCTCATTTAGCACATTTTAAAAAGGCAGTCAAAGGTAAATAATAATGTGGTGAAAAGTAAATAATAAATAATAAACATGGTCATTTATTTTCTCTGACTTTAATTCTCAACATTAATAAGTTGTTTCCTAATTAATATGAAATATTTTGGTTCATATAAAGGAGTTTGTAAAGCAAACTCCTCAGTTAAGTGTCTTCTTCATCCAAAAATTGTTCTTTATGGAAATTTGTAAGCTAAATTTGTTTAAATTGGCCTGACTGATCACATAGTGGAGCTCAATAAATAGTTCTGGTTGAATATTATTAGAATATTTGAGACAAATTAAGCCCTCTTTGAAACCTAACAAATGTTTCAGGACAGGAAAATAGACATTCACTAATCAAACTTTCTCTTTTGTAGATAAAAACTATGTTTATGGGGCATAGCTTTTCAAAAAACATTGTTAATGAGGCTAAGAACTGGAACTTCAATTTCTGTCTGTTAAACATTGGTAAACGAGTTTCTTGAATTTGTTTTCACAATGTGCATATACAATAGCACATATTTCCATAGATATGTTGGTGATTTTATTTACAATCGATTTTCAGTTTTTATTTTTAGTGTTCTTTCCTGCATTAGTCTTTTTATAGCAAAGCATGTAGCCCTGGAAAACAGTCTTGGCAACTAATGGTCATAAACTAAATTTTATTTCAAATTCAATTCACTTATGAGATTTCAATATTTATAGAAAATAACCCCCTAAACTTGTGAATCCTTTTAATAAAATAAAGTAACATTTTCCCACTTATCATCAGACAGTTTCACTTGAAAACTGCTTTATGTAGAAGAAATTTTGGGGGAAATAGGGAATAAAGTTCTCCATAACAGGTGCTGTTTTGTCCTGTCTCTGGCTCTTTGAGTTTCACTCTAGTGTATACAAGGGCTTCCCAGGTGGTGCTAGTGGTAAAGAACCTGCCTGCCAATGCAGGAGATGTAAGAGATTCCGGGTTTGATCCTTGGGTCAGCAAGATCCCCTGGATAAGAGAATGGCTACCCACTCCAGTATTCTTGCCTGGAGAATCCCCATGGACAGAGGAGCCTGGCAGGCTACAGTCCATGGTGTCATAAAAAGTCGGACATGACTGAGCGACTAACACACACACTAGTATATATACTAATGGTTTCTTTCTGAGAGAAATCAAGCTTCTCTGGACTTAAGAGCAAGCTGCATGTGCAAAAATGGACAGAGTTGCTGAAGAATTAATAGGAAGTTGGATCTCCTTGGAACAATAAGGAAAGGGAGTTAGTGAGTAAATATCCATCTTTTCCTCTTTTCAGATGGGTAACTCACACACAGTCCCCATGCCCTATCCCAGCCATCCCAAGACAGATCCATTCCCAGTTGCCCACCCTGGTAGCTAAATTTTTAACACTCCCTGTATTGTCTTCTTCTTCTTCTTTTTTTCTACCTCATTTTCTTACTCCCCAGTGAACTCTTCCTAGGATTATACTCCATATGACCCAGTCTGGAGTAATTCTAGCAAACATTCTGAAAATAGTCTGACTTAAAATTATAGAATGTGAAGATGTTTTATAGTGATTTGGCTTCTCTATCCATGGGATTTCCCAGGCAAGAATACTGGAGTGATAATGATTAGATTTTAACAGAACAGTTAATCAGACTCTTTCCGGACACAAATCATGAGCAAAGGATAATAATAGTCAGATAGTGAAAGGCAGATTACATCATCATTATTGATACAGACAATTCTGCATTATACAGATTATACTTGAGGGCAACAGACCTTCCTGAGAGCCAAACCAGGATTATATAAATTACTCAGCCAAGCTTAGACAGAGCATTATCTCCACAGCAAAACCATCCATCCCTCCCTGGCTTGCTCCTTTGCCTCTGCTACTCCTGGGGGCAGGAACATTTTAACACCAATTGAAAGCAGGTAATATTCTAGCTGGGAAAGATGGAAGGTGAGAGAAGGGGACGATAGAGGATGAGACAGTTGGATGGCAGCACGGATTCAATGGACATGAGTTTGAGTAAACTCCAGGAGTTGGTGATGGAGAGGGAAGCCTGGTGTGCTGCAGTTCACGGGGTTGCAAAGAGTTGGACATGACTGAGCAACTGAACTGAACTGAACTGAATATTCTAGCAGGAAGAGAGAGGAAGTGAATTGAGCATGCCCAGTTTAGTAGTTCCAGATTTGCTAGTGGGAATTTATTCTGCCATTTTGTGGGCAGGAATGAATGAAGAGAAAGAGGACTCTCATGTGGAGCTTCTGCTTCATGGAAGGAAAAAAATAAATAAATCAAAACTGACCAATCTGGTTCTATGATGGGACCAGATTTATTTATTTGGTCTTGCCTGGTCTTTGTTGTGGCATGCATGTGGGATTTAGCTCCCTGACCAGGGATTGAACTCAGCCCCTGCTTTGAGTGCGTGGAGTTCTTAGTCATTGTACCACCAAGGAATTCCCTTCCCCTGCTCCCCCCCACCTTTTTTTTTTTTTTTTTCCAGATTTTTAAGTTTTTTGTTTTTTTGGTTTTTTAAATCTACCATTCAGTTTTGTGTTTCAAGAAATTTGACATTTGGATCATCAGTCTTTTAAGAAAAATGTAACCCTTCACCTGACATTTCACAAAAACCTTGAGAAACGATCAAAATGAAAACAACAACACGATAATAGTTTCATCATTACAGTGTATAACTTTTCCAATTAGGTAAGCTTTTTACGATTGGTATTTCTGAATACCTCAATCCATACAGACTGTGAAATATTAATAAAAATACTAAATTTCACATCATTCTGTAATTGTAACTGTACAGAGTTAGAGAAAAGGCATATATTGCCTTACCTTTTGATTTCTTCTTTGCCTTCAGGTTAAAGGACTGCATTTTAAAAATAAAATTGGTTCCCTGTTTGTAAAGATGATTGTACTTTTCTTTTTGATCATAAAATTCACTGTTACTATAGACATATGGGACTTAGCAGCAGCAGCAGCATAGACATATGTAACTTGGAACAATTACTTTGAAAAACACTAAAAGCTACATTCAGTTCAGTTCAGTCGCTCAGTCGTGTCTGACTCTTTGTGACCCCATGAAAGGGAGCATGCCAGGCCTCCTTGTCCATCACCAACTCCCAGAGTTCACCCAAACTCATCTCCATTGAGTCGGTGATGCCATCCAACCATCTTATTCTCTGCCGTCCCCTTCTCCTCCTGCCCTCAATCTTTCCCAGCATCAGGGACTTTTCAAATGAGTCAGCTCTTTGCATCAGGTGGCCAAAGTATTAGAGTTTCAGCCTCAACATCAGTCCCTCCAATGAATACCCAGGACTGATCTCCTTTAGGATGGACAGGTTGGATCTCCTTGCATTCAAGGGACTCTCAAGAGTCCTCTCCAATACCACAGTTCAAAAGCATCAGTTCTTCGGCTCTCAGCTTTCTTTGTAGGCCAGCTCTCACATCCATACATGACCACTGGAAAAACCATAGCCTTTACTAGACGGACCGTTGTTGACAAAGTAATGTCTCTGCTTTTTAATATGATGTCTAGGGACTGCAATGTAAAAGTAGGAAGTCAAGAAACACCTGGAGTACAGGCAAATTTGGCCTTGGAATACGGAATGAAGCAGGGGAAAGGGTAATAGAGTTTTCCTAAGAGAACGCACTAGTCATAGCAAACACCCTCTTCCAACAACACAAGAGAAGACTCTACACATGGACATCACCAGATGGTCAACACTGAAATCAGATTGATTAAATTCTTTGCAGCCAAAGATGAAGAAGCTCTATACAGGCAGCAAAAATAAGACCAGGAGCTGACTGTGGTTCAGATCATGAACTCCTTATTGCCAAATTCAGACTGAAATTGAAGAAAGTAGGGAAAACCACTAGACCATTCAGGTATGACCTAAGTCAAATCCCTAATGATTATACAGTGGAAGTGAGAAATAGATTTAAGGGACTAGATCTGATAGAGTGCCTGATGAACTATGGATGGAGGTTCCTGACATTGTACAGGAGACAGGGATCAAGACTATCCCATGGAAAAGAAAAAAAAAGCAAAATGGCTGTCTGGGGAGGCCTTAAAATAGCTGTGAAAATAGGCAATGTAAAGTTTAAAAATAAAATAAAATTTTAAAAAAAATAGCTGTGAAAAGAAGAGAAGTGAAAAGCACAGGAGAAAAGGAAAGATATAAACATCTGAATGCAGAGTTCCAAAGAATAGCAAGGAGAGATAAGAAAGCCTTCCTCAGTGATCAATGCAAAGAAATAGAGGAAAACAACAGAATGGGAAAGACTAGAGATCTCTTCAAGAAAATTAGAGATACCAAGGGAACATTTCATGCAAAGATGGGCTCGATAAAGGACAGAAATGGTATGGACCTAACCGAAGCAGAAGATATTAAGAAGAGGTTGAAAGAATACACAGAAGAACTGTACAAAAAAGAGCTTCATGACCAAGATAATCATGATGGTGTGATCACTCACCTAGAGCCAGACATCCTGGAATGTGAAGTCAAGTGGGCCTTAGAAAGAATCACTACTAACAAAGCTAGTGGAGGTGATGGAATTCCAGTGGAGCTATTTCAAATCCTGAAAGCTGATGCTGTGAAAGTGCTGCACTCAATATGCCAGCAAATTTGGAAAACAGCAGTGGCCACAGGACTGGAAAAGGTCAGTTTTCATTTCAGTCCCAAAGAAAGGCAATGCCAAAGAATGCTCAAACTACCACACAATTGCACTCATCTCACATGCTAGTAATGAAATGCTCAAAGTTCTGCAAGCCAGGCTTCAGCAATACGTGAACCATGAACTTCCAGATGTTCAAGCTGGTTTTAGAAAAGGCAGAGGAACCAGAGATCAAATTGCCAACATCCGCTGGATCATAGAAAAAGCAAGAGAGTCATTTATTTTTCTGGAATTGAGCTGTAGGAGTTGCTTGTATATTTTTGAGATTAGTTGTTTGTCAGTTGCTTCATTTGCTATTGTTTTCTCCCATTCTGAAGCCAGTCAGAATGGCTGCGATCCAAAAGTCTACAAGTAATAAATGCTGGAGAGGGTGTGGAGAAAAGGGAACCCTCTTACACTGTTGGTGGGAATGCAAACTAGTACAGCCACTATGGAGAACAGTGTGGAGATTCCTTTAAAAACTGGAAATAGAACTGCCTTATGACCCAGCAATCCCACTGCTGGGCATACACACTGAGGAAATCAGAAGGAAAAGAGACACGTGTACCCCAATGTTCATCGCAGCACTGTTTATAATAGCCAGGACGTGGAAGCAACCTAGATGTCCATCAGCAGATGAATGGATAAGAAAGCTGTGGTACATATACACAATGGAGTATTACTCAGCCATTAAAAAGAATGCATTTGAATCAGTTCTAATGAGGTGGATGAAACTGGAGCCTATTATACAGAGTGAAGTAAGCCAGAAAGAAAAACACCAATACAGAGTACTAACGCATATATATGGAATTTAGAAAGATGGTAACAATAACCCTGTGTACGAGACAGCAAAAGAGACACTGATGTATAGAAGAGTCTTATGGACTCTGTGGGAGAGGGAGAGGGTGAGATGATTTGGGAGGATGGCATTGAAATATGTATAATATCATATATGAAACGAGTTGCCAGTCCAGGTTTGATGCACGATACTGGATGCTTGGGGCTGGTGCACTGGGACGACCCAGAGGGATGGTATGGGGAGGGAGGAGGGTTCAGGATGGGGAACATGTGTATGCCTGTGGCGGATTCATTTTGATATTTGGCAGAACCAATACAATACTGTAAAGTTTAAAAATAAAATAAAATTAAAAAAGAAAAAGAAAAAGCAAGAAAGTTCCAGAAAACATCTATTTCTGTAAGTAATGCTCAAAATTCTGCAAGTCAGGCTTCAGCAATACGTGAACCGTGAACTTCCAGATGTTCAAGCTGGTTTTAGAAAAGGCAGAGGAACCAGAGATCAAATTGCCAACATCCGCTGGATCATAGAAAAAGCAAGAGAGTTCCAGAAAACATCTATTTCTGTTTTATTGAGTATGTCAAAGCCTTTGACTGTGGATCACAAAAAACTGTGGAAAATTCTTCAAGAGCTGGGAATACCAGACCACCTGACCTGCCTCTTGAGAAAACTATATGCAGGTCAGGAAGCAACAGTTTGAACTGAACCTGGAACAACAGGCTGGTTCCAAATAGGAAAAGGAGTAGGTCAAGGCTGTATATTGCCACCCTGCTTATTTAACTTATATGCAGAGTACCTTATGAGAAACACTAAGCTGGAAGCAGCACAAGCTGGAGTCAAGATTTCTGGGAGAAATATCAATAATCTCAGATATGCAGATGACACCACCCTTATGGCAGAAAGTGAAGAGGAACTCAAAAGCCTCTTGATGAAAGTGAAAGAGGAGAGTGAAAAAGTTGGCTTAAAGCTCAACATTCAGAAACTAAGATCATGGCGTCTGGTCCCATCACTTCATGGGAAATAGATAGGGAAACAGTGGAAACAGTGTCAGACTTTATTTTTGGGGGGCGCCAAAATCACTGCAGATGGTGACTGCAACCATGAAATTGAAAGGCTCTTACTCCTTGGAAGGAAAGTTATGACCAACCTAGACAGCATATTCAAAAGCAGAGACATTACTTTGCCAAGAAAGGTCCATCTAGTCAAGGCTATGGTTTTTCCAGTAGTCATGTATGGATGTGAGAGTTGGCCTGTGAAGAAAGCTGAGCGCTGAATAATTGATGCTTTTGTACTGTGGTTTTGGAGAAGATTCTTGAGAGTCCTTTGGACTGCAAGGAGATCCAACCAGTCCATTTTAAAGGAGATCAGTCCTAGGTGTTCTTTGGAAGGACTGATGATAAAGCTGAAACTCCAATATTTGGCCACCTCGTGCGAAGAGCTGACTCATTGGAAAAGACTCTGATGCTGGGAGGGACTGGGGGCTGGAGGAGAAAGGGAGGACAGAGGATGAGATGGCTGGATGGCATCACTGACTCAATGGATGTGAGTTTGAGTGAACTCCGGGAATTGGTGATGGACAGGGAGGCCTGGCATGCTGCAATTTGTGGGGTCGCAAAGAGTAGGACATGACTGAGCTACTGAACTGAATTGAACTAGGTTGGTTATAACTTTCCTTCCAAGAAGTAAGCATCTTTTAATTTCTTGGTTGCAATCACCATCTGCAGTAATTTTGGAAAAGCTACAGTGGTCTGCTCTAATTTTCTATATGGGTTTTTCTTGTGGTTCAGCTGGTAAAGAATCTGCCTACAATGTGGGAGACCTGTGTTTGATCCCTGGGTTGGGAAGATCCCCTGGAGAGGGGAAGGCTACACACTCCAGTATTCTGGCCTGGAGAATGCTTTCAATCTATGAAATAAAGTGTCTTTTTTTTTTTTTTTCTATAGCATTGCAGAAAATAAAATGTATATATTTTCAATTCTTTAAAATTTAAGTCACACAGTAAATCGTTTACGTATTTTAATCTGCATTTTCTCTGTAAACGTAAATTAACAATTCATGCTTGCTTTTTCACACTATTTCCCAATATTTTTCTTTCTTTAGTCACTGCTATGACTTTAACTGTTTTTGTTTTCCTCTTCCTACTTTCCTTTATTTTTCTGTTACTTCTTTCTTACCTTCTTTGTTTTGTTCTTCTTTGTTTCACTTTTTGTTCATTTGCTTTTCCTCTCACTCTCTCCCTACCTCCTGCCTTTCCTTCCTGCTTTTATCTTTCTTTTATCAAATTTTTCTTTTTACCACCCCACATATTTATTTTTAAGTCCTCATAATATTGTATTTTTATAAAATATTTTAATCTCTTTTCAAATAGTCATTGCCCATTGAAAAATCATTTAGTTCTTTTTATTAGGAACAAAATCTCATCTTTTTTTCCATTATCCCCTTATATTTCTCTGTTAATTTAATTACTTCTCATGTTTTTTCACATATATATATATATATTCATATGCACATATACATGCACATTTTCTATTTAAAAATTTAGCCATTGAAAAGCACATTTACACATTGGAACACATATTTATATGACTTCACTAGGAGAGTAGAAAGCTGATACTGCTTCATGTGGTGATTTTGAATAGTCACTCATCTGTCTAACCTGGAGCTACGTTTCACCCTGTCCACTTCTCTGTATGACTCTGAGTTAGAGATGATCTAAGAGACATCATCATGAGTTTGGGAAGTTGGAGTAAAACAGGAGCCATTTTATGAAGGTTTCACAGTTACATGAGATGAGAGCCAGATACAGAGGTCTTGGTGGATTCCAGCTTGTCATAACTTCCTCCTATCAATTGTCTAGCCCTTTGCCCCCAGTGCCCTTATGACCAACAAAGGGACTCAGGCCCACCAAGGGGTACAGAGGCAGCAGCTCCCACTAGCTCTCCTTTGTAGTGCCTCTGGGGTCTCTGGACCAGCCAGAAAGCTTAAACTTACTTCCAAAACATTGATGAGTAACTTTTCTTTGATCCTTTAGCTTTACTTTCCAGACCTTATCTTCCCATCCCCTCCTCCAAGTGTGTGTGATTGACGTCCTGCAATTCTTCAGAACATTCATAGTGATTATGCTTCCCTGAAAAAATTTCCGAAATAAAGCTAAGAACTGGCACCCAATAGTTCTGTAAGGAGATGTCTTCTTTTTCTTATTGTATAGATGACACAGTCTGCTCTTATAATATAAAATCTGAAGGAGGCTCTAGGGAACACAGCAGTAGACTCATTCCTTTTATGCCAAGCAGTACAGAATCCAAGTAAATGATGCTATGTTCTAGATTTTAGAAATCAATCAGAATTCACAGCAAGGATTATCAAATAATGGTCATAATAATGCTATAAGAGAAACCATAGTCTTTACATGAAGAGGCAATGCCGAGCCTCATTGATTTTTCTTACCAATTAATATTCATTGAATCATCTTTCTGTAATTGCTATGATATCTAATGCCCACAGCAAGCTAATGGAGTAAACTGCTCACTTCAGGAAAAGAGTGTTTCTTAAAAGCTGCGAGTAATTGATTTTACAGGACAGAAAGCAATATATTTATGTATGTGCTTGAATACATTTCTGGAAAATCATGATAACATATTTTAAAAATTAAGAAGAGTTAGAAGAAAATTGTTTGTTTGTTTGTTTTTGTCTGTCTTCTATGGGGTTTATTATATATTAAAGGGAATGTCATCTTAATCTTGTTAACACAGTAATTCACTAGATGGTTCCTGTCATGTCATTTAAGGATTATAATTCATGGGATAATATTTTGCTGATCACATGACTTGATCATAGATGAAATCCTCTCTTTTATAAAAAAAGCTAATTATGAAAAATTAAGCTTTGACCAGTATCGTAAGGAATTACTTCTATATATTTTCTAGGCCAAAGAAGATTTTACACTTAACTTGTAATGTGGCCATGAAAACCTTTAGATCAATTCTATGTTTGTGAATGTGACAGGGGTGTGTAAGAGGGAACTTCCCTGCTGGCCATTCTTCTGTGATGAATTTTGTTTTTATCCCTTCCCATGCTTCAGAGAAATAGTGATATCCTTGCAGGTTGATCAAAGATTTTCTTTCTTGAAAGATTTTTTGTGGGAAAAATGAAGCCAATGGAACTCTAGTCTCACTTGGGGTCTTGCTCTAAATCCAGGTGGGACTTTACAATAAGGAGAAAAGTAATGTATAGACTGAGACAAAATTTTCCACAAACCTGTTTTATTTTGATATCATGAAATTCCCTTTTCTTTGCAACAGTTTCTCAATACAAGATGAATAAAAGAAAGACAACAATAATTACTTTGTTTGGACAAAAATCGGTGAAGTAGAATCACTTCATTAGTTCTTATTTATAGCCTGAAGAAAACCTTTCTATTTATATTTTTCACTTTGATGGTCTTCACTAAACATGATTGAGCATAATTAACTAGAATTTTAACATGCTGTGATATAAGAAAATAATTATTCTGATTATAGTAAAATAATTATGCTGTAGTATAAGATAATAAAATGGAATCTTGGTTAGTTAGATGCATGTATATATAAAAGCATAGCTCCATATATGAAGAGTTTTTTGGTGTTCTAATAAGTTTTAAATGAAAAATGATACAGTTCAGTTTGTACCTTCGTGAAAGAGTCTATCAGGTGAGATAGTTACCTAGCTATAGCCAGACTGTACTGAGACATATAAAAAGTACAATCAAATCATCATGATATTGTCAATGAGTAGCTTTCATACTTTTGTGGTGGAGAAGACTCTTGAGAGTCCCTTGGACAGCAAGGAGATCAAACCAGTCAATCCTAAAGGAAATCAACAGTGAATGTTTATTGGAAGGACTGATGCTGAAACTGAACCTCCAATACTCTGGCCACCTGATGCAAAGGGCAGACTCACTGGAAAAGACCCTGATGCTTGGAAAGATTGAAGGCAGGAGGAGAAGGGGATGATAGAGGATGATATGGTTGGATGTTATCACGGACTCAATCGACATGAGTTTGAGCAAACTCCAGGAAATGGTGAAGGACAGGGAGGCCTGGCTTGCTGCAGTCCAATGGATTGCAAAGAGTCGGACATAACTGAGTGACTGAACAGTAACAACAAAACCATCACCTGGACAAGATTATCAGAAAAAAGAACATTTGAAAACATGAAGAATATCTAGAATTTTAAAAGAATAAAAATGTTAAAAGGTCTGTTTTGGGGACAGTATAGTTGCTTTACAAATATTGTGTTAATTTCTTCTGTACAACATGTCAGCTATATGTGTATGTATATGTGTATGTATGTATATATATGTATCTCCTTTCTCTTGAGCCTCCTTGCCACTGTCCCTATCCCACCCCTCTAGGTCATCACAGAGTGCAGAGGTGAACTCTCTATGGTATACAGCAACTTCCCAGTGGTTATTTATTTTGCACATGCTAAGTCGCTTCAGTCGTGTCCGACTCTGTGCGACCCCATAGACGGCCCCCCACCAGGCTCCCCTGTCCCTGGTGGTAGTGTATATATCGGAGAAGGCGATGGCACCCCACTTCAGTACTCTTGCCTGGAAAATCCCATGGATGGAGGAGCCTGGTAGGCTGCAGTCCATGGGGTCACGAAGAGTCAGACACTACTGAAGAGACTTAGCAGCAGCAGCAGCAGTGTATATATATATATATATATATATATATATATATATATATATATACATATATATATATATATATGTCAATTCTAATCTCCCAATTCATCCCACCCCTCCCCAGTGTCCAGATGTCCACTCTCTACATCTGCATATCTATTCCTGTCCTACAAATAGGTTCATCTGTACCATGTGTCTACATTTTGCATGTATGTGTTAATACATGATACTTATTTCTCTCTTTTTTGAAAAGATCCTTTTCATAGAGAATATTTCAGGAGCAGAAGTGCATGTTTGGAGGAGATTCTGAGCCTTTTGCTCACATTTCTAAATTAATTTCCTTTTTGTTTCACATTTATTGCAGTTTTTTCCAGTTTTAGCTTGTCTCCATGGTTTCCTTTTATCCCCAAGCACACTGCCAACCCAGGGAACTGGTGTTTCTCATGCTTTTCCCACACATATCCACATACTGGTTTCTTCTCTTCTCAAATCATCATCCGTTCACTTTAGTTGCTCAGTCGTGTCCGACTCTTTGCGACCCCATGAATCACAGCACGCCAGGCTTCCCTGTCCATCACCAACTCCCAGAGTTTACCCAAACTCATGTCCATTGAGTCAATGATGCCATACAGCCATCTCATCCTCTGTCATCCCCTTCTCCTCCTGCCCCCAATCTCTCCCAATATCAGGGTATAGGCTGTTTTTTTTACTGATCCCTTTCCTGGCTTCCTTTTCTCAAAGTACTACTCCCTCTCTTCAAAGTCCCCCCCTCACAGCCCTGACATTTACTGTATCTTTTCTCTATTACTTTTTTTTATCAACAGATGGCATAATATACATTTCCTTAGTCCTTTGTTTACCTTCTGCTTTCTTCAACTTAAATATAAGATCCCTGAGGGAGGAATTTTAGTCTGATATGTTGACTCTTGTGTCTACACAATTTAGATAGACTTGTCACATACGAGGTCCTCATTAAACAGTAATTGAGAAACACATTTTAGAAACCATTAATAATTCTTCTGGCAAGCTACTTCTAAATAGCCTTTGCTTTTACATTAAAAACAAACAAACAAACAAAATATTGTGAAATTGCACAAAGTTCACACATAAAAGCCTGGGAAAATACTTGCCATTTTACTTAGTATACAGGTAAACAGTGAGATTTGAACCCTGCTTTAATAATTGCTTCCCTGGTGGCTCAGACGGTTAAGTGTCTGCCTACAATTTGGGAGACCCAGGTTCAATCCCTGGGTGGGGAAGATCCTCTGGAGAAGGAAATGGCAACCCACTCCAGTACTCTTGCCTGGAAAATCCCATGGGAGGAGCCTGGTAGGCTACAGTCCATGGGACTGCAAGAGTTGGACACGACTGAGTGACTTTACTTATGTACTTACTTAATAATTATAGTACTCTTATATTGTGTAGAGTTTTGAAACACAGACATAATGATATGGGTTCAATCTGCATTTAGTTAAATACTAAAACTTTTTCTGAGAGTGTAATAATTGGCGATGTTGAGCTTACCATTTAGAGGCAGTAGGTATAATTATATTGAGAAGTAATGAGAACAAGAATCTATTTATTGGTTGGTGGTGGAAATAGCAAAAACATATTTGCTTAAAAGATAATTTTGAAATAAAACTTAAAGTGATTTTTGTTGACTTAGAATGAATGAAGATAGACAAAGTCTAAAAGTTCAATCAGGTAATAAAACTGGGTGAACAGGAAGACTGCTGATTCTTCAAGAAAATAGGGAAAACAAATTGAGTTCAGATGATAATGAGTGTAGATTCTTTAATGCTGAGGTTAAAGGACTAGAAGGACATCCAGGAATCTGGGAGTTAGTTTTTGTTTTGGAAGGTAGACTTAAGTGCCATTCAGTTGTATGCTTAAAGCAGAATAAAACACTAAAGTTAACACATGATAGATAAAATAGATAATTATATATATATATATTTCTGTTAAAATTTAAGTTTATTATATAAAGGACAGTGATTATTCATCTTTGTGCTACTTAGAATTGCTGTTGTTCAGTTGCTAAGTTGTGTCCGGCTCTTTGCGACCCTATGGACTATAGCACACCAGGCTTCCTTGTCATTTGTTATCTCCTGAAGTTTGCTCAAACTCATGTACCTTGAGTCAGTGATGTCATCCAACCATCTCATTTTTTGTTTCCCCTTTCTCTTCCTGCCGTCCAACTTTCTCAGCATCAAGGGCTTTTCCAATGATTCAGCATTTTGCATCAGATGGCCTAAGTATTGGAGCTTGAGCATCAATTCTTTCAATGAATATTCAGGGATAATTTCCTTTAAAATTGACTGATTTATACTCCTTGCTATCCAAGGGGCTCTCAAGAGTCTTCTCCAGCACCACAGTTTAAAAGCATCACTTCTTCTCAGCATTTTTATGACACAACTATCACCTTATTTACTTAGAGTTTTATCTCAACAAATGAATAAAAAGTACCTTCTTTATTTTTAGCACAGAAATCTTATTTGATGTCACATACTGATTACTCATTAGGTACCTGGGTAATGGTTTCAAAATCATCAGTTCCCCAACCTTAATCTGAAGTCACCAGTTTGTCATCTCTGAATTGTGCTGTTCAGTTCAGTTCAGTCACTCGGTTGTGTCTGACTCTTTGTGACCCCATGAACTGCAGCACGCCAGGCTTCCCTGTCCATCACCAACTCCTGGAATCTACCCAAACTCATGTCCATTGAGCGGTGATGTCATCCAACCATCTCATTCTCTGTCATCCCCTTCTCCTCCTGCCCTCAATTTTCCCCAGCATCAGGGTTTTTCCAATGAGTCAGTGCTTCACATTAGGTGGAGAAAGTATTGGAGTTTCAGCTTCAACATTAGTCCTTCCAATGAACACCCAGGACTGATTTCCCTTAGGATGGACTGGTTGGATCTCCTTGTAGTCCAAGGGACTCTCAAAAGTCTTCTCCAACACCACAGTTCAAAAGCATCAATTCTTCCATGCTCAGCTTTCTTTATAGTCCAACTCTCACATCCATACATGACCACAGGAAAAACCATAGCCTTGACTAGATGGACCTTTGTTGGCAAAATAATGTCTCTGCTTTTTAATATGCTGTCTAGGTTGGTCATAACATTCCTTCCAAGGAGTAAGTGTCTTTTAATTTCAGGGCTGCAGTCACCATCTGCAGTGATTTTGGAGCCCCCCAAAATAAAGTCACCCACTGTTTCCCCATTTATTTGCCAAGAAGTGATGGGACCGGATACCATGACCTTTGTTTTCTGAATGTTGAGATTTAAGCCAACTTTTTCACTCTCCTCTTTCACTTTCATCAAGAGGCTCTTTAGTTCTTCTTCACTTTCTGTCATAATGGTGGTGTCATCTGCATATCTGAGGTTATTGGTATTTCTCCCGGCAATCTTGATTCCAGCTTGTGCTTCTTCCATTCCAGAGTTTCTCATGATGTACTCTGCATATAAGTTAAATAAGCAGGGTGACAATATACAGCGTTGATGTACTCCTTTTCGTATTTGGAACCAGTCTGTTATTCCATGTCAAATTCTAACTGTTACTTCCTGACCTGCATACAGAATTCTCAAGAGGAAGGTCAGGTGGTCTGATACTCCCATTTCTTGAAGAATTTTCCACAGTTTTTTGTGATCCACACAGTCAAAGGCTTTGGCATAGTCAACAAAGCAGAAATAGATGATTTTCTAGAATTCTCTTTTTTGATGATCCAGCGAGTTTTGGCAATTTGATCTCTTGTTCCTCTGCCTTTGCTAAAACCAGCTTGAACATTTGGAATTTCACTGTTCACATATTGCTGAAGACTGGATTGGGTAATTTTGAGCATTACCCTGCTAGCGTGTAAGATGAGTGCAATTGTACGGTAGTTTGAGCATTCTTTGGCATTGCCTTTCTTTGGGATTGGAATGAAAACTGACCTTTTCCTCTCCTGTGGCCACTGCTGAGTTTTCCTAATTTTCTGGCATATTGATTGCAGCACTTTTACAGCATCATCTTTTAGGTTATGAAATAGCTCAACTGGAATTCCATCACTTCCACTTGCTTTGTTTGTAGTGATGCTTCCTAAGGCCCTCTTGACTTCACAATCCAGGATGTTTGGCTCTAGGTGAGTGATCATACCATCCTGATTATATGGGTCATGAAGATCTTTTTTGTATAGTTCTTCTGTGTATTCTTGCCACCTCTTCTGCTTCTATTAGGTCCATACCATTTCTGTTCTTTATTGAGCCCATCTTTACATGAAATTTTCCCTTGGTATCTCTAATTTTCTTGAAGAGATCTCTAGTCTTTCCCATTCTGTTGTTTTCCTCTATTTCTTTGCATTGATCACTGAGGAAGGCTTTCTTATCTCTCCTTGCTATTCTTTGGAACTCTGCATTCAAATGGGTATATCTTTCTTTTTGTCCTTTGCTTTTTGTTTCTTTTCTTTTCATAGCTATTTTGTAAGGCCTCCTCAGACAGCCATTTTGCTTTCTTTTTCTTGGGGATGGTCTTGATCCCTGTGTCCTGAACAATGTCATGAACCTCTGTCCATAGTTCATCAGGCACTTTGTCTATCAGCTCTAGTCCCTTAACTCTATTTTTCACATCCACTGTATAATCATAAGGGATTTGATTTAGGTTATACATAGAAAAAGCAAGAGAGTTCCAGAAAAGCATCTATTTCTGCTTTATTGACTATGCAAAAGCCTTTGACTGTGTGGATCACAATAAACTGTGGAAAATTCTTCAAGAGCTGGGAATTCCAGACGACCTGACCTGCCTCTTGAGAAACCTATATGCAGGTCAGGAAGCAACAATTAGAACTGGACGTGGAACAACAGACTGGTTCCAAATAGGAAAAGGAGTAAGTCGAGGCTGTATATTGTCACCCTGCTTATTTAACTTTTATGCAGAGTACATTATGAGAAACACTAAGCTGGAAGCAGCACAAGCTCGAGTCAAGATTTCTGGGAGAAATATCAATAACTTCAGATATGCAGATGACACTACCCTTATGGCAGAAAGTGAAGAGGAACTCAAAAGCCTCTTGATGAAAGTGAAAGAGGAGAGTGAAAAAGTTGGCTTAAAGCTCAACATGATCATGGCAGAAACTAAGATCATGGCATCTGGTCGCATCACTTCATGGGAAATAGATGGGGAGACAGTGGAAACAGTGTCAGGCTTTATTTTTTGGGGGCTCCAAAATCACTGCAGATGGTGATTGCAGCCATGAAATTAAAAGACACTTACTCCTTGGAAGAAAAGTTATGACCAACCTAGATAGCATATTGAAAAGCAGAGAGCTTACTTTGCCAACAAAGGTCCGTCTAGCCAAGCCTATGGTTTTTCCAGTAGTCATGTATGGATGTGAGAGTTGGACTGTGAAGAAAGCTGAGTGCCGAAGAATTGATGCTTTTGAACTGTGGTGTTGGAGAAGACTCTTGAGAGTCCCTTGGAGTGCAAAGAGATCCAACCAGTCCATTCTGAAGGATATCAGCCCTGGGATTTCTTTGGAAGGACTGATGCTAAAGCTGAAACTCCAGTACTTTGGGCACCTCATGTGAAGAGTTGACTCATTGGAAAAGATTCTGATGCTGGGAGGGATTGGGGGCAGGAGGACAAGGGGACAACAGAGGATGAGATGTCTGGATGGCATCACTGACTTGATGGACATGAGTCTGAGTGAACTCTGGGAGTTGGTGATGGACAGGGAGGCCTGGCGTGCTGTGATTCATGGGGTGGGTGTCAAAGAGTCGGATACGACTGAGTGACTGAACTGAACTGACCTTATACTTGAATAGTCTAGTGATTTCCCCTGCTTTCTTCAATTTCCCTGCTTTCTTTAATTTAAATCTGAATTTGGCAGTAAGGCGTTCATGATCTGAACCACAGTCAGCTCCCGGTCTTGTTTTTGCTTGCTATATAGAGCTTCTCCATCTTTGGCTTCAAAGAATATAATCAATCTGTTTTTGGTGTTGACCATCTGGTGATGTCCATGTGTAGAGTCTTCTCTTGTGTTGTTGGAAGAGGGTGTTTGGTATGACCAGTGCCTTCTCTTGGCAGAATTCTATTATCCTTTGCCCTGCTTCATTTCGTACTCCAAGGCCAAATTTTCCTGTTACTCCAGGTGTTTCTTGACTTCCTCCTTTTGCATTCCAGTCCCCTATAATGAAAAGGACTCCTTTGTTGGGTGTTAGTTCTAGAAAGTCTTGTAGGTCTTCATAGAACCATTCAACTTCAGCCTCTTCAGCATTACTGGTCAGGGCATAGACTTGGATTACCATGATATTGAATGGTTTGCCTTGGAAATGAACAGAGATCATTCTGTTGTTTTGAGATTGCATCCAAGTACTGCATTTCAGAGCCTTTTGTTGACTACGATGGCTACTCCATTTCTTGCCATATCCTGTTTGACCACTTCCAATTTGCCTTGATTCATGGACCTAACATTCCAGGTTCCTACGCAATAGTGCTCTTTATAGCATTGGACCTTGCTTCTATCACCTGTCATCCACAAACCAGTGTTGTTTTTAGTTTGGCCCCATCCCTTCATTTTTTCGGAGTTTTCTCTCCACTGATCTCCAGTAGCATGTTGGGCACCTACCAACCTGGGGAGTTCATCTTTCAGTGTCCTATCTTTTTGCCTTTTATACTGCTCATGGGGTTCTCAAGGTAAGAATACTGAAGTGATTTGCCATTCTCTTCTCCAGTGGGCCACATTTTGTCAGAGGTGAGGTGTGTCTTATAGAACAAATTGAGAGTCTCCACTATCACCTTATTCTTAGAAACCATATAACAATTCAGAACTATTTTAAGTATTAGAATCTGATTGGTAGTAACTGGGCTAAGACTGGTACTTATGATGCTCTGGTAGGAGATTGAAAATGATAGGAAAAATGTATTGAAATAAAGTGTTGCATTTACAGACCATTATTTCACGATGTTCACATTGATACCAGGCTATAGGTTTAGTACCCTTACTGATAAAAACTTAATGCCTTAGAAAACATATTGTTTACATAGTGTCAAATTTGGATTACTCATAAGGAAAGAGGGCAATATATTGTAACATCAGTTCAGTTCAGTCACTCAGTTGTGTCCGCCTCTTTGCGACCCCATGAACTGCAGCACGCCAGGCCTCCCTGTACATCACCAACTCCCGGAGTTAACCAGACTCATATACATTGAGTTGGTGATGCCATCCAGCCATCTCACTCTCTGTTGTCCCCTTCTCCTCCTGCCCCCAATCCCTCCCACCATCAGGGTCTTTTCTAATGATTCAAATCTTCACACGAGGTGGCCAAAGTATTGGAGTTTCAGCTTTAGCATCAGTCCCTCCAATGAACACCCAGATCTCCTTTAGGATGGACTGTTTGGACCTCCCTGCAGTCCAAGGGATCCTCAAGAGTCTTCTCCAACACTATAGTTCAAAAGCATCAATTCTTCGGCACTCAGCTTTCTTCATAGTCCAACTCTCACATCCATACATGACCACTGGGAAAACTATAGCCTTGACTAGATGGACCTTTGTTGGCAA
This sequence comes from Bubalus kerabau, assembly GCF_029407905.1. NCBI lineage: Eukaryota > Metazoa > Chordata > Mammalia > Artiodactyla > Bovidae > Bubalus > Bubalus kerabau. The sequence goes on from NC_073625.1 coordinate 58,049,468, forward strand.
ACATGCTTTCCTAATATCTATATTTTAAATGACCACCAAGGATTCATATCAAAGTATAACTTGTTAACGAAGTCAAAAATTAGCTTTCAGAATTGAAGCATAATAAAAATATTTGTTAATTGCTTTTCCTTTCTTTTAAAAAGTATTCTTTAAAAAGAGAGCTCTGATTTAGAATTTAATTTTTACATTCACCTTATTTTGATTCTATTCTTTGCTTATACAACTTAGGCATTTGATATATTTGGCTCATACTTCCACTTCTATTTGGTTTGCTATTTTTTTTTTAGAATAAAAGAAAAATGAAGCTTTTAACTTGGAAAAATATGCAATTTGATTCTATGTTCAAGTTAAGTGACATTTCTTTCTGAAATTACATTTTTTTGGAATTGGATGAATCTTCTTGTGTTAAACTGTCATAAAACTGTTATGACACATTTTTTGGGCTTCTTTTACCTTTGTTTTACTTGCTTGGGATTCAGATATGAAGTTTACTAATTACTTCCTATTATTTTGGTTATAATGTGTGATGGCTTTCTCGTTGTGAGACTTCAAGAATATCTAAAACTGCTGCATTCCTTGTCTGAAGATGATGACAAAAATTCTCCTGAGAAAATGACCACTTGGTTCAATTAGCTGCTTCTAGTCACCCTAGATTTATTTTTTAGACAGTTGAAATGTGTTCATATTCCACTTTCTACTTGCTGATTACAATGCCTTTCAACTTATTTGCAGTGATTTGATAGGAATACACCCTTTATTGTATTGAATGAGTCATATTTTACAAAAATAACCGACCACTTACTCTGCACTGCATTCTTATTGATTTTTGGATTATCCAGTCTCAATGTATTTAATAACATATCAGAGTTAATAAAAATGAAAATAACAAAAAATACATAGGCGATAGAAAAGTTTTTCATTCATATATTTTATAGAGTTAATATATTTCTGAAAATAAAACATTTTTATTCCAATATCTCCTCACTCATTAAACTTGAATATGATTATTTAAATTATTTAACCCTCATAGATTAAAGAGAGAATTCCTACATCATAAAAAATATGGATAAATTTCTTACAACTATTTGAATTTCACAGAGACATTCTGGGAAGTTTCAACTTCTTATTCTATCCTAATTTAGCCTAAAATATTATTTTTGTTAAATTAATGCATTTTAAAATATGATTATAATAATAGTCAAAGAAAGTTCCAAATCTAGCAGATCTGAATTAAAATCATATTCTTGAGTCCAACACATATTTGAGTTTATCATTACATGACAGTGTTATCAGGGTAGAAAGTTGTTTAACAAAGGTGAGTAAAGAGGCCTCAAATTGTTAGGGAAAATAATTCAACACGTTTTCCAAAGTGGGGGGAAATCTTTAAACTTCAAGTAAAAGTGTGTTAATCAGGACATCCAGGCATTAAGAGATCCATTTTAAATTTTATGCTGAAAATATTTATAAATTTACAAAGCTAACTCCTATTACATTCCCTGGTAGCATCACTTCAAGACTGCTTAATTGAATGCTATGATAGTCACTTTGTTTTTGCTGAGAAGTGTGGTGGGGGCATAGAGGGAATGAACAGGGTGACGCCAGAAAGGATCTGTTAAAAAAGGACATTTTCTAATAAATCAAACAAATAAAGCTTAATGTTTTTGTTTGTTTGGTTTGTTTTCATGAACAAGCTAAGTTTAGTTTTTGGATGTTGGATATAGTCAATTATTTTACCACTCCAGTACTTTGGCCATCTGATGTGAAGAGCTGACTCACTGGAAAAGACTGATACTGTGAAAGATTGAGGGCAGGAGGAGAAAGGGGTTGCAGAGGATGAAATGGTTAGAGAGCATCACTGACACAATGGACATACATTTGAGCAAACTCCAAGAGATAGTGGAGGACATTGGAGTCTGGTGTGCTACAGCCCATGGGGTTTCAAAGAGTTGGATATGATTTAATGACTGAAAAACAACAGCATGTTAACTCATCTATTGCTATATGTCTACCTACATATGCAGTATTTAATGAATTCAAATGAAAAATCTTAAAGCTTCTTTCAATGATATTATTCGCTTTATTTTTTTTTAAATTTTATTTTATTTTTAAACTTTACATAACTGTATTAGTTTTGCCAAATATCAAAATGAATCCGCCACAGGTATACATGTGTTCCCCATCCTGAACCCTCCTCCCTCCTCCCTCCCCATTCCATCCCTCTGGGTCGTCCCAGTGCACCAGCCCCAAGCATCCAGTATCGTGCATCGAACCTGGACTGGCAACTCGTTTCATACATTATATTTTACATGTTTCAATGCCATTCTCCCAAATCTTCCTGCCCTCTCCCTCTCCAACAGAGTCCATAAGACTGTTCTATACATCAGTGTCTCTTTTGCTGTCTCGTACACAGGGTTATTGTTACCATCTTTCTAAATTCCATATATATGCATTTGTATACTGTATTGGTGTTTTTCTTTCTGGCTTACTTCACCTCTAATGAGGCTCCAGTTTCATCCACCTCATTAGAACTGATTCAAATGTATTCTTTTTAATGGCTGAATAATACTCCATTCTGTATATGTACCACTGCTTTCTTATCCATTCATCTGCTGATGGACATCTAGGTTGCTTCCATGTCCTGGCTATTATAAACAGTGCTGCGATGAACATTGGGGTACACGTGTCTCTTTCCCTTCTGGTTTCCTCGGTGTGTATGCCCAGCAGTGGGATTGCTGGGTCATAAGGAAGTTCTATTTCCAGTTTTTTAAGGAATCTCCACACTGTTCTCCATAGTGGCTGTACTAGTTTACATTCCCACCAACAGTGTAAGAGGGTTCCCTTTTCTCCACACCCTCTCCAGCATTTATTGCTTGTAGACGTTTGGATCACAGCCATTCTGACTGGTGTGAAATGGTACCTCATAGTGGTTTTGATTTGCATTTCTCTGATAATGAGTGATGTTGAGCATCTTTTCATGTGTTTGTTAGCCATCTGTATGTCTTTTTTGGAGAAATGTCTATTTAGTTCTTTGGCCCATTTTTTGATTGGGTCATTTATTTTTCTGGAGTTCAGCTGTAGGAGTTGCTTGTATATTCTCGAGATTAGTTGTTTGTCAGTTGCTTCTGCACATCAAAGGAAACTATTAGCAAGGTGAAAAGACAGCCTTCAGAATGGGAGAAGATAATAGCAAATGAAGCAACTGACAAACAACTATTATTCACTTTAAAATATCACTGCAATCTTTCTGGATGAAAATAGAATTGTAATTAGGGAAATTTTTTCTTCAGAATTCAGTGAAACAAACTTTATGCACATAGAAGCATGGGAACAATATTTATGTGCTTAGGATAGCAGAGCAGAAAGGTGAAAGAATTCTAAACTTCTGTTCGTATTATGAAAATTCTGTGCCAGCCTTGTGATACTTACATCTTCTGTGAAAAAGTAAAATCAACCCCCATTTTGTTAATCTACGGTATTCAGAGTCATGATATGTAGTGACAAATACAATCTATCATATTAAAATCATGTGATTATGGTATTGTGTGTGTGTTTTAACATCTATAGTGCAAAAAAAAAAAAATCCTGAAGTCTAGTCAGAATGGCTCTGAAAATTTATACTGTTAGGCCTATCATGCTCTAATATATCTCTCTGAGTTCCCAGATAAATATCTTCTGAATATATGTGTGTATATATGTGTGGGCTATCAAGTCTGACTCTTTGTGACTCTGTGGACTGTAGCATTCCAGGCTCCTCTGTCCATGGAGTTTTCCAGTCAAAAATACTGGAATGGGTTTCCATTTCCTATCTCAGGAGATCTTCCTGACTCAGGGATTGAACACTTGTCTCTTGCATCTCCTGCATTGGCAAGAGGATTCTTTACCATGTGCCACTTGGGTAACCCTTAAATATACATGTACACATTCACCAATATGATACTAATAGTTGTGGACTACATAGCACATGGAAGGAGTCAAAGATATAGGTATCCTAAACTCAGGATCTGGACTCAAGCAGAGGTGGCAAAAATTTGACTTCTGCTGAATGACTGAAGCAAAAGACTTCCAAGCATGGTGGAGCCCAGAGCCTGGCTTATTTCTTGAGACTGAACACTTCAGTAAGACTCATATAACTATGGTAAAACATTAATGGAAGCTGAACCAGCTGCATGGATTTATAGGATGTACATAGTGTTATGCAGAATGACACATAGCTTCATAAAAATAAATTTATCTAAGAATAGCCTGAGCCTCTCTCTAGCTTTTTATTATTAATATGTATGTGTGGGGGTTATAAGATAGAGCATGTGAAGAGGGAAAGATACTTGTCTGATGGATTTCTTTGAAAAGTGTAAATAACTATTGGGCTAAGTATCTTTGGATAGATGTCTTCCTTGCAGTCTCTAGGAGGCAGGCTAGTCTCCAGAGAAACTGGGTGATCTTGTTTCAGAACTTCCCTTTGAAAGGCTGTAGCTGGCTGCAAGCCATGAGCTATGCTGGAATTCCTGACCTCTGGTGGAGAGGATTTTGATCCAGGGCCAGAGATGAGGCTTGATCACTCAGAGTTTTTATGTAGCTGTTTTATTAAGGCATAAAAGAGATACAGAAAGCTTCTGACATAGACCTCAGAAGGGTACAGAAAGGATGGCTCCTTGCTAGTTTTTTTTTTTGCAAGGCATTTTATACTGGTTATGGGCTTCCCTGGTGGCTCAGACGGTAAAGTGTCTGCCTGCAATGTGGGAGACCCGGGTTCAATTCCTGGGTTGGGAAGATCCCCTGGAGAAGGAAATGGCAATCCACTCCAGCACTCTTGCCTGGAAAATCCCATAGACCGTAGCCATCAGTCTCCGTCCATTGCAAAGAGTCGGACACGACTTCACTTTCACTTTCACTTCATATCTGTTAGCAAGCTGCTAATCAGATCAAAGAAACACAAGACTGAGAGAGTTGCACCAGGACCCTCTCCTATGACATGCATTTTGAGATAGCATTGGCACAAGGTGAGTCATCCCCAGCCATAAAACAATTGACATGAATCTTGAAGAAGGCAGATTTCCAAGCAAATACATCGTTCATTAGCATAGCTTAAGAAAAAACATTTCCCATGAGAAAAATGCATTGGTTAGCTCAAGGTTTGAGAAAAGTTAAGTTCAGACAGAACTAGGTGTCTCCATGATAACACAGAATTAAAAGAAGCCTCCTTTAATTTTGTATAGAGAAGGAAAAAATGTCTGCCACTTGCAGTTTATTTTCTCCTGCCTCTTGGGGACCTCTGACCTTCCTACCTGACTGTTAACCCTCTCACCTTTTCATAAGAGTAGCACATGACTGAAGCAATTTAGCAGAGCAGAGCAATCAAAGACACAAACCCTCCCTTGCAAACAAGGCATTACCTGTAATAAAACTGTTAGTTTGGCCTCCAAAATTCTCATATTTATATTATTTTCCAAAATATTCAGAATCCCTAGGAAGGGAAGAATACTACTTATCACAGACTTCCATCCCTTAGATAACAACAACAACAACAACAAAAATACAAAAAAAAACCAAACAAAAAACCCTCAGAGACCCATAATCAGCACTTGCTGCTTTGTGATGGAAATCTTTTAGCACCTGTCTTTTTTGAATTTTATTCACTTGTATTCCTTTCATCCTATCTTCATTAAACTCCTACCTCTTGAAAGTTTGTATTTCTTAATGTATAAATCTGGTCTCTCAATATCTTTCTTGAATTTTTAAACATCTTCTTTTTCTAAATTGTAATCTAAGTAGATTTAACAGTAGTTGATTATAAAACACTAATTCTCTATGAGCCACTTTGTCATTGTTCAGTTGCTTAGTTGTACCCAACTCTTTGCCATCCCATGGACTGCCAAATGCCAGGCTTCTCTGTTCTTCACCATCTCCTGGAGCTTGCTCAAACTCATGTCCATTGAGTCAATGATGTCATACAACCATTTCATTCTCTGTTGCCCCCTTCTTTTCCTGCCTTCAATCTTTCTCAGCATCAGGGCTTTTTTCCAATGAGTGAGCTTTTCAGCATCAGTCCTTCCAATGAATGTTCAGGGTTTATGTCCTTGAGTACTGACTGGTTTGATCGCCTTGCAGTCCAAGGGATTTTCAGGAGTCTTCTCCAGCATCACAGTTCAAAAGGCTCAATTCTTTGGTGCTCAGCCTTCTTTATGGTCCAGCTCTCACATCCATACACGACTACTGGAAAAACCACAGCTTTGACTATACAGACCTTTGTTGGTAAGGTGATGTCTCTGTTTTTTAATACATTGTCTAAGTTTGTCATAGCTTTTCTTCTGAGGAGCAGGTGTCTTTTAATTTCATGGCTGCCAGTCACCGTCTGCAGTGATTTTGGGCCGCAAGAAAATAAAGTCTGTCACTGTTTCCCCAGTAGCATACTGGACACTTTCTGACCTGGGGGAGGGGCTCATCTTCTGGTGTCATATCTTTTTGCCAGTTCATACTGTTCACATTAGAGGGGTTCTCTCAGCAAGAATACTGGAGTGGTTTTCCATTCCCTCCTCCAGTGGACCATGATTTGTCAGAACTCTCCACCCATCTGTCTTTGGTAGCCTTGCATGGCATGGTCCATAGCTTTATTGAGCTATGCAAGCCCCTTCACCACACAAGGCTGTCATTCATGAAGGGGACCAAATTGTATTGGGTTGGCCAAAAATTTTGTTTGGGTGTTTCTAATCCTAACCTGTATGAATGTTTTGGCCAATCCAATACTAACTATGGAATGATGAGAGAGGGAAAAGTAGAAAATATTAATGAAAGTGTAGGTCTGACTGCTTACTCCTCTGAAGACAATAAACAGTCAAGGTTGATGGAAAGTAAAGTTTGCTTTATATTTGATGCCAGCTACCTAGGTTGGGGGAAGGGGTAGACTCCTGTCCAAAGGCTGACTTCTACCTCTGCTGACCAACAATCAGCGGGCAAGAGCCCACTGATATTTGAAAGGAAGGTGTTACATGCAGAGACAGTACAGCCAGCTCTGATAACCATCTTGGAATCGGTCATTGGTGATCTGACCAGGATCATCTTTATTGTTTTAAGTACAGTTAATCTTCAGTTCCAGGGTCAATTTGTTCCCATTTCTTTGAGGCCAGCTCTCAGAGTCTTGACTGTTTATGTCATGGCTACAGTCTGGTAATCATGTAGTTGACTTCTTCCGCCTGGTGGGTGTTCTCAGGATTTATAAGACACCTCACTGAATATGGCTCAGCATATTAATACGCTCTTGAAGAGGAAGAAAAGGTCCTTGACATCGCTTAATAACTCAGCTGCTATTATTTAATCTTTTTCAACTGCTTTCCTTTGTTTCTGTGTTGTCTCTGATTAAACTTTTTATTCGGCTAAAGATTTTCCAAAGACAAAAGGTAGGTGGAAAGCATGGGGATCAGGCAACATAAGGTCCTGCTTCATTTCAAAATGAGTGTTCATGTGCCCTATAAGTAGCTGGACAGTTATTTTTATAATTATCATTTGAGGGGAAAGAAAGACTGCTACTTGTTTCTAAATATTTTATCTTGCTAAAATTACTAATCACAATCTATTTTATATTCACTGAAAGTTTCCTATGGGGATGAATTTAAACTCTATTTAAATCACTTTTGTATAAACCATACAAATGACTCTAATATTAGAAAATATCTGAAGATTATATTGTAACTATATAAGATCAAAACTCTCAGGAAATTTGAGTTATTTAAATTTTGCAAATTTATTTTGACATTATTATTATTATAGTAATAATATAAGATATAATAATATAAGTATAATATAATATAAGTATATATTATACTATATAAAGTATATATAATATAATATTTATATATTATAAAATATATAAAGTATATATTATAATAGAATATAATAAGTATGATATATTTATCATCTTATATATTTCTTGTTTGATCCTTTCTCCTGTGTTACCTATGCTAAATATCATTTATTCACAGATTATTATAACTTTTTTGCTTGAATACTATGAAGTTTCAGAATTGGCAGATTCATTTTGATATTTGGCAAATCTAATACAGTTATGTAAAGTTTAAAAATAAAATAAAATTAAAAAAAAAAAAAAAAGGGAAAAAAAAAAAAAAAAAAAAAAAACTATAACTCAAATAATAACAGAGTTTCAATTTTTTGAAAACTGACATTTTTACCTACATTTAAAAATCTCTGTGACTAAAATGTGTCTTTTGCTTGAGGTGAATTCTTCCTACACTTTCTCCTTGCTTGCTATTTCAAAATGACTTAATTGGTACACTCTTGCAAAGAAGCCCACTGGGAAAAGTGCTCACACATAAAGACATTTCTTTAAAAGCATCTAAGGAGCTTTATCTTTATACTAAATCTAGATTATGCAAAATAAGTGGATAACATGATATAAAATAGACAAATTTAGCTTGCTCATAGAGTATGTTTATATAAAGAGAATACCTTCATTCAACTTTTTTCTGAACTTCCTTTATGCCAAATGATTACCTGTTTTCTTTATATCATTCATCTAGCACACACAGGGCACTTGAACAATAGTAAAAGAGACCCAGATAAGCAAGTGGCAAATAAAGCAAATCATCCCTATTCTATACTTCACTTGACTCTGTAGTTTTATTCAAATTTATCTCAAAGTGACTTATTACAGGAATTGATGGGGTGCCTTTCAGTGCATAAACAGCCATTGAAGCAATATAACAATATTTCCTAATCACACTGGCAAGTGTCAGCTAACGCCTTATGATGGAAAAGAAATCTGATTCAATGGATTCTGGGAACAAAGTAAAAATAGGGAGATGTGAGTAAAAAGCACTACAGAGCCAAGATGAATCAGACATGGGATTACAAGATTGATTCTGCTGTCTTATGATAAAGCATCTAGATGTCTTAAGAGCAAAAGAAATTGGGTCTCTGTATCCCAACTCTGTAGCTTTCCTAGGAAAATTAAGTACAACCAAGTTCAGTGATATTTATTAGCCTAGATGTTCTTACTCATTTCTTCAGAGAAAATGGAAATCCAGCATATCTAATGAAAAACATTTTGTTCATGATAATATTTATTTCACAAATTACTTAAATTTCAAAGTAAGAATATATAGTGCCTTGCTTTAGAATATTGCATGGCATAGCATTGTAAAATGTACACAATCCAAAAATAAAGTCATAAAAATTATATAGTTCATAAATTGTTTATAATGCTACACTTTAGAAATTTTTAAATTATGTGCATGGATGCTAAGTTGCTTCAGTTGTGTCCTACTCTGTGCAACCCTGTGAACTGCAGCCTGCCAGGCTCCTCTGTCCATGGGATTCTCCAGGCAAGAATACTGGAGTGGGTTGCCATGCCCTCCTCCAGGGGCTCTCCTGACCTAGGGATTGAACTCAAGTTCTTATATCTACTCTTATTGGCAGGTAGTGTCTTTACCAGTAGAACCACCTGGGAAGCCCTTAAATTATATAGAATGGTTTAATTTTAAAATAGGATGGTATCATTATTGTTATCAGAAAAGCAACATGGTATTCATTATATTATAGTAACTCTACCTCTGAATGATGTTATAAACCTTATGATGCTGAGTTTTATTTTCCTTTCTCTCTTTATATAATTACCTCTACTAGCTTGCAAGTAACCCACTCCAGTACTCTTGCCTGGAAAATCCCATGGATGGAGGAGCCTGGTAGGCTGCAGTCCATGGGGTCATGAAGAGTCAGACACGACTGAGCGACTTCCTTTTCACTTTTCACTTTCATGCATTGGAGAAGGAAATGGCAACCCACTCCAGTGTTCTTGCCTGGAGAATCCCAGGGATGGGGGAGCCTGGTGGGCTGCCGTCTATGGGGTCGCACAGAGTCGGACACGACTGAGGGACTTAGCAGCAGCAGTAGCAGCAGCTTTCAAATGAAGAGATCTGCTGTTCCTACTAACATGCTACAGATTATACAAGCTAAGTGTGAAATGTCACATATAAATAAGATTGTGGTACAGTCTTCAATAGTGATTTATTTTTCACCTATTAAAGTTAATCCATAGTTCTAAAAAACATAATTAAAGTGAAAGTACTGGTCATTTAGTCATGTCTGACTCTTTGAGACAACATGAGTTGTAGCCCACCAGGTTCCTCTGTCTGTGGATTTCTCCAGATGTGAATACTGAACTGGGTTCCCTTACCTTCTTCAGCAGAATCTTTGTGACCCAGGGATCGAACCCAGGTCTCCTCCACTGCAGGCAGATTCTTTATCCTCCAAGTCACCTGGGAAGCCCATTCTTGCCATGTTGATTTTGTTTTGAGTCATTTAGAAGCTTCTAATTCTATGTTTAGGGCTTGCCTACAATCATCTACCCCAACTCCACTATCTTCGTGTTTATCATTTTGCACTCATCTGCTACCCAGTATCTGCCTTTCTGTCTTCTAGGTACATGTATTGGCCTCTGAACAATTAGGCATATGTCAGTCTCAGAGCCTTTGAATAATTTGGAACATTTCCCATTAGATATGCACGAGTCACTTTCTCTCAATATCATGAGGTCTTGACTCAAATATTTTATCAATGAAACTTTGCAGAACCACTCTAAACTCCAACTCCTGATTTGTTATATCCTTTCCATGGCCATTTTTTTTCTCGAGTGTTGGTCATCATCTGACATATTATATATTCTATTTATTTGTATTTCATCTACCTTTCCATCATTGGAATGTATATTTCATTAGTGCAAGGATTTTTGAATGTTTGTTAAATGCTTTATTCCCAATGTCAAGGACACATAGATGGCACTCAATAAATACTTGTTGAGTGAATGCATTATGGAAGCAAGCTATTTGAACTGGAGAATAAATAATGCATTATTTAAATTATTAATATTATTATCATATAATTTTGTGAGGTAGGTAAAATTGGGACAACAATGCTCATTCTGTAGCTGAGGAAAAGAAGCATAGAAAGATTCATAGAATTTCCTAGATCAGATGCTATGCTATGCTATGCTAAGTCGCTTCAGTTGTGTCTGACTCTGTGCGACCCCATAGACGCAGCCCACCAGGCTCCGCTGTCCCTGGGATTCTCCAGGCAAGAATACTGGAGTGGGTTGCCATTTCCTTCTCCTCCTAGATCAGAACCTGGTCTCAAATCCTTCAAACTTGTCAAATATATTAGATTCTTATTACTTGCATAACAAATTACTATAAACTTAGTGGCTTAAAACAACACAAATTTATATTTCTGGGAGGTTAGAAGTCCAAAGGGGATCCATAAACTAAAATCAGATGTCAGCAGTCTGTGTTTCTTCTTGAGGTTCTAGAGAAGAATCTGTGTCTTTGACTTTTCTGGCCTCTATAGACTGCCTGCATTTCTTAGCTTGTCCCCTCCATATCTGTATGATTCCAGCTTCTGCTTCCTTGGTCACATCTCCTTCTCTGAGTCTTCTCTCTTTTGACACTGCGTTTATATTGGACTGCTGCTGCTGCTGCATCACTTTAGTCCTGTCTGACTCTGTGTGACCCCAGAAACGGCAGCCCACCAGGCTCCTCTGTCCCTGGGATGGGTTGCCATTTCCTTCTCCAATGCATGAAAGTGAAAAGTGAAAGTGAAGTTGCTCAGTCGTGTCCGACTCTTAGCGACCTCATGGACTGCCGCCCACCAGGCTCCTCCGCCCATGGGATTTTCCAGGCAAGAACACTGGAGTGGGGTGCCACTGCCTTCTCCTTTTATTGGACTACATGTAGATAATTCAGGCTTTCCCTGGTGACTCAGACAGTAAAGCATCTGCCTTAAATATGGGAGACTTGGGTTTGATCCCTGGGTTGGGAAGATCCCCTGGAGAAGGAAATGGCACCCCACTCCAGTACTCTCGCCTGGAAAATCCCATGCATGGAGGAGCCTGGTAGGCTATGGTCCATGGGGTCTGAAAGACTTGGACACGACTGAGAAACTTCACTTCATTTATAGATAATTCAGTATAATCTCTACAATGCAAGATCCTTAATCATTTCTACAAAGTCTGTCTTGCCAGGTAAGGTAGCATATTTCTAGGAATTATTTTAGGAATTAGGAAGTTACCTTCTTTGAAGGGCCATTATTCTGCCTACCAATATTCAGGTTACTGTATGAGAATTGTAATATCAAGTACTCTATATCATATCATGACTGTAATATTGTAAATTGTGTTCATTTTTCCTAGAGGTTTTAAATTCCTTAACTTTGATTAAAAATTCATTTCCAAAGTTATTAATCTGCATCTTAACTGCAAAATTATTTTCTGTTACTAGCAACTTCCTTTGAGATGTATAATATACTGAGTTGCTTTGTCTTTTCTTTGCGTTCTAATTATTTAAAGTAATTATGCAAATTAGTCATTAATTGAAATAACTGTTTTAGTCACATGCTGTCTTATAGCATTTTCCCCCATACTGATTAAAATAGACTTTTTATGTAAAGCTTCTGAAACTTCCAGTATATTTGATTTTCTTCAAAGCTTAATATAAACTATTTAAATTTAAACAGGAAAGAAGATATGCTTTATTGGAGACATTAAAGAACCTGGAAATTTTCTCATTAAAATTTGGTCTGTAAAGAAATGAGTTCTTACTGTATGTCAAAAACCAATCACTTCTCTAAATCATAATTAGGAACTTTGAGAGTCAAAAATTTTATGTTCTACCTTTAACATTTCATTTTCCCAAAATAACCATTGATAAATACAAGCATAGATATGTTAACATATGTTTGATATATATTAGATTTAAATAGAAAAACAAGTTAACTCTTCTTTTGGCACTTATAAACAGAAATACTGTCACCTCAGTGAGCGAGCTGTTTGTGCTTGCTCAGAGTTTGTGCTTTTAGTGATTCTGTGCTACACTGATCGTCACAGATAAAAATGAGATTAAAAAAATTAGATTATTCATTTTAAATAGGCACAAATTCAAATTAAAAATTGCTATTGTGGTTCAGAAATATGTAAGGTGAAGTAAAATACACTGATACTGAAATTGAAGTGGGTAGACGTAGAAGATTTACTCTTCACAATGACTAAACAAAAAATAGTTTTGTAAGGCAAATTAAAAGCTATTAACCACAATTGATACTTGAAGTAATTCATGACAAAAAGACAAAATATAGAACACTACTATATTGATGTAAACTAATTGAAATATTCTAATTACATTGCACATTCATAGAACAACTTTTATGAGTAAGATACTCAGAAAGATTTACTTTTTTATCAAGTATTTTTTAAGTGCCAGTCACTGGTCTAAATCTTCTAACTATATTAACTACCTAATTCCCTATTGTTACACTCAACACTGAAAACTGACTGTCTCAACCCATGTTTGTGATTGCCTATTGGTTATAAATGAGATTGTTAGTATTCACAATACAAATCAATGATATTGTCTACTCCACTCCCACTGCACACCTGTTTCATGACATTGACAACTTACAAATATTTAAAAGTTGCCCTTGATTTCCATAAATTTCATATTAGACAGGAAAGATATCAATCTGTAATCCTCTGTGAAATAATTTGGAATTGGATTTGCTGATTTTAACAAAAATAACAATTTCAAGATTTGATAAAAGAAGACATTGGCAATTTGTTTTGGTTAAAACAAGAAGCAGAAATATGTCTTTGGATATAAAGCACATGATCTACTATAAGTTTAAGCACTTAACAATTTGCTTTTGTGAAAAAAATGAAAATAGAAGGTTTATTTTTTATTATTGCTATTTTAATATACTCCTAAAATTGCATACTACTATAGCAGAAGATGATTTATTGCTACTATGTTGAATACAATGGTACTTTCTTGCCACAATCCAAATAATTCATAATAACAACTTTGAATGTATGGAACATTAATTAGGAAATCAGTTGTGGAGGAAGTGCTACCTCAGAAGCCAAGATGAAAGGGAGGTCTAAGAAGAAATTTACTTGGAGACACTTAATTACAGACAAACCATCTAGTTTATTTCCATTCATATACTAGCTTAACATTTTGTTGAATTCATGCATTTTTCACACAACTGTATCCTTACTCACCCTAGGTGGCGTTTGCCCTTTATTCTCTGATTCTGATTTAAAAATGCTTAAAGACAATAAATAGAATGTAAGAGTTGGACCATAAAGAAGGCTGAGCACTGAAGAATTGATACTTTTGAAATGTAGTGTTAGAGAAGACTATTGGAGTCTCTTGGACTGTAAGAAGATCAAACCAGTCAATCCTAAAGGAGATTAGTCCTGAATATTCATTGAAATGACTGATGCTGAAGCTGAAGCTCCAATATTTTAGCCACCTGATGCAAAGAACTGACTCATTAGAAAAGACCCTGCTGCTGGGAAAGATTGAAGGCAGGAGGAGAAGGGGATGACAGAGGATGAGATGGTTGGATGGCATCACCGACTCAATGGACATGAGTTTGAGCAGGCTGTGGGAGATGGTGAAGGACAGGGAGGCCTGGCATGCTACAGTCTATGGGGTCAAAAAGTCAGACATGACTGAGTGACAGTCATTTGTCATTAGCACTTTGTTATTCATTTCATTATCATACTATAATCTGGTAATAAAACTCATTTAGCTCCCTCAGTTATGCTCTTATAAATATCCAAAGTAAATGTTCAAAACTATATCTATATATTGAAATTGGTTGCCAGTGGTTCCACCAACATATATCCATCTTTACTTGTAGTAAGGATACAAATACCCACTGTAGACTAAAATTTATAGCCTCTGGTAAGTGCCTTAGCATTCAGGTGTGTATGTTCCCTTATTTTTTCCCATTTACAGACTGCAACACAATTATTGTGTTGAGTTAACCTCTACCAAGTAAGTCTATAATCCATTCAATAGATGAACTATCTCCTTGACATCGTTTCCAAACCTTTCTTTGTCTACCAACAAAATTATCTGTAAGAATGAAACAAAGTCTAAGTACTGTTCAAGTTACTGTGTTTTGTGGTCTCTTATGCAGATAGCCTAACTCGTATCCCAAGCAATAAAGAATTTAGTAAAATCATGTAGAAAAATTCTGGGAGAAATAATAAAAGCAATGTGGCCTTTCTTAGTAGAACAGGGAGAAAGCTGAGTAAGGACACAGCTATTGTTTATTGGAGTTTGTGATGTCCTATATGTTCTGCTAAAATGTCACCAGGGATTCTTTGGAAGGCAGATTATTTACCAACAGAGCTTCATCTTTCGGCAAAAATGTTTAGACATAAGCAGTTTTTGCTTGAATTTGTTTTTTTTTTTTTTTTTTCTTTTCTGTCTCTTGCTACCTGTAGTAAAGTACACATTGTTTTTTAAAAGATGGTACCTGGTGGCTGAATGATAAAGAATCTGCCTGCCAACGCAGGAGACATGGGTTCAATCCCTGACTCAGGAAGATTCCCCTGGAGAAGAAGTTGACAACTCACTTCAGTATTCTTGCCTGGGAAATCCCATAGACAGAGGAGCCTAGTGAGCTACAGTCCATGAGGTCATGAAAGAGTCAGACACTAATTCTCCAAGCAAGAATACTGCAGTGGGTTGCCATTCCCTTATCCAGGTGATCTTCCTGACCCAGGGATCAAACGTGGGTTTCCTGCATTGCAGACAGATTCTTTACCGTTTGAGCCACCAGGGAAACCCAAAAGCAGCAAACAAAACAACTTTAAAGAAGCAGCCTGGGCAAGAGACGACACTAGGTCCCCAAGTTTGTCTCCCTCTATTTAGCGAGGCTTAGGAAGCCAGTCCAGCTGCAAGTACCAAATTAAAGACAGTTTTTTCCTTTACTACTCTAGCCTATTGTTCCAGGTTATCATAATGCAAGATCAGTGTATACAGCTGAGTGATGCATTACAGTGCAGAGGGCAGGTTAGGGCTGAAATTTAGCTTCAGCTCCATTCAGCATACTATGAGGTTGGCTTCTACAGGAGGAAAGTGCCCTTTTTACTTCTTACAAAGACCCTGTCCATGTGCTGAGTCCATGCCTGAGGGAGTGCCTCAGCACAGAGAGGGACCCTCTTTCTATTCTATCCATCCAGAGCAGTATAGCATCTCATCTCTAACTCTCACTCTGAAGCCCTACTTTAAAGAAATTGTCACTTTCAACAAAGAAGGATGGTGGAATTCTGAGGTCAATAACATTTCTTGAATTAAAAAAAAATTAAGAGATTAAAACAGAAATGCAACAAAACAAACCAACTATTTCAAGATATGGATCTTTGTTGTAGTTACTCACACATGGAACTGATTAGCATCAAATAAACTGGAATTCTACTGTGCATTTTGTGGGCATCAACAAATCACAATTACCTGGACTGAAAAAACCTGGGAATGTGTGACTCTTAGTAACTCTGGATTCCAAGCATATCTCACAAAAATAAGAAGAAAATGTTGGGCAGATTTCAGGGATATAATTTCCCTTTTCCATGACTATCATAAATGTGGCTCTAGAGCAAACTGAACAAAGAATCTCTAAAGAGAATAGAACCCAGAGCTGCCATTTAAACTAATCAATATGACTTCCTTGAATACCAGGGCAAAGACTTCTCATATTCATGCCTCATATGTTTTGCAGATGGCTGCAGCATAGAGACTGTTTAATGTGCTTTCATTTTCTGAATTGGATTATGGTAGTTATCATGTCTCTATTGTATATTATACTTTGCATGGGGAGGATTTGGTTTATTATTTGGGATAAAACCCTGCAGGAAATGATTATTTAGCATCAAAATATTGTGGAAATTTACCTTGGTATAGTAAGTGCAGGAGTTCTTGCTTTGTCATTATTGGGTTAAAGCTGAGTGTATTTTATCTGTGGGAAGAAGCATCTACATGACCACCCAACTAAATGTCACCCAACTTCTATGCCCTTGCCTTCATTAGGTATGTGACCAAACTTTCTGTTTGGGGTAATAAAATATGAATAGAAATGATGTGGTCAAATTCTAGATCATTTCTTTCAAAAGATATGAATTGCTCTTCTCTTTTCTTTTTTCTTGCTGGCAGGAGCTATTTTTCATATTGTGGACAAAGCCTAATAATGATGGCAAAGTAAAAGATGAAAGAAGTCTGGTAACCTAATTTGATCAATATACCATAAAAAGCACTGGAATATCTGTCTATTGTATTAGATAAGAAATTCATATTTTTCAAGCACTGTATTTTGAGGTTTTATAACTCATAAGATCAGATAGATCACAAATAAACTTTTCTGAAATTTCACTAAATTTGAAGCCTTGCTTGGAGACAAAGCAAACATTTTGAATAGTGATTGTGGTTTCCTGTTAATCATGTTTTGCACTCTGGATTACTTACTGTTGCCTAAAATGATTTATAGCTAGCATGTGTCTGGTACACAGTGTTCACTCAATACATTTTTGCTGAGTGAATTCATTTAAAAATTTTCCATCATTTATTATTCATCATTCAGTCTTTCCAATGGCAAGAACTGTGCCTGGAGAAAGTTTTGTAATCTCCATAGGGTTACTAGAATTTTAATACTATTATAATGCCGTCATCAAAACACAAACATATGAGCCAAATTGCCCTCATGAAGCCAAAATGAAATTAGCATTTGACAGAGCAATTCCAAAATAAATTACCCCAAACAGGCTCTTTTCTCCATTATAAGTGCAAAATTCTGCTGTTGAGCAAACAGGCTTCGAGCTGGATAATGAAATCTACATGATTTGCTCCTCCTCTAGCTCTAAGCATCATTTTGCCCAGAGCTAGTTTTGGAGCACAGCTTTAGAAGCTTCTCATTAACCACATTCTCTCTGTAGCTTTTTATATACAGTGTGTCTCAGAAGCAGACATGAAGATGTGCAGGAGAAAGGGAATGCTGTCCTTTCACAGAGATGAGCTATATGATGACCTGTCATCAAGGTAGGAACAGACTTCATATACCAAGCATCCATTATTTGACTCATCATCCTTATACTATTTTAAATATTTTATATGATCTTATAGGAATTCTGGATTATATCTTAAGCCATTCCAAAAAGAGTAGGTAGATATGAAATAGTTAATAGTTAATAAATAAATATGTTCTAATTTTCCTTTTGTTAATATCTGAGTGCTCAGTTGTGTCCAACTCTTTGTGACTCCATGGTCTGTAGCCCACCAGGTTTCTCTGTTCATCGGATTTTCTAGGCAGAAATACTAGAGTAGATTGCCATTTCCTCCTCCAGGGAGATTGTCCCGACCCAGGGATCAAACCAGAGTCTCTTGTGTCTCCTCCATTGAGCAGGAGGACTTTTTTTTTTTTTTACTAACTGAGCCACTAAATATTGTCATTTTCGTTTTGTATTTATTTTGTAATTTGATTAGTTTAAAAAGAAATATATTGTTAGTCCTATTTAAATGTGAACTATACAAAAAAAAAATGATGCAATAAAGAAACAAAATTAAAGGAAAAAACATACATTGAGACATGTTCCCCCATGTATGCTATCAATATGTTCTGGTTAGTCTGTATTTGACTGTATTCTATAGCATCATATTTATAGATATTTTTTCATTCATTTTCCTCTCAGTGCTTCACTGAAGATGATTTCCATTGAACTCTTTCAATTCACTGATTATTTTCTCTGCTGAGTCCACTGTTCACTCCCTATGAGTGTTTCTCCATTCCTTAATTAACAGATAGAAAATAAATGGCAAACAATGGAAACAGTGATGCACTTTATTATCTTGGGCTCCAAAATTGCTGAAGATGGTGACTGCAGCTGTGAAGTTAAAAGACTCTTGCTCCTTGGAAGAAAAGCTATGACCAACCTAGACAGCATATTAAAAAGCAGTGACATTATTTTGCCAACAAAGGTCCATCTAGTCAAAGCTATGGTTTTTCTAGTAGTCATGTATGGATGTGAGATTTGGACCATAAAGAAGGCTGAGCACCAAAGAATTAATTCTTTTAAGCTGTGGTTTCAGAGAAGGCAATGGCAACCCACACCCGTACTCTTGCCTGGAAAATCCCATGGATGGAGGAGCCTGGTAGGCTGTAGTCCACGGGGTCACGAAGATTCGGACACTTACTGAGCAACTTCACTTTCACTTTCATGCATTGGAGAAGGAAATGGCAACCGACTCCAGTGTTCTTGCCTGGAGAATCCCAGGGACGGCAGAGCCTGGTGGGCTGCCATCTGTAGGGTCCCACAGAGTTGGACACGACTGAAGCAACTTAGCAGCAGCAAGCTGTGGTTTTGGAGAAGACTCTTGAGAGTCCCTTGGATGCCAAGAAGATCAAACCAGTCCATCCTAAAGGAAATCAGTCCTGAATATTCATTGGAAGGACTGATGCTGAGGCTGAAACTCCAACACTTTGGCCACCTGATGCAAAGAGCCGACTCATTAGAGAAGACCCTGAAGCTGGGAAAGGTTGAAAGGAGAAGGCAAAGGGGATGGCAGAGGATGAGATGATTTGATGGCATCAGTGACTCAATGGACATGAGTTTGAGCAAGCTCAGGGTGATGCTGAAGGGCAGGGAAGCCTGGCATGCTGCAGTCCATGGGGTCACAAAGGGTTGGCCATGGATGAGCAACTGAATAACAACAGGTGTATGGGGGGCTTCCCACATTGCATAAGTGGTAAAGAACCCACCTACCAATGCAGGAGACATAAGAGATGCAGGTTGGATCTCTGTGCTGGGAAGATACCCTGGAAAAGGGCATGGCAACCTGGTTGCTCCAGGATTCTTGCCTGGAGAATCCCAGGAACAGAAGAGCCTGGTGGGCTATATTCCTTGGGGTTGCAAAGTATCAGAAGTTACTGAAGCAATTTAGCATACATCCTCATAGAATTTATGGGAAGTCACCCCAATCTCATGTAAAAATTGTTATATTGGGAGATGTGGCAGCTCTATCTAGTTCAGACTTTGAAAATGCCCTGGATGTGTGGCTTGACTGGTCAGTGTTGCAAACACCTCTTTACCATGTGGCATTGCTTCCTAAGTACATGAGACTAATAGATTTCATATTGCCTTTCTAAGCTAGTGCCTCCCTGCCTCACCCCGCTTCTCCACAGTCCTGTAAATATAGACCATTCAGGGTTTGGCAGCACTTTGAACTTCTTCCTGGGAATTCCTCAAATTTTCTGAGATTTAGAGCTTAAACCTGGTCAAATGTCTGGAGTGGAGACCAGTCTTACATATGTTGGCTTCCCTCTCTAGACTTTGTTTCCTGTGTATTGCATAACAGTGGGAGGCAGGTGGCTCATATATTTAAATATTTCTATAAATGAGCTTTTATAAGCTTAAATATTTAAATACATGAGCACACGTGCACACACACACACACACACACACACACACTAGCCTGGTGGCTCAGTGGTAAAGAGTCCTCCTGCCAAGAAGGAGACACAGGTTTGATCCCTAGGTTAAGAAGATCCCTTGGAGAAGGAAATGACAACCCACTCCAGTATTCTTGCCTGGATAATTTGATGGACGGAGGAGCCTGGTGGACTACAGCCCATGGCATCACAGAGAGTCAGATGTGACTTAACGAATAAACAACAACAGCAGCGTGACAGAACTGGGGCTGTGGGGCCATTCCTTAGCCGTGTTCCCAGAAGCAGTAGATCTGAGTTTACATTTAGTCACTTGTACCACAAAGATGTTCAAGCTGGTTTGAGACCAAATTGCCAGGATCCGCTGGATTCATTGAAAAAGCAAGAGAGTTCCAGAAAAACATCTATTTCTGCTTTATTGACTATGCTAAAGCCTTTGACTGTGTGGATCACAATAAACTGTGGAAAATTCTGAAAGAGATGGGAATATCAGACCACCTGACCGACATCTTGAGAAATTTGTTTGCAGGTCAGGAAGCAAGAGTTAGAACTGGACATGTAACAACAGACTGGTTCCAAATAGGAAAAGGAGTGCATCAAGGCTGTATATTGTCACCCTGTTGATTTAACTTATATGCAGAGTACATCATGAGAAACGCTGGGCTAGAAGAAGCACAAGATGAAATCAAGATTGCTGGGAGAAATATCAATAACCTCAGATATGCAGATGATACCACCCTTATGGCAGAAGGTGAAGAGGAACTAAAAAGCCTCTTGATGAAGGTGAAAGAGGAGAGTGAGAAAGTTGGCTTACAACTCCACATTCAGAAAACAAAGATCATGGCATCTGGTCCCATCACTTCATGGGAAATAGATGGGGAAACAGTGGAAACAGTGTAAGACTTTATTTTTTGGGGCTCCAAAATCACTGCAGATGGTGACTTCAGCCATAAAATTAAAAGACGCTTACTCCTTGGAAGGAAAGTTATGACCAACCTAGATAGCATATTAAAAAGCAGAGACATTACTTTGCTAACAAAGGTGCATCTAGTCAAGGCTATGGTTTTTCCAGTAGTCATGTATGGATGTGAGAGTTGGACTGTGAAGAAAGCTGAACCCTGAAGAATTGATGCTTTTGAACTGTGGTGTTGGAGAAGACTGTTGAGAGTCCCTTGGACTGCAAGGAGATCCAACCAGTCCATTCTGAAGGAGATCAGTCCTGGGTGATCTTTGGAAGGAATGATGCTGAAGCTGGAGTTCTAATACTTTGGCCACCTGATGCGAAGAGTTGACTCATTGGAAAAGACTCTGATGCTGGGAGGGATTAGGGTCAGGAGGAGAAGGGCACGACAGAGGATGAGATGGCTGGATGGCATCACTGACTCGATGGATGTGAGTCTGAGTGAACTCCGGGAGTTGGTGATGGACAAGGAGGCCTGGTGTACTGTGATTCATGGGGTCGCAAAGAGTCAGACACAGCTGAGTGACTGAAATGAACTGAACTGAACTGAACCACATAGATCTACTTTCTAGACAGACTTATAGAATAGATCTATAAGTTTGTTTTATTGAGGTGAAATTTAGAAGAGGGAGGTTAATAGGATAAACTATGGATTCTGTTTCTGCAGATCATCTTCAGATTATAACTCTTACTCATCTTACTCACCTGATCTATTTAAATTCCCCTCAACCCAGCTATCCCTTCAGCTATCATTTTGTTGTTTTGATGTCTGTTGTTGTTATTATTTACTCTTTAATTATGTTTGATTCTTTGTACCCCCATGGACTGTAGCCCACCAGGCTCCTCTGTCCCTGGGAGTCTCCAGGCAAGGATACTGAAGTGGGTTGTTATTTCCTTCTCCAAGGGATCTTCCCAACCTAAGGACTGAATCTGCTTCTCCCATGTCTCCTGCATTGGCAGATGGATTCTTTACCACTGCACCATCTGGTGACTGACTCGTTAATAGGACTTATGTCAGTGTCAGACTTTATTTTTTTGGGCTCCAAAATCACTGCAGATGGTGATTGCAGCCATGAAATTAAAAGATGCTTACTCCTTGGAAGGAAAGTTATGACCAACCTAGATAGCGAATCGAAAAGCAGAGATATTACTTTGCCAACAAAGGTCTGTCTAGTCAAGGCTATGGTTTTTCCAGTGGTTATGTATGGATATGAGAGTTGGACTGTGAAGAAAGCTGAGCGCTGAAGAATGTATGCCTTTGAACTGTGGTTTTGGAGAAGACTCTTGAGAGTCCCTTGGATTGCAAGGAGACCCAGCCAGTCCAGGCTAAAGGAGATCAGTCCTGGGTGTTCATTGGAAAGACTGATGCTGAAGCTGAAACTCCAATACTTTGGCCACCTCATGCGGAGAGTTGACTCAATGGAAAAGACTCTGATGCTGGGAGGGATTGGGGTCAGGAGGAGAAGGGGACCACAGAGGATGAGGTTGTTGAATGGCATCACTGCCTCGATGGACATGAGTTTGAGAAACTCCGGGAGTTGGTGATGGACAGGGAGGCCTGGCGTGCTGTGATTCATGGGTCACAAAAAGTCAGACATGACTGAGCAACTGAAGTTAACTGAATGATGTCATTATTAGAGAGGGATCTGAGTCTTTGACCATTATGCTCTTTTCAGGATAGGTTTGTTATTCCTATCAATTCACGGTCACACTGCATCAGTGAAGTACTTGGAGACACCAGTGGTCATGTGGGTTCCACACATACTCCTGCTTGACATCATTGCTTGACAGCAGTTCAACCACTGTCTTCTGATTAGGGTCATTTATCCCGACAGTACAGCGGTTTCTACTTCAGCCAGCCACAAGAAGTTCAAAGGATCCTGGAAATGGAGTTTGTAGCTTATTGAGTGGCTGCAAATGTTCGTTGACAAGAATGTGTCTCCCTTTGTGACTAAATTCTCCAATCTTGTACAGTCCAGAATTGCAGGGACTGGAAACTCAACATCTCTAGCAATAAGTAAGATAACTGGATGACTTCTGCATTCACCCTTTTGGGTCCCAGACATATAGGCGTGTTCTTCTGGTTAGAGACACAGTACAAAATCTGATTTAATGCATATACTGTATCCTAAAGGGATCATTCCTCTCTGGAATTTAAATTCATGTAGTCTCCCTTGCTTCTACAGCTATCTGATCTTTCCAAACTCGGTTTTTGGTATTTTTAATTGTTGCAGTTACTTTTGGTTACTTTTTATATTCAGAAATAGAAATGCTCCAGGTATAGGCATTCATATAATGGTTAGCGTCTACGGAGAAAAAAAAAAAAAAAAAAAAAAAGCTATTAATGTGTTTACATTTGGTGAGAGCTAGAATGAGAGGAACTAATGCTTATATCATAGTTTTCTTAAAAAACATGCTTGTATTGTTTGGAAGTTTTATATTTGTTATGCATTTATGCATATTTCTTTTTTCAGATTGAAAGCAAATCCAAAGAATATTTTGCTGCATGTGTTTCTTTTTATTTTAATTTTTCAAGAAATGACAGCTCACTAGACGTCTAAGATATTTTCTCAGCTTGACTATAAAAGAGATTGCAAGGTCACAAATATATGAATAGCTTGAGATTCAAAAAGCATTAAGCATTCTATAAAAAGTGAGCTTGGTTACATCATTTCAGGCACAAAGTAAATCATGTGTGAAGACACCAAGGGGAAAGTGTTTAATTATTTTTAAGAACTTAAAAAGTTCTTTATACATAAAAAGAAAAACAAAAGAGAGTGTTCTAAGATAGGATTGAAAGGTGGGTTGTGGTTGGTTTGTGGAAGGCATTTTACTTCATAGTAATTCTTTTGAGAGTTTCCCTTAGTTATTGGAGAGTTGTGCTAGTGGATGAAAAACCAGAGCTTTCAGAATTCTCTGTGTCTGAGAGTATTAACTGTTATGAAACTTTCATTGCAGGTTACACTCCTGGCATACATTAACCATGTGGATCAGAGCTAGGCAGTGCCTTCATGACTAAAACTATTATACCGTGCTTTTTATTTATTTTTAAATGTTTATTTGTTTGGCTGTTCAGAGTCTTAGTTGCAGCTCATGGAATCTTTGCTCTTCCTCCTGACATGTGGGATCTAGTTCCCTGACCAGGGATTGAACCCAGGTCCCTGCATTGGGAGCACAGAGTCTTAGCCACCAGACCACCAGGGAAGTCCCTATACCATGCTTTTTAAAGCTTTTATTTTGAGTAAGGGAAAAGGGGATTAGTCTGAGCATGAATTCTAACTTGCATACATTTTTTTCATTCTAAAAAAGTGAATTTATGAAGCAAAATTTTGCTAAATGTTAAACTTTAAAATTTAATATAACAGATTATTAAATTACTGCCATTAACTATTTCATGGACTTTAAGGGTAAAGTATGCTCAACTGTTAAAATATCTAAAGAAAATTTATGGGGTTTTTTTGTGTGTGTGTTTGTGTGCAATTGGAATTAAAAGAAAATATTAAATGAAAATAAATATGGTTCAACAAACAGCTTAGTGTTAGTAGTTTAGTTGCTAAGTCATGTCTGACTCTTGCAACCCCACAGACTGTAGCCTGCCAGTCTCCTCTGTCCATAGGATTCTCCAGGCAAGAATCCTGGGGTGGGTGGCCATTTCCTTCTCCGACCACTACTAAAGGGTTAGTGATTAATATAACAAGAGCATGGCATGTTCTTCTAGATATAAAGCAAATGTAAATCAAATTAGCAAATAAAGCAATTCAAGAATTCAAGTAGAATTGTTAAGAAAAATCCATGACTTAGTCTCCAGAATCTCGGAATATATTACCTTCATGGCAAAAGGGACTTTATAGTTGGCTAAAGTAAGGATCTTGGAATGGGAAGTTTATTCTAGATTTTCTGGGTGGGTCCAAAGTAATCATAGGGTCTTTTTAAAAAATAGATGAGAGAATCAAAGTTACAGAGACTATATATAGTGAAGGAAGCAGTGTTGAAATGAAACACTTTGAATGAAGGAAGAGGCCATGAGACAAGGAATGCAGGTGCCCTCTAGACTCTGGAAAACTCAAGGGAACAGATTCTTCCCTGTAGCCTTTGGAAGGAACACATGCCTGTCAGCACCTTGATTTTGGTCCAGTAAGACACAATTTTAGATTTCTGACCCATAAAACTATAAGAGAATACATTTTCACTACTTTTGTTGTTTTAAGCCACAGAGTTTGTGATAGTTTGGCTGCAGTAGAGAATTGAAAGTGAAAGTATTAGTCACTCAGTTGTGTCCAACTGTTTGTGATCCCATGAGCTGTAGCCCACAAGGCTCCTCTGTTCATGGAGTTCTCCAGGCAAGACTTCTGTAAGGGTTGTCATTTCCTTCTCCAGGGGATCTTCCCAACCCGGGGATTGAACTCGGGTCTCCGCACTGCAGGCAGACTCTTTATTGACTGAACCACCAGGAAAGACCTATGAGTCAGACCTGCAGTAGGGAATTAGTACAGTATTATTTCTGCTTAATCATTCCTGTACTCATATTGCTTTGCTTAACTGTGCAATTTTAGAGTTAATACCCTCTATGAGGAGGAGAATGATTGAATGAAAGTGACAGTGGAATTCACTCAGTCAAGTCCGAATCTTTGTGACCCCATGGATGGTAGCCTTATTCACAGTGTTCAAAAACAACACCCAGTTGTGGATGTTACTGGTGATGGAAGTAAAGTTCGATGCTGTAAAGAGCAATACTGCATAGGAACCTGGAACATTAGGTCCATGAATCAGGGCAAATTGGAAGTGGTCAAACAGGAGATGGCAAGAGTGAACATAGACATTTTAGGAACCAGCAGACTAAAATGGACTGGAATGGGTGAATTTAACTCATTTGAACATTATACCTACTACTGTGGGCAAGAATCCCTTAGAAGAAATGGAGTAGCCATCATGGTCAACAAAAGAGTCTGAAATGCAGTACTTGGTTGCAATCTCAAAAACGACAGAATGATCTCTGCTCATTTCCAAGGCAAACCATTCAGTATCACAGTAATACAAGTCTATGCCCCAACCAGTAACGCTGAAGAAGCTGAAGGTGAACGGTTCTATGAAGACCAACAGGACCTTTCATAATTAACACCCAAAAAAGATGTCCTTTTCATTATAGGGGACTGGAATGCAAAAGTAGGAAGTCAAGAAATACCTAGAGTAACAGGCAAATTGGGCCTTGGAGTACAGAATGAAGCAGGGCAAAGTGTAATAAGAGTTTTTGTTAAGAGAACACACAGGTCATAGCAAACACCCTCTTCCAACAACACAAGAGAAGACTACACATGGATATCACAAGATGGTCAATACTAAAATCATATTGATTATATTCTTTGCAGCCAAAGATGGCTCAGATCATGAACTCCTTACTTCCAAATTCAGACTTAAATTGAAAACAATAGGGAAAATCATTAGAGCATTCAGGTATGACCTAAATCATGTCCCCTACAATTATGCTGTGGAATTGAGAAATAGATTCAAGGGATTAGATCTGACAGATAGAATGCCTGAAGAACCATGGACAAAGGTTCATGACATTGTTCAGGAGGCAGGGATCAAGACCATCTCCAAGAAAAAGAAATGCAAAAAGGCCAAATGGTTGTATGAGGAGGCCTTACAAATACCTGTTAAAAGAAGAGGAGCGAAAGGCAAAAGGAGACAAGGAAAGATACATCCATTTGAATGCAGAGTTCCTAAGAATAGCAAGGGGAGATAAGAAAGCCTTCCTCAGTGGTCAATGCAAAGAAATAGAGGAAAACAATAGGATGGGTGATACTAGAGATCTCTTCAAGAAAATAAGAGATATCAAGGGAACATTTCATGTAAAGATGGGCTCAATAAAGGACAGAAATGGTAGGGACCTAATGGAAGCAGAAGATATTAAGAAGAGGTGGCAAGTATACACAGAAGAACTATACAATAAGATCTTCATGACCCAGATAATCATGAGGACATGATCACTCACCTGGAGCCAGACATCCTGGAACGCGATGACAAGTGGGCCTTAGGAAGCATCCCAGGAACAAAGCTAGTGGAGGCGATGGAATTCCAGTTGAGCTATTTCCAATCCTGAAAGCTGATGCTGTTAAAGTGCTGCACTCAATATGCCAGCAAATCTGAAAACTCAACAGTGGCCACAGGACTGGAAAAGGTCAGTTTTCATTGCAATCCCAAAGAAAGGCAATGACAAAGAATGATCAAACTACGGCACAATTGCACTCATCTCACACGCTAGTAAAATAATTCTCAAAATTCTCCAAGCCAGGCTTCAGCACTATGTGAACCGTGCACTTGCAGATGTTCAAGCTCATTTTAGAAAAAGCTGGTTTTCTATTGCCAATGTCTGTTGGATCATCAAAAAAGCAAGAGTTCCGGAAAAAAATATATTTCTGCTTTATTGACTATGCTAAAGCCTTACTGTGTGGATCACAGTAAACTGTGGAAACTTCTGAAAGGGATGGGAATACCAGACCACCTGACCTGCCTCTTGAGAAATCTGTATGCAGGTCAGAAAGCAACAGTGAGAACTGGACTTGGAACAGCAGAGTGGTTCCAAATCAGGAAAGGAGTATATCAAGGCTATATATCGTCACCCTGCTTATTTAACTTATGTGCAGAGTACATCATGAGAAATGTTGGGTTAGGTGAAGCAAAAACTGGAATCAAGATTTCCAGGATAAATGTCAGTAACCTCATATATTCAGATAACACCACCCTTATGGCAGAAAGTAAAGAAGAACTCAAGGGCCTCTTGATGAAAGTGAAAGGGGAGAGTGAAAAAGTTGCCTTAAAGCTCAACATTCAGAAAACTAAGATCATGGCATTTGGGAACAAGTGGAAACAGTGGGTGACTTTATTTTTCTAGGCTCCAAAATCACTGCAGATGGTGATTGCAGCCATGAAATTAAAAGACACTTACTCCTTGGAGCATACTTATACAGCATACTTACCAAGACAGCATACTTAAAAGCACAGCATTGCTTTGCTGACAAAGGTCCATCTAGTCAAAGCTATACTTTTTTCTGTAGTCTTGTATGGATGTAAGAGTTGGACTATAAAGAAAACTGAGGGCTGAAGAACTAATGCTTTTGGACTGTGGTGTTGGAGAACACTCTTGAGAGTCCCTTGGACTGTAAGGAGATCCAACCAGTCCATCCTAAAGGAAATCAGTCCTGAATATTCATTGGAAAGACTGATGCTGAAGCTGAAACTCCAATTCTTTGGCCACCTGATGTGAAGAACTGACTCATTTGAAAAGGCCCTGATGCTGGGAAAGATTGATAGCAGGAGGAGATGGGGACAACAGAGAATGAGATAATTGGATGGCATCACCGAGTCAATGGACATAAGTTTGAGAAATCTCCACGAGTTTGTGATGGACGTTGAGGCCTGGCATGCTGCAGTCCATGAAGTTGCAAAGAGTTGGACATGACTGAGTTTCTGAACTTAACTGGACTTTAGCCTGCCAGGCTCCTCTCTCTTTGGAATTCTCCAGGCCAGAATACTGGTGTATGTAGCCATTCCCTTCTCCAGGGGATCTTTCCAACCCCGGGAGGAAACTCAGGTCTCCTGCACTGCAGGTTGATTCTTTACCAGCTGAGCCACCAGGGAAGTCCAGGAAAACTGGAATGGGTAGCTATCCCTTCTCCAGCAGATATTCCTGACTCAAGGATCCAACTGGGTCTCCTGCATTGCAGGTGGATTCTTTCTTTATCAGCCGAGCTACCAGGGAAGCCCTAATGATGGAGTAGTGAAAGAGATAGAGTAGCCTGGCTAGCTCCATCACAGGAGAGTGATGGCTGCCCTATGGTTATTGATTCACTGATTTCTGATGAAGAGAAGATTGCAGTTGGTATGTCTAGATGGTTGTCCCTTTCACATACTGTCTTGATCATTGATTAACTTCCCAAGTTTTCTGTCCTGAAACAGTAATTCTATCTTGGATATTCTTGACAGTCAAGGGACAAACAAGCATCAATGCTTTTCTTGAATGAGTGAGTGAAATCGCTCAGTCATGTCCGTCTCTTTTTGATCCCGTGGACTATAGCCTACCATGCTCCTCCATTTGGATTTTCCAGGCAAGAATACTGGTGTGAGTTGCCATTTCCTTCTCCAGGAGATCTTCCCAACCCAGGGATTGAACCAGGGTGTCCCGCATTGTAGGCAGACACTTTACCATCTGAGCCACCAGGGAAGTCCATGACTCAATACAAGTAAATTTATATTTAAAATAAGTAAATATAGCAGTTTAAAAAAAAACTGTCAGGCTTATCTCATTCATGAGTTTACATCAATTATGCAACCAAATTTAGCAATGTGAGGGTACGGAAATTTTGATGGAAAACAGAAAAAAATCCAAACACCATAAACCATATTCTGAGAATGATATAAGTACAAATTTTCTCTTTACTGAGATCACTGTGTGGTAACAAACCTGTGTTAGTCCAGTCTACCAGATGGAATCAACACAATCATGGAGTGGGACAAATCAATCTGTCCCATAGATTCAACATTTCAAAGCAAAGCATCATGGGACAACATGCAGTCTCAGTAAAAACAAAACAAAAATGAGAAAGCAAAATAGCTGTTACTTTTGAATAGAACGGAGAAGGCAATGGCACCCCACTCCAGTACTCTTGCCTAGAAAATCCCATGGACGGAGGAGCCTGGTAGGCTGCAGTCCATGGGGTCGCTGAGGGTCGGACATGATTGAGCGACTTCACTTTCACTTTTGTCTTTCATGCATTGGAGAAGGAAATGGCAACCCACTCCAGTGTTCTTGCCTGGAGAATCCCAGAGACTGGGGAGCCTGGTGGGCTGCCGTCTACGGGGTCGCACAGAGTCGGACACGACTGAAGTGACTTAGCAGTAGCAGTTTGAATAGAAATGTAAATAATAATATTTAACTTGAAAAATCTGGGCATGACTATAAGCCCAGTATTTGCATAATTTATTCTAATGCAAAAAGTTAGAATGGAACCAACAAAAGGGTTTGAATTTAAATACAGAGTGAAGTAAGCCAGAAAGAAAAACACCAATACAGTATACTAACGCATATATATGGAATTTAGAAAGATGGTAACAATAACCCTGTATGCGAGACAGCAAAAGAGACACAGATGTATAGAACAGTTTTTTGGACTCTGTGGGAGAGGGAGAGGGTGGGATGATTTGGGAGAATGGCATTGAAACATGTATAATATCATATATGAAACAAATCGCCAGTCCAAGCTCAGTGCATGATACTGGATACTTGGGGCTGGTGCACTGGGACGACCCAGAGGGATGGTATGGGGAGGGAGGAGGAAGGGAGGTTTGGGATGGGGAACACGTGTACACCTGTGGTGGATTCATGTTGATGTATGGCAAAACCAATACAATATTGTAAGGTTGTTAACCTCCAATTAAAATAAATAAATTTATATTAAAAAAATAAAAATGAAAGCCTGGTTGCATTATTTCTTTTTTTTAAAAATTAATTCACTTTTCATTCATTTTTTATTTCATTTATTTCTTATTTGCATTTAATTGTTTCACTGTCTTTATTTTATTTTATTTATTTATTTTTGGCTACATGGCATGCAGGATCTTAGTTTCCTGACTGGGAATTGAACCTGTCTCTTGGCAGCAAGAGTGAAGATGCTTAACCATTGGACTCCCAAGAAATTCATGCATAATTTCTTTATATGTCTATTTTCCTGATATTCCAGTAGCTGATAAAGGTGGTGAGATTTGATCCCAGCACTTCAAAACAAGGTCCGAGCAAACACTAAAATTCTGAAAGTCAGATTAGTTTATAATATATTCAGCTCATCACCATAGGTCTTGATATGAGGCTGACTTAAACTCAGAGTCAAGCAAAAACTTGGGAGAAATGGACTGGTGACAATCCTGTTTGTGTCTCTCCATGACAGGAAAATAATTTGACATCTTTTCCTTGACCTATCTTTTCTTCAAGTAGACCTTTGCTAAGGACGAAATGTGTAGAATGGTGTCATAAATGTAATACTAAACATTATAAGCAGCCTTAATAACAGTGTGATTATGTAAAAATAATTATACATTACTGTTTATTTTTAAATATTTCATCTCTACCCTAAATTCAGCTTGCCTTTTTATTTGTGGCTAGTTCACCAGGTGTGGCTTCCATTCACATATTGAATGAGTTTAGAAGAAAACTTTACAAATCAAAATATAGCTTGGTAAAATTACTATACCTACTGAATGATAATCACATATCTTATGCAGCATACATAGTATCATTTAAGAAATTCTTCTTTGTACTCAAATATCCCATATTCAGTTTCAGTTCAGTTGCTCAGTCCTGTACAACTCTGCGACCCCATAAATGGAAGCATGCTAGGCCTCTCTGTCTGTCCATCACCAACTCCTGAAGTTCACCCAAACCCATGTCCATTGAGTCAGTGATACCACCCAACAATCTCATCCTCTTTCGTCCTCTTCTCCTTCTGCCCTCAATCTTTCCCAGCATCAGGGTCTTTTCAAATGAGTCAGCTCTTCACATCAGGTGGCCAAATTATTGGAGTTTCAGCTTCAGCATCAGTCCTTCCAATGAATACCCAGGACTGATCTCCTTTAGGATGGACTGGTTGGATCTCCTTGAAGTCCAAGTGACTCTCAAGAATCTTACCCAACACCACAGTTCAAAAGCATCAATTCTTCGGTGCTCAGCTTTCTTTATAGTCTAACTCTCACATTGATACATGACCACTGGAAAAATCACAGCCTTGACTAGATGGACCTTTGTTGACAAAGTAATGTCTCTGCTTTTGAATATGCTGTCTAGGTTGATCATAACTTTCCTTCCAAGAGTAAGTGTCTTTTAATTTCATGGCTGCAATCACCATCTGCAGTGATTTTGGAGCCCCCCAAAATAAAGTCACCCACTGTTTCCCCATCAATTTGCCATGAAGTGATGGGACCGGATGCCATGATCTTTGTTTTCTGAATGTTGAGCTTTAAGCCAACTTTTTCACTCTCCTCTTTTACTTTCAACAAGAGGCTCTTTAGTTCTTCTTCACTTTCTGCCATAAGGGTGGTGTCATCTGCATATATGAGGTTATTGATATTTCTCCCAGCAATCTTGATTCCAGCCTGTGCTTCCTCTGGCCCAGCGTTTCTCATAATGTACTCTGCATATAAGTTAAATAAGCAGGGTGACAATATATAGCCTTGACGTGCTCCTTTTCCTATTTGGAACCAGTCTGTTGTTCCATGACCAGTTTTAACTGTTGCTTCCTGACCTGCATACAGAATTCTCAAGAGGCAGGTCAGGTGGTCTGGTATTCCCATCTCTTGAAGAATTTTCCACAGTTTATTATGATCCACACTGTCAAAGGCTTTGGCATAGTCAATAAAGCAGAAATAGATGTTTTTCTGGAACTCTTGCTTTTTCAATGATCCATCAGATGTTGACAATTTGATCTCTGGTTCTTCTGCATTTTCTAAAACTAGCTTGAACATCTGGAAGTTCATGGTTCACGTATTGCTGAAGCCTGGCTTGGAAAATTTTAAGCATTACTTTGCTAGCGTGCAAGATGAGTGCAATTGTGTGGTGGTTTGAGCATTCTTTGGCATTGCCTTTCTCTGGGATTGGAATGAAAACTGACCTTTTCCAGTCCTGTGGCCACTGTTGAGCATTCAGATTTTCTGGCGCATTGAGTGTAGCACTTTCACAGCATCATCTTTCGGGATTTGAAATAGGTCAACTGGAATTTCATCACCTCCACTAGCTTTGCTCATAGTGATTCTTCATAAGGCCCATTTGACTTCACATTCCAGGATGCCTGGCTCTAGATTTATCATCACACCATCGTGATTATCTGGGTCATGTTGATCTTTTTTGTACAGTTCTTCTGTGTATTTTTGCCACCTCTTCTTAATATCTCCTTCTGTTAGGTCCCTACAATTTCTGTGCTTTATTGAGCCTATCTTTGCATGAAGTGTTCACTTTGTATCTCTAATTTTCTTGAAGAGATCTCTAGTCTTTCCCATTCTATTGTTTTCCTCTATTTCTTTGCATTGATCGCTGAGGAAGGCTTTCTTCTCTCCTTGCTATTCTTTGGAACTCTTCATTCAAGTGAGTGTATCTTTCCTTTTCTCCTTTGCTTTTCACTTCCCGTCTTTTCACAGCTATTTGTAAGGCCTCCTCAGACAGTCATTTTACTTTTTTTCATTTCTTTTTCTTGGGGATGGTCTTGATTCCTGTCTCCTCTACAATGTCACGAACCTCAGTCCAAAGTTCATCAGGCACTCTGTCTATCAAATCTAGTCCCTTAAATCTATTTCTCACTTCCACTGTATCATCATAAGGGATTTGATTTTTGGTCATACCTGAATTGCCTAGTGGTTTTCTCCACTTTCTTCAATTTCAGTCTGATTTTGGGAATAAGGAGTTCATGATCTGAGCCACAGTCAGCTCCCAGTCTTGTTTTTGCTGACTGTATAAAGATTCTCCATCTTTGGCTGCAAAGAATATAATAAATCTAATTTCAGTGGCAACCATACCCTATATTATATACTTCTATTAAAATTAATTAAATAAAAATAGTACATAAATCACATATTATAATTTTAAAACATGAAATATAAGCAGATATACCTGAGGACAAATATTTGAAGCGATAGATGGCAGTATCATTGCATATTTTTATAATGGTTTTGCTCACTTTTACCCCTCACCCAACAGCTTTCGTTACTTTCTGAAGTTTTGTAGGTCAATGTATGAAGACATTAGAAATGTTAATTTGAATACTTTTTTTTGGACTAGATAACTCTGATTTGCATTTCCTCACTGTATGAAGGATGATACCTAGAGAATCACAGAAGTGGAAAGAAAAGGTTTCCATTAATTTACACCTGGTTTGCACAGCTAACCCAAAACGTCAGGAGACTGAAGTTGGTTCAGTGTGATGCTATGAATTGATCCATTCTATCTATTCTAAGGAGCGCCTTAGTTTACTGAATGCCCAATGTAATTTCAAAACACATTTTAAGATACCTATTTAGTTTTAAAATCTCTTTGATTTTAACATATGTTTTTACTCTCGAGGTTAAATCATACAAACCGATTTTCACTAACTTGGTACCTGATGTTTCGTAGGTATTTTTAAAGATTGTCTTTCAATGAATGACTAGATCTTCTAAGGGAGAGAAAAGTAAAGTGCTCATCTTTTAAACAACGCTAAAGAAATATATAGGAAAAGCAGTAATAATGAAGAAAGTTACATATTCTATTTTCAAGAAGGGAATAAAAGGGAAAATGAGTAATGGATAATCCAGTTAAAATGGTTTTCTAAAATTTCAGCATGTAAGTTCAACTACAGGACCAAATATACTGAATGTAAGCTTTTGCAGCACCAAGAGTAATGTTTAATATCCAAGGAGGGAAAGGATATATTTTTGCTGCATCAGATGTATTTAGTTGTGTTGGATATTTCAAGTGTGCTGGTTCCAAAAAAATGAAAAAAAAAATACAAAAAAACAAACCCTTAAAAGCTGTGCTCTGTTCTCTCCCCATTTTTATTTTTAAATAAAAAGATCAAACAACAATTGAAGTTAGTAGCTAAAGAAAGAAAGTACTAATTTAATATCATCAGTTTTTTTGTGAGAATTTTCAGCTCTAAGAATGCAATATTAAAGTGTCACACAAGTGATGTGCTATCAATGCTCCTTTTTTTCATCTTCAAAATAAGTTGGCAGTATTCTGTAATGTACAACAATAGCAACTAATGTGGGAGCAAGCTGAGAGTCTTTGTACACTTTATAACATAATCACAACATGTAGTTTTTTCTTGTGAAATGTCTAAATGAGGTCATATCACAACATGACCAGGATCAAATTTTTTTTTTTTTTTTTTTTTGCATTTTGACACTGCCAATAATTTTTTGTCTGCAATTTTAATATCCAAGCTAAGACTCTGATGCTGGGAGGGATTGGGGGCAGGAGGAGAAGTGGACGGCAGAGGATGAGATGGCTGGATGGCATCACCGACTCGATGAACATGAGTCTGGGTGAACTCTGGGAGTTGGTGATGGAGAGGGAGGCCTGGAGTACTGCGATTCATGGGGTCGCAAAGAGTCGGACACGACTGAGCAACTGAACTGAACTAAACTGAAGCAAATAATGGCAGTTCATTATTCTCAGTGTTAATTTTTCTTTGTGATTTTTAATAAGCCTTTTTACATACTACATAATTCCATCCTAGAAACTGCCCTTTAAGAGGGTTGACTGTTATTGCAATTCCAATTGCCTTTTTAGAACAGCTGGACACAGTTTGAACAAATCACAGCTCTTCAGTCAAATAACGAGTAAGTGGCAGAAACTACAAAGGGCAGTTCTGAGAATCTGACTCTGGAACTTTCTGCTACCCTGGGAAACTTAAGGTCAGGAAAATTAATATCTCAAAATTATTCATCTTAAAGTTTCAATGACTATTAAAAAGCCTTTAGTATATGCACTTCCAGGTGACTTAGTGGTAAAGAGTCCACCTGCCAATGCAGAAGACTCAAGAGATGCAGGTTCAATCCCTGGATCGGGAAGACCCCCTGGAGTAGGAAATGACAAACTGCTTCAGTGTTCTTTCCTGGAAAATTCCATGGATGGAGGAGCCTGGTGGGCTACAGCCCATGGAGTCTCAAAGAGTTGGATATGACTGAGCACACGTTTATCAGCATAGATACACAAAAGAAGAGCTCATTTTACTATTTTTCAGAATATTGTCATATGAAGTAATAGAAATTAGTAAATAAAAAAAATTAAGAATTTATTTGTATCCACAAAGTATTCCATGTATACTGTTTTAAAATAGACTATTGGATAGTAATTTATTAAAAATATGAGCACAGTATACTAATGTATATATATGGAATTTAGAAAGATGGTAATGACAACCCTGTATGCGAGACAGCCAAAGAGACACAGATATATAGAACAGTCTTTTGGACTCTGTGGGAGAGGGAGGGGGGAATGATTTGGGAGAATGACATTAAAACATGTATAATATCATATAAGAAAAGAATCGCCAGTCCAGGTTCGATGCAGGATACAGGAGGCTGGGACCTAGTGCACTGGGATGACCCAGAGGGTTGGTATGGGGAGGGAGGTGGGAGGGAGGTTCAGGATGGGGAACACATGTACACCCATGGCAGATGCGTGTTGATGTATGGTAAAACCAATACAATATTGTAAAGTAAAAATAAATACATAAAAAAGTGAAAAAAATATGAACAAATTTTCATATTTATAGAAGTATTTTTAAATGATAAAATATAATTTATTATATTATCAAACTATATAAAATAGCTTTTTAAATAGTAAAATTGCTTCAGCCATCATAAAATAAAGTCAATAAATTACAATAGTAAGGGAAAGAAGGCATTCTTCAGCAAAGTTCTTTTCAAAGTTGTAGAAATATAATCTCTGTATATGTAATGTGACTTGAGCAGCTAGGCCAGATCACAAAGTGAGTACCAAGCTCAAAGTGTACAGAGAAAGGAGACTGATGCAAATATCTCAAGGTTGGTTCCACTGTGATATACAGCTCTGCAGGTGAAAGGGCAGTGCAAAGGAGGCTGGGCAGTAGATCAGACTTGAAATGTGCTTTTGTGTGTTTTTCCCCTTATTCCTTAAGTAGAAATGAAGGAACTACATACACATAGAGGGAACTATAAATTATATGCAGATTTTTCCACTGTGCAGAGAATTGGCACCTCTAACTCCTGAGTTGTTCAAGGGGACCATTGTAGATACCACATTTTCTTCATCCAATCATCTATCACTTAGATTGATTCCATATCTTCAGTTTAGTTCACTCCAGTCACTCAGTCGTGACCAACTCTTTGCCACCCCATGGACTGTAGCTCGCCAGGATTCCCTGTCCATCATCAACTACGGGAGTTTACTCAAACTCATGCCCATTGAATCGGTGATGTCATCTAACCATCTCATCCTCTGTCGTCCCTTTCTTCTCCTGCCTTTAATCTTTCCCAGCATCAGGGTCTTTTCCAATGAGTTAGTTCTTCGCATCAGGTGGCCAAAGTATTGGAGTTCCATATCCTAGCTATTGAGAATAGGCAGCAGTTGATGTTGGAATTAATTTTCAGATTAATGTTTTAGTTTTCTTTGGATAAATGCTCAGAACTGAAATTGCTGGATCATATGGCAGTTCTATTTTTATATTTTTGAGGATCCCCCCAACTGTTTTCTGAACCACTTTACATTTCTACCAACAAATGTTCTATTTTATTCACATTCTTACTAACACATGTTATTAGTTCTCTTTTTCATGACAGTAATTTTGAGCTGGTATCTTATCTTTTATATGCTAACAATAAGCTATCAGAAAAAGAAAATGAAACAATAAGCTATCAGAAAAAGAAACGAATAGCCAGTCCAGGTTCGATGCAAGACACAGGATGCTTGGGGCTAGTGCACTAGGATGACCCAGAGGGATGGTATGGGGAGGGAGGGGTGAGGGGGGTTCAGGATTGGGAACACATGTACACTCAAGGCGGATTCATGTTGATGTATGGCAAAACCAATACAATATTGTAAAGTAATTAGCCTCCAATTAAAATAAATTAAAAAATATATATATACAAAGAAATTAGGAAAACAATCCCATTTACAATTGCATCAGAAAGAATGAAATACCTAGGAATAAATTGAACCAAAGAGGTAAAAATGCAAAACTTGTATTCTAAAAACTGTAAGACATGGATGAAAAAAAGTTGAAATCACATGTGCATATTTAAATTTAGAAGATTATTCCAAATGGTTTTCCAACATACTTGTGAAATTTTTATTTTGATGAATGCCTGAGTTCTGGTTGATTCTGATATTCTCTAAATTCATTATTGTCAGACTTCAATTTTTGCTAAACCATGTGAAAAATAGAATTTAATTCTTTTTAGAGGTTTAATTTGTATCATCTAAGTTTCCAGTGACTGAGAATTTAGTATTGGATATGTTGGCTACATGCTGTGTTTACTTGGTAAAATACTTATTTATATTCTGCATCTATTTTTCTTTGGCATTGTTTGTATTTATTTTATTTTTTTTTTACAAATTTGCATTTATTTTCAATTCATAGATTGCTTTATATTTTCATTTATTTATTTTTTTAATTTTATTTTATTTTTAAACTTTACATAATTGTATTAGTTTTGCCAAATATCAAAATGAATCCTCCACAGGTATACATGTGTTCCCCATCCTGAACCCTCCTCCCTCCTCCCTCCCCATTCCATCCCTCTGGGTCGTCCCAGTGCACCAGCCCCAAGCATCCAGTATCATGCATCGAACCTGGACTGGCGACTCGTTTCATACATGATATTTTACATGTTTCAATGCCATTCTCCCAAATCTTCCCACCCTCTCCCTCTCCCACAGAGTCCATAAGACTGTTCTATACATCAGTGTCTCTTTTGCTTCTGCCTTATTTAAGACATTACACAATTTGAATATCATAAAAATATTATCCTGTGTTATATTGTGTTATATTATTATTATCTTATATTATATATATTGTGTTATATTATCTTGTGTAGAAATTGATTTTTTGAAGATTAGAAGTCAGCAGTTATTTTTTAAATAAAAACTATTAAAGTGATTTTTTCCTTATTGATAAATGTGTCTACCTCCACTGCAATCAGAGTTTTCACATGAAGAGTACCCACTTTCAAGTCATTCTAATGTATACCACTGGCTTGCTTTCAATAATTATGTTTTCCAATTCTTGTAGCATTCTGTAAAATCTTTTAGATTAAGGATATTTCCCCTGTAAAACACAATGTTTCTCTTTACTTCACTTTTTATATTATCTGGAAATTTTGTGTGAATTTCTATCTAATTTCTTAATTCTTAGAAGTATTTACTAGTAAAATCAAACTGACTTAAGGTTTTTTTTGTTGGCAAGTTCTGTTTTTCATTTTAAATTTGTGACACACATAATAATATTCACCACTTTTTAATGTATCAAATTGAGAAAGTTTCCTTCTATGCCTGATTTATTGAAAGTTTTTATAGTTGCTTTGTTCAGTCACTCAGTTGTGTCCAATTCTTTGTGACCTCATGAACAGCAGCTTGCCAGGCTTCCCTGTTCTTCACTCTCTCCCAAGATTTGTTCAAACTCATGTGCATTGAGTCAGTGATGCCATCCAAACATCTCATCCTCTGCCTCCCCTTTCTCTTTCCCTCAGTCTTGACCAGCATCAGGGTCTTTTCCATTGAGTTGGCTCTTTGCATCAGATAACAAAAGGATTAGGGCTTCAGCTTCATCATCAGTCCTTCCAAGGAATATTCATGGTTTATTTCCTTTAGGATTAACTGGTTCCATCTCCTTGCTGTTCAAGGGACTCTCAAGAGTCTTCTCCACCACTACAGTTAGAAATCAGTAATTCTTTGGCACTCAGTCTTCTTTATGGTCCAGCTCTCACATCTGCACATGACTATTGGAAAAACCATATCTTTGATTATACGGCATGGCTGCAGTCAACATCCACAGTGACTTTGGAAGCAAAGAAAAGAAAATCTGTCACTCTTTCCACTTTTCCCCCATCTATTTGCCATGAAGTGACGGGACCAGTTCCCATAATCTTAGTTTATTGAATGTTCAGTTTTAAGCCAGCTTTTTCTCTCTCCTCTTTCACTCTCATCAACAGGCTCTTTACCTCCTCTCCACTTTCTGCCATTAGAGCTATATTATTTGCGTATCTGAGATTTCTGTGTTTTTTTTTTTGTTTGTTTTATTTTTATTTCTCCAAACAATCTTGATTCCAGCTTGTGATTCATCCAGCCCAGCATTTTGCATGATGTACTCTGTATAGAAGTTAAATAAGCAGTTAATGACAGCCTTGTCATACTCTTGTATTTGAAAACAGTCCATTGTTCCATATTTGGTTCTAATTGTTGCTTCTCGACCTGCATACAGGTTCCTCAGGAGACAGGAAAGTGGTCTGGTATTCCCATTTCTTTAAGAATTTTCAGTTTGTTATGATACACACAAAGGCTTTAGCATAATCAATGAAGCAGAAGTAGATGTTTCCTGGAATTATCTTGCTTTCTCTATGACCCAGGGAATGTTGGCATTTTGATCTCAGGTCCTTCTGTCTTTCTGAAATTCTGCTTGTACATCTGGAAGTTTTCGGTTCACATACTGTTGAAGCCTAGCTTGAAGGATTTTGATCATTACCTTCCTAGCATGTGAAATAAGTGAAATCATATGATAGTTTTACTGATTTAGGTTTTGTTAGCTGCTCTGTGCATGTATTGATAAGATTAATCATACTATTCTTTTTTGTTTTTATTTTTCAATCTGTGTGCACAACATTACATTAATTGACTATTGAAATTTGAAGTAACTTTACATTTCTGGTATAAATTATGTTCATCCTTTCTATAGATTCCTGGATTTGATTTGCTAATGCTTTATTCAGAAATCTTACAGTTATTAAGGATATTAACTTTCAAATTTTAATTTAGTTTTTTTATTTGTATATTAAAATATATTTGCCTGATTTCGGTAGGTGATTTCAGCTTCACAAAATTAGGTGCAAGGTGTTTCTTAAAATATTGTTTTTATTTATTTTTTCTTCACATAATGGAGAAAAATTACCAATGAAGCTATTTAAGCCAGTATTTAATTTCACAGAAGGTTTTTAATTAGGAGATAAATTGTTGGAATAAATACAGGATACTTTGTTATATACTTTTTCTGATTTAATTTTAATGATTTCCCCCATGATACTTGTAGTTTTAAACTAAATTGTTCAAAGAAAGAAGTTATTGAAATATTGATTTAATTTTTTAATAATTGAGAATATTCAAGTCTTTTATATCTTTAAGTTAGAGGATGTTTGCAATCATTAATTTTCTACTCCATCTGTCCATCTGTTTTTACATTTATTGGCATAAAAGTGTTTCTTTTTTTTTTTTTTTTGTTCACTCATTTATTCCTGTAGATCATAAACTGCCAATATTTAAAAACTATCTGATTAGGTTTCCATGAATTTTATCATATATTTTCATTATCTCTAGTACCTAGAGAGATCTAGAGAACTTTTTTTATTCTCCTTTCCCCTGGATTAGTCTGTTTAGGTACAATTTTTTAGCCTTTCTAAAATAACAAATTATGACTTAGTGGGTTTTTTTCTGTTAAATTTATTTTTATATTTTGTTTTGTCTTGTTTCATTTATATCTTTCTTAACTCTCTTAGTTTTCATAGATTTAAATTGTACCAATTTTTTCAGACTTTATAATATGGATTCTTGAATAATTTATCTTTAGAATTTTTTTCTTTCTAATACAGCATATGAGATCAGAATATCCCTAAAGCACTGCCAGAATGCATTGCACAAATTTTGACTTACTGTATTTTATTATACTTCAGGTGAAGATATTTTATGTTTCCCTGTAATTTATTTCTTCCTGTCAAAGTTATTTAAATTTTTGTTACTTGATTTCTAAATATATGTAATTTATTTCTGCTCTTCTTAGAGAATATGAACAAATAGATACAGTCCTTAAAAGTAACTTGTCTCATTTTATAGTCAATTAATCATTATTTACCAATCAATTTTAGTAAACGTTTTATGCCAGCATGAAATAATGCATAATTAGTTTTACTCAGATGCAATTGACTTTCCATAAATTTCATTTGTCGGTTTTGTTAACTGTGTCAATCAGATTTACTGTATCTTTACTGAATCTTTCCCTGGTCTAGTAATCCACACAAAACACAGCAACAGGATTTGCTTTGTGTGTGTGTGTGTGCGGGTGTGGGTGTGTGGGTGTGTCTGTGTATGGGGGCGGCGCTCAGCCACTCAGTCATATCTGACTCTTTGTGACCCCATGGTTGGTAACACACCCAGGCTTCTCTGTCCATAGAATTTTCCAGGGAAGAAAGTTGTTGTTTTCTTAGCTCATAAATAAATCCACACATTAATCAATTGCCTAGACGAAGTTGTGGCGGAAATCTGTCATCTCTCAATGCTTGCTTTTTTATTATATTTATTATATCGGATCAGATCAGATCAGTCACTCAGTCGTGTTCGACCCTTTGCGACCCCATGAATCGCAGCACGCCAGGCCTCCCTGTCCATCACCAACTCCCGGAGTTCACTCAGACTCACGTCCATCGAGTCAGTGATACGATCCAGCCATCTCATCCTCTGTCATCCCCTTCTCCTCTTGCCCCCAAACCCTCCCAGCATTAGAGTCTTTTCCAATGAGTCAACTCTTCGCATGAGGTGGCCAAAGTACTGGAGTTTCAGCTTTAGCATCATCCCTTCCAAAGAAATCCCAGGGCTGATCTCCTTCAGAATGGACTGGTTGGATCTCCA
This sequence comes from Bubalus kerabau, assembly GCF_029407905.1. Taxonomy (NCBI): domain Eukaryota; kingdom Metazoa; phylum Chordata; class Mammalia; order Artiodactyla; family Bovidae; genus Bubalus; species Bubalus kerabau. The sequence goes on from NC_073625.1 coordinate 58,092,100, forward strand.
TGCAGTCTAAGGGACTCTCAAGAGTCTTCTCTAACATCACAGTTCAAAAGCATCAATTCTTTGGCACTCAGCCTTCTTCACAGTCCAACTCTCACATCCGTACATGACTACAGGAAAAACCATAGCCTTAACTAGACGAGCCTTTATTGGCAAAGTAATCTCTGCTTTGAATATGCTGTCTAGGTTGGTCATAACTTTCCTTCCAAGGCGTAAGCGTCTTTTAATTTCATGGCTGCAGTCACCATCTGTAGTGATTTTGGAACCCAGAAAAATAAAGTCTGACACTGTTTCCACTGTTTCCCCATCTATTTCCCATGAAGTGGTGGGACCGGATGCCATGATCTTTGTTTTCTGAATGTTGAGCTTTAAGCCAACTTTTTCACTATCCACTTAACACTTTCATCAAGAGGCTTTTGAGTTCCTCTTCACTTTCTGCCATAAGGGTGGTGTCATCTGTATATCTGAGGTTATTGATATTTCTCCCAGCAATCTGGAGTCCAGCTTGTGTTTCTTCCAGTCCAGCGTTTCTCATGATGTACTCTGCATATAAGTTAAATAAGCAGGGTGACAATATACAGCCTTGACCTACTCCTTTTCCTATTTGGAACCACTCTGTTTTTCCACGTCCAGTTCTAACTGTTGCTTCCTGACCTGCATACAAATTTCTCAAGAGGCAGATCAGGTGGTCTGGTATTCCTATCTCTTTCAGAATTTTCCACAGTTTATTGTGATCCACACAGTCAAAGGCTTTGGCATAGTCAATACAGCAGAAATAGATGTTTTTCTGGAACTCTCTTCCTTTTTCTATGATCCAGCGGATGTTGGCAACTTGATCTCTGGTTCCTCTGCCTTTTCTAAAACCAGCTTGAACATCAGGAAGTTCACGGTTCACGTATTGCTGAAGCTTGGATTGGAGAATTTTGAGCATTACTTTACTAGCGTGTGAGATGAGTGCAATTGTGCGGTAATTTGAGCATTCTTTGACATTGCCTTTCTTTGGGATTGGAATGAAAATGGACCTTTTCCAGTTCTGTGGCCACTGCTGAGTTTTCCAAATTTGCTGGCATATTGAGTGCAGCACTTTCACAGCATCATCTTTCAGGATTTGGAATAGCTCAACTGGAATTCCATCACCTCCACTAGCTTTGTTCGTAGTGCTGCTTTCTAAGGCCCATTTGACTTCACATTCCAGGATGTCTGGCTCTAGGTCAGTGATCACACCATCAAGATAATCTGGGTCGTGAAGATCTTTTTTGTACAGTTCTTCTGTGTATACTTGCCATCTCTTCTTAATATCTTCTGCTTAGGTTTGTGCAAAAATAATTGCAGTTTTGCACTGTTGAATTTTGCTGTTTGATATTGTAATATATTCTGAAATAAATGTGGCTATATTATACATCTTTAATGCTCATTTCTGATGGTTTTTCTTGTGTGTGTGTGTGTGTGTGTGTGTGTGTTTGTGTGTTTGCTAATCACTCACTAGTTGCTGATGATTTTATATTTATTTTAGACTATAGAAATGATGTTAGACCAAAAGCAAATTTGAGCGATTTTTATTTTATTTATTTATTTTTTTTTTTATAATTTATTTTTTTTTCTTTTTTTTTTTTTTAATTTTATTTTATTTTTAAACTTTACATAACTGTATTAGATTTGCCAAATATCAAAATGAATCCGCCACAGGTGAGCGATTTTTAAATTTACATTCAAAATGGGTCATAAAGCAGTGGAGACAACTCGCACCATCAACAAAGCATTTGGCCCAGGAGCTGCTAGTGAATGTACAGTGCACTGGTTCTTCAAGACCTTTTGCAAAGGAGATAAGAATCTGAAGGTGAGGAGGGTGGTGGCCTGCCATCGAAAGTTAACAATGAACAATTGAGTGCCATCTTTGAAATTGATCCTCTTACAGCTGCAGGAGAAGTTGCCAAAGAATTCAGCATCAACCGTTCTACAATAATTTGGCATTTGAAACAAATTAGAAAGGTGAAAAAGTTCAATAAATTTGTGCCTCATGATCTGAATGCAAATCAAAAAAATCATTATTTTGAAGTGTCGTTTTCTTTTATTCTATGCAATAATGAACCATTTCTCAATTTGATTGTGTTATGTGATGACATTTCATTTGTGATATGTGACAAAAAGCGGATCTTATATAATAGGCAACAAGCAGCTCAGTGGCTGGACTGAAAAGAAGCTCCAAAGCACTTACTAAACCTAAACTTGAACCAAAAAAAGATCATGGTCACTGGTGGTCTGCTGTCCATCTTTCCACTATAGTTTTTTGAATCCCAGCAAAACCATTACATCTAAGAAGTATGCTCAGCAAATTGATGAGATGCACCAAAAAATGCATCGCTTACAGCTGGCATTGGTGAACAGAATGGGCCCAATTCTTTTCCACAACAATGCCAGACCACACTTCATACAACCAATATTTCAAAAGTTGAACGAATTGGGCTACAAAGTTTTGCTTCATTTGCCATATTCACATGGCCTTTCATCAGCCAACCACCACTTCTTCAAGCATCTCCACCACTTTATGTAGGGAAAACAGTTCCACACCCAGCAGGATGCAGAAAATGCTTTCCAGAGTTCAAATCCTAAAACATGATTTTTTTCCCTATAGGAATAAACAAGCTTATTTCTCATTGGCAAAAATGTGTTGATTGTAACCGTTCCTATTTTTATTAATAAAAATACATTTGAGTCTAGTTATAATGACGTAAAATTCATTACGTGAAATCTCAATTACTTTTGTACCAACCTGATAATTATTTTCTTCTGCTTATATATTCGGAGAAGGCAATGGCAGCCCACTCCAGTACTATTGCCTGGAAAATCCCATTGACGGAGGAGCCTGGTAGGCTTCAGTCCATGGGGTCGCTAAGAGTTGGACACAACTGAGCGACTTCACTGTCACTTTTCACTTTCATGCATTGGAGAAGGAAATGGCAACGCACTCCAGTGTTCTTGCCTGGAGAATCCCAGGGATGGGGGAGCCTGGTGGGCTGCAGTCTCTGGGGTTGCACAGAGTCGGACACGAATGAAGCGACTTAGCAGCAGCAGCAGCAGCAGCTTATATATTAAAAAATGCAAAATGTTACATTTTTCCTTTTGCTAATTTCAATTATAATTGCCCAAGATATGATTGAATGGAAAATTTGAAATCTATAATATTTTAAAAGCTACATTCATAACCAAATAAATATATGAGAAAGAAGAAATATTTAAAGTACTTTTGGATAAAAATATAGCTTTCAAATAACATATTTCCAATTTATTTTTTCTGTAACTTTATTGTAACCTGTATCACAATCATGTAACACCGTGATACCAGAATATTTATCATTTTGTGTGGTGAATTATATAGTTTCTACTCTGAAATCAATACACAGACATATCCCAATATTTGCATGATCTAGCTTATACTAAAATAAAGAAAAGAGTAAAATTTAGAAGTTGGGCCTGGCCTAAATTAATAACATTTATTTCCAGTACCTAGAAATTTCCTTTAAAAGTCAATTTTAAAATATGTGAATTCAGAGCAATTCAACTGATACCAGCTCAAAAATCTAGAGTAATTTAAAATATGAGTAACATATGAATAAGTTGAGTAAGTATGTACATTATATTTTCTGGTGTTTGATCATTTTTCAAATGTTTAAGCAGACCTTCACTTATGCTTTTATTTGTACAATTTAATATGGTTATAAGAGTGCAGACACCAAAATGAGTAAAGAGAATTAAGGACCCAAATTATGTCATGTTACTGCAAATTGTATCACCAATTTTAGCCCTATGGCCTTATAGTTTGAAACTTCCTTGATTTAATGACAATCAAGAGTCTCTTTTACTGCCATTAATAGGTTAATCAACCATTAAATTTGCCTTAATAGTTCTTTGACCTGAGTAAAGAATTTTAATTTTTTCTTTGGATTATTTCAATTGAAACATACGTTTGGTTTTAGAGTAATGTATTTTTCTTCTTTTTGGAACCTATGATGCTCATTCCTTTTCAAGAATTTTTTGAGAAGATGTTTTATTCGTAATCACTCTTCTTTTCTATAAAGCAAATGCTGCAATGATTGATCTGTCCAATCCTGAAGGAGCCCTGTTTGAATTGATCCCAAGTGAATACATGCTCTTAAAATTGAATGAGTCCTGAGAATGAGTATCCAAGATTTTCCATCACTAAAGTTCAGTTTAATTCCTGGTTGGAAACATTTTCCAAGATTGTAGCACAGGAAGAGGGCACACAGGTGAAGAATGCTGCTCTCACTGAGTTATAATGATAAAGCTATCTTCTGGGGAGGCCAAGGCAAACAGAGTTCCAAAGCAGGCCAACAGAGAATAGAATGCTTTGCAGAGAGAAAATTCTGGCAATCTGTAGGATCCTCTTCAAGCCTTCCTCTGGGTGCTAATCAGCATATGTGTATGAGGAAACTGGGTAAGTCAAGGAAAGAACCATACAAAAGTGTTTCAGGAAAGAGTACTTGAAGCCAACACAAGACAAGGAATAGTATATCTATTCTTTTAAGTTGGATGGAAGATTTGATAATTATGGGCCATGATGGAGATAACTCAGAAAGTTATTGCCTTATTGAAACATAGTAATATTAAAATTAACCATATATCTAAATTAACCATATAAATATAGTAATTATTGAAAATATCCATATACCTGAATAGTGTGTGTGTGTGTATATATATATATATATATATATATATATATATATATAATTTTTTTAACTTTATCACAGAAAAAACTATAGAAATGTTATAGAAATACAAAATATCCAGGGTCCAAAAAGATAAATTCTCAGTGTCTATCATACAACCAAAAATGACCAGGCAGGCAAAGAGAAGGAAAATATGAATCATAATATAGAAAAAAATCAGTGTTGACCTAATATAGAACTGACATGTTTAGTTAGTAACAAGATGTAAGAGATGCTTTGTTAATTAATAGCTGTTTAATTAGTCACAATAATATTAAAATAGCTACAATTGAAATTAAAAAGCACTTGATCCTTGGGAGAAAAGCTAGGACAAACCTAGACAGCGTATTAAAAAGCAGAGACATTACTTTGCCAACAAAGGTACGTATATGCTAAGCTATCATTTTTCCAGTAGTCATGTATGGAAGTGAGAGTTATACCATAAAGAAGGTGAATGCTGAAGAATTAATGCTTTTAAACTGTGATGATGTATGGCAAAACCAATACAATATTGTAAAGTAATTAGTCTCCAATTAAAATAAATAAATTTACATTAAAAAATAAATAGATTGAGAAAAAACTAAAAAATAAAATAAAATAAAATAAACTGTGGTGTTGGAGAAGACTCTTGAGAGTCTATTGGATTGCAAGGAGATCAAACCAATCAATCCTAAAGGAAATCACTCCTGCATCTTTGTTGGAAGGACTTGATGCTGAAGCTGAAACTCCAATACTTTGGCCACCTGATGTGAAGAGTCAACTCATTAGAAAAGACCCTGATGCTGGGAAAGACTGAAGGTGGGAGGAGAGGAGTATGACAGAGGATGAGATGGTTGGATGGCGTCACTGACTCAATGGACATAAAATTTGAGCAAGCTCCAGGAGATGGTGAAGGACAGAAAAGCCTGACATACTGCAGTTCCTGAGGTTGCAAAGAGCTGAACATGACTGAGCAACTGAACAGCAATAACAAGAAGCCAGAAGAAAGATTGCATATTTTAAAGTAGAGATACGAATGTAAAGAATCTTAAGTTTTCATAGGGAAAGCTAAAATGTTCAAGATTATAACAAAATGCACTAATTGGGAATAACAAAAGCTTAAAAATTGAATGAATAAACATTTGTTAACTTGAAGACATAAAAATAGAAACTATCATAAAATGTATTCTTGCCATCTCTTCTTAATATCTTCTGCTTCGGTTAGGTCCACACCATTTCTGTCCTTTACCGAGCTCATCTTTGCATGAAATGTTCCTTTGGTATCTCTGATTTTCTTGAAGAGATCCCTAGTCTTTCCCATTCTGTTGTTTTACTCTGTTTCTTTGCATTGATCGCTGAAGAAAGCTTTCTTATCTCTTCTTGCTATTCTTTGGAACTCTGCACTCAGATGTTTATATCTTTCCTTTTCTCCTTTGCTTTTCGCTTCTCTTCTTTTCACAGCTATCTGTAAGGCCTCCCCAGGCAGCCATTTTGCTTTTTTGCATTTCTTTTCTATGGGAATGGTCTTGATCCCTGTCTCCTGTACAATGTCATGAACCTCTGTCCATAGTTCATCAGGCACTCTATGTATCAGATCTAGGCCCTTAAATCTATTTCTCACTTCATCTGTATAATCATAAGGGATTTGATTTAGGTCATACATGAATGGTCTAGTGGTTTTCCCTACTTTCTTCAATTTCAGTCTGAATTTGGCAATAAGGAGTTCATGGTCTGAGCCACAGTCAGCTCCTGGTCTTGTTTTTGCTGACTGTATAGAGCTTCTCCATCTTTGGCTGCAAAGAGTATAATCAATCTGATTTCCGTGTTGACCATCTGGTGATGTCCATGTATAGAGGCTTCTCTTGTGTTGTTGGAAGAGGGTGTTTGTTATGACCAGTGCATTTTCGTGGCAAAACTCTATTAGTCTTTGCCCTGCTTCATTCCATATTCCAAGGCCAAATTTGCCTGTTACTCCAGGTAACAGAGAAATTCAGAAAACAAAGATCTTGGCATCCGGTCCCACCACTTCATGGGAAATAGATGGGGAAACAGTGGAAACAGTGTCAGACTTTATTTTTCCGGGCTCCAAAATCACTGCAGATGGTGACTGTAGCCATGAAATTAAAAGACACTTACTCCTTGGAAGGAAAGTTATGACCAACCTAGACAGCATATTCAAAAGCAGAGACATTACTTTGCCAACAAAGGCTCGTCTAGTCAAGGCTATGGTTTTCCCTGTGGTCATGTATGGATGTGAGAGCTGGACTATGAAGAAGGCTGAGCGCCGAAGAATTGATACTTTTGAACTGTGGTGTTGGAGAAGACTCTTGAGAGTCCCTTGGACTGCAAGGAGATCCAACCAGTCCATTCTGAAGGAGATCAGCCCTGAGATTTCTTTGGAAGGAATGATGCTAAAGCTGAAACTCCAGTACTTTGGCCACCTCATGCGAAGAGTTGACTCATTGGAAAAGACTCTGATGCTGGGAGGGATTGGGGGCAAGAGGAGAAGGGGACGACAGAGGATGAGATGGCTGGATGGCATCAGTGACTCGATGGACGTGAGTCTGAGTGAACTCCGGGAGATGGTGATGGACAGGGAGGCCTGGCGTGCTGCGATTTATGGGGTTGCAAAGAGTCGGACACGACTGAGCGACTGATCTGATCTGATCATAAAATGAAAGACACAGAGAGAGAAGACTGAAATAAAGTTAGAAGTATAAGTGAACTGCAGAATAATGTATGTTGCCTGATATACAGCAACTCCCCTACATACAAAGGATTTCCATTCGGAGAGTGTTTGTAAGCCCATTTATTCATAAGTCCGAACAAGTTAGCCTAGACATCCATCTAACACAATTGGCTTTATAGTACTGTACTGTAACAGGTTTATATTTTTTTTCATACAAATAATACATAAAAACAAACACAAAACTAATACAATTATGTAAAGTTTAAAAATAAAATAAATTAAAAAAAAAAAACACAAAAAAGGAGGAGCACATGTTTGACCTTACAGTACAGTACCTTGAAAATTACAATGCTTATGCTAAGCCGCTTCAGTTGTGTCTGACTCCTTGAGACCCATGGACAGTAGCCTGCCAGACTTCTCTGTCCATGGGACTCTTCAGGCAAGACTACTAGAGTGGGTTGCTGTTTCCTCCTCCAGGGGATCTTCCCAACCCAGGGATAGAACCTGTGTCTCTTATATCTACCTGCATTATCAGGCAAGTTTTTTTGTTTTTTCTTTTTTTAACCAGTAGCACCACCTGAGAAGACTGTGAAAATCACAATAGTACAGTTTAACAGATGGCATGGAGTGAACAGGCCATCTTCTAGTATTACTGACTAGAAGAGGAAAAAGAGGTGGGGGATGATAAAGTTGAAGGATCATTAGCAATAGGAGATTTCCAGTGTCATTAGTAACTACATCATTTCCCATTCCTTTTTGGTTCCCTTAAGCCTAATGATATCCGTGGACGAATTTTCCCTGCTGCTTTCTCTTCTGTTAAATACACTTATGTGTGCAATCTGCCTCTTATCCAAGGCACTATAATGTATCTTTCTTATATAACTTGTTAACTTGATATTTCAATAGCTATTACCTTTCCACTAATAGGAAAGGTAGCCTATTAGCCTACCTTCCTCTTTTTGGAGTGTTGGTCTTTGTGCCTGAAAAGGAAGGGACCAGTACTAAGCAGGGTACTAACCTAGAGTGCAAAGTAAGAACTTCTGTTATGAGATAACATCAAAGTTGGGACTAAGAGGAAGATATACTGGATATCTGTCATTATAACTTTTTATTATAACCCTCTCAGTCAGTTCAGTTCAGTCACTCAGTCGTGTCCGACTCTTTGCGACCCCATGAATCGCAGCACGCCAGGCCTCCCTGTCCATCACCATCTCCCAGAGTTCACTCAAACTCACATCCATCAAGTGGGTGATGCCATCCAGCCATCTCATCCTCTGCCGTCCCCTTCTCCTCCTGCCCCCAATCCCTCCCAGCATCAGAGTCTTTTCCAATGAGTCAACTCTTCACATGAAGTGGCCAAAGTACTGCAGTTTCAGCTTTAGCATCATTCCTTCCAAAGAACACCCAGGACTGATCTCCTTTAGAATGAACTGGTTGGATTTCCTTGCAGTCCAAGGGATTCTCAAGAGTCTTCTCCAACACCACAGTTCAAAAGCATCAATTCTTCGGCACTCAGCTTTCTTCACACTCCAACTCTCACATCCATACATGACCACTGGAAAAACCATAGCCTTGACTAGACGGACTTTTGTTGGCAAAGTAATGTCTCTGCTTTTGAATATGCTATCTAGGTTGGTCATAACTTTCCTTCCAATGAGTAAACGCCTTTTCATTATAGGGGACAGGAATGCAAAAGTAGGAAGTCAAGAAACACCTGGAATACCAGGCAAATTGGGCCTTGGATTACAGAATGAAGCAGGGCAAAGGCTAATAAAGTTTTGTCAAGAGAACACACTGGTCATAGCAAACACCCTCTTCCAACAACACAACAGAAAACTCTACATATGGACATCACCAGATGGTTGACACCAAAATCAGATTGATTATATTCTTTGCAGCCAAAGATGGAGAAGCTCTATACAGTCAGCAAAAACAAGACCGGGAGCTGACTGTTGCTCAGATCATGAACTCCTTATTGCCAAATTCAGACTGAAATTGAAGAAAGTAGGGAAAACCACTAGACCATTCAGGTATGACCTAAATCAAATCCCTTATGATTATACAGTTGAAGGGAGAAATAGATTTAAGGGCCTAGATCTGATAGAGTGCCTGATGAACTATGGACAGAGGTTCATGACATTGTACAGGAGACAGGTATCAAGACCATCCCCATTGAAAAGAAATGCAAAAAAGCAAAATGGCTGTCTGGGGAGGCCTTACAAATTATAATCCGAGGAGAAGAGGACGACAGAGGATGAGATTGCTGGATGGCATCACTGACTCGATGGATGTGAGTCTATGTGAACTCTGGGAGTTGGTGATGGACATGGAGGCCTGGGGTGCTGCGATTCATGGGGCCACAAAGAGTTGGACACTACTGAGCGACTGAACTCTCCCTTAAATAGAAATACCGTTCATAGTGAAACTGCATCATGAATCACATACCTGAAAGTTTATGACAGGCATGTTCAGAGCAAAATCATCTTCTTTGTAAACATGTACAGATATTTGCCTATTTAGCAATAATGTGCTCTCATGATTAGCACAAAACTGATACAACAAAAGATTAACATAAATTTTCTATGCTATTTTGTTTCAAACTATTACACACTCAACTTTTAGTTATTGGACACAATTATGTGCAATGCAAAACTAGCCACATCCAGATTTATTAATTTTTCATGAAATATTTTAAAATCAGCATGAAGTAAATATACACAGCTGAGAAATATACAAACACTCATATAGTTTTACATAGTGGTTACATTCTTACTCTTTTTATTAGCATCTTGTAGGTGGGAAAACAGAACTGATTAATGACAATAAAAATAAGTGATTTGCCTAAGATTACACAATAGATTACTGGTTCTGAAAAAGATTTGAATCCAGACAATCTGCCTATTTTGGCCACTTGATGCAAACAACTGACTCATTGGAAAAGTCCCTGATGCTGGGAAAGATTGTGGGCAGAAGGAGAAGGCATCAGAGGACCAGATGGTTGAATGGCATCTCCTATGCAATGGACATGAACTTGGGCAAATTCCAAGAGATGGTTGGGGACAGGGAGACCTGGCATGCTACAGGCCATGGGATTGGACATAGTCGGACATGACTGGGCAACTGAACAACAAATAAAATCTGCCTTAAATCCATTATTTTAGCCAATACATTATGCTGCCTCTCATAATAGTTGCAATATTTTGCATTTTTAAAAAATATGTAAATATTAAAAACTCACTTGTTACTCTTCTATACAGAATAATCATCACAGTGATATTCTTTAAAGACCAACCTAAGTTCAGTTCAGTTCTGTCACTCAGTAGTGTCCGACTCTTTGCGACCCCATGAATCGCAGCACGCCAGGCCTCCCTGTCCATCACCATCTCCTGGAGTTCACTCAGACTCACGTCCATCAAGTTGGTGATGCCATCCAGCCATCTCATCCTCTGTCGTCCCCTTCTCCTCCTGCCCCCAATCCCTCCCAGCATCACAGTCTTTTCCAATGAGTCAACTCTTCGCATGAGGTGGCCAAAGTACTGGAGTTTCAGCTTTAGCATCATTCGTTCCAAAGAAATCCCAGGGCTGATCTCCTTCAGAATGGACTGGTTGGATCTCCTTGCAGTCCAAGGGACTCTCAAGAGTCTTCTCCAACACCACAGTTCAAAAGCATCAATTCTTCAGCGCTCAGCTTTCTTCACACTCCAACTCTCACATCCACACATGACCACTGGAAAAACCGTAGTTTTGACTAGATGGACCTTTGTTGGCAAAGTAATGTCTCTGATTTTGAATGTGCTATCTAGGTTGGTCATAACTTTCCTTCCAAGGAGCAGGCGTCTTTTAATTTCATGGCTGCAGTTACCATCTGCAGTGACCTAAAGGTAAACAATAAAGTTTAAAAATAGCTTTATGTGAAAGTATTTACCTTTTCATTTCCAGTCATTCAGTCCTGCACTGAGGGTAACAAGAGTTATGAATTATACCAAAGTTTTCATAAACCAGTAGCTAAAATGGCAGACATGCTCCACACAACCCGTCAATCACAAAAGGAAAAATGGTACCATTTGAATTAGAAGTAAGAAGACTAATGCATTTTTATCCTTAAGAGTTAGAAGGGAAATAGATCTTTCAGCTCCAAGATAGCAAAGCAAGCAATATGAAATCTTTATTTGCACAAGATACTTTGCACAACAAGCAATCCCAAAGCATTATTTGTTCACAGTATATTGTAGCATCTGTTCCATTCATCATGGGAGGAATGGTTGAGACTTGGAAACCTTTAGTTATGGTTCTGGCCCAGGATTAGTGACCCCATGTTCAGATTAATACCTTAGGTTTAAAGGTGACTGACTTCCCCCCAAAGGCTGAACTGCAGTAGCTAGCCCTAATTATCAATGTTTTAAGTTCCAGTGTGTTTTGAAAGGAAGAGGTAGGTTTTGCTAACCTCAGGAAATGAGAACTAAAATGAAATTGTACAAATGATTTCCCCCAAAGCAAATGCTAAACAATATTATTGCATGCAAATGATATTAATCCCTGTGAACTTTCCTTTTATATATAATTATAAAGCAATCTAGAAGGTGAGGCATGTCTTTGCCTTTGATGCTATTCAGTTTCTGAGGGGAGAATTTCTCAAGTGTTTTTCAAATCTAAAAAGAAAAGAAAAGGAAAGGAAGGATTGCAAGGAGGTAACCACAGATTTTCTATATGAATCAACAATTAGGAAAAAGAAAAAAAAAACAACTTCAAAGGCATGGTATGTAAGACTGATAGAACATGCAAGATATGTACCATATATATTATCATACATTTACAGCATAAAAGCCTAGAGACACAGGGTTTGTTTGATGTCAACCGCCTAATATCTAATGCAATTAAAAACAAAACAAAATTAAATGACTTAGTAGGACCAACATCTATAAGACTAACATTGACCATATATGGACCAATTTGATTATGAATGCTATTGATAAATATACAGTTAAAATAGCTTCAGCACCTACATTGTTTTTAAATCAAATTATTTTGTTTATCCAAGTCATAGGTCAAATAAAGTGAATTCTTAAATAAGCAACAAAAGTATGTCAGCATAACAACATATGATAAGTACAATTCTAGGCACTGGGATTATATCATTTTTGATCTTACTATGTACCATACATTTAAGCAGGAGAGACAGAGGTAAATACAACCAGACTATGTTCAGTGCCACAGGGCAGACTGTTGGGCAGTGTGTTGCAGGGAGCTCTGTCTGAGAACATGAGTGTGGATCTATGATGAAAAGAAATGTTCTCACAAAGGATTATGTGGAAGGCATTGCAAGGAGCATCAACGGCCTGAAGATGGGGAGGGGAGGCCATACATTGGAGGAAGAACCAGGAAGTCCGTATCAGGAAGCAGACTGAAACAGGGTGAACATGAGCAAAGAATGGCAGGGAAAACAATCAAGTAAAGCTAGAGAGGTAGTGAGGAGTCAGATGATAACAGATTGTGACATGCATATGCTTCTATTATATCATGGAATGCTTTAAACAGAATTTTAGGGTACCATAGTGACTCCTGAGGAGCAATATGGAATATACTAACTGTATATAAATGATATTCTTGGACCTGTAGTTTCATGAGTTATTTTAAGGCATGATGTATTAGTTTCTCAGTATTATAGTGATACTATAGCAGTTGGATTTATGATTTAAATTTGGTTACACCAAAGCTTTTGGAGGATTGATAGTTGAGACTCTCCAGGTAGCTAGAAAGTCCCTATGTGACACTGTGTTAGACTCCCAACAGAAGTAGACTCTGGGCTTCTTCAGTGACCCTGGCACTGGAGGGTTTACATGCTCGCCCCTTGTTGTTTGAATCTTGTACAGAACACACCCTGAGAGACCCAGCAGTAGAGAAGGACAAGGAAGACTACTCCATTTACACTCGTGCATTCCATTTGTACACTGTTTCCTACAGTTGAGTATATACAATGTCGAGTCTGTAAGTCTTTCTGCAAACACTTAAATAATGCCTAATTAACACCGTTACTTACAGTTAAGAAAGAAGTCAATAAAATATTTTGTGTGTTACTTTTGGAAAGTTATTGGTAATAGTTTATTCAATAATTTGATGTTTGTTAATTCAGATGTTTTATCATTAATTTGTAAGTAAACTACAGGCTAGCTACTGAACTTAGTATTTCAGTCAGATCAGATTAGATCAGATCAGTCGCTCAGTCGTGTCTGACTCTTTGCAACCTCATGAATCGTAGCGCGCCAGGCCTCCCTGTCCAAAAACCAACTCCCGGAGTTCACTCAGACTCACGTCCATCGAGTCAGTGATGCCATCCAGCCATCTCATCCTCTGTCGTCCCCTTCTCCTCCTGCCCCCAATCCCTCCCAGCATCAGAGTCTTTTCCAATGAGTCAACTCTTCGCATGAGGTGGCCAGAGTACTGGAGTTTCAGCTTTAGTATCATTCCTTCCAAAGAACACCTAGGACTGATCTCCTTTAGAATGGACAGTTGCACTTCCCTGCAGTCCAAGGGACTCTCAACCATAGCTTTAAGAGTAAGTAGGAATGCATCTAGACAAAAAATACACCTAGGCAAAAAAGCAATGTTGAGAAAGAAGAATGGAACTGGATGAATCAACCTACCTGACTTCAGGCTCTACTACAAAGCCACAGTCATCAAGACAGTATGGTACTGGTGCAAAGACAGAAATATAGATCAATGGAACAAAATAGAAAGCCCAGAGATAAACCCATGCAACTATGGACACCTTATCTTTGACAAAGGAGGCAAGAATATACAGGGGAGAAAAGACAATCTCTTTAACAAGTGGTGTTGGGAAAACTGGTCAAACCACTTGTAAAAGAATGAAACTAGAATGCTTTCTAACACCATACACAAAAATAAACTCAAAATGGATTAAAGATCTAAACATAAAACCAGAAACTATAAAACTCTTAGAGGAGAACATAAGCAAAACAGTCTCTGACACACATCACAGCAGGATCCTCTATGACACACCTCCCAGAATATTGGAAATAAAAGCAAAAATAAACAAATAGTATCTAATTAAACTTAAAAGCTTCTGCCCAACAAAAGGAACTATAAGCAAGGTGAAAAGACAGCCTTCAGAATGGGAGAAAATAATAGCTAATGAAGCAACTGACAAACAACTATTCTCAAAAATATACAAGCAAGTCCTGCAGCTCAATTCCAGAAAAATAAACGACCCAATCAAAAAATGGGCCAAAGAACTCAATAGACATTTCTCCAAAGAAGACATACAGATGGCTAACAAACACATGAAAAGATGCTCAACATCATTCATTATCAGAGAAATGTAAATCAAAACTACAATGAGGTACCATTTCATGCCAGTCAGAATGGCTGTGATCCAAACATCTACAAGCAATAAATGCTGGAGAGCATGTGGAGAAAAGGGAACCCTCTTACACTGTTGGTGGGAATGCAAACTAGTACAGCCACTATGGAGAAAAGTGTGGAGATTCTTTAAAAAACTGGAAACAGAACTACCATATGACCCAGCAATCCTACGGCTGGGCATATACACCGAGGAAACCAGAATTGAAAGAGACACGTGTACCCTAATGTTCATCACAGCACTGTTTATAATAGCCAGGACATGGAAGCAACCTAGATGTCCATCAGCAGATGAATGGATAAGAAAGCTATGATACATATACACAATGGAGTATTACTCAGCTATTAAAAAGAACACATTTGAATCAGTTCTAATGAGGTGGATGAAGCTGGAGCCTATTATACAGAGTGAAGTAAGCCAGAAAGAAAAATACCAATACAGTATACTAACACATATATATGGAATTTAGAAAGATAGTAATGACAACCCTGTATGCGAGACAGCAAAAGAGACACAGATGTATAGAGCAGTCTTTTGGACCCTGTGGGAGAGGGAGGGTGGGATGATTTGGGAGAATGGCATTAAAACATGTATAATATCATATACGAAACGAATCACCAGTCCAGGTTTGAGGCAGGATACAGGAAGCTTGGGGCTGGTGCACTGGGATGACCCAGAGGGATGGTTTGGGGAGGGAGGTGGGAGGGGGGTTCAGGATGGGGAACACATGTACACCCGTGGGGGACGCATGTTGATGTATGGCAAAACCAATACAATATTGTAAAGTAAAAAAAAATAATGATAATAATAATAAAAAAATTAAAAAAAAAAGAGTCTTCTCCAACACCACAGTTCAAAAGCATTAATTATTTGGCACTCAGCTTTCTTCACAGTCCAACTCTCACATCCATACATGACTACTGGAAAAACCATAGCCTTGAGTAGACGGACCTTTGTTGGCAAAGTAATGTCTCTGCTTTTGAATATGCTATCTAGGTTGGTCATAACTTTCCTTCCAAGGAGTAAGCATCTTTTAATTTCATGGCTGCAATCACCATCTGCAGTGATTTGGGAGCCCCCAAAAATAAAGTCTGACACTGTTTCCACTGTTTCCCCATCTATTTCCCGTGAAGTGATGGGACCAGATGCCATGAACTTAAATGCATATTTAACTATACTGTTAATCTATCATTGCAAAATACTTCCATAAGAATAATATGAAATATATTACAATGTGAAGCATAGCAGATGATGTAATAAAAGATATTATGCTGTAAAATTTTATTTGGTCTTAATATAGGAGTGATCAACACCATTGTTTTAATCTGGTAGAGCTGCCATAGCAAAATACAAGAAACTGGGTGGCTTAAACAACAGAGATTTATTTTCTCAGTTTTGGAGGCTGAAAATCCAACCAAGATAAGAGTGTTAGCAGCTTTAATTTTTCATGAGGCCTCCCTTTCTGCCTTGGGCATGGCTACCTTCTCACTTTACCCTCATACAGCCTTTCCTCTGTGTGCGTTCCTGGCCTTTCCTCCTTTTTTGCATAAGGCCATTTGTCTTATTGGACTACAGCTCACTCATATCACCTCATTTTGCCTTGATTATCTCCTAATAAGTTCTCTCTCCAAATACAGTGACGCTGGGGACTAGAGCTTGATGACAAATAAAAGGATAATGGAGTAAGCATGCTGCTGCTGTTGCTGCTAAGTCGCTTCAGTCGTGTCCGACTCTGTGCGGCCCCATAGACGGCAGCCCTCCAGGCTCCTCTGTCCCTGGGATTCTCCAGGCGAGAACACTGGAGTGGGTTGCCATTTCCTTCTCCAATGAATGAAACTGGAAAGTGAAAGTGAAGTCGCTTAGTCGTGTCCGACTCTTGGCGACCCCATGGACTGCAGCGTACAGGCTCCTCCGTCCATGGGATTTTCCAGGCAAGAGTACTGGAGTGGGTTGCCATCGCCTTCTCCTGGAGTAAGCATAGCTCAGGCATAAAAATGGAGTTGGGCAGCCATTGAGTATCTCATCTTAAACATGTTTATGCATCTCTGAAAACTTGGATTTTCTCTCAACTGTACCAAATTCAATGACACCACAGATATATTAGAACAACATTGACCAGAGCAATCTATGATCTCAAAATCCCCCCTTGTTACTACATAACTATTTCAGACTCAGCCAATCTTTGCTTAACCAACAGACTTAGATCTTGCCAGCTCCAATTAAAATTCTTGAAAAATAACATGTTACTAACTGGAGCTTTCAAGTTTTTGCCTTCATAAGCCTCCTCCATTTTTAAGTCTGATAGAACATAATTCAAGTGCTTCTCAAATTTGTGTCTCCTGGACTACAATCCTGATAAACCTCAAATAAGTACCTCTTTATTTTAATTAGTTCTCCATTTCTGAAATTTTACTTCAACATATAAATATGGAAGTGCAGAATTTGGTACATAGAAATCATAGTGCCAAGTGATCATCACCAGGATTTTGTCTTGGAA
This sequence comes from Bubalus kerabau, assembly GCF_029407905.1. NCBI lineage: Eukaryota > Metazoa > Chordata > Mammalia > Artiodactyla > Bovidae > Bubalus > Bubalus kerabau. The sequence goes on from NC_073625.1 coordinate 58,109,364, forward strand.
GAGCAAGTTTTATTCATAATATAAAACTCTAATACTAAATTCACTCTTCTTTGTTCAGTATTATGTGATTAAGACGATTAGGGAATCATCTGGTGATTATAATCCTGAGTAAGTGAAAGTAAACATCTTGAAGTTATTATTTTTATTTTATTTAAATATTTTAACCACTTCTTCATGAGATAAAGACAATAGCCAATTCTACATTTCCAAAATTGAGTATTTTATTGTTATTATTTACAATAACAACTCCCATTATTTTGAAGGCTAATTACACACCTGCTCTATTATTAAAAGAATTCAAGTTACTATTTGATGACTTTTTATTATTTGAAGTTTCATTGCCATGCTTAGGATAATATGTTTGGATAGTTTTGCTCATTCCTTCTAAAACAGAGATTGGTTTCCAATAAATATCCAAGGAAAATTAAAGGTCAGTATTTGATGTGTATTTTAAAAAGCTATTCATGTACTTATACTAGAAATAGGCACAGGCCTGTATGATGTTTTTGTTTAAACTTTCCATATAATGATTCCAAATTCAAGTAAAACTCTACTGCCGTAAAATAAATACCATGATAAAATTTGAACACACACACACAAAAAAAACAATTTAGATATGATTTCTTTATGTTGCAAAAATTTTGTTTTTAAAAATAACTCCACAAAATGTTTTTAATATGTTTTTCTCTCTCACTTACTCATTATTGGAGAAATATTTTTTTACTCTCAATACTACTTGATTTCTGGTCACCAAATGTGTGGGTTTTTCACCTATTAAACAATTCTCTAACACCATCTGGGTTTCCTGAAATTAATGCAGTTCTGATACTGACCAGAGTTGGCACAGATCCCAGAGGTTAAGGACTCAGTCTCACAAGATTGCATCCACTCCAGATGGCTACTGCAAGTGGTAGGTCCCCATTACCTGTACCTTCTTTCTGTTGTTGTTGTTCAGTGGCTAAGTCACGTCTGACTCTTCCTGACCCCATGGACTGCAGCATGCCGGGCTCCTCTGTCATCCACTATCTCCAGGAGTTTTCCCATTCTTTCTGACTTGGCTATAGATTGGAAGTTCCTGCAACCCCCCTCTTTGGATCAGATTATCTGCTAGAACAGCTTACAGAACTGGGTAATGCTCTGGAACTTAACTGGAATTACTTATGTTTACTAACTAACTCGGAGAAGGCAATGGCACCCCAGTCCAGTACTCTTCTTGCCTGGAAAATCCCATGGATGGAGGAGCCTGGAAGGCTGCAGTCCATGGGATCACTGAGGGTCGGACACAACTGAGTGACTTCACTTTCACTTTCCACTTTCATGCATTGGAGAAGGAAATGGCAACCCACTCCAGTGTTCTTGCCTGGAGAATCCCAGGGATGGGGAAGCCTATAAAACAAAGGATATGATACAAGATACAGGTGAACACTCAGATGAAGGGGTGTATAAGAAGAGGTCTGGAATGATCTCAAAGGCAGAAACATCTGTCCCCATGGAAATAGGTGTGCAACACCCACAGGTACATGGATGTGGTCACCAATGCAAAGCTCCCTAGCCTCTGTATTATTGGGATTTCTATGGAGCCTCATTACATAGGCATGGTCAGTTACTAAATCCAATTTTAGCTTCTCTCTTCTCTCTGGAGAAGGGGGGTTGAAAGTTCTCTCTGAGGAGGGGAATTAAAAGTTTTAGGTTTCTAATCATGGCTTGGTCTTTCTGGTAACCAAGCCCCTCCAGGAACCTAATGAGATACCTTATTATATCAAATGTCTGTATAGTGAAAGCTATGTTTTTTCCAGTAGTCATGTATGGGTATGAGAGTCAGACCATAAAGAAGGCTGAGTACTGAAGAAACAGTTGCTTTCTAACTGTCATGTTGGAGAAGACTCTTGAGAGTCCCTTGGATAGCAAGGAGATCAAACCAGTCAATCCTAAAGGAAATCAACCCTGAATATTCATTGGAAGGACTGATGCTAAAGCTGAAGCTCCAATATTTTGGCCACCTGATATGAAGAGCTGACTCATTGGAAAAGGCCCTGATGTTGGGAAAGATTGAGGACAAGAGGAGAAGGGGGTGACAGAAAATGAGATGTTTGGATGCCATCATCAATTCAATGGACATGAGTTTGAGCAAACTCTGGGAGATGGTGAAGGACAGGGAAGACTGGTGTGCTGTAGTCCATGGGGTCACAAAGAGCTGGACATGACTCAGTGACTGAACAACATTAGAACAAAAGATGTTTCTATCACCCAGGAAATTCCAAAGGATTTAGGAGTTCGGTGTCAGGGACTGTAGTCAAAAACTAAATATTAGAAAAAAAAGATCTCTTACACCCTTATTTATAAGGATTTTAGGATCTGATATTTGTGCCACGAACCAGGGTTGCAATAAGTATTTTGTTGAACACACCCTTTTAAAAATTTAATGCACTTAAAGCAAACAACCAAAGGTATAATAATTAACATGAAGAAAGACAATTTGATGATTTGATTTTTAAGGCTATTTTGAGTCATACTAGCCTATCTATCTATCTATTATTTATGCATCTATCAGCTTTTAGAACTGTAATAGATTATAATAAACTTTGATAGAATCACCCATAAAAATGCAATTGATATTAGATGCATATGTGAGAGCCATCACAATATCCCTCTTATAGGGTATCTCCCTTCCTCCCTGTTTTGCTTTTCTATTGCTGCTAGGACAAATTATTGCAACCTAGTGACTTAAAAACTAGCAAAACTTGTATTTCCAGATTCTGTATGTCAGAAATTCAATATGGGTCTCACTAGCATCAGGAGGGCTGCATTTTTTCTGGTGCTCTAGATAAGAATTATTTTTCTTGCCTTTTCCTGCCTTTGAGGTCTCCCTCTGCTTCTTGCGTATAGCTGCCTGCATGGCCAGACGTTCTTCTCATGTTGCCTTCTCTCTCTGATCACAGCTGGAAAAGGTCCTCCAGTTTTAAGAACTCCCTTGATTAGATGGTACTCTGCTCAGATAATCTAGTAAAATCCAACCATCCTTCACATCCTAATTTAATTTCTATTCTGTCTGCTGACAGTTGATGATGACCCATTCAAATATGAATACCTGATTTAATTTGGATCAAGGAGTGCCTCCATGGGATTTTGTTTTGAGACTGCTTGCTGGCCATTCTCTTTCATGGTGTCTAAAGCTATACATTTTAAAATTATAAAAGTGTTAGCTGACATGTTTCTTGCCATTTGGAGGCAATATGCCAGTAAGGAGAATCAAGCACAGATGCAGATTTAGAGACAAGAGCCAGAGACAAAGTAAGATTGACATTATTTAAATCTTCATAAGGCCCCTGAGGTCCAGATCTGTCTCTGCTCTTCCTACACCAGTAGTTCAATTTGAACCTTGAATTCTAAGAACCAAAATTATATACACATTTTCTTTTTAGTGAAGTCAATTTGAACTTCTGTTCTTACATTCAAAGGTCTTAACAAATATGCAATAAATTGGACTTGCCTAGAGACCGAGACAGAAAACTAATTCTTAACCAAGCTACACTCACTTTGATTTATTTATATATAAATTAAATAATTAAATCAACTTATTGCCTCAACCAATGTTATTTTTTCATTGTTCTGAATTTATTTAGATCAATAGTCTCCAAAGATATCTACATCATTTCTAAACTTTTGCCAAAGATACATCTTAAATTCAAGAAATGAGTTCCACCAAGTTTTTGCATATTAATGGCAACCCACTCCAGTATTCTTGCCTGAAGAACTCCACGGACAGAGAAGACTGGCAGACTATAGTCCATTGCGTTGCAAAGAGTCAGACAAGACTCATATCACTGTATGGCAAAACCACTACAATATTGTAAAGTAATTAGTCTCTGACTAAAAAAATAAATTTGAAAAAAATAAATTAACTAAAAAAAGACTGAAACTAAAACTTTCACTTCTTTATTTAAGTACTCTCTCAAAACATACTATACACTCAATTCTTTAAGCAACTACTTTGTCTGTTTTTTTTTTAAATTATTATTATTATTTTTTGATGTTGACCATTTTTTAAAGTCTTGATTGAATTTGTTGCAGTATTACTTTTGTTTTTTTGTTTTGGTGTTTGGTCCACAAGGCTTGTGAGATCTCAGCTCCCCGACGAGAGATCAAACTTGCAGTCCCTGCATGGCATGGCGAAACCTTAACCACTGGACAGCCAGGGGAGTCCCACAGCTACCTTGTCTTAATCAGAGACTTTTCTTTATAGCTTTACATTATAGATTTTATCCCAAGAAAACAGATATTTCCACATTGAATTAGCAGATAACCTCACTGGTTTTGCAAAACCAAAAAACATAGCTAAGAGGAAAAGCAGAAGCAGAAATTGCTTTCTCTTTCTGATGGGGCCACTCTTCTCTTTCATCTTTGTTTTTTTCTCTGCATCTGTTTCATGCTTTCTTTGCAAAATAGTTCCCTTTGTTCACTTGTGAATTCTCTTCCCTCAGATTATTTTTCTCACATGTAGATCTGACTGGTCAGGTCAACACCTCTAGGATCATCTCTATACAATATTTTGGTTTAAGTGGCCACACCACATGATATAGTGGCAATACTTCAATGCACATTCCCAGGAGGGAGTCATTGTTGGGCCCAGTTTGAATTATATATCCTTCTCTAGCCAGTTAACTATGCTTCAGATTTAGATGCTAATAAGCTTTTCCCTTCCTTGATCTTCTGGATGGTGTGTCTGCTTACAAATCCAGATGTCTCCTTCATTACTACTTTGCACTACTAATTTATTTTTTAAATATAGAAATTTCTTTTTTAGTGTTTTAGCTTTTCTCTGGCAGCCACTGTATCTTGTATTTCCATGAAAACCCTATAGCATGCAGACTGGCTCACACTTAGTAGGGTTTCTTAAGATTAGTTTTGTTAGTCTTGTTATATCTTTGTGCATGGACTGTAGCCCATCAGGCTCGTCTGTCCATGTGATTCTCCAGGAAAGAACACTGGAGTTGATAGCCATGCCCTCCTCCAGGGGATCTTCCTGACTCAGGGATCAAATCCACATCTCTTACATCTCCTGCGTTGACAGGAGAGTTTTTTTATTACTGGTGCCACCTGGGAAGCTACTTTATCTTTACATATAAATTTAAATCTACTTCTATATCTATCCAATATAAACATCTCATTATTTTTAAAATGTGTTTAAATTAGCTGCTAAAGAGCATATAAAGTATAACTTACAAAAGCACAATAAAATCAGATAAACCAGATCAATGACAATGTTAGATCATGGCTTTACTATTGCTATGAGAGTGTCATATACTGATTACTAATTTTATAGAACATGAAATCAAATGGATCTAAATTGTTTATTAAACATGTTATACAGAGCAAGTTCATTCATTTCTTATCTAAAATATGGAATACATAGGACCTTTTTCATGGGGTGCTTTGCTATGTAAATGAGAGAGTAAGTACAAAACTATGCTCAATGAATGCCTTAAGTTTAACTCACACTCAGTAACTGTTAGCTGTTTTTAGTATAATGGCTAGTTTCATTGTTATTATTGTTTTTATATTATGAAGCTGTCCTTGATGGATTCATTTGTTCAATAGCTTATTATTGAACTCCTACTATATATTAAGTTATATTGGCTATAAGGAATTGACAAAAACTTGCTACACTCAGCTTGCCTCTATGGAGCTTATGTTTTCATGAGGAAATAATTTTGGAGAAAATCAACTAGTGAACAAATAAACTAATTAAAGAGTAAAGAAGATCCTATAAGAAAGCAAGTGAAAAACAAGGAAGAAAGGGAAAGATATGTCCAATTAAATGCAGAGTTCCAAAGAATAGCAAGGAGAGGTAAAGCATTCTTCAATGAACAATGCATAAAAATGGAGGAAAACAACAGAAGGGGAAGACTAGAAATATCTTCGGGAAAATTAGAAATAACAAGGGAAATTTCATCCAAAGATGAAACCATATAAAACTATACCAAATAACAGAATAGATAAAACCATAAAGCTGACATATAAAGTAATATAATATTGGCAGACTCCTGTTGAATCAAGCAAGAAAGCAGGACCTAGATTGTCTACACTTTTGTCTCTCAATAACTTTCTCTACTATGGTTTTCCCAGATGGCCCAGTGGTAAAGAATCTGCCTGCCAAGAAGGAAACCCAGGTTTGATCCCTGTGTCAGGAAAATCCCCTTGAGAAGGAAATGATAACCCACTCCAGTATTCTTGCCTGGAAATCTCATGGAGAGAGGAGCCTAACAGCTAAAGTCCATGGGATTGCAAAGAATCAGACACAGTTTAGTAACTAAACAAGAACTTTCCCTATTAGGAATTCCAAAATTTCCCAATATATCATTTTGAAAACCACTAGGATGGTGGATAAGACCTCGGTGCAAATTTAGAAAGCCAGTGTTATCCTGACATAGCTTCTATATAGCCACACTATAACTGTGGCTTTGATCTCTATGACCTTCAGCTTTTTCAGACTCAGATAAACTAGTGAGGGTGGGAATGAAGAAGATGACTAAAATTACACCCTAGTCAAAACATTTACAATGTTTGATCTACATTTAATTACTTACAAAAATGGAAAGGCTTAAGAGTTTATAACCAATGCATTTCTGAAATCCAAAACAATAAAGTCCTCAGAGGAAATGTAGCAATAAATCATTTTTCAGACAGTTTGAAATACAAGCAGTCTTTTTTCTTTGTATTTTAGAGCAATTTTGAATTGCATATAGAACCCCTATGACTTTCTCTGATCATAAAAATGAATGACTAGAATGAAACAGATGAATAGCCAATGGCTATAAAACATATTAATTGAATTATTTCCTTAGTACTTCACAAATATGAATTCATAATAGCTATTACAGAAAAAAGACATTTCAGTCTTTATAATATCTAAAAGTTGACAATCCATTTGAAGCAGAGAGAACATAGAGTTCTTTTTTTCCTAGATTCATTGTGTAGGGGTTTAAAAGAACAGGAGATTCTTAAGAATAAAATATTTTCTCAGATTTCCTTGTTGTGTGTCAGTTCAGTTTTTGACCTTTAGAACTCATCATGGAAACTTCTATTCATTATGAATATTCATTCTACTGTGACACCTCTGTTGTGATACCTCAATCTAGTAGCTCTAGATCTATGAAAAAAAATGAAACTGTTTTGAAATAATCATCAGAACATTAACATGTCTATCAAGCAGTGCTCCCATAAACAATTATTTGGGTAAATATAAAACAATTAAATACCTTAGAGAAAACAAACTATTTTTCTCATAATTATGAATGCTCAATTTTTAAGATTTTGGTATCATACTTCCTTGGGCTTCCCTGGTGGCCCAGCAGTGAAGAATCCACCTGCCAATGCAAGAGACACAGATTCGATCCCTGGATTGGGAAGATCCTCTGGAGAAAGAAATAGCAACCTCTCCAGTATTTTCCAGTATCCTCACCTGGAAAATCCCATGGACAGAAGAGCCATAGAGTCACAAAGAGTTGGACACAACTAATGACTAAACAACAACATTATGCTTCCTTAGTATCCACTTAATGCCTAGGCTCCTTTTGACTTTTCCTAATGTAAGGGACTTAACTCACAGGAAATATTAAAATAATTCATTGCCCTCTGCATTCCAGCATTATTTGGCCAATGATGATAGAGAATATGTTCAGGGTACATATTTCCCCTTTTCCCCTGTGTGGGACCAGAATGTCCTTCAACTACTTCCCTTTCTGTAATTTCTCTACAGGACTCTCTCCTCTGGATCTAGGTAATCTCTTTTCCCTCTCATCTTACTTAGGGAATACAAGTCGCAACACTGATCATTCTGCCTCTGTGTTGCTGCAGTGTTCCCTGTGGTTTTTTCACAGACTGCCTATACATTGGTAAATACTGTCTGTATAAAACCCTCCAGTAATTGTGGTATACGTGTTTGACTCCTACTTATTGTGGTCAGTAATTAATACCTACTATACCTAGTGACAACATGTAATACAAAATGTCTCAGACCTGACCCTTTCAAAATTCTATTTAGCCTTTAAGCAAATACTAAATGAGTGCTCACACCATGTACAAGTTTTTCTGTTGTATAATGGAAAAGCAGTACTATATTACTGTCTCATCCTATTCTGTTGTTACTAACATCTCTAAGGGCTTCCCTGATATCTCATTTGGTAAAGAATCCACCTGCAGAGCAGGAGTCCCCAGTTTGATTCCTGGGTTGGGAAGATCTGTTGGAGAAGGGATAGGCTACCCACTCCAGAATTCTTGGGCATCCCTTGTGGCTCAGCTGGTAAAGAATCCACCTGCAATGCAGGAAACCTGGATTCAATTCCTGGGTTGGGAAGATCCCCTGGAGAAGGGAAAGGCTACCCACTTCAGTATTCTGGCCTAGAATTCTATGGTCTGTATAGTCCAAGGGGTGGCAAAGAGTTAGACACAACTGAGCGATTTTCACACTCACACAACATCTCTAAATGGCTACCACCTCTAAGGCTTCCTCAGACTCATTATCCAGTTTTGAAAGTCTTCTTTCAAATATATAAAGATTTTACCTTAATGCTTGCTATAGCTCTGAAGGAATTTTTGTCTCTTCTTCTTTAATTTGTTATGTTTCTTTTTATTTATGCATTCATACCTTGAGCAGACACTCACTGAACATCATCATTGGTCAGGAGCTAGGATGGATACAGAGAGCAAAGTTTAAAAACCCTTCCATTCTCTGGAGCTCATATCCTGATATTCATTCTTTACATTATACCACAGGGCAGACATTTATCTTTAATCTGATCATGAAAACATTAATCTTTTCCACATCACTCTACTGGGATCATTTCATATTTCTGAGTAGTAGGAAACTTCAGCTACCTTTTTTTGTTGTTGGTGTTCAATGACTAAGTCATGTCCAACTCTTTGTGACCCTATGGACTACAGCATGCTAGGCTTCCCTGTCCTTCACTGTCTTCTGGAGTTTGCTCAAATTCATGTCCATTGGGCCATATTTTTACACACCTTATATGTGGCCTCAGTTCTTCAAACTGCTTCTATCTCCATAGAAAATCTTTCTGTGGCATTTAGACTAGGTGAATCATTGATATTCAGGCTGTTAATGTCAATGTATTCTTAGCCTTTCTATTTAAAGTTACTTTTTTTATTGTTTTCTAAAAATATAAAATTTGAATGGCAACATTTAAGATTTAAAATAAAGTGTCTAACAATTTCTTCACATATACCAAAAGGGATGTTACAGATAGATCTTGCTGAGAAAGATGTTTGGAATAGACAAGAATGTTTCTATCTATTTATTTTTGGCTTGAATACTTTTAAAATTTTAGGATGTAACTTTAGAACTATCTAATTAGAGCAAAACATAAAACCCTATTATCCAGGACCAAGTTCTCATTTCCTATATGATTCCTAGCATCTTCCCAGAGATGTGGAAATTTTCTGTGGTACATATTAGCTGGAAAAGAATGAAGGCAAAAGGAGTAAGGGGCTGCAGAGAATGAGATGCTTACGTAGCATCACCACCTCAATGGACATGAATTTGAGCAAACTCTGGGAGGACAGAGGAGCCTGGCGTGCTAAAGTCCATGAGATCCCAAAGAGTCAGACATGACTTAGCAACTGAACAACAATAAATATTTGAATTAGTAGCCAAGTTGCAGCTGCAGAGTCTATAAATGTTCTGGAGTCATCAAGTTGTACAGATATCAGCAATCTTTTACAACCACATACTATTTATTTTCCAGAAACAGAATGCTCATGAGTGCATGACAGTCTCCTGGTTTCTCAGCATGTATCTAGTTACTGTGTAAACATTAAGTATAATACAAGATCAAAATAAAAATATAGGTTTATAGTTATTTTTTTTTTTCAGTTTTTCAACCTAGTAAGTAAACATTTACTATTTTTTTTTCTTCAAAGTAGGTTTGCTTTCGGTTTCAAGACACTGATTGCAGAGATTTCTTTGAAATCAGCAGGAAGTAGTTCTACCAGGGTGTTGAGTGGTTACTATATTGCTGAAACCCTTTGAAATTTCTGAACAGGAAATTTCAGATGAACATCTCTCTCTGTGTCAAAATGTCACTTGCGGTATATATAGATATGTTTTACAAAAGGAGCACTGTTGCCTCTGCGTCTTGGGTCTAGGGTTGATTACAAACAGTAACCTTTGTGTTATACTGATTGTTCAATGTCTTTATTAATATTTCTACTAGAAATACACTCCAATATATTGTACTAGTAGTAGAAATGAAATCACTGTCAATTTTATATGTAGGATGAAAATGAATATCATTTTAGGATTCTATTCTGTCAGTTCAGTTCAGTTCAGTTCAGTTGCTCAGTCGTGTCTGACTCTTTGCATCCTCATGGACTGCCACATGCCAGGCCTCCCTGTCCATAGCCAACTCCCAGAGTTTACTGTAATTCATGTCCATTGAGTCAGTGATACCATCCAACCATCTTATCCTCTGTCATCCCCTTTTCCTACCTCCTTCAATCTTTCCCAGCATCAGGGTCTTTTCATATGAGTCAGTTCTCTGCATCAGGTGTCCAAAGTATTGGGCTTCCCTGGTAGCTCTGATGGTTAAGAATCTGCCTGCAATGCAGGAGACCTGGGTTCCATTCCTGGGTTGGGAAGATTTCCCTGGAGAAGGGAAGGGTGATCCACTACAGTATTTTTGTCTGCAGAATCCTGAGGGCAGAGGAGCCTGACAGGCTACAGTCCATGGAGTTGCAAAGAATCAAACCCGACTGAGCAACTAACATTACTATTTCTCAGTTCAGTTCAGTTCAGTCATTCAGTGGTGTCCGACTCTTTGTGACCCCATGGACCACAGCACACCAGGCTTCCCTGTCCATTACCAACACCTGGAGCTTATGAAAACTCATGTCCATAGAGTCGGTGATGCCATCCAACCATCTCATCCTCTGTCGTCCCCTTCTCCTCCCACCTTCAATCTTTCCCAGCCTCAGGGTCTTTTCCAATGAGTCAGTTCTTTGCATCAGGTGGCAAAGTATTGGAGCTTCAGTTTCAACATCAGTCCTTCCAATGGATATTCAGGACTAATTTCCTTTAGGACAGTCTAGTTTGATCTTGCAGTCCAAGGGATTGTCAAGAGTCTTCTCCAACACCACAGTTCAAAAGCATCAGTTCTTTGGTGATCAGCTTTCTTTATAGTCCAACTCTCACATCCATACATGAGTACTTGAAAAACCTTAGCTTTGACTAGATGGGCCTTTACTACTACTACTAGATCATATTAGAACATTCAGTTGACCCCCACATCTCAGTGGCTTAAAACAGAAAAAAAAATTTACCTATCAGGTTATATATCAGTTATGAGTTAACAGGGTAACATCAACTTCTCAGTCATTCAGATACCTGGGCATTTGGAGACATTGTCTGTTAAAAGAGAATTCTCCATGAATCACTTGCAGTGCCTAATAGAGATGTTGGAAGGTTTTTTCCAAGATTCTATTTTTAAGAATAGAATAATAGTCTTAGAACAGCAGTATTATCATCTCTTAGAGACAGGGCAGACTTGTTTCCTGATTGAGATAATAAAAATTCTGTCTCTGGAACAAAGGCTAGACTGATCTGCTAGAAGTCCCTTTAAAATATTGGGGGTTTCTGAACCTCTGGCTCCTCAACTGGACAAAACTCACTGTACAGCAGCATTCCCTTGGGATATTTCCCATGGGACTTGTGGGCAAGGGGAACCTATGTGAACATGAAGCTCCTGCTCTTTGTTGTACTGTGAGGGATAAAGTCATTTGTCTCTGACCCAGGAGTCTCAAGTGTTCTGCTATCATCCAAACAATATATTTCCATTTTTAACTTTTTCTGTGATTTTAATGTAAGCTATATGACAAACATATAGCACTGTGATGCCATATGTGTGTGTTTGTGTATATATATATATATATTTGCATGGTGAATTATAAAGTCTACTCTGAAATCAACAAAATAAATAAAAAAAACTTTTCAATGTATGCATGCTCTGGTTTATACTAAAAATAGTAAAAAAAAGAAAGTGTAATTTGGTCATTGAGGTTGGCAGAAATTATTAAACAGCGTTTATTTCCAGTTTCTAGATAGTTCTTTTTCAAGTCAGTTTTCAAATATATAACTTGAGAGAGGCAGTCCAATTGATAGCAGTTCAAAAATCTGGAGTAATTTAAAATATAAGTAACATATGAATAAGTTGAGTAAGTATGTACATTATATTTTCTGGTGATTGATCATTTTTCAAAAATGAAACTGTGACAAGTTAATTGGTTAGTCTTCAAATACTGTAAAATTACAGCTCTTGATTTTCTCACCTTCTGTACTATTTGGAACATAGGTTTCTATGATATGTATCTAGGAGATGCTAACAAAATAAAGTCTTATCTTTTTATGCTTCAACCCAAAATTGACGCATCAAAGACCATCATTGGAATTTGTCACATGACCCTAACAAGTGGGAAGGTAATGTACCCTTCCTGGGTTCAGTTCTCCAGAAGAAAAGAGCCCTGCATATTGATGAATCCGGGTCACTGAGGGTCGGACATGACTGAGCGACTTCACTTTCACTTTTTACTGTCATGCATTGGAGAAAGAAATGGCAACCCACTCCAGTATTCTTGCCTGGAGAATCCCAGGGACGGGCGAGACTGGTGGGCTGCCGTCTATGTGGTCTCACAGAGTTGGACACGACTGAAGTGACTTAGCAGCAGCAGCAGCAGTAATGCATAACCTCATGAGCTTTCTCTATCATGTGACCTATGGATTGGCCCCCTATACCCTTATAAATGCCATATATAGATAATGTGTATTTTTTGAAAGAATTCCTATAAAGATCTTCCTCTTTTTATGACTATAGTTATTTCTAGCTTTCCAACTTGGGAGTACTAGTGTACTTTTTCAGATTTGTGTTGAAAAACTTCTCTCCATATTAGACTGATATTTACCTTCTGTCTTTCAGTTTAGACTGTATAATGAGTATTGAGAAGAGCACTATTAACATGCCATTCTTTCCGGATGTTCCCAAGAAAGCTTTGGAGATTTTTAAATCACTGTACAGTTTTCAGTAACTAAGCTATTCCATGGCACTGAAACTGTCTCATAGAATTTCAGACTCTGGGTGATAAGTAGGTCTAATCTCATAAATCATTTCTGAACTATCGGTCGAATCAGCTTGATTACTTTGTGGAAAAGTGCTGTGCTAGCTGCCATGGGCCTGCAAGGAGGAAAAAGTACATGCAGTGAATAGTATTCCAAGCCAACCGAATCCTCTAGGAATATCACAAAAAAGCAGAGTCTGATTGAGAAGGAAAGTGTCATTAGATGAGAAAACTCATTTGCCAGCCCAAGTGGGACCTCTTGAACAATATTAAAGATTTTATTTATTTATTTATTTTTATTTTATTTTTTAGGTTGTTTTATTGCCCTGGAAACCCACCAAAGGAGTTTAGCCTGATAAATCCCCCTCATTCCCACAGAACACAACTGTGTATTTGGCTGCTTTCTCTTTGAATTAATGGACTTTTTCTCTAGACATGACTCCTAAGATTAAAACTTAATCTATTAAAATATCTGTTGCCACCTTAAAAGGAAACATAAGGAGATGGAGAAAACTCAGATGGGCAAAGTATTTCTGTTAAGGTGAGGTGCTTGTTGATCTGCAAAGATAAGGGAATGTCCCAGAGGAAAATGTCTGCGGAGACTTAGCAAACAGGAGTTATTTAAAATAATCTCCATTTCTCTTAAAACCCTGTCTAGTGCTCTGATTTTTGAAAACATCTTGTATTATTGATGACTCTGAAATTTTAATATGGTTATGACAGGATTTTGGTTATTTATTGATCCAAACACTTAAAGCAACAGAGAATTAAATTTAATTAAATTCTTGCTTATTCTAGCATATTGATATTATAAACATTTTCCTTCTCTGATTTTTTACATTTGATAGTTTGTGAATGATTGCTAAGCTTTTATGAAAAATGATTTTAATTATTTTATAGACTTTATTTTTATAATTTTGATAATCTGGAAAACAAATGTTATTGACCTAAGATTGTGATGTGTGTAAGTGCTAAATCACTTCAGTTGTGTCTGACTCTTTGTGACCCTGTGGACTGTAGCCCACCTTTCTGCAAAAAAACCATTGATTTAGTACTTTCAATACACTCTAGGAAGTAATTAACTGACATGACCAGTCATTATCTGTAGTAGTTTCATGGGAAAAGAAATTTGATAAATCTTCAACCCACAAGTGCATTAAATATGGAGGCATAAAGTTTCTGGCTAAAATATATCTGCTTCTTGAGCAACATTATGGAACTCACAAAATAATCTGCTATTTTTTTTTAACTTGGCCTAACGATAGTAAATTTGTATTTGGATTAGTTCTGTAAGATGTAGTTCTGAGTTAATCAGATATGAACCCAAGAAGAATGTTTATCCGGATGAATGCTATAGGCGGTTATCAATTTTCTCTTGATAACTGTTTTCTGCCCCATGAATTATTCCATTCTTATGAATCATAAATTAAAACACACTCTTGAGATAGTGGAATAAAAGTAGCAGCATCATGATTAATAATACCATTTTCCAAAATATCTATGCAAACAAAACAGAAGAAAGAAATACATATAAGGCTAAGGGATGTGATCTACAACTGTATACACAGTCTTGGTATGAATACCAGGTTCAGAATCTATTTTGTAATATAAGTGTTGGAACTCTTACATGCAGAATAAAGTTAAGTAAACTTTTTTAGTCATAAGTATTTAATGAAGCTTTCTTAAGTGAATGAATAAATAAATCACTAGAATCTATACAATAAAATTATTCCTGATTATTACTTTGGTTGAATACAACAAAACATGTTAATAGAAATGGATTTCAAGATGATTTATTTTAGACTAACAACTCTTATTAAATATCAGCTTTCTAAAACACCAGTAGTAAGAGAAAAATCAGCTTTTATTTTGCCAAGGACTTTAATGTTTATTGAAAAAATTTACTAATGAGTTGTATCAAGAAGGATATACTAATTATGATACAGATATTTGTAGAATAGAAATTTCAATAGATAATGTTCTAAAAATGAATTTCTCTAGCTTATAGGGATGTTTAATTTACAAATAAAATGTGTATTTTCTGAAAACAAAAGTCAAACAGTGCCAGTCCAGGTTCGATGCATGATACTGGATGCTTGGGGCTGGTGCACTGGGACGACCCAGAGGGATGGAATGGGGAGGGAGGAGGGTTCAGGATGGGGAACACATGTATACCTGTGGCGGATTCATTCTGATATTTGGCAAAACTAATACAATTATGTAAAGTTTAAAAATAAAATTAAATTAAAAAAAAAAGTCAAACAGTGTTTCAAATATTTTAAATTAAATGTACATTACTTAAAGGGAAATAGGTACAAGAATTGTAGCCATCAAGATAATAAACTCTGTAGAACAGCGTTCTGAGAATACTTTCTGTGTTTACGGTGAACACATGTTTCATCATCAGTCTGAGGAAGAACAGCTATTGATAGCTTGTTTAGCCCTCTCTTGCTCCCCCAGCTCCTTTCTGCTAGGTGTGTTACTTTGACTGCGAGGACTATATTAGTTCACTGCTCTGTGCTGCATGCAACACCGTCTCTTAGGACACAAGAATAAAGGTTGCTTAGAAGATTCAAAATTGGACATCTGATTCAGATCAGTGATATTTCAGTGAACAGGTTAGTTCAGCACTCTGTTGTGCGTAATACAGTCTGAAAACACACACACATATACAAGATGTTTCTAAGACAGCTAGCTATATGCGTGGTTCAGGATAGTGTTATTTCTGACTTGACTTCAACTCTTTCTGCTCTTAAACGTAAACAGAATTCACATGATCTATGGAGGCTGAGAAGTCCTAAAGTCTGACATTATGCTGGAGATCCAAAGGAGCCAATAGTGTAGTTTCAGTCTGATCTGAAGGTCTGGGCACTCGGAGACGTGAAAGCTCCAGTTTGAAAGACAGGAAGTTTGAGACCCAAGAACAGCTAATGTTTCAGTTTGAGTCTTGTGGAAGGAAAAGACCAATGTCCCAGCTAAGGTCTTCATTTGATTTCATGGGATCAAGAGTCAGACACAGCTGAGCATGCATGCACTCATACTAAGGAGGAAATACTTCATTCAGTGTACTGATTGATTCAAATATTAAGCTCATCCAGAATGATGCTTACCGGCACACCCAGAGTATTGTTGGACCCAGTGTCTAAACAAACTGAGGCCCAGCAAATTTGACACGAAAAATTAGCCAAAATGCAGGAAACAGTGAACTTACACTATGCATAGACATAAAGAATTAATCAGTAACTCTTAAGCAGCCTACTACATTAAACATTGTAAGTAATATTTTTTACATTGTCAAATAGAAATGATAAACATCTTTGTTAAATTTTATAAGAACTCAAATTACAATAAATCAGATATGTATTGCTGCTGCTGCTGCTAAGTCGCTTCAGTTGTGTTCGACTCTGTGCGACCCCATAGACGGCAGCCCACCAGGCTCCCCTGTTCCTGGGGTTCTCCAGGCAAGAACACTGGAGTGGGTTGCCATTTCCTTCTCCAATGCATGAAAGTGAAAAGTGAAAGTGAAGTCACTCAGTCGTGTCCGACTCTTCACGACCTCATGGACTGCTGCCTACCAAGCCCCGCGTCCATGGGATTTTCCAGGCAAGTGTACTGGAGTGGGTTGCCATTGCTTTCTCCAGATATGTATTGGGAAGTATGCATATAATAGTGGAAAAAAACATGTTTTATAGGAATTCGAATATTCATTTTCTAAGACTCTGAAATACAGGCAAATTTGAGCTCCTAATGGACCCATGATAATGGACATGGATTATTTCCCTCCATTTAACATATATAGCCACCCAGTCAGTAATGAGTTCATCAATTTACTTCCAAAGTTTGTAGAAATATTTATCTTTGTAAAATTTTGCATAATATTTATTTTATTTACCTATGTAAACATATATACCATCTTCTTTTCAGAAACTGAGGTAGCTGAATCAAAGAAAAATTTCATTTCTTATTAGTAAATAAGATCCTTCTTTGCAAATACGTAGCTGAAGTAATATGGCCATTTCAGTCATAATCTCACAAGTTAGAATTTTTGAAAACTTTACTGACTTTTCTAAGTCTCAAGTATATCGTTCAGTATAATGTGTGCTAATTTCCTAAATAATATCCAAGTGGCTTAAAAGAGCACAACTTTCCAAAGGGTTACTTAGTCTCCCTGGTACAGTTTTCATTGTGACAAATTATAGTAAATAATGTCACAAACGTACATTGTAGGGTAGAACACAATTGCTGCAATTATATTTGGGGTTGCTTTTACTAAATAATTCTCAAAGGAATGCATTTCTAATAATGTAGTAAAATTTTCATGCTGATATGCAATATTAAGAGAACATTTTCCATTTTCCTAAGTTTTACCAATAATGTTAATGTTCATCCACAAGCCAATTTTAAGACTACTTTTAGGATTGAATGTTTATCAGAAAGGAAGGGCAATATCAGGGCAAATTTCTTTAGTGCCTGTGGAATGATGGTTTTCATCAATCCCTATTGCTCTCTGAGGTCTTTTTACAGTTCTGCACAATTATATTGTCTTGTTTTAAAGCTTGAACAACAAATGAAACATATTATTTTGTCCAGTGAAATTATATGGAGGCAAAATCCTGCTTGTCTAGCATAATTAGATTCTTCAGCTTTCTGAGAGACAATACTCCTGTACAAAAGAATTGTTCCATGCCCAAAAAATAAATATTTTCATTATTTTATTGATAGGTAAATCATAGTTGAATAAACACCATATTGTTCCCATAATATCACACATTAGGAATACTAGGGTTATTTTACTTATTTTGACAATGATTATAACCACTTTTTTCAATGTTCGGAGTAAAATGTTTAAAATTAATAACTCTTTAGTAATAGAGAACTATTTTTTCCTATAGACTCAAGTGTATTTCTTTTAGTCACTCAACATTAGAAAGCTTTGCATTTCTACTGAAATAGTTTCAACTTTTAACTAGATAAATTTTTGAACAGGAACAAATTGAATAATTATAATAAATAAGATTTCTTCTGTATTTGGGAAAATTTTTTGATGGGATAAAACTATATTGATGAGAAATTCTGTATTTTGGATTCGTTGAGAGAAATTCAATGTGACTAGGATACAAATAACAAAAAAAATATAATTATACACATGATATATGCACATCTATTTTATGTATATACAAGTAAAAGAAAAACAATATAATGATGAACATTTATTGAAAATTCTGTGTTCAAAATTATTTCTAAGAATGTTATATGTACTGTCTCATCACATTATTAAAATAGCCCATGCAACCAGTACACTATAAACCCATTATGTAGATGTAGAAATTGAGACTTAGAAACGCCAACTTAGTTGCCTGTCATAACATGGCTAAGAGCTGAGGTGAAGCACTGACTGTTGTTGTCCAGTCACTAAGTTGTGTTCAACTCTTCACGAACCCATGGCCTCGAGCACACCTGGCTTCCCTGTCCTTCACTGCCTCCCTCAGTTTGCCCAAGTTCATGACTGATGAAAAGGTGATGCCATCCAACAAGCTCATCCTCTGTTGTCCCAGTCTCTTCCTGTCCTCAATATTTTCCAGCATCAGGGTCTTTTCCAGTGAGTTGGCTCTTCACATCAGGTGGCCATATTATTGGAGCTTCAGCTTCAGTATCAGTCCTTTAAATGATTATTCAGAACTGATTTCCTTTAAGATTGACTGGCTGAATCTCCTGGCTGTCCAAAGGATTCTTTTTTTTTTAATATAAATTTATTTATTTTAATTGGAGGCTAATTATTCATGTCAGTGTATGGCAAAACCACTACAATATTGTCCAAGGGATTCTTAAGAGTCTTTTCCAGCACCACAATTCTAAAGCATAATGAACCATCAGGGAAGCCCATGAGGAATTGATTGGCAGTAATAAAAAATAAGTACAGTTTACAATATGTTGGTCTCAGTTTACGATATGTGTTACTTCTTATCACAAAGAGAATGACCTATATTTGAGATTTTTTTCCATCAGATCTCCACTTAGTGCTACCATATTTTAGTTATTATAATGTTAGGTCACTATAAGGCAGACATGAATTTTAATTTCTCTGTGGCCTAACACACACACAAAAAATAACAATTCTCAGTAATGAAAAAATCAAATAAGCAGTGGCTCCCTTTAATGCAATGGAGGGTATTTGGCCTCCAGTGTAAGAAGGTAGAAGAAAAGTAAGATGGAAGAAGCTGATTAGCTTTTATCTGCCATGGCCTAAATCAGAAATACACCACTCCAGTCACATTCCTCTGTCCTGAAGTATTTGTTTGTCTTCAATTCAACCTCAAGGGAGAATGTAAAGTGCCAGGTAATACATGGATATTTAGTGAGTGCAATATCTTTCACAGCATTTACATCAGTTTTTAAACCTTACATGCATTTTTGTATTTCATTGTTAAGATTGGCTTTCCCCCAAAGGCAACTCTAAAAGAAGGAATCAAACAGATGTACTTCATTCAGCTAGAGAACCCAGGAAACACTGGTAGAAGAATGAGGTATTTGAATGAATAAGAGGTGGAAGTCAGTAAAGGTTAGACTATAAAGGAAGTTACAAGTAGAGCTTACTTTTCCTGGAAACTCTGGTAACAAGAGGGTTCAAAGTCATCAACAGAGAAGAGAGGAAGGTGAAATGTTTGTGCACTATCATCCATTTATCGCTATTAAGGACATTAGTTCCTTGGAACTTTCAGTCTGCCCCAAGAGTAGAATTGAGTGTTCCAGGGGTAAGAGAAAGCCCCTTGGTAAAGAGATCCAGATATTGCTGTTGGAAGTCATGACAAAGGGGAATATGGACAGGATGTTTACTATAAATACACACATTATGTCTGTGTGTATGTGTTTAAATGCTCATTATTTTATTTATATATGCACATACACATATGAAACATACATCAATGAGTATCATATGTATAATTTATGTACTTAATCAGTGGTTCCCAACATTTTGTCACGAGAGACCAGTTTCAGGGAAAACAATTTTTCCATGGACTGGTTGGGGGAGAGGTTGGGAGCCCCTGTACTAAATAGTATACATAATATATGATAATAAATAATACTGTTATTAAATGCATTATTTCCTTTTGGACCAAAAACAAAAAATCTGCAGGTAAGATAAATTCAGTTTTTCTGACTGTCCCAGTGGAAAGCAAAGTTATCCTTAATGCTTGCACTTCTTGAAGTTAAGGAAATGATATGGTTTGACTTGCACACAATGCAATTCTCACATCACATACACTGCTGCAGGATTTTAAGCTGAACATTTGAGAACTAAGGTTTCTGACTGAGAAAAAGCACCCTGTATGATATGAGTTGCCTGAGATGTGCTGTCTGTGAATGGGGAATATAGTTGTGATATTACATACACTTCTCCTTAAAACAACAAAATAATGTATAATTTGAATCACTCAGTGATGGGTAAAGAATGCACAGGTAACTGTGAGTTGACAAAATATTATGCAATCTTAATATGAGTAAATAATTTATAAACCATTAATCACTCAATGTTAAAACTATGATGTTATTAAACTGCTGTGTATATTATTTTTTAAACCAGCTTTAGTTCATCCATTTTAAATGTATACTACTTTACCAAATGTATTTTATTTCTCTTTTTCATCTTGTGATTTCAGAGGTTTTAACTCTTTAGTTAGTAAATATTCTGTATATAAGATTTTCAAAGCAGATATATGCTCAAATTTATCTTTTTAGAGGAAAGAAAAACATTTCTTCTAAAGCCCTCATTTCTTCATTTCCAACTCTAAGTTTCTTACTATTTTCCTCAAAGCCCTACCTGGTTTGGCTCCTGAATAATTCTCCAATATCATGTCTTAGCTCTTTACCCATTGCTCATTTCATCTTAATTGACCACTTTCATTTCTTCATTCATGTCAAGAATGCACTGAGCTTTCACATTTGCTTTTTTCACTGAAATTGTCTCTTACCAGCTATGTGCACTGTTCTTTCAATATGTTCAAATCTCTGCTAAAAGGTGAAATTATCAAATAGAATTTCCTGGATCATAGCACCTAACATGCAGCCCCAAATTTATTCTTTCCCTACCCTGGCTTTATTTCATTACTGATGTTTATCATTCTTGAGAACATTCTATGTTCTTATGTTGTGTGATTGCTTATGAATGTGTGGTGTTCTCCTTAATTAGTCTCCACGATGGCAGGGATCTTTACCTTAATCTCTCTAAAATTCCCAGTGCCTAGAACATTGTCTGAAATATAGGACACATTAAAAAAATTTCTTTAATTGATACAAATCAATAAATAGATGGATAAATTCATTTCAAAGAGATGATTGAAACATAAATCAATTGTCTCATAATATGAAATAGTTATCTTCAACATAAGTCATGTCAACTATAATATTAAACCAAGATTTCTGATGACCATATTTGAATTAATTTATTTGTTCCTTTCAAAAAACCCTGAGAACTGGATTTTATTATTATTCTGCAATATTAGGGTAAGATAGTATCTAAGTTTCAGATTTAGTTTATACAGATAGTTACTATTTGAGCATACATTTTTGTGGACTGATTTGGTGGAATGATTAACTAGCCAACTTTTTTTTTTCTGAAACCAAATAGGAATTTCTCAACAACAGAAGAGAATTTATATTTTTTGTTAGTTATTTTGCTTGCTTGTTTTGTTCTAAGGGGCTGCTGAGTGACTGCTGGGTGGAGTTACTACTTTCAGTTCAGTTCAGTCGCTCAGTCGTGTCTGACTCTTTGTGACCCCATGAATCACAGCACGCCAGGCCTCCCTGTCCATCACCAACTCCTGGAGTTCACCCAGACTCATGTCCATCGAGTCAGTGATGCCATCCATCCATCTCATACTCTGTCGTCCCTTTCTCCTCCTGCCCCCAATCCCTCCCAGCATCAGAGTCTTTTCCAATGAGTCAACTCTTCGCATGAGGTGGCCAAAGTACTGGAGTTTCAGCTTTAGCATCTTTACTTTAGGATATAGTAAAATGTACAATTGTATCAATCAGAGGTAGCAAAAATGATTCATAATATTGTATTTAGGATATTAGAAAAATGTGGACCAACCAGAAATAAGAAAAATATTGAAATAATTTATTATTCTAAATGGGAGTATAAAGCATTGACTTTAGCCTAATCAACATCAGGGAGGAAAACGTCCAATCATCTGAAAATACTTGTGATGGTAGTATCTCCTCCAGCAGTCCTGTTAAGCAGCTTAACTTGCATGTTCTGGGACTACTTGCTTCCCTAGGTGGGACCATAGACCAAGTTTTGTTTTATTAAGCATGATAATGTAGCAAAAATAATCCAGATCAGAAATATGCTTTATCATGTACTTCATTCTGAAACCCAGTTTCCTATCATCTGCCTCATTGGGTTCTTTCTATTTCTTTGTGAGAACTTAGTGTGTAGCTTGGCTATTCTGTTAATTGCATTTAGCCATGGATTTCTGGACTATTTGGTCCTGATAAATGGGGTTCATTGAAAAGTAGAGTACTATTGTGTATGTGTGTGTGTGTGTATGTGTGTGTGTGTGTGTAGAGTTTCCTGGAATCTGGGATCAAATTACTCAATATAAGGAAAGGATGTTGGAAACACAAGGGGATTCTAAAGATGGGAGAACAAAGCATCAGCAATGTGTACTTTATACAAATGATAAAGAAAAGAAAAAAAATAAATAAAACAGGCTGTCAGTGATGCCAAAGGAACACAGCTTCATTATTACCTTTGTTGCTAGATAATGTAATGCAATTTTTCCCTTTCCATTAATTTTTTCACCATTAGCTCTTTCAGGGCAAAATCAGACATCTATTCTTCAGGGATATATAAATAGCACAGAGAAGGCGATGGCAGCCCACTCTAGTACTTTTGCCTAGAAAATCCCATGGACGGAGGAAGGCTGCAGTAGTGACTAGAGTGGTGAGTTTTAGGGAAAAGGGCTTCCCTTGTGGCTCAGCTGGTAAAGAATCCTCCTGCAATGTGGGAGACCTGAGTTTGATCCCTGGGTAGGGAAGATCCCCTGGAGAAGGGAAAGGCTACCCACTCCAGTATTCTGGCCTGGAGAATTCCATGGAGTGTATGGGATCACAAAAAGTTGGACATGACTGAGCGATTTTCACTTTCACTTTTAGGGGTAAAAAGAGGGCTTGAATAAATCAGTGATTCTGAAAATTGGATCTTCATTATAATTTTTTTTTGTGGGGTTGTGACTTTTTGAAAATGTATAGATTCCAGAGTCCCATTACCAAAACTACCAATTTAGACTAGGCAAGCTTGAATGATATAAATCAGTACATTCATAAAGTATGACAGGTTGTTAGAATTATCAGTCAGAGTGGGAACAACATCATTTACTGACTTGGATGCTTGCCCCTGTTCTGAGAGTCTAAGATACTGAACTCTCCTCCACAATCTCCTTCTTGTCTCCCGTGGCTACAGTGAGAACGAAATAGTGACGCTCCATTGCATTGCTCCCACCTGTTTGAGCATCTATAGCCTAAAAGACTGATGGATTTCCAGCACTCTGTTCCATAGCTGGAGAGTGAAAAACGTGGAACTACGTTTGGAACTTTTGCTAAACAAGTCACCTTAGTCTGACAACAGCTCAGGGCCACTTAACCTGCGGTTCTCTGGCCTGCTGAGGGCGTGCTGCTTTGCTTTCAGTTGCATTCCAGGGTATATTGGAATGTCTTTGCTAATCACTGTGTCTTTAGTCTTCCCACTAAATTCCACTGTATTGACATGTACACACTGTTATTAATATGTTCAAAACAAATAATCAACAAGGCCAACTGTATAGTACAAGGAAGTTTTCTCAATATTCTGTAATAATCTAAATGGGAGAAGAATTTGAAAAAGAATAGATACATGTATCTGTAAAAAAAGCAATTAAAAGCTATTTTAATATATCTTACCAGTTAAGTTTCAGCATGTGATAGGTATCACTGCACCTGTTTGGAAAGTGAAGTTGGGAAATTAATTCTGTTCTATATTTTGGTGTTACTGATTCTGTCTTAATGTTATGTACTTTGCATGGATGATAATGACAATGCTGCTGCTGCTGCTGCTAAGTCGCTTCAGTCGTGTCCAACTCTGTGCGACTCCATAGACAGCAGCCCACCAGGCTCCCCTGTCCCTGGGATTCTCCAGGCAAGAACACTGGAGTGGGTTGCCATTTCCTTCTCCAATGCATGAAAGTGAAAAGTAAAAGTGAAGTCGCTCAGTCATGTCCGACTCTTAGCGACCCCATGGACTGCAGCCTACCAGGCTCCTCTGTCCATGGGATTTTCTAGGCAAGAGTACTGGAGTGGGTTGCCATTGCGGCATCAAACATTTGTGTACCTGTGGCAGATTCATTTTGATATTTGGCAAATCTAATACAGTTATGTTAAGTTTAAAAATAAAATTAAAAAAAAAAAAATAAAATAAAATCACACACACAAAAAAATAAATAAATAAAAAGCCAAATTGTAGTACCTATGAATCTTAGAAATTCAGAGCTATCATTAATATATATACCAAGGCATATTATACATAATATTAATAAATATATTATTTATATTAAATAAATATATTATTAATGTATAAGTGTATTATTAATAAGCATCCTGTGGCTCAGATGGTAAGGAATTTGCTTGCAATGCAATAGACTTATGTTCAATCCCTGGGTCAGGATGATCCCCTGGAGAAGAAAATGACAACCCACTCCAGTATTCTTGCCTGGAGAATCCCATGGACAGAGGAGCCTGGTGGACTACAGTCCATGGGGTTGTAAAGAGTCAGGCAGGATTGAGTGACTAATACTTTCACTTTCATATTATTCATATATAATAAATATATAATATAGATAGTAAATCATTATATGATATAATAAATGCTATGGAAAATAATAGATAATCATACATGCCATATGTCATATACATACATGTGTGTGTATTGAAAATTTAATAGGATATCTGTACCAGAGAATTTACTTATAGCTCAAAAGATATTGTAGCATTCTTGATTTGATTTACTTCTATTTAAACTTATTTTCATAAGAGAGGGAAAAGCATGGAGAGATTATTTTAAGATCATAATTTCATGTGAAAATTACGTCTTTGAATTCCATTTCCCCTTTGCTGATTGGTGACATCAGACTTATTTCACATGGCCATTCAAAGCACAGCATGAATCTGCAAATTAACTCAGAGCTGTTGTAATTTCCTCATGCAATTGTCTTATTTTTTTCTGTTATGTAAATTATCCAGATGGCAATAAGCTCTTAAGAGATAAACAATATAACATAATTTGGATAAAATCATACATGATTATATCTATGTCTGATAGTGGGAAAATGAAGGTAGAACGATGACTTCAACTTTTGGAAATATAGTTTCTTTTTCCATTTTGAATTATTCTGCCAATTGCTTTTTCTTGTTGTTTTTGAGCAAACTTTTGGACTTAGGTTTCAGATCTAGATTGTCATTGATAATATAGGAAATATAAGACTAATCTTTCAAGTGTTTTAAAAGCCTAGACAAAATATTTGTAAAATGTCTGTCTCACAACTTATACTCAAGTTATTTTTACTACTGTAGTCTCAAAAGTTAATACGATAAAGTAATCACACTAATGTAGTGGTGATTGTTTAGCCACTGAATTGTGTCTTACTCTTGAGATCCCATAGGCTGTAGCCCCTTGCCCCCCCAGGCTCCTCTGTCCATGGGGATACTCCAAGCAAGAAAACTGGATTGTGTTGCCAGTTCCTTCTCCAGGGGATCTTTCCAACAAGGGGATCAAGCCTATGTCTCCTGCATTGGCAGGCACATTCTTCACGGACTGATCCACTGGAAATCTTTACATCACACTAATAATCATATATATACATACATATATGTTGCTTGGAGAATCTCTATGGACAGAGGAGGCTGGTGGGCTATATAGTCCATGTGGTCACAGTCAGACATGACTGAGCCACTGACCACAGCACAGCATATATATATACAGCATATATATGTGTGTATATATATATATATATATCTCACTTACAAAATATAACTGGGGTATTGGACATATAAATCATATATATATAATTTGACATTTGTAATTTGATCATAAATCACGATCAAAACTACTTAAATTCTTCAGGTTTAGGGAAGAAAATAGTTTTTCGTATGCAAATTTTCTAGAAATGTGACTTATTGCTTCATCATGACCACAGGTATAACCTTCTCTTTTTCCTTGCCTTTAGAGTTTGGACACTATAATTCTAAGGTTGTGGATGCTTTCCTTCTCTTAGGTATTTCTCTGCACATCAGTTAAGTTCCTGCTGGTCTTGACCTTTAATGACTCTGGTTGGTATAACTTCATGTGTCCTGAATTCTTTGTTGTAGACACTGCCCTAGTTCTCATTTGTGATCCACATTGTGAACAAGCTCCAGTACCACATACGACAAAGTTCTGTCAGGCCATCTGCACATGTCACCTGCACTTGAATCTTAAAATACTTCCTTAAGCTTGGTTTTGGAGAAGGAAATGGCAACCCACTCCAGAATTCTTGCCTGGAGAATCTCAGGGACAGTGGAGCCTGGTGGGCTGCCATCTATGGGGTCACACAGAATCAGACACAACTGAAACGACTTAGCAGCAGCAGCAGCAAGCTTGGTTTGGCTGCTATTAATACACATTCATTCTATGATAGGAGGAAAACAACTTTCAATTGATGTTTATTTATAATTCAAAAGAGAAACTCCATTCACAGTCCACAATAACTATTGTTTAGGTGAGTTCAGTTACAGAATGTGAAAGAATTGGTCAGTAAGAGGTCAACCTAAAGTGTTCTTGAATCTGTTTGCTGGTATTTACTGCCTCATTTCTATGTTAGTCCTGTAGGAACAATTACCTGGAGAACTTTATCTGGCGCTTCTGTGTTCACTATGCATGACTGCTCTTACACATTTGTTTCACTTGAGATCACATCTATTGCTGTTTACATATCACTATTTCTTGGCTATGATTGTAGGACACATGAAAAGGATATGTAAAGGATGACATAAAGAGATCATGGGATGAAATGGAAGCATGCACTTTGCAGTGAAAATGTAACTAAGTCAGTGATTTTTAAAGGATCTATTTAGATTAGTTTACAGAGTGCTTCGGAGAAGGCAATGGCACCCCACTCCAGTACTCTGGCCTGGAAAATCCCATGGGCAGAGGAGCCTGGTAGGCTGCAGTCCATGGGGTCACAAAGAGTCGGACACGACTGAGCGACTTTACTTTCAATTTTCACTTTCATGCATTAGAGAAGGAAATGGCAACCCACTCCAGTGTTCTTGCCTGGAGAATCCCAGGGATGGGGAGCCTGGTGGGCTGCTGTCTATGGGGTCGCACAGAGTTGGACACGACGGAAGCGACTTAGCAGCAGCAGCAGCAGCACAGAGTGTTTAAAGGAACAAAACCTTCAACAATCACATTGGCAATAGTAGTGATTATATTGATGCTTAGGAGTTAGAGACAAATCTTGACAGAATTTGAACAAATGCATGCTGAATTAGTGACTAATGTTTATGAAATCTGAGTTAGTTTCAAATGTTTGGGTAAAATTGAACTTTACTTACAATGGCAATTTAGGTGGTAGAATACTAAGTAGATTAATTTAAAAAGTTACCATTTCATTTACATATTCTGATATGTACACAAAAGCCCTCATGGGGCAAGCTTCTTTACAAGTAGCTAATTAATTCATTAATTAAGTCAACATATACTACTGTGTTCTAGACACTAGGACACACAGGAAATATAACAAGGGATAAGTTCATATTGAGGAGATATACAAGTTAATCAGTCAGTTAATGTATAGAAGTATGTTCTGAGTAATAGGCAATATATGCTATACTGTAAGTCAAGAAGCCACAACCTTAAAACTTCTTATTTCTGGAAAGAAGTACACATTCACATACAACTTACTTTCCTGTTGAGAATGTTGACAAATTCAATGAACAGAGTATGTATAATGGTGTCTAAGTGTTTAGAAATGTTAGAAACATTTAGAAGCTTTTCTAACATTTCTAATGTTAGAAACATTAGAACATTCCCTAAATGTTAGAAATTTAGGGAATGTTCAATTTTATAGGCTCAAAACTAAACTCATCCTCATCAATATCCCTCAAAGAACATTTTTAATGCATTTTGGTTCATGACATTCCCCTTTATGCACGGAGAAGAGTAAAGTACTCAAGGGGTGGAGGATGGGAGTGGGGCACGATTAAGAAAACAAACATATTCGTTTTTTGCCTAGCCTTGAAGTTGGTTGTCACCACTAAGTACTCAATTGGAGAAGAAGGTACACAAGAGGATCAAAAACAGATCTGTGTGTTCTCACCATGTATATATGTATGTATGCACATATGTGTGTGTCATTGTGGGTGTGTTACTGTGTTCTCTGTGGTGTGAAGCAGAATTAAAAATATTACACCTTCTTCCTTAAAAAGAAAAAAAAAAAAAAACACAGAAATCACCTAATCCAGACCACTTCTGTATAAGTGAATATAACATTTGTTTAACCATGGAATCTGACTAATTTAGAAAGGAATGTTCAATTTTATAAGCTCAAAACTAAAGTCATCCTCATCAATATCCCTCAAAGAACATTTTTAATGCATTTTGGTTCATGACATTCCCCTTTATATAGTTCAATAAGCTAGAATCTTAAAAACACGCATTATTTTGTCTTTTTCCCTCATTATCAGTGGCTGCTGCTGCTAAGTCGCCTCAGTCGTGTCCAACTCTGTGCAACCCCATAGACGGAAGCCCACCAGGCTCCCCAGTCCCTGGGATTCTCTAGGCAAGAACACTGGAGTGGGTTGCCATTTCCTTCTCCAGTGCATGAAAGTGAAAAGTGAAGTGAAGTCGCTCAGTCGTGTCTGATTCTTCGTGACCCCATGGACTGCAGCCTACCAGGCTCCTCTGCCCATGGGATTTTCCAGGCAAGAGTACTGGGGTGGGTTGCCATTGCCTACTCCTATATCTTTCCAAATCATTTTGGGATCTTTAACTTCACAACTTTCTATTTATGCTTATCTGCTTCAGATATACTGTTTCTCTTTCCTATTTTTGTTTTCAAAAAGTGGTACTCACCATAATGAAGACTTTGGCAGCTCTTTCCTCAATATCATCAAGTAGGAGTCAACCACATCTATAACTTCTCCACAATCTTAGCTTTCTAACTTACAGCAAGCCATCTCAGGTGGAGCTAGTGGTAGAGAACTTGGCTGCAATGCAGGAGAGGTAAGAGATGTGGGTTTGATCCCTGGGTTGGGAAGATCCCCTGGAAGAGGGCAGGATGACCGACTCCAGTATTCTTGCCTGGAGACTCCCGTGGACAGAGGACTGGCAGGCTACAGTCCATGGGGTTGCAAAGAGGTTGACATGACTGAAGTGACTTAGCACATATGCATCTCTTACATGACCTGTGCACAAACTTTGAGTCTGGAAAAATAATTCTGCATCTATGTTTTTAAGAGTTCATTTTAATGAAATTCTGGACCTCTTCCATGAGGAATCATCATGGTCATCCTGGCAAACCTGACCTCTACCTCAACTGCACTTAATTATTAAAAATGACTGCTTACTCTCATAGTCAGTTAAGGTAAATGGGTTAAATGTTTCAGCTCCGGTCAATTCAGACTCATTGATGGATCTTTCCTACAAGTAGTTGATTGATAATTAGTGACTAACAGTGAACTCCTGAGCTTTCTTAGTTATCAGAGTACCCAGAGACAGACACAAGGTTATCTTCCAATAGAAATCAATCACACGAATTGAGGAAGCAGAGATCAGTACCCCAATGTTCATTGCAACACTATTTACAATAACTAGGACATTTAAGCAACCTAGATGTCCATCAGCAGATAAATGGATAAAGAAGTTGAGGTAAGGGCAAGACAGTAGAGTAGGACATGCAATCATCTTTCCCTGTGAGAAAACCCAATGGAATAGTACTCAGCTATAGAAAGGAACACATTTGAGTCAGTTATAATGAGGTGGATGAACCTAGGGCCTATTATACAGAGTGAAGTAAGATGGAAAGAGAAAGACAAATATTGCATATTAACACATATATGTGGAATCTAGTAGGATGGTACTGATGATCTTACATACAGGGCAGCAAAGAATGCACAGACATAAAGAACAGAGTTCTGGACTCAGTAGGAGAAAGAGAGGGTGGGATGATTTGGGAGAATAGCACTGAAACATGTGCATTACCATATGTAGAATGAATGGTCAGTGAGAGTTCGATGCATGAAGCAGGGCACCCAGGGCTGGTGCTCTGTGACAACTTGAGGGATAGGGTGGAAAGGAAGGTAGGAGGGGAGTTCAGGCTAGCGGGGGGCATATGTATACCTATGGCTAATTCATGTTGATGTATGGCAAAAGTCATCACAATATTGTAAACTATCTTTCAATTAAAATAAATAAAGAAAATTAAAAAAAAAATCAGCATAGTTTCTCATTCCAAATGCTAAGGTTTAAAGAACAGTGATGCTGGTAATTTATGATTTTTTCTCTTGCTGATCATTCTCTTTCAGAATATACTAACTTCCAGATTAACAAGGGTGATCCCACATGTTATTGGAGGTCAGCAGGGAAGTATAAATATTGCCCAGTTTGGGTAGGTTGTCTTTAACCACTGGTTTCTCTGGGTGGCATCTGCTGAGTCAAATCTCATATTTGTTCTGCTCAAATCATTCTGAATAATCATGCACTGGAATCAGATACTGAAATCCATGCTTGTGTCATGGGCTCCATTCTCCTGGGCCATGCACTTTGCAGGCTTTTCCATCTGATCCACCCAAACATCCTCAGGCTTTTTGCTTTTATTCCTGACCATTGGCCTGCTCAGCTACACTCTGCTGAGGTGTGCAGGTCTCTGTAAGGTTACTCTATGACATTTTAATGTCTACTTTTAACTTCAATATCATAAAATATAGATAATCGACAATGGAATTGGACATTTTGTTAGTTGTGCAGTCACCCTAACTACTCTTCGTAGATGTAAGCACACTGTCTTCTCACCTCAAACATTCTTACTCTCTTCTTTCCTCTAGTCTTTTGAATGTGCATTTCTTTTCTCTACAGGAGAAATTCTAGCATTTGTGTAATTTTCCATTATTTCCCACTCTGTAGTTTTCATGGTGGAAACTGTAGGCTATGAATCTTTCAGACTCTTTGCATTGGTGTGCTAAAATTCATCTGTAAAACAGCCTAGCTTTCAAAGTGTTTCTGCTTTAAGACTAGTATCTCTTGTAAACATGAAAAATAATTTATTTAGAAATGTACCTTTCTTCCTGAAGCAATGAATGCCACTGTTTGATATTACATACATTTTAGGGTATTTTTGCCTACAAGAAACAGAATTTAGTCTCAAGTCTGTTTAATCAATAATAAAACATATATTCCTACATGAAGGAAGACTAGAATGGCATTGTCTTGAGGGCAGTTGTTTCAACAGTTCAACAACATTGTAAAACACTGGACACATTAGAAATTCTGCATTCATTCTCAGGCTGGTAGGAAGATAGCTATAGCCATTCTAATTTTCACAGCTCCACGCACTTTCACATCATGAGGAAAATGAGAAGCCTATCTCTTCTTATTTTTTTCTCTTCAAAATGGGAAAATTCCCTGAAGTTTCTGAGTTCACTGCTACCAGTCATAGTAGTAGAAATGTAGTCCACTGCTGCACCAATCTCTGGAAAGATATCAAAGATTGTCCTAAGGTTGATTATGCCAATGGAATTCACCTTCCACCGGGTCATCATGGGGGCAGAGGGAACAAGTATATATCTTCAACAAATGGGTTCTATTAGGAAGGAGAATGGCATGAATGTTCATTGGGTCAAAAACAGTGAAGTCTACAACAATCTTAAAATAATATTATTCCACAAAAATGTACTTGTGAGGAATTTGAAGACATATTTATTTAGCATGCTAAAGATTTTAGACTTATCCCTAAAATGGGGGACACCATCAAGGGTTTCTGAACAGATGTGTAAGATGACAATATTTGCATTAAAGGCTGAACTTAGAAAACATGGGAGCAAATGGAGTTCTGATGTATGATGCGTGTATGGGGTGGGAGTGGAGAGGGAGTGACATATAGAATTTCAGGAAGCCCCACCAGTTTTTTAAGAAATTGAAGAAAAGTGAAGTGTTCAAACACAAAGAGTGTAGAGACAGAAGAAAAGGTTTTTATTTTACAAATTTTCCCACTGTCTTTTCTTTAAAAAGAAAGTTTCTGCTGGGATTTGCCTCTTCAGACACAAGTTTCCATATGAAAGTGTATGGGGCTGGCCCTTCTAACTGGGAATGGAGAAAGGCAACTATGAAATTGCATTTCTTTGGGATTCAGTTGTTCTTTTCCTAATTTTATTGAGTTTGGGCATAAAAGAGTTTAGTTTTTCTTTCATTGTATGAAGCTACATTTATCAATTAATTGATACTAAAATACTTTTTTGCATTCATGATTTCACCCAAATGTGTTCATTCTGTATTAATATTTTTTTCATGTGTTGTTGTTGTTTGTTAGCTCAGTCGAGTCTGACTGTTTGTGACCCCATGAACTGTAGCAGGCCAGGTTTCCCCAGTTCTTCACCATCTCCCAAAGCTTGCTCAAACTCATGTCCACTGAGTCTGTGAGGCCATCCAACCATCTCATCCTCTGTCATCCCCATCTCTTCCTGCCTTCAATCTTTCCCAGCATCAGGGTCTTTTCTAATGAGTCAACTCTTCCCATCAGGTGGCCAAAGTATTGGAGCTTCAGCATCATTCCTTCCAATGAATATTTAGGATTGATTTCCTTTAAGATTGACTGGTTTCATGTGTCACTGAACTCAATTTACGAATATTTAGATTAGGATTCTTGAATCAATTGCTATGAGTATGATAAATGTACACCTACCCTTTTTTCCCCCACTGTTTTTTGTTTGATTTTGGCATCAAGACTATTTTCCACTTGTATAATAAATTTGAGATTGAACTTTTTCCTGCCATCTAAAACAATTTTTATAAGTTTACAGTGAACTATTCATTGACATTTAGTGAAATGGGAGCCATCCAGAGTTGGTGTTATTTCAAGGAATAAATAATTGTGTGTGTGAGAGAGCCACTCAGTCATGTCCAACTCTTTGCAACCTCATTAACTGGCTAGTCTCTTTCATCTGTGGAATTCTGCAGGAAGGAATACTGCAATGGGTTGCAGTTTCCTTCTCCAGGGGATCTTCCTGCTCCAGGGATTGAACCCAGGTCTCCAGCATTGCAGGCAGATTCACTTGAGCCATGCCTTAGGGCTCAAATAGTAAAGAATTTATTTAGTGGAATGGTAGCCATCCAGAGTTGGTGATATTTCAAGGAAAAATTAATTACTGGCTCATTTTTCTAAATGTTTCCACAGGGCAGGTGAACAATTTTCCCAACAGAAACTATGTTCCAGAATAACCACAAAAGTAAGGGGAGAAGAGACTGTCTTTGAAAGAGACATTCAGGACATGTTATATTTTGTTATATAATCTTATAATGAAGCCTCAAGAAGCCTTGAACATTGAAGGAATGTGTAATTAGCTAAGGCTATGTTATTTATTGAGAAACCTATATGCAGGTCAGGAAGCAACAGTTACAACTGGGCATGGAACAACGGGCTGGTTCCAAATAGGAAAAGGAGTACATCAAGGCTGTATATTGTCACCCTGCTTATTTAACTTATTTGCAGAATACATCATGAGAAACGGAGTGGATGAAGCACAAGCTGGAATCAAAATTGCCGGGAGAAATATCAATAAGCTCAGATATGCATATGACACAAACCTTATGGCAGAAAGTGAAGAGGAACTAAAAAGTCTCTTGAGGAAAGTGAAAGAGGAGAGTGAAAAGGTTGGCTTAAAGCTCAACATTCAGAAAAGGAAGATCATGGCATCTGGTCCCATTATTTCATGGAAAATAGATGGGGAAACAGTGGAAACAGTGTCAGACTTTAGTTTTGGGGGCTCCAAAATCACTACAGATGGTGACTGCAGCCATGAAATTAAAAGACACTTACTCCTTGAAATGAAAGTTATGACCAACATAGATAGCATATTCAAAAGCAGAGACATTACTTTGCCAACAAAGGTCCATCTAGTCAAGGTTATGGTATTTCCAGTGGTCATGTATGGATGTGAGAGTTGGACTGTGAAGAAGGCTGAGTGCCGAAGAATTGATGCTTTTGAACTGTGGTGTTGGAGAATACTCTTGAGAGTCCCTTGGACTGCAAGGAGATCCAACTAGTCTATCCTAAAGGAGACCAGTCCTGGGTGTTCATTGGAAGGACTAATGCTGAGACTGAAACTCCAATACTTTGGCCACCTCATACGAAGAGTTCACTCATTGGAAAAGACACTGATTCTTGGAGGGATTGAGGGCAGGAGGAGAAGGGGACGACAGAGGATGAGATGGCTGGATGGCATCACCGACTCGATGCACATGAGCTTGGGTGAACTCCAGGAACTGGTGACGGACAGGGAAGCCTGGCGTGCTGTGATTCATGCGGTCACAAAGAGTCAGACATGACTGAGCAACTGAACTGAACTGAACTGAAACATATTTCAGAGCAGTCAAAACTTAGATGAATTTTAAAACATTTGGGTCTGATTAGTATCTTTTCCCCAACCCCTTCACATCTTTCAGAAACATAAATGTCAATATTGTCAACCAGCCACTGTTCGTGTCCTAGGAAAGTATTTGAGGAACCTACAATTGTCTCATACTGATATTTTAAGGCATATAAGTAAAAATGTAACAAAGAGAAAAATAGGCCAAAATAGGCCACCAATATGATAATGAATCACAAGTTCATCAAATTTCATTCTTTTATAAATTATACTTTAAACTTGCTCTAAAAGCTGAACTTTATTATGATGGTTTCTTAGTACTTTCATGTCTGAAAAGGGTTAATATATTCATCATTCCAATAATACATTTAAAAGTAGTGTGTGTATTTAGGTCAGTGAAATTCTGAATTTTTAAAAAAATTATTTGACTACCTCTTACATTTAGCCATCTGGTTATAAAATGAAGAATTTATTTTAATGTTTTCAAAAGAATTTTTAAAATTCTTTTAGCTCTCTTAGCTAGGAACTACCCCAGCAATTAATATAGCAATCATGTAAGATTTTTCTCATTCCATTTAGATACCAAATTATGATAAATTCCTCTTATCCTCTTTTGTACTATTGTAAGAGGAATATTATCCATAATCAGAATCTATGAATATAAACCTCAGAATATGGTTCTGTAATAATTACAGAATAAAATGAAGTAATTTGCCATAATAAATAGATTTCTATACTTGTACATTTAAATGAATAAGTGTACTGTTTCAAATATAAATCAGTTTGTAAAAATGCAAACTACTCAAATGCAAGCTGTTCAAATGTAGTTTTTAAAGAGTAAAATAAAAGCTTTTCATTCCTGTCATTTAGAATTTGTCAATTAAATGTGTATTTCACTAAGCTCTCTTCTTTTATATTGTTGCAATAATGTGAAAACTCTGGCATACCAAGGACATAATGAAAAACCAAGTATAAAATATTAAGAAGTTATTACTATAACCAAAATAACCACAAATGAAAATGTATTTGGAATCTCTGTTCCTAAAATAACTAGTTTAAAAAGTTTGATGTTTACTGGTTTGTTATAGAAGGGTTAAATAAGATAATATCCACTGAAATTTGGAAATTTCAGAATCTCTTGTTAAATATTTTACTCTTATTTAAGGTGACAATTTTTAAAATTAAATAAACATTCATTTATATGACAGGTAAATTAAATAAATGCATTTTGGAAATTTCATTACCATGTGATTATAACATTTATTAATTTGTCACAAATACTAAGAGAATATGGTCTCAGTGACACTGTGGGCTTTTTGTAGGAGGTTAGCGTTGTTAGATCATTTACCATTATTGTTAAAAAGGGAAATACTGAAATTTACCTCTGGATCTGGTCCCAGAGATGCAAAATGACTTTTCATTGGTCAAATATCTCATGAATGACAAATCTTGAGTTAGAATCTCAGCTTCTTGACCTGTAGACTGATGAATCTTTATTAGCCTCACAAAGGAGGAAAGAACCTTACTGGAGCAGTCAACAGGTTAGAATTCCAATGCCACTTCTGTTTCTTAAAATATTTGTGGCATCCAGCAGATTCATTATATTTTCTGATTTTCACCTTTCTCATCTGCTTAGTGGAGACTGTAACAATTTATCATTACGAAGATTTGATGATATAAAATTGGGAAAGGAGTACATCAAGGCTGCATGTGTGACCCTGAGTATTTAACTTTTATGCAGAAAACATTATGTCAAATGCCAGGCTGGATGAAACACAAGCTGGAACCAAGATTTCTAGGAGAAATATCAATAACATCAGATATGCAGAGACACCATCTTATGGCAGAAAGCAAAAAGGAATTAAGCAACCTCTTGATGAAGGTGAAAGAGGAGAGTGAAAAAGCTGACTTAAAATGCAACATTCAAAAAATTTGGCAAAACTAATACAGTTATGTAAAGTCTAAAAATAAAATAAAATTAAAAAACAAAAACAAAACAAAAAAAAAACCCTAAGATTATGGCACCTGTTGCCATCACTCCATGGCAAATAGATGGGGAGGCAATGGAAACAGCGATAGACTATTTCCGTTGGCTCCAAAATCACTATGGACCATGAATGCAGCCATGAAATTAAAAAAAAAAAATCCTTGCTCCTTGGAAGAAAAGCAATGAGAAACCTAGACAGCATATTAAAAAGCAGAGACATTTCTTTGACTACAAAGGTCCACATAGTTAAAGCTATGACTTTTCCAGGAGTCATGTACAGATGTAAGAGCTGGACAATAAAAAAGGCTGACCCCTGAAAACTGAGGCCTTAAGAACTGTGGTGTTGGAGAATACTCTTGAGAGTCCCTTGGACAGCAAGGAGATCAAACCAGTCAATCTTAAAGGGAATCAACCTTGAATATTCATTGGAAGGACTGATGCTGAAGGTGAAGCTTCAATACTTTGACCACATGATGTGAAGATCTGACTTAATTGGAAAGACCCCAATGCTGGAAAAGATTGTAGGCAGAAGGAGAAGGAGATGACAGAGGATGAGATGGTAGGATGGCATCATGGACTCAACGGACATGAGTTGAAGAAACCCCGGGAGATGGTGAAGGACAGGGAAGCCTGGTCTACTGCAGTCCATGGAGTTGCAAAGATTCTGACATGACTGAGCAACTGAACGACAACAACAACAACAATTTTTTTTTTTTTTTTTTTTTTAATAACAACCCACTCCAGTATTCTTGCCTGGAGAATTCCATGGGCAGACAAGTCCAGTGGTCTACAGTCCATGGAGTCACAAAGAGTGACTAACACACACACAAAATTTCACTGGGGCTTCCTAAGTGGTGCAGTGTTAAAGAATCCACCTGCCAGTGCAAGAGACCCAAGAGAAGTGGATTCGATCCGTGGGTCAAGAAGATCACCTGAGTAAGAAATGGCAATCTACTCCAGTATTCTTGCCTGGAAAGTTCTATAGACAGAGGAGCCTGGTGGGCTATAGTCCATGGAGTCACAAAAATGTTGGACATGAATGAATGACTGAGCATGAACGCATGCAGTGCCATTGAACATCAGCTATTTCATTATCACAAACATTTTTTCACTGTAGGTGTTTTTGATATAATGCTATAAACATAGAAGCACTGCTCCATGTCTCCTTTCAGTTCAGTTCAGTTCAGTCGCTCAGTCGTGTCCAACTCTCTGTGACCCCATGGACTGCAGCACAGCAGGCCTCCCTGTCCATTACCAACTCCTGGAGTCTACTCAAACTTATGTCCATTGAGTCGGTGATGCCATCCAGCCATCTCATCCTCTGTCGTCCCTTCCTCCTCTCGCCTTCAATTTTTCCCAGCATCAGGGTCTTTTCAAATGAGTCAGCTCTCCTTTAGAAGTGATATTTTAATTTTAGATATTACTCTAATAGTACAACATGGGATCTATGTTTAATTTCAATATTGTATAGCCATCTTGGTTTTAAAACTCAACTTCGTATTAAGAAGATTTAAACACTATTTTATCTAACTTAGGAGAAGTTATATCCAAACCTTATCTCTTTGCTGCCGGGGTCCAGCCCCAGCTGATCCAGGGTATTTGAAGCGGGGATGGCATCGGCAACCTATTTATTTATAAATATTTATCAAAGATATAAAGAGTAATAGAATGAGGATAGCTCAGTAGGAAACTTCAGTGGAGAAAAGAGGCTGAGTAGCTTGGTTTACACTGGAGACCAATAAAACTTCAAGACAAGAAGTTTGCACCACTTATGTAGGCCGCAGGCGTCCTTCCGTTCTTCCGAAGGAAAGGAGACACTGAGGCCTCCCTGGTCGGATCTTAGAAGCCCAGGCATAATTAGCAAGCATGGCAGGTTCCGCGCTCCAGATGGAGACTCAGCCAGAATTTGAGAGAGAGAGCGACATGGGGAGACCAAGTTTCAGTGAACAAGGCCCGCACTTTATTTTCCAAAGTAGTTTTTATACCTTAAGTTGTGCATAGAGGATAATGAGGGAAGGGGTGGAGTCATGCAAGGACAGCAGTTCCTGGTCCTAATCGAAGCCAGGCTTTCAAACTTATCATATGCAAAAGTTCAGGTGAATTACATCATCTTCTGGCCAGGAGGCCTCTTAACATTTTAAGAAACTTATTTTTCTCTAAAGGTGATTATTCTAAAGTCAGGCACCAGCCTCCAAAAAAGCATTGGACAAAGCCGCATTCCTATAGGGCAAAGGTGAGGTGGGCTCAGTCAAGAAAAGAATTAACTCAAGGGTCCAAGGTTACAAACATTGAGGCTACTACTTACATTTCTATACACCCATTATATCAATCAATACACTGCCAAGGACACAGTAGGTAAGGGGTATGGAGACTTAGCAGCAAACATTGGCCCAACAAGTGAAAAACCCTTCACCAATACAATTTCTAATCAATCTTTTAACTACTCAAAAGAATCTGTGTTTAGACAGTTTAGAACATCTCCTGCCTCTCACAGTTGGGAGGCTCTGAACAATCACATGTGGCCAGAAAAACATATTCAGGCAGGCTAGAGGATTTCCAAAGGAGTTTGTAGGTTGAAACACTGTCACACCCAGGAATTATTAACTGGAGCTGTAAGCTAACTCTTTTTTCAGAGAGAGGTAGTGGGGGACAGCCCCCGTAAAGTCAGAGGTGTAGGTGAGAGCACAAAGCCGAAAGTAGGCAGACTCTGGTTTGGGGGTAGATGCTCGAGAATTTCCAGGGGGACTCCCGAGGCTCGATCCCACCTTTGCGTGTGCCGAGCCTCCTTCCTCATGACCTTTGCCATGGGCGGAGCTCCTGCTCCCGGCAGTGATAGAATTCCAGTTGAGCTATTCCAGATCCTGAAAGATCATGCTGTGGAAAGTGCTGCACTCAATATGCAATATGTACTCAATATGCAATATGCCGGCTCCCTGCACTTTGCTTCTCCTTCAGTACTAAAGTAATTGCCAGCTCAGCAAATTAAAAGAACAAAACAAAAAACAACTATGCCTCTAAAATGGAAACGTCCATGTGTATCTGTTTCATTAATATTTCCTAATGTTATTTAAGATCTCAGTGAGAGTTACTGAGGTAGTGTTGGACACCAGGAAATTTGCCTCAATCTTGTGTTCCCAGTTTCAGGTTCTCTGCTCATCAAGCCCTGCCAAAGGTGGGGTCAGGCTGGGTGGAAGCCATAGTCAAGTGCAGCAAATCTCCAGCTAAACAGGCAAAGCTGTTCTGCCCCTGCAGTGCATTCACTATTGCTTATCCCCTATGGTTTGCATCAACACTGTATCTTCCCTGTAGGACCCATAATCAACTATTAGAAAAAGAAAATAATGAAGAGAATAGATTCTCTAATGTGGGGAAAACAAAACGTTCTTGTATAAAACAAGGAAACAAAATTGAAAAATAAGGCAAAATAAACTTCTGGTAGCAGTCAATGAGGGAAACAGCTGCAGCAGAGATGGTAATAAGAGAGAAAGCATAATTAAACCAGATGTTTTAAAATGCGCAATTTTAAATGATATACAACATTGATTTAAAATATAAATGTAAATAAAAGTGGATGGATGGGAGGCATAATTTAAACCAAAAGAAACAAAAATAATATCAGTGAAAATGAAATTAGAATGATAGACAATAAATGCCTTTGCTTAGCCAACAAAATATTAGCTAGTGAAGATTTTTCTTGATTTTAATTTTAGTGCTGCTTAATCAAACATGCATTTAACAGGGTCTCAGTAGATGTGTTCAATGATGATGAACTTCAGGGAAAATGAAACAGGAAAAAATGTGCTTTTATAACATTTTGAAATACAGTTCATGGTACTATATTTAATGCTCTCAGAAATTTCTGCAATCTGAGATACTGGGGGACTCTCAGTAATGAGACTAACTTAACAATTTACTTATACCCCAATTCACTCCATTGTCTCACCTTACCCCAAATTCTCTTTTTGCTTGAACTATCACTTTCCTTTCATCCTGAAACCCAGCTCAACCCTATGACTTGGAAAACCACAGGTCTGTAACTGTTTTCTCTTGATCTTACTGC
Source organism: Bubalus kerabau (assembly GCF_029407905.1). Classification (NCBI taxonomy): domain Eukaryota; kingdom Metazoa; phylum Chordata; class Mammalia; order Artiodactyla; family Bovidae; genus Bubalus; species Bubalus kerabau. The sequence continues at coordinate 58,150,184 of NC_073625.1, forward strand.
TCCCCCATTTTTTAAAGTATCATTCCCTACCTGCACTTCACTGCCTACTGCTGGCTAGCCTGGTAACACACACACTGCTGCGTAGTCTGTTCACATCAGGGGCTGTCATAAAGGAAAAGCAGCTACTGAAGTCACGTGGAGGAGCCTGTAGGGAAACGAGGAGGGGCACTTGGTACAGAAGCAGTGGTTGGAAGGCTGGGTTGCCTTCAAAGGAGGCAGTGTGAGCTCTTCCCAAGGTAGAAGGTGGAGCTCACATGGCCACAAACATGGGACCATTCGATGAAGTAGTGGCTGGGTATCTCACCAGCAGAGGCTGATGAAGTAAGCATATTAAGGACAAGTGAATACAGAGTACCTAGGAACTCTGGAATTTCATCAGGATCTTCACCTTAGATAATATAACTGGTATATATACATATACATATATATGTGGACTTCCCAGGTGGAACAGTGGTAATAAATCTGCCTGACAATGGGAAGATCCACTGGAGAAGGAATTGACAACCCACTGCAGTATTCTTGCCTGCAAAATTCCATGAACAGAGGAGCCTGTGCATGGTGGGCTACAATCCGTGGGGTTGCAAAGAGTCAGTCACAACTGAGCACACTCCACCCGCATGCATATATATATAGGCACGTGTATATGAAGAATGAATATCTCTGTGATGAGTGTTAATATAACATAAAACTAATTATTAATCTCCTTTTGTATTATATATGTCATTAGATTTAATTTAATTTATTGAGATGCTTCAGTTCTATTAATTATTTCTTATGAATCTTCTATTTTGTAATTGATACTTTATTGCATAGGTACTTATATAGCATTTTCAGCACTTTACAAATAGTCATTTTTTTCATCCTTATTACAAGCTCTTGAGTCAGAGACCTGTCTTTATCCTCATTTCAGAGAAAAGGAATGGAAGTGAGCTGATGAATATGCTAAGTACCCAGCCCAAGGTCACAGAGACGGTAAGTGGAAGGTATGAAATCTGATCTCAGGACTCCAGACTGTGCATTTCCTTCCTATTCTTAAAACAGAGTGCCTTAATTATCTATGGTTAATTAGTTAATTAATTAAAATCAGACACCTACATTTTGTTCACTATCAGCTTAGAGTTCACACACACACCGTCTACTGCAATCCTCAAACCAAATCCTTTGAGGAAGGTACTGAATTTCTGTCTTAAAACTGTCTTTAGCCCTATTTTCTATCTCTCAAGTATTACCGACTGACTATACAAAGTTGGTGCAGAGGTTCACTCAGCTTTTCAAAGCATTATCTCTTGATTTGTTGTCATGAGGAGAGAAAAATTACAGTGAGAAGAGAGATATTTTTTTTTTTTCCTTTTTAAAACATGTGTGGGAGGGAGTTCCAGGAGGGAGGGGATATATATGTCAGTTCAGTTCAATTGCTCAATCATGTCCAACTCTTTGCGACCCCATGCATTGCAGCACGCCAGGCTTCCCTGTCCATCACCAACTCCTGGAGTTTACCCAAACTCATGTCCATCAAGTTGGTGATCCCATCCAACCATCTCATCCTCAGTAGTCCCCTTCTCCTGCCTTCAATCTTTCCCTGCAGCAGGGTCTTTTCCAGTGAATCAGTTCTTCGCATCATGTGGCCAAAGTATTGGAGCTTCGGCTTCAGCATCAGTCCTTCCAAGGAATATTTAGGACTGATTTCCTTTAGGATTGACTGATTGGGTCTCCTATATAGTTGATTTATTTTGTGTACTGCACAAACTAACACAATACTATAAAGCAACTGTACCTCAATAAAAAAAAATAGGTACATGTCTGCATGCATTTAATATGTATAAGTTGATATATTTATAATAGATAATTAATATATTTATACAAAAATGCCTTTGGAAATGTATAAAATCATGCATATGATCTATTTAGCTGTGTGAGTTTGGGAAAATGCCCTGCATTACAGTCTTCCCCTGGTTCCTTTGGCTGTAAGCAAATCCCGTGGCCCAGTGGTCTCAGTGGGGCTTCTGTTATTTCTCACAGCAGAAGCAGACCATTTGGAAGCTGCCAAGATATGGCTTAAAGTACAGTTAATGCTCTTTTTCAAATAAAATAAGGTTTATTATTTAAAGTCTCTTCCTGGGTGTAAACAAAAAATAAAACAGGAACTATGACTAATACATTGGCAAAAAATTGTTTTCTAATCTTGAGAAGAAGGATTTTAAATGTGTTCTTTGCATCTGTTCCTATCTTGATGAATTTAAGTAAGCACTGAATTTCACATCTGATCTGATGAAAAGAGGTAAAATCTTGAAAGGATATATTTTCAATAGGCTCCTTGAGGTAGAATCTAAATTGAAGATGTCCAAGGAAACAGAAGATGGAATATTATTTGCTATTGTATCAGAGAATAAGATATTACATAGTTAAATAAAATAAGCATGTAAAAAGTAATATAGTTTATACACTAGTTTATCTCTTTCTTTAAAAGTGACCTGAAGAATTGATGCTTTTGAGCTGTGGTGTTGGAGAAGACTCTTGAGCGTGCCTTGGACTGCAAGGAGATCCAACCAGTCCATTCTAGAGGAGATCAGTCCTGGGATTTCTTTGGAAGGAATGATGCTAAAGCTGAAACTCCAGTACTTTGGCTGCATCATGCGAAAGGTTGACTCATTGGAAAAGACTCTGATGCTGGGAGGGATTGGGGGCAGGAGAAGGGGACAACAAAGGATGAGATGGCTTGTTGGCATCACCTACTCGATGGACATGAGTTTGGGTGAACTCCGGGAGTTGGTGACGGACAGGAAGGCCTGACCTGCTGCTATTCATGGGGTTGCAAAGAGTCGGACATGACTGAGCGACTGAACTGAACTGAACTGAAAGATGGTCAGATTGAAAGAGTAAGAACTGCCTTAAATTGCTGCAAATATAATTGAAAAATTCTGGTGTCATATAGTAATTTGAGAATGAGTTCCTTCCAGTGATCTGACACCAACAACCAGTCATTTGTATGGAAACTGTTAGAAGTTACTAGAAACCAGCTAACACATTACAAACAGTAAGTTAACACCCGTACAATGCATTCTTTCTCTCTCTCTCCAAGCAGTTAAAAAAAATGAAACATTTAACTGACTTAAAATTTTATTAATTACTTATTGTCTTATTAAAAATTGCAAAGGCGGAACTAAATCTTGGAGATATAAACAAAAATAACTGCTTCAGGGCTTATCCATGGCTGTGTGTTCTGGTTTTAAAATTCAGAATAATGCAATGTCCGAAAATGGATGTTAGAGAATGGACATACATAAAAAGGCGCAAATCTAAAATGCACATACACTGGAAAAATTAATCTCTTTCAGTAGGCTCTGGGAGAAGCAAACTGCATGAGCATATTGATGAGAAGCAGATCCTCTAATGAGGCAGTGAAGCTTTATTCTATGTTTGAATTTTGTGAAAATATATTGTGTTGGTTTGGTACTTTTGAGAAAAAGATAGCATTCATTCATGAAAAGATATTCCTAGTTTTGATGAAAGTTAGAAATTTAAGGCTACATCTGAGTTTAAGAACAACACATTTCCTTTAGCCAAAAATTATTGTGCTATATTCTTTAACTCTATTGTTAATGCTCTTTTCACTGCATTTTATTCACCTATTTTCTGATGTATGTATAAAGAGTTATATTGTGCTTACAATTTGACATTTTATTTGTTTCAATGATCTTTAGACTCAATTTGTTCAAGATTAAGATAAATCATCCATATTCTTCCTGATTAATTAATAATCATGCCATACCTTAGCCATCTACAGACATTAGTAATATGGTTAAATCATCAGAAAAGTTAGCTTGTTAAGATAATTGAATCAGATCTACATGTGATCTGAATTTCAATGGAGATTATTTTTATATCCCTTAAAAATCATAAACCATCATTGGTGCCTGTTTTCATTCAATGTACGCTGTAAAGAGGGACAGAAAATAAATGTTTCAGTAAGGTAAGCAAATAAGCAACATTTTATCCATCAGTCACTGTCCTCATAATTTATAAATAAAAGAGGTAGGACTTTCTTAAAAGGATGTGTTATTTAACCACTTCTCTGTATGAAATAGACATTTGAATCTTTAAGAATCTGCTGAAATCCAATGACTGCTTCATTTTTTCTTAATGGAAAAAAACATGAAGTAAGGAGAAATATTAGACACAAAGAAGGAGGGATTAGAGTTTAGTGCAAGACCATTCATTACTTCAGTTTTACAGGGACTAGTACTGGGGTCAAGTGAATGAATTACTTGTCTGAGGGCATAACAATTATAACATCTGAAATTCAAACAGATTTTTCTGATTTCAAAGCCCAAGCTACTGGTAAGTGTGAACCATTCTTTTGAATAATTCTAAAATATTTTCTTGATAATTAATATATTTAAATGATATTTTCAAATTGACTTAGCTAATATTTTATTGTCTAATTTATTACCTATTTGAAAGTGAAAATGTTAGTTGCTCAGTCATGTCCAACGCTTTCAGATTGTATAGACTATACCCTTCCAGTCTGTCCATTGAATTCTCCAAGCAAGAATACTGGAGTGGGTAGTCATGCCCTTCTCCAGAGGATCTTCCTGATCCAGGGATTGAACCTGGGTCTTACTCATTGCAGGCAGATTCTTTATCATCTGAGCCCCAAGGGAAGCCCAATTACCTGTTTAACTTGGATCATATTATATATTTCTTCTTAAATATTTATAATTATGTTTTCAATAATAATTAATTTCAAATCATATTAATATATACATTTACCCTTAAAATCCAGAGTATTATATGCATACTTATTTTTATATTTGAGGTAAATGTGCATGCATGTTCAGTGGCTCAGTTGTGTTCCATTTGCTGCACCATGGACTGTAGCCAACCAAGCTCCTCTATCCATGGGATCTTCCTTACCCAGCAATCACCCATGTCTCCTGTGTCTCCTGCTTTGGCAGGTGGATTCTCTACCACTGAACACTTGGGAAGCTTGAGATAAGTTTCAGTTCAGTTCAGTTCAGTCGCTCAGTTGTGTCCGACTCTTTGTGACCCCATGAATCACAGCACGCCAGGCCTCCCTGTCCATTACCATCTCCAGAGTTCACTCAAACTCATGTCCATCAAGTTGGTGATGCCCATCCAACCATCTCATCCTCTGTTGTCCCCTTTTCCTCCTGCCCCCAATCTCTCCCAGCATCAGAGTCTTTTCCAATGAGTCAACTCTTTGCATGAGGTGGCCAAAGTACTGGAGTTTCAGCTTTAGCATCATTCCCTCCAAAGAACACCCAGGCTGATCTCCTTTAGAATGGACTGGTTGGATCTCCTTGCAGTCCAAGGGACTCTCAAGAGTCTTCTCCAACACCACAGTTCAAAAGCATCAATTCTTCGGCACTCAGCTTTCTTCACAGTTCAACTCTCACATCCATACATGACCAGTGGAAAAACCATAGCCTTGACTTAGACAGACCTTTGATGGCAAAGTAATGTCTCTGCTTTTGAATATGCTATCTAGGTTGGTCATAACTTTCCTTCCAAGGAGCAAGTGTCTTTTAATTTCATGGCTGCAATCACCATCTGCAGTGATTTTGGAGCCCCCCAAAATAAAGTCTGACACTGTTTCCACTGTTTCCCCATCTATTTCCCATGAAGTGATGGGACCAGATGCCATGATCTTCGTTTTTTGAATGTTGAGCTTTAAGCCAACCTTTTCACTCTCCTCTTTTACTTTCATCAAGAGGATTTTTAGTTCCTCTTCACTTTCTGCCATAAGGGTGGTGTCATCTGCATATCTGAGGTTATTGATATTTCTCCCGGCAATCTTGATTCCGGCTTGTGCTTCTTCCAGCCCAGGGTTTCTCATGATGTATTCTGCATATAAGTTAAATACGCAGGGTGACAATATACAGCCTTGACGTACTCCTTTTCCTATCAATTATTAAAGAAAAAAATTTGTGACTTTTTTATTCTACAAGGGAATTTTCTATAATTAGACATGTCATTGTGAAGCTAATGATTTACAGAGGAAAATGCAGTTCTTTTCAATCGCACAGCAAAAAATCTTGACTCATAAAGGCTCATGGAGATTTTAATACATTAAAAGTTTTTATGTGCATATAGGAAATAGATGGTCAAGATGCATAAAAAGATGACATTTTGCAATGGATCTAAAAAGGGTATATATGTCTGAGATTATAGAAATATGAAGAAGCAACCTAACTGTTCCTTTTCCTCAACTTTAATCTATTCAATGTTCTTCCGTTAATTTAACAGTTTCTGTGTCTTCAATATGTGACATTCCCTAGGTTCTGCTTTGGTCAAAAAGAAGGTCAGCATTGAAATGTTCTTCTCTGGTTCAGAAGAAAAGATGGGAAAGTATAAAAAAAACAAAGTTCTGAATGAGGCTCTGGAGAGATCCTGAATCCCTGAATCCTTCAGATTTAAGTTTCTCAGAATTAAAAGCACATGCTGGCTACTTGAGTTCCCTTTGGAAGAACAGCTCAACTTTCTGTATTTTTTAATTGAAATATAGTTTATTTATAATGTGTTAGTTTCAGATGTACAGCAAAGTGATTCCATTATTCATATATGTGTATGTATATGTATATATATATATATATATATATATATTTACATTCTTCTTTCTAAGTTATTACAAGATATTGAGTACAGTTCCTTGTGTTATACAATAGAACCTTGTTGGTTATATATTTTATACATAGTAGTGTATATTCATTAATTACAAACTCTTAATTTATCCCTTCCCAATCACTTCCCCTTTGGTAGCCACAAGTTTGTTTTCTGTGTCTGTGAATAGAGTCTGTAAATAAGTTCATTTGTACTATTTTTTAGATTCCATAGCTCATCTTTATCAAGAGAAAGTTAATAAATCATGAAAGAAAATTTTCTAGATGTACTAAGGGCTTCCCTGATAGCTCAGTTGGTAAAGTGAAGTTGCTCAGTCGTGTCTGACTCTTTGCAACCCCATGGACTGTAGCCCACCAGGCTCCTCCGTCCATGGGATTCTCCAGGCAAGAATACTGGAGTGGGTTGCCATTTCCTTCTCCAGGGAATCTTCCCAACCCAGGGACTTAACCCAGGTATCCCACATTGCAGGCAGACACTTTAACCTCTGAGCCACCAGGGAAGCCCCAGGTGGTAAAGAATCCACCTACAATGCAGGAGACCCTTGTTCAATTCCTGGGTCAGGAAGATCTCCTGGAGAAGGGGTAGGCTACCCACTCCAGTATTCTTGGGCTTCTCTTGTGGCTCAGCTGGTAAAGAATCTGCCTGCAATGCAGGAGACCTGGGTTTGATTCCTGGGTTGAGAAGATCCCCTGGACAAGGGAAAAGCTACTCATTCCAGTATTCTGGCCTAGAGAATTCCATGGACTATATAGTCCATGGGGTTGCAAAGAGTTGGACATGACTGAGCAACTTGCACTTCACCTCACTTCACTTCACAGATGTACTAAGTCGATATAAATGTTGAGACTGGATGCTGCTAAGTTGCTTCATTCATGTCCGACTCTGCGACCCCATAGACAGGTAGCCCAACAGGCTCCGCCTCCCCTGGGATTCTCCAGACAAGAACACTGGAGTGGGTTGCCATTTCCTTCTCCAATGCATGAAAGTGAAAAGTGAAAGTGAAGTCGCTCAGTCTTGCCCAACTCTTAGCGACCCCATGGACTGCAGCCTTCCAGGCTCCTCCGTCCATGGGGTTTTCCAGGCAAGAGTACTGGAGTGGGATGCCATTGCCTTCTCCATGAGACTGGATAGGGGGCTGGAAATCAGGCAGCAGAACTGATTTGGAGTAAACACACAGAGAGATATGCACTTATTTTAGGAAAAAAGTAAATGGTAGTTTGATATTAGAAAATAATGTCTGAATAATAGAATAACAGAAATGGTAAAACATACCAGGTGGAAGGAGATGGTGAATTAATTAAAGAAAAAGCACTAGAAGAATTACTCTCTGAAATGAAGAATGGATTTAAATATGTAGATTGAAAGGGTTACCTGAAATTCAGACAGATCTGATTAGGGAAAAAAAAAATATATATATATATATATATATATTTAGTCTTATTCTGGTAAATGCCTAAACAACAAAGATGAGATTAAAAATGGCTAGGCATGTAAACTGAGGGAAGGGGTTAATAACTGATCTTAATGCCTGTGTGTTTCTGCTTAGAGATGCTTAATGAGTAGACCCTTGATAGAACAAATCTTGCAGCTCTTACTTAGGGAGTCCAAGGTGAGTGAGAATCTGGCCTAGGCTATCATGAAATGGGCCCATTTTTGAGATTATTTATTCATTTTGTGGCTGTGCTGGTCCTTCATTTTCGTCCAGGCTTTCCTCTAGTATTGGCAAACAGCGCCTACTCTCTAGCTGCGGTTTGTAGGCTTCTCATTGCGGTGGCTTCTCTTGTTGTAGAGCACAGGCCCTGTGCTTCAGCAGTGGCGACTGCCAGGCTCCTGAGCACAGGCTCAGTAGTTGTGGTGCATGGGCTCAGTTGCCCCACAGCGTGTGGATCTACCCACACCATGGATCAAACCTGTCTCCTGCACTGGCAAGAAAACTCTTTACCACTGAGACACCAGGGAAGTCCTAGATTTTATTTTTTTTTTATTTAACTAATATTTTGGCAGTATTAATAAGAGATAGCTGTGCCAGAAAACAGAAGCTAGTCCATATTCCTGACAGACTTCATAACCAGCAAAGTTTGAAATCTGAAGGATTCCTTGAGTTGATGGTTTGCTTTTCAATGTTGCTGTTCTCAGTACCCATCAAGTTTCTTTAGAGATCACATGGGTCCCAAACTCAGCAAATGGGGACTTCTGGAAGTTGCATTTGGGAATCACAAAAATTGCAACATACTGTTGCTACGAATGCTGCATTTTTCCATGTTTTGTGCTTTCATGTAATAAAAATTAAAAAGTGGCACTGCATGAGGCCCATTTTTTCTAAGCAAAATGTTGGTTGTTGGTTTGAACCAAAGATCACTGATGTTTCTAGAACTGAGAGCAAACTACTGAGCTCAGAAGCAAGAATGATGTAAAAGGCAGCTTTGGAAAGTTCAGAGAGGGTAGTTCTGACAGACTATGATGCCTGGATATTTGATAAATTATTCTTGATTTGATGTGGTGAAAATTCTGTTGTATCTTTCTGGAGATGAATGTTTTAAGTAGATTTTGGATATTATAACTGCTCATCCTCATCAGAACAGCCATGTTGCTTCTGTGCAGTGCTGTACAGGGCTTAGTCGCTCAGTCATGTCCGACTCTTTGTGACCCCATGGACCTTAGCCTGTCAGCTCCTCTGTCAATGGGAGAATATGGGAGTGGGTTGCTAGGCCCTCCTCCAGGGAATTTTCCCAAACCAGGAATTGAATCCAGGTGTCCTGCATTGCAGACAGATTCTTTACTGTCTGAACCACCAGGGAAGTCCATGAATACTGGAGTGGGTAGCCTATCTCTTCTTCAGGGGAACTTCCTGAGCCAGGAATTGAACTGGGGTCTCCTGCATTGCAGGTGGATTCTTTACCAGCTGCGCTACCAGGGAAGACACAAGTTGCTTTGACAGTGATTAATATTGACTGACTGAAGATAGGTAGACAGAGCCCTCTGGGATTATTAGAAACTGGAGCACAGTGAACTGTTATCCCTGTAGAAGGATGAAAAAACAGTAACAGAGGGTTGAAAGCAAAATATGAAGGTATGACGAGTGGTGGGTGAAGCCTATTATGTTTATGAGTTTAGTTTATTGACTGCTTTCAATGACAAAGTCAAGATTTAGTGTCATTTTCTTAAATCCTAGTTGGTATCACTTATGATTAGTAAGTAAAAAAACATATTTTGTTTCCGGGAATATTAATATATACCTAAACAAACAAGTCAGTCCGTCAGTTCAGTTGCTCAGTCATGTCCGACTCTTTGCGACCCCATGAACCACAGCACGCCAGACCTCCCTGTCCATCACCAACTCCCGGAGTCCAACCAAGCCCATGTCAATCGAGTCAGTGATGCCATCTAACCATCTCATCCTGTCGTCCCCTTCTCCTCCTGCCCTCAATCTTTCCCAGCATCAGGGTCTTTTCAAATGAGTCAGCTCTTTGTATCAGGTGGCCAAAGTATTGGAGTTTCAGCTTCAATATCAGTCCTTCCAATGAACACCCAGGACTGATCTCCTTTAGAATGGACTGGTTGGATGTCTTTGCAGTCCAAGGGACTCTCACGAGTCTTTTCCAACACCACAGTTCAAAAGCATCTATTTTTGGCGCTCAGTTTTCTTCACAGTCCAACTCTCACATCCATACATGACCATTGGAAAAACCACAGCCTTGACTAGACGGACCTTTGTGGACAAAGTAATGTGTCTTCTTTTTAATATGCTGTGTAGGTTGGTCATAACTTTCCTTCCAAGGAGTAAACATCTTTTAATTTCAGGCAATATACATATAGATGTATATCAACATCCTCATATACATCATTTTCCTTTCTTATACTACAGCATTTTTTATACAGCAGGAGGATTTTGATTATACTTTTGCATATTATTTCTTTCTGATTATTTTTCTAGTAGTTAATTTTATGTCCATGTTTATGTAAAAGTCAAGTTTAAAGTGTAGTTTGTTATAAAGTTTTTCTTTTAAAATGTAAAATAGTGGTATTTTAATTTTCTTTTAAGTACATTAAATGACAAAGCTTCAAAAAGTTAGTCATTCTTTAGCACTTAATATTATACCATTAGAAGACTATGAAGTATTTCTGTTAAAGGCCTTACATTAGCCTTTCAATTTTTTTTTTTTAGTCTTTAGATATATTTGAGCAAGTATTCATCCCCTTAGCTTCAAGAGTGATTCACTATCTCTGATTCCATTCCAAAATATGAAACAATTTCAAGTGAGCCATCAGGGAAGCCCTTGAAATATACAGTTAGTTATTTTTCACAGACGGAGTCCTTTAATTGCCTACAATACCTAAATTAATAAACAGCTTCTAAAGATACAGTGTGATCAAAACACAAATATGAATGCATAATATATATGTGTATGTGTAATTATGCATGTACACATATATGTGTTATTCTATCATGCATTGCATAATACATATATAATACATAATATGCATTCTTTATAATTACATACAATATGTGTATAAAATATGTTATAGATTGTGTGTATATAGTACAAAGAAACTATAAGGGGCTAAAAGTAACTGTGTGGTTGCACAGTTGGGACAAATTATGGACAACAAAATATAAAAAATGTCAACTGCCAGTTCTGAAAAGCTGGGAGCAAGAGCAGAGTACTGCATACAACACCACCAAAGTGGTGGGCAAACCACCTAACCCACACCTCCTCCGACTCCTAGACACACCCCTACTCTCACAGTTTACAAGGAGCCAACTAGCCCTCCACCCCTTAGCAAACAAGCAAACTAGGGAACACGTCACTTGTACTTGCTCCCTCCTGCTGCAGCAGGGGCCCCAATAAAGCCTTGCCTGAATTTACTGTCTGGCCTCTGATCAATTTCTATTGATTAAAGAGGCCAAGAACCCCAGTCAGCAGTCATAAGTCAGCAGTGCTAAATAACCAGGTTATATAATCCAAATTAAATTTTGTGAAACTTTAATAGTCTAATATTTGTTAAGGATTTCTGTGTGAATTAAAAATAAATACTATCACACATTCATTTTACATTCCTGGTGTAACCTTTGTGAAACCACAGTGTTATCTTGAATGAATTTGATATTTGGAACACTAAAATAATAGTTTTCCCATGTTAGGCAAAAGAGTCTGACAAAAGACAAACAACTTAAATAAAACTGAGCATGTTTGCAACAGGAAAGTTTAGTGCCTTCTAATTTCTATCATCAAAGAAAAAAAAAATGTCCAGTGATAGCATGGACAGAAAATAACAGCAAAAATGTGTCTGCTTTTCTTATTGAACTGAGATTTTATGAACTCTCCTTGCCTTGTGGCTGGCTGGTTTGCCATCTCAGAATATCAGAGAAGTGTTCACCCTGACTTGACATCTCTTTCTCATCAGAGTTAGCTGCAGGAAACATCAGACCAAAAAATTGTTTCATAGCTTTGCCATAAAGCTTTAGAGGAGGACTCCTTCTTCCTGAGCTGTATAATTTACTTTTGTAATACTTAGAAATGTAGGTTTCAGGGGGATAAATTCTTTGAGTAAAAGCAACAAAACACATCTTTGTCCTTATCCTCTTTCATCCTGTCGGATTTATTTATTTGTTTGTTTGTTATAACTGTGATTTCAAGCTTGGGTCTCAAGTAATAATCAACTTAAGTATGGAATTAGGACAATTCTCTTAGTCCTAAGTCCATTTCTGATTAAATCCCAGGGAATATTAATGCTGACTTGGAAAGTTTCCCTGACAAGGTTGGGACCATCTCCTTGACTCTGCCAACAGGACCTTCAACTGATGACACAGATTTATCCAGGGCCGCAAGTGTCCAGAAATGTTATCTCCTGAAATGTTCTGACACAGCATTCTGTCTAGAAAATTTGATGTAGAAAATGTATATAAGCCCTTGAGCTATGAGAGAATGGTTCAGCTTTGTCATTTTCAACTGCATATCTTTGCCTAATAATATAAAATCTCTAAGAGACTAAAAATCCTCATCAGGTTCTTACATGTAAAACGTGTTAAAATAAATGCCAAAGAACTAGGGTTTGCTATCAACTTTACACCTTCTAATTCAAATCCATTCTGCTTATTAAACAAATTTAATTGCTACTTGGAGATATTGGCAGATTTGATCAGGACCACAGAAGTGATTTATGGCAAAGAAGAAGGTGGAGTTCTCAACTTCCAGACCACTGTTTTTTTCCAGCATGTCAAATTAATGCTAATGCTATCTTTATTTTTGTGTGTGTGACAATAATTACTTGACATAATTTGTCTTATTTTAAGGTAAATACTAAACAATAAGGCACATTATTAGAGCTAAAGTTAGAAAACTTAATTTAATAATAATAGTAAAATATATTACATATAGCATTCATAATTACTGCAATATTTCATTAATGGAAATTTCAACAAAGCAAAATATCAGGCCAATCCCAGAGCAAACCAATAAGAATAGATATCTCTTCTCAGATAAGGTAAACATTTTTTACAGGACACTTGAAGGAGCTTTTTTGTAAGAAAGAACTGGCCATTCAGATTTCTACATTCTGATTGTTTCCAAGATAGTGATTCTGTTTAAGGTAATGTTCAATTTGCATTCCTGAGACAAAATATTTTTGAGTGGGACACTTTAAGTTGAATAATCACTCAAATAAAAACTTTCACTGGACTCAGAAATGTGACCAGCTGAAAAGAACTAAATCTAGCTTTAATTATATATTGAGACAGAGACAAGAGAGTGTAGATTTTAATTATTCTGGTTCACAAAGATGCTGACACTCATCTTTTCTGGAAGTGACGATCAAGGCATCCACATGGAGTCTTTTTGCTCCTTTATAGACAGTCATTCTCATTTGGTACATTTGTATAGCTTTTCTTCATGGAAAAATCAAAACATTTGTCCATGAAACAGTTTATGCTGAATATCAGGATAAAGCTAAAAATGCTTTCTTGGGGGTAAAATTATGTTATAAAGTCATGTGGAATCATATATACATATATTTATAAATATGTATATATATGTGTAATTGTAGTATAAATACATAAAATTTACCATTTCAGTCTTTTTAAAGTATGCAGTCCTAAGACATTAAATACATCCACATTATGGGGAAACAATTGCCACCACCTATCTCCAGAAATTTTTCATCTTTTCCAACTGAAACTCTGAACCCATTAAACACTAAATCCTCCTTTCTGCCTCCACTCAGCCCTGGCCACCACCAACTTCTCTCTATAAATTTGACTATAATAGCACCTCATGCAAGTAGATTCATACAGTATCTGTCCTTTTGTAGCTGGCTCATTCCACTTAGTATTCTGTCTTCAGGAATGATCTATGTTGTAACATGTGTCAGAATTGTCCTTCTTTTTTAAAGCTGAATGATACTACCTTGCATTTATATGCCAAATTTTATACATTGAAGGGCACAGGTTTGTTTCCTCCTGTTGACTATTGTGAATAATGGTGATTTGAACTTGTGTGTATTAGCATCAAGTTTCCACTTCAGTTCTTCTGCATATATACCCAGAAGTTAAACTGCTGCGAAAAGTGAAAGTGTTAGTCTTTCAGTTACGTCTGATTCTTTTAGGTCCCATGGACCGTAGCCTGCCAAGTGCCTCTGTTCATGGAATTCTCCAGGCATTTACACCAGAAAAATAAAGTAGTCATTCCTGTTTCCAGGGGATCTTCCTGACCCAGGGATCGAACCGTCTCCTGCATTGCAGGCAGTTTCTTTATAGTCTGAGCTGCCAAGTATCATATGATAATTCTATGTTTAATTTTTTTTAAGATATCCTCATACTGTTTTCAGAAATGACTGCATCATTTTGCATTCCCACTAGCAATGCACAAGTGTTCCCATTTCTTAAAATCTTTGCCAATGCTGGTTTATTCTGGATTTTGTTTATTCATTTCTGTTTTTTAATTGTTTTTGTTTTGATTATTCACTAATAGCCATTGTAATAGGTGTGATGTGGTATCTAATTACAGTTTTAATCGTATTTCCTTAATGACAGGTGATGATGGGCATCTTTTCATGTGATTACTGGTTGTTTTCTGGAGAAATATCTCAAGTTCTTTCCCTATGTTTCAATCAGCTTGTTTGTTTTATTGCTGTTGATCATGCCTGTATCTTAGCAAATAAATACTTGGAATGAACACACTTATAAATATATTAGGATGACATCTCAAAACCCATTTTATTTCAATTTTCAGAAAATTTCTCTAATATAATCCTAAAGTATATTTTTATGTGAACTTAAAGAAGAACACTGTTTCCTATATGCAGCATGATGTTCTATTTTTCAATGACCAACTGAATATATAAATGATTTGACTGTTTTGAAGAAAAAACTGTAAAAAAAAATCAGTGGAGATAAATTCTAGTTCAAGCTCTGCCCTGACCAGCTTTCTCATTCTTAGAGAATTTACAGAACCTATTTCATCTTTAGTAAATTAATATACTTAATTTTTTAACTTGTAAAACTTGCAACTGCCCACATTGTATCTGATTCACCCGCCTTTGTTAAATTACTTTATACCTTTTATGATGATCTTTCAGAAGTACTGCACAAAGTCTTCATTTATTCAAATATGAAGTCAATACCAATATCACATATTTTAACATTTGGTACTTAGAGCTCCTTTCACTGTTATGAAATGCTTTTTCAATTTAAGCAAACTGAAATTTTTAATGTTGAATCACTTTATTTCAAGTGCCAATACAACTGCATTGCATACCTTATTTCAGATTGTTTCCAAGTCTAGAGAAAGTCAACTGGTTTATGCCGGAGTCTTTGTGATTCTCATGCTATAGGGAATAAGATTGCCTAGTTGCCACAATCCATTTGTAAATTAGTACTTCCCTGGTGGCCCAGCTGGTAAAGAATCCACCTGCAATTCGGGAGACCTGGGTTTCATCCTTGGATTGGGAAGAACCCTGGAAAAGAGAATGGCTACCCACTCCAGTATTCTTGACTGGAGAATTCTATGGACAGAGGATCCTGGCAGGCCACAGTCCATAGGGTCTCAAATAGTTGGACAGGACTGAGCGACTTTTCACTTTTGTGTATTAAATTATTTCTGTCTGAACTGTAGCTATATGTGTTATTAAGGCAATGAGTGGTCAATATCCTAAAGCTTATCCAATGTTGGACCTGAGAATGAAACATCTGGGAAATGCAAATTAGACTCTTGTGGTTATTTACATAGCAAGCTCATTATTAATATTATTATTATTCATCATTTGAAAAATTAATTTTCACATTATATAAATCAGTTTTAGAATCAATCCCATGCTTTAGTATTTTTCTCATCCTATCTTTGGAAAGCTATGTAATTGATGTCAATTTAATTGACAAGTCAATTGGCAGTTGATTTGTTCATCTGAAAATTTTCAGCGGATATTGTATAAAATATTTAAATGCAAGCAAAATCTGAACATACATTTTGAGATGACTTTATTTTAGCTGAAATTAGTATATCATTAAATAGCATGTCATTTACAACCCTTTTTACTGTTTCGTGGCCCCTTCCATGATTTCCAAACTTTATACAATGACCATATTTACTTTAGTGATTAGAAAAAAGAAAGCAAAAAGAATAATCTCATTTATCTCTTTTTATTAAAATTGTATTTCAAGGACAGAACTGATGTGTGAACATAAGAATGGATATTTTTTTCCCTAAACATGGCTACCTGAAAATAGGTATTGTCAGGGCTATAAGAGCAGCATTATTTTTATTTCAGATAACTGGCCAGTGTAGCTACTGAATTTTCTTTTGCTTTCACTCTTTTGATGGGGCTTTGATTAAGATAGAATTTGCTTTTCAGCTCAGTGCTGCAGCTAAAATATTCCACTGTAATTGCTACCTTAACACTCTGCTGGGAATCTTCATTAACTGTTAACTCAGAGGAGGAAAAAAAAATAACTGACAGTTTTAGAAGTGAAACTATGAATATCACAGAGTTCAAAATAATCTCTGAGTATAATGCCAGTTTGAGAATGTTGGGAAAGAAGTATAGGCAGGATGGTGGAAAGAAAATGAAGGCAAAATTGGCTTTGTTAAAGTCAGGCCTCAGTGCATTTTAAATTACAAGTGACTAGAGTTATTTTAATAATGGTTAATATGTACTGAATGGTCTTTATGGGTCAGTCATTGCTCTAAGATATTTGCATATGTAGGTTTATTTAATACCCACTGGAAGCTTGTAAAGGAGCAAGACAATTTCAACAGTTTAAGTAGTTTCCTGAAACTGTAAATGATAACCACGTAAATGACAAAGAGCATGATGCTTATTCTAGTAAAAACTATTTTAATATATTATGTAAGACTTTCTGAAACAATTATTCCAGAAAAATTGTCATGTCATGCCCTCAGTCCGGTCCAAGTTTTGTAGTTCCATGGACTGTAGCCCGCCAAACTCCTCTACCCATGGAATTTTCCAGGCAAGAATACTGGAGTGGGGTGCCATTTCATACTCCAGGGAATCTTCCCCACCCAGTAATTTAACCATCATCTCTTGCATCTCCTGCATTGCCAGGCTGACTCTTTACCACTAGTACCACCTGGGAAGCCCCAACATTTATTAAATTTATAGGACATTCTTATTTTTTAATTTGCAATTTAGATTTGTACAAGTGTGTTTTCAAATACTGTTGTATTACTATTTAAAAAGCATAAAACGTTATCACCATCTTGAAAACATATTAATTATTCATGTAGAAAATTTTAGGTGACTGATATATCAAAGGATGACTCCCATAATACTAGCTTCATATGAAAAGATATATATCACATTCCTGCTTAAATATTCTTGTATATGTTTTAGTTCTTTTCTCAAGAAAAAAGGTTAATAGGAATGATTTTTAAAAACAGTACGTAGACTATAGAGAACACTTAGCTGAATTAAGTTAATGGCATCCTGCTGCTGCTGCTGCTAAGTCACTTCAGTTGTGTCCGACTCTGTGTGACTCCATAGACGGCAGCCCACCAGGCTCTCCCGTCCCTGGGATTCTCCAGGCAAGACCACTGGAGTGGGTTGCCATTTCCTTCTCCAATGCATGAAAGTGAAAAGTGAATGGGAAGTTGCTCAGTTGTGTCCGACTTTTAGCTACCCCATGGACTGCAGCCTACCAGGCTCCTCCGTCCATGGGATTTTCGAGGCAAGAGTACTGGAATGGGGTACCATTGCCTTCTCCGAATGAATACTGCTAGTCTAAAATAAAATTCAAAATTTTCTTTCAATACTGCTATTATAGGAAATATTTTTGTGCAAATATTAGCTCTCTTATTCCAACAAAAGGTTGTAGTTTGTTTTTTGTACGCTGTAATGATTTAGTATAAGCTTGCAGAATCACTGGCTGCTGCTAATCCCAGGTGTAAGATTTATTTTAAGAATATGATATATTGACAGTTGCTAAAATCTAATATTAATAAATAACTTAAGAAACAATTTTTAATTTGTCATCATTTACGATTTTAAGCAACAGCAATTTATTTATGTACAGCCTTTGTTAGACCATGCTATCAGACTCATTAGAGTTATTATGAGATTTAAAAATTAGAACATTAACAAAATTAAGATTTTTTCAAGAATAATTTAAAAAGTACACTACTGAAATCAATATTTAGTACAAATCTATAGAATTTCAGCAATATTTCTATAATAATATTATAGCTAAATATTAGACTAAATTTAATATTTAAATATTCACAGCACCAAAAAGTAAATGTTCTTTTATGATTTAGCTTCTTAAAATAGTTCAATAGTCACATTTTTATGATGTAGAAAATACTATTTTTTAAAGTGAGGATTGAGCTTTTGTTAGAATTTTAAAGGTCTGTGTTTTATTATGAGATTTTTTTCTGATATAATAAAAATTATACTAATAAATAGCAATTACACATTTCTTACTTGTACTTGGGAAATTATACTGCACAAGCCTTTAAAAGATAAATGTGAAAGATATGACTTGCAATTATGTCAAAAATCTCTCTCAGGGTAGCTCACCAAAAGGAAACTTAAAAATACTTCACAAACAGCATGGCTGATTATTGACACAAATGTTAACATTTACTGATGAACTTAGCTTTTTGACAATAAAGAGGAGAGTGCTGTTTAAAATAGGAGGGCCTATTTAGAAAATGTCAGAGCTATATTATTAAGCAAAGAATTGTTTAGTCAGTAAGTTGTGTCTGACTCTTCATGACCTTATGGACTGTAGCCCACCAGTCAGAGGATTTCCCTAGGCAAGAATACTGGAGAGGGCTGCCATTTCCATCTCCAAGGGACCTTCCCCATGCAGCGATGGAACCCACATCTCCTGCATTGGCAGTCAGGTTCTTTACCAGAGTCACCAGGGAAGCCCTGAGGAAAGAATTAGAGGAATTGAAATGATAGGGAAAGTTAATTTTTATTTAAGCAGTATAATGAATTTATTAGATGGGTTGAACAAGATATATATGATATGAAAACTTATTTTATTAGTATTTGAATTAATACCCACCACTGGACAGAACTTTATTTACTGTGTTTTATTTAAGGAAGTTCTAAACAGTAAAATGAGTATAAGATTCCCATGCTTGGCACAGAAAGTTGCAGTTACAAATACTTTTAAGAATTATTAGACAGAAAGACTTTGCCACACCATCCACCATTCAAATTGATTGTGCCATTTTCCAAAATTTATAATATGGTATTCACCTGTGTTTATATAAGAGTAAAATGAACAAACAACTGATAAAACTATTACAATTTGTGTATGTGTGTGCACACACATGCAGGAGATCAAAGAGACACAGATTTGATCCCTGGGTGAGGAAGATCCCATGGAGGATAGCATGGAAATCTAATCCAGTATTCTTGCCTAGAGAATCCCATTAACAGGGGAGCCTGGTGAGCTACAGTCCATAGAATCACAAAGAGTCTGAAACAACTAAAGCAACTTAGCACGCACACATACACAGAATAGTAGTACTACTGGAAAGATACGATTACTTTCCTGCTTCATTCCATAATAATGTATAACTTATTTTATTTTATTTTTTTTTTTTGTAGTCTATGAAGTGAAGCATTTAATCTAATATAAATCAACTAAACATACAGCCATAGCAACAACCAACAGATAAAAACCGAGTGTAACAACTGTACTCTTACAGATTCTGTAATCAAAAACACTTCTTAAGCCAAACTTCTAAATGCAAGTGATGATCATTCTTTGAGGCACTAGGAATATTCTTAGTCCAGGTTCAATGCATGACACTGGATGCTAGGGGCTGGTGCACTGGGATGACCCAGAGGGATGGAATGGGGAGGGAGGAGGGAGGAGGGTTCAGGATGGGGAACACATGTACACCCGTGGCAGATTCACCTTGACATTTGGCAAAACTAACACAGTGATGTAAAGCTTAAAAATAAAATAAAATTAAAAAAAAAAAAAGCAACCAAAAGTAATGATGAAAAAAACAATATTGAAAATGACAGTGTTTTTCATGCATCTAAGATGTTGCTTTTTACAAAGTCTTTCTTGTAAAGAAAAGACAATGTTGGAGCAAAGTAGTTAAGAATAAGGACTTTGGATTCAAATCCAAGTCTTGTAGCTTTTCATGTTTGTGATCTTAGACAATTTATTCACTTCTTTGTATCCTAGTTCTTTCATCTATAAAATGGAGAAAATATGAGCATCTATAACATCAGAATATTATGAAACTTATGCCTTCAAGAAATTCACAGCAAGCTCAGAACATATTGAATATCATTAGTTATTATTAACTCTCACAACAATTATTCTAAATACCCAAGACAAATATTTTCACTTTCTAGAAAAAGAAACTGACTTTACAGTCACTTCTTTGACCAAAATTAGAGTACTTATTTTGTGATGGTGCTGGAATTACAATATAAACCTTCAAACTCCTAACTCAGTAATACTGATGCAGTCATATATTGTCTTGCCCATTGATGTGAAAAATAGTGCAGAGAACAGAACTAAGGGGCAGATAACTTACTCAGGATTCACCATCATGTTTCATTCTTAAAATAATGAAACATTTCCATACTGGTTGATAAATACCCACTGCCCTGAGCTCCCCAGGTGCGCTCTCCCATCCCCTCCCCTCCCCCCCAGTCAGTGCCTGCACTGAGCTAGTCCTTTCCTCTAGAACCCCCGAACCTTCCACAGTTAGCAACTGAAAGATTAGTGTCTCCTACAGGAACCTCTGGATGCTGTTTGCTGCCTCCTTGGTTGTGATCATTTCATGCAAGTACAGTTCCTGTTTTAAATATTTTTAAAATCATCAGTGGGAGTTAAAGACCTCACAGGAAGGATCAAAGGAAGTTATGTTTATGATGATGATAATAAACTAGAAGATGCAGGGTGTAAAGATGAGCTCTCTTGATCTATTCTAAGCACAGAGTGGCATTCCCATGACACAAGTCTGAGTGTTGCTGAAGGGTGTTGAGTGCTGATAATTATTTAATTCCAGGCTGCCTTTTTCTGGACACTTTGTCAGGAAATGAAATTGACTAGAGAGATAGATAAATAGATAGATGCAATGTTGACTAGAATTATAGAGTGATAATCATATTCTTGGTTGGCTAAAAGTTTATTGATAACTTTTGATGATCTCAATATAACGTAACTGGCATTGTATTAATAATATAACTTATTTTAATTGGAGGCTAATTCAATTCAGTTCAGTCATGTCCAACTCTTTGCAACCCCATGAACTGCAACACGCCAAGACTCCCTGTCTATCACCAAATACTGGAGTTTACCCAAACTTATACCTATTGAGTCAGTGATGCTGTCTAACCATCTTATCCTTTGTCGTCCCCTTCTCCTCCTGCTCTCAATCTTTCCCAGCATCAGGGTCTTTTCAAATGAGTCAGCTGGACTCAAATGAGTCCAGGCCAAAGTACTGGAGTTTCAGCTTCAATTTCAGTCCTTCCAATGAACACCCAGGACTGGTCTCCTTTAGGATGGACTGGTTGGAACTCCATGCAGTCCAAGGGACTCTCAAGAGTTTTCTCCAACATCACAGTTCAAAAACATCGATTCTTTGGCACTCAGCTTCTTCATAGTCCAACTCTCACATCCATACTTACCATTGGAAAAACCATAGCCTTGACTAGATGGACATTTGTTGGCAAAGTAACGTCTCTGCTTTTTAATATGCTGTCTACGTTGGTCATAACTTTCCTTCCAAGGAGTAAGCGTGTTTTAATTTCATGGCTGCAACCACCATCTGCAGTGATTTTGGAGCCCCCCAAAATAAAATCTGCTACTGTTTGCACTGTTTCGCCATCTATTTGCCATGAAGTGATGAGACCGGATGCCATGATCTTTGTTTTCTGAATGTTGAGCTTTAAGCCAACTTTTTCACTCTCCTCTTTCACTTTCATCAAGAGGATCTCTAGTTCTTCTTTGCTTTCTGCCATAAGGGTGGTGTCATCTGCATGTCTGAGGTTATTGATATTTCTCCTGGCAATCTTGATTCTAGCTTGTGTTTCTTCCAGCCCAGCATTTGTCATGATGTACTCTGCATATAAGTTAAATAAACAGCATGACAATATACAGCCTTGATGTACTCCTTTTCTTATTTGGAACCAGTCTGTTGTTCCATGCCCAGTTCTAACTGTTGCTTCCTGACCTGCATACAGGTTTGTCAAAAGGCAGGTCAGGTGGTCTGGTATTCCCATCTCTTTAACAATTTTCCAGTTTATTGTGATCCACATAGTCAAAGGTTTTGGCATAGTCAATAAAGCAGAAATAGATGTTTTTTTCTGGAAATCTCTTGCTTTTTTCATGATCTAGCAGATGGTGGCAATTTGATTTCTGGTTCCTCTGCCTTTTCTAAAACCAGTTTGAATATCTGGAAGTTCACAGTTCACGTATTGCTGAAGCCTGGCTTGGAGAATTTTGAGCATTACTTTACTAGTATGTAAGCTGAGGCTAATACTTCACAATATTTTAGTGGTTTTTGCCATACATTGACATGAATCAACCATGGGTGTACGTGTATCCCCATCCTGAACCCTGTTCCCACCTCCCTCCCCATCCCATTCCTCAGGTTATTGCAATGTGTAATACATAATATTTTTCATTGTCACAAGAAATCTGTTGTCTTATTTCATAACTAAAAGGCTAAGCAGACATATTTTGTTTTTTTATTCAGAATGCTTTTTGTATACCTCATCCATGTCAAATTTCCAATAACCTGTAAACCTGACTAATAAATTATATTTAAACCACAGAAAAGTATACCTATTCTCTTGAAAATGTGGTTGTAATAAATATTTCTAGTTAAACTGTCAAAGACAACTGTGTTTTCCCTAACTGAATATAAAGATTATATTCCTGTGTTTCAGTTTTTGATATTTCCATTTTACAATTAGGTCGAAATATATATTAACATGATATTAAACTTAGCATTGTTTTCCATTTCAGAGCAAGATAATTCTGCATACAAAGTTCCTGAGTTCTATCTGTGTCTCTACATTACCTTATTAACTTGAACATTTGTATAACTTTATATTCATTATGTAACATAGATTCTTTTTAGAAAGTACTATGATATCACAGTCTTCCCCAGTGGCTCAGAGGGTAAAGAATCTGCCTAAAATTAAGGAAACATAGGTTTGAACCCTGGGTCAGGAAAATCCCCTGGAAAAGGGAATGGCAACCCACTTCAGTTAGTGCCTGGGAAATCCCATACACAGGTGAGCCTGAAGGCTATGGTCCACGGAGTAGCAAAGAGTCAAAAACCAGCACAACATATGATATATAACTGGCTTCCCTGGTGACGCATCGATAAAGAATCCTCCTGCCAACACAGGAGGTGTGGGTTCAATTCCTGGAGAAGGAAATGAAAACCCACTCTAATATTCTTCCCTGGGAAATCCCATTGGCAGAGGAGCCTGGTGGGCTACAGTCCATGGGGTTGCAAAAGAGTCAGACATGACTTAGAGACTAAGCAAAAAACAATCACCTGTAGCTTTATTTATGGACAAAAAATGATAGTTGGAAATAATCATTGATTCCAATTGACAGGACAAGTTATATCACCTCACATCAGCAGAAATGCTTGGAGTTGGTAATACAAAGCAAGTGCCTATTTGTGTATGTGTGTGTGTGTGTGTGTTGATAGAGTCCCTCTGAATTTTGCTGGTATCAGTCATTAGTGACTTTGGTAATGCACTAAGTGTTCAATGTGCACTTTCTATCTTTAACATGGTGCAATGTCTTGTATTTCATTTTGTAGCAAAGTAAATAATAATCTTTGCCAGTAAAAAGCAAGGAGGACAACAAAGAAGGAAAAACCTTGATTGGTATCCTTTACATAACATTTACTAGTTTGGAAGTCAAATTAATCCAGCAAGTTAGGAATATTCCCCCATTTGATAATTATCAAGAGACCATGTAGAAACACTTAATATGACTATGTCTATTATTAACTGTGGAAATAATAACTTGTGTAACATACTTGGGTGTCTTTTAATCTATTTCAAAAGGCTCATTTTCTTAAAAGAAATTGACTCATTTTCTTTTTTTTTTTTTTGAATTAGATATTTTATTTTATTTTTTTAATTTTATTTTATTTTATTTTTTTTTAAACTTTACATACCTGTATTAGTTTTGCCAAATATCAAAATGAATCCGCCACAGGTATACATGTTTTCTAACAAAGTGTGTTAGAATTAAATTTTAAATTATCTACAGTTTGATCTATAAATTGCAATACTTGGTTCTTTTTATGGGGGTTGTGGTGATAGGGGAACTTATAAAATTGACAGTTTGAATTTTTAAGGTCATGCTTCTCTACAGGTACAAGAGAATATGTCACAGGGTAAATTCTATATTGTCATTTTAATGGAGCCAAAATTTCCCCTAGGGTTTTATGATGTAATTCCGGTAATGGATGTCATATCTAGCGATCAGCTAAGACTGAAGATTTGAGGTAAACTAAGAATAGTGGCTCAAATGGTAAATAATTCGCCTGTGAGGCAAGGGACCTGGGTTTGATCCCTAGGCTGGGAAGATATCTTGGAGAAGGGAATGGTTACCCACTCCAGTATTCTTGCCTAGAGAATTCCATGGGTAGAGAAGTCTGGCAGGCTACAGTCCACAGGCTTGCAAAGAGTCAGACAGAACTGAGCGACAAACACTTTCACTTTTTTCAATGATGGTTTTGGGTATCTTGTGATCCAACAATTACACTAAGTGGAAAAGAAAACAGAGCAAAAGGTGGTTATGAGTGGGTAACAACAAGGGATCTGTAGAAAATGAGAAAAAAAAAAAAGACTATACATAACCAGGCAAAAGAAAGAATACAAGATTAGACAAAGGTCTTCATCCATCATTTTGGAGGGAAGAATTCCACTAACATCACTGCTTTGTTCCAATGGTCTTGGCTTAGCTGTATAGTTCTGAAATTGGCTGTTCACAGAGTCGGACACGACTGAAGCGACTTAGCAGCAGCAGCAGCAGGGGATCCCCAAGACTCTTCAGTTTGAGCTCCTATCTTAGAGTAGCCTTCCAAATGTGTGGAATTAGGAACTGTATCTATTTAGTTATGAAATGTGAACCCAAGTATTGGCTTCCATTTTTTTTTCTTAACAGAACCTAAAATGATTCCTTCAATGATGTTCAAATGTTTTATTTATTCTTCAATAAATAAAATTCCATGGTTGAAGATCACAAAAAAGCTGTTTTGTAAGATGTTGTAGGAAGAACATCTGAATTTCTTGAGGAGATTTGATTACAGTATGTGAATCCCTGGCAATATTTTGCCATACCCATCTAGTAAGGCAGAGTCTGGGGTCAGAAATAAACCACTAAATGCATATATCTTCCAGTTATCAGTTCAAAAGGGATAAGTGAGTGTGCTTGAAGGAGCAGACTATATGTATATAATGTCTAGGGGTTTATCTTTAGACAAGGGAGTTCAAAAGTTTCTGAAACCTTGTCAATTTTTATACATAGATATTGCTCCCTTTTGGAGAAGGCAATGGTACCCCACTCCAGTAACTCTTGCCTGGAAAATCCCATGGACAGAGGAGCCTGGTGGGCTGCAGTCCATGGGGTTGCTAAGAGTTGAACACGACTGAGCGACTTCACTTTCACTTTTCACTTTCACGCAGAGAAGGAATTACAACCCACTCCAGTGTTCTTGCCTGGAGAATCCCAGGGATGGGGGAGCCTGGTGGGCTGCCGTCTATGGGGTCGCACAGAGTCGGACACAACTGAAGTGACTTAGCAGCATTGCTCCTTTTTCTGCGTTTCCAGATGATCCTGAGTGGTAACGGCAGTGCAGATTTTGCAGCTTAGTAATGGTATATCCATACATAGTTCTTTTTAAATGGTTCCCAAAAAGTGTATGTCTCTCTCACTTAATATAAAAATTGGTATGCCCTGGGGTTGAATACACAAAATCATGCAGGTTTTTAGCAACTGTAAAAGATGTAGCTTTATTTTATTATTATTTTTTTCATCATCTTTTTTTTCCTTTTTTTATTTTATTTTTTAACTTTACAATATTGTATTGGTTTTGCCATATATCAACATGTAGCTTTAAAAAAATGTTTTAGCCCACCCTGAAAATAGATGTAACTGATTGAGACATTTTTCTATCCCACAGATGGCAGAAGCTTGATGAATTATATCTGGATATATTCAAATGACCAGTAAAACTTTGGTTTCTGGCCAAGTGCCACTTTTTTTTTTTTTCCAGAATTATGTGGTTGGCACATCCCCTGTAACTCAAAAGTAACCTCAAGCTTTATTTCAGTGTTTTCTGAGATATATGGTTTTGTGGGGAAATTTAGCTCATATTCATTTGAAATCATCTGATGTGAACAAGTGGAAGTCACGGGAGCATTAAACATGATCTGAGTGAGTGATGTAACCAGATTTTTTTCCCATATGTCCTTTTCAAAATCAGCAACTAAACATTACTATTTTATAATTTCCTCTTTGAATCCCTGGAGATATTTATCCTTTAAGTACTTAGTTATGACTTTATCTTGATTATGATTATTTGTTTGACATTATAACCTGCTAGAGATTTTTCTTTGTCTTCCATATATTTTTAAAAAAAGTATATTCTTTTCCACTTTGGCCTCAGATTTTAGACTAATGTCTCTCTAGCATGCAATAGTGCATTTGAAAGTTTTTTAATTTGTATAATTCTGATGAAGTTTCCATCAGAAATGAGAAATTCTCTTTTGTTTTCCAAACCATAACAAGGTCACCTACTACTGAAAAACATGTCTACTATTTACTCAAGGATGTTGTTTAGTTGACAAACCCTAATGTTACCAAATCCAAGTTCACTTTGCTCAC
This sequence comes from Bubalus kerabau, assembly GCF_029407905.1. NCBI lineage: Eukaryota > Metazoa > Chordata > Mammalia > Artiodactyla > Bovidae > Bubalus > Bubalus kerabau. The sequence goes on from NC_073625.1 coordinate 58,177,185, forward strand.
TGCCAGACAGGCCAGCGAATCTGAAAGATGAGGCAAGAAATAAAACTTTATTCAGAAAGCTGGCAGACTGAGAAGATGACAGACTAATGTCTCAAAATAACCATCTTACTGGGGTCTGGATGCCAGGTTCTTTTATGGATTAGAGATGGGGGTGAGGTGTGGAAACAAAGTAAAAAGGCCATTAATCTTGCCCAGTATCTCCTAGAATGACAAGTCTCAGGTAGGGAAATGTGTTAATTTCTTCCTTCCTGCCATCTACAGGTGGACAGGGGTCTGAATATAAGAACTTCAGTTTAACAGTCAGGCAGAGGGACAGGATCTTCTGAGTCAGGCCACTATGTATAATTATAATAGCAAAAGACAAACAAAAAGCACAGCAAAGAAACAGTTTCCAACATGGAATCAGAATTGCCTTCTCTCTGCTAATTCATTCAGTCTTTGTACCATCTGGACTAATTTTATCTCAGATATAGGACTGTATAATAAAGAAGGATTTTTGTTAATGATAGCACAAGCTTTTTATTAACCTCTAGTTTTGGTATTGAGGCATGATTCATGAACTAATAATATTAGGTCAGTGTTCTTAGTGGAAATCTTTAGTAAATCTGAGAAAGATAAACTTTCTTAAATGATTATGGCAATAGCAAGTATTCTATTTTTCTGGTAAAGCCCAGAGAATGGTGACATTTAGGGTGTTACAATGGGAATAACAATGCTGGAAAGAGATCAATAGATTCAGATAACAGGTTAATCTGTTGGCTTAAACATATTGTGTTTCTTTACTTAGTAGTGTATATACTGACTGTGTGAAAAACCATGAGGTAAAGTATAGAGCTTAGAACTAGTTCAGTAAGAGCATCAATAGTTTTTGTAGCTATTGCCCTAAAATAAAGCAGAGATAGGCCTTTGCAACTTGGTCAAGGATGAAGCTGTAATAAACAGTGCATTTTTATATTTTCCCTGAAATTGAGGTCACTTGTGTATAAAATCTATTCCATTAGGGATACCTAGCTGTTGAAGAGTCTTTCAAGTTCTAAATGGACTCATTGTATTTAGGTTCAGTATTTAGTCAAGTAACGAAAGAGGTTTTGGAATCTCAGGGGGAAAAAATTGCAATTAAGTCTGCAATATCCAGTTAAATCTAGTACTATGGACAGAATATTTGTGTTTCCCAAATTCATATTTTATGACCTCACCCCAAGATGATGGTATTTGGAGATGGAAACTTTGGAGGTGAATACGTCATGAAGCTGAAACACTTATGAATGGGATAAGTGTCCATACACAAGAGGCATGAGAAAGCTCCATAGCCGCTTTCCCTAAGTGAGGTTACGGTGACAAGATGGTCATCTATGAACCAGATAACAGGCATTCACCAGACGCAGAAACTGATATAGAGGGTACTCTGATCTTGCAATTTCAGGTTCCAAGCTGTGAGAAATCAATTGCTCTTGTTTATAAGCCACTCAGTTTATGGCATCTTGTTCAGTGGCCTGAGTGGACTAAGACACCTAGGAATTTTTCTGATTGTCATTTTGTGAGGGGTCTAATATACATTTGAAGAATCTCTAGTCTATCAGGATAGACAATCTTTCCCTAAATTATCGACATTATGCTGTTCTTATTGCTAAATTCTTTTTTTTTTATTTTATTTTTAAACTTTACATAATTGTATTAGTTTTGCCAAATTCTTTGAATTTGGTCTCATTTTATTTTTCCTAGAGATAGGGATACAGTGTAGTGGAATATGTACTGAGTGAGGTCAATTCCATTCTTGAAAGTGGAGACACGATTAATACCCTGTTTTCACACCAGCTTCAATTGATAGCTTTGAACTCTGAACAGAGCCTCTGTATTTCCATTGTCTCCTCTGCTTCTCTTTAATTATATTAGGTTGCTACTGTCTTAGTTAACTTTATTCATTTACTTCATCTTCTTTTTATCATCCTGGTACTTGTTGAAATTTCCAATACATTGGTGCTTCTCTTTATCACCTTGTCCAGGAATTAAAGGTACTATTACTTTTTAATAGAAGCAATGATAATTCACTGTACATTCAAACACATAGTCATTCTTATTGCCAATGAAATATATAAATCAGTATCTATTGCATTAACTCATTAGTCAGTCATTCACATTTGACTATAACAGAGGAAGTGCTTATCTGACACGTCATCTGAGGGCAAGAACAAAATATTTTGGCCCACTCTTTATAAAGGAGTATTCTGGATCACAGAAGGACAATAGAGTTTAATGAATGTGAATAATAAAATTATATTAAAATTAAGTGCAATGCATATTATATCTCTTTAAGATAGTCATTACAATAAATATACTAGTGTTATCCCATTCTGCACTTATCCACTTTCACTAAAGAATTGGTGATTAAAATCTCTATAACATCAATATTTCATGGAAAATGAGGTCTTAGCCTTTGTCACGTTATTGCAGTCTTTCTAATAAGAAAAGGAACGCTGGCAATCATTATGAAATTTCCACATTCATTTTATAATCTATATTAGTTTTTCAATGTAAAATGTCCAAAGGTTATAAAGTAAGAGAAAAAGTTAATATAATTGTAGCATTCAAGAAATTCAAGAAATAAATTTGAAGGAGCCATCTACTAGACAGACTATCTCATAAACTTATAAAATATATCTCACACTGACAGATTTATTGAAATAGCCTTGTTGCTAAACTGGGTACACAGTTGTTAAGGACAAAAAATTCTTAGAGGTGAGTGATAATAAACAATGAAGTGGTCATAAACAGCTTCAGATAAATTATAAAGGTTCTGCAGAGAATTTCAGAATTTTTAAAATTAAGTATTATAATTATTGGATATATTTAAGATGAGGGTTTGCATATGTATAAACATTCTCTAAATAGCAAGTAATGTTCAAATGCTTACATGAAGGTTAACCAAGACAAGTCTACTAAAGAGATTTTGATTTTTAGAAATTAATATCCAACATAGTAATCATTCTTTAATCGTTTGTAAAAGGGGAATGATGCTCTTGTCTGTTCAGCATCCTCTCCCTATTTCATTCTGTGTGTTCTGGTTTTGCTTTACAGGGAAATGTTTTACCCTGAAATTTAACAACATTTGTTCAAAAGAGGGCAGTGTGTCTTCATAAATGTAAAAAAAATGCATATATAAAACAAGATTCCCATATGTTTTTTAATTTCAATCATTTGAAACTATTGAGTGTAAATGAGTTTGAATATAATGAATAATGCTTAATTTAAGAAACTTTTTGAAATGAACATTATTTTTACTTAAGTTGTTTTAGCATCATGTTAACTTACATAAACATGGAACATAAATGATTTGCTTTACACAATGGTCAAAGATTAAATCCTTAGGTAATCAACAGTATTCTCAGTGTAAAATATGGTAAAATACAATTAAGGTACTTGTAGATTTTGCTGAGTTTTAGTATGCATTCGTTTAATTTTCAAGTAGAGTGGGAAAAATTTACACATTCCTTGGCTTTGTAATTACTATTTTTCTTTTTTTTTTCTTTTTTTTATTATTATTTTTTTTAAAATTTTATTTTATTTTTAAACTTTACATAACTCTATTAGTTTTGCCAAATATCAAAATGAATCCGCCACAGGTATACATGTGTTCCCCATCCTGAACCCTCCTCCCTCCTCCCTCCCCATTCCATCCCTCTGGGTCATCCCAGTGCACCAGCCCCAAGCATCCAGTATCGTGCATCGAACCTGGACTGGCAACTCATTTCATACATGATATTTTACATGTTTCAATGCCATTCTCCCAAATCTTCCCACCCTCTCCCTCTCCCACAGAGTCCATAAGACTGATCTATACAACAGTGTCTCTTTTGCTGTCTCGTACACAGGGTTATTGTTACCATCTTTCTAAATTCCATATATATGCATTAGTATACTGTATTGGTGTTTTTCTTTCTGTCTTACTTCACTCTGTATAATAGGCTCCAGTTTCATCCACCTCATTAGAACTGATTCAAATGTATTCTTTTTAATATTTTTCTATACTACATATTAGAGTTTAAACCAGAATTGTTGTTTCTGAAAGCATTATTACCATCTTCTGAAAGATGTATCCATAATGCAATGAAGAAATTTGAATTCATAGTGACCTAGAAAACATTCCCTCATTCTAACTTGTAATGTGCTAATCCAAATTTTGCTATCTATGCAGGATAGAATAAAGTATAAGGCAAAGTGTTTAGCTTTATTTAAATATGGGTCATTTTAAAAGGCTTTGTTTTTGAATGATATACTAGAACGAGTGAGAGAAAAATATCTGGAAGAACTGAATCATATGATTTAAGCAGAACGAAGTCCTGAACCTGGCATTATGTGATCATAAACTTATGCCTTTTTGTATCTTGGTCCAGTGTAGAATTTCTTTATGGACTATATAGGACTTCCCTGGTAGCTCAGATGGTAAAGAATCCTTCTGCAGTGCAGGAGATGCGGGTTCTATCCCTGGTTCAGGTAAATACCTTGAGGAAGAAAATGGCAATCCACTCCAGTATTCCTGCCTGGGAAATCCCATGGACAGTGGAACCTGGCAGGCTACAGTCCATTGGGTTGCAATACAAATATAGATCTAATTGCTATGCACAGTTTAAACAACAACTGTACGATGAACGCTAGTGTATTCATCATCCAAGTTAAGAAACAGGTAGATGCCATGTCTTTGAAACACCCTATCTTGGTTATTGATTGGATCCTCATCATTCTTTTTCTCCTGGATCCTCACCATTCTTCTTCCCTTTCTCCTAGGACAGTGATCACACTAACTGTGCTAATCACACTGTTTTATTTCATTAGTGAAAAGCTGTTGGCATTTGTTAAGAGAAGCATATGGCTTTATCCTTTGTGTTTAGCATATTCATTGTTAAATAATTTTGTAATGTTGTATTAATATTTTATTTGTAAAATTCTCAATCTGGCCATAACCTGTTCTCATTTTTAGCCATCTGAGATAGAAATTTTGCATCACTGATCTGAAATGATAACGACCTGTAATTTTATTTACTCACACAGTTCTCAACTGGTTTTAATAACAATGTTAAACAAATTTTACAAAATTACTTGAGGCTGTTTCTTCCTGTTTTATTTATTCCAGATTTCTCTTTCCTTCTGTCAGAAACTCAAATATCTCTATGCCTTGGAGATATTCCAAAGGCATTTGCCTTGAAGCATGTATCATCCCTTTAATCTTTTTTGCCTTCTAACTCACTTCTCTCTGCTACCCCCCTGGAAAGTCTTCTGATATTTATTGCATCAATTGGCAAGATATGAAAATGGTGGCAACTCTCTATATATGCATGGTCAACTGTCACAATGACTTTAATGACTATTAATATAGAACAAAATGTACAAGAGAGGTGAAGAGTGTTTGCAAGCATTCTATGCTGTTTCCCTGGCAAATCCAATTAATTACTTATAGAGAGTTTTCTGAAATATCCTTCTGGGTATACTTGGTCAACAGATTCTTTTTAAAAATGGTAACAGATTCTTTTTAAAAATATATCTAAACTGTTAAATAAAATATAATGGGATATGGAAACACACAACATTATATTTATACCCATTTTAATTATTTATGAAATAATAAATATTTGCGTCCTCCCCAAATGCATATGCTGAAACCCCAGTATAATGGTATTTGGGGTTGGGGGCTTAGGAAGTCATTAGGTCATAAAGGTGGAGCCCTCATGAATGGCTTAAGAATACCAGGTGGCTCTCTTGGTAAAGAACCTTCCTGCCAATTCATGAGATGTTAGAGACATGGGTTTGATCCCTGGGTTGGGAAGACACCCTGGAGAAGGGAATGGCTGCTGTCTTGCTGTATTTCACTGTGTGCACACTTTGCTGAACCCAGGGTAGGCAAGGTGTGAGCCAAGAGGCTGGAAGAAGACTTGAGGAACTGTAGAAACTGCAGACACATTTATTCTCTCCTGGTTGATGCAGCAGCCATAACAGTAGACACATTATATTCTCTCCTCTCATGGCTGACCCAGAGGACACAGCCATGACACAGCAATAATGCTGCTGCTTTTTAAGTGGAGCTCGTATAACAAAAATAGCCCATGCCCAACCAAGTACATCATGATGTGCGTGTAAAGTGCTATGAGTCATCTCAGCTGTTACATAGTCATCATTTACAAAATAATGGGGTGAGAGGACCTGACCATGCCATCTTGGCTAATTTGCTCTTTCCCTGCAGCTACCAACTCCAGTATTGTTGCCTGGAAAATCCCATGGACAGAGAAACCTGGTGGGCTACAGTCCATAGGGTCAGAAAGAGTCGGACATGACTGAAGTAACTTAGCACACACACACATTATAAAGGAGACCTTGGAGGAAACAGTGACAAACTGTATTTTCTTGGGCTCCAAAATCACTGCAGATGGTGACTGAAGCCATGAAATTAAAAGATGCTTACTCCTTGGAAGCAAAGATATAATAAACCTAGACAGTGTATTAAAAAGCAGGGACATCATTTTACTGACACAGGTCCATGTAGTCAAAGCTATGGTTTTTCCCATAGTCAGGTATGGATGTGAGAGTTTGACCATAAAGAAAGCTGAGCTCTGAAGAACTGATGCGTTTGAACTGTGGTGTTAAAAAATACTCTGGAGAATCCCTTGGACTGCAAGGAGATCAAACCAGTCAGTCCTAAAGGAAATCAGTCCTGAATACTCATTGGAAGGACTGATGCGGAAGCTGAAACTCCAATACTTTGGCCACCTGATGCAAAGAACTGACTCATTGGAAAAGAACCTGATGCTGGGAGGGATTGGGGGCAGGAGGAGAAGGGGACGACAGAGGATGAGATGGTTGGATGGCATCACTGACTCGATGGACATGAGTTTGAGCAAGCTCCAGGAGTTGGTGATTGACAGAGAGGCCTGGCGTGCTACAGTCCATGAGGTTGTCAAGAGTCGGACACGACTGAGAGACTGAACTGAACTGAGAGAGCTCCCTTACCTCTTCTTCCATGTGATGACACACTGGAAAAAATATCCATCTGTGAACTAGGAAGTGGGCCATCGCCAAGTACTGGGTCTGCTTGTACCTTCGTCTTGGAACTCTCAGCTTCTAGAACTGTAACAAAGGCATTTCTGCTGTTTAAAAGACAGACACCACGGTATTTTTATAGCAGCCCGAATGTATTAAGATATCGTCAATTCCAGGACTTCCATGAAACCACTGTGTTTTTAAAAGCGATTTTTGAATTTCACACTGTAATAGGAAAGAGAATCAGTTGCTGATTAAAAATATCCATTTTCTCTCATTTTGTAAATTATAAGAATGGACATTGCCATATTCCTAAGCAGCATCACTATTTGTTTAAATCAGATAAAATTGACTTCTCTAAGGAAAACTTTGCTCCATCAACAATGTTTTTGTAGTCCTTGACCACTTGTTTTATAAAAAAAAGCAAAACATGCAATATCAGAGAATCAACATTAAAAATAATTTGTCTGTTTTCACTATAAGGTGAGAAGATAAATGATTTCATCAGCAAAGGCTATACTTGATATTATTGTTTTAGTCCAGGAAATATACTATACAGCTATGAACATCAATAGTTAATTTATCTTGCATGCTTTTCTCTGGTGAGTATGTTTCATAATGCGAGGTCCACTATAATGGAAAAGAAGAAAGAGAAATTAGTAGTTTAAATATCAAAAAATTAATATTTTAAATTTTAAAATACTAATATCTAAATGTTATATCTTTATAGTCAATTGCAAATGCAGTTAGATAAAAGCATTTAATTGTCCCCAGTAATAAATTAGTAAGACAGAATATATTAATTAATAGTATGTAGTAAAAATCAGACTAGTTATTATTATGCACCCATATTATACCATATATAACTTTGCAACAGTAAATACTAATTTGATCTATATGCGTTACTAAATTATTTCTTAAATTATGATATAAATCTCAAGTGTTTATATTTTTCTAGTACAATACATTTTTGTAGTAACTTTCACACAGTACCAAATTTGAAGTGGTTAAATAAAATATAAGATATTACACAATTATAGTATTGCAACAATAGTGGAGTGGGTAGCCATTCCCTTCTCCTGGGGATCTTCCCAACCCAGGGATCAAACGCAGGTCTTGCACATTACAAGCAGATTCTTTACAAGCTGAGCCAACAGGGAAGAGTTACCACACTGTCACTTACAGTTTTAACAATCTCTCCAGCCACTGAAAATATACAAGAACTAGATGGAATACTGATTTCTCTAAACTGTTTTACTGAGGCACTAATCATCAGAAACAACAGACAAGCCACCAAGGACCATTATGCAAAAAATATAATCAATGTTGATTGCTTTTATTGTGGTTTGCACATGCTTATTTCATTATTTCTTCATTTCCTTTGATTTGCTGCCAATTTTCTATCGTATTTTACAAAAACACTAATAAAATTATTAATGAAACATATTTGTTTTGAGTTAACTGGAAAATCTAGTGGAAAAAAGCAGAGTAAGAGGAAATTGATCACATTTTATATTCAATTTAGTAACTTTCTTATCTACTTAGGAAGGAAAGGGACACACTTCAGTTGGTATTTTGAAGAGCACATGGAATACAATACAATTGCCAAAGGAAAAGAAAGTCAGTTGATATCTACACAATTGCTGGAAAGGGTTAGGCTGATTACTTATTTCAAAATAATGAAAAGGACTTCAGTGGTACATAGTTTGGTTTTCCAATTATATATTAAGATTTCTAGAGTAGTAAAGACATATGAAACACAAAATTTCCTCAAAAAATTAAATTATTTCAAAGGTTGAGATTGCTACTGTATGCTAATTAATGTTTAACTTAAAGGTTGAGCTGAATTCAGTTCAGTAGCTCTGTTGTGTCAGACTCTTTGGGATCCCATGGACTGCAGCACGCTAGGCCTCCCTGTCCATCACCAACACCCAGAGTTTACTCAAACTCATGTCCATTTAGTCAATAATCCCATTCAACTATCTCATCCTCTGTCATCCCCTTCTCCTCCTGACTTAAATCTTTCCGACATATAGGTTCTTTTCCAATGAGTCAGTTCTTTGCATCAGGTGGCCAAAGTATTGGAGTTTCAGCTTCAGCATCAGTCCTTCCAATGAATATTCAGGACTGATTTCCTTTAGGATGGACTGGTTGGATCTCCTTGCAGTCCAAGGGACTCTCAAGAGTCTTCTCCAACACCACAGTTCAAAAGTATCAATTCTTCAGCACTCACCTTTCTTTATACTCCAACTCTCACATCCATACATGGCTACTGGAAAAACCATAGCCTTGACTAGATGGACTTTGTTGTCAAAGTAATGTCTCTGCTTTTTAATATGCTGTCTAGGTTAGTCATAACTTTCCTTCCAAGGAGTAAACGTCTTTTAATTTCATGGCTACAATCACCATCTGCAGTGATTTTGAAGGCCCCCAAAATAAAGTCTGCCACTGTTTCCCCATCTAATTGTCATGAACTGGACATGGAACAACAGACTGGATCCAAATAGGAAAAGGAGTACGTCAAGGCCGTATATTGTCACCCTGCTTATTTAACTTGTATGCAGAGTACATCATGAGAAACGCTGGACTGGAAGAAAAAAAAGCTTGAATCAAGATTGTTGGGAAAAATATCAATAACCTCAGATATGCAGATGACACCACCCTTATGGCAGAAAGTGAAGAGGAACTAAAAAGCTTCCTAATGAAAGTGAAAGAGGAGAGTGGAAAAGTTGGCTTAAAGCTCAACATTCAGAAAACGAAGATCATGGCATCCAGTCCCATCACTTCATGGCAAATAGATGGGGAAACAGTGGAAACACTGTCAGACTTTATTTTTTTGGGCTCCAAAATCACTGCAGATGGTGACTGCAGCCATGAAATTAAAAGACACTTACTCCTTGGAACAAAAGTTACGACCAACCTAGATAGCATATTCAAAAGCAGAGACAATACTTTGCCAACAAAGGTCCGTCTAGTCAAGGCTGTGATTTTTCCTGTGGTCATGTATGGATGTGAAAATTGGACTGTGAATAAAGATGAGCACTTAAGAATTAATGTTTTGAGCTGTGGTGTTGGAGAAGAATCTTGAGAGTCCCTTGGACTGCAAGGAGATCCAACCAGCCCATTCTGAAGGAGACCAGTCCTGGGATTTCTTTGGAAGGAATGATGCTAAAGTTGAAACTCCAATACTTTGGCCACTTCATGCGAAGAGTTGACTCATTGGAAAAGCTTTGATGCTGGGAGGGATTGGGGGCAGGAGGAGAAGGGGATAACAGAGGATGAGATGGCTGGATGGCATCACTGACTCAATGGATGTGAGTCTGAGTGAACTCTGGGAGTTGGTGATGGACAGGGAGGCCTGGCGTGCTGCAGTTCATGGGGTCGCAAAGAGTCGGACACGACTGAGTGACTGAAATGAACTGAACTGAACTGATGGGACCAGATACCATGGTCTTAGTTTTCTGAATATTGAGCTTTAAGCCAACTTTTTTACTCTTCTCTTTCACCAAGAGGCTCTTTAGTTCTTCTTCACTTTCTGCCATAAGGGTGGTGTCATCTGTGTATCTGAGGTTATTGATATTTCTCCCAGCAATCTTGATTCCAGCTTGTGTTTCATCCAGCCCAGCGTTTCTCATGATGTACTTTGCATATAAGTTAAATAAGCAGGGTGACAATATACAGCCTTGACGTACTCCTTTTCCTATTTGGAACCAGTCTGTTGTTCCAGTTCCAGTTCTAACTGCTGCTTCCTGACCTGCATACAGATTTCTCAAGAGGTAGGTCACGTGGTCTGGTATTCCCATCTCTTTTAGCATTGCCCACAGTTTGTTTTGATCCACACAGTCAAAGGCTTTGGCATCGTCAATAAAACAGAAATAGATGCTTTTCTGGAACTCTCTTGCCTTTTCCATGATCCAGTGGATGTTGGCAATTTGATCTCTGGTTCCTCTGCCCTTTCTAAAACCCACTTGAACATCTGGAAGTTCATGGTTCACATATTGTTGAAGCCCGGTCTGGAGAATTTTTTGCATTACTTTACTAATGTGTGAGACGAGTGAAATTGTGTGGTAGTTTGAGCATTCTTTGGCATTGCCTTTCTTTGGAATTGGATTGGAATGAAAACTGATCTTTTCCAGTCCTGTGGCCACTGCTACTTGTTCCAAGTTTGTTGGCATATTGAGTGAAGCACTTTCACAGAATCATTTTTCAGGATTGGAACTAGGCCAACTGGAATTCTATCTCCTCCACTAGCTTTGTTCCTAGTGATGCTTTCTAAGGCCCACTTGACTTCACATTCCAGGATGTCTGGCTCTAGGTGAGTGATCACACCATCATGATCATCTGGGTTGTGAAGATCTTTTTTGTATAGTTCTGTGTATTCTTGCCACCTCTTCTTAATATCTCCTTCTGTTAGGTCCATATCATTTCTGTCCTTTATTGAGCCCATCTTTGCATGAAATGTTCCCTTGGTATCTCTAACTTTCTTGAAGAGATCTCTATTCTTTCCCATTCTATTGTTTTTCTCTATTTCTTTGCACTGATTACTGAGGAATTCTTTCTTATCTCTCCTTGCTATTTTTTGGATCTCTGCATTCAAATGGGTATATCTTTACTTTTCTCTGTTGCTTTTCACTTCTCTTCTTTTCATAGCTATTTGTAGGGCCTCCTCAAACAGCCATTTTGCCTTTTTGCATTTCTTTTCCTTGGGGATGGTCTTGATCTCTGGCTCCTGTACAATGTCATGAACCTCCATCCATAGTTCATCAGTTAACTTATAAAGTTATAGTTAACTTATAAACAGCCTCATGCTGCTGCTGCTGCTAAGTTGCTTCACTTGTGTCCGACTCTGTGCAACCCCATGGATGGCAGCTGACCAAGCTCCCCTACCCTGGGATTCTCCAGGCAAGAACACTGGAGTGGGTTGCCGTTTCCTTCTCCAATGCATGAAACTGAAAAGTGAAAGGACAGTTTCAGTCGTGTCCGTCTCTGCGACCCCATGGACTGCAGCCTACCAGGCTCCTCCCTCCATGGGATTTCCAGGCAAGAGTACTGGACTGGGTTGCCATTGCCTTCTCTGAAAAAGCCTAATAGAAAACAACAACAACAAAAAATTAAAAGTTAAAGCCCTGTTTTAAATTTGGGTCACCTATTTTTATTTGTTTCTGTTTTGCCACTGCTTTAGCAGTCAACTTCTCAGGCTGTAAATTTCTCTATAAATAGTATGTTGCAGGGCACAGAAAAAGGCACTGAACTTCAATCTTTAAGCTTTTGATTAACGTTATGGACTGAACTGCTCCTCCTATCCCCTGATCAATTCACATGCATAAGCCCTAATATTCAATGTGATTATACTTGGCTATAGGGCCTTTAAGGAAATAATTAAGGTTAAATAAGGTCATAAACGGAGAAGGCAATGGCACCCCACTCCAGTACTCTTGCCTGGAAAATCCCATGGATGGAGGAGCCTGGCAGGCTGCAGTCCATGGGGTCGCTGAGGGTCATACACAACAGAGCAACTTCACTTTCACTTTTCACTTCCATGCACTGGAGAAGGAAATGGCAACCCACTCCAGTGTTCTTGCCTGGAGAATCCCAGGGATGGGGGAGACTGTTGGGCTGCCGTTTATGGGGTCACGCAGAGTCGGACACGACTGAAGTGACTTAGCAGCAGCAGCAGCAGAGTTCATAAAGTGAGGTCCTGATACAATAGGAATGATAACCGTATAAGAAGGAGAATATCCATCAGTGACCTCTCTCTGTGCACACACACAGGATAAACAATGTGAGAACAGGAGGAGAAAGTCATTATTTGAAAGCCAAGAAATACGTCTTATGAAATACTAATCCTGTCTGGCACCTAGATGTTTGACCTTGAGCCTCTAGAATTATGAGAAAGTAAGTTTCTGTTACTTTAGTAAGTCATTCTATGGCATATGCTTATCTTACATGGCAGCCCAAGCAGACAAATACACCTCATATAATTTCCAAATTAAGAGAACATTCTTAATCTCTGTCTGTGAAGACTGGGGTTTTTGGCAAAAGTTGAAGCAATGTCCCTGTTTCAGAAACTCTGTCCAGTAGGAAAATCCAGAAACTATTGATTGTCAATGAAGTGAAATAGAATTCCTGGAAGAAATGGTCAAATCTAGGGGTGGGGAAGGCAGAAATACAAGATGGACCAGGAGCATTTGTTGTGATAGAAAGCAAGGAGGTGAACAAAATACCAAAGGATGGGAGCAGGTCCAAGTGACACAGAGCCCAACTTGAAAGATGTCACCTAGTTTGGTTCCAAAAAACAGAGAAAGATCACACATGGTTATGGCACATCTCCAGATGCACAAAGGCACTCATAGTCTCAGATTCAGTCTTGTAGAACACACTTGACTGTGGAATTTCATTAGAGATGGATAGAAGAGGAGATAGGGAAAGGGGGATGATACTCTGGACTTTGTTTCCTTTTTGGCAGTAGAAGGCAGTGGAAAACAATTAAATTATCAAGGGAAGAAATTTAGAAATTCACTAATAGGTTTTTAAGAGCAAGACTTCAGGATATATCTGTGATTTTAAATTAAAAACAAAGGAGATAAGGCCCATTGGATAAGCAGACCAAGTGGAACACTAGGTAGCTGGGGACCTGTGGTTAAATCTGTAAGCCAAGAAGCCAAAGAAAGAAGAAGAAAAAGAGAAAAAGAAAAACAAAAACAAAAAGAAATTAACTCTTGAAAGATGGTCAATTTGATTAAAACATAAAATGAGTTTAAAAACTTAAAAACAAAGATAATTTTTTTAATTAATTTTGTCATATTGTACTAGTTTCTGCTGTACAGCAAAGTGAATCATCTGTGTGTGCGTGTGTGTGTATACATATATCCTCAATTTTGGATTTCCTTCCCATTTAGATCACTACTGAGCACTGAGTAGAATTCCCTCTGCTATACAGTAGGTTCTTATTAGTTATCTGTTCTATACATAGTATCAGCAGTGTATATATGCCAATCCCAATCTCCAATTCATTCCACCACCACCCCCTTCCCCTTTGGAACCCATACGTTTGTTCTCTACATCTGTGTCTCAATTTTTGCTTTGCAAATAAGAAATACACCTCATGCGAAGAGTTGACTCATTGGAAAAGACTCTGATGCTGGGAGGGATTGGGGGCAGGAGAAGGGGACAACAGAGGATGAGATGGCTGGATGGCATCACTGACTCAATGAACGTGAGTCTGAGTGAACTCTGGGAGTTGGTGATGGACAGGGAGGCCTGGCGTGCTGTGATTCATGGGGTGGCGAAGAGTCGGACATGACTGAGCGACTGATCTGATCTGATCTGATACTATTTTTTTAGATTCTGCGTACATGCCTTTATATTTACTTATTTTTTCTGACTTACTTCACTCTATATTACAGTCTCTAGATCTATCCATCTCTCTGCAAAGGTATAATTTCATTCCTTTGTATGGCTGAGTAATATTCCATTGACAATATGTACCACATCTTCTTTATCCATTCCTCTGTTGATGTACATTTAAATTGCTTCTGTGTGCTGGACATTTTAAATAGTGTTGCAATGAACACTGGGATGCATGTATAAGAAAAATAAATTTTAAAATAATTTTTGAGAGGTCAACTCCATATTGCTACAATAAGAGGTTGTTGAAGGGACTGGCCAAAATAATCTAGTGCATTGGAGCCATGGGATAACCACAATCATTGGTCATAGTGTATTTTCAAGACTATTGCTATGATTTTCACATCTATTACAAAATATCAGTGGGATACCATAAACTATCATGGGTTACATTGGGCTTCCCTGGTGGCTCAGACAGTAAAGAATCCACCTGCAACATGGGAGACCTGGCTTCCAATCCCTGGTTTGGGAAGACCCCCTGGAGAAGGAGCTGGCTATCCACTCCAGTATTCTTGCCTGGAGAATTTCATGGACAGAGGAGCCTGGCAGACTACAATCCATGGGGTCCCAAAGAGTTGGACATAACTGAATTATATAGTACTTTATGATCAATTACTCAAGTCTAAAAAATGACAAGAGATATTTCCATTTGATGATCTTAAGGCATTAGTGTTCTTTAACTATTATTATTAGCTTTCAAAACTATCTGGGATGCTTTCTTTTCTCAATAAAAATTTTCCCAAATGCTGAAATTTGAAATTAAATCACAAGAAGGACCAGATTCACTATAAATTACCTTTCATTGAAGTTACTTCTTATTGACAGTTATAGCATGCAAATTTATTTTTTAAGTTCTGGCTATTATTCCTCCTTATACTTCATTGTGCCTTCATTATACTTCCTTATGCCTTCATTTACTGGAAGGCAGTGCTCTGTGTTATGAACATCTCTCCTGGTTCTGAGCGTTCAGGCAGTAGGCCTCCTAAAATCTATAAGGAAACAAAGATTTTCCTTTTAACCTTAGATTTCTCAGTTTGACATTGTCAGATTACTCCACCGTTTTTACTAAATAGAAAGGACAATAACTTAAACATACACTGTTCTTATTGTAATGCAAAACAATGCCAAATTTGAACTGATATCAAAAGTCAAATACAATAGTTTGAGTTTTCATGCTAGTCAAGTCCTTAGATTATTATGAAAACTGCTCTTAGAAATTTGCCACTACGACGGTGAATTTAATGAACACTGACATATTTTTATTGATCTAGGTGTTTCATAGCAAGTTTTACAGAACCTGGCATTTAAGAACTTGGATTTTAAAGCAGTCAACACTGATATTTGACTCTAAAGCAATGGTATTTGAAATAGAGAGGAAAAGGGGAGACTGGAAAGATGAACAGAAGTGATGCAGTGATAGATCATAAAAAAAATACCACTACATTATAGCTGACTCAGATAACAACTGCATCCCACCTTTTAATTATATCCTTACAAGGGAATGGATGACTCAAGATCAAAATTCTCTGCAAGACTGAGGTATAAACAGGCATAGGAGAGTCTCAAAACAATAAAATCAAATAACACTTTGGATGTAGGGATGTGATTAAGGGAACACCTTTGACAAACAAGGCTTTATATTCGTCTGCTAAACATAAATGCTTTGCTGAAAAAATTACTGGTGTTTTTGGTTTTGCTTTTAAATTATTGGAGGAGTGGAATTAGCCATGGACACCAATGTTATAAAGAGCCAGTTACATATATACATGACATAGGAATCAAGGATACTTAATGGGAAAATCACAGGGTTTTTTCAATAAAGAGTGATGGGATATTTGAATATTTATATGCAAATGAATGCAACTGGACCAATGTCAAAACATCAGTCAAAAAAAAAAAAATAACTTGAAATGGTTAAAGACTTACATATAAGACCTAAAACCATGAAACTCCTAGAAGAAATTGTAGAAACAAAACTTCTTAACATAAGACTTAGTGATACTTTTTTTTTAATGACACCTAAGGGCACTTCTCAAGTTTATGGCTTGCAAATAAATTAAATTTTCTCATTCTGTAAGTTATCTTCTCATTTTATTGACTGTTTTGTTTTCTGTGTGTGTTTTTCTTTAGTTTGATGTTATCCAACTTTTTCATGTTTGATTTTATTGCCTATGCTTTAGGTGTCATAAAAAATCATTGATATAAAATTGATATTGAATTGATAAGGGTTCAATACCCAAAGTGTTGTTCCCAGGTGGTACTAGTGATAAAGAACTCACCTGCCAATGCAGGAGACAAGAGACACGGGTTTGATCCCTCTGTCAGGAAGAGCCCCTGGAGGAGTCAAAAGCAATCCATTCTAGTATTCTTGTCTGGAGAATCCTATGGACAGAGGCTACTGGTGGGCTACAGCCCATGGGGATTGCAAAGAGTCAGACATGACTGAAGTGACGTAGCATGCACATACACACACACACAAAGCATATGAAGAAAGCATACAATTCAAAAGCAGAAAACTAAAACATCAAATTTAAAGCAAGCAATGGACCTGCATAGGCTTCCTCGGTGGCTCAGATGGTCAAGAATCTGCCTGCAGAGTAGAAGAAATGGGTTTGATCCCTTGGTTAGAATGATCCCCTCGAGAAGGGAATGGCTACCAATTCCAGTATTCTTGTGGTCTGGAGAATTCCAAGGACAAAGGAGCCTGGCAAGCTGAAGTCCATGGGGTCACAAAGAACTGGACATAACTGGGTTACTAACACTTTCACTTCACTTCAAAATGGACCTGAATGGACATTTCTCCAAAGAGGATATATGAAAGGCCAAGAGGTACATGAAAAAATGTTCATCATTAGTAGCCATTAGAGAGAATGCAATGGCACCCGACTCCAGTACTATTGCTGGAAAATCCCATGGATGGCGGAGCCTGGAAGGCTTCAGTCCATGGGGTCGCTAAGAGTCGGACACAACTGAGCGAATTCCCTTTCACTTTTCACTTTCATGCCCTAGAGAAGGAAATGGCAACCCACTCCAGTGTTCTTGCCTGGAAAATCCCAGGGATGGGGGAGACTGGTGGGCTGCCGTTTATGGGGTCACACAGAGTCAGACACGACTGAAGCGACTTTGCAGCAGCAGCAGTAGCAGGGAAATGGAAATTAAAAGCACAGTGAGATATAAACTTATGTCATTATTAAAACTATGAGTTAACAAATGCTGGTATAGATGCAGAGAAATGAAACACTTGTGCATTGTTGTGATTGCAAATTGCTACTGTTACTATTGGGACTTCCCTGGTGGCTCAGAGGTTAAAGCATCTGCCTCCAATGCGGGAGACCTGGGTTCGATTCCTGGGTTTTGAAGATCCCCTGGAGAAGGAAATGGCAACCCACACCAGTACTCTTGCCTGGGGAATCCCATGGATGGAGGAGCCTGGTAGGCTACAGCCCACAGGGTCGCAAAGAGTCGGACACGACTGAGCGACTTCACTTTCACTTTCACCGTTACTATAGGAAACAGTATGGAATTTCTTTAAAAAATTAGAAATAGCACTAACATATGATCCAGCACAGTGCGTGTGGGTCACAACATACTGTGCAAAATTCTTAAAGAGAGGAGAATACCAGACCACCTCACCTGACTCCTGAGAAATTTGTATGCATGTCAAGAAGCAACAGTTAGAACCAGATATGGAACAACAGACTGGTTCCAAATTGGGAAAGTAGTATTTCAAAGCTGTATATTGTCAGCCTGCTTATTTAACTTATACAGAGTACAACATGAGAAATTCCAGAAACAATCTGGAATCAACATTGCTGGGAGAAATATCAATAACCTCAGATATGCAGATGACACCACCTTTATGGCAGAAAGCGAAACAGTGTCAGACTTTACTTTTTTGGGATTCCAAAATCACTGCAGATGGTGACTGCAGCCATGAAATTAAAAGACGCTTACTCCTTGGAACAAAAGTTATGACCAACCTAGATAGCATATTGAAAAGCAGAGACATTACTTTGCCAACAAAGGTCCGTCTAGTCAAGGCTATGGTTTTTCAAGTGGTCATATATGGATGTGAGAGTTGGGCTGTGAAGAAAGCTGAGTGCCGAAGAATTGATGCTTTTGAACTGTGGTGTTGGAGAAGACTCTTGTGAGTCCCTTGGACTGCATGGAGATCCAAACAGTCCATTCTGAAGGAGATCAGTCCTGGGATTTCTTTGGAAGGAATGATGCTGAAGCTGAAACTCCAGTACTTTGGCCACCTCATGCAAAGACTTGACTCATTGGAAAAGACTTTGATGCTGGGAAGGATTGGGGGCAGGAGGAAAAGGGGATGACAGAGGATGAGATGGCTGGATGGCATCACTGACTCAATGGATGTGAGTCTGAGTGAACTCCAGGAGATGGTGATGGACAGGGAGGCCTGGCGTGCTGCAATTCATGGGGTCGCAAAGAGTCAAACACGACTGAGCGACTGAACTGAACTGAACTGGTGAAAGTGAAAGAGGAGAGTGAAAAAGTTGGCTTAAATCTCAACATTCAGAAAACTAAAATCGTGGCATCTAGTCCCCATCACTTCATGGCAGATAGATGGGGAAACACTGTAAACAGTGACAAGCTTCATTTTCACCATCACTGTAGATGGTGATTGCAGCTATGAAATTAGAAGATGCTTACTCCTTGGAAGAAAAGCTATGGCCAACCTAGACAGCATATTAAAAAGCAGAGACATTACTTTGCCAGTAAAGGTCCATCCAGCCAAAGCTATGATTTTTCTGGTAGTTATGTATGGATGTGAGAGTTGGACTATAAAGAAAGCTGAGTGCCAAAGAATTGATGCTTTTGAACTGTAGTGTTGGAGAAGACTCTTGAGAGTCGCTTGGACTGCAAGGAGATCTGACCAGTACATCCTAAAGGAAATCAGTCTTGAATATTCATTGGAAGGACTGATGCTAAAGCTGAAACTCCAATACTTTGGCCATTTGATGCGAAGAACTGACTTATTGGAAAAGACCCTGATAAAGAGTAAAGGCAGGATAAGGGGATGACAGAAGATGAGATAGCTGGATGGCATCACCGACTTGATGGACATGAGTCTGAGGAAGCTCTGGAACCTAGTGTTGGACAGGAAAGCCTGGCTTGCTGCAGTCCATGGGGTCACAAAGAGTTGGACATGACTGACAGACTGAACTGATGATCCAGCAATTTCACCTGTGGGAATACATTCAAGTGTAACAGAAGTACTAACTTAAAATTATATCTGCATGCCCACTTTCTTAGAAGTACTATTTGCAATAACCAATATATGGACATAGCCTACATGTTGAATGGACAAGTGGATAAATGAATGTATTAATGGGAAAGAAGCTGTATGATCCATACATACATGTGTTGCTATGTGATACACAACTTGAGTGAGTAAATCCTAAGAGCGCTCATCACAAAGATAATTTTTTTTCCTGTATTCTTTTTTCTTTTACCTTTTCTTGTAGCTATGTGAGAAGATGGGCTTCCCTGGTGCTCAAGATGGGCTTCCCTGATAGCTCAGCTGGTAAAGAATCCACTTGTAATGCAGGAGACCCCAGATTGATTACTGGGTAGGGAAGATCCACAGGAGAATGGATAGCCTACCCACTCCAGTATTCTTGGGCTTCTTTTGTGTTTCTGCTGGTAAAGAATTCCCCTACAATGAGGGAGACCTGTATTCGATCCCTGGGTTGGAAAGATTCCCTGGAGAAGGGAAAGGCTACCCACTGTAGTATTCTGGCCTAGAGAATTCCATGAAGTGCATAGTCCATGGGGTCACAAAGAGTTGGGCGCAACTGAGTGACTTTCACTTTCATGTGAGAAGATACATACTGGCTGAAACATTGTGGCAACTATTTCACAAAATATTTAAACCAAACCATCAAACTGTATGCCTTAAACTTATATGATAATGTATGTCAATTATTTTTCAATTAAAAACTGGAAAAATATATGAATGTGAAATTTCTATTTCCAAATATTCTCATAAGAAGAAAACAGAAACCCTTACCAAATTATATAAAAATATAAAGAAGGGAAGTCTTTTAAAAAATATCACCAAGGGATAAATATTATTAAGCTTAAATCGTCTCTATAGAATCTCCCTTATTTTTATTTTTCCCCTTGAGTTGCATACCTACACACAGTGAAGGGCAATGAGTCCTGCCTGTGAGTTGAGAGGCAAATCTCAATAACCTTCTCATAGTCCTGAATGTCTTCTGAACAGATTCATTGATATTCTTGAACATTTTTTTGTTACATATGTTTAAGGATGTGCGTATAGGAAACAGCCATGAAGGATAGAAAGGTTATTTCTCTCCAGGACAAAGAACAGGTGTTTTATTCCTCTCCAGAATAAAAAAGAAAATGTCTTTATCTGGAGAAAAGGTTGGACACATTTCTTAGCAGCCACATGTGAAAGACTGAAATTTCCTCATCAATCATGCAAGTATGTTGACTGTGCAGAATCTGAGCCGCTCTCCATTGTCTAGTGGGACTTGGTGATGAGAGAAGCTATTGAGAACATAAAACATATGCTCCTTGCTGTGCCATGAATGAGAAAGTCCATTGGCTCTGACCCAGAAAGTCTTGTGTCTTCTGCTACCATGTATGGAACTGTGATAAACTAACATGTTAGCTTGCAAGTGGGATAAAATCTTTGCCCCTTTTCAGCTCTTGAAACCATGTCTATATTAGTCCTTACATGATTAAGTTTATGCCAGAATCGAGGCAATCAGTGTCATCTAAGAAGATTGAACTTACTGCCTCAGATCTTCACTCGTTTTATATTTTTTAATTGAATCTGCTCTCTCAATCAAATTGAAATTCCTTCTACTATTTCAGACAAAAATATATCATAAAGGTCAGATAATCTTATGTTTGCATTTTAAATAAAAAATACTTCCATAATGAACAGCTCTGTCCATCATGCAAGGCTGATAAATGAGTGTGCACATTTGACTGTGTGATTTGACTTTAACTTTACAAAGGAATACTGCTTTTGAAGTGAGTGGATGTTTTGTTGTTGAGTTTTTAAAAATTGTATTGAAATATAGTTGATTTACAATGATGTCTAGTTTCTGCTGTACAACAAAGTGAGATACATTTATATATATCTACTCTTTTTAGATTCTTTTTCCATGTAGATCATTACAGACTCTTGAGTAAGAGTTTCCTGTGTTATATGGTAGGTCCTTATTAGTTACTTGTTTATATATATATATATATATATATATATATATATATATATATATATATGAAATTAAGTGGTTTTCACTGCCTTAATGTTGCCTCTGCCTAATACTTCTGAGGAGGTTCAAGACAAACCTCCCCAAATGTGCCACTGCGTGGCATGTGAAGTATTTTGAGCTGAAGACAATCAATGCTCAAAAAATTCATAAGAGCTTTTTATATCTCATTTAACTACCTAATGAAATGTATATCAAGGTGTAGTTAGAGAAAGAGCTACTTTTTTGAAAAGCACAAAGATAACTTTTATCTGCCTGACCTACCTGTTAATTACCAAGCCTGCTTTTCTGATTGTCCTATGAATTAGCTTCCTTCCTTTTGAAAAGCCCCAGGCCACTGGCCCACTCATTAGCTCAGAATGGCATAGAGGCTTCAACCACACAAATGACTTTTGAGGAATCTTTGGGATTCCAAAATGTACACAGTTGAGTTTGTATTTCTTTTATTCATCTGTCTTATGTCAATTTAATTAGAATAGCCAAAGAGCCTAGGAGGTTAGAGGAAGAAAAATAAAATTACGCCTGAAAACTTCCTTTCAATTTGCCCATTGTGTAAAGAATGCAATCTGAAGGAGACTATAAGTTTAAAAGTTTTTGCCCAGCAGAAGTTTGCTTAATAGCTTAACTTTACATAAAGATAGTTAAAGTGTTAGTCACTCGGTTATGTCTCACTCTTTGCGATCCCATGGACTGTAGACAACCAGGCTTCCCTGTTCATGGGATTTTCCAAGCAAGAATACTGGAGTGGGTTGCCATTCTCTTCTTCAGGGAATCCTCCCAACTCAGGGATAGAACCCAGGTCTCCTGAACTGCAGGTGGATTCTTTACCATCTGAGCCCCCAGGCAATTATCACTGTTTATAATCTGATTCTCAGCTGACTTTGATGACACAAATAAAACAATTTCAATCTCTTAAGAATTAGTTCACATTAATAAATCTCATAAACTGATATTAAACAGTGTATCAGTTATTGAATTGTAATGAGCAATGCAAAGTCCTTGAGGATAACCAGCACATTTCTTCATTATAGGAAACAAATTTTAAGACACATTTTAATCACAAGTTTGTTTGAAAAGGATGACATATAATATGTAATGACATCTGGTTGTCAGAAGTACTGAAAGCCTCCATCTAAACATGAGAATATATGCCTGCTAAACAGACTTCCCTGGTAAAAATTCTGCCTGCAATAAGGGAGACCTGGGTTCAGTCCCTGGGTCAGGAAAATTCCCTGGAAAAAGTAATGGCTACTCACTTCAATATTCTTGCCTGGAGAATCCCATGGATAGATAAGCCTGGTGTACTATAGTCCATGAGGTGGCCAAGAGTCAGATGCCACTGAGTGACTTAACACAAACAGATTTCACAGTAAAATAAAATAGTGAGTCTGTACATCCCCTTGGATTTGCTAACTGGGGAAGGCCAGTTTCCCCTTCATATCTCAGTGCTGAATTTTAATAAGTATTTAGATACTCTTACTAATTATTAATAATTATCTCTTTTGTCAAATTGTGTTTAAGTACAGGAATATTTCTAGCAGAATTTTGCACACTCCTTAGAACGCAATTCACTAAAACTTCTAGAATAACTTTGGATATCTCTTCCTCTCCTGGGTCCCAAAGAATATCCGTGGAAGTTATATAAATTGTATAAACTACTCACTTTGAAAAGACATTTTAATCTTTGGGGGTATCCTTAATTTCCATCATTATAAATAAAAATATACAATAGGCCTTGGCAAATAAGGAATACAAGTGTCAGAACATTCCTTAGAAGTTTATATCTCAAGTTTTGGCTATCTTGTGATAGATACTTTTAGTTTATTTATACTATCCTAGCACTAGAGTTTTCATTAGGCTGAAATGTGGGCAGAACTTGTTTGCCACTTCCTAGAAAGATGTGAGGAGGAAGAATCCTATTGATTTTATTTCTAGCTCTTGGCTTCAAGCAAAAAGAGCAAAAAAGGCCTCCCAAGAGCCTTAGCTACTCTGAGCGAGTGGTTTTATAAATAATTGAGTTACCTACTCTGGAAGAAAATTCTTTCTTTCCTTATATTTTGTGATTTTTCATTGAAATTTTCTTTTGACATTCTGTTTATTCTAAATAAGGATTCTGAAAAAGTGAGTTAACTATACCAGTTAATCCACAACAAGCAGAAATATTAATTTATACCTGATGTTATATCCGGACAAATGTCTAATGAATACATTCTCATTGTCTAACCTGGTTATATGATGGAATATTATGCAATTTCTAGTGGAAAATAGAATATTCCATCCCTTTGGCATGGGAACAATTTAAAGGTAAAAGCATTTAAAATGAAGCAAACACATTAATTTTCCTACATGCTAACACTCAAATTGCAAACTTTCAAAGATGGAAACATTATAAACCTATTACAGTACAGTACTATATAGCCCCTATTGTGTTAGTTGGGTGCCTAAGCTAATTTTGTTGGACTTACGAACAAATTGGTCTTATGAATGCACTCTTGGAATGTATGTAGGGGACTTAAAAAAAAAAAAAAAAAGTGAGACTGTTAACCTCTCAGTCATGTCTGACTCTTTGCTACCCCATGGACTGTAGCCTGCAAGGCGCCTATGTCCTTGGGATTCTCCAGGCAAGAATACTGGAATGAGAAGCTATTCCCTTCTCCAGGGAATCTTCCTGACCCAGGGATCAAACATGGATCCACGTTGCATACAAATTTTACCAACTGAGCCACTAAATAACAAAAGCTTTCTGTCTTCCCCCTATTTGCCTAAAATAAGGATATAAATGTACAAATGTGGCCCTCCTCCTCTCTCTATGTGGAAGACAGAAGATACTCATTGGAAACAACTGTAAACCTTTATCGCTCAGAGACATCATCAGGAGGGTCAACATGGAAAATCTTGCTAAACCAACTTTTATCAGGCATTTGTTTCCCCATATCTTTACTTTCCACAGTATTCCACTCCTGGACTCTCAAGGTCAATTTCCTTTGCCTTGTTAGTTCTCTAAAAATGCATTGTTATTTATTATGGTGCTATGTAAGTTCAAATTCACATCATTGTTAGATATATACCTGATGCCCATATTAGAAACTTGTGTTTGTTAATCTTTCTATCTGTCTCTTGTTAGTCTAATATACAGGGCCTGGCCAAAGAGCCAATGAGGGTAGAGGGAAAAATCATTTTTTTTTCTCCCCTACAAAAGCAATTGTGGATTTCTGACACATTGACTTATTTTTACCTTCACCATCAGAAACAATAAATATTAGGTGCTCTTAAAATCTTGATTAATATTAAGTATATTTTATAGAAGATTACAATGATATTTTAAAATTCTCATATTGACAGGGAAGGAAATTATTTAAAGAATTTTTGCCAGCTAATGAAGGAAATAATTATAAATCCATTTTCTAAAAGTGTTTTTAAATTAAATAATAAACTATTAATTTTTTTAAAATTTTATTTTATTTTTAAACTTTACATAACTGTATTAGTTTTGCCAAATATCCAAATGAATCCGCCACAGGTAAACTATTAATTTTTATTAGTAAGTCATTTTTCCCTCTGAGGAACTTAAACATACTGCCCATACATATGACATGTATGAATGTCAAAGTTTAATTAGAAATCTCAAAGACAGAAATACCAGCTACTACCTAAGGCTGAAAAGAAAGAATAGCAGTATTTAAAGACTGAATTAAAAAGTAGATAAAGTCAAGACTAAGAAAAACAAGGGAAAACAATTTTTCATTAATTACAAATTCCACTTTTTTTCTGATGAATGAATTCAAGCAACTTCAATAAATTCAGTGTCCTCCTTTCTGTGATGCCTCTAAATTTCCTCCTGCAAGTCAGACTGAATTTGTTAGACATCCCCCTTACTGATGTGTACTCCTGAAACACAGGCACAGCTATCCTTTCACTTAACATGAATTCATTTATAAACTTTCTGTTTTTTTGCCTGGCCTCTCTTGATGGCATCTTATTTGTTTTCAAACACCAGGATCTGGAATAATTGATCTGTGTGTGTGTGTGTGTGTGTGTGTATGTGTGAAGTCATTTCAATCGTGTCCAACTCCTTGCGACTCTATGGTTCCACCAGGTTCCTCTGTCCATGGGATTTCCCAGGCAAGAATACTGAAGTGGGTTGCCATTTCCTTCTACAGGGGATCTTCCTGATCCAGAGATCAAACCTTCATCTCTTAAGTCTCCTGCATTGACAGGCAGGTTCTTTACCACTAGCACCACCTAGGAAGCAATTTATCTAGTATCTTTTAAATAAATATATGTTTAATGAATGAATGCATTAAAAATATATTACCAGGGAGAAATTTAGGTAAAAACTGACTTTTATTTTAGTCATTCTCAATTCTACTTTTAACAAGCATAAATTATGAGATCTTGAATAAGAATAAATATATCTTTCAGTTTCTTATTTGTAGATTACAATAATTGAACTTGTTATAGCACACACACACACACACACACACAAACACATACTATTGAATGCATATCCAAGTTCATCTTTCTCTATGCTTTTTAGTAAAATCGTAGATTTGAATGGGTAGTCACTCCATTCTTGAGCCCAATTATTTGGTAAGTGGAAACTCTCCTTTGACCCTGGAACTTTATTTTTCTTTGGTCTGTTACAAAGTTTCTCAAATTTAGATCTCTAAGAAAACAGCTTAGAAATTATGGAAGCTCCATAAACAGAAGAGAAAGAAAGTGTATTTAAGGGAATGATGAGAGGGCATTTGCTAGATCTGGAAAATAAAAATCTAGATGCATGATACCCATAGAATTTCAAGCCAATGGAACATAAGAGGTGATCATCAAGACACATTATAGCAACTTATCAAAAATCAATGACAGAGAGAGAATTTTGAAAACAGAAAGAGAAAAGAAACTCATCATATACAAAGGAACCCCCATCAGATAATCAGCAGATTTCCCATCAGAAACCTTGCAGACTGGGAGTCAGTGAGATGATTTATTCAAAGAGCTAAAAGAAGGAAAGAGAAAAAAGCCCTGCCAATCAAAACTGGCACAACACAGTGAACCAACTATGCATCAATTTAAAATAATTTTTTTAAAAGGGGGGAAAAAGCACTTGAGAAAATAAGAACAAATCCTATTTGTTATTCTCTCATTTTAATAAACCATACCACAGTACTCATGTGTTGAAATGCCATTTATATCTACTGCACATTTTCCATTGCTACTGATAATTTTTTTAGACTAAAACTTATCTGAGGCAAACCTGACTTAGTAATGGTCATCTTAACTCCTGGCTTTTTAATCTCCAGTCAGATTTTTATAAAAACAAATTATCACCATTCCTGAAAATTTAAGATTATTCTCTCACTTCCTAACACAATTATAAAATACTCAGTTTCAAAAAAGAAATAAAAATCTACACTTATCCAAGGTTTGGACTCTCTTCATACTTTTTAATTCCCTTAATAGTCTCTCATCATTCAATTTACACAGCTCTATTCTTTCCTAATTTTCTAATTTTTACAAACAACGTCTTCTGGAGTATATTTCTCTTAGAGACTATAACATGTTAACCTAATATTGTCATGATATTATCTTATTTTCTGCTTTATGAGATGTCCTATCATATCATCAATTAAACTGGACTCAGTGACAACCTTCATTATGAAGTATTCACATAGGGATCTTTATTCTTGGAATCCTGAATAACATTTTCTTTCAACATCACGCATTTGAGCATATAAACTGTATTAGATTGTATAGCTAAGTATGTGTATCCAATGCTATTAGGGGTCCAAAGCTCAAAGTCTCGGTAAGAGATAGAACCAGGACACAAATTAACTCCTCAAGATCCACGAGGGCAGGGGCATAATTTGCACCTCATAGTTCCCCTCAGAATATCCAGTATCCTGCAGAGCACACATTTTGTGCTGTTTTTATTTCTTTAAAATAGTGGGATGTTTTGGACACATGAAATTTAAAGAAGATTATAGAGAGGATAAAGCCTGTCCACTTTGTCTCATTTAAGCTGTAACCACTCACTGCCTGTCTGTGCTATATCTGATGGCATGAATCATATCTCCTCCTCAAGGACTACAAGCAGGGAGCGTTTCAGTTTGTAACCTAATATGACTGCACTGAAATGTGGTCTTATTAGAGCTATTGTCAATGGACCTGTCAGATTCAACATGAGTTCCTGTCATTGTCTTCAGAGGAATGAGGTATTACTTTGATTGATCCGCAGAGTTGCCAGTTGCTTGACATCATTCAGCTTTTCTCTGGACTTTGAATGAATTCATGGCTATCAATCAATATGTATACATATATATGGGAAACTCATCTGGGAAATCTCTTGGCATTAATATGCCAAATCTTTGTGATTTGAGCCAAATGCGTTGGATAAAAGTACATTATTGGATCCTATAGACAAGGAATATTTGTACTGCAAGTTACATTTCAAAGCCAAAGTAACTAGTTACTGTTTTTTCTAATATAAAATGGTATTTCTATAACTTAGCTTCCAAAATAGGAGAAGGCAACGGCACCCCACTCCAGTACTCTTGCCTGGCGAATCCCATGGACGAAGGAGCTTGGTAGGCTGCAGTCCATGGGATTGCTAAGTGTCGGGCACGACTGAGCGACTTCACTTTCACTTTTCACTTTTATGCATTGTAGAAGGAAATGGCAACCCACTCCAGTGTTCTTGCCTGGAGAATCCCAGGGACAGAGGCGCCTAGTGGGCTGTCATCTATGGGGTTGCACAGAGTTGGACACGACTGAAGCGAGTTAGCAGCTTAGCAACAACTTCCAAAATTGTGATTTTTACTTCCTAAATTAATAAAATATCAAGTATAAAAATGATTGTAAAATTATGAGGTAGTTTACTGAAAACTCAAATTTTAATGTTAGTGATTCTATGGAAAACAATGGCTTAGGGATATCTTGAAATTTGTCATTCAAATGTATGCATTTTTGTTAATAAATGATGTTTCTAGGAACTTTTTCAAAATATTATTGAGATGACTTTAAATCCCTGAATGGCTGATGCTATAGTTTGAATATTTGTGGCTCAGATTTACCTCCCCCAATTCATACCTTGAAATCCTAATACCTACAGGGAATACATTAAGAGATGGGGTCTCTTAGAGGATACTAGGTCATGAGAGTTGAGTCCTCATGATTAGAATTATTGCTTTTCTTAAAAAACAACAACAACAGTACAGGTATCCTTCACTGTTTCCACCAAGTGAGGACAGAGTGAGAAACAGCAATATTTAGAAATGGGTTCCCCCACCCAGATACCTACTCTGCTTTAGCACCAGCCTTCATGGTCTATCCAGCCTATGGTATTTCTGTTATGGCAGCCTGTATGGATTAAGACAAATGATTAGGGGTGGTTTGATAATAAGCTTTGAGGATGGAAGTCATGGAAGTTTGAATAATTTTCATCCTCACTTATCTTGGGTCTTCTGTGAGTATACATGCCTATGTTAAAACAAAACAAAACAAAACAAAACAAAAAACAAAACTACTAGTATCTTTGAGTCTACTCTTTAATCCTACAGTATCTTCATCATTTTAATCATCAAATCCTAACCACATCTTCATAGAATTTAGCAGCTGACACAACTTTTGTCATAATACAAGTGACATTAACCAGGTCACCCTGCTTGGGGTGGGGCAGGTCATTCTGTAGGCCAGATATATTTTATTGCTGGACTGGGAGGTATTCATTCTGTCTCTTGGAAGGCCTGAGAATCTGACTTTAGCTCTTGGATAAGGTAAATGTAAGTGGATTAATTAACGCAACTTAATGTTTTCTGATGTACTATTTAAGAGTCAAAACTCCCCTTGTGAAAACCAAATTCAGTTTATTTGTGAGTGGTTTTCACCTGACAGACAAGAGAGCTATACAACTCAGTTGTTAGAAATTTTCATCAGAAGTCTTCTGAAACTAAGGTTCATCACACTCGTCTTGGCAGTTTGTGTCAAAGCCAAAGCATGTCCTTGAATGAGAAAGAAGACTCTAGGATGGTTTGGTCCTAAATATCCCTCAGAATTATGATGCTTACCTACACTTTTTTTTCTCTTATTCTACCATATTCTTTTTTAATTTAATTTAATTTAAATTAATTTATTTTTCATACAAGTGTAGTTGATTTACAATGTCGTGTTAGTTTCACATGTACAGCAAAGTGATTCAGCTATATATACATATATATCTATTTTTCCATATTATTTTCGCTTATAGTTTATTAAAAATATTAAATATAGTTACCTGTGTTATACAGTAGATCCTTGGTGGTCATCTATTTTATCTGTAACAGTGTGCATATGTAAATCCCCAATTCCTAATTCATCCCTCTTCTCCACTCTTTCTGGGCTTCCCAGGTGGTTCATTGGTAAGGAATCTGCCTGCCAATGCAGGATATGTGAGTTCAATCCCTGGGATAGGAAGATCTCCTGGAGGAGGAAATGGCAACCTACTCCAGTATTCTTCCTTGGAAAATTCCCATGGATGGAGGAGCCTGGCAGGCTGCAGTTCATAGGGTCACAAAGAGTCAGACACAACTGAGTGACTAACACACACATACATACATTGCCATTGAGATCTATATTTTTGTTTAGAGAGTAGCTGTAGAATTAATCATGGAATTTATCAGATATCTAAGACTTTAAGGGAAAGTTTCCTGAGCAATAGCTCATTTTAAGAAAAAGAGAATCATGCATATAAACTTTTTCAATAACATTAGTTTGATAATCGAACTTCCCTGCTGGCTCAGGCAATAAAGAATCTGCTCATAATGCTGGATACCTGGGTTCAATAAGGTCAGGATGATCTCCTAGAGAAGTTAATGGCTACCCACACCAGTATTCTTACCTGGAGAATGCCATGGACAGAGGAGCCTGGCAGGTTAGAGTTTGTGGGGTCACAAAGAGTCAGACACAACTGAGCGACAAACTCTTTCACTTTCTTTTAGCTTGATAACTAGGCTTGGTGAACTTTTATCAGGCATGGTGGGGGAATTATGATTTAGGAGTTCTATAAAAACAAACAAAAAAATTGAAAAGATTGGTTCTGAAACTTAAGATCAAAATGTAGGATTGCTTTGAGAACAAAATCATAGAAAAACATCTTGGATTGGCCAAAGTGTTCATTCGGGTTTTTCTATAAGATGTTATGTTATTTTTGGCCAATCCAATATGTTTTTCTATGAGCTTTTTCTCAAAGTACTTTTCAATTTCAATCTTAAGATTTTGAATGATCTCTTTGGCCAATCCAATAGATAAAGGGAAATGCCATTACTTCTTCGTAAGCACAAGAAGCACAAATGGCTTTTGCTCACTGTTGAGCCAAGGAACTGAGTCCAGTTGGTAAATCTATTCTGGTTTTCCTCCGTGCTAGTTTCATACTTAGAGCTAATGTTTGCAAAGTCTGAGAGTGGTCAGCTAGGGCTCCAAGAACAATACCACTTAGTGCCACAAGTTTCAACATTATGAAGGACAGAAATTTGGAGAGTAAAATTCGGGCAATAGTGTCCATGGCACATAGATCTGGCTTTGAAATGTGTACAACAGAACTTTTAGCAAGGGGTGATCTGCATACAGTAGAAAGGAATTTAAAGATAGATAATAATTCCAAAGAATAAATGAAGCAAGAAAAAGCAAAATGCTTTCTTTACTGTTTAATATTACATTTTTATAGACCTAAGCTATTGTATTACAGTAATTACACAAATTAATCTGAAAGGGGAGCATTACTACCCCAAACTGTATATTATTCTTCAGTTCCCATTATATTTTATAATATAGCTATGTATGATATAATTATTAAAACTTTAAACACATTAAATCATTCAAATATACAAACACAAACATTAAATATTTTTTTATATTTAAAATGTACAACCTTGGAGAAGGAAATGACAACCCACTCCAATGTTCTTACCTGGAAAACTTCCTGGACAGAGGACCCTGGCAGGATACAGTCCATGTAGTTGCAAGAGTCAGACACGACTGAGCATGTTCACACTCAAAATGTCAAAATATGATTTTAAAGTCCTGGAATTTTGAATAAAATCAAATTATTCATTTAATAATTAAAAAACTCATTCATTTTTTCAAGCATCTCGTAAGGTTATGAGTGTTTTTGACATGTTAATATTCAATTTGATACAGGTTATAGTAAAAGACTAGATATGTGAATAGAACAGTTTTATGGACTCTGTGGGAGAGGGAGAGGGTGGGAAGATTTGGGAGAATGGCATTGAAACATGTAAAATATCATGTATGAAATGAGATGCCAGTCCAGGTTCGATGCACGATACTGGATGCTTGGGGCTGGTGCACTGGGACGACCCAGAGGGATGGAATGGGGAGGGAGGAGGGAGGAGGGTTCAGGATGGGGATCACATGTATACCTGTGGCGGATTCATTTTGATATTTGGCAAATCTAATACAGTTATGTTAAGTTTAAAAATAAAATAAAATTAAAAAAAAAATAAAGATAAAAAAAATAAAAACAAATGTAATGTTGAAAAAAAAAAAAAAAGACTAGATATGTGAAAGCGAAAGTGAAAGTCACTCAGTTGTCTCCAACTCTTTGTGACCCCATAGACTAAAACAGTCCATGGAATTCCCCATGCCAGAATATTGGAGTGGGTAGCCTTTTGCTTATCCAATATGTGAAATGATGTATAACTGAAATCTGAAGTATTGCTAGTAATCCAGATAAACGTAAATGTTTTGATTAGTGGTATGACTCAGGTACTATTTGTAATATGATTATCATCAAAGAGATGTTCTTCATGGCTTGTAATGAGAATATTCAAATATACTCATTTCCTGTCATGGTGACATTCTTGGAATATACCTTTTTTTTTTCTTTCTATTTGATATTTTTTGTTTTTGTTTATAAGCTTCAGTTCCTCTCTGTACCCTGTTCACTTTCATGATGCCAAGTGTTTATCCTGCCTGCATACAGAAATCAATGCCATTGAACTGTCAAAGTATTTAAAACCTATGTTTTAAGCAATAAATTGCTACTCAAAATCTATAATAGTAAATACCATAAAAGTCACTCAGTAACATGTCCTTAGGAATGATATTGACCTGGGAAAGAATGGTTGTCTTAGTTACCCTGAATGGATGTGCCATATTATCAGTCACCCAGTACTCCATTGTGGAAGGAAAGTGTAACTTGAGATGGATGTATTATTTTAACTTTAGTTTAGAGAGAGACACTATAGATCACTGGTTATTTTTTTTTACATAAAAATCAGCATAAAAACATTCATCGATACATGTGAAGTGTCCCGTTGAACTATCACTGTAATAGGAAATCTTACAAAAATACAGGCTGAATGAAGATATACTTAATATTCTATTAGACATATAAGACTAATGGTACTGGTATCCACATACTTGTGTATAATAACCTGTATACTATAGGCTTTAAAATATGTATGGCTATATCTATTTCTCTTACTATGTCTATCTATCATTTACCTAATACTTAACTTTGAATCTATGTGCCATGTATTTGTCAGACATTTAATATAAAACTGAACCATGATGCCGATTTGGCTATGCACATCTATTAATACTTTCTTTCCATCTTTCCAACAATTTTGCATAATCTTGTCATTGACAAGTCCTTCCCAGCTGGTGCTAGTGGTAAAGAATCCAGTGCAGGAGACAGGCAAAAGACACCTGATTTCAGTCCCTGGGTTGAGAAGATCCCCTGGAGGAGGGTGTGGCAAGCCACTCTGGCATTCTTGCCTGGAAAATCCCATGGATAGAGGAACCTGACAGTCTGCAGTCCATGGGCTTGCAAAGAATCGGACATAACTGAAGTGGCTTAGCCTGCACACACTCCCTCATTGACAGTTAAGTTCCAACCATGTTGGCCTTCTTTCATAGCATCTGAAGCATAGGAGGTCATCAACAACCACTTGATGATTAATGAACATCATTGTGCTACACCATAACACTGTTATTATTCTTGCATATTTTGAGTATTGAAGTGAAGTGAAGTCGCTCAATCATGTCCGACTCTTTGAGACCCGATGGACTGTAGTACCAGGCTTCTCAGTCTTGGGATTTTCCAGGCAAGAGTACTGGAGTGGGGTGCCATTTCCTTCTCCAGGGGATCTTCCCAACCCAGGGATCGAACCCTGGTCTCCTGCATTGTAGGCAGATGCTTTACCCTCTGAGACACCAGGGAAGCCTGGTGTTTTGCATATTAACAGCAATCAAATCTAAATTGCTAAATATTCCCTAGGTAAAATGTTTTAAACTATTTTTAATTAACTTTGAATTCAGAGACTAAACAGCCACAGAAACAAATAGACAAGAGCTAAAGAAGAATGCAATTTGTTCCATCATTAAACAAGAAATATTAAAAAAAAAAAAAAAACTGAGCATGCTGTTATTCTAATTGAATGTCTTTTCTCAGATGGAGGTTGACATGGTTTTCTGCTACTCCAGGACAAAAAGATGATAATAAATCTGCTTTATGAAAGGTAGCTAATCAAAGTCAGAAATTACATTTAGAAGTTTGAGGTGATCTAAAGAATATTTATACTTCATTTTGATGTTACTAGTTTTACATTAGTTCAAACAATGACATTTTAGTGTCAAAATTTTTATATTAAAGTATGTTATGATATACATCATGCTTTCTTATTCTTTTAAGTTGCAGCAAAATCCAGGGTCTAAAGCTACACATTATTGAGACATGGGACTTCAGTTCAGTTCAGTTCAGTCACTCAGTCATGTCTGACTCTTTGTGACCCTATGAACTGCAGCATGCCAGGCCTCCCTGTCCTTCACCAGCTCCTGAAGTTTACTCAAACTCATGTCCATTGAGTTGGTGATACCATCCAACCATCTCATCCTTTGTCATCCCCTTCTCCTCCTGCCCTCAGTCTTTCCGAGCATCAGGGTCTTTTCCAATGATTCAGCTCTTCACATCAGGTGGCCAAAGTATTGGAGTTTCAGCTTCAACATCAGCCCTTCCAATGAACACCCAGGACTGACCTCCTTTAGGATGGACTGGTTGGATCTCCTTGCAGCCCAAGGGACTCTCAAGAGTCTTCTCCAACACCACAGTGCAAAAGCATCAGTTCTTCAGTGCTCATCTTTCTTTATAGTCCAACTCTCATATCCATACCTGACTACTGGTAAACCCATAGCCTTGACTAGACGGAACTTTGTTGACAAAGTAATGTCTCTGCTGTTTAATATGCTGTCTAGATTGTTCATAACTTTCTTTCCAAAGAGTAAGCATCTTTCAATTTCATGGCTGCAATTACCATCTGCAGTGATTTTGGAGACATGGGTCTTATTGTCCCATTATTTGAATTTGCCTCTTTGCATCAGCACTTTGGAAAAGTTACATATTGTCTTTAACCCTCCCTTTCTTTATTTTTCTTTCTTTAAATATAAAGATACCTGTAGATACCTCATGACTCTTTATGAGAATCAGTGAGATAATCCATGTAAAGTATATAAAAGAGTGCCCGAGGTACAGATATCATTCTAAATATGTCAGTTGTAGTTACCATTAGTAAGATGCTATTATTAATAACTTTAACCTATATCAGAGTTTTAATATTTCACTACTAAGTTCTTGTGACAATACTTTTACCTATTTACCTACTCTCACATTTTCTAAGGTAAAGACTTTTGAACCAATAGTTTAAGAATTAATTAACAGGATAAATTCCAACAACACAAGAGATGACTCTACATATGGACATCGCCACTCGGTCAATACTGAAATCAGATTGATTCTCTTCTTTGCAACCAAAGGTGAAGAAGTTTTTGTTCAGCAAAAACAAGACCTGGGGCTGACTGTGGCTCAGAAAATCAGCTCCTTATTGCAAAATTCCGGCTCAAATTGAAGAAAGTAGAGAAAATCACTAGGCCATTCAGGTATGACCTAAATCAAATTCCTTATGATTACACAGTGGAGATGATGAATATTTCAAGGGACTAGATCTGGCAGACAGAGTACCTGAAGAACTATGGACAGAAGTTTGTAACATTGCACAGGAGGTGGTGACCAAAACCATCCCCAAGAAAAAGAAATACAAGAAGTTGTCTAAAGAGGGATTACAAATAACTGAGAAAAGAAGAGAAACTAAAGGCAAACTACCCATCTGAATTCAGAATACCAAAAATTAGCAAGGAGAGATAGGAAAGCTTTCCAAAGTAAGCAATGCAAAGAAATAGAGGAAAACAATAGAATGAGAAAGACTAGAGGTCTCTTTGAGAAAATTAGAGATACGAATGGAAGATTTCTTGCAAAGATTGGCACAATAAAGGACAGAAACAAAATGGGCCTAAAGAAAGCAGAAGATATCAAGAATAAGTGGCAAATATACACAGAAGAACTGTACAAAAAAGATCTTAATTACCCCAATAACCATGATGGTGTGATCAGTCATCTAGTCCCAGACATCCTGGAATATGAAGTCAAGTGGGCCTTAGGAAACATCCCTATAAACAAAGTTAGCAGAGGTGATAGATTCCAGCTGAGCTATTTCAAACCCTAAAAGATGATGTTATTAAAGTTATTCACTCGATATACTATCAAATTTGGGAAACTCAGTAGTGGCCACAGAACTGAAAAAAATCAGTTTCCATTCCTATCCCAAAGAAGGGCATTTCAAAGCATGCTCAAACTATTGCACGTTTGCAATCACTTCACATGTTAGCAAGGTAATGCTCAAAATCCTTCAAGCTAGGTTTCAACAGTAGGTCAACTGAGAACTTCCTGATGTACAAACTGGAATAGAAAAGGCAGAAACCAAAGTTCAAATTGCCAACATCTGTTGCTCATTAAAAAAGCAAGAGAATTTCAGAAAAGCATCTATTTCTGTTTCATTGACTACACTAAAGGCTTTGGCTGTGTGGATCACAAAAAGCTTTGGAAAATAAAAAAGATAAGAATACCAGACCACCTTACCTGACACCTGAGAAACTTGTATATAGGTCAAGAAACAACAGTTAGAACCACATGTGGAAAAATGGACTGCTTCTGAATTGGGAAAAGAGCACAATTTTCACCTGTATATTTTCACCTTTGTTAAATAACTTATATGCCTATTTAACTTATATGCAGAGTATATCATGTGAAATGCCTGGCTGGATGAAGCACAAGCTGGAATCAAGATTGCCAGAAATATTGCCAATATTTTTCAAGATTGTTGAGAAAACAACCTCAGATATGCAGATGACGTCACCCTTATGGCAGAAATTGAAGAGGAACTAAAGAGCCTCTTGATCAGGTTGAAAAAGGAGAGTGAAAATGCTGGCTTAAAACTCAACATTCAGAAAAAATGAAGATCATGGCATCCAGTCCCATCACTTCATGGCAAATAGTTGGGGAAACAATGGAAGTGTTGACAGACTTTATTTTCTTGGGCTTCAGAATCACTGCAGATGGTGACTACAGCCATGAAATTAAAATATGTTTGCTCCTTGGAAGAAAACCTATGACCAACCTATACAGAATATTAAAAAGCAGAGACATTACTTGGCCGACAAAGGTCCATTTAGTCAAAGCTATGGTTTTTCCTGTAGTCATGTATGGATGACTCTGTATGGATAAGAGTTGGACTATACATAAAGCTGAACACAGAAAAATTGATCCTTTTGAACTGTAGTGTCAGAGGAGACTCTTGAGAGTCCGTTGGACTGCCAGAAAATCAGATCAGTCAATCCTAAATGAAATCAACATTGAATATTCATTGAAAGGATTGGAGCTTAAACTGAAGCTCCAATACTTTGGCCACCTAATGTTAAGAGCCAACTCATTAGAAAAGCCTCTGATGGTGGAAAAGATTGTAGGCAGGAGGAGAAGGAGACGACTGGATGAAATAGTTGAATGGTATCACCGACTCAATGGGCATGAGTTTGAGCAAAATCTGGGAGATGTTGAAGGACAGGGAAGCCTGCAGTCCATGGTTTCACAAACAGTTGTATATAACTGAGTGACTGTTCAACAACAACAACTTTCCTTAAAGGCCCTCTAGCCAAATACAGTCACACTGGAGTTTAGGACTTCTGCATGTCAATTTAGGAGAGGATAATTTCATCCATAACAGTTAAAAACTTAAGAATTGAAGTACAGTACCTTTTTCTGTGCCCTATGACTGAACATCTGAACAACAATAATAACAAACTGGATAAAGTTTAATCATCAATAGTACTTGACTTTGGAGAGTGGGTGGCATGTTAAAACATTGATAAGAGCCCAATGGGCCTGCAATATAAAGAGTGGTAGAAGAATAGCTCTGCACCTGCTAAAGTCTTTGGGAGCTATGGCAGGAATGTTGCTGCTTATTAATAGCACATGAGGTCTGGGAAGCCAATAAAGCAATTTGAATCTGGAGTGAATCATAATCAGCTCAAAAATTTGTATTTTGTGCAAACGTGATTTGAGTCTTGGATTTTGTATATCACCATATATGTACTGCAGCAATGAAATTAAAAGATGCTTACTCCTTGGAAGAAAAGTTATGACCAACCTAGACAGCATATTGAAAAGCAGAGACATTACTTTGCCAACAAAGGTCCGTCTAGTCAAGGCTATTTTTCCAGTGGTCATGTATGGATGTGAGAGTTGGACTGTGAAGAAAGCTGAGCGCCGAAGAATTGATGCTTTTGAACTGCGGTGTTGGAGAAGACTCTTGAGAGTCCCTTGGACTGCAAGGAGATCCAACGAGTCAATTCTGAAGGAGATCAGCCCTGGGATTTCTTTGGAAGGAATGATGCTAAAGCTGAAACTCCAGTACTTTGGCCACCGCATGCGAAGAGTTGACTCATTGGAAAAGACTCTGATGCTGGGAGGGATTGGGGGCAGGAGGAGAAAGGGATGACAGAGGGTGAGATGGCTGGATGGCATCACTGACTTGATGGACGTGAGTCTGAGTGAACTCTGGGAGTTGTTGATAGACAGGGAGGCCTGGCATGCTGCGATTCATGGGGTGTCAAAGAGTCAGACACGACTGAGTGACTGAACTGAACTAAACTGAATATATACGTATGAACCAGTGAATTATTATAAATCATATTCTAATAAAAAAGAAAATTAATAAGTGTACCTCACTGAACAAATTAAAAATAAACTAAAAGATGTTAATTCACATTTTAGAAAAAGACAATAACATTTAAATAAGATGTGGAAATAACATGATGGTGGGAATCAGAAGGACAATAAAAATCAAAATAAAAAAGATATCAAATCCTTATGGATAAAGATTTCTTATAATTAAAATAGTTTTTCATTATTATCACAGCAAGGGCTAATCAAGGAGGAAATTAGAGTTCTTTGGCATGAAATGAGAAATAAGATAGCAAGGACAATAAAACTGCTGAAGTATTAAATGAATATTTTCCAATATATTTATAAAGAACAGAATTAATGGTTCAAGAACTGAAAATTCCTAATTAATATATCTTTTGCTAACTCTCAAAGGGTCAGCATTTTAAATAGACTTTCCAATTTGCCACCAGCAACACTGATGATACTAAAAATTAAAATTCCTATGATTCTTACTGAATCTATTGGGCTTTATATTTTATTTTAAAATTTAAAATATAATGACAGATTAAGCAAAAGCTCTTTTAAATCCTAAAACAAGTAATGTTAACACTAGCAAAGTAATTGAAATAATTACTTTGTGATGTTAATAAATAAAGAAGGCTAAAAGCTTTTTGCATTTTTCCAGGTCATTTAATAACTTTTTCAATAGCATGCACTACATCTGTATTGTTATTGTTCGGTTGCTCAGTCGTGTCCAACTGTTTGCAACCCTGCGGACTATAGCCCACCAGGCTCCTCCATACATGGTATTTCCCAGACAAGAATACTGGAATAGATTGCCATTTCATTCTTCAGGGGAACCTCCCTACCCAGGGATCAAATCCAAGTCTCCTGTGGATTCTTTACCACTGAGTAACCAGGAAAGTCCATCTGCATTGTAGAGAAGTGGTGGTTATGGAAAAATATATAAAGCAATAAGCATAAGTATAATTATTCCTGAGCTCATTGTTTAGAGATATGCATTAATAACATAAAAAGTAGACACACACATGTCATAGAAAAGGAAGGAAGCCTTTGAGGAAAGTGATAACTTTTTCTTGGGGGGACAGCAACAACTACAACCATAACTCAAGGATGTTCAGGGAACAGTTGAAGTTACAGAGTCACTTTGTTTTAAAATTTGAAAGTTTCTAGAGAGGAATTTGGAAACATTAGACAAAAGCAGCTAGGTGGAAAAGTAGCAGATTGAGATTAAAAGCACAGAAAAGGTATAAGTGATTTCTATTATGTCCCTCAAGTTTCTTCTAGAATTAAGTGAGCAATTAAATTAAAATTCTTGGTAGGTGTTGATTTCTGAAATTAATGAGATAAATCACTGGTTGAAGTGTGGCTTGTGTAAGAGCATTTAGGGACTGCTTTGGGTCCGTAGTTATGGACATTTATGCACCTATGTGGCATTA
Source organism: Bubalus kerabau (assembly GCF_029407905.1). Lineage (NCBI taxonomy): Eukaryota > Metazoa > Chordata > Mammalia > Artiodactyla > Bovidae > Bubalus > Bubalus kerabau. The sequence continues at coordinate 58,217,396 of NC_073625.1, forward strand.
GCAATTAAATAAAAGATAATAAGAATATATGCAGGATGTTGGAGGCAGAACACTCTGGATTAGTCAACTAAGGTTGTCTGAAATAAGCAACCTCAAAATTTGTTGTTGTTGTTTTTTAGTTGTTGTGTTTGACTCTTTGTGACCATAACGACAGTAGCCAAACAGGCTAGTCTATACTTGGGATTTCCAAGGCAAGACTACTTGAGTGGCTTTCTATTGCCTTCTCCGGGCAACCTTCCTGATGCAGGGATAGACCTGTGTCTCCTATGTTGCAGGCGAACTCTTTAACACTGAGTCACTGGGGGAGACAAATTCAAAACTTACTGATATTCAAAACTAAGAATTTGCTTTTCAAATACAGAGAGTCAGTTCAGTACAGTTCAATTACTCAGTCGTGTCCAACATTGTGTCACCCCATGGACTGCAGCATGACAGGCTTCCCTGTCAATAACTAACTCCTGGAGCTTACTCAAATTCATGTCCATCCACTCAGTGATGCCATGCAACCATCTCATCTTCTGTTGTACCCTTCTGCTCAACTGGAATTCCATCACCTCCACTACCTTTGTCTGTAATGATGCTTCCTAAGGCCCACTTACTTCACATTCCTTCATGTATGGCTCTGGGTGAGTGATCACACCATCATGATTTTCTGGGTCGTGAAGATATTTTTTGTACAGTTCTTCCGTGTATTCTTGCCACCTCTTCTTAATACCTTCTGCTTCTGTTAGGTCTATACCATTTCTGTCCTCTACTATAGCCATCTTTGCATGAAATGTTTCTTGGTATCTCTAAATATCTTGAAGAGATCTCTAGTCTTTCCCATTCTATTGTGTTCCTCTGTTTCCTTGCATTGATCACTGAGGATGGCTTTCTTATCTCTCCTTGCTATTCTTTGGAACTCTGCATTCAAATGGGTATATCTTTCCTTTTCTCCTTTGCTTTTTGCTTCTCTTCTTTTTCTCAGCTATTTGTAAGGCCTCCTCAGACAACCATCTTGCCTTTTTGCATTTCTTTTTCTTGGAGATGGTCTTGATCACTGCTTTCTATACAATGTCATGAACCTCTGTCTATAGTTCTTCAGGCATTCTGTCTATCAGATTGAATCCCTTGAATCTATTTGTCACTTACACTGTATAATCATAAGATATTTCATTTAGGTCATACCTGAATGGTCTAGTGGTTTTCCTTACTTTCTTCAACTTAAGTCTGTATTTGGCAATAAGGAGTTCATGATCTGAGCCACAGTCAGCTCCCAGTCTTGTTTTTGCTGACTGTATAGAGCTTCTCCATCTTGGGCTACAAAGAATATAATCAATCTGATTTAAGTATTGACCATCTGGTGATGTCCATGTGTAGTCTTCTCTTGTGTTGTTGTTAGGGGGTGTTTGCTATGAGCAGTGCATTCTTTTGGCAAAACTCTGTTAGCTTTTCCCTTGCTTCATTCTGTACTCCTAGGCCAAATTTGCCTGTTATTCCAAGTGTTTCTTGACTTCCTACTTTTGCATTCCAGTCCCCTATAATGAAAAGGACATCTTTTTTGGGTGTTAGTTCTAGAAGGTCTTGTTGGTATTCATAAAACTGTTCAACTTCAACTTCTTCAGTGTTACTGTTCCGGGGATAGACTTGGATTACCATGAAATTGAGTGGTTTGACTTGGAAACGAACAGAGATCATTTTGTCATTTTTGAGATTGCGTCCAAGTACTGCATTTTGGACTCTTTTGTTGACTATGATGGCTACTCCATTTCTTCTAAGGGATTCTTGCCCACAGTAGTAGATATAATGTTCAAATGAGTTAAATTCACCCATCCAGGTCCATTTTAGTTCACTGATTCCAAAAATATCAAAGTTCACTCTTGCCATCTTGTTTTGACCACTTCTAATTTACTTGGATTCATGGACCTAGCATTCCAGGTTCCTATGCAATATTGTTATTTGCAACATTGGACTTTACTTCCATCACCTGTCACATCCACAACTGGGTGTTGTTTTTTCTTTGGCCCCATCTCTTCATTCTTTCTGGAGTTGTTTCTCCACTCTTCTCCAGGAGCATATTGGGCACCTACCAACCTGGGGAGTTCATCTTTCAGTATCCTATCTTTTTGCCTTTTCATACTGTTCATGGGGTTCTCAAGGCAAGAATACTGAAGTGGTTTGCCATTCCCTTCTCCAGTGGACCAAGTTTTGTCAGAACTTTCCTCCATGACCTGTCTGTCTTGGGTGGCCCTACATGGCATGGCTCATAGTTTCATTGAGTTAGACAAGGATATAGTTTATTTATCAGTTTGATTAGTTTTCTGTGATTGTGGTTTTCATTCTGTCTGCCTTCTGATGGATAGGATAAGAGGCTTATGGAAGCTTCCTGATGGGAGAGATTGACTGAGGAGGAAACTGGGTCTTGTTCTGATGGGCAGGGCTGTGGTCCCTTCCTGTTGTTTGACCTAAGGCCAAACTATGGTAGAGGTAATGAAGATAATGGCAACCTTCTTCAAATGGTCCTGTGCACACATTCTAATAGTCAGGGCCCCCAACTGTGCAGCATGCCATTGCTGCCCATGCCTCCGCTGGAGACTCCTGGACACTCATGGACAAGACTGGATCAGTCTCTTTTGAGGTCACTGCTCCTTTCTCCTGTGTCCTGGTGTGCACAAGATTTTGTTTGTGTCCTCCAAGAATCTGTCCTGGCAGCTCTATTGTGGGGTTAATGGCAATATTCTCCAAGAGGACTTATGTCATACCTAGGTCTGCTGCACCCAGAGCCAGTACCCATGCGGCAGGCCACTGCTGACCCGTACCTCCATAGGAGACACTCAAACACTCAAAGGCATGTCTGGCTCAGTCTCTGTGGGGTCTCCTGGTGCACTCAAGGTTTTGTTTGAGCCCTCTGAGCATCTCTGGTGGGTATGGGGTTTGATTCTAAATGCAATTTCACCCCTCCAACCATCTTGCTGGCACTTCTCCTTTGCCCTTAGAGATGGGGCATCTTTTTTTGTGGGATCCAACATTCTGCTGTCGATGATTGCTCAGCAGTGAATTGCAATTTTGGAGTACTAGCAGGATAAGATTAGTGCACATCCTTCTACTCCGTCATCTTGGTGCTGCAGAGATCTCCAGTTCAATTGGTTGGGGCTGGACCCATTTTGGTGGATATTCTTGAGCTGTGCTTGGATCAAAACTGAGTACAATTTTTCTACTTTACATTCAATTATTCTGGGTCCAGACTCCAAACAAAAGACACTTGAAACCTGGCCTTGGCATATGCTGGTATTCATTAACCAAAGCAAGCTGAAGGCTAAGCCTAACCACTTTATGTGAAGAGTCAGCTCACTGCAAAAGATCTCAATGTTAGGAAAAATTGAAGGCAAAAGGAGAAAGAGGTGGCAGAGGATGAGATGGTTAGATAGTATCACTGACTCAATGGACCTGAATCTGAGCAAACTCAGGGAGATAGTGGAGAACAAAAGAGTGCTGCAGTCCATGAGGTCACAAATAGTCAGATACAACTTTGAGACTGAAAAGCAACAAGAACAGCACAATCTGCCCAGAGTGAGAAGAGACGTTGAATAATAATTTACTGAACAGTTCCTCAAACTATCACACACTTCCTCAGGCTTTCCTCCCACTGCTTTCTGTGTAGTTTTGATAGCCTTTCATCTTTTAGAGAGGCATTGGTGAGGATGAAGAAGTCCCAACACTAGCACAGAATGTCTGTTTGGCCTGGGACATTTCCTTTATATTTCTTTTGCTTGAGACAAAGGTGAATCTATATTTTTAAGCCTTAAACTTAGTCTTTGTTCCATAAAAAAACATCTATTTCTGCTTTATTGACTATGCCAAAGCCTTTGACTGTGTGGACCAAAACAAACTTGGAAAATTCTTAAAGAGATGAGAATACCAGACCACCTGACCTGCCTATTCTGAAATCTGTATGCAGGTCAAGAAGAAACAATTAGAACTGGACATGGGACAACAGACTGGTTCCAAATCAGTAAAGGAGTACATCAAGGCCATATATTGTCACCCTGCTTATTTAACTTATATGCAGAGTACATCATGAGAAATCCTGGGCTGAATGAAGCACAAACTGGAATTAATATTGCCAGGAGAAATATCAGTAACCTCAGATATGCAGATGACACCACCCTTGTGATAGAAAATGAAGAACTAAAGAGCGTCTTGATGAAAGTAAAAGAGGAGAGTTAAAAAGTTGGCTTAAAACTCAACATTCAGCAAACTAAGATCATGGCATCCAGTCCCATCACTTCATGGCAAATAGATGGGGAAACAGTGGAAACAGTGGCTAACTTAATTTTTCTGGGCTCCCAAATCACTGCAGATGGTGATTTCAGCTATGAAATTAAAAGACCCTTCCTCCTTGGAAGAAAAGTTACTACCAAGTTGGACAGCATATTAAAAAGAAGAGACATTACTTTGCCAAAAAAGGCCCATCTAGTCAAAGCTATGGTTTTTCCAGTGGTCATGTATGGATGTGAGAGTTGGACTATAAAGAAAGCTGAGTGCAGAAGAATTGATTTTTTTGAACTGTAGCGTTGGAGAAGACTCTTGAGAGTCCCTTGGACAGCAAGGAGATCCAACCAGTCCATCCTAAAGGAAATCAGTCCTGAATATTCATTGGAAGAACTGACACTGAAGCTGAAACTCCAATACTTCGGCTACCAGATAAGAAGAACTGACTCACTGGAAAAGAACCTGATGCTGGGAAAGACTGAGAGCAGGAAGAGAAGGGGGTTACAGAGGATGAGATGGGTGGATGGCATCATTGATTAAATGGACATGTTTGTGCAAACTATTGGAGATAGTGAAGGACAGGGAAGCCTGGCATGCTCCAGTCTTGGGGTCCCATAAAGACTGAACTGACTGACTCAACAACAACAACAACAACAACAAAGTACTGCTTATTGAATGGGTCTCTATTTCAATCTATGTGTGGAACAATGCAGCAGAATTTATTGGCAACAAAGTTAATCAATAACAAGGCAGTGACAGGACAGAACAGACCCAAGAATCCTGGTGGTTTTAGTCACAAAATCCTGTCAGACTCTTTGCAGCCCCATGGACTGTTGCCCACCTGACGCCTCTGTCCTTGGGATTTTCCAGTCAAGAATACTGGAGTGGGTTGCTGTTTCCTTTTCCAGGGGAATCTTCCCAACCCATGGATCGATTTCAGGTCTCCTTCATTGCAAGTGGACTCTTAACCAGCTGGGCCACTAACCCATCCTCAAAGATGGTCCCATCAACCTCAGTTATGATGAAGTGTTAGCATGGCATTCTACACAGGTGTAGGCAAGATAGCAGTTTGAAAATTTAAAGACTATGAGACCTCCTCTGTGGTCACAGAGCAATCAGAAAACTTTGATGTATTGTAGTTTAAAAGGTGAAAATTAATGACTTGTTACTTTCTAGTATCAATGCTACACACAAGAATATTAGTATCCTTATTGGCATCTTGGGGAGTTCCAAAATGTCTTCTCTTGTTATGTAGAAATTTTGGAGATTAGCCACTAGGTTTTAGATGTAGTACCTCTGAAAACAGAGTTTAAGAGAGAAAATATACACAGTAAGAAAATTTACTCATTTGGAAATTAGCAAAGAGGGGAAGGGAAGTGAGGTTTTACAAAAAAATCATAAACTCTGTGATTTTTAATTTCCTTAGTCAAATTATAAGTAGATATTATTTAAAAAGATACACAAAACCTGTAAGATCTATTCTAAAAGAAAAACATTATATGGTAGACATAGACGAACATAAGTTCTGTGTTGCTTGCTGATTTAGGTAGGTTTCAGTTCATTTGACCCTTGCAGGGAGTACAAGGAGAAGATATTGTCTTCACAGATGTATTAGAGAGTACTGCTAAATATAGCTAAAAGCTTATCTTACTGCAAACGTAAAAATAAAAATAATTGATGGCATCTAAAGCACATAACTTCAAGCAAAATTCACAAGCTGGAACACATAAAGAACGTGATGCTCTGTTTACATACAAAGTCTTTTCCCACCTGGAGCAAAGACATGAAACTAGGGATTAAAAGGTCAGTGCTTAGAAATATTCTATATAGAATACTTGGATTTATTGCTATCTTTTTGTAGTAAATATGTTTTAATGTGAAAATTTATCACATACAAGAATGGCAATGTCCACTTAAAGAAATAAATATGTGAATAGTATATTTAGATATGCATAGAAAAGGTGGACAAAATATTTTTTAAAATGAGGTTGAATACACCATCAACTTGATACAAAGTTTGATTAAAAGTCAGGGTTAAATTAGGTTAGAGGTTTTTTTTGTTTGTTTGTCTTTCTTTTTGTTTAATATACCTCACAAGCTATAGTGAACTATTTAGTATCTGGGCTTTCTCAAATGTATTGATGCAGGTAAGAATTGTCCGAAGGACCAGATAAAACTCATGGCATTGACTTTTTTTCTCTCCCTTTTTCTGTCATCCCTTCCTCACTCCATTAATAATTCAACTCCAAATCTGCTGGATAATGGAAAACAAGGTAGGGGTAAATGCCAGTTGTATTTTGTGTGAAGGCATCATTTGAATGATTATGAGACTATATATGTTAAATCCAAATTTAAGGACATTCTTTCAAATATCTGTGTAAAATAGATTAAAAACATACAGTGCCTGTGCTGTGTGCTTAGTAGCTCAGTCTTCTCCATCTCTTTGTGACCCCCATAGACTGTATCCCATCAGGCTCCTCTGTCCATGGAGATTCTCCATGCAAGAATGCTAGGGTGGGTCACCATGCCCTCCTCCAGCAGATCTTCCCAGCTCGCAGATCAAATCCAGGTCTCCCGCATTGCAGACGGATTCTTTACCATCTGAGCCACCATGGAAGCCCAAGAATTACAGGAGTAGGTAACCTATCTTTTCTCCAGGAGAACTTACCAACCCAGCAATTGAACCTGGGTCTCTTGCACTGCAGGCAGATTCTTTACCAGCTGAGCTACCAGTGAAGCCCTTTCAGTGCCTCCTTTAGGAAAATGTTGATCAGTTAACAGGTGCATTGATGTGTATAAGCAAAAAGAAAAATACACTCAGTTAAAAATGTAATAAAGGGTAATTTGATTTCATAGGGAATTTTAAGAAAAATATCAGTCTGTAAATAAATGAAACTAAGCAAAACTGGGGAACCCCAGAGCTCAAAAATTTATTTACAGAATTAAAGTTCCAAATGCATTGATTTGAATGCATTGTGGAGAGCAAGTTGGGAAGTTTTATAAGAGTTTTTTATATTTTTCAATTTTCATAAAAAAGTAAAGTTGAAGTGCTTTTAGAATACAACCCATTCTGAAGCCTGAACTATCATTCCATTGCTTCTGTCTGTTATAAAATAAGCTAAATTTATAAAATTCTAGATTTTGCTGTTTAAAGATAGGATGGAGAAGAATGTCTTTAGAGCCCGAGTATGGATATACCAGTTTAGTGGTTAGTTTGCTGGCTGGAAGTGGGTCTATGGAAGTTACCCTTATTTGGTGAAATGTCATGACTAAATAATGCTCTTGGGCTAAATTACTTCCTTAGGAGCATATGTATATGTCTCTTTATTAGATCTAGATGTCTCTTAGTTACAGCTATGCTGCCATGCTGAGTAACTAGACTGTCACAGGGACACTGTAAAGGCAATAGCCTTTGAGGTCAAGTGAATCCTTGGAAGAAAAGTGATGATCAACCTAGATAGCATATTAAAAAGTAGAGACATTACTTTGCCAACTAGCCAAATGGATATTACTTGTCCATCTAGCCAAAGCTATGGTTTTTCCAGTATTCATGTATGGATGTGAGAGTTGTACTATAAAGAAAGCTGAGTGCCAAACAATCGATGCTTTTGAACTGTGGTGTTGGAGAAGACTCTTGAGAGTCCCTTCGACTGCAAGGAGATCCAACCAGTCCATCTTAGAGGAAATCAGTCCTGAATATGCATTGGAAGGACTGATATTGAAGCTTAAACTCAAATACTTTGGCCACCTGATGCAAAGAACTGACTCATTTGAAAAGACCCTGATGCTGGGAAAGATTGAAGGTGGGAGGAGAAGGGGACAACAGAGGATAAGATGGTTAGATGGCATCACCAACTCAATGGACATGAGTTTGAGTAAACTCTGGGAGTTGGTGATGGACAGGGAGGCCTGGCGTGCTGCAGCCCATGGGATTTCAAAGAGTCAGACACAACTGAGCAACGGAGCTGACTGACTGACTGGCTGAATGCTTAAGCCAGTGAGATTTTCATGACTCTGGCTGAATGCCTACATCTTTCAAAATATTTTTACTGATAAATTCTATACATATGCAGAACTTTATTTTCTAACTGATCAAATGTGCCCCAAGGAATTTTAAGTTACTGTGCATGGTGCTTGAACCTGTGAAATTAAATGACACTTGCACCTTTGAGGTAAAGCTATGACAAACCTAGACAGCATATTAAAAAGCAGAGACATCACTGCCAACAGAGGCCCATTTAGTCAAAGGTATGGTTTTTCCAGTAGTCATATATGGATGTGACAGCTGGACCATAAAGAAGGCTGAACACCAAAAACTGATGCTTTCAAACTGGGGTTCTGGAGAAGACTCTTGAGAGTCCCTTGGACAGCAAGGAGATCAAATCAGTCAGTCCTGAAGGAAATCAATCCTAAATGTTCACTGAAAAGACTTATGCTGAAACTCCAGTATTTTGGCCAGCTGATGCAAAGAGGTGACTCACTGGAAAAGATCCTAATGTTTGGAGAGATGGAGGTCAGGAGGAGAAGGAGGCAACAAAGGATGAGATAGATGGAAGGCATCATTGCCTAATGGACATGAGTTTGAGCAAACACCAAGAGAAAGTGAAGGAAGGGAAGCCTGATGTGCTGCAGCCCATGGGGTCACAAAGAGTTGAACATGACTGAGCAACTGAACAGCAACTTTGATCTCATAGGCAGTAACAAAGACTGCTTCAGTTCAGTTCAGTTCAGTCGTGTCCGACTCTGCGACCCCATGAATAGCAGCATGCCAGGCCTCCCTGTCCATCACCAACTCCCGGAGTGTACCCAAGCTCATGTCCATCGACTCAGTGATGCCATCCAGCCATCTCATCCTCTGTTGTCCCCTTCTCCTCCTGCTCCCAATCCCTCCCAGCATCAGGGTCTTTTCCAATGAGTCAACTCTTTGCATGAGGTGGCCAACGTACTGGAGTTTCAGCTTCAACATCATTCCTTCCAATGAACACCCAAGACTGATCTCCTTCAGAAAGGACTGGTTGCATCTTCTTGCAGTCCAAGGGATTCTGAAGAGTCTTCTCCAAAACCAAAGTTCAAAAGCATCAATTCTTCGGTGCTCAGCTTTCTTCACAGTCCAACTCTCACATCCATACATGACCACAGGAAAAACCATAGCCTTGACTAGACGGCCATTTATTGGAAAAGTAATGTCTCTGCTTTTTAATACGCTCTCTAGGTTGGTCATAACTTTCCTTACAAGGAGTTTAATTTCATGGCTGCAATCACCATCTGCAGTGATTTTCGAGCCCACAAAAATTAAGTCTGACACTGTTTCCACTGTTTCCCCATCTATTTGCCATGAAGTGATGGGCCCAGATACCATGATCTTTGTTTTCTGAATGTTGAGCTTTAAGCCAACTTTTTCACTTTCCTCTTTCACTTTCATCAAGAGGCTTTTGAGTTCTTCTTCACTTTCTGCCATAAGGGTGGTGTCATCTGCATATCTGAGGTTATTGATATTTATCCTGGCAATCTTGATTCCAGCTTGTGCTTCTTCCAGCCCAGCGTTTCTCATGATGTACACTTCATATAAGTTAAATAAGCAGGGTGACAATATACAGCCTTGACTTACTCCTTTGCCTAATTGGAACCAGTCTGTTGTTCCATGTCCAGTTCTAACTGTTGCTTCCTGACCTGCATACAGATTTCTTAAGAGGTAGATCAGGTGGTCTGCTATTCCCATCTCTTTCAGAATTGTCCACAGTTTACTGTGATCTACACAGTCAAAAGCTTTGTCATAGCCAATAAAACAGAAATAGATGTTTTTCTGGAACTCTCTTGCTTTTTCCAAAGACCACTTAGGTTAGATAAATATGGACCTAGACCAATGTGATCAGATTTTGTCAGGCAGTGATCTCACTGTGCTAAAGGCTTAAAGCTATGTGGTGGAAATACTATAGGATGATATGCCAATGAACCACTCTTCCCAACTCCATATCTGAAGATGTCATATTGATAACTTAAAGTAAATGCTGATGAGAGTATGTACATCTTAAAAACTGAGTAAAAATCAAAGTTTAATTTAGTATTTGGCTGTATGAATGAAGATAATATTAATCATGCAATTAAGTTGAAATGTATAATCATTATATTGTGCATAACACAAAACTGAGGAAGTGCACTTCTAATAGTCAGACTATTATTCATTTCAGTAAAGGAAAATCAGTAATGTCACAAAAGAATGAGGAATGTTCTGACAAATGTTTCTTTGACTTTTGTCATATTCTTTAACATAAACTCAAAAACCAACAAATGTTAATATCGAATAACTCGAGATATAAGAGCTGACACACATACAAAGAAAGTATATGCTGAAATTCAATTAGCTACATGGAATGCATAGTAAAAAAATATTTTTTATCTTACTGTTATTTATAAATTATATGCTATGCATAATTTATAATGTTAAACTTCATAATAAATTCTGTTCCTATGTATATCCACCCTTTTTTATTGGTAGAGGCAAGTGTTTGACCTTGACCAGTACATCACTGTCTCTCAATTCTATTATATGGAACTTCCTGAGCTGGAGAAAAGTTCCTAAATATTAGTAATAATTAAGACTCTGCAGTGCAAGATGAACAATATAAGAAGAACAATATCTGTCATTGCCACCATTTGTTTACCACAGAAAAGATCCTGATTCACTTTCCAGTCTTTAGATTGACCTATTGTATATGTTCATTGAAAAATAAAAGTGAAAGTCACTCAGTTGAGTCTAGCTCTTTGTGACCCCATGGAGCATATCTTACCAGGTTCCTCTCTCCAAGGAGTTCACTAGACAAGAATACTGGAGTGGGTGGCCATTCCTTTCTCTAGGCAATCTTCCTGACCCAGGGATTGAACCCAGGTCTCCTACATTGCATACAGATTCTTTACCATTCAAGCCACCAGGAAAGCCCACAAGTACATTGAGATTGGGTGCAAAATACTAAAATTTCTAGCACAGGACCATGCTTAGTAATTATTCAACCCTTTTCTACACATCTAACTAAGAGAATAAGGATAATGATGATAATAGCAATAATAAGACTAGATAATACTTTTAGAACCCTCTATAACTCTGCCAAATACTTTACATATACAAATGTATTTCGTGCTCAGCACAACTTTATATGTAGGCATTATTCCTGTTTATGTTTCACTGATGATTAATTATTATTTGATATTTAACTATAGAGATGTAATTTCTGATGTAAACTATGTAATACCAAACCAACAAACAGGATATTTCCTCACTTTCACTTAATATTAATATAAGATGTGGTTTTCAGTCTCAGTGCTGTGATCAGTGAGCTCGTTGCACAGCAAGAGGTTGATAGCGAACAGAGGTTCCAGCACACGGACTAAATTAATAGGTCAGCAAACTGTCTAAAAGTTAGGAACACAGTGGGTATATTTTCATACAGGAGAAAAGAAAATCTAATATCGAAACTAATTTTCTATCATGTTCACTGAAGAATAATTTCCAGAAGGTACTATAATTTCATTTGTTATTTAAACTACCTCAAAAGAACACACTGATGAACCATTTTTAAGAAATTTTATTTTCATCACAGCTTGTTAACCTTATCAAAATTATATCAATATATTTCTAATCAGCCTGCTGTTTAACCTAAAATTGAGTTTTCATCAGGATGCTGACTTTATATTAATGCGAACTTTGTAAAATCAAAATATTGTCTGCAGACTGTTTTTAAGAAAATCAGGAGCATAAAGATTCCCTCAATAATTTGCCCATGCCTAAGTCAATCTCATCAAACTATAATATGCAATGCATTTTTGGCAAGTTACCAATAATCACAATTCTAAGAAAGCCTCAAATTTCAGAAATTGTGCATCAACATTTCAACTATCAGAATACATACTAGCTTTTAAGTAAAATAAAGGAACTTATCAGTGAAAATGAAGAGAAAGTCAAAGTGGTTAAAAATAAAAAGGTCTGGCTCTATATTGTCTGTAAGAAAACCATTTTAAATATAGCTGTGTATGGACTTCCTTGTGGTCCAGTGGTTAAGACTCCAAGCTTACACTGCAGGGAGTACAGATTGGATTCAATTTCTGGTCAGAGAACTTAGATCCCATATGCTGTGCTATGTGGCCAGAAAAAGAAAAAAAAATATATATATATAATATACATAGAACATATATTGGGGTCTATATATGTTATAGCTAAACAAATGCAAAAATATATTTTATGCCTACATACCAGCAAAGAACAGTCAGAAACTGAAAACTTACATTTATAAGAGCATCAATATTATAACAGACATAATGATAAATTTGATGCAAGTTAGGCATGCTGAAGGGTGTAATCTTAATTTCACCTGCAAAGTCCTTCCACAGCAGTATCTGATTAAACAGTGAAGGACATCTTTCAGGGATCTCTTTAGAATTCTCCCTACCATATATAGGGTTGTTGGACTTCCTTGGTAGCTCAGTGGTAAAGAACCTGCCTGCCAATGCTGGAGACCCAGCTTTGATCCCTGGGTTGAGAAGTCCCCTGGAGAAGGGACTGGCAACCCACTCTGGTATTCTTGCCTGGAGAATCCCATGGACAGAGGAGCCTGGGGGTTTACGGTCCATGGAGTCGCAAAGAGTCAGACACAACTGAGTGAGCACATACACTTGCACACGCACATGCACACTGAGGAGAACGAAGCACCGGCACACTAAATGGCACACGGGAAACAGCAGCATCATTCAGAAAGTGATTAAGTACATGATGGAGGAATATTCAGTCATAAGAATGCTCAATATTGTTAAAATGTTTATTCTTATAGTACAATATATATCTTTAACACAATATCAATCAGAATCCTAGGAAGCATATTTTGGAAAATTGTAAACTAATTGTAGAATTACATGGATAGGAATGTGTGTGTATGGGATCCTGATGACATCAATTGAAACAGAGAAAAACAAAGTGGAACAGCTTACATTACCTGTGCCTGTGCTAGTTTTTTTTCCTTTTTTTCCCCTGAATTATAAAATTAGAAATGAAAAGGGAGCGATCACAACAGACAACACAGAAATACAAAGGATCATAAGAGACTACGATCAGCAATTATATGCCAATAAAATGGACAACGTGGAAGAGATGGACAAATTCTTAGAAAAGTACAACTTTCCAAAACTGGACCAGGAAGAAATAGAAAATCTTAACAGACCCATGACAAGCATGGAAATTGAAACTGTACTCAGAAATCTTCCAGCAAACAAAAGCCCAGGTCCAGACGGCTTCACAGCTGAATTCTACCAAAAATTTAGAGAAGAGCTAACACCTATCCTGCTCAAACTCTTCCAGAAAATTGCAGAGGAAGGTAAACTTCCAAACTCATTCTATGAGGCCACCATCACCCTAATACTAAAACCTGACAAAGATCCCATAAAAAAAGAAAACTACAGGCCGATATCACTGATGAACATAGATGCAAAAATCCTTAACAAAATTCTAGCAATCAGAATCCAACAACACATTAAAAAGATCATACATCATGACCAAGTGGGCTTTATCCCAGGGATGCAAGGAGTCTTCAATATCCACAAATCAATCAATGTAATACACCATATTAACAAATTGAAAATTAAAAACCATATGATTATCTCAATAGATGCAGAGAAAGCCTTTGACAAAATTCAACATCCATTTATGATAAAAAAAAAACTCTCCAGAAAGCAGGAATAGAAGGAACATACCTCAACATAATAAAAGCTATAAATGACAAACCCACAAGAAACATTATCCTCAATGGTGAAAAATTGAAAGCACTTCCTCTAAAGTCAGGAACAAGACAAGGTCTGCCCACTTTCACCATTACTATTCAATGGTTCTGGAAGTTTTGTCAACAGCAATCAGAGCAGAAAAAGAAATAAAAGGAATCCAAATTGGAAAAGAAGAAGTAAAACTCTCGCTGTTTGCAGATGACATGATCCTCTACATATAAAACCCCAAAGACTCCACCAGAAAATTACTAGAACTAATCAATGAATATAGTGAGGTTGCAGGATATAAAATCAACACACAGATCCCTTGCATTCCTATACACTGATAATGAGAAAATAGAAAGAGAAATTAAGGAAACAATTCCATTCACCATTGCAACAAAAAGAATAAAATACTTAGGAATATATCTACCTAAAGAAACTAAAGACCTATATATAGAAAAGTATAACACACTGGTGAAAGAAATCAAAGAGGACACTAATAGATGGAGAAATATACCATGTTCATGGGTTGGAAGAATCAATATAATGAAAATGAGTATACTACCCAAAGCAATTTATAGAGTCAATGCAATCCCTATCAAGCTACCAACAGCATTCTTCACAGAGCTAGAACAAATAATTTCACAATTTGTATGGAAATACAAAAAACCTTGAATAGCCAAAGCAATCTTGAGAAAGAAGAATGGAACTGGAGGAATCAACCTGCCTGACTTCAGGCTCTACTACAAAGCCACAGTCATCAAAACAGTATGGTACTGGCACAAAGACAGAAATATAGATCAATGGAACAAAATAGAAAGCCCAGAGATAAATCCACGCACATATGGACACCTTATCTTCGACAAAGGAGGCAAGAATATACAATGGATTAAAGACAATCTCTTTAACAGGTGGTGCTGGGAAATCTGGTCAACCACTTGTAAAAGAATGAAACTAGAACACTTTCTAACACCATACACAAAAATAAACTCAAAATGGATTAAAGATCTCAACGTAAGACCAGAAACTATAAAACTCCTAGAGGAGAACATAGGCAAAACACTCTCCTACATACATCACAGCAGGATCCTCTATGACCCACCTCCCAGAAAAATGGAAATAAAAGCAAAAATAAACAAATGGGACCTAATTAACCTTAAAAGCTTCTGCACATCAAAGGAAACTATTAGCAAGGTGAAAAGACAGCCTTCAGAATGGGAGAAAAGAATAGCAAATGAAGCAACTGACAAACAACTAATCTCAAAAATATACAAGCAACTCCTACAGCTCAACTCCAGAAAAATAAATGACCCAATCAAAAAATGGGCCAAAGAACTAAATAGACATTTCTCCATAGAAGACATACAGATGGCTAACAAACACATGAAAAGATGCTCAACATCACTCATTATCAGAGAAATGCAAATCAAAGCCACTATGAGGTACCATTTCACGCCAGTCAGAATGGCTGCAATCCAAAAGTCTACAAGCAATAAATGCTGGAGAGAATGTGGAGAAAAGGGAACCCTCTTACACTGTTGGTGGGAATGCAAACTAGTACAGCCACTATGGAGAACAGTGTGGAGATTCCTTAAAAAACTGGAAATAGAACTTCCTTATGATCCAGCAATCCCACTGCTGGGCATACACACTGAGGAAACCAGAAGGGAAAGAGATACATGTACCCCAATGTTCATCGCAGCACTGTTTATAATAGGCAGGACATGGAAGCAACCTTGATGTTCATCAGCAGACTAATGGATAAGAAAGCAGTGGTACATATACACAATGGAGTATTACTCAGCCATTAAAAAGAATACATTTGAATCAGTTCTAATGAGGTGGATGAAACTGGAGCCTATTATACAGAGTGAAGTAAGCCAGAAAGAAAAACACCAGTACAGTATACTAATGCATATATATGGAATTTAGAGAGATGGTAACAATAACCCTGTATATGAGACAGCAAAAGAGACACTGATGTATAGAACAGTCTTTTGGACTCTGTGGGAGAGGGAGAGGGTGGGATGATTTGGAAGAATGGCATTGAAACATGTATAATATCATATATGAAACGAGTCACCAGTCCAGGTTCAATGCACGAGACTGGATACTTGGGGCTGGTGCACTGGGACGACCCAGAGAGATGGTATGGGGAGGGAGGAGGGAGGAGGGTTCAGGATGGGGAACACATGTATACCTGTGGTGGATTCATTTTGATATATGGAAAATCCAATACAATATTTTAAAATTAAAAAAAGAAATAAAATAATAAAAAAATAAAATTAAAACTTAATAAAACAATGACAAAAAACATTGTTTGTGCCTTCAAAGAGATAAGATATTAGTTTGGAGGTTGAATCCTTTATGTGTTAAAGAGGTAAACATTAATGTAGCAAGATCTCTCTTGCACTAATTTGAAAAGAAATCCACTTCTTTCCTACATTTCTCTAAAACCTTGGAAAGCACACACATTCTGATTTTTATGCATCCCCCCCTTTCCCTTCACTTCTCATCTCTTAGCAACCCAAGTTGCTTCAGCACCCCACTCTTCAATTCCAATCCTAGCCTAGGAGACTTTTACTATTTCTGTAATCTTCTATGAACCCAAGTTGAATGAACCTTTTAAAATTAAGCACTTCCTAATTGTATAAACCTTAATTGAGTGGGACACGACTGAGCGACTAATCTGATCTGATAATTATGTTGAATTGGCTCATAGTGATTTTCAGTTCTAATGTATCCTCTACTTTTCTGTATATTCATTCTACTTATTTTTGATTGTTTTATATTGAAACACTAACAAAAAATCTTAATTTACCTAAAAATAATTGAAAAATATACTAGAACTATATGTAACTTTGTCTGCATTTTCCAAGGCTCCTGTAAATGTGTTATCATAGTTTCATAATTAAAAAAAAGAAAGATAAAAAAATTAAATACTTTCTCTCTTCTCTATATTTGCAATTATTGTTCTTTCCCAACCAAATTGTGTTTTCTTGTTATAGGAGCCGAAAAGGATGCCTCTCAGAGAGCTGGGTTTGAAGAAGTGCAAGATTCTAATATTTTTTAGAAGGAAAGAGTTAAAAGAAAACTGGGAAAATAAAAATTAAATATCAAAACTGGAAATTCATTATTTTAATAAATTAATAATACAATCACAAAGGTAAATACCCTTAAAATATTTAATTGAAAACTGAAAGAGAATTCAAAGAAATAAAATATTTAATCATAACATTTCAAATAATTTATAAACATATGTCAAATATATTGCATTATAAGTTTCCTTCAAGGTAAGTATTCTCAAACAGGCCAATACTGCAATTTAATTTTGGAGGAAACATTTGTGGGAAATAAAATAGTTATTCATTTTTAGACCTTACTAAAAAAAATAAAACTCTGATTAATAAAGTATTCTTAGATTCTTGTTGGACACTAGGGTAAACTGCTGTATTTCCACACACACACATAAATTTTAATAGTATTAAGGTTTATAAGAAAATTGTCAAAGCATTTTGTCAGAAATGCTAACTTTTTCTCAGATGAAAATTATAGATCAGATCAAATAAAGTTTTTTGTTAGATTACTTCGGGTCATTTTTCATAACATTATTGTATCATATAGAGTACTCAAGGTTAGGGCTTCAAGTGAAATTAAAATACAAAATGAGAATATTTAAGGAGGAAAAAGAAATAAAAATATAGAAAGAGAATAATGAAAAGGCCAGCTGAAATTTGAACTGCTCTGGGGTACTTGGTAATACTTTAGCTTTTGTGGAAATAGTTTTGACTTTTGATAGCTAGAGATGATTGGCAGTTACATAATTCCATGGTCCCCTGGAACTATAGAATCCCTGCTACCTTAGAACACTTGACCCAGGAGTAGAATTTTAAAATTCTTTGAAATTTGTACTCTAACCACTGGTAGCTGTGATAAAGAAGAGTATATATGGTGTGGATGTCTAGATATTAATCTTCAGTGTTAAAATTAGAAAACAACAACAACATTATTTCTAATTTTTTCCTACATTTTCTGAGACAAAAGGCAAAGAGAATTTCCATCATTCCAGGTTGAAGTAGATAGACAAAATTAAAGATTGAAATTAAAGTATTAGTCTTGAATGTCAATGATGAGTGAAACGACCATTAAGTTTCAAATTCATTACTCCAGATATTTCAACAAAAAGTCACTGATATCCTAAAGATAATAATTCATCAAACTTTCAAGCATTCTAAAATCCACAAGATAGGTTAAATGGAACCTACCTTTAAAACAAGCTGAAAGAAAATAAAAATAAAAACAACGTGTAATATATACTTTTTCAGCTAACTTCTTCAGGAAGCGAGTGACTGATTTTTCAGAAAAGTTACAAGGTGAGAATATAACAATGTCAAAATGTTCAAACTTATTTTGTTTATTTTTTGCTAAAAGAGAAGTTAGGACACATAAATGAATTTCCCCATTATGATCATAAACACTTCTAACAAATGATTTCTCCTACATTAAATGATAACCTTTCCTGGAAAAGTCAGTTCAGTTCAGTTCAGTTGCTCAGTCGTGACCGACTCTTTGCTACCCCATGGACTGCAGCATGCCAGGCCTCCCTGCACATCACCAACTCCTGGAGTTTATTTAAACCCATGTCCATTGAGTCGGTGATGCCATCCAAACATCCCATCCTCTGTCATCCCCTTCTCCTCCTGCCCTCAATGTTTCCTAGCATCAGAGTCTTTTCAAATGAGTCAGATCTTTGCATCAGGTGGCCAAAGTATTGGAGTTTCAGCTTCAACATCAGTCCCTCCAATGAACACCCAGGACTGATATCCTTTAGGATGGACTGGTTGGATCTCCTTGCAGTCCAAGGGACTCTCAAGAGTCTTCTCCAACAGCACAGTTCAAAAGCATCAATTCTTCGGTGCTCAGCTTTCTTTACAGTCTAACTTAGATCATAGCATCCAATCCCATCACTTCATGGCAAATAGATGGGGAAACAGTGGAAACAGTGGCAGACTTTATTTTTTGGAGCTCCAAAATTACTGCAGGTGGTGCATGCAGCCACGAAATTAAAAGACACTTACTCCTTGGAAGAAAAGTTATGACCAACCTAGACAGCATATTCAGAAGCAGAGACATTACTTTGCCAACAACAGTCCTTCTAGTCAAGGCTATGGTTTTTCTACTGGTCATGTATGGATGTGAGAGTTGGAAAAGTCAGGAAGCATTGATACCTTGCCTATCACTATTAATAAGGTGCCTATTCCTTTATTTTATTTTTTAGTTTTTTTTAAAATTATTATTATTTTTTTACTTTACAGTATTGTATTGGTTTTGCCATACATCAACATGCATCTGCCACGGGTGTACATGTGTTCCCAATTCTAAAACCCCACTCCCACCTCCCTCCCCATACCATCCCTCTGGGTCATCCCAGTGCACCAGCCCGAAGCTTCCTATATCCTGCATCGAACCTGGACTGGCGATTCGTTTCTTAAATGATATTATACATGTTTTAATGCCATTCTCCCTAATCATCCCCCCTCCCTCTCCCACAGAGTCCAAAAGATTGTTCTATACATCTGTGTCTCTTTTGCTGTCTCACATACAGTGTTGTCATTACTAATTCTGAAAAAAATTAACCTGTCAGAAGAAAAATTTGCAGTTAGAATGTTGAGGGAGATTTTATTCAAGGTTATTGCAAGAAAGCAGTGAGATTACCATTGACTTTGGAAGGCAAAGAACAGTCTAAGCACTCTTATGTACAATATTTAATGATCTGAAATCATGGGGAAAATGCGATTCCCAAATGAAGTCAGAGAAGGACAAATCCTGCATTATTTTGCTTATATGAGATATAAACAAACTCATGATGAGTAGTCAAACTCACCTTCAGCAGAAAGTAGAATGGTGATTGCTAGGGGCTGGGTGGAGATGGAAATCTAAAGTTACTCCTCAACATATGTGTAGTTTCAGTCACACAGGGTAAAAAAGTTCTAAAGATCTACATACAACACTATGCCTTTTGTTAATAGTACGGTGTGGTACACTTAAATATTTGTAAAGAGGGTACTTCATGTGTTATATGTCTTTTTTTACCACAATAAAAAAGCAATGGTTTCTATACATGAGGAGTTCTGTGAAAAATTAACATAATTTATCTGCTCTAATGTGAACACTCAATCATTCACTCAACAAATACTTATTGGTAATATTTATGTGCCTGGCATTGTGTCAAATCAACAATATTTTCATAAAGGCTGTGGTTTCTTCTGGACAGAGACAGATAACACTAGTGTGACATTTGGAGATACTTATAGCAGTAAGCTTAGAATAAAAACAAGGAAAATGAAAAAGAGGAAACTTGCCATGAATTGTAGGTAAAATGCCTTTTATTATTTTAGTAAATTCTAAAAGGCTTCTGAGGAAATAAATGCTTGAGTGCATTCATGAATCATTCCTGAAGATTATAACATTATTTCAGCTTAGTGAATCTCCCCAAGTGCCACTTTAGCCCATTATTCATAAAATAACACAACCTGAATAGCTTCTTTTGAATCTGAATATTTTAAAACTTTCTACTAAATATGTAATTATTATCAAATTCTCTATAGTGGTAAAAGTATCTTGGATGTTATATTAATATAAGATTTTAAAATCTAAACATAAATAGAAACAAAAAGAACTGAAAGTAAATTCTAAATCAAACTGTTTCTAATACCTTGAGATATCACAGATATTTTCTTTCAATATTAAGAAATTTTCATTAATGGGTTTCTTGAAGCTCTACATTGGTTTCTTTGAGATTTTGAACTTACATTCAAATTTTTAAATATTTTATTTTGAAATAATTATAAACTCCCAGGAAATTGCAAATATAGTCAAAGATTTGGGTTTAATTTGGGGGTTTTCCCCTCTTCAAACAAGAAATCTCAGTCTATTGAATATCTTTTTTCTTCTTTTAATGTTAAAAGTAGACTATTTTCTCCATTGTAATGAATTTTTCTGGGGAGGGGGCATTTAAAAAGGGAAGTTGTTGCCATAAATAGAGCATAAATGTATAAATGTATCTAGGGCAAATAGTGCATGTCACATGTTCTTTTAGCAACAGTACTTTGTAAGAAATTTCAGAATTTTGGAGATACTGTGATAACAATGATAATGATGAAAATTATATGAATGTCAGCACTGTGATAATGACATTATACCCTCACAACCATCCTCTGATGTACAGATAGCTATAACTATGCAACCTATGGAGTTGGTTTGACTCTAATTTCAGTTTACAGTTAGAGAAACTATAGAAAAACAAAACCCTGGTGAACTGTACATAGAAATTGTTTTTAATGGGCAGTTAAAACCATGAGCCAGCTTCAGTTTTATTTTTGTCTGAAGATATTAATTAAATGTGTGTGTGCTTCTTAATTTTGGCATTATTACTGCTCTGGTAGCATTGCATGTATTTTTAAAATTTGAGGGTAAACTGTCATTGGAAAAAGCATAAAAGCTTAAAATAAAATAAGCCTCAAACACATTGACATTTACTCTATGGTAGAGATGTTGTCTTTAGGGAAATTAAAAAATTAAATTCATTTAATAAATGAAACTGTCTCATTTTATTAAAATTTGAGAAAATATTGTAATTTTCTTCCAATTTGCTCTCCAGGAAGTTTGCATTTCACAGATTGGGAAAAAAAAAAAAAATAGAGGCAAAAATAAAGAATATAGAATTGCTTGTATCAATTTAGAAGTCATTAAAAATATAGAAAAATCAATTTTAAAAGATGAGGTTTTAAATTTTTTGCCATTTTAAAAATGTCATTTTGTGTGCAATAATTATTATAGTAAAATATGATTAGTATTGCTTAAAGCTGTATGGATAATAAAAAGCAGTGAAAATTTTATGAGCACATTTGAGGTCCAAAGAAGTTATCTATCAAAGTAAGACTCTTTGTTTGAAGAAGTTACTAAATTATAAATAGTTCAAGATAGCAACAAATTTAAAAATTAAGCAAAGAGAATTCTAATTTTCCCTCTAAGTTGCATGTGTCCTTGAACAAGTCTTTTAAACTCCATGTCTCACTATTTGTATGTTAATTGAGACAAACGAATGGTCTTTTAGTGGGTTTAAGAAGCAGTAAAATTAATTTTAATGAAACTTGGATCTAATAAAATATAAATTTCTATCTTGTGGCAAAAAGAGAATAGACAATCTTACTTAGGAACTATCAGCAGAGTGAGTGGATCACAAAATGGGGCACTTAGCAATCATTTATAAAGTTGACATTTAAACCAGACATTATAAGATTTTAAAGAAACCAATACTATATAGAAAATGCATGTCTTTCTTAAATTCCAACAATTACATATTCTGTATTAAAACTAATCATGCTTTCTAAAATATACATTTGTCTTAATCCATATTGGTTATATTATTATAAAGTTTAAGGTACAGTTTATTCATATGATCCCTTCTTCTACCTGAATGTGTCTTTCACCTTAAAAATTCAAATACTGAAAGAAAATATGTTTAGATGACATTAAACAAAATGTTATGTTTTCTGGGAACATAAAGAAAGATATCAGTTCCTGGAAGATTTTATACTCACCATTTTGGTAACTGCTTGCTTTTAAGTTTGAAGGTAAAACAAGAGTAACTTTATTAGGACAAAAACATAAAAGTTAAACTAAAACATTTCTTTAGAGTTTTGCATATTATTTGCAGTGGTGTTTTATTGACAACAGAGATGATAAATTTTAGTTCCAATTAGATATAACCTTGCTTATTTTAGCCTTATTACATAGCCAAATTATTAATTAATATATTGCCAAGATATTTTAAATTCTTTAGAATTTTATGTAAGAAAAATTATATTTAGCTATTTATTTTATAATTGTTCCTTGGATTGAGATAATTTAAGCAGAATACATGAAAGGCAGTTGTATTTTTGCTATATCCTGTGATCCCGTGACTGCAGCCCACCAGGCTTCCTTGTTCTTCACTGTCCCCAGAGTTTGCTCAAACTTATGTTCACTGAGTTGATGATGTCACTGTTTTGTTTGTTTGTTTGTTTTTTTTAACCATTTCTAAACATCTTGAATTTCTGTTATAATCATAAAGTTTATTTTTGTCTATTGAGTTTTTGAGAGATTTTCAATTAGTCTATCAGTTCAGTTCAGTTCAGTTGCTCGGTTGTGTCTGACTCTTTGCAACCCCATGAATCGCAGCATACCAGGCCTCCCTGTCCATCACCAACTCCCAGAGTTCACTCAAACTCATGTGCATCAAGTCGGTGATGTCGTCCAGCCATCTCATCCTCTGTCGTCCCCTTCTCCTCCTGTCCCCAATCCCTCCCAGCATCAGAGTCTTTTCCAATGAGTCAACACTTCGCATGAGGTGGCCAAAGTACTGGAGTTTAAAGGTGCTACTATTTGCCAGTTTTCATATCTCCTTTCCTCAAAGAAACATAAACATTTTGCTTTTCCATCTGGTCTTTTATTCTTTAAACTTTTTTTGGATGACATATGTCCTTAGTATCAGAAAATATCCATGCTACATTAAACTGCCACCAGTACAGTACATAATTATTTCATTCAAAAAAAAAAAAGCAGAATAGCTAAAAACTTTAAGGTGTTTTCCCGAAATAATAAAGCAATTCTGTTACTGTCTTCAAAAAAATTTTAGTCATACAAGTAGTTCATCACTCACTCCTTCATAGTTTACTTAATATCAATTTAGCTAATAAACTGATGGGTTTCGAGTGATTCCTTTTGGTCTTCCATAAGTACAAAGCTCACTGAATAGAGGGTATGAGTCGTTATTATGAATGAAGAATACAGACTGCAAACCCTGTTTCAACTACACCAGATTTGGCATTTTCGTGTTCAGTTACTGTGTATGTGTGTTGTAGTTAAGGGTTATATTACTTTATTATGCAACACAGTTTCAGTTCATTTCAGCTGCTTAGTCCTGTCTGACTCTTTGTGACCCCATGGACTGCAGCACACCAGGCTTCCCTGTCCATCACAAGCTCCCAGAGTTTACTCAAACTCATGTCCATTGAGTCCATGATACCATCCAACAATCTCATACTCTGTCATCCCCTTCTCTTCCTGCCTTCAATCATTCCTCAGCATCAGGGTCTTTTCAAAAGGGTCGGTTGTTCACATCAGGTGGCCAAAGTATTGGAATTTCAGCATCAGTCCTTCCAATAAATAGACAGGGTCGATTTCCTTTAGGATTTACTAGTTGGATCTCCTTGCAGTCCAAGGGACTCTCAAGAGTCTTCTCCAACATCACAGTTCAAAAGCATCCATTCTTCAGTACTCAGCTTTCTTCACAGGCCAACTCTCACATCCATACATGACTACTGGAAAAACCATAGCTTTGACTAGATGGACCTTTGTTGGCAAAGTAATGTCTCTGCTTTTCAATATGCTGTCTAGGTTGGGCATAGCATTTCTTCCAAGGAGTAAACATTTTTTAATTTCATGGCTGTAATCACCATCTGCAGTGATTTTGAAGCCCCCCAAAATAAACTCAGCCACTGTTTCCCCATCTACTTGCCATGAAGTGATGGGACCAGATATCATGATCTTATTGTTCTGAATGTTGAGTTTTAAGTCAACTTTTTCACTCTCCTCTTTCACTTTCATCAAGAGTCTCTTTAGTTCATCTTCACTTTCTGCCATAAGGGTGGTGTCATCTGCATATCTGAGCTTATTGGTATTTCTCCCAACAATCTTGACTCCAGCTTGTTCTTCTTCCAGCCTAGCGTTTCTCATGATGTACTCTGCATATACATTAAGCAAGCAGGGTGACAATATACAGCCTTGATGTACTCCTTTGCCTAATTGGAACCAGTCTGTTGTTCCATGCCCAGTTCTAACTGTTGCTTCCTGACCTGCATACAGGTTTCTCTAGAGGCATGTTAGGTGGTCTGGTATTCCCATCTCTTTCAGAATTGTCCAGAGTTTAATTGTGATCTATACAGTCAAAGGCTTTGACATAGTCAATAAAGCAGAAATAGATGTTTTTCTGGAACTCTCTTGCTTTTTTGATGATCCAGCGGATGTTGGCAATTTGATCTCTGGTTCCTCTGCCTTTCCTAAAAGCAGCTTGAACATCTGGAATTTCGCAGTTCACGTATTGTTGAAGCCTGGCTTGGAGAATTTTGAGTATTATTTTACTAGCGTGTGAGATGAGTACAATTGTATAGCAGTTTGAACATTCTATGGTATTGCCTTTCTTTGTGATTGGTTAACTACAGTTAACAGTGTGTGTGTGTGTGTGTGTGTGTGTGTGTGTGTGTGTGTGTGTGAAAATCACTCAGTCGTGTCGAACTATTTGCTACCTCATGGACTGTAGCTTGCCAGGCTCCTCCGTCCAGGGAATTCTCCAGGCAAGAATACTTGAGTGGTTAGCCATTCCCTTCTGCAGAGGAATCTTCCAAACCCAGAGATCAAACCCAGGTCTCCGTATTGCAGTCAGATTCTTTGCCATCTGAGCCACCAGGGAAGCCCATATTCTATTGAATAATGGAAATCTGCTAAGAAAGTAGATTTCAGGTGCTTTCAGCCACTTTCTCCCCTACCCTTCCCATGAAAGATTACTGTGAGGAAATGATAAGGCTACTAGCTTGACTATGATAATCATTTGATTATGTATATCAAGTCACATTACACACCTTAAATACATATAATTTGTATTTTAAAATAAAGAAGAATTTTTAAAAGACAAGTTTAAATACATTACAAAATAAATTTTAGTGAAATATACATAAAAATCTATAAAATGTGTTGGAAATATTCTCACCAAATCAGAATTACAAAGGCTTACAGTCAGTTATGGGCTTCCCTCGTGGCTCAGAGGTTAAAGGGTCTGCCTGCAATGCGGGAGACCTGGGTTCAATCCCTGGGTCAGGAAGATCCCCTGGAGAAGGAAATGGCAACTCACTCCAGTTTTCTTGCCTGGAGAATCCCATGGACAGAGGAGCCTGGTGGGCTACAGTCCACAGGGTTGCAAAGAGTCAGACAAGACTGAACAACTTCACTTTCACTTTCACAGTCATAGTCACCATAATGTAGGGAGAGAAACTGATTCTCCATATAAAGTTATATACATAGAGCTTTTAGAAGTTCAAAGTGATTTCTGAAAACTATTGTACTGCATTAATTAGAATAATGAACAAAAAACTAAAATCAGTTTTATCAGTCAAAAATGTTACTGTCCAAAAATAATAAATATGATTGAGATTACTTATGTAGACACATAAAAGTCTTCACATTATTTCATTAAGTGAGACAAACAGTCCTTGCTAATGTTGCTTTAGTCATTTCCAACTCTTTGTGACCCCATGGACCATAGCCCTCCAGGCTCCTCTGTCCATGTGATTCTCCAGTCAAGAATACTGGAGTGGGTTGCCATTTCCTACTCCAGGGGATCTTACTGAGCCAGGGATTGAACCCACATCTCTAGAAAGAAAAACATCATTTTATATACTACAATAAGAACCTTAATAATTTTCTTTCACAAACAGCTAACAATATCCAGCTACTTCTAAAACAGAGATTATAAAATATTTATGAAATAAGCTTATTTTAGTGGTTTTAGGGCTCTATTACTTAGCTCCTTTGGAATTTTGAAATGTGAATTTCAAAATTCCATCACTTATATGTCATGCAACATGAGGCTTCTCATATGAGACCATTTTTTAAATCTATTATTTACAGTTATGCTGAGCTTCCCTGGTGGCTCAGTGAATGAATGCTTTATATCTTGTCTTGAGGATCCCGGACAAGCCTCCATGATGAAAGCTTTAGCTTAGCCCCCAAGATGAGAGATGAAAGCTTACAGTGTTCTGCCGGATTCATGGTCTCCAAAGAAGAAGGTTTAACTCCAGGACCAAAGACAGTCTCAGTCACTCAGAACTTTGTGTAGTAGAAATGTTATTAAAGCTATAGTGACAGAAAAAGCTTCTGACACAGACATCAGAAGGTGGTAGAATGATTATCTGCATCATTGACTTGAGCAGAGCATTGTATATTTATTTTTCAGTTGGCATGCTGAGAATAGAAAAAAAATACCTCAAAGCTATGAAAATTTTGCCCAGATTTTTTTCCATTACATGAATCCTGGGATGACATCAGTATGAGATTAGCCAGAAGGAACAAGTTAACCCAGAGCTCAAGGCTGTGGAACTTTTAACCAGATCTTCTCCCATAACATACATTCTGAGCACAAAAAAGCATATCCTTGAACAAGAGATACTGATGCCTGTGAGGCCTACATGTCTAAGGCAAAAGAAATGTGAAAAATAAAGAATGCTCACTTCCTCCTTAAACTTAGACTTTAAGGGGCCTTACACTTGGACTCCTATCAACCTGCCTAAGTTAACTCTCTCAAAGTATCCACTTGCCCTTGCAGGAGATGCAGGTTTTACCCTTGGATCAGAAAGATCCCCTGGAGAAGGAAATGGCAATGCACTCCAGTATTCTTGCCTTGAGAATCCCATGCACAGAGGAACCCGGTGGGATACAGTCCATGTGGTCACAGAAGAATCAGACAGGACTGAGTGACTAAAACAACAACAGCAACGTGGTGTGATAGAAAGCAGGTTCAAGAAAGGGAAATTTTTTCTGAATAAAAGTATTGCTTCTTTGATAAACCTATTTTTTTGACATACTTTTTCTAGTATGTGTACTTATAACTTTATTTCTTAAATAATAAATACCATAACATGTAATAAACTCAGGAGACATGGCACTATTTTTATATATGCAGTCAATAGAATATAAAATGAATTGAAGAATAAGAAGTTGCATAAGTTATGACTTCTTGGGAAGCTTCTAGTTAAGATCTAGATGGCAGGTAGTGTTATTGCAGAAATGATTCTTTGACTTCATGAAACAGATGGTTGCCATAGTAACCTTTTTCTATATAATACATAATGCATTTTTTCCTATTGGATATTAAGCCTAGCAATATAATTTAAATTAATTTTTTGTATTTTATACTTTAAGCTGTCACAGTAAAACATTCTTGAATTTGAGAAGGATATTTGGAATTTTAGAACCACAATACATTTTGTCCATAAAATTAAGTAAAATCATGTAAAATTGAGAATTATAACTTTTCTGTGCATGTTCAATGTTAGTGAATGTGTCTCTTGACAAGAATGTCAAAAAAAAATGGAAATGTTTAAACTGATTAAAGCTGATTAAAATTCCTACTATCTGACACATCTTATATTTTATTTGCTTTGCTCAGTATAATATACCCTTCATAGACAATTTGTTCATGACAGTGAATATCTAGAGCCTATGACATTACCTAGTACACAGAAGTTGCAAAATAAATGCTGTCAAATAAAATGTATATAATGAGATCATACCATTTTTACAATTAGAAAATTATAAATATCTTTAAAATGTTTGTTGAAGTCAGAAACTGGTCTATTTATTCTTTTTACACTGTAAATAAAAAAGCTTGAATTTTGACGTTCCCTTCCAGGTGGCACTGAGGGGAAAGAATCTGCCTGGAGTGAGGAAGACCCAGGTTTGATCCCTGGATCAGGAAGATCCCCTGGAGAAGGCAATGGCTGCACACTCCAGCATTCTTGCCTGGAGAATTCCATAGACAGAGGAGCCTGGCAGACTACAGTCCACGAGTTTGCAAAGAGTCAGACACGACTTAGTAACTAACAACTGCTCGAAGTTTTAAGGAATAATTATTTTCCCTTTAGGTTTTACATGATAACATGTATATTTGTCAGAATGGAGTGAATTCTGTGTGGTATTCTGTGCCAGGGTTCATCTTCCAATAAAAGCTTTCCACTTTATAATCATCTGATTTTAAGCTTACATTTATCTTAAAAAAAAAAAAAAAGGTTATTAACATGATTTAGAATCACTTTGCACCTCAAACTACAGAGAAGTTGGAATGCTTTTTTTTATATTTATGAAAGTATTAAAATCAATACCATTTTAACAAATATTTATATTTTTAAGCCATCAAGTTTGTGGTAATTAGCTTCAGCAGCCATAGAAATTTGCTACATTTTCCCTCACCAAATATACAACTATGATGATCAAATTTTATCTACACTTGCCTTTTATTAAAAGTATATCCTTTTAAATCATAAACATGAGGTCTTTTATTCTGAAAAATCAAGAAAACAGTCGCACTCTTTTCCTTTTTTTAATATAACAAGAGCTACGAAGATTTTCCGTCATTATTGTTTCTTGTGAATAATTTCATAACATTGTGACATAATCAACTTCTTTTATACATTCTCTGTTTTCACTTTGAGTTGATTTTAATTAATAATTTTTCTGGCATATTCCAAGTTTTACAATAACAAATAACATGGAACTTATGATTTTAAAATGGACTATAGCTATGTAATAAGAAACTATATTGGCACTGTCAGGGTCATTGGGTTAATTTCAAACGCTCAGAGCTGAAAGTGAATCAGAGTCACACATAAATTTTAATTCATATGTAATAACAAGAGCATAATATATATAAATATATTTCTATCCACATAAATACATATGTGCAAATGTATGTGTATATATAAGCAAATATAAGCAAATGTATGTGTATATACATATATATACATACTACATATGTATGTTATTTATCTACATGTATCATTTTAAATAGGGTGAATTGTATATCAGAACCTCCATCATGTATTGATTGAGATGGATATTTAAAATATACTACAGGAGGCTTCCCTGGTGGTCCAATGGTTAAGAATTTACCTTAATGTGTAGATTTCAACTCAGTTTTCAACACAGGGGGTACAGGTTTGATCCTTGGTTGGGGAACTAAGACATCCCACATGTCTTGCTGCCAAAACACTGAAAACATAAAACAGAAGCAATATTTTAACAAATTTAATACTTTTAAAATAGTCTACCTCAAAAAAGTCATTTAAAAATAACATAACAGTACAAAAGACAAAATACATCTTTTTGTTTATAATAGAATTTTCTCTAAATATCTTGATCAATGTGTAGGTTTTAACTCAATTTCTTTGCATAAATACAGAACTAGTGTAGATTGCTTTTTGCACTATAGATAAAAGAGCACATTTATATATATATATATGCTCATTAGAATTTCACTGAAATATTGTGCTGAGAACTCCATAGCAAAACTTTAATCAATCTGTATACTTTCTTCTTAAGAGTTTAAGTAGGACAATGCTAGATAACAATTGAAGATTTTCCTTTTTTTGAAGACATTTGTAAAATAGAAACAAAATTAAATGCCGGAATTATTTTCAGTTCAGAAAAATAAATCTCTAAAACCAGTTAAACTCCAAATGAAAATCAGAAGAGGTATTTATGTAAGTGCAACCTTAAAGCTTACATCATATATGGGTACCATGTTATTTTCCTTTGTATGTTTAAAATATTCCAGTTTCAGAGACTGTTTTATTATCTATTTCTATACTCAAAACATCATTACCATAAAACATCAGATTAAAAAAAAATCTAAAAGGAGATAGAGCAGAGAGGAAAATTAAATTTACTTTAAAAGTATGTTATTCTCCCAATCTAGTAAAAACACAGACATTTATTATTCTCATTTGTAAACATTCAGAAAAGAATGAATAGTCATTTCTCTTCCCTGATACTAAAGTAATATAGAAGTTTTGGTCATAAATGATAATGAAGAAGTTTCTGTCCCAGGTTCCATATCTGTTTCTGTCTCTCTCTGTGGCTTCCAAGATTCAATAACTGAAGTGTGCAGCAGATTGGGTAATTCCTCTGTGTGTGAACTATAGCTCAATGAGAGATAAACGAACTCTCCTCTGGGAACAACTGAGCAGAAGTTTGCCTGATAACCATCTGACTTATGATCACTGCTACATTTTAGCTGTTGAAATGAAGTGCTCCCTAGTCAAGAGACTAGGCTATAAAATAATAGGTGAATAAACTTTAAGGTGCTTAACTTATGGTGTTTAATCATGTATTTGGATTGCACAGTATAAATTATGTTGATAGTGTCATAGGCCATTGTTTCTGAACATATAATTTAACTATCAATACATAAAAGGATATGAACATTTATAGCATTAATCATATAAATTAATCAATCAAGAGACTTCACACTTGTATTCATCTCCTTTAAACTTAAGAGTAGAGTATTTTAACAAATCAAAGATATTATTTTCCTACCTGATAAGCTTAGCTGTCTGTTAAATTGATTGCAGACATGCCCTTTAAAAGTATACCTACAAATTGGGAAAGGAGTACGTCAAGGCTGTATGCATATGAATACATGATAGCAAATACCCAGTAAAAATAAATAAATAAATAAATAAAAGTATACCTACAAATTTTGATTTTTTAAATTTAAGTATTCTTTAATATCAGTTTTATTTTCTACTTTTTTGCTCTATCAGATAACATATTTATATATGTTACTGATGAATACCACATTGCTCTTAGGCCACAGGTTCATGTTTGCTTCAATATTGAAAATAGGATGTTTTTTTTAAAATAGCTGTAATTAACTTTGAAATTAAATTATTTTAATTTAGATATCAAAAATGAAATAAGTAATATTCAAGAAAGTGCATGTGTATTAACTGAGTAGAGTGAGTTTCTCTGATTATCAACATCTTTCTTTGCTTGACAAATTAGAAACCAAAGGTTTATGATCACTACCCATTTCTAACATTCCTTCATTTAATAAGTAGTCATCTGAGGCCTACTACTTACCAAAGACTGAAAGTGAGAGCTACACTACAGAACAAGGAAACATTGCCTTTGTATTTACAGAGTTTGTAGACTGGTAGGGATAGGAATTGTAAATAATAATTCCCCAAATCAGGTATTACATGCATATCCTGCATTTTTATGTTATTTAATTACTGAAATAATTTATTTTTCCTTTATCTTTTCACAAAGGAATTGTGAAATTGCATTGCTCTAAAAGAATATAAAGTGGAATGTATATATACATTACAGAGACCTAACCAAAGGCCTCAGACAAAGCTTTCCTGAGGACATGATATTGAGCTAATTATTTATAACACAACTAGAAGAATGAAGAAGAGTCATTTAAATGGAAAGCTAGCTAAAAGGATATTTTAGTCTATAATGCTTTAGATTCAGAACAATATTCAGAATCTTGAGAAAGTAACAAATGCACCAAGTCCAGAGTACTAAGGAGTATGAAACAGTGGCTTTGCAGACAGAGGGGACAATAGACAAATGCAAGATTTGATGTAGTTGGCATTCTCAGAAACTGATATTCAGATAAGCAAATAAAGCATTTCTCTATGTTGTTGTTGTTCAGTTGATAAATCAGGTCTAACTTTTTGCAATCCCATGGACTGCAGCATATCAGGCTCCTCTGTCCTTCACTATCTCCTGGAGTTTGTTTAAATTCATGTTCATTAACATCCATGATATTATCTAAACATCTCATCCTCTGCACCCTCTTCTCCTTTTGTCTCAGTCTTACCCAGTATCAGGGTTTTTTTCCCAATGAGTCAGATCTTCACATCTGGTGGAAAAGTATTGGAGCTTCAGCTTCAGCATCAGTTCTTCCAAGGAATATTCAGGGTTGATTTCCTTTAGGATGGACTGGTTGGATCTCTTTGCCTTCCTGGGAACTCTCAACAGTCTTCTGCAACACCATCGTTTAAAAGCATCAATTCTTTGGTGCTCAGCCTTCTTTATGGTCCATCTCTCACATTTGTACATGACTACTCAAAAAACTGTAGATTTGACTATATGGACTTTTGTCAGTAAAGAGGTGTTTTTGCTTTTTAATCGGTTCATTTCAGTCACTTAGTCGTATCTGACTCTTAGCAACCCCACGGATTACAGCATGCCAGGCTTCCTGAGCTTGACTCCCAGAGCTTGCTCAAACTCATGTCCATCGAGTCAGTAATCCCATTCAACCATCTCATCTTCTGTAGTCCCCTTTTCCTCCTGCCTTCAATCTTTCCCAGCATCAGGGTCTTTTCCATGAGTTAGTTTTTCACATGAGATGGCCAAAGGATTGGAACTTCAACTTCAGCAACAGTCCTTCCAATGAATATTCAGGACTGATTTCCTTTAGGATTCACTGGTTGGATCTCTTTGCAGTCCAAGGGACTTTCAAGAGTTTTCTCCAAACAACAGTTCAAAAGCATCAGTTCTTCAGTGCTCAGCTTTCATTATGGTCCAACTCTTGCATCCATACATGACTACTGGAAAAACCGTTGCTTCGAGTAGATGGACCTTTTTTGGCAAAGTAATGTCTCTGCTTTTTAATATGCTGTCTAGGTTGATCATAGGTTTTCTTCCAAGGACTAAGCATCTTTTAATTTCATGGCTGCAGTCACCATCTGCAGTGAATTTGGAGCCCTAGAAAATAAAGTCTCTCACTGTTTCCATTGATTCCCCATCTATTTGGCATGAAATGATGGGACCAGATGCCATGGTCTTCGTTTTCTGAATGTTGACTTCTTAAGTCAGCTTTTTCATTATGGACAGAAAGCAAAGTAGACCATAAGTGAGAGTTTATTCCTGGTGTCTTAATTCCTTTTATTACATTGATCTATAGTATTATCCATGATACATTACCCATATTAAAACTCTGGCTGCCTTTTTAGAACTTAATCCTGAATTTCATATGGGAATGCAAAAACTGAAACAATCTTGGAAAAGGAGAAAAAAGTCAGAGAGCCTACACTTTACAATTTTAAAACTTATAACAAAATTACAATAAAGTGTGGTGCTGGCATATGGATACTATTGTAGATCAATGTAATAAATGGAATTAAGTCCCTAGGAATAAGCTCTCATTTATGGTTTATTTTGCTTTCTATCCATAATGAAAACAGTACATCTATCTTCTTCAAAATTTCTTGCCACTGTATATTTTAAATGTTGCTGTTCATCAGAGGGGAATGTAATTTTTTCCATCTGTAATTATTGAATGGACTCAGAAGACTACTTTCAAGTAGAGGGGACCTTCTCAAATCTCAAAGTACATTTGAATAATCAGGGTACCTTAGTAAAATGCACATTCCAAATCATTAATTTTGAATTAGGGTCTGAAATCCTGCATATCTGACAAGCTAAGTAAACTCAGTACAGATTTACTCTTAGTAACCATAGTCCACAGTATATTAAACTATATTATTAGTAAAATAGGAAATGTTATGGCAAACAAAATGATTTATTTGTTGCTGCTGGTGCTAAGTTACTTCAGTCATGTCCGACTCTGTGCGACCCCATAGATAGCAGCCCACCAGGCTCCCCCGTCCCTGGGATTCTCTAGGCAAGAACACTGGAATGGGTTGCCATTTCATTCTCCAATGCATGAAAGTGAAAAGTGAAAGTGAAGTAGCTCAGTCGTGTCCGACGTTTCTTGACCCCATGGACTGCAGCCTACCAGGCTCCTCCATCGATGGGAGTTTCCAGGGAAGAGTACTGGAATGGGTCGCCAGTGCCTTCTCTGATTTATGTGGTAAGTCACCCTAATTATTCAAAATTTGCGTTGCAGTCAGATTCTTTAGTAGGTGAGCCACCAGGGAAGCCCAAGAGTACTGGAGTCGGTAGCCTATACCTTCTCTAGCAGATCTTCCTGACCCAGGAATTGAACCGGGGTCTCCTGAATTGCAGGTGGATTCTTTACCAGTTGAGCTG
Organism: Bubalus kerabau; assembly: GCF_029407905.1. Taxonomy (NCBI): domain Eukaryota; kingdom Metazoa; phylum Chordata; class Mammalia; order Artiodactyla; family Bovidae; genus Bubalus; species Bubalus kerabau. The sequence continues at coordinate 58,252,049 of NC_073625.1, forward strand.
CCAGGGAATCCCTGTAAAATTGGAAATGTTAAGGTTAAAAAAAAAAAATGATCTATGTGGTCAAGAAGCCTGGAAACATTCAAATACACAAAATTTTCAAAAAAAAATGTATCATATCAGTAGAATATTCATATTATCAGGATTAATCCATAAAAGATATGGAAGAGGAAATATCCCAAATCAAGAAATATCAATAATATTAATAGCCTATAATATGTCCTTAGAGCTTATAGTTAAGAAAATATGTTAAAAAAGAAAAAAATATCACACAGTACAAGATGAGTAAACAAAAGTTGATTTTATTCTGATCCTATTGCCAGCAGCTGGGGAGACAGCACAGATCAAGCCTGCATACCCAGCTCCATGGAAAGCAAAGGCAACAAGATTTTAAATACTGGAGTGAGCTAGTGGAAAATTACTGAGGGGTACTGATCTACCACATTAAGTGGTTCCCAAGTTTGCAAATGTTTTACTCTGTAGGCCATTTGTGTTTGATAATTAGCTTTTCCAAAGAAAAGAAAAATTTCTCCTGTCTTCATCACTAAAAGTAGTTTTGAAACTTGAAACAAGGCTCTAGGTTAGACTGAATTTAGTCTCCTACACTCCTGTAGAGATGGACACATAGGGACTGCTTCTTCCTTGATTACTTTAAAAGGGATGGCTCTCAGGTCTTTGAGATAAAACAGGGGTTGTTGCTATTGTTAGTTGCTAAGTTGTGCCCAACTCTTTGTGACTCCACAGACTGTGAGACCTCAGGCTTTTCTGTCCTCCTCAGACTTCACTGAAGGCTTAGTGGTAAAGAATCCACCTGCCAATGCACGAGATGGTGGTTCAGTCCCTGGGTTGGGAAGATCCCCTGCAGAAGGAAATGGTAATTCACCCCAGTATTCTTACCTGGAAAATTCCATGGACAGAGGAGGCTGATGGTAGGCAGTCTATGAGGTTGCAAAAGGAGAAAGACAGTCCTGAGTTACAAAACTGGAAAGAGCCTTTTAAAAAGATATTTATCTCAAAGGGTCAAAGAAATAAATTAAAATTACACATTTTAATGCCCTAAGAAAAGAAATAGATCAGATGATTCAGGAGAAAGTCATGAAATACCCATCAAGTAAATACCTAAATATATATTAGAAGTCATTGAAAGTGTCTACTTGAAATAGAAAGTTTTGTTTTGATAAAAATTGTTTAAAATTTCAGTTTAATCTACAAGAAGCAAACATATCCATAATAATGGGCTTCTTGAAATTTTGTTAAATGTATGACTGTTCATATTATGCAATATGCAGTTCAGTTCAGTCACTCAATCGTGTCAGACTCTTTGCGACCCCATGAATCTCAGCATGCCACGCCTCCCTGTCCATCACCAACTCCTGGAGTTCATTCAACTCACGTCCATCGAGTCGGTGATGCCATCCAGCCATCTCATCCTCTGTCGTCCCCTTCTCCTCCTGTCCCCAATCCCTCCCAGAATCAGAGGTTTTTCCAATGAGTCAACTCTTCGCATGAGGTGGCCAAAGTACTGGAGTTTCAGCTTTAGCATCATTCCTTCCAAAGAACACCCAGGACTGATCTCCTTTAGAATGGACTGGTTGGATCTCCAGTCCAAAGTTATGTGCTATATTTTGTTATTTTGATAAGGATATTCTTATACATACAGAAAGCTAGCATCATTGACCCAGTGGTTTATTGATTGTATTGTTTCATATTGTATTGTTCAAGGGAAATTTTGTTTGTAGATCCTAAGAACATTACCCATTCATCTGATTAGTGTCAATCAGATTGCAGACCTTATATTTAGCAAGAAGAAAACAGCTTTGATGAGATTAGCTATCCAGTTTGAAATCTTGATAAAGTGTGGAGAGGAATCTCACTGAAGTCACTTAAAAAAAAATCCTATGAGTCTAAACCAAAAGCAGAAGCACAATTCCATACAGAAAGCTGTCTGAGATTGACAGTAGTGAGGTTTCCCAGAAAAAGTAAAGCCTTTTTCTGGCTGCCAGAAACAGGCCTGATTCATGTTCAAGGAAATATTCTTCCTAATCTGAAGAATATTGAGATATATATCTGAGAATATTTCAAATTCAGTGGACCAGTGAATTAAAGCTATCTCTAATGTACACCCTCAAATGTACACAGTGAATGCCATTCCCTGTAACAGCAAAGATCCATATACGTGTTAATATCTAGAGTTTAAATATGTAGCAGAATATATTTACAAGCCTCTACCTTCTAAAATGTAATTTTTAAATCATCTGATTTTGAAAACAAATAACTAAACATCAGTGTAACCTCTAATTAAATCTATGACATAAAAGTAAGACACATAAAATTTTAACACAGAGATCTCAGAAAATCATCCTCAGATGCCCTAAGAAAATTATAGAATTTTACAGGGAAAAATCATGAGGTCCTAGGATAGACAACCTTAATTTCATGTGTCAAAATTAAGGTTAGGAAAGGATGAACAGTTAGGGAGTGGCTATGAATAAATCTCAAGCATGTGGTAGCTCGGCTGGTAAAGAATCCACCTGCAATGCAGGAGACCCCACATTCGATTCCTGGGTCAGGAAGATCTACTGTAGAAAGGATAAGCTACCCACTCCAGTATTCTTGGGCTTCTCTGGTGGCTCAGCTGGTAAAGAATCTGCCTACAATGAGGGAGACCTGTGTTTGATACCTGGGTTGGGAAGATCCTCTGGAGAAGGGAAAGACCACCCACTCCAGTATTCTGGCCTGGAGAATTCCATGGACTATGTAGTCCATGGGATCCCAAAAGAGTGGACAAGACTGAGTGACTTTCACTTTCATGTTTAAAACAACAACAACACTGGCATGCTATTTCTTTCTTTTCTTTTCTTTTTTTTTTTTTTAACTGTCATGGCATTATTTGTTTAAAAAGGTTTTATTAGCTTAAAATTCATTCATTATTTTCACAACGTCTTGCAGAGGTTAAGAAAAGCAAATTTGAGATCCATTAACTTGGCTAATCCTCTCATTTATATGTACTCTAATACCTAGTTTAACCTTTCTAGCTATGCCACATGATTATTTAACTGGGAAAAATGCTGGCTACCTTATGGTTTTATTGTGTATATTAAATGTAATAGTGTATATGAAACAATTAGCATGCTTCCTGTGCCAAACAAATATTAGCTACTCTGTAATTATTATTATCATAAGATATTCAAACTGATTTAACCAATATTATTATCATATGTTATCTGATTCAGCAGCTCATGTACCTGCTCACATATGATTACTTCTGTACATATTTTAAATGAAGAGTCAGCAAATGCAGTGGAGGGTTGGCAATTTAATGACATTTCAATGATCCAAAGAACAACAAAAAACAAAAAAAACTTTTCAGTTAAGAAAAATATTTTTCTATTTTCTCTATTATAAACAGTTCTACACCTAGCTTACGGAATGGCCACCCTATTTTCCTTTGCTGATAAATATGACCTTTGTCCCTCTAACTGGTGAAGAGGCACAGATTTTCCTTCTCGAATTCTATATTTATTCAACTTTTCTAGAGAGAGTCCACCTACATTTTTTCCTGAACTTCTATAAGTTTTGTCACTATAAGATTGTTGTGGATACCTTTTCTATCACAAAAAGTGTTAGCTTTTCATTTGTAAGCTAAAGAACAGAAAAAAAAAATGTAGAATATTTTCCCTCCTTGATTATTATTCAGTTTTGCTTTTATTTGAACTCAAATAAATTCACAACAATATATTAATGACATATTTTAAATTTATATTGAAAATGGCAGTATTTTGTTGTTGTTTAGTCTCAAAGTCATTTCTGACTCTTTTGTGATGCCATGGACTGTAGAATGTTGAGTTCCTTTGTCCATGGCATTTCCCAGGCAAGAATACTGGAGTGGGTTATCATTTCCTTCTACAGGAATCGTCCTGACCCAGGGATTGAACCCACATATCCTGCATTGGCAGGCGGATTCTTCATTACTGAGCCACCAGGAAAACACAAATGGCAATATTAATTGGTATAATTTGAAGGTAGCTTATTTAAATTTATAAACAACTATCAGAAATCAAGTTTTGCTTATCTTGATTTGAGTTGCAACATTTTACTGACTTGACAAGATAAGTGAACTCTACTTATATAAGAGATTGATGTACATGCTTATTTGAACTTAATTTGAAGATTAATGTTCCAAATCAAGATTTCCTTCTTCTTTAAAGAAAATGTATTAAAAATTAAATATAATTCACTGAAACTTCCATTCACTTTATATGTTTACTTTTTCTCTGATGTGAAATCAATTATTTTCATTGTTTGAGGTTCAGAGCATCTTCTATGCCACTGGAATATAATCTACTGACTATAATATAAAGATCTCATTGGGGCAGCAGTCCCAATATAGAAGAGGAATAGGACAGGGAGACCACTTTCTCCCCCCAAAATTCATCAAAAGATCATTTGAATGCTGAGCTACTTCCACAAAACCACTTCTGAATGCTGGTGGAGGACACTGGATACCAAGAAAGGCAGCCAATTCTCTTCAAAAGGAGGTAGGACAAAATATAAAAGACAAAAAGAAAGACAAAAATTTAGGGATGAAGACCTCTCCTGGGGAGGGAAACATGATGTAGGAGAAGTTTCCAAACAGTAGGAAATGCTCTCACAGACAGATCTGTTGAGGATTTTTGGAATCTCAGAGGGCAACATAGTCAGGTTCAGTCACTCAGTCGTGTCCAGCTCTTTGTGACCGCAGGGACTGAAGCATGCCAGGCCTCCCTGTCCAACACAAAATCTGGGATTTACGCAAACTCATGTCCATTGAGTCAGTGATACCTTCTAACCATCTCATCCTCTGCCGTCCCCTTCTGTTCCTGCCTTCAGTCTTTTCCAACATTCTGGTCTTTTCAAATGAATAATCACTTCACATCAGGTGGCCCAAATATTGGAATTTTTGCTTCAACATCAGTCTTTCCTGTGAACACCCAGGGCTGATCTCCTATAGGATGGACTGGTTGGATCACCTTGCAGTCTAAGGGACTCTCAAGAGTCTTCTCCAACATCACAGTTCAAAAGCATCAAATCTTCTGTGCTCAGCTTTCTTTATAGTCCAACTCTCACATCCATACAAAACTACTGGAAAAATCATAGCCTTGATTAGACGGACCTTTGTTGGCAAAGTAATGTCTCTGCTTTATAATACGCTGTCTAGGTTGGTCATAACTTTCCTTCCAAGGACTAAGTGTCTTTTAATTTCATAGCAGCAATCACTATCTGCAGTGATTTTGGAACCCCTCAAAAATAAAGTCAGACACTGTTTGCACTGTTTGCCCATCTATTTGCCATGAAGTAATGGGACCATATGCCATGATCTTAGTTTTCTGAATGTTGAGCTTTAAGCCAACTTTTTCTCTCTCCTCTTTCACTTTCTTTTTTTTTTTTAAATTTATTTTATTTTTAAACTTTACATAATTGTATTAGTTTTGCCAAATATCAAAATGAATCCACCACAGGTATACATGTGTTCCCCATCCTGAACCCTCCTCCCTCCTCCCTCCCCATTCCATCCCTCTGGGTCGTCCCAGTGCACCAGCCCCAAGCATCCAGTATCATGCATTGAACCTGGACTGGCAACTCATTTTATACATGATATTTTACATGTTTCAATGCCATTCTCCCAAATCTTCCCACCCTCTCCCTCTCCCACAGAGTCCAAAAGACTGTTCTATACATCAGTGTCTCTTTTGCTGTCTCATACACAGGGTTATTGTTACCATCTTTCTAAATTCCATATATATGCATTAGTATGCTGTACTGGTGTTTTTCTTTCTGGCTTACTTCACTCTGTAAAATAGGCTCCAGTTTCATCCACCTCATTAGAACTGATTCAAATGTATTCTTTTTAATGGCTGAGTAATACTCCATTGTGTATATGTACCACTGCTTTCTTATCCATTCATCTGCTGATAGACATCTAGGTTAGTTCCATGTCCTGGCTATTATAAACAGTGCTGCGATGAACATTGGGGTACATGTGTCTCTTTCTCTTCTGGTTTCCTCAGTGTGTATGCCCAGCAGTGGGATTGCTGGATTATAAGGCGGTTCTATTTCCAGTTTTTTAAGGAATCTCCACACTGTTCTCCATAGTGGCTGTACTTGTTTGCATTCCCACCAACAGTGTAAGAGGGTTCCCTTTTCTCCACACCCTCTCCAGCATTTATTGCTTGTAGACTTTTGGATCGCAGCCATTCTGACTGCTGTGAAATGGTACCTCATAGTGGTTTTGATTCGCATTTCTCTGATAATGAGTGATGTTGAGCATCTTTTCATGTGTTTGTTAGCCATCTGTATGTCTTCTTTGGAGAAATGTCTATTTAGTTCTTTGGCCCATTTTTTGATTGGGTCATTTATTTTTCTGCGGTTGAGCTGTAGGAGTTGCTTGTATATTCTCGAGATTAGTTGTTTGTCTGTTGCTTCATTTGCTATTATTTTCTCCCATTCTGAAGACTGTCTTTTCACCTTGCTAATAGTTTCCTTTGATGTGCAGAAGCTTTTAAGGTTAATTAGGTCCCATGTGTTTATTTTTGCTTTTATTTCCAATATTCTGGGAGGTGGGTCATAGAGGATCCTGCTGTGATGTATGTCAGAGAGTGTTTTGCCTATGTTCTCCTCTAGGAGTTTGATAGTTTCTGGTCTTATGTTTAGATCTTTAATCCATTTTGAGTTTATTTTTGTGTATGGTGTTAGAAAGTGTTCTAGTTTCATTCTTTTACAAGTGGTTGACCAGATTTCCCAGCACCACTTGTTAAAGAGATTGTCTTTAATCCATTGTATATTCTTGCCTCCTTTGTCGAAGATAAGGTGTCCATATGTGCGTGGATTTATCTCTGGGCTTTCTATTTTGTTCCATTGATCTATATTTCTGTCTTTGTGCCAGTACCATACTGTCTTGATGACTGTGGTTTTGTAGTATAGCCTGAAGTCAGGTAGGTTGATTCCTCCAGTTCCATTCTTCTTTCTCAAGATCACTTTGGCTATTCAAGGTTTTTTGTATTTCCATACAAATTGTGAAATTATTTGTTCTAGCTCTGTGAAGAATGCTGTTGGTAGCTTGATAGGGATTGCATTGAATCTATAGATTGCTTTGGGTAGTATACTTATTTTCACTATATTGATTCTTCCAACCCATGAACATGGTATATTTCTCCATCTGTTAGTGTCCTCTTTGATTTCTTTCACCAGTGTTTTATACTTTTCTATATATAGGTCTTTAGTTTCTTTAGGTAGATATATTCCTAAGTATTTTATTCTTTCCATTGCAATGGTGAATGGAATTGTTTCCTTAATTTCTCTTTCTGTTTTCTCATCATTAGTGTATAGGAATGCAAGGGATTTCTGTGTGTTGATTTTATATCCTGCAAATTTACTATAGTCATTGATTAGTTCTAGTAATTTTCTGGTGGAGTCTTTAGGGTTTTCTATGTAGAGGATCATGTCATCTGCAAACAGTGAGAGCTTTTCTTCTTCTTTTCCAATTTGGATTCCTTTTATTTCTTTTTCTGTTCTGATTGCTGTGGCCAAAACTTCCAAAACTATGTTGAATAGTAATGGTGAAAGTGGGCACCCTTGTCTTGTTCCTGACTTTAGAGGAAATGCTTTCAATTTTTCACCATTGAGGATAATGTTTGCTGTGGGTTTGTCATATATAGCTTTTATTATGTTGAGGTATGTTCCTTCTATTCCTGCTTTCTGGAGAGTTTTGATCATAAATGGATGTTGAATTTTGTCAAAGGCTTTCTCTGCATCTATTGAGATAATCATATGGTTTTTATTTTTCAATTTGTTAATGTGGTGTATTACATTGATTGATTTGCGGATATTGAAGACTCCTTGCATCCCTGGGATAAAGCCCACTTGGTCATGGTGTATGATCTTTTTAATGTGTTGTTGGATTCTGATTGCTAGAATTTGGTTAAGGATTTTTGCATCTATGTTCATCAGTGATATTGGCCTGTAGTTTTCTTTTTTTGTGGCATCTTTGTCAGGTTTTGGTATTAGGGTGATGGTGGCCTCATAGAATGAGTTTGGAAGTTCATCAAGAGGCTCTTTAGTTCTTCTTCACTTTCTGTCATAAGGGTGGTGTCATCTGCATACCTGACATTATTGATATTTCTCCCGGCAATCTTGATTCCAGCTTATGCTTCCTCCAGCCCAGCGTTTCTCATGATGTACTCTGCATATAAGTTAAATAAGCATGATGAAAATATACGACCTTGAAGTACTCCTTTTCCTATTAGGAGCCAGTCTGTTGTTCCATATCCAGTTCTAACTGTTGCTTCCTGACCTGCATATAGGTTTCTCAAGAGGCATGTCAGATGGTCTGGTATTCCCATCTCTTTCAGAATTTTCCATAGTTTTTGTGATGCACACAGTCAAGGCTTTGGCATTGTCAATAAAGCAGAAATAGATGTTTTTCTGGAACTCTGTTGATTTTTTGATGTTCCAGTGAATGTTGGCAATTTGATCTCTGGTTCCCCTGCATTTTCTAAAACCAGCTTGAACATCTGGAAGTTCACGGTTCACGTATTGCTGAAGGCTGGATTGCAGAATTTTGAGCATTACTTTATTAGCATGTGACATGAGTGCAATTGTGCGGTAGTTTGAGCATTCTTTGGCATTGCCTTCCTTAGGGATTGGAATGAAAACTGACCTTTTCCAGTCCTGTGGCCACTGCTGAGTTTTCAAATTTGCTGGCATATTGAGTGCAGAATTTTCACAGCATAATCGTTTAGGATTTGAAATAGCTCAACTGGAATTCCATCACCTCCACTAGCTTTGTTCATAGTGATACTTGCTAAGGTCCACTTGACTTCACATTCCAGGATGTCTAGCTCTAGTTGAGTGATCACACCATTGTGATTATCTGGGTCATGATGATGTCTTTTGTATAGTTCTTCTGTGTAGCCTTGCCACCTATTCTTAATATCTTCTGCTTCTGTTAGGTCCATACCATTTCTGTTCTTTATTGATCCCATTTTTGCATGAAATGTTCCCTTGGTATCTCTAACTTTCTTGAAGAGATCTCTAGTCCTTCCCATTCTGTTGTTTTCCTCTATTTCTTTGCATTGATCGCTGAGGAAGGCTTTCTTATCTCTCCTTGCTATGCTTTGGAACTCTGCATTCAGATGCTTATATCTTTCCTTTTCTCCTTTGCTTTTCACTTCCCTTATTTTCACAGCTATTTGTAATGCCTCCTCAGACAGCCATTTTGCTTTTTTAAATTTCTTTTTCTTGGGGATGGTCTTTATCCCCGTCTCCTGTACAATGTCAGAAACCTCTGTCCATGGTTCCTCATGTACTCTCTCTATCAGATCTAGTCCCTTAAATCTATTTCTCACTTCCACTGTATAATCATAAAGGATTTCATAACTGTGAGAAAAAAAAAAAAAAGAAACATCCACAGACTATTCACCTAACATAACTGCCAGCAGAGAAGTATCCCAGAACCTCGTGTCCACCAGCATCTTGTGGGGCTGGACAGGGAATAGTGGACTGCATAATTGGTGCTAAAGGTAAGGACCATCATATGGTGCCTTGGCCGGGAATTGAATTTGGGTGTCCCACGTGGGAGGTGAGAATTTGAATATTGAACCACAAATGTGGTGACTGTGTATATTGTCACCCTTCTTATTTAACTTATATGCAGAGTACTTCATGAGAAACATTAGGCTGGATGAAGCATAAGCTGGAATCAAGATTGCTGGGAGAAATATCAATAACCTCGGATATGCAGATGACACCACCCTTATGGCAGAAAGTGAAGAAGAACTAAAGAGCCTCTTGATGAATGTGAAAGAGGAGAGTGAAAAAGTTGGCTTAAAGCTCAACATTCAGAAAACTAAGATCATGGCTTCTGGTCCCATCACTTCATGGCAAATAGATGGGGAAACAGTGCAAACAGTGGCAGATTTTATTTTTTGGAGCTCCAAAATCACTGCAGATGCTGACTTCAGCCATGAAATTAAAAGATGCTTAATCCTTGGAAGGAAAGTTATGACCAACCTTGACGGCATATTATAAAGCAGAGACATTACTTTGCCAACAAAGTTCTGTCTAGTTAAGGCTATGGTCTTTCCAGTAGTCATATATGCATGTAAGAGTTGGACTATAAAGAAAGCTGAGCACCAAAGAGTTGATGGTTTTGAACTGTGATGTTGGAGAAGAATCTTGAGAGTCCCTTGGACTGCAAGGAGATCAAACCAGTTTCTCCCAAAGGAGATCAATCCCGAGTGTTCATTTTAAGGAATGATGTTGAAGCTGAAACTCCAGTACTTTGGCTACCTGATTCGAAGAGCTGACTCATTTGAAAATACCCTGATGCTGGGAATGCTTGATGGTGGGAGGAGAAGGTGACGACAGAGGAGGAGATGGTTAGATGGCATTATCAACTCAATGAACATGAGTTTGGGTAAACTCCAGGAGTTGTTGATGGACAGGGATGAATGCCTAGCATGCTTCAGTCCATGGGGTCGCAAAGAGTCAGACAGGACTGAGAGACTGAACTGAACTGAAGGTAAGGACCAGGGGGTCTGAATGTCCTGAGGACCATCTGAGGGAGCTAATGTGAGATAGCAACACAAACTGTGGGATTGCCACAGAGAAAATAAAAGAGAACTTTCTCATGAAAGTCTCTAACACACAGCCTGGCCTACTCACAGAACAAAGGATTGAGTGAATACCAAAGAAGAGCTAGCTGGCTGCATACAGGCCCCTTCTGCCCTCCATCAGAGGCAGAGAGGCAGGCCAGTGGCATCCAGGGCCAGAAAGCAAGGAGCTGCTGCGATCTTGGCCTTGGAGACCGGCATCCTCCACCAAACTGTGAGCAGGCTCCCAGTTGCCAACCATGTCTGGTTGGGATTTTGGACAGTTGACACCTGCCAGGAGGGTCACAGCCTGAGATCAGCTCCCCAGAGGAGACACTTGGCATACCTGAGATGGTGCTCTCATGGCGCACCCAGGAATCTGAGCGGCTGGGAGTGGGGAGGTGATTAAGACACACGGTCCACCAGGGACAATGTGTTAGCCAAACACCTGCTTGCTTGAGCTGCTCAGACCTGTGAAGTGCACAAAACTCATGCCTAACTCAGTCTGGGCACTTTGGAGTACACAAGAAACTGAGTGGCTTAGACCTGGGAAGTGCACCAAATGCAGGGCCCACTTTGGACAATGTCCCTGAAGAGCACCCTGAAGCCTGAGCAGTGTAGACCCAGGAATCACATGCCACCTTGAGCTGGGGCAAACCCAGTGTGGCCCATACACTGTGAGCACTCTCTACACACTCCAGTGATATTTGTTTGCAATATCCCTCCCTCCCCACAATGCAACTGAACAAGTGAGCCTAAATAAGTGACCACCTTCACCCGCTTGTGTCAGGGAGGAAATTGGACACTGAAGAGACTTGCAAAAAGAGGAAGCCAAAATTAAAAAAAAAAAAAAAAGAGAGAGAACCACTCTGGAAGTGACAGGTGCAACAGATTAAAACCCTGTAGTTAGCATTGACTAAGCATTGGAGGGGACCTATAGACCTTGAGAAAAAGTACAAGATGAAACAAGGAACTATCCAAAACTGAACTGACCCCACACTGTCCACAACAGCTCCAGAGAAATTCCTAGATATTTTTTATTATTATCATTTTTAACAGATCTTTATTACTCCTTTACTTTTCATTTTTATAACATACTATTACCTTGCAAAAAAAAAAATCCAAGTTTTAAAGAAAATTTCATATATATATATAATTTTTGTGACTGATTTTGTTTGGTATTTTTATTTATTTATTTATTTTTTTGAGAGTCTAACCTCTACTCTAGATTTTTAATCTTTGCTTTTTGGTATTTGTTATCAATTTTGTACCTTTAAGAATCTAATCTTCAGTTTCCATTTTCACTTAAGGATGTGATAACTGGCTTGATTTTTCTTTCCCCTTTTGACTCTCCCTTTTCTCCCCCAGGTCACCTCTATCTCCTCCCTCCCCCTTCTCTTCTCTATGTAACTCTGTGAATCTCTCTGGGTGTTCCAGACTGTGGAGAGCACTTAGGGAGTTGATTACTGGATAGAGTGCTCTCTCCATTTTTGACTCCTCTTCTCCTCCTAGTCACCTCTATCTCTTCCCTCTCTCTATCTCTATCTCTCTCCCACCCTCTTTTCTTCTCCATGTAACTCTGTGAACTTCTCCGTGTGTCCCTTGCTATGGAGAATTGTTTCACCATTAATCTAGGTGCTGTATCATCTGTGCTGTATGGATGGAGAAGTTTAGAGGCTACTGTAAGAATCATACTGAAAGCCAGAGGCAGGAGGCTTAACTTCAAAACTTGACAATTTCAGAGAACCCCCAGTTCCACACTGAAACCAGGCCCTACCCAAGAGCCAATAATTTCCAGAGCAAGACATGCCATGCTAATTCTCCAGCAAATCAGGAACACAGTCGTGAGCATTAAAAGATAGGCTACCCAAAGCCATGCCAAACCCAAAGACACCACAAAACTCACTACCGGACACTTCATTGCACTCCAGAGAGAAAGGATCTGGCTCCACTCACCAGAACACAGACACAAGTTTGCACAGGAAACGTTGACAAGTCACTGGTCCAACCCCACCCACAATAAAGAGGAATCATGAACTTCCAGTCTACAGAAAGGGAACCCCAAACACAGAAATCCAAACAAATGAAAAGGCAGAGAAATACTCAGCAGGTGAAGGAACATGATAAATGGCCAACAAACCAAACAAAAGAGGAGGTGATAGGGAGTCTACTTGAAAAATAATTCAGGATAATAATAGTACAGATGATCCAAAATCTTGAAAACAAAATGGAGCTATAGATAAATAGATTAGAGACAAGAATTGAGAAGATGCAAGGAATGTTTAACAAGGACCTGAAAAAAAATAAAGAAGAGTCAATCAACAATGAATAATGCAGTAACCGAGATCAAAAGGACTCTGGAGGGAATCAACAGTAGAATAACTGAGGCAGAAGATAGGGTAAGTGAGGAGGAAGATAGAATGGTGGAAATAAATGAAACAGAGATGGGGGGGGAAAGAATTAGAAAAAGTGAGGACAAACTCAGAAACCTCTGGGACAATGTCAAACGCCCCAACATTTGAATCATAGGAGTCCCAGAAGAGGACAAAATGAAAGGGCATGAAAAAATACTTGAGATAATAGTTGAAAACTTCCCTAAAATGGGGAAGGAAATAGCCACCCAAGTCCAAGAAACCCAGAGAGTCCCAAACTGATAAACCCAAGGCCAAACACCCCAATAAACATATTAATCAAACTAATGAAGATCTAACACAAAGAGCAAATATTAAAAGCAGCAAGGGAAAAGCAGTAAATAATACACAAGGGGATTCCCATAAGGATAACAGCTGATCATTTCATAGAAACTCTTCAGTCCAGAAAGGAATGGCAGGTCATACTTAAAATGATGAAAGAGAAAAGCCTACAACCCAGATTACTATATCCAGCAAGGATCTCATTCATATATGGAGAAATTAAAAGCTTTATAGACAAGCAAAAGCTGAGAGAATTCAGTACCACCAAACCTGCTGTTCAACAAATGCTAAAAGATCTTCTCTAGACAGGAAACACAGAAAAGGTGTATAAACTCGAACCCAAAACAATAAAGTAAATGGCACTGGATCATACTTATCAATAATTACCTTAAGTGTAAATGGGTTGAATGCCCCAAACAGAAGACAAAGGCTAACTGAATGGATACCAAAACAAGAGCTTTATGTATGCCATCTACAAGAGACCCACCTCAAGCCCAGGAACACATACAGACTCAAAGTGAAGTGCTAGAAAAAGATATTTCATGCAAATTGAGATAAAAAAAAAGCAGGAGTAGCAATACTCATATCAGATAAAATAGACTTTGAAATACAGACCCTGAAAAGAGACAAGGACACTACCTAATGATCAAAGGATCAATCCAAGAAGAAGATTAAGCAATTATAAACATATATACAACCAAGATAGCAGCACCTCAATATGTAAGGCAAATGCTAACAAGTATGAATGGGGAAATTAAGAGTAACACAATAATAGTGAGAGACTTTAATATCTCACTCACACCTATTGATAGATCAACCAAACAGAAAATTACCAAGGAAACAAAAGCTTTAAATGATACAATGGGCCATTTAGACCTAATTGATATCTGTAGAGCATTTCACCCACCAAAATGGATTTCACCATTTTCTCAAGTGCACACAGAACATTCTCCAGGATAGGTCACATCCTGGGCTATAAATGTTGCCTTGGTAAATTCAAAAAATTGGAATCATTTCAAGCATCTTTTCTGATCACAATGCATTAAGATTAGATGTCAACTACAGGGGAAAAATGTTAAAAATACAAACACGTGGATGCTAAATGACACACTTATGAACAACCAACAAATCATGGAAAAATAAAAAAGGAAATAAAAGTACACATAGAAACACATGAAAATGAAAATATGAAGGCCCAAAACCTATACCAGTGAACCAGTGAAGTTGCTCAGTTGTGTCTGACTCTTTGGAATCCCATGGACTGTAGCCTACCAGACTCTTCCATCCATGAAATTTTCCAGGCAAGAGTATTGGAGTGGGTGGCCATTTCCTTCTCCAGGGGATTCAGTAAAAGTAGTTCTAAGGGAAAGGTTCATAGCAATATAAGCTTACCTCAAGAAACAAGAGAAAAACCAACCAAATAACCTAACGTAACACCTAAAGCGAAAAGCAAAGGAGAAAAGGAAACCATAAGCATCTGAATGCAGAGTTCCAAAGAATAGCAAGGAGAGATAAGAAAGCCTTCCTCAGTGACCAATGCAAAGAAATAGAGGAAAACAACAGAATGGGAAAGACTGGCGATCTCTTCAAGAAAATTAGAGATAGCAAGGGAACATTTCGTGCAAAGATGGGCTCGATAAAGGACAAAAATGGTATGGACCTAACAGAAGCAGTGGATATTAAGAAGAGGTGGCAAGAATACACAGAAGAACTGTACAAAAAAGATCTTCATGACCAAGATAATCATGATTGTGTGATCATTCGCCTAGAACCAGACATCCTGGAATGTGAAGTCAAGTGGGCCTTAGAAAGCATCACAAGGAACAAAGCTAGGGGAGGTGATGGCATTACAGTTGAGCTATTTCAAATCCTAAAAGATGATGCTGTGAAAGTGCTGCAACCAATATGCAAGCAAATTTGAAAAACTCAGCAGTGGCCACAGGGCTGGAAAAGTCAGTTTTCATTCCAATCCCAAAAAGGCAATGCCAAAGAATGCTCAAACTACAGCACAATTGCACTCATCTCACACTCTAGTAAAGTAATGCTCAAAATTCTCCAAGCCAGGCTTCAGCAATGTGTAAACCATGAACTTCCAGGTGTTCAAACTGGTTTTAGAAAAGGCAGAGGAACCAGATATCAAATTGCCAACGTCCACTGGATCATCAAAAAAGCAAGAGAGTTCCAGAAAAACATCTATTTCTGCTTTACTGATTATGCCAATGCCTTTGACTGTGTGGATCAAAAAAAATTGTGGAAAATTCATAAAGAGATGGGAATACCAGACCACCTGACTTGCCTCTTGAGAAACCTATATGCAGGTCAGGAAGCAACAGTTAGAACTGGACATGGAGCAACAGATTGGTTCCAAATAGAAAAAGGAGTATGTCAAGGCTGTATATTGTCACCCTGCTGATTTAACTTATATGCAGAGTACATCATGAGAAACGCTGGGCTGGAAGAAGCACAAGCTGGAATCAAGATTCCTGGGAGAAATATCAATAACCTTAGATATGCAGATGACACCACCCTAATGGCAGAAAGTGAAGAGGAACTAAAGAGCCTCTTGATGAAAGTGAAAGAGGAGAGTGAAAAAATTGACTTAAAACTCAACATTCAGAAAACGAAGATCATGGCATCTGGTCCCATCACTTTATGGGAAATTGATGTGCAAACAGTGGAAACAGTGTCAGATTTTATTTATTTATTTTTTGCTCCAAAATCACTGCAGATGGTGATTTTGCAGCCATGAAATTAAGAGACACTTACTCCTTGGAAGGAAAATTATGACTAATCTAGATAGCATAGTGGTCATGTATGGATGTGAGAGCTGGGCTGTGAAGAAAGCTGAGCACTGAGGTATTGATGCTTTTGAACTGTGGTGTTGGAGTAAACTCTTGAGAGTCCCTTGGACTGCAAGGAGATGCAACCAGTCCATTCTAAAGGATATCAGTCCTGGGTGTTCTTTGGAAGGAATGATGCTGAAGCTGAAACTCCAGTACTTTGGCCACTTTATGCGAAGAGTTGATTCATTGGAAAAGACTCTGATGCTGGGAGGGGTTGGGGGCAGGAGGAGAAGGGGACGACAGAGGATGAGATGGCTGGATGGCATCACCGACTCGATGGACGTGAGTTTGAGTGAACTCCGGGAGTTGGTGATGGACAGCGAGGCCTGGCGTGCTGCAATTCATGGGGTTGCCAAGGGTCGGACATGACTGAGTGACTGAACTGAGCTGAACACTTAAAGCAACTAGAAAAAGAAGAAATGAAGAACTCCAGGGTTAGTAGAAGGAAATAAATGATTAAAATTAGGGCAACAGTAAATGAAAAAAAAAAAAAAAGGAGACTACAGCAAAAGTCAACAAAGCCAAAAGCTAGTTCTTTGAGAATATAAATAAAATAGACAGACCATTAGCCAGACTCATCAGCAAAAACGAGAGAAGAATCAAACAACAAAATTAGCAATGACAATTGAGAAATCACAATAGACAACACATAAATACAAATAATCATGAGACTTCTGTCAGCAACTACATACCAATAAAATGGACAACTTTAAAGGAATGGACAAATTCTTAGAAAAATATAACTTTCCAAAACTGAATCAGAAAGAAATTTAAAAATTTAAAGGATCCATCACAAGCATGGAAATTGAAATTGTATTTAAAAGTCTTCCAACAAACAAAAGCCCAGGGCCAGATGGCTTCACATGTGAATTGCTAACACCTATCCTACTCAAACTCTTCCAGAAAATTGCAGAGGAAGGTAAACTGCCAAATGCATTCTATGAGGCCATCATCACACTAATGCCAAAACCAGACAAAGATGCCATACAAAAAGAAAACTACAGGCCAATATCACTGATGAACATAGATGCAAAAATCCTCAACAAATTCTAGCAAACAGAATTCAACAACATGTTAAAAAGATCCTACATCATGATCAAGTGTGCTTTATCCCAGGGATGCAAGTATTCTTCAATATTTGCAAATCAATCAATGTGATATATCACATTGACAGGTTGAAAAATAAAAACCATGTGATTATCTCAATAGATGCAGAGAAAGCCTTTGACAAAATTCAACATCCATTTATGATAAAAGCTCTCCAGAAAGCAAGTATAGAAGGAACATACCTCAACA
Source organism: Bubalus kerabau (assembly GCF_029407905.1). Classification (NCBI taxonomy): domain Eukaryota; kingdom Metazoa; phylum Chordata; class Mammalia; order Artiodactyla; family Bovidae; genus Bubalus; species Bubalus kerabau. Next base: position 58,269,506 of record NC_073625.1, read on the forward strand.
TAATAATAGCCATATATGGCAAACCCACAGCAAACATTATTCTCAATGGTGAGAAATTGAAAGCATTTCCCCTAAAGTCAGAAACAAGACAAGTGTGCCTGCTCTCACCACTACTATTCAGCATAGTTTTGGAAGTTTTAGGCACAGCAATCAGAGAAGAAAATGAAATAAAAGGAATCCAGATTCGAGAACAAATAAAACTCTCACTGATTGCATATGACATGATCCTCGACATAGAAAACCCTAAAGAGACCACCAGAAATTACTAGAGCTAATCATTGAATACAGTAAAGTTGCAGGATATAAAATTAATACACAGAAAGCCCTTGCATTCCTATACACTAAAATGAGAAAACAGAAAGAGAAATTAAGGAAACACAACCATTCACCATTGCGACAGAAAGAATAAAATACCTAGGAATAAATCTACCTAAATAAACAAAAGATCTATATATAGAAAACTATAAAACACTGATGAAAGAAATCAAAGAGGATGCAAATAGATGGAGAAATAAACCATGCTCACGGATCAGAAGAATTAATATAGTGAAAATAAGTACACTACCCAAAGCAATATACAGATTCAATGAAATCCCTATCAAGCTTCCAAGGGTATTTTTTGCAGAACTAGAACAAATAATATAACAATTTGTATGAAAATACAAAAAAACTTTGAATAGCCAAAGCAATTTCAGAAAAAAGAATGGAATTGGAGGAATCAACCTGCCTGATTTCAGACTATACTACAAAGCTGCAGTCATCAAGACAGTATGGTTCTGGCACAAAAACAGAAATATCAATCAATGGAACACAATAGAAAGCCCAAAGATAAATCCAAACACGTATGTACACCTATGTGCACCTTATCTTTGACAAAGGAGGCAAGAATATAAAGTGGAGAAAATATAATCTCTTTAACAAGTGGTGCTGGGAAAACTGGTCAACCACCTCTAAAAGAATGAAATTAGAACACTTTCTAACACCATACACAAAAATAAACTCAAAATGGATTAAAGATCTAAATTTAAGACCAGAAACTGTAAAACTCCTAGAGGAAAACAAAGGCAAAACACTCGCTGAAATAAATCACAACAAGATCCACTATGACCTACCTTCCAGAATAATGGAAATAAAGCAAAAATAAGCAAATGGGACCTAATTAAGATTAAAAGCTTTTGCACTCTCTGAAATAAATCACAGCAAGATCCACTATGACCTACCTTCCAGAGTAATGGAAATAAAAGCAAAAATAAACAAATGGGGCCTAATTAAACTTAAAAGCTTTTGAAGGAAACTATAATAAAAGTGAAGATACAGCCTTCAGAATGGGTGAAAATAATAGCAAACAAAGCAACTGACAAAGAAATAATCTCAAAAATATACAAGCAGCTCAGGCAGCTCAATACTAGAAAAATAAATGGCCCAATCAAAAAATGGACCAAAGAGCTAAATAGACATTTCTCCAAAGAAGACATACAGATGGCTAACAAACACATGGAAAGCTGCTCAACATCACTCATTATCAGATAAATGCAAATCAAAACCACAATGAGGTACCATCTCATGCCAGTCAGAATGGCTGCTATCAAAAAGTCTACAAAAATTAAATATTGGAGAGGGTGTGGAGAAAAGGGAACCCTCTTACACTGTTGGTGGGAATGCAAACTAGTACAGCCACTATGGAGAACAGTGTGGAGATTCCTTAAAAAGCTGGAAATTGAACTGTCATACGATCCAGCAATCTCACTCCTGGGCATACACACCAAGGAAACCAGAATTGAAAGAGATATGTGTACCAAAATGTTCATTACAGCACTGTTTACAAAATCTAGGACATGGAAGCAACCTAGATGTCCATTGGCAGACGAATGGATAAGAAAGCTGTGGTACATATACACAATGGAATATTACTCAACTATTAGAAGAATAAATTTGAATCAGTTCTAACGAGGTGGATGAAACTGGTGCCTATGATACAAAGTGAAGTAAGTTAGAAAGAAAAACACCAGTACAGTATATAAATGCATATATATGGAATTTAGAAAGATGGTCACAATGACTCTATATGTGAAACAGCAAAAGAGACAGACATAAAGAACAGACTTTTGGACTCTTGAGAGGAGGCAAGGGTGGGATTATTTGAGAGAATATTATTGAAACCAGTATATTACTTTATGCAAAATCATTGACCAGTCCAAGTTCAATGCATGAAACAGAGCACTCAAACCAGTACACTGGGACAACCTAGAGGGATGGGATGGGGAGGGAGGTGGGAGGGGGGTTCAGGTTGGGGAACACACGTACACCCATGGCGGATTCATGCCAATGTATGGCAAAACCAATACAATTGTAAAGTAATTAGCCTGCAATTAAAATAAATAAATTTATATTAAAAATAAAATAATTTAAATAAATAAAAAAGGTCTCATTGGTATATCTCTGTAATTATTCAAGAGGTAAAGGCATAAGTAATAAGCTTTGATGAATAGGCAGTTGTTTCTTTTAATACTAGTTGAAGAATCCCTGGGCAAAGCTTACTTGACCTTCTTGAAAGCAGCTTGCTTCCAACACTCATAACTGATGCTCATACACGATCACTTGGCTGCCAATATTCGTAACCATCTGTTATGGTGGCAACATGCCTGCTCACGAAATAATGTGATATTTTAGGTAGTAGGTGCCAATTAAGTAGATTGGCAATCCTAAATTCTGAGAGCATTTTTTCCTTACAGAAAGTGATGCTACATTAACAACCACATGAATTCTTATCATTAAACCATCTGTTTACACTTGTGGGACCAAACATCTTCATGGAAGGAAAATAGAGAGTACTTGAGAAAAATTGGTGAGAATCTGTTGTGAAATATCTTGTTATACCTGGATCTATTTTAAAATTGACTTTATATATATGAGCGACTTCACTTTCACTTTTCACTTTCATGCATTGGAGAAGGAAATGGCAACCCACTCTAGTGTTCTGGTGGGCTGCTGTCTATGGGGTCGCACAGAGTCGGACACGACTGAAGCGAATTAGCAGCAGCAGCAGCATATGAGTGTAAAACTACCAAACCTATGAAAAGCCATAAAACCTATAAGTAATTACTTTCATAAGTAACTAAAAGAAATATCGTTGATATATTGTTTTTTCGTCAGTGCGAGTTTTTAAGTGTGCATAAAAACCTGTGATACATCCAGGACTTGAACTGGAGGAAGTTCCTCTGTTGAATAAACTTTTGTGGATCTCAGCAATAATGATTGGAATCTGGGTGGTGCAGCCCCATCAGCAGGTTGACCCCAGTTGGTCATATCAGAGAACAGGGTATGCTGTGGACATTCATATGAATAATCCAGGCATTTAATAAACAGCTGCAATTTGTTTCAAGTTCACAGGTCCAAAGAACAGTTTCTTTAAATCTGCCGGTCTGTAGCTTTCCAAAAGATGGGATCCGAGTGAAATTCCCTCAGTCATGTCTGACTCTGCAGCTTCAAAGATGGTAGCCCACTGGGCTCCTCTGTCCATGGAATTCTCCAGGCAAGAATACTGGAGTGGGCAGCCATTCCCTTCTTCCGGAGATCTTCCTGACCCAGGGATAGAACCCAGGTCTCCTGCTCACAGACAGATTCTTTACTGTCTGAGCCACTAGGGAAGCCTTCAGTTAAGTTCAGTTCAGTTGCTCAGTCATGTCCGACTCTTTGTGACCCCATGAATCGCAGCACGCCAGGCCTCCCTGTCCATCACTAACTCCCGGAGTTCACTCAAACTCACGTCCATAGAGTTGGTGATGCCATCTAGCCATCTCATCCTCTGTCGTCCCCTTTTTCTCCTGCCCCCAATTCTTCCCAGCATCAGAGTCTTTTCCAATGAGTCAACTCTTCGCATGAGGTGGCCAAAGTACTGGAGTTTCAGCTTTAGCATCATTCCTTCCAAAGAACACCCAGGGCTGATCTTTAAAATGGATTGGTTGGATCTCCTTGCAGTCCAAGGGACTCTCAAGAGTTTACTCCACCACCACAGTTCAAAAGCATCAATTCTTTGATGCTCAGTTCTCTTCACAGTCCAACTCTCACATCCATACATGACCACAGGAAAAACCATAGCCTTGACTAGATGGACCTTTGTTGGCAAAGTAATGTCTCTGCTTTTGAATATGCTATCTAGGTTGGTCATAACTTTCCTTCCAAGGAGTAAGCTTCTTTTAATTTCATGGCTGCAGTCACCATCTGCAGTGATTTTGCAGCCCCAAAAATTAAAGTCTGACACTGTTTCCTCATCTATTTCCCATGAAGTGATGAGACCAGATGCCATGATTTTTGTTTTCTGAATGTTGAGCTTTAAGCCAAATTTTTCACTCTCTTCTTTCACTTTCATCAAGACTTTAGCCATCAGTAAAAATAGAATCAAATTCCTGGAGAGAATTTTTGACTAGTGTATAAGAAAGGCTTTGAGTTCCCTCAAATGAATATAATAATTCTACATAACTTACTGTATGTATAGACAATTCAGTAATAATGGTTGGATGTTTCAGTATCTCACATTCAACAATTGATAGGATAACATGTGTCTGATAAGGTATTTGTATCAGAAATCATAAACAATTGGAAAATGGGCAAAAGATCTAAATATGCATTTCTCCAAAGAAAATAAACATGCATTACGAATAAATACACAAAAAATGATAAATATCATTAGACACTAGGAAATGCAATTAAAACCACAATGAGTGCCACATTACATTCTGTAGAATGGCTGTAGTAAAAATAAAATAAAAGTAAAAACAAGTAATGGTAAAAATGTGGAGAAACAGAAACTCTTATAGACACTTCTGGTGAGAAAGTTAAATCATTCACTGACTGAAAAACCATTTGTCATTCTTCAAAATATTCAGGATAAAATTATCATGCTGCTGTTGCTGCTAACTCGCTTCAGTAGTGTCCAACTCTGTGCGACCCCATAGATGGCAGCCCACCAGGATCCCCCGTCCCTGGAATTCTCCAGGCAAGAACACTGGAGTGGGTTGCCATTTCCTTCTCTAATGCATGAAAGTGGAAAGTGAAAGTGAAGTCGCTCCGTCGTGTCTGACTCTTAGCGACCCTATAGATGGCAGCCCACCAGGCTCCTCCATCCATGGGATTTTCCAGGCAAGAGTACTGGAGTGGGGTGCCATTGCCTTCTCCAAAAATTATCATATGATTCAGCAAATTCACTACTAGGTATAGTACTCAAGAGAACTGACTGTATACATTCATGCAAAATCTTTCACATGAATGTCACTAAAACGTTCATAATATCCAAGTGTTTATCGGCTTATGAATGTATAAATAAAATGTAGCATACTCAAATGATAGAATATTATTTTGAAATTAGAATACCGATATATTTAACAGCTTAGATGAATCTTGAAATCATTTTAAATGAAAGAAACTAGTCATGAAAAAAATACATATTTTATCATTTCATTTATATGAAATGTCTGGAGTGGAAAATCCATTGAGATTAAATGTAGATTAATAGTTGTCTGGGAATTGGATAAAAGTGGGCAGTGACTGCTGCTACAGGCTTCTTTGGGGGTGACAAATTTTCTAAAATTGATTGTAGCAATAATTGCACTGCTCTTCAAATACACCAAAAACATTCACTAGTGCATCTTCACTGGCAGATTTTATTATATGTGAGTTATATACTAACAGAGCTATTTAAAAACTTCTCCTGATTTTAGATATAAATTCCTCTCCAAGCAGAATATTTCACCCAAAGTTCAAGCTTCAATAAAATACTCAGATCTCTTCTTGGAAGAAAATAAAAGTTGAACTAAGAAGAGGAGTGAGGTTCCAACTTAAAGTTTGAGAGGAATACACACAAACAGAATATGTGAAGGAGCAAAAGCAAGTTTATTTCAGGATAATTCATCTGGATGAAATGTCATTAATTTTATTAACAAAATTGAGTTTACTCCTAATTATAAAAAGAATATTTTTTAAATGTAAGTATATCTACCAGTGCTCTCTAATACATACAGCAAAAAAAGTGGAGTTATGTCTTGTCTGCTGTACAAATTTAAGTAATTTTCATCATCTACTCTAAGTGTATTTATCAGGTATAATCTTTTTAAATACAAGCTGGTGTTTCACATATTAATCCAAGTAAATTTTTATTCTAAAAACAGATATTTTAATTGCAAGTAGTTAAGACTACTAAGGAAGTCTGTTCAGTGAAATTGTGGGTATTGCTGGTTATAACTGATGGGGAAAAGACCACCATTACATGGATGTCAGGTTGATGGTTGTAATTCTGAAGAGTAAAGTTGTATTTTTAGTCTACTTCAAACTTCATCTTAAAACCAGAATGTTTTGCTCTGATATTGGCCCCAAAATCAATTATATGAAAAAGAAAAAAATGTTGAGTTTTATACGCATGGTGAATTTTTGAAATGATACACAGGAATAATGATTGTGTCTGTGGAGGAAGATTGGGGTGGTTGATGTGACTTTTAATTGTAAACTTCTTTTTACATATATGTATATTTATATATTCAAGTAAAGTGAATTAAACTAAAGTTGAATGTTAATGAACCATGGCATAAAGATCTGTTGAGATAATCATAGCATTATATATATTTAATCTTTGATGTTCATATTTCTCAGGGCATGCTTCCCAAAACAAATTGTGTTCAAAACATCTAGACTGCTTATTAAAACACAAAATCCATGAAAGAACTTCAGACATTGCTGTTTAGGCCATCTAAGGACTTGGGACATGAATTTTGAATTTTTATGGTAAGTTCCGTATTCAGTTTTTTTACACGCTGAAACTTAATGGCTACTTCACTGGACTATTTACTTTAAAAACCATTAGTAAGTAAATTAATAAAAAGGCATTTAGTCTTATGATATCATGATATCTCAATGTCTTGCTGAAACTTTTCCTCCTGCTGTTAGCAGTGGGAAATGACTCCAAATTAACATTTGTCATGTGTTCTTTTTCAGACAATTAGTGCAGCATGTATTTAAAAAAAATTCTTCAAAATAAAGGTGAAAATGCATCTTCTATATAAGTCTGTGATAATTTTACACTTATTCTGAATCTACCTTGAAAGTTTGTGTTAATTGTGCTGTTCTCTGTGACTTTGATAACAGAAACCAACTCAAATAATTTTAGAATTTTTGATAATGCTAAGACTTAAATTTCAAGTATATTTTTAAATGCAGCATATTTGCAAAACTCACTTTTACAGATATTATTGTATTTAAATATTTATGTGTTTATTATATAAAATTTATATAGAACACATCTTGTTCTAAGAATGAGGACTGTTGCTCACATATAATGTATTGAAAAAACTTTTCTCAAGTAACATTGAAAAAAATTAAACTCACTAAACAACTAGAGAATCTGTTGGTTCATGTGCTCTTGCCACCAGGCTCCACTGTCCATGGAATTTTCCAGGGAAGAGTACTGAAGTGGGTTGCCATTTCTTACTGTAGGGTATCTTCTCGACATAAGGATCATCTCCTGTTCCTCCTGTAAAGTGGATTCTTTACCACTGCACCACCTAGGAAGCTCAAGATTTGTTTAAAGTCTTTAGTCAGTGGTTCAATCATGCCACAGAAAAACTAGTTTCTGACTGCTTCGCTGACAATCGACATTGTCTTCAGACTGACTTCACTTTTTTCACTACCAACAGATCACAGGGTATTGCTTTTATGTTTATACTATACAAGCAAGAAAATGTATCATTTATCACAATACTAACAAAAGCTCTGAAAAGCACTCTGATTGGATAAACCACATAATGAGTATACATGTATCCAAAAGGATAGAGTATAGCACTCAGGCTTAGCAAACTACACACTTCAAGCTGGCTTGTTTTGATTGTGTATGGGTTCTAGCATTCAAACTCACAACCCCTACAAGAAGCTGAAAATCTAGGAGAAGAGAAAAGGATTGCAGTGTTGAAACCGCAGTCCATAGGATCCAGTGAATCATTTAATACTGTAATATAATTATTAAATATAATGTTGTTACAAATTTTTGCAATAGTAAATGTAAGCCTTTATTATTAATAACACAGCTATTCATGATTTCAAGGAAATTTCTGTAAAGTAAGGAAACAAAGCCATTATGGTGTTTGTACCTATTATTTCCATATGCTCAAAGACCTCATATTAAGACTCGAAAAACTTAAATTTTTACCACTAAAGTAAAATGTACCTTCAGCATGACAAGTATAATAATGAAACATATTGGCCTTAAAACATCTATAATTCCAGGTATTTGTTAGTGCCAATGAATAAAGTGCTTTTATTTGTGAAGAATGTACTTCACTTCAGCTCAGTCTCTCATTCTTTTTTGACTCTTTGTGAGCTTATGGACTGCAGCATGCCAGGCTTCCCTGTCCATCACCAACCCCTGGAACTTGTTCAAATTCATGTTCAATAGGTTGTTGAGGCCATCCATCCATCTCATCCTCTGTTTTCCCCTTCTCCTCCTTCCTTCAACCTTTCCCAGCATCAGAGTCTTTTCCAAAGACTAAGATCTTTGCATCAGGTGGCCAAAGTATTGGAATTTCAGCCTCAGCATCAGTTCTTCCAATGAATATTCAGGACTGATTTCCTTTAGGATTGACTGGTTTTATCTCCTTGAGATCAAAAGATTGAAGTCCAAGGGATTCTTGAGAGTCTTCTCCAACACCACAGGTCAAAAGCATCAATTCTTCAGTGTTCAGCCTTTATACATCCATACATGACTCTCACATCCATACTTGAATACTGGAAAAAACTGTAGCTTTGACTAGACAGACCTTTGTCCACAAAGTAATGACAGTACATTTTAATATGCTGTCAAAGTTGGTCATTGGTTTTCTTCCAAGGAGCAAGCATCTTTTAATTTCATGGCTGCAGTGATCTTTGAGCAGCCCAAATTAGAATCTGTCACTGTTTACATTGTTTCCCCATTTATTTGACATGAAGTGATGGTGTTGGATGTCATGATCTTTGTTTTTTGAATGTTGAGATTTAAGGCAGCTTTTTCACTCTCCTCTTTCACTTTCATCAAAAGGCTCTTTGGTTCGTCTTCATTTTCTGCCATAAGGGTGGTGTCATCTGAGTATCTGAGGTTATTAATATTTCTCCTGAAAATCTTGATTCCAGCTTGTGCTTCCTCCAGCCCAGCATTTCTCATGATGTACTCTGCATGTAAGTTAAATAAGCAGGGTAACAATATAGAGCCATGACATATTCCTGTTCCAATTAGGAACCAGTCTGTTGTTCCGTGTTCAGGTGTAACAGTTGCTTCTTGACCTTCATATGGATTTCTCAGGAGGCAGGAAAGGTGGTCTGGTATTCCCATCTCTTGAAGAGTTTTCTACACTTTGTTGTGATCTATATAGTCAAAGGTTTTGGCTTAATCAATAAAGCAAAAGGGATTTTTTCTGGTATTCTTTTGCTTTTTAGATAACCAACGGTTGATCACAGTTTAATATCTGGTTCCTCTGCCTTTTCTAAATCCAGCTTGAACATCTTATATTTCATGGATCACATACTGTTGAAGCCTGACTTGGAGAATTTTGAGCATTACTTTACTAGCGTGTGAGATAAGTGCATTTTGCGGTAGTTTGAACATTCTTTGACATTGCCTGTCTTTGGGAATGGAATGAAAACTGACCTTTTCCAGTCCTGTGGCCACTGTTGAGTTTTCCAAATTTGCTGGCATATTCAGTGTAGCACTTTCACAGCATTATCTTTTAGGATTTGAATTAGCTCAACTGGAATTCCATCACCTCCACTAACTTTGTTCATAGTGATGCTTCCTAAGGCCGACTTGACTTCACATTCCATTATGTATGGCTCTGGGTGAGTGATCACACCATTGTGGTTTTCTGGATCACGAAGACTTTTTTAAATAGTTATTCTGTGCATTCTTGCAACTTCTTCTTAATATCTTCTGCTTCTGTTAGGTCCATACCATTTCTATCCTTTATTGTGCCCATCTTTGTATGAAGTACTTCCTTGTTATCTCTAATATCCTTGAAGAGATCTGTAGTTTTTTCCATTCTACTTTTACCCTCTATTTCTTTGCATTGATCACTAAGGAAGCCTTTCTTATCTCTCTTTGCTATTCTTTGGAACTCTGCATTCAAATAGGTATATCTTTCCTTTTCTCTTTTGCCATTAGCTTCTCTTCTTTTCTCAGCTCTTTGTAAGGCCTCCTCAGACAACCATTTTGTCTTTTTGCATTTCTTTTTCTTTGTGATGGTCTTGATCCCTGCCTCCTGTACAATGTCACAAACCTCAATCCACAGTTACTTCGGTATTCAGTCTATCAAATTTAATCCCTTGAATCTATTTATCACTTCCACTGTGTAGCCGTAAGGGATTCAATTTAGGTCATACCTGAATGGTCTAGTTGTTTCCCTATTTTCTTCAATTTAAGTCTGAATTTGGCAAAAAGAAGTTCATGATCTGAGCCACAGTCAGCTCCTGGTCTTGTTTTTGCTGACTGTATAGAGTTTCTCCATCTCTGGCTGCAAAGAATATAAACAATCTGATTTTCGTATTGACTATCTGGTGATGTCCATGTGTAGAGTCTTCTCTTGTGTTGTTGGAAGAGGGTGTTTCCTATGACCAGTGTGTTCCCTTGACAAAGCTCTGTTTGCCTTTGCCCTGCTTCACTTTGTACCTCAAGGCCATACTTGCTTGTTACTCTGGGTATCTATTGACTTCCTACTTTTGCATTCCAGTCCCTTATGATTAAAAGGACATCTTTTTTTTAAGTGTTAATTCTAGAAGGTCTTGTAGGTCTTCATAGAACCATTCAACTTCTGATTCTTCAGTATTACTGGTTGGGGCATAGGCTTGGATTAGTGTGATTTTGAATGGCTTGCCTGGGAAGTGAAGAGAAATCATTCAGTTGTTTTTGAGATTGCATCAAAGTAATGCATTGTTGACTATGAGTGTTACTCCATTTCTTTGTAGGGATTCTTTCCCACAGTTGTAGATACAATGGTCATCTGAATTAAATCCACCCATTCCAGTCCATTTTAGTCCACTGATTCCTAAAAATGTCGATGTTCACTCTTGTCATCTCTTGTTTGACCACTTCTAATTTACCTTGATTCATAGCCCTAACATTCCAGGTTTCTATGCAGTATTGTTCTTACAGCATCAGACTTTACTTCCATTACCACTTACATCCTCAACTGGGCGTTGTTTTCTCTTTGGCTCCGTCTCTTCATTCTTTCTGTATTTATTTCTCTACTGTTCTCCAGTGGTGTATCAGACACCTAATGACCTGCGGAGCTCATCTTTCAGTGTCCTTTATTTTTGCCTTTTCATACTGTTCATGGGGTTCTCAAGGCAAGAATGCTGAAGTGGTTTTGACATTCCCTTCTCTAGTGGACCACATTTTGTCAGAACTTTCCACCATGACCTGTCCGACTCGGGTGGCCATACACGACATGGCTCATAATTTCATTGAGTTAGACAAGGCTGTGGTCCATGTGATAAGTTTGATTAGTTTTCTGTGATTGTGGTTTTCATTTTGTCTGCCTTCTGATGAATAAGGATAAGAAGCTTTTGGAAGCTTCCTGACAGAGGGGGAAACTGGGTCTTGTTCTGATGGGCCAAGCCATGTTCAGTAAGCCTTTAATCCAATTTTTTGTTGATGGGTGGGGCTATGTTCCCTCCCTGTTGCTTGATCTGAGACCTAACTATGGTGGAGGTAATGAATATAATGGAGACCTCCTTCAAAGTGTTCCTTGCTTGTACTGCTGCAGTCAGTTTCCTCCACTCTGCAACAGGACACCTCTAGCCCTTGCCTCACCCGGATACTCCTGGACACTCACAGACATGTCTGGGCCAGTCTCTTATGAGATCACTGCTCCCTTCTCCTGAGTCCTGGTGCATACAAGTTTGTGTTTGTGCCCTCCAAGAATCTGTTTCCTCAGTCCTATAAGTTCTGTAATCAACTACTCCCTGGGAGTTCTTGGTCCCTTTTCCAGATCCCCAGGTTGGGAAATCTGTTGTGGTTCCTGGCATTTTCTTAACAGTGCCAGAATCTCTTTGGTATAATTGTTCTGCAGTTTGTGGGTCATCTGCTCAGCAGCTCTATGGTGGAGTTAATGATGACCTCCTCCATGAGGGCTTATGCCACATGTGAATATTGAACTACATTCAGACTTACATTTTCTTACTCATAAATACTAAATAATTAAATAGAAATATAATGATGATATTAATGACAGGAATACTTTCATGGGAGAATGGTCATCAATTGTTTCAGAACTTTAAATATAGTGAATGGATTGATAAATTATAAGGTATTGATATATTGATCTCTTTCAACTACCATGACCTTTTCATACAGTGTCGAAGTCATCAAGAATGAGAAATGCTTGTCATATTTAGTATATATGAAATGTTACATTATATGGAACGTATAAAATTACTTTCTGAAAATGTTCAGAGGTTTAATATTAGTGTGTGTGTATGTGTGTGTGTTTGTTTGTACACGCATGTGGGCTCAGTTATGTCCAATTCTTTGTGGCCCTGTGGACTGTAGCCTGCCAGGCTTCTCTGTCCATGGAATTTTCCTGGCAAGAATGCTGGAGTGGATTTCCATTTCATACCACAGTGAATCTTCCTGACCCAGGTATTGAACCCTCATCTCTCACATTTCCAGCATTGGCAGGTGGATTCTTTACCTGTAGCACCACATGGGAAGGCCAGTTTAATATGTGGATGAGGCTATGTCTAATATAAACCTGGAGAAGAACTAGGTCTGATTAACAGGTAGAAAGAAAAAGTAGAAAGTGATCCTGATAGTATAACTTGTAATAGTATGGTGCTTGGACCAGCAGCATGGGAATCAACTTGGGAACTTTTTAGAAACACAAATTCTTAAGCCCAGTTAGGAAAAGGAGGGGCTTCCAAGGTGGCTCAATGGTAAAGAATCTGCCTACTAATGCAGGAGACTAGAGTTTGATCCCTGGCTTGGGAAGATAAACCTAGAGGAGGAAATAGCAACCCGCTTCAGCACTCTTGCCTAGGAAATTCCATGGACCTACCCTCCATGAGGTCACAGAGAGTCCTACAGCCACACACAGAACACAGCAGTCACACACTCCAAGAAAGCTTAAAGCACAGACAGTTCACGTAACTGCTTAAGGCCACAAAGCTAGGAAAGCAGACACCCAGGAAGATAGAAACAGTCTTTTCCTTTAAATACTATTCTGTAACCATTGATGTTTGTCTCTATGAACATGTAAGTTTAGAAGAGGATTAAACCTTAATTTAACACAGTAAGATAAATGAAAATGATCCACATACAGCATAAGATTTAATTGAATAATTTACTTGATAAACATATACTTCTAAATTGAAAATCAATGGTGTATCACTTGAATATATATTTATTTTATATTTGTATCAGTAACAGGTATATAATCATACTACTACTAATAATAACAAGGATAAAAAAAATATTAGAAACAAGACCAACAAATACATAGTGGATGGTTATTAAGCATTAAACAGTGTTAAAATGGTTTTGTGTAATCACATTCTTCCTCATTATATTCCTATGAGTCAAAGACATTGAGACTTGCCAAATTTAAGCACCTGTTGACACTAATACAGCTACTTAGTGACAGAGTCAATATTCCAATTCTTATTTGTCTCCAGAGTTCCATTCTTGTGTTAAGACTGTGCTTAACTGGCTGGTGGAAAGAATAACCTCTACCTCAATTAGTGAATTGGCTAAATCTATAAATCTATAATTTCAAGTAATTTTGCTGTTGTTGTTAGTCACTAAGTCATGTCTGACTGTTTTGTGACCCCATGAACTGTAGCTCCACCAGACTCCCCTGTCCATGGGACTACCCAGGCAAGAATACTGGAGTGGGTTGCCATATCCTTCTCCAGTGGATCTTCCTGGGCCAGGGATCAAATCCCCATCTCTTGCATTGCAGGTGGATTCTTTACCACTGAGACATGCAGGAAGACCCATGTGATTCTAGAGTCCTTAAAAATGCAATTCTTATATTTTTAAAAGTGTACTTCAAAGTAGCTGCACTTTTCTGCACAGAATTAGTATTAAGCCCATCTTCAAAAAATCTCCTAAACAAGTTTTAAGTATAATCTAGATGACAGCATGTTTCTAGAAACTATTGGCAAGCTCATACTGAAATGACCTTCGGTATAAAGGAGAGGGTTTTGAAATATGATATCAATTTTATTACAGTTTTTAGCATTTACTCAAAGTGATATACAGAAGAAGGAAGTAAAAAGAAGTAAGCCAATCCATCACTTCATTACAGAAGGGACCAATGATCTTAATGTCCCTTTATACTGTTATATTATGCCAGAGTTCAGTGAGAGGATGTTTCTGAAAATAAAATTTAAGAAGTACTCAGCCACAAATATGCCAATACTGAAGACAGTTCCTGAATTCTAAAGAAATGAACTGTAATACTATTCTTTCTTTACTAAATAATGTCTATTTAAGCTTTTATGTTTTCTAATATTTGACTATACAATCATTGAACTGTGTTCATACTGTGAACTGAAAAACATTAATGATGCTGTTAAGTAAATTCACTAGCTGAGTGACTTTCTTTACTAATTTTTAAAGGTACTGAAACAATAGTTTTATTTCAGCATTCTCAACATGTTTTGAGGACAAAAAGGACTACATTTAAAATAACAAGAAGCAAAATTCTCATCATTAGTTCTCTGAGTCTACACAACTGAGCAACTGAACTGACTGACTTCTCTGGAATATGTTTCTATGTCATTTATTAAATTAATTATGCAAAAAAGCAAAATGGCTGTCTGGGGAGACCTTACAAATAGCTGTGAAAAGAAGATAAGTGAAAAGCAAAGGAGAAAAGGAAAGATATAAGCATCTGAATGCAGAGTTCCAAAGAATAACAAGAAGAGATAAGAAAGCCTTCTTCAGCGATCAATGCAGAGAAATAGAGGAAAACAACAGAATGGGAAAGACTAGAGATCTCTTCAAGAAAATTAGAGATACCAAGGGAACATTTCATGCAAAGATGGGCTCGATAAAGGACAGAAATGTTATGGACCTAACAGAAGTAGAAGATATTAAGAAGAGGTGGCAAGAATACACAGAAGAATACAAGAAGTACAAAAAAGATCTTCACGACCCAGATAATCACGATGGTGTGATCACTTGATCTAGAGCCAGACATCATGGAATGTGAAGCCAAGTGGGCCTTAGAAAGCATCACTATGAACAAAGCTAGTGGAGGTGATGGAATTCCAGTTGAGCTATTCCAAATCCTGAAAGATGATGCTGTGAAAGTGCTACACTCAATATGCCAGCAAATTTGGGAAACTCAGCAGTGGCCACAGGACTAGAAAAGGTCAGTTTTCATTCCAATCCCAAAGAAAGGCAATGCCAAAGAATGCTCAGACTACCTCACAATTGCATTCATCTCACATGCTAGTAAAGTAAGGCTCAAAATTCTCCAAGCCAGGCTTCAGCAATATGTGAACCGTGAACTTCCTGATATTCAAGCTGGTTTTAGAAAAGGCAGAGGAACCAGAGATCAAGTTGCCAACATCCACTGGATCATGGAAAAAGCAAGAGAGTTCCAGAAAAACATCTATTTCTGCTTTATTGACTATGCCAAAGCCTTTGACTGTATGGATCACAATAAACTGTGGAAAATTCTGAAAGAGATGGGAATAGCAGACCACCTGATCTGCCTCTTGAGAAATTTGTATGCAGGTCAGGAAGCAACAGTTAGAACTGGACATGGAACAACAGACTGGTTCCAAATAGGAAAAGGAGTACGTCAAGGCTGTATATTGTCACCTTGCTTATTTAACTTATATGCAGAGTACATCATGAGAAACACTGGACTGGAAGAAACACAAGCTGGAATCAAGATTGCCGGGAGAAATATCAATAATGTCAGGTATGCAGATGACACCACCCTTATGGCAGAAAGTGAAGAGGAACTCAAAAGCCTCTTGATGAAAGTGAAAGTGGAGAGTGAAAAAATTGGCTTAAAGCTCAACATTCAGAAAACTAAGATCATGGCATCTGGTCCCATCACTTCATGGCAAATAGATGGGGAAACAGTGGAAATAGTGTCAAACTTTATTTTTGTGGGCTCCAAAATCACTGCAGATGGTGACTGCAGCCATGAAATTAAAAGACGTTTACTCCTTGGAAGGAAAGTTATGACCAATCTAGATAGCATATTGAAAAGCAGAGACATTGCTTTGCAACAAAGGTCTGTCCAGTCAAGGCTATGGTTTTTCCTGTGGTCTTGTATTGTTGTGAGGTTTGGACTGTTAAGAAGGCTGAGCGCTGAAGAATTCATGCTTTTGAACTGTGGTGTTGGTGAAGACTCTTGAGAGTCCCTTGTACTGCAAGGAGATCCAACCAGTGTATTCTGAAGGAGCTCAGCCCTGGGATTTCTTTGGAAGGAATGATGCTAAAGCTGAAACTCCAGTACTTTGGCCACCTCATGCGAAGAGTTGATTCATTGGAAAAGACTCTGATGCTGGGAGGGATTGGGGGTAGGAGGAGAAGGGGACGACAGAGGATTGGATGGCTGGATGGCATCACTGACTCGATGGACGTGAGTCTGAGTGAACTCCGGGATTGTTGATGGACAGGGAGGCCTGGCGTGCTCCAATTCATGGGGTCGCAAAAAATCGGACATGACTGAGTGACTGAACTGAACTGAACTGAAAATTTTTACATGAGGAACTTCCGTGGCCATCCACTGGTTAAGATGTTACCTTCCAATGCAAGAGGTGTGAGTTGGATCCTAGGTCAGGGAAATAAGATCCCACATGCCTAACAGCCAAAAACCAAAACATAAAACAGAAGCAATGGTATTACAAATTCAATCAGTTCAGTTAAGTTTAGTTCAAACACTCAGTCATGTCTGACTCTTTGCAACCCCATGGACTGCAGTACTCAGGCCTCCCTGTCCATCACCAACTCCCAAAGTTTACTCAAACTCATGTCCATTGAGTTGGTGATGCCATCCAACCATCTTATCCTCTGTCATCCCCTACTCCTCCTGCCTTCAATCTTTCCCAACTCAGGGTCTTTTCAAATAAGTCAGTTCTTCAAATTCAATAAAGACTTTTAAATTGTCTACATTAAAAAATCTTTAAGAAAATGTCTACATGACTATTTTTTACCTTTGGACAATGATTCTGTCTTTTCACCATAGTAAGCTTGATGAAAGTGAAAGAGGAGAGTGAAAAAGTTGGCTTAAAGCTCAACATTCAGAAAACTAAGATCATGGCATCTGGTCCCATCACTTCATGGCAAATAGGTGGGGAAACAGTGGAAACAGTGTCAGACTTTATTTTGGGGGGCTTGAAAATCACTGCAGATGGTGATTGCAGCCATGAAATTAAAAGACACTTACTCCTTGGAAGGAAAGTTATGACCAACCTAGATGGCATATTGAAAAGCAGAGACATTACTTTTCCACAAAGGTCCGTCTTGTCAAGGCTATGGTTTTTCCAGTAGTCATGTATGGTTTTGATAGTTGGACTGTGAAAAAAGCTGAGTGCCGAAGAATTGATGCTTTTGAAATGTGGTGTTGGAGAAGACTCTTGAGAATCCCTTGGACTGCAAGGAGATCCAACCAGTCTATTCTGAAGGAGATCAGCCCTCAGTGTTCTTTTTTTTTTTTTTTTTTTAATTTTTTTTTTTTTTATTTTTTTTTTTTTAATTTTATTTTATTTTTAAACTTTACATAACTGTATTAGATTTGCCAAATATCCTCAGTGTTCTTTGGAAGGAATGATGCTAAAGCTGAAACTCTAGTACTTTGGCCATCTCATGCAAAGAGTTGACTCATTGGAAAAGACTCTGATGCTGGGAGGGATTGGGGGCAGGAGGAGAAGGGGACGACAGAGGATTAGATGGCTGGATGGCATCACCAACTCGATGGGTGTAAGTTTGAGTGAACTCCGAGAGTTGGTTATGGGCAGGGAGGCCTGGCATGCTGCAATTCATGGGGTTGCAGAGTTGGACATGACTGAGCGACTGAACTGAACTGAACTGAAAGCTAAAAGAAGTAACAACCCACACCAGCATCCTGACAGTTTTCTACCATATTTCCTAAGGTCTCAATTGACCCATACTATTATTTGATGGGTTTTCTTTAGTATAAATCGAATTCTCAGCAGAAGCCTCCCATTCCTAGATCTTATGCTGATTCAGCAATTTCCATGTTCTAGTGTCTACCACAAAGAATAGCTTATGCCACCAACTTCCACATACAGTTTCATTATTGGGATTGCAAATGGTAAACAATTATGGCCAGGTTTATGGTCTTTGCAAACCAAACTTAAATTTAATACACATTGTGGCTCATGAGATCAGGCTATTGAAAGTTTCAGACTCTGAAAACAAAAGTAATGATTTTGATAAAAATCTAAGTTAAAAAATTTCAGTGAATTATTTTGAGATATGGTTAGATACTGAACCCTGGAAATACAGTCAGGGTTTTTCTTCACATTTTTTCCACATCTATCTTTCTTCTTCTCTTTGTTGATTTCATATTCATCTGCTGCAAAAAGTTGGGACCATGAGTGGAGTCTAGTATATAGTACCCATATGAGTAGATAATTGATATGAAGATTCTGATTGTTTTAGCTGTATCAAACCAGCTGTATCATACTCAAACATGGGTCACTGAGTCCTGCAGATAAATGATCAACTTCATCCAAAATACATCCAAAAAAGAACTTGAGGCTTGAAGAAAGTTTTGGTCATAAAATATGAATTCAATAAAAACAAGACATTTTTAGTTATAATACTTATTTAACATGTTTATTAATATTACTTATTTGGATAATTCTTAAAGCATGAAGCAAATAACATGATTGCTTTTGTTTGGGGGATGGTGAGATGTGGTCCTTCCAAAGTAGCTCTAAAGAAGTCACCACTCAACTGATGGGTTGTCCTAACCCTGAGTTAGAGAAAATTAGAATTAAAATCCTAATGTTTTCATTAAGAAAAGTAGCTAGAATTAAATATGAATAAGGATGATTTTTACATTGGCAGAAAAAAATGCACTGGTTGTTAAAACTTGATTTATTTATTTTTATTTGATTCCCTGATGAAAGAGTAGCTATTTTAGTAATTTATAGTTACTTTATCTTTAGAGAATTTAAGGGGCTATTTTACTAAATTAAAATAATAATAACTAGCAATTATTAGTGTATAAGTTATAATGATAGAAATACTATTTTAATTTACTTTATATTTTCTGAAAGAATAAGTTGAAGGCTAAAGCCAATCTGAAAGCCAATATTAAGTCAATATAATTTATTCACTGTCCTTCTTTTAGAAAAGAGATTTATTTCTCTGTTAGCATTTTCTTAAAATGCCTTGGCTTACTTTTCAATTCATTTCAGCATTTCAATTTCCTGTGAGTGCTTTCCATTTCTCACTAGGTACTAAGAAAGATAGTAAAAATGGCTTAAACATAATTGTCATTTTCATGACAACACTAAGGTATTTCAAAGAATGAAAGAAAGATAATCCATTTAAATTGCTATTTTCCATCCACATTGGAATTTTTAGATATAAATGAGTTCATATAAATGGAAAACTGTCATAAAGGTAAGGTCATTTAAACAGTCCACTGCAGTTGAAATAGTTTCATGACAGACCAACATGTCAGGCAGTAAGGCATGGAATTGATACTATGATCAGTAGCTTTTGTCATGATGTTCTTCTTCACTCTGATTCTATTGAAACGTAATAGGGAAATAGCCAATTGTTATATACTATATAGTGCATAATTTTATATACACTATATAATTGAATATAAAATATTAAATTGTTAAACACTAATGTCCAGAGAGTGAATCATTAAGGTGTATGTTGTTCAGTCATTAAGTCATGTCCAATTCTTAATAACCCTATGGACTACAGCATGCCAGGCTTCCCTGCCTTTCAGTATCTGTCAGAGTTTCCTCAATCTCATCCCCATTAAGTCAGTGATGCTATCTAAACGTCTCATCCTCTGTCACCCTCCTCTCCTCCTGCCATAATCTGTCCCAGCATCAAGATCTTTCCCAATGGGTCAAGTCTTTGCATCAGGTGGCCGAAATATTGGAGCTTCAGCATCAGTCCTTTCAATGGTTATTTAGAGTTACTTCCTTTAGGATTGACTGGTTTGATTTCCTTGCAGTCCAAGGGACTCTTAAGAGTCTTCTCAAACACCACAGTTTGAAAGCATCAATTCTTCAGCTCTCAGCCTTCTTTATGGTTCAGCTTTGTCATCTGTACATGACTACTGGCAAAAACATAGCTTTGACTATACAGGCCTTTGTCAGCAAGTGATGTTTCTACTTTTTAATATGCTGCCTAGGTTTGTCATAGCTTTTCTTCCAAGGAACAAATGTCTTAATTTTGTGGCTGCAGTTACTTTCCAAGGTGATTTGGAACTCAACATTCAAGAAACGAAGATCATGCATCCAGTCCCATCACTTCATGGCAAATAGATGGGGGAAAAGTGGAAACAGTTGAGTTTTAAGCAAACTTTTTCAATTTCCTCTGCCACACTCAAGAGGCTCTTTTGTTCCCCTTCACTGTCTGCCGTTAGAGTGTTTATCATCTGCATATCTGAGGTTGTTGATATTTCTGCCAGCAATATTAATTCCAGTTTTTGTTCCATCCAGTCTGGCATTTTGCATGATGTATTTAGCTGGGCTTCCCTGGTGGCACAGCAGTAAAGATTTTGCCTGCAATGCAGGAGCTACAGGAGATGCGGGTTAGATCCCTGGGTTGGGAAGATCCCTGGAGGAAGGTATGGCAACCCACTCCAGTATTCTTGCTTGGGGAACCCATGGACAGAGGAGCCTGGTGGCTACAGTTCATAGGGTCACACTGAGTTGGGTACAACAGAAGTTATTTAGCACATAAGCATGCACTCTGCATAGAAGTTAAATAAACAGTTACAATATACAGCCTTGAAATACTCCTTTCCCAGTTTTGAGCTATTCCATGTCGGGTTCAAACTATTGCTTCTTGATTTGCTTACAGGTTTCTCAGAATGCAGTTAAGGTAGTATGGTATTCCCATCTCTTTAAGAATTTTCCAGTTTGTTGTGAGCCACGCAGTCAAAGGCTTTAGCGTCGTCAAGTAGGCAGAACTAGATGTTTTTCTGGAATTCCTTTTCTCTGTGATCCAGTGAATTTTGTCAGTTTTATCTCTGGTTCCTCTGTCTTTTCTAAATACAGCTTGTACATCTGGAATCTAGGTTCATATACTGCTGAAGTGTAGCTTAAAGGATTTTGAGCATTAACTTGCTAGCATGAGACATGAGTGCAATTGTCTGGTAGTTTGAACATTCTTTGGCATTGTCCTTCTTTGGGATTGGAATGAAAATATGCCTTTAAAAAAATAGATCCTATATCCAAATGGGAAGAGCTTAATGGGTGCTCACAATAAATAAATTTTACTTTTTTTTCTATAGAAGATCTTGATTAGTTGGACTAATATGCATGGGAGAATAAAGAAGGCAGGATAGATGACAAAGAACATAGTGTAGAAATGCTGTTTGTGCTATACTACCAGTTGGGTTTAATGGAAAACATTTAGCCAAAGTATGGGTTTGTGGTTTGATGGGTCTCAGTCTTTACAAGGGGTTTAAGAAAGAAAATTGTCCATGCCATTTGGTTCGTGTGTTTATCGAGTGACATGATGCCCAAGTCTCTTAGTAGAGTGTGAGATGGTGAACATGAACAGTTATTCCAAACAGGAATTGCAAATATTTGTACAAAACTAAAGCTACTTACAGACTGAGATGAGATACATGGAGTGGAGCAAAACTGTTGTAAGTGATGCAGATTTAAGGATCATTATTACATATTTGGAGTACAAAATAGACATCTGGCAAACTGACAGAATCATCTTAAAGGAAAAACCAGCAAATACTTATTTTCACTTGAAAAGGCCCAAATATTTGTTCTGCTTAAAAAAAAGTTAAAATATTTGTTCTCAAGATGCATAAATTCCTTGGAAAATTTGCTTCCACTAGTAATTGTAACTTTTTCAAATGTGATTTCAAATTGCAACTCTCACAAAAGTATTTTATTAAATGTGTTGGCAGAGCAGTAATTTTATTTTTGAAGCTAGAAGTGTGAATATACTCAGACCAAGTTATAATTTATATCACTGGGTTTTGTAAGCAAAAATTAAGTATTTAAGTGAAATTTAAGTTATTTGACTACAGTTATAAACAGAATATATAACAAGCTACATTCAAATAGTGTTAATTATCATTTTGAAGTTTACAAGCAAAAGAAAGATGTTTTGTAATCACATTATTTTCTATTTGCTTTTATATTATGAATTTCATGAGTACAGCATTATAATTCAGCATCTGTATATATATTACAGAGTGATCACCTCAACAAGTCTAGTCACCATCCATCACTATACTGTTGATCCTGTTCTCCCACCCTTCAAATCCCTTCACCTCCGGTTTATGCTCTTTATGAGTTTTTATTTTAATGCCTATTTTGAAATATAATTTTTAAATCATATAAATACTTGCTTTGAGAGGCCATAATGTTGAACAGATGAAGCTTAAGGTATAGTTTAACAATAATCTTATTTTGTTTACTCTGCTTAGGAATGTAACTGATGTTTTTATGAATTTTTTCCACATAATAGTTGAGACAAAAATCAATTTAGGACACAAAAGCAGTCACAAATATTTTTATAATTGGATACATTACTTGAGCTTCCCTGAGCAATTTTACATATGTCTTCGATGTATCAAATGCAATGCTGGAAATCTCTGTATACTTAATGATTGCTTATCTATTTATCTACATATTTCCTTGGTAATGAAGTGATATTTATTCACCAAAATATTAAAAACTTAGGCATAAATATTTCCTAAATGACTATTTATCCAAGGACATTTTAGCATTTTAAACTTCTACTTCCATAATCACTCAGTTCTAATCCCAGCGACTCTTACTTTACTCCCCTCAATATATCTCCACATTTCTTCTGTGCTGTGTTGTTGTTACTTTTGAGCATGTTCTCAGATTTATCTCACAGATTCACTTAGAATATTTGAATATGGAAGGGATCTGTGAGCTTAAAATTTTGATAAAATAATGGTAAAATAAATAGATCATTGTTTTATATTTTTTTCAACAGTGATGGGTAGGGGATTAAGAGATCTAAGCTATTATGTAGAAAATAAACTGAAAGGATGTATTATACAAGGCAGGGAATATAGCACATACTTTATAATCACTGTGAATTAACTATAAAATCGCGAATCACTATGACATACACTTGTAACACATAATATTGTATATCAACTGTACCTCAATAAAAAGATATTGGGTTTAGTCTTATAAATGCTATCTAGTAGTGTTTAATTAAAATAAAGAACTGAAGGAAAATTATATTATTAAGAATTTTGAAGGACTCAACATTTTCAAAATGAATTAAGACAGAAAAAGGAAAAGTTACCCATAACACTTTTTGCAAAACCATATATTCTTATTAAAAAAGAAAATGTTAAAATTGCAAAATGTTAAGAGCAGAATTGCTTAGAAGACCATATATTGTGATGGAAGAGGAGAAAGTATTAAGGTTGACTAATAGTCATAGAACATATAAAGCCAGAAAATTTGGAAGAAATGTGTAGAAGTCCTTAAGATCCAGTGAATAAATAAACAGAATGTGAAGAAGGAGAGAAATGCAATGTTTGTATGTATGTGTGCATATGTTTCAATATGTATATGAAAAAATATAAAGGACATTATATATACATATATATATATATATATAATACATATACTTCAAATACATAGATTATATGTATTACTTGTAAATATTGAGCATGTGTGTGTGTGTGTGCCCAGTCATGTCCAACTCTTTGTGACACCAGGGACTGTAGCCTGCCAGGATCCTTTGTCCATGAAATTTTCCAGGCAAGAATACTGGAGTAGGGTGCCATTTCCTATTCCAGGGGATTTTACCATGGATCAACCCATGGATTGAACTTGCATCTCTTCTTGATTCTCCTGAATTGGCAGGCGGATTCTTTACTGCTACACCACCTGGGAAGCCCATCTGTGTGTATGCTTGCAGGATGTCACTTCAGTTGGTCCAACTGTTTGCGAGCCTATGGACCATAGCCTGCCAGGCTCCTCTGTCCATGGGATTCTCCAGGTGAGAATACTGGAGTGGGTTGCCATTTTCTTCTCCAGGGGATCCTCCCAACCCAGGGATCAAACCAGTGTCTCTGGCAACTCCTGCACTGGCAGGCAGGTTCTTTACAACTAGTGCCTCCTGGGAAGCCCATTTGTATGTATATTTCACTATAAATTGAAATGTATTTGTCTATGTGTGAGTGTATGGATATTTATATACCATATGTCTGTTTCATTAGTAAAATAATTTGACTCATGTAGAGCTGGATTTAAATCACCCCATATTCCTGATAGTTTCTGGATATGATATAACCTGTTATTTTCCCTATCTGACTTTTCCTGGGATCCATGTAGATAGATAATACTGCGGTGGTGGCTTAGTCGCTAAGTCATGTCTGTCTCTTTAGACCTGTGGCGGGGTAGCTTGCTAGGCTCCTCTGTCCATGGGATTTCACATGCAAGAATACTGGAGTGGGTTGCCATTTTTTCTCCAGGGGATTCTCCCAACTCAGGGATTGAACCCGCGTCTGCTGTATTGCAGACAGTCTCCTGCATTGCAGGCAGATTCTTTCCTGACTGAGCCACCAGGGAAGCCCAGACTATACAGTGGTACACTAATTTGTTAAGGGTGTCTTAACAAAGTTCCTTTATTAACAAAATACAGATTGGGTGCCTTCAATGACAGACTTTTGTTTACTTTAAGTTATGGGAAGTAGTAAGACAAAATGAAGATATCCACAGGGTTAGTTTCCTCTGAAATCTCACTCTTTGGCTTACGGATAACCATTTCCTCCCCATGTCTTCATAAGTTCTTTCTTCAGTAGATGTTGGTGTCTTTATCTTCTCCTCTTGTAAGGATGTCAGTCATATCGTATTAGTGCCCACCCTCATGATCTCATTTTATATTAATTATTCCTTTAAAGATCCTTTCTCCAAACATAGTCACACTTGGAGTAGCTGGGGGTTAGGACTTCAACATGAGAATATGCGAGATGGGCAGAACAGTTCACATTACAGTCTGTAAAGTATATTGTACTAGGAATACCTCGAAATTTTTATCCAGGTGATTGGTTTTATTTGATCATGAGTTAAAGCAATTTAGAGCTACCTGGTCTTTACATTTTTCTCTGTGCTCCTTACTATACTTCGTCTGGTCTCACCTAGAAGCAGAAGCACATTGGGAATAAAACAATAAATCAATACAAGTTAATAGAACTTTATCTTTTGTCAGATAAAATAATTTACAATTTATGCTTTAAAATTTTTGATATTATTAGTGTATGGATATTATATATATATATATATATATATATATGTGTGTGTGTGTGTATGTGTGTGTATCAACATTTTTTTTAAATTTTATTTTATTTTTAAACGTAACATAACTGTATTAGATTTGCCAAATATCAAAATGAATCCGCCACAGGTATACATGTGTTCCCCATCCTGAACCCTCCTCCCTCCTCCCTCCCCATTCCATCCCTCTGGGTCGTCCCAGTGCACCAGCCCCAAGCATCCAGTATCGTGCATCGAACCTGGACTGGCAACTCATTTCATACATGATATTTTACATGTTTCAATGCCATTCTCCCAAATCTTCCCACCCTCTCCCTCTCCCACAGAGTCCATAAGACTGTTCTATACATCAGTGTCTCTTTTGCTTTCTCGTACACAGGGTTATTGTTACCATCTTTCTAAATTCCATATATATGCGTTAGTATACTGTATTGGTGTTTTTCTTTCTGGCTTACTTCACTCTGTATAATAGGCTCCAGTTTCATCCACCTCATTAGAACTGATTCAAATGTATTCTTTTTAATGGCTGAATAATACTCCTTTGTGTATATGTACCACAGCTTTCTTATCCATTCATCTGCTGATGGACATCTAGGTTGCTTCCATATCCTGGCTATTATAAACAGTGCTGCGATGAACATTGGGGTACTCGTGTCTCTTTCCCTTCTGGTTTTCTCAGTGTGTATGCCCAGCAGTGGGATTGCTGGATCATAAGGCATGTCTATTTCCAGTTTTTTAAGGAATCTCCACACTGTTCTCCATAGTGGCTGTACTAGTTTGCATTCCCACCAACAGTGTAAGAGCATTTATAATTTGTACTTTAAAAATCTGTTCTGTACCCTCACTTAAATATCTTCTTTACAAGATTTAGAGAGTGAAACTGAATAATACAAACAGTGTTTTCAACAAGCACTTGGATGGAATTTATGTCTAAGTATAACTTGAATAGTTTGTTTAGAGATTATTGTAACAGATACAGGAATATTTCCCTTACTTTAAAAAAATAGGAAAAAATACAAAGATATTAAAATGAAGACTTATGAATACTACCCTTATTTTAGGATTTCCCTGGTGGTTCAGTGGTAAAGAAAGTGAAAGTTTTAGTCCTTCAGTTATGTCTGACTCTTTGCAACTCCGTGGACTGTAACCCACCCTGCTTCTCCAGGTAAGAACACGAGAGTGGGTCACCACTTCCTTCTCCCACCTGCAGTGCAGGAGATGTGTCTGATCCCTGGGTGGGGAAGATCCTAAAGGAAGGCATGGCAATCCACTCCAGTATTCTTGCCTGGAGAATCTCTTGGACAGTGGAGCCTGGCAGGCTACAGTTCATAGGGTCACAAAGAGCTCCAGATGACTGAAGCAAATGAGAATGCACACACCTGCACACTTATTTTAATCTTTATGAACGTATTTAAAGTTAAAAAAAATAATTTAGCTGAAAAACACATCTAACATATTACTTTCATAATAAATATTATCATTTAAATCTCACTATGAGTAAAATAATTCTGTGCATTGAATGTCATTTTCATCTAATTAAATTTAAGTTACTTATAAATCATATCTTAATATTTACCATGTAATGTTTATTATTTTAATCAATGTGCTCCAATAAATAGAAAAGCAAATCATAATTTCTCCCCTGACTATGTACTCAAGATCATAATTTGGCATCTGTTCTATATCTAAGATGTTTGGGGTCATTGGACTTTGTTGTAATTGTAAATGTTATCTTTAAATGAGTTTCTGTTTTTACTCAGTACTTACACTTTAAAATGCTCTACTAAGGCAAATACAAAACCCTTAGTTTGTGTGTATGTGTGTGTGTGTGTGTGTTGCTCTCAAGGAAAATACATTCTAATAAAAATAAACTGAATTAGTTCTCTGTGAAAATTGAAGGGGAAGGCATTTCTACTTACTAGTAAGAAATTGTATAAAAGTGACTATTTACAAACCTTGGTTTAGAAATCATCCCTAACTTATAATAAGATTTGAATCCAACTTTTCAGTCTGAGGGGCAATTAATTCCCAAGAAATATGGGAATTACTTCCAGGAGTAATTATTGAATATTAAAAATAAATTTAATTTATTAGTAAAAATATTATTGAATCAGATCAGATCAGTTCAGTCGCTCAGTTGTGTCCGACTCTTTGCGACCCCATGAATCGCAGCACGCCAGGCCTCCCTGTCCATCACCAACTCCTGGAGTTCACTCAGACTCACGTCCATCGAGTCCGTGATGCCATCCAGCCATCTTATCCTCTGTCATCCCCTTTTCCTCCTGCCCCCAATCCCTCCCAGCATCAGAGTCTTTTCCAATGAGTCAGCTCTTCGCATCAGGTGGCCAAAAGTATTAGAGCTCCAGCTTCAGCATCAGAACTTCCAATGAATATTTGGAGGTACTTTCCTTTAGAATTGACTGGTTTGATTTCCTTGTAGTCCAAAAGACCCTCAAGAGTCTTCTCTAGCACCACAGTTTGAAAGAATCAATTTCTCAGTGCTCAACCTTCTTTATGATTAAACTCTCATATCTGTACATGACTACTGGAAAACCATAGCTTTAAAAAGTATCTAGTAGTCATATTTTGGATTAAGTTCAAAGAAAATACATAATCACAAGGTTTAGTGGTTTGGAAAGAAAAAGAAAAATCATAAGAGATATTATAATTGGTCCAAAAAGTAATACATGGGGAATGGTAGGGTAAGCAGAGAACCAAGTACTTGAAGCCATTTCTGCTCCAGCAAGTCTGCAGCAGCCATAAGGCTTCAATCAAGATCTTACTGGAAGGAACTGGAAGATTGAGGTTGATACATATACACTATTGATACTATGCATAAAATAGATAACTATTGAGAACATATTGTATAATGCAGGGAAATCTACTGAATGCACTGTGGTGACCTAAATGGGATGGACATCCAAAAGAGAGGGAAAATATGTATTTTGTATGACTGATTCATTTTGCTGTACAGTAGAAGATAACATAGCATTGTAAAGCAACTATATGCCAAAATAAATATTAATGAAAAACCTGTATGGGAAAAGAGTCTTAAAAACTATGGATATATGATTATGTATACCTGAATCATTTTGCTGTGCACTTGAAACTAACCACATAGTAATTCAACTATATTCTAATAAAAACTAAAAAAAAAAAAAATAAGTAAAACTCACTGCTGAGTGTTGGCCTGTGTGCTCCTTATCAGCATACTCTCTTCCTCCTTCCCCCTTCACCTTCTCTTCTTCTTCCTATCCATTACAAAAAAAAAAAAAAAATTTTTGTCTTGATGAATAAGTCACATGAAGGCATACTTAGAAGGAAAATAATATTCTTAGCTACCAATCAAAAACCTAGGTAGCACATTAAAAAGCAGAGACATTACTTTGCTGACCAAGGTCCATCTAGTCAAAGCTAAGGTTTATCCAGTAGCATGTATCGATGTGAGAGTTGGACCATAAAGAAACCTGAGCACCGAAGAATGAATGCTTTTGAACTGTGGTGCTGGAGAAGACTCTTGGACTGCAAGGAGATCCAACCAGTCCATCCTAAATGAAATCAATCCTGAATATTCATTGAAAGTACTGATGCTGAAGCTGAAGCTCCAATACGCTGACCACCTGATATGAAGAACTAACTCAATGGAAAGGACCCTGATGCTGGGAAATATCGAAAGCAAGAGGAGAAAGGGACAAAAAGAGGATAAGATGGTTGGATGGCATCATCGACTCGATGGACATGAGTTTGAGCAAGCTCTGGGGGCTGGTGATGGATAAGGAAGCCTGGTGTGCAGCAGTCCATGGGATTGCAAAGCGTTGGATACGACTGAGCAACTGAACTGAACAGAACTGAAGGGAAACTAGGTTCACATCAATGCCCTTGACCTCTTCTTGATCACATAGTATTTATGTGATGGATCCATGAATAGAGTTTCCACGTCAAGGGTGAACATGATGTACAAGCACAGATGCATGGCTTCCTTCTCATTGTGGCCACTGCCTCTGCTGAATTCCTGATCTATTAACTGTAGAAACTTATGATGCACTCTAAAGAGAAAAACCTCTTGATGAGCCCATCTAGCTACTTGGTGCCAAGTCAACAGTAAAACTGCAGGCAAAAGAAAAAGTTAATATGAATAGTTAGACTTCATGATATGAATTGGAGCATGTCTAGAAAACAGAAGTTTCAGTGTTACTTCTCTATAACAATGAATTGCAATCACATTAACCACAATCTTAACCAAGCAAGGAAATCAATGCTTCATGCCCCTCAGGGATTAAACTCTTAGCTACTTAATCATCCAAGCAGCCTAGAATAGAAGAAGCATTGGAATGCGTGGTAGAGGAAGAAAACAACCAACTATGGCTTCCAGTGGAAATATATTTCAATAATTCTTCAAAATGCATTTCAATAATTTAAATAATCATTCAATAATCTATACTAAATGTTCTATTTTTTTTTAATAAATTATATTAAACCACAACCTTGAAAAGGACTTGAAAGGACTTTAAAAACCACAGAAAACTTTTGAGGGTAATGCTGCATTTATTACTTTCAATGTGATAATAATTTTACAGACATATGCATATGTCAAAATTATTCATTTTATTGTACATTCATAATACTTTAATGTGCTGTGCTGTGCTCAGCTGCTTCAGTCAGCTAAATTTTTATGGTATTTAATATGTGTGCATGGTATGTTTCTTCAGTCATGTCCGACTCTTTGCGATCTATGGATTGTATCCCGTCAGGCTCCTCTGTCCATGGGATTCTTTGGGCAAGAATACTGGAGTGGGTTGCCATGCCTTCCTCCAGGGGATCTTCCTGACACAGAAATCAAACCCATATCTCCAGAATCTCCTGCTTTGCAAGTATGTCCTCTACCCACTGAGACACCTGGGAAGCCCTAATTTAAACATCTATTAAGAAAAATGAATATATATAAAATAAATGTATAAAATGTGCACATTATATTAAACATTCGTATGTACATGTATGTGTGTGTCTATGTGATTATATTCAATTTTGCTCATCATTATAAGTTGTAAGTAAGAAGTTCATAGTGAAAAATTCCTTGCCATTATTTTGTCTTGACAGATCGACTGTCTACAAGCCTGACACTGTTGTGTAAGATCCAACACTCTCTAACATTATTGACGTTCAGGGCAATGTGACAATGTGTTCAAAACAAGTGACAATGCCACTGGGACAACTGGTTAATAATGCTTTGCTTTGACTTTATGGTATTAATACAAATAAATATAGTCTGCTTCTAGTTTGTTCCTACCTGTAAAGTTGTATTTGAAAAGGAGTAAGATAAATAAAGCAAATAAATTTAGAAAACAATCAAATTCTAAAAGTCATCAAATCACACTCTCATCATTCGTACAGAAAGCTATGCCATAGAAACATTAAATATTTTGCTGTTATTACACAGTTATGGCATCAATAATTAAAATATGGGGTTTAAGATGTTCTATGAAGTGATGTATATCAAGTGATGTATATCAACTGATGTTCTCTATGTCATACATAAAATATTATTTATAGAGTTTACAATATTGGAGCTATACAAAACAGTTGATTATTTCACTGAATAGAGGGTAATAAGAGATCAATGATTGTGTTGAAGACAACAGAGAAACTGATAGAAACAGAACAGCTTTGTTGTGGTCAGAGTCTAAATTCCCCTTGTTTTCTTCTTTATGTGGCACTCTTTAATAAAACTTAACATGCATATGTATTAAATATGGGGCTTCCCAGGTTACACTAGTGGTAAAGGACTCACCTGCCAAAGCAAGAGAAATAAGAGACATGGTTTATAGCCTTGAGTCAAGAAGATCCCCTAGAGGAGGGCATGTTAACACATGCCCTCCAGTATTTTTTCCTGGAGGATCCCATGGACAGAGGAGCCTGGTGGGCTACAGTCCATAGAGTAACAAAGAGTCAGACATGACTGAAGCGACATAGCATGCACAGATATTAAATATGATATGAATTTAGCTGAGGTTTTATTGAAATAAATTAAATCCATATGTATCACTCAGAAGAAATTAAGAAATATGTTTTCAGAAGTGCTTCCAGAGGTGATATATTTCTGATTACTTTCAGTAGAAGTTCTGTTATACAGTAGACTTTAATTAGAGTGCTACTGAGAAAAAGATAATTGCACTTAAAGCATCCTGAGATGACAGTCAAGATGGAGCAGGTGGACAGGAAATACTGCAGTAAGCCAGCAAGAAACAACATTCCACTGAATGCAGCAGCATAGATCAATTATGTGAGGAAAAGAAGATAAGTGAAATGAGAGCAGCACTTTCAGTTTTGTTAATTAGGCTGCATTCATGTTTCAGTGATGCTACAATTTACCACTCTATCCTCCTGGATTAATCCTGTTATACAAACATGTTCATGCTTATAATAACTAGAAATGCTGTCTCACATGTGGTCCTAGGAGGTGTGATTATAACGGTGTTAATTTAGCAGATCATTTTCTTAAAACTTGTAATATTTCTTTCACAACAAAATGTTAATAAATGCATTCGTACTTTTTTAAAGGTTAAAAATACTTTTTTATATAATTTCTAATACCTTGCACTAAGATTCAGATTACTGAACTCATTACATTATTTAGCAACAGTGCTTAATTCTTTAAAAAATATACACACTTTGGACATACAGAATTTTTTGCAACTAAAATTTCACAAGCTGTATCTATAGATAGGTATAGACATATAGACATCTGCTTAAATGAAGCATGATGTTTTAATAATTTAGAAATTATTTAAGAGTACAATATTTGACTAAATGTTAATTATTGTGCCCCTTAATATATGTATGTATGTGTGTGTGTATATATATATATATATATATTTTTTTTTTTAAACAAATGAGCCTGTGACACTTCCCGTTGAGGAAATAAATGAGAAATTACATGTTCAAACTATTAGTGCATATGGCAGAAAGTGAAGAGGAACTAAAAAGCCTCTTGATTAAAGTGAAAGTGGAGAGTGAAAAAGTTGGCTTAAAGCTCAACGTTCAGAAAACGAAGATCATGGCATCTGGTCCCATCACTTCATGGGAAATAGATGGGGAAACAGTGGAAACAGTGTCAGACTTTACTTTTTTGGGGCTCCAAAATCACTGCAGATGGTGACTGCAGCCATGAAATTAAAAGACACTTACTCCTTGGACAGAGAAGGCAATGGCACCCCACTCCAGTACTCTTGCTTGGAAAAGCCCATGGACGGAGGAGCCTGTTAGGTTGCAATCCATGGGGTCGTTAAGAGTCGGACACGACTGAGCGACTTCACTTTCACTTTTCACTTTTCACTTTCATGCATTGGAGAAGGAAATGGCAACCCACTCCAGTGTTCTTGCCTGGAGAATCCCAGAGACAGGGGAGCCTGGTGGGCTGCTGTCTATGGGGTCACACAGAGTCGGACACGACTGAAGTGACTTAGCATAGCATAGCATAGCATACTCCTTGGAATAAAAGTTATGACCAACCTAGATAGCATACTGAAAAGCAGAGACATTACTTTGCCAACAAAAGTCCATCTAGTCAAGGCTATGGTTTTTCCTGTGGTCATGTATGGATGCGAGAGTTGGATTGTGAAGAAAGCTGAGCATCGAAGAATTGATGCTTTTGAACTGTGGTGTTAGAGAAGATCTAAAGAAGATCAGTCCTGGGTGTTCATTGGAAGGACTGATGTTGAAGTTCCAATGCTTTGGCCACCTGATGCGAAGAACTGACTAATTGGAAAAGACCCTGACACTGAGAAAGATTGAAGGCAGGAGAAGGGGATGGCAGAGGATGAGATGATTGGATGACAACACCAACTCAATCAACATGAGATTGGGCAAGCTCTGGGAGTTGGTGATGGACAAGGAACCCTGGCGTGCTGCAGTCCATGGGGTCAAAAAGAGTTGGACAGGACTGAGTGACTGAACTGAAGGAGTACAAGAGAACACTACTAAATAAGGATATTATTTTTATTTTGTGTTTAACACTCTGCCCCCATTGACTTGACACCAAGCATCAAGTAAAAACATGAATACACTCTACTTATACCTGATTTTACTGTTTTCATTTTATGAAAAAGATATATACTTTTTAATAGCCTTTCATGAGGCATGGCATTCAGACTTGTTTACTTGGACTTCCCTGGTGACTCAGACAGTGAGGCGTCTGCCTATAATTTAGCAAACCCAGATTCGACCGGTCCCCGGGTTGGGAGGATCCCCTGGAGAAAGATGGACAGAAGAGCCTAGCAGGCTACAATTCACCTGGTTGCAAAGAGTAAGACATGACTGAGAGACTTCATTTTCTTTCTTTCTTCCTTTTCCAAACAATTGTGATGTCCTTGGGCCACACAGCATGTGCTGGGCCTTTGAACCACTCTGCTTAGTTATCCTTTATAGTCACTCCTTTGGTCCACAGGGAAAAGTTTCAAGCATGAGTTGTTTGCAAAAGTCACAATCACAACCAGAAAGAAAAGTGAAGTCTAGACAGAGCTGGGGCAAGAGAAGAAGGGACAATAGTTCTTACTTCACTATGGCTTATAATGAATGCAGTGATTCTGCTTGCATTATATCCAATTCATTTGTACTTGGGGAATTCATTACTGCATTACCCTTCATGTCCTAATGGGAAAGCAGTATTCCTTAATGGCAATACAAGTGCACAAAAAACCTATTTTCATCCTATTGATATAAATTGTCTCATTGAGGTGACCTTTTCAACTAGAAGGCATGGTAGCACATGGAAAATGCAGAGATAACCTTTCTATAAATTTAATTTTAATTTTACACATGAAATATTGTTCATTCAGCAAATATCTTCTGTTTGATAGCTGCTCTTTTAAGACAAATTTTGAAGTCTAAGATCAGGGCATAAAAGCTCTTGGCTATCCTCTGCCCACCTCTTTTTGGCTCCTCAGTGGCTTTACCTTTTCATTTTCCAAACACATATTTCAAATTCAACAATTAAATTATTTTTACTTAGAATAATCAGGTCCCTTGAGACATCACTGATCATAGTATAATATATAAATATTCTTCACAAGTAAGAGTCTTTAACCATCCAATAATATTCTGAGTTTGTCTTTATCATAGGAAAAAAGAAAAAAATGATGTTTTAAAGATTTGTCTACTGTGTTAAATCAATGAACTCACTAACTTAAATGGGCAAGTGATACCTTGTACTGCTCTTTCAGACTAGGATAGGTTTTATGAGCTCGTAGAAAGGAAAAAAAAAATGAACCTATTTTATTTTCTTAAAGAATTGTTTATTCTTGAGTCTTAAGAAAAAATTAAAGCCCAGTATGTTTCTTCAAAGCAGTAGACAAGAAAAGGAAGCACAATGAGGTGCTTAAAATGCTTAATTTTAAATCATGTATAATTCCAAGTGACAGCAAAACAAATTAATGCTTTGCTGTTTGCCACTGCTACTTTGGCTAAATGATAGGCATATACATTTGAGAAAGCCGTTAGTGTTATAGAGGGTTGGGAGAAAAGAAATAGGTCTGGCTATTCTGCAAAATGTTCTAAGAATTAGAAAGTGGTCAGTTTGCAGAGGCATCTAAGGACATGCAATTTACCATTGATTTATTTTGATTTATTTCATTATAGCTATTAATGAAAAAGGGAAGAAACGCCAAAAATGAAATATGATTGGCCACTTAAAAAACTCTAGGAAATATGATTCCGCTTCCCTGGTCGTTCAGATGGGTAAAAACTCTGCCTGCAATGCAGGAGATCTGGGTTCGATCCCTGGGTGAGTAAGACCCCTTGGAGGAGGAAATGACAACCCACTCCAGTATTCTTGCCTGTAAAGTTCCATGGACAGAGATGCCTGGCAGGCTACAGTTCATGGGGTCACAAAAACGGAGCGGCTGACACAGGTCGTTTCTAGTGAACCTCGATACGGTTTGCCATAACGGCTCCTCCATTTTACACTCCCACCAACAGTGCACAGGTTTCCTTTTCTCCTCATCCTTGTCCACACTTGTCATTTCTTGTTTTCTTGGTGATAACCCTTTGGTGTGAGGTGATAGCTCATGGTGGTTTTGGATTACACTTCTCTGATGATTAGTGGTGCTGAGCACATCTTCAGGTACCTGTTGGCCATATATATGTCTTTCTTTGGGAAGAAAAAAAATGTTTATTTACTTCCTCTACCCATTTTTCAATTTAAAGTTTAATAACTAACAATATTTGATAAATGTACATTTCTTAGAAACATGTTAGAGTAAGCACAAGACTACCCAGGGTACTAGTAACAATAGCAGGTTCTATTTTAACCAAGCATTTCCTATGAGCTAGTTCAGTTCAGTTCAGTTCAGTCGCTCCGTCATGTCCGACTTTTTGCGACCCTATGTAAGGCAGCACGCCAGGCCTCCCTGTCCATCACCAACTCCCGGAGTTCACTCAGACTCACGTCCATCGAGTCAGTGATGCCATCCAGCCATTTCCTCTTGCCCCCAATCCCTCCCAGCATCAGAGTCTTTTCCAATGAGTCAACTCTTCACATGAGGTGGCCAAAGTACTGGAGTTTCAGCTTCAGCATCATTCCCTCCAAAGAAATCCCAGGGCTGATCTCCTTCAGAATGGACTGGTTGGATCTCCTTGCAGTCCAAGGGACTCCCAAGAGTCTTCTCCAACACCACAGTTCAAAGCATCAATTCTTTGGCATTCAACTTGCTTTATAGTCCAACTCTCACATCCATACATGGCTACTGGAAAAGCCATAGATTTGACTAGATGGACATTTGTCAGCAAAGTAATGTCTCTGCTTTTTAATATGCCTTCTAGGTTGATCATAGCTAGGTTGTGCTCCTTAGGGCTATACAAGTTTTAAGATTAGTGGAAGGAAAAAAAAAAATGATGTGCTATTAGTTATAGTCCTTTATTTTAATGTAACAGCTTAAAACATGGTTTCAAAGGTGTGTTCTAGCTAGCTACATTGAGATGCATAAGGTTTTCTTTGGGTCTTTAACAAAAGATTCAGCTAATTTAAGGGAATAGTGGGTCAAATATGCATCTCAGAAGATGGAAGAATTTCCCCTTGGATTTAACAGCTGTTTGTTGCTGTGGTAAGGTCTTAGTAAGAGGGTTGAAGAGGAACTGTTTAGTGATTTAGGCCATGCAAATATCAGAGGTCAGCAAGAAAAATTTTAAGGGAAAAATCATGATGAGATTAAATGGATATTTTTCAGTTCTCAGGGTCTCTTACAGTTTCTTCTTCAAAGTTAAAGGAGAGGCTGACTCTCATAACTTGACATTTTTTAATTCCTTCAAACCCATACCACTTGTAGCAACAAAACTCCCTGACCCTTTGATGATGGCTGACTTCGGGGCTTCTCATGACTATTACTCCTTGGAGTTGAATTTCAATTATTTATTAAATGAGTTGCCGTTTAGTATATTTCAAGATTCTGGAGAAAGAAAGTACAGGGAAAAAAAAAAAAAAAGAAAGAAACCTTGGAATACATCAAGGATATATGCAAATTAGAATTATTAGAAAGACTTGAGCAATAATTTTAAGCTAAGATTCTCCCAACCTGAAATCCTTGAGGGGAACATAGGCCATCTCACGCCCATGTCTGTAAGGAAGTGAGGTTTGATTACCATTAGGCTTGAGTATAATATAATGCAGGTACACAAAGAAACAAGGTTAAGAAGAAAGCCTTTTAAAGTAAATCCAACAGAGAAAGACAAATATTATATGATATCACTTAACACTTAGAATCTAAAAAGTAGTACAAATGAATGTATTTACAAAACTGAAACCGACTCACAAGCATAGATAACAAAATTATGGTTACCGAAGGAGAAGTAGGTGGAGAGATAAATCGGGATTATGGGAATAACAGATGCATACTACCATATATAAATTAGACCAACAATAAGGATTTACTGTGTAGCACAGGGAATTATAGTTCAGTTCAGTTCAGTTCAGTCGCTCAGTTGCGTCCGACTGTTTGTGACCCCATGAATCGCAGCACGCCAGGCCTCCCTGTCCATCACCAACTCCCGGAGTTCACTAGGACTCACGTCCCTCAGGTCAGTGATGCCATCCAGCCATCTCATCCTCTGTTGTCCCCTTCTCCTCCTGCCCCCAATCCCTCCCACCATCAGAGTCTTCCAATGAGTCAACTCTTCACACGAGGTGGCCAAAGTACTGGAGTTTCAGCTTTAGCATCATTCCTTCCAAAGAAATCCCAGGGCTGATCTCCTTCAGAATGGACTGGTTGGATCTCCTTGCAGTCCAAGGGACTCTCAAGAGTCTTCTCCAACACCACAGTTCAAAAGCATCAATTCTTTGGTGCTCAGCTTTCTTCACAGTCCAACTCTCACATCCATACATGACCACTGGAAAAACCATAGCCTTGACTAGACGGACCTTTGTTGGCAAAGTAATGTCTCTGCTTTGCAATATGCTATCTAGGTTGGTCATAACTTTTCTTCCAAGGAGTAAGCTTCTTTTAATTTCATGGCTGCAGTCACCATCTGCAGTGATTTTGGAGCCCCCAAAAATAAAGTCTGACACTGTTTCCGTTGTTTCCCCATCTATTTCCCATGTAATAAACCATAATGGAAAAAATCAAAATAAAAAATATAGATACATATATACATGTAACAATGGAATCATTTTGCTGTACACACCTTAAACTAACACAATATTGTAAGTCAACTACACTTCAGTAAAAAAAGAAAAAAAAATTCTAAGAATATTTTTTAATCAAACTCTTGAAACCAACAGAAAGTTGAAAAAAATAAGCATGAAAAGAAACCTAACAGGAGCTTAAAGTGTGGCAGTCAGGGAAATTTTGGGTAGAAGATGTCCATATGTAATAAACTTCTAATATCTTAGTTCTTGATAGGGTTGTTTCCTGTATGGTGAATTCTACTGCTGGAACTCTTGGAGAAATTTGTTTTAGATCTATCATCAGAATAGAAATATGGGAGATGATGAATGTCTTTTTAACCAAGATGCAAAAATTCACTGGATTCTTGCTGACATGTTTGTGGTTAACTCTAATGGCTCTTTAGTGGGGCTCAAAGGCACTCTTACATTGCTCTTGTTTCCAGTAAACTGGATATCTAGGTTGAAGGTTATGAAAGGGTTCTTAAATTTTATCCTGGGGAAGGCCATTAAACCTGTTGATGATAAACTTGGACATGAAATATTAGACCTCTACCTTGTTTTGCCATATTAGCCTATAAAATAGCAGGTTCAAGGTTAGGGGTGAGGTTTTCAGAGGCTCCATGCATCCAATAATGAGCTCTAGTGGTCTAGTTACTGTGGAGTGGACAAATAGAGCTGGAGACACTAGCACTGTTCTTCTAGGAATGCAAGCTCAAAAATGAACAGTGCATTTGAAAAGTACTTTAAAACTAATTAATGGCTTAATCATGCTAACCTTCCTGTAAAATTCTCATTAATCCGTAAGTTCAAATCATAGTATTGAACTTTACTTTTGTTTTTGTATTTTTGTTAACAGATTTATATAATAGTGTCAGGCGAGTGTATGCTTCTTGGTTCTTGTCTCATCACAACAATGGTTTGGAGCGATGGACATTAAAGCCCTCAGCGCGTCACAGCTCTCGGGTCTTGAACAAACCGTTTCATAGCTCTTAGACAAATCAGTGTTACAGCTCTATTTTATTGAGAAGATAGCAGGAGAATCCATCCTCGAAGAAGAGAAGAGAGTGGAGGAGCATGCCAACATGCGTGGGGCGGTGGGGTGGGGGGGGGTTGGGGGCGGGGAGGGGCGAGTTGGGGGGGGTGGGGGTGGGGGGGGCGAGGTGGGGGGGTGGAGGGGAGAGAGAGAGAGAGAGAGCGAGAGAGCACTTTGCTCCTCCTTTTATATGTTTTCTTCCCCCTGGGCCTGCCCTATGCAAATTGGGCTCATCCAGGAGTGCTGTTCTACCTGAAGTCCTCACTCCGGTCCTTGGACCTTTATTTGACCTTCCTTTGTTCTATTTTTGTGGGCTTTTCCCTTCCTTGTCTTTTAGCCACCGCCATTTTGGACTGCTTTTCCCTATTCTACCTACCTAACAATAGGATTATATGTGCTGGTTAAAGACCTCCTGTAAACACATGTTTATGGAACTGAATCATATCTGTTTTCAAAGATTTCAAATATAGCAACTAAAACCACACATATTGCACATAATGAATGACAAATTAATTATTATAGTATGGGTTATAAACTGAAATTCTTCTAGTAGATGAAATCCTGAGCTATGAAAAAAAAAAAAAAAGTGAAAGTGTTAGTCACTCAGTCATGTCCAACTCTTTGAGACTCCATGGAATTCTCCAGGAAAGAACAAGGGTAGCTATTCCCTTCTTCAGGGCATCTTCTTGACCCAGGGATCAAACTCATGTCTCCTGCATTGCAGGCAAATTCTTTACTATCTGCTCCATCAGGGAAGCCCAGTCCTCAGCTCTGGCCAGAGCTAAAGCCTGACATCAAGAAGCTAAGCCTTCTCAAAATACTCATCTTCTCCAGGGTAGTCACACCCCCAGAGAGAAAAAGCAGAAGATGGTGTAATTAACAGTCTTTTATTACCAAGCCAAGAGACCAAAACAACAACAACAGCAACATATGACTAACTACCATTATATTGAGGACTCCTTTCCAAAATCTAAATCTTGATTAGAAAAGGGTAACTCACTATAACTGTGACATTGTTGATATCAAGGTCAATGGGGGAGATGTTTTATATCACTAAACTCTAACAATAGTTGACCATATTTATTTGGGAAGAGGAAAGTCTCTAATGGTTTGCATATTCATTATTTTTTCCTAATACACTCAACACTGAACGACTGGATGTTGATCTTTAAGAGATACTGTTGATGCCAGATTATTTTATATAATTTGAGAGCACAGGCATTGCAATCTGCCCTTCATGATCCCATTAACTGTACAGTATATGAATTGGTTCTTTAATTTGATTCTGAAACACTTTCACATGCTTGTGAAATTCTGGAATTCTCCAGTTCTCTCATGAATTGGGTTTGCATTTGACAAGGGTTTTAATGTTTTGGACTTCCCAATTGGCTAAGTGGTAAAAAGTCTGCCTGGCAGTATAGCAGAAACAGGAGACCTTGGTTCGATCCATGGGTAGGGAAGATCCCCTGGAGGAGGAAATGACAACCTGCTCCAGTGGTCTTGCTTATAAAATCCCATGGACAGAGAAGCTTGGTGGACTATAGTCCATAATGTTGCAAAAAGTCTGACACAATGGACAGACTGAGCATATGCACTGTAATGTTAGAACAGTTAAACTTTCTTCCATGTAAGCCATTTGTCATTTTTTAGAGATCTTAGATAATGTCTTTTTTTGGATAAAACTTCTAATCTTCTTTCCATGGTTAATATAATTTAAAAAGAAAATCATATTTAAATACCACATTTCTAAATTGTATATGCTTAATGTAGTTGCTTTTAGTTTCAATATTTATTATTTTCAAATAACTTCTTACATTTTTTCTAACTCCTTTATTTTTTGATAAATAAAGTTATATTAATTTCAAATAAACTTTTACTTTCTGCTGTATGAAAATACTATAAAAATAAGCTAATACAAAAAATAATTAGATTACCAATTGTCAATTTTTGCAGCGTTTTTATTTTTGCATCTGTCTTTGTGTGTGTGTGTGTGTGTGTATTTGGTGTATAATTCTGTAGCATACAATAAAAATGACTTTATTATACAAAAACTAAAGCAACTATTTGTTGGCATCCATGCCTTGAGACATATGGAAAAGGTGTCTACCCATCAGATAAAAGCTGTTTAGATTTTAAGCAAAATTAAATTTTACCTTTCATGATGATTTTTTAACATTGAGATATAAAAAATGTCTTCTAAGTGTTCACTTATATGTGCTAAATTTTAATCTTTATATCCTTGATGAACCACGCATGTCATACTTTTAGTTTTCAAAATTGAATTAAATCCCATAAGAAAATTTCTATGACATATTGTTCACAGCTTTCTTTCTCTTTATTTATCTTTAGCTCCTAAAACACAAGGGTTTTAATGTTTACTTTTTTCACTCACAATTAATCTTGATGGTAATTCATTATTTGTTTTTTGTTTCTTGATAAATCAAGAATGGATGAGTGATGAAATCTCAGTAAATATTTATTCAATGAGTGGATGAATAAATGAATGAAAAAAAAACTGAAACCTTTGCATGAGACTATGGTCATCATCTTTCTTTGTTTACAGGTTAACCTGTAGGCTACTAAAAACAGCCAGTGTTTTTATATCAGAGTAGACTCCAAATTATTTTCCCTTGAACAGCTTTTGACTAATGGTTACATATTTTGTGTATCACTTGGGTAATCCACATGCTATATTTGTCACTCCTTTGAAAATTTAGGCATGTCTTAGACAATGCCATTAATTTCTGCTTACTTCTGAAAAATATTTTGTTTTGTCTTTTAAGCACACTGCTAATTAATTTTGAATTTGCTCATGTGTTTTTAGATCTGCCTTTGTTTCACTGGTCAGATTTTTATCTTTCTGGCAATCACATTTTTGATAAGTTCATAAACCTGAACCTTTTTAAATGTGGAAGAATGCATATCAAGGAGAAAAGATTTTATACAATACACAAGATCAATATAAAAATTCTCCATTTATCTTTGATATTTCTTATTTCATTTCATATTTTATAAAGTATCAAAGATGAAAATGAAATTGTCTTCTTTGTTAAAGTGTAGTACATGAATATTGCAAAATATGTTACACACAAACACGTCTTTATTCTGTAATTTGGGGACTTTTTACAATTATTCTATAATTCAATAAATAAAAATAAACCCATGCCATATATATATATATATATATATATTATATTTCATCAGGACAGCTTTTGAGACTTAGGAAACTAATACTGTTTATGTATCTAGATTTTTCTTTCATACGGTGTTGTATTATTCACTCAGCTGTGTCTGACTCTTTGCAACCTCATGGACCATAGTTTGCCAGTCTCCTCTTTCCATGGAATTCTCCAGGCAAGAATACTGGAGTGGGTTGTCAATCCATTCTCCATGGATCTCTCTAACCCAGGGATAGAATTCTTAAATATATACGCTTTCATCAAAAGGATATATCAACATGCTTTTGAGAAATGTTTTACTATCAAATATTTGAAATATTAATTTACAAAATTTAACTGAATCAACAATTCTGTTTTTTTTCACTAATTATA
Organism: Bubalus kerabau; assembly: GCF_029407905.1. Taxonomy (NCBI): domain Eukaryota; kingdom Metazoa; phylum Chordata; class Mammalia; order Artiodactyla; family Bovidae; genus Bubalus; species Bubalus kerabau. Next base: position 58,312,236 of record NC_073625.1, read on the forward strand.
TGAGCAGGGCAAAGCTCATAGAGTTTTTGCCAAGAGAACACACGTCATAGCAAACAGCCTCTAACAACAGCACAAGAGAAGACTTGACACATGGACATCACCAGATGGTCAACACCGAAATTAGATTTATTATATTCTTTGCAGCCAAAGATGGAGAAGCTCTATACAGTCAGCAAAAACAAGACTGGGAGCTGACTGTGGCTCAGACAATGAATTCCTTATTGCCAAATTCAGACTTAAATTTAAGAAATTAGGGAAAACAACTAGACCATCTAGGGATGACATAAATCAAATTCCTTACAATTATACAGTGGAAGTGACAAATAGATCTGATAGACAGAGTGCCTGAAGAATTATGGATGGAGGTTCGTGACATTGGACAGAAGACAGGCATCAAGACCATCCCCAAGGATAGAAATGCAAAAAAGCAAAATGGTTGTCTGAGGGGGCCTTACAAATAGCTGTGAAAAGAACAGAAGCTAAAGGCAGAGGAGGAAAGGAGAGATATACCCATTTGAATGCAGAGTTCCAAAGAATAGCAAGGGGAGATAAGAAAGACTTCCTCAGTGATCAGTGCAAAGAGATAGAGGAAAATAATAGAATGGGAAAGACTAGAGATCTCTTCAAGAAAATTAGAGATACCAAGGGAATATTTTGCACAAAGATGGGCACAATAAAGGACAGAAATAGTATGGACCTAACAGAAGCAAAAGATACTGAGAAGATGTGGCAAGAATAAACAGAAGAACTATACAAAAAACATCTTCACAACCCAGATAATCACAATGGTGTGATCATTCACCAAGAGCCAGACATCCTGGAATATGAAGTCAAGTGGGCCTTAGGAAACATCTTTATGAACAAAGCTAGTGGAGGTGATGGAATTCCAGTTGAGCTATTTCAAATCCTAAAAGATGGTGCTGTGAAAGTGCTGCATTCCACATGCCAGCAAATTTGGAAAACTCAGCAGTGGCCACAGGACTGGAAAAAGCCAGTTTTCATTCCAATCCCAAAAAAAGACAATGCCAAAGAATGTTCAAACTACTGCACAACTGCACTCATCTCACATGCTAGTAAAGCAATGCTCAAAATTCTCCAAGGCAGGCTTTATAAAAAGCAGAGGAACCAGATATCAAACTGCCAACATCTGTTGGATCATTGAAAAAGCAAGAGAGTTCCAGAAAAACATCTATTTCTGCTTTACTGACTATGCCAAAACCTTTGAATATGTGGACCATGAGAAACTCTGGAAAAGTCTTAAAGAGATGGGAATACCAGGCCACCTGACCTGCTTCTTGAGATATCTGTATGCAGGTCAAGAAGCAACAGTTAGAACTAGACATGGAACAACAGACTGGTTCCAAATAGGAAAAGTGGTATGTCAAGGCTGTATATTGTCACCATGATTATTTACCTAATAGGCAGAGTACATTATGAAAAACACTGAGCTGGACGGAGCACAAGATGGAATCAAGATTGCTGGGAGAAATATTAATAACTTAGATATGCAGATGACACGACCCTTATAGCAGATAGCAAAGAAGAACTAAAGAGCCTCTTGATGAAAGTGAAAGAGGAGAGTTAAAATGTTGGCTTAAAACTCAAAATTCAGAAACCTAAGATCATGGCATCTGATCTCATTACTTCATGGTCAGTAGATGGGGAAACAGTGACAGACTTTATTTTCTGTGGGGGCTCCAAAACCACTGGAGAAGGCAATGGCAACCCACTCCAGTACTCTTGCCTGGAAAATCCCATGGACCGAGGAGCCTGGTAGGCTGCAGTCCATGGGGTCGCTAGGAGTCAGACACGACTGAGCGATTTCACTTTCACTTTCATGCATTGGAGAAGGAAATGGCAACCCACTCCAGTATTCTTGCCTGGAGAATCCCAGGGATGGAGGAGCCTGGTGGGCTGCCATCTATGGGGTCGCACAGAGTCGGACACACTGAAGTGACTTAGCAGCAGCAAAACCACTGTAGACGGTGACTGCAGCCATGAAATTAAAAGACACTTGCTCCTTGGAAGAAAAGTTATGACCAACCTCAATAGCATATTAAAACGCAGAGACATTACTTTGCCAGCAAAGGTCCGTCTAGTCAAAGCCATGGTTTTCCAGTAGTCATGCATGGATGTGAGAACTGGACTATAAATAAAGCTGAGCACTGAAGAATTGATCCTTTTGAACTGTGGTGTTGGAGAAAACTCTTGAGACTCCCTTGGACTTCAAGGAAATCAAACCAGTCAATCTTAAGGAGATCAGTCCTGAATATTCTTTGGAAACACGGATGCTGAAGCTGAAACTCCAATACTTTGGCCACCTGATGGGAAGAACCAACTCACAGGAAAAGACCCTGATGATGAGAAAGACTGAAGGTGGGAGAAGAAGGGACGACAGAGGATGAGATGGTTGGATGGCATCACTGACTAGATGGACGTGAGTTTGAGTAAACTCGTGGAGTTGGTAATGGACAGGGAGGCCTGGTGTGCTGCAGTTCATAGGGTCGCAAAGAGTTGGACATGACTGAGCAACTGAACTGAACTGATGAGCAATGTTTTTTTCATGTTTTGATAGATAGTTAGACAACATTACAGATGGATACATAGTTAGCTTTGACACATTGGGGCTTCCCTGATAGCTCAATTGGTAAAAATTTGCCTGCAATGCAGGAGACCCTGATTTGATTCCTGGGTGGGGAAGATCCACTGGAGCAAAGATAGGCTACCCACTCCAGTGTTCTTGAGCTTCCCTTGTGGCTCAGCTGGTAAAGAATGCATCTGCATGCAAGAGACCTGGGTTCTATCCCTGGGTAGAGAAGATCCTTTGGGAAGGGGAAAGGCTACGCACTCCAGTATTCTGGTCTGGAGAATTCCATAGTGCATGGTGTTGCAAAGAATCAGACATGACTGAGTGACCTTTACCTGATACATTTACATGCAGAGAAGTAGTGAATTCCCAATCAATAATATTGTCATTACATACATACTCTAGAATTGCGTCCTTTAAATTTTAAAACCATTTCTAAAACTATTTTATTTTACTACCCCCCTATTTGTCAGTTTTTAGTGAAGTTCAATTTTTTGATAATGAACTAAATCTATTTTTCAGCAGAAAACAACATACCTGATTGGAAAGAATAGAAAGTCACTCAGAAATTAGCGAAGCTTATTTAAACAGAACTTTTCTGAAAACTACTATTCAGGGACTGAATGGCCTAAGACACAATACAGATTTAGAATAATCCAAAGATCATTTTTTAAAGGAATACAAATAGAAATTTTTGCTTAGCTTGAGCATATACCCAGGTGTTCCAAAGTGTAACATTAACATGAATTCAAATTTCCTAAGTTATGGGAAACTTTGTATGTTCTTTTCATCTTTAACTAAAAGCAAAATAGGACCTGCATGTTTCATGTTTCAGATCTTGGCTTGTGGTGAATTTCTGCATTATTTCAGGTTGGAATTCTACTATTTAGGTAGATAGAACTTCTCCCTATGGGAATTAAATACATATCTTAAAAACTTCAGTATGAAGCACTTGTTTTGTCAAGAAGGTGAATCTTAGGTTGTATACTATTCTTTGCTCTGAAGAGTCAAGCATCTCAGCAGCCATACTTGGGTTTCCTGCTGCCATTATGAATGTGTAGGAAGCCAATTTCCAAGCAGAAAAATAGCTCCAGGACTGACATGGTACCCATAATATAAGAACCTAGTGTTTAGTGAAGTGCTCAAAAACAAACAAACAAACAAACAAAAAACACTTCTCCTTCTGTCACTGCTTCTCTAAGAATGAAAGAGAATGGAAATTGAATGCAACTTAGCTAATATGGATCAATTCAATTCCAAAATATACAATTTTGTACATACTTCACTTGAATGCATCTGCATACCTTCTATAAAATTTAAGGAGTATTTTAATGGTGAGATAGCAGTATTCTTAATGAAAACATATAAGTATAATCATTTGTTCCAGAACTGAGCTCAGAATAAAGGAGGGCATAAATAATACAGGAGTTTCTGGGAGCATTGAAACACAGATTTTCTAAGTATGTCTATGTTTGTGTTGGCACCTGTTTACCAAGTCATGGGTTTTGTTACAGTTGCTTTATTGACATTTTCCTAGAATAAGAGAATAGATATATTTTCAAAAGGAAATTAAAAACCATGGAATATGCATTTGAAGATGGCTCACTGAATGAGTTTTACATCTTCACAAATAATATCATCTTAAAATGAAGGATGGCCCATTTTCTAACTTTTCAGAGGGTATTTAGGGGGAATAATTGAACTGCATGAAGAAGCAACTCATTTCCTTGCATAAAATATCCTTGAATATCCTTGAATAAAAAAAAAATGCCAAGAGATAGTAAAAGTTTTTTGACAGAAATATATATATATATATATATATATTATAATTATTGATTAAAATACAGTATTTATAAATTTGGGGCTAATTTATAAATATACATCCTTATTAGCCATGGAGCTTCCCAGGTGGTTCTAGTGGTAAAGAACCTTCCTGCCAATGCAGGAGACATAAGAGACACAGGTTGATACCTGGGTCGGGAAGATCCCCTGGACGAGAGCACGACAACACACTTCAGTATTCTTGCCTGAAGAAGCCCATGAACAAAGGGGCCTGGCAGTTTGAAGTCCATAGGATCACAGAGTGGGACACGACTGAAGCACACAGCACAGAGTACATATTACCCTGTGACCCTAATTTGAGCTAAAATCTTACTCTGATTCCAACAGTAGATGGTGGTGGGTATACAACAGATCAACCTGAGAAAGCATTAGAAGAGGCCACTCAGACAATCAATTATGAAAAAAATAATACATATTAGACTTCAAGTCCTTTTTTTTAAAAAAGATACAGATAGAATACAAAATTTAATCCATATATTTCTTTTGATATTGGTTGATAATGGGTGTTCTGTCACAGCAAATATTGATCACTAGAACTATATATATATATATCTCAAAACTCAAAAGATCTCTGGACTATTGTGTTGGAGAATATTTTTCAGGCTTATGTTTTCCTTCAAAGATTCTATTTTCTGAATTCTCACAGACATTAAATATGGTGTATCTTATAAAAAACTGAGAAATTTGAAATCATATAAATTTCTATGCAGTGAGAACAGATACAAAAGAGACATGGATGAAGGATGAACCTTGAGACACTGAATTTTAGTATCCAGAATGTAAAGTGAATCAACCAAGAAAGTAACTTGATGTGACCACATATGCAAGTGGAAAATAAAGTGAATTTTGTATTTGAAGATCAAATGATTAAATTGACTCAAGGGAAAAAAAAAAAGAGAAACCAGAGGTGTCAAATTATGCCCATGGGCAAACATTAACCACAGGATTTAGCAATAAAAAGATCATTAGCAACACCATCGTTACTTTCCTGGATTATTACAATAACATCTGTTGTAGACAGAGCTATCGTAAAAATAGACTCTGCAATGAAGATTTAAACACGCAATTATTAAGGATTACTCTCTAGAACAACACTCATGAAAAATAATTAGAAATGTGATCAGGTAGAGGGAGAAAAAATTAACTGTGTGGTTCAGTGGCAAGAGGTCTCTAACAATCCTTTGGGAAGTCCTGAATTTGGATAACCCATCAGACCTACTGAATTGAATTTCAGGTGCCAGGTATAGCATCAGGTGATGAATCTTCCTTTAGCCAAGGGAGATTTCTGGCACTGACCCATTTGGAAGTGGTCATCAGCCAACATGCTCAGGAACTGGGAAAATGAGCTTCAATGCTGATGGAGAAACTGCCTGATATTTACAGCATCCAAGAGAACATAATAACTGGCCACTTTGTTCTCTTATAGTCTATTCTCAACAAAGTCTGTTAAAAGAGAAGTCACATCATGTTTTTAAAGTATTGTTTAAATCATTGGAAGGACTAATGCTGAAGCTTAAATATTTCTCCCTGATGCTGGGAAAGATGGTTGGCAGGAGGAGAAGGGGATGACAGAGGATGAAATGGATGGCATCACTGACTCAATGGACATGAGCCTGAGCAAATTCTGGGAGATGGTGAAGGACAGGGAAGTCTGGCATGCTGCAGTCCATAGGATCACAAAGAGTTGGACATGACTGAGTGACTGAACCACAACAAAAGTTATTCTGTCAAAAAAGAAGTCCCACTGTGTTTAAAATCTTCCAGTAGTTTCCCTTCTTACTGAAAGTAAACACCAAAATCTGTATGATGGCCTGCAATGCCTAGGTTCCTGCATTATTTCTTTTTACTTTATATACTACTCCCTCCCTCTCACCCACTCCTTGGAATCCTTTATTAATAGAGAGGTTGCTCCCCCCTCACAGACTTTCTTTTTCACATGCTTTGAATGCTCTTCCTCTAGAAAACACTATCATTTCCCCCCATACTTTGATAAAATATTTTCTTAGAAGGTGTTCTTTTATTACTCTGTATAATATCACAATAAACTGTCTGACTTATGGAAAAACTATTCCCCATCCATCCCTTAGATCTATAGTATTTGTAAAGTTTTGTGTGGTTAAAATATTTATTTTATTTAATATCTGCCGATTCCTATTAACATAAGTGGCAAAGGGCAACTCTGTGTTTGTCTCTCCACCAGAAACTGGATGCAGAACAATGCTTACATATAGAGAACATCCAGTAAATATTTCTGGACAAATGAATGATGAGTGAATAAAAGAATGAGGAAAATTGGCCTCTCCAATATGAATTTGAATAGCAGGTCAGGAAGCAACAGAACTGGATATGGAACAACAGACTGGCTCCAAATAGGAAAAGGAGTGTGTCAAGGCTGTATATTGTCACCCTGCTTATTTAACTTATATGCAGAGTACATCATGAGAAATGCTGGGCTGGAAGAAGCAAAAGCTGGAATCAAGATTCTGGGAGGAATATCAATAACCTCAGATATGCAGATGACACCACCCTTATGGTAGAAAGTAAAGAGGAACTAAAAAGCCTCTTGATGAAAGTGAAAGAGGACAGTGAAAAACTTGGCCTAAAGCTCAACAGTCAGAAAATGAAGATCATGGCATCCGGTACCACCACTTCATGGGAAATAGATGGGGAAACAGTGTCAGACTTTATTTTTGGGGGGCTCCAAAATCACTGCAGATGGTGACTGCAGACATGAAATTAAAAGACGCTTGCTCCTTGGAAGGAAAGTTATGACCAACCTAGATAGCATATTCAAAAGCAGAGGCATTACTTTGCCAGCAAAAGTCTGTCTAGTCAAGGCTATTGTTTTTCCTGTGGTCATGTATGGATGTGAGAGTTGGACTGTGAAGAAAGCTGAGTGCCGAAGAATTGATGCTTTTGAACTGTGGTGTTGGTGAAGACTCTTGAGAGTCCCTTGGACTGCAAGGAGATCCAACCAGTCCATTCTAAAGATCAGTCCTGGGTGTTCATTGGAAGGACTGATGCTAAAGCTGAAACTCCAATACTTTGGCCACCTGATGTGAAGAGCTGACTCATTGGAAAAGACTCTGATGCTGGGAGGGATTGGGGGCAGGAGGAGAGGGGGAAAACAGAGGATGAGATGGCTGGATGGCATCACTGACTCGATGGACGTGAGTTTGAGTGAACTCTGGGAGTTGGTGATGGACAGGGAGGCCTGGTGTGCTGCAATTCATTGCGTCGCAAAGAGTTGTACATAACTGAGGGACTGAACTGAACTGAATCATAGAGAAAGTATAATCACAGCAATTAATTTGATAATCAGATAAAGTTTAGTATTTCCCAGTAGGAGCTAGTATCAACATTCATTATAAGGTTTCAAAGAAAAAAAAAATATTGCAGCAAAATTCTAAGATACCTGGACATTTATCAGTGAATTCACTATATAAAGACATTTCATACTAAGTGATGACATAATATCAATAAAAAGTATATTGTACATTAGTGCAGTTCAGTTCAATCACTCAGTTGTGTCCAACTGAATATTTAATGCAGTATTGTACATTAAAAATCAATAAAATGAGCTATTAATGTTTGGATTTTATCTTTGTGTTTTAAATATGTTTTTTTTTTTTTTTTTTTTTTTTGCCAGTTCCTTGTCTTTTTGTTTTTTTTTTGTTTTTTTTTTTTTTTTAATTTTATTTTATTTTTAAACTTTACATAACTGTATTAGATTTGCCAAATATCAAAATGAATCCGCCACAGGTATACATGTGTTCCCCATCCTGAACCCTCCTCCCTCCTCCCTCCCCATTCCATCCCTCTGGGTCGTCCCAGTGCACCAGCCCCAAGCATCCAGTATCGTGCATCGAACCTGGACTGGCATCTCATTTCATACATGATATTTTACATGTTTCAATGCCATTCTCCCAAATCTTCCCACCCTCTCCCTCTCCCACAGAGTCCATAAGACTGTTCTATACATCAGTGTCTCTTTTGCTGTCTCGTACACAGGGTTATTGTTACCATCTTTCTAAATTCCATATATATGCGTTAGTATACTGTATTGGTGTTTTTCTTTCTGGCTTACTTCACTCTGTATAAATATGTTTTATCTTCATTTATCAGGTTATTCACTTCGCGTTTTTTCCGCTGTGTGATCACAACTTAAAAAACTGGTCATTCTGAGAAGAAGTTGACTTATTAATACTAGCAATATAAGATTTCTTTGAAAACTACTTAAATTAATTGGCCTGTGTGTTAAAACTTAACAGTTTAGGTGAAATGTGTGTGCAAAGTATATTCATGTATAGTTTAAATATGTTTGTTGTTCTGATAAATTACCAAAGCACAAAAATCTCACATTTCACTTTTACTTGAATAATTTTCTAAGGTGGCATGTATTTTGATGCTTGATATTGAACTATTTTTGTTCCAGCTAACAAGAATTCTATATGATATGATTAAATGTTATATTTGCATAAAATTATATGCATTACAAATCAAAGTCATCTTTCAAATTTATTCCTTTCAAAAGATAAATAAATCAGTAGAAATATGCCATTTGGCTTCATCATTCAAACATAATGTGAGCACTGGAATGTATTAAATACATAGAGTTGAAGTGTGCGTTACAGATTTGTTTGAAAAGCTACTGATAATGCCATCTCACTATTAATGCTCCCTTATCATTTCCTTGTCTTAAAACACAGTCCATATTTTAAAGGAAAGTAGTGTATTCTAACTCAAGTTCTGAAATAACAATATTACATTTATATGTGAAATATGTTTTCAGCTGAGATTATCTGCAAAGAGTTTATTTATTAATTGACTTTCTTTTCAGGAGTAATTTTCCCATATAATGTCATACACAAAATTTTGATTCATATAAGGGAAAAAGAAGAAACGCTGTGAAATAATCTAATGTCAAAATATTCCTTTTTATACGTAATAAAAAGAAACAAATTCAGAGTTATTCGGGGGGGTTAATAAAATGTAACCCAGTGGCTCAGATGTTAAGGAATCTGCCCGCAATGCAGAAGACCTGGGTTCAATCCCTGGTTTGGGAATATCCCCTGGAGAAGGAATGACTACCCACTCCAGTATTCTTGCCTGGAGAATTCCATAGACAGAGGAAACTGGCGGGCTAGAGTTCATGAGGTCACAAAGAGTAGGATATACTGATAAGCTAACAATTTCTCATACTTTCACTTTTAGGATGGATCTTGAGATATTTGTCTACTTTAAAACTCTCTGCATATGTATTCTGCCTTTTCTTTGGTATAATGAGATCCAGAGGACTTCTTCACCATCCCACTACTATTCATACTAATTTTCCCTAGAGAGTCAACCAGAGCGACAGAAACATTTAGCTAAGTGTAAAATAAGTTGGCTCAGAATAATAGTTTTCAAATAATCTAATTATAAAGAGAGTACAATTAAAATAAATGCCAAATTTACTTCAAAATTTCTAATAGGACTTACTTCATATGTAAGGGCTTCCTTGGTGGGTCAAATGGTAAAGAAATTGCCTGCAATGCAGGAGACCTGGGTTTGATCTCTGGTTGAGAAAGATCCTCTGAAGAAAGAAATGGTAACCCATGCCAGTATTCTTGCTTAGGAAATATCATGGTCAGAGGACCCTGACAGACTACAGTCCACTGGGATGCAAAGAGCTGGACACGACTGAGCAACTAACACTTTCACTTAACATAGGGAAGAATAGACAGTCTTGAAACAATTTACCAGGTTCCTCTGGGACTTAGAGCTAAGTGACCAAAGACTAAGAGAGTACTTACATCACAATTTTTAAGATAAACATTATTAAATAAATTAATAATATTCAATGTAGCTGAAACAGTGAACAACTAATCAGTTCAGTTGAATTCAGTCTCTCACTCATGTCCAATTCTTTGTGATCCCATGGACTGAAACACGCCATGCCTCCCTGTCCATCACCAGCTCCAAGAGTTTACCCAAACTCATGTCCATTGAGTCACTGATGCCATCCAACCATCTCATCATCTGTTGTCCCCTTCTCCTCCTGCCTTCAATCTTTCCAGGCATCAGGGTCTTGTCAAATGAGTCAGCTCTTCACATCAGATGGCCAAAGAATTGGAATTTAAGCTTCAACATCCGTCCATCCAATGAATATTCAGGACTGATCTGTTTTAAGATTGACTGGTTGGATGTCCTTGCACTTCAAGGGACTCTCAAGAGTCTTCTCCAACACAACAGTTCAAAAGCACCACTTCTTCAGTGCTCAGCTTTTTTTATAGTCTAACTCTCACATCCCTACATGACTACTGGAAAAATCATGGGTTTGACTAGACGGACCTTTGTTGGCAAAGTAATGTCTCTTCTTTTGAATATGCTGTCTAGGTATAGTCATAGCTTTTCTTACAAGGAGAAAGCGTCTTCTAATTTCATGGCTGCAGTCACCATATACAATGATTTTGGACCCCCCCCAAAAAAAAATAAAGTCTGTCACTGTTTCCACTGTTTCTCCATCTATTTTCCATGAAGAGATGGGCCCAGATGCCATGATCTTAGTTTTCTGAATGTAGAATTTTGACCCATTTTTTTCACTCTCCTCTTTAATTTTTGTCAAGAGGTTCTTTAGTTATTCTTTGCTTTCGGCCATAAGGGTGATAGCCATCTGCATATCTGAGTTTATTGATATTTCTCCCAGCAATCTTGATAGGAGCTTATGCTCCATCCAGCCCAGTGTTTCTCATCATGTACTCTGCATGCAAGTTAAATAAGCAGGGTGACAACATACAGCATTGATGAACTCCTTTCCCTATTTGGAACCAGTCTGCTGTTCTATGTCCCATTCTAACTGTTGTTTCCTGACCTGCATACAGATATCTCAGGAGGCAGGTCAGGTGGTCTGGTATTCCCATCTCTTTCAGAATTTTGCACAGTTTACTGTGATCTACACAGTCAAAGGCTTTGACATAGTAAAGCAGACATAGTTGTTTTTCTGGAATTCTCTTGCTTTTTTGAGGATCCAGCAGATGTTGGCAATTTGATCTCTGGTTCTTCTGCCTTTTCTAAATCCAGCTTAAACATCTGCAATGTCATGGTTCATGTATTGCTGAAGCCTGGCTTGAAGAATTTTGAGCATTACTTTACTAGTGTGTGAGATAAGTGCAATTGTGCAGTAGTTTGAGCATTTTTGGCATTGCCTTTCTTTGGGATTGGAATGAAAACTGACCTTTTCCAGTCCTGTGGCCACTGCTGAGTTTTCCAAATTTGCTGGCATATGGAATGCAACACTTTTACAGCACAATCTTTTAAGATAGAAATAGCTCAACTGGAATTCCATCACAATCACTTTTTTATTCGTAGTGATGCTTCCTAAGGCCCACTTAATTTCATATTCCAGGATGTCTGGCTCTAGGTGAGTGATCACATCATTGTGATTATCTGGGTCATGAAGATCCCTTTTGTATAGATCTTCTGTATATTCTTCCCACCTCTTCTTAATATCTTCTGCTTTTGTTGCGTCCATACCATTTCTATCCTTTATTAAATGGTTGCATGAAATGTTCCCATGGTATCTCTAATTTTCTTGAAGATATCGCTAGTCCTTCCCATTCTATCGTTTTCCTCTATTTCTTTGCATTGATTGTGGAGGAAGGCTTTCTTATTCCCCTTGCTATTCCTTGGAACTCTGCATTCAAACGGGTATATCTTTCCTTAACTCCTTTGCTGTTCAATTCACTTCTTTTTACAGATATTTGTAAGGTCTTCTCAGACAGCCATTTTCTTTTGCTTTTCTTTTCCATGGGGATTGTCTTGATGCCTGTGTCCTGAACAGTGTCACAAACCTCCCTGCATAGTTCATCAGGCACTCTATCAGATCTAGTGTCTTAAATCTATTTGTCACTTTCACTGTATAATCGTAAGGGAATTGATTTAGGTCATACCTGAATGGGCTAGTGGTTTTCCCTACTTTCGTCAATTTATATATGAATTTGGCAGTAAGGAGTTCATGGTCAAGGCTGTATATTGTCACCCTGCTTATTTACCTTATATGCAGAGTACATCATGAGTAGTGCTGGGCTGGATGAAGCCCAAGTTGGAATCAAGATTGCCTGGAGAAATATGAGTAACCTCAGATATGCAGATGACACCACCTTTATGGCAGAAAGTGAAGAGGAACTCAAAAGCCTCTTGATGAAAGTGAAAGAGGAGAATGAAAAAGTTGGCTTAAAGCTCAACATTCAGAAAACGAAGATCATGGCATCTGGTCCCATCACTTCATGGGAAATAGATGGGGAAACAGTGGAAACAGTGTCAGACTTTATTTTTGGGGGGCTCCAAAATCACTGCAGATGGTGACTGCAGACATGAAATTAAAAGACGCTTACTCCTTGGAAGGAAGGTTATGACCAACCTAGATAGCATATTCAAAAGCAGAGACATTACTTTGCCAACAATGTCTGTCTAGTCAAGGCTATGGTTTTTCCAGTAGTCATGTACGGATGTGAGAGTTGGACTGTGAAGAAAGCTGAGTGCCGAAGAATTGATGCTTTTAAACTGTGGTGTTGGAGAAGACTCTTGAGAATCCCTTGGACTGCAAGGAGATCCAACCAGTCCATTCTGAAGGAGATCAGCTCTGGGGTTTCTTCAGAAAGAATGATGCTAAAGTTGAAACTCCAGTACTTTGGCCATCTCATGCAAAGAGTTGACTCATTGGAAAAGACTCTGATGCTGGAAGGGATTGGGGGCAGGAGGAGAAGGGGACGACAGAGGAAGATATGGCTGGATGGCATCACTGACTCGATGGACGTGAGTCTGAGTGAACTCCGAGAGTTGGTGATGGACAGGGAGGCCTGGCATGCTGCGATTCATGGGGTCGCAGAGTCTGACACCACTGAGTGACTGAACTGAACTGAATGATTAATGAGGCTTAGAATTTTTTTATGTGTTTATTGTCCATTTGTATATATCTTTTAGTGAAATTACTATACAGGTCCTTTGTGCAATTTTAATTGGTTTGCTTATGTTTATTGTTTAGTATAAGGATTCTTTATATGTTACATATTAAACCTTCACTAAAATTTGATAGGCAGATATTTTCTTTCACTCAGTGGGTTCTTTTTACTTTTTGATGCACAAAGTATGCTTTTCAGATGTTCAACGTGTATTGGAATATGTGCAACATTCTCTGTGACAGATAAGTGCATCTTCTTTAGAAGGTCATTAAGGTTTTCTCCATGTTCATATTACCAGATATTATCAAGATATGAAGTAGAAATACAATCCACAAAATAAATCATATGCAGATTATCACAAAGTTATCATTTTGCTATAATAATTTTTTAAATTGATGAAGAATCCTAATTATATATGTTTTGAATATATTACTTAAAATTTACCCATTCTCCAAGAAAAAAAAATGAATGAAAATAAACATCCTTATTCATATAATGATTGATAATTTTAAGATAATTTAGTTTATAAATAGAGTCTGATTAATGTTTCTGGTTGAAAACTTGTGTTTTAAATCAAGAAGAAGACCTAATTTTCTTTTTGAGCAGAATGCTCTCCAAGTTTATGCAGTCATGGAAACTCTAATGTCTTAGTGAAAGTGTTAGTTGCTCAGTCATGCTCAACTTTTGTGACCCCATGGTCTGTCTTTGGAAAAGAATATTGGAGCGGGTAGCCATTCCCTTCTCCAGGGATATCTTCCTGACCCAGGGATCAAACCAGGGTCTCCAGCATTGCACGCATTTTTTTTTTTTTTTAAACCATCTGAGTACCAGGGAAGCCCTAATGTCTTAGTCTACACAAAATAGTGTTCATTGAAAACTAATCATCTTTTAGATCTTTGAAAACCTACCAAATTTCATTTTAAATGAAAAGCAATTCATTGTACTATTTTATATATCTTATATGAATGTTTCTGACTACTTTTAATTTTAGAGAAGATATTAAGCTAAAAAGGGAATTGAATGATAGTACTCATTGTTAAATGTAAAGTCCTTATTTCTTTACATCTGTTTCTAATTAACCACTAGAAATTCACAAAATTATTATAGATTCTTGGCTAGAAAAATTATATTTATACTTCCCCTGATTATGTAAATAGATAACAAGGAAAATGAGAATCTTTAAATAAAACTTCTGTAAATTGATTGCATTTTGAGGTTTATGTGTTTAGCATAATTGAAATATTTAAACAAATACTCTAATGAGCCAAGTTTTTTAACCACTTAAGGTAGTCCCAGGGAGCTATTTAAGCATTTTTGAAAACTAACTTGCAATTTTCAATTAAAGTTAGACTATTGAGTTCTGTGAAAGCTGGATTCGTTAAAAGATGTCCTATGGACTTGAAATATTTGAAAAATACCTTATAGCTTACTATGGTATTAAACATGTACTTATTGAGGAATTTAATCACAGAGATAATCTAGTATAGGATAAATTTGTGTAATTCAGTTTTGTTATGTTATATGCTCTTCAAAGTCACATTTTCTTTTTCAGTGACCTGAAAATGAGTACATCAAAGTTACATATTGCCATCCTGCTTATTTAACTTCTATGCAGAGTACATCATGAGAAATGCTGCACAAGCTGGAATCAAGATAGCTGGGTGAAATATCAGTAACTTCAGATATGCAAATGACACCATCCTCATGGCAGAAAGTGAAGAAAAACTAAAGAGCCTCTGGATGAAAATGAAAGAGGAGAGTGAAAAAGTTGGCTTAAAGCTCAAGATTCAGAAAACGAAGATCATGGCATCTTGTCCAATCACTTCATGGCAAATAAATGGGGAAACAGTGGAAACAGTGGCTGACTTTATTTTTCTGAGCTCCAAAATCCCTGCAGATGGTGATTGCAGCTATCAAGTTAAAAGACGCTTGCTCCTTGGAAGGAAAGTTATGATCAACCTAGACAGCATGTTGAGAAGCAGAGACATTATTTGCCAACAAAGGTCCGTCTAGTCAAGGCTATGGTTTTTCCAGTAGTCATGTATGGATGTGAGAGTTGAACTATAAAAAAAGCTGAGTGCCAAAGAATTGATGCTTTTGAACTTTGGTGTTGGAGAAGACTCTTAAGAGTCCCTTGGAAACAAGGAGATCCAACCAGTCCATCCTAAAGGAAATCAGTCCTGAATGTTGATTGGAAGGACTGATGTTGAAGCTGAAATTCCAATAATTTGGCCACCTGATGCGAAGAACTGGCTCACTGGAAAAGGCCCTGTTGCTGGGAAAGATTAAAGGCAGGAGAAGGGGACGACAGAGGATGAGACGGCTGGATGGCATCATCAACACAAAGGACATGAGTTTGAGTAAACTCCGGGAGCTGGTGATGGACAGGGAGGCCTGGCGTGTTGCAGTCCATGGGGTCACAAATAGTCGGACACGACTGAGCGACTGAACTGAACTGAACTGTAGATGAACCAGTAACTATTTTTCTCATAGTGGCGTTTTTTAAATTTAAATCTAACTTCAGAATTTGCTTCTTATCAAATGCATAATTAGATTGTCTTAGAATTCATTCTCAGATTATTTTCTTTGCACTTTAATAATCCTGAGGATTTCCTTGAAACATTAACATAACTTTCCAATTTTAATTTTCTTCTGGAGCTTAAAAAGTTCCCACTTGACTCGTCAAGGTTAGTTCTATGGTATTTATTAAATGACACATAAAAATTGATAAATGCTTATTTACTAGATGACTCACTTAAGAGAGGAGTATAGAGTAGTAGTTAGTGAAAAGTCAGAGAGTGAAGATTTAAATTCCAGATCTGCTAGTCAAAATCCCTGTGGTTTGTTATTTAGGCAATTGCCTTCTCAGTGATTTTTAATTTATAAATGTGCCCTATAGTGCTTATTATAAAAAATTGATGAATAAATATATGTACAACAATTAGAGGAAAACTTAGTCCATGAGAATCTCTATAAAATAATTAATTTTGTAAATAATAGTAACCAGTTCAAAGAAGCTTCAGCATTTGGATTTCTAGCCCCATAATTCAACAATGAAGTTATTTTATTGTTTTTGTATATGTATTTAAAAGGTTATACAATCTTTTGAAATATATATGGTTATATATACATATATCTGCATATATATATATATATGTATATGTATGTATATATTAAGAAGAGGTGGCAAGAATGCACAGAAGGACTATACCAAAAAAAATCTTCATGACCCAGGTAACCATGAGGGTCTGATTCCTCACCCAGAGCCAGACATCCTGGAATGCAAATTCAAGAGGGCCTTAGGCAGCATCATGATGAACAAAGCTAGTGGAGGTGACAGAATTCCAGTTTAGCTATTTAAAATCCTAAAAGATGTTCCTGTTAAAGTGCTGCACTCAATATGCCAGCAAATATGGAAAACTCAGCAGTGGCCACAGGACTGGAAAAAGTCGGTTTTCTTACAGATCCCAAAGAAGGACAATGTCAAAGAAATTCAAACTACTGCCAGATTGCACTCATCTGACAGGTTAGCAAAGTAATGTTCGAAATTCTCCAAGCCAGGCTTCAACAGTATGTGATCCATGAACTTCCAGATGTTCAAGCTGGATTTAGACAAAGTACAGGAACCAGAGATCAAATTGTCAGATTCTGTTGGGTCATATAAAAAGCAAGAGGATTCCCTAAAATCATCTACTCTGCTTTATTGATTACACCAAAGAATATCTGCTGGAGAAGGCATAGGCTACCCACTCCAGTATTCTTGAGCTTCTCTTGTGGCTCAGCTGGTTAGGAATCCATCTGCAATATGGGTTGCAGACATGGGTTCGATCCCTGGGTTGGGAAGATCCCCTGGAGAAAGGAAAGGCTACCCACTCCAGTATTCTGGTCTAGAGAATTCCATGGACTATACCAATGGGGTCTCAAAGAGTCAGTCAGAACTGAGCAACTTTCACTTCACTTTTAAAACATTTTATTGTGTAAATCACAACAAGCTGTGGAAAATTCTTCAAGAGATGGGGATACCAGACAACCTCAGATATGCAGATGATACCACACTTATGGCAGAAAGTGAAGAACTAGAAAGCCTCTCGATGAAAGTGAAAGAGGAGAGTGAAAAAATTGGCTTAAAACTCAACATTCAGAAAACTAAGATCATGGCATCTGGTCCCATTACTTCATGGGAAATAGATGGGGAAACAGTGGAAACTGTGACAGACTATTTTTTTGAGCTTCAAAATCACTGCAGATGGTGATTTCAGCCATGAAATTAAAAGACGCTTGCTCTTTGGAAGAAAAGCTATGACAAAACTAGACAGCATATTAAAAAGCGGAGACATTACTTTACCAACAAAGATCCATCTAGTCAAAGCTATGGTTTTTCCAGTAGTCATGTATGGATGTGAGAGTTGGACTGTAAAGAAAGCAGAGTGCTGAAGAATTGATGTTTTTGAACTGTGGTGTTGGAGAAGACTCTTGAGAGTCCCTTGGACAGCAAGGAGATCAAATCAGTCAATCCTAAAGGAAATCATTCTTGAATATTCATTGGAAGGATTGATGCTGAAGCTGAAACCCCAATTCCTTGGCCACCTTATGGAAAGAACTGACTCATTGGAAAAGACCGTGATGCTGGGAGGCAGGAGGAGGAAAGGATGACAGAGGATGAAATGGTTGGATGATATCATGGATGTGATGCACGTAAATTTGAGCAAGCCCTGGGTGCTGGTGATGGACAGGGAAGCCTGGCATGCTGCAGTTCATCCGGTTGCAAAGAGTTGGACATGACTAAGTGACTGAACTGAACTGATATTATATAAATATAATTAAGTATACATGTACACATATCATGTGTGCATGTTTTCCTTTTTCCACCATATGAATGCACTTTAACAATTTTTTTACATTTTAAGATGAAAATGATATGGCTCCCTATATGACTGGTTGTTTTATAATAATATGCATCATTGTTTTTGCTGCAGATGGCAGCAAAACCAGTTGGTGCATGCTAAGTTGCTTCAGTTTTGTCCAACTCTTTGAGACCCTATGAACTGAAGACTGCCTGTCCTCTTTGTCCATGGTATTCTCCACGCAAGAATACTGGAGTGGGTTGCCATGCCCTTCTCTAGGGGATCTTTCTGACCAGATAATGGAACCTGGTCTCTTTCATCTCCTGCATTGGCAGGTTTCTTTTGTTTGTTTTTTTTGTCTTTTTCCCCCACAACTAGCACCACCTAGGAAATCCAAAGGAATGGGACTTGAAGGTAAAACTTCAAGGCAAGAATTCTAGAGAAGGAAAAAGGCTTGATTTGTAAATAAGAGTGTTTGTGAGGACATTTTCCTTGATGTTCAGAGACAGAGTTAGTTGTTGAGATGCCAAGTCATGTTTGACTTTTTTGCGACCCCACGGACTGTATCCCAGCAAGATTCTCTGTCATGGGATTTCTTAGTCAAGAATACTGGAGTGCATTCCCATCTCCTTCTCCAGGGGACCTCTTCGACCCTGGGATCAAGTGTTTAGGGTAATCACGTATGATAGAAAGATAGCCTCTACTTGAGAAATTTTCACTTAGAGCAAAATATTCAGGTGACATACTAATTTTTAGCAAGAAGAAAAATGTGATTAGAACATCCATTCATATCCTTTTCTATCAGAAGTTTTCAATTACTGCTTTATTTAATTCACTTTACAGCCCCATCATAATTATTCTTTTCTTTTTATTTATTTTTTTATTTTTTAATGTAAATTTATTTATTTTAATCTGAAGCTAATTACTTTATAATATTGTATTGGTTTTGCCATACATCAACATGAATCTGCCACGGGTGTACACGTGTTTCCCATTTTGAACCCCTTCTTATTTATATCACTCTCTACTCTTTAACTCATTTTTCTTTCCACAGTTTGTCATGTATTTATTTACTTGCTTGTTGTTTTATTTCTACTTCAGAGTATAATCAGTTCAGAAGATCAAAGGCCATAAAAGATTTGCTTAATATAAAAACATATAATGACCAGAACATAGATCAGCCTTATTTGTGTATTTATTTATTTATTTCTAAATGAATGAATATATTGAAGTCACAGGTCTGTCTCTGAAGAAGGCTAGCTCAGTGATAAAAGATGTATTGATTGTCAGCCTTTGTAAGATGCCTTGCATTTTTTTATCTCTATGAGTATTAACTTACTATTCTTAAATGCTTAAATATTTATTTATATTGATAATTCCACTGTCAAGTCCCATTAGTAAAATGTCTTTAGTCATTAATTGCTTTCTTTTGTCACAGAGATTCTACTGTTCTAGCTTAGAAGATATTTCCAGTAATGGGTATATGTGTTTGTTTAGTCGCTCAGTTTTGTCCACCTCTTTGTGACTCTATGGACTGTAGCCCGCCAGGCTTCTCCATCCATGGGATTCTCCAGGCAAGAATACTGGAGTGGGTTGCCATTTCCTCCTCCAGGGGATCTTCCCAACCCACGGATTGAACCCAAGTCTCCATATCTCCTGTATTGCAGTCAGATTCTTTACTCACTGAGCCATAGTCACATCTAAGTTCTAGGCTCTAAGTCTCAGGTCAAGGATCAAGCTGATATATATTATTACCAATCTGTACTTTTGCTTTTTTTCCATGGTGTAAATATTATAACCATGCTGGTGATGGACAGGGAAGCTTGGCTTGCTGCTGTCCATGGGGTTACAAAGAGTCAGACACGACTGATCGATTGAACTGAACTGAACTGATGGATAATAATTTTAAACTATAAAATTAAACTTATTGAATGTTGAGACAAAAAGCTCACATGCTTAGTACTTTTGATTTCAATATATTTATTTTATTCTAATTTGCTAAAATTCACTTTTTAAGGATGGATATATTCAACAACTGACTTGTGCAATTCCCTAAAATTTGCTTTCATGAGCCAGTAAGGACCAGTTTCAGCATACACTTGGACCCAGTCAGTTAGCCTCCTGTTCTGATCCTGACACCAATCCAATTTTTATGAAGTACACTTGAATCCATGCTTTGTAGAAAAAGCCAACTTGATCTTTTCAACTTTCTGCCATTTGCCTTCCCCTTTTTCCCAATGAATGTGTCCACAACCATGATATATGTTTATATAGAATTAATAGTGAATCTTGAGAGAATTATCTTGGTCAATGTTTACTGATGTTTTACATTGTGAAAATTGACTTTTAAAAATAGTTCTGTTAAACTAGCAGCTGTTCATCTAGGAGAGAATAAATATTGTCTGGGGATTAGAGCTGTTTTGATATTGATATGCCTATTTTGATGTTTTTTTTTCAAGATTTTTATGCCATTATCCTATTTACCAAAGAGTAAATTATCACTTTCTGGTATTGGTGTCAAATATTAAAAGGACAGCCAGAAAATGGATGAATGTAGCAGTTGAAGGCCAGAGAGAAACAAACGAAATGAACATGCCAATTACTTTCTGTGCATCTGGATAGGCACAGACCTTACTAATCTACCATAGGCTGCCAGGCAACATGAAAAAAAAAAATAAAGCCTTTTAAATGTAGAAATGGCATCTTTCCAATTCTCTTCAACTGTGAGAGAAAGAAGGGTTGCTTAAATTGCAAGCTGCATCACTACTACATAAGATAATTGTCCTATTTTTTCATGAATTACTCAGACCCATTCCTCTTTCATTTTCAAACATTGGTTCTTTAATGTCAGATATTCATGTGAGAAATGTATTTCCTGTATTCTACTGATTCACTTGCTACCAGAGATTACTTTGGACAATACAACCCCATTGATTTTCTCTATATTAGTTAGAATATTTTATCATACCTTGTGATTTCTTAATTGAATGCAACATTATACTATATTCATATGTAGATACTCAAATATAGAAATAGAAAATTTTATTTTCAATAATTTATTCTTTAAGGAATTTTATAAATGAAAAATAAATGCCAATGTGGGGATATCCTGCCAACAATTAAAAGTTAATTTATCTTCTCATTCAATTGCTTCAACTTGAGACAAAACAAAACAAGGAATTGACTTAAAAATCTATTCATTACTTTCCAGTTTTAAGTATTGAATATTTTATTATACACTTACACACAAAAGTATACACACAAATATGTGTGTATGTCAGTTCAGTTCAGTTGCTCAGTCGTGTCCAACTCTTTGCGACCCCATAAATCGCAGCACACCAGGCCTCCCTGTCCATCACCAACTCCCGGAGTTCACTCAAACTCATGTCCACTGAGTCAGTGATGCCATCTAGACATCTCGTCCTCTGTCGTGCCCTTTTCCTCCTGCCCCCAATCCCTCCCAGCATCAGAGTCTTTTCCAGTGAGTCAACTCTTCGCATGAGGTGGCCAAAGTACTGGAGTTTCAGCTTTAGCATCATTCCTTCCAAAGAAATCCCAGGACTGATCTCCTTCAGAATGGACTGGTTGGATCTCCTTGCAGTCCAAGGGACTCTCAAGAGTCTTCTCCAACACCACAGTTCCAAAGCATCAATTCTTTGGCGCTCAGCCTTCTTCACAGTCCAACTCTCACATCCATACATGACCACTGGAAAGACCATAGCTTTGACTAGACGGACCTTTGTTGGCAAAGTAATGTCTCTGCTTTTATTTTTATTATTATTATTATTATTTTTTGCTTTACAATATTGTATTGGTTTTGGCATACATCAACATGCATCTTCCACGGGTGTACACATGTTCCTCATCCTGAACTCCCCTCCCACCTCCCTCCACATACCATCCATCTGGATCATCCCAATGCACCAGCCCCAAGCTTCCTGCATCCTGCATCAAACCTGGACTGGCGATTCATTTCTTATATGATATTATACATGTTTTAATGCCATTCTCCCAAATCATCCCCTGCCCCTCTCACACAGAGTCCAAAAGACTGTTCTATACATCTGTGTCTCTTTTGCTGTCTTGCATACAAGGTTGTCATTACCATCTTTATAAATTCCATATATATGCATTAGGATACTGTATTGGTGTTTTTCTTTCTGGCTTACTTCACTCTATATAATAGGCTCCAGTTTCATCCACCTCATTAGAACTGATTCAAATGTATTCTTTTTAATGGCTGAGTAATACTCCATTGTGTATATGTACCACAGCTTTCTTATCCATTCATCTGCTGATGGACATCTAGGTTGCTTCCATGTCCTGGCTATTATAAACAGTGATGTGATGAACATTGGGCTACATGTGTCTCTTTCAATTCTGGTTTCCTCAGTGTGTATGTCCAGCAGTGGGATTGCTGGATCATAAGGCAGTTCTATTTCCAGTTTTTTAAGGAATCTCCACACTGTTCTCCATAGTGGCTGTAGTAGTTTGCATTCTCACCAACAGTGTAAGAGGGTTCCCTTTTCTCTACATCCTCTCCAGCATTTATTGCCTGTAGACTTTTGGATCGCAGCCATTCTGACTGGCGTGAATTGGTACCTCATTGTGGTTTTGATTTACATTTATCTGATAATGAGTGATGTTGAGCATCTTTTCATGTATTTGTTAGCCATCTGTATGTCTTCTTTGGAGAAATATCTATTTAGTTCTTTGGCCCGTTTTTTGATCGGGTCATTTATTTTTCTGGAATTGAGCTGCAGGAGTTGCTTGTATATTTTTGAGATTAGTTGTTTGTCGGTTGCTTCATTTGCTATTATTTTCTCCCATTCTGAAGGCTGTCTTTTCACCTTGCTTATACATCACAGCAGGATCCTCTATGACCCACCTCCCAGAATATTGGAAATAAAAGCAAGAATAAACAAATGGGATCTAATTAAAATTAAAACCTTCTGCTTTTCAATATGCCATCTAGGTTGGTATAACTTTTCTTCCAAGGAGTAAGTGTCTTTTAATTTCATGGTTGCAATCACCATCTGTAGTGATTTTGGAGCCCAAAAAAATAAAGTCTGACACTGTTTCCACTGTTTCCCCATCAATTTCCCATGAAGTGATGGGACCAGATGCCATGATCTTCGTTTTCTGAATGTTGAGCTTTAAGCCAACTTTTTCACTCTCCACTTTCACTTTCATCAAGAGGTTTTTTAGTTCCTCTTCACTTTCTGCCATAAGGGTGTTGTCATCTGCATATCTGAGATTATTGATATTTTTTCCGGCAATCTTGATTCCAGCTTGTGCTTCTTCCAGTCCAGCGTTTCTCATGATGTACTCTGCATAGAAGTTAAATAAGCAAGGTGACAATATACAGCCTTGACATACTCCTTTTCCTATTTGGAACCAGTCTGTTGTTCCATGTCCAGTTCTAACTGTTGCTTCCTGACCTGCATATAGGTTTCACAAGAGGCAGGTCAGGTGGTCTTGTATTTCCATTTCTTTCAGTATTTTCCACAGTTTATTGTCATCCACACAGTCAAAGGCTTTGACATAGTCAATAAAGCAGAAATAGATGTTTTTCTGGAACTCTTGCTTTTTCCATGATCCAGCAAATGTTGGCAATTTTATCTCTTGTTCCTCTGCCTTTTCTAAAACCAGCTTGAACATCTGGAAGTTCACAGTTCACGTATCGCTGAAGCCTGGCTTGGAGAATTTTGAGCATTACTTTACTAGTGTGTGAGATGAGAGCAATTGTGTGTTAGTTTGAGTATTCTTTGACATTGCCTTTCTTTGGAATTGGAATGAAAACTGACCTTTTTCAGTCCTGTGGCCAAAGCTGAGTTTTCCACATATATACACTGTGTGTATACATGTGTATATACATACACACACATATATATATATATATATATATATATATATATACACATACACATATAAATATATACTGGGTGTATACATTTACTCACAAAACCATACTGGTCAAATGTCATAAACTAAGTCATCTAATTAATTTCATAGTGACAAAGGAAATCAAGGTGAATGGAGGTGAAATGAGGGAGAAATAGATGAGACTAAATGGTTCTAGAGGGCATCACTAGTGGCTCAGTGGTACCAAACCTGCCTGTCAATGCAGGAGATGTGGGTTCCATTCCTGGATCAGGATGATTTCCTGGAGAAGGAAATGGCAACCCATTCCAGTTTTATTGTCTGGGAAATCCCATGGACAGAGGGGCCTGGCGTGTTATAGTCCTTGGGGTCACAAACAGTGTTGAACACGACTTAATGACTAAACAACAAAGATGAGACTTAAAAATAAAATGATCTTACTAGCATGCTGCTGCTGCTGCTACTGCTGCTAAGTCGCTTCAGTCATGTCCAACTCTGTGCAACCCCATAAACAGCAGCGCACCATGCTCCCCCGTCCCTGGGATTCTACAGGCAAGAGCACTGGTGTGGGTTGCCATTTCCTTCTCCAATGCATGAAAGTGAAAAGTGAAAGGGAAGTCGCTCAGTCGTGTTTGACTCTTCGCGACCCCATGGACTGCAGCCTACCAGGCCGCTCCGTCCATGAAATTTTCCAGGCAAGAGTATTGGAGTGGGGTGCCATTGCCTTCTCCATACATATACATAATTTTTGTACATGATATGTTGTTCATGCTCATTGGTATGTTCTTTAATATAGTGATACAGTACATATAGATGAACAATTTGTTCCTTTACATATTACCATCTAAATTTATTAAAATGCAATATTATTTTCAGTTTATTAAAAGACTGAATTCAATGATTCCTTTGAAATAGCAACAGATTGATTAATTTCACTTTAAATTCCTGTCATGATATAAATTATGCTAGGAAAATGGCTCACCAGATCTGAATTAATTAAGTGACAACATTATAACATCCAACTTAATAATCTGAGGAGGAAAAGTCTGGGAAGTTATAGGAACTGTTGATTGATTGCAATTGATCTGTAATTATCATTTCATTACCATTCTGAATCCTTGACAGCTTTACAAGTCAATCTTCATAATGATAATGAAGCAGATAGCACCACAGTGTACATAAAGATGGGGTTTTACAAAATTCAAGTTATTTACTCATACTAAAGCTTGATTATACTCTTGATTATAGTTGGAAAATTATATTCAACTCTAAGTTTTATCAGTTATTGAAGCTGTTAGTTATTTTTCTAAGCCGTAATAGGATGTTTCTCTAAGATTATGTATAATTTTCCAATATTTTGCATATGCATACCTTTGAATATGTAAACAACCACTTCAATACTACTTAATAATGTTGCACAATGGCTAGGAATAAGTTACTAAAGCACTCTTGCAGATTTATATTAAAAAAAAATTCTAAAGTGTAACATTTGAGTAATGACTAAATACTAAAACAGAAACTTTTAAAATAATTCCACAGAAAAATATTGCAAATATAGTCGCAATTTGAGAAATTTTTGTTATTAAAAATAACTTTTGGGGGGATAAAAAATAACTCCTTAGGGGTAGTAGGAACTTTTATAACTATTTGTGAGACAAGATATCTCATTCCTGCAGTAAACCATGTTGATTAAAATTTCAAGGACATAGTTTGCCTTTAGAATTCTAGTACATTATTTCCTTGTTTTCTTGAAGTATAGTTGACTTACGATATCATATTCACTTTACATGTACAGCATAGTCCATTTTTATTTATTTTACAAACATCAAGATTGCTGAGAAAGCGATGTGAATACTATTTTAAGCAACATGGATTGAACTTAAAGAGGATTTCAACAGACTTTACTGGAAGTGATACATTTCAGAGAAATACCATGAACCACTTATATCAATTCACTGCTGCACACTGCTGTTAATTTTCAAATGTACTGGTGGATGGTCAGTGAGTACTAGAATGTAAACCAACATGAATGAGTATCTTAAACATTTATCACTATTCTTTAGGGAAGATAGTACATCTTTTAGCAAATTAAACTTAGAAGTCATTTTGTTTCTGTGCTGCTACTACAGAAATAGTCATTAATTTAAAATTTGAATGTGAAGAAAAGATTAAAGACAATTTAAAAACATACAGAAACCATAGGATATTTATTTATAGTAGTATGCAGGTTCAAAGAACTGGTGATGTCTATAATCAGATGATTGTAAGGAAATATGAAGTAGGGAATCATTTTAAATTTACAAAATTGAGTTCTGACCATATACTTTCTACAACTTCTTTCAAGTGGCACAAAAGTTTTTAAATATTGGGAGGGAAAAATATTGCAAAATATTAAAATGCTCTAATGAATTAAATAGAAGGTAGAGGGATGTTGTTTGTATTTTAGAAATTTTACTATTATTTAAAAATTGTTCAAACTTAAAATTTGAAAAAAAAATGTGAAAGTACTTCTATTGGAATAACAGGGAACATTTTCCCAACTGGAACAGCTGAAAGACTAATCTAAATATATAAAACAACACTTTAGAAAACAATGCTTAACAGGCAAGGGAAGCCGATGATCTTTAAGAGTTGGGAGAAAAAATTAATTGAGCCCTAACATTTTCCCAGCTTACTAACCAGAAAGTTTATAGGTTATAATACAAGGAGGAGAACCCAGAAAGTATCCATAGCCACCCTGAGTTGAGGAAGTTGAGATAGCAATCCAAGTTTGTAGGGCAGAGTATGAGAAAGCCAGGGAAGAATGAGCTGCCTAGAAAGGAACTTGGAAGATCTGCAAATTCTTCATCACACTGTACAGACGTGAGTACAGATTAGGGCACACAATGAGGAATCCACCTGAGACCAGAGAAAGGCCTAGTTAACATCTAAATAATAGAAGGAACTGTGCAAAACACATGTGGGGAAAGCAGAAAACCTTATGGTTCAATAAGGTTTAATAGGGAAGTTTAATAGAATAGAAAATTTAGAATTTACCTTGGTAGTCTTGAAAAATTAGCCAGAGATTAAACATCATACTAAGAAATCTTAAAATCTAGACCTAAGAGGATCAATTGATTTCAAGTAACTTAATTGCGTCTAAAAAAATAACGAAACAAACCTCAAGAATATTTTTAAAGAATGCAATTAATCAGCACATAACAAGGTATTTACCTTATTTGTCATGAAATCAAAATTAACAAGCATTCAAAGATGCAGAGAAAACATTCTACAGTTAAGAAAAATGCACACTAAATTGATGAAGAAATGATTGATGCAAACTAAAAGTCTTAAAATACTTTCAAAATCAAATTGACCAAACAAAGCAAAGCAGTCTTTCATCTTATTAGACCAGCATAATTGAAAAACCAAACCAAACCAAAACAACAAACCTTTGAACATACATTTACTTTCCAAGTGACATATATTTAAAAAGGAAAATGAAATAAAGACAGCTTATAAAATCTTAAAAAATTGACTATCAACATACATGAACTACAAAAATTTCAAAGGAGTTCTTCAAACAGAAGAAAATAGGATATCTCCAGATAGAAACCCAGATCTATGACAGAGGATAAATAATACTATAAATGATAACTGCATGGATATAACTGTAAAATCTTTAATTTCTTATGCTCAATTGAAAATTTAGAGTAAAATTTATATTTTTGAAGCTTATAGTATATATGGCAAGAATATCACCAAAGATTTGTAGGAAGAAATGGAAGTATATTGCTGTTTAAAACAAACAAACAAACAAACAAACAAAAAACACTTGTTTTGTGACAACCTAGAGATGTATGTTGCTGTTTAGTGGCTAAGGGCTAAGTCATATCCAACTCTTTTGCAACGCCATGGACTGTAATCATAGAAGTAATAACAACTTTATTCCTAGTGTATAGGAAAGGAGGTGAAATGAACTCAGAAATAATGTTCAAACTAAAGAAGGCTGAAAAAAATTAAAAACGAAAGATGTGATAAGTAGGAAGAACATAACAGATTCAAAGTCAAGAGAATTATAGCAGAGTGCTCCTTAAAAGAATGCCGTCTTAATTTTCACAGCTAGTGAATATGTTGCATCATATGTCAAAATGAAATGGAGAGATTCTCCTGCATTATCCAGGTTTGCCCAATGAAATCTCAAGAATCCTTAGAAAGACAGGAGCACCAGGGTCAGAGAAGAGATATAATAACAGATTCAGAGGTAAGAGACAGGAGAAACTAACCTATTTCCCCCCGGGAGAGCCTCGTCTACAACAATCGCTATCTCCTTTTCAAGCACTGTGAAAGTGCTTGAAATGCTAAAATAAATAAAGTGTGCTGCAGTAAATAAATTAACATATGTATAATTTTGTTAATGACTACACATCTCATTTAACCATAATGCAATGAGATCGGTAGTTACTTGTAAGAAATATTGAAAATATTTCCCCTAGATAAACACTTTTTACCACCTGGTGGTAGTATGTCCTTTAATCTTCTTGCAACTAGCCCTCAGCATTTCAGGCTATAATTTCAATTTATTCATTTAAATTGTGGTGACTCAAATAAATCACATTGTTTGTAGTTGCAGTTTAAAAAATTTTTTATATTAATAATATTTTATAAGACAATTTTGTAAATATTTACTTGAAACTATAAAAGATAGCTAGATACATTTATAATGTTTATTACTGTTCAAGTTTGTTATTATTTAGATAATGAAGATGTCACTCAATGATTTTTTTAACTGCTTGAAAGATGTTTAGACATTTTTACTGCTACAGATTGAAAAACATCCACATTGTAACATAAGATTATCTTTATACTTAAGTTATAACTCACTGACATCTTACCTCACCTCTACTCCAAAAATAATTACTCTTCTTTAGATGTTCTCCGTGGTGAATACTACTACTACTACTAAGTCGCTTCAGTCATGTCCGACTCTGTGCGACCCCAGAGACGGAAGCCCACCAGGCTCCCCCGTTCTTGGGATTCTCTGGGCAAGAATACTGGAGTGGGTTGCCATTTCCTTCTCCAATGCATGAAAGTGAAAAGTGAAAGGGAAGTCGCTCAGTCGTGTCCAACTTTTAGCGACCCCATGGACTACAGCCTACCAGGCTCCTCCATCCATGGGATTTTCCAGGCAAGACTGCTGGAGTGGGGTGCCATTGCCTTCTCCATCCGTGATGAATAGCTATCAATATTTCAGTAGAAGGAAATACAGTGTAATAGACTCCATGTTTCACTTAAGAATAACAAGGAATTTTGCAAGAATATTTGTATCAGTCTTTTTGCATACAATAGTGTTTACATTGGTTGTAGGGTCCAGAAAATACCAATGCCATGTTATTTTCAATACTTATCAACATAAATTTTATGCAATATCTTTGAAAATATTATTTTACATACTTATTTATTACATTAAAGAAAACACTCTTAATAAGAAATATTGGTAAATTATAAGATTACTAAATTTGTGTACATAAGAATAAATTATCTAGAGTGATTTAAGCAATGTTTGCATTTTGATAAGATAAATGAGCACTGCAAATATATTTCTAAGTAAATAATGAGAAACTGTGACCATATTAGTTATAAAGATGTCCAGTATTATTTAAATGAAATATTTGATATAAATATTTAATATAATCTAAACATCCAATATCATGAACTTATAAAATTGTTATGATAAGTCTTATACTGGGAAATTAAATAATTATTGAAACCAAGTAAAAATACTTGCCAACATGAAAAATTAATATGTTCAATAAACAAAAACAGCTCTCGAAATATTAAAAATATTATTTTTGTAAAAACATATTTTGTAATTATACCTATGCATATATCCATACCCATGGATATAACATTACACCTTTACACTTCTCTGTGTACCTTATAAATATAAAAGATTGAGATCTAAGCTCAGTGGTGAATGTTTCTGGATAATGAGGATACTACAGAAAACTTATATGTAATTCATCTGAATTTAAAAATCCAACTTAAAAACACAGTACACAATTAGGAAAAAGGATAAATAATGTTTTAAAAGTAATGTTTATTTATACATATGCTTATGTTATTTATTATGCAAAAATAAACAAGAAAGATATAGATTAAATTACAAAGTTATTTTAATACAATAAAAAGTTATTTTGATATGATAATTCTTATAGAACCTGATGCATAATACAAATGTGATATCTGACTTGGCATTTTTGAAAAAAATTTGGCCTTCATATTGTATTATATGATAAAATACCTAACTAAACCCAGTCATTCAGACAGTCTATTTTTTTTTAAATTTTATTTTATTTTTAAACTTTACAATATTGTATTGGTTTTGCCAAATATCGAAATGAATCCACCACAGGTATACATGTATTCCCCATCCTGAACCCTCCTCCCTCCTCCCTCCCCATTTTTTAGAAATAATTACATATCCAAAACACTTTAATCACAGGATATAGTCTGATCATAGAATAAGGGAGCATATACTGTATCATATTACCCTTAGAATAAATTATCAAAGTCTTAAACCATGGATAGTTAATACAGCAAAATACAAAATAGAAATAGGACATTTATATAATCATTTTGAATAATGTCTCTAATAAACTGCTACTGCTTCTGCTTAGTTGCTTCAGTCATGTCTGACTCTGTGCGACCCTATGGACTGTAGCCTGCCAGGTGCCTCTGTCCATGGATTTCTCCAGGCATGAATACAAGAGTGGGTTGCCATGCCCTCCTCCAGGGGATCTTATCAATCCATAGATCTAGGTCAGGTCTCCTGCCCTGCAGGCAGATTCTTTACCACTGAGCCACCAGAGAAGTCCCTCTAATAAACTGCTGCTGCTGCTGCTGTTAAGGCGCTTCAGTCGTGTCCGACTCTGTGAGACCCCATAGACGGCAGCCCACCAGGCTCCCCCGTCCCTGGGATTCTCCAGGCAAGAACACTGGAGTGGGTTGCCATTTCCTTCTCCAATGCAGTAAAGTGAAAAGTGAAAGTGAAGTTGTTCAGTCGTGTCCAACTCTAGTGATGCCATGGACTGCAGCCTACCAGGCTCCTCTGCCCATGGTATTTTCTAGGCAAAAGTACTGGAGTGGGGTGTCATTGCCTTCTCCGTCTAATAAAGTAGGCAATATCCATTTAAAAGTTGATTTTTATAAACTAATTAGCTCATTTCCTTTTGATAATACCACAAGCAAACACGTACTAAAGTCTTCTGAATAGAACAGCGAACATGCTAACAATCTACTGTGTCTTACAATACAAGTGTCTCAAATTGTACAGTGAATTTCATCATCTCCAGAAGATATGGGAAAAGTTTCAAGGCAAGGCAAAACTTTATTTGATCATCTTCAGAGACAGAGGGAAATGAAAGGAGAAGCTAACAAGAAAATACTGATTTTTACCAGTACTTCCAGAAGAATATTTTTCAATTCTGATTTCTAACTACATAATTCTCTAAACAGGAAATCCTATATAAGGAGCCTAAACTTTTTTGTATATTTTTACATTAATTTCCTTAATTCACTTCATATGAGTACCAGTTTGACAAGCATAATATGTCCTTTTTTACATGTATCATCAATTCATAAAATGATGGTTGATTTCTATTTGCTCCAACAATCATACATCTTAATTTCAGTTCTCTAAATGTTTTATTACATCATGACATTAATCTTCATGGTTATATAACCATCCACTTTTAACAAAAGAAGAATTTGACCATGTAGAAGTCAGTCATTATATTAAGTCTTCACGTTGCCTTTTACTTAGGCTTCATATTAATTTACAAGTATAATATATTAGAAAAAACCTGCCAACTAAGCATACTATATTTGGCAAAATTATTTTTCAAAAATGAAGGAAATATAAAGACTTTTCTTGATAAGCAGAAGTTGAGTTTATCACCATGATGTGTTTATAAGAAATGTTAAAGGGAATTTTCAAATTGAACCAAAAGTTTCAAAACAGCAGTGCTAAAGCTTATGAAAATATGAAGTTTACTGGTAAAGATAACTATTTAAACAAAACAGAAAACTGTAGCACTGTAATGTTTTTGTATGTAAATCACTTATAGTTGTTTTAAATATAAATGTATTAAATTTCAAAATCAAAAGATATAGGCTAAATGGATTAAAAAAAAGATCCAACTAGATTTTGTTTATATGACTCATTAGATTTAACAATACACATATGGTGAATATGAAACAATCAAAAAGAGAAAAGATATTTCATACAAATGGTGACTAAAAGAGAACAGAAGTGATCATACTTATAGTAGATGAAATAGACTTGGAGTCAAAAATAATCAAAAGAGACAAAGAACATTATAATGATAAAAGTGTAAACACATCAGGAAAGTATAGCAATTATAAATATATGTGCTAATATTAGAACACTGAAATATATGAAGGAAACATTGACAGAACTTAATGGAGAATAAGTAGCAATACACTCTTAGTAGGGAGCTTCATATCCCACCTTCAATAATAGACAGAAAGAAAGTCAATAAGGAAATAAAGAATTTGAATAAACTATAGACCAAATGAACCTAATAGTCAATGTATACAATATTCCACTCAATAGCATAAGAACACAGGCATAAAGCATGTTGTTGTGTTTTGCTTTACTGTGGTTCACATATATTGCAATTTTTACAAACTGAAGGTTTGTACATTGAACAATTCTATGAGCACCATTTTTCCAAAAGCTTGGGCTCACTTTGTGCTCCGGTGTGACATTTTGGTTTTCTCACAGTATTTCAAACTGTCTCCTTACAACTATTTTTGTTATGGTGATCTGTGAGTAGGGATCTTCGTTGTTGCTAGTGTGATTGTTTTGGAGTACCACCAACAGCATCTGTATGAGATAGGTGAGCTTAATTGTTGTGGGTGTTTTGACCGTTCCACTGACTGACTCCCCATCTCATCCTCCTCTGGCCTGTTATTTCATGAGACACAAGAATATTGAAACTAGGCAAATTAATAAATTGCACAAGTGTTCAAGTGAAAGAAAAAAATCACCTCTCCTTCTTTTAATCAAAAGCTAGAAGTGAGTAAGTTTGGTGAGGAAGGAAGGAAGAAAGCAGGGTAAGCCATCTCTTATGCCAAATAGTTACCTAAGTAATGAACATAAAGGAAAAGCCCTTGAAGAGAATTAAAAGCAGTGCTACAGTGGACTCAGAAACGATAAGAAAGCAAAACAGCCTTATTGATGAAATGGAGAAAAGTTTAGTGGTCTAAAACCAGCCAAATATTTCTTTTTTTTTTTTTTTCCCCGTTTCATACATGATATTATACATGTTTCAATGTCATTCTCCCAAATCTTCCCACCCTCTCCATCTCCCACAGAGTCCATAAGACTGTTAACACCTAATCCAGAGCAAGGCGATAACACTCTTCAATTCTGTAAAGGCTGAGAGAGGTAAGGCAGTTGCTGAAGAAAATTTTGGAGTAGGCAGAGGTTTGTCCATGAAGTTTAAGGAAAGAAACCATCTTTGTTACATAAAACTGCAAGGTAAAGCAGCAAGTGTGGATGCAGAGGCTGCAGCAAGTTGTCCAGAACATTTAAGTGAGATAATTAATGAGGATGTTTACACGAAATAACAGATTTTCAATGTAGATAAAAGTCATATTAGAAGAAGCTGCCATCTAGGACTTCCATATCTAGAAATGGAATTTCTAGATAATTCAATGCTTGGCTTCAAGCTACAATAGGACAGGCTAACTCTTTTGTTAAGAGCTGATGAATCTGGTAACTTTAAGTTGAAGCCAATGTTCATCTATGATTTCAGGAATCCTATGGTGGCTTCCCTTGTAGCTGAGTCAGTAAAGAATCTGCCTGCCTTGCAGGAGACCCAGGTTTGATTCTTGGGTCGGGAAGATACCCCTGGAGAAGGAAATGGCAACCCATCTCGTATCCTTGCCTGGAGAATCCCATGGACAGAGGAACCTGGAGGGCTACAGTCCATGCAGTCACAGGAGTTGGACACAACTTAGTGACTAAACCACCACCACCACCATGCTAAATCTACTGAGTATCTGCTTCTAATGGGAAAAACAAAGCCTATATGACAGCACATCTGTTTAAAACATGGCTTACCAAACATTTTAAGCCTATTGGTAATAGCTACTGCTCAGAAAAAATAAAAAAAGAAAATCTTTCAAAAAAATTACTGCTTGATTGACAATGTGCCTGGAACCCTAAGAGTTCTGATGGAAATGTGCAATGAAATTAATGTTGTTCTCATAATTGATAACAGTGGGCTTCCCCTATAGCTCAGTTGATAAAGAATCTGTCTGCAATGCAGAAGACCCAGGTTTGATTCCTAGGACGTGAAGATCCTCTGGAGAAGGAACTGGCAACCCACTCCAGTATTCTTGCCTAGAGAATCCCCTTTGACAGAGGAGGCTGGCAGGCTACAGTCCATGGGGTCGCAAGAATCAGACACGACTGAGTGACTAAAGCTCTACCATAGTTGATAACACAACATCCATTCCGCAGTCCATGGATCAAGAAGTAATTTTGACTTTCAAATCTTAAGAATTAATACATACATTTCATAAGGTTGTAAGCTACTCTAGATTATACTTTTTAAAGTATAATTTTATGTATTTATTTAGCTGTTTTTGGCTGCACGTGGTCTTTGTTGCTGGGTGCAGGCTTTCTCTAATTATGGCAAGCAGGGGCTACTCTTGTGGTATACAAGGTTCTCATTGCAGTGGCTTTTCTGGTTGCAGAGCTCAGGCTCTAAACATAGCCTCCATATTTGTGCTTTATGGGCTCTAGAGTGTGGGCTTAGTAGTTGTGACACAAGGGCTTAGTTACTCTGTAGCACATGGGATCTTCCTAGACCAAGGATCAAGCTGGTGTCCCTGCATTGCAGGGAAGAATCTTAACCATTGGACCACCAGGGAAGCCTTAGATTATGGTTCTACTTACTGATGGATCTGGCAAAGTAAATTGAAAGCCTCTAGAAAGGGTTCACCATTCTAGATGTCATCAAGAGCATTCATAATTCATAGGAAGAAGTTAAAATCTCACCATTAGCAGAAATGTGTAAGAAGTTAATTCCAGGCCACATCGATGACTTTGAAGAGTTCAAGACTGGTAGAGGAAGTAACTTCAGATGTGGTGAAAAGAGTAAGAAAACTAGATTTAGAAGGGTAATCTGAAGATGTGACTGAATTGATGCAATCTCATAATAAAATTTTGATGATGAAGAGCTGCTTCTTATGAATGAGCAAAGAAAATGGCTTCTTGAGATGAAATATATCACTGGTGAAGGTGCTGTGAAAATTGTTGAAGTGGCAACAAAGGATTCAAAATATTACATAAACTTAATTCATAAAGCAGGAGCACAGTCTGAGAAGACTGATTCCAATTTTGAAAGAAGTTCTGCTGTGGATAAAATGCTATCTACCAGCACTCCATGCTACAGAGAAATTATTTGTGAAAGAGTCAGTTGATGTGGCAAACTTTATTTTTGTCTTATTTCATGAACTTGTCACAGCCAGCTTGGCCTTCAGCAACCACCATCCTGACCAGTCAGCAGCCATCAACATTGAGATATGACCCTCCACCAGCCAAAGGACTATGACTCACTGAATGCTCAGATGATTGTTAGAATTGTTTAGCAAAGAAGTATTTTTTTAATTACATATGTACATCTTTTAGATATAATGCTATTTCATACTAAATGTGTGTGTGTGTGTGTGTGTGCATGCTCATTTGTGTCCAACTCCTTGCAGCACTATGGACTGTAGCCTACCAGGCTCCTTTGTCCATGAGATTTCCCAGGCAAGAATACTGGAGTGGGTTGTCATTTCTTTCTCCAGCAGATCTTCCCAATCTTAGTATTGAACACTCATCTCTTGTGTCTCCTGCATTTGCAGGTGGATTCCTTACCACTACACAACTTGAGAAGCTATTCATATCTATTGTACCACCAGGGAAGTCCTCTTGCCTAATGTATCTTTACATCCATTTGATCTGGCCACCTCTTATTACTAAAGTCAAACCTGTGTTGTGTCTGCCGTCCCACTACAAGCTCAGTCACACAGCATACAGTTCCTTGGTCAGGTCAGATTCTCATCTGTGGACTTTTGCCATACAGAATGCTTCCATCCCTTAGATTGGTTACTTTACTCTAACTTCAGGTCTCATCTCGGACCTGAAGTTATCATCTTCAGGAGAAGGCAATGGCACCCCACTCTAGTACTCTTGCCTGGAAAAATCCCGTGGACAGAGGAGCTTGGTAGGCTGCAGTCCATGGGGTCACTAACAGTCGGACATGACTGAGCGACTTTGCTTTCACGCATCGGAGAAGGAAATGGCAACCCACTCCAGTGTTCTTGCCTGGAGGATCCCAGGGACAGGGGAGCCTGATGGACTGCCATCTATAGGGTCGCACAGAGTCAGACATGACTGACGTGGCTTAGCAGCAGCAGCAGCAGCAGGTTTCATCTCCTCTAGGAAGCCTTTTTGGCTGTACGCTCTTGTCGTTTAAGTCTAGGTTAAGTGATTGCCTTATTTGCCCTCATGGAATTCTGGTTTTGTAATTTTGTTAAAACTACAGTATAGTATAAATGAAACCCTTATATGCACTGGGGAACAGTAGCAAAATATTGTGTGACTTGCTTTATTGTGATTTTCATGTTACTGCAGTGATTTGGAACCAAACCTACAAAATCTTCGAGGTACGCATGTATACATTCTTTTCAAGCATATTTGGGGCATTTATTCAGAATAAATCAAATGTTACCTCACAACATATATTTACAAATTTAAGATGACTGAAATCATGCTAAATAAATGTTTCTGAAAAAATCACAAATATATAGAAATTTAACATACTGTCTTTAAAAACCAGTGAGCCAAAGAAGAAATCCAAAGGAAATTAGGAAATATCTTAAGACAATGAAATTGCAACTTACCAAAACTTGTGAGATGCAGCAAAGTTTATAGTAATAAATGCCATCATTAAAAAGCAAAAAAACAAACAAACAAACAAAAAAAACCTCAAATAAATAACTACAACCTTACAGAAGTAGGAAAAGAAGACCAAAATAAGCCCAAACTTAGGAAAAGGAAGGAAAAAAAACAGTATAGTAGAAATAAATGAATGTAAAAGAAATTTAAAAAAGGAATGAAATTTTTTTATAAAAGATTAAAAAATTGGCATACATTTAGAAAAGTTAATGAAGAAAAAAGACACGACTCAAACAAATACCTGTGGCGGATTCATTTTGATATTTGGCAAAACAAATACAATTTTGTAAAGTTTAAAAATAAAATAAAATAATAAAAAAAATAAAAGAGGACATATACAAATGGCAAATAAATTCAAATTAAAACATTTACAAGAGACTACTGTGAACAAATATATGACAACTAAATAGTCTAGAAGAAATGAATAAATTCTCAAAAACATACACTCTACCAAGGCTGAATATAAAGAAATAGACTTTATACAGATTTTATACAGATTTTTACAGACCTACAGCTAGTAAAGATTTGAAATCAGTCTTCCACCCTCCCTCCCCTCACCCCGCCCCCAGTAAATCCCAGGACCAGGTGGTTTACTGGTGAATTCTACCTAGAATTTAAAGAAAAACTCTTCCAAAAAGTTAAGGAGAATGAGACACTTCCAAACATACTGTAGGAGACCAGCTGATACAAAGACCAACTGATATCAGATGCAACTGATATTCATCCTGATAGCAAAGCCAGATAAAACTATTCAAAAAAACTTCAGACCAATGTCCCTGATAGATATTGAATTCAAGTTACAGTAGTCAGATTTCATGCATTTATCTTAACATCAAATATCTTGGCTAGTAACTGGATTCATCTGCATGTTTTTGCAGAATCTTAGCTCACTGACAATGACCTGGACATCTAGCCAGACAAATGGCAGCAACAGAATTTCCATATGTAAGTTTTCCCCATTGAGGGAAAGAAATCTGGAATTTTTGTGCATCACAAATGTCTGTAATATAAATCAAATTCTCACATGTCTTTTCACATAATGAAGCCACACTAAGAGTTCTTATTGTTGTTCAGTGGTTAAGTCATGTAAGAGTTCTTATTAAGACATTCCCTACCTTCTTTAGAGTCCTAGACATCATTGATAGTGATCAAGATTCTCATTTCACTTCACAAAATACACAATGCTGGACACATGTATTTGTCAGGGTTCTCCAGAGAAACAGAAAAAAATACAATAATAATGTGTGTGTGTGTGTGTGTGTATGTGTGTGTGTATATGACATTATAAGTGGTGATTATGGAGTTTGGCAAATCTACAGATCTGCAGAGTGAGTCAGCAACATAAAGATCCTGCAGAGTCAAAGATATAGTTCTAGTCTGAGTTCAAAAGTTCAAGTATCATGTATACCTGTGGCGGATTCATTTTGATATTTGGCAAAACTAATACAATTATGTAAAGTTTAAAAAAAATAAAATTTAAAATTAAAAAAAAAAATAAAGACTGTGTTTTCTCCATTGTAAAAAAAAAAAAAAAAGTTCAAGTATCAGAAAAGCTGATGGTATAATTTCAATTTGTGGTCAGCAGGTTCAAGACCCAGGAAAAACTATTTCAGTTTGAGTGAGAAAGGCAGGGGGACTGTGAAGAAAGCTGAGCACCGAAGAATTGATGCTTTTGAACTGTGGTGCTGGAGAAGACTCTTGCGAGACCCTTGGACTACAAGGAGATCCAACCAGTCCAGCCTAAAGGAGACCAGTCTTGGGTGTTCATTGGAAGGATTGATGTTGAGGCTGAAACTCCAATACTTTGGCCACCTCATGTGAAGAGTTGACTCATTGGAAAAGACTCTGATGCTGGGAGGGATGAGGGGCAAGAGGAGAAGGGGACGACAGAGGATGAGATGGCTGGATGGCATCACCGACTTGATGCACATGAGTTTGGGTGAACTCTGGGAGTTGGTGATGGACAGGGAGGCCTGCTGCTGCTGCTGCTAAGTTACTTCAGTCGTGTCCGACTCTGTGCGGCTCCATAGACAGCAGCCCACCAGGCTCCCCTGCTCCTGGGATTCTCCAGACAAGAACACTGGAGTGGGTTGCCATTTCCTTCTCCAATGCATGAAAGTGAAGAGTGAAAGTGAAGTTGCTCAGTCGTGTCCGACTCTTAGCGACCCCATGTACTGTAGTCCACCACGCTCCACTGTCCATGGGATTTTCCAGGCAAGAGTACTGGAGTGGGGTGCTGTTGCCTTCTCTGCAGGGAGGCCTGGTGTGCTGCAATTCATGGGGTCACAAAGAGTTGGACACGACTGAGCGACTGAGCGACTGAACTGAACTGAGAAAGGCAGGCAAAAAGTCAATCTCCAAGTCTGAAGGCCTTCAAGCAGGAGATTTTCCCCTTGTATTTGGAAGAGTTTGTTGTTTTGTTCTATTCATACCTGTGACTAATTGGATGAGGCCCACCCACAACATGCAGGACAATCAGTTTTACTCAGTCTACCAATTTAAATGTTAATCTGATTCACAAACACCCCCTTAGAAACACTCAGAATAATGTTTAAACAAATATGTAAGCACTTCATGACCCACTCAAGTTGGCACTTACAATTCACCATCACAGCCAACAACCAAAGGATTAAGTCAAAATTCTTCCTTACTGGTCTCATTCAGTTTAGTCACTCAGTCATGTCCAACTCTTTGTGACCCCATGGACTGCAGCACACAAGGTTTTTCTGATCTTCGATTCATTTTGATATTTGGCAAATCTAATACAGTTATGTAAAGTTTAAAAATAAAATAAAATTAAAAAAAAATGTCATAATGGCTTACTTTAGCAAGTAAAATACAATAAAATAAATCACGGGATATTTTAATTTAATCAAACATTGGGATAAGTTGTAATTGAGTCTGAATTCATTTTTGCTTAATTGTTACCAATTTTCATGCCCCAAACTCCCTCTTTCTCTTCTATCCCACACCTTGTCAAGCCAATAATACAACCTGGCTCCATACCCTGGTGCCAGTAGGAAGCTCAAATCACGTGAACCACATACTAAATACACAGGAGCCATCAACCTCTCCCCAACAGTAATTACAATAAAAGGTAAGGTAATAATCTCTCGATGTTTTCACAAGCCATTTTCAGACCTGCTGGAAACCTGTGATACTCTTTACAGAAAATATTATCAGATGAGAAATATGACTTGATATTTCTTTGATGAATGTGTGAAATCATCAGTTTAGATCAGATCAGTTCATTTCAGTCACTCAGTTGTGTCGGAAATTTGCGAGCCATGGACTGCAGCATGCCAGGCTTCCCTTTCCATCATAAATTCACTGATCTTGCTCAAACTCATGTCCATCGAGTTGGCGATGCCATCCAACCAACTCATCCTCTTTTGTCCTCTTCTCCTCCTGCCTTCAATCTTTCCAAGCATCAGGGTCTTTCAAATGAGTCGGTTGTTCGCATATGGTGGCCAAAGTATTGGCATTTCAGCTTCAGCATCAGTCCTTCCAATGAATATTCAGGACTGATTTCCTTTAGGATCGACTGGATTCATTTCTTTGCAGTCCAACGGACTCTCAAAAGTCTTCTCCAACACCACAGTTTAAAAGCATCAAGTCTTCAGCGCTAGGGTTTCTTTATAGTCCAACTCTCACATCTATACATGAGTACTGGAAAAGCCAGAGCTTTGATTGGATGGAATTTTGTTGGCAAAATAATGTCTCTGGTTTTTAATATGCTGTCTAGACGGGTCATAACTTTTCTCTCTAGGAGCAAGCATCTTTTAATTTCATGACAGCACCTACCATCTGCAGTGATTTTGGAGCCCCAAAAAATAAAGTCTGTCACTGTTTCCATTTTCCCTGCATCTATTTGCCATGGAGCAATGGGGCCAAATTCCATGACCTTAGTTTTTTGAATGTGGAGTTTTCAGCCAGCTTTTTTACTCTCCTCTTTTACTTTCATCATAAGGCTCTTTGGTTCTTCTTCACTTTCTGCAACAAGGGTAGTGTCACCTGCATATATGAGGTTATTGATTTTTTTCCCAGCAATCTTGATTCCAGCTTGGGCTTCATCCACCCTGGCATTTCCCATGATGTACTCTGCATATGAGTTAAATAAGCAGGGTGACAATATACAGCCTTGACCTACTTCTTCCCCAATTTAGAACCAGTCTTTTGTTCAATGCCCAGTTCTAACTGTTGCTTCTTGACCTGGATACAGATTTCTCAGGAGGCAGGTAAGGTGGTCACGTATTTCCATCTCTTGAAGAATTTTCCACAGTTTGAGGCAATCTATACAGTCAAAGGCTTTGGTGTAATTGATAAAAAAGAAGTAGATTTTTTTTTTCTGGAATTCTCTTGCTTTTTCTATGATCCAAAGCATGTTGGTAATTTGATTTCTGGTTCCTCTGCCTTTTCTAAATCCAGCTTGGACATCTGGAAGTTCTTGGTTCACATAGTGTTGAAGCCTGGCTTGGAGAATTTGAGCATTACTTTGCTAGCATGTGAGATGAGTGCAATTGTGCAGTAGTTTGAATATTCTTTGGCATTGCCTTTCTTGGGGAATGAAATAAAAACTGACTTTTTCCAGTCCTGAGGCCACTGCTGAGTTTTCCAAATTTCCTGGCATATTGAGTGCAGCACTTTCACAGGATCATCTTTTAGGATTTGGTGTAGCTCAATTGGAATTCCATCGCCACCACTAGCTTTGTTCATAGTGATGCTTCCTAAGGCCCACTTGACTTTTCATTACAGGATGTCTGGCTCTAGGTGAGTAACCACATCATCATGATTATCTGGGTTATGAAGATCTTTTTGTACAGTTCTTCTGTGTATTCTTGCCACCTCTTCTTAATTTCTTATGCTTCTGTTAGATCCATACCATTTATGTCCTTTATTGAGCCCATCTTTGCATGAAATGTTCCCTTGGTATCTCTAATTTTCTTGAAGAGATCTCTAGTCTTTCCCATTCTGTTATTTTCCTTTTTTCTCTCTGCACTGATCACTGAGGAAGGCTTTCTTACCTCTCCTTGCTATTCTTTAGAACGCTGCATTCAAATGGGTGTATCTTTCCTTTTCTCCTTTGCTTTCCACTTCTCTTCTTTTCACAGCTCTTTGTAAAGCCTCCTTAGACAACTATTTTGCCTTTTTACACTTCTTTTTCTTGGGGATGGTCTTGATCACTGCCTCTGGTACAATGTCACGAACCTCTGTCCATAGTTCTTCAGGCACTCTGTCTATCAAATCTAATCCCTTGAATCTGTTTGTCAATTCCACTGTATAATCTAAGGGATTTGATTTAGGTCATACCTAAATAATCTAGTGGTTTTCCCTACTTTCTTCAATTTAAATCTGAATTTGGCAATAAAGAGTTCATGATCTGAGACACAGTCAGTTCCCAGTCTTGTTTTTGCTGACTGTATAGAACTTCTCCATCTTTGGCTGCAAAGAAGATAATAAATCTGATTTTGGTATTGAGCATCTGGTGATGTCCATGTATAGAGTCTTCTCTTGTGTTGTCGGAGGAGGGTGCTTGCTATGACCTGTGCATTCACTTGGCAAAACTCTGTTAGCCTTTTCCCTGCTTCATTCTGTACTACAAGGTCAAATTTGCCTTTTACTCCAGGTATCTCTTGACTTCCTTCTTTTGTATTCCAGTCCCCTATGATTAAAGGGATGTCTTTTTTAATGTTAGTTCTAGAAGGTCTTGTAGGTCTTCATAGAACTGTCCAGTTTCAGCTTCTTCAGCATTACTGCTTGTGCATAGACTTGGATTACTGTGGTATTGAATGGCATGCCTTAATGAAGAACAGAGACCTTTCTGTCATTTTTGCAATTATACTCAAGTACTGCATTTTGGACACTTTTGTTGACTATGATGGCTACTCCTTTCTCCTCTAAGGGATTCTTGCTCACAGTATTAGGTATAATGGTCACCTGAATTAAATTTGCCCATTCCAGTCAATTTTAGTTCACTGATTCCTAAAATATTAGTTCAGATATTTAGATATCTGAACTAAGTTTTAGGTCACAAGTTATTCTTCCCTCACAGGTTGATCACAAAATCTCTCACTTCTGTCTTTCTATAATATCACATAATACCTCTTTTTAACCTAGAAATCTTGCCCTTGTATGCACAAAAATTTACCATGCAACCAAGGACAAAGAAGAAGCCGCAAGGAGATGGTAGGAGGGGCCCAATCATAATAAAATTGAATCCCATACCCACCAGGTGGGTGATTCACAAACTAGAGAACAATAATATCAAAGAAATTCTCACACTGTTTTGAAGGTTCTAGGCCCCCATCCAGGCCATGTATATAAGGATTAAAGTAGGACCTTATAAAATTAACATGACGTGACTGTACCATACACCTGGAAGCCATGATACTCAGAGAAAAAAGATTATCCAAAATGTAAAATAAATATGAAGCACATATGACTAAATATATATTGACTTTCCTCAAGTGATATGGTAAAAGAAATTATGTATGTTTGTTAGATATGCAGCTTCCTTGTATAACCTATAAATTAAACTCCCCCAAATATCTTGCTTGGAAATGCATGCCATTGTATTATAATATAACAGCAATTAGTATTTGCTTTAATCCTATCTTTGTGCCATATTATTAAATTGTATCCAGAAAAAAAATAAAACACATAATGTATTTTATTAAAGAGTGTATATAATAGTTATGGTAAAAGATTAAACAGTAAAGGGGGTTCAGATTAAACACTTAAAATAAGGTAAAATTATAGAGCAGTCTTGTTGCACTCATTATCAAGTTAAAAATGCATTCCAAACTAGACCTCTTATTTTTTTCCCCCCTTTGAGAAGTGCAGACTATATAGGTCAGGTAGTCAAGCAAAATCTCCCCAGCAGAATATACAAATTTGAAACCTTTCAAAAGGCAATGTTTTTATTCCCCTTAATTAGGCAATTAATTGTACTGGCATTTATAGGCTGCA
Organism: Bubalus kerabau; assembly: GCF_029407905.1. NCBI lineage: Eukaryota > Metazoa > Chordata > Mammalia > Artiodactyla > Bovidae > Bubalus > Bubalus kerabau. The sequence continues at coordinate 58,356,324 of NC_073625.1, forward strand.
TGTGGTGAAAGAAAAAGAGATAAAGAAAAGCAGTAAAATCAAGTATTTCAATTTTGCTTTAAAGGTCACTGAATTATATGACCTAACTTACAAGTATTTAACTTGAAATAAAAAAGTCAGGAAACAAATGAGCTGAGTAACTCAAGTGGTGAAGTTTGCTACTTTAACTAGAACACAAAAGATTTTCTTTTTAAGAACTCACTAGTATGTCTAAATAAATGATCTCTTTGTAAATGTCTTGAACTAAAGCTTTTTAACTGTTTCTCTATATATGTATTATATTTAATATTTAGCTTCTCTTTTATTATGCAAAATATAAAGTTAAAATAATAGTTTCTTCCTCTTATATAACAAGAAAATATGTTTCAGAATATAATATGCATATGCAAGCTTAAGTGTTATGTTCTTGAAGCAGAATTAATTTATCTGCTAAAACATCAATATTTACTAAAACTTACCTATCAATTTTATGTACATATTCCAGATATTATTAGTCTCTTGGTTAAGGATTATTGCTTTTAAAAAATTATTTATTTATTTATTTTTGGCTATACTGGGTCTTCACTGCTGTGCCTGAGCTTTCTGTAGTTGCAGAGAGCTGGAATTACTCTCTAGTTGAGGTACACAGGCTTCTCATCCAGAAGCTTCTCTTGTGGAGTATGAACTTAGGTGCACAGACTTCAGTAGTTGCAACATGTGGGCTCAGTAGTTGTGATGTGCAGACACTAGGGCACACAGGCTTTAATAGTTGTGGCACATAGGTTTAGTTGCTGCACAGCATATGGGATTTTCCTGTACCAGGGACTGAAACCATATACCCTACATTGGGGCTTCCCTAGTAGCTCAGACAGTAAAGCATCTACCTGCAATGCAGGAGACCTGGGTCCTATCACTGGGTCGGGAAGAGCCACCCACTCCAGTATTCTTGCCTGGAGAATTCCATGGACAGAGGAGCCTGGTAGGCTACAGTCCATGGATCACAAAGAGTCAGACACAACTGAGTGACTTCACTTCACTTCACATTGGTAGGTAGATTCTTATTTACTGTATCACCAAGGGAGTCCAAGGATTACTATCATAGTGAAAGAAATAATGAAAATAATAATAATAATTTTTTTAATTTATATAGATAATTCAAAAGAAAACATTTACAGAATTTTGAGTATCATATAAAATAGCTAAAGTTTCTTATAGAAAAGATAATACATACATTTTCTATGAAAGCCCCAATAGGATACAAAGGACCCATACAAATATATTTATTACATATTAAGTCATATGGAAATTCTGAATAAATTCTAAAAAAGGAAAATAATATACTGACAACATATAATAAAACTAGGAAATAAAAAAGAAAAAGTGATAGGATCTACTTCTTTAAGTATTAATAAAACCTAATTTAAGTAGTAATTACAAAATAATGTATTTTTAAAATGTAAGACACAACAATGATTACCATGGCAGAAATCACCATTTATCTCCCAATTTGGATTCTAAATACATCTATAAATGGAAGTTTTAATGGACCCCTGCTCAGTAACTGAAGACAATATCTGTAGTCTCTCTTCCAGCTATATATGGACTTAGTCTAGATTCAGACCCTCATAAGTGGACAGAATATTCAAGCCACCATCTTTTGGAATGAATCAAGTGTGCAAAGTATTTAACAAGCCAGTTTTTCATAAAGCTAAATATAAATATAAATATATATATATATATATATATATATATATATATATATTATTAGCAGACCCTAATGTATCTCTATTATAATGAACAAGTGAATTAGTTTTTGGAAGTGTAAGATAGTTAAACCTCTCTCCACCTTCTATTCGGAGAAGGCAATGGCACCCCTCTCCAGTACTCTTGGCTGGAAAATCCCATGGACAGAGGAGCCTGGTGGGCTGCAGTCCATGGGGTCGCTAGGAGTAGGACACGACTGAGCGACTTCACTTTCACTTTTCACTTTCATGCATTGGAGAAGGAAATAGCAACCCACTCCAGTGTTCTTGCCTGGAGAATCCCAGGGACTGGGGAGCCTGGAGGGCTGCCGTCTATGGGGTCGCACAGAGTCAGACACGACTGAGGCAACTTAGCAGCAGCAGCAGCCACCTTCTATTACTCCATCTCATTTCGTGAAAATGAATGTTGTTTAACTATTGGAAAATTCTGATTAAAATGAATCACCCTCTTTGATACTCTCTAATGAGGTGCTAGGAAACTTGTAGCTTGGGTGAGTCTTCATCTAGTGTTTAAGTTTATACTGTTTTGATAAGTAATATGACTGAACATTTGACTTTCATTTTTGTGAATCTGTATTAGCTGAGAGATGCACATGCCATCAGAAAGAATCCCAAGTCAGGCCAAATATGGACCAAGATAACTGGCCAGAGAATGCTGGGAAACAAATCCCATTACCCTAAAACCTGAGACTGTAGCCACATCACAGAGCAGTTCCTCAGAGTTCCCTTACCCTGCTGCTCTCCACCTTTGTGCCCCTTTCTGACAGAGTCCTTTGCTTTGTCAGTACATATGTCTCCTTGTGCAATGGATTTCCAAGTATTAGACAGAAGTCCAGTGTTGGACCCTGAACACAATCAGTTCATTTTCTAAAGTCAGAATTATTTCTTTATATTTCATTTGTGAAGTAGGAAGTAAAGATATTCACTGAATTAGAAGTTGAGAAGAGTAAAGAGAGTAATGACTAGAAAAGGAAAAACAAAACATCTTTTTGGATCAGATTAAAAAACAAGATATTATAAGCAGTATCATTTAGTAAATGTTCTTATTTTCTTGATAGTGCTGAACTTTTTCATTTGTACATGCAATGCATGTATGGAAAAATTTGCCAAAGAGTGAATTTCCAAGAAAATTGTTGAAATTAAGAATGGGAAACTTGAGCTAAATAACTGAAAGTAAGGAAAGACACTCAGCTTAAATAAAAGGATTCAGGGACTAGGTAGATATCTTTACATAAATTGCAGGTATAGTGAGAGAATAATAATGAAAAAATAAAAATGTAGATTATAATCAATTAATAAGGTATCTCAATATAATATTTTGAAAAGCTGAAGCTATACATTGCTGAACCTGTAAATTGCCCAGACTTCAAAGTTTGATATATGGTTGAAATTAAAGTCTCTGAAACTGAGGAGGTAAAGAATTAATCTAGAACAGTGGTTTTCAAAGGCCATGAAAGAAGAGGAACTTTTTTCTTTTTAATTTAAAATTTGTGGCAGAGAGGTGGTTTCACAAAAATTCCTCAGCAAGTGAAATTATAAAAATAATTATATGCATGGATGCTGTGAATTCTAGCATCTTAACTTTTAATTTCAGTGCTTATCTCATTGTGGACCTATTACAATGTTTTGACTGGAAATCATACAATTTCAATAACATTAATCTAAACACAAACCTGGATTATCAACATGGTAAATTGGTAAATTATGATAATCAAGATGGTTGAAATAACTTGAAGTAGAAACTAACAGTAACTACCCAGTTAACTCCTAACAGGGGCATTAAAAAGTCAGTAGAAAACTTAGACGATAAAGGGATTAGAAGTCATAAAGCCACAATTCTCGAAAGAGTAAGTATTTTTGCAAGAGCTAAGTGAAGGGATTTATAATAAACTGTCCCCCAGTGATATATTTTGAAATGTGAATTATTTTGATCTGAGACACAGGAAGAAATTTTTATTTTATTCTTAACTATTTACAAGAATTTGTGTAGCACAGAGCTCTTGGTGACAAAGGTCAGAGTTTTGCAGACAAAGGTCCATCTTGTCAAAGCTATAGTTTTTCCAGTAGTCATGTATGGATTTGATAGTTGGGCCATAAAGAAAGATGAGTGTTCTAGAATTGATGTTTTTGAACTGTGGTGTTGGAGAAGACTCTTGAGATTCCTTGGACTGCAAGGAGATCAAACCAGTCCATCCTAAAGGAGATCAGTCCTGGGTGTTCATTGGAAGGACTGATGTAGAAGCTGAAACTCCAGTACTTTGGCCACCTGATGAGAAGAGCTGACTCTTTGTAAAAGACCCTGATGCTTAGAAAGATTTAAGGAAGGAGAAGGGGATGGCAGAGTATAAGATGGTTGGATGGCATCACCAACTCTATGGACATGAGTTTGAGCAAGCTCTGAGAGTTGGTGATGGACAGGAAAGACTGGCGAGTAGCAGTCCATGAGGTTGCAAATATTTGGACACAACTGAATGACTGAACTGAACTGAGCAGGGAGCTTAGAGAGAGTGCAGTTACCTGAGACAACTTTTATCTGTAAGACATATATCTACGGAAAGACAAACATAATTATCAAATATTTGCTCTTCCTGTTGTTCTATGAATTACTCTCTTGCCTTTTAAAAACCTGGATCCTTAAGACATTCCTTAACTAAAGATTGTGTAGAAACACAATCCCCCACACTACTCCCTCACTTTTCCTTGGACTCCACATCTTTGAGGCTCCTGTTCACAAGTAGCTATATTCGTTTTTTTCTTTTGTTAAACTTTTACTTTGTGCATGCTCAGTCATTCAGTCATGGCCACTCACTTTGTGGACTAAAGTCTGTCAGAATCTTCTGCCTATGCAGTTTTCCAGGCAAGAATACTGGAGTGGGTTGCCATTTCCTCCTCTAGGGGAACTTTCTGACGCAAGGACTGAACCCACGCCTCCTGCATTGGCAGTTGGATACTTTATCACTGAGCCATCTGGGAAGCTCCCTAATTTGTTTTGTGTAAATTTAATTATTAACTAGCTAAAGAACTCAGAAAGGTAGAGGAAAATTTTTCCTCCCCTACATAAGCAATGTAGCATATGGGGTAATGGACATATTCTAAGATCAGGAAGATGTTATAATGAAAAGACAATCAACTTTTAGTTAAAGGTGAAAGCCTTCAAAAATAGTCTAGATTATAGACTGTTGGTGCTTTTGAATTGTGGTGCTGGAGAAGAATCTTGAGAGTCCCTTGGACAGCAAGGAGATCCAACCAGTCAATCCTAAAGGAAATCAACCCTGAATATTCATTGGAAGGACTGATGCTGAAGCTCCAATACTTGGTCCACTTGATGCGAAGAGCTGACTCATTGGAAAAGACCCTGATTCTGGAAAAGACTGAGGGCAGGAGGAGAAGGGGATAACAAAAGATAAGATGTTTGATGACATCATTGACTCAATGGACCAATGGACATGAGTTTGAGCAAATTCTGGGATATAGTGAAGTACAGGAAAGCCTGGCATGCTGCAGTCCATGGGGTTGCAAAGAGTCTGTCACGACTTAGCAACTCAATAACAATAAGAAAAAACAAACACAGAAAATCAAGTGTTCCAAAAAGAAGCATAGAGAGGTTCAATCTGGGTCAGGGAAAAGTACTCAGAACAGCACAGGGTAAAGTATAGGAGATGGATAGCCAGAGAGGAAACAGATTGGGTGATGAGCAATGATATGATCTTATTAGTAGCAATGATGAGATTTATTAAAGCTACCATATTTTGCAACCAATTGAAGAAAATGCAAGTGAAAGTCATTGTTTGGTACCATTGAAATGATGCTGGAGGTTTCACATGGCAAAAACACTCCATGTTTTTAATGTTATTTATTTCTCATCTTGCGTGCATGCATGCTAGGTCACTTCAGTCGTGTCTGATTCTAGACAACCCTTTGGACTGTAGCCCACCAGGTTCCTCTGTCCATGATGGAATTTTGTTGGCTACTAAACTGTCACAAGAATTCAGATTGAGCCAACTCTTGATTTATGCCTGAGGCAGGAGGAAGGTGAGGTTCTTGGGAGTTGCAGAAATGGACTGACAAGGCTGGGGTTAGTATAACTTCAGCAGGCTTGTCTCTTGGAATGTTAGGGAAATTTTTCTTTCTTATCAAGACAATATTCCTCGGCTTTTTTTGCTTTTATTTTTATTTTATTTTTCTTCTCTGCTTTTTTCATGAAGACTTACACTGATTGATTTTAAATGTGATCAAATCAATGTACCCATTTTTTTTAACGTTAAATTTTGAGTTAAAACAAACTTCTTTTAAAGATAAACAATGATGTATTGAATGAATCATACCCAGAATTCATAGCAGTTGATAAGTTCTTTTGTTATCTTAATACTTAGTTTTGATTCCTGTTTTACAAACTTGTATTTTCTGAGAGAAAGATAAGAGTCTTCATTGAAACATTTGCTTATTTAAAGTGTCCTGGTTTAGCTCAAGTTGGAAATGTATAAGTGCTTGTGAATTATTGTTTGATTAATCTCTTTGTTTTAAAGGTGATACCGTTTCCTCATGAATTCTTCATCTCTTACTTTTGATTTTATATTTCTTTCAAGGGAAGATTATGTAAATTTTTTGATTTGTATAGAGAGGTTTGGAAGATTGGCAAGAAAACTGCATATAATAATGTTTATAAATATTCAGCATGCATAAATCTGTTTTCTAGTATGCATGCTTGGCATGTTAGTATTTCCATGTGGATATTACTTCTGCTTAGTGAAAAAATAATCTTGTTTTTACACATTTCAGGAAATATCCAACTATGTTTACTATTCTAGAAAGTGCAATTTACAATGTAATTGGTGAAGGAAAACGTGTCCACCAAAACTGAAATCTCAGGAAGCCAGTCTAGTGATCAAGCATATTTAATCTCTTTTTAAAAAGTTGTCAAATCTGGTGGCCTAGAACATGTTATTTAATGTTAATTGAGCATTAGAAAATTGAAAAAGTAGCAATGATGAGAGTCATTAAAGCTACCATATTTTGCAACCAATTGAAGGAAATGCAAATGAAAGTCATTGTTTGCTACCAGTGAAATGATGCTGGAGATTTCACATGGCAAAAACACTGTATGTTTTTAATGTTACTTATTTCTTAACTTGCATGCATGCATGCTAAGTCACTTCAGTTGTGTCTGATTCTTGGCAACCCTTTGGACTATTGCCTACCAAGTTCCACTGTCCCTTGGGTTCTCCAGGCAAGAATACTCGAATGTGTTTCTGTGACCTGCTCATTTCTCAACTTATATTTATGTAATAGAAAAAAAAACACAACAGAACAAAAGTATAATTAACAATTTCCCCATAGCTCATTGACAGAGTATATGCCAAATATATATATATATATATATAGTTTTTTTAATATAAATTTATTTATTTTAATTGGAGGCTAATTACTTTACAATATTGTATTGGTTTTGCCATACATCAACATGAATACCCCACAGGTGTACATGTGTTCCTCATCCTGAAATGCCCTCCCACCCCTCTCCCCATACCATCCCTCTGGGTCATCCCAGTGCACCAGCCCCGAGCACCCTGTATCATGCATCAAACCTGGACTGGCGATTCGTTTCACATATGATATTATACATGTTTCAATGCTACTTTCCCAAATCATCCCACCCTCACCCTCTCCCACAGAGTACAAAAGACTTCTATACATCTATGTCTCTTTTCCTGTCTCACATACAGGTTTATAGTTAACATCTTTCTAAATTCCATATATATGCGTTAGTATACTGTATTGGTGTTTTTCTTTCTCGCTTACTTCACTCTGTATAATAGGCTCCAGTTTCATCCACCTCACTAGAACTGATTCAAATGTATTATTTTTAATGGCTGAGTAATACTCCATTGTGTATATGTACCACAGCTTTCTTATCCATCCATCTGCTGATGGACATCTAGGTTGCTTCCATGTCCTGGCTATTATAAACAGTGCTGCGATGAACATTGGGGTACACGTGTCTCTTTCAATTCTGGTTTCCTCAGTGTGTATGTCCAGCAGTGGGATTGCTAGGTCGTATGGCAGTTCTATTTCCAGGTTTTAAGGAATCTCCATACTGTTCTCCATAGTGGCTGTACTAGTTTGCATTCCCATCAACAGTGTAAGAGGGTTCCCTTTTCTCCACACCCTCTCCAGCATTTATTGCTTGTAGACTTTTGGATAGCAGCCATTCTGACTGGCATGAAATGGTACCTCATTGTGGTTTTGATTTGCATTTCTCTGATAATGAGTGATGTTGAGCATCTTTTTGTGTTTGTTAGCCATCTGTATGTCTTCTTTGGAGAAATGTCTGTTTCTTTGGCCCATTGGTTAGTTCTTTGGCCCACTTTTGGATTAGGTCATTTATTTTTCTGTAATTGTGCTGCAGGAGTTGCTTGTATATTTTTGAGATTAATTCTTTGTCAGCTGCTTCATTTGCTATTATTTTCTCCCATTCTGAAGGCTGTCTTTTCACCTTGCTTATAGTTTCCTTTGTTTTTAAGATGCTTTTAATTTTAATTAGGTCCAATTTGTTTATTTTTGCTTTTATTTCCAATATTCTTGGAGGTGGGTCATAGAGGATCCAGCTGTGATTTATGTCAGAGAGTTTTGCCTATGTTCTCCTCTAGGAGTTTTATAGTTTCTGGTCTTACATTTAGATCTTTAATCCATTTTGAGTTTATTTTTGTGTATGGTGTTAGAAAGTGTTCTAGTTTCATTCTTTTACAAGTGGTTGACCAGTTTTCCCTGCACCACTTGTTAAAGAGATTGTCTTTTCTCCATTGTATGTTTTTGCCTCCTTTGTCAAAGATAATGTGTCCATAGGTATGTGGATTTATCTCTGGGCTTTCTATTTTGTTCCATTGATCTATATTTCTGTCTTTGTGTCAGTACCATACTTTCTTAATGACTGTGGCTTTGTAGTGGAGCCTGAAGTCAGGCAGGTTGATTCTTCCAGTTCCATTCTTCTTTCTCAAGATTGCTTTGGCTATTCGAGATTTTTTGTATTTCCATACAAATTGTGAAATTATTTGTTCTAGTTCTGTGAAAAATACCATTGGCAGTTTGATAGGCATTGCATTGAATCTATAGATTGCTTTGGGTAGTATACTCATTTTCACTATATTGATTCTTCTGATCCATGAACACGGTATATTTCTCCATCTATTAGTGTCCTCTTTGATTTATTTCACCAGTGTTTTATAGTTTTCTATATATAGGTCTTTAGTTTCTTTAGGTAGATATATTCCTAAGTATTTTATTCTTTCCGTTGCAATGGTGAATGGAATTGTTTCCTTAATTTGTTAGTAGTTGGTTGCTGGATTGGCTATTTTCCATTGTTTCTCATTCTCATATCAACTCTTCTCTGATGTATAAGGAAATCTACAAATCATACTTTTTAGAGTCCCCTTCCAGAGAATTCTGTTCAATTATGTCAATAGGACGTAAGGACATGGACAGAAACAGTATGTTTCTAATACTGGCCTGAACATCAAACAGTTGATAGAAGATGCTTTAAATTGCTGAAGGAGGAATAGCAGTTGGGTAATTCTGGAATCTAGCCACCCAGCAAGCACATTTTGGCAATTCTAGCTTCAGTTGACATTGAAACTCTTCTGCATCTCTATACAAAATGCAGCAGCTGGTGTAGGTTTGAAACTTCCACCCTGGGGGTATTGGCTGCTTCTAATCACTGAGATTAACACAATATTCCTTTGGTTCCTCCATTTCTTCTCAAAAAAAAAAAAAAAAAGGCTCATCTCTTTTCCTTTTTAACAAAACTATTGTAACAACTTTGCATTTCTGTATATTAAATAACCTTTATTAAGCTTCTTCTAAGGGAGAAGAAAATGACAACCCACTCCAGTATTCTTGCCTGGAGAAATCCATGGACAGAGGAGCCTGGCCGGCTGTAGTCAATGGGGTTACAAGGATTGAGCGACCAACACCATTAAACTGCTACTATATCAAATTACCACCATATTAAAGATTTGTATTTGTTTATAGTACTAGTTGGCTTTCCAGGTGGTTCAGCGGTAAAGAATCCACCTACCAATGCAGGAGATATGGGTTTGATTCCTGGGTGGGGACCTCCCCCTGGGGTAGGAAATGGTAACTGACTCTAGTATTCTTGCCTACAAAATCTCATGGACAGAGAAATCTGGTGGGTCGCAGTCCATGGCATTGCAGAGTTGGACATGACTGAATGACTGAGCATATATACACAGTACTAGTTAAATTACTCTAAAAGTGAAAATGCAATTCCTCAAAACATATTTTAAAAGTATTTTATATAATATTATTTTAACATACAATAATTTTGAGGTATACACATATTTGTATATGCCAGAAACTCTTTGAGGCACTTAGGATCCATCAATGATTCTGGCTGGATGAACACAAAATAAACATTAAATATAAGAATAAGTTATCTAGAATACCAAGCATTATTGTTACTCAGGTAAATAAAACAGAGTTGGGAAAGAATAATGGGGAGGCCAGCTAGAAACAGGAACTTATAGATTATAATGGAGTTCAATGTAAGAGACCTTATTGTGAAGGCAATGGTTTGAGTAGATTTCAAGGAGATGTGGATTAATGCTGGTAAGAGCCAGTGTAAAGGCTATAAGATGGGGGCATTGTTTGGTTCATTAGGACCCAGAGAGGATCAGTGTGGCTATAGAGGAAATCACAAAATGAAATTCTAAAAAGAGATAAGCTCATTGGGGGAGTGAGTAGTGGCTGAATCACAGAAGGTGGGATTGCTTAAGGACTGTCTTTTCTTTGAATAAATGAAGAACTGTTTACAATTTTGAGCCCAGCATAATTAGACCTTCATTTAAAAAGACTCTGTCTTATTATTGTGGTAAGAATTACTTACAGGGGAGCAATTGAAAAGGCAGGAAAATCTGAGAGCCTTTTGCAATAATACCAGCAAAAATGGATGTGGCTCAGATTCAAATGATAGTAATGCATGTGGCCAGAAGCATTTGGAAGCTGAATACATTTGGAAAGAAACACAAACAGAATATTCTGCTTCTCAGTCATGTAATAAAGACCTGGAATTTCTCCTAATTTTAAAGATATATACATTAATTTTCCCCAAATATTTGTTTTTATTTCTAAAATAAAGGGAAGGATGATTAAAGAGATGAATTCATATTTGAATAGAGTTCAAATAACTTAAATTTATGTGGATTCAAATATTTCCATTAGACAAGTAATGGTGTTAGAGTTATGTGATATATTAGGGATTAAAATGAAATGACAAACAGTATATTAAATATCAGAGATATCACTTTGCCAACAAAGGTCCTTATAGTCAAAGCTATGGTTTTCCAAGTAGTCATGTATGGATGTGAGAGTTGGACCATAAAGAAATCTGAGTGCCAAAGAATTGATGATTTTGAATTGTGGTGCTGCAGAAGACTCTTGTGAGTCCCTTGGACTGCAAGGAGATCAAACCAGTCAGTCCTAAAGGAAATCAACCTTGAATATTCATTGGAAGGACTAATGCTGAAGCTGTAGCTCCAATACTTTGGCCACTTGATATGAAGAGCCAGCAAGTTGGAAAAGACCCTGGTGTTGGGAAAGATGGATGGCAGGTGGAGAAGGGGGTGACAGAGAATGAGATGATTAGATAGCATCACTGACTCAATGAATATGAATTTGAGCAAACTCCAGGAGGTATTGGAGGACAAAGAAGGCTGGCATGCTGCAGCCCATGGGTTTGCAAAGGTTGGACACTACTTAATGACTCAACAACAATAACAACAAAAATGAAATAGAAAATGACAACTGGATCCCGGGGAGGGGAAGCATCTCTCATTCGGCATACTTCTTACAGTTCAGTGACCCTGTTCACAGTCTCCTTTGGGAAAACTTTAAGTAACTTAGTTTATCCAATATTGCAATAAATTGCCATTTTGATTACTTTTAACAGCAGTTTTGCTTGGCATTTATCTTTTTCAACAACATCCAAAGTAAATGATGACTGTACATAAAAATAATATGTTAGAGCTTTGGGGAAGTGAATGTATACCCAAAAGAATATGTTTTATGGAATATTTAGATTGCCATTTTACTATTTGTATTAGTGAATTAATACAAGCAATCTTTTATTATGACTCACTAGATTACATTATAATTAATTATGATTCATTGGAAGAATAAGTTTTCTTGTTTATCTCAGTGGATAAAGAACTTGAGTTTTGCATATAAAATTGAATAGATAATGTATCAGAATAACAAACATTCACAATTATAAAATATGTTTTATATTTCAAACACAAAATTTATAATTGCAAAGACAGGACTTAAAGAAGTAAATTATGAGAATTATATCAATAATTTAGCAGATTTTACCTTAAGTAGGAAGATTGATATAAAAAGTAAGCCATTCTATATACCCAACTTAAAGTAACAGAAATAAACTGCCATTTGTCCCATTTAAGATTATTGTAAAAATAAGGCTTATAGTGAATCTCATTTTGTGATGTTGTATATAATATGGATGTGAAATTTTCCCTGTGAGTTTATAAATTGACCTGTTGGCTGAAACAGCAGCCTTCTTCACTTATTCTTCAAAATAAATGGAGTCATCGAAAGAAAGAAGGAAAGATTATGTATCAGATCAACAAGTTTTGTTTAATAATGTATGGCAGCACCCAAACATAATATCTCTTAGTATCTTCCAAAGTTAAAAAATGGAACATATTTATATCATTTTTCTTCCATAAATTTTAAAGCACTGGCTTATTATCTGTTACATATGAGAATGAAAAAATCAACAATAAATTTCACTTGTGACAATTCATATAAGAAATATACACACAAACAAAGGTATAAAATGTATATAAAATATTCATATTTTAAATACACAATTTAGGCACATACATATTCAATGATACATATATAGTTATATATACAAAGATATAGCTTTCCAGGTGGCACTAATGGTAAAGAATCTGCCTGCCAATACAGGAGTCTCAAGAGACTTGGGTTCAGTCCCTGAGTCAGGAAGATCCTCTGAAGGAGAGCATGGCAACCCACTCCAGTATTCTTCTCTGGAGAATCCTACGGAGAGAGGAGTCTGGCGGGGTACAGCCCATAAGGTCATAAAGAGTCAGACATGACTCAAGCGACTTAGCATGCATACACATCAGCGGTTAAGGCTCCTGCCATGGGCCAGGGTTCAGTCCCTGGCTGGGGAACTAAGATCCTGCAAGCCAAGCATCAAACTAAATAAATAAAAACTAAATAAATAAATAGAACATAACAAAGAAAATAAATTTAAATAAGCCAAATAAATACAAAGCGTGGAAAAAGCACATCTTTAAGCTCCAAGGTGCTACTTAGGCTGATAATGTGGTAAAGCAAATAAAATCAAATACAGTACATTATAAGTGGAAATGTGAGCTGTATCATGTGTTTATTCCTTGTGTGATGAACAAATGTTTCCATTTCCCTGTATCCTCAAGACCTGATGAAACGAGCAGGACTCTATGATCCCTGCCCGCCCACCCCGCTCCATGTCTTCGCTTGCCTTTCGCATGTGGAAAACTTTAGTCAAAGAGAAAGTTTTATCAGAGAAGAAATGCTGAAACAAAGGAAAACAGTCTAAGGAGACTAAGTAATAATAATATAGTCATTAAGCATAGTCAAGGACCTTTAGTTCTTTTTCACGGGCTATAGGTAATATTCTGAGCCATATCCTGTGAGCTGTCTTAAAGATACCAAAACACCAGGTGGAGAAGTTAACTACATGATGGCCAGACTGCCACAACTGAGCTGTCACAATTCCCAGAATTGACTGTAAAGAAGGAACTGAAGATCTACTGTACCTAAAGCAACCAAGATGATGCTAGTCAGACCACTGATGACCAATTTGAAGATGACTGTACTGTTTCTGCATGTAACCGCCCCCCACTTTGTCTATAAAAACTCTCACCCCCTGCTCGCCTGGGGTGGGGGATAGGCCTTTAGACAGATGTCCACCATCCTCCCCCACAGTTGCTGGCGTCAGGAACAAAGCAAACTTTCCTTTCCATCAACCCAGCCTGTTTACTGGCTTTTGAGTGGCAAGCAGCCAGACCCTACATACATATCTTTTAGTAACACTGACACCATAAGGGATAATTCAGATCTCTATTCCGTAATGCCAGATTGTATTAGGCAGAGATACAGGGCTGCTGTAGCACTTAAAAAGGAAAAAGCCAACTTCTGGGTGTTGGGAAAGAGAACCCTTAGCCCAATAGACAGTAAAGTAGGCTGTGGAATGAATATAAAATTTATTTTTCCTACATTCTCTGAAATTTACCAGCGAGGTGTGGTTTTGTTTGTTTGTTTTGTATTTTTTCAAATTGTGCCCTTAGATTCTATGCAAATCTATAAGAACCTCTGCATGAAAGCAAAATGGTCCCATTGTTTTCTAGTTTTACATGCTCTTTAGATCTGATTACCTCTGTACCTGAAAGGCTTCTGTACTGTTAGTCTGATATCAGATTTGTGGCCATGCACCTTGATTCTTTTGATTGTGTTTATGATTGCTTTTTTCAAAGTAGAAAAAAGTTATTTCAAATGTGATTTAATTTGTACTTTATTTGTATATCCTGCTTTTCTTATTAATGCTCTACTCCTAATATATGCTTGATGATAATATTTATTAACGCATCAAGGTATTTTGTCTTAAAATTCTGATTATATGTCAGGTATGCTGATGATAAAAAACATGAGTAAGACAACCAGTATTTTCTTACTTATCTGGGCATAATAGGGAGAAAATGGGTATAAAGTGAATATATCAAGATTACTCCAAAAATGAGATATGATTTTAAAAATATATATATGGCATTATTTATAGACATTTTAAGCCTTATTCCTGGACTTGGATGGGATGAGGAGTTTGGAAGCAAGTTGGAAGAAATAGAAAATAAAGCCCAGGTCCCCCAAGCTCACCACCTAGCCAAGGTCTTAGATGCCCCAAAGGAACCCAGGGCTGGACACTGGACTGCTATTTTTTTTTCCATTTGCAAGTTCATCTCACCATTCCTGACCCAGCAGGAATATTGGTTTTCCTGCTAATCCTCTCCATTCATACATCCCATCTGCCTGCTATCCACCAGTGTTCAGTTTCTCCTCTAGTTGCTCCCACCACCCCTCATCCCCTCCCTCTTCACACTGACTGTACCCAAGAGGCTCTTTGCTGAATAACCATTGCTAACCCATTGCTCAGATAGTAACTTCAGGTCATGGAGAACCAGGTCTCCCAACAGTCCAAAGCCAAAGACCCTAAGGTTCTATTTCCCCTAGGGAGAGGTGGACAGGGGGAAGGGTAGAGGATGGAGATGCTGTATCTGGTGCAGAGATCCAAGCTCCTCAGAAAATAACAACAAAAACAATCTACAAACAGGTCCAAAACAACCAGCAATCAAGGACCCGGACAGTCTCCAGCCCCACTATTTTTTTCCTGCTCTGGACAGCAGTCTAGCCATTCCCTACTCTATCCTTTCCTTAAGGGTCTGAACTAGTAAGCTGAGGCTGGCAGCAGACTTCATCTGTACTTGCTACATCATGTTTAGCTGTGATCATCTATGATAAGGTTTGAAAAAGATGTATATAGAAAGAGCATGTTAGGGACATAAGTTGACCTATCTCACCTCTAGGATATTATATAGAGTTTCCAAGTACCTTACAGTTGCTCTCTTACTTTACTTATGGTTTGGGTGGCTCAGACAGTAGAGGATACACCTGCAACGCAGGAGATCTGCATTCAGTCCCTGGGTTGGGAAGATCCCCTGGAGAGTGGAATGGCTATCCACTCCAGTATTCCAGTATTCTTGCCTGGAAAATTCCATGGACAGAGGAGCCTGGCAGGCCACAGTCCATAGGATTGCAAACAGTCACACATGACTGAGTGACTAACACTTTCACTTTTTTTTTTGGATTAACGATTAAATACACTCACACCCAGAGCAGCAAAATTTGCAGAAGTGCCTCCATGTATGTATGTGTGTTTGCATGATAAATGAATGGATGTCACAAGCAAATAGGTCTGTTAGTCATTTAAGAGATAGTTGAGTGTCCTCTGTAACTCCAGGGTGCTCTTGACAATGCTGTTAAAGTAAAGGTTAAAACAAAGAACGGATGGCAAAATTACTCTTCTTTAGTTAGAGAATAAAAATAGTAGATCAGAATAAAAGTAAACTTCACATCTTAGCCTTCACTTGATATTTTTGACTATTTTTAGCAATTCTGCTAAGTATGTACTGGTATCTCATTTTGGTTTTCATTTTCATTTTCTTTCTGACATTCAGGATCCTCTTACACTCTTTTTGGTCATTTGACTAATAATTTAATGACATATCTATAAAAAAACTTTGGGCAATTTTTGAAATAGTATGAAGGGAAGAATTTAAACCATGTATTTTCACTTTATTGATTGTAGTCAAATTATTTATTTTTACTTTCAACATACATATAGGTAAAGAGTAAAACATATGTCAATATGTGCACCACTGGTTTTCTGAAAGTGATACCTATAAGATAAGAGGGCAGTGGTTATAAAACATAACATTACTTCTGAAGTAGAGGGAATATATCTTATTTGAAGAGACTCTCACTTTTTTAAGCAGGTAGTCATGGAAACAAAAAAGGATGATATTATGCTCCTAAATGAATGGTGTACTTCTACAGTGTTATATTTGTCTTGGCACTTTATAACACAACAAAAGCCACAATATTTTTCCTGAAATTATAGTTTTGAAAATATTTCATTCTGTTATTTCTTTTATATTTTCTCTCAGAACCACTTCCAAAAACATTTCACTTTCCTTCAAAATTATTTTTTGTCCCAATTGGCCAAATTACTTAGTTCTCAACAGATGCATGATATCACAATCCATTACTCTATATCAGTCCTGGCAAGAAACAGATGGCATGAATCAATTGGGTTATTTGAGGACAGTTCAATATATCAAAGTGAAGGATTTATTTAACCAAAAGGATTACTGCAGTTCTCTATGGCTAATAACAACTAAATTTGATAACTTCTATGAAGTTAAGAGGAAAAAAAAAAAAAAAAACACCAAGAAGCTATTTTTGAACTTGGAAGTGTGTGGAGTGGCGAGAGAGCTTGGTTGACAAGCACTGTAGCATAGAGAACCAACAGGATGAGGTAACAGAAGAAAGAATGGAGCCAAAACAAGTAATTGGACAACTTGATATTTTAACAAATTAATTACATTTCAGTTTTACCTGAACCCTAAATCATCTAATCCTAAGAATCTTCATTTTTCAATCAAAATTATCAACCAGAATTAGCATTGATAAAATTATAAAAGAATACATTAGTTCTTCTCTCTCTCACTTGGTCTTTATAGTTCTAGGATTGTGCCAAATTTACGTCAATATTCTGCTTCCAGAATAATGTGCATATACAGGTATATATACACTTAAACACACACACACACACACATAGAGGTTTGATTGCTTAATTTTAGATTTGATTAATTAATCACAGCTACCATCTATTTGTGTCTTTATAGAATTAAAAAGTGGCTATTTGTGTCTTTATAGAATTAGGCACTGAACAGTCATTGGAAGGACTGATACTGGAACTTAAGCTCCAATACTTTGACCATCTGATGTGAAGAGCCAATTTATTGGAAAAGACTCCAATGCTTGGAAAGATTAAAGGCAAGAAAAGAAGAGGGTTACAGAGGATGAGATGGTTAGATAGCACCACCGACTCCATGGACATGAATTTGAGCAAACTCTGGGTGATAGTGAAGCCTCATGTGCTGTGATTCATGGGGTCACAAGGAGTCAGACATGAGTTAACTGCTGAACAACAACAGAATTAGGAACAGTCTTATGGACTCTGCGGGAGAGGGAGAGGGTGGGAAGATTTGGGAGAATGGCATTGAAACATGTAAAATATCATGTATGAAACGAGTTGCCAGTCCAGGTTCGATGCACGATACTGGATGCTTGGGGCTGGTGCACTGGGACGACCCAGAGGGATGGAATGGGGAGGGAGGAGGGAGAAGGGTTCAGGATGGGGAACACATGTATACCTGTGGTGGATTCATTTTGATATTTGGCAAAACTAATACAATTATGTAAAGTTTAAAAATAAAATAAAATTAAAAAAAAATAAAATTAAAAAAAAGGAAATATGTAATAAGTTACAACTTTGGAATTTTGAATAAACAATATTTGTTTTAGTATGCTTCATTGCATTTTCCTAGATATATATTTATCTTTTTACACTGTTTAACTTTTTAAAATTATCCTGCTCTCCCAAATTCATACAACTTTATGTTCGTTAGGCTTTTCCATTGCCAGAAATTAAAAAAAAAAAAATTCAGTTTTACTAAACCATCTAAATAACACATAGAGAGCAGTTAAAAACAACAAACAACAACAACAACAAAGTGTTTGCAAAACACTGCATTCTTATACATTCTTATATTGCACATAGTGTCATTATACAGAAACTGGAATAACCTTCAGGATATAACACAAACTTTTCATCTTACTACTCTCTTCAGAAAAAAACACCAATTTGATTTTCTGTTTTAGTGGTTCTCCTTTGTAGCTTTTAATTATTGAACTTCAACACACTAACTTTTTTCTCCTTTTATCTAGAGTATAGTTCATGCATTTTCCTTTTCTCTATGTTTCTATGGAATTTTATTTCATTTAAGATTTTTTCTAGTTAATGACTCCAAAAAGGAGCCAGTTTCAGAGAGTTCTGGGATCAGACTGTCTCTTAGAGGCTTACTACCTACTCAAGATGAGGTAGAATCAGGCATCTAGCTTCATTAGTTATTGAGAGTGACATGCCTTTACAACCACAAAAACCCAGAGTACTTCCCACAGAGTAGAGATGGATATCGAAATTTAAT
The DNA here is from genome assembly GCF_029407905.1 of Bubalus kerabau. Classification (NCBI taxonomy): domain Eukaryota; kingdom Metazoa; phylum Chordata; class Mammalia; order Artiodactyla; family Bovidae; genus Bubalus; species Bubalus kerabau. The sequence goes on from NC_073625.1 coordinate 58,374,994, forward strand.
AAAATCATGAAAGTACCCCCCAAAATGCAAAGGATGTTCAACCATCACTAGATGTATGGAAAGTAGAGATGAAAATATACCAAGAGCTAAAGCATGTCAGCTGTACAGATCAGAGAATCTTGGCAAGAGTTTCCCTATTTCCAAATGAGCTTTTGTTCACTTCCTTTTCCATCAGATTGCCCTGAATACCCTGCTTCCTCACCAGTAAGGGGTAGAAAACAATGTATTAAGGCTAGCCTTCTTCCCAGACAAATCAGTTAGGTAGCATCATAAGCACTTGAGCTCTGCTTGTTTGCATTAATAAAATACCAATTCACCATTTTTTTTCCCTTAATGTTATCAAAGAACTTAAATGTGTTTGTATGTGTGAGTTGGAGGAAACAGGTTTATGTGTTTTACCAAAGTATTAAAACTTGCACATTCTGTAGCATCTATAAAAGGACGCCCTGAAAAAGCCAAATAAATTTAAATAGATTTTTGTAACAATGAAGATCGCCTAGGATTGACTATGTAAATGATCCACAGTGAATGAGATTTCTTATTCTTCATCTATGTTCACTTCAGCCAAAAGTATATACTTTAGGGTAATAGATTCAGTGCAAATCATAAAGCATTTCCTCTTACATAAAAGTTGCTTTTTTCTGAAAATTCTCATTATTGTCTTATCATCTCATATTTTACTTGAAAAATGGTCTTCAATTTTAGGAACCTAAGCAAGGATAATTTTAAATATCTAAAAGCTTTGCAGTGGAAAATAAATAAGTCAATAGAGTTGCAAGTTTTTACAAAAATAATGTAAAATTAGTGAATAAATGTATTGTGAATATGAAAAGATGAGAAAGAATCTTAACCTAAGACTATAAAATATCTGGTACATCTACTTCTTTAAAACAATGCAGAAAAAGTTGCAACAAATAGCATATGTGATACAAAATATCATTAACCCTGTGAAAACCAATTTGCTAAACACAGGAAAAATGTCTGGTAATACCTTATGTACATTGAAATGCTGGCAATGTATTGAAATTTACACCTGTAATCCAATTTCTGCTGTAGCCCTAGAATCACAGGTTTTGTACATCTGTTCACTCTTTTTTCAAACAAAACACAGAAACAGTATTTTCATTGTGGTTTATTTAAAAATGTACAATTTTACTTATTAAGAATAAGTAGGAGGATAGTATATCTTGTATACATGTAGCCTCTTTATCTACTCAGAGTAACACTACACATTTTAATTGGCATCGTCTTGAAGACATAAATTTATAAACTAAATGTAAATAAAAATATAGGGGTATACATTAGGATATGAAAAAAGCCTAAGAAAATTATCTTATTGTTAACAATAGCAAAATCAATTTCAAGATTTACTTGCTTAGATTTCTCCCCATCTAGAATGTATATATCTTAGCTGTACCTCAATTAAACCCTTTTAGATTCTTTTTTCTTGGTTTGTTTGTTTGTTTATTTATTTTTTGGCTCATTTTTTGCCCACTAAGTCTAAGTTAATTTTTTTTTTCAATAAAGTTAATACATGCATGGCAAATAGATGGGAAAATAGTGGAAACAGTGGCTGACTTTATTTTTCTGGGCTCCAAAATCACTTCAGATGGTGATTGCGGGCATGAAATTAAAAGATGCCTACTCCTTGGAAAGAAAGTTATGACCAACCTAGACAAAATATTAAAAAGCAGACACATTACTTTGCCGACAAAGGTCCATCTAGTCAAGGCTATGGTTTTTCCAGTGGTCATGTATGGATGTGAGAGTTGGACTATAAAGAAAGCTGAGCCCTGAAGAATTGATGCTTTAGAACTGTGGTGTTGGAGAAGGCTCTTGAGAGTCCCTTGGACTGCAAGGATATCCAACCAGTCCATCCTAAAGGAGATCAGTCCTGGGTGTTCATTGGAAGGACTGATGTTGAAGCTGAAACTCCAATACTTTGGCAACCTGATGCGAAGAGCTGACTCATTGGAAAACACCCTGATGCTGGGAAAGATTGAGGGCAGGAGGAGAGGGGGATGACAAAAAATGAGATGGTTGGATGGCATCACTGACTTGATGGGCATGGGTTTGGGTAAACTCCAGGAGTTGGTGATGGACAGGGAGGCCTGGCATGCTGTGGTTCATGGGGTTGCAGAGTCAGACATGACTGAGTGACTGAACTGAACTGAACTGAATACATGCATCTTGTTAAACAAATTCAAGCTGTACAAAAATATTTTCTACTAAAGCAATTTGGGGATTTACATAAAGAAGTAGCCATCTGTTTGAAATATTTGCATATCTCAGTCTCCTAATTCTTTTAAGTGTCTGCTCAATGTTGGATCACCTCATATAAAACAGCATCCACTGCCACCATTCTATCCCATTTATACCCATTATTTTTCATCATGCTCCATGATCTACAGTACTAACACCCAATTTTTTATTGTATTCATGTCTGTCTTCTCATACTAGAAGGTAAGCTCTGTGAGATCAAGATGTCAAGAACTGGGAAGAGTTTGGGAATTTTCTTTACTTGTAGGCTGCTAAATTAAAATGCTACAGATCTATAGATGGTGGCATAAGACATAGACTCTTAGGTCAGAGACAAAGACATTTTTACTCACAGCAGAGTAAGCAGCCCAGCCTGCATGTTTGCATCTATTCTCCTTGTGTCTAAGTCTTGGGGGTGACATAAAGTGGTGTAGATTGATGCCTAACACACAGTGGGTTTTATGTCACAGGTGAGGAACCCTGAGTTGCTTAACATCTAATCTTACAATATTCTACTGAAAAACTTGCTCAAAATTTGCCCTGGACAGAGATATTATTTTTATTATTCTGGTCAGGAAACAAATCTGCCTGTTTTTGAGGGATCCTTTATCTCTATCTTCCAGGGTTTGTGATAAAAAATATTCTTAGAAAATATAGTCTGGAATAAAATGATCAATGTCCCTTGACCAGAAGACATTCAATGATGTGAAATACTAATAGGAAAAAAAGAACTGACTCTTTGGAACAGACCCTGATGCTTGGAAAGATTGAAGCAAAGAGGAGAAGGGGGTGACAAAGGATGAGTTGGTTGGATGGCATCAACGATTCAATGGACATGAGTTTTAGAAAGCTCAGGGAGCTGGTGATGGACAGGGAATCCTGGAGTGATGCAGTCCATGGGGTTGCAGAGAGTCTGACACAGCTGAGTGACTGAATGGAACTGAAGGTATGTTCAGCCCACCAGGCTCCTCGGTCCATAGGATTCTCCAGGCAAGAATACTGGAGTGGGTTGCCATTTCATTCTCCAGGGGATCTTCCCCACCCAGGGATCAAATCTGGGTCTCCTGCATTTCAGGCAAATTTTTTTTTTTAAACCAACTGAGTCACTAGGGAACTCATGAAATTATATGAGGCATAATAGTCACTGCCAGGCACTAAGGATCTGAAGATGAATTTACTCCAGAAGAGTGTGAAGGAGCATCTAGGGTGTGTGGCAGTATTCTAAAACTAGATAGTGGTTCTGGTTACAGTTCTTTAACATGTATCAAACTTTATCAGATGGAATGCTTTACATGAATGAATTTTATTTTATGTAAATTTGCTATAACAAAACTGAAAGAAATGAACTTTTTAGTGCAATATCATGCATTGAATTATCTTGAAACATACTTATGAAACTGATACTACTGTTTGTTGTGTTTAAAGAAAAAAATAGTAGAATAAATTAAAAATAAGCCAAAGCATTCTTTCTTTTGTACACAAATGACAGGGCAAAGGAGATTATGGTGGTAGTGCTCAAATACCACTAGTTATACTCTCATCTCCACAAATTTCATACAATGTGTGTAAATGTGTATACAATCCAAGTAAGAAAAGTGTACATACTAAGTAAGTACCACCGCAACAAAATCCCTTAGACCTTGATTATCATTCACCATGCATCAGTTCAATTCAGTTGCTCAGTTGTGTCCGACTCTTTGTGACCCTATGGACTGCAGCATGCCAGGCTTCCCTGTCCATCAACAGCTCCCAGAGCTTACTCAAACTCATGTCCACTGAGTCAGTGATGTCACCCTACCATCTCATCCTCTGCTGTCCCCTTCTCCTCCTGCCTTCAATCTTTCCAAGCATCAGGGTCTTTTCAAATGAATCAGTTCATTGTATCAGGTGGCCAAAGTATTGAAGCTTCAGCTTCAACATCAGTCCTTCCAATGAATATTCAGGACTGATTTCCTTTAGGATGGACTGGTTGGATCTCCTTGCAGTCCAACAGACTCTCAAGACTCTCAAGAGTCACAGTTCAAAACCATCAATTCTTCAGTGCTCAGCTTTCTTTATGGTCCAACTCTCACATCCATACACCACCAATGGAAAAACCATAGCTTTGACTAAATGGGCCTTTGTCACCAAAGTAATGTCTTTGCTTTTCAATATATTGTCTAGATGGGTCATAACTTTTCTTCCAAGGAGCAAGAATCTTTTAATTTCATAGCTGCAATCACCATCTGCAGTGATTCTGGAGCCCAAGAAAATAAAGGCTGTCACTATTTCCACTGTTTCCCCACCTATCTGTGATGACGTGCTTGGATTAGATGTCATTATCTTACTTTTTTGAATGTTGAGTTTTAAGCCAGCATTTTCACTCTTCTCTTTCACTTTCATCAAGAGGTTGTTTAGTTCCTCTTTGCTTTCTGCCATAAGGGTGGTGTCACCTGCATATCTGAGGTTTCTGACATTTCTCCAATCTATTCCGGATTCCATGCTTCATCCATTCTGGCATTTCCCATGATGTACTCTGCATATAAGTTAAATAAGCAGGGTGACAATATCCAGCCTTGACCTACTTATTTCCCAATTTTTAACCAGTCCCTTGTTCCATGTCCAGTTCTAGCTGTTGCTTCTTGACCTTCATACAGATTTTTCAGAAGGCAGGTAAGGTGGTCTGGTATTCCTATCTCTTGAAGAATTTTCCACAATTTGTTGTGATCCACATGATTGAAAGCTTTGGCATGATCACACAGTCAAAATCTTTGGCATAGTCAATAAAACAGAAGTAGACATTTTTCTGGAATTCTCTTGCTTTTTTGATGATCCAACAGATGTTGGCGATTTGATCTCTGGTTCCTCTGCCTTTTTCTAAATCCACCTTGAACATCTGGAAGTTCTCAGTTCACATACTATTGAAGCCTGGTTTGGAGAATTTTCAGCATTACTTTGCTAGCATGTGAGATGAGTGTAATTGTGCAGTAGTATGTGCAAAGAATGTTCAAAGTATTCTTCGGCTTTCTTTGGGATTGGAATGAAAACTGGCCTTTCCTAGGCCTGTGGCCACTGCTTTACTTTCCAAATTCAGTGGCATATTGACTTCAGAGGCTAGTGGGATTTGATTACAGAACTTCCACATGACTGGGGAAACAAACTCTTGGAGGGCACAAACAAACCTTGTGCACACTAAGAGGCAGGAGAAAGGAGCAGTGTCTCCACAGGAAATTGAACCAGACTTGCCTGTGAGAGTCCAGAAGTCTCCAGCAGAGATGTGGGTTGACAGCAGCCTGCTGAGGGGTCAGGAGCACTGAATACAACAGTGTAGAAGACAGTCATTCTGAAGGAGTTCTCCATTGACATCATTACCCCTACCATAGTTTGCCCTCAGGCTAAACCACAAGGTTTAACCCCTATCAACCACCTGTCAACAGAAAATTGGGTTAAAGATTTATTGGGCATGGCTCCTTTGCATACTGTTTCATACCCCATGAACAGTATGAAAGGTTCTCAAAGCAGGAATAATGAAGTGGCTTGCCATTCCCTTATCCAGGGGACCACATTTTGTCAGAACCCTCCTCTATGACCCATTAGTTTTGAGTGGCCCTACAACACATGGTTCATAGTTTTATAGTGTTAGACAAGGCTGTGGTCCATGTGATTATTTTGGTTAGTTTTCTGTGATTGTGGTTTTCATTCTATCTGCCCTCTGATGGAGAAGGATAAGAGGCTTATGAAAGCTTTCTGATGGGAGAGACTGACTAAGGGGGATATTGGGTCTTGTTCTGATGGGTGGGGCTATGTTCAGTAAAACTTTAATCCAATTTTCTCCTAATGGGTGGAGCTGTGTTCCCTCCCTGCTATTTACCTGGGGCCTAACTATGGACTTCCCTGGTGGCTCAGGGGGTAAAGCATCTGTCTACAATGCGGGAGACCTGGGTTCAGTCCCTGGGTTGGGAAGATCCCCTGCAGAAGGAAATGGCAATCCACTCCAGTACTATTGCCTGGAAAATCGCAAGGACAGAGAAGCCTGGTAGGCTACAGTCCATGAGGTCGCTAAGAGTAGGACATGACTGAGTGACTTCACTTTCACTTTCAAACTATAGTGGGGCTTTCCTAGTAGCTTAGATGGTAAAGATCAGCCTGCAATGCAGGAGATCCAGGTTTGATCCCTGGTCAGGAAGATCCCCTGGAGAAGGAAATGACAACCCACTCCAGTACTCTTGCCTGGAGAATTCTATGGACAGAGAAGTCTGGTGGGCCACGGTCCATGGGATCTCAAAGAGTCAGACATGACTGTGTGACTTTCACTTTTTTACTTTTCAAACTATGGTGGAGGTAATGAAGATAATGGTGACTTCCCTCAAAAGATCCCATGCATGTACTGCTACAGTCCATGCCTCCAACCCTGCAGCAGGCCACCACCAACCTAGGCCTTCTCCTGAGACTTCTGGAAACCCATAGGCAAGTCTCCAGTGTGGTCACTGTTCCTTTCTCCTGGGTCCTTGTGCACAAGGTTCTGTTGGGCCCTCAAAGAGTCTATTTCCCAGTCCTATGTAAATTCTGGAAGCTCTATGATGCCAGCAAAGTAATGCTCAAAATTCTCCAAGCCAGGCTTCAGCAATATGTGAACCGTGAACTTGCAGATGTTCAAGCTGGTTTTAGAAAAGGCAGAGGAACCAGAGATCAAATTGCAAACATTCATTGGACCATCATAAAAGCAAGAGAGTTCCAGAAAAAAAAAACATCTACTTCTGCTTTATTGACTATGCCAAAGCCTTTGACTGTGTGGATCACAATAAACTGTGGAAAATTCTGAAAGAGATGGGAATACCAGACCACCTGACCTGCCTCTTGAGAAACCTATATGCAGGTCAGGAAGCAACAGTTAGAACTGGACATGGAACAACAGACTGGTTCCAAATAGGAAAAAGGAGTACATCAAGGCTGTATATTGTCACCCTGCTTTTAACTTCTATGCAGAGTACATCATGAGAAACACCTGGTTGTATGAAGCACAAGCTAGAATCAAGATTGTTGGGAAAAATATCAATAACCTCAGATATGCAGATGACACCACCCTTATGAGAAAGTGAAGAGGAACTAAAAAGCCTCTTGATGAAAGTGAAAGAGGAGAGTGAAAAAAAGTTGGTTTAAATCTCAACATTCAGAAAACGAAGATCATGGCATCTGGTCCCATCACTTCATGGCAAATAGATGGGGAAACAGTGGAAACAGTGTCAGACTTTACTTTTTTGGGCTCCAAAATCACTGCAGATGGTGACTGCAGGCATGAAATTAAAAGATGCTTACTCCTTGGAAGAAAAGTTATGACCAACCTAGATAGCATATTGAAAAGCAGAGATATTACTTTGCCAACAAAGATCCGTCTAGTCAAGGCTATGGTTTTTCCAGTGGTAATGTATGGATGTGAGAGTTGGACTATAAAAAAAAGCTGAGCACTGAAGAATTGATGCTTTTGAACTGTGGTGTTTGAGAAGACTCTTGAGAGTCCCTTGGACTGCAAGGAGATCCAACCAGTCCATCCTAAAGGAAATCAGTCCTGAATATTCATTGGAAGGACTGATGTTGAAGCTGAAACTCCAATACTTTGGCCACCTGATGCGAAAAGCTGACTTATTTGAAAATACCCTGATGCTGGAAAAGATTGAGGGCGGGAAGGGAAGGGGATGACAGAGGATGAGATGGTTGGATGGCATCACCAACTCAATGGACATGAGTTTGAGTTAACTCTAGGAGTTTGTAATGGACAGGGAGGCATGGCGCATTGTGGTCCACCGGGTCGCAAAGAGTCAGACACAGTTGAAGGACTGAACCAAACTGAGCTGAATTGAGCATGCCCTCGCCCATCAGAATAAAACCCATATTCCCCCACAGTCAATCCCACCCATCAGGAAGCTTCCACAGAACTCTTATCCTTATTCATCAGGGAGAAGACAGAATGAAAACCTGAAACAGAAAACTAACAGAACTGATCACATGGATTACAGCCTTGTCTAACCCACCATGAATAGTAAGGTCTTAAAAAATACACTTTTTAAGACCTTACTATGTAACAGAGGGGAGAAAGAAATGGCCACCCACTCCAGTGTTATTGCTTGGAGAATTCCAGGGACGGTGGAGCCTGGTGGGCTGCCATCTATGGGGTCGCACAGAGTCGGACAGGACTGAAGCGACTTAGCAGCAACAGCATGTAACAGAGGATCTTATATTCCTGGGAAGAATGTCTTTTTTATTGTGCCATTGTAAATCTTTATTAGATCCAATTAATGAATACATCAATATTGTTTTTTTCATTCAAGTCAGTGTATTATATTTTTCATCTTAAAATTTTCAATAATTCCCTATTTTAAAAATTGATATTTCCTACTTATGCATTAATTTTTAGGATATCTTATTTTAATTGTTTTAGCATAATAACAGAAACACTGAAGTGTTTGCTAAATTAAGCATTTGGGTCTAACTTGAGCTAGTTTTTGGAGAAGGCAATGGCAACCCACTCCAGTACTCTTCCCTGGAAAATCCCATGGATAGAGGAGCCTGATAGCCTGCAGTCCATGGGGTCCCGAAGAGACTGAGCAACTTCACTTTCACTTTTCACTTTCATGCATTGGAGAAGGAAATGGCAACCCATTCCAGTGTTCTTGCCTGGAGAATCCCAGGGATTCGGGAGCCTGGTGGGCTGCCGTCTATGTGGTCTCACAGAGTCAGACACGACTGAAGCGACTTAGCAGCAGCAGCAGCAGCAGCAGAGCTAGTTTGGGGGCTTCACAGGTGGTGCTACTAAAGAACCCAGATGGAGACAGGAAACAAAAGAGACACAGGTTTAATCAATGGGTCAGGAAGATCCCCTTGAGGAGGGCATGGCAACCCACTCCACTATTCTTGCTTGGAGAATCCCATAGACAGAGGAGCCTAGAGAGTTACATTACATAAGGTTACAAAATGTCAAACAGGAGTAAAGCAACTTAGTAGTCAAGCATGATAAGTTAATTTATGTTGACTTTATTTTCAGAATAATAGTTACTCTTATCAATTTATATATCTGGCAATGTTTTGCTAAAGATTGGATACCTTTTTTAAAAGATTGTAGTGACTTTATTTTTTAATTATTTTTTTTTAATTGGAGGCTAATTACTTTACAATATTATAGTGGTTTTTACCATACATTGACATGAATCAGCCATGGGTGTACATGTGTCCCAACCTGAACCCTCTTCCCACCTCCCTCCCCATCCCATTCCTCTGGGTAGTCCCAGTGCCCTGGCTTTGAGTGCCCTGTTTCACACATCAAACTTGGACTGGTGATCTATTTCACATATGGTAATATACATGTTTCAATGCTATGTTCTAAAATCATCCCACCCTCACCTCCTCCCACAGAGTCTGTTCTTTATATCTGTGTCTCTTTTGCTGTCTCACATACAGGGTCACTGTTACCGTCTTTCTAAATTCCATATATATGTGTTAATATACTGTACTGGTGTTTTTGTTTCTGACTTACTTGACTCTGTATAATAGGCTCCAGTGATTCAAACGCATTTTTTTTAAATAGCTGAGTAATATTCCATTGTGTATATGTACTACAGCTTTCTTATCCATTCGTCTGCCAATGGACATCAAGGTTGCTTCCATGTCCTAGTTATTGTAAACAGTGCTGCAATGAATATTGGGGTACATGTGTCTCTTTCAATTCTGGTTTCCTCAGTGTGTATGTCCAGCAGTGGTTTGCTGGGTTGTATGGCAGTTCTATTTCCCATTTCTTAAGGAATCTCCACACTGTTCTCCATAGCGACTGTAATAGTTTGCATTCCCACCAGCAGTGTAAGAGGGTTCCCTTTACTCCACACCCTCTCCAGCATTTATTGTTTATAGACTTTTTCATAGCAGCCATTCTGACTGGTATGAGATGGTACCTCATTGTGGTTTTGATTTTCATTTCCCTAATAATGAGTAATAGTGAGCATCATTTTATGTGTTTGTTAGTCATCTGTATGTCTTCTTTGGAGAAATGTCTGTTTAGTTCTTTGGCCCATTTTTGGATTGGGTCGTTTATTTTTCTGGTATTGAGCTACATGAGCTGCTTGTATACTTTTGAGTTTAATTCTTTGTCAGTTACTTTGTTTGCTATTATTTTCTCCCATTCTGAAGGTTGTCTTTTCACTTTGCTTAGAGTTTCCTTTGTAGTGCAAAAGCTTTTAAGTTTAATTAGGTCCTATTAGTTTATTTTTGCTTTTATTTCCATTACTCTGGGAGGTGGGTCATAGAGTATCATGCTGTGATTTATGTCAGATAGTTGTGCTGTGATTTATGTCATATGCCTATCCTGTGATTTACATCGTATGCCTATGTTTTGCTCTAAGACCTTTATAGTTTCTGGTATTACATTTAGATCTTTAATCCATTTTTAGTTTATTTTTGTGTATAGTGTTAGAAAGTGTTCTAGTTTCATTCTTTTACAGGTGGTTGACCAGTTTTCCCTGCACCACTTTTTAAGCAGGTTGTCTTTTCTCCATCGTACGTTCTTGTCTTCTTTGTCAAAGATAAGGTGTACATAGGTGAGTGGATTTATCTCTGGGCTTTCTATTTTGTTCCATTGATTTATATTTCTGTCTTTATACCAGTACCATACTGTCTTGATGACTGCAGCTTTGTAGTATAGTCTGAAGTCCAACAGGCTGACTCCTCCAGTTCCATTCTCTTATCTCAAGATTGCTTTGGCTATTTGAGTTTTTTTTTTTTTTTCCCATACAAATTGTGAAATTATTTGTTCTAATTCTGTGAAAAATACCATTGGTAACTTAATAGGGATTGCATTGATTCTATAGATTGCTTTGGATAGTATACTCATTTTCACTATATTGATTCTTTCGATCCATGAGCATGGAATGTTTCTCCATCTATTTGTGTCATCTTTTATTTCTTTCATCAGTGTTTTATAGTTTTCTATATATAGTTCTTTAGTTTCTTTAGGTAGATTTATTCCTAAGTATTTTATTCTTTTCATCACAATGGTCAATGGAATTGCTTCCTTAATTTCACTTTCTGTTTTCTCATTTTTAGTGTATAGGAATGCAAGGGATTTCTCTGTGTTAATTTTATATCCTGCAACTTTACTATATTCATTGAGTAGCTCTAGTAATTTTCTGGTTGTGTCTTTAGGGTTTTCTATGACAAGGATCATGTTATCTGCAATCAGTGAGCGTTTTACTTCTTTTTCAATCTGGATTCCTTTTATTTCTTTTTCTGCTCTGATTGCTGTGCCTAAAACTTCAAAAACTATGCTGAATAGTAGTGGTGAGAGCAAGCACCCTTGTCTTATTCCTGACTTTAGGGGAAATGCTTTCAATTTTTCACCACTGAGGCCAATGTTTACTGTGGGTTTATCATATATGGTTCTTATTATGTTGAGGTATGTTCCTTCTATGCCTGCTTTCTGGAGGTTTTTTTTTTTTTTTATCATAAATGGGTATTGAATTTTGTCAAAGGCTTTCTCTGGATCTATTGAGATAATCATATGGCTTTTATTTTTCAATTTGTCAAAGTAATGCATCACATTGATTAATTTGTGAATATTGAAGAATCTTTTCATCCCTGGGATAAAGCCCACTTGGTCATGATGTATGATCTTTTAAATACATTGTGGGATTATGTTTGCTAGAATTTTGTTGAGGATTTTTGCATCTATGTTCATTGGGTGATATTGGTCTGTAGTTTTCTTTTTTTGTGGAATTTTTGTCAGGCTTTGGTATTAGGGTGATGGTGGCCTCATAGAATGAGTTTGACAGTTTATCTTCCTCTGCAACTTTCTGGAAAAGTTTGAGTAGGATAGGTGTTAGCTCTTCTCTAAATTTTTGGTAGAATTCATCTGTGAAGTCATCTGGTCTTGGGCTTTTGTTTTCTGGATGATTTTTTATTACAGTTTTGATTTCTGTGCCTGTAATGGGTCTGTTAACATTTTCTATTTCTTCCTTGTTTAGTTTTGGCAGGTTGTATTTTTCTAAGAATTCATCAATTTCTTCCAAGTTGTCCATTTTATTGTCATATAGCTGGTGATAGTAGTCTCTTATGATCCTTTGTATTTCTGTGTTGTCTGTTGTGATTTCTCCATTTTCATTTCTAATTTTGTTGATTTGATTCTTCTTCCTTTTTTTTCTTGATGAGCCTGGCTAATGGTTTGTCTATTTCATTTGTCTTCTCAAATACCCAGCTTTTAGTATTGTTGATTTTTGCTGTAGGCTCCTTTGTTTCTTTTTCAGTTATCTATGCCTTAATTTTTGTGATTTCTTTCCTTCTACTAACCCTGGGGTTCTTCATTTCTTCTTTTTCTAGTTGCTTTATGTGTAAAGTTAGGTTATTTATTTGATTTTTCCCTTGTTTCTTGAGGTAAGCTTGTATTGCTATGAACCTTCCCCTTAATACTGCTTTTACTGAATCCCTTAGGTTTTGGGTTGTCGTGTTTTCATTTTCATTTGTTTCTATGCATATTTTTATATTTTCTTTGATTTTTTTTCTGTAATCTGTTGGTTATTCCAAAACGTGTTTTTTAGCCTCCATTTGTTTGCATTTTTATAGTTTCCCCCCCCACCCCCGTAGTTGACATCTTATCTTACCACATTGTGATCAGAAGAGATGCTTGAAATAATTTCAATTTTCTTGAATTTAACAAAGCTAAATTTATGGCCCAGGATGTGATCTATCCTAGAGAATGTTTCATGTGCACTTGAGAAAAAGGTGAAATTAATTGTTTTAGGGTGAAATGTCCTATAGATATCAATTAGGTGTAACTGGTCCATTGTATCATTTAAAGTTCATGCTTCCTTGCTAATATTTTGTTTGGTTGATCTATCCATAGGCATGTGGGGTATTAAAGTCTCCCACTATTATTGTGTTACTGTTAATTTCCCCTTTCATACTTGTTAGCATTTGCCTTACATATTGGGTACATATATATGTATGATTGTTATATCTTCTTCTTGGATTGATGCTTTGATCATTATGTTGTGTCTTTCTTTGTCTCTTTTTATGATCTTTATTTCAAAGTCTATTTTATGTGATATGAGTATTGCTACTCTTGCTTTCCTTTGGTTTCCATTTGCATGAAACATTTTTTTCCAGCCTTTCCCTTTCAATCTTTATGTGTCCCTTGTTTTGAGGTAGGTCTCTTGTAGACAACATATATAGGGGTCTTTAGAGTCTGCTTTGCTCTTTGAAACCAATACAATTCTAATTTGCTTATGCAGTTAATGTGTCTGGACTCAGATTTGTAAGCTTGTATCACTTGACTTCTCTCTAGATTGTCTCCATAATGTTGTCTACTGCACAGGTATGGTTCAGGGGTCAGGCAAGGATTTTCAGAGACTGTTTAGACTCTTCAAGACAATTAGTTTTTCAGCAGTTGAGATGCATGTGGTTTAAAGAATACATTCACATCCACAGCAAGTTGTCTGGTCTCTCAGGCTTTCAGTTTTCACTGAATTCCTGAATTTCACTTCAGAATGTGTGCATAATTTATTATCTTAGCCCTTCTAAATGTCTCTGGCTTTAAAAGTATCCCTGTTCCCATCCCTTGGCAACAAACTTGCCAAGTTTACCTCATAAAAGTAGCAATTTTTAATGTATGACGTTAATGTTGCTGATTTCTTTTGAGAGTTTTCAAATTTGTTGGGATAGCTATTTTTTAAGGGTTTTTTTTTTTTTTAAGTAATTGCTTTTAATTTACAAATTAAGTCTCTGAAGTGAAAATGATTAACATTCTCCAAGTTGCCATTACAGAAAGTAGAGATTTACATTTGTTTACGTAAGCTATATTTGTTAGAACAATTCTATGCCCATATTTAAGTTTCTTTTTACTTTTCATTTCCTGAAACTGTTTTAGAGTTTGTTAATAACCGTATTTCACCAGATTAATTTGAAAATATATTTAAATATTTAGCAAGAAATTCTCTGTAAGGGTTTTATGTTAGTATCAGCAATTAATATGACAGAGTCATATTGAGCAATATTAAAAACAGTAGTCTTAGCACCAATTTACTTGGTGTATACATTGACTCTGGTTGGATTTTCATATTTGATACTTGACAGAAAACATTTGAAAATAGTATATCAATATGGATCTCCTGATAAACTGATAAAGTGATCCACTTAACTGTAGATGTATCATAAAACTGAATTAAGATTAAACATCATTTGCTTTAAATGTACACACAAAAAACTAGATAATTTTAAATTATAACAGATGATTGAAACACTTTCTTGCTAAACTGACAGTTCATAGGAAACTCAAGAGAGAGTTCACATGATTGAATGCATATGTGTGTAAGAGATCACTGGTGGACCAGTGGTTAAGATATTGTGGGAAGACAGAAAAGGGGAATAACATAGAAATTTTTGTACATTTCACTCTACTTTTTTTTTTTTTTTTTCCCTGCCTCAAGTTGTAGTGCTAGATGTGTTGACTTCATGAATTTTCTGAAGGAAAATGTGATTGCTAAACATGGCATCAGGACTCTTTGTTTAAATACTTAGGGGAATGATTATTCTTCTGAGGAATAACTGTTCTTGTGTCTAATCTACCTCTTTCCATCAGTGGGTGAAATGGCCCCTTATTCATGTAATTATCCAGTATTTCTACGTACAACTGAAACCATTGATCAGACTCATGTTACTGCTGTCTCTACAGGTCTGTCCTTTGGTTTCCTTGTATGTTACACCCCAGAAGTGAGGGTGTGGGTGAAGATTAATGACAAATGACAAGAAAGAATATTGAATGTTGATTGACAGGGAGCCAATAAATAGTTAACACAAAGCAAAAATATTACTTTGTCTTGGTGCTTCCTGAGAGGTGGAGGACAAGAAAATATATTGTTTTTTAAGTGTACTGCAGATGACCATAAGGTGAAATTTTCTATTATGAAAATGAAGATCTTAGCTGTGTTCTGGTGGATATTAGGAGCAGTTAATCTATATTCACCTAAATGATGTATTATAATGACTCATAGAATCTTGTGGGTGAGCACTTGAATAAATGTGATAGTTTCTTTGTCTTTTGGTTCATGTTTTACAGGTTATGGCTTTCACAGAA
This sequence comes from Bubalus kerabau, assembly GCF_029407905.1. Classification (NCBI taxonomy): domain Eukaryota; kingdom Metazoa; phylum Chordata; class Mammalia; order Artiodactyla; family Bovidae; genus Bubalus; species Bubalus kerabau. The sequence goes on from NC_073625.1 coordinate 58,390,340, forward strand.
GATGCATGTTTGGTCTCTGGGTCAAGAAGATCCCCTGGTGAAGGAAATGGCAACTCATTCCAGTATTATTGCTGGAAAAATCAATAGACAGAGGAGCCTGGCTGACTACAGTCTATGGATCACAGAGTCAGGCACAATTGAGCAACTGACTATGCACACACACTATAGGTGAAAGTTGGCCTAGGTCAAGGACTATGGTTTGGGATCTTGGCAGTAAAAAGCAAAATAAATAAATGGATATGATAATTGTGGTCTCACCTCAGTGGAAATTAAAACTGGAGAATATAATTTTCATGTGAGCTCTTTAATGTCCCATGCTCAATGAACCAAGTAAAAACCACTGTGGAAGCTTCCCAAAGATGTTCACCCATTAATATCTAGAACCTGTGAATATATTATCTTACATTGTATATGAAATTTTGCAAATGTTATTAAATTAAGGATGCTTTGATGGTGAGATTATCTGGACATGCATGCATGCTAAGTCACTTCAATCGTGTCCAACTTTTTGCAACCCTATGGATTATAGCCAACCAGACTCCTCTGTCCATGGGATTCTCCAGGCAAGAACACTGGAGTGGTCTGCCATGCTTTCTGCCAGGGGAGCTTCCTGACTCAGGGATGGAATCGCATCTCTTATGTCTTATGTCTGTATTGGCAGGCAGAATCTTTACCACTAGCACTGCTTGGATGGACCCAATGTAATTATGAAGGCTTGTATAAAACTGAAGTCAGAGGGTCAGAGTCAGAGAAAAAGATATGAAGATGTAAGAGGTTAGAGGGTTGTGGAAACAGAAATCAAGGAATAAAGGCAGTCTCTAGAAGCTTGAAAATCAAGGAAATAGTTATCTTCTGCATCTTTCACAAAGAATGTATTCCTGTCAATAAAGTTTGTATAGAAAATATCCAGAATAGTAGTTTGTACCTGATTTCTGTTTTGGCCTCTGGATTTCTGCATTAAAGTTTGGTCACACAGCCAGAAGGTTATATAAAAACAAAAACAAAAAACCTCCTTGAGTGAGACTGGGTCTTTCCTGAAATCAATATATTGAACCTGAATATTGGTGGTTTATAATCTAGAGATACACCATACCTGAGGTGATTGAAAACAAACCCTGGAAACTGCTTAAATATCTCACGCATCTTTGATGTTTGTCAGTGTTCTTTTTCCTGCTGTATTTTATGTTTTTTTTTTACTATCATGAAGCCTCACATAAATATACCTTGCTAACATGTTGAATGATTACTCTAACTTGAGAACTTGTAGTTTTATGAAATGCAAATTTTCCTGGTTGGTCCTGAATTTTGAGAGGCTTTGTTTACTGATTTCTCTCAGGTTTAATTTTCACATTGACCCAGGTACATTTTAGTTGTCAGCTAGTTGCTATTGTTTTGACAAACAGTTGAGTCTCATAGATCCTTAAGAGACACAGCACTGCTAAAAATCTGTATTTTACACTTATTTGAATGAATTTATTAAAGTTTTTCTCATTTTCATAAGATTAATGTATTAGAAGTTATAGTACCTACATGAAACATGAAAATGGTATGTACAGTTAAAATATGATTTTTAAATATTTTTGCAATGTCAGTAAATGTTGACTTTTAATACCTGAGCAACTATAAGCATAAACACATTTTAATGTTTTATTGGGTTAAATAAAACTAAGTCGAAGTACTTTAGAAACCACATAACAGAAATTCTACTTGTAAGACACTTTGCTATATATGAAAACTTAAAAAGTGAATTTTTCAAAGGAAAAATGAGAGGAATATTATAAATAAACAATTCATGCTAATATTTATTGAGAACTTATGCCATGGACATATGTTAGACACTTGATTCCTTATTCCCTGTGCTGTTGTGTTTAGTTATTAAGTCATGTTCAACCCTTTTGGGACACCATGGACTAAAGACTGCCAGGCTTATCTGTGCATGGGATTTTCCAAGCATGAATACTGGAGTGGGTTGCAATTTCCTTCTCCAGAAGACCTTCTAAATCCTACCAAACTTAAAATTTTGAGGGTTAAAGAAACAAACAAAAACTAGTTCAATAAAATTTGAAGAATTCTAAAATTATGACAACTAATAATTACCATGAACGTGTGCATTAGTGACATTTAACCCATTTGATCAAAGTGGATGTGACTGGGTAGTGGTCAATAAATGTATTCTGGGAGAAAAAAAAATGCATGTGATTGAGATGTAAGTCTTGCATCTCTTACATTAAGAGATAAGCCTTAATCAGAATGATCTTTTACTGGGAACACTGCACAGAGTAATTAAGGTTGAGTGAATACCACAGAGGAAAGAGGATAAAAAGTGGATATGTCAGTATTGAAGGAAGGAAATATTTTCTGTTCCCAAGGGTGCTGTTTGCACCAGTGAGGGATTGCAAAAATTACACCAGATCAGTCCTCAGAGGTGAGCAGAAGCATAAATTTACAACTGCAATAGTGGAAGGAAGCCCATAGATAAAAGTGCAATGGCCTCTCCTTCCATGAAACACCTGAATGAAGAAGGTCTTCAATGTAATTACTTTCTTGTGTCCTGTTAATATGCTCCTCATATTGATCAATAGTATCTTCACAATTTTATTTAGGGCCCATACTTTCCTTTTCCAGTGTATATTTCTCATAAGTGTAATCTCCAAAACGAGACTGTACCTAGAAACTAAATAAGTAAGCCTCTTCTTACATTATTGATGGAGAATTTTTTCAAATGGGCAAGATTAAAAATGTACTATTTATTCGGCCTGATTCTTTCCCTTTCAATATGTGACAACAAGTTAGTGTGAATAACTGTGAGCATGGGTTGTCAAAAAATTGGAACCAATGCTAAAATATTTGTATGATGTTTTATAGATGGGACCATATATACCTACTTATTTAACTTATATGCAGAGTACATCATCCAAAATGCCAGGCTGGATGAAGCTGAAGCTGGAATCAAGATTCTTGGGAGAAACAGATATGCAGATGACACCACCCTTATGGCAGAAAACAAAGAACTAAAGAGCTTCTTGATGAAAGTGAAAGAGGACAGTGAAAATGTTAGCTCAAAATTCAACATTCAGAAAACTAAGATCATGGCATCCAGTCCCATCACTGCATGGCAAATAGATGAGTAAACAGTAGAAACAGTGAGAGACTTTATTTTTCTGGGCTCCAAAATCACTGCAGATCGTGACTGCAGCCATGAAATTAAAAGTAGCTTACTCCTTGGAAGGAAAGCTATGACCAACCTAGACAGCATATTAAAAAGCAGAGACATTACTTTGCCAACAAAGGTTCATCTAGTCAAGGCTATGGTTTGTCCAGTAATCATATATGGATGTGAGAGGTGGACCATAAAGAAAGCTGAGCACCAAAGAATTGATGCTTTTGAACTGTGGTATTGGAGAAGATTCTTGAGAGTAACCTGGTCTGCAAGGAGATCCAACCAGTCCATCCTAAAGGAAATCAGTCCTGAATATTCATTGGAAGGACAGATGCTGACGCTGAAACTCCAATACTTTGGCCACCTGATGCAAAGAAGTGACTCACTGGAAAAGGACCTTGATGCTGGGAAAGATTGAAGGCGGGAGGAGAAGGGGACGACAGAGGATGAGATGGTTGGATGGCATCACTGACTCGATGGACATGAGTTTGAGCAAGCTCCAGGAGTTGGTGATGGACAGGGAGGCCTGGTGTGCTCTAGTCCATGGGATCGCAAAGACTAGAACATGATTGAGTGACTGAAATGAACTGATATATACTATATTGGAGAAAATGAAAAATACATATTCTGCTACTTTATCATTCCTGGCAATTCCTACAGAATTTCAGACTATGGCAAAACTATTAGTGGTATTTCAAAAATAAAATAAGTGCTTCCTGTGCAGAACTGAATAAAAAGATTATTGAACATGAAAAGTGTGCATTGTTTTTTATATTTATAAAACTCCATTAGTTTACTGGATTCTGGGAATCAAGCCAGAAGCACGTTTCAGATAATGTTGTTTCCTTATTGTGATATTTTTTATCCAATTAAATTTCTGATGTTTCCATCTCCCAGTTTCAAGAGTAACAAGAATTACATTAATTAATTGCTTTGCACACAGAAATGTTTTGAATGCTTCTAGAAAGAAAGTTCTAATTAAGAACTATTTTACGATACTGGATGCTTGGGGCTGGTGCACTGGGATGACCCAGAGGGATGGAATGGGGAGGGAGGAGGGAGGAGGGTTCAGGATGGGGAACACATGTAAACCTGTGGTGGATTCATTTTGATATTTGGCAAATCTAATACAGTTATGTAAAGTTTAAAAATAAAATAAAATTTAAAAAAAAAATAATAAATAAAAAAAAAAAAGAAAAAAAAATAAAAATCTGGAAATTAATTTTATCTTACAATTTTTGAGTCAGTGCTGAAATTAATGTTCAACTCAGTAATGGTCAAGATTAAAATATAAAAAAATGTAAAACTTAAGTCTTCGTATCATTTCATTCTTTTTATAGTTTGCAGGTTTTTTATATTCATTTTGCATCTATTATCTGGACTAAATCTGTGATAACATAAATATACTAAATTTAGAATTTCTTACAGCGAATATGAATTCAATGAATATTTTATATGCAACCTGATGAACAACTAGGGCCACTGTGTATAGCTTAAAACTAGTTGGAACATTTTCCCTCTGTGAATTTTTTTGACAATTGTGTTGAATGTGTGCATATTGATCAGTATATTTCTAATCAGAACACTGCATGCTTGTTCTAATTTAGTTATACATATGAAAAAATAATAAGATTACAGATATTATACATTATTCCAAACTTAATACCAGTTAATTTATATAGGCTAGTTTGGAGAAGGCTGCATGGTGAATTAAGGACACAATCAAGAATATAATCAACTTATATGTAAATAAAATATTTGGTCAATTAAAATGTCTATGTGGCAGAGGGAAAAGACAACTGGGAATCAGGAGATCTAGATTAATACATGATAATATGCTAGGTGAGCACATTGGCTTCAGAGTCAGACTGCCAGGTTCTAATCTTAACTCTGCAATTTACTGGGCCTAAGAACTTGTGCATCTCTGTCCCTGTTTTTCTTCATTTATTAAATGTCAACAAAATAACATTTAACTCTACATAATATAATTTTCTCTATGTTGGCACTAGTCATAAAGAACTTCCCTGCCAATGCAAGAGATGTAAGAGATGGAATTTCAATCTCTGGGTCAGGAAGATCCCCTGGAGAAGGGCATGGCAATCTACTCCAGCATTCTTGCCTGGAAAATTCCATGGCAGAGAAGCCTGGTGGACTATAGTCAATGGGGTCACACCGAGTTGGACACGACTGAAGTAACTTAGCACACAAGCAATACAATTTTCATTATATAATATTAATAATATTCCTACACATAGATTTGTTTTAGATATTAAATAAGTAAAATCAGTTAGAACAGGCATAACACATAACAATAATTCTTGCTATTGTTATTACTGACTATAAAAACAGGAGCATAACACCAATTTTCTAAGCACAAAATTTTAATCTAAAAATAATCAGATGAAATCAGTTAATAGGAATAGAAACACTGATACTATGATTTATAAAAATAAATATGTATTTGGTCTTTGTCTTCATTTCTGGCACAGAGCTCCTAAAACCTCTGTAATTTCCTAAGGGATGAGAGCCACAAAGAGGTTTTTGATGTTAATGGGGTGACCTATGGAATTCATTTAATATTGGAGCTGGTGGCCAATAGAGCTAATCATGTGATTAGAGGGTTGGAATTTTCAATCCCATCCCCTCACCCCCTCAACATCTGCCCCTCAAACGTGCTAGAAAGGGAGAGGGACTGGAGACTGAGTTCAGTTGCCAAAGTTTGATAATTTAATCAATCTTGCCTAAGTAATAACACCTCCACAAAAGGCCCAAAATGATGGGGCTCAAGGAGCTTATAGGATGGTGAACACATGGAGATTTAGGGAAAGTGGTGCATCTGGACAGAGCATGAAAGGTCTTCCTTTCCCCACATCCCACCCTATGCATTTCTTCCAACTGGCTCTTTCTGAGTTACATCCTTTTATGATAGACTGGTAATTTAGGTGAGTAAAGTGGTTTCTTGAATTCTGTGAACTTCTCTATTTGAACCTGAGGAGGAGGTTCTGAAAACCTCTGGTTTACAACTTATGTATCAGAAATGCAGTTGCCAATCTGGACTTGTAGTTGACATCTGAAGTGGGAGGGGATAGTCCTCGAGGGCTTAGCCATTAGCCTATGGAATTTGATGCTATATCTGGGTAGATAGTGTCAGAACTGAATTGAATTAACCACCTGGTTCCTGAGAATTACTCAAAGTTTTGTTGGAAGCTCCCATACCCCAACACACACACACGCACTTTGGAAATTGGGTCCAGGAATGCAAAAGAACAACTAAATTGCATTTCCAAACTATCTTATTAAAAATTTTACAGTGTTAGTCTCCTATTTTATGATCTTTCATTACACTGGCCTCTCTTAACAATATCCTACATAATGGCCTTGATCAATGCATAGTTCCTACTATTTTTTTTACTCTCTGTCACCACTAAACACCCTTAACTTTATATCTTACCCAGCTTAGTGAACATTCTCATTTTATCAAAGCAGGAAAATGCAGGTTAAAATTAATTCTTTGCTTGTTCGTATCTTCTCATTTTGCAGGCATGAGACACTGAGGAATGGTGAAAAATTATCATCATGTATAGTCTAATTTTAATTTCATGACCACTAACCTCTACATTCTAATCTCTAACATTCAGAAAACTAAGATCATGGCATTTGGTCCATCACTTCATGGCAAATAGATGGGGAAACAGTGGAAACAGTGGCTGACTTTATTTTTCTGGGCTCCAAAATCACTGCAGATTTTGATTGCAGCCATGAAATTAAAAGACACTTACTCCTTGGAAGGAAAGCTATGACCAACCTAGACAGCATATTAAAAAGCAGAGACATTACTTTGTCAACAAAGGTCCATCTAGTCAAGGCTATGGTTTTCCAGTGGTCATGTATGGATGTGAATGTTGGACTATAGATAAAACTGGGTGCAAAAGAATTGATACTTTTGAATGGTGGTGTTGGAGAAGACTCTTGATTGAGAGCCCATTGAACTGCAAGGAGATCCAATCAGTCCATCCTAAAGTAGATCAGTCCTGGTTGTTCATTGGAAGGATTGATGTTGAAGCTGAAACTCCAATACTTTGGCCACCTGATATGAAGAGCTGACTCATTTGAAAAGACTCTGATGCTGGGAAAGATTGAGGGCTGGAGGAGAAGGGGACAATAGAGGATGAGATGGTTGGATGGCATCATCGACTCAATGGACATGGGTTTGGGTAAACTCCGGGAGTTGGTGATGGACAGGGAGGCCTGGTGTGCTGTGATTCATGGGGTCACAAAGAGTTGGACATGACTGAGTGACTGAACTGAACTGAACTGAACCTCTGCTTAAGGTCTTAATGCTATAGAGATTTCTATGATATTTCCGTACACTGGTCAACCTCCCATTATCTCAAAAATAAGTATTTAACATCTTCTCTGCTTTCTGCAAACTTCCAACATGTTGCACTGTCAAAGGATATATTTAGGAGTATGGGACTGAGTGGTATCAAAATCACTGAGATGGATAAAGGGGCATATTCTAGGATGAATTACCATAAATGCTTCTCAAAACAATGCAAGATAGATACATTAGTAGAAACACAAAGTTCAATCCCACACCAGAAACTATGCTGGAATCAAGATGTCTCTGGCATCTCTACCTGGACCTACAGGATCACTGTTTTCTGAGACCAAGAATTTGATGAGTGTATTTTGTAAATCATAGAAAATCTGAAGTTGCTATGGTTTTCCATGCTAGCAGGCATCATATGAATTTCTCTTGACTTCATTTATTTCTAATTTATTTCAAGTTTACCCAGTTCTTGGATTTTGGCAGGTTGGTAATGATAGATATTCACAACTATAACATTTTACATAATAGTTTCACTGTTCTAAAGATCTCCTGAGTTCCATCTATTTGTTCTTCTTCCCCACCCCATTCCCCTCCCTTAACAACTACTCTCTGCTTTTTCTATATTTTTTTCTTTCCTGGAATGTCATATAGTTGGAATCATGTAGCATGCTGCCTTTTAAAATTGTCCTTTTTCACTTAACTATATGATGGTGCTAGTGGTAAAGAACCCACCTGGCAATACAAGAGACATTAAGAGACATAGTTTTGATCCCTAGGTTAGGAAGATCCCCCTGGAGGAGGGCATGGAAATCTACTCTAGTATTCTTTCCTGGAGAATCCCATGGACAGAGGAACCTGGTGGGCTACAGTCCATAGGGAGCAAAGAGTCAGACACAACTAAAGCAACTTAGCACACAACACACACATGTATTTAAGTTTCCTTTATGTTTTTCTGTAGCTTAATAGCACCGCTATTTCTTTTCAGTTCAGTTCAGATGCTCAGCCGTGTCTGACTCTTTGTGACCCCATGGACTGTAGCACCCCAAGGCCTCCCTGTCCATCACCAACACCCAGAGCTTACTCAAACTCATATCCATCGAGACAGTGATGCCATCCAACCATCTCAACCTTTGTCATCCCCTTCTCCTCCCACCTTCAATCTTTCCCAGCATCAGGGTCTTTTCAAATGAGTCAGTTCTTCACATCAGGTGGACAAAGTATTGGAGTTTCAGCTTCCAATTCAGTCCTTACAATGAATATTCAGGACCGATTTCCTTTAAGATAGAATGGTTGGAACTCTTTGCAGTCCAAGGGACTCTCAAGAGTCTTCTCCAACACCACAGTTCAAAAGTATCAATTCTTCAGCACTCAACTTTCTTTATAGTCCAACTCTTACATCCATACATATCTACTGGAAAAAACATAGCTTTGACTAGACAGACCTTTGTTGACAAAGTAATGTCTCTGCTTTTTAATATGCTGTCTAGGTTGGTCATAACTTTCCTTCCAAGGAACAAGCATCTTTTAATTTCATGGATACTGTCACCATCTGCAGTGATTTTGGAGCCCCCCAAAATAAAGTCTCTAACTGACTATTTCTTTTAAATTATGAATAGTAATCCATAGTATGGTTATACCAAGGTTTGTTTATCAATTGACCTATGACAGGACATCTTGGTGACTTTGGAAATTACAGATTAAGATACTATAAATATTTATGTACATGAAAAGTTTTGTGTAATGTGAATATTTGGCTCACATTGGTAAATACCAAGGAGTAAAACTGCAAAATCATATGATGAAGAATATGTTTAGTTTTATAAGAATTTACCAAATTATCTTCATAGGAGATGTGCCATTTTGTGTTCCTATCAGCAATGAATGAAATTCCTTTTGCTCCACATGCTCACCAATATTTATTGTTTCACTTTTAATTTTTATTTACAGACATTATATGTTATAAGTAGCACTACTGAAGTCTTAGAGTTCTTACTTTTGATACTTATTTTTAGAGGAATAAAGTATGTTCACATGACAAAAATCAAGATTTTTGAGTATCTACTGCTCCTGGTTTGGTCTTTTAGGCTAAAAGTGATTTTGTAAAACATTCCACAATTCTCATTTTTATCTTTCATATTTCCTTAGTCCAAATATAGAAATTTTAACTGCCATTTAAAATAAAAGTTGAGTAGAGAACTATGAGAATTTTTGAAACATTAATTGATTGCTTTGGTCTCCTCTGTGACAAGGTGCCCCTATTTTGACTGTGCTGAGCCTCCAGCAATTCATCATTTCCACTTCCATCCTCCATCACAGTCGTTCCTGACCCAACTGCTCTGCCTCCCCCATGATTTCATCTCAGGTAAGCCTAGACTCCCTGTATTCTCCACCTGTCTCCTCACCCTTGGGACAATGGTTTGCCCTCTGTCCTCCCCTCTCTTACACATCCAAGAAGAGATGTTGATGTTTTAGGCATTTTAGTTTTTTACTTCTTCATAGGAAGTGAAAACTTCTTATGTGCAGAACAGGAAACTAGAAGTCACACACATATTCTTTCAGGGACATTTCTTCTTAGGTTTAAATTGCATCTGATGCATCAGAGAAAATACAATACTTGAAAATAATGCTGACCTTGGTGAACACTTTACAATCATTCCCTGTTTAAATATAAGAAATAATCACAGTTATGCTCTAGAGAATTAAAATGCAAATTTAAGCTGCAAATATTTTTACCTTGCATTTTCAAATAGAAGACTCCAAATTAAGCTAAATAGTTTAAAAAAAAAAAAAAAAGAAAGAAAGAAAGAAAGAAATGGCCTAAACTGGGCTCGCTGCTTTGCTTTCAGATATGGCTTTTGAAATATATGCCTTAGAAGCTTTTTTATTTGTTTAATGATTGAGTGTATTCTGCAATGAAAGTATCTACAGACTTTAGCATGTGTATTTTTGAGTGACTGATTTAGCTTTTGTAACTGCTTAAAATACTTTTCATTGTTCCTTCATTTTAGAGTGCATGTGCTTGTACCCTTAGAAATATTTAAGATTTTAAAAATAAAATATTTTGTAGTCTCTAAGTCATGTCTGACTCATTGCGACTCCATGGACTGTAGCCTGTCAGGCTCTTCTGTCCATGGGATTTTCCAGGTAAAAATAGTGGAGTCCATTGCCATTCCCTCCTCCAGGCAATCTTCCCAACCCAGAAATTGAACCCAAGGCTCCTGTCACATCTTCTGCATTGCCTAGATAAACTTCAAAATAAAATGAAGACTAGTGAGAAATATGCTTGTTAGGCTAAGAAAGTTACTTAGAAAATTTCTTGTTCAGTTTTCTCTTACTATTTTAAACTACACTAGAGATAGAGGTGAGCAATTATTTCTTCCTAAGTAAGCACCGAGATTATGGTAAAAAATGATCTCTCTAATCACCAGCCCATTATTAGTTCTGCCATAATTCCCAGGGGTCACTAGGTAAACTATATAACAAAATCTCATTCTTCTTTTGTACAATCAAGGAAGTTTGATGGTTCCATAGCACCCAAAATGTTCTTCATATACATAGGAAAATAAATCTATACTGAATAATATCCTTTTCCATTTCATATTTTCAAATATTCTATGATGAAAGACCACATAGCTAGGATGAAACACTTCATTTTTATATCTGGTAACAAAAATTAAAATGATTGTTTGCCTGCTGCTGCTGCTGCTAAGTTGATTCAGTCGTGTCCGACTCTGTGCGACCCCATAGATGGCGGCCCGCAGGTTCCCCTGTCCCTGGGATTCTCCAGGCAAGAACATTGGAGTGGGTTGCCATTTCCTTCTCCAATGCATGAAAATAAAAGTGAAAGTGAAGTTGTTCAGTCTATCCGACTCTTCGCGACCCCATGGTCTGCAGCCTACCAGGCTCCTCCATCCATGGGATTTTCCAGGCAAGAGTTCTGGAGTGGGGTGCCATTGCCTTCTCCAGTTGTTTGCCTAAAATCAATCTTAAAATACATCAGAATAACATAAGTAATTGTAATACAATTAAACATTAAATTTCATTCCAAATGGATAAAAGACCTCTTGTACCCCTAAATAGATATGAAAGTGAAAGTGAAAGTCACTCCATTGTGTCTGACTCTTTGCAACCCCATGGACTATACAGTCCATGGAATTCTCCAGGCCAGAACCCTGGAGTGGGTAGCCTTTCCCTTCTCCAGGGATTGAACCCAGGTCTTTCTCATTGTAGGCAGATTCTTTACCAGAAAATAGGTCTGCAAAGTCTAATTGCTTTACTTTTTAGCATGACATTAAATAAAAGAACTCCTGCTATCAAAAAGAAGTTGAGTTGAAATAGATTCACAAAATATGTCTACAAAGGATTCCTTTTCTCTTCCATTAATCTAGTTCAGTTTTATTGGAAAAAGTTCTGTTATAAATTCATCTCTGAACTGCAGAAATGTCAATGAATGTGATAAAGGAACTTCTTTGAGAATTTATCATAAGATATAATTTCTGAATTTTACATTTTATTGCACTGCACAGTGTCACGGATAAAAATGTTTCTGAAATTGCTGTTTCATAGATGAGCTTGAGAAAACTGAAAAGTCATGAGTCTCCCCTCTGTGATTGTTAGATTAAAAAACATGATGATGTCTTACAAAGAATAATTGAACCAGGACATAAGATCATCTCTAATGTTAATGAACATTTTATTTTATTTTTACCCCATGATGTTTATAAATTTGTAGCTCATTTGATATAAATGTTTATTTAAAATCATGTAATGTAAACAGAAAGCAGTGGGTCAAAAATATGTTTTTTTGAGTAGATATTTTATATCAATAAAAGAGAAGCCAATTCTGCTGCTCCCAAATAGCTTGCTATTTAATTGAAGACAGTAAATAAATGTATACAAATATTTAGTGTGTGAACATGGCAAAAAATCTTTTACTTGTGTTTATTAATACTATGTATAATTGATTGCATAATCATGGAAAAACCTGTCTAAAAACAGAAAAAACCTAGGATACTTTCTTTTTCCTTTGACCTGATTAAATTAAGAACAATGACAATATTTAACTTCAAGTTCAAATAGATTTTGATTCTGGATATATAAAATGAACTATCAAGTAGGGTTTTAAGGTATAAACTTTCACCTCCATAAGCTGAGTAAATGAAATTATCTTAGACTGTTGCCATAAGGACTATCAAACAAAAAGGAAAAAGGACTTCCAAACAGTGCTCCCAGAAAAACCATTTCTTGCAAAAAGCTAATATAGGAGCTGAGAATCAAGTGTTATAAGAGCTTGGTGAAATTTAAAAAAATTTTTTATGAGGCAAATTTAATTTTTTCTTAATTCTTATATATTTTATTATATTTATAAAGAATTAACTTATTTTTAAATCACATGCTGTGTGTGCTTAGTTGCTCAGTCATGTCTGACTCTTTGCAACCCCATTGACTGTAGCCCATTAGGCTCCTCTCTCCACGGGGATTCTCCAGGGAAGAATACTTAAGTGGGTAGCCATCAGCTCCTCCAGGGGAACCTTCCCAACCCAGGGATTGAACCAAGGTCTCTGCATTGAGGCACATTATTTACCCACTGAGCCACCAGGGAAGCCCTTTTAAATCAAACTTACTTGTAATCCTCATTCAGTTCAGTTCAGTCGCCCAGTCATGTCTGATTCTTTGTGACCCCATGAACTGCACCAGGCCAGGACTCCCTGTCCATCACCAACTCCTGGAGTTCACTCAAACTCATGTCCATCAAGTCAGTGATGCCATCCAGCCATCTCATCCTCTGTTGTCCCCTTCTCCTCCTGTCCCCAATCCTTCCCAGCATCAGGGTCTTTTCAAATGAGTCAGCTCTTCACATGAGGTGGCCAAAGTACTGGAGTTTCAGCTTCAACATCAGTCCTTCCAATGAACACCCAGGACTGATTTCCTTTAGGATGGACTGGTTGGATCTCTTTGCAGCTCAAGGGACTCTCAAGAGTCTTCTCCAACACCATAGTTCAAAAGCATCAATTCTTCCTTATTAAGACACTTTTTAAATTGTAAAGATATTTCCAGTTTCACAGAGTAAGAAAAAGGAGTCCATGAGAAAGACATAGGTAAAAGAGACAAAACACAGATCAGACAGGGGAACATAAAATTGGGTGTGATGGGCTTCCTGGTGGCTCAGTGATAAGGAATCCACCTGCAATGCAGGAGAAGTGAGTTCGATTGCTGGGTAGGGAAGATGCCCTGGATGAAGGAAACCACAACCCACTCCAGTATTCTTGCCTGGGAAATTCTATGGACAGAGGAGCCTGGAGGGCTACAGTCCATGGGGTTGCAAAAAAGTCAAAAAGTGACTTAGTGACTAAAGAACAACAATAATCCCTTGGGAAACTCCACATAACCTGGGGTAGCCTGATTGGGAAAAAACTCTCTCATTCCTCTGAGGGCTAGTTCTTCCTTAAGCACATTTAGATTTCTTAAGACTGTCCCTAAGGAGCACGTTAGTGTTTTTGGAAGGAGATCAGCTACTGCCTGGCTTCTACCAAGAACAGTGCCCCTGAGTAAACAAAACATTTAGAATTGTGTGGACTCCTCAAGTGGAATCTACATCAGTTTGGGGGGGCGGTGGCAAAAGTCCATACTAAATCCAAAATGGCAACTTGGTTGGTAGACCCTAGGGTCCCTAGTTGCTTTCAAATTGAGTCAAATCTTCTTGTCTCGGGGGTACTGGTTAAGAAAACTTACTCCAATGAATCCTATGTACAGTGGCATCAACTGAGTGGAATCCTACTGCAAGGAATGATGAATGACAGTTTTGAGGGTGGGTATGTGGCAGAAAACTGAAAACATTGGTGATTTCCAGGGGAAGTGAAATATCTTTGACCATCTAAAGCCAATAGACTGTATCTGGTATCACAGAAAGTTTGAGCAGAATGGTGATCAAACTATGGAGAGCTTTTTTTGGGAGATAGAAAATCCAGTTGTCAGTTAAAATTACTATACTATACTTTCAAACATTTTTAAGGGGCATAATAAATATTTGCCTTGAAAAGAAAGATTAGTAATGTCTTACCTTCACCCTTTTCTTACTTCTTAGAATCTAAAATATTTTCTTTCAAGGTGTATGGCTGGCTACTCTCCAGTAATGTTTTGTTTTATCTAGAAACACAACAAATATGATTTTTCTCTCCCCTTTCAGTTCTAAGAACTTACAGTTTGTGCTTTGATCTTGGAAATTCCCATGTAACACCCCTTGGTTTATTGTGTGTTTCATTTTTATGACACTTTTTGAGATTTACTACTTCTCCATGTCCCTTGTCTGCTTATGACTTAACTGATATACCACTAAGACCCAAAGTTACCAAAAACTCGGAGAGAATTCAGCTACTAGCTTTAGTTTCAAGATCATTCCTGACAGTATTATGAGCAGCAAGCTCATCTCAGTAATGGCTGCTGAAGGCAAAACACAGCAAATAGAAAAAAGTGCTTCAGTGGTGTATACATGTTCTGTGTGGCTAGAAATTAAGCACATTATAATGAAACATTGGATTGAGGCAGTATTCATGGGTAGGCACATTTCTTCTATGGTGTGCATAACTATAAGATTCTGCCTTTTGTTTTAAAGATTTCTAGAAAAATATACTTTCAAGGTTTTAGAATATGGACTCTTAAAACTTCAGAATACCATCCAAAGCCATGTATTATACATGAATAAAATGAAGTAAATTAAGATTTTTCTGAGAAAATGCAATTAGTGATGGGGCTGGTACTGTACACAGGTCAAGAAGTGGGGTACTGGTTGGTGGCTTACAACATTTAGATTTGATAAGACAAGACGAGGAAGAGTTGGCTATCAAACCCTGGAAAAAGAGGGTCTGATGAAGGGGTTGACCTTTCAGTAACCAGTGCCTTAGTTGATTCAGGCTGCTATCAGAAAGATACAATAGACTGAACAGCTTACACACCAACCTTTGTTTTCTGGAGGGGTCAGGTGCTAACAGGTTCAGGCTCTTGGTAAGGATTTTATTCCTAGTGAGGTCTTCAAATGGGCATTCCTTAGTACATTCACCTAGAGAGAGAGGGAGGCATCCTATCTCTTCCTGTTTTCAAAATAACACCATCAGCGTCCTGAGACCTCTGCTCTAAAGACCCAATTACTTCTCAAAGGCCACACTTTAAAACATCATTACTTGAGGATTATGGTTTCTGCATATGAGTTTGAGGGGGTGGAGGGGGGACACAAATATTCACCCCAGTGCAACCAGCAATATCAGCTCCACACAGAGGGGTATCCTCACTCTCTTCTCCCATTTTGATCTCTTACTCTTAGCCGAAATTGATCAGAAGCCAGAGAACAAGGGATCCATTCATGCAGCCAGCTGCACAGAGTAGGATGGCAAAGAGTAGAGTAGATCTGTTGGAAGACATGAGACTGCTCTAGCACAGCCTCAGAGACAAGCCATTACCCAAGGAAAATGAGTTTTGTAGTTCTATATTCACTGGTGCAATACTCAGTCATGAGGAATCTAATGGAAGGCATGGTTTATGCAGCAGAAGAGGTGATTTTCTGTGTCACATTAACTTAAAAAGTGACTACCAAACTTTCACACTTGAATGTCTATAGAATCTCCAAAACTTTATACATAAAACTAAGTTTATCTTATGTTCCAAAATGCTAGTTTATCATCTGTATTGTATTTCTTATTGTATTGTATTTCTCATTGAATGAAATTTCTGACTGCAAAATGGCCCAGGCCAAAGATTTAAGATTATCTTTGACTCTTTTATTCATTTTTCCTCATCCAATTAATTAATGAATATAAGTAGTTCTACAACCTGGATATTCACTACACTCTATTTCTCTTAGGGATGTTAATTTCATCTTCTGTATGACCCCAGGACATTATCATCTCTCAGTTTGAAGAGTCTAACTTGTCTCAGAGACTTCTGTCTTCATTTCATTGTGCTATCTCCTTAAAACCAGATAGTATATTGAAAAGCAGAGACATTACTTTGCCAACAAAGGTCCATTTAGTCAAGGGTATGGTTTTTCCAGTGGTCATGTATGGATGCAAGAGTTGGGCTGTGAAGAAAGCTGAGTGCCGAAGAATTGATGCTTTTGAACTGTGGTGTTGGAGAAGACTCTTGAGAGTCCCTTGGACTGCAAGGAGATCCAACCAGTCCATTCTAAAGGAGATCAGTCCTGGGTGTTCTTTGGAAGAAATGGTGCTAAAACTGAAACTCCAGTACTTTGGCCACCTCATGTGAACGGTTGACTCATTGGAAAAGATTCTGATGCTGGGAGGGATTGGGGGCAGGAGGAGAAGGGGATGACAGAGGATGAGATGGCTGGATGGCATCATCGACTCGATGAACATGAGTTTGAGTGAACTCGGGGAGTTGGTGATGGACAGGGAGGCCTGGCATGCTGTGATTCATGGGGTTGCAAAGAGTCAGACACAACTGAGCAACTGAACTGAATGAATCATTTGCCTACTTAATACCCTTATATTTTTTTTTTTTTATTTTATCAAGAAAAAAATTAAAAGTTATTAAATTGTATCTCTGCTCTCTTTTTGCTTCCATCTCTTGGCCTCATTTCTACATTCTATTTCCTGTCTTCTGACCTTAGGTTGTTTGAATCCTGACTTCTGCATACTCACCCAGAAATCTTCCGGAATGTAAAGCTTAGCTCCTAGGAGAAAGGTTGCCGGTTATTTCTTTATCTTCTGTGAAACATCCCTTCTCTTGATTGCTGCCTCAGCACTTTCCTTCAGTTATGATTGAAATGTATTATCAAGATCATGTAGGATGAGCTGTCAAGAGCATTGAGTTAGAAAAATGACAGATATTCTGAGAAGCTTCACAGATTCAGGAGCTCTAAGCAGAATGTATCAATATTTTCCAAAATGGAAATCAGAGGTAGCAAAGAAGACAAATTTTATTTAACTTGGGTTATGGAATTTAGGGTTAAATTTAAGAAAACTTCAGGAGATTGTGGAGGACAGAAGAGCCTGGTGTACTACAGTCCATGAGGTCACAGAGTCAGACTGCTTATTGACTGAGCAACAACAAATGGCATTTAGATCTTCAAATGGAGAAATATGGAGGAATCAGATAACCTAAAATATGTTTCTTTTTTTAAAATATAGTTATTTCTATATATGATATGCCTTTTCCTAAAAATATCTGTAAATCCAACTAAATATTTTGATGGATGGAATGAAACAATTGTTTCTAATGATGTATTTCATTTAGTAATTGCATGCTTAGTTATTTTTGTCCTGTTACATAAGAAGTCTACATTATTCAAAAATTCTGTTTCATATTGAAACAACTTATGTATTTAATTTTGATTAAAAGGATAAATGTTATATGCTACATAGTATATTTATGCACTTAATATCTCTTGAGACAAGTCACCACTTGTTATCATTTTGGTGACTGCTTATAATTACCCTAAAGTCCCATTTCTTGCTGTAAGAATAAATTCAAAGAATTTTATTTGTTGAGTACTTAAATATATTTATCAAGATAAGCACCAATAAAAATGAAGACATTTTTATAAAAACATGCTTGGTTACAAGGTAAAAGCAAAATTCACTAATGAACCTGTTGACACAAAGATGTTCTCACTTGTTCTGATAATGAATTTAGAATACTATGTTAATGAAATTAATGAATGTAAATTATAGCTATACTATGAATAAAATAAATACCTACCCCTATTGCAACTGAATGCAAGGAACTCATGAATATTAATAGCCCAAATAGAACGGTGGACAATGTACCACAATGGATCCCCAAGGCTATAAATCTGGAATGGAAATCAACTGAAACAATCCATTAGAAATCAACTACTCACTACCCACATTGTGTTTTACAATTCCAGCCTAACACTGCATTTAAAATCGGCAATCTAAACTTGTTCCCAGTGGATAAGAATAAGTCTGGAAGAACTATTTTTTTTTAACCGTTGTATTTCTCCTCAGGAACTGGACTTCAAAGATACTCTGAAAACACCATAAAGTTTCAAACTTCAGTGCCCTCAGAAACCTTGCACTGCTCCCATTGACGTCAATCAGAATTTTATGTGCATGGGTTGAGGGCAAAGGATAACCGTTTATATGATCGACAATATGCTTGATGACAAAAAAATTGAAATTCACTGTACTGACTTTATAATCTGCAAGGACACGTAGTGTCAAAAGCTCACCAGCTGTTTACATATGGGGACAATATTAGTTTAATTTCAAAATTTAAAAACTTAAAAGGAAGTTTTATTTGTAATTTGTAGGTCATAGCAAAATTAACTGAAACATCATAAAATTTGATGGGACTTAATATAGTGTAAAATTTTTAACTGAGATATTTCTATACAAAACACTATATTGTTAATATCATAATTCATATGCATACAAACATATATTGCATCATTTTCTCATTAGAGTATCAATAAGGAAGACATGTTCACCTAGTAAACAGGAAAAAAAAAATCTGTCACTGTAATTACAACATTAAACAAATTAAGTATCACATGTATTTAAGCTAGTAACCAAGTCCTGTTAGCTGATTATACCCAGGATTAAACTTCATGTAGGTTTAATATCTTTAGCTCTCTGTGTTATAAGTTTGTGTTTATTCATTAGAAACTGTGAACCTCATAGGCCAAGTTCTGCCTTTGATAAGAAATATTTTACTGCTCTTCTGTTCCCTGAAATAATATGGAATTCAATATCTTCAGATAGAATGATAGATAACTTTAGTGCAGGTATCTTCTCAAGTTGGCACTATTGACATTTTGAGCTAATAACTCATTGTGGGGCCTGTCTAGTGCATTATAGGATATCTAACAGAATCCTTGGCCTCTACCCACTAGCTACAAGTAGTATTCCCACCCCAATTCTGACAACTAGAAATTTCTCTGCTGCTGCTGCTGATGCTGCTGCTAAGTCACTTCAGTCGTGTCTGACTCTGTGCAGCCTCATAGATGGCAGCCCACCAGGCTCCTCCATCCCTGGGTTTCTCCAGGCAAGAATACTGGAGTGGGTTGCCATTTCCTTCTCCAATGCATGAAGGTGAAAAGTGAAAGTGAAGTCACTCAGACGAGTCTAACTCTTAGCGACCCCATGGGCTGCAGCCTACAAGGCTCCTCCATCCATGGGAGTTTCTAGGCAAGAGTACTGGAGTGGGGTGCCATTGCCTTCTCTGAGAAATTTTTCCAGACATTGCTAAATGCTCTATTGCTATCAAGGAATTAATTTCTAACATTGTCCTCATTGTCCATCTTGGATGGAATTACATTTTCAGTAATTAGCCAAAGGATTTTTCAACCTTAAAGCATGAGAAATATATATGTTAATACCAGACCACCTGATCTGCCTCTTGAGAAATTTGTATGCAGGTCAGGAAGCAGCAGTTAGAACTGGACTTGGAACAACAGACTGGTTCCAAATAGGAAAAGGAGTACGTCAA
This sequence comes from Bubalus kerabau, assembly GCF_029407905.1. Classification (NCBI taxonomy): domain Eukaryota; kingdom Metazoa; phylum Chordata; class Mammalia; order Artiodactyla; family Bovidae; genus Bubalus; species Bubalus kerabau. Next base: position 58,410,295 of record NC_073625.1, read on the forward strand.
GGCTGTATATTGTCACCCTACTTATTTAACTTCTATGCAGAGTACATCATGAGAAATGCTGGGCTGGAAGAAACACAAGCTGGAATCAAGATTGCCGGGAGAAATATCAATAACCTCAGATATGCAGATGATACCACCCTTATGGCAGAAAGTGAAGAGGAACTCAAAAGCCTCTTGATGAAAGTGAAAGTGGAGAGTGAAAGAGTTGGCTTAAATCTCAACATTCAGAAAACGAAGATCATGGCATCCGGTCCCATCACTTCATGGGAAATAGATGGGAAAACAGTGGAAACAGTGTCAGACTTTATTTTTCTGGGCTCCAAAATCACTGCAGATGGTGACTGCAGCCATGAAATTAAAAGACGCTTACTCCTTGGAAGGAAAGTTATAACCAAGCTAGATAGCATATTCAAAAGCAGAGACATTACCTTGCCAACAAAGATTCGTCTAGTCAAGGCTATGGTTTTTCCTGTGGTCATGTATGGATATGAGAGTTGGACTGTGAAGAAGGCTGAGCACTGAAGAATTGATGCTTTTGAACTGTGGTGTTTGAGAAGACTCTTGAGAGTCCCTTGGACTGCAAGGAGATCCAACCAGTCCATTCTGAAGGAGATCAGCCCTGGGATTTCTTTGGAAGGAATGATGCTAAAGCTGAAACTCCAGTAGTTTGGCCACCTCATGCGAAGAGTTGACTCATTGGAAAAGACTCTGATGCTGTGAGGGATTGGGGGCAAGAGGAGAAGGGGATGACAGAGGATGAGATGGCTGGATGGCATCACTGACTCGATGGATGTGAGTCTTAGTGAACTCTGGAGTTGGTGATGGACAGGGAGGCCTGGAGTGCTGCGATTCATGGGGTCGCAAAGAGTCAGACACGACTGAGCAACTGATCTGATCTGATGGGTAAAATAGATAGCTAGTGGGAAGTTGCTGTATAACACACGAGTTAAGCCTGGTGCTCTGTCACCTAAAGGGGTGAGATGAGGGGAGAGATGGGAGGATGTCCAAGATGAAGGGGAGATATATATATATACGTATACATATATATATATATATATATATATATATATATATATATATATATATATAGTTATGGCTGATTCATGTTCTACAGCAGAAACCAACACAACATTGAAAAAAAAATTATCTTCCAATTAATTTTTTTTTAATCTGAGAAAAAGGTCTTAAAATGCAAGCATGATTGAAACAGGCAAAACTAGGGTGCTAATTCCTTGTGTGCATGTGTGCCAAGTAGCCTCAGTCATGTTCGACTCTTTGCAACCCTATGGACTGTAGCCCACCAGGCTCCTCTGCCCATGGGATTCTCCAGGCAAGAATACTGGAGTGGGCTGCTATGACTCCTCTAGGGGATCTTCCTGACCCAGGGATCAAACCTGAATCTCTTATGCCTCTTGCATGGGCAGGCTGGTTCTTTACCACTAGGACCACCTGGGAAGCCCTGCTAATTCCTTAGTGAAGATTAATAGATCACAAGGCTTTGTAACAAGATAGTATGGAATAAATAAACAATAGAATGTGATATAGGACCAGGGAAATCAGAAAACAAATTGTGGGGGAAAGTTGGGAAAAGTGAAATAAGAAGTCCTCAGATTAAAATTTAAACTAACCTCACTATTTTAATCTATTATTATCAAAGTTATAATCACTGTTGTAATCAGTGCTACAGTTCGCTGTAGCAAAAGGATACAGATCAAAATTCAGGAGAAAAGAGAGGCAAGTTTCAATCATCCAGTCCCAGTGGAATCTTAAGGAAAGTACTGTCTGCCAGCATTGATTGTGTCACAATCAGAGAAATTCAAAAGGGTCTTGATGTCCAGAGTTTTTCTCAGGGGTTGCTGTGTATGAAATGAATGTTTACATAACTGACTTTAGTTGCTCAGTTTCCAATCCCACTCTAGGTCAACTAATACCACATAATGGCCCAAGATCCCCATTATAAATTGCATGATATCATAGTTTGGCATGGCCCAAGGTCCCAGGTAAATGAAGACAGACAAGGTATTCCAAGGACTTAGAGGTTATCTCCTAAAAGCTGGTAAAGAGTCAAACTATTCTTTGGAATGTGCAGGCACTGGACAACCCAGATCTGCTGAATACTCCTTTACTGTACATATTCGTTACACCATTGACCAGGTCAGTGCTGTACAAGCACAGGAATGCTAAGGAGTTCTCTAGCCCAAGATTAGCTTTCTTTTTTAATGTGTTTTTATGTGTACATATATTGCTATTAATAAAATGCATTATTCTATATCTTCACCCAGATATTTAAACAAATAAGAAAATCATCCTATATTTCACCAAAAAAGAAACTCAGTAAGAGCTAACACAAATTGTTTCCTGTGCAGCAAAAACTTTGCTTTACATAGTTGAATAATTTAATTCTCACAACAGCTCTATGCAATGATATGTTGAGGGCTGGCAGCTTTGCCACCTATCTGCAAAGGCCAATTTTTCAATTTTCAGAAATTTTGTGAACCTATTGACATTACATTGATAGCTTGATATTGGTCATGGTGGTAATATTTACATCTTAGAAACTGGAAAATAGTACACACCAGCATTCTCCACATCCCTAAAAATCTAAGAGTTAAATATTTAAACAAGCATATTACTATCTAAATTATTATATTTATAAGTTGTTTATTTTTAATATAGAAAAAAACTTTAGCAATACCAATTTTTAAAGAATACACTTTTATCAGCTGATACAAAAACTTTTGTCCAATTGCAAATTCTCATAGGCTTTGGTCCATTTCTATTTTGATCCATTGATCTCTTACTCCATTACAATTGCTAGTTTGCAATACATTGTTCATTTTCTTTTTTAAAAAAGAATTACCATAAGTATTACTTGAGCTTTAATCATTCAAAAATATTTAATCTTTCAAATATACTTAATTCAGTTTGACAGATATCATTATAGGTATGATAGGATTTGCATATTTATTCCTAGACAATTACTATTTTGCTATTAAGAGTTCTTTCATAAACAGTGTGTTCTTTGACTTAACTGGATAGATTTTTATGTACAACTCTAAAATATTCAGGTATTTTTAATAAGTAAATTGCCTGAGTTTCTGATCCCAAATTGTGTTTGTCTAAGTCACATGCATTTTGTCACTGCAATGCTAACAGCTTAGGTTGAGAGACCTGACTCCTAGGACAATTGGGAATGAAGTATGTTCAGTAGCACTCTGAGTAGGACACTTCACTTTAATTGGTCTTAATAGTAACCTGTCCCTGCCTATCTTTTCTTGCAATTAGAAAAATAAAAGCCACTCCACAGGACTAATTTCTTGTTTGTTTTTATTTTTACTTTCTTTTTTTAAAATTTTATCTTATTTTTTAACTTTACAATATTGTATTGGTTTTGCCATATATCAACATGAATCTGCCACAGGTATACACATGTTCCCCATCCTGAACCCTCCTCCCTCCTCCCACCCCGTACCATCCCTCTGGGTTGTCCCAGTGCACCAGCCCCAAGCATCCAGTATCGTGCATTGAACCTGGACTGGAGACTCGTTTCATATATGATATTATACATGTTTCAAGGCCATTCTCCCAAAGCATCCCACCCTCTCCCTCTCCCACAGAGTCCAAAAGACTGTTCTATATATCAGTGTCTCTTTTGCTGTCTCGTATACAGGGTTATTGTTACCATCTTTCTAAATTCCATATATATGCGTTAGTATACTGTATTGGTGTTTTTCTTTCTGGCTTACTTCACTCTGTATAATAGGCTCCAGTTTCATCCACCTCATTAGAACAGATTCAAATGTATTCTTTTTAATGGCTCAGTAATACTCCATTGTGTATATGTACCACAGCTTTCTTAGCCATTCATCTGCTGATGGACATCTAGGTTGCTTCCATGTCCTGGCTATTATAAACAGTGCTGCGATGAACATTGGGGTACATGTGTCTCTTTCCCTTCTGGTTTCCTCCGTGTGTATGCCCAGCAGTGGGATTGCTGGATCATAAGGCAGTTCTATTTCCAATTTTTTAAGGAATCTCCACACTGTTCTCCATAGTGGCTGTACTAGTTTGCATTCCCACCAACAGTGTAAGAGGGTTCCCTTTTCTCCACACCCTCTCCAGCATTTATTGTTGTAGACTTTTGGATCGCAGCCATTCTGACTGGCGTGAAATGGTACCTCATAGTGGTTTTGATTTGCATTTCTCTGATAATGAGTGAGGTTGAGCATCTTTTCATGTGTTTGTTAGCCATCTGTATGTCTTCTTTGGAGAAATGTCTATTTAGTTCTTTGGCCCAGTTTTTGATTGGGTCATTTATTTTTCTGGAATTGAGGTGTAGGAGTTGCTTGTATATTTTTGAGATTAGTTGTTTGTCATTCGCTTCATTTGCTATTATTTTCTCCCATTCTGAAGGCTGTCTTTTCACCTTGCTTATAGTTTTCTTTGTTGTGCAGAAGCTTTTAAGTTTAATTAGGTCCCATTTGTTTATTTTTGCTTTTATTTCCAATATTCTGGGAGGTGGGTCATAGAGGATCCTGCTGTGATGTATGTTGGAGAGTGTTTTGCCTATGTTCTCCTCTAGGAGTTTTATAGTTTCTGGTCTTACGTTGAGATCTTTAATCCATTTTGAGTTTATTTTTGTGTATGGTGTTAGAAAGTGCTCTAGTTTCATTCTTTTACAAGTGGTTGACCAGTTTTCCCAGCACCACTTGTCAAGGTCATGTTTAACTGAACTATGTCCTTCTTTAATTTACTAACTGAACTCTTCATTTAATTCAATACCTTTCTTCCCTCATGATAGATTTTTTTGATAGATTCCTCTCCATAATCAATATATCAATAATAAAATATCCTTAATAATCTGGTAGCATTCTCTTAACCTCCTTTTTTTGAGTCTATTTTAGAAAATAATTTGAACTTGTAGTTCAGACCAGAGTATGGTATAAAAGTACAAGTGTTTTTCAGTAGCTGAGATAGATTGGATCCATATCATGAGTCATGCCACATACATGCCAGTTGTGTCTGACTCTTTGCAACCCCATGGACTGTAGTCCACCAGGATCCTCTGTCCATGGAATTCTCCAGGCAAGAATACTGGAGTGGGTTGCCATTGTCTCCTCCAGGGGATCTTCCCAACCCAGGGATCCAACACTCATATCCTGTGTGTTCTCCCATCTGGAAGATCCTTGCAAAATACCAAAATTTATGGATGCTAAAATTATTTTTTAAATGCCATAGTATTGAATTTTTGGGCTTCTCTGATAGCTCAGTTGGTAAAGAATCTGTCTGCAATGTAGGAGGCCCCAGTTCAATTACTGGGTTAGGAAGATCCGCTGGAGAAGGGAAAAAGCTACCCACTCCAGTATTCTGTCCTGGAGAACTCCATGGACTGTCCATGGAGTTGCAAAGAGTCGGACAGGGCTGAGCGACTTTTCTGAACATTTTTAAAAATTAGTTTGTTAGTTTTTTTTTTTTTGTTTGTTTGTTTGTTTTTTTTTTTAGTTGAAGTTGGTTTAATTCACAGATGCAGAATTTTCATGGAGGGTTGACTTCATTATTAGAGACATAGCTTAGCACGTGGGAGAGTTGCAGAGGGTCCTAAGACCTGTCAGGAGAGAAGAAAGAAATACGATAATTGGCCAACGGCAAACAAAGACCCAGAAGGACTGATCTGTGTAAGTGATTAGAATCACCTCTTTACTGTGGTCCTCACTCAGGATGCTTGCAGTCCTCTTCCTTAGGAAGGAAGCCCATAACCTTTATCTCCTGGTGTGTATTTCTGCCTTGCTCCAGTTTTAAATAAACTCTATTTCTGTGTGCTCTCCCACATTCTATGCTGCATCTCTAATAATAAACTTTGCATTACTCCAGTGTTCTTTCCTGGAAAATCCCATGAACAGAGGATCCTGGCAGGTTACAGTCTGTGGGGTAACAAAGAGTTGTACATGACTGGGAGACCAAACATTCACATACCTATTTTACAAATTTTGCCTCCTTAAAGCATTCTTGCTTTCAAATGAGGGAAAGATCCAGGGCCACTGGTCTAGATCCCTGGTGGTCTAGTGGCCAAGATGCCTGGTTTTCATTCAGACTGTGTGTTTGTGTGTGCTCAGTCGTGTCTGACTCTTCGTGATCCCATTGACTGTAGTCCACCAGGCACCTCTGTCCATGGAATTTTCCAGGCAAGAATACTAGCGTGATTGCCATTTCCTCCTGCAGGTTACCCAGGTTAAATTCCTGTTCAGGAAGCTAAGATCTCTCTTTAGGACTGCTCACTATTTTCTTTCCAAATCAAAACTAGCCAGACAAATACAGTAGAAGAAACACAGTTTATCAAAGAGAGAAGCTTCTTTATATTATTTCTTCCCTATATCTATAGAGTTTTGAAATTCTGCCTCAATTTCAGAGTTTAGCCTTCCACTGTGAATTGTTCTGATAAGATTCAGTGCCTTCAAAGTCCAAAATTCTTCTCAAGAGTAAAACATGTCAAAATTCATTTTGTTTTCTAGTGTGCCGCTTTCATTTTCAATTGGAAGTCAAAGCAGTGTATCTCCTCCAGGGAAAAGGAATGACACTATGTGATAACATATTCTGTGAAAAATATTAAAGGAGAAAGAAGTGATATCTTTTCTGTGACCATTCAAACTTTTCTTAGAAGTCTGAGTCAATAAACTATAGCGTATGTGTTGAATAAATCTATTAACCCTTTGAATTAAATTACAGGGCACGACTATACTTACATCATTTTTATAAAATATCTACCTAACAAAACCAAACAAAACATGCTTCTATTTTCTTCTACATATTAGTAAATGATTAAGCAAAAGCAGTCAATTATTTCAAACTCAGTAATGTTGCAGAAAAATGCTATACACTTGCAAAGTATTACTCAGTTTCTTGTGTAGCATATATTTTCACCTAGTAAGCATTCTGAGAAAGTGAAAAGAGAAAAATATAGATAATTTTGAAATGACTACATATGTGGTCAGACCTTACAAACTTATCCTTAAAAAAAAAAAAAAAAATCCTCAAAGATCTAAATCCTTTGTATTAGGAATAGGGTCAATCAAAATTTAGTGAGAGATTTTCTGGAAGGAACTGACCTAAGGAAACTGGTTCCTATGGGAACAAGTTAGGCAGTCTTTCTAAGGAGGTAGTCTTCCTTTCTAACTGATACCAAAGCCTGAATAGCACAGTGAAAGTAGTTGGGATAGGCAAATAGACACAATGCTGGCAAGATCAAGAGTAAGCTAGCACCTTCAAGAATAAGCTGCAGCCCATAAAGATAGACTAAAACTCCTGTCAATTTTCATTAACTCTGATCTTAGTAGAGTAAGGGTCCCAAAGAAATCAAGGCCTCTCATCATGGATCCAGCACACACAAAGGTACACATGTGAGACTCGAGATTTGAAGAAGCGGAAGAAGGATCTAAAGACTTAGAAATTTTAATCATAAAATTTGAACAGCATCACAATATATTTTAGCACATTGTTCACAAATATTTTGAATAACTATGAAATAAATATCATATTTGCCAATAGAAAAAGAGCTGCTTAATGATAGATTTGATAGAATTGTTTATCTTACTATCCTCCCACTTTAATTTGGGTGGCATCTCATATATTTTATTTATTATATTTTTCAGTAACTTTCATTGTTATGCAGAACTGGTTGAAATATTAGTGTGGCAGTTTCTCTGGCATTTTTATTTGGAATCCAGTTTTTTATCATGTATCAAAAGCAAAAGGAGGCATAAAAGCAGAGATTAGAAAACAGTTTTTCCCTTAGGTATTGGATTTCACATTCACTGTTTGTCTTTCAGTTCAATGGAGTGTTGTACGTTTTAATGGTTCAATTTATTGTTGCTTCAAAGGACACAATCTATAAAAGAAGTGAGACTGTTTTGTTATTTTTTCATCAATAATTGATGTAAAGGGCTAGATGCAGTCTCTATAATGTTTACTATGATTTGTTTTGTTTACTCTTTTGTTTTATAAACAGTAGGCATTAAGATCATTTTTTTTAAGGTTATTGTAAAGTACTTGTTTAGAATGTGCATAGTATAAAGAGTGTAAGCTGGGAAAATGGTTTACATGTGAGTAAAATACAGTGTTTGTAATTATTTGGATAGCTATCTGATTTTTTCCAACAGTGGTAAGAGAATTTGTACAGGATATGGAAAGGAGAGTGTTGTGTTGGCAGACATGGGAATTGTTTCATGAAATAGAAAAAGAAAGTGCATTTTTATTTTCTTTGGAAGTGATACAGGAAAATTTTTGTTTTTCCCTCTCCACTCCATTTGCAATGAAGGATTTAAATATAGCAGCATTCTCTATATGCCATGAAATCTCTTATATTTTCAAAATTAAGTAAATAGGTATCATCATTGTAATCATCTATAATCATTCTACAGCTAAATAAAATATATGCTTAATAACTGTCAGAATTAAATTTAAATATGTCAGACTACAAAGCCTGTATTCTTTTCTACCTAACACAGACTCTAAATGCCAGTGAGTTATATAAATGGAAGCACATAGCATTCTATGATATGTCATAGGATTTTTTAAATTCTATTTACAAAAGCACCGACATATAATACTTAGAAACACATTTAACAGATGACATGAAAGATTTTTAAACTGAAAACAAAACATTACTGATACGAATTTTAAAAGACCTAAATAAATAGTGGGATAAACCATATCAGTAGTTTGGAAGATTGAATATGCCAAAAAAATAAGCAATGCTTTTCTAGCTTTATTGAAGTATGATAGACTTAATATAATAATTTACTGGATATAAGTGCAAATTATATATATATATATATATATATATATATATATATATATATATAGGCTTCCCAGGTGTTGCTAGTGGTAAAGAATTTGTCTGCCAATACAGGAAACATGAAATGTGGGCTCGATCCCTATGTCAGGAAGATCCCCTGGAGGAGGGCATGGAAGAGCACTCTAGTATTCTTACCTGGATAATTCTCATGGACAGAGGAAACTGGCTGGCTACAGTCCATAGGGTCAAAAGAGTTGGGCATGACTAAAGTGACTTAGCATGCACACAGACACACAAATACACACACACACACACACATATATATAGGGTGTACAACCTGATGTTTTGATATATGTGTACATCGGGATGTATAAAACATATACACAATCAAGATAATTAGCATATCCTTCATTTTATATAGTTATCATTCTTTGAACAACTTCTAAAATGAAGAAAAACATTGGAAGGTTTAAACTACTTATGATAGTTTCTCTATGAGCTTCATATAAGTATATAGAATGTAGTGGAGAATTATAGGAATAGACTTACACATAAATGGGCAATTGATTTTCAACAAAGATGCTGAGTCAGTTAAAGGGGAAAAAATAATTTGGCTAACAGTGCTGGAGCAAGTCAGTATGTTATGAAATATTATCTATGTGAGATATTAAGAACATTGACTTTCCTTCATACTACAACAAAATTGACATAAAATATAACATAAATAAGTGGAGAAGGCAATGGCACCCCACTCCAGCACTCTTGCCTGGAAAATCGCATGGACAGAGGAGCCTGGTGGGCTGCAGTCCATGGGGTCGCACAGAGTTGGACACGACTGAAGTGACTTAGCAGCAGCAGCAGCATAACATAAGTAAGTAAGTGAAAGTTGCTCAGTTGTGTCTGACTCTTTGCGACCCCAAGGACTACACGGTCCACGGAATTCTCTAGGCCAGAATACTGGAGTTGATAGCCTATCCCTTCTCCAGGGGATCTTCCCGACCCAGGAATCCAACTGGGGTCTCCTACATGGCAGGTGGACCCTTTACCAACTGAGCTATGAAGGAAGCCCTTAATAAAAAAGCTATATTAATATCTTCTAGACAAAAATAGAGAAAAAAAAATTTGTGATATTAGAATAAGAAAATATGTTTTCAGACAAAATAATCTGGCATACTAAATAAAGTAAAAATGATAAATTGGACTTGATCAGAACAAAAAACCTAAAAAAATAAAAATGCAAATTATAGAATGAGAGAAATGTTTTAATGTGCATATCTGAGAAAGGATTTACAGGCAGAATACATGAAAGACTTTTACAACTCAATCATGATATGGGGAAAAACTCACTAAAAAAATCAAAATATTTGAACAAGTAGTAGAGAAAATAAACCTAAAAACCATTAAGCAATAAAACTATCCTCAATAGAAGCAGAAATAAAGTAAATGCAAATTAAAACAAAAAAATGAGAGCCACTAAATACATATTTTCTAGAATGACTAATGCTAAAATGACCAAAAGTTTGGTGAGGCTTTGGAGCAACTGAAACACTTATAGATGACTAGAAGTATAAAAATGAACATCTACTTTGGAAAACATTTTTTTCTCTTTCTTAAATAATTTAAACATAATCCTCCTATATGATCCAGCTTTCCACTCCTACATATTTACACAGAAGAAATGAAAATATATATCCACACACACAAAAAAACAGGTACCTGAATATTATAGCAGCAAAATTCACAATAGTCAAAAGTGAAACAATCTGATTTTCCATCAGTATATACGTGGATGAATAAAATGTGTTGTGTATTTCAATGGGATACTTCTTAGCCACAAGCAGAAACCAAAAATTACTGATGAGCACAACCTCATCTCAAAATCATGCTCAATGAAGGATACCAGGTACAAAATTGTGCAGATAAATGCAAATTAGTGTATAGAGATAAGAAGCATGCCATTGCTGACTCCAGGTGTGGAAGAAGGAGTATATTACCAAAACACCTGAGAAATTGTGTGTTCCAAAGGCTGGGGGTAGAATATACTAGATTTTGATCATTATGGTAATTGCAGAGATTTATAACATTGTCACAAATCATTGAACTATACAGTTGAAGTGGATCAAGTTTATGGTACATAAAACATGTCTCAATATAATCAGTGAGAAATCAGTAAAAATTATGACTAAAAATCTTACCCCATGGGCTATATAGTCCAAGGAATTCTCCAGGCCAGAATACTGGAGTGGGTAGCCTTTCCCTTTTTCCAGGGGATTGTCCTAACCCAGGGATCAAACCCAGGTCTCCTGCAATGCAGGTGGATTCTTTACCAACTGAGCTTTCAGGGAAACCCATCCTTAATATGATAAATAAGCTAAATTGAACTAGTAAGGGGACTACTTGTAAATGTCCAGTCATAGTATTATTTTATCATGATTCATATATGTGTTTGATTGGTCTTCCAGGAGATGCAGTAGCACTTAGCAAGAATCAGTAGAACTGCAAGCTTTATTTAGATCCCAAAGAGTGCTTAAACACTAAAATGACTTAGGAAATACAAAAATACTGCTTTTGAACTGTGGTGTTGGAGAAGACTCTTGAGAGTGCCTTGAGCTGCAACGAGATCAAACCAATCAACCATGAAGGAAATAAGTCCTGAATATTCATTGGAGGGACTGATGCTGAAGCTTAAGCTCCAACAGTTTGGCCGCCTGATGCAAAGAACTGACTCGTTGGAAAAGATCCTGATGCTAGGAAAGATTGAAGGTGTGAGGAGAAGGGGATGACAGAAGATGGTTGGATGGCATCACTGACTGGATGGACATGAGTTTGAGCATTCTCTGGGAGTTGGTGATGGACAGGGAGGCCTGGCGTGCTGCAGTCCATAGGGTTACAAAGAGTCAGACACAACTGAATGACTGAACTGAACTGAACTGAAAATTCTGCACTGCTTTTTAAGTATCATTAGGGAATAAAAGACTAATATAAATTTTAAAAGTTCTTGGAAAAGTTCCTTATAAAAGCAATATTGCACACTTAAGTAGGAAAGAAATTAATTTAAATTGTCTATTCCTCAGTGTTCCAAAGGTCTTAGAAGCTTTATCAAGAAAATAAGAATATTTGCTAACTTCTTGCATGTAGACATTGGTATCATTTATGTTTTTAAAATAAAGTGACTGTAGTGTTGTCTATTATTTGTAATTTTATTTGATAAAATATTACACAACAACTGTTTTCCTGTTCTTATACTTTGACTATTCCCAAAGTATCTTTTGGATACTTACTACATGGTCAAAAATAAATTATTTGCCACAGTGGCCAAAACAAAAAAGAAAAGAGAAATGTTTCCTATTCTTAGAAATATTATTGGGGTTGGTCAAAAACTTCATTCAAATTTTTCTTTAAGATGTTATGGCAAAATCTGAACAAACTTTTTGGCCAACTAAAATACTTATGAAACTGAAATTAAATTGAGCATACTCTGAATTTAAAATGGTATTAAAATTTTTAAAAGTATTGACAAAGTATGTTCATGCAATAAAACTGATGACAATAAAATAAATAAATAAATCTGCTGGATTCCAAAGGATGGTAGAAACTTTGAACTTTAAAACCCTGTGTTTGTCCTAATGTTTTAACAAGAAAAGAGAATTCAGAATGTCTGCCCATTCTGAAGTAGCCATGAGCCATAAACTTTTCAATAAAAAATAAATGGGTGGAAGAAAATAGAAAGCATAGAGCTTAACACAATATCATTATACAATGAATATGATCAACTACATTAAATCTATATGCTCTAAAGAGAAACACATCTAGAATATTAAAAGGATGATTTAATAGTGTTCTCAGGTTGGCATCAGTTCAGTTCAGTCATTCAGTCGTGTCCAACTTTTTTGCAACCCCATGAACTGTAGCATGCTAGGCTTCCCTGTCCATTATCGACTTGTGGGGCTTGCTCAAACTATGTTCATTGAGTTGGTGATGCACAGCAGGACCCAGGAGAAAGGAGCAGTGACCTCACAAGAGGCTGACCCAGACTTGCCCATGAGTGTCCAGGAGAATCCAGCGGAGGTGTGGGTCAGTGGTGGCCTGCTTCAGAGTCAGGGGCCCTGAGTGTGGCACTGGACCTTTTGAAGGGGGTGGCAATTTTCCAGGGCTTCCCTGATAACTCAGTTGGTAAAGAATCTGCCTGCAATGCAGGAGAAACCAGTTCGATTCCTGGGTTAGGAAGATCCCTTCAAGAAGGTATAGACTACCCTCTCTAATATTCTTGGGCTTCCCTGGTGGGTCAGCTGGTAAATAATCTGTCTGCAATGTGGGAGACCTGGGTTCACTCTCTTGGTTGGGAAGATCACCTGGAGAAGGGAAAGGCTACCCATTCCAGTATTCTGACCTGGGGAATTTTGTGGACTGTATAGTCCTTGGGTTGCAAAGAGCTGGACACGACTGAGTTACTTTCACTTTTCAGCCAAGGTCAGGGGACAACAGAGGAGGAGATGGTTGGATGGCATCACTCACTCAATGGACATGAGCTCGAGCAAGCTCTGGGAGTTGGTGATGGACAAGGAAGTCTGGCATGTTGCAGTCCATGGGGTCACAAAGAGTCAGACAGGACTGAGCCACTGAACTGACTGAACTGAATGCCATTATCTTCATTACTTCCACCATAGTTTGGCCTCAGATAAAACAACATGGAGGGAACACAGCCCAGCACAGCAATAGAAAATTGGATAAAAGATTTACTGAGCATGACCCCGCCTATCAAAAAAACCCAGTGTTCCCTCTCAGTCAGTCTCTCCCATCAGGAAGCTTCTATAAGGCTCTTATCCTTACAATCATAGGGCAGATAGAATGAAAACCACAATCACAGAAAACTAACCAATTGATCACATGGACCAGAGTTCAGTTCAATTGCTCAGTCGTGTCCAACTCTTTGTGAACCCATGAACTGTAGCATGCCAGGCCTCCCTGTCCATCACCAACTCCTGGAGTTCACTCAAACTCACGTCTATTGAGTCAGTGATGCCATCCAGCTATCTCAGCCTCTGTCGTCCCCTTTTTCTCCTGCCCCCAATATGTCCCAGCATCAGAGTCTTTTCCAATGAGTCAAGTCTTCACATGAGGTGGCCAAAGAATTGGAGTTTCAGCTTTAGCATCAGTCCTTCCAAAGAACACCCAGGGCTGATCTTCAGAATGGACTGGTTGGATCTCCTTGCAGTCCAAGGGACTCTCAAGAGTCTTCTCCAACACCACAGTTCTAAAGCATCAGTTCTTCGGTGCTCAGTTTTCTCCACAGTCCAACTCTCACATCATACATGACCACTGGAAAAACCATAGCCTTGACTAGATGGACCTTTGTTGGCAAAGTAATGTCTTTGCTTTTGAATATGCTATCTAGGTTGCTCACAATTTCCTTCCAAGTAGTAAGTGTCTTTTAATTTCATGGCAGTAATCATCATGCAGTGATTTTGGAGACCAAGAAAATAAAGTCTGACACTGTTTCCCCATCTATTTCCCATGAAGTGATGGGACCAGATGCCATGATCTTCGTTTTCTGAATGTTGAGCTTTAAGCCAACTTTTTCACTCTCCTCTTTCACCTTCATCAAGAGGCTTTTCAGTTCCTCTTCACTTTCTGACATAAGGGGGGTGTCATCTGCATAACTGAGGTTATTGATATTTCTCCTGGCAAACTTGTTTCCAGCTTGTGCTTCTTCCAGCCCAGAGTTTCTCATGATATACTTGGCATATAAGTTAAATAAGCAGGGTGACAATATACAGCCTTGACATACTCCTTTTCCTATTTGGAACCAGTCTGCTGTTCCATGTCCAGTTCTAACTGTTCCTTCCTGACCTTCATACAAGTTTCTCAAGAGGCAGGTCAGGTGGTCTGGTATTCCCATCTCTTTCAGAATTTTCCACAGTTTATTGTGATCCACACAGTCAAAGGCTTTGGCATAGTCAATAAAGCAGAAATATATGTTTTTCTGGAACTCTCTTCCTTTTTCCATGATCCAGCAGATGTTAGCCATTTGATCTCTGGTTCCTCTGCCTTTTCTAAAACCAGCTTGAACATCAGGAAGTTCACTGTTCACATATTGCTGAAGCCTGACTTGGAGAATTTTGAGCATTACTTCACTAGTGTGTGAGATGAGTGAAATTGTGTGGTAGTTTGAGCATTCTTTGGCATTGCCTTTCTTGGGGATTGGAATGAAAAACTGATCTTTTCCAGTCCTGTGGCCACTGCTGAGTTTTCCAAATTTGCTGGTATATTGAGTGCAGCACTTTCACAGCATCATCTTTCAGGATTTGGAATAGCTCAACTGGAATTCCATCACCTCCACTAGCTTTGTTCATAGTGATGCTTTCTAAGGCCCACTTGACTTCACATTCCAGGATATCTGGCTCTAGGTCAGTGATCACACCATCATGATTATCTTTGTCGTGAAGATCTTTTTTTGTACAGTTTTTCTGTGTATTCTTGCCACCTCTTCTTAATATCTTCTGCTTCTGTTAGATCCATACCATTTCTGTCCTTTATCGAGTCCATTTTGTGTGAAAAGTTTCCTTGGTATCTCTAATTTTCTTGAAGAGATCTCTATTCTTTCCCATTCTCTTGTTTTCCTCTATTTCTTTGTATTCATCACTGAGGAAGGCTTTCTTATCTCTTCTTGCTATTCTTTGGAATTCTGCATTCAGATGCTTATATCTTTTGTTTTCTAATTTACTTTTCACTTGTCTTCTTTTCACAGCTATTTATAAGGCCTCCTCAGACAGCCATTTTGCTTTTTTGCATTTCTTTTCTATGGGGATGGTCTTGATCCCTGTCTCCTGTACAATGTCTCGAACCTCCGTCCACAGTTAATCAGGCACTTTGTCTATCAGATTTAGTCCCTTAAATCTATTTCTCACTTCCACTGTATAATCATAAGGGATTTGATTTAGGTCATACCTGAATGGTCTAGTGGTTTTCCCTACTTTCTTCAATATAAGTCTGAATTTGGCAATAAGGAGTTCATGGTCTGAGCCACAGTCAGCTCCCGGTCTTGTTTTTGCTGACCATATAGAGCTTCTCTGTCTTTGGCTGTAAAGAATATTATGAGTCTGATTTCGGTGTTGATCATCTGGTGATGTCCATGTGTAGAGTCTTTTCTTGTGTTGTTGGAAGAGGGTGTTTGCTATGACCAGTGCATTCTCTTGGCAAAACTCTGTTAGCTATTGCCCTGCTTCATTCCGTATTCCAAGGCCAAATTTGCCTGTTACCCCAGTGCCGGGAGCCGGCATATTGCATATTGAGTGAGGATCTGGAATAGCTCAACTAGAATTCTATCACTGCCGGGGGCCAGCGTGAGGCGCTCCGCCGATGGCAAAGGTCATGAGGAAGGAGGCTAGGCATATGCAAAGGCGGGATCGGGCCTCAGGAGTCCCCCTGGAAATTCTCGAGCATCTACCCCCAAAACCAGAGTCTGCCTACTTTTTGCTTTGTTCTTTCACCTACACCTCTGACTTTACGGGGGGCTGTCCCCCACGACCTCTTTCTGAAAAAAAAAAAAAATTAGCTTACAGCTCCAGTTAATAATTCCTGGGTGTGACAGTGTTTAACCTACAAACTCCTTTGGAAATCCTCTAGCCTGCCTGAATTGGTTTTTCCGGCCACATATGATTGTTCAGAGCCTCCCAACTGTGAGAGGCAGGAGATGTTCTAAACTGTCTAAACATAGATTCTTTTGAGTAGTTAAAAGATTGATTAGAAGTTGTATTGGTGAAGGGTTTTTCACTTATTGAGCCAATGTTTGCTGCTAAGTCTCCATACTTCTTACCTACTGTGTCCTTGGCAGTGTATTGATTGATATAATGGGTGTATAGAAATGTAAAATACAGCTTTGTCCAATGCTTTTTTGGAGGTGGCACCCGAACCCCCAGGTGTTTCTTGACTTCCTACTTTTGCATTCCAGTCCCCGATAATGAAAAGGACATCTTTTTTGGGTGCTTGTTCTAAAAGGTCTTGTAGGTCTTCATAGAACCGTTCAAATTCAGCTTCTTCAGCAATACTGGCTGGGGCATAGGCTTAGAATACCGTGATATTGAATGATTTGCTTTGGAAATGAACAGAGATCATTCTGTCATTTTTGAGATTGCATCCAAGTACTGCATTTTCAACTCTTTTGTTGACCATGATGGCTACTCCATTTCTTCTGAGGGATTCCTGCCCACAGTAGTAGATATAATGGTCATCTGAGTTAAATTCACCCATTCCAGTCCATTTTAGTTCACTGATTCCTAGAATGTTGACATTCACTCTTGCCATCTCCTGTTTGACCACTTCCAATTTGCCTTGATTCATGCACCTAACATTCCGGGTTCCTATGCAATATTGCTCTTTACAGCATCAGACCTTGCTTTTATCACCAGTAACATCCACAACTGGGTATTTTTTTTGCTTTGGCTCCATCCTTTCATTCTTTCTGGAGTTATTTCTCCACTGATCCTCAATAGCAATTTGGACAACTACTGACCTGGGGAGTTCATCTCTCAGTTGCCTATCATTTTGCCTTTATATATGGTTCATGGCAGTCTCAAGGCAAGAATACTGAAGTGGTTTGCCATTCCCTTCTCCAGTGGACCACATTCTGTCAGACCTCTCTACCATGACCCGCCCATCTTGGGTGGCCCCACACACAATGTCTTAGTTTCAAAGAGTTGGACAAGGCTGTGGTCATTGTCACTAGATTGACTATTTTTTTGTGATTATGGTTTCAGCCTTGTCGAACTCAATGAAACTATGAGCCATGCTGTGTAGGGCCACCCAAGACCGATGGGTCATGGTGAAGAGTTCTGACAAAACGTGGTCCACTGGAGAAGGGAATGACAAACCACTTCAGCATTCTTGCCTTAAGAACCCCATGAACTCTATGGAAACAGGTTGGCATAACAGTAGTATAAACTGGGTGATCTTTATAAGAGAAATATATGGTTTAACAGTTCTTAAGGCTAGACTTAGAAGTCTTGAATAAAAGTGTGGGCAGGATTGGTTCCTCCTGTGAGCTGTTAGAGAGAATTCTGCATCATGCCTTTTCCAACCTCTGATAGTTGCAAGGGGCTTTCCTGATAGCTCAGTTCATTAAAAATCTGCTTGCAATACAGGAGACCCTGATTTGATTCCTGGGTCAGGAAGATCCACTGGAGAAGGGAAAGGCTACCCACTCCACTACTTGGACTTCCCTTGTGGCTAAGCTGGTAAAAGATTCCACTTGCAATGCACAGCTATAAGAGTTCCTGGACTTGTAGAGGATGTTCTCTCAGTATCCTCACATTGTCTTCCACTTGTGTCTGTGTTCAAAATGTTCCATTTTTATAAAGGATACCAGTCATATTGAATTGGGGCTGACTCTACAAAGATCTTGTTCAAAAATAAGATCACATTCACAGGTACTGTGGATGAAGACTTCTGGGAGAACACAATTCAACCTGTAACAAGTACTTAAAACATCAAAAATAATTGCTAAAAAACTGCAAAATTTCAGAGTATAAATGTCATTTTGATTACACCTGGCTAGTAAATGGTTAATCAATAAACTATACAACTCTAATTATTTTAAATATCTAGCATATTGCCCACTGCTTATTGTGTTAAAATAGGTAAAAGTGAGTTGAGAGATGGGAGCTTTTGGTGTATTTTTCTGGTATTAGATATCTACGTAATATTAAGAAAAGAATATAAACTAAAACAATTGATTTAAATCATATCTGATATATGAATTCACAATTGTCTTAGTTTTAAAACTTACAAATGAGATGAAATAGAAATACCCTAAAAGTAAAATCAAATTTTCAAAAATACCTCCTTTGATTTAAGTAGTAAATCCAATCAGAATGTATTAATATGATACAGAAAAAAGGCAGAAATCTTTGATGTCAAAATGTGTTAATTTAGTAAAATATGGAAAACATTTTTTATCTTCACTAAAGATAAGTAAAATAGCAGAGGAAATAATAGAATGACAATGTCATCTAAGACACATTTCGTTATTCCATTTTAGTCTGATCTTTCTACAGTTTAATTATGTTGTTCATTTCTTCACAATATATTATGAACCTATCATTAACATAATGCAAATAAGAATGGTGCATAAATACTCATTTGAAATAGCTTGATGATGTGCAATTGGACTGACTCAAATGTTTGAACACATAATATTTGTAATATTATTTGGAATATAATGGGACCTTTACTGACATAACGAAAGTGGTGAGAATCAGATTCAAATAGATTTTAAAGTAAAAAAATTCCTGTCCAATGTAAGAAATACTTATCTGGTCCTGATAAAGTTTTAAAAGTTGAGAAATGAAATAGACATTTATACTGTTCTATGCTAAAGACCAGAGAAGGCTATGGAACCCCACTCCAGTACTCTTGCCTGGAAAATCCCATGGACAGAGGAGCCTGGTAGGCTGCAGTCCATGGGGTCGCTAAGAGTTGGATAGACTGAGTGACTTCACTTTCACTTTTCACTTTCATGCATTGGAGAAGGAAATGGCAACCCACTCCAGTGTTCTTGCCTGGAGAATCCCAGGGACGGGGGAGCCTGGTGGGCTGCCATCTATGGGATCGCACAGAGTTGGACACGACTGAAGTGACTTAGCAGCAGCATGCTAAAGACCTTTGTTTACACTGAAGCTCACTTTATCATATTCTAAACTAGCCACTTGACTAGTAGCAGCCAATGTTTACAGACTCTTTTAGGGCACACCAGAGTAGTTTTTTCTGGTGACGTTTTAGAGTATAGCTCTCCACTTCTCAGCTATGTTATAAAAGAAACTTGGTGAACTATAAAATTCAATGAATCTATGCTTCTAGTGATATTTACAATAATCTCTGAGATTTACAAAATGCAGTCTTTCCATTTCTTTTCTCTTTTTGTCTTATTTGAAAGAAGTTTTTTTTTTTTTTTTTTTTTTTACTTTAACTTCTGTTTATGTCTGTGAGTGATGTTAGAATGTTGAATAGTTTATTCCTTGTATTGGTTAGGATGATGGCTTGTATTCATAAGAAGTGATGTTCTGATAGTATGCATGGGCTTATATTAGTAATAATAAAAAGAGAACTAGAAGATGTAATATTTAGAAATAATCACAAGTCAAGTCTTGGACATTTCAATTAGAGGCACCAAAATAGGCTGCTATTAACCATCGGATGGTGAATTGGACAAATCAATACAATTCATACCCTGTTTCTGCCGGGGTCCAGCCCCAGCTGATCCAGGGTATTCGAAGGAGAGACGGCATAGGCGAGGGTCAGGAAACAACTGCTTAATTAAACGTTAATTAAGGATATAAAGAGTAATAGAATGAGGATAGCTCAGTAGGAAAATTCAGTGGAGAAAAGAGGCTGAGTAGCTTGGTTTACGCGGGGGACCAATAAAACTTCAAGACAAGAAGCTTGCACCACTTACGTAGGCCGCAGGCGTCCTTCTGTTCTCCCGAAGGAGAGGAGACACTGAGGCCTCCCCGGTCGGATCTTAGAAGCCCAGGCATAATTAGTAAGCATGGTGGGTTCCGCACTCCAGATGGAGACTCAACCAGAGTGAGAGAGAGAGAGACATGGGGAGACCAGTCTTTCGAGGAACTGATCCCAATTCTTTATTTTCCATGGTCTACTTTTATACACTGAGATGTTATGCAAAAGTCACGCGGGGTCAGCAGTCCTGACTTTTATCAAAGTCAGGTGCTTCATACAAATGTATACAGAGGTCTTAGGGGTGTTACATCATCTTCTGGCCAGGGGGCCTGCTGACAATTTACGACCCTCTCCTTGTGACAGCGGTCAGTCAACCAGGACACTTATTTCTCCAGGGGTGATTATTCTTAAAACAGACGCCACCCAAATAAAGTTACATTCCGATAGGGTGAGGGTATAGTGGGTTTTAGTTAAGGAAAGAATTTACTTAGCCTAAGGTCTAACGTGATTAATATCAAAGGTTAATACTTATTTCTTCTATATATTCATTTATGTGTGTAAGGGCAGGGGATATGGAGACTTAGCAACAAACATTGGCTCAACAAATGAAAAACCCTTCACCAATACAATTTCTAATCAGCCCACTATACTTATACTAATGGTTTTCTAACTTCTCTAAAGAACCTGTTTTTAGAAGGTTTAAAGCATCTCGTGCCTCTCACGGTTGGGAGGCTGTGAGCAATCACATGTGGCCGGACAAGCCTGTCAGGCAGGCTAGAGAACCTTCAGAGGAGTTTGTAGGTTAAAACACTCCTATCATGCCCAGGAATTATTATTAACTGGAGCTCTAAGTTAACTCCTTCTCCGAAAGAGGTGGTGGGGGACAGCCCCCCGTAAAATCAGAGGTGTAGGTGAGAGCACAAAGTAGTAAAGTAGGCAGGCTCTGGTTATGGGGGTAGATACTTGAGAATTTCCAGGGGGACTCCTGAGGCTCGATCCCGCCTTTGCGTATGTCAAGCCTCCTTCCTCATGACCTTTGCCATGGGCGGAGTGCCTCACACCGGCCCCCAACATGTTTCCTAGCCACATGATTTAGCAGCTCATATAAGGTGAAAAGAACACTAGATGATGACTGTCTGGCAACCAGGAACAGTGGAGATTAATATAAAAATATAATGTACTTTATTCATTTAAAATGAACTTTATAACTGTTAATATCTGTTTACTCTGGTGCCTTTTGGCCAATGAATTCTATCTGGGGTTAGGATATATGAGGATACAAATTAAAGTTGATAAATACAAATATAGCTCGGATATAGGGAGTGATTTGTATAATTTAGTTCTCTGATGGCAGTATACAAACAGAATTATGTTGCTCAGCCTCACAATAAACTGAAACTGCCAACAATAGAGAAAATCCCTTTTCACTTTTAAGAGTATTTAGCTTTAAACAAACAAACAAAATTATTGTCCCCTACGGCTAGATGACTTGGCCACCATTACACAGATAGTTAATTGAGTTAATATGGAAAAAAGAAGTTTCAGACACTAGTTAATTAAGTTAATAGTGTCAGTAAGTTCAGAGATCTTTCTTGCAAATGAGTCTTCAGTAAGGTTGGAGGAGTCTTGCAATTTATGCTTGAAGGAGTCTTGAGTCTCAAAGCATTTTATCACTTTATAATAAAACTTTAAGTCATGTGCATTTCATTCATCATTAAGTTCAGCAAGTAGCTCTGGAAATAAAAACATTCTCTTTAGTTTCCACTTAGCTGTAATCCTTAGTGCATTTTTTATGTGCTAAGTTGTTTCAGTCATGTCCGACTCTTTGCGACCCTATGGACCATAGCCTGCCGGGTTCCTCTGTCCATGGGATTCCCCAGGCGAGAATACTGGAGTAGGTTGTCATGCTCTCCTCCAGGGGATGCTCTTGACCCAGCGATTGCACCCACATCTCTATCTCTCCTCTTCCTTATCTAAAGAACCACCTAGGAAGCTTGCATTTTTGTATAATCTTTAACAAATCTAACAAATACTTGATATAACTTTGATTTTTTTTCTGAGAATTATTATTTCCTTCACAATATTCATAAAATGCACAAAGTACTACTATAAAAAAAAAGTTCTTCTATTGATTTCCAGCATTAATTATCAATGGGAAACATATTTTCTTCAGGTGGGTAAAGAATGGTCTTGGTGGTGCTAAAAAAAAAAACAACTATTTTTATACAGCAAAGATAACCAGTACACAAACAGATGGCGAGCATGTTTGTGTTACTAAAGATTCAAGGGAGTTCTTAAAAAAACAAAAGATAGAGGAAGAAGACAATGGAAAAAAAGGTGAAGAAGCACTTACTTATATTAATAGAAATAATTTATGAAACAATATTTACTTATCTAAATAAAAGGCCAATGACTTTTTGAAAGTCAGCTGAAAAGAGTTATAGATACTCTTACCAGAAGATCCCCCCTTTAAGATCCTTGCATCCCAATGCAGAACTCTTGGTTCTTTTTTCTTGTTCACATTTTTTGTCCTTCATTTTATCTGATATTCTTCCTTTACTCAAATCTTCACTTGAAATCTTCATTTGGTTGGTAATGAATGCCCATGACATGGTCAGCAATTCTTTCTTTCAAAACATATTCTTCACAGTGTTCACCTGCTGTACTTTCCCTTGGTAGGAATCCTGTGTTTTAGCCTGGTCAACTCTGGTTCTGAAATTCAAATTACATTCATCATCAATTGAGGAGATTTGTTTTGAATTTTTATCTTATTTTATTTTCAAGAGTTAGATATTTCACCTGGATGCAAAAATGAAAATATCACCTTTGCATTATGACATTAAGTACATGAAATTCTTAAAAAGTATAACCTAGAAAATTCTTATTCATGTCAGGAAAATGAGAAAAAAGTGATATGTCTAAAATTCTGGACCAGGAAGGCTGCACATCCTCTGCTTAAACAAATATCTCCTTGATAGTGTGATGCTAGATCATTTCTACTTTCACCATCATCACTGATCCAAACTGCATCTATAGTGTAATTCAATTGATGAAAATCCATTTGTAAAGGATATATCCATTTATATCTCTGCTAAAATATCTATCCAAAAAACAAATGCTCACTAACTATAAGAACAGTAACCCTCAGTTTTCTGTCATTATGCTTTTTGTTTTTCAAGGCTTACCACTAATAGATATATTGCAGCTTTATGTGTTCATTTATTTACCATTTGTTTTCATGCTTTAGGTGTTATGCTTACATGGAGAACATATTTTCAGATGTGGAATGAAACCAGTGTTAAGTGAAAACCATATGATTACTTCTAAAAAAAAGTCTCAGTAAAACTAAGATGATATAACAATTTCAAATGCATGCTTCCAAATAAGTGTATTGATTTTAGCAAAACTATGTTTTATTATCATCATAAAACAATCCGTTTTAACAAATGGCACCTTAGATATTATATTCTGATTCCTACTACAAATTACAGGACTTCCCTCATTGCTCAGTGGGTAAAGAATCCGCCAGCAATGCAGGAGACCTGGGTTCAGTCCCTGGGTCAGGAAGATCCCCTGGAGAAGGAAATGGCAACCCACTCCAGTTTTCTTACCTGGAGCATTCCAGAGAGAGAGGATCCTGACAGACTACAGTCCATGGGATTGCAAGATTTGGACATGACTTAGCAACTAAACAACTACAAATTCCCATTTAGTGCTTTAAAGTTTTATTTTCTAAAATAAGATTATTATATTTTCATCTGGGAAAATAAAAAAAACATCTGTAATTGAATATGAATTACTGAACTTACTGATATTTCCTAATGTTTTCAAAAAGCATGAAATTTTATGATCTCCACCATTATCAATAATCTGAAAATTTATAAAACTGAAATATTTATCCTTAAGCTTGAAATAATGTAACACATTAGGATGTAGACAAATTTTAATTTGAACATTTAGATTATGACACAGTTGTTAAAACTAAGACACAGAAAACTTTTCTTCTTAGCAAATTCTTTGGTGATGTTGCAAATACCTTGGGACACTTCAATATTTTCCATCTCAGTAAGAAGTGGATTGAAATAATAAAGTTCAGAATAGTGGTCTTCTACATTCTGTGTCTGGTTTTCATTCTGCATTAGGTTTTATTTATTTATTGGTATCACTTGCATGTGATCAGGTAGTGTACATGGAGGTATGTTTTTTGTTTTCACCTGGATTCATTCAGAAGTTCTCTGAAATCTGCAACTATTCACATGGGTGTTAGGATGAGACTGAAGTGAGGACCTATTATGTCTGCAGCCAAACAGCTGAATGAAATCAGCATGCTAGTTAATTCTGCCTCTCAGACAGTTCCTAAAATGTATCCTGAGATTCCTGAGGGGCCCTGAATGGTGCTTTGGAAAATTCACATCGCCATGCTCTACTCAGGACATAATAGGAGCCTGACAGGCTGTAGATGACATGGACATTTATAAATGAAAAAATACAACCAGGAAAGAGCATACTAAAAAAAAAAAAATTACAAAAGCACAATTCTAGTCAACTAAACAACTTAAACACTCACCACCTACTTTTGCTATCTGTGGTAGGCTGCATTACTATTCAGCAGGTGTCTGCTGCTCCCTCTGGGAGAACATTTTAACCCCCTACCCAATAAAATTACACTCAACTACAAGGCTTCCTTGGTGGCTCAGATGGTTAAGAATCCACCTGAAATGAGGGAGACCTGGGTTTGAGCCCTGGGTTGGGAAGATCCCCTGGCGGAAGGCATGGCAACCCACTTCAGTGCTGGAGTGGGGGACCAATACTGAAGTGGTCTTGCCCGAAGAATCCCCATGGACAGAGGAGTCTGATGGACTACACTCCATGGGATTGCAAAAAGTTCAACATGACTGAATGATTAAGCACACAGTGCATCTCTGCAGGACTTGTTTGTTCTGATGTCCTGAGAGAGGAAGTAAAACGTGTCACTTTCAGTAAAAGAACCATCATGCTTTCTCTTTTCTTTTTTTTTTTTTTTAACTAATTTATTTATTTTTTTAATTTTATTTTATTTTTAAACTTTACATAATTGTATTTTCCTATGAAGACTAACAAGGGTCCTCTTATTGGCTGCTCCTTTAACTTGAATTCTGGAAGGAAGATACAGCATAAAACAAAACAAAACAAAAAACACAGTTGATCTATGGAGTATACACAGCAGGAGCAAAAACAAACAGCTCTGGATTAGCCATAGAAGAAGTGAATATTCAGCCACAAACTGAGATAACTGGTTTCATAAACTAATCTGTATAACAGCAAGAGGCCTCTCCTGCACAAAATGCAAGTAAATGACGTTTCTGGATTTGCTTGAGAGATATCAACAGATGTGAAATTGGAGAACTTCAAAAACATATATTAAAAATCAGATTTAAAATTTTAACCCCAGATTAAAAGATACAAAGCTTTACAAAAAGATACAAAGATTTATTTTGCCAGTTATGTCAAAAATAATACTTATCTCTTTACCCAGTGTCCTCAAAATAAGGGTTCAAGGGAATATTGTAAAAATAATATGATCCTGTTCAGTTCAGTTCAGTTCAGTCACTCAGTCATGTCTGACTCTTTGCGACCCCATGAATTGCAGCAGGCCAGGCCTAACATTCATTAATATTAATTAATAAATAACAATAAAATATTAATTGCTATTAATAGAAACAATATTTAAAGATTACCATTTAAACACTTAACATGGTCCATTACTGGTACTTTCAAAATTTGTGTCAGTAACATATTTATTTCTAGATTAAGGAATAGGTTTTGTAACCATCAACCATCCTAAGCATGACCCATGAATCTGTGACATACATAGACACTTAAACCTCAAAATAAAATTAACACTCTATATTATATGAAATTAAGTATTTCTGAGCAATTTGGGAGTAAATGCATATTTGTTTTATTTAGGAAAACATTATCTATCCCTAAGAGTGAACATCAGCACTTTAGGAAACAGTGAACTAAAATGGACTGGAATGGGTGAATTGAACTCAGATACCATTATATCTACTACTGTGGGCAACAATCCCTTAGAAGAAATTGAATGGCCATCATGATAAATAAGAGTCTGAAATAGAGTACTTGGATGCAATCATAAAAACAAAAGAATGATCTCTGTTTGTTTCCAAGGCAAACCTTCAATAACACAGTAATCCAAGTCTATGCCCTGACCAGCAATGTAAAGAAGCTGAAGTGGAACGGTTCTATGAAGACCTACAAGACCTTCTAGAACAAACACCCTGAAAGATGTCCTTTTCATTATAGGGTGCTGCTACTGCTGCTAAGTCGCATAGGCCATGTCTGACTCTGTGCGACCCCATAGACGGTAGCCCATCCGGCTCCCCCGTCCCTGGGATTCTCCAGGCAAGAACACTGGAATGGGTAGTCATTTCCTTCTCCAATGCGAGAAAGTGAAAAGTGAAAGTGAAGTCACTCAGTCGTGTCTGACTCTTTGCAACCCCATGGACTGCAGCCTACCAGACTCCTCCATTCGTGGGAGTTTCCAGGCAAGAGTACTGAAGTGGGGTGCCTTGCCTTCTCTATCATTATAGGGTACTGGAATGCAAAAGTAGAAAGTCAAGAGATACCTGGGGTAACAGGCAAATTTGCCTTTGGAGTACAGAATGAAGCAGGGCAAAGGCTAATAGAGTTTTGCCAAGAGAACACGCTTGTCATAGCAAACACCCTTTTCCAACAATGCAAGAGAAGACTCTACACATGGACATCACCAGATGGTCAACACCAAAATCAGATTGATTATATTCTTTACACCCAAAGATGGAGAAGCTATATAATGTCAGGGACAATAAGACCAGGAGTTTCTGTGGCTCAGATCATGAACTCCTTATTGCCAAATTCAGACTTTAATTGAAGAAAGTAGAGAAAACCACTTGTCCATTAAGGTATGACCTAAATCAAATTCCTTACAATTATACAGTGGAAGTGACAAATAGATTCAAGGGATCAGGTCTGATAAACAGAGTGCCTGAAGAACTATGGACAGATGTTCATGATATTGTACAGAAGGCAGTGATAAAGACCATCACAAAAGAAAAAGAAATGGAAAAAGGCAAAATGGTTGTCTGAGGAGACCTTACAAATACCTGAAAAAAAGAAGAGGAACAAAAGGGAAAGGAAAAAGGAAAGATATACCCATTTGAATGCAGAGTTCCAAAGAATAGCAAGAAGAGATAACAAAGCCTTCTCAGTGATCAATGTAAAGAAATAGGGGAAAACAACAGAATGGGAAAGACTAGAGATTTCTTCAAGAAAATTAGATACCAAAGGAATATTTCATGCAAAGATGGGCACTATATAGAACAGAAATGGTATGGACCTAACAGAAGCAGAAGATATTAAGAAGAGGTGGCAAGAATGCACAGAAGAACTATGCAAAAAAGATTTTCATGACCCAGACAACCACGATGGTGTGATCACTCATAAAGAGCCAGACATCTGAAAGGCAAAGTCAAGGGGGCCTTAGGAAGCATCACTATGAGCTAGTGGAGGTGAGTAATTCCGGTTGAGTTATTTCAAATCCTGAAAGATGATGCTGTGAAAAGGCTGCACTCAATATGTCAGCAAATTTGGAAAACTCAGCAGTGGCCACAGGACTGGAAAGGGGGAGTTTTCATTCCAACCCCGAAGAAAGGCCATGCCAAAGAATGATCAAACCACCACACAATGCACACATTTCACATACTAGCAAAGCAATGACCCAAATTCTCCAAACCAGGCTTCAACACTAGGTGAATCATGGACGTCCAGATGTTCAAGCTGGATTCTGAAAAGGTAGAGGAACCAGAGGTCAAATTGCCAACATTTGTTGGAGAATCGAAAAAGCAAGAGAGTTCCAGAAAAGCATGTGCTTCTGCTTTATTGACTATGCCAAAGCCTTTGACTGTGTATATCACAATAAGCTGTGGAGAGTTCTTAAAGAGATGGGAATACCAGACACCTATCTGCCTCCTGAGAAATCTGTATGGTCAAAAGCAACAGTTAGAACTGCACATGGAAAAACAGACTGGTTCCGAATTTAGAAAGGAGTACGTCAAGGCTGTTTAGTGTCACCCTGTTAATTTAACTTATGTGGAGAGTACATCATGTGAAATGCTGGGCTGGATGAAGCACAATCTGGAATCAAGATTTCCAGGGGAAAAATCAATAACCTCAGATATGCAGATGACACTACACTTATGCCATAAGTGAAAGTACGACGATCTAAAGAGAGTGAAAAAGCTAGCTTAAATCTCAACATAGACAACTAAGATCGTGGCTTCTGGTCCCATCTCTTAATTAAATAAATGGGGAAACAATAGAGACTTTATTCTTTTCGGCTTCAGAATCATTGCAGATGGCCCTTGCAGCCATGAAATTAAAAGACGCTTGCTTCTTGGAAGAAAAGCTATAACCAAACTTCAGTTCAGTGCAGTCCCTCAGTCGTGTATGACTCGTTGCAACCCCATGGCCTGCAGCACACCAGGCCTCCCTGTCCATCACAAACTCCCAAAGCTTACTCAAACTCATGCCCATTGAGTTGGTGTCCGTGATGCCATCCAAGCATCTCATCCTCTGTCGTTTCCTTCTCCTCCCACCTTCAATCTTTTCCAGCATCAGGGTCTTATCAGATGAGTCAGTTCTTCGCATCAGGTGGCCAAAGTTTTGGAGTTTCAGCTTCAGCATCAGTCCTTCCAATGAACAGTCAAGACTGATTTCCTTTAGGATGGACTAGTTGGATCTCCTTGCAGTCCAAGGGACTCTCAAGAGTCTTCTCCAACACCATAGTTCAAAAGCAGCAATTCTTTGGTACTCAGCTTTAATTATAGTCCAAATCTCACATCCATACATGACTACTGGAAAAACCATAGCTTTGACTAGGTAGACCTTTGTTGGCAAAGTAATGTCTGTGCTTTTTAATATGTTCTCTAGGTTGGTCATAACTTTTCTTCCAAGGAGCAAGCATCTTTTAATTTCATGGCTGCATTCACCATCTGGAGTGATTTTGGAGCCAAGAAAATAAAGTCTGTCATTGTTGCCATTGTTTCCCTATCTATTTGCCATGAAATGATGGGACCAGATGCCATGATCTTAGTTTTCTGAATGTTGAGTTTTAAGACAACTATTTTCACATTTCTCTTTCAGTTTCATCAAGAGTCTCTTTAGTTCTTCTTCACTTTCTGCCATAAGTGTGGTGTCATCTGCATATCTGATGCTATTATATTTCTGCCAGCAATCTTGATTACAGCTTGTGCTTCGTCAAGCCCAGCATTTCTCATGATGTACTCTGCATATAAGTTAATTAAGCAGGGTGACAATATGTATCCTTGACCTACTCCGTTTCTGATTTGGAACCAGACTATTGTTCCATGTCCAGTTCTAACTCTTGCTTCTTGACCTGCATACAGATTTCTCAAGAGGCATTTCAGGTATTCTGGTATTCCCATTTCTTTAAGAATTTTCCACAGTTTGTTGTGATCCACACAGTCAAAAGCTTTGGCATGGTCAATAAAGCAGAAACAGATGCTTTTCTGGAACTCTCTTGCTTATTTGATGATCCAGCGGATGTTGGCAATTTGATATTTGGTTCCTCTGCCTTTTCTAAATTCAGCTTGAATATCTGGAAGTTCATGGTTCAGGTATTGTTGAACTCTGGCTTGGACAATTTTGAGCATTACTTTGCTAGTGTGTGAGATGAGTACAATTGTGCAGCAGTTTCAGCATTCTTTGCATGGACTTTCTTTGAGATTGCAATGAAAACTGACCTTTTCCAGTCCTGTGGCCACTACTGAGTTTTCCAAATTTGCTGACATATTGAGTGCAGCACTTTCACAGCATCATCTTTTAGGATTTGAAATAGCTCAACTCGAATTCCATCACCTGCACTAGCTTTACTCATATTGATGCTTCCTAAGGCCCACATCATTTCACATTCCAGATGTCTGGCTCTATGTGAGTGATCACACACCATCGTGATTATCTGGGTCTTGAAGACCTTTTTTTGTATAGTTCTTCCATGTCCAACCTAGACAGCATATTAAAAATCTGAGACATTACTTTTCCGAAAAGTTTCACTTAGACAAAGCTGTAGTTTTTCCAGTAGTCATGTACGGATGTGAGAGAGTCAATTCTTAGGCAGGTTGATAAGAAGTCTAGGGTCCCTGAGGAGGAGAAAGTGATGTCTGGGATTCTGGAAGAGGAGATAGAGGTCTGGAATTTTCAAGAAGGGAAGAACAAACTTTTTTTTTTTCTACATTGTTTAGTCTTAGTAAGGATTATACAACAACTGTGTATCCTGCTTGAGGACAGTTTTTCCTTCTTGAAAACCTTCTGACTAATCCTGCTATTTTAAAATGTATATTATGGAAGTGGGTCTGGTAAGATCTTTCTATTGTAGTTGTAATCCTCTCATCTTAAAATATA
The DNA here is from genome assembly GCF_029407905.1 of Bubalus kerabau. NCBI lineage: Eukaryota > Metazoa > Chordata > Mammalia > Artiodactyla > Bovidae > Bubalus > Bubalus kerabau. The sequence goes on from NC_073625.1 coordinate 58,441,001, forward strand.
AATTGTGGGATTGGGTCTAGTAAGATCTTTACAACCTTGAGAAATTCTTTTGACTTATTGCAATAATCAATTAAAAAAGTATATAACTCTCTTGCTTAAACCACTGAGGTGGGCACTCTCTGTCCCCCTTCTGATGTATATGTCAGAAGCTTTCTATGTCCCTTTTAATACTTTAGTAAAACTGTGTTACAAAAAAGCTCTTGAGAAATCAAGCCTGGTCCCTGGTCTCAAAGCTTAGTCTTCTACTTTGGAGATCATGCATCTGACATTGTTCCCTGTAAGCTATCATTTGGGCTATAAAGAAAGCTGAGAGCTGAACAATTGATGCTTTTGAACTGTGGTGTTGGAGAAGACTCTTGAGAGTCTGTTGGGCTGCAAGGAGATCCAACTTGTCCATCCTAAAGGAAATCAGTCCTGAATATTCATTGGAAGGACTGATGCTGAAGCTGAAACTCCAATACTTTGGCCACCTGTTGCAAAGAACTGACTCATTGCAAAAGACCCTGATGCTGGGAAAGATTGAAGGCAGGAGGAGAAGGGGATGACAGAGGATGAGGTAGTTGGATGTCATCACTGACTCGAGCTTTGGGAGTTTGTAATGGACAGAGAAGCCTGGCGTGATTCAATGCATGGGGTCACAAAATTTGGACACTACTGAGTGACTGAAATGAACTGACGTACAATACTCAATTAAAACACAAACAAAATCTTATAAAGAAACATTTCAATAGAACAATTGATGATGAAATATAATTAGAATTTTCATCAAATACTAGTTAAGAGTGCTTCGTTCTTCTTTTTAAAATAGCAACATCTAATCAATGGCCATGTTCAGTGAATTCTAGTAAAAACTAACTTTGATTTATATCAGGCACTGTGCAAGAATTTTGCATATAGTATTACAATGAATTTTTGCAAGAATTTGAGAAATAAGTATTGCTATTGTCTTCAGTTTACCAATGCAAATTGACAGCTACAGAGATGAAACATTTTGGCCAAAGTACATAAACCATTAAATGATAAAGATGATGTTTGAAACCTGCTCTTCCTGAATTTAGTCTCTGTTGTTCTCCAGTATATAATGTTGTCTTTAGAAGCTCTTAAATCTTGGAATCTTCAGTTTCCATTCCTTCTTCCAGTTTTCTAGCTCAGACAACCATCATTTTTTTTTTCGATTACTACAAGTACCTTTTTATTGATTTGCTGCCTCCACAACATAAATCTAATCAAGTTATTCACTACTCGACTGTTTAAAACTTGTCCAAACAAGGCAATTTATTACATGACTCCTGCTTCCTTTTGTAGCCTTAGATTTCAAAACTTCCTAGTTTATGGGATGTGCTCTAATTTTACTTTTTTTCCTTCAGCTCACTGACAATGTCAGGCTATCTCTTGGCTTGACACTAATGCCTGCATCTTCTCTGACTTCTTTTCCCATAAAATGCTGTCTTCATCTACTAACTCAATATCACATCTTACTCAATAATTGGTCTTACCTGAAAAAGCCTGCTTATGTGCCTGCACCCCAATTGTATTCAAGTAGTCTACAAGCCTCCTTGATCTGAAAAGCAGCATATCAGGGAAGATGGAAAATTTGCACATTACTGAGGAGCAACTGTCAATGATAACCTAAAGGATTTCTCCATTGGCCTACCTGCATGCTCTATTTTCTAAGATCAGGAACTAGCACTATCACTAAGGTTTGTCTGGACTCATTAAGCCTGTCTTGTAGCAATGTCTTCCAGTGGAACTCAAATTCACAGATCCTTGGCTTCCACTGGAAAATAAATCAAAGATTAAACCTAAATACTGATTTAAAAAGAAAAGCAATGTCCTAACTTTTCCATCATAGAGTTCACAACTATAAAATCTCATAAACAGCTTTCACATTAACGTTTAAATTTACTCCTTAAATAGATGTGTTTATGCTTATAATTTAAGCTTCTGTTTACCTTTAAACCAAAGCATCTCTATGTTTTCATTAGGAATGCTTAGGGTAATATACATATAGATGAATGAAGTATGTGTTTCTGGTTCATGTTAGTGTTATTGATTATGGTAGGTAGAAATTTAAAGATATCTGTTTACAAGTTATTCAATCAAACACTAAGTACTGCTATCAAGAGACTTTGCAGATAAAAATTAAAATATTTAATGTCTCACTTGAAATAAGGAGAGTATCTTGAATTTTCCAGGAGTGTCTAATATAACTACATAGGTCTTTAAAGGTAGAAAAATTTTTCTCCAGCAAGTAAAGGAGATGAGTCATAAGATGAAAGTAGAAGAAATGAGGCAACAGGGAAGGCATTGAAATCTTGAAGATGGTTAAAATGAGGTTATTACTTGGAGACATGCTACTGTATGAGATATACAATCTGCAGTGAAATGTACTACAAATGAGTGAAACGATAACATTTCTTGTGTTAAAACACTGAGATGTTTTATTCCCCTGTGTATGTGTTCAGGGTTTTCCTCGTTCAGTCATTAAGTCCTGTCAAACTCTTTACTACTACATGGACTGCTGCATGCTAGGCTTCCTGTCCTTCACAGTCTCCCAGAGCTTGCTCAAACTCATGTCCACTGAGTCCATGATACCATCCAATCATCTCATCCTCTGATGCCCCTTCTCTCTTGGCCTCAGTCTTTCCCATCATCAGTGTCTTTTCCAATGAGTTGGCTCTTCACATCAGGTGTTCCAAGTATTGGAGCTTCAACATCAGTCCTTCCAATGAACCAGGTACATACAGACAAAACCATATGAGCTTAAAATGAAATTATTCTAGCTGCAAGGAATCTGGAAGGAATTAAGGAAATGGCAACCCATGTCACTATTCTTGTCTGGGAAATCCCATGGACAGAGGAGGCTGGCGGGCTAGAGTCCATGGGTTAGTAAAAAAAAGTTAGACACAAATTAGCGACTGAACACCAGTAGTTACTCATCCTCTTCACATGCTAGCAGGGTAATGCTCAAAATCCTTCAAGCTGGGTTTCAGCAGTATGTGAACTGTGACATTCCAGATGTGCAAGCTGGATTTAGAAAAGGCAGAGGCACCAGAGATCAAATTGCCAACATTGGTTGGATTACAGAAAAAGCCAGAGAATTCCAGAAAAAGAAATCTACCTTGGCGCCATTGACCATGCTAGAACCTTTGACTGTGTGGATTATAACAAGCTGTGGAAAATTATTAAAGAGATGGGAATACCAGACCACTTTATCTGCCTCCTGAGAAACCTGTATGCAGGTCAAGAACCAACAGAACCAGACATGAAACAATGGACTGGTTCAAAATTGAAAAAGGAGTATGTCAAGGCTGTATATTGTCACTTTGCTTATTTAACTTATATGCAGAGTGTATTGTGCAATATGCAGGACTGGATGACTCACATACTGGGATCAAGATTGTCAGGAGAAATATCAACAATTTCAGATGTGCAAGTGATACCTTATGGCAGAAAGTTAAGAACTAAAGAGCCTCTTGCAGAAGGTGAAACAGGAGAGTGAAAAAGCTGGCTTAAAACTCCACATTCAAAAAACTAAGATCATGACATCTGGTCCCATCATTTTCTGGCAAAAAGATGAGGAAAAAGTGGAAACAGTGACAGATTTTATTTTCTTGTGCTCAAAAACCACTGCAGATTGTACCTCCAGCAATAAAATTAAAAGATGCTTGCTCCTTGGAACACAAACTTTGACAAACCTAGACAGCGTCTTAAAAAGCTGACATCACTTTGCTGACAAAGGTCAATGTAGTCAAAGCTATGATTCTTCCAGTAGTCATGGATGGATGTGAAAGTTGATCATAAATAAGGCTGAGTACCAAAGAATTGATGCTTTTGAACTGTGGTGTTGGAGAAGACTCTTGAGAGTCCCTTGGACAGCAAGAAGATCACACCATCCTATCCTAAAGGAAATCAGCCCTGAATAACCACTACAAGGATGAATGTTGAAGCTGTAGCTCTAATACTTTGCCACCTGATGTGAAGAGCACACTCATTGGTAAAAAACCCTGATCTGGGAAAGATTGAAGGCAAAAGGAAACATGGTGGTTGCATGACATCACTCAATGGACATGAGTCTGAGCAAACTCCAGGAGATGATGGTGAAGGGCAGGAAAGCCCAGCAGGGTGTAGTCCATGGGAGTCAAAGAGTCAGATGAGACTTAGTGACTGAACAACAATCCTTAGGAGTTCAGTGAATAATCCCATGAAAAGACATGTAAGATAAATTTTGACTTATACTCATTTGACTTACTTTTGGTTGGTAAAGTAAATATAAGAAGGCTGAAAGATGCAAGCATGATGGATTACTTTGGTGTTGAGTTTATGTGTCACTATGAGTATCTCTATGGTAAGCAGAACCAAGGTCAAAAATGGCTGAGACCTCGGGAATATAGTTTGAATAATATCACGGTTGAAACAAAATGCCTATGAGAATATGACTGAGGAAGAAGAAGAAATCAAAGATTGGAGGTATTGAAGTTAAAAGATATAAAAACAAAATATGCAAGAAAGCCATAGAATGTGTAGAGTGTATTTTAAAAATTAATGTATTATTGTTATTTCTGCAGAAAATAAAAGCCACAAAGATATATTGTAGAAGTCAGAAACAGGGGGGGAAAAAGATAATTCTAAAGGTGGGATATAAATAAAGACAGGAAGATAATGATATAAATCTTCTATATACTGGAAAAACATACTGACAGTAACAATCTCTTTTTGTTATGGTAGAAAAAGAATTGTATGTGAAAGCAAAAGAGAGAGGAAAAAGAAGGTAGCTAAGAGAAAGAGGAGTAAAAAGATAGACAGAAAGACAGAGAGTTTGTAACTACCCTGAAGGAAATATTGAAATATGTTTTTATGCAGGAGGAAAATGAAAGGTAAATGTGTCTAATTTAAACAAATGTTGACTTTATAAAATAATAGGGACCCATGTGGGATTTAAAATATAGACTTAATTAAAACTCAGAAGCAATAGAATATTCTTGTGGAGGCGGAAATGAAGGGTCAGTGCACTGCTTGCAAAGAGAGTAAAAGGTTGCAATCAATGCGACTCTGAGATACTTTAATATGTTGTAATCTCTAATGAAACCATTACTATAAAAGCATTGCAAAATAAAGGGTGTAAGATACAAACAAATAGAGGGAATAAATCAGAAACACAGGAAACAATACAAGATAAGCAAGCAAAAATAGAAATATATATCACAAGATAAAAATCGCACATATTAAAATAACAGATTTAAATCTACTCATGTCAATAATTAATTGGAAAAGACTGCATGTACCAATAAAAAAGACTCTCAGAATAAAAAAAAATTACTAAATTAATTACAAGAGAAGCATCAAAACATAAACTTAGAGAATGCTTGCAAGGCAAACAAAGAAGAGGAATATTCCATGCAAACATTAATCTATTGCTATATTAATACCAGATAAAAAAAGTAAGCCAAAATGCATTACAAGATAAATGAAATATTTCATGTTGATAATAAAATCAATTGTCAAGATGATATAGCAAGTCTGTCAGAATTTAATACAATTTAATATGTATAACTGAATAATTTACAGAGTAACATGGAAAAGAGACAAATCGACAATAACAGCCATTTCTCAGTAACTAATAAAACATTCATATAAAAAAGCAGTTTCAAAATGCTGATATATATTCTTTGTCCATAAACTGAGAAATAACTAAGAGAATAATAGACTATCTCTGTAAGTCTGACTTCCCTGGTGGCTCAGACGGTAAAGCGTCTTCCTATAATGCGGGAGACCTGGGTTTGATCCCTGGCTTGGGAAGATCTCCTGGAGAAGAAAATGGTAACCTGCTCCAGTATTCTTACCTGGAAAATCCCATGGACGGAGGAACCTGGTAGGCTACAGTCCATGGGGTCATAAAGAGTTGGAAACGACTGAGCAACATTTACTTTTACTGTTACTGTAAGTTTAGAAATTAAAAAATGAAATACTAGAATAATCCATAAATCATAAACCCATAGTGAAATTGGAAAACATATGTAGATGAGTTATGCCAACATAGGACAAGTGATGACATGTGGGATGACCTAAAGCAGTGTAAAAATAAAAGCAGCCTTAAACATAAATAATAGTCTTCCCTATAGCTCAAAGAGTAAAGAATCTGTGTGCAACATAGGAGACCTGGGTTGGATCCCTAGGTCTGGAAGATCCTCTAGAGACAAGATTGGCAATCCACTCCAGTATTCTTGCCTGGAGAATCCTGTAGACAGAGGAGCCTGGGTGGCTACAGTCCATGGAATTGCAGAGTCAGACACAACTGAGCGACTAACACTAATTATCAAAAATAGCCTTTAAAATTGATAGTAATTGGGTATGGTAAAATTTAGCCATATTTTTACCTCCCACGTTCCTCCTGTCTAAAGGGTACACCTTGGTTTTCAGCTTTACCTTCCATACAATTTAGTATAGTGACAAGAATCTCTCTCACCTGAACTTTCAAAGTTTATATATCACATTTACTCTTTTGTGTCTGAACCTTCACATTTTAATAATGGGATGGCGACATATCCTGTTGCTGTTTTTGTTGTTGTTCTGTCCCTAAATCATGTCCAAAACTTTGCGACCCCATGAACTGTGGCCTGCCAGGCTTGCCTGTCCCTCACTGTTTCCTGGAGTTTGTTCAGACTCATTTCCATTGAGACAGTGATCCAGTCCAACCATCTCATCCTCTGCCATCCTTTTCTCCTCTTTCCTTCAATCTTTCCCAGCATCAGGGTCTTTTCTAATGAGTCAGCTCTTCCCATCACGTGGTCAAAGTATTGGAGCTTCAGCTTCAGAAATAGACTTTCCAATGAATATTCAAGATTTATTTCCTTTAGGATTGACTGGTTTGATCTCCTTGCTGTCCAAGGGACTCTCAAAAGTCTTCTCCATCATCACAGTTCCAAATCATCAGTTCTTTAGCACTCATCCTTCTTAAGGTCCAACTCTAATATCAATACATGACTGCTGGAAAAACCATAATTTTTGCTGGCAAAGTGATGTCTCTGATTTTTTTAATACGCTGTCCAGGTTTGTCATGGCTTTTCTTCCAAGAAGCAAACATCTTTTAATTTTGTGGCTAAAAGTCACCATCCATAGTGACTTTGGAGCCCAAGAAAATAAAATTTTTTACTGTTTTCATTTTTCTTCCATGAATTTGCCATAACGTGATCGGATTGGATGCCATGATCTTTGCTTTGTGAATGGTATTTTAAGCCAGCTTTTTCAGTCTCCTCTTTCACCTTAGTTCCTCTTCACTTTCTGTCATTAAGGTGGTGTCATCTGCATACTTGAGGTTATTGATATTTCTCCTGACACTCTTGATTCCATCTTGGGTTTCATCCTACCCAGCATTTTGCCTGATATTCTCTGCATATAAGTTAAATAAGCAGGGTGACAAATACAGCCTTGCATACTATTTTCCCAACTTTGAACCCATCCATTGCTCCATGTCCAGTTCTAACTGCTGCTTTGTTGCCTGCATACCAGTTTATTAGGAGGCAGGTAAGGTGATCTTATATTCCAACCTCTTTAAGAATTTTCTATAGTTTTTTGTGATCCACACAGTCAAAGGCTTTATTGTAGTCAATGAAGCAGACGTACATGTTTTTCTGGAATTACCTTGCTTTTTCTATGATCCAGCGGGTGTTAACAATTTGATCTCTGGTTCCTTTTGCCTTTTCTAAATTTAGCTTGTAGTTAGATACTAATGGCTCCCAGCTAGACAACAGAATGAAAAATTATTAATTGATTTCTTGGAATTGAGGGGGAAAAATTAAATGGGAATGCTTGTCAATTAGTGTGAATTCCAGAAACAAAGTCAATGGACAATGCTTAACCCGACCTTGATACATGTAATATCAGTCTTGACCTTCCCCCTTACTTTTACCTTATACTTCCTTATCATCTAACTGTATTTTACAGTTCTCTCTCCTGCTCTCAGAAAGAGAATTGAACTAAATCTTTCATGAAGCTCTTCCTAGGCCTAAAGCTGCATGAAGTAATATGAACCTACTTCAAAATGTGTACAGCATGTGTGTGTTGGAATGTCCTCCAATTACTAGTTACATTACTATGGTCAATTATACTTGGCAATTGTGCTTAATTGAAGATGAAAGCACATTAGGTTTTTAATTTAAAAGCCATAGGTAAAGCCATTCTAAAAATCCTATTTGAATCACAGATTGGTGATGTTTCTCTCTCTGTGCTGGGATTTTATGGTACATTAAACTGCTCATTCATGTAATTAGAACAATAACTGGATGAGCTCTTGTACCAGGTGATACATAATAGCACCTCCCATTTATCTCTACTACGACTTAGATTATGAACATGGAATCACTTTTGAAAATGCTCAGGGTAAAATGATTTTGAATAATGAATGAGTGAGGAAATATTTTTCTCCTCTTAAACATTCCCCATAAGGTGTGGGTTGCACAAACCATCACTTTGCCAAGGACAGGAATTGCTGGTTTCTGTAGACCCTCCCTTCCTATTTCCTCCAATACACTATGTTTGTATAAGTGGACACATTCTGCTTCTTAAATTGTTCTGACATCCACCACCTCCTCTCCATCTCTGGTCAACCACTATGGGTCAGTTTCTGCTATCATTCAGTCTCTTCGCATTCGTCTCCTTCACTGCTGATACACTGATCTTCACCATGTCATATTCTGGTTTAAAGCACTTCTAATGATCTGCTAACTGAAGGCTAACTCCAGATGATTGGCACCAATTCCAAGCCTTGATTCTTCCTTTTGCTCAACCATATTTCTCACAAGTCATCCTACTCATATTTCTGAGCTTTAACCACTCTTGACTCTGATTCTGTGTTTACATAGAATAGCAAAGACACACTAAGATATGTAATCTTATATCTGATTAGAACATAAGATCTAGGAGAAATTCACATTCATACTTAAATTCGGCATTTAAAGAATCTATGTTGTCTGCTTCTGGCTGGTCCTGTCATGTCAAGTTTGTATGAAACGAACATTGTTTTCCCCTCAGTGTTTTCACACTGGCTGTTGTGCAGAGAATGGAGAATGGGGCTGTAGTACACTAAAGCCATAAGGAGATCATGTAATTACTATTTTTGTAGGCTATTCATCTGTCTGAACAGAAGCTATAAATACATACCAAAAAGACAAACCAGTTCATAGGCATATACATTTTTTTAACTGCATTCAGTTCAGTCATATCTGACTCTTTGTGACCCCATTGACTGCAGCATGCCAGGCCTCCCTGTCCATCACCAATTCCCAAAACTTACTCAAACTCATGTCCATTGAATTGGTGATGCCATCCAACCATCTCACCCTCTGTCATTCCCTTCTCCTCCTGCCTTCAATCATTCCCAGCATCAAGGTCTTTGCAAATGAGTCAGTTCTCTGCATCAGGTGGCCAAAGTTTTGGAGTTTCAGCTTCAACATCCATCCTGCCAATGAGCATTCAGGATCGATTTCCTTTAGGATGGACTGGTTGGATCTCTTAGCAGTCCAAGGGACTCTCAAGAGTCTTCTCCAAAACCACAGCTCAAAACCAGCAATTCTTTGGTGCTCAGCTCTCTTTGTGTGCAACTGTCACATGACTACTGTAAAAACCAAAGCTTTGAGTAGATGGACCTTTGTTGGTGAAGCAATGTCTCTGCTTTCTAATATGCTGTCTAAGTTGGTCATATCTTTTCTTCCAAGGAGCAAGCGTCTTTTAATTTCACAGCTGCAGTCACCACCTTTAGTGATTTTGGAGCCCCCCAAAATAAAGTCGGTCACTGTTTCCATTGTTTCCCCATTTATTTGCCATGAAGTGATGGGGCCTGATGCCATTGCATATTTTAACACAAGTCTTGTAGCATTATTTGTAATGATTTTGTCTTGGTCAGGTTATACCCATTTCCAAATATATTAATGACAATCATCAGTATACTTAAAATAAGCTATATTTTACATTAGCTCTCTAACAATTTTATTATGCTATCACTGTAATCAAAACATATATTTTTTGTAACAATAACCCTGTGTACGAGACAGCAAAAGAGACACTGATGTATAGAACAGTCTTATGGACTCTGTGGGAGAGGGAGAGGGTGGGAAGATTTGGGAGAATGGCATTGAAACATGTAAAATATCATGTATGAAATGAGTTGCCAGTCCAGGTTCGATGCACGATACTGGATGCTTGGGGCTGGTGCACTGGGACGACCCAGAGGGATGGAATGGGGAGGGAGGAGGGAGGAGGGTTCAGGATGGGGAACACATGTAAACCTGTGGCGGATTCATTTTGATATTTGGCAAATCTAATACAGTTATGTAAAATTTAAAAATAAAATAAAATTAAAAATTAAAAAAAAAAAAAAAAAAAAAACATATATTTTATAATAATATAGATACAGTAGGAAATATCATTTATAACTATGTGTACAGGTTTATATGTTACCCTGGAACAATGATAAATTTGCCACAATGAGAATGACTATACATACATGTAATTGTGCATGGTCACTCACCCTGTGATAAATATATATAAAACATTGTTCTGTGCATGAAGTTTTCAGGGTATCACATCAATAGAATATTATTTTAATAAAAGATTTTTAAAAATTTCAAAAAGAATAACTTGATTATACATATACAAATATAAAAAAGCTCTCAAATTGTAAAATCATAAAACTTTAAATTAACTTCATATTAAAAATCAATTTTTATTATAAATAAAACCAATGAAACCTATTGTTTCAACAAATATTTTGATGAAGTTAAACCATGTATGTCCAAACCATGTGAAAGTGAAAGTAAAGTCGTGTCCGACTCTTTGCGATCCCATGGACTGTAACCTACCATGCTCCTCTGTCCATGGAATTTTCCAGGCAAGAGTACTAGAAGGGTTGACATTTCCTTCCCTAGAGGATCTTCCCGACCCAGGGATCAAACCTGAGTTTCCCACAATGTAGGCAGACAGTTTACCGTCTGAGCCACCAGGGAAGTCATAAATATTTTAATGAAGTTAAATCATGTATATCCAGACTATGTATGTCAGACTAAATACTATAATCTGATGTTACTGGAAAACTACTTTCCCATCTTTTTGAAAATTCTTTGAAATATATATTTTTTTAGTACGTCTTCCTTAAATTTTTATGGCATACTGTAAACTGGTACAGTAAGTCCTCTAGTACAAACAAGTTCTGTTCTGAGGGCAAGTTCCTAAGTTCAATTTGCTTTTAAGTCCGATAAAGTTAGCCTAGATACCCAACTAACACAATAAACTATTTAGTACCATAAGGTAATAGGTTTGTAATACTTTTCACACAAGTAATACATAAAAAACAAACACAAAAAATAAAGAAAACATTTTCAAACTTACGGTATAGTACCTTGAAACATACAGTATGATAGCTGGCATACAGGGGCTGGCATCATGTGAACAGGCAAGAAGAATTACTGACTGGAGGAGGGATAGGAGGTGCGAGATGGTAGAGCTGAAGGGTCATTAGCAATAGGAGACAGAGGGTAAGCTGCGATTTCATTCAGGCCTGACCTTGATGGCACAGGATCTTTCTGGAACCAGATACATGTTCACATCTTTGAAAGTTAGCAATTGAAAGTTTGTGTATGGGGAATCTTACTGTAGTTGTGCCATGTGCTACTTTCCATATATAAAATTTTAGTATCATTTTTAGAAGGAGTTCAGTCTTCATGACACTTTCTCCAATTTTATTTTACATTTAATACCATATACTATATGTTAACATTAACATATATAAACTTCCATATGGGAAGTTGCTGTATAACACAGGGAGCTCAGCTCGGTGGTCTGTGGTGACCTAGAGGGTTGGAATGGGGGATTGGGTGGAATGAGGGAGTGGGTGGGAGGCTCAAGAGGGAGGTGATACATGCATACATAGAGTTGAGTCACTTAGCTGTACAGCAGAAACTAACACAACATTGTAAAGTAATTACACTAAAAAAATATAAAGGAGAAAGAGAGAGAAGAAAGGAAGAGGAAAGGCTCTGCCTGCTTTAGACATTCCTTGCTTAGAATTTGCCAGTTCAATTACAGCTTTGCTTTCTCAATCCTCTATCCAGGAGATAAAACGATCTCCTGGCAACTGTAACTGAGTCTTTGGAACACAGTGAATTTAACTGCTAGGGCTTTGAACAAAGCTTATAATGAAGGAAAAAAGTTAAAACACTTTATATATTATTGCACTTTTATCTGAATGCATGTTAGGAATTTATGGGTTATGTTATTTGCCTATGTTATGTTAATTTCCTATCTTCTAACTGCCAGAGAAGAGCACCCCAACATCTCAATAAGGAAAAACTGTAATTAGAGAAGCACTTTAGTAGGACAAGCAGATGTTTGCAACCAGTAGATGAATTAGGATTTAACACAAAGGCCTCTAATCTCTGAGGTCTGTCTGCTAAGAAAAAGTTTCTTCATTTTGTCCCTCTTCCCATTTTGTCCCAGGCTTCCCTGGTGGATCAGACAGTAAAGAATTTGCCTGCAAAGCAGGAGACCTGGGTTCAATGCATGGGTGGGGAAGATCCTCCAGAGAAGGGAATAGCTACCCACTCCAGTATTGTTGCCTGGAAAATCCCATGGACGGAAGGGCCTGGTGGGCTCCAGTCCATGGAATCACAAAGAATCAGACATGACTGAGCCTCTAACACTTTCTTTTTTTCACCATTTAAAAAAAAAAAAAAAAAAAAAGGGAAGAAGCCTGCTAAGAGTGGCAGCTAGAGATAACTCCCCGTTTGGAGGTTTGTTTTTGAATTTGAAAAAGTTACTGGACACATCCCTTTCCAAAAATAAGTTATTGCCTTGGTAATGAGTTCTTGCTGAAATCTAATGCCCAACCCAGTGACACTTCTCCAGCCTGACCTATAAATTTCAGACTCTATAACAAAGAAGTTTATTAATGTCTCCCTTGTCAGTAGGATATGGTATAATGAAGAATGCAGCTGGCTTGGCCCTAGACACATCTCAGTTCTGTTTTAGAATATATCAGCCCCCACTCATCTTTTGTAATCCTAGATGTGACTCTGGCCTTTTGATTTTAAAATTATATGCTAAATGATTGAGAACATGAAGTGATTACTTAGCAATTGCCCTCAAAATCAGCAATAGCTTTTTTTTTTTTCCTCATTTTTAGTTTTTTCTTTCTCCACTTAAAGTAAAACTTGGAATAAAAATTAAAGATGACTGACTTAATGTTTCTTAAATTACTCTAAAGTCAATGATTTGAATTGTTATTTGAAAAAGATGGGGGAATAAAATGGAAATTGTATCTGATGATAAGATAAATCTTGATTGAAGCTTTTAAAAACTTGTTATTGGATCAAATGATATGGAAATAGCTTTATTGGTTGGCGATCATTCATCCACTCATCCATTTGATAGACATCTGTAGTGTGCTACATAATATAGCCCATGATAAACATGGAGATGGATAAGTTATAGCTCTTATTTCAAGGAACTCAAATATGAAACACAGCATAGAAAGAAGTATTGTGCAACTGACTATATTAAAATTTGGTAAGATTTATTCAACATATGTGTAAGGTCCAATCTTAATCAAATTAATATCAATATATCAAGGAACATTTTCTTTAACCATGTCTAAAAGATATAAGTAACAATATAAGGAGGTTCAATCTGCTTAATGAGAGACATATTCAGAGTATTGGTTTCCCGATTTTTTTCCATTGATTGTGACAGAACATGTACATGAATTATTATTGTTTTTTCTCTTCATCAATTCATTGCTAGGATTTGTCAGGGAGGAACATTTCTAGATATACTTTTGATTGCTTTAATTTTAGCTAGCTACAAATGCAATTAAGGATTTCATCATTTTGCAAGCAGCAATAGGAACAATAATCATTCCCCAATATATCAAGTCTAATCCACAGACACCTTGAATATGTCAGGTTATATGGCAAAAGGAAGTTAAGTTTGCAGATGGAATGAAGGTTATCAATCAGCTGACCTTAAATAGAAAAGGCCTCCACCCATTATCTAGATGGGTGCAATGTAATCCCAAAAGTCTGTAAAAGTGGAAGCAGGAAGCAAAAGAAGAGACTTGGTTGAAGACATGATTACAGAAGAATAATCAGGGATAAGCAACATTGATTGCTAGGTTTCAGGTGGAATAGGTAACCACAGAAGTATGTGGGTTTTCTAGAAGTTGGAAACACAAATAAATTGATTCACTTTCAGAGCTTCCAGAAAGAAATGCTTTTAGCATAGTGAGACCCTTATAGAACTATAAGGCAATATATTTGTATTATTTTAAGTCATTGAATTTCTGATAATTTGTTGCAGCAACCATAGAAAAGGAGAGAGTTTTGTAAAGTTCTATAAACAGAAAAATTTGAAGCCTGGTGGCAGGTAAGTATATAGGACTATTCAGAAAGCTCGTAAGAATGTTATTAATATTTTTGTTCATTAAATCACTATAGAAGAAAATAGAATTCTTTGAGAGAAGTTTCTCTGATATAATAATATATTCTGTTCATTGACACATTGGTTTAAGTCAAAGCTAAGTGCATTGGCCAGCCAATGGCAAAGAAATGTACTTTACATAATAACCTATAAGCACAAGTTTTAAAGTTGGATTTAAGTGACCTGTCAAACAGTCAGAAATTTGCAGTGTCTCCTGTTATTACAGAATTTAACTGGATTCTGATAAAAGCCTCAGGAATAGAAAAATAGATTTTGAGGTAAAAGCCTTGGAATACATCATGAGTTTGCTGTATTTTGAAATATTTTTAGGTGTAAAACTTTGACACTGTTGTAAGTAGCATCACTGCACCTTGCCGGAAAGGGAAGAGAAGGGGAAGAGGTCCTCATGTTAACTGAGGTTTAAGAAAACGCCTCAGTGCTACTGTCTCAATTAGTCCCACGCTCTCCCTCCCCAGCTGTGTCCCCAAGTCTGTTTTATATATCTTATGTAAAATAGATAACCCGTGGGAAGTTGATATATAACATAGAAGCTCAACCCAGTGCTCTGTGACAGCCTAGAGGAGTTCGAGGGAGGCTCAAGAGGGAGGAGACATACGTATACCTATGCCTGGTTCAGGTTGTTGTATGGCAGAAACCAACACACCACTGTAAAGCAATTATACTCCAATTAAAAATAAGTACAAAAAGAAAAAGAGGAACAACTCAGTAATATTAGCGTTTGCAGTAATTAAATCCAATATTTTGCTCTCATAAAATCACAACATAGCCATTAAAAACAGTGTGGAGATGCCTTAAAAAACTGGAAATAGAACTGCCTTATGATCCAGCAATCCCACTGCTGGGCATACACACTGAGGAAACCAGAAGGGAAAGAGACACGTGTACCCCAATGTTCATCGCAGCACTGTTTATAATAGCCAGGACATGGAAGCAACCTAGATGTCCATCAGCAGATGAATGGATAAGAAAGCAGTGGTACATATACACAATGGAGTATTATTCAGCCATTAAAAAGAATACATTTGAATCCGTTCTAATGAGGTGGATGAAACTGGAGCCTATTATACAGAGTGAAGTAAGCCAGAAAGAAAAACACCAATACAGTATACTAACGCATATATATGGAATTTAGAAAGATGGTAACAATAACCCTGTGTACGAGACAGCAGAAGAGACACTGATGTATAGAACAGTCTTATGGACTCTGTGGGAGAGGGAGAGGGTGGGAAGATTTGGGAGAATGGCATTGAAACATGTAAAATATCATGTATGAAACGAGTTGCCAGTCCAGGTTCGATGCACGATACTGGATGCTTGGGGCTGGTGCACTGGGACGACCCAGAGGGATGGAATGGGGAGGGAGGAGGGAGGAGGGTTCAGGATGGGGAACACATGTATACCTGTGGCGGATTCATTTTGATATTTGGCAAATCTAATACAGTTATGTAAAGTTTAAAAATAAAATAAAATTTAAAAAAAAAAAAAAAACAGTCTTTGTCTTTGGTTATAGGGCAAGTGTCTTGCTCTGTGTATGTGAATCTCACTAGCTTCTAAACTGTCCCCCTCAAATTTCTTTTACAACATGTTTCTGGACAGTTTAATATTTTAAGGAACACCACTAGTATTATTATAGTAAATGAGACTATGCTACTAAATGTAATACATATGATTATTTCTATAATATTTCCTTCATGAATATTATGACAAAAGAAACCAGTACAGATATCCAAATTATCAATGCACCTGGGAGGAAAAAAGTCCTTTTTGTAAACCAGATTGTAGCTATTGTTTGTTATGGCATTTGAAGCTGATGACCTGAAATTTCATTGCTGTTAGGACTGCAAGTATCAGTTATTATGACAAAACTTTAGCGGAGAAATAAACAAATATCTGTCTCCTCTCACCTTCCTGCATAGCCCACAAACTGTAACAATATTTACCAGGGCCTTGGAGTTATGTCCTGGACAAAAATAGAGCATCTTCCGTCTTTACCTTTTATGAGGTCACCATTTACAAGGTGACTTTTAAAAGATTTGTGGATACTTTGAATGTCAGTAAATGTTATTTCAATATTTTTTCAAGTTAATCTGAAGAGTAAGGAGATTACATATTCTCTTTGTGTGAACTGGCCTGGGAACTGATCTTTCATGACCTGTTTTAAACTTGTGATGTTAGTGTGGAATGACAGAACAGCAGGAAGAGGGAGAGAAAATGCTAATAAATTTGTTAGTAGTCAGAACAAAGGATGTTATGTTCCAAAAGAGACAAATTTTGCTATTGTGTGCATTTTTCTTAATTTGAGTTGTAGTTCTAGTTGTCAGGATGTGTTTTTGGATATAGAATAAAAGTAGGAAAAATTTAAAATAAATGAAAGAAAAAGTAAAAAAAAAAAAAAAAAAAATATATATATATATATATATATATATATATATATAATGACTTTTGTGTTTCCTCTAAGCAAAAATCATTTTGTGGTTTAATTTAAAGTCTTCCTCCTAACACTGAAAAAGTCATATTTTTGTATATTAAATCCATATACTTCAGAAGATTTCAAAGACTCTGTCTAAAGTTTAAATTTATCTCTCAAAGAAAATTTATATTTTTGGTTTGTAAAATAATTTATGATTAAACTACTATCACATTTATACTATTGATATGACATCAGGAAAATATCTGTGTGAAATGTAATCATATAACAGGACACATGATTAAATTTGCCACTGGGACACTGGTGGTGAATAAAGTTTAACATTTTTGAAAATACAAAATGATGCATATATAATTCTTCACTTAAAAAAATATATTTGTATTAGATTCTTCTGACGATTTTGCCCTGGTCACATAAGCCTTGCTGACAATAGAATTAAGTCAAATTTCACCTTGGGAGAAATAAATAGCTTCAATTCTGAAATTTATTAACCAGAATTAATTATATTTGTTATCAATAAACCATTCTGAGACTTTTGCTTCCTTTGGAGGCCACATTGCAAGTGTTTAATTTAGAATAAAGAACACATAAAATGTGACTTTAATACAGTTCTTTGGAACAATGTCTCTAGGAGCAAGTATCTTTAGTTTTCACAGAGGAAACATGATTTGAGAGATTATCTCTATGTTAAAGTGCATATCTACTACAAAGTCTCTTTCATTATCTCTTTTCAATCACAGGGATAGATAACACAGCAGGCTAGTTCTCTAATCCCCAAAACCTCAAGAGGTAAATAATCTCACCTGTGAGGTGTTTGGAGTGATCATTGACTTCTTGCTCCACAAAATGATAATGATCTATTTATGTGCATGCTCTGTAACAGTATATTTCTAAAGATATAGATGTTGCTTTTGTGTTGCAGAAGGTAAGAAATTATATTGAAGGCACAAACATAAAATAGTTCACTTTTAATAAATACATTTTCACCAGTGTTAAAGTAGTAAGAAACATAAATATTTTGCCCTGTGGCATGTGTGCTAAGTCGTGTCTAACTATTTGCAGTCCTTTGGACTATAACCCACCAGGTTCCTCTGTCCATGGGATTTTTTAGAAAAGAATACTGGAATGGGTTGTCATTTTCTCCTCCAGGGGATCTTTCTGACCTAGGGAATGAACCCATGTCTCCTGCATCTCCTACATTGGCAAGGTGAATTCTTTACCTGCTGTGCCATCAGGGAAGCCCTGTGGAGGATACAAAAAAGAGATAAAGCATCATTCTCTACCATTACATCTGAAATATCATCTTCTGCCTTAAAATCTATCAAATTCAACCATAGTATTTGTGATAAAAACAAGTTGAAACTTTTATTTTAAAGTGTTATTAATACTAAAATGTCTATCTTAAACTTTAGCCCTTGACCTTTTACTGAATTAAATAGGTATGAGAAAAAATAGAAAAAAAAAAAAAAGTTAGAAAATGTTAGCACCCAAGATTTGACATGAACTTATTGTAGAGTAGTAGGGATTTGGAATAAAGATGGTTATGTGAACAAAGTAGGGATAACCTTCTTGCAGCTGGTGGTCCTGAGAATGGAGCTGGCCATTGCTGCTACGTTGCTACTGGTCTGAAGAGCACACTGTGATACAGAAACTTCAGTTTTAATTACCACTGGATCTACTGACCACCCTCAGTCAGGACCTTACTCTCTATCTCTTTCTTGTTATTATGAATGAGCTATCTATTTATCTACATTTCTTGATATTCTCTAAATTCTCAGTTTTGAATGTCATCCCTTACATTCCTTATTAAGGACAAAAGTCCTAATTCATTATCTCTTTCTCTTAGGTTTTTCCAACCAGCTAAAAATAAGTGATGGTTTATCAAGTAGAAAAAATAGAGATATAAACAATTAAAACTTCTAAACCCCAATATTCTATATATTTTCTCATTTTCACAGGAAAGGAGAAATTCCTGTATTTTATAAAGAAATATCCATAATCACTGCTTCAGTTTTCTTATTCTCATATTCTTCTTTTAAACCACAATCCACTGGAACTTCATACTTTGTTGTTTGGTGGCTAAATCATGTCCGACTGTTTGTGACGCCATGGACTGCAACACGGAGACTTTCCTGTCCTTCACCAGTTCCTGGAGTTTGCTCAAACTCATGTCCTTTGAATCAGTGATGTTATCTATACAAGAATGATTGCTGGTTAACGCCACCCATGACTTCGACATTTCAACGCATACTTTGTTGTGCTCAAGTTACTCACCCCAACAACACTCTTAATCACCTGTGACCAAACTGTCTTGGTTTAATTTCCTCACTTGCACACCAGGCCATCACAGTCTCAGCTTTCCCTCCACATCACTGTTCAAATATCCAAAATCCTCTTCACTGGACTCTTCTCTTTGCAATTCTTATATATTACGTGCTGAGGGCTCATGCCTTAGTCCTTTATAGTCATATACAGATATGACGTTCTGCTTGTCAATGACACACATGTATATCTTTGACTCTTCTTCTCTGAGCCCAGAATTTCATACCTTACAGAGCATCTCCACATGAATGTTTGATAAATATCACAAAACATATGTTCTCATAGTAAGATGCTACTATTTTCCAATAAACTCTATGTATTCTTTATTCTTCTGTCTTTTAACTATCTATCTAATATATATAATACTTTATTTATCAGAGTTCTTCATAGAAACAGAGTCAATTATATATATATATATATATATATATACACACACACATATATATACATATATATACATACATACATTTGCTCTCCTGCTGGCTCAGGCAGTAAAGACTCTACCTGCAATGTAGGATACCTGGATTTGATCCCTGGATTGGGAAGATTCCCTGGAGATGGGAATGGCAACCCACTTCACTATTCTTGCCTGGATAATTCCATGGATAGAGGAGCCTAGGGGGCTATAGTCCATGGGATCCCAAAGAGTCAGACTTGAATGAGAAACTAACACTTTCATTCACTTTCATATATGAAAATGAATATGCCATATGTATGAATATGACACATTTATAATACAGATGCAAAGAGATTTTTTATGAAGTATTAGCTCATGCAATTATGGAGACTGAGAAGTCCCAGGATCTGCCCTATGCAAGCTGCAGATCCAGGCAAGCTAATGGCATAGTTTGAAGGCCTGAGCCCTGGAAAGCCAAACGATGAGGATTCCAGTTTCAGGCCTTCACTGAAGGTCTGAGGACCAGCATTGTTGTGGCAAGAAGATGGAAAAACATTGTCCCGTTTCATGCACTCACACAAAGAGAGAGTGAATCCTCCCATACATCATATTTGGTTCTATCTAAGCCCTCAAGAAACTTGATGATGCCCATCTACATGGGAAAGAGGAATCCACGTTACTCATTCTACAGATCCAAATGCTAAACTCATCAGAAACACTCACACACCTGCTCAGAAATAAAGTTTAACCACATATCTGAGCAACTTGTGACCCAGTCAAATTGATACATAAAATTAACTACCATGCATTCCATTTGCTTCTTCCTACAAATATAGCCTTGATAAGGATGTTCTTTATTTCTGTTTCAACCACCTTAAGATAATGGCTTAAGCTTCCATTATCTATCAGCAAGCCAAGCACCAACCATTGAAAAGTATCCTCCCTGGCTCCTATTTTTGAAGACCCACCCACTACACCAAACAGGACTTTTCATATAACATTCAAAAAAAACATAAAGAAAGTAGCCACATTAAAATCATCCAATGTGTTTCGAATCCATTTATAATAAAATTCAAACACCAGACCCTGATCTAAAAAGGCTAATGAGGTTTGGCACAGGTTTCTGTCTCTCACACCACCTCCTACCATTTTCTTTCTAATTGATGACTTTTCAGTCACAGTAGTGTTGTGTGTGTGTGTGTGTGTGCGTGTGTGTGTGTTTATTGGCCCTTGATCTTATCAGGATTCTCTCCAGATTACCAATAACCTCCACACAATTAATCTTTATTTCTTACAGCACTTATCATATTTACTTGCTCACTAAAGTTCTCCTTTGTTTATTGTCCTTTTTCCACAGCAATATTATGTCCATGTGAGCAGTGATCTCTTGTGTTACATACACTGCTCTATCCCACAATGCTGAAAGAATACAGGGTAGACTTTATTTTCTTGGGTGTGAAAATCACTGCAGATAGTGACTACAGCCATAAAATTAAAAGACTTTTGCTCCTTGGAAGAAAAACTAGGACAAAACTAGACAGTGAATTATAAAGGATAGACATTACTTTGCCTACAAAGCTATGTATAGTCAAAGCTCAAATTTTTAAAGTCATCATGTATGGATGTGAGATTTGGACCATAAAGAAGGCTGAGAGCTGAAGAATTGATGCTTTTGAACTGTGGTGCTGGGAAGTTAGGAAATCAAACCTAAATGAAATAAACCCTAAATATTCATTGGAAGGACTGATGCCGAAGCTGAAATTTCAATACATTGGCCACCTGAAATGAAGAGTTGACTCATTAGAAAAGAGCCTGATGTTGGGAAAGATTGAAGGCAGGTGCAGAAGGGGATCTCAGAGGATGAGATGGTTGGATGGCGTCACCAATCCAATGGACCTGAGTTTGAGCAAACTCTAGCAATAGATGAAGGACAGGGAAGCAGGGCATGCTGCAGTCCATGGGGTCGCTGAGGGTCGGACACGACTGAGCCACTTCACTTTCACTTTTCACTTTCATACACTGGAGAAGGAAATGGCAACCCACTCCAGTGTTCTTGCCTTGAGAATCCCAAGGACGGGGGAGCCTGGTGGCCTGCCGTTTATGGGGTCGCACAGAGTCAGACACTGCTGAAGCGACTTAGCAGCAGCAGCAGCATTGGTGAAATCTATAGATATATTTTCATCCCTTAAGTATGACTACAAAAAAACAAAGAAAAAGGTTTTGGAAGTCTTTTTTGCATATCTTAAAAGTTAATTTAACAAGCATACCTTCCAAACCATCTTATGTGAAATATTAGTATCACAATTCTCACTTGGGGCCGGGGGGACCAAATCCAACTCAGCTACTTATTAGAAAATAATTAATGCAAAGAAAAAAAATAAGGGATAAGAGAGTAACAAAAACACACTATATAAAACAAAATTTAGTTTTTTAAAAAAATAGTAAAAAAGTTAAATATATGTACCAAAACTGCCTTATACAATTTTCAGTTGCAGAGCAAAAAATCTTACGTTTAAGGATTTATGCAAAGAAAATAAAAAAATATATATACATAAGTGATTTTCATTTTTCTCTACAAATACTTTCTGCAAAGAATCAGATAATACATATTTTATGAAAACATAGCATTTTATTGCCACAATATGACCACCTAAAATATTGTATAAGTTCATTATTAAATTCAAAACAATGACAGGTGGAAGAGAGTGTCCAACTCAATAAACTGATTGAGATTAAAAAAATTACAATGATTTAGAATAAATATAAATTATTCTAAAAGCTACACATTATTAGCATCAAATATATTTAATTTCTTAAGGTCAAATGGATTACTCAGAGTCAAGATTTGGGTGAAATTAGTGAGGCAGTTAGCTCAGGTACCCTATGTAATAGTTACACAGTGGTTGAAAAACTCAGTAATCAAGATATTTTAATGTAATATTAAACATATTGTCAAACTATGCCCTAAATACTGGGTGCCTAACTTTGTGTATACAATATTGTTGAAATCAAGACCTAATTTGGGTCAAACAAGTGAGAAATATTCCATAAGTGCAGTTTAAATCATTACACTGTTGAAAATGTTGATATTTTGTTAATTGTAGACATTTTTATTAATAGGGGTTTTTAAGGTATTTTATTAAAATACTATATATCTTGATTACTGGGTTTTGGTTCTGATTTTTCATTACAGTTATCGTTACCTTACTAGCTTCACTCTAAATACAACACTAGAAGCAGTAAATGTAATTTAATATTAAGAAAGCATATTGAAGCTTGCTAAAATTTAATATTTAAATTTTTATAGAAATGCATCATATATAACAAATTCTCTCTTGTTATTGGTCATTTTTTTCTTTTATTACAATAAGCGGGAGTTGGTGATGGACAGGGAGGCCCAGCGTCCTGCGGTTCATGGGGTCGCAGAGTCGGACACGACTGAGTGACTGAACTGAACTGATCTAATCCCTAAAATATCTGTTATGTCTTCGTATAACTTAATGTAAATATTTATGGCTTAACTGAGTTATTCTTTCATCAGGAATTATCATCAAGGGTTAAATAATGGTGATGATCCTGAATTAAATATTAAGAAATACAAATGTACTGATTGAATTCTTATAGCTCATCTGCTTTTAAAACATGTTTAAAAAACCTAGAAATTATGTTAAATACTGGATGCTTGGGGCTGGTGCACTGGGATGACTCAAAGGGATGGTACAGGGAGGGGGGAGGAAGCGGGGTTCAGTTTGGGAAATACGTGTATACCTGTGGTGGATTCATGTTGATGTATGGCAAAACCAATACAGTATTGTAAAGTAATTAGCCTCCAATTAAAATAAATAAATTTATAAAAAATAAATATATAAAAAGTAAAACAACCTAGAAGTTATGTTAAATAGTGAAAATAATATTTTATTTTAAAATGATCACAATCATATAAATATGATTTTTATCATATATCATCACATTTATCATATCATCACAATAAAACAAGAGAAGAAACATCTTTTAAAAAAAATCCTTTTAGCTAAGATCAATAAAGCATGGAGACTTCCTTGGTGGCTCAGTGGTAAAGAATCCACCTGCTAATGCAGGAAACACTAGACATGAAAGTTCAATTCATGAGTTGGAAAAATCCCCTGGAGTAGGAAATGGCAACTTGCTTCAGTACTCTTTGCCGGGGTCCAGCCCCGGTGGATCCAGGGAATTCGAAGCGGGGACGGCGTCGGCGAGGATCAGGAAACAACTGCTTAATTAAACGTTAATTAAGAATATAAAGAGTAATAGAATAAGGATAGCTCAGTGAGGAAATTCAGTGGAGAAAAGAGGCTGAAATAAGGATAGCTCAGTGAGGAAATTCAGTGGAGAAAAGAGGCTGAATAATTCAGCCAGAAGGTGAGAGAACGAAAGACATGGGGAGACCAAGTTTCGGTGAACAAGGCCCACACTTTATTTTCCAAAGTAGTTTTTATACCTTAAGTTATGCATAGAGGATAATGGGGGAAGGGGTAGAGTCATGCAGCAAGCCAGGCTTTCTTCCTGCAAACTTATCATATGCAAAAGCTTAGGTGATCTGCATCATCTTCTGGCCTAGAGGCCTGTTAACTTTTTAAGACCCTTTCTTCAGAAAACT
The DNA here is from genome assembly GCF_029407905.1 of Bubalus kerabau. Lineage (NCBI taxonomy): Eukaryota > Metazoa > Chordata > Mammalia > Artiodactyla > Bovidae > Bubalus > Bubalus kerabau. The sequence continues at coordinate 58,465,271 of NC_073625.1, forward strand.
TATTTTTCTCTAAAGGTGATTGGTCAGGAACCACCCTCCAAAAGCATTAGATAAAGTTGCATTCCTACAGAGCAAAGGTGTGGTGGGCTATAACAAGAAAAAGAATTAACTCAAGGGTCCCAGGTTACAAACATTAAAGCTACTACTTACACCAATTATATTAATCAATACACTGCCAGGGACACAGCAGGTAAGGGATATGGAAACTTAGCAGCAAACATTGGCCCAACAAGTGAAAATCCCTTCACCAATACAATTCCTAATCAATCTTTTAACTGCTCAAAGGAATCTGTATTTAGACAGTTTAGAACATCTCATGCCTCTCACAGTTGGGAGGCTCTGAGCAATCACATGTGGCCTGAAAATCCTATTCAGGCAGGCTAGAGGACTTCCAAAGGAGTTTGTAGGTTGAAACACTGTCACACCCAGGAATTATTAACTGGAGCTGTAAGTTAACTCTTTTTTCAGGGAGAGGTAGTGGGGGACAGCCCCCCATAAAGTCAGAGGTGTAGGTGAAAGCACAAAGCAGAAAGTAGGCAGACTCTGATTTTGGGGGGTAGATGCTTGAGAATTTCCAGGGGGACTCCTGAGGCTCGATCCCGCCTTTGCGTATGCTGAGCCGCCTTCCTCATGACCTTTGTCATGGGTGGAGCTCCTCACGCTGGCTCCCGGCAGTGACAGACTTCCAGTTGAGCTATTCCAGATCCTGAAAGATGATGCTCTGGAAAGTGCTGCACTCAATATGCAATATGCACTCAATATGCAATATGCTGGCTCCCGGCAACTCTTGCCTGAAAAATTCCATGGACAGAGAAGCCTTGTAGGCTACAGTCCATGGGGTTGCAAAAGGTGGGGCATGACTGAATGACAGCACACAAAATACTTTTAAGTATAATGCATTTAATGTAACTATAATTTTCTCATGTATAAATACATACTACATGTTGTATGGATTAAACTGTGTCTAACTTTCCAGTAAAATATACAATATAATGATTTATCTGTTAAAATAATTTTAAATATTAAAAACTTAGATTCACATGCACACACACACATATAAGTATCAATTGTTCTGTGTAAAAAGAACATCCTCTGTTTTTCTCCCTACTTATTGTCCACAATTTTTTAGTTTGACAGAATATGAAAGTAATTTGAAATTGGAAAAAGTTATGTTTGCAACATAATAAAATATATGACTTCACCTCTTTTATGTTTTGATGAGCAGTTCTACAATTTAATGTGGTTTAATGTTGGATGTGAGAGTTGGACTGTGAAGAAAGCTGAGCGCCGAAGAATTGATGCTTTTGAACTGTGGTGTTGGAGAAGACTCTTGTGAGTCCCTTGGACTGCAAGGAGATCCAACCAGTCCATTCTGAAGGAGATCAGCCCTGGGATTTCTTTGGAAGGAATGATGCTAAAGCTGAAACTCCAGTACTTTGGCCACCTCATGCGAAGAGTTGACTCATTGGAAAAGACTCTGATGCTGGGAGGCATCGGGGGCAGGAGGAGAAGGGGACGACAGAGGATGAGATGGCTGGATGGCATCACCGACTCAATGGACATGAGTTTGAATAAACCCTAGGGAGTTGGTGATGGACTGGGAGGCCTGGCATGCTGGGATTTATGGGGTCTCAAAGAGTTGGACACGACTGAGCGACTGAACTAACTAGCTAACTAAATGTATCAGTTGCTTTTTCCATGGAACATTTTGTTCTTGTGTCTTGAGCTATTTTTTTTTTCTTTTTTGGCAAGAGAATAGAGATTATATTTATATTTATATAGTGATTTTGTATCCTGCAACATTGATAGACTCTCCTTTAATTCTTAAAACTTCTGGATTATTTCAGATTTTTTCTATGTACAATCATAAAATAGTCTAATAAAATTACACAATATTATCATTAAACATATGGTAGCTCAGATGATAAAGCGTCTGCCTACAATGCAGGAGACCTGGGTTCGATCCCTGGGTTGTGAAGATCCCCTGGAGAAGGAAATGGCAACCCACTCCAGTATTCTTGCCTGGAAAATCCCATGGACTGAGGAGCCTGGTCGGCTACATTCCATGGGGTCACAAAGAGTGGGACACAACTGAGCCACTTGACTTTCACTACCTTGACAACCCAGAGGAAAAATCCAAAGAATGTTATTGGTGCTTCCAATAGTCATAGTTTGCTTAGATTCAGACAAATATCAGATCTCTAATTATCATGAAATCAAGAGATTTTAAAATACTCATTTGTACTTATCTCCACCTGTTTCAGAGGAAGTATCTCAGAGGATTGTTCCTGTGAAGCACAGTTTTGACTCTATTTGTAGTAAGAACCGATTTGGCTTCCAAATAGATTTCAAAACCTCTGTCATAACTACTCTTAAGAAATGCAGTTGCCTTGCTAAGTTCTCTGTAATATGGTTTCCTTAGTTGCCACTGTTTTCTCTTACAACTCACTTCTCTCATCCAGTCTCATGTGGGTACATCTGACTGTTGGAACCTTGGAGACATAGGAGCACCCTAGCTAAACATGAACCATGGAAGAAGTTGACATATGCTTGGAGAAATCCTAACTCCAGTATTTTCCAAATAGCTCCTGATAGAGGCTACATTTTGCTCCAAAACAGACTTTTTTTTTCTTTTAATGTGGGGTAAAAACACCAGTGGAGAAATAATTCCAGAAAGAGTGAAGGGATGGAGCCAAAGCAAAAACAATACCCAGTTGTGGATGTGACTGGTGACAGAAGCAAGGTCCAATGCTGTAAAGAGCAATATTGCATAGGAACCTGGAATGTCAGGTCCCTGAATCAAGGCAAATAGGAAGTGGTCAAACAAGAGATGGCAAGAGTGAATGTCGACATTCTAGGAATAAGTAAACGAAAATGGACTGGAATGGGTGAATTTAACTCAGATGACCATTATATCTACTACTGCGAGCAGGAATCCCTCAGAAGAAATGGAGTAGCCATCATGGTCAACAAAAGAGTCCGAAATGCAGTACTTGGATGCGATCTCAAAAACGACAGAATGATCTCTGTTCGTTTCCAAGGCAAACCATTCAATATCACAGTAATCCAAGTCTATGCCCCAACCAGGAATGCTGAAGAAGCTGAAGTTGAATGGTTCTGTGAAGACCTACAAGACTTTTTAGAACTAACACCCAAAAAAGATGTCCTTTTCATTATAGGGGACTGGAATACAAAAGTAGGAAATCAAGAAACACCTGGAGTAACAGGCAAATTTGGCCTTGGAATACGAAATGAAGCAAGGCAAAGACGAATAGAGTTTTGCCAAGAAAAAGCACTGGTCATAGCAAACACCCTCTTCCAACAACACAAGAGAAGACTCTACACATGGACATCACCAGATGGTCAACACTGAAATCAGATTGATTATATTCTTTGCAGCCAAAGATGGAGAAACTCTATAGAGTCAACAAAAACAAGACCAGGAACTGACTGTGGCTCAGATCATGAACTCCTTATTGCCAAATTCAGACTTAAATTGAAGAAAGTAGGGAAAACTATTAGACCATTCAGGTATGACCTAAATCAAATCCATTACGATTATACACTGGAACTGAGAAATAGATTTAAGGGCCTAGATCTGATAGAGTGCCTGATGAACTATGGACGGAGGTTCACGACATTGTAGAGTATACAGGGATCAAGACCATTCCCATGGAAAAGAAATGCAAAAAAAGCAAAATGGCTGTCTAAGGAGGCCTTACAAATAGTCGTGAAAAGAAGAGAAGTGAAAAACAAAGGAGAAAAGGAAAGGTATAAGCATCTGAATGCAGAGTTCCAAAGAATAGCAAGAACAGATAAGAAAGACTTCCTCAGATATCAATGCAAAGAAATAGAGGGAAACAACAGAATGGGAAAGACTAGAGATCTCTTCAAGAAAATTAGAGATACCAAGGGAATATTTCATGCAAAGATGGGCTCGATAAAGGACAGAAATGGTATGGACCTAACAGAAGCAGAAAATATTAAGAAGAGGTGGCAAGAATACACAGAAGAACTATACAAGAATGATCTTCACGAACCAGATAATAAAGATGGTGTGATCACGCATCTAGAGCCAGACATTCTGGAATGTGAAGTCAAGTGGGCCTTAGAAAGCATCACTACGAACAAAGCTAGTGGAGGTGATGGAAATCCAGTGGAGCTCTTTCAAATCCTGAAAGATGATGCATGAAAGTGCTGCACTCAATATGCCAGCAAATTTGGAAAACTCAGCAGTGGCCACAGGACTGGAAAAGGTCAGTTTTCATTCCAATCCCAAAGAAAGGCAGTGCCAAAGATTGCTCAAACTACCGCACAATTGCATTCATCTCACATGCTAGTAAAGTAATGCTCAAAATTCTCAAAGCCAGGCTCCAGCAATATGTGACCTGTGAACTTCCTGATGTTCAAGCTGGTTTTAGAAAAGGCAGAGGAACCAGAGATCAAATTGCCAACATGCGCTGGATCATGGAAAAAGCAAGACAGTTCCAGAAAAACATCCATTTCTGCTTTATTGACTATGCCAAAGCCTTTGACTGTGTGGATCACAATAAACTGTGGAAAATTCTGAAAGAGATGAGAATGCCAGACCACCTGACCTGCCTCTTGCGAAATCTGCATGCAGGTCAGGAAGCAACGGTTAGAACTGGACTTGGAACGACAGACTGGTTCCAAATAGGAAAAGGAGTAAGTCAAGGCTGTATAATATCACCCTGCTTATTTAACGTATATGCAGAGTACATCATGAGAAACGCTGGACTTGAAGAAGCACAAGCTGGAATCAAGATTGCCAGGAGAAATATCAATAACCTCAGATATGCAGATGACACCACCCTTACGGCAGAAAGTGAAGAGGAACTAAAAAGCCTCTTGATGAAAGTGAAAGTGGAGAGTGAAAAAGTTGGCTTAAAGCTCAGTATTCAGAAAACGAAGATCATGGCATCTGGTCCCACCACTTCATGGGAAATAGATGGGGAAACAGTGGAAACAGTATCATACTTTATTTTTTTGGGCTCGAAAATCACTGTAGATGGTGACTGCAGCCATGAAATTAAAAGATGGTTACTCCTTGGAAGGACAGTTATGACCAACCTAGATAGCATATTGAAAAGCAGAGACACTACTTTGCCAACAAAGGTCCGTCTAGTCAAGGCTATGGTTTTTCCTGTGGTCATGTATGGATGTGAGAGTTGGACTGTGAAGAAGGCTGAGCGCCAAAGAATTGATGCTTTTGAAGTGTGGTGTTGGAGAAGACTCTTGTGAGTCCCTTGGACTGCAAGGAGATCCAACCAGTCCATTCTGAAGGAGATCAGCCCTGGGATTTCTTTGGAAGGAATGATGCTAAAGCTGAAACTCCAGTACTTTGGCCACCTGATGGGAAGAGTTGACTCATTGGAAAAGACTCTGATGCTGGGAGGCATCGGGGGCAGGAGGAGAAGGGGAAGACAGAGGATGAGATGGCTGGATGGCATCATTGACTGGATGGACTTGAGTCTGAGTGAACTCCGGGAGTTGGTGGTGGACAGGTAGGCCTGGCGTGCTGCGATTTTTGGGGTCGCAAAGAGTCAGACAGGACTGAATGACTGAACTGAACTGAAAAACATCTAAGCATAATTTTAAACTGTGAAATGAACAAATGCCCCAAATATAGCACTGATGCATTTCTGAGGTAGACTAAATGAAATAATTCTGAAATCATATTTTGCAAGGTTATAATGCCTTGGAGTGTAAGTAAAACCTGCAGGAAAAGTCTGGTTTTCTGCCTATTTTTGCAAATGAAGCTTAATTGGAAAATGGCCTTGCCTAGTCATTTATCAATTATCTTGGGTTGCTTGCACTACAACAGCAGGCTTGAATAGTTTCCAAGAGACCATTCAGCTTGCAAATTCTAAAATATTATCTGGCCCTCTACACACCACACACACAAAAGTTGAACAACTGTTTAGATAGCGTGCATAGATTTGTAGATTTGCCACTGGAAAAGAAAAAATCCCTGAAATTTGTTTATAAAGCCAGAGATACAGCAAATGCATAAAGAAAGGATATTTTGAGTATGTTTAGTTCATGATAGCAATAATTGCCTGAATGATGACAACTAATCAGTATGAGGCTGTGTAGCCTGATACTGGCAATTTAAGTTCAGAGTGTTTTTATTTCTTTAACAGTATTTGCAACCCATCTTAGGAATCTAACTGAAACATACTTCCTTCTTTGTCACATGACATAGGTAATTGGAGGATCAGTTTATTCAGTTTTCCTAGATGATCCTGTCCACTGAATTAAGAATGCTTTTTTGAGAGTGTTAGAAAGGAATGCACTTAAACCTGCTACAAACATATGGTTTTTCAAGTGGCTCTGACTTTGAAAGGGAACAAATTATTATAGAAAATAAGGAAATGCTCCAGCTCAAATCTAAACTCAGATATAAGAGTTTTGAGTCAATAGCAACTTCTGATACCCCTGACACCCACAGAATGCTTAGCAAGTCTTCTGTAACAAAGGGATTCAAGTAGGAATCAATGTTCCTCAAGGGCCAATGGGGAGTCCTTTCTAACACACTCCTTTCCAGGCTTTGAGAATAAAACTCAGAAGGAAACTATATCTGAAAAGTTGGCATAAGAAAGTCACCTGGAATCAAGAATTCAGAATCCCAAGAATGGGCCCCAAATCATCACACTCTACTCTTTAGAAGAAACAGAATTTGTCAATATTTGTTGATCCCATTAAATTCTCATCTAATAGGCAACCTATGTATATTTTCAATTACTCACTGAAAGAATTCTTTTTACATCAGTGTCCCTTTTTTCTCCTATTGTATTTTTTATCACACTACCTTTTTTTTTATTAAAAGGTAAAATCTTTTTAAAGAAAATTCTGTGTGCATAAAAAATAAGAAGTCTAATAGCATGGCATGGTATGACATCAAAGTTGCTTAACATATAGAACTTAAGGACTTTTATACATAGTTTTATATAAGGCACCTGTCCAAAAATCACCCTTAGAAAAAAGAAAAAGGAAGTATTTTGCAACATTCGCATGAGACAGAGGGACTTATAACAGAGAATATACATAATATTTCATTCCTTGAGGAAAGTGTTGTGGTATGTAATGGTTTTCTCTTCTTTAAGATTAATAATTTTTACTACAAACTGAAAAGACTTTCATATCTGGTTACTATGCACTTCCTCGACTTTATACTTGCCTGAAGCCATATTCTTCCTTCCAAACAAACCAGCTCCTCTCAGTTCCCTGGATGTATCATGTTAGCAGTGCTTTTTACCCTGGAAATGGCAACCCACTCTAGTATTCTTGCTTGGGAAATCCCCTAGAGGAGCCTGGCAGTCTACAGTTCATGGGGTCGCAAGAGTCCAATGTGACTGAACACGCACACTTGCACCCTCGCTGTACAAACTTTCATAACTTCTCCAACATATACCCATTCACATACCTTCCAAAATTAAATGCTGCCTCTCATTCTTCAGTTTCCAGTTCAGTCTCCCTTACATTAGGCAGACATCCTGGCCATCGAACTCGATCAAACCCTTAGAAGCCCTTCTTTATACACTTAATAGTTTTGTAATATGGCTGATATTTGATAGAAAGTAAATATTTTTCTGAATGAGTAAATTATTAAAAGGTTCATCCAACTCATTTGTCTTTTGAAGACTACACATGGAAAAGCACAAAATGTGGTTTTATACCAAGAATGAGTGTACCTAGAGTTCCAGTACATGTTATTGTAAGTCAGTATTTTTTATGTTCCATCCATTGTCAGAAGCTGACAGAGAACCCAAGGTACATAAAGCTAAAATCATAAAGCATCAGCCTGCATTTCTGAGCTATTTAACAAAGAGATGTGAATTCTATCTCCTTTGTTTAGCAGTCTTTGGATTCCTTGTTCAACAACTATTTATTGAAAAAAAGCTACCCTGGCTCAGGCACTGTTATTAAAGTGTTGGATAAGACTTGGGAAGCTTAATTATGATACAGATGTAAACCATCTGTATGTAAACCATTTTCCTTTCTAGTTCTGAATTGGTAAGTAACTTTAATGCAAAAAAAAAAAAAGGATTGTTTTTATGTTGTACTTTCTCACCACTCTCACACTTATTCTGCAATTACCAAAATTCCTGTGTTTTCATAAGCTGAAATGTAGGAATAAAATAAAACTTTACAGAATAATATTTTCTTCTAATTGCAAATTGCTGTTACTGAAATACTAGAGTTCAAAAAGCACAACCCAAGAAACTTACACAACAAGCATTGCATCATCTTATTCAGTTTTTGTTTCTGTTGTACCTGTATTATTCTTAGTGCATACACAATAGAATTGCACTTTGCAAAAAAAATTATTAATGACAAAGCACCATGGCTATATCTGTGTGATATAGTCATAAACAACACCTAAATCATGTTACATGTAGTTGCATACACATAGAAATCTTTACAAATATACATATAATTGTATTTGCTAACTGTGTATCTGTGTTATCTCTTGCACTGGAATATTAGCTCCTGGGTAGCAGAATTTAGGAAATCACAGCAGTTGATGACTGCAGCCATGAAATTAAAAGATGCTAGTTTCTTGGAAGAAAAACTAAGACAAACCTAGACAGTTTATTAAAAACCAGCGACATTCCTTTTCCGACAAAGGTGTAGTCAAAACTATGGTTTTTCCAGTAGTCATGTATGTATGTGAGAGTTGGACCATAAAAATCTGAGCACTGAAGAATTGATGCTTTTGAATTGTGGTGCTGAAGAAGATTTTGAGAGTCCCTTGGACAGCTAGATAATCAAATCAGTCAATCTTAAAGGAAATAAATGCTGAATACTTATTGGAAGGGCTGACACTGAAGCCAAACCTCCATTACTCTGACCGCCTGATGCAAAGAGCCAATTCATTGGAAAAGCCGTTAATGCTGGGAAAGATTGAAGGAAACAAGGAGAAAGAGTGCAGTAAAGGATGAGATGGTTGGATGGCATCACTGATTCAATGGACATAAGTTTGAGCAAACTCCGAGAGATAGTGAAAGAAAAGGAAGCCTGGAATGCTGCAATCCATGGGGTCACAAAAAGCTGGACACAATTTAGTGACTGAACAACAATACAAGGAGCTGGTACAGTGTTATAAGGAGAGGTTACAACTGTGAGAATAGTGATTAAAAATTATTTTAAATCATCTAAGTATAAGTGGTTTAGACTAATGTTGAAATTTGATGTTCAATGAAAACATATTTGTTGAGAAAAAAGTAGAATAAGAAATTAGAGAAATCATCTTTTTTACATTTCCATTTGTAAAATTACTGCAAGTGGTATACTTATAAGCTATTCTCATACTGATCATTCAGTGAAGTAGCTACTAACTTATACTAAATTTCCACTCTGTAAGAGTTTTTTTTGTTGTTGTTTTACATGAAACTAAAAGATTTTCATCAAAAATTTCAAGATGTTTTTCAGTCTTGGATATGTACTTATGAGGCTAATTTAATGCCAAATTTTATTTTCCTTATTAAGCAGATTTATAGGGATGTATGTTTGTCACATGATAAATATATGTTTCAGAAATATATGGCAAAACCAATACAATATTGTAAAGTTAAATAAAATAAAATTAAGAGAAAAAATAAAAAAAAGAAATTAAAATAATTCTAGCATTTTATTGTTATCACAAGTGACTTTTTTAACAGACAAACACTGCCTTGAAGGGACCCTCTGCTTTGTGAGATAATTCACAGAAACAAATCCATTCTCTTTGTATATTTTTTGTATACTGTGGAAGAAGATCCTTTATATTCTGCAGGTTTGATGGCATTTTAAAATATCATCCTTAACAAATGTATTTGTCATGTTCAGAAAATGAAAAGAAGAGTTAGAAGAAGACTTCCCTCTGAAGCCTGGGAGCACTCTCACTTTAGTGTTATTTCAAAAGCGTAGAGCATGACACCAGCACGTGTCCCTCTGAGTTCATATTTGGATGAATAATCTTAAAAAGGAACTGAGGGTCAGAAGCCTATCTCCTATGACCCAGTCTCACTTCTCGGTCATGGGAGGGTAGTGTTTGTAAGATTGAGGTGAGAACCCAGCCCCAAACTGAAGAAAGCTATAATCAGAAATCTCCTTCACTTTAAAATTGCTTGTCTTTGAAGAAGTAAATATCATGTTGTTTTGGTTTCTGAGTTAAGCACAGTACATAATCATTATACATAGCTTGAATAATATACTGATAATATAAGGAAAATACAACATTAATCCATAAATCCATTATATATTTCTTTCAGTTTTATCTAGAGTTACTGAACATGGACAAAACTCAGCTATTGTGGCTTAAGCTTATGTGCAAATGACATTCAACTCTCCTGTGTTCACTTTTTCTTTCTGTGTGAAACAGAAGAATTGAGCTGAGTGACATGCTGCTAAATTGGGAGTTTCTATTAAAATGCTGAGAGCATATGTAAGTTAGAAGCTGATTATTTGTCAGATGGAGCAAATGAAAAAGATGGCTTCCAAGATGGAGACAGTCTGAGAGAGAATCAGTACTGCCCCTGTAAATAAATTCAAATTTCTCCATATCCTATAAAAGAGGCACAATATCCAGGGACCATAGTAGACCCAAGGCAGTGATGTTAGTCTGGGTAATTTAAACTGGGCATTTCCTAAAAAGATCTGCTAGATGAAACTAGATCAATGGGAGTTTACAAGTATAAAATGGGAGTTTACAATGGGTGACAATGTCTGAAACTTTGAAGTTGAAAGGAGGGTAGGAAGCACCATGTGAGAGGGTAAGGGACGGCTCATGAATAGGAGTCATACACGAAAGGGCCCAACTGGAAGGATGTGAAGAAGCCATGAAAATACCTTCAGGCAGATAGTTGCCTCTTGTTAATGCAGATGTCAAAGAGGAACTTACTATAAATACAGTGAGTTCTGACAGCATAGCTATGGGAGAGAAAAAAGTCAAGGACGAAAGACTGAACAAGGGCTTGACAGTCATCTACTGCCAGGCCCTTGCTGGTCAATGGCAGGGTGAGGGATGTCTCACTTTATAATGAGGAATTAAGTTCTGAAAAATTTAATTGGATGAGCATTCTAATTTCTCAACTCAGTTTTGTTTGAAAATTGAAAGAAACTGAGAGATTGTCTTTCCTACCAACTATCAGAAATATCTTGAGCCTTCTGGAATTTTCATTCAATTGCAGGAAAAATATAATACTCTTGAATACTAAAGTAAATTTAGGAGATGAACCTTAGACTATGACTTAACAACCTCCATTGTTTGTACCATGCTTATACAACACACTATTTACCATTTCTATAATAATGTGGTGATGTAGCTATGTTTAGCTTATTTAAATCATTTTAATTTATGTTAAATTAAAATGCTCACCTTGTGGCATGTGCTAAGTTGCTTCAGTTGTGTCTGACTCTTATGGACTGTAGCCCACCAGGTTCCTCTGTCCATGGGATTTCCTGGGCAAAAATACTAGAGTGGGTTGTCATTTCCTTCTCCAGGGAATCTTTCCAAATCAGAAATCAAACCCACATCTCATGCATTGCAGGCAGATTCTTTACAACCAAGACATCAGGGAGGCCCCTAATTTACAAAGAAAGAAATATGTTTATTTGTAACTAAGTATGGGCTTCACGACCCAGATAATCACGATGGTGTGATCACTGACCTAGAGCCAGACATCCTGGAAAATGAAGTCAAGTGGGCCTTAGAAAGCATCACTATGAACAAAGCTAGTGAAGGTGATGGAATTCCAGTTGAGCTATTTCAAATCCTGAAAGACGATACTGTGAAAGTGCTGCACTCAATATGCCAGCAAATTTAGATAACTCAGCAGTGGCCACAGGACTGGAAAAGGTCAGTTTTCATTCCAATCCCAAAGAAAGGCAATGCCAAAGAATGCTCAAACTACCACACAATTGCACTCATCTCAAACGCTAGTAAAGTAATGTTCAAAATTCTCCAAGCCAGGCTTCAGCAATATGTGAACCGTGAACTGCCTGATGTTCTAGCTGGTTTTAGAAAAGGCAGAGGAACCAGGGATCAAATTGCCAACATCTGCTGGATCATGGAAAAAGCAAGAGAGTTCCAGAAAAACATCTATTTCTGCTTTATTGACTATGCCAAAGCCTTTGACTGTGTGGATCACAATAAACTGTGGAAAATTCTGAAAGAGATGGGAATACCAGACCACCTGACCTGCCTCTTGAGAAACCTATATGCAGGTCAGGAAGCAACAGTTAGAACTGGACATGGAACAACAGACTGGTTCCAAATAGGAAAAGGAGTACATCAAGGCTGTATTTTATCACCCTGCTTTTTTAACTTATATGCAGAGTACATCACGAGAAATGCTGGACTGGAGAAAGCACAAGCTGGAATCAAGATTGCTGGGAGAAATATCAATAACCTCAGATATGCGGATGACACCACCCTCATGGCAGAAAGTGAAGAGGAACTGAAAAGCCTCTTGATGAAAGTGAAAGTGGAGAGTGAAAAAGTTGGCTTGAAGCTCAACATTCAGAAATGAAGATCATGGCATCTGGCCCCATCACTTCATGGGAAATAGATGGGGAAACAGTGTCAGACTTTATTTTTCTGGGCTCCAAAATCACTGTAGATGGTGACTGCAGCCATGAAATTAAAAGACTCTTACTCCTTGGAAGGAAAGTTATGACCAACCTAGCAGCATATTCAAAAGCAGAGACATTACTTTGCCAACAAAGGTTCATCTAGTCAAGGCTATGGTTTTTCCTGTGGTCACGTATGGATGTGAGAGTTGGACTGTGAAGAAGGCTGAGCGCCGAAGAATTGATGCTTTTGAACTGTGGTGTTGGAGAAGACTCTTGAGTGTCCCTTGGACTGCAAGGAGAACCAACCAGTCCATTCTAAAGAAGATCAGTCCTGGGTTGTTTGGAGGGAATGATGCTAAAGCTGAAACTCCAGTACTTTGGCCACCTCATGTGAAGAGTTGACTCATTGGAAAAGACTCTGATTCTGGGAAGGATTGGGGGCAGGAGGAGAAGGGAACAACAGAGGATGAGATGGCTGGATGGCGTCACTGACTCAATGGATGTTAGTCTGAGTGAACTCCAGGAGTTGGTGATGGACAGGGAGGCCTGGCGTGCTGCGATTCATGGGGTTGCAAAGAGTCAGACATGACTGAGTGACTGAACTGAACTGAACTGATGTGCTGAACAAAAAGTTCATTTGAGTTTTATGTACCCTCTTATAGAAAACCTGAGTGAACTTTTTGTCCAGCCCAGTATTAGATACATTAGATGTTAACAGTGTCCCTGAAATACTTCATGGCAATCTAAATCTTGAAAGTGTTATTTGTTCAGTCATGTCCAAGTCTTTGTGACACCATGGGTCAGGCTCTTGGGGCTCCTTTTTCCATAGAATTTTCCATGCAGGAATACTGGAGTGGGTTGCCATTCCCTTCTCCAGGGGATCTTCCTGACCCAGGGATTGAACCAGGTCTTCTGTATTGCAGGCAGATTCTTTACCATCTTGTTCTCTTACCATTAGATTCAATTTAAGCATGATTAAGAATATGTTCTGCGTACTGAGTTGAAAAATGACATTGTAGTAAAATAGAAAATGGGTTGATAGAACATGGGAATATTAACATAAAAATATTCTCTTTTTTGGGGGGGGACCTTTTTTATTTTTATACATGACAGTATTTTACACCAAGAATAGTCAGTTAAATAGTACAAATTTACATTCATGAGGAATGTTAAAAAAAAAAAATCAACTAAAAAACCCAATTCTTCCTGTGACCACAATCCCAACATTTTACAGTGCAGAGGAGAAGGGGGCTGAGGGCTTGGGGGTGGGGGACACATGCAAAACAAGTCTCTCCCAAAAGAAATAAACTTCACATTCCCTCTCCACACAGGATCCAAATGGGAAGAGTTTAATTTACAGTTCATCTTTTTCAGCTGTAGATTTCTCTGCTGTTTCTTGTTCTTCCTCATCTGTTCCTGCATCCATCTCTTCCTCTTCATCTTGCTCTGTGTCTTCTGCGGTGTCCTCTGTTGTTTCCTCAGGTTCTTCTTCAACCTTTGCATCAGGGTCGATGTTTAAGCTGAGGCAAAGCATTCTTTCTATTCTGTCTCCATATGCTTTAGTGTCTGGTAAAAGATATCCTGACCGCAGTGTTGCTGCTTCAAACAAAACCACAGAAAGATCCGAAACAGTTTTGTCATCTTCATCTTCCTTAACTCTTCGAAGCATGTCTCTGATCAGTGGGTGTCTGGGGTTAATTTCAAATGGGGTTATTCACAGTTCATAAACTTTCCTATTTATGTATGGAACAGCAAGACTGAAACGGTTGAGGAACCTGCCAAAGAAGAAGAAGCAGCAAAAGAAGATAAAGAAGAAACTGATGATGAAGCTGCAGTAGAAGAAGAGGAAGACGAAAAGAAACCAAAAACTAAAAAAGTTGAAAAAACTGTCTGGGATTGGGAACTGATGAACGATATCAAACCCATATGGCAGAGACCATCAAAAGTAGAGGAGGATGAATACAAAGCTTTCTACAAATCATTTTCAAAGGAAAGCGATGACCCCATGGCATATATCCACTTTACTGCTGAAGGGGAAGTTACCTTCAAGTCAATTTTATTTGTACCCACATCTGCCCCACGTGGTCTGTTTGATGAATATGGATCCAAGAAGAGCGATTACATTAAGCTGTATGTGCGCCGAGTATTCATCACAGACGACTTCCATGATATGATGCCCAAGTACCTGAATTTTGTCAAGGGTGTTGTGGACTCGGATGATCTCCCCTTGAATGTTTCCCATGAGACACTTCAGCAACATAAACTGCTTAAGGTGATTAGAAAGAAGCTTGTCCGTAAAACTCTGGACATGATCAAGAAGATTGCTGATGAGAAATACAATGATACTTTTTGGAAAGAATTTGGTACCAACATCAAGCTTGGTGTGATAGAAGATCACTCAAATCGAACACGTCTTGCCAAACTTCTTCAATTCCAGTCTTCTCATCATCCAAGTGACATGACTAGTCTAGACCAGTATGTGGAAAGAATGAAGGAGAAGCAGGACAAAATCTACTTCATGGCAGGGGCCAGCAGGAAAGAGGCCGAATCTCCTCCTTTGTTGAGCGACTTCTGAAAAAGGGCTATGAAGTGATTTATCTCACAGAACCTGTGGACGAATACTGCATTCAGGCTCTTCCCGAGTTCGACGGGAAGAGGTTCCAGAATGTTGCCAAAGAAGGAGTGAAGTTTGATGAAAGTGAGAAAAGTAAGGAGAGTCGTGAAGCAGTTGAGAAAGAATTTGAACCTCTGTTAAACTGGATGAAAGATAAAGCCCTCAAGGACAAGATCGAGAAGGCTGTGGTGTCTCAGTGCCTGACAGAGTCTCCGTGTGCTCTGGTAGCCAGCCAGTACCGGTGGTCTGGCAACATGGAGAGGATCATGAAAGCCCAGGCATACCAGACAGGCAAGGATATCTCAACCAATTATTATGCCAGCCAGAAAAATATTCTTTTATATTAAATGCACCTATAGTAGAGTGTTAGTTAATGATTAGTAGTTGAACTGATTTATCAAAAATATTTATGAAATAATAGGTGATATAGAGATAACCATAGACCTTTCACTTTTTTTTAAATTTTATTTTATTTTTAAACTTTACATAACTGTATTAGTTTTGCCAAATGTCAAAATGAATCCGCCACAGGTATACATGTGTTTTCCATCCCTCTGGGTCATCCCAGTGCACCAGCCCCAAGCATCCAGTATCGTGCATCGAACCTGGACTGGCAACTCATTTCATACATGATATTTTACATGTTTCAATGCCATTCTCCCAAATTTTCCCACCTTCTCCCTCTCCCACAGAGTCCATAAGACTGTTCTATACATCAGTGTCTGTTTTGCTGTCTTGTACACAGGGTTATTGTTACCATCTTTCTAAATTCCATATATATGCATTAGTATACTGTATTGGTGTTTTTCTTTCTGGCTTACTTCACTCTGTATAATAGGCTAGCTGTGGTACATATACACAATGGAGTATTATTCAGCCATTAAAAAGAACACATGTATACCAGTGGCGGATTCATTTTGATATTTGGCAAAACTAATACAGTTATGTAAAGTTTAAAAATAAAATAAAATTTAAAAAAAAAAGAAAAAAAACACTAAAAAAAAAAAAAAAAAGAATACATTTGAATCAGTTCTAATGAGGTGGATGAAACTGGAGACCTTTCACTTTTGAAATAAAGGAGACAGAGCAAAACCTCCCAATGTTGAGCCACTCATTTGAAATTTAAAACATTCCTTCATTCATGCTTCTTCCATATATTCTGTAGAATTTTTAAACATAGTGTATTATAAAATATACTCTTATTCATAGATTTTGGGAAAGAGTGAGGAACAAGAGAAATATACAAAGGTGAGTAGAATTTATATTTTTCAAGATACTCAGTGTGCTGCTACTACTGCTAAGTCACTTCAGTTGTGTCCGACTCTGTTCAACCCCATAGACAGCAGCCCACTTGGCTCCCCTGTCCCTGGGATTCTCCAGGCAAGAACACTGGAGTGGGTTGCCATTTCCTTCTCTAATGCAGGAAAGTGAAAAGTGAAAGTGAAGTCGCTCACTCGTGTCTGACTCTTAGCGACCCCATGGACTGCAGCCTACCAGGCTCCTCCATCCATGGGATTTTCCAGGCAAGAGTACTGGGGTGGGGTGCCATTGCCTTCTCCATTCAGTGTGCTAGACACTTGCATATTAGGTTTTCATTGCTTCCTCACAATTTAGCACAAAATTGGCAGCTTAAAAAAAGATATATTTATACTGCCAAAATTTGCCCAGGTCAGAATTTGCAAGGGCTTGGCTAGACCCTCTGCCAAGGGTTTCACAAGGCTGCAATTAGGGCATCAATTGGTACTGTCTCATCTGAGGTTTGGGGTACTCTTCCCAAGTTACGTGGCTGTTGGAAAAATGTATTTCCTTGCAGTGGTAGAACTTACAGCACTCTGCTTCTTCAAGCTATGAAACAAGCAGATGAGTGAGAGAGAGAAGAATGGGAAAAAGTGTTGGAAGAGTTTCTGCTAGTTCAGTGTCTCATCTTGAGATCCTGTTGTAAAAGGCTCAGCTGATTAGGTTGATTAAGAACCTTAATTATACTTGCAAAATTATTTTATCAGGCAATAAATTAGTCATAGGAATGATAACCCTTGATACTCAAGGATTCTGCTCACATTCAAGGAGGGGGAGGTATTTGGAACCCTCCTCATAATCTGCCTCCCAAAATCTGCTTCCTTTTTTCCAACAGAGTTTCCTGTTTTTACTTGTGATAATTGACAGGAAGCAGGTAATCTTGTCCTCTAGGTTTTGCTTCTGAAAGTGGACTTTACATAACATCATGGCATACAATTCCTAATAAGAGATACTGAAAGGCACAAAATCAAATTGTTGCCTCTTATTTAAGTATCTGCCAAGAAAAAGGTCCATATAGTCAGATCTATAGTTTTTCCATTAGTCCTATATGGATGTGAGAGTTGGGCCATAAAGAAGGCTAAGCACCAAAGGAGTGATTCTTTTAAACTCTGGTGTTGGAGAAGACTCTTGAGAGTCCCTTGGACTTCAAGATCAAACTAATCAATTCTAAAGGAAATTAATTCTGAATATTCAGTGGAAAAACTGATGCTCAAGCTGAAGCTCCAATAATTTGGCCACATGATGTGAAGATCTGACTCATTAGAAAAGACCCTGATGCTGGGAAACTCTTAAGGCTGGAGGCAAAGGGGACAACAGAGGACAAGATAGCTGGATGGCATCACCAACTCAATGGACAGGAAGTTGAGCAAGCTCTGGAAAATGGTGAAGGACAGGGAAGCTTGGCATGGTGCAGTCCATGGGGTTACAAAGAGTCAGACAGAACTGAGCAACTGAACAACAGCAATTTAAGTATCAAGTTTGGATGAAAATTGGAGTTGCTATTTCTATGTTAAGACAAAGAGTGAAAAATGATAAGTTAAAACAATTTCATGCGAGTTGTAAGATTTGAAGAGATTCAAAATTTTCTGTGTTCTAGAAAGTGTTTCAATAATACCCCTCTCCACGTGCCCCAGTGCTGAACATTCACCAGTGTTTGCCTTTATATCTATGTTGGTGGAGAACAGTAGGACACATTATACAATGTGGTTAGAACAGTCATGGAAACATGTAAGACTATGATATCTGAGAAACATCAAATGAGAAAGTTTCATTGGGAAGCATTTTTACTGAAGAAAATATCCATGAAATTATCTTTTTTTTTTTTTTTATGAAATTATCTTTAATCTCTAGGAAAACTAAACATTAAAATCAGTTGGGTAATATTTTTTTCTAAAAAATATTTGACATGCAAAAACTGAAAATAATTATGTTACAGCAAGTAAATTTAAATCTTAAGAAGATAAAACAGCAAATAACAGGCATCTTGTTTTAATAAAAAATTGACATTAAATTAAGAAACAGAAACTATTACTAATACTCAGTTTACTCTTACGTCTTATGAGCTGTCTCCCTAACTATCTTAGAGATGACTGTTGAGATACTTTTGGGAGGCAGAGCAATAATGTTTAAGCCTGAGTCTTGAGCATTGCAATGTTCAATAATTCTATTGATGATATTAATATATGTATATATGTATATATACACACACACACACCTCAAATATGAATATTTTCCCAACAAATGCAATATGAAATAGCTTTATTTCCAGTATTCACAGTCAGGAAAAGTCATATAAAATATTTTTTAAAATTCTGAAAATCATCTGCTGACCCATGTCTCTGCAAACAAATGTTTTAAGGTTTCTAGATTTCTCAATCAAGCCATACTGTGACACCTGTGGTCCTCAGAGCTGCAGTCAGTGATTTTAATTTTAATTCACAGATTTTTTTTTTTAATGCATCTGTACAATATATCTGGAGAGGGCCCTGGCACCGCACTCCAGTACTCTTGCCTGGAGAATCTCATGGATGGAGGAGCCTGGTGGGCTGTAGTCCATGGGGTCGCTGAGAGTTGGACACGACTGAGTGACTTCCGTTTCACTTTTCACTTTCATGTATTGGAGAAGGAAATGGCAACCCACTCCAGTGTTCTTGCCTGGAGAATCCCAGGGACGGGGGAGCCTGGTGGGCTGCTGTCTATGGGGTCTCATAGAGTCGGACACGACTGAAGCGACTTAGCAGCAGCAGCAGCATACAATATATCAGTAAATTCTATCAAGCAATTTCTTAATGAAAAGTTCACTGGTAAATCCATGAGTTGAAACTTATTGTTGACTATACCATATTGTATTGGAGAACTGAACATAATAATTTATTAAAATTTAACAACCTAGAAGAGTAACCTAAACTTTTAAAAATAAAAATGAGTTGCTATTAGGCACCCAAAACTGCCCTCTTTCATTAAGAATTTAAAAATATAAAGGTGAGAAAAATAAAGTAATTTTTACTCTCACTAAGGTAAGATTATAACCTCAGATACATACTAATATATCAATATGCAATGTCAACATTTCATAAATGAATATGCTTTATAAATTATTGCAAATAAAATATATAATATGAAAAATAAGCATATATATTCTCAGTTTTATATCACATTTTATATTTCAATCTAATTGAAATTTTAACCATATTACATATTTCAAATATGAGAAATTAGACACAAATGATATAATATGAAACAAATTAGAAAATATTTGAAATATTAAGCCATATAATAGGTTCAATTTGTGACTTAATTAAGGAAAATTGGAAAAAGCTTCCACAAATCTATTTCATTAAAGTTTATAGTGAAACCTGTCAATCATCTCAAGGCTGAGTGACTATGTCACTTTTCATTTGGAAAAATGAAAACATTTTCTCAATATCCAAATGATTGTTCTCATCCATTCAAAATACTCAAGAAAGTTCCCTAAGAAATATATCCCCCAAACACACACACACACAAACATATGCACACTCAAGGATTTTTCTTCTAAGTGCATATTATGTAAGAGTCTATTAAAAAAATCAATATTTTAACAAAATGCATTTATCTGCAAGTAGAGAATATTTGTATATGTTCAATTAAAGTTTTATGGATTGTGGACAATTTCTGGATCCCAATTTATAAAAATTAATTAAGTGGTTCAGTGGTAAAGAATCCTGCCCATGCAGGAGACTCAAGAGATATGGGTTTGATCCCTGGGTCAAAAAGATGACCTAGAGGAGAGCATGGCCAAACTTGCTTGGAAAATCCCTCCCCAGGTCAGTAGGTGCCCAATATGCTACTGGAGATCGGTGGAGAAATAACTCCAGAAAGAATGAAGGGATGGAGCCAAAGCAAAAACAATACCCAGTTGTGGATGTGACTGGTGATAGAAGCAAGGCCCGATGCTGTAAAGAGCAATATTGCATAGGAACCTGGGATATTAGGTCCATGAATCAAGGCAAATTGGAAGTGGTCAAACAGGAGATGGCAAGAGTGAATGTCAACATTCTAGGAATCAGCGAACTACAATGGACTGGAATCAGTGATTTTAATGCAGATGACCATTATATCTACTACTGTGGGCAGGAATCCATTAGAAGAAATGGAGTAGCCATCAGAGTCAAAAAAGAGTCTCCAATCCAGTGCTTGGATGCAGTCTCAAAAATGGCAGAATGATCTCAGTTTGTTTCCAAGGCAAGTCATTCAATATCATGGTAATCCAAATCTGTGTCCTGACCAGTAAAGCTGAAGAGGCTGGAGTTGATTGGTTCTATGAAGACCTACACAATCTTTTAGAACTAAGAACCAAAAAGATGTCCTTTTCGTTATAGGGGACTGGAATGCAAAAGTAGGAAATCAAGAAACACCTGGAGAAACAGGCAAATTTGGCCTTGGAGTACAGAATGAAGCAGGGCAAAGGCTAATAGAGTTTTCCCAGGAGAATGCACTGGTCAGCAAACACCCTCTTCCAACAACAATAGAGAAGACTCTACACATGGACATTACTAGATGGCCAACACCAAAATCGGATTGATTATATTCTTTGCAGCCAAATATGGAGAAGCTCTATACAGTCAGCAAAAACAAGACTGGGAGCTGACTGTGGCTTAGATCATGAAATCCTTATGGCCAAATTCAGACTGAAATGGAAGAAAGTGGGGAAAACCACTAGACCATTCAGGTATGACCTAAATCAAATCCCTTATGACTATACAGTGGAAGTGAGAAATAGATTTAATGGACTAGTTCTGATAGACAGAGTACCTGATGAACTATGGACGGAGGTTCATGACATTGTAGAGTATACAGGGATCAAGACCATCCCCATGGGAAAGAAATGCAAGAAAGCAAAATGGCTGTCTGAGGAGGCCTTACAAATAGCTGTGAAAAGCAGAGACGTGAAAGGCAAATGAGAAAATGAAAGATATAAACGTCTGAATGCAGAGTTCCACAGAATAGCAAGGAGAGATAAGGAAGCGTTTCTCAGTGATCACTGCAAAGAAATAGAGGAAAACAACAGAATGGGAAAGACTGGAGATCTTTTCAAGAAAATTAGAGATACCAGGGAATATTTCATACAAAATGGGTTCAATAAAGGACGGAAATGGTATGGACCTAACAGAAGCAGAAGATATTAAGAAGAGATGGCAAAAATACACAGAACTGTACAAAAAAGATCTTCATGACCCAGATAATCACGATGGTGTGATCACTCACCTAGAGCCAGATATCCTGGAATGTGAAGTCAAGTGGGCCTTAGAAAGCATCACTATGAACAAAGCTAGTGGAGGTGATGGAATTCCAGTTGAGCTATTTCAAATCCTGAAAGATGATGCAGTGAAAGTGCTGCAGTCAATATGCCAGCAGATTTGGAAAACTCAGCAGTGGCCACAGGACTGGAAAAGGTCAGTTTTCATTCCAATCCCAAAGAAAGGCAACGCCAAAGAATGCTCAAACTACCGCACAATTGCACTCATCTCACACGCTAGTAAAGTAATGCTCAAAATTTTCCAAGCCAGGCTTCAGCAATATGTGAACCGTGAACTTGCAGATGTTCAAGCTGACTTTAGAAAAGGCAGAGGAACCAGGGATCAAATTGCCAACATCCTCTGGATCTTTGAGAAAGTAAGAGAGTTCCAGAAAACATTTATTTCTGCTTTATTGACTATGCCAAAGCCTTTGACTGTGTGGACCCCAATAAACTGGAGAATTCTGAAAGAGATGAGAATACCAGACCACCCCACCTGCCTCTTGAGAAACCTGTATGCAGGTCAGGAAGCAACAGTTAGAACTGGACATGGAGCAACAGACTGGTTCCAAATAGGAAAGTGAGTACTTTAAGGCTGTATATTGTCACCCTGTTAGTTTATCTTATATGCAGAGTACATCATGAGAAATGCTGGCCTGGATGAAGCACAAGCTGGAATCAAGTTTGCTGGGATAAATAACAATAGCCTCAGATATGCAGATGACACCACCCTTATGGCAGAAAGTGAAGAGAAACTAAAGAGCCTCTTGATGAAAGTGAAAGAGGAGAATGAAAAAGTTGGCTTAGACCTCAACGTTCAGAAAACTAAAATCGTAGCATCTGGTCCCATCACTTCATGGCAAATAGATGTAGAAACAGTGACAGACTATTTTTCTGGGCTCCAAAATCATGGCAGATGGTGATTCTAGGGCCCCCCATCCCCCAATTTAAAAGACTCCTTGGAAGGAAAGTTATGCCCAACTTAGACAGTATATTAAAAAACAGAGACATTACTTTGACAGCAAAGGTCTGTCTAGTCAAGGCTATGGTTTTTACCCGTAGTCATGTATGGGTGTGAGAGTTGGACTATATAGAAGGCTGAGCGCCAAAGAATTGATGCTTTTTAATTGTGATGTTGGAGAAGACTCTTGAGAGTCCCTTTGACTGCAAGGAGATCCAACCGGTCCATCCTAAAGGAAATCAGTCCTGAATATTCATTGGAAGGACTAATGCTGAAACTGAAACTCTGATACTTTGTCCACCTGATGGGAAGAACTGACTCTGGAAAAGACTCTGATGCTAGGATAGATTGAAGGCATAAGGAAAAGGGAATGACAGAGGATGAGATGGTTGGATGGCATCACCTACTCGACGGACATGAGATTGAATAAGCTCCAGAAACTGTTGATGCACAGGGAGGCCTTGTGTGCTGCAATCAATGGGGGTCGCAAAGAGTCAGACATGACTGAACAACTGAACTGACTTATGCATTGGCAAGTGTGTTCTTTACCACTAGCACCACCTGGAAAGCCCTTCATGCGTATACACTAACGTCGCTCAGTCGTGTCCAACCCTTTGTGACCCCATGGACTGTAGCCTATCAGGTTCCTCCGTCCATGAGATTTTCCAGGCAAGAGTGCTGGAGTGGATTGCCATTTCCTTCTCCAGGGGATCTTCCCGACCCAGGAATCGAACCTGAGTCTCCCACATTGCAGGCAGACGCTTTACCGTCTGAGCCACCAGGGAAGCCCTAATGAATATACAAACATCTGTAAGTATCCTTATATGTAAACATCTATATCTATACTGAGTTAAACATCAGTTTATACAGATGTATCTGATTGTAACCCATTGCCTGTTTTTAATTTTTTTTTCCATTGTCGGATTTTAAGGATTGTTTGGATAAAAGTCCTTTTCACATGTATTTGAAAATATTTTGAGTCATGGCACATCATTTCATTCTAATCAGAACGTCTTTCATAGAATACAACTTTAGCTCTACGAAAGCCCAACTTAATTTGATTTTTTCTTTTTTGAATCATTCTTAGGTGTTGTATCTAAAATTTCATTACCAAAAACATGGCCAGCTAGATTTTCCATCATGATTCCTTATAAAATTTTCTTTTAGGTTTGTGTTTTACATTTAGGTATCTAATGTATTTTGTGTTATCTGAAATGTGTAAGGTATATGTCTAGATTATTTTTTATACATGGATGCCTAAGTGTTTCAGTATTGTAGTATGTTGAAAAGATTTTTCATTCAGATGTTTTTGTGCCTTTATCAAAAATAAGTTGACTATATTTGCATGGTTATATTTTTGACTCACTATTCTGATCAATTGATTTATGTGTATCTTCTTCTGCCAATCTCATTCTGCCTTGATTACTGTACCTTTGTAGAAGATCATGTATCAAGTAGCATCATCCCTCTGACATTGTTCTTCTGCAGTATTAATATTATGTTTGCTATACTGGGTTTTCTGCTTTTCCACATAAACTTTTTAAAAATAAGACACCTCATGGTATTGGTTGAGGTAGCACTGAATCTAGAGATTTGGTTGGGAATAACTTGCATCTTAATAATTTTTAGTCTTATCTATATACATAAACTATTATACTATTTGTTTATGTTCTCTTTGATTTATTTCCACGAAATTAAAAGGCGCTTACTCCTTGGAAGGAAAGTTATAACCAACTTAGATAGTATATTCAAAAGCAGAGACATTGCTTTGCAAACAAAGGTCCGTCTAGTCAAGGCTATGGTTTTTCCAGTAGTTATGTATGGATGTGAAAGTTTAACTGTGAAGAAAGCTGAGCGCCGAAGAATGGATGCTTTTGAACTGTGGTGTTGGAGAAGACTCCTGAGAGTCCCTTGGACTGCAAGGAGGTCCAACCAGTCCATCCTAAAGGTGATCAGTCCTGGGTTTTCATTGGAAGTACTGATGCTAAAGCTGATACTCCAATACTTTGGCCACCTCGTGCGCAGAGTTGACTCATTGGAAAAAACTCTGATGCTGGGAGGAATTGGGGGCAGGAGAAGGGGACGACAGAGAATGAGATGGCTGGATGACATCACCGACTTGATGGACATGAGTTTGAGTGGACTCTGGGAGTTGGTGATGGACAGGTTGGCCTGGCCTGCTGCTGTTCATGGGGTCGCAAAGAGTCAGACACAGCTGAGTGACTGAACTGAACTGAATTGATTTCTTTCATCTGAATTTTATAGATTTTTACTTTCAGATGCTGTACTTATTTTGCTTTATACCTAAATATTTTAATTTTGGTGCTATCATAAGTTGTTTTGATTTTACCTGTTTCCTAAATTCCAATTGTTTATTGTACTAGTGGATTCATTTTGATATTTGGCAAAACTAATACAGTTATGTAAAGTTTAAAAATAAAATAAAATTTAAAAACAAAACAAAAAAAATGGACATAATTGACTTTTGTATCTTAACCATGTGTATTAATTTCCTATGGCTAGCATAGAAAAGTAACTACAAACTGGTGGTTTAAAATAACCAACATTCGTGTTCTCACACTTCTGGGAACTAGAAATCCAGATTTAAAGTGTGAGCAGAGTTATGCTCTATGTATAAGCCTCTGGTAAGAATTGTTTGTTGCTTATTCCTAACTGCAGTTTTTATCTTTCCATGCTTCCTCTTCCTTGGGCGGCAGTAACATTGCTCCAATCTCTGTCTCTGTTGTCATATTATGCTCTTCCTACTTGTCTCTGTCTAAATTCCCCCCTTTTTAAAAGGCTACCAGTCATATTGGATTAATGCACACTAATGGCTTCATTTTTGCTTGATATTATCTGCACAGAAATTCTTTTCAAGCAAAGTCACTCTCATAGGTATGTGAGTTAGGTCTAAGTGAAGTCACTCAGTCATGCCCGACTCTTTGCGACCCCATGGACTGTAGTCTACCACACTCCTCCGTCCATTGGATTTTCCAGGCAAGGGTACTGGAGTGGGTTGCCATTTCCTTCTCCAGAGGATCTTCCTGACCCAGGGATTGAACCCAGGTCTCCCGCATTGTAGGCAGACGCTTTAACCTCTGAGCCACCAGGGAAGTCTACAGTACATCTTTTGGGAGATACACATCAACCCATAGCACTACGTACTCTGTGACAGTGTTCTTCTAACTAGTCAGTTCCAGGAATTTTCTGGTTGATCCTTTGAGACTTTATGCATAGATACTTATGTCATATGCAAACAGTCATAGCTTTTCCCACCTTTTCTTGGTAGATACACACTTTACTTCCTTTTTCCCACCTCTTCTTGGTAGATATACGCTTTACTTCCTTTTTCTTGTCCTGTTGCACTAGGTAGGACTTCTAACACGATGATACACAGGAGTGATGAGTGAACATAGTTCTGTTCCCCATCTTATGAGGAAAACTATCAATTTTCTCACCGTTCAGTTTAATGTTAGCTGTAGATTGTTCGTAGATGTATTTTATGAGGTTAAGAAAGTCTCCCTCTGTTCTTAGGTTGAATAGAAATTCAACATGACTGGGTGCTATATTTTGTCAAGAGTGTTTCTTTTTTTTTTTTTTTCCACATCAATTCATATGATCCTATGAGATTTATTTTTTATCTTGTTGATAGGGTGAGTTATCTTGGCAAATTTTCGAATGTTGAACCAGCCTTGCATGCTGGAATATGTCCCATTTGGTCATGGTATAAAATTCTGTTATTGTATTGCCTGATTTGATTTGCTAATTTTCAGCTTAACATTATTGTTTCTATGTTTATGAGAGATGATGGTGTATAGTTTTTCCTTTCCTGTAATGTTTGTATCTGATTTTTGTATAGAGTAGTTCTTGCATCAAAAAAATGTAATATGTTGTGTTTATTCCCCTCCGTTATGGAAGAGGTTGTGAAGAATATAAAATATCATTTTTTTTCTTAAATATTTGGTACAATTTACTAGTGAAATCTTTAGTGCTTAATGATTTCTTTTTGGAAAGTTATTAACTATTAATTCAAATCTTTAATAGATTTATGACTATTTCAGTAATATATTTCCTATTGCTTGAGTTTTTGTGTTCCTCAAGAAATTGATCTATTTCATCTAAGTCATTAAATTTGTTGTCATAACCTTGCTCATAATATCCTTTTATTACTCTGGGTAACTTGTATCATACCAAGACTACACTAGCTTTTCTAAATTCATAAAGACTTCTATTTTTAGGCCATTTATTACATATTAAAGAAAAATAGAATATTATCCCTGTTCTCTGAAGTCTGTTTTGTTTTACTTGGCTGTCTTAAAAAGATAAGAAATAGGAGGTGATTTAAAAGTTGATGCCACACATAGCCTTCATTTCAGATCTCAGTGAATAGATAAACTATTAGTGACATGGTGTTACACTGAGTTTGAAATGTGATAGCTTCTTATATAAAAAACATGATTTGAGCATGTCACTGCTTCAAACACTGAATAATAATGCACATAATTTTTATTATATAGGATCACTGCTATTTTGTAAAGG
The DNA here is from genome assembly GCF_029407905.1 of Bubalus kerabau. NCBI lineage: Eukaryota > Metazoa > Chordata > Mammalia > Artiodactyla > Bovidae > Bubalus > Bubalus kerabau. The sequence continues at coordinate 58,492,538 of NC_073625.1, forward strand.
TGAAAAATAATAACATAATAAGAATAATAGCAACAATAATTAATATAGATGAGATAATATATATTTTTACATATTTTCACATGAATTGTCTCATTTGATGCACAGAGACCCATAATCTATGAAAAATGAGAATATCATGTAAATAACTAACTTGAAAATTTCCATATCTTGTGCTTGAATTCTCTTACAATACACACATTTGTAAGTGGTAAAAGGTATCTTATTTTGGAGGCTAACTTTTTTCAAAGACTATTTTTTAGATACTAGCTTTCAGAAAATTTCAGGAAGACTATGAAGCCTAGAGTAAACTTACCAAGTTTTACCATTTCTAATTTACAAGAAAGGAACTCACCTGTTTGAATCAGTTCAGTCCAATTCAGTCACTCAGTCGTGTATGACTCTTTGTGACCCCATGGACTGCAGCACCTCAGGCCTCCCTGTTGGACAGGCCTCCCTTCAGGAGCTTGCTTAAACTCATGTCCATTGAGTCGGTGATGCCATCCAACCATCTCATCTTCTGTCGTCCCCTTCTCCTTCTGCCTTCAATCTTCCCAGCATCAAGGTCTTTTCCAATGAGTCAGTTCTTCACTTCATCAGGTGGCCAAAGTATTGGAGTTTCAGCTTCAGCATCAATCCTTCTAATGAATATTCAGGATGGATTGGATAGACTAGTTGGATCTCCTTGCAGTCTAAGGGCCTCTCGAGAGTCTTCTCCAACACCACAGTTCAAAAACATCAATTCTTCAGCACTCAGCTTTCTTCACAGTCCAGCTCTCACATTGATACATGACTACTGGAAAAACCATAGCTTTGACTAGACGGACCTTTGTTAGCAAGGTAATGTTTTTGCTTTTTAATATGCTGTCTAGGTTGATCATAACTTTCCTTCCAAGGAGTAAGCGTCTTTTAATTTGGGGGCTGCAGTCACCATCTGCAGTGATTTTGGAGCCCTGCCAAAATAAAATCTGTTACTATTTCCGCTGTTTTCCCATCTATTTGCCATGAAGTGATGGGTCCAGATGTCATGATCTTAGTTTTCTGAATGTTGAATTTTAAGCCAACTTTTTCACTCTCCTCTTTCACTTTCATCAAGAGGCTCATTAATTCTTCTTTGCTTTCTTCCATAAGGGTAGTGTCATCTGCATATCTGAGGTTATTGATATTTCTCCCGGAAACCTTGATTCCAGGTTGTACTTCATTCAGCCCAGCGTTTCTCATGGTGTACCCTGCATATCAGTTAAATAAGCAGGGTGACAATATACAACCTTGACATATTCCTTTCCCTATTTGGAACCAGTCTGTTGTTCCATGTCCAATTCTAACTGTTGCTTCCTGACCTGCATACAGATTTCTCAAGTGGCAGGTCAGGTGGTCTGGTATTCCCATCTCTTTCAGAATTTCCCACAGTTTGTTGTGATCCACACAGTCAAAGGCTTTGGCATAGTCAATAAAGCAGAAACAGATGTTTTTTTCTGGAACTCTCTTGCTGTTTTGATGATCCAGCGGATGTTGGCAATTTGATCTCTGGCTCCTCTGCCTTTTCTAAAACCAACTGGAATATCTGGAATTTCACGGTTCACATATTGCTGAACCCTGGCTTAGAAAATTTTGTTTGAATATTACAGTTATTGCTATTCAGTGTATAATGTAATTCTGCTTACAATATGCAGAAAACTCTTAAGGCAGGGGCTGAAGGTATAAATAAATAAAGTTAATTATAGCACACTAAAAATATAGCAAAATTAAGTAGCTTCAAATGGGTAAATATGAATAGAACTTATTTTATAAAATATTGTATAAATTAGAAAAGATGCATATGTCTGTATGGAATATATATTCAACATCTTGAGGTCATTTTAAGTGAAAAGTATAGCATCTAAGATAATTTTTGAGCATATTAAAACATCTATAGAAGCTATTTTAAAGAAGTACATCATAATTAGCCTAAAATTGTAAAGCTTTTAAATTCAATTCAAATGTGTGTTGATATATTTTATTCTTCATCAGTTCTAATAGAGTCATTACCTGATGTTTTAAAAGATCTTTTTCTAAACTAATATTTAGCAGAAAGTCAAATCTATTTGGTAATTTAGATGTGTTCATTCATTGGAAGTGAAAGTGAAAGTCGCTCAGTTGTGTCTGACTCTTTGTGACCCCTAGGGCTATACAGTCAGTGGAATTCTCCAGGCCAGAATACTGAAATGTGTAGCCTTTCCCTTCTTCAGGGGATCTTCCAACCCAGGGATTGAACCCAGGTCTTCCCCTGCATTATAGGCAGATTTTTTTTTTACCAACTGAGCTATCAGGGAAGCCCTATTTATTCCTTATTTCAATAAATATTCAGAGATGATAAGGGTTATTAGACATTCTTAGAATTATCATGCACTCCAATACTGTTGCCTGGAGAATCCCATGGATGGAGGAGCCTGGTGAGCTGCAGTCCATTGGGGTCGCTAAGAGTCGGATATGACTGAGCGACTTCACTTTCACTTTCCACTTTCATGCATTGGAGAAGGAAATGGCAGCCCACTCCAGTGTTCTTGCCTGGAGAATCCCATGGACGGAGAAGCCTGGTGGGCTGCAGTCCATGGGGTCGCACAGAGTCGGACGCGACTGAAGCGATTTAACAGCAGCAGCAGCAGCAGCAGCAGGAATTATCTGGGTGGTGGATTCTGTCCTGACAGGATAAAGAAGGATGTCTGATGGAATTATGGGGGCATATCATTATGCCCAAAAGAAAATATAAAGGGAAACTGAGTCTTGTAGCAGAAACTACAGCTTCAAATCAAGCACATATCTATGTCTTGTGAACTTCCATACAAGATCTTTCTCTATTTAGCATCATTTCTCTCAACTATAAGAGTTTTAAACTGGATCATTTATAATCTCAGGACAATGATTAAGAGTGCTTGGAATCATAGGTCTGAAGTGAAGCAATGATTTGAAACACATCTTATTTTCATTTAAAAGAGCAATCAGAGGCAAGGCACTGAAATCTACTTGATAGATTAAAAAATACAACAAAATACTAGCATATTAAATCCCCAACAATACATTATAAGGATCATATACCATGATCAAGTGGGATTTACTCCAGGAGTTCAAGGATTTTTTTTAATAACTGCAAATTGATCAATGTGATACACACATTAATCAATTGAAAAATTAAAACATGATCATTTCAATAGATTCAGAAAGAACTTTCAATAAAATTCAATATCCATTTATGATAAAAGCACTTCAGAAAGTGGACATAGAGGGAACATACCTGAATATAATAAAGGCCATATATGACAAACCTACAGTGAACATCAAACTCATTGGTGAAAATCTGAAGACATTTCCTGTAAGATTAGGTATAATACAAGGTTTTATAATCAGACAAAAATGAAATAAATTCAAACTGGAAAAGAAGCAAAACTGTCACTATTTGCAGATGATATGATGCTATATACATAGAAAATTTCTTTGTTAATTATTTTAATTTTATATGATAAAAGCTATACAGAAAAGAAAAGAAAACCGAAGATGGAGTTAGACCTAGAAGTTTATATACCATTAAAAAAATTATTAGAGTTTAGTTGATTTACAATGCTGTGTTAGTTTCAGTTGTAAGGCAAAGTAAATCAGATATATATATATCCACCTTGTTTTGGATTCTTTTTCCATATAGGCCATTGCAGAGCACTGAGTAGAGTTCCCTGTGCTATACAGTGAAAGAAAAAAAGAAAGGTAAAAATAAATGAAAATCTGTCGCTAAGTCAGTTCCCAATCCCTAACCATACAAATGGGCAAAAGGTAGATGAAAAGGTGTTCAGCATCACAAATTATTTAGAGAAATGAAAATCAAAACTACAATGAGGTATCATCTCACATCCTTCGGAATGGTCATCATCAAAAAAAAAATTTTACACACAAAAAATGCTGTAAAGCCTGTGGAGAAAAGGGAACCTTTCTACACACATGGCTTCAGGGACCCCAGAAGTGCTTTATGAGCTTCCCCAGAAAGGTAGGACCCTGCTGCTGTTTCAGCTGATTCACTGCATTTCTGATCCAGAATGGTATTCTGGAAACTATGGACTGTATTGGACTGGGGCAGAAAATCACACCCAAACCTTGGCATTCCTGCTAGGAACTTTTTACCAGGAGTTAATTCAGAATTGGGCTTCCCTGGTGACTCAGATTGAAAAGAATCCACCTGCAGTGCAGGAGACCTGGATTTGATCCCTGGTTTAGGGAGATCCCCTGGAGGAGGGCATGGCAATCCACTCCAGTATTCATGCCTGGAGAATCCCCATGGACAGAGAAGCCTGGCAGGCCACAGTCCACGGGTCTCAAAGAGTCAGACATGACTTAGTGAGTAAGCAGAGCACAGCATACCTACATTGTTGGCAGGATTGTAAATTGATACAACCATTATGGAGAACAGTATGGAGGTTCTTTAAAGAACTAAATATATAGTTTTGTATTCTGTTGGGAGGATAGCCTCTGCCATCTCAGCTAAAATTGCCAAAGATCTTAGTAGTGGATGGATTTTTAACAATTTGAGGAGTCGACTCCTTAGAAGAGACCCTGATTCTGGGGAAGATTGAGGGCAGGAGGAGAAAGGGGAGACTTAAGATGAGATGGTTAAGATGGCATCACTGACTCAAAGGACATGAGCTTGAGCAAACTCAGGGAGATAGTGAATGACAGGGAAGCCTGTTGTGCTGCAGTCCCTGAGGTCACAAAGAGTCTGACAGTACTGAGCGACTAACACTTTCATTTCCCTACACACACACACACACACACACACACACACACACAATGTATTTCAAGCAGTCAGGCATTCTGGCTGCCTAAGGTAAAAATACTTGCTTTACCTATAACAATACAGCCTATCTACAGAACTCTGAGTCTGTTCTGATAAGGGATATTTCATCAACACTATAATGCTCTATTTCAGTGTGCTTTGCTTGTAAAAATTTTAGCTGCTCTTTATCTTTTCAAGAGACATGTGGTTCTTATAGAAAGAAATAATTCTTAAGTAAAATGTCAGTGTGCTTGATATTTCCTTTGTGCTCTTTAAAACTGTGTCAGGTGTTTCAGTAACAAAATGTAAAAGATAAAGAATTTGGATTTCACTTTCTTTTTTTTTTTTTTTAAACTTATGCAGCAATTTATTTCAATTACTTTTTTTTTTGTATTTCTTTTTTTTTTTAATTTTATTTTTAAACTTTACAGTATTGTATTAGTTTTGCCAGATATCGATATCTGGATTTCACTTTCTTGATCTGACTTTTTATTCCAATGCAGTGATTGCATGCACTTGCTCACACAGTAACCACGTCAGGGGGTGATATAGCAGTTTTCTGGTGAGGAAAGTTTACAAAGAACATTCATCCTACTTTTATAAGAGATCTGGGTAAATGAGCACTTTAAAAGCCACACACAAAAGCCTTAATCACAGATACTCACACAGTCACTGGACAGAGACATTCAGAAACAGATTTTTTAAGTACATGGCAAGAGCAAGTAGGTCTTAAGGAAAAGTAACTCTGTTAGGATAACACATGAATAGTGACTCAGCACTTTTAGAAGTGCTTAAGTTTGTCAATCAGTTAAATAGTGATGCAGCAGCCTCAAGATAATCTGAGAATTAGTTAGGAATTCATGTTTGGGTTCTCACCATATATCCATCAAATCAGAATCTTCATTTCAACCTATGCATATTAAAGATTGAGAGCATTGCTACAGGTTGGTTTGGGCCATGGGTTTCACTATTTGTAAACAGTCTTCAGATATTCTCCCTAATATATGTTAAATATGTTAATTAGCAAAAGGAAGCAGTTTATTATTTTACTTTGTCCTTTTAAATTCATTCTTCTGATAATGAGGTATGATCATTGAAATGGGTACAAAATCTAAATGAATTGGCTAAGTGCAATCCCTCTCCTTTAAGCTGAACAAGGGTTCACCACTTGCTCTCTTAGTTTCCACCTCTGTGAGGCAAAGATTCTCTCATATTTACAAATGTATCCCAATGGAATAGCACATGGACTATTTTAAAGTGCATGGTCAGTAAATATTAGTGGAATATGTGAAAGAAAGACAAGGTAAAAGAAATATAACATCATTGAATAAAGTAACCATTTTTTGGAAGAAATTCAAATAATGCCATAGACTTCAAAATTTTTCTTTATAAAACTTATGTATGTTGTATAAAATTTCCAGAGTATTTTTTTCCTAATACAGGTATTGACAACATAGAAAAGAAATGCAAAAAAGCAAAATGGCTGTCTGGGGAGGCCTTACAAATAGCTGTGAAAAGAAGAGAAGCAAAAAGCAAAGGAGAAAAGGAAAGATATAAACATCTGAATGCAGAGTTCCAAAGAATAGCAAGAAGAGATAAGAAAGCCTTCTTCAGCGATCAATGCAAAGAAATAGAGGAAAACAACAGAATGGGAAAGACTAGGGATCTCTTCAAGAAAATCAGAGATACCAAAGGAACATTTCATGCAAAGATGAGCTGGATAAAGGACAGAAATGGTACGGACCTAACAGAAGCAGAAGATATTAAGAAGAGATGGCAAGAATACACAGAAGAACTGTACAAAAAAGATCATCATGACCCAGATAATCACGATGGTGTGATCACCGACCTAGAGCCAGACATCATGGAATGTGAAGTCAAGTGGGCCTTAGAAAGCATCACTACGAACAAAGCGAGTGTAGGTGATGGAATTCCAGTTGAGATATTCCAAATCCTGAAAGATGATGCTGTGAAAGTCCTGCACTCAATATGCCAGCAAATTTGAAAAACTCAGCAGTGGCCACAGGACTGGAAAAGGTCAGTTTTCATTCCAATCCCAAAGAAAGGCAATGCCAAAGAATGCTCAAACTACCGCACAATTGCACTCATCTCACACGCTAGTAAAGTAATGCTCAAAATTCTCCAAGCCAGGCTTCAGCAATATGTGACCTGTGAACTTCCTGATGTTCAAGCTGGTTTTAGAAAAGGCAGAGGAGCCAGAGATCAAATTGCCAACATCCACTGGATCATAGAAAAAGCAAGAGAGTTGCAGAAAAACATCTATTTCTGCTTTATTGACTATGCAAAGCCTTTGACTGTGTGGATCACAATAAACTGTGGAAAATTCTGAAAGAGATGGGAATACCATACCACCTGACCTGCCTCTTGAGAAATTTGTATGCAGGTCAGGAAGCAACAGTTAGAACTGGACAGGGAACAACAGACTGGTTCCAAATAGGAAAAGGAGTATGTCAAGGCTGTATATTGTCACCCTGTTTATTTAACTTATATGCAGAGTACATCATGAGAAACGCTGGCCTGGAAGAAACACAAACTGGAATCAAGATTGCCAGGAGAAATATCAATAACCTCAGGTATGCAGATGACACCACCCTTATGGCAGAAAGTGAAGAGGAACTCAAAAGCCTCTTGATGAAAGTGAAAGTGGAAAGTCAAAAAGTTGGCTTAAAGCTCAACATTCGGAAAACGAAGATCATGGCATCCGGTCCCATCACTTCATGGGAAATAGATGGGGAAACAGTGAAAACAATGTCAGACTTTATTTTTCTGGGCTCCAAAATCACTGCAGATGGTGACTGCAGCCGGGAAATTAAAAAACGCTTACTCCTTGGAAGGAAAGTTATGACCAACCTAGATAGCATATTCAAAAGCAGAGACATTACTTTGCCAACAAAGGTTCATCTAGTCAAGGCTATGGTTTTTCCTGTGGTCATGTATGGATGTGAGAGTTGGACTGTGAAGAAGGCTGAGCGCCAAAGAATTGATGCTTTTGAACTGTGGTGCTGGACAAGACTCTTGAGTGTGCCTTGGACTGCAAGGAGATCCAACCAGTCCATTCTAAAGGAGATCAGCCCTGGGATTTCTTTGGAAGGAATGATGCTAAAGCTGAAACTCCAATACTTTGGCCACCTCATGCAAAGAGTTGACTCATTGGAAAAGACTCTGATGCTGGGAGGGATCGGGGGCAGGAGGAGAAGGGGAAGACAGAGGATGAGATGGCTGGATGGCATCACTGACTCGATGGACGTGAGTCTGAGTGAACTCCGGGAGTTGGTGATGGACAGGGAGGCCTGGCCTGCTGCGATTCATGGGGTCGCAAAGAGTCGGACATGACTGAGCGACTGATCTGATCTGATCTGATTCCATTTTACATAAACCTGTTTGAATACAATGTTATCTTAAATATTTATATTATTCCTTCATATAGATAAAAACTATTTTTTAGCTTCAGATGGCATTTGCATTATATAATTTCATTTAACAGCAAATGATATTCATATTTAATTACTAAGGAATCATATATGCATATATATATTTATGTATGTATATATAAACTGAATCTCTGTGCTATACACCTGAAATTAACAGTATGTTGTAAATCAAATATACTTCAAGGAAAATATTTAGTATCATTATTGCTCTACTTACCTAATCTCAAACCAAATATGAACCATTCTCATTTACTTTTTTAATGTTACAAAATGACTTCTATCTTGAAAAATTTTCCCAAATTAGTCCTTTAAAATATACTGACTTTTATATATAAAATTTAGTACACAATTTTATATTTTTCCAGTGGTTGATTCTTTTCTATTCTGACATCCATATTTGACATGTTGGTAAAACAGGCTTCATCCTGAAACTGATTTGGCCTCATGTACAGTACTCCTCTATTTTTTTGTTCTCCATCTCACGTTTTGATAATTACATCTCAGTGGTTTTCCCTGAAATTTTAAGTCATCTTTGAATATAAAGTCTTCCTTTAGAAAAATATATTTATTCATATGGCTTCAGCTGTCTTCCTCATGTTGATGATTTCAATATCAAACATAAAATATCTAAACCTGAAGTTTTTGCCTTGCTCTCCAACCTTTACGGAATGTCTCTCTTATATTCCTGCTTCCAGTATTTTCCACAAAAATGCTAATTCTTATTGTTCCAAATCAATATTTCATCTTTGACTTATCCTTGTTTTTAAATCATATATCATAGTCTATTGATAACTCCTAAATATTCCAGACGGGTATCTCGCCATTCTTGTAATTCTTGAAAATTTTTGAATTCATAGTTTTGATTATTTATTTTGGTGTATTTTGTTAATCTCTTAACTAGTCTTCCTATGTCTTATAACTTAAGGCTACCTACTTTATGCTGTCGCCACTATGTTTCTAATTCAAAAAACTAATCTTGGTTACCATTTGGAATGTGTTGCTGTTGTTCAGTCGCCCAGTCATGTCTGATTTTTTGTGACCCCATGGACTGCAGCATGTCAGGCTTCCCTGTCCCTCACCACCTCCCAGCTTTGGCCCACGTTAGTGTCCATTGCATTGGTAATGCCATCCAGGCATCTCACACTCTGACGCCTTCTTCTCCTTCTGCCCTCAATCTTTCCCAGCATCAGGGAAGCATAATCCTATATAACTCGTAACTACTTCAGAATAGAACATCCCTAATGGAACAGGCAAAACCTTTCATAATTTGCACTGCTCCTACTCAAAATCTGTTCTTTTGATTCATTCTTTTTCCCCTTACATCCAACCTAAGTATTATGTGCTTTGAGAAAACATACTTTGATGCTCTCTTCCTCTTGCTGTCTGAGGCATACTTTTAAAAACTTTAAATCATGGTTTTATATCTACTGGGTTCCTTCTTTAAAAAGTATTTTTTTTTAATTGAGGAAAAATTGTTTTATAATGTTGTGTTGGTTTCTTCTCTACAATGTGAATCAGCTATGAGTACATATGTTCCTTTCCTCTCAATCTTCCTCCCACTCCTGCCGACCCTTTCATCCCTCTAGGTTGTCACAGAGCACCAGGCTGAGCACCCTAATTGTATGCAGGGATTATCTTCAGTTTCAGCAATACTATTGGGAATAGAGAAGGTTACTTTAAAAAATGTATTAACTAAAATATATAAATCCTTTCTTATGGCAAAGTTAACATTTCTGGAATTGGAAACAGGAAGATCAGCTTGGCCTCTATTACAATATCCCAGTAAGAGAAGATAACATCTTGAAGGAAAAGAATAACATTGAAGATGGTGAGCAGCAGGGATGATGTGCAAAATCTTAATGCCTGGAGTAGCATGGCTGATGAAAGTTCACAATGGATTCCATAGCAGTTAGCATAGTTGCTAGGTGTCAGAAAATATTTTGAAAATATGTTACATGCATTTTTCTTAGAGATTGGATAAAGGATATAGCTTCATGCTGATGATATTTAAAGAGAAATTTTAGCAAAAATATCACACCCAGAGCAAGGCAAACTTAAAAATCTAAGCAACTTCACCAGGAAACATATTTATACAGAGTAAAGTGAGAAATCTAAAATGCATGATGGATTTCTGTTTTTATTGTTTAGTCACTAAGTCATGTCCGACTATTATGTGACCCCATGGACTGTAGCCTGCCAGGCTCCTCTGTCCATGGGATTTCTATGTCCAGGCCAGGATATGGAACATTTCCTTCTCCAGGGGATTTTCCTGACCCAGGGATCAAACCCATGTCTCTTGCATTGGCAGGCAGATTCTTTACCACTGAGCCATCAAGGAAACTGTATAATTTGCTGCCTATCTTCATTTAATAGATGTGTACTTTTAATTTCAGAATAATTAACAATTTTTTTCCCTGCAGATAAATCTAGGATCCCTCCTTCTGAATTCCAACCATAATCAGCTATTGATATTCCAGTGATTGCCCTACTGATCACCTTTACACTGGCTGTCCTTCCATACTTAATCATACTTCAACCAATATTATCATCAAAGATTATGCAAAAACAAAGGCACACACCCCTGACCTAAAGGTGTTGGAATTTAAAGGAAGACAGGTTAGGAAATATAATGAAGGAACCAACTTTTTCAAAGGTATGAACTGAGGGTTTGTATCTGTTATACTCTCTAATCTAAGGGGCAAGAATTTACTCACAATTAAATCTCCTATGAACCATTATTTAAAAATTCATCTAAACATACTTATATTTGCAAAAGACAGAAGAGATTTGCTAATATTCCCTTTGCCATTGATTTTATTTTGAGAGAAATGATGATTTAAGAGCTTTGATAGTATGTATAATAGGCATATATTTGTATTTGTCTAGAAATAAAAACTTGGCAATTTTATGAAATTATGTTCATGTGAGAAAGAATACTCATAGAGCAGATATAACTCAACCATATGCCTCATTCCTTGGAAATTTATTCAGTCAGTGTGCCAAGAAAAATATTGAATAAAATTGATGTTTTCATGGTTTATGAACCAGTAAAATGGAGTGAACTACTTCTACTGAACACAGCAAGAATTCTTCAGTTGGTCAGTTGCCCTAATATTTATGGTTCATTGATTTAATTAGAGCCTAGTAAAATGATTTCATTATGAAAGAAAATGTTTGATGGGCAAAGACAGCTATGTGAATGTGTTTTTATATGCTTATAAGATCATAAAGAACACTATTTTTAAACAGCTTTATAAAAATATAAGGCAAAATGAATAAGTAGACATGAAGAATGGGGGAATTTAAATGCTTCTGACCAACTGAAGTAACTGAGATATTCTTAATTGTTTAATTTTGCTTTTTATTTTGTAGATTTTTTATAAATTAAATTATTAACTTCATAACTCTTAAGCTTTATGATTGTATTTGAAAGTTAATTTTAAAAACATTCAAAGTAATATTGAGAAACAACTGTAATTATAACACATGATTTATTTTTATATATTTTATCCAAAAAATATGCATTCTATGCTAAACTCTCAAAAGGTAACATAGCTACACAACACAAATAAGATACTATTAAATATTTTTCAATGAAATTAAGCCAAGTAACTTTCAAATTTTCATAACATCAAGAAAATAGTAGACAAAATTTTTGTTTTGGGTTTTGCAAATTAGTCCCCAAAGAATTTGCCCAGCAACACATCCCCAGACTGTGTACATGCTCTATATCTAGTTCCAAGAGCTAAAGCTTGGGTTTTCCTCATGTTGATTATGGATTATCCTCATGGCCAACTTTGACCAAAAGAATGTGTTACAAGTGGTAATTTGGATTTCTGAGCTCAAGCATTTGAAAATACAGCAAGCTTCACTTCCTGTTTTGTGGAATCCAGTTGTCACCCGGTGTGAGCTGCTAGGAAAAACTACTGAAAGAAGAGCCAAGAGGTGAGTGAGAAAGTTTCCAAGCATATGGCCTAAATCAAAACAGTCCATCTTTCCCCATGGCCTTCCAGCTACACTATCTAAGACCCTAGGCACATGAGAAAAGTCATATTGAATGTTGTAGCCAAGGAGACATTATGTAGAGGACAGATGAGATGTCACTACTAGACCCACAGAATTGTAAGACATGATAATGTAGTGCTGTTCTAAGCCCCTGGATTTTGGAGTAGCTTATTCTGAAACAATTGACAACTGAAGTAAGAGTGAAACACCGATAGCTGCAGGTTTATCCAAAGATTAAGCTTTTATACTGTAATTGTGTGTGATGTAAGTGAAGGAAGTTGAAAGCCTTGGAAAGCATGGACTGGAAATCATCTCCATTTGTATAAAATGAACTTTTCAGTTAGCAACTTATTAGTATTCACCTGCATGCGCTGCAATCCAGTAGGAGAGATAGAAAAAAAAAATGAATAACTCATGTTAATTCTGTCCCAGTATTTGTCTGAGAGTTACTAGTAGGATAGAGGATGAGGGGGTTGAATTACAACACTGCCTCAATGGACAAGAGTTTGAGCAAACTCCAGGAGATGGGATAGGGAAGCTTGGCATGCTATACTCCATGGGGTCAAAAAGAGTTGGACATGACTTAGCAACTAGACAACAACAACTTGAATACCTGGGAGATGTAGAACACTGATAATTAGTTGAATAGTAAACCTGAGAAATTTAAAATTATTTTTTGCTAAACATTTTCTTTGCAGGAAATAGACTCATGTTTAATTAATCCCAGAAGAATCTGTGTTTTTCCGTAATTTGAATTAAATCATTAATCATTTAAAATACTATATTTACACAATCAGTGTTATTTCCATTCTCTTGGTTATTTCTTGGGTAGAGAATACATTAGTCTCATTTATATTGTGTTACCAGGCAAAAACTACAGATATAGCCATTGTTCACATGGTTGGATAAAACAGGCTTCATCTTTTTTTTTTTTTTTTTCTTGTAATTGTTTAGTTTTTATTTGCCCTTATATGTCGTCCAAAATATTGCATTAGTTATTTGCATATGAAGTTTCAAGCATGTATTATTTGGCCCTGTTATAAACAGCAGCAGCAGAAGCTTGCATAAGTTAAATGTAATAAGTAACATTTTACAACACCTCATTCATAAATACTAGACTTGTGCTTCGTCAGTATAATTAATGCAGCAATATTTCTTGAATTTAAATCTGAATTTCAAATTTACTCTCAATTAAGTAACACAAAGTAACACAAAGATTGCTTATATTAAATCAACATAACCAAAAAGGTAATTGTTATTAACTGTCATGCTCAGGTACTATAGTCCTGTTCGACTTTTTGCAACGGTATGGACTTCGTTCTGTTCATAGGCTTTTCCTGTCAAGGATACTGGAGTGGGATGCTGTGCCCTTCACCAGTGCATATTTCTGACCTAGGAAGCAAACCTGCATCTCCTGTGCCTCCTGCATTGTAGGCAGATTCTTTATCACTGAACCACCAAGGAACCCTTTTATTAACTTCAGTCTAAATTTAAAATTTACTATTCTAGGAATAGCCATGGACTTATATATATGTGAATTTCATGAAACTAACAGTACTAATTAGATTCATAGTTATTCATTTATTTATTCATCCACATAAAAAATTGAGTGCTTTCCATTTCTACACATGGGATGATTGCCAGGGACACCAGGGTGAATGTGTACCTTTTTCTTCTGCAGTTTTATGGAGTTTCACCCATAAGCACATGGGTGACGGGAATATTAATAGCCAGGGCTACTGGGATTATAAGCCCAATATACATGAATTGGGCTTCCCAGGTGGATCAGCGGTAAAGAATCTGCCTGCCAATGTAGGAGACACAAGAGACATGGGTTTGATCCCTGGGTCAGGAAGATTCCCTGGAGGAGAAAATGGCAACCCACTCCAATGTTCTTGCCTGGAGAATCCCATGGACAGAGGAGCCTGGTGGACTACATACAATCCATTGGGTTGCAGAGAGTCAGACATGACTGAGTGACTGAGCACATACATGAGATTCTCAACACTATTCACTTTCTCTCAACTATTAGCCACATAACATAACTGAGAATCTGCAAAAAAAGGAAAAAAAGCACTCATCTGTGATAATGGTGGATGAAAAAGGTGAGACAGACAATCTTTTGGCTGAAAATTTTCATTGTTCTCTGATAAATTCAACTGAAATCTAACATCCATTACTCTGGAATCATTGATCTATAAATCTTAGGAAAACTATTTCAGATTAATTTTTAATTGAGTAAAATGAGAACTGAGCAGTTAGTATGTTACATGATAATCTTTTAAAATACTGGTCACATAATGCATATTAAAATTTTAAAACTGAGTCAAAAACAGAAATATAGCATTTAGCAAAGCATTATTTCATCTTGTATAATTATAAAATCCTATGAAAACTTTAGATAAATATTTGAATAGGTGTTTGATAAGATTTTACTAGAAACAGTAAATTTTAGATTAGACCATAATGTAAACATATATTTTAATTACTTGGATACATGTAAGTTAGTGGGCTTTCCTAGTGGCTCAGCTTGTAAAGAATCTGCCAGCAATGCAAGAGATCCCAGTAAATTCCTGGGTCAGGAAGATCCCCTGGCAAAGGGATAGACTACCTACAGTATTTTGGGGATTCCCTCATGGCTCAGTTAGTAAAGAATCTGCCTGCAATGTAGGAGACCTGGGTTTGATCCCTGGGTCAGGAAGATCCCCTGGAGGAAGGCATGGCAACCCACTCTAGTATACTTGCCTGGAGAGTCCCCAGTGACAGAAGAGCCTGGCAGGCTACAGTCCATGGCATTGCAAAGAGTTGGATACTACTAAGCACAAAAAAAATACATGTGCAAAGAGAAGTCTAAAAACATTAGCATGTTACATTTATAAAACTCATTTTAAACGTTATTGAGTACATCATATATAAACTTACATGAAACTTTTTTTTTTTTTTTTGAGTTGAGACCTGTAGCTTTTACCTTTAAGCTTATAACTTTAACCCTAACTTTTTTACCCTTATGGCAGAAAGTGAAGAGGAACTAAAGAACCTCTTGATGAAAGTGAAAGAGGAGAGTGAAAAAGCTGGCTTAAAACTCAACATTCAAAAGACTAAGATCATTGCATCCAGTCCCATCACTCCATGGCAAATAAATGGAACAACAATGGAAACAGTGACAGACCTTATTTTCCTGGGCTCCAAAATCACTGTAGATGGTAAGTGCAGCCATGAGATTAAAAGATGCTTGCTCTTTGAAAGAAAAGCTATGACCAACCTAGACAGCATATTAAAAAGCAGAGACATTAGTTTGCCAACAAAGGTCCATCTTGTCAAAGCTATGGTTTTTCCAGTAGTCATGTATGGATGTGAGAGTTGGACAATAAAGAAACCTGAGCGCCAAAAAATTCATGCTTTTGAACTGTGGTTCTGGAAAAGACTCTTTGATCTCCAGGAGATCAAACCAGGCAGTCCTAAAGGCAATCTGTCCTGGATATTCATTGGAAGGACTGATGCTGAGGCTGAAACTCCAATACTTTGGCTTCTGATGCGAAGAACTGACACTGGAAAAGGCCCTAATGCTGAGAAAGAATGAAGGCAAGAGGAGACAGGGATGACAGAGGATAAGATGTTTGGATGGCATCACTGACTTGATGGACATGAGTTTGAGCAAGCCCTGGGTGTTGGGAGGCCTGGCGTGCTGCAGTCCATAGGGTCGCAAAGAGTCGAACACTACTGAGCAACCGAAGTGAACTGAACTGAAGAACCTTTGATAAAAAACTAAATAACTAAACCATGACACTTCTACAAAAATATCTTTAGACACATGTCTAGGTTCCAAAATATCATCACATATTGAGTAGTACAAAGTATCATCACAGTATAACTTCTGAGTCTTTTATAACCCCACAACAATAATTAGTTCAAGGACAAATATGTGATTACTCCCACAAAATATTGGAACATCCACATTAAAATTTTAGACTTAAAATTTTCATATGTGTTTAAGATGATTTGGGGTCAGCTTCATACATTTTATTCTTTCCCAAAGTTCTTCATATCATTTCATTTTGAGGGGGAAAATATATATTTACAGCTGCATTGTATATGGATGATCAGTAGAATATTTCCACTAGTGCAAATGATCTAAAATATTCAAATAAACTGAAGCTGATCAGCATCAGCTGAAGTTGATGCTTATCTTCTATTTGCTTATTATGGAAAGCTTAGTCATTTCACCTCTATGTATTTACAAGATACTGCTCATTTCACTATCTTTTTCCCCTTTTGTTCAGTATCTTCTCCTGTGTTTTAGATTTTAAAGTCAAATCCTAACTGTGATGAACCTATTTTCAGGGCAGGAATAAAGACACAGAGCTAAAGAGTCACTTGTGGACATAGTAGAGGGAGGGACAAATTAAAGGAGTAGCATTGACATATATACACTGTCATGTGTAAGATAGATATTTAGTGGAAAGCTGCTGCATAACACAGGGAATTCATCTCGGTGCTCTGTGATGACCTAGAGGGGTAGAGTGGAGGGGTGCAAGGGAAGTTAAAGTTAAGAAGAGGACATATGTATACTTATAGCCAACATGTTGTACCGCAGAAACCAACACAACATTGTAACGCAATTATACTTCAGTTAAAATTAAAAATAAACAAAGATACTTGTTTGATTAGCAAAATCTGAACTTTTAAAATCAAAATCTAAAGTTTTCAAATTAAGTAGTAAAAATTAAATAAAAATAAAATATCAGGCCAAAAAAAGTGAAAATTGTTCCTGTCCATAGAAAAGGTCTCAGGACATAAATGAGAATAAAAGGCAGTTCAGTGTCCATATTATAGAGCTTTAATATACCATGGCCCTTATTCTATTGTGTCAATATACCTTTGTCATTGCCAATTTCTTTTCAGACAGACACAACGACTTACAGAAGGCAAGACATGCCTGGTTAGTCATTCTTTTGTTGTTGTTGATCAGTCACTTAGTCATGTCCAACTCTTTGCAACCTTATGGACTGCAGCACACCAGGCTTCCCTGTCCCTCACCATCTCCTGGAATTTGCCCAAGTTCATGTCCATTGTATCAAAGATATCATCCAGTCATCTCATCCTCTTCTCCTGCTTTCAATTTTTCCCAGCATGAATTAATCATTCTAGTAAAGGACTATTTGTAAGTATTTTCAAGAAACCTCGATATTTTTGTGTTTTACAGCATGATTTTTACTAACAAAGTTTTCTAATAATTAGTTCATAAAATTTTCTTTTTATGTAATTTAAAGCAATTTTTGTTGCCTCAGAAACCAAAAATACAATTAATTAGAGACTTGAAGAATTAAGTATCTTGTGATAGAAAGAAGCAATCTAGTATTTGCAAAGTACTTTTCTTTTTAAGAAGGAGACATTTTGTATTACCTCTATCACCTGCCAACACCTTGGTATTCTTTCACCAATGAATTAACAGTCACTTACAGAACAAGAACAGGAAAGAGATTGTTAATGACTGAAAAGTACTTCATCTTCAATGTGTCAAACTTTTCATCTAACAGTTCACATTTGATAGGGTTAAACACATTGGCACTGCTGCTGCTGCTGCTGCTAAGTCACTTCAGTCATGTCTGACTCTGTGTGACCCCATAGATGGCAGTCCACCAGACTCCCCTGTCCCTGGGATTGTCCAGGCAAGAATACTGGAGTGGGTTGCCATTTCCTTCTCTAATGCATGAAAGTGAAAAGTGAAAGGTAAGTCGCTCAGTCATGTCTGACTCTTCACGACCCCATGGACTGCAGCCCACCAGGCTCCTCAGTCCATGAGATTTTCCAGGCAATCTCTAAGGTTTTTTTTTTTTTTTTCCTTTTTTTTGTGTGTGCTCAGTCAGTCATGTTCAACTCATTGTAACCCCATGTATTTTAGCCCATTGGGCTCCTCTGTCCATGGATTTTCCAGGCAAGAATACTGGAGTTGGTTGTCATTTCCTCCTCCAGGATATCTTCCTAACCCAGGTATCAAACCAGCATCTCCTACATCTCCTGCATTCGCAGTTGGGTTCTTTACCACTGAGCCACCTGAGAAAACTTTTTCCTATTTAGTAGATAAATAGAGATAAGTAAATGTTTTCACTGTATATGCTTTCAGAATTTTTTTCTAATGTAAAAGATAGATGTCTTGGACATGAGAAAGTAAATGTTGAGAAAATAATACATATAAATGATTTTATATATATTGGTTTATGGCATTGAATTTATTTTTATCAACAAATAATTTATCTTATGCTTCTCAATTTTAAAATCTATCTTCAGATCAGATCAGTCGCTCAGTCGTGTCTGACTTTTTGCGACCCCATGAATCGCAGCACGCCAGGACTCCCTATCCATCACCAACTCCCAGAATTCATTGAGACTCACGTCCATCGAGTCAGTGATGCCATCCAGCCATCTCATCTTCTGTTGTCCCCTTCTCTTCCTGCCCCCAATCCTTCCCAGCATCAGAGTCTTTTCCAATGAGTCAACTCTTCGCATGAGGTGGCCAAAGTACTGGAGTTTCAGCTTTAGCATCATTTAAGTAACCCACCAAACCAAAATTGTTAATTATAAATATATTAAAAACCTTAATATCATAGCTCTCTCTTAAAAATGTATGTGTTTGTAATGTGTATGTGTGCAGGATTTTGACACAGCTTCTCCCAAATACACTGACTGTGGAAGATTCATATGCTCCTCTATCCCTGACCTAAACTCATCACAGAGCTAAACCTGGAAGTGAGCCCCATGAGTCAGACAGAGTGAAATTCAGAGCAGTCAGACTATTTTTTAAAACATCTGTCATATTAAGTCACTCCTCTGCTCAAAATGACTTCAGGCCTATTTAATCAGGGTAAAAACCACAATCCATACAATGGCTTATGTAATCATATAGGATCAATTGCCTTTATATTTCCCTGATTAAAAAAAAAAAAATGCCATTTGCAGCAACATGAATGATTCCAGAGATAATCATACTAAGTGAAGTAAGCCAGACAGAGAAATGCAAATATCACATGATATCACTTATACATAGAACCAAAAAAAAAAAAATAGATAAAAATTAACTTATTTACAAAACAGAAACAGGCTTAGTATGGACATAGGAAACAAATTTATGGTTATCGCAGGGGAAAGTAGGAGGAAGGATAAATTAGGAGGTTGAGATAAACATGGGTTGCCATTGCCTTCTCCATGTATACACTACTATATGTAAAATAGATAACAAGGATCTACTGTATAACAGAGGAAACTATTCAAATATTGTGTAGTAACCTATAAGGGAAAAGAATCTGACATATACATATATATATGTATATATATCTGAATCACTGTGCTGTACACCTGAAACTAACTTAATATGTAAGTCAACTATACTTCAAAAAAGCCAACATCTCATCTAAAAAAGAATAAATGCTTAACAGAAGCAGCTATATATGGAAGACAAAAGTGCCTTCACCACATTTTAACAATGTAGATTCCCTTACTCATATGGAACACCATATTTATCATTTGGGGAATTCTCTTAATATATGTTGTAAAAATTCATAGCAAGTCCTAAGATCTGTTGACTGAGATTACCCTATATGTATCTCATTCTTTTTTTCCTGAATATTTTAGCTGGCACATCAATAACTGATCATTTGTTAAAAGTTAGCAGCAACTTTTTGTAGCATCACCTTTTAGGAAATATATTTTCTATTAAAATCTTGAATATCAGATCAGATCAGATCAGTCTCTCAGTCTTGTCCGACTCTCTGCGACCTCATGAATCGCAGTCCATCTCCCTGTCCAACACCAACTCCCGGAGTTCACTGAGACTCACTACCATCGAGTCAGTGATGCCATCCAGCCATCTCATCCTCTGCCGTCCCCTTCTCCTCCTGGTCCCAATCCCTCCCAGCATCAGAGTCTTTTCCAATGAGTCAACTCTTCACATCAGGTGGCCAAAGTACTGGAGTTTCAGCTTTAGCATCATTCCTTCCAAAGAAATCCCAGGGCTGATCTCCTTCAGAATGGACTGGTTGAATCTCCTTGCAGTCCAAGGGACTCTCAAGAGACTTCCAATACCACAGTTCAAAAGCATCAATTCTTAAGTGCTCAGCCTTCTTCACAGTCCAACTCTCACATCCATATATGACCACAGGAAAAACCATAGCCTTGACTAGACAGACCTTTGTTGGCAAAATAATGTCTCTGCTTTTGAATATGCTATCTAGGTTGGTCATAACTTTCTTCCAAGGAGTAAGCATCTTGTAATTTCATGGCTGCAATCACCATCTGCAGTGATTTTGGAGCACAGAAAAAGAAAGTCTGACACTGTTTCCACTGTTTCCCCATCAATTTCCCATGAAGTGATGGGACCGGATGCCATGATCTTGGTTTTTTGAATATTGAGCTTTAAGCCAACTTTTTCACTCTCCACTTTCACTTTCATCAAGAGGCTTTTGAGTTCCTCTTCACTTTCTGCCATAAGGGTGGTGTCATCTGCATATCTGAGGTTATTGATATTTCTCCCAGCAATCTTGATTCCAGCTTGTGCTTCTTCCAGCCCAGCGTTTCTCATGATGTACTCTGCATATAAGTTAAATAAACAGGGTGACAATATACAGCCTTGATGTACTCCTTTTCCTATTTGGAACCAGTCTGCTGTTCCATGTTCAGTTCTAACTGTTGCTTCCTGACCTGCATATAGGTTTCTCAAGAGGCAGGTCAGGTGGTCTGGTATTCCCATCTCTTTCAGAATTTTCCACAGTTGATTTTGATCCACACAGTCAAAGGCTTTAGCATAGTCAATAAAGCAGAAATAGATGTTTTTCTGGAACTCTCTTGCTTTTCCCATGATCCAGCGGATGTTGGCAATTTGATCCCTGGTTCCTCTGCCTTTTCGAAAACCAGCTTGAACATCAGGAAGTTCACAGTTCACATATTGCTGAAGCCTGGCTTGGAGAATTTTGAGCATTATTTTACTAGCGTGTGAGATGAGTGCAATTGTACGGTAGTTTGAGCATTCTTTGGCATTGCCTTTCTTTGGGATTGGAATGAAAACTGACCTTTTCCAGTCCTGTGGCCACTGCTGAGTTTTTCAAATTTGCTGGCATATTGAGTGTAGCACTTGCACAGCATCATCTTTCAGGATTTGGAATAGCTCAGCTGGAATGCCATCACCTCCACCGCTTTCTTCGTAGTCAAATGAACAAAGTTAGTCAAGTGGCTTTCTAAGGCCGACTTGACTTCACAATCCATGATGTCTGGCTCTAGGTCAGTGATCACACCATCATGATTATCTGGGTCATGAAGATCTTTTTTGTACAGTTCTTCTGTGTATTCTTGCCATCTCTTCTTAATATCTTCTGCTTCTGTTAGGTCCATAACATTTCTGTCCTTTATCGAGCTCATCTTTGCATGAAATGTTCCTTTGGTATCTCTGATTTTCTTGAAGAGATCTCTAGTCTTTACCATTCTGTTGTTTTCCTCTATTTCTTTGCATTGATCGCTGAAGAAGACTTTCTTACACCTTCTTGCTATTCTTTGGAACTCTGCATTCAGATGTTTATATCTTTCCTTTTCTCCTTTGCTTTTTGCTTCTCTTCTTTTCACAGCTATTTGTAAGGCCTCCCCAGACAGCCATTTTGCTTTTTTGCATTTCTTTTCCATGGGGATGGCCTTGATCCCTGTCTCCTTTACAATGTCATGAACCTCATTCCATAGTTCATCAGGCACCCTATCTATCACATCTAGTCCCTTAAATCTATTTCTCACTTCCACTGTATAATCAGAAGGGATTTGATTTAGGTCATACATGAATGGTCTAGTGGTTTTCCCTACTTTCTTCAATTTAAGTCTGAATTTGGCAATAAGGAGTTCATGGTCTGAGCCACAGTCAGCTCCTGGTCTTGTTTTTGCTGACTGTATAGAGCTTCTCCATCTTTGGCTACAAAGAATATAACTAATCGTGAATATACATCTACTTAAAAAATGTAATTAAAAAATAATTTGTGATTTTTACTTGCACTTCACTATATTTGCCACCAACAGTGAAAATAGAAAATCAATTGACTGGTTTTCCATTACTACCATTTATTTAAAATATCTAAGGCTGTTATACATCCATATAAACAAATATCATATTTGACTATGGTTTTTCCAGTAGTCATGTATGGATGAGTTGGACTGTGAAGAAAGCTGAGCGCTGAAGAATTGATGCTTTTGAACTGTGGTATTGGAGAAGACTCTTGAGAGTCCCTTGGAGTGTAAGGAGATCCAGCCAGTCCATTCTAAAGGAGATCAATCCTCAGTGTTCTTTGGAAGGACTGATGCTAAAGCTGAAACTCCAATACTTTGGTCACCTCATATCAAGAGTTGACTCATTGAGAAAGACTCTGATGCTGGAAGGGATTAGGGGAAGGAGGAGAAGGGGATGACAGAGAACGAGATGGCTGGATGGCATCACCTACTTGATAGGCATGAGTTTGAGTGAACTCTGGGTGTTGGTGATGGACAGGGAAGCCTGTTGTGCTGTGATTCATGCAGTTGCAAAGCATCAGACATGAATGAACTGAACTGAACTAACTGAAGCATATAATCACTAAATTGTCCCAGATATTGGAGTAGGAAGTGGCAACCCACTCCAATACCATTGCCTGGAAAAATCCCCTGGACAGAGGAGCCTGGTGGTCTACAGTCCATAGCATTGCAGAGTCAGACATGATTGAGTGACTGAGCACACACACTCAAATGCACATTTTACTTCTATTTTAAAATAATAATGATAAGAATAGTAATAAAACAGTATTGGGACTTAATACTTACTAATATATTTCTGAAAATATCACCAATATTTAGTTAGTATTATTCACTTAGTAACACTAACTAAATATTAGAGCTTCAATATTAATCCACATCTTTTTCTATTTAGCTTTAAAATCATTTTGATATTTTACAGAGGTTAAATCAACAAGAAAATTAAAAGGATCTCAGAATGTTAGTTTTTTTACATGTAAAAGTCAAATCTCTCATTCTTCATTATGTTCTAGGCCTGGGCACCATGACTGGCATGGTGCCTATTGGTGCCTATTGCATACATATTGAATTAATTCAGGAGAATTTTGTTTGAAATCACACAATGCTTGTCATATATATTTAATGTATATTTAAGTGCAGTTGATCCTTGAACAACATAAGTTTAAACTACACAGGTTCACTTATACATTTTTTTTTTTTCAATAAATGGTACAGCACTACATGATTCACATCTGGTTGATCCACCGGTGTGGAACTCTAGATAGGAAGGGCCAACGATGGGACTTGAGCATCCTGAAACTTTTATATTGGAGGAGTGTCCTGAAGCCAGTCCCCAGGGAATATGAAAGACCAACAAATTCCCAATTAAATGTGTGTGTTAAGTTATTTCAGTCGTATCCAGCTCTTTGAGACCCTATAGACTGGTAGCCCATTAGGCTCGTTTGTCCATAGGATTCTCCAGGCAAGCATCTGGAGTGGGTTGCCGGGCCTTTCTTAGGGGATCTTCCTGACCCAGGGGTCAAATACCAGTCTCTTAGTCTCCTAGAGACAGGCAGGTTCTTTAGCATTAGCATCACCTTGGAATACACCCCTGCCAATTAAGGTGATTTGTGTTAATGATCAGTTTTCTTAATTAACTCAAGAATCAAATAGTAAAGGAGATTTTACTTTTTCACAATCTCTTTGATATAAGAACTTTCTGATTTACTAGTTCAGAAAAGATTCTCCATTAATATAAGCAAATTCAGAGACCATTCTAGAAGGTTAAACCCTTCATTTGATTATTGGTAGCAGTCAGCATAACAAGCATTAAATTAAGTCTGAGTTCAACATCATTACTTTTATTTCCAGAACATTAAAGAACAAGTTATTTAAAATATATTGAAAATAATGTTACTTGTGGATAAAAATTTCTCATGGAATAGGCAAAGGAGGACCTTGAAAGAGAAATTCTAAAAGGCAAATATGCAACCATAATTTAACTTTAATTAGAAGAATATGTTAGTGTAGGCCTAGATGATATAGAATGTCTTATTTTATTTGAACTAAATATAAAACTCAGCTGGGGAAGAAAGTGAATAGAGGGAGTTAAAGTGTGAATCAGCTTACAGCCAGGCCTGATATCTTTTAGCCAACCTCTGGGAGTGGTAAAGAATCCACCTACCAATGCAGGAGTTGAGGGCTTCCCTGTATCAGGAAGATCCCCTGGTGAAGAAAATGGCAACCCACTCCTGCATTCTTGCTGGGAAATCCCATAGAGAAAGGAGCTTGGCAGGCTACAGTCCATGGGGTCACAAGAGTCTGACATGACTTAGCAACTAAACAACAACAACAACAAATTTTTTCCTAGATAACCCTTCTATCTGGGACAGCTTGCTGTGTTGCTAAATCTGAGAGATAAATCTATTTTCTCATTAATAGAGTTTTTTCAAAACATTATTCCTTCATGACAGAGTAATGAATATGGATTTTAGAAAATCTATTAACAGCATATGAGAAGAGAGAAGATATTTTATTGATTATGAAGCTAATAATTTAGAGAAAGAAGCTCAAATTTTTATCCAAACTTCACCCTGTACTTTTTCAATTCCCTACCTTGCTCTCACATTTGTAAAGACCCAGTCGATGAATTGATTTGCAGTGTGATGGCATGGTATTGTTCTCTTGTGTTTGAAGACAGCAGTCTTGCATCAAGTTTGAAGCATGCTTTTATCTCATTAGCAATAGAATTTATGTAGCCTTGTTGGAAATATTAATAAAAATTGCACAGATTGCTTAAGTTAATTGATGTAATACTTCCTTTGAAATGCTGTGCCAGCATGATAGAATGACTAGTTCAAATTGAAAAGTCAAAATGGGAACCTTCAATTCACTGTAACAGAAGATTCAAGGTCTATATGTATTCTGACCTCAGAATTCAACAGAAACTGATTTTTCAAATGCCTTAATATTAATAGTACTGTCCAACTTAGCTTCCTTTTGCTATCTCTTTACATATGTTTTCACCAAAAGCCTCAAGAATGCTTTCAAAAGTACACAGAAGTGCCCTGATGAAAAATAACTTTATTTTCAGTTCAGTTACTCATTTTTATGGGGCACATTTCCACTTCCAACTTATCTCTAAGCAATATCTACCCAAGGATTCAACTACTTCACCTCAGACAAAAAACTAAAAGTAACTTTGATAAGTATCTAAAGTATATAGGACTTAATTTATTCAACAAATATGCTTTTGATCACCTGTCTTGTAATAGGCACTGTCCGGGAGCCAAGCATGCAGGAATGAACAGAGGAGACACATTACTTTCTCCTGCAGAGTTAAATCTTGTTTTCTCAGTTCAATCATCTGAATTGGAAGTGATCTGAATAGGGGCAGGTGTGAGAAATAGCTACAGAGTAAAATAAAAAAAAAAAAAAATTCATGGGAAAGTTCCAATTTGCAAGATTAACTTGTTCGTTTTTCCACCCTTCCTTTAATTTAAATTCTTATTGCTTCAGTTAAACAATCAATTTTCATTATTTCAATGAGAAGCACATATCACCAAATTAACATGAATTATTAATTGCATGTGACATATATGAATATGTTTCAGTGTATATGTAATAAAATATGTATTATATTATATGGAATAATATATACTAGAAAAGACTAGCACAGAAAGATAAGAAAGACTTCCTCAGTGATCAGTACAAAGAAACAGAGGCAAACAATAGAATGGGAAAGACTAGAGGTTCTTCAAGAAAATTAGAGATACCAAGGAAACATTTCATGCAAACACGGGCACAATAAAGGACAGAAATGGTGTGGACCTAACAGAAGCAGAAGATATTAAGAAGAGGTGGCAAGAATACACAGAAGAACTATACAAAAAAGATCTTTCTGACTGAGATAACCATGATGCTGTGATCACTAAACTAGAGCCAAACATCATAGAATGTTAAATCAAGTGGGCTTTAGGAAGCATCACTACAAACAAAGATAGTGGAGTGATGGAATTCCTGTTGAGCTATTTCAAATCCTAAAAGATGATGCTGTGAAAGTGCTGCATTCAATATGTCAGCAAATTTGGAAAACTCTGCAGTAGCCACAGGACTGGAAAAGGTCAGTTTTCATTCCAATCCCAAAGAAAGGACAATGTCAAAAAAATGTTCAAATACTGCATAATTGGACTCATTTCATACACTAGCAAAGAAATGCTCAAAATTCTCCAAGCCAAGTTTCAACAGTATGTGAACTGTGAAAATTTCAGA
Organism: Bubalus kerabau; assembly: GCF_029407905.1. NCBI lineage: Eukaryota > Metazoa > Chordata > Mammalia > Artiodactyla > Bovidae > Bubalus > Bubalus kerabau. The sequence continues at coordinate 58,519,070 of NC_073625.1, forward strand.
TGTTCAAGCTGATTTTATAAAAGGCAGAGGAACCAGAGATCAAATTACCAACATCTATTGGATCATATAAAAAGCAAGATAATTCCATAAAAGCATCTACTTCTACCTTATTGCTTACACCAAAGCCTTTGACTGTATAGATCACAACAAACTTGGAAAATTCATCAAGAGCTGGTAATACCAGACCACCTGACCTGCCTGTTGAGAAATCTGTATGCAGGTCAAGAAGCAACAGTTAGAACCGGACATGGAACAACAGACTGGTTCCAACTAGGGAAAGGAGTACGTCAAGGCTGTATATTGTCACCCTACTTATTTAACTTATATGCAAAGTACATCATGAGAAATGCCGGACTTGAAAAAGCATAAGCTGGAATCAAGATTGCCAGGAGAAATATCAATAAATTCAGATACACATATGACACCACCCTTATGGTGGAAAGAGAAGAACTAAAGAGACTCTTGATGAAAGCGAAAGAGGAGAGTGAGAAAGCCAGCTTAAAGCTCAACATTCAGAAAACCAAGATCATGGCATCCGGTCCTATCACTCAATAGCAAATAGATGGGGAAACAGTGGAAACAGTGATAGACTTTATTTTTGGGGTCTCCAAAATTACTGCAGATGGTGACTGCAGCCATGAAATTAAAAGATGCTTGCTCCTTGGAAGAAAAGCCATGACCAACCTAGATAGCATATTAAAAAGAAGAGACATTACTTTGCCAACAAAGGTCCATCTAGTCAAGGCTATGGTTTTTCCAGTGGTCATGTATGGATGTGTGAGTTGGACTATAAAGAAAGCTAAGCACCGAAGAATTGATGCTTTTGAACTGTGATGTTGGAGAAGACTCTTGGGAGTCCCTTGGACAGCAAGGAGATCAAACCTGTCAAACAAAAGGAAATCAGTCCTGAATATTCATTGTAAGGACTAATGCTGAAGCTGAAACTCCAATACTTTGCTCACCTAATGTGAACAACTTACTCATTGGGAAAGACCCTGATGCTGGGAAAGATTGAAGGCAGGAGAAGGGGATGACAAAGGATACAATGGTTGGATGGCATCACCCACTCAACGGACATGAGTTTGAGGGACAGGGAAGCCTGGTGTGCTGCAGTCTATGAGGCCCCAAAGAGTTGGACACGACTGAGTGACTGAACTGAATTGATTTAGAATAGATGTATATGTAATATTTATACAATGTATTATATTTATAATATACTATATTATTCTATATATATGTACAATATGTTAAATTTAATATGTACATTTATAATATGCATATATATATATATATGTCTGTTTATTTATATGCTTTGTATTTTGTAATAAAATCAGGTTTGCCTCAGTGGTCAAGCCAAAACGACAATCAGCCAAATATTCTAAGATACAAATTCAGCATTTTTGAAATTTAATTATTCCACAAATTCATGAAACACATGAAGTGAATACTTGTCCAACACAAATATATGCAACAAACTACCTACCGTCTTTAAAATAAGATGGCTTGTAGATGACAACAAACAAAAAAGATTACCTTTAGGATTAAACTTGACTATAAATGTTTTTCTGAAGTTTTTAAAATTTGTTTCCCTGTAAGTATTGCCAGTCTTATTAAGTATTCTTAAAATAGTTTTGTAATGATTAAAAATAAAAAGCAATCTGCTAATACCTAGAAAGTGCTATACTGAATGAAGTAAGTTAAAGAGAAATACCATATGCTATGGCTTATATGTGAAATCTAAAAACAAACCAAAAAAATGATACAAATGAACTAATTTACAAAACAGAAACAGACACATAGAGAACAAGCATATGGTTACTTGGTGCAAGGGTAGAGGGAGGGATAGTTATGGGGTTTGGCATTGACATGTTTACACTGCTATATTTAAAATGAAAAACATGGACCTATTGTATAGCACACAGTTGCTTTTCAGTCATTACTGCATATCTGCTCTTTGCAACTCCATGGACTGTGCACACCAAGCTTCCCTCGCTTTCATTATCTCCTAGAGTTTATTCAAACTCATTTCCAATGAGTCCATGATGACATCCAATCATCTCCTTCTCAGTTGCCCCCTTTTCCTCCTACCCTCAGTCTTTCCCAGCATTAGGGTCTTTTCCAATGAGTCAGGTTTTCAAATCAGTTGGCCACAGTACTGGAGCTTCAGCTTCAGCATTAGCCCTACCAATAATATTCAAGGTTTATTTCCTTTAGCATCGACTGGTTTGATCTCCTTACAGACCAAGGGATCATCAAGAGTCTTCTCCAACACCACAATTCAAAAGCATCAATTTTTTAGCTCTCAGCTTTCTTTATGGTCCAACCCTCACATACATACATGACTACTGGAAAAACCATAACTTTGACTATATGGACTTTTGTCAGCAAAGTGATGTCTCTGCTTTTTAATATGCTGTCTAGTTTTGTCATAGCTTTTCTTCCAAGGAGCAACCATATCTTAATTTCATGACTTCAGTAAACAGTCCCCAGTGATTTTGAAACCCAAGAAAATAAAGTGTGTCACTGTTCCCATTTTTCTCCCCATCTATTAACCATGAAGTGATGGGACCGGTTGCCATGATCTTACTTTTTTGAATGTTGAGATTGAAAGCATCTTTTTCACTCTCCTCCTTCACCTTCATTAAGAGACTCTTTAGTTTCTCTTTGCTTTCTGCCATTAGGGTTGTGTCATCTGCATATCTGGGTTTTTTTATATTTCTCCTGGAAATCTTGATTCCAGCTTATGGTTCATCTAACTCAGTATTTTTCTTGATGTACTCTGCATAGAATTCAAATAAGTAGGGTGACAATATACTGTTTGACCTACTCCTTTCCAAATTTTTAGCCAGTTCTTTGTTCCATAGCACAGAGAACTCTGTTCGATGTTATGTAGAAATCTAAAGGGGAAAAGAATTTGAAGAATAGAAACATATATGCATAACTGAATCACTTTGCTGTACACCTGAAACTAACACAACAGTGTTAATCATCTATACTCCAGTATAAAATAGAAAGTTAAAAAAAAAAAAGCATTCTACCAACTTATGCATATTTATCCAAAAGAACTAAAGTCAGGATCTTGAAGAGACATCTGCAGCCACATGTTCATTGCGGCACTGTACACAATAACCAAGACATGAAAACAGTTGAAATGACCACCCACAGATAAATGGATAGAGAAAAGGTGGTTTATATATAAAATCCACTGTTATTCAGTATTTTATTTTTAAAAGAGGGGAATCCTGTCATATGTGACAAACAGATGAACCTGGAGGACATTACTGTAAATGAAATATGCCAGCCACAGAAGAACAAACACTTCTATTTCCACCTAGATGAGGGATCTAAAATAGTCAGAATCCTGAAAATAGAATGCAGAAAGGTGTTTTCCAAGACATGGAGGAAAGAGGGATAGGAGATGTTGTTGTTCAATGGCTATAAAATTTCTGTAATGCAAGATGAATAAGATCAACTGAACAAAGTAGTGCCTGTGGTTATAATAATAGTGTATTGTGTACCTAAATAATTTGTTTTGAGGGTAGATCTTGTGTTGTGTTCTTACCACTGTAATGAAAAAGTAAATAAATAACATCAAAGGGTCATAAGGAAAATTTAGAGGTGTTGGCTACACCTAGCACTTTATAGTAATGGTTTTATGGGTGTATGCATATGTCTAAAGTCATCAAATGATGAAAATTATACATGCAGTTTTTAATATATCACTTATACCTCAGTAAGACTGTTTAAAGATTTTAAAGAAAAAAAATAGGTAATCTACTTTACTGGAGTTTTAATCATGAATCACTTTTACATATTTGCAATGAACAACAAAACAACACAACCTGCATTGATTTTAATAGAGTATGAATATCAATGTAGTCAAATATCAAACTAATCTGTTAGAAATGTCATGCCTATTTTAACCTGACATTAGGAATTCAACCCAGTGTGAGCAAATCTAGCTATAGACCCATGGATGTTTTCAGCCAACATTGAAGTGTCTCTCCTTGACTCTGGGTAGGATAATCAATCACTCATTCAAACAGACAAGCTCTTAAGAACAACAGGTGCTCTATCCACAGGGTCAAGGTCACATCAGGATTCAGCCTGCTGTTTTTTCTTTTTGTGATGCTTAGAAAGCAGGAAAATCACTGAGGGGAACTTTTTATTAAATGAAAAAGAAAAAAATGGAAAGGAAAAAAATCAAAGTTAACAGTGTCTAGTACCATTTATTCTCTTCAGTTTACTCAATTTTGGAAACATCTGCAGGCTTCTAACTTTGATATTGTTAACTGTGAGCACTTCCCAATTTCACTACTCATTTATTTTCTCTTTGTCTCTTTGGAATTTGCAAGTTTTATACTTTCTTTAAAAAAAGCCCAATGTATTATTGATGAGGTATTCTCTCTTTAATGTGGTAAAAATATCCCAGACACAAAGACATATTTAACAGTATATTGGCTTCCATCGGGAAGATCATTATTTTGATTTTGTACTCACTATATGCATTTTCAACTAACTTTAAAAGACTATATAGTTGTTTGTTTTTTTTTTTTTTTACCCAAGCAGTATCTAAAATTCTTCTAAAGCCATTTGTGTTTCAATGTTAAAATTTTCTTGCAAAATATTCACATTTCAATGGGCATCCTAGTAAGTTTCAATATTGGTAATTGTGGTGAAGCTTCACTACATGTTAGATACTTGGGGTGTTAGTGTTCTTGGGGTCAGAAGTCACGAAAACTCTACAATGCAACTTGAATGGTCTTAGACAAGTCTTTAATTTTTCTAAGCTTCAATCAGATAAATTATAAAATGATTTTAAATTCTTAGTGTTAGTTCTCTAAGTTGATGCAAGCAAAGTTTAGCAAAGTGCCATAAAATTAATAAACACCTAACATTCTGTATTCATTGCTATTATTATTCCACTTATTGTTTTGATAATTTATTCCTTATTTTGAAATAAAATTTAAATAAGACTGTTCCTTGGTGATAATGTGAAGTTAACATTTTATTCTCCATTAAGGAAATAGCTAAGTAATGTCCTGTCCTCACACTTCTAATTATAAGTGGCAAAAGCAGATGTTGCAGGTTGGTGGTATTCTTTTTGATAACTGGATTTAGAGCAAATATCTCTACTTTTTCTTTCTAGAAGCATTTCCTCCCTCATTCTGGTTCCTCCTTTCCTCCTCTCTATGTAAAGATTTTCTTGATACTGACAGGCTTCGAACCTCTCATAGACTCTGAAAGAAAAAAAAAAAAATATATATATATATATATATATATATATAGCAACATTCAAAGAACTAAGATCATGGCATCCAGCCCCATCACTTCATGGCAAATAGAAGGAGAAAAAGCAAAAGGAGTGGCAGGTGACAGATTTTATTTTCTTGGGCTCCAAAATCACAGTGGATGGTGACTGCAGGCATGAAATTAAAACATCACAGTCTCCCAGCCTGGTGGAGAAAGGCCAGTGAAGTAAAAGTTATGTGAAAAGTAGATTATGTAGAAAAGAAGTATGGGTGACACTGTGTTAGAGTTAAATAGGTTTCTTTATTGTAATACTTTGTATAGAACAGTCTTTTGGACTCTGTGGGAGAGGGAGAGGGTGGGATGATTTGGGAGAATGGCATTAAAACATGTATAATATCATATATGAAACGAGTCTCCAGTCCAGGTTCGATGCACGATACTGGATGCTTGGGGCTGGTGCACCAGGACGACCCAGAGGGATGGTACGGGGAGGGAGGAGGGAAGAGGGTTCAGGATGGGGAACACGTGTGTACCTGTGGAGGATTCATTTTGATATATGGCAAAACCAATACAATATTGTAAAGTTAAAAAAATAAAATAAAATGTTAAAAAAAAGGAATCATTTAAAAAAAAATAGATAAAAGATCCTTGCAAGTTGGAATGGAAATAATGACAAAACTAGACAGCATATTAAAAAGCAGAGACATCATTTTGCTGAAAAATGTCCACATAGTCAAAGCTGAGTTTTTTCCAGTAGTCACGTACAAACTTGAGAGTTGGACCACAAAGAAGGTTGAGCACTGAAAAATTGATACTTTGGAATTGTGGTATTGGAGAAGACTCCTGAGAATTCCTTGGATCATAAGATCAAGCCAATCAATCCTAAAGGAAATGAACCCTGAATACTCATCGGAAGGACTGACGCTGAAGCTGAAGCTCTAATACTTTGGCCACTTGTTGTGAAAAGCCTACTCATTGAAAAAGAACCTGATGCTGGGAAAGACTGAAGGGAACAGGAGAAGAGGGCAGCAGAGGATGAGATGGTTAGATAGAATAACTGACTTAATGGACATGAATTTGAGCAAATTCCAGGAGACAGTGGAGGACACAGAAGCCTGAGAGTCACACATGACTTAGTGATGGAAGAATAACAACAATAAAACACATACACTGACCTCTTGACATACTTTGATTTATCTCTTGCATATAAGAAAATTGAAAAGAGCATTTGTAATTCATTATGAATTAAAATTTTCTAATACTTTCTGTGATATTGTAGTTTTTATATAACAGTTAGATCATAACATGACAGCAAAATTTACTAGTGTACAATATGAAGAAAATCTTTAATAAATGTATAAAAGAGCAACATAGCACCTAATAAATTTAAGGATAGCATAATGGGATTTTATGAAATAGTGAGGTTTCTGACACCCACAATTACAAAGCAAGATGTGATGTCATTTCTTGATTTAATCAGGAATAGCATTCAAATGTCTGTCATTGAATGAAAAGGATGGATGAAAACACAATTTTAATTGTGTTTTCTTTTTTAATTCTAATATGATTTTACTGTAGTAAAGATATTTTATATGAATGCCATGTGAGAGAAAGAGATGAAAGAAAGAAAGAGGGGGAGAAAGAAAGAGGGAGGGAAATAAAGAAAGAAATCAAAATTCAGTCTGTGATGGGGTACCAGGGGGTCCTAAGTTAGAGTTCTGTTGCCAAGTGATGAAGAATTGAGGTGAGGTCATGAGGGTCTTCTTCATCACCGTGCTGTGCTAAGTCATTTCAGTCATGTCTGAGACTCTCTGCAACTCCATGGACTATAGCCAACCAGGCTCCTCTGTCCAAGGGAATTATCCAGGAAAGAAAACTGGAGTGGGTAGCCATTTCCTTCTCCAGGAGATCTTTCCAACCCAAGGATTGAAACCAGGTCTCTCACATTGCAGGTGGATTCTTTATTGTCTGATCCACCAGGGAATTTGTTATTCTATTAAAATAACTTGAACTTCTGAGTTGAATTGTAAAATGGCAGCCTCCAAAATGGTAGTTGTTTAAGCAGAGAAATATTTTCAATGCTATACATTAACTACATCATGTTCCTTCAGACTCAGTCAATATACATTTTGACATAAATATATTGTCCTCCTTAAAATATACAATAAAACTAACATTTTTATTAAAATGATATATTTTATATACAGTATTATACATTATGTTGTGATGTAGTTTGTGTATCCCAAACTACACCACTATACCACTGATAGCACAACAAATGTTTCTTCTGAGAATAACACTACAAAAGAGATAAAAGCACAGTAATCTTTGTATCAAGGCAACTTAGAACTACTAAGGCCAAGAAGATTTAAGGAGATAAATTCAAAAAAGGGACAAATCCAACAACAAAAAGCTTATGCTTTAACCTTTATTTTCTTCAGGGCTTTGGCTGACTTCTAGACCCAGGATAAGAGTCTGAAGATCAGGACAATGAGAGAATAATGAGAAACTAGTAAAAGATACCAAAGCTCAGTTGGTTCTCCTTAAGATACCTGTTGGACTCTGAACCTGCACAAGGCAGGAGGCTAGTTATTCAAGCAATGAGGAGGTTGGGGCAGCTGCATTCTACTGGAAAGATAAAGATTAGGATTTTGGAGCTGCCAAGAGGAGAGACATGGTGAACACTTAGAAGTCTGGTTGAGCGTCCCTGCGGAACTGTGTCCTGAGAGAATAATGACAAAACTGCAAGCCAGCTGCTCTTCTGTGGCATTGCTAATTGGTTTTAACTAATTGGGTTCCCTTCCGTCAGCCCCCGGTTCTTCTTCAGTGCCTCAAAACAATAAAGAATCTGCTGCAGTGTAGGAGACCTGGGTTTAATCCCTAGGTGGAGAAGATCTCCTGGAGAAGTGAATGGCTACCCACTCCAGTATTCTTGCCTGGGAAATTCCATGGACTTAGGGACCTGGCATGCTACAGTTTATGGGGTCGGAGAGTTCGACACAACTGAGCAACTACTTTTTTGTTATCAGTTTACTATGGGAAAGCATAAGTCTTCTGTGATGGTTTCAATTGCTTCACAACAAATTACCACACATTTAATGGCTTTTGATGTGTGATGTGCATGCTCAGTTATGTCCAACTCTCTGTGACCCTATGGACTGTAGCCCTGCCAGGCTTCTCTGTCCGTGGAGATTCTCCAGGCAAGAATACTAGAGTGGGTTACCATGTTCATTTCCATTTATTGGCTTGAAACATTATCTATTCATTAGCTCAGACTGTTCTGTAGATAAAAAGTCTGAAATGGTACAGCTGGGCCCTTTACTCATGTCTAAAGGCTGAAGGTATGATGTCAGCCTGCCTGAGTTCTTATCTGGAGGCTCATACTTTTTGGCAGAAGTTAAGCTATATGCTTTCTAAATTGTTATTTAGTCGCTAAGTTGTGTCTGACTCGTTTGGAACCCCATGGACTGTAGCCCACCAGGCTCCTCTGTCCATGGAATTTTCCAGGCAAAAATACTGGAGTAGGCTGCCTTTCTCTAGGAGATCTTCCTGATAGAGGAATGGAACTTGTGACTCCTGCGATGTCTCCTGCATTGCATGTGGGTTCTTTATTGCTGAGCTACCAGGAAAACCCAATTTTCCAAATACTTCCATATAACTGTGACTAAAATTTATTCTTGTTATTTTTATAACAGTCCCATGATATGAAGTCAATGAATTGTGTTTTTTAGAAACACAACTGAGAAAATAAATGAAGTTTCACACTAATTGGTACTAAGATCAACTAGTCTGACTTCTTCCTACAATATGAAAGTGTAACAAAAATAATAACAATTGATATTTTAGAGTGTTTTCAAGCTCCCAGCCTTTTTCACATATGTTATTCCATTTATACAAATAAAATAACTAATCTGCTGGGTATATTTTTTTAGCAGAAAAATCATTTAACCACCAATTCTATATTATGTGGAGGAAAAATTAATTTAAAATAAACTCAGTAGGAAGTAGATACTATTAGTCCAAGTAAATATCCCAAGAATATATGATTCTTATATAGTCTCACATATTGAGTAGTACATCATGTCTTTCAAAGGAGATGCAGACATAGAAAACAGACTTGTGGACACAGTGGAGGAAGGAGAGGGTGGGATGAACTGGGAAAACAGCATGGAAACAGATACATTATCATATGTAAAATAGATCAGAAGCGCGAATTTGCTGTGTGACACAGGGAGCTGAAGCCAGTGTTCTGTGACAACCTGGAAGGATGGGGTGGGCTGTAAGATGACGGGGGGCAGGGAGTGGGGTTTCAGGAGGAAACAGACATATGTATACCTGTGGCTGATTTGTGTTGATGTATGGGAGAGGCCAACACAATATTGGAAAGCAATTATCCTCCAATTAAGGCAAACAAACCAAAAAGTATGTTACACTATAAGATCTGATCCTTAGAAAAAAGATACTGTCTTGCATCAATGCCAAGCAAAGCTTAGATAAGGAATTTTAATTTGAAAATAACCATATAATCTTGGGGTGGGGAAAAAGATATTGAGTGAGAAAAAGGAGTTGGGAAACATTATTAGTCTCAGTCACAATAAACTGTCGGAATCAATTAACTTCTGTGACTTATGATGTATTGAGCTTCTTGGTGCAAATGTCATTAATTTCAAGTTGTTTTTTTCAGGTTGGGCAATAAAAACATTTCTCTGTTATTTCATAAAGGGCAGAGTAGGTCTTTCCTATTTGTCAAACATAAAAATTTTCACAAAATAGCAAATCATGAAGAAACAGGCCCAAACAAACAAGTTTCACGCATTTAATGACAAAATTAATAGGACGGAAACATTTGCCAAGGCATTTCAGTCAATTATTATTTAAAATATCCATGCATGATTCATTTATTCACATATGGCAGAGAGAAATAATCATCTCTTGATTATCTGTTCATCATACTTAAGTCTTTTAAGAATTAAACTGATTCATAAATATTATGCTAATTGGGAGAGTGCTAAGAGAGAACAGGGCTGATAACTCTTTGTCACCAATGATGATGATAGATTTGATTTAGTTATGATAAGTTGTGAATAATTTTAGCATGACCATTCCTTTTTTCATACTACTTGAATATTCTTTTCTGGTGGTCTGAGCCAATTCTCTAGGTGAGCAGAGTGAAGATATCTGCTAGAATCAGCCATGATTATGGACTTTAATGGTACTACTAACTAATCAGTTATTAAAGCCTTAATTTTGAATGATCCAATGACATCACCCTAATCCTGTATTTTTTGTTAAATTTGATGCTTTTGGAAATAACTTTTTAAATGCTTCAGGCTATGTTTGATGAATTAAATTTTGATACAAAGAAATAAAAATCTGTACTTAATAAAATATATACTTGGTATGTCAAGATCTGAAATGATCACCAATACTTCCTTTATTATTATCAATTACAGATACATGAACCAATTCTAATATAATGTGTACATAGATTGCAATGTATATTCAACTTATTGAAAATCCTGAAAAATAGCATTATTAATATATAAAATATGTAAAGTTATCTTTTAGTTAAAAGGTAGTAATAGGATATCTAGAGGTCAATTTTCAGAGGCCGGTTCCAGGATTTAATACTATGATGTCCCTCTACCAAAAAATAAACAAAACAAAACAAAACTCATATTGTACACAAAAAGAAGTGATGAAAGAAGTGGCTGAATTATATATATATATATATATATATATATATATAACTAAATTTCTTTTCTAGATGCATTAGGCTGAATTTCCCTTTGTATCTGGTTTATCAGTAGTCTCTCTTAAAACACTGAGAACTAATCTGAAGCAATTTGTAAGGATCTTAACAAATTCTCCAAGGAAGTTTCTTAGAATGATATTAGCAACTTTCTGAAGGTAAGTACCATATTATTTCTTTCAGATTTAAACTTTTATTATTTTTGTCCTCTTACCTACAATTAATTTCTATGTGTTATTCTAAATGAGTATGGTTTCTTCCTGTTCCTTGTTAATAACAGAACTGAAAACTGACTCTTTAATGTGTTTTTGTTATTGTTTAGTCGGGAAGTCATGTCTGACTCTTTTGCGACCCCATGTACTATAGTCCACCAGGATCCTCTGTCCACAGAGTTTTCCAGGCATGAATACTGAAGTAGGTTGTCATTTCCTTCTCCGGGGATCTTCTCCACCCAGGAATCAAACCTTCATCTGCTTGACAGATGGATTCTTTGCCACTGAGCCACGTGGGAAGCCCCCTATAAGATGTTTTAGCATTATCCAAGTAAATGGTAGGATAAATAGAAAGCTATAGATAGAGATGGAAGGGTGGATGAATGGAGTGAATGAGAAAGAGAAGGAATACAGATATTTCCATAATACCTATAATTTTGTCTTTTGCAGATTATTTATTTTTCCTTGTAAAACCTCTGTTGGTTCATAACCCTGGGAGATCCCCAGGTGAAATCTGAAGCTGTGCACATAAGAAGTCTGCAAAAAGACACAAAAGGAGGCAGACCACCCCAGATTGGTGGATGACAGTTTTGATAAACAAGACATCTCCACATAAGACTTATCTTAGGTGACTGCAAGAGAGTAGATCTCTGACCCTGCCAGCAGAATCTTAGAGAGGCCTTTATGAGGATGAGTCACTACATAGCCAAGATGGTCTCAACAACCCCTGACTCTCAAGGCCACATCCTTGGAACCATGTCAGCTACAGGGAGACAGGCAAACATACACCCCAAGAACAGGGAAGTGAATGAATGGTCTCTGACTCCCAGGTCAACATTCAGTCATGGTCACACACTCCCTGATGACCTCCTTCAACACCTTCCTTGCTGTATTTCTTTAAGATATTTATGAAAACCTGTTTGGAAATTGTGGCTGAAGTTCATGGATAGAAATGATTTTTAGAAAGGATTTAAGCTAAAAAAAAGTTACAAAAGAAAGCTCCAAAGAAACTCCCTTCTCTCTAAGCAATGCCCACTTTCCTATGGCAAAATAGACCTGAGGATCATGAATCAAAGAGCAATATGAGGCAGCATCTCTGAAGGCCTTATTCCATGGAATAATTCCCAAGGTCCCTCAAAAATTATTGATTTTTAATTTTAAACATATCAAGATCAAGCTACAACTAGCAAGATCATCTACTTAGAAGCAGTGCTAAACATCTACATGGTGTGGTCAGTACTGCTGTTATTTCTCACTGTAGCTTGACTCCAAGGACCTCGATGTGTTTGATCACCAGAACTTTCTTCTGGAGCAACTTTTTACCTATTTCCATCAGATACGACCTCTGCTCTAGCTAGATTTGGAATGTCCATTATTTTCTGCTTGAGGTCTTAATCTGTTCTAGAAATCATACAGAAGAAACAAACAGATGTAAAAAAGATATACATACAAAATTTCTTAAGGGTAGGAGAGTTACCTAACACAAGTTTGGCACAAAAGGAACAAATAATACTGAAATATTAGAATTTGGAGCAGAGAAAGATTTATTGTAGGGCTATGCAAGAAGACACCAGTCGGTGGCTTGTGCTAAAAAACAACAACAACAACAACAAAAAAAAAACTTCAAAACAAACCTCAAAGTCCCTGAAGGGTTTGAGCGAAGCATTTTGAAAGGCCAGGTGAAGGAGGGGTTTACAGGGTATGTGATCATTTCATGCTCAATTCTCTGATTGGTTGGTGGTGAGGTAACAGGGTAGTTAGCATTATCAATCCTTAGGTTTCAGAAGGTCTAGGGGCTATGTGTTCATGAGCATCAAGTAGTTGATTTCTTCCATTTGGTGGTAAACTGAAAATCTCAGGAAATGTGCCTCATATACCATTATCTAGGTACATCAGAGAGGAGCTAAGGCAGAGGATATGAGGAAAGAAAGGCCTCAGAGTGCCCTGTTTGGTTACATGAGTAGTGTGTTCAAACATGAATCAGAGATGACATGGGATAGAGTTAGGATAAGTAGTAGAATTGCAATTTGAATTAAGTTTTCATCATAATTAGCAGCAGATCTTTTATCACCCTATCCACCGCTATCCAAAATTTTGTGTTCCTGAGAACTGTAGGAAGATTCATTCTGATGGTTTTGGTCCCTGAATGTTCACTGATTCCTGTCTGACCAAATTCATCTCTTTGCTCCTCCTGATTGTCCCTAAATCTGTGGTCACTTAATTAATAGTCTAGATTTATGTAAGTGTTCACGAAGCAGGAACTATTGCTATGTTGTTTCATTAGGGAGCAGTGAAGCACACATATATATTTAAAATATTTTCTTATTGTAAGTGCATTCTTAAATCATGTCAAAAAATTATTGAATGCCTCATGTAAGTTAGACACTGTGAAAATCATTTTCACTTTTATTATCTTTTATTCCTTATAGCAAACCTCTTACAAAGGTTTTTATTATCTTCCTTTTATGGGTTGGGAAACAGAGAGGCATAGAAATTATTTAACACAGCAAGTATTTACCTATGAACTCTGACTTTAAATCTAAGTCTTGAAGATACTAAACCCAGAATACACTAATGGCATTCAGTCATAATTTTATAGTATATAAAATTTGTAACCTGTATTAAACAAAATGGGAATACAAACCTTTTGTATTCCATTAAATTATTTTTTACTGAGTCATATGAAAATAATTTAATTTTTAATTTGTAGGTATTTAAGTTAATATGTGATAAGTAGATGAATAATAATTCAAAATTCAATGATGATAATTTTCCATTAGACATTGATAACTCTTTATAGTTCATGAACAACTACAAAATTTTTAAGACTTTCCAATTTCTTGGGAGCAATGAGCCTTCTTCTGTTAACTTATTATTAAGTAAGTTACTTTATTCAATTTCCTTGATGTAATGATAATAGTTTTTGATTATTTATACTTCTAGCACTTATTTTTCAAGAAATTCTGTGACAGTGTCACAGAAAATAGTTGCATCTAACAGTTGCAATATGTCTTATTTGAAAGAAAATTTTAGGTCTTAAGCCTAGAGCCAACATCTCAAGTAACCCTGAGAGAACTGCTCAAAGGAGACAAGGAGAGGAGCAGGTTATATTTAAAACAAAGGGCACATAGTCTGAACATCAAAAGATTATTGTTAATTAAAGAAAATCAGATATCTCAAGTTAAGGAATAGAGTACTTTTTTATGTATAGGAAGATGCAAGAGTCTGAGCTCACTGAAATCATTCCTTCCTTAGGCATCTCAGCTATATGGGGCCAGTATCTGTCACTGTTCACATCTTGAGTTCCTCAGTTCTCACTGTAGGGAATGACTGCAGACTGATGGCTACCAGATCTCACAGGTATTCTTCTCCTTCCTGAGTGCCCTTGGGGCTCAGGAATTCACATTTGAAGGGCCAGAATTGCTGATGATTGTGACATGCTAGTTTAATGATATGGCAGGAAATATTCCATTCCTCAGTGTGAAAGTTTATATGAATCTGGTATTTTCAGAGTACTTTATGTAGGTAATACTCAAGGTCTAGATCATCATAATAGTAGTATACTTATCTATATTTGTGTCTATGTCAGGCCCTTTTATAAAATATTTCCCCAAGCTATATTTGATTATTTAATTATTGACAACAAGGAAAAATTATGAGTAAATAATTGGGGGACAAAGTTCAACAAGGGACTATTATTAAATCCTTGCTTCACTATATGCTGAATGCAAGAGTTTCCTGAAATATAATTTCTAACAGAGCCTGTTTAATGAAGGTGTGGAATATGATAACAGACAATCTGAAAATTATATCCTTAATCACTTGTCTCCCACCAGGATCTTTACACATATTTTATCAAAATTCCCTTTCCCAACTCTTGCCTGTAGATCTCACAAGTTACATGGTTTTATAATTTTCTAATAGTTTTAGCCAAAGTTCAATGTTACCTTCAGGTATGAGAAGATACTCAATTCAGTTCAGCCACTCAATTGTTCTGTCTCTTTGTGACCCCATGGACTGCAGTATGCCAGGCCTCCTTGTCCATCATCAACTGCTTGAGCTTACTCAAACTCATGTCCATTGAGTCCAACCATTTCCTCTGTCATCCCCTTCCCCTCCCACCTTCAATCTTTCCCAGCATCAGGGTCTTTTCAACTGAGTCAGTTCTTCACAAAGGGGGCCAAAGTATTGGACCTTCAGCTTCAACATCTGTCCTTCGAATGAATATTCAGGACAGATTTCCTTTAGGATGGGCTGGTTGGATCTCCTTGCAGTCCAAGGGACTCTCAAGAGTCTTCTCCAACACCACAGTTCAAAAGCATCAATTCTTTGGTGTTCAGCTTTCTTTAGAGTCAAATTCTCACATCCATACAGGACTACTGGAAAAACCATAGCCTTGACGAGTCAGACCTTTGTTGGCAAAGTAATGTATATGATTTTTAAAATGATCTCTATGTTGGTCATGACTTTTCTTCCAAGGAGGAAGCATCTTTTAATTTCATGGCTGCAGTCACCATCTGAAGTGATTTTCCAGAAGAATGAAGAGACGGAGCCAGGCAAAAACAACACCCATTTGTGGATGTGACTGTGATAGAAGCAAAGTCTGATGCTGTAAAGAGCAATATTGCATAGCAACATGGAATGTTAGATCCATGAATCAAGGCAAATTGGAAGTGGACAAACAGGAGATGGCAAGAGTGACCATTGACATTCTAGGAATTAGCAAACTAAAATGGACTGGAATGGGTGAATTTTACTCAGATGACCATTATATCTACTATTGTGGGCAGAAATCCCTTAGAAGAAATACAGTAGCCATCATGGTCAACAAAAGAGTCAGAAATGCAGTGCTGCTGCTGCTAAGTCGCTTCAGTCATGTGCGACTCTGTGCGACCCCTGAGACGGCAGCCCACCAGGCTCCCCCATCCCTGGGATTCTCCAGGCAAGAATACTGGAGTGAGTTGCCATTTCCTTCCCCAATGCATGAAAGTGAAAAGTGAAAGTGAAGTCGTTCAGTCGTGTCCAACTCTGAGTGACCCCATAGACTGCAGACCACCAGGCTCCTCCATCCATGGGATTTTCCAGGCAAGAGTACTGGAGTGGGGTGCCATTGCATTCTCCCAGGAATGCAGTACTTGGATGCAATCTCAAAAATGACAGAATGATCTCTGTTCGTTTCCAAGGCAAATCATTCAGTATCACAGTGATCCAAGTCTATGCCCCAACCAGTAATGCTGAAGAAGCTGAAATTGAAAGGTTCTGTGAAGACTTACAAGATCTTCTAGAATCAAAACACAAAAAGAGATGTCTTTTTCATTATAGGGGACTGGAATACAAAGGTAGGAATTCAAAATCACCAGGAGTAACAGGCAAATTTGGCCTTAGAATACAGAATGAAGCAGGGCAAAACTAATAAAATTTTGCCAGGAGAATGCACTGGTCATAGCAAACACCCTCTTACAACACAAGAGAAATCTCTACACATTGACATCACCAGATGGTCATTATAGAAATCAGACTGATTATATTCTTTGCAGCCAAAGATGGATAAACTCTATACAGTCAGCAAGAACAAGACTGGGAGCTGACTGTGGCTTAGATCATGAACTCTTTATTGCCAAATTCAGACTTAAATTGAAAAAAGTGAGGAAAACCACTAGACCATTCAGGTATGACCTAAATCAAATCCCTTATAATTATACAGTGGAAGTGAGAAATAGATTTTAAGGACTAGATCTGATAGACAGAGTGCCTGATGAACTATGGATGGAAGTTCATGACATTGTATGGGAGACAGGTATCAAGCCCATCCCCAAGAAAAAGAAATGCAAAAAAGCAAGATGGCTGTCTGAGGAGTCCTTACAAACAGCTATGTAAACAAGAGGAGCAAAAAGCAAAGGAAAAAAAGAAAGATATAAGCATCTGAATGCAGAGTTCCAAAGAATAGCAAGAAGAGATAAGAAAGTTTTCCTCAGTGATCATTGTAAAGAAATAGAGGAAAACAACAGAATGGGAAAGACTAGAGATCTCTTCAAGAAAATTAGAAATACCAAAGGAACATTTCATGCAAAGATTGGCTCAATAAAGGACAGAAATGGTATGGGCCTAACAGAAGCAGAAGATATTAAAAAGAGGTGGCAAGAATATGCAGAACTGTACAAAAAAGATCTTCATGACCCAGATAATCATGATCTTGTGATCACTCACCTAGAGCCAGATATCCTGGAATGTGAAGTCAAGTGGGTCATAGGAAGCATCACTACATACAAAGCTAGTGGAGGTGATGGAATTCCAGTTGAGCTATTTCAAATCCTGAAAGATGATGCTGTGAATGAGCTGCATTCAATATGCCTGCAAATTTGGAAAACTCAGCAGCGGCCACAGGACTGGAAAAGGTCAGTTTTCATTCCAATCCCAAAGAAAGGCAATGTCAAAGAATGCTCAAACTACTGCACAATTGCACTCATCTCACATGCTAGTAAAGTAATGTTCAAAATTCTCCATTTCAGGCTTAAACAGTATGTGAACTGTGAACTTCCTGAAGTTCAAGCTGGTTTCAGAAAAAAGCAGAGGAACCAGAGATCAAATTGCCAACATCTGTTGGATCATCAAAAAGGCAAGATAATGCCAGAAAAACATCTATTTCTGTTTTATTGACTATGCCAAATCCTTTCACTGTGTGGATCACCACAACCTGTAGAAAATTCTGAAAGAGATGGGAATACCAGACCACCTGATCTGCCTCTTTAGAAATCTGTATACAGGTCAGGAAGCAACAGCACCGGACATGGAACAACAGACTGGTTCCAAATAGGAAAAGGAGTACATCAAGGCTGTGTACTGTCACCCTGCTTACTTAACTTATATGCAGAGTACATCATGAGATATTCTGGGTTGAATGAAACACAAGCTGGGATAAAGACTGCTGGGAGAAATATCAGTAACCTCAGATATGCAGATGACATCAATCTATGGCAGAAAGTGCAGAAGAACTAAAGATCCTCTTGATGAAACTGAAAGGGGAGAGTGAAAAATTTGGCTTAAAACTCAACATTCAGAAATCTAAGAGCATGACTTCTGGTCCCATCTCTTCATGGCAAATGGATGAGGAAACAATGGAAACAGTGACAAACTTTATTGTTTTGGGCTCCAAAGTCACTGCAGATGGTGACTGCAGCTATAAAATTAAAAGATTCTTACTCCTTGAAAGAAAAGTTATGACCAAAATGTGAAAGACAGTTCAGTCTAAACTGACATTTCAGTCTTGCATTTAATTATGTTTCTCCCAACCTCTGTGTTAATCCTGGGTCAAGACCTGAAGGAGATAAAATGTCATCACCTGTATTACCGATGTTTTGATATTGTGGGGGAAGAAAAAAAGCATCATACACTATAGAGAGCCCCTGTGGAATCCATACGTATTTAAATTTTAATTTCCATTTTTTATGAAGAAACTATAAACTATGTCCAGCAACATAACAAGCTAATCCTTCCAACAACTGGACAGCTTAGACTTCGTTCTACTCTTACATATCACCATGCACATTTGTACATAATTTAGCATAGACAATATCTCACATATACTTTCAATGCTTTGCAAGTTGTGAGTTTGCTTTGTTACTTTTTGTCCCCAGCACATAATTTTGCGGGCTTCCCAGGTTGCACTAGTGATAAAGAACCCACCTGCCAATGCAAGAGAAATAAGAGATGCAGTTTCAATCTCTAGGTTGGGAAGACCCCTGTAGGAGCGTATGGCAACACACTTCGGTATTCTAGCCTGGAGAATCCCATGGACAGAGGAGCCTGGCAGGCTACAGTCCATGGGGTGACAAAGAGCTGGACAAATCTGAAGCGACTTAGCACACATGCACACATATAATTTTGAAGGAATGGATTAATTTGTCCCCAAATAAGTTCTAGGAACATGAGTCAGTAGGTTTCAAAACAGCGACTTATTGTTACCATCACATATTTCTGAGAAACTATAGCATCACTTGCTATTTAATATATTCTATTTTTATTGGAATCTAAACTAGCTCTTTTTCAGAAATAGGGCTCTCAATTTTACATGTCTCTGTGCCATAGTTGACAAAAGTAATTAAATATATATATATATCTTTCATCTTAATCTGTTCTGGCTCCCATAAAAAAATTCCATGGAGTAGGTAGCTTAAACTACAGAAATTTATTTTTTCACAATGTCGAATGCTAATAATCTGAAATCATGGTTCCAGAATGATTGGGTTCTGGTAAGAATACTCTTCTGAATTGCTGGTGGCTGCTTTCTTGATGCTTACTTGAGGAAAGAAAAAGATATCTCTTTTCCTCTTCTTATAAAATCACCAATCTTATCAGAAGAGGTTTGTGACATCACAACTCGAATTACCTCTTAGAAGCCTGATCTCCAAATATAGTCATATTGGAAGTTAGGGACTCAATGTATGAATTTTGGGGGAGTGAAATTCAGCAAATAGTGTCTTCATAATAGAAAACAAGTATAATTTCCAAGATCATAGACATTACAATTTTATTTAATTTTTACAAGTCTCAAAATATGCCTTGTTTACTTTTATACTGTCAACTGAAAAAAATGCAAAACCTGAATGTTCAGATTTATATTTTAGTTGGCTGAAAAACCTAAGGAATTAAGCCCAGGATGTAGCCTCAGAAAACTCCGAGAGACAGCTTTGAAGAGGTTAGGGAGAAGCCTGGATATATATAAGTTTTTGTCACAAAGACCCAGTAGTCAGAACTTTGAAAAATTGCTGTCAACTAAAGAAAAACAGACATCTCAAGTTAATGCATTCAGTGCTTTTCTATGTATGGGAAGATTCAAAAGTCTGTGCTAACTGAAATCATTCCTTTGACGTGCACCTTAACTATGCAGAGCCAGTGTCCTGTGTTCTTCCAGCCTGGAACCCCTCAGGGTGCACTGTTGTGAGTGGTTGCAATGTCTGAGGGCTTGGCCATCAGCAACTGGTTTCCTTCCATCCTGAGTTCCCTCAGGGCTCACCTTCAGGAGATACAGTGGCTTGATGGCTGCAGCATCCTTTCTTTACAGACACAGAAGGCAACATCTTTCATTCACAATACTTTATTTATTTAATTTTATGTATATATTTATTCATTCAGTTTTATCTAGAGATTAGTTGGGACAATAAATTGTTAAAGAATAGTATCCAAGAAATTTCCCCTATAAAATCTGCATGGTGATTTTCTCAAGAAAAGACAGTAGCATTAAGCATATTAATTGCATCAAATAGCTTATCGTTTTTTATCTTACTTTAACCATAAAGAAAATAAAACTGAAATCTGTACTTATAGTAAAAAAGCTTAACTTGTCTTTTTTAAGATTTTTTTTTTATCGTGATGTTCATTGTGAATTGGATTAAGAGGAAAACAAGAACATTTGAAAAATAGCAAAAAAAAAAAAAAAAAAAGTATATATAAGTCTTAAGTCTTTCCTGGTGGCTCAGATGGTAAACCATCTGCCTACAATGCATGAGATCCAGGTTCAATCCCTGGGTTAGAAAGATACCCTGGAAAAGAGAATGGCCACCCACTGCATTATTCTTGCCTATAGAATTCCATAGACAAAGGAGCCTGGTGGAATACAGTCCACGGGGTTGCAAAGAATCAGACACACTGAGTGACTAACACTCCCACTATTTCATTTTTCTCTTTTCAGCAGGTCATATTACCAAGATCACTAGGTTGAAGGGAGGCAGGAAAAAAAATGTCTTTTTCCAAAACTCTTGCTTTGTGAAATCTCAGTGATATTAGAGCACCGCTATCTCAGGCAACATCAGTTATATTAATGAAAATTACATTGCATGCAATCAAGTGCAATTATTCACTCTAGAAAAAGGATCAACAGAAGCAAAACAATGCTGGCTGCCAATTATCTTTCAACATCAACTGTCCAACCAGAGTCCCAGAACTCTACTTATTAGTATTTTGTGGTTTGCAGTAAGAGACTTGAGCTCCTTGTTGTTTTTATCTCATCCTACCCATATGTCTTAGTGGCAAAGAGAAATTTACCAGCCAAATGTACAATGAATCCAGAGTTGTAGTGAAAATTAGATTATTTTGCTTCTAGGTTCATGCAAGATTTATCTCTGAACAAATTCTTATTACTGTCTTAACAATTTTTACACAATTATTGTAGAAATAACAAATGATCAGCAATGAAGAAATTAAAACCTCTATCATAAGAAAATAAATGTTTCATCATTCTCTTAATCTGGTCTTTATCTAAACACATGTCTATTTTTATCTATGGTCAGATTTTATGTTGATATTTGGACATTAAGTTCTTATGTTATATGTCAATATAATTTGTAATATTATTTAAGTTTTCACTTATCTGTACATTATTTTATTAATACTTGTTTAATATTAAACATGTAATTAATTAAACCTACTTAGCAGCAGCAGTGCCAAATTAATCTTTGTCTTTATTGTTTAACTTGCTTAGGATTTTTTATGTCTACTAATGTAAGAGAACTTATTTTCTTTTTAAAAAAAATTAGATCTAACATATACCATCTCTTTAAATAAATCTGATGGTTTTCCAACCTTTCAACAGATCTATCTGCTTAAAAAACCTGTCCCATGTACCTATTTTAAAATAAATTTTGTTTGAATATCATAATATTTGTTATATGCTTTTCTCAACTATACCGTTTTATACAAAATATCTGCCCACACACATAGCATGAAACCATAGACAAGTAAGCACTGACATGTTGGAGCCTGTGAGTTTTTTCCAACAATCAAACTTTGCCCATCTGTCACTCTGACAATAATCCCTTGGTTCTTGGAGGATTTGTCTTTTTCACAACTGTGACTAGGTATCGTAAAAGCACATCTATTTTTTCGCTGCTTGCAATAGAAACTTCATACGGCCATAACATTTTCCTCCCCACAAAAACTCTTCTTATATGTCACAGCTTTCTCTTAAAGCTTACTTAATCTTGCCATATAAAAACACTGGGGGCCGGGGCAGGGCGGGGGCGGGGGGGTGGACATTGGAAGGCCAGAACTTCTATGCTGAAGGGAGATGGACTGCTAATAAGATCTGTGGAAACCAAGGTAGCAAATTTCTCTGTGAGGTGGAATGCACCAGTGTTTTTGGTCATTGTCCTTAGAATCTGGCCTTATCTTTTGTTAGTAAAATGGCTGCTTGCCACAGAGCAAATGTTACTTACCACATGCCACAGCGTGTATTTAAATGCCATCAATTCATGTGCTGGAGTGAATACACTCACTGATTTCTCATTTGTCTCTCTGTACAGGCTTATGGCCTATCTACTCTTCAGGCCACTTTATCTAAAACGCGTCCCTGAGGGGTTATTGGAAGACTTTGTGGGAGAAGCATCAGGGCTCCTTCCTGTTCAGACACTGCCTCGTGTGACTCTGGTAATGGAAGGGAAAGACGAGTCACAGAAGACCTTGCATTTGTTTGCAAAGCCTGCCATAATGAAATACGACAGACTGGGAGACTGAGATCACAGAAAGTTATTTTCTCATGTATCTGGTGGCAGGAAGTCCAAAATCAAGTACCAGTACAGTTGATTTCCTCTGATGCCTCTGTCCTTGTCTTGCTGTTTGCCTCCTTTTGCTACCTAGAATATATATATATATATATATATATATATATATATATATATATATATTCAAATTCTTCTTTAATGTGGATTATTATAAGATATTGAATACAGTTCCCTATATTATATAGTAGGAACTTGCTGTTTATTTTATATAAAGTAGTGTGTATTTGTTAATCTCAATCTCCTAATTTATCCCTCTCCCCTTTTCCCTTCTTTTAATTTCCCCTTTTTACAAGGATAGCAGTCAGCCTGGATTAAGCCTCTCTGCCCAGTAGCATCATTTTCCTTAATATCCTCTTTATTTTATTTTATTTTTTAAAATTTTATTTTATTTTTAAACTTTACATAACTGCATTAGTTTTGCCAAATATCAAAATGAATCCGCCACAGGTAAAGTACCTATCTCCAAATACAGTTACATTCTGAGGTACTAGAAGTGAAGACTTCAACATAAAATTTTGTGGGAATACAATTCAGTTCATGATAGCTCCCTATGCCTCTCCAAGTTATTTCCACCTGAAAACAAAAACACCTCACATTATCCAGCTTGGGAAAATTATCTATTTTCATTTTTGCCTTCATAATTTTCTCATTTTTACATACTCTGATGACTATTGGAATATAAAGTGAAAGTGTTAGTCATTAGGTCATGTCCAACTTTGCAAACTCATGGACTCTATCCTATCAGGCTCCTCTGTCCATGGAATTCTCCAGGCAAGAATACTGGAGTGCATTGCCATTCCCTTCTCCAAGGGATCTTCCCAACTCAGAGACTGAATCCAGGTCTCCTGCATTGCAGGCAGATTCTTTACCATCTGAGCCACCAGGGAAGCCCCATCAGAGTATAAGAAGAGTAGGACTAGGGTTACTTGATGATCAATATTCATCAGCCTGATGTCAAGGGCACAGTGGAGCCTTCCCTGTTATTCTGATTAAATCTCAGTCTTAAGCAGGCACTTTTTTCCAGAGTCTTGGGTGTAGAGCATTACCAATGATCCTGCTCTCTCCCCTCTCTAGGTCAAGGTCCAGGACTTACTCCTGCTTTCCTATGCATGTAGAAGGGTTTTGTCTTCTGGTCCTTTCATCCAGTTGCAATAGATTTTCACCAGTAACCTAAAAGGTGACTGTGGTACTTGCCCTTCACCGAGCATTCTAAGAATGTCCTTCATAGGAGAGTTAGAAGGTAATCCAGGGTTGACTTTCTGTCTTCCTTTGCTGCCGCTTCTTCCCTAAGCCAGCACCGCCTCTTGCCCTGACCCTAATCTTTCCTGAAAGTGCTAATCATCCAGTTGCAATAGATTTTCACCAGTAACCTAAAAGGTGACTGTGGTACTTGCCCTTCACCGAGCATTCTAAGAATGTCCTTCATAGGAGAGTTAGAAGGTAATCCAGGGTTGACTTTCTGTCTTCCTTTGCTGCCACTTCTTCCCTAAGCCAGCACCGCCTCTTGCCCTGACCCTAATCTTTCCTGAAAGTGCTAATAAAGATGAAGTTTGTAAACCTGCACATAAGTGCAAACTCCTCTTGCGTATCCAGCCTCCAGAACTTCATATATTCTTGCCAGTCCACAATTATATTTAGCAATTTATTTAAAATACAGCTAAATTCTTTTTGCCAATGCTCAGTGGCATCTTTCTCATGTAAGCAAGTGTTTGTTTCTTATTTATTTTAGAGTCTTTTGTCTTAATTTAGAGTCATTTGTCTTTCTTTACATTTATGGTTAATTGTCTGCCCTGCAGGTTCAGATTTCTGATGGATTTGAGAGCAGTTATGAAGACGCTTACTCCTTGGAAGGAAAGTTATGACCAACCTAGATAGCATATTAAAAAGCAGAGACATTATTTTGCCAACAAAGGTTCGTCTAGTCAAGGCTATGGCTTTTCCTGTGGTCATGTATGGATGTGAGAGTTGGACTGTGAAGAAGACTGAGCACTGAAGAATTGATGCTTTTGAACTGTGGTGTTGGAGAAGACTCTTGAGAGTCCCTTGGACTGCAAGGAGATCCAACCAGTCCATTCTGAAGGAGATCAGCCCTGGGATTTCTTTGGAAGGAATGATGCTAAAGCTGAAACTCCAGTACTTTGGCCACCTCATGAGAAGAGTTGACTCACTGGAAAAGAATCTGATGCTGGGAGGGATTGGGGGCAGGAGGAGAGGGGAATGACAGAGGATGAGATGGCTGGATGGCATCACTGACTCGATGGACATGTGTCTGAGTGAACTCTGGGAGTTGGTGCTTGACAGGGAGGCCTGGCGTGCTGCGATTCATAGGGTCTCAAAGAGTTGGACATGACTGAGCAACTGATCTGATCTGATCTGATGAATATGCAGATTCCCCTCATTATGTTGTCATTTTTTAAGGGAAGGAGAGAGATTATGTCTAATTCTCTATATCCTCAAGGTTCAACTCATATTGTATTTTCTTTAACACATAGAGAATTTGAAGGAAAAGGACAGAGTTCCTATATACCACACATCCACTTATCACATACAGTTTTCCTTATTATTAACATTTTACATTAGTGTGATGTGTTTGGTAAAACTGATCAATATTGATACAGTATTATAAAATAAAGTCAATAGTTTACATAAAGATACAATCTATAGTGTATGTTCTGTGGATTTTAAAATAATTATATTGAAATTATAATGTCATATATGATAATGATAATATCATTATTATATTAATAGAAGGTGGGGCTTTGGTGAAGAGATTAAGTCATAAGGTTGAGGCCCTCAAGACTGGGATCAGTGCCCTTATTAAAAAAAAAAAAAAAAAAGACATAAGACTCCTTGTCCCTTCTACCTCATGAAGTTACTGAGAAAATGACCATGCATGAACCAGGTAGCAAACTCTCAAAATATACCAATTCTGACTGTATCTTGATTTTGAACTTCCCAGCCTTCAGAGCAATGAAATAAAAAAAGAATTCTTGTTTAAGCCATCCAATCCTGGTAGTTTGTTATAACAGTCCTAACAGAGACCAAATTGTCAGCATCAGTTGGATCATAGAAAAAGCAAGAGAATTCCAGGAAAAAAAAAAATCTACTTCTGCTTCATAGACTATGCTAAATCCTTTGACTCTGTGGATCACAACAAACTGTGGAAATTCTTAAAGAGATGGGAATACCAGACCAACTAAGCTGCCTCCTGAGAAATCTGTATGCAGGTCAGGAAGCAACAAGTAGAACTGGACATGGAACAACACACTTGTTCCAAATATGAAAAGGAGTACATCAAGGTTGTATATTGTCACCCTGCTTATTTAACTTAGATGCAGAGTACATCATGAGAAATGCTGGACTGGATGAAGCATAAGCTGGAATCAAGATTGCCGGGAGAAATATCAATAACCTCAGATATGCAGATGACACCACCCTTATGGCAGAAAGTGAAGAAGAACTAAAGAGCCTCTTGATGAAATGAAAGAAGAGAGTGAAAAAGTTGGCTTAAAACTCAGCATTCAAAAACTAAGATTGTGGCATCTGGTCCCATCACTTCATGGCAAATAGATGGGGAAACAATGGAAACACTGAGAGACTTATATTTTCTTGGGCTCCAAAATTACTGCAGATGGTGAGTGCATCCATGAAATTAAAAGTTTGCTCCTTGGAAGAAAATAATGACCAATCTAGACAACATCTTAAAAAGCAGAGACATTACCTTACTAACAAAGGTCTATGTAGTCAAAGCAATGGTTTGTCCAATAGTCTTGTGTGGGTGTGAGAGTTGGATCATAAAGCTGAATGCCAAAGAATTGATTCTTTTGAACAGTGGTGTTGGAGAAGACTCTTGAGAGTCCCTTGGACTGCAAGAAGATCCAACCAGTCCATCCTAAAGGAGATCAGTCCTGGGTATTCATTGGAAGGACTGATGTTGAAGCTGAAACTCCAATACTTTGGCCACCTGATGCAAAGAGCTGACTCATTTGAAAACACCTTGATGCTGGGAATGATTGAGGGCAGGGGGAGAAAGGGATGACAGAGGATGAGATGGTTGGATGGCATCACTGACTCAATGGACATGAGTTTGGGTAAACTCTGGGAGTTGTTGATGGATAGGGAGGCCTGGCGTGCTGTGGTTCATGGGGTTGCAAAGAGTTGGACACAACTGACTGACTGAACTGAACTTAACTGAACTTCACTATTATAGTTAGATTACTTTATGGGCCTCTTAGATGCAAAAATTTAATTACTACATGTATTAAATCTAGAGTTAAAATATTTTGAAGAGCTCCTGTTTCTGTTAGGCATGAGGAGCAAGTATAATGCATTGATTAAGAACAGGGGGATGTATGTATACCTAAGTCCTTGATGCTGGGAAACATTGAGGGCAGGAGGAGAAGGGGGCAACAGAGGATGAGATGGTTGGATGGCATCACTGAGTCAATGGATATTAGTCTGAACAAACTGAGAGATAGTGAAGGACATGGTACTTCTCATGCCATATCCATGGGGTCACAAAGAATCAGACATGACTTGGCAACAGTCAAATAAGCAGCAAATAACAACAAATTGTTGTTTGAATAGCAAACAATAAAAATAAAAAAAATAGTATTAAAATTCTCTTAGAAGTTGTCTAACTAAATCTATTATGTCAAATTACCTTTTATCACCACATACTCATTGAAACAAATATGCTCATGTATTACTAAGAGTATCTTGCCCATCTAGTCCTTAACAAAGTGGTTTTATTGTTGTCTTTATTGCCTACTAAGCTCTTCCATTCTCTCTATTTTGAAAATTATAGTACATGTGTGAATTATCTCCATCATAGTAAAAGATCAACAATGAAAGTGATAGAATGAAAAAAGATCATGTGAGCCTTCATACATAGTAAGATATTTTAGAATATTAAAAACTATTTCATATGACATTATGAAATCAGAAAAAAAATGAGTTGCCTGTAAAGAAAATAAATTTATTAGAAACACATTTTTTTTCAGTACTGTCATGGTTTTCTTCACCTTTAATTTCTCTTATGAAGTTTTAAATCCACAAAATAGCAACCCACTCTGTTATTCTGGCCTGGAAAATCCCATGGACAGAAAAGCCTTGTGGCTACAGTCCAGAGAGTCAAAAGGAGTCAGACACAACTGAGTGACTAAGCATGCACACACACATGCTTAGTTTGAATAAGACCATTATGCCAGGAGGGGCCATGTACACACACCATGATTCCTAGAAGAAAAGAAATCTGCATGCCATTCATCACTGAATTTACTGCTTGTCTGCAATATGCTCACTGAAATGAAACTGTTCCCTGACTTTATGTTGTGCCTTGCTTTCTCTACTTTCCTTCTCCAGGAATTACAGAGATAAGACTCTCTCCCTTTTATAATGAATACTTAAGAGCTCATTAGAGAAGAACCTCCTCTGCCCTCTCTCTGGCAAGTCATTTATCTCCTCTGAAGCTTATTTATTTATTTTTATGATTTTGTTGTAAAAAGCAAGGTTTGGGTGCATGTAACCCATTTAGTTATCTGGTCAGAAGCAATCATTTCCTGACCAGTTAGTGCGTGTGTTTTCCCCAGGATGAGTGCCTTATAAATGCTGCACTCGGTTTTTTATGGCTTTACTACCTACCCATTTAGAGAATACTGTCATTCATTCAAATGCACACTGCAAACATTGTAGAAATTCACTGAAAATTATTTTTACTAAAAATACCTCAATTACCTGAACTGGAAAGAAGGGAAATTGGGTGGTCCATGCAGTTCTTGAAACCTTATTTTCCCAGCATTGAAAAGAAAGTTGCACTGGTCACCTACATTAAGGGATGGAGAAGGATCTCACTGGTGATACACTTGGGCCACTGGAACACACTGCAGTTCAAGAGCAAGTCTTAAAATCTAGAACAGTCCTTTTATGCTAGGCAGAGCTGCTTCGTTAATAAAGACCTCCCATAAACATGATGGAACAGCACAAGAAACCTCCTGTACTCTTGCCTACTTATTCTTCGGAACTTATTTGTTCAGACTGATCACTTTTTTCTGTCCTCATATTGTGTGAATGTGGTTCCCTTTCTTATCTCTCTTTCTCTCTCTATTTCACCTCATCTCCCTCTATGTATCATTCTGCTTAGCACTCTACTTAGCATTCTACTTGGTGATTCTGTTGGACTTCTGGGATATTCTGGATCCACCACTGGACAGTATCCTTGATCATCCTCTTCCAAATGCTCTTTGATCTTGCAAATTTGTAGTATTTATTTACTACATAAAACTTATTACTATAAAACTGAAAGTGGAATGAAAACTCAGATATGATTGGAACTATTAGACACCATGTTATTTTAAGTCTTTACACAACAAACCATTTTCTTTTTACTGATATGCTTAGAATTACCACTTACTTTGACAAAAAAAAAAAAATCAAGATTTTTAGGTAAACAAGTCTATCAAGTTTTGCACTTTAATGAGGGGTGTGATGGGGTGGGATGTGGGAGGAAGTTTCCAGAGTGAGGGAACATGTGTATACTTATGGCTGATGCATGTTGATGTATGGCTGAAACCAACACAATATTGTAAAGTAATTATCTTTCAATTAAAAATAAACATATTTTTAAAAGAACCAATTTAAAAAGGTTTTCACTTTGCTAAAATGTAATGTAATGCAGGTAGGGAGAAGGCAATGGCACCCCACTCCAGCACTCTTGCCTGGAAAATCCCATGGACAGAGGGGCCTGGTGGGCTGCAGTCCATGGGGTCGCTAGGAGTTGGACATGACTGAGTGGCTTCACTTTATTTTTTCACTTTCATGCATTGGAGAAGGAAATGGCAACCCACTCCAGTGTTCTTGCCTGGAGAATCCCAGGGATGGGGGAGCCTGGTAGGCTGCCGTCTATGGGATCGCACAGAGTCAGACACGACTGAAGTGACTTAGCAGCAATGCAGGTAGAATTGTTTAGATCACTGTTCTATTTTCTTCACCCCTGAGAAACAGAGTTGGAGACTGGATGGTGACACAGTCCAATATGAAACCAACTTCTCACTTGCCTGGAAAAAAAAAAAAAAAAAAAAGAGGAGAATAATTAATCAAAGATAATTCTTAAATATAATTCACGTCACAGGAATACACATGCTTACTTTCTAACTGTGTAGCATCCCATCTCTGTGGGTTCCATCACCATTTTGTAGGACTTAACCTTGTTCATTATGGGATGTCCACATGTATCCATTCTTTTCCTCTTCCATGCTAAACAACTGCCTTGCTGAGGAACTACGTGAAGTAGAGTTAATGCCACACCACTTACAGCCTTTGAATCTGTGAGGTGTCACAGAGTGACCTTTCTCTGACAGTAGAGGGGCACACTCTTATGCATGTTACCATATCTGGTCCCGACATCACCTAAGCTTGATTCCATACCATTCGTGGTTTTTTTTTTTCTTCAATGCAAAGTAAAAAATAATAATAATTTAGATAACTGAATTCTTCAAAATGCCTTCTGTGTGATAACAAGAACATGGTGCTCTAATGCTGAGAGAATTGTTTGCTGGCTACTTTTATTCTCTATAAGTTTCTCCTAAATTTCCTTATGTCACATTGATATTTCAAAATATGTAGGATGTTGGTGAGCTTTTTCTAATTTTGCTCTAGATGAGAATTTGATCTCTTTCTTTGGTAATTTTATTAATTTAGGTACAGTAAAAAAGAAGAGTTCTACATATACAAACTAACTGTCCATCTTCTGAGCTGATATCCCAGTATCCTACATTTATGTATATACTATATTGCATATTACATTTAAAATTTATACATATATATATTATATTTTACTGAAAATTAATGCCAATGAATTTTTAACATATTTTGTCTTAGAATATAAACTTTCTATCAATATCAAAATTTTAGGTACAACCAGGCTATATTTAACTTGTTATTCCACTGATGTAGAAAATTTTCTTAGGGGTTAATTTTCTTGACAGCAGAATGTATAGTCCTGCTATAATCTAGAAGGCTTTAGAGACACTACATTTGATTTTCCCATCTTGCTGAGTAGTCAAGTCACATATATTAGGTTTTCCTAATTGTCACTTTAAAACTAATACAGTTTTGTAAAGTTTAAAAATAAAATAAAATTAAAAAAATAAAGAAAGAAAAATGATGCTCAAGATGACCTGAAGAAGTAAACTCATTCTGATATTGTGTAAAAAGAAAGCATATAAAACAGCTGTTCATAGAGAAGCATCTGTTCTGGCAGACAAGACCTGGAGAAAACATTACCTTCTGCGCTGCATCAGGAAGATAAATTGTAAAGCAGAATTCTCAGGAGCATTCCCAGATGCTTCTTTTGAGACAAAAACATCAGCCCAGGAGGGCTTGCCAACTTACATCTTTGCCAGCCATCCAGCCTCACTTCTCTTCCTCTTTTGTGTTGTCATTTTCCCAAGTAACCCTGTACTTTTGTCACTGGATTTTTCTTTCTCTTAACTGTGTGTCCACATTAGAACAGATAACATGAACAGGACTGGAATCCAACATTTACAGATCCTTTCATTGAATACATAATTGTCTTTCTCAGTTATGTGTGACATAAAAAATGTTACTAACTCTAAAATAATTGTCAGAAAGTTCAATCTTTCCATTAATATATCTAGAAAAATATCAAAAAAAAAAAAAAAGTTTGGTCTCTTCACAAGCAGCTAGGTCACCTACTGCATTGTTCAGTAGCTAAGTTGTGATTGACTCTTTGGGACCCTTTGGACTGAAGTGCCCCAGGTTTTCCTGACCTTCACTATTGTCTGGGGCGTGCTCAAACTCATGTCCATTGGGTTGGTGATGCCATCCTACTATCTCATTATCTGTCATTCCCCTTCTCCTATCTTCAATCTTTCCAAGCATCAGGGTCTTTTCCAATGAGTCAGCTCTTCGCATCAGGTGGCCATAGTATTGGGGCTTCAGTTTCAGCATTAGTCCTTCCAATGAATATTCAGGGTTGATTTCCTTTAGGATTGACTGGTTTGATTTCTTTGCTGTCCAAGGAACTCTCAAGAGTCTTCTGCACCATACTTTGAAATCATCAATTCTTTAGCACTCAGCCTTCTTAATGGGCCAACTCGCACATCTGTACATGGCTAATGGGAAAACCAAAACTTTGACTTGGACTTTGTCAGCAAAGTGATGTCTCTGCTTTTTAGTTCTCTGTCTATATTTTTCATGGATTTTCTTTCAAGGAGCAAACTTCTTAATTTCATGGCTGCAGTAACCATTTGCAGTGATTTTGGAGCCCAAGAAAATAAAGTTGGCCACTGTTACCATTGTTTCCCCATCTATTTGCCATGATGTGATGAGACTTAGATTTTTGAATGTTGAATTTTAAGCCAGTTTTTCACTCTCCTCTTCACCTCATCAAAAGAGCTTTTACTTCCTGTTCTGAATGAGTAACCATTGATTGTGAACAATATTGTTCAGGTCTGAGCTTATTGCCAAAGTGCCAGCTATAGCCTTACCCCATAGAAATATGAACCTGCCCATGAAAAATACACAGCTGTCCAGTCAAGAAACACCATGTGCCTTTATAAGAGGACTTTAGCTTTTTCCATATCATTCTGTGCTTATGAGTGTGTGTAACGTAAGAAGAGTTTGTTATTACTCATCACACAGGTAAAAGTTGTAAATATTTAAACATTTTTGCATAAATGTAATTCATGCTATGTGAGATTTTTGAAACTGAAGATACAAATGAAGAAAAAAAATCACAAACATTTCTAAGTAGAGATAAACTTTTGGATATTTTCTCACCTATTTATTTACCTATTCTGTGTTCTCTCTAATCTCACCACTGCTCATGCTGAATTTATATTAAATATAAAATTCCCATGTATTGATTATTCTTCTTGAGTTTAATTTTATGACTGCATATCCTGTATGGAATAACAAACCACTATATTTTTTCAATCACTCAGTTTTAGACTTTTAAAAGTTATTCTCACTGTAAAAATGATTTTTGAAAGTGAATGACTAACAGCCACCCTGGATATGAACATAATCATTTAGTGAATGCATAAATTCAGTAGGTAGCAATTCAACCCCTTTCTGGCTCATCCAAAATGCTAACCAAAATAATTCCAATTAAATATTTAAATAAAAGTTGATTAAATATATCTGATTAAGTGGGAAAATTTAAATATGTAGCATAACAATGTTAAATCTTATGCTAATACTCTTTAGACTGAAGATATGCTAGGAAAATTAATGTGCCACAAGAAGGAATTATTTGCAGTAGTTCATCAAACATAATTCAATTTGAGAGCCCTATGCTTTATAATGAAAGCTAAGTAATCTACTGCAGACCTTGCATTTCAATGAATTCTGAGGTAACCCGCCTTAGTGAGATGAATGCAGATTTTTTATTTTTATTGTGACAGCAATGATCATGAGTTTCAGTGCTAACTGAAACTTTCCTTTCAGTGATTTGATAAAATTTCTTAAATTCTCTAAGGATAAGTTCTCTCATGTAGATATCTAATTGTATACTTTTCATTAGAATAAAATACAAAAAAAAAAAAAGCTTTTGAATTCTCAAACAAGGATTTCTTCATTGAATGTATATTTGGTTTACTCACACAAAGAGAAAGATCTATGACACAGAAGAAAACAAAGCTACTCTAGTTTCTGCAAACTTTATTCATAGATATTTCAGATAAGATAACTTTTAGATTGAATTAACCAGCTCAATCTCATAAGATTTTCTTTTGGATTTATATGTGTATGCTGATCTCTATAGATGTCTACCTTTGAAAACATTTCATCATATTTGTTGATTCAAGAACTAATCGCTGTCATGAATAACATATGTGTTTGCCATATTTTCCACTTGGAAAAGTACATTTACCTTTCTTTCATGTGGCTTCAGAGAGTGTTCTGCTTGTCTACCCCAGGGAAAACAGTACTGCCAGCTGCTTCTGTCTAAGAAAAGACAAAATGTTGATAAATGGAAAGAAATAGAATTTATAGTGAGTAGTTTTCATGTACCATATTTTAGGAAGTGATTACTTTTGGGTTTGTTTGTTTGGTTTTTTTTAGTTGTAATATCAGTCATAGTTTATGTACTTTAAATGTAATGCTAAATATATTTCATAGAATAAATTAGGAATTGTCCTATTATAACTGTTAATGGGATAGGGGGGATGTATATCCATGCTTAGGCATAGAAAAAAAATTCAGTGTTACAGAATTCTGAAACTGATCTTACTGATTAATGTGTTTCTGCTCACCGTTATGCCATAAAATTAATACAAGTATGTGAAATATAGGGCATCTGGACAACTAAAGAAGTCATATATATATATATATATATATATATATATATATGCTTTCTTCTTATTATTTGTGGTAACAAAGTTCTGTAAAGTCTTTATGAACACCAAATTAATAAATTACTATTAATGGTAAACTTACACATGTCAATATTCTACAGCCCAGATATGTTTCTTCTATTCACTCAAGAACTCTTGCAAATGTATTATGTATTATGTTCATACATCCTAGAATGATGACATAAATTGTGTTATATTCACACAATGGGATATTAATATAGTTATGAAAATGAGAGAATAATAATTGAATTTGGATTTATCTTTAAAATATAATATTGAGCAAATATTTCAAATCACACAATGGGTATTCTATTATTTTCATTTATATGAAATTCAGGAATATATATATATATATATATATATATACTTATGTGATCTGATCTGATACATATGTTGTTTATATAACATATGTATTTATGTTTCCCAGTGGCTCAGATGGTAAAGAATCCACCTACAATGCAGAGGACCAGGGCTCAATCCCTAGGTTGAGAAGACTCCCTAAAAGAAGGAAATGGCACATATATATGTGTGTGTGTGTGTGTGTGTGTGTGTGTGTGTGTCAAATATCTTTCTAAAGAAAGCTTCAGTTTAGTTCAGTTCAGTTCAGTCGCTCAGTCGTGTCCGACTCTTTGTGACCCCATGAATCGAAGCACGCCAGGCCTCCCTGTCCGTCACCAACTCCCAGAGTTCACCCAAACTCATGTCCATCGAGTCAGTGATGCCATCCAGCCATCTCATCCTCTGTCGTCCCCTGCTCCTGCCCCCAATCCCTCCCAGCATCAGAGTCTTTTCCAATGAGTCAACTCTTCACATAAGGTGGCCAAAGTACTGGAGTTTCAGCTTTAGCATCATTCCTTCCAAAGAAATCCCAGGGCTGATCTCCTTCAGAATGGACTGGTTGGATCTCCTTGCAGTCCAAGGGACTCTCAAGAGTCTTCTCCAACACCACCGTTCAAAAGCATCAATCCTTCGGCACTCAGCCTTCTTCACAGTCCAACTCTCACATCCATACATGACCACAGGAAAAACCATAGCCTTGACTAGACAGACCTTTGTTGGCAAAATAATGTCTCTGCTTTTGAATATGCTATCTAGGTTGGTCATAACTTTCCTTCCAAGGAGTAAGAGTCTTTTAATTTCATGGCTGCAGTCACCATCTGCAGTGATGTTGGAGCCCCAAAAATGAAGTCTGACACTGTTTCCACTCTCTCCCCATCTATTTCCCACAAAGTGATGTGACCGGATGCCATGATCTTCGTTTTCTGAATGTTGAACTTTGAGCCAACTTTTTCACTCTTCACTTTCACTTTCACCAAGAGGCTTTTTAGTTCCTCTTCACTTTATACCCTAAGGGTGGTGTCATTTGCATATCTGAGGTTATTGATATTTCTCCTGGCAATCTTGATTCCAGCTTGTGTTTCTTCCAGTCCAGCATTTCTCATGATGTACTCTGCATATAAATTGAATAAGCAGGGTGACAATATACAGCCTTGATGTACTCCTTTCCCTATTTGGAACCAGTCTGTTGTTCCATGTCCAATTATAACTGTTGCTTCCTGACCTGCATACACATTTCTCAAGAGGCAAATCAGGTGGTCTGGTATTCCCCTCTCTTTCAGAATTTTCCACAGTTTATTGTGATCCACACAGTCAAAGGCTTTACTTACAAGACACTGTATTTACTTTGAGAAAGAAAACAATATTATGCAATACTAGCACTTCTTGAATTTATCATTTTTTGGTTACATTTTGGACATATCTGTTTTGGTGGCTTTCACAATTTATACATAAATACATGCTGATGTCTAAATCCTTATTCACAGCTGTATTATATGCTGTATATTTTTTTATTCTTGAAATTTTATAATTGTAAAATCAATTCAAAAAATATAAAACTAAAAAAAAAGTGAAATCCTGTTACTTAAACCTTTGTCCCTGGGAAGTTCATATTGTATTGGATAAAATTGAATTCTCTTCTAATACATAAACTTCCCGTTTTTTGCAGTAGAAATTTGTGATCAATGTTATGTTTTTCCTTCGTCTCTTGAAGTGAATTCTCCAACCATTGTTTGTTTGTTTTTTTAATGTACAGAACTTTTCTCTGTCGAAGTACCAAATAAAGCATGAACTTAAAAATCAAACATTCATGGATCTGGATCTTAGTTTCTGTAACTATTCCCTTATTGCACAGCTCACCTGAGCATTGGGATATGTCAAGAAACATCTGCTGAAATAACAAATGTAGTTTACTCTAAGATCCTTTCTAACACCTTTACATTAAGGCTTTTTGATTAACAACACTATGTGATATTTCTGGGGATAAATAGTTTATAGAATATAAAGTTGTTAATTATTGCGGATCTTGTGATATCTAATCCGTGTTCATTAGTCATGCAATATTACAACACTGCAATAAACTCTAATATGAAAAATATTTGTGAATGTCTATAACTATTTTGCTAGAATCATTTCCAAATTGGTATAGATAAATGTATGAACATTATAAAAGCATTTGAATTTGCTAAATATTTAAATCAATATAATTTATACATTTATCAACATGTCCTCCAGAAAACTTCCATAGCTGCATGTCAATTATAATAAAGGGTCTGACGTTATTTTTTGATGCTCAATTGCTGGCAGCTTTCAAACTCCTTCCCT
This sequence comes from Bubalus kerabau, assembly GCF_029407905.1. Classification (NCBI taxonomy): domain Eukaryota; kingdom Metazoa; phylum Chordata; class Mammalia; order Artiodactyla; family Bovidae; genus Bubalus; species Bubalus kerabau. The sequence continues at coordinate 58,555,881 of NC_073625.1, forward strand.
CTTCCCTCTCTTTTCCCTCACACCTGCATAAGCTAGCTGTTTGCAAGCCCTTGTTGTTACTTGTTGTTGTTCAGTCACTAAGTTGTGTATGACTTTTTGTGACCCCATGAACTGCAGCATACCACACTTCCCTGTCCTTCACTATCTCCCGGAGTTTGCTCAAACTCATGTCCATTGACTTGATAATGCCATTCAACTATCTCATCCTCTGTCACCCCCTTCTCCTGCCCTGATTCTTTTAATATCAGGGTCATTTCCAATGAGTTAACTCTTTGCATCAGGTGACCAAAGTACTGGAGCTTCAGCTTCAGCATCAGTCCTTCCAATGAATATTTAGGGTTGATTTCCTTTGAGATTGGCTGTTTTGATCTCCTTGCTGTCCAAGGACTCTCAAGGGTCTTCTCCTAAAAACACCGTTGGTGTTTTTAGGGAATTAAAATTGTTCAAACCTTCACGATGGCTCCAACATCTAACCACAATAAAGACCAGAGCTACTTGCCCCCGATTCCTAACTCTTGTTTTACTCAGGATTTAACCCAATGGGTTCTTTTTTGAGGAATTGTTTTGTTGTTTACTCTGTGAGTAATACATTTATTTTGCATCCTTTGGTGCCTGTGTGTCATTTTTCCTGATATATCTTTGTGGAGGTTGTGTGGAAGCCTGCAGGATGTCCATTTGGAATGCCAGGCCCGCAGATAAAACATTTACATTAAGTAGCTAATTTACTACAATTTGGTGAACTTGATAAGTGTAGATAGCTTTTTATTATTTTAAATGGCTAGGGAAGTGTAATTTATGACTATAAGTTACCATTTAACATTTCAAATAAACTCATCTATTAGATGAGGTGTAGACTGTTTTGAAATAAATGCACTGAAGAAACAATCTATTTCCATACATGGTATGTGAGGAACATAGCCTTCAAGCTACAATTTCTACCCATACCATCTGCTCTTATTTAATGAAAGTCTATTTGATCTGAATGGTGTGGATAATTGCTTCAATCTCTCATTTCATTGTCATTTTGCAAGCCCATTTCTAAAAAAAAAAAAAAAAAATGAAAATGGATTGGCCTTATTTGGGAAAAAATAGGGGCCTATTTTTTTCTTCAACCAAAATCAATTTCAGCAATATTTTGCTTTCATTAATCAATGTTTGTTTTAATGAAGAAATGCATATCCATTTCTGATATTCAAAATGCAATAGTTACAACTGATGACATTATATTTTTTAATTTAGAAAACATTTTGTGTCTCTTTGGAAAGTATAAAGGGAAAATACAAGGTTATTGGCTTTAATAGTGAAAATACATATGCTGTTGTGAGAAGAAAGAATAAAAATCATCAAGAAAAATTGAAAAAATAATTTAGGATGAGATTTTTTAGTATGAGAGCGAATATTCAGGGGAAAAGGAGGAAAGTTGACAATGACAAGCAAGGTCTTGGGTCTATTTCCAGGTGACACACTTGGTAAACAATCTTCCTGCTTAATACAGGAGATGCAAAAGAAGCCAGTTTGATCCCTGAATCAGGGAGATCTCCTAGAGGAAGAAATGACAGCCCATCCCAGTATTCTTGCCTAGAAAATCTTATGGACAGAGGAGCCTGGAGGGCTACCATCCATGGGGTTGCAAAGAGTTGGACATGACTAAGCATGCACACATACACATGATTGAGAATATCTCTGAAGAAGGAAAATTCCTGAAACTTAAGGCTCATCCCTAAGTCCCTATTTTAAGATGCATTTGAATACAGAAAAAGAACCTGAAGATTTAGAGGTCTGCTTTGGACTGAATATTTGTCCCCCGAGCCCAAATTCATCTGTTGAAGTCCTAACTCACAATATGATGATATCTGGAGATGGAGCCCTTGGGATGTAGTTAGGGTAAGATAGAGTAATGAGAATGGAACCACTATCATAGGATCTGTGCTCTTATAAGAAGAAATACCAGAATTGGCTCTCTATCACATGAGAACACAGGAAGAAGGTGGCAGTCTGCATGCCAGGAAGAGAGCTCTCACCAGAACCAAGCATGCTGGAAACTTGATCTCCAACTTCCAGATTCCAGAACTATGAGGAAATAAGTTTCTGTTGGCTAAGCCACCAGTTTATGGTATTTATAGCAATTCAAGATCATTCAAAGTCTGGTTCAAAGACTTGAGTGATCTCCATATTAGTTTTAATAATGGGGGAAAAACTGGTCTCTCATCAAATATTTCAGGGTCTTCAAGATTGAAGAGTGATATAAGAAATAAAAAGCTATTTTAAGTTAATTTTTGATAGTTGGAGGTATGCATCACCATATATAAATATATAGAAAATAGTTTTGTTGTGATGTTTGAAATTATAGAGTGATAAAGCTTATTATGCAGTATTTAATTGATAAGCAAGAATTATGAAGTTTATGGTATAAATTATGTTTCATAACAAGTGTTTGAAAATATAAACTATAACCTAGCGTATGACTTTCTAAAAGTTCCATATTTCTATTAATTTCTTTTTTTATTTTATTTTAATATTTAACTTTACAATATTGTATTGGTTTTTAATTTCTATAAACAGAAAGTTAATGATTAATTCAAAACTACTTTTATAATAGTAATTTAGTATTTCTGAGCAATAGGAACTACAGCTATTCAAATAAGCAATCATATAGCTTACATTATAGCTGCAATGTAGCTCATGGTAGCTTGTGCATTCTGTGAGTGTTTAAAAACTCATAGGATACAGAAGTTTGAGTCATTTAGATTCAGTATAATGCATTAGTTAAGTATACATCATTGGATTACCAAGGTTAAAATTTTTCCTCTGTTACCTGATAACTTTAAGACAATGATATATTTCAGAGGTTAGTTGAGTAATTTAATCTCTTAAATATCTCAACTCTTTCCTCTTTAAAATGGGAATAATAGGCACTTTCTCAAAGTATTATTTGTGGATAAAATAATGTAAAGCACTTAGAATTGTGGTTCGTACATGGTAATAATCTGATAAGTATGATCCTTTTTTTTTTTTTTACCTTTTAACTCATGTTTCTACGTGAATGTACTTTAAGATGTTTCAGTTCAGTTCATTTCAGTTCAGTTGCTCAGTCGTGTCTGACTCTTTGCGACCCCATGAATCGCAGCACGCCAGGCCTCCCTGTCCATCACCAACTCCCGGAGTTCACTCAGACTCAGGTCCATCGACTCAGTGATGCCATCCAGCCATCTCATCCTCTGTCGTCCCCTTCTCCTACTGCCCAGTAAACTCAATTCCATTAGATTCTTTTTTTTTTTTTTAAACTTTACATAATTGTATTAGTTTTGCCAAATATCAAAATGAGTCCGCCACAGGTATACATGTGTTCCCCATCCTGAACCCTCTTCCCTCCTCCCTCCCCATACCCTCCCTCTGGGTCGTCCCAGTGCACCAGCCCCAAGCATCCAGCATCGTGCATCGAACCTGGACTGGTGACTCGTTTCATACATGATATTTTACATGTTTCAATGCCATTCTCCCAATTCTTCCCACCCTCTCCCTCTCCCACAGAGTCCATAAGACTGTTCTATACATCAGTGTCTCCCATTAGATTCTTTAAGAGTAGACTGGATCTCTGTCTCACTGTTCCTATATATAGGCTTATAGTTTACCTATAGAGAAAATTTTGAGAAAAGATTAAAATACATGTGGAAATAAATGAAGACCTAGCAAAGGCTACTTATTCAGAGTTTGCTGTAGAAAATGAGTCAGCCATGACCATGAAGGTTTTGGCAGAGAAGCAAAAGCAGACAGAGGAGTTTATGGTGAAAAAAGAGAAGGCTGCAGGTGTCACTGATTGGAGGTTGTTGGCATGGAGAAGCTGGAGATGGGCTGACTAAAAAGAGACCTCCTATGTAATTGATTCAGTTCAGTCGCTCAGTCATGTCCGACTTTTTGCGACCCCATGAATCGAAGTATGCCAGGCCTCCCTGTCCATCACCAACTCCCAGAGTTTACCCAAACTCTTGTCCATCGAGTTGGTGATGCCATCCAGCCATCTCATCCTCTGTCGTCCCCTTCTCCTCTTGCCTCCAATCCCTCCCAGCATCAGGGTCTTTTCCAATGAGTCAACAGTTCGCATGAGGTGGCCAAAGTATTGGAGTTTCAGCCTCAGCATCAGTCCTTCCAATGAACATCCAGCACTAGTCTCCTTTAGGAAGAGTTGGATCTCCTTCCAGTCCAAGGGACTTGCAAGAGTCTTCTCCAAATTGTTTAGGGGTGCACATTGGATTTATTGGTTAGTCCTACATTGGAAAGAGGTACAAAAAATAGGGAAGCTGTCAGGTATTAATATCCTGGCAATTTGAGGCCTCTTGTTACTGATATTTTATTTGGATTCTCAGATTATTACTAGAGATAGTGATCTTACTTACTACACATCTGACTTATAGACAGAAGGCTGGTTTCCTGTAGGTGAGTTATTTTCCAAGCCTGATTGCTACGTGTTGAGAATCAAGAGTTCTTATTTTGTATATGACCTGGCCCTTGTCCTTTTGTATACTCAGTCTCTGATATGTTTGGGACATACACCAAGAATATATTTCTAAAATTGTCAAAATCACATAGCATGAAATTATGATCATTTTTTAAATATATACTTTGATATAATTCTAGGTATAAGATAAGTAATGTTGTATCCAACTCTTTGCAACCCCATGGGCTCCTCCAGGAGCCCACCAGGCTCCTCTGTCCATGGAATTCTCCAGGCAAGAATCCCCTTGTCCAGGGCATTTTCCAAAGTAGGGATTGAACCTGGAGTCTCCTTGTTACAGGTAGATTCTTTACCATCTGAACCACCAGGGAAGCACAATTACAGGTGTAAGTTAATAATATAATTAATTGATATTATTTTAATTTTATTGTATTAATTTACTTAATGAATTCTATTCAGTCAGTTCAGTTGCTCAGTTGTGTCTGACTCTTTGCGACCCCATGAACTGCCGTATGCCAGTCCTTCTTTTCCATCACCAACCTCCCAGAGTCCACCCAAACCCATGTCCGTTGTGTTGGTGATGCCATCCAACCATCTCGTCCTCTGTCGTCCCCTTCTCCTCCTGCCCTCAATCTTTCCCAGCATCAGGGTATTTTCAAATGAGTCAGCTCTTCGCATCAGGTGGCCAAAGTATTGGAGTTTCAGCTTCAACATCAGTCTTTCCAATGAACACCCAGGACTGATCTCCTTTAGGATGGACTGGTTGGACCTCCTTGCAGTCAAGACTTTTCTCCAACACCACAGTTTAAAAGCATCAATTCTTCGGCACTCAGCTTTCTTTATAGTCCAACTCTCACATCCATACATGATCACTGGAAAACCATAGCCTCGACTAGATGGACCTTTGTTGACAAAGTAATGTCTCTGCTTTTTAATATGTTGTCTAGGTTGATCATAATTTTATTTCCAAGGAGCAAGCATCTTAATTTCATGGCTGCAATCACCATCTGCAGTGATTTTGGAGCCCAGAAAAATAAAGTCAGCCACTGTTTCCACTGTTTCCCCATCTATTTGCCATGAAGTGATGGGACCAGATGCCATGATCTTAGTTTTCTGAATGTTGAGCTTTAAGCCAACTTTTTCACTCTCCTCTTTCATTTTCATCAAGAGGCTCTTTAGTTCTTTTTCACTCTCTGCCATAAGGGTGGTGTCATCTGCATTTCTAAGGTTATTGATATTTCTCCTGGCAATCTTGATTCCAGCCTGTGCTTCCTCCAGCCCAGCGTTTCTCATGATGTACTCTGCATATAAGTTAAATAAGTAGGGTGACAATATACAGCCTGGATGTACTCCTTTTCCTATTTGGAACCAGTCTGTTGTTCCATGTCCAGAACACGTTCCATGTTCTAACGGTTGCTTCGTGACCTGCATCCAGGTTCCTCAAGAGGCAGGTCAGGCAGTCTGGTATTCCCATCTCTTTCAGAATTTTCCACAGTGTATTGTGATCCACACAGTCAAAGGCTTTGGCATAGTCAATAAAGCAGAAATAGATGTTTTTCTGGAACTCTCTTGCTTTTTTGATGATCCAACAGATGTTGGCAATTTGATCTCTGGTTCCTCTGCCTTTTCTAAAACCAGCTTGAAGTACTGGAAGTTCACAGTTCATGTATTGCTGAAGTCTGGCTTGGAGAATTTTGAGCATTACTTTACTAGCATGTAAGATGAGCACCTGATATATTTTTCTACTAACACCCTCAATTAAACTGCTTTATCATATATCTTTGTAATTTTGCATAAAATGATGAATAGATTTAGGAAAGGATGACTGAGCTGTTTTTGTTTATCTGTGAAAGTGAAAGTCACTCAGTCATGTCCAACTCTGTGAGCCCCATGAACTATACAGTCCATGGAATTATCTAGGCCAGAATACTGGAGTGGGTAACTTTTCCCTTCTCCAGGGGATCTTCCCAACCCAGATTTCAAACTCAGGTCTCCCACATTGCAAGTAGATTCTTTACCAGTTGAGTCACCTGTAAAATTACATAATAAATCACATACCCTTAGGATAGTAAAAGTATACAAACTAAAAAACTATTTTATAAAATTTTTACTAATTTGGGATACATTTCAAATATCCATTCACACTTATTCTTGGGACAGCAGGTAGGAAGAATTGAAGAGGATATTTCCTCATGGGCTTTGGTTCTTGGTAAGGACACAAAGAAGAATCTGCTGTCTTACCCATGGCAAAAACAAGTTTTTTGAAGAAAAAACAGAAAGAACATCTCAAGGAAAAAGTGGACCAAGCCAGGAGAGGCACTCACACTGGAATGATGAGGTGTAGGATTTTTTAAGACAGGACTTTTACATATTCATCTAGGTGAGCTAGATGACTGTGAACTGACAGGTTTTTTTTGTTTTGTTTTGTTTTGTTTTTTTAGGGAAAAGAGCCTTAATATTTATTTTATTTTTATTATTTACTTTACAATATTGTATTGGTTTTGCCATACATCAACCTGAATCTGCCACTGGTGTACACATGTTCCCAATTCTGAACCCCGCTCCCATCTCCCTCCCCATACCATCCCTCTGGGTCATCCCAGTGCACCAGCCCCAAGCTTCCTGTATCCTGCATTGAACCTGGACTGGCGATTCGTTTCTTATATGATATTATACATGTTTTAATACCATTCTCCCAAATCATCCCCCCCTCACTCTCCCACAGAGTCCAAAAGACTGTTCTATACACCTATGTCTCCTTTGCTGTCTTGCATACAGGGTTGTCATGAACTGACAGTTTTGACTGACAGTTGCAAGCTACATAACAACAGTCTCTATTGTGCATGACTTTCCCATAATTCAGTCTGTTAGGGTCAGATGTATGTATGTATAGAATATTTATGAACACTTAATTGGCTCTTGGGGCTTCGCTGGTGGCTCAGATGGTAAAGAACCTTCCTGCAATGTGGAAGACATGGGTTCAATCCCTGGATCACAAAAATCCCCTGGAGAAGGGAATGGCTATGCACTCCAGTATTCTTACCTGGAGAATTCCATGGACAGAGGAGTCTAGTCCTTGGGATTGCAAAGAGACACTACTGAGCAACTAACACTACTAATGGGCTCTCGGCTGCCTAAGTCAGTTGAGGACATAGCTGTGCATCAAGGATGCCCGTGACAGAATCGGTGAAGTGCCAATGGTTAGTTTGTACCCACTGTGAACCTAGGACACAGGCACACCTGAGTTGGAAAAGACTCTGTGGTTATTTTGTAGCATATTGGTGATTTTTCCTGGGCTACACAGGGGCATGTCTAGGGTGGGGTTTAGAGATCAACTTGAATTATTTTCAGCTATGCCACCCCTTGTTGCTCATGTCAAACTTCCCATTTAACAAGACCAGCCAGAGTTAAAATGTTTATTTTTTCTGATTATTTATTGAATTACTAATAAAATAAACCCCTAGAAAACTAAAGAAAAGACCCTCATGATGCATATAACATTCTTTTAGTTAAAATAAATTAAAAAAAAACATATATTTTAGGGGAGTCCATTTTTTTCACAGTATGTAATGCCATACTTCTTTAGAACTATATTTGGCAAAACTAATACAATTTTGTAAAGTTTAAAAATAAAATAAAATAAAGTCTTACTTTTACAGATGAATTCAATTCAATGCATCCATTTTATCAAAGAAAAATTGCAAGGAACACTAATTAGCTCTTATTAACATGAAAAAAGGCATAAAGCCAGTAAATGGGTAGCAAGGAAACCTTCAATTTAGTAGTAAAGAATAACAAATTATTACCAACAACAGCTGCAAACTTTATTGCACTGTTGTACAAGATTTTCTGAAATAACTTTTTAAATACAGTGACTGCTTTGGTTCAAGTTAGACATCATGATGAAATGTTATACACTGAAAATCTTTTGGTCTTTTAGTTGTGGAAATGGCTTCTACATTTCTGGAAGTACAGCAGCAAAATAATAAAAGTAAATTGAGCTAAAGAAATCTCTTTCTAGTATTCATGCCAAAATATTTAGAAGCATATTAAATCATCATTTGAATAATTTATGGATAGTCATTGTCATGATGTGATGTGTGGTTTGTGATTATGGGCAGCTTTTAAAAATTAGGTTTCAAGACTTAAATTTAGGAAATAAATTAATGGTTAAAGCTCAGAGAACCTCATCTATGACTAAACTTTACCCCAATGCTTTCAATGTACTGAATCCAACTGTAATAGATCCCAACTTGTCCTACCCAGCAAAGAAAATCTACTGATCACCAGGTGTGGTAAAGGAAAATACAGTGTTTATTTTAGGGCACTAAATAAGAGAGATGTTGTGCTTCCCTGGTGGCTCAGATGGTAAAGAAGCAGTCTGCAATGCAGGAGACCCACATTCGATCCCTGGGTCAGGAAGATCCCCTGAAGTCTTGGACCCATTTCAGCTTGCTCTTTGAGTTTGGGATTTTTTATAAAGGTGAAAAGCAAAGAGGCTGGGATTAATCATTGTCTTGTGACAGTTCTGTGATATTTCTTAATCATAATTTCAGAAGTCAGGATATCTATGATTTATGATTCTTAGGCAGGCCACGTGGTCCATGGTGCCAGGACCATGTTGTATCACCTTGCCCTGGAGAAACTAGCTGAGCTGGTACTTTAATTATGATATCTATAGTAGCAATTTTGGTTATCAACAGCAGTTTTAGTCATCTCTGGTTAATTAGTGCTCAATTAGCACAAGGATGAGGTCATAGGGGACAAAAAAGAGAATAAAATTTTGGACAGAGAGCTTAATAGCAAACAGTAATGGAACTTGGTTTTAGGGAGACTAAGTTTCATTAGTAGAATTGAGTACTACTTGCCTTAGCATTTCAAAACCATAGATCCTAATTCTAAATGGCCTGGCTGGTTAGAGACACTGTGAACAAAAAAAAAACTCACTTTCTATTACATGTTTCTAACTCAGTCTCAGTAAATCTTCATAGAAGGTCAAGGATTGTGTTACAAGAGGCTTCTCGGGTGAGAAAAAAGATAAAACTATGACTTTCATATAGCTATAACAATGAATAAACCATAAAATATTTTATTTACTTCATTCAGTGAGGGAAACAGAAAAATATTATTATAACTTGGCCAGAAAAGAATAAGAAAAGCAGTCATAGGTGTGCAGAATTGTAATATAGCTCAAAGACAATACAAAGTTTTAAATCATATAACCCAGCAGGGTGTGCTGGATATAAACAATGCATATGTGTAAAGTAGGTCAAAGACTAGGAGGGACTGCAGTCATGTGACCTGGAGTGGGCTATCCTCTAGGCGATGAGTAGTTTTCACAGAATGCTGGGTGTGTGTGAGATTTTTTTTTTTTTTTCTATAAGAGGCTTTTTTGTTGTTAACACTGAGATAGTAATTTTCTGACTTTTATCCAGCTAGTTAAAGCACTCAGCATGTTCACTTTTAAGTTGTATATATATATATATATATATATATATATATATATATATGCATACAGTGTTCTGATTGTTGAGGTGATTGGTTAAAATAGATGTAAATCAGTTCAGGTCAGGTATTCTTTCAGAGACAAAATACACAGAGAAATGGCCAGAATACATATTGCAACAAAACTTCAACCCACAACCTCTATAGTAACCAGTCCAAGAAGCCAAAACACAATCTTTGATGCAATCATCCCAGGAGGCTCAGAATTGATCAATGACTGCCATTTACCTTATTTTATGACCCCACTTCCAACTCAGAATCAAATGGAGAAAGCCAAATATGTTCCCCAAAAAAGCCACATAGGATTTCTTGTTGTTTTAGCTGTTAAGTCTTGATCAACTCTTTTTGCGACTCCATGGACTGTAGACCCCTAAACTCCTCTGTCCACTGAATTTTCCAGTAAAAAAATACTGTAGTGGGTTGCCAATTCTTTCTCCAGAGGATCTTCCCAACCCAAGGACTAAACCCGTGTCTCTTAAATTGTATCTGAATTCTTTCCCACAGAGCCACCTGCATGCTGTGTGTTAAGTCGCTACGGTCGTGTCCAACTCTTTGTGACCCTATGGACTGTAGCCAGTCTCCTCTGCCCATAGGATTCTCCAGGCAAGAATACTGGAGTGAGTTGACATGCCTCCTCCAGGTGATCTTCCCAAACCAGAGACTGAATCCATGTCTCTTAAGCCTGCTGCATTGGCAGGCAGGTATTTTTACTATTAGTTCCACCTGGGAATCTTGCTGAGCAACCTGGGAAGCCCTTAATTACTTAAGATAGTTCAGTTCAGTCACTCAGTAGTGTCCCACTCTTTGCAACCCCATGGACTGCAGCACACCAGGCTTCCCTGTTCATCACCAACTCCAAGAGTTTATTCAAACTCATGTTCATTGTGTCAGTGATGCCATCCAACAATCTCATCCTCTGTCATCCCCTTCTCCTCCTGCCTTCAATCTTTCCCAGCATCAGGATCTTTTCCAATGAATCAGTTCTTCCCATCAGGTGGCCAAAGTATTGGAGCTTCAGCTTCAGCATCAGTCCTTCCAATGAATCTTCAGGGCTGATTTCCTTTACAATGGAATGGTTGGATCTTCTTGCAGCCCAAGGGACTCTCAAGAGTCTTCTCCAACACCACAGTTCAAAAGCATCAGTACTTTGACACTCAGATTTTTACAGCTCAGCTCTCAAATCCATACATGACTACTAGAAAAACCATAGCTTTGACTAGATAGACCTTTGTTGGCCAAGTAATGTCTCTGCTTTTGAATATGCTGTCTAGGTAGGTCATAGCTTTTCTTCCAAGGAGGAAGCATCTTTTAATTTCATGGCTGAAGTCATCATATGCAGTGATTTTGGAATCCAAGAAAATAAAGTCAGTTACTGTTTCCACTGTTTCCCCACCTATTTGCCGTGAAGTGATGGGACCAGAAGCCATGATCTTAGTTTTCTGAATTTTGGGTTTTAAGCCAACTTTTTCCCTTTCCTCTTTTACTTTCATCAGAAGGCTCTTTAATTCTTCTTCAGTTTCTGCCATAAGGGTGGTGTCATCTGCATATCTGAGGTTATTGATATTTCTCCCAGCAATCTTGATACCAGCTTGTGCTTCATCCAGCCCAGAGTTTCTCAGGATCTACTAAGTATATAAGTTAAATAAGCTGGGTGACAATATACAGCCTTGATGTACTCCTTTCCCTGTTTGGAACCAGTATGTTGTTCCATGTCCAGTTCTAACTGTTGCTTCCTGATCTACATCCAGGTTTCTCAAGAGGCAGGTCAGGTGTTCTGGTATTCCCATCTCTTTCAGAATTTCCCACAGTTTATTTTGATCCACACAAAGGCTTCGGCATAGTCAATAAAGCAGAAATAGATGTTTTTCTGGAACTCTCTTGCTTTTTTGAAGATCCATGGATGTTGGCAATTTGATCTCTGGCTCCTCTGCCTTTTTTAAACCCAGCTTGAACATCTGGAAGTTCACGGTTCATGTACTGTTGAAGCCTGGCTTGGAGTATTTTGAATATTACTTTACTAGCCTGTGAGATGAATGCAATTGTGTGGTAGTTTGAGCATTCTTTGGCATTGCCTTTCTTTGGGATTGAAATGAAAACTGACCCTTTCCAGTCCTGTGGCCACTGCTAAATTTTCCAAATTTGCTGGCATAATGAGTGTAGCACTTTCACAGCATCATCTTTTAAGATTTGAAATAGCTCCACTGGAATTCCATCACCTCCACTATCTTTGTTCATAGTGATCCTTCCTAAGGCCCACTTGACTTCACATTCCAGGGTGTCTGGCTCTAGGTGAGTGATCACACCATCATGATTATCTAGGTCATGAAGGTCTTTTTTGTATAGTAATACTGTGTATTCTTGCCACATATTCTTAGTATCTTCTGCTTCTGTTAAGCACACATAAAGCTTCTGATGGGCACAATAAAGGGCATAAATGTTATGGGCCTAACAGAAACAGAATATTTGGAAGAGCTATGCAAAAAATATATTTATGACCCAGATAATCACTTAAGATAGCCTGCTTCTAACTAGTCAGCTTGCAGTTTCCTTCTTCCAACAACCTCCAATCAGACCATATCTGAAACCTTGCCATTTCTCTCTATAAAGCTTTCCCAGTCCCCTGCCTGTCCCTGAATCTCAGTCAGATGGAGGTGACACTGGCCAACTTCCTTGCTACTGTAAGCTTTGGATAAATACCTGTTGTTTGTTCTTTTTTTTTTAATTTTAATTTAATTTTATTTTTAAACCTCAAACACTGTATTAGTTTTGCCAAACATCAAAACGAATCCGCCACAGGTATGGGGAGGGAGGAGGGAGGAGGGTTCAGGATAGGGAGCACATGTATACCTGTTGTTTGTTCTTATGTGGTTGGGCTTTGCTTACTTTTACAACTCACAACTATGAAACCTGGTCACTGTTAGCTAATTCATAGAGGGAAGAAAACTGAAATAGTTAAATTCGGTACTCTAAAAAATCACCTCTGAGGCACATGTCTTTCTTGATTGACAATCTACATGTAAAACTCATGATAATTTAGAAGTTTTCAGTCAGTACAACCTTACCTAAATACTGATTTTTTGCAAGTATTGAATTAAAAAAAATATGATTATCATATACCATGTATAAAAAGGAGTCCCCTGGTGGCTCATATGGAAAAGAATCTGTCTTCAATGCAGGAGTGTCTGATTCTATCCCTGGGTCAGGAAGATCCCTTGGATAAGATAATGGCTACCCATTCCAGTATTCTTGCCAGAGAATTCCATGGACAAAGGAACCTGGTGACCTATAGTCTATGGGGTTGTAAAAAAGTCAGACATGACTTACTGACTAAAACAGAAATAAGAACAAATCCTAAGTGATTGGTTTGGGGAACATGTTTGGCTTTTTCCATTTAACCCTGAGTTGGAGTGAATAGAGTGAAAGTCACTCAGTCATGTCTGACTCTTTGCGACCCCAAGGACTATACAATCCATGGAATTCTCCAGGCCAGAATACTGGAGTGGGTAGCCTTTCCCTTCTCCAGGGAATCTTCCCAACCCAGGGATTGAACCCAGGTCTCCCACATTGTAGGCAGATTCTTTACCAGCTGAGCCACTAGGGAAGCTGCCCAAAGTTGGATGTGGGATCAAAAACAGAGAAAGTGGCAGTCATTGATCAGTTCTGAGCCTCCTGTGATGATTGCTTCAGAGACTGTTCTGGCTTCTTGGACTGGTTATTATAGAAGCTGTGGCTTGAAGTTTTATTGCAATATGTAGTCTGGCCATTTTTCTGCATATTTTGTCTCTGAAAGGATATATGATCTGAACCAATTTATAACTATTTTATCTGATCACCTCAACAATCAGAACACTGTATATAAATTATACTTAAGTGTGAACATGCTGAATGCTTTAAGTAGTTGGATAAAAGTCACAAAATTTTAAAATATCAGATTTAAATAGTTATATGTATATCTTTTGTTTTATTAATATATGCTTATTAATTTTATTCAATATTATTTTTGTGGTATTAAGTTATCTTTATCATTCTACATTTTACTTGTTACATCTTATCTGTTATTTTCTTATTAATTTATGCCAAATTTTTGTTCATATATTTTTCAAGGATCCAAATTTTGTTTTATTCTTTTCTAAATTTGTCTTTGCTTTTCTATTATTTTGCCCTTAACTTTGCTATTTTCTTTATTTTAGTCTCAAATCTTTGTAATAAAAGCTAATATTATTTAGTTTCTATTTATGTAATTTTAAAATCAATATTGAATGGCATAGATTTTCCTGATGTGTATTGCTTTACATATGTTCTAGATTTTGACATGTTGTATCCATAATAGAATTTGTTTTACACAAAAATATTTAATAACAAGAAATTTCATTTCCAAATATACAAGATTTTGTCATTAATTTCTATTATTTTTTATTTAGAGCTAAAAGAACATCGCATATTCTTTCATCAGAATTCATTGAAGCTTTTTGTTGCCTAAAATAGGAATTATTTTCAGAAAATATGATCATCTATAGGAAAAATGGACAGATCAGAAGGCAGACTGTCAGAAAATAATATACTTTTAAAATTAAGTATCTTTTGAACATATGTATATTAAGCTTTGTTCTAAATGCTGGAGCTATAGCACTAAAGAAAAGTTCAGAATGAATGACTCACATAAAATCTTCATAGTAATATTTTATCGTAAATTACGTTGAATATAAGAATATCATGAAATCAATAAAATGAAAAAATCAGAGATGAGGTGTGACTTAAGGTACTTGGAGAATGTCTTACTGTCCAAGTATATTTGAAAAGAAAACTGAAGTGTATGAGGAAGCCATCCTTGAAAATATCCAAGGGAAATACTTTTCAGACAGAGATAAAGGCAAATTAATAGTGTATTCTAGGCAATGATGAAGATTTGAAGCCAGCTTTAGAGGAGATTCCTGACTTATAGATTTCCTGATTTCCTATGGTATAAATATAGCTATGGTCATTTTCAACTTACCAACATGCAGTCATTGAATTCAGACACCATGGTATAATATCTCTACTATATATGTTTCATAGATATGGATAGAATTATGATAGACATAAATGACCTTCAGTACATAGACTATATTAAATATATATATGCTGCTGCAAAGTCGCTTCAGTCGTTTCCGACTCTGTGTGACCCCACAGACAGCAGCCCACCAGGCTTCCCCGTCCTGGGATTCTCCAGGCAAGAACACTGGAGTGGGTTGCCATTTCCTTCTCCAATACATGAAAGTGAAAAGGGAAAGTGAAGTTGCTCAGTTGTATCCGACTCTTAGCGACCCCATGGACTGCAGCCTACCAGGCCCCTCCGTCCATGGGATTTTCCAGGCAAGAGTACTGGAGTGGGGAGCCATTGCCTTCTCCGAAATATATATATAGATTATATAATATATATAACATGATATATATTATATATAGATTATAGTAAAATGCAGCAAAATACTTAGTAAGTGATGAGTTTCAAGTATATTTTACCTAATTTTAATATAATTAAATTTTAGTATTTAATTTAATTTTTAGCAATGACTGAATTTCTGACTTTCTAAGTAGTTTTTTTGTTTTTTTTTTTTTCCTTTTTTCAATGTGACTTGCAGGGTCCCAGTTCCTTGACCAGGACTGAACCTGGGTCACAGTAGTGAAAGCCCTGAATCTGAACCACTAGGCCACCAGAGAACTGCCTGTCTTAAAATTTAATAGTCAATACTCAAATGCAGTTCTACAATACCACTTGATCCAGGAAATCAAGACCAGTCCTTGGGTAGGAATGGGTAGATAGGAAGAATAGGAAAAGTAAAAGAGGTACATGGGCACTTGCACATGTAGGGGGCTAGACTTATATGGAGAGTTTTGCTGTTACTCTGCCTGTCTGGGGAGTATCTAGGGGGATTTTAGCAGAGAAGGAACTTGATCTGTTATTTTAAAATTGTCATTATGACTTATTTTGAGAATAATTTGTATTATAGTAAATGAAAAATTAATAAAATCAATTAGGAGGATATTTCAGTAGTCCAGGAAAGATTCAGAATACTTTTTGAAGATTGAATATATATATCTTCTGGTTTAGTCTCTCAGTCCTGTCCAACTCTTGTGACCCTATGGACTACCGCCTCCCAGGCTCCTCTGTCCATTGGATTCTCCAGGCAAGGATACTGGAGCGGGTTGCGATTTTCTTCTCCAGGGGTTCTCTCCAACCCAGGAATTAAACCCTGGTCTCCTGCATATTAGGTGGATTCTCTACTGACCAAATTACCAGGGAAGCCATATATATATATATATATATATATATATGTTGTGCTGTGCTTAGTGACTCAGTCATGTCTGACTCTTTGTGACCCCATAGGCTATAGCCCATCAGGCTCCTCTGTCCATAGGGATTCTCCAGGCAAGAATACTAGAGTGGGTTGCCACTCCAGGGGATCTTCCCATGGGATCTCTCAGGGATCTTCCCAACCCAGGGATCAGACCCATGTCTCCTACATTGGAGGTGGAGTCTTTACAATCTGAGATACCAGAGAAGCCTGTATATATGTATATATATGTATGTATATACATATACAATTTACTAAAAAAATAAATGTGGAGTGTGAGAGTAAGAAAGGAGTCAATGATTTTGACCTTGAGTTTCTAGAAAGGTGAAGCTGTCAACTGAGATGGGGTGGCAATGGGTAGAACATGATGATGTCAGGTTAACTTTGGAACATTCTAAGTTAAAGTGGCTATTGTACTTGTAGAAACGATGAGTAGGGGTGGAACATATGAGTCTGGAGTTTAAGTGCTTGAATAACTAACTATAATGGAAGACTTTACTCCCAAATGACTTTAATAACAAAGGCTTAATAGTAATTCAATTACTAGGTAGATAAGACAAGCCGTGCCTTGCATTAAGTAGGAAGTATTTAAATGATCACCCATGTGCATACATAGGTATAACTATTCTGGCTTTGTGGGGGTGTAGACAGTTCTAAGTTAGTGATGTTGGTGAGATGTATAGAAATGTCTTCTTTTTTTGTTTCAAATGTAGTCTTTCAGCTTTTCTTCCTCAGTGACTGGTTAATGTTACAGTAACTCAAGCCAATTCTGTGCTTTCTAATGACACATTCAATCTATTCCCTCACTGTCTTCAAAGGAGAATTAAAAAAAAAATTAATATGTTGGTTTCTCCACCCAGTTATAGGCTGAAATAGAAACAAAAATATGTTGTAATGATTACTATATATATACATGTGTGTGCATATATATATATATATGTATATATGGATTTAAAAAAAAAAATTTTCTGTGTTTATGTTTAACAGCAAATGCTATTTTCAGGTCCTAAAAGCAAAATTGTGCCTGTTTTTCACAACTAGAAAATAGTTTTAAAAGCACATTAATATTCTAATAGTAATTTCAGAGGTGTTATCTAATTTAATATTTGTTGTTTAGTTGCTAATTTGTGTCTGGCTCTTTGTGATCCCATGGACTGCAGCCCACCAGGCTCCTCTGTTCATAGGGTTTCTCAGGCAAGAATACTGGAGTGGGTTGCCATTTCCTGCTTCAGGAGATATTCGGGACCCAGGGATAGAATCTACATCTCATGCATTGGTCCGTGGATTCTTTATTGCTGAGCCATCAGAGAAGCCTCCAGTTTAATTCTTGGAATAAGTTTAACATCATTTTGGTACTACTTTCAGCTTTTGAGGCCTGGGACCAATTCTGAATGCCATCTTTTCTGTCTGATCTTATTTGAATAAGTCCCTCTTCACGTTGGCTGCTACTGAGTGGTAACCGGAAGTCAGACTCTGGTAAGGAACCTGGGGGATATTAATATTTACAACACTTGGTTCTGATACACAATACAAAACAACACCAAAATATCTGCAATTCTAGGTATATAGGCAGACCTCATTTGTATATTCTGTTGAACAGAAGAAAACTATTTAATTATTCTTATACTTTGCTAAATGCTATCTCGTTCAGGGAATATAAGAATATCTAATCACTTCTATTAAAACTAAGTACACTGAATCTATTAAAATAATAACAATAAGATGCATAGAGGACAAAAGAAGAGAGAAACTGTAGTTGCTTGGATAAATCATGAAGATCTTTGTCAGAGAAAGCAGCGTTGAGTTTGAACTTGACGAATGACTAAAATGCCAGCAGATGGAAGCAGTAGTTAGACTTCATTAAGCAGAGAAGTATAGTGTGAACAAAAGTTCAGATTTTGGAAAAAATAAACATTGTATGAAAAATAATCAAGTTTTGCTGGAATAAAGTTCAGGCTAGAGGAATGATGCACATCTAGATTGGAAAAGACTGATGCTATTGGAAGCCTTAAAGGTTAGTGAGAGATCTTTTCATTTCTGTAGGAATTGTAATTATTTACAGGTTTTTGTTAAGAAAGTGAAATGTTTGTAAACAAATTTGGAAAGTAATCAGTTGAGTAATGATCGTTGAGGAACTTCAATCAGGAGGATAATGACATAAGAATGGAAATATGAAGTACAGTAGGAATTTTAGAGGTAAAAACCACAGGAGTTGGAAAATAATGGGATATAAGAGACAAAAAAGAATATTGAACCAGCATTAACTGTGGAGTCCTAAGTGACAGATAATATTTCTGCAATTTGTAGGAATAGGGAAGTTGGGGACAAATGCAGATGTCGAGTTGGGACATGTGATATATTACACAGATGGTATTTGGGCACCAGACACCTGTGTCCTCTGAACAATGCATGAAAAAGAGAGGGTTGCAATTATGCACCTTGAGTGTTTTCAGAATAAAAATATTGAAACGTATGAAAATGGGTATGATTTGGTGAAACCTAAAAGGAAGATTCCACATACTTAACCTTTTCAGCCCTATTCAGGCCATCTTTTACTTTAAAAATACCTTTACTTTTGAACTTCATCTTGTCCAGTTTATTATTCTTTCCTTATAAGAACTAAACTGGTTATAGACTAAGTGCCCACCTTATAGCTTCTTCTTTTTCTTACCACTAAGGTGAAAGTGTTAGTTGCTCAGTCATGTCTGACTCTTGCAACCCCATGGACTGTAGCCTGCCAGGCCTCTCTGTCCATGAAATTCACGAGGCAAGAATACTGGATTGCAGAGCCATTCCCTTCTCAAGGGGATTTTCCTGATCCTTGGATCAAACCCCAGTCTTCTGCACTGGGGGAAGATTCTTTACCATCTGAGCCAACTAAAGTCTGACATTATTTGTAGTGTCACTGAGTCCAGCTTTAAAAAATTGATAATAAAATTATTTTCCCCCTTCTTGTCATGTAACACATTTTGGCCAATGAGATAAAATGGAAGTCCCAAGGGAACTTCCCAAGCCTCAGGGTCACACTTCCCTTTTGTCCTTTCCTTTCTTTATGCCTGAGACACTGTTGTGATGGCTGCTAGATGGCATCCTGATACTGTGCTTTAATCCTGAACTCCCCACTCTGAGTTTCCTGTATGTGAGAAAACACTACAGTTATAACTTAAAGGCACCATTTTGCAGCCTCTTCTTGTTCCTAGCTGGATACAAAAGGATTAAATGAACTCAGTGATTCCCTGTGCCAAAACTGTCATGATATGAGTATGTGGATTTACTTGTCGTTACCATGAAAGATGTATAAGTTTTAAGAGAAAAATCTAAGCATCTCATGTTAAGACCCATAATTGAAATGGCTTAACAACATAAATTAAACTGGACAAGATTTTTAAGGGTACTTTTTGAATGACAGGACTGTTTATTATTTTTAAATAACTACTGTTTCCTATTTCAATCACCTTATTTTTTATGACTGAAAACCAATCACAAAATATTTTTGTGATATTGAGTTCTGTCAGAGATCTGTCAGAAGAAAAGGGGAATAAATAGCTCATGCATGTATCATGAGCTAGTATTTATTATGTGTTTTACCAAGCATTTTATATGGTTAGTAAATATCATCAAAGTAAATATTCCAGCAATCACAGATATCAACTGAAAAGGCATCACACTCTGATGTTTTTTTATTGCATATTCCTAATATGCTTATTTGGTACAATGTGAAATGCATGCAGATACACTACGGAAAGGTAAAAGTTTCCTTTGAGGTAGAGCGCATATACAATATAGTGACACTCTGGAGAACTGGAGGCATGGAAAAACATTAAAACCATAAAAACTGATTACTTTATCTTGACTGTTTTGCCATTTTTCCTTGTCTCCTTTGTGCAGTAATCAAATGATGTTTTAAAACCCTGAATTTGCTCTATTAAAATTTTAAAAAGAAAAAAATACAAATTTAAATATTGAGGGCACTCTAAAACTCCCAAACTAATGAAAATTATTTAATTTGATCAATGAAAAGAAAATAATATTTTTCATATATCAGTTCAGTTCAGTTCATTTGTTCAGTGTGTCTGTCTCTTTGTAACCCCATGGACTGCAGCACGCCAGGCTTCCCTGTGCATCACCAACTCCCAGGGCTTGTTGAAACTCATGTCCATCGATTTGGTGATGCCATCCAACCATCTCATCCTCTGTCATCCCCTTCTTCTCCTGGCTTCAATCTTGCCCAGCGTCAGGGTCTTTTCCAGTGAGTCAGTTCTTCTCATCAGGTGGCCAAAGCATTGGAGCTTCAGCTTCAGCATCAGTCCTTCCAATGAATATTCAGAACTGATTTCCTTTAGGATTGACTGGTTGGATCTCCTTGCAGTCCAAAGGACTCTCAAGAGTCTTCTCCAACATCACAGTTCAAAAGCATCAATTCTTCAGCTCATATTTAGTAAATGTTTATTTTCTATATTATCAAATGAACAGAAGGAATAGGAAACATGTTTAACGTCCAACTCATATTCTGAGTATATTTGTATTAACCATTCAACAACAACAACAGAAAACAAATTAAACTATTCTTTTTGAAGGGAGGGGGCTTTAAATAAGAAATATTTATTGATATTAGAAGGGGCTTCCAAGGTGGCACAGTGGTAAAGAAGTCACCTCCCATTGCAGGAGATGCCAAGAGACTTGGGTTTGATCCCTGGGCCAGGGATTTCCTCTAGAGCAGAAATGGCAATTGGCTCCGATATTCTTGCCTGGAAAATTCCACAGACAGAGGAGCCTGGAGGGCTACAGTTCATGCAGTTTCAAAGAATTAGACATGACTGAGTATGCATGCTAACTACCTATTGATATAAGAGGAGGGAATCATATGATATTATGGTTATAGTTAACTTTATACAGCTATCCTATTCTAATGCTTCACACAAGAAAAGAGCATGTAACCATATAAAATGCTTGGTAAAATGCATAATAAATACTAGCTCATGATACATCCATGAGCTATTTATTTCCCTTTTCTTCTGACAGAACTCAAATGTGGTCCTGGTGTTCAACCCTTCACCACAGGACTTAGACAAAGTCACCCTTACCTCAATGGCAGTTATCAAATCTGATAAATTTAAAGCAGTTATTACAGTTCATTTATGTTTCCAGTAATTGAGTTAGTCATGGACTTGCAAATATGTTTTAACCAAGAA
Organism: Bubalus kerabau; assembly: GCF_029407905.1. Classification (NCBI taxonomy): domain Eukaryota; kingdom Metazoa; phylum Chordata; class Mammalia; order Artiodactyla; family Bovidae; genus Bubalus; species Bubalus kerabau. The sequence goes on from NC_073625.1 coordinate 58,577,363, forward strand.
GAGAATTAGAGATATCTGCTAGAAAGCTTTATGAAAGTTAACCTCACTCTAGAGGAAAGACAAAGAGAGGTAAGGGGAGGAAGAGAGAGGGAGAAGAAAAGAAGACAGAGATTAAGAAGAAAAAAAAGAAACAGGAAGAGGAAGGAAGGAGAAGGATGGAAAGAAGGAAGTCAAGAGTAGTGTGTACATGCCAAGTCGCTTCAGTCTTGTCTGACTCTTTATGACTTTATGGGCTATAGTCTGCCAGGCTCCTCTATCCATGGAATTCTCCAAGCAAGAATACTAGAGTGGGTTGCCATGCCCTTCTCCAGGGGATCTTCCCAACCCAGGAATTGAACCCCAGTCTCCTGAATTGTAGGAAGATTCTTTATCATCTGAGCCACCAGAAAAGCCCAATGGGGCATTACCTCTCACCAGTTAGAATGGTTATCAATTGATGAGAACTAGCTAGCATTAGAGGGGATGTGGAGAAAAGGGCATATTTGTGCTCTGTTGATGGGAATGTGAATTGGTGCAGGTACCATGGAAAACAGTATGGAAATTCCTCAAAAAATTAAAAATAGAACTATCATATTATCTGCGCCCACAATTCCACATCTGTGCATTTATCTAAAGGAAACAAAAACACTAACTGGAAAAATATATATGTACCCCCATGTTAATTGCAGTATTATTAACAATAACAAAGATGTGGACATAGCCAAAGTGTCTATGAAGGGATGAGGGGTAAAGAAAATGTACATAAATACAACAAAATATTGGTCAGCCATTAAAAAAAATAATAATAAATCTTGCCATTTGCAACTGCATGGACGGAACTTTAGCTCATTTTGCTAAGTGAAATAAGTCAGAAAGACAAACACCGTACAGTTTCACACACACGTGGATGGAAGTCACTGTGATTTCCAATGTAACTTATGGTTCAGTTTTAATAAAGAACAATGGTTTAGTTTTACCTTGAAGAACAAAACAGTCAAAGATTATATGCCATGTTACTCTAATTGCTCACATGTCTCAAGCTAGATGAAGTCAGGTTGTATACGTACTATGCATGTCTAACACACCACAGGCCAAAAAGCCTTTCAAAGATGAATTTGGAAAACCAAATATGATAGTGTTAACCCATTTTTTAGTATGTTTAGTGTCCTTTATTATATTCTGCAAATTATTTGAACCACAAAGAAGCTCTTCCTAAAACAACAGCAAAATCATTGCTGTGGTTTTTTCTGTAATAAGCTCAGCTGGGGAGTAAGTGATAGAAGCAACAACAGAACTGATAATCAATGTTGCTCTTCTTTTGTATGATTGATCACCTGGCTCAGTGTTACCATTATGGAGAATTAAGTATTGACTTAACATCCTTATTTGGAAGCAAACAAACAAACAAAAAAATAGCAACTTAATTATGAACTACTCCTGGGGAACTCTGAGAGCTTCTGGGAAAATATGAAATATATTAAATGAATTAAGTTATAATGTGGTCATGCCTAAAATGTCTTGGTGTGATTTTTTTTTTCTTTAGCTTGCAAAGTATGAAAGTGAAGGTGTTAGCTGCTTAGTCAGTGTCTGACTCTTCTTGACCCCATGGACTGTAGCCTGACAGGCTCCTCTGTCCATGGAATTCTCCAGACAAGAACTGGAGCAGATTGTCATTTCTTTTCTTTTTTTTTTTTTAATTTTTATTTTTTAGCTAGATCTTCTGGACCCAGGGATCAAGCCTGTGTCTCCTGCATTGCAGGCAGATTGTTTACCATTTGAGCCACCAGGGAAGCCTAGGATAAGAGCAAATCCATGAGGAGAAAAGATGTCCCAATTGTTTTAATAAGTTAGTAATCTGGTCCCATCACTTCATGGGAAACAGATGGGAAAACAGTGGAAACAGTGTCAGACTTTGTTTTTTTGGTCTCCAAAATCACTGCAGATGGTGATTGCAGCCATGAAATTAAGACGCTTACTCCTTGGAAGGAAAGTTATGACCAACCTAGATAGTATATTCAAAAGCAGAGACATTACTTTGCCAACAAAGGTCCATCTAGTAAAGGCTATGATTTTTCCAATAGTCATGTAGGAATGTGAGAGTTGGACTGTTAAGAAAGCTGAGCACCAAAGAATTGATGCTTTTGAACTGTGGTGTTGAAGAAGACTTGAGTCTCCCTTGGATTGCAAGGGGATCCAAACTGTCCATTCTAAAGGAGATCAGTCCTGGGTGTTCTTTGGAAGGACTGATGCTAAAGCTGAAACTCCAGTACTTTGGCCAACTCATGCAAAGAGTTGACTCATTTGAAAAGACTCTGATGCTGGGAGGGATTGGGGGCAGGAGGAGAAGGGGATGACAGAAGATGAGATGGCTGGATGGCATCACCGACTCGATGGACATGGGTCTGAGTGAACTCCGGGAGTTGGTGCTGGACAGGGAGGCCTGGCATGCTGCGATTCATGGGGTCGCAAAGATTCAGACACAACTGAGCGACTGAACTGAACTGAACTGAACTGAATCCTACATAATGAACTTATTGCATTTAGAACCTTAGAATGCTATTTGCATGTGTGCTAAGTTGCTTCAGTCTTGTCTGACTCTATGTAGCCCCGTGGACTCTAGCCCACCAGGCTCCTCTGTCCATGGGATTCTCCAGGCAAGAATGCTGGGGTAGGTTGTCATTTCCTTCTTTAGGGGATCTTTCCAACCCAGGGATCAAACCTGCGTCTCTTACGTCTCCTGCCTTGGCAGATGGGTTCTTTACCACTAGTGCCACCTTGGAATGCTGTTTACATTGATGTTAGAATCACTTTTATAAATAATTTTATTTTTAAAAAATCATACAGGGAAATTAAAACTGTCCATTTCCATAGTCTCTGAAATATATCTGGATTATGATTATGACACAGTGCACTACATTCTAACCTTTACAGTTGGGTCCAGCCTTCCAGAGCTAGCAAGTCTACATATGTTTTTCACCTCCATGTTATAATCTAGGACTGCAGATTCCACAACTAGACATACTGCTTTTAAATCTGGGCTCTGACACTTGATGGCAATGCAGTTTGCACCCGGTTATCCATCTCTCTGGGCTTGAGCTTCCTTTCTTGTACAATGGATAAAAAGTATCATCTTCATCAGGTTTGTGTGAGATTCAGTGCAACAGTCTATGCTACTAAGTCACTTCAGTCATGTCCGACTCTGTGTGACCCCATAGATGGCAGCCCACCAGGCTCCCCCGTCCCTGGGATTCTCCAGGCAAGAATACTGGAGTGGGTTGCCATTTCCTTCTCCAATGCATCAAAGTGAAAAGTGAAACTGAAGTCGCTCAGTCCGCGACCCCATGGACTGCAGCCTACCAGGCTCCTCTGTCCGTGAAAAGTAGTTAAATAGTGCTTGGGTTTATTAACTTTGTGCTAATTTGTAATTTGGGTGGTGACAATATTAACTCCTTCCATGCAGTTTTTGAAAAGTCCACACATAATTCACCTTAAACACACCTCTGAACCCATATTCTTATTGTAGTTGTCATTCTTCCTTCACTTGCATTCAATCTTTTTCTCTCTCTCTTTTGTATGATTCTTCCCAACTGCTTTCTTTCTTAGATCTGCAAATTTCTTCGGGCAATTTGATGATTGACATAGAGCAAAGAGATCTTAAAGTCCTCACTCAAAGATAATTTGCTTAACTAATAGCCCTGTTAGTTTCCTGAACAGCCTTGCTTTCCATATATCTCATAAAAAGAAAGACAAAAATAGAGCACTTTATCTGATTTCAAAATAATATCTATTGTCTTGGAAAGAGACCTTAAACTTGACAGGGTAGTAAACTGTTATCTGTAGATATATTTCCTTTAAATCAAGTATTTGTCAAAACTGTCAGTTTTTAATGCACTTTCTGGCACTGATTAAGATACATGAATTTTCTTAGTGAATCACAAGAATCTCTCCATCATCCTTAAAACCTCAATAAAAAAGGTTTTCTATATTTGAAAATAGAAAATATTAGTAATAACACAAACATTGTACTTAACACTTGACTGAGATATCAGGCTTTCCCTTGTTTACAGAGCTGTTATTTATAGCTCACATTTACATGGCATAGAAAAATGAGCTATTTCCCCCTTGGCTAATAGCCAATATTAAAAGCATCTACTCTTGATCACTAGTTATCTTAGAGAATTTCCTACTTTCTCAAATCTTGTCCTGCAAGCTCAAAACCAGTTAAGATTTTCAAATAGAATAAATCTACATAGAAATGCAAGAAAAACTGTTTACCAAGAAGATGAGACTGCCAAATTTTTATTCATTTCAAATGAAAAAGTAAAAAAAGTAAATGTAATTATATAACTTTCATATTAACACAAAATATGCATAATTTTTCTCCAATCACATGAGTAATCTAGTCATCTCAGTAGATTCTTTAAAAACTATTCAGTTAAAACAAATACAACCATTCAATGTTTAATCATATTAATGTATTTATTGTTGCAATTCTCTAAGTTATCTCTCTTGCTGTATTAGCCATAATTTGGGTTATTGTTTTAATTATCCTTACCTGCAACAACCCTCATAAAAATAAGCTACAATATCAGTGATTTATAAGACTTAATATTTTTCCCAGTGTTTTTTTTTTTTTTTTTTGGATACTTCTTTTTTTTTTTTTTTTTTAATTTTATTTTATTTTTAAACTTTACATAACTGTATTAGTTTTGCCAAATATCAAAATGAATCCGCCACAGGTATACATGTGTTCCCCATCCTGAACCCTCCTCCCTCCTTCCTCCCCATTCCATCCCTCTGGGTTGTCCCAGTGCACCAGCCCCAAGCATCCAGTATCATGCATCGAACCTGGACTGGCAACTCATTTCATACATGATATTTTACATGTTTCCCAGTGTTGAATATGCAGATGGCTCCAGAAAATTTGGTTCAGGCCTTTGGGTGGATTTAGCTCTGTTCTCGGAGAAGGCAATGGCACTCCACTCCAGTACTCTTGCCTGGAAAATCCCATGGATGCAGGAGCCTGGTGGCTGCAGTCCGTGGGGTTGCACAGAGTCGGACACGACTGAAGTGATTTAGCAGCAGCAGCAGCAGCAGCAGCAGCAGCAGCTCTGTCCTACCAGTCTTCTCACTCGGGATTCAATCTGACAGAACAGAGGTTGCCAAAAGGCATGCTCCTTTCAAGGCAGAAGGCAGGAACCAGAGAAAGTAAGCCTACTATCAGTGGCATAGGAAAGAATATTTCTTCCATGCAGAAAGAAAGAGGACAGTGGACATTTGCTCAACAATAATATAATCTACCACAGATGGCTTCTGAAAGCATTAGCACATTTAAATCTTCTTTCTTTCTGTGCTGGACAGCAAAATTGCCAAATTTCTCATTGACTGTTCCTTCTTTATATGTTTCTGTACTAGTCTGGTCAACCCTGCAGACCAGAGAAACATTTAATTTCCTAGATAAAATTTCATTCACTCCTCTGATGAAATTTGTGTGACTCAAACTCATTTTCCTTAAATAGTTCTTGGTTTGTTGTTGCCTCATTGTAGATCCCAAGCAATACTAAATAAAACATGGAGTGAAAAGTAATCTTAAAAGTGTTAGTCACATCATGTCTGACTCTTAGTGGCCCCAGGTATTGTATCCCACCAGGTTCTCTATCCGTGGAATTGTTCAGGCAAGAATACTGGAGTGGGTGGCTATTTCCTTCCCCAGGGGACCTTCCTGACTCAGTGGTCAAACCTGAGTCTCCTGCATTGCAGGCAGATTCTTTACCATCTGAGCCACCAGGACTTCCTTAAATAAAACATGATTCAGCCATTATTGCTTGAAAAACAAATAGCTATGTCTGTACTAAATGGAGACCAATGTTAAAGTCAGCATAAATTTTAAATATAATGTACACTTATGAAATAGTAAAATTTGGGGGATAAAAATAAAACACATGTATACCTGTGGCAGATTCATTTTGATATTTGGCAAAACTAATACAGTTATGTAAAGTTTAAAAATAAAATAAAATTAAAAAAAAAAAAAACACAAGTCAGATATTATAATTTTTGAGATGCCACCTAGCAGATATTGGTGTCCATGGCCAGAGCTGATGAATAACATTGTGTTCTAATAGAGAGTGTCCCCTGTAAAGTTAATCATAGAGACCTCACTATTTACAACTGCCCAGTTTTTTTTAAACAAGGCTTGTTAATTATTCTCAAATGGTCTGCAATCCTTGACTGTGATAAAGTTTTTCCTATATTATCTTAAATTATCATTGCTATTAAATTACTATAACTGTAAACTATTAAGCTAGCTTTTAGTACATGGAGAACAAGCGCAAACCAGGAGTCAATAAAGTCATAAAGTATGTGAAGCCAAATTACCCTTTGATATTTCTTTGTTTTCTATCGTCCCATATTTCCAAATGTTTGATGAAAATCTTCATTGGATGTCCAAGCAACATGTGTTCAAACTCGCAAAGTAAATTTGTCGTGTTTTCTTTAGGTTTGCTTCTGTTGTGTTTATGGATCTCTTTTGCATTTTCATTTCCCTAGCAATAATGGATGGCGTAAAAAGCAAATTACATAGAACTAAAAAATACATTTGTTAACAAAGAGATAGAAGCTAAAATTATTATCTAGAACTCGGTAGAAAGAAGCAAAGAGAGGAAAAAGATGAATGAAATGCTAAAAGAAAAGATGATAAAGAAAAGTCTAATCTATCGGAGTCCTAAAAAATGAATAAGCAAACATTATTTTTAAAAGCTCCTTAACGAGGTGCCAATGAATACTAGAGTTAACAACCATTAACCCATTTAGTTCCATTTTATAGATAAGATGAGGTTCTCTGTGATTGACTGGTTCAAGCTAGTTAATGTTAGGATAGACTCTGAGGACAAGAAAGGGGAAGGGCTAAAAAAAAAAAAAAAAAAAAAAGAAAGAAAGGGGAAGGGCTTCAAAAAAAATGAATAAGAGAGAAGATAGCAATGTTCTAAAGTTAACATTAGAAACATTGATGATAACAAAAAAGAAACCCAAATTTATAAAGAAAAAAAAATTTTTAAATTGTAAAACACCTCAAAATTATATTGTGAAAATGTCACTTTGATTGGAAAAATATGAAAAGCATATTCAGTGATATTTCTAACACAAAGCCCTAGAACAAATACATATAAAAATTAGTGACTATGGATCAAGAAGACAAAATTAAGAATAAGAGCATCATAAACCCTTAAAGATAGCATTAAAAGAGTGGAAACCCAGATTAAGTTACTACTTGCAAAAACACAAAAAATAGGAAGAGATTTTGGTAATATTTGGAAGGGGAGAATAAGAACAATGCAATCTGAGGCCCGCTGCTTGGAAGGATGGTAACATGTTGATAGAAAATACAGTAGCAAAATCTTCAAATTCATGTTATTTCCCTCCCTTTAGTTTCTGTCAATTGTATTAACACAAAAAATTTAGAGAATAATTATTAAAGATTATTGTTGGAATAATTGAGGATTGAGTTTAACAAGAGAAATAATAGTTGCTTTATTCTCTATGCTAATTACTTACATCTGAAAAGCTGAGTTGGTTTAAGAGTGATACAAGCAATTGAAGCTATAAATTTTAGGAAGTCATGGAGGGCATGGAAGAAAGTTATCTAGAAGAAAATATGTAAAAAACTATGATAATTGGGAAAAGTAATTAGAGATATTTGGCATTGATTCCGGCAAGAAAGAAAACAAATACAGTAATACCAGACAGATGAAATCCAGTGAGCTGCTTGTCAGGGTGGAAAAGTTATTTTTGAAGGGAAAAAAAAAAAAAAAAAAAAAAACTGAGGCTGCATCAGGGCTGTGTAGAGAAAATGCAAGATATGTTGAAATATTGGAACTTATGACCTTAAAGATCTTGGCCAAACATGATGTTAACAGAATGATCGATTGTGCGCTAATGGCTACAATTATGGTGCTAACCTATGCACATTGTGCAGGGAAAGTGAAATCAGCTCATTTTTAGCTATTATTTGCATCATCATTATCACTATAAAATGCTTTACTCAGCTATGAAGTCACTCATAGACCTACAGTTTGTATCATTTAAAACTGGACAAAATCCAGGGAAAATATGCTTAAGAGAATAGTTTTGCATGGCAAAGTGATTCCCTTGATGACCCAAAAGATCTTACCTGCCAGTAATTTCTTCAGAACAGTGAAGTAATACTTAGGGTAATTACACTATATAGCAAATTATACTACATATCTCTTATACGCATTATGTTGCCATATGCAATATATTCTGTCCTGTTTTTTTTTTTTCTGTAAATCAACATAATCTCATTTTATAGCTTCTCTTAGTTCATATATCTTCTAATTCATCATATTTGGTAGCCAGATAATCACACCAGTTTTCTATAAAAGAACAACAGGGCACAAGACACCTTTTCTTATAAAAGGTTTTCCTTCAATAGGAAATATATGTAAAGCAAGTATATTTTTAACATAAGAATAAAATTCTGGTCAGATACCTGCCAAATGTAATGGCAGGATTTGATTATCCTGAACTCCCTTCCCACTTGAAATAGAAAGTCATAAAAAACAAAATGTTAAAAGAAAAAAAGTAAAAGGAATAAGCTAAGTTCAAAATAAACACAGAGCAGTCAGTGGGTAAAATATATTGGTATAATGGGTTTGAATCAAAAAGAAGGAGGAAAAGGCTTTACTTCTCTGGAATAATAGGAATTTAAACTGTCCTCTAAAAGGTGAGATCATGCTGCGGAGTCCTTGAAATCAGAAACTGAGAGCTCACCCTCTCTCTCTCTCAGATAAAAACAATTAGAGGAAAAAGACAGTCTGATAGTCTGTGTCACACTTTTTTCCAATGTGTATGTAGTGTTTCTTCGAATAGCTTAGATCAGTGTTTTTAAAAATTATTTACCAGTAAGAATCTCTGTTTGAAAGGGATCTTGGATACCCATTTACAAAACAAAATCAAACCAGCCTTCATTTAAGCATAAGAAGTATTTGGCATTTAACTTTCCATTCTAGATATTTCTTCCCCTCTGTTGTAAACCTTGATGAGGTTTACAAAATGCTTTTGGTTCTAGAGAATTAAATTTAAAAAAAAATAGATCATAGAAAGATCATATGTAATTACCTTTATGTGATATAAATAATATATTCCACAATATTCTTAGGATTTCTTTTTCAAAATGAAATGTAAACACACATGAACACATATACACACACACAGAAATTACTTAACAATAAAAAATATCACCTCCTCTGAATTGAAATCACTCTTAATTATAATTATTTGCTATAATAATTGTATCTTTTAAAAAATGTTTTAAACTCAAGGACAATGCTTATCTAAACTTATAAAACTGAGAAACTTCTTAAAGGAAGACTTGTTGTCTTTTTTACCTCTAGGATTGAGGACTATAGATTGAAATGAACTTGAACATTATTGGACAATGTTTTATTAAATTAAACTCCAAAATCTCAATTGTCTATGGTGTTTTATTTTTATGTTACTTTAATTTTTAAAATTACCTTAGAGTTTATTTATTGATAAACCATGAAGAATTTCAAGAAATTACTGATATTTCCCTGCATGATTATTTTTTTTAATAAGAAATACGTATCTGCAGCTTTTGGAGAAAATTGAGATTACTTTCCATCATAGATAAGGACCAGTAATCACACAGGTAATATTTGAGCCACAATATGATATACAGTTGGGTAGCATAATATATCACAAGTACAAAACTGAGTACAAAGGACAATAGTATTATCAACTTGAGTTCAGTTATTGATGTCCTGGCAATGCCAACATGAGTATTAATTATAATTTCATGGGAACAGTGATTCTCGAGGCATTTTAGCTATGAGATTTCATTTTTTATTGTCAGTCTAACCCAAGCTTATGCAATGTGTAACATTTACCAACTGTGATAAAAGTTTTAGTGATGATTCTGAAATCCTTTTGCAAGGACATATTCTTTTATTTATTTTGCTGAAATAGAGACAGCTTTTTTATTAAATATCTGGTCCAGTGCACATTATATTTGTATATGATGTTTCCACTGTGCTCTATTTACTTACAGCACATTGAAATTTTGTGCTTAAAACATATATTTCTTAAATATCTCTGAATTATTCAAAGAAAGCATGGTAAGTTTCTTGGTGATTTATCTGAGATGGTTATATGATATATAGTGTTCACTCTGTGTCTGATGCTCATTAGGTGTGTCTTTTCAATATCCTATATTCTTTAATTCTCAACTTTATGATTCACATTCTGTAGTGTTCTAGGGGGAAAATTTAGTATGATAGCCTTGTCCCTTTTGCCTCATATATAAGACTATTCCCTAGTCCTTAGTAATCTCATGTATACCTAGAGTTTAGGCCGCCATCTTGAGGTTGTTAACTTTTAACTTCAGGTTTTACCTCTTTTATTCATTTAACATTTAAATATATACTGTATGCACATTTTGAGCTTTGCACAATGTAAGGCAGATAATACAGTGGTCAACGAGGCAAATGCATTTTCTATTTTCATGGATATTACATTCATTTGGAGGTATCAGAAAATAAACAGAATCTAGACTTCAACTTTGAGTAAGCTGTGGTGAAGATGTTTGTCAGACATCTAAGTGGAAGTGTCAAGACGACTGATACAACTGAGCTGGTTTCTACTTGGCTGGTCCGTTGCTACCACAGCTAGAACACAGTTAAAACTGAACTTGTTATTATTGAACCAATCCGATTTTTTCTTTTTTTAAATTCAACAATCTTTGAAAATAGTAGTCGTCTTCATTGAGACAATCATGAAAATTGGGTATCATTCTAGACTCTATTTCCTCCACTCCCCGCATTGAATCAGTTACCCAGTCCTCCAACTCAATCTTCATATACAGGTCTCTGCATCTGTTCCTGCCATATTTATGTGTAACCTGGAGCATCATGACACACTGCAAACTCACCTCTCAGTGTTTCTTAGGCTCTTCAAAGGATCTTCCTCCAATATAGATTTAAGTCAATCTCTTGCCTGCATAAACACAAATAATCACTACATTATGTACCAAATACAAACTCCAAAAATAAAATAAAATCCCTTCCATTATCTGGCTCTGTTTCTACCTCCAATTTGTATTTCTCACTTGGCCTTATCTACAACTGCATGCTTCAGGCACACTGATGTTATTTTGCTTCCCCAAATTTCTGCATGTCTTATAAATTGACTTAGTTTTTATCTCTGCCTTAAATATGCCTTTTACATTTTTCATTTTTTCAACTTATCCCACATATCACTTCCACACTGACTTTTTTCACCTACTTCTTGTTGTGTTATCAGCTGTAATCTACTATCTTAGAGGACATATTTCAGTTTGCATTTTTTCAATGCAAGGTATAGAGATTAATGGGTCGTGTTATTAGAATTGTGCAACAGTCAACAAGGAAGAGGTGGTTCTTACAGCCAGAGTCTATAACTCTTCATTCTTTCATAGTCTGCATGACCTAGCTATATTCTGAATGTTTTCTTCTTTTCATAACTCAGTTGATTCTTTAGCTTCTGTCCCTCACTCCAAACCACATCCCCACATTATATTGAATCATCACTGGTTCATCACTGCCCTATAGCCCCAAGATTTGCTCATGGTTTTTCTGCTATTGCTCCCACGATTCACTGCCATAATATATCCATTTCTTAGTTAAACATTTGAAAGACATTATGAATGACTCAGCCCGTGTTTTTATAGATCGGGTCACAGATTCCACATAGGTCACTGGGTAGTCTCCACATTGGTTATTTTTTATTGCTTACCATGTTGTGAAAGTGAAGGTGTTAGTCGCTCAGTTGTGTCTGACTCTTTGTGATCACATGGACTGTACACCGGGCTCCTCTGTCCATGGAATTCTCCAGGCAAGAACACTGGCATAAGTATCCATTCCCTTTACCAGGAGATCTTCCTGACCCAGGAAGAGAATCTGGGTCTTCTGCATTGCAGGCAGATTCTTTATAATCTGAAGGGACAGTGGCAAAAGGGACAGTGACTCTAAAAGTTTCCATCAGGAAGGTGTATGGATGAGATAGATTGAGATCAGTGGAATACATTTCAAATTTTAATTATTATTGTGCACATCTTGTCTTCTCCAGTAACTAATACACTTCTAGTGTGTTAGTCTCTCAGTCATGTCTGACTCTTTGCGACCCTATGGACTCTAGTCTGCCAGGCTCCTCTGTCCATGGGATTCTCCAGGCAAGAATACTGGAGTGGGTTGCTATTTCCTTCTCCAGGAGATCTTCCTGTCCCCAGGGATTGAACCCGGGTCTCCAGCATTTCAGGCAGATTCTTTACCATCTGACCCACAAGGGAAGCCCAATACACTTCCTAAACCTGATCTAATCATCTTGTGTGTGTTACTACCAAAGATACTCATATTCTCTCCACACACACACAAAAGGCAAGACTATATCCAGATGTTTTTGAAATGTGTTCATTCATGATAGAGCCCCAAATTCTCAAGACATATTCACCATTTTTATAATAGTTCACTCTTATTCAGACATCTTTTCTAGATACATTGGGAGCCTGTAAGACAAATAACAAATGTGAACACCAACAACTCACATATACATAATAACTGGAAAAGAACAGAAGAAGGAAGTACATTTTCCCATACAGGAAAGGATAGAAAGACATCCAGGACATCCTTACACTCAGTTCAGTTCAGTTTGTCACTCAGTCATGTCCAACTCTTCGTGACCCCATGAACCACAGCACGCTAGGCCTCCCTGTCCACCACCAACTCCAGGAGTTCACCCAAACCCATGTCCATTGTGTTGGTGATGCCATCCAACCATCTCATCCTCTGTCATCCCCTTCTCCTCCTGCCTTCAATCTTTCCCAGAATCAGGGTCTTTTAAAATGAGTCAGTTTTTCACATCAGGTGGCCAAAGTATTGGACTTTGTGCAACACTCTGGTTGGCACAGAAACAACCATTTTCAGGATAAAATATCTACTTGGCCAGTGAATGATATAAGCTTTCCTTCTTTTTCCTTCTTTCCTTCTATTATTTTTTTCTTTTGGTTTTATAGTAGAATGAATTCCTCCGATAACACGTCTGACTCTTCAAGTTTGCACACTAGGGGTATTCCTCCACAAGACAATGATTCTCTATAGCATCATGTTTATAGCTGGAGCTGACATTCTTTACTCTGAGACTGTAAGTTGGCACTCTGAGCACCTGGTCAGTTTGGTTTGAGTTTGACACAGACTAACAATCACCAAGTTGGACTAGATCTAACTAAATAAATTCTTCATAGAATCAGAGCATTCTCACCAGGATACATTCCACCTAGGCACCAGTCATTACACTAATCATATCTGAAAACCTTCTATGGCTCTGTAGTTGCCGTGCCCAACCCTCCCTCACTTATCCAAGTGTGACTTAAAAATGCCAACACACCCAGGATCCCAACAGGGAATAAAGTAGTCAGTCTCCTGATTTTTGGAGCATGTGTCCTTTAATTGTGTCTCTCATCTTCACATATGGACTTCCAGAAGCTTCTTTACAACTGGGAGGCAAATTCTTTGTATTTTTTTATATATATGTATTTTTAATTGAGGTAACATTGGTTTACAGAGAAGGCAATGGCACCCCACTCCAGCACTCTTGCCTAGAAAATCCCATGGAGTGAGGAGCCTGGTAGGCTGCAGTCCATGGGGTCGCTAAGAGTCAGACACGACTGAGCGACTTCACTTTCACTTTTCACTTTCATGCATTGGAGAAGGAAATGGCAACCCACTCCAGTGTTCTTGCCTGGAGAATCCCAGGGACAGAGGAGCCTGGTGGGCTGCCTTCTATGCGGTTGCACAGAGTCGGACACGACGGAAGTGACTTAGCAGCAGCAGCAGCAGCATTGGTTTATAACTATATAAGCTTCACATGTTCTTAGCATAAATTTCTGAGTAAGAAAACTTACATGGATGATATCTTTTATCTGAGCACAATAACATAGCTGACATTTCTACAAGTCACACATCCTTACTAACGTATGTACCTGCTGATCTGATCTCTGTGATTATGAAGGTGAAGTTTTGGGTGAAATGGGAAAATCAGACTATTGAAGAAACAGAGTATGTAGAAGAAAAAGAAAAGGGAAAAAGACAATAAATCAATTATTTTCGTTAGAAGATAAGATGGGTAGAGAAGATATAAGAAAGTAATTCCAGTTTGATTTTATTAAGTTTATATTTAAAATATATTGCTCTCATACTGTTTTCATTCTTTTTGAGACCCCAGTCCATGTCTGATTCACAACTCTATAGTGTCAAATAGACGAATAATAAAAAGAAAGTAAATCTATACTGTGTTCTTCACAATGACCATCAAAATATTAGAGAATAAGCAGCATGCTTCCCTGGTGGCTCGGAGGTTAAAGCGTCTGCCTGGAATGCGGGAGACATGGGTTTGATCCCTGGGTTGGGAAGATCCCCTGGAGAAGAAAATGGCAACCCACTCCAGTACTCTTGCTTAGAGGAGCCCATGGAGTGAGGAGCCCGGTGGGCTACAGTCCATGGGGTCACAAAGAGTCAGACACGACTTACTGATTTCACTTTCACTTTCTTTCAGTGTAAAAATGGAAAACTACCTTTCTAAATTTATCACAAGTATTTTAACAAGCATATTTTCAAATGTACCTTGTAAAATCAGGCAGCTTCTTTGAAGTTTTTAAACAATGATTTCTGGCACTACCTATACAATGGAAAACAATTGTAAAGCAATGTTTTATTAAGTAGTTAAATATGTCCTGTTATATATTTGATCAAATTACTTGTGTTCTGATCTGTCTATTAAACATAAAAGCAATACTTATTAAAAAAAGGTAATTAATTGGAATTTAGCCTTTATGTTCTTCACTTTTTATGCTCTTATAAAAACATGTGACTACTATTTTTAAAATAGTGACATTGATAAGTTAACAATAATTCTGGAATACCCCACTTTCAACATTTTGCTTATATTACATGTGTGTTAGTTCTCTTAGAATGAGGATAGGAATGAGTGAGGTGGGCAGGCTGAGAGGTGATAGATTCAAATGTTCTAGGTATAATTAAATACATTTACTTACTAGAAATGCATTACAAATGGAAAATAATAGGATAAGAAATAAGAAACATATGTATACTTTTCTAATTAAATATGGAAAATGCCACATATTACTTACCTTTTTGGCTTTCAACACATGGATTTTACTTGGACTAAAGTAAAGCAATGGAATACAAACCATAGTAGCAAAGAAACAGTTTATATTAATTATTTTCATTAAGATTTGAAATATGTCTAAAATTAACATTTATATAATTAGAATGGTGGACATGAGATTGAAATCCTGGCACACAATATAGAAATTATGAAAAAAAAAAATATATATATATTTAAAAGATGAGCTTCTAAGAGAGGGCATGAACAGAATTAACTCACTGATAATAGTTGCTTTATACATGGGCCTTCCAATGAGAGCTAGTATTAAATATTTTTTCTAATACAGAAAACTTTACATCTAAAGATTATCCAATTTTGTTAACAACCACTGACTACCTAGCCTAGGCTGAAGCGTAGCAGGGTCATTTGTTACTTCCTGACCTGCCTCATTGCTCAGTCCGTAACCACTTGTTCCTGTCAATATAGACATACCACTAAGATTCACTCACTCTCAGAAAGATTCAGAGGGGCGGAAGCACTTATCCTCCTAAGAGAATTTGAGGTTGAGCTGATAAATGTATTATTTGTAGCAAAAATGTAGTATTTTAGATGACTATATATCTTATTTTGAATTTTCCCAGCCTTAATTCAAGTCTCTATAGTTTTTTGTTCAGTTGCTCAGACATGTCTGACTCTTTGTGGCCCCATGGCTTCCCTGTTCTTCACAAACTCCCAGAGCTTGCTCAAACTCATGTCCATTGAATTGGTGATGCCATCCAACCATATCATCCTCTCTCGTACCCTTCTCCTCCTGCCTTCAATCTTTCCCATCAACAGAGTCTTTTCTAATGAGTAGACTTTTCACATCAGGTGACCAAAGTATTGCAGTTTCAGCTTCAGCATCAGTCCTTTCAACTAATATTCAGGACTGATTTCCTTTAGGATTGACTCATTTGAATTCCTTGCAGTCCAAGCTACTCTCAATGTGTCTTATCTAACACCACAGTTCAAAAGCATCAGTTCTTTGGTGCTCAGCTTTCTTTATGGACCAACTCTCACATCCATACATGACTACTGGAAAAAAAACATAGCCTTGACTAGACGGACCTTTGTTGGCAAAGTAATGTCCCAGCTTTTAATACGTTGTCTAGGTTGGTCAAAACTTTCCTTCCAAGGGGCAAGTGTCTTTGTAATTTCATGGTTGCAGTCACCATCTGCAGTGATTTTGGAGCCCAGGAAAATTAAGTCTCTCACTGTTTCCATTGTTTCCGCATCTATTTGCCGTGAAGTGATGGGACCCGATGCCATGATCTTCGTTTTTTGAATGTTGAGTTTTAAGCCAGCTTTTTCATCTCCTCTTCCATTTTCATCAAGAGGCTGTTTAGTTCTTCTTTGCTTTCTGCTATAAGGGTGTATAATTTTTGTATTTGAGGTTATTGATATTTTTCCTGTCAATTTTGATTCTAGGTTGTGCTTCATCCAGCCTGGCATTTCGCATGATGTACTCTGGATGTCAGTCAAATAAGCAGATGACAGCATACAGCCTGACATAGTCCTCCTCCAATGTGGAATCAATCCGTCGTTCCATGTTCAGATCTGACTGTTGCTTCTTGACCTGCATATAGGTTTTGCAGGAGGCAGGTAAGGTGGTCTGGTATTCTCATCTCTTTAAGAATTTTTCACAGTTTGTTGTGATCCATACAGTCAAAGACTTTAGCATAGTCTATGACACAAAAATAGATATATTTCTGGAATTCTCTTGCTTTTCTGTGATAGTTTACAATTCAACAAAGAAAGATAAATCTACAGATAAAATAAAGTTTCTACCTCACTGCCTTTGCTGCTGCTGCTGCTAAGTCACTTCAGTCGTGTCCAACTCTGTGTGACCCCATAAATGGCAGCCCACCAGGCTCCTCTGTCTCTGGGGTTCTCCAGGCAAGAACACTGGAGTGGGTTGCCATTTCCTTCTCCTGCCTTTAGGAACTGGAAAAAAGATGAGCATGAAACATATTTTTAAAAGCAAGCTATGAAAGAGACCATACATGTAAGAAATCTCTTGAAAACAATAGCTTATGATTTATGAAGATTATTTTTAATTGATTGTTAGCAAAATTTCCCTCTTGTCTATCTCTTCCTGTAAACCTAATTTCTAATAGAGTGATTCTTTTTCATTTTTTCCTATAACATTTTGATGCATATAGTCTGAATTAAACAAAAAATTCAACATTAATTTGTGCTATTAATTTAATTTGGAAATTCTTCTCATGCTTTAATTAAAAATGCTGTAAGAATGGAGACTTATAAAGAATTTTGACATATTTTGTTTTTAAATTCAATATATTGGTTAATATATATATCAACTTAAGCTTCTAAACCTTATGGAATTTCTAACCAGTTTAAAAGTGACTTTTAAGTGTGATAAAATATAATTTTAGGATAAAATTCATTAGGAAAATCTTTCACTTCTATATATTTTACTTTATAATATTTAATAACAAGGTAAAAAAAGGAAAATGATTTTTATTCGTACAAGAGTGGTGACTTAAGTATAAGGAAGGGTTACAAATGACAAGAAAGCTGTATGGAAGTATTCTTACCTCTCTTTCCTAGCATTTCTGTGATATTTTAAATCACATATATCCCCTTGAGTTAAAACAAGGAAGGATTGACCAGGAAATCAATTCTCTAGCCTTTAGATCAGAATCAGAATAAAGCTAAGTTATTGAAGTGATACATATAAGTCTATGAATGATGGAAACGCCATCTGTAGAGTCTGAGAAAATATATCAGGTACTGAGTGAAGCTTGACTTAGTGGGCAAGCTGGTACCTAGATATTGCCTATGGTGAAATAGTTACTCAGGTTCCACTGGTTATGGGTAATGAAATTTCAAAGCACTCCTTTTCTCAATTGGAAAAAACTAACTCACCAAATTACTTAGTTCTTGTATATAGACTACAAGATGTCATTAATTACAGTCTGTGAATCTTTGTCTTTTCTGTTTGAGTACACCAGACAAGCATTGCTACCCACAATTCTCTATTATCCCTTGTACTGTCTAGGCTGGTATCAATCAGATGAATGCTTAATAACAGTGATTCTTGTTGACTTAAGAGTCTAGATTCCACTAAACAAACAATGTAGTTGAATATTTGATAGTTATTGGTTGTTTGGGAAATATAGATTTTCACTTTTGAATTAAGCCCCTAATTAGTCATTTCTTTCTATATTTTCATGACAAACACACAGATGAGCAAACACACACATCTAATTATGTAACAGAGATGGCGTCTTTTAACAATGCTGATTTACAATTATTTTCAAGTTAGGTTAATCTTTACACAATTTTCCTGTTGCCCATGTCAAAAATCTAGAGTTACTTTAGATGAGCACTTCACGCATTTAAAGAAACACATGTTCTATAGATAATATCTTTTATAAGCCTCTTTAATTAGCAATTCCAATTCCAAGGCTCTGATTAATACCTATCACTTCTTGCCTTGTCAATTAAAAAAGTCTTTTATTTGGTCTTTTGGCTTTCAATTTTGATTTCTCTCAAAATACATTATCGATACAAATACCAAAATGAGCCTCCTAAAATGAACATCTAATAATGTTATTCCCTTGATATAAACTTTTAACTTATATGATTCATAACCAGTAGTTTAAGTCAGGACCATTTCTGAAGGTTATTAAAATAATAATTATGATTAAAAATACTGATTTTTCAAATATCTACATATTCCAGATTAACTGAATTAGAATCTCGTATTTGGGTTAGCCAGGGTCTATTTTTATTATTTTAAATATAAATTAAGTCAATGCATACTCTGGATCAGGACTCACTGGTTTAATGGCCAGCTATCACAAGGTAAAATGTAATTTGACTTACGTGGCTGTTTAATATATGAATTCACTTAGCTTTCTAGCCGTGTATACTGTGCCAGAGTAATATCGAAGTGTTCACAGTTCTCTAAACATACAATGATCTTTAATTCTTCAGTGTCTTTGATCTACCTGGATTGCCTTTCATTGCCTGGCCCATTGGTTGATGTCTATTATTCCATTAACAGCAATTCTCAAGGCATACGTCAACATTTCTTTCATGGAACAACTCTTCCACTGCAATCAAGAGTGCTGTGCTTTATCTATCTCCTGTCTGTGCCTGTCGCCTTCACTAAACAATCATTTCCTGAGGTTAGGAACCGTGGCTCGTTTCTTTATATGGGCAGTGTGGTAAGCATTTAGTGACTGACTGGCATATGGTAAGAACTCAGCAAATACCTTTGAGCTACTGGATGAAAGAATGTGTTAAATTGTTACCATTTTTAAAAAAAAAACAAAATCAATTTCCTTTAGAAAAAAATGTATTTTCTTTAATAATAATTACTATGAGGGAATCAGTTGATGAGTACCTACTACCTGTATTCTTTTGAAAGCGTAATTGCACAAGGAGAAAAAAAGAAAAAAAAAAACACATTCTATTTCCAGTTTTCTTGAATTCTAAAGGTACATTTATTATTTATATTTTCAAAAATTTCAGCTTGACATTGAAAGCTAGGTCAAAATGGTAGATTAATTAAATGTTTAAAAGTTAAGAGAAGATTATAAACTAGAGTTAAAACTTGATAATTATTATAGTCTCTTAGATATCCTTTTAATTAGTAAAATAAACCATGTTTATAGTGATAGATTAGATAATTTAAGAATGTCATAATAAAATAAATTAACTTTGAAAAGAAAGATTTTAATTCTTATCTAGATTGGAAGGTTCTCTATGCCTTTTTCAAAATTTTGACATAATACCCATGTGAAATAGCTAGAAACAATATGCATTTAAAAGATATGTATTCTATGTAAGGCTAAACAGTTTTGAAAATTAATTATTTTATGGTGACTGCTATAGGTTGAATATTTGTGTCTCCCTAAAATTCATATGTTGAAATTCCAAAGTTTATATGTTTAAACCTAATTTCCAATGTGATGATTTTCAGAGATGGAGGTTTTGGCAATCGATTAGTTCATGAACACAGAACCTTCATGAATGAAATTATGTGCCCTTATTATAAGAGACTCCAAAGAGCTCCCTTGTCCTTTTTGTCATGTCAAACCACAGCAAGAAGATGGTCATTTATGAACCAGAAAAGGAGAATATCACGTCTGTTATATGTGGAATCTAAAAAGAAATGATACAAATAAACTTACTTACAAAACAGAAACAGACTCCCAGACTTATAAGACAAACATGATTTACAGGGGAAGGAATAGTTAGGGAGTTTGGGATGGTCATGTAGACACTGCTATATTTAAAATGGATAACCAACAAGGACCTACTGTATAGCACAGGGAACCTCTGCTCAATGTTATGTGGCAGAGTGGATGGGAAGAGGGTTTAGAGGAAAATGGTATATGTATATGGCTGAAAATGTTCACTGTTCACCTATCACAATATTGTTAATCAGGTATGTTGTTGTTGTTCTGCTGCTATGTCATGTCTGACTCTTTTGGGACCCCATGGACTATAGCACTCACTCCACGCTCCCCAGACTTTCGCTGTCTCCTGAAGTTTGCTTAAATTCATGTTCATTGAGCCGGTGATCCTATGAAATTCTCCAGGCAAGAATAACGGAGTGGGTAGCCTTCCCTTCTCCAAGGGATCTTTCCAACCAAAGAATTAAACCTGGGTCTCCTGAATTCATTAAAATCTGAATTACCCACCAGGGAAAGCCTTAATCAGCTATATACCCAATACACAATAAAAAATTCAAAAGAAAGAAAACTTTTTTTTTCTATTTTAATCATGTAAATCTTACACTTACCTGGTTTATGCAAATTTAATCAGTTAAGGGACAAGGGAGAATGAATCCTCCATAGAACTCATAGAACTCCACTAGTATATCAGTGTGGCCCTACTGCAGGGGCCTCAGTTTTTGACTTGTTACAGCAGGGACTACACCTCCTTTTCCATGAAGTGGTCTTGAGATTAGAGCTCTAATCAAGTATACACTGGGTGTGGGCCATCTCTATGGGCTTGTCTGTGAGGAAAGGTAAAATGTTTGATGATTTTTAACAATATGCCACAGCTTGAAACTCTTGTTATTGATCCAATTATTATATAGATTTAGATATTTTGATTTACTAAATAGATAAAAAGCTGCAAAGACAATGCAATATATTTAACGGTCGCTTCTGAAGTTTCATTAATTTTTTTTCCATTGATTTAAAATGTTAGGTAATTGCTACATTGAGCTCTAACATAATTAGATCAAGGATGGCCAATTTAAAAAAAAAAAGCTTATAGGAAAAAGACAGACTGTGCTGAGTATGAATGTTGAATGAGTGAGAAAAATATGAGCTTCTCAATTAATTTAGAAAATGGAGAAGTTTCTAATGTCCTTGGTCAGAGGTAAGTGAGAAAAGGAAAGCTAAAAATAAAAGGAGAGTAAGAATGTGGTCTTATCACTCTTGATGTGGTGAAGATTAAATTGGGTAAGCAAAGAAAACACATTTGAATAGACAAAAAATAAAATCTATGCCAAAGCTTTTATAAATAATGAATTCTCTGTTAATTCTCTGATTAACAGAGCATAAAGAGAAACATCATTTGTATTTTTCTCTTACTTGGTAATTTTAAAGTATTTTTCTAGGAGTCTGTGATAGCAATATTTTTAAAAGTATAGTTTTCTAACTAACCTTTGTTTCCATCTCAAAGCATTTGAAAGTTCAACTAGCAGCTAGTTTGTGAAATAACCACATGTGCTCTTTAAAGTAAATTAGATGTCAACTTAATATTCACTGAAGCTGTTGAATGCCCAAAAGTTTAGACTAAACACTTTTTCCACTTCTTGATTGGAGAGCCTGTTTAGTCTAAAGGTTTAATTATTTGCCTTCTCTAAAATCAACATGTAATTCTTTTGTCCAGTATCTTTTTTCAGTTGACATAACTTTATTTGCAAAAAGTTCGATGTTGTTTATTCAAAGTAAAACAGTTCTTGGATTAGGGGAGTATAATCCCTCACAAGAGCTTTCCTGGTGGGTCAGCAGTAAAGAATCCACCTGCCACTGAAGGAAATGAGATGTGGGTTCGTAGGTTCCAACCCTGGGTTAGGAAAATCCCCTGGTGTAGGAAATGTTAACCCACTCCTGCATCCTTGCCTGGGAAGTTCCATGGACCGAGGAGCTTGGTGGGTTACAGTTTATGGTGTCACAAAAGAATTGGACACTATTTAGCAGCTAAACAACAATAGCAAAAACAGAAACCATAGGTATAGCAATAACAAAACCAGAAACCTCATAAACTTTGGTCCACTGTTCCCAAGAGATTTGGGCTAAAACCAAGTTTTATATAGTAGGCGTTAAAGTAGGCCTTAAAGAAATAAGGGGAAATTGACTAGAAGATCAAGAATATGTCTATAAGGCCAACAGATTCTGCTTTTTAGAGCAATGTAAGCTAGAAGAGGGTGACAGAGGATGATATGGTTGGATGGCATCGCCAACTCAATGGACATGGTGAGGGACAGAGGTCTGGCCGTGCTATAGCCCATGCGGTCGCAGACTTGGCGGGCACAACTTGGTGACTGAACAACACCAATAACAAACTATCTAAAGCTGATCTGAAGGATTGTGATTGGTGTATATGAGCTTTCCTTGACAGTGTCTTCCATAAGTGTAGGCTGACTTAGCTTAGGTTGTGATGTGAGCCTGGCCACAGGGATGGTCTCAATTTTGTGATCCTGACATACGTATTAACTTTATTACCCCCGATATCTATTCTTTGGAGGTTCCCACCATGGACAAGAAAGGCATGAAGAAGTTGAGGCACTAACCTCCCCTTTAGCACTTTGACAGAGCCACTGCGGGTTATTCTAGTCATTTGACATCTGTACAGTGTTTGTGAAAAGTTTTCAATTCTGTGTATAAGTTTGAAAATCAATACTCTAAGACAGAGAACACACAATGGCATGAAAAAGAAGATGAAAACTACATACAAGGTATTTTTGTGTCTTGCACACTGTCTTTAATATTGCCAACTTAGACACAAAGAGTCTGCATTCTCGGTTTAGTTTTTTTTTTTTTTTTTCAAGGGAAATAGCTACTATACATGACTTATATTTCTATAATGCAATAATCAGCTGGAACAAAGTAACCACAATCCACTTAAGAAAGACTGTATTCTTAGTCCCTTCTCCTCCTGTAATTGCCATCATTCAGGAGTCTTCATGACCCTCCAGACTCACTTATTTGTGTCACTTATTAAATGCCTATATGCAGTTGGATTTGGTAATCACTAGGTTGTTATCTTCTTACTGAATAATGAATCAACAAGCAAAGTATATCACATCTAAAATATAAAAATAAGAACAAGATAGATAATTGAGGATCTTTTTACTTTCTTTTCTTTTTTTTTTTTTTTTGCTTTCTTTTGCAGTGGATAAAAATCTAGGCATACACTAGTATTTTAAGTTAGATAAATTTCAATAACTCCAATTATAATTTGAATTTTCATTTTTCTAGGGTGATGGATGACTAATCTCACTCTAGTTGGGTTCCCTTTCTTACCCCTAAATTTTTCAATAGTTTGGAGGATAATTGCACTGTCCTGGACACATTTGTCTTTCAACAGTCTGTTTACATGGGAATCTTTTGAGATGTCTGTTACGTAAGTTACAACTGATCTGATCCTTTTTCATGCCTACAGTTCCTTTGAGGATTAAATCAGTTATATCTATGCCAAGTTTTAGGACATCAGTAACATTCAGTAGGTTCTTTGTCACTCTGGGGGCCTTAGTAAACAGTAAGGCTCTTGATGGCCCTTATCTGATTTCTTCTGAGTCACATCCACTTCCTAAAGCAGTGAACATAGAATAACCTAATTGCTTGCATGGGACAGAGAGAAAACTACTAGGAGAATGAAAAATAAATAAATAAAAAATAAATAAATCCAGCCTCTTGTGCAAACAGAACCTACAATCCATAAAATTGGAATGATTAAATCAGATGTCATTCTTAATTCCCTTCAGGTAACATTCCTTTGTACCAAGAGACCAAATATAGTTGCCAAAGCACCACAATACAAAGGAGTAAGGAAACCAACCAACTGAAGACCTAATTAAATTCACTGGACCTTGAAGTATACAAATGTCTAATATCTGTAATGGGCTAGGTAAAGAAATAGAACCTTTGAGTGTACTGGAACAGAAAAAGGGCAAGGCATAGTTGGTCACAGTGGTAATGGATGGATCTCCAGCATGCATGGGAAAGTAAAATTAGGGGTACACAAAAATGAAAGAGAATCAATTTTAAACTTGCTAATAAGGAGTTAGAAAAAATTTTAATGTAATGCAGATTGGCAAATACAGCACTGACACATGGCAAAATTTAAGACACCATCTATCCAAAATCCTAATTTGTAGAGCTTATTTATTTATTTTGACAGTTGTATGTGACACATTTTATTTTAATGATGAATGAATGCAATGGATTTTACATCATCGTGTGTGTTAGTCACTCAATGGTGTCTGACTCTTGTGACCTATGGACTGTAGCCTGCTTGGCTCCTCTGTCCATGGGATTCTCCAGGCAAGAATACTGGAGTGGGTTGCCATTCTCTTCTCTAGGGGATCTTCCTGACCCAGGGATCGAATCCACGACTCTGGTCAGAATCTTTACCACTGAGCCATCAGGGAAGCCTATTTGTATCACAGAGGTTCTGATTAATTAGGTGTGTTAATCAGATGTTAAGTTTATCTCTGTAGAGAAGTTACTTTAACACACTGTGCTGTGGTATAGACATATTTCTTCAGAGTAGAGGGGGAGAGGTCTGTTGCTGTCTGTGGCATTGCCATTCTCCCACATACTTTGTTTAAATCTGAAAGCTACCTTTAACACTTCATTCTCTTTGACAACCGTTTCCAGTAGCTCTTCATGATCTGTCAATTAATATTTTAGTCAAAAATGATCCTTTCAGTTCCAACACTTGCTCTCATCATCATAGCTTGATTAATATACTCTCTCTTTTTTTTTAAAGGTTTTACCAAGCTTTCATATTCTCCAATGGAACATATAGTCAAGAATTCTCCAGGAACAAATTCAGGGACCACACATTACCTTGGACATGGAAGTCTCCCAAGCATGAAATAGGAGACTAGAAGATGAAACAGTCAGACAATTTACCTAACAGTTAGAGAAGAAAAGCTCAACATTCAGAAAACTAAGATCATGGCATCTAGTCCCATCACTTCATGGCAAATAGATGGGGAAACAGTGGAAACAATGTCAGACTTTACTTTTAGGGGCTCCAAAATCACTGCAGATGATGATTGCAGCCATGAAATTAAAAGACACTTACTCCTTGGAAGGAAAGTTATGACCAACCCAGATAGCATATTCAAAAGCAGAGACATTACTTTGCCAACAAAGGTCCATCTAGTCAAGGCTATGGTTTTTCCAGTGGTCATGTATGGATGTGAGAGTTGGACTGTGAAGAAAGCTGAGTGCCAAATTGATGCTTTTGAACTGTGGTGCTGGAGAAGACTCTTGAGAGTCCCTTGGACTGCAAGGAGATCCAACCAGTCCATTCTGAAGGAGATAAGCCCTGGGATTTCTTTGGAAGGAATGATGCTAAAGCTGAAACTCCAGTACTTTGGCCACCTCATGCAAAGAGTTGACTCATTGGAAAAGACTCTGATGCTGGGAGGGAATGGGGGCAGGAAGAGAAGGGGACGGCAGAGGATGAGATGGCTGGATGGCATCACCGACTCGATGGACATGAGTTTGAGTGAACTCCAGGAGTTGGTGATGGACAGGGAGGCCTGGCGTACTGCAATTCATGGGGTCACAAAGAGTTGGACAAGACTGAGTGACTGAACTGAACTGAACTGAAGAGAAGAAAATTGTCACTATTCTTAAACCTGTTGGATTTGATAATTTGCCTCTATCAATGACATCAGTTATGTTTCTTACTCTTTGTTTTTCCTACTGGCAGATTTAGTTTGGGATTTCCAGGACTTTTTCTCATCTTGTATATCTGATATCCGTAAGTAGGAGAAGTTGACTTTTGGTTTATTGATGGCCAGGTTGTAAGGTGGTAATGCAGACCTTATGTGAGAACTGATTTTGAATTTGAAAACATAATGGAATGGGTCATTTGGGCTGTCTCCCTAGAGGAGGGATAAATGGATTCTATATGAGAAAGGCAGGATAAGTAGGGTAAGCTTAATGCCTTTATACTAATACAAATATCCCAACAACTATATCTTACAAACTCACCCTAGAGTGCCTTGTCTTAGAAGCTTTATCACTCATTTTGCTTATCACAGACATTCTGTTTTTCTTCTATTTTTCATCTACCTAATAGAGAAAATAATAATGCCTTTTTATAACTTTGTAGGAAGTTATAAGAACACTAATCCCATTTATGGAGTATTCATCTTTTTGAGCTAATTACTGCCCTAATGCCCCACCTCCAAATACCATCCTAATCACCTTCTTCACACTTGTCTTCAATAGAAGCCATTTCGATGGGCTCTATCTGAAGGTTTTATCTTCCTTATCAATGAATATGTCACATTTTAAATTAGTTGCATTCATAAATATTTATCTCCAAAATATAATTTTATAGCATGTTCATGTATTCTGTATTGTTTTATTATCAAATCTTCAGCCCATTGCACAATACATTAATGAAACTTAAAGAATAAAACAGTAAATAATGTAACATTCCTATTCATATCAGTTTTTCTTCCTTTCCACACCAACATATCACAGATGAGTCTTCATTCTTAAAACTAACATTTACAGGCTACAAAAACAGAAGGAGATAAATCTCAAAAGGCATTAAAATCAAATAATAGTGTTGAATATTAGGGCACACAGATTACACTCAATTTGTTACTAAATAGTCAGTCAATTCAAAATTTTAAGTAGTCATCATTAAAAGATGTCAAAACCATGAACTTTAGTTCCATGCTTGGGCTAATCAATTAAAGAAAACGTAAATAACCACTGCATGAATGACATTCTTAGTAGAAATGTACTACTTAGTAGAAATGTGGCTAGTATTAATCCTTGATTTATTTAACAGAGGGAACTATGAAATCAGGATGATGGAATGTTCTCTGCAGTCATTAACTTGGCAGATATTAAACAAGAGGGAGAAGGAAGGTAGCTGAAAATGTAGAAGATAAAATCACCATTCAAAGTGACCTTGTTGAATGGGAAAACACATGGAAAAAAATGCAGTCAACATAAGACGAGCACTGTGTATCTGAAGAGAAAAGTAATTCCTTGTTGCAAAAATACAAGAAATGTGAGTGTGGCAGAAAAAAATAGCTAAGTGTCATAACAGATAATATGCTAACTACAGTCAGCAATGCAGCCTTGGGTAAGGCAAACGCAGTGCTGAATTCTTAAGTAGGAACCCTGCATTGAGAAATCATGATGTAGTTATTATTTTCATCACTGACTTGTTTTTTTGTGATCAAAATGAATTCTGTTATGTGAAATGCAGAGAGTTCAGAAGAAGGTGATGGAGTCAGCTTAAGGTTTAAAACTAGTTATAAAGAAAAGCAAAGAAAGGATTATTTTGGAGGTAACAACACTGAGAGAAGGCAAATGGTAATGCATAGCATGTAAGAGCTCTCTGTAAAAGAATGCTACCCAAGTGATCTCCAACAGACCCAATCACACAGAAAAAAAGTGTGAAGGGAAGGGCAACATTCTAATATAGGCAAGATATGGGGAGAATTTCTGTGAGATGATAAAATACACTAGCAGGAGATACTACAAAGATAAAGATTAAAATTGATTTTTCTTTGAACGGCTTAAATAAAATGCTATCTAACTGAGGGTAGACTAAATTGCCTTCAATTTACTCTTAATCTTCATAGAAACGTGGATGCTATTATTTTAATATTGATTCTGACAAGCTGTTAAAAGAAGCAGCAATCTCCAGGATGGAGCTTTGTAAAAATTCCAAATGATAACAGTGTGGACAAAGCCAGGTAGTGGATAATAGTAACTGTGATATGGCATAGGGCGATGAGCATCAGCTTTGCAGACCTTAGACATAGGGATATTAGTTAGCAGTGATGACAGCTTACTGCGCCAGGTGCCCAACTGAGACATGGACTTCACGTCACTGTTAATTTTCTTAGTGACTCTCTGTGTGGATAACATTATCCACTCCAGTTTACAATGTGGAAATTGAAGTCTATTAGGCGAATCACTGGGCCTGCGACTGATAACTAATGTATGTCATTTCAACTCATATTTGTCTGAACCCATGTTCTTAACCAAAAACAATATTAAAATTTAAGTAGAGATGTATTCATTCTATCTTTATCTATTTTCATCCTTGTTTCTCCAGAACCACATTCAAGCCAGCTATGTGATAAATATTGGTTAAAGGACTACTACACATAATATAGCTTTTGGAAATATAAGGAGAAAAGTTGGAAATGCAAAGAAATCTGTATAAACAGAGGAATACAACTTTAAAGGATTTTAAATTTGGTGATTAGAAGTTTTCATTTGGAGATTTTGCCATATCAAACATTGTGGTATTAGAATATGTTTCTTGTGTCCTAATTTTCACTTTTGACTTCCAGGCTGGCTCAGTGGTGAAAAATCTGCCTGCAATGCTAGAGACATGGGTTGGATCCCTGGGTTGGGAAGATCCCCTAGAAAAGGACATGACAACTTACTCCAGTGTACTTGCCTGGAAAATCCCAAGGACAGAGGAGCCTGGAGGGCTACATTTCATGAGATCACAAGAGTCTGTCAGGACTTAGCAACTGAACAGCAATAAATCCCCACTTTTACAGTTTACTAAATATATATATATATATATATATATATATATATATATATATTAATGACTATGGTAGTATTTAAATGGTGTGGGAAAGGGGGCAAGCATTTATTAATTCTTTGAATGCAATAAATTTCTTCCAATAAAAAAATTCAAAAATCACTTAAAACTATTCTATAATTTCGAATAGATTGTGTCCACACTTTTAAAATAATTGTAACATAAATCTGTTAAATGCAAAAATATATGACATTCAAAAAATGCAAAGATGGTTATGAAAATACTACTTTTGACACAGCATTTTTCATTGAATCTCTTGGATTTGTTTGTTTCTTTCTCTCTTTTCTTTTTAACTTAAAAGTGAAAAGTGCTCAGTTGTGTCTGAGTCTTTGTGATCCCATGGACTATACAGTCCATGGAATTCTCCAGGCCAGAATGCTGGAGTGGGTAGCCTTTCCCTTCTCGGAAGTTTTAACTTAAAAGGACTAAACTAAAAATCATAGTTTTACCCTTCAGAATCTTGGATTCAGGACATGAGAGATCAAGGACAAACCTTCGCCCTGAAAGTCTAAGTGAAAAGTTATGAGAACTATACTAGTTGAGGTTCTCTAGAGAAACAGAGGAGAAGGCAATGGCACCCCACTCCAGTACTCTTGCCTGGAAAATCCCATGGACAGCGGAGCCTGGTAGGCTGCAGACCATGGGGTCGTGAAGAGTCAGACACGACTGAGCTACTTCACTTTAACTTTTCCCTTTCATGCATTGGAGAGGGAAATGGCAACTCACTCCAGTGTTCTTGCCTGGAGAATTCCAGGGACGGGGGAGCCTGGTGGGCCGCCGTCTATGGGGTTGCACAGAGTCGGACACTACTGAAGCGACTTAGCAGCAGCAGAGAAACAGAACAAATAGGAGGTAGATGGATACAGAAAAAGAAAGAAAACAAGAAAGAAGAGAATTTAAAAATTGGCTCAAACAATGATTGTGGAGGCTTGGTGAGTCTAAAAATTGGTGAGAGTTTGTCAGCCTCGGGACTTAGGAAACTGTTGCAGTTCGGGTCCAAAGGCAGTCTGTTGACAAGCCCGGAAGACTCAGCTTTGCAGACAGAACCCAAAGGAAGTCGGCTTGGTGAGTTTTCTCATTTAGGGCAAGGCCAGCATTTTGAACTATTTAGATTTTCAATGAACTTGAATCCTAAACTCCATATTATGGAGGGTAATCTGCTTTCCTCAAAATCTGTCAATTTAAAGATAAATCTCATTCGGAGCACCTTCAGAGAAACATCCAGAATAAGGTTTGATTTAAATATCTGGGCACTGTGGCTCAATCAGATTAACACATAAAATTAACCATCAAGGACCATTTGTTTTTGAAAGAAATGCAACTTTCCTGTCACATTATCTCTTTAATTATTCACTTTTAGAAAATATGTTCCCTAGTAGCTCAGGGGATAAAGAATCCACCTGCAGGAGACCCTAAGTTCCATCCTCAGCTTGGGAAGATCCCCTGGAGAAGGGAAAACCACACACTCCAGTATTCTATGCAGATCTATTTATTTGTCTGTTAATTACCTGAGACAAACATGGATTTTCTGTGCCATCTCAGTTTTGATACTGTATCCTTAATATCAGCTGATATTAAGCTAGTTTCTCTAATATTTCTGTACTGTTTGTCATATCTGCACATTGATTAAAGAAGTAAAAGCCTAAGTGACCCCAGAGCTGATAGAGCCAAACACAGATTTCCATAGCAGGTTCTCTGTGTCCACTCATGGTTTTCTTGTTCTTTTTCATTTGTGTTCTTAACATCAATTCAGAGTTTATGGAACTATTTGAGTGACACTGCCTTTAGATAAGCACCTTTTTAAAGAAAATTCCCTGCTATCTTTCCAGATAAAGATCAGAAACCACAGAAATTTGAATCCATAAAGGTACTTTTTATTATAAAATTAAAGTAACAGTATAGAAATTTTTGAAAATCTGCCATAATTTTACAATTCTACAATATGCCTTACTATTTTGATTTTATTTCAGTATTAAATAAAACATAATGAAAAATTCTTAAATGGAAAAGTATACAGAAGATAGTGAGGTGATAGAAAATATTAAAATGGAAACTTTAATATAGAGAAGCTTTATTTTTCTCCACAGTATAAATTTAGAGGGATTATATTTAAATTCTAAATCATAATTTGATGATCTCTGTTGCCTCCTCCATTATTTATATTTTGCAGAGAAAACTTTTCTGTTGTAATATTGTGGTACTTCATCAGTAGTTGCCAAATGCTTTTCTTGATATTATTTTGAGAAAAAAATATAATTTTCATAATTATTTTGACTAATAAATAGTAATAGGATATGATATTTTACATATGCAAAATCCCAATTTGTTTTTCTAGAGTAATTTTCTCATTTAACAAGTACTCAGTGAGAGTAGAACATCCAGTTATTTTCTACAATTAAGTATTATTTATCTAAATCTTATTCCCTTTCTCATGGTTTGAAAGAGAAAATATATAATATGTGTTATATATATTTTATAATGACATATGTATTAAAATAACATTGGAAGCAAAATATACATAGTAAATTTTAAGGAAAAAGAATAAAACAAAAAGATGTTGGAAGAGTTAAAGAGAATTGATTTTATCTGTTGTTTGTAAGGCTATTTTTAAAAACTGTGATTCGATACATGATACAGGATGATCCGGGCTGGTGCACTGGGATGACCCAGAGGGATGGTGTGGGGAGGGAGGTGGAAATGGGGGTTCAGGATGGGGAATACGTGTACACCCATGGTGGATTCATGTTGATGTATGGCAAAACCAATACAATATTGTAAAGTAATTAGCCTCCAATTAAAATAAATAAATTTATATTAAAAATTAAAAAAAAATAAAAACTGCAACAGTAAGAAATGAAACTATATGAAAAGGGCTAAAGTATTTCTAAATTTCTAATTCTTACAGTGGTCTGATTCTTTTATATTTCATAAGATCAGGTGTCTAAACCATGATTTTATTGCTAATTTATGAATACTTATTCATTGTGTACAGCCACCTTCTATATGTTTTATATGTATTAATGGATATGATTTTCACAATTACTAGAAAAGAAAGTTATTATTATTAAAGTCATTAATGGCTCAGACATTTAAATAGCTTAGCCAAGTAACATAGAGAATAAATGACAAAACTCTAATTCCAGGTTTATCAATCTAGCACCAGAATTTTCTCATCTGCAGCTCTGTTGTGTATCTCAAATGTTTTAAAATTGTATTTCAATATATACAAGTATTAATTAACTCCTCAAAGTACTGCATCTGATACTTAGACTATTTTCTGTAATTTTCACCAGCTTTGAGAGCATAACTATATCCCTTTTATCACCTGAGAGGAAAACCAGAATTTTTCTGTAATTTTCACCAGCTTTGAGAGCATAACTATATCCCTTTTATCACCTGAGAGGAAAACCAGAATTTAATACAGTAATTAAAGAGAATAAAAAAATGAAAAAATGTGAGATGAAACTTCATTAAAACTAAGACAGATTCCAGGCAAAAAGAGTTTCCAGTTCCCATAGAAAAATTGGTATTAAGAATATGAGTTGACTGTTCAAAAAAGGAATGGTGGTGATGGTTTAGTCACTAAGTCAATTCAACTCTTGTGAACCCATGGACTGAAGCCCACCAAGCTTCTTTTTCTGTGGGATTCTCCAGGCAAGAAACCTCCAGGTTATCTTCCCAACCCAGGGATTGAACTCATGTTCTCTTACATCTCCTGTGTTAGCAGGTGGGTCCTTTACAAATAGCACTGCCTGGGAAGCCCAAACTAGAAGTACAAGAAGAAATAATTAGTTCTCTAATTATTTATGCCCTAAGAACAAGAAGCTAGCAGATATTTAACATTTCTTGAAAACCTGGAAGTTTAAGATAATAATGAAGTATGTCATCAATATATCAAATTAAATGTTTATTATTTAATATTATTTTATGTAAAGTCAATTCTATTCTAATATACAATTCTAAGTCAGCTTTAACATTCAGATCAGTTCAGTTCGGATCAGTCGCTCAGTCGTGTTCGACTCTTTGCGACCCCAAGAATTGCAGCATGCCAGGCCTCCCTGTCCATCACCAACTCCTGGAGTTCACTCAAACTCACGTCCATCGAGTCGGTGATGCCATCCAGCCATCTCATCCTCTGTCGTCCCCTTCTCCTCCTGTCCCCAATCCCTCCCAACATCAGAGTCTTTTCCAATGAGTCAACTCTTCACATGAGGTGGCCAAAGTACTGGAGTTTCAGCTTAGCATCATTGTTTCCAAAGAAATCCCAGGGCTGATCT
The DNA here is from genome assembly GCF_029407905.1 of Bubalus kerabau. Taxonomy (NCBI): domain Eukaryota; kingdom Metazoa; phylum Chordata; class Mammalia; order Artiodactyla; family Bovidae; genus Bubalus; species Bubalus kerabau. The sequence continues at coordinate 58,610,686 of NC_073625.1, forward strand.
CCTTCAGAATAGACTGGTTGGATATCCTTGCAGCTTTAACATTACTATTTTCTTTACTAGTCAGTTTAGTTCAGTTGCCCAGTCATGTCCTACTCTGCGACCCCATGAATTGCAGCACTCCAGGCCTCCCTGTCCATCACAAACTCCCAGAGTTCACTCAAACTCATGTCCATCGAGTCGGTGATGCCATCCAGACATCTCATCCTTTTTCGGCCCCTTCTCCTCCTGCCCCCAATCCCTCCCAGCATCAGAGTCTTTTCCAATGAGTCAACTCTTCACATGAGGTGGCCAAAGCATTGGAGTTTCAGCTTTAACATCAGTCCTTCCAATGAACACCCAGGACTGATCTCCTTTAGAATGGACTGGTTGGATCTCCTTGCAGTTCAAAGGACTCTCAAGAGGCTTCTCCAACACCACAGTTCAAAAGCATTAATTCTTCGGTGCTCATCTTTCTTTATAGTCCAACTCTCACATCCATACATGACCACTAGAAATACCATAGCCTTGACTAGATGGACCTTTGTTGGCAAAGTAATGTCTCTGCTTTTGAATATGCTATCTAGGTTGGTCATAACTTTCCTTCTAAGCAGTAAGCATGTTTTAATTTCCTGGCTGCAGTCACCATCTGCAGTGATTTTGGAGCCCCAAAAAATAAAGTCTGACACTATTTCCACTGTTTCCCCATCTATTGCCCAGGAAGTTATGGGACCAAATGCCATGATCTTCGTTTTCTGAATGCTGAGCTTTAAGCCAACTTTTTCACTCTCCTCTTTCACTTTCATCAAGAGGCTTTTTGGTTCCTCTTCACTTTCTGCCATAAGTGTGGTGTCATTTGTGTATCTGAGGTTATTGATATTCTCCAGGCTATCTCAATTCCAGCTTGTGCTTCATCCAGCTCAGGATTTCTCATGATGTACTTTGCATATAAGTTAAATATGCAGGGTTACAATATACAGCCTTGACGTACTCCGTTTCCTATTTGGTACCAGTCTGTTGTTCCATGTCCAGTTCTAACTGTTGCTTCCTGACCTGCATACAAATTTCTCAAGAGGGAGATCAGGTGGTCTGGTATTCCCATCTCTTTCAGAATTTTCCACAGTTTACTGTGATCCACACAGTCAAATGCTCTGGCATAGTCAATAAAGCAGAAATAGATGTCTTTCTGGAACTCTCTTGCTTTGTCAATGATCCGGCAGATATTGGCAATTTGATCTCTGGTTCCTCTGCCTTTTCTAAAACCAGCTTGAACATCTGGAAGTTCACGGTTCACATATTGCTGAATCCTGGCTTGGAGAATTCTGAGCATTACTTTACTAGCATGTGAGATGAGTGCAATGGTGTGGTAGTTTGAGCATTCTTTGCATTGCCTTTCTTTGGGATTGGAATGAAAACTGACCTTTTCTAGTCCTGTGGCCACTGCTGAGTTTTCCAAATCTGCTGGCATATTGAGTGCAGCACTTTCACAGCATCATCTTTCAAGATTTGAAATAGCTCAACTGGAATTCCATCACCTCACTAGCTTTGTTCGTAGTGATGCTTTCTAAGGCCCACTTGACTTCACATTTCAAGATGTCTTGCTCTAGGTAAGTGATCACACCATCGTGATTATCGTGGTCGTGAAGATCTTTTTTGTACAGTTCTTCTGTGTATTCTTGCCACCTCTTTTTAATATCTTCTGCTTTTATTAGGTCCATACCATTTCTGTCCTTTATCAAGCCCATCACTGCATGAAATGTTCCTTTGGTATCTTTAATTTTCTTGAAGAGATCTCTAGTCATTCCCATTCTGTTGTTTTCGTCTATTTCTTTGCATTGATCACTGAGGAAGGCTTCTTATCTCTTCTTGCTATTCTTTGGAACTCTGCATTCAGATGCTTATATCTTTCCTTTTCTCCTTTGCTTTTCACTTCTCTTCTTTTCACAGCTGTTTGTAAGCCTTCCCCAGACAGCCATTTGGCTTTTGTGCATTTCTTTTCCATGGGGATGGTCTTGATCCCTGTCTGTTGTACAATGTCATGAACCTCAGTCCATAGTTCACCAAGCACCCTATCTATCAGATCTAGTCCCTTAAATCTATTTCTGACTTTCACTGTATAATCATAAGGAATTTGATTTAGGTCATACCTGAATGGTCTAGTGGTTTTCCCTACTCTCTTCAATTTAAGTCTGAATTTGGCAATAAGGAGTTCATGATCTGAGCCACAGTCAGCTCCTGGTCTTGTTTTTGTTTACTGTATAGACCTTCTGCATCTTTGGCTGCAAAGAATATAATCAATCTGATTTCAGTGTTGACCATCTGGTGATGTCCATGTGTAGTGTCTTCTCTTGTGTTGTTGGAAGAGGGGGTGCTATGACCAGTGCATTCTCTTGGTAAAACTCTATTAGGCTTTGTCCTGCTTCATTCTGTATTCCTTTGAACCCCCTTTTTTTGGTGGGGGGGAAAGCAAGTTACTGCAGTAGGTTGCCATTCCCTTCTCCAGGAGATCTTCCCAACCCAGGGATTGAACCTGGGTCTCCTGCATTTAGGCAGATGCTTTACTGTCTGAGCCACCAGGGAAGTCTTCTTTAATAATAGCCTTAATTATATTTTTGTTCTTGTTTGATATTTAAAAACAAAGTTTTCATGTGTTCAATAACTGAAGCTATTACTAAGCCTGTAGATCCATTGTTCAGACAAAAGTAATATAACAATGAACCCTATTTTTTATACGGTGGGGAAAACCATCTTATTTTGCACATGCTACACAGGCCATGCAAATTGAGGATTGCTTCATAAAAGACATTTTTCTAAGTGAAATCTCTTTTTTTTTCTAAGTGAAATCTGTTTTACAATGAAAACATCAACAGAAGCAATAAAATTGTTACTTCAAAAGTTTATGTTTGTAACAAGTTTTGCTTTAGAAATCTATAATGGATATCTAATAGAACCACTTACAGCTGAAAGTTATGGCAGTTTTTGAACCACTACATTGTATCACTGGAGTCTTTATCCTTTTACAAACACTTTTTTTTTTTTTGCTTCTTGGTAACACTCCTTTCATGTTAATAAGTACTTTTTACAACAAAATGTAAATTTGTTCCTATTCATTAAAATAGATGGGTTTTTAAGCATCATTTTGAGGAAGAGATGCATCAGCATTTCCAAGCAGCTATAAATTTGAAATTATATAACTTGACTACAAAGTAAAGTTGACAGATTCCATATAAACTCACACATACAATGTTTATATACTTATATAAGGTGTCCTATAAGCAACTTTAACTGAGAGGGCAAAAGTTAGATATAAAGGAAGAGAAAGTCTAAGAATCTCAAAACCATCCTGTTATATCTGAATAGATGCAAGAGGTATAGAAAGAAATATTGGAGATTCAACCTTTAAAATATCCAGAAAGTTGAACATCAATTCAATAGTTATAAATCAAATGCAGAAGCACGTATAACTTAACTTTATTGCTAATACATATCCTTGTAATATTTTGTGCTGCCCTTTCTTTCCAATTATTTAAGTATGAAAAGAGCCTCTTGATGAAAGTGAAAGAGAAGAGCAAAAAAGTTGGCTTCAAGCTCAACATTCAGAAAACTAAGGTCATCTGGTCCCATCACCTCATGACAAATAGATGGGGAAACAGTGAAAACAGTGTCAGACTTTATTTTGGGGGGCTCCAAAATCACTGCAAATGGTGACTGCAGCCAGGAAATTAAAAGATGCTTGCTCTTTGGAAGAAAAGCTATGACCAACCTAGACAGCATATTAAAAGCATAGACATTACTTTGTCAACAAAGGTCCACCTAGTCAAAGCTATGGTTTTTCCAGTAGTCGTGTATGGATATGAGAGTTGGACTAAAAAGAAAGTTGAGTGCTGAAGAATTGATACTTTTGAACTGTGGTGTTGGAGAAGACTCTTGAAAGTCCCTTGGACTGCAAGGAGATCCAACAAGTCCATCCTAAAAGAGATCAATCCTGAGTGTTCATTGGAAGGACTAATGTTGAAGCTGAAACTCCAATACTTTGGCCACGTGATGCAAAGAACTAAAAACCCTGATGCTGGGAAAGATTTAAGGCAGAAGGAGAAGGGGATGACAGAGGATGAGATGATTGGATGGCATCACCGACTCAATGGACATGAGTTTGAGTCAACTCCGGGAGTTGGTGATGGACAGGGAGGCCTGGTGTGCTGCAGTCCATGCATTCCCAAAGAGTCGGACCCAACTGAATGACTCAACTGAACTGAACTGAAGTATGGTTAGAGAGAACATCAAACCACAATATGAGAAAGTATTATTCTTGAAAAGTTAATGCTATCTTAAATACTTAAATCCATATTACAAGACTGAAATGAATATTTCATTGAAATTAATAATATGATATAGGTCATATAAAATAGAAAATCACATTAAATGGAGCTTTTTCTGTCAGTAAATTTGAAGACAGTAAATTATTATTTTTTAGAAGTAGCTTAATTATCTTCTTTTTCAGAACATTTTAAACAATACATTAAAAATACAATGAATTAAGTATACACATTATTATATATAAAATTGATAACACAAGAACGTTTTGCATAGAACAGGGAACTGTACTCAATATCCTGTGTGTTTGTGTGTGTGTGTGCTCAGTTGTGTCCAACACCCCATACACTGTAGCACTCCAGGCCCTTCTTTTCATGGAATTTTCCAGGCAAGATTAATGGAGTGGATTGCCATTTCCTCTTCCAGGGGATCTTCCTGACACAGGGATTAAACCCACATCTCCTGTGTCTCCTGCATTAGTAGGCAGATACTTTACTACTGAACCACCTGGGAAGCTCTAGTCAATATCCTACAATAACCTATAATGGAAGAGAATGTAAAAAAAATTATTTATATATATATATGTATAATGGAATCATTTTATTGTACATTCGAAGTTAACACAACATTGTAAATCAATTATATTTTAATAAAACTTTTAAAAAGTTAATGAAATACAAATGTCTCAAATACCATGAAATCATGACAAGTGCATTATGAAGTCATCAGCAAAAATCAGCAAAAATATATCAAAATGTTTGTATGATTTCTTATTTTCATTTTGCAAGAAATACATCCTTCTATAAACTTCCAAACTCTAAATTAAGCATGCTTAAACATCAATTAAGTATGTTTTATATATTTTTATTTTTTTTAACAAATTATAGATAGGTCATATCTTCTCCCCATAATTGTCAATATTAAAATTTAAATTGATACAAACCTGGGAGCTCAAAATTTTATGCAAAGTTAGTCAAATTTCTGTTTTAAGAAATGAGAATTATTTTTTAACTCTTCAGTGAAGTCTAGAAGCATTGAAAGTAGTCTTCAAAATGAAAAAATAGTTCATGAAGCTTAATATTTGAGTCATGATATTGCTGCTGTTACTACTAGTGAGGTGGCAGGGGACTTTTTATCTCTAGCCATCTGTGCTTGCCCCTCAGGAGGATGTCCTTCACATATTTTTTATCTCCCCAGGGCCTGCAGTGGTAATATTAAAATAGGTCAATTTAATTACACTGAAAATTATCTATTGTTAATCCATTATATTTGAGGCATTAAACTAGGCTCAGGATGAAAGAAAGTTAAAAAACAATAATTTATGGACTTCCCTGGTGGTTCAGCATTTACGTATCCATGGTTCCACTGTGGGCAACAGAGGTTCCATCCCTGTTGGGGTACTAAGATCACCACGTACCATGTGATGGGGGAAAAAAAAAAGATAATTTAATTTAAAACACTTCCTTGTCAATGAGATGCAATTTCTGCCTTTAGGAGATTAATAGAAGAACTTATGACACAAAGTTTCATAATACAATGTGATGGCTGCAAAGATCAAATACAAGAGAACTTTCATGAAGTAATAAGTGATTATTCCTTTTGATGGAGTTGGGGAAGGGAACCAGTCCATTCTAAAGGAGATCAGTCCTGGGTCTTCATTGGAAGGACTGATGTTAAAGCTGAAACTCCAATACTGTGGCCACCTCATGCAAAGAGTTGACTCATTGGAAAAGACTCTGATGCTGGGAGGGATTGGGGGCAGGAGGAGAAGGGGACGACAGAGGATGAGATGGCTGGATGGCATCACCGACTCAATGGACATGAGTTTGAGTGAACTCTTGGAGTTGGTGATGGACAGGGAGGCCTGGCGTGCTGCTATTCATGGCGTCGCAAAGAGTCGGACACGACTGAGTGAATGAACTGAACTATTACTTTAAAAGAGAGTACATTTGAGCTGGACTTTGATAAGGAATTTAACTTTCTGAGTTATTAAGAAAGTAAAAGAATATTCACACAGAGGAAAAGAATATGCAAAGTCAAAGAAGATGAATTCATAATGATTTTGATGAATTTCAAGTATTTTGAAGTCACCACACATGCATTGTCAAGGGAGACTCGAAGAAGATGTGGCTAGCATGGTTAACAGGAGGTTGATCTAGGGTCGGCAGACCGCAGAGACCTCAGAGATTCAAGAAGTACTTGAATTGTATCCCACTGGACTATAAAATGGAGAAGGTTTATAAAGGTGAAAAACCTCAAAATTACTTTTTTTTTTTAAATCAAAAATTCTAACTGGAGCTGTCAAGAAGTAAAGATGTTTGTTAAGCAAGGATATATGGGGATTCAAAATGATTGCATGTATACACCAGGAGACCTTGAGACCATAAAGTTGTAGCTGGAACTTTCTGGCAAATATTTTTTAGAGAATAGCTGGTAGTAACCTTGAGTTTGATAGAGGTCAGAAAATTCAAGTTTTCAGTGATGAAGTAATATGTCTGAAACCACAATCCCAATGGTTACTTGACTCCACTTTGGAGACCTGAAACACTGTTACTTTACTTTTATTTTAATTGCATTATTTCTTTAATGGTCACAGCAAACGTACAATGTATGTTTGACAGGTCATCAGACAGGCTTTTCTAGTTAACATAAAGTTCAATCCAGATCATGTATAAACCAGAATGACTTCTCCATACCTCTGTATGTGAAAATTTCTTCCATCATATTTAACATCTTACAATGGTGTCACATATTTTATGTATTAAAACATGAAGCCTTTATATCAGATGAAATGCCCTTTATGGACTGATTCACAAGTTCCTCCTCTATGTTTTACTTCCTGCTACTTGCAGTGATCGCCGTATTGGTATTCCTCTCATATAGCTCAGGAATTTTGCACATAATATATCATTTGCCTGTATTGTTCTCCATTATATCCATCTGGATAACTATCGTACTTTCAACCTTTGCTCAAATTCCACTTTTATGGTAGTGTCTGTCCAGGGAACCTATTTCAGATTGCAACAGTCTCTCTAACTCTACTTGCTGCTCCTCATCATTTACACACTAATTCCTCCTTATCCTGATATCTTTCTTTATTCCATATCACTTAGATCAATTTAAATATAATGTATGCATGTATCATGCCTAGTGAAAATAAAGGCAAGAATTTTAGTCTACTTTGTTCACTGTCATATGCCAACTTCTTAAAACAAGATCTGTTACACGTATATATGGAAGTCTATTTCTTATATTAGTAAATAGTTAATTATGATGATATAGGTGTTGACTGAAATTATATATTATGATCACTGAAGTAGAGGATTATTGGAAAGCAACAGATAATAGGAAGATTCGATTTTTTCCTTTTTCTTTCATCAGCTGTGCTAATTACTGTCAGACAAGTCACTGAGCATAGGTCTCAATAACACATATAATCAGTTACAAAACAATAATATTAAAAGAGAGCCTTGGGCTTGATTATTTCCAATTTCTTTGGGGTTTCATATTGTGTCATTCATAAGAATGCTATAGTTTCATCTTACAAAGAACTAGAGTGTCCTAAATGTTAAACAATCAATATATAAAAAAACATTTAAACACATAACATTTGAAATACATAACAAATACATAACAGATTTTATTCTTTCATAATAATGAAATAATTCCTGTGGAAAGAATTAATCTGTAACTATTTTTATGATTTTTAAATATTCACATGGTAAGTTTATGATTGAGTTGCAAAATATAATTCTAGGAGTAAAAAGAAAAATGAGTTCTACTGCCATTTTTTCTATAGTAGAAATACAATAAAGGTAACTATAAAAATTAAAATCCATTAATGGGTCGAATTGTGATTAAGTGCAATGAGAAATGATCTTGTGGGGTTGTGGAAGGACACAGCTGGAAGGAGGGCATGCAAGTGAAATTTATTATTATTCTTGTTAGTTTGACAAATGAATCTATAGTTGGCAGTGGATATTGATTTTCAGAGTGAGCAAAATGGATGACCTAAACGTTCACAAAATTTTTCTAGTAAGAATAAGATTTTAATCCAATAATAAGGCTGTCAACACTTAGTGGATTTCCAGTATTTATGAAAATGCTGCCTTCTCTATCTGCATCGTAAGTAGAAGAGGGTATAGTTTATATTAATTTATATTTTCACTAAGAAGTTTTTTTAAAAAAATCCACATATCATCAATTCAGGAAGCCCTTAAAAACTGAAGGGGAGATTATATAAGTCATACTGGCTAACTTTTCACATTTATTAAGCATTAGTGACTTTCATTTAATATTAATATTGAAGTAAAGCTAAAGAAATTCAACATGATAAATAAACATGCATAAAGGATGATGCAAGATTCATTGAAATATATTCATATAAATGACATGTAGTTTAAAGCTAATCCAAAACATTTTTTAAAGCTCTATTTTCTCATCCATGTATCAAGTAGTTGTCAATACATGTTCTACCTAAGTTTTCCCTTTACATCAGGACAAAGCAGGGAGAAGTGTTATCTGCAGGCACAACATTGTTTGGGAATGTCCTGAGTGCTTAAATCAAAAGTATAGAAAGGAGGAAACCTGGAAAAAAAGAAATTGCAGATCAGTTTTTTTTTTTTAATTTTATTTTATTTTTATACTTTACAAAATTGTATTAGTTTTGCCAAATATCAAAATGAATCCGCCACAGGTATACATGTGTTCCCCATCCTGAACTCTCCTCCTTCCTCCCTCCCCATACCATCCCTCTGGGTCGTCCCAGTGCACCAGCCCCAAGCATCCAGTATCGTGCATCGAACCTGGACTGGCAACTCATTTCATACATGATATTTTACATGTTTCAATGCCATTCTCCCAAATCTTCCCACCCTCTCCCTCTCCCACAGAGTCCATAAGACTGTTCTATACATCAGTGTCTCTTTTGCTGTCTCGTACACAGGGTTATTGTTACCATCTTTCTAAATTCCATATATATGCATTAGTATACTCTATTGGTGTTTTTCTTTCTGGCTTACTTCACTCTGTATAATGGGCTCCAGTTTCATCCACCTCATTAGAACTGAATCAAATGTATTCTTTTTAATGGCTGAGTAATACTCCATTGTGTATATGTACCACTGCTTTCTTATCCATTCATCTGCTGATGGACATCTAGGTTGCTTCCATGTCCTGGCTATTATAAACAGTACTGCAATGAACATTGGGGTACACGTGTCTCTTTCCCTTCTGGTTTCCTCAGTGTGTATGCCCAGCAGTGGGATTGCTGGATCATAAGGCAGGTCTATTTCCAGTTTTTTAAGGAATCTCCACACTGTTCTCCATAGTGGCTGTACTAGTTTGCATTCCCACCAACAGTGTAAGAGGGTTCCCTTTTCTCCACACCCTCTCTAGCATTTATTACTTGTAGACTTTGGGATCGCAGCCATTCTGACTGGTGTGAAATGGTACCTCATAGTGGTTTAGATTTGCATTTCTCTGATAATGAGTGATGTTGAGCATCTTTTCATGTGTTTGTTAGCCATCTGTATGTCTTCTTTGGAGAAATGTCTGTTTAGTTCTTTGGCCCATTTTTTGATTGGGTCATTTATTTTTCTGGAGTTGAGCTGTAGGAGTTGCTTGTATATTTTTGAGATTAGTTGTTTGTCAGTTGCTTCATTTGCAATTATTCTCTCCCATTCTGAAGGCTGTCTTTTCACCTTGCTAATAGTTTCCTTTGATGTGCAGAAGCTTTTAAGTTTAATTAGGTCCCATTTGTTTATTTTTGCTTTTATTTCCAATATTCTGGGAGGTGGGTCATAGAAGATCCTGCTGTGATGTATGTCGGAGAGTGTTTTGCCTATGTTCTCCTCTAGGAGTTTTATAGTTTCTGGTCTTACGTTTAGATCTTTAATCCATTTTGAGTTTATTTTTGTGTATGGTGTTAGAAAGTGTTCTAGTTTCATTCTTTTATAAGTGGTTGACCATATTTCCCAGCACCACTTGTTAAAGAGATTGTCTTTAATCCATTGTATATTCTTGCCTCCTTTGTCAAAGATAAGGTGTCCATATGTGCGTGGATTTATCTCTGGGCTTTCTATTTTGTTCCACTGATCTATATTCCTGTCTTTGTGCCAGTACCATACTGTCTTGATAACTGTGGCTTTGTAGTAGAGCCTGAAGTCAGGTAGGTTGATTCCTCCACTTCCCTTCTTCTTTCTCAAGATTGCTTTGGCTATTCGAGGTTTTTTGTGTTTCCATACAAATTGTGAAATTATTTGTTCTAGCTCTGTGAAGAATACTGTTGGTAGCTCGATAGGGATTGCATTGAATCTATAAATTGCTTTGGGTAGTATACTCATTTTCACTATATTGATTCTTCCAGTTCATGAACATGGTATATTTCTCCATCTATTAGTGTCCTCTTTGATTTCTTTCACCAGTGTTTTATAGTTTTCTATATATAGGTCTTTAGTTTCTTTAGGTAGATATATTCCTAAGTATTTTATTCTTTCCATTGCAATGGTGAATGGAATTGCTTCCTTAATTTCTCTTTCTGTTTTCTCATTATTAGTGTATAGGAATGCAAGGGATTTCTGGGTGTTGATTTTATATCCTGCAACTTTACTATACTCATTGATTAGTTCTAGTCGTTTTCTGGTGGAGTCTTTAGGGTTTTCTATGTAGAGGATCATGTCATCTGCAAACAGTGAGAGCTTTACTTCTTCTTTTCCAATTTGGATTCCTTTTATTTCTTTTTCTGCTCTGATTGCTGTGGCCAAAACTTCCAAAACTATGTTGAATAGTAATGGTGAAAGTGGGCACCCTTGTCTTGTTCCTGACTTTAGAGGAACTGCTTTCAATTTTTCACCATTGAGGATAATGTTTGCTGTGGGTTTGTCATATATAGCTTTTATTATGTTGAGGTATGTTCCTTCTATTCCTGCTTTCTGGAGAGTTTTTATCATAAATGGATGTTGAATTTTGTCAAAGGCTTTCTCTCCATCTATTGAGATAATCATATGGTTTTTATTTTTCAATTTGTTAATGTGGTGTATTAATTGATTGATTTGCGGATATTGAAGACTCCTTGCATCCCTGGGATAAAGCCCACTTGGTCATGGTGTATGATCTTTTTAATGTGTTGTTGGATTCTGATTGCTAGAATTTTGGTAAGGATTTTTGCATCTATGTTCATCAGTGATATTGGCCTGTAGTTTTCTTTGTTTGTGGGATCTTTGTCAGGTTTTTGTATTAGGGTGATGGTGGCCTCATAGAATGAGTTTGGAAGTTTACCTTCCTCTGCAATTTTCTGGAAGAGTTTGAGCAGGATAGGTGTTAGCTCTTCTCTAAATTTTTGGTAGAATTCAGCTGTGAAGCCGTCTGGACCTGGGCTTTTGTTTGCTGGAAGATTTTTGATTACAGTTTCAATTTCCGTGCTTGTGATGGGTCTGTTAAGATTTTCTATTTCTTCCTGGTCCAGTTTTGGAAAGTTGTACTTTTCTAAGAATTTGTCCATTTCTTCCACGTTGTCCATTTTATTGGCATATAATTGTTGATAGTAGTCTCTTATCATCCTTTGTATTTCTGTTAGACAACACAGAAATACAGATCAGTTTTGAGTATAGAGACAGAGGGAATTCGAGGCAAAATGTTCATAAGTAAAGGTGAGAATATTGAAGTCAGAGAATGAGTTGAAAAAGCACCTCTGTTACATATTTTTCAGGTGGGAAATGATAAACATGCATGGACTGTTCACACAGCTATGTTTTAAGGAGAATTAGGCCAAGTGGACATAACATGAGTCTCACAAACACAAAATGCTTTTTAGCCAGATTCCCAATATTATATCTGTGAAATAGAATATTTCCAACTTATATTACATAGAATGATATCTGAAAGTGAAAATGTTAGTCCCTCAGTCATGTCTGATTCTTTGCAATCCTATGGACTGTAGCCCGCCAGGCTTCTCTGCCCATGTGATTTTTCAATCAAGAACACTGCAGTGAGTTGCCGTTTCCTCCTCTATGGAGCTTTCCCAACCAGGGATGAACCTGAGTTACCAGTGTCTCCTGCATTGCTTGTGGATTGTTTACCTGCTGAGGCATCAGGAAAGTACCGGTGGCTCAGGCAGTAAAGAATTTCTTGCAATGCAGGAGACCATAATTCAATTCCTGGGTCAGGAAGATCTCCTGGGAATAGGAGGAAAGAATAGCTACCCACTCCAGTATTTTTGCCTGGAGAATTCAAGGGACAGAGGAGCCTGGCAGTCTACAGTACTTGGGGTCACAGAGTCAGACACAATTTAGGGACTAAAAGATAAGATTAGCTTAATCCCATCTATTCAAAAATTACCAGAGGCATCTAGGCTGAACTCTCTCCTGAGAAATCTGAGTCCAAATTAAAAACTTAAAAGAAAACTGTCACTTGCAGAGATGCTCTTAAAGATTGACTAAAGGAAGTTTATCAAACAAAAGGCAAATGATAAAGAACTCTTCAGTTCGGTTGCTCAGTTATGTCTGACTTTTTGCAATCCTATGGACTGTTCATCAGCAACTCCCGGAGCTTGCTCAAACTCATGTCCATTGAGTCAGTGATGCCATCCAACCATCTCATCCTCTGTCGGCCCTGTCTCCTGCCTTCAATCTTTCCCAGCATCACGGTCTTTTCAAATGAGTCAGTTCTTGGCATCAGGTGGCCAAAGTACTGGAGTTTCAACTTCAGCATCAGTCCTTTCAATGAATATTCAGGGCTGATTTCCTTTAGGATGGACTGGTTGGATATCCTTGCAATCCAAGGGACTCTCAAGAGTCTTCTCCAACACCACAGTTCAAAAGCATCAGTTCTTTGGTCCTCAGCTTTCTTTATAGTCCAACTCTCACATCTGTACATGACTACTGAAAAGACTGTAGCTTTGACTAGACTACTGAAAAGACTGTAGCTTTGTTGGCAAAGTAATGTCTCTGCTTTTAATATGCTGTCTAGGTTGGTCATAGCTTTCCTTCCAGGGATCAAGCATGTTTTAACTCAGAGAAATTGCTTCAGAACTATTCTGTTATTTACCAACACCAACATAAATATAAGTACTTAGAGAAATAATTTTATCATAGCTTTTAAAAGACAAGATAATTTAGACATCTGTGGAATGATAGGCTACTACTAATCACTCAAATATTTACTTAAAGCAAATTTTAAAGCCAACTTGTCTATATAGATACAATTAAGCACTTTCCATATAGTAATCAGTGTTGTCACAAAACAGTATTTTCTGAAGTTCTCTTAGCCTATTATATTGTTATGTTCAAGGAGATGTAATACAACCTTCACATGAGATGATCTGACCAATGGGATTTTTTTTCCTTCTAATTTGTAATAAATTCACATGAAACACACAAACTTACTTGTGTTTTATACTAGAAAGGTCAGACAAAAAAATCATCATATTCTCATCCTTTTAAAAAATAGCTCATTTAGCTGTGTATCATGCCAGCATACATTTTAAAATAATACAAGGACCTGATATGCTATTTACCTGATTTCAACATCACCCTTATTCCTAAAATAGTATACATGTTGAGAGATAGAGAACAAGAGTTGTGTCATATCTGTGCTGTAGTTCATGCCGAGGTCTCTGCTGTTGCACTCATTGCTCTAGTATTGATGACTTGTTATTTGGAAGTAATGTGCATATCAGTCAGTGTTGGTGTCCTTTATGTTCCTAATTGACCTGACATTGGCCAAAGTTTCACCTCAGGAGGGTGAATTTATATCAATTGCAATAGAACATTGAACGCTTATAAACTTGTGGTTAAGCCTTTAAAAGACATTGCACAGTTAAGGCAATTCAAATTTATGATTTGGATGCCAACTGCCTCTGTCAACTACAGTTATTCCAACCGCTCTATTCAAATATAGATAACAACTATCAGTGAATCTCTGAAGAATTTCTCTCTTGCTGTTTAGAATCACTACTTATGACTCCCTACAAAACTGACCTTTGAGAATCCTGCCATTCATTCTTTGCATGTGGTCCTTGCAACTCCATGTTGAGTGAGAGCAGCTTAAATGCTGGCAGGTTTGCTGCATCCTTGGCTCTGAGACTACACCTCCTACTCAGGTGCAGTGATCAGAGTTAATGCTGATGGAATGGAGCAAAATGTCATGGCCTCAAATTCTAGACTTTTCTTACACAGTAACATGATCTTACAGAACTCTGTTTGGTGTGGGGATTGATGCTTCCTCTTTCAAAATATTTTGTCTCTCCTATTCCCATAATCCCAATAAACTCTGGTAGGTGATAGTATCTTAATGCTTTATAGTTCTGAGAAATAGACCTTAGAGGATTTGGGGGACTGACACAGCCAGAATTCAAACACATTTATGATCCTATCCAGAGAGATTTCCATGCACAGAGTCAAAAAAGGATAAAACAAGTAATATGTTGGATTTTATCTTTTAAAAAATAAAACTGTAAGAATTAGCTTTAAAAAGGGATATACACACATACATATATATATACACATATATATACATAAATATGAGGAGATAAGCATTGATTAAGAAAATGAATGCTTTTTAGTCATTGGTATTGATAGTTCCAAAATTGTTTATTTATCTTTGTAAATCATGTTCTTAAAATGTCTTTCATAAAATGGCCTGAGGCAGTGTGTGTGTGTGATAAAATTAGTAACTTCATGTCTTAACTGGTACGCCACTGTACAATAACATTTATGAAAAAATGTTAGGCTATGTGAACTGGATTTTAGTGAAAATAATCAATATTTAAATATGAGACTAGTATTTGGATTTTATAAAAATTTTAGCAGTACTGTATAATACTGTTAGTCTTATATGTCAACTTGGCTAGATTATATTAAATATTTAATCAAACAATAATTTAAATGTTAGATTTAGATGTAAATGTATATTGTAGATGCCATTAATATCTATAACCAGATGATTTTAAACACAAGATATTAGCTCTTTAATAGTGGTGGAGCTTGTCCAATAGATTATCTTGAGACTATAATGTAACAATCCTACTGGAGTTTCTGGCCTACAGGAATCCCTACACATCCCAAACTTTTCAGTACCTACTATCATGTGAACCAATTTCTTAATTTCTATCTTCTCTCCTACCTCGACTCCCACCTCTTTCACACACACTCTATTTTTGTTTCCTATGGAGAACTGAACTAATAAAAATATAATTGAACTCTTAAAATTCAAGCAGTGTATATGCACAGTAACTTTAAACCATCTCTGGAATAATGCAGATAGATGAATTTCAACAAACAGGAGAGGCCATTGTCATCACTTAACAAGTTTTCCTCCTTCCAGATGGACTATCCTTGAAGAGAATCCTTTTGGACCTAATAACTAGAGTGGGAGGCTGGAGCTGAGGGAAGGCGGTGTGGAACAATAAGGTTGGTAAAAAGCAGATCATTCAACAATAAAAAGGAACAACTCACTTGTATATACAGCAATCTGGTTGAAGCTCGGAAGCATTATTCTTAGTGAAAGAAACAGATACAAAGATAAAACTATATGATTTCATTGTGAAGTTGTAGAACAAACCAGATTTATTTATAGTGATAGAAGTAAGAACAGCAGTTGTTCTGGGATGGTAGGAATTGATCAGGTAGGAGCAGAGAAGGAACTGTCTAGAGTGATAGAAATTCAGGTTATGTAAATGTATATAATTATCAATATTGATCATATTGGGAACATAAGATCTAGTTTCATCTGTAAATCAAATTTCAATTTAAAAGAAACAAAAAATTATGATGTTGTATTATAAATGTGGAAAAATGTATAACCTTTAAAATATGTTTTTAAGGATTTTTTAAGCATATGGAAAATGTCCATGAAACAATATTATATACTAAGTTTATTATATGTATATAGACAGTATTGATAATTCTTTTTTTTTGTTGAGAAAACCTGCAGATCTTCATAAAAAAATATTGAAATGTAGGACAATGTTATCAGTTGTGATATTTTGTTGGTGAGATTTAAGAACTATTAAAACATGATGTCAAAGTGAGTGTACATGACACATTTATGGCTGTTTTAATTAATTAGTCTTCCTTTTCCTTTGACTGTATGCTTTGGGAAGGCTAAACCTATTGTTCACCTTGACACCACCATAGAGTAGCATCATTGTAGCAACTCAACAAAAGTAGTAAATGTATTATGCTTGGGAACCTTCACTCCACGCTCTTGCCCTTCCTGTTTCTGTCCTTGAAGTATCTGTGCTGGGCACCCCTGATAGTGGAGACAACCTAGTGATGAGGGCCTTCAAGTACTGTAGAAAATTCACTAAAGTCTAAGATATTGTTGTTCAGCCTCTCAGTGTCTGACTCTTTGCAACCCCATGGACTGCAGCACGCCAGACTTCCCTGTCCTTCACAATCTCCCGGAGTTAGCTCAAACTCATGTCGATTGAGTCCGTAGTGCCATCCAACCATCTCATCCTATGTTGTCACCTTCTCCTCCTGCCTTCAATCTTTCCCCAAATCAGGGTCTTTCCCAATGGGTCGGCCCTTTGACTCGCCTTTCAATTCACTCCAGTCCATAGGAAAGTAGGCTTTTCCCTGGTATGATAAATCTATGCCTTACTGACTTTTTTCAGAGTTCCCCTCTGGAGATTTTAATAAGAGTTTCTTGAAGTGGTGCCAAAAAAATATAAAGAATCATTGAAGATCATCTGAACAGCCCTTCATTCCTCTTCTGTGACCCCTGAAACCTCCCAAACACGGCCCTAAAGTGTCCTTTATTCTCCTTATCGGTGACAAGCATCCCAGTGACAGCCCCAAGTGCTCTCTTGTACATAGCCATAAGGTTCTCCACAGCCAAAGAGATCTGTGTAGATACACACCATATCATACCACTTCCCCCTCACCTCTCCTCATGCACAATCCAGGATGGTTTACAATCTACCTTAGCTGTTCCCGTAGTTCTCTTAACATCTGAGCAGTCGGTCCTGCTCACAGTCTGTCTACCCCGCCATCTTTGCAGCTTTTCCCTGATCCCAGAAACTGAGTTCTTAAGGTCTTTTCTTTATACGTGAAATGTTCTTCCCTTGACCCTCCTGGAGTGTCTTCTTTTTATCTTGTAGGTCTCAGTTTAAATGCCACTTTCTTAGTATTTTCCCATTGTCCTACTATAATCAACTGCAGAGCACGTTTTTTCTTGTTAACTCGACCTGCTACTCACTAGAACATAAGCTCTATGGGTTCACAGATTTTATTGGTTGGTGTTTTCCATCACTGCCTCATACGCACCTAGAACAATGCTGAAGTCATCAACAGACATTAAAAGAAGCTCAATAGATATTTTTAAAGTAAACTGATACAAATGAGTGCAATAACACACACATGAACTTTCAATTGAATAGGATCAAGTGTGTTGGCTGTTCTCCAAATTTGTTCTACACCGCTTTCTGGCCTGCTCCCCTGAACTGCAGTACCCAGGCCCGCTGAGTGGCTGCTACTCGTGCCGGTAGTAAATGGGGTGACAGAAAGGCGAGGGTGTGGCAGGTTTCCCCCGTTTGCTCTGCTTTGCCTTCCATGAAGAGCTCTTCAGTGGATCCTGATGACAGCACTTCTTCCCCCCTTCCCTTGAGCCTTTCCATCCCATGTCAGTTTCCTATCCCAGTTCTCAGCTCCGGAATCTGTACCTTCATCACAATATCTTCACTTGCATAATTTGGGATGAAGTTTTCCTTGTTGAAATCTTATCTGATTTCAGGGAACTTTCTTTGTGTTTGTGTATAATTTATATGTGCGTGTGTCTGCATGTTCAGTCATGTCTGACTCTTTGTGACCCCATGGACTGTAGCCTGCCAGGCTCCTCTGTCCATGGGACTCTCCAGGCAAGAAAACTGGAGCAGTTTGCTATTTCCTCCTTCAGGGGATCTTCAGACACGGGGATTGTACCTGCATCTCCTGCACTGGCAGACAAATTCTTCACCGCTACACCACCAACGCATGCAGCGATTCATGGGGTCGCAAAGAGTCGGACACGACTGAGCGACTGAACTGACTGACTGACTGACACCACCAACGGGATATAATTTATGTATCTTTCTGTGTATACAAACGGTGCACACATTTTTACGTTTTCTTTCTTTTTAAATTTCTGGATCTCTGTATTTTTTAAATTTTCGCAGCTACTGGCATAAGTTTTAAAAGAGTCTCATATATGTATTGTGGTATGTGTGTGTGTTTACATGGGTTGTCATCAAAATTCTGGCTATGGATCCTAGGGAACTGATATGCATAACACACTGTTTATTCTTCTCTACCTTAATTTTGAAAAAAAAAATTAGTATTTGAAAAAATATAGTAGCCAGTAATGGTATAAAGAATAGTAGCCAAATAGGTATAAAGAATAAGATGTTGATTTCAGCACATTTCTATTTTACCACACCAGCAAACACACATCTTATTCTAAATACTCAGTGTGTAAACTGATAAGCCTTATAGCAGTGCATTAAATGTGGAAAGAAGGTAGCTATGATGACACTGAGGAACAAAACGGCAGCAGTTTTCCTGAGAGAAGCCAGAGCTGGATTTTTCTAAGTAATTTCATTTCAATGAAACAAAAAAGCCTCATGTAGTCTGCAAACCCCAAATGTAAGCAGGTGAAATACTGCCCAGACCATTGCAAATCCACTGATTAAGTTCTGGCACTTATATCTGTAGTGGGGAGGAACACATGCCCCACCCCTGCCCCAGCACATTTTGTATGTATATTCTATTCAAGAAGATGAAGATGCTCCAGAGAAAATGAAATTTTCACCAACACCCCATAGTTCATTTGCCATCTCTTCACTTGTGTGTTGGGTAAACTCCAGCAATGTTAAATAGAATGACATTAATTTAAAAGCAAAATTTCATAGTCAATCCAACTGAACAACAGATCACTTATACAAGTAATAGAAAAAAAAATCCAAGTCACTAAAATAAATAAATTTAAGAAAGACAAGTGAATTAGAAAATGGTAGCTTGAAAAAATCCTAGATCTTTACTCTGGGATACTTTCACTGTGGGGTGATGTTTGTGCAAATAACACTTGCATAAATAACAATATCTATATAGCACTGATGTATAAGTTATATGCATATATGCATGATGTGTGAGTTGTACGTAATTATATGCATCCTTCAAATGGGATCAAGGTGATTACTCAAGATCTGTACATTTTACCAGGTTCATATGAAATGTCACATTTTAGAAAATTTTGTCACATGAGACAAAATAAAGGTTTTACCATTTTAGAGTATGGAAAAATATGATGCAGCCAAAAAAACAAAACAAAACAAACAAAACAACAACAACACAGCCTTTTGAAATATTTTTAGTAACATGGTAGGTGGGGAGGTTTATGATAGGATGAAAATTCTTTAAAGGCTATATTGAAGTGTATATGACAAGATCATACTTTTACAGAAAAAAATGTATGTGTGAATAAATAATGGAAAGAAATTCAAGAAAATGTCTCTGGTTGGTAGGATTGTGTGCAATTTAATTATCTTTTCTTACATTTAACTATGTTATTCTATCCAGGGATTTGAACATGCATTCTTTCTTTTCTTTTCTTTCTTTTTTTTTTTTTTTTTTTGCATTCTTTCCTAATCAGAAATAAACAGTGCTGTTTCTTTTTTAAAGTAATATTTTACAGCATATATCTTGCTCTTATTCAAGTTGGATGGCTCCAGTTTTCTGTTGCTGTCATAAAAAATTGCCACAGACTTAAAGCCTTCAATCATATTCATTTAACAGCTCACAGATCTAGCTGCTCTACTAGTTTGTCTTAGATCTTTACTCTGGGATACTTTCACTGTGGGGTGATGTTTGTGCAAATAACACTTCACTGTTCAATTTGTTTCCCAAATGATTTCAACTCTCCTAAGGGCAATGATTTGTGAATTAACTGGAGTTACAGTTCCCCTAGAAAACTTGATGGAAATGGTGGCCCTTTCTAAAGCTAAATAAACATGTAGGCAAAATTGTTATGTAAATGCATATCCTTGGATAATGTCCACATACCATTAACCCTTGCTTTGGAGAATGTTTCTATGAAAATAGCATACTAATACAAACCTTGTAAATTGATAATATTACAGTTTTAAGTATTTGCTTTTTGAAAAGTTAATTCTGCATTTTGACTTTAGCTGCCGATCGCACAGTAGGGTCAAACTTTTCTACATATTGTCTTTAATTTTATCTACCAAGTGAGAAGATGTGTGTAACCACTTAAGAGTTCATGCAAATTTAAATGAAATAAAGATTCAAGCAAATAATTTCTGTCCTTTGATAAAAGTTTACTTAAGACTCAACCTGACGACTCCATCTACTTTATAGTGACCTTTCAGACCAGAGGGGAGGTACACCGCTGATGTAGGTACTGTCATGCTGACACTGAAACTGGTATTTGACACATTTGTTGTTATTGTTGTTCACTTGCTAAGTTGTGTCTGACTCTGACTACATGGACTGTAGAATGCTTGGCTTATCTGGCCATGGGGTTCTCCAGGTAAGAAAACTGGAATGGGTTGCCATTTCCTTCTCCAGGGAGTCTTCCTGGACCAGGGATCGAACCTGTATCTCCTGCATTGGCAGGCACCAAGTATAAACCCGAAGTCTGAAAAGTTTTACTCCTCTATGACATTAAGGACAAATCTATAACAGATTAAGTGCTATAAACCTATAAAAGAAGCTTACATGAGTGTCTTGAACAATGCCACTCACTGTCTCCAAGGTGTTTTGTTAATGAAGATCAAGAACAGTTGAATTTAAAAGATTGTGGCAAGAAAATACAACTATATTTTTAAATCCTTATCAAAATCTCATAAAATGCTAAATGACATTATCAAAGTTCGAATAAGCAATGACTGACGAATTCAATACTAGGCACTAAAGTTTGGTCAGGAAAATATTTTTAATACTACAAAATAAAATATACATAAAATTTAAACTCAGTGAATTCAAAGTAATATTAAATACGCTAGCATAAATGAAAATAATAATAGTTAATTCAGCTTCAACTGTTTGCCAGATACTTTTACATTATTTCCAATTATCACAGAAATTTCACAAGAATCGATTTTCAGAGTTTTCCAAGGACAAAATTGAAAAGCTGTCAATTTAAGTGTCAGGCCTGTATAAACAGGTGCTACTGCTACTGCAAAGTCACATCAGTCGTGTCCGACTCTGTGACCCCATAGACGACAGTCCACCAGGCTCCGCCGTCCCTGGGATTCTCCAGGCAAGAACACTGGAGTGGGTTGCCATTTCCTTCTCCAATGCAAGAAAGTGGAAAGTGAAAGGGAAGTCCCTCAGTCGTGTCTGACTCCTAGCGACCCCATGGACTGCAGCCTACCAGGCTCCTCCGTCCATGGGATTTTCTAGGCAAAAGTACTGGAGTGGGGTGCTGTTGCCTTCTCCATAAACAGGTGCAGAGAAGATTTAAAGTCATGTCTATCTAAATGGTCCTTTTACAGAGAACCAAGATTTGTTATCCATTTTATGGTATGATTATACTGAAATAGATAAACTACTTGGTGGTAGTTACTTTTTTCACTTGTTTGTATAGTTAGGAAAAACATTATCTTCAAAAATTATTAACTGAGAATAATGATTATCTTTTGTTTTCACTTATAACAAATTATTTACATCTTTAAAAACCATCAAATGTTACAAATGACTCTATGACTCCTGATCTTTAGCCATATTGCCAAAGCAGTATCTAATTCTCAAAGTAATCTTGTTAGAAATCTAGAATATTACTTTCATTTTCTCATCATACAAGACAAAAAGAAAATTATATAACTGTTTTGAATAGCAAATTTTAGTGTCTTACTTTATGCCACACAGATACTGTGCAGCTTTCCTATTGACATATACTCAGAAAGATCCTTAATATTTTTAAAACTGAATACTCTGATTATGACTGCTACTGTACATGATGCAAATGAAATTTTGTTGTTATTGTTTCTAGCCTTTTTTTCTCCCCCCCCTCCCCTGATCTCACAGCCTGAACTAACAGTCAACATTCACCAGGTTAATAATTGAAAGAGAAAGAAAAAAACAACTGAAAGACAAAAAAAAAAAAAGGTTTGTATGTTTTGGTTGCAAATAATGAAAATACTTTTATGACCAAAAAAAGAAAAAAAAATTAAGAAACGTTGAGATGATGACGTTTCCTTGACATAAAGTACACATAAGACTAATCATAGCAATTGAATTTTCTGGTGAAACTAGCAAAAACCATTACAGGGTAAAAAATAAGAGATTTCCTTCTTTTTTTCCAGTTTTATTTATGTTGAGTAAAGAGAAAATTTTGAGCACCTCTTTTGGTAAAGGAAATAAAAGAAGGCATGAAAGAGGTCGAAAAAACAAAAACCATGACATGTTGGCATCAATACTACCTTATTATTTCTTTTTTTTTTTTTTTTTCGGGAGTCAATAGAAGTCAAGAAAAGCGACTGCAGGAAATAGAAGAGAAAATTACTAGGAAGATTTAAACTTGAGCTTGTTAATGTACTGAAAACTAAAGTATCCTGTGAGAATCAGATACTTTAGCTGTCTCAAAAAAAGCTATATTTTCATGGAGTTCAGAGAATCTTATTTTAAACAATTATCTTCTTGATGGAAGAATCTTTCACTTTGCCAGCAAATTTGCTCCATCTCCTTTCAGTCTTGCTGTGTTTGACACATCAACTGTATCAATTAGGGAAATATGGCAATGGTACGAATTGGTAAAAGTCTACAGAAAATCTCTGCTTCCATAAATAATCTCTAAAATGACAGCAAATTTCTGAGATAATTAGTAAATGCTTTCTTCATAATTCACTCAACCTGAGAGTCTGAGCAAGGAAAAAAAGAATCATATTCTACTTAATGCTAAGTAAAAATTTGGACATATCAAAAAATATTCTTGGAAAAAATAAAATTAATATATTCAAATGCTATTGTGAACCAGAAGCATTTCTCCCTTCTCAGTATTTATTCATAGCAACCATCTTATGTGTTAGAGTTTTTTTTCTTTGAATTACTAGGAAACTAGTGCCACAAAAAGAGATATATTTTATGTTAATCACTATTCCCTGATTTTTATTTGAGATTTGATTTTTTAAATTCAATTTTTTTGGACAGATTCAGCTATCTATTTAAATAGTTAACAGTCTTGAAAGATTTTATTTGTTTTACAGGTGAATTAGATTTAACCTTTGGATTGTTGCTATGAAATATTAAGCACAATGTTCTTAGATCTTAATAAGAGTGTTGATTGCTCCAAATCCTTGTAGCATGTTTTTCCATAAAACTTTAATGATTAGACTCTTTATGAAGGCCAGTGATGTTCCACGCTATGGAATTTGCAGACAGTATGTACCTTTTAATTCATTCTGTGTTCTTCGGTAGAACTCTCTTGAACAATAGCACATTGTTCTTAACAGGTAACCAAAAAAACCGTGCTTACTTGATTCTATAATATTGAGAAAAAGTGCTAGAAATGATTTATACTGAATAATTAAAACCAGAAGGCAGCAGTTTAATTCTATCTAGTTCTGTAGGGGAGGAAAAATAATTACCCCTTTTCCCTTCTGAATTTTCGGCTGGCATAGTTGTCACAAAAATTAAATTAACAAGTGTAAAATAAATAAAAGTTTACTGACATGTATACATTATTTATACATGGAAGATACCCATGAAGAATAAGTAATGTTCCAAGGTGACTTAGAGTTCAGGCTTAGATATTATCTTCAGCTAAAGATGAAGGAAAAAAAGGTGAAGGGGAGAAGAATTATGGAGAGGAGACCAGGAAAAGCACAGTTATGTGTTGTTACGCATATTTAAGTGAAAGCCTTATCAATTGATAAGAATCTAAAGTTGTTTCCATGATAAATTATTGTGTCCTTTCTGGTATAGAGAGGAGAAGTGACACTTTTGAAAATTAATGCCTTGCTTTTAGGAAAATGGGAGGAATGCAGGGAACATTTCTTGTATTAGCTTCTTTCCAATTCCCTTAAGCTCAAAATAATCCTGATGCTTAAGTGGGTTTAACATATTCTGTCTTCCTTCAGTTTCAATTGATGAACTTTGGTATGAGATTGGTAACACTGGTATTCATTAAGTTTAATGAACTTAAACTGGAATGAATGTTGAAATTCTGATCAGAAACTACAATTCTGCCCTCAATTTCAACATTCTCACGCCACCAAGCAATTGTTAGACACCAGCAGAGTGTCCTACTGTTAACAGGTCCTAGCTCAGTCTGCACAATGCACAACAGACCAGTTAACTGAGAGATGAAATTTTGAGGCTAGTTGACAGAGAAGATGGCAAACTAATGTCTCAGAATAACCATCTTGTCTGTGTCTGGACGCCAACTTCTCTTATAGTACCGGGGTGGGGGGTGGGGGGAGTTGAGGAAGTAAAGACCATTATCTTACAAATATCTACTGAAATGGCTAACCTCAGGGAGGGGATGTGGCAATCTCTTCCAGCAGAGGGGCAGGGCTCCCTGAGGAGGTCATTCTGTATGATTGTTATGGTTCAGTTACTCAGTCCTGTTCGAATCTTCAGGTCCCATGGACTGCAGCCGGCCAGGCTTCCCTGTCCCTCCCAATATTCCAGAATTTGCTCAAATTCATGTCCACTGAGTAGGTAACGGCATCCAACCATCTCATCCTCTGTCATCGCCTTCTCCTCCTGCCATCAATCTTGTCCAGCATCAGGGCCTTTTCCAAGCAGTCCGCTCTTCCCATTAGGTGGACAAAGTATTGGAGTTTCAGCTTCAGCATCAGTTCCGGTCAATCACTCAGTCTGTCTGAGTCTTTGTGAACCCCTAAGAATGTAGCCAGGCATGCCTGTCATCACCATCTCCCAGAGCTTGCTCAAACTATTGTCAATTGAGTTGGTGATGCCATCCAACCGTCTCATCCTCTGTCGGCCCCTTCTCCTCCTGCCTTCAATCTTTCCCAGCATCAGTACCTTTTCCAGTGAGTCAGTTCTTTGCATCAGGTGGCCAAAGTATTGGAGTTTCAGCTTCGGCATCAGTCCTTCCAATGAACACCCAGGACTGATCTCCTTTAGGATGGACTGGTTTGATCTCCTTGCCATCCAAGGGACTCTCAAGAATCTTCTCTAACACCACAGTTCAAAAGCATCAGTTCCTCAGCATTCAGCTTTCTTTATATTCCAACTCTCACATCCATACATGACTGCTGGAAAACCATAGTTTTTACTAGATGGATATTTGTCATGAAAGTAATGTCTTTGCTTTTTAATATGCTGTCTAGATTGGTCATAGCTTTTCTTCCAAGGAGCAAGTGACATTTAATTTCATGGCTACAGTCACCATCTGCAGTGATTTTGGAGCCCCACCAAAAAAGGTCTGTCACTGTTTCCATTGTTTCCCCATCTATTGCCATGAAGTGAGGGGATCAGATGCCATGATCTTAGTTTTCTGAATGTTGAATTTAAGCTAGCATTTTCACTCTCTTCTTTCACTTTCATCAAGAGGCTCCTTAGCTCTTCACTTTATGCCATAAGGGTGGAGTCATCTGCATATCTGAGGTTACTGATATTTCTTTTGACAATCGTGATTCCAGTTTGTGCTTCATCTGGCCCAGCATTTCACATGATGTGCTCTGCACATAAGTTAAATAATCAGGGTGATAATGTCTTGATGTACAGTCTTGATGTACTCCTTTCCCAATTTAGAATCAGTCTGTTATTACATGTCTGGTTCTAACTGTTGCTTCTTGACCTGTGTACAAATTCCTCAGGCAGCAGGTAATGTGGTCTGGTATCCCCACATCTTTAAGAATTTTCCACAGTTTGTTGTGATATACACAGTAAAAGGCTTTGGGGGTAATCAGTAAAGCAGAGGTAGATGTTTTTATGGAACTCTCTTGCTTTTTCTATGATCCAAAATTCTGGCAATTTGATCTCTGGTTCCTCTACCTTTTTTAAAACAGGCTTGAACATCAGGAAGTTCAGGGTTAACATACTATTGAAGTCTGGGTTGGAGAATTTTGAGCATTACTTTGTTAGCATGTGAGACGAGTGCAATTGTGTGATAGTTTGAACATTCTTTGGCATTGCCTTTCTTTGGGATTGGAATGAAAACTGACCTTTTCCAGTTCTGTGGCCACTGCTGAGTTTTCCAAATTTGCTGGCATATTAAGTGTAGTACTTTCACAGCATCATATTTTATGATTTGAAATAGCTTAACTGGAATTCCATAACCTCCACTAGCTTTGTTTGTAGTGACGCTTCCTAAAACGCAGATGACTTCGCATTCCAGGATGTCTGGCTGTGGGGCAAGTGATCACACCATTGTGGTTATTTGGGTCTCGAAGATTTTTTTTTTTTGTATAGTTATACTGTGTGTTCTTGCCACATCTTCTTAATATCTTCTGCTTCTGTTAGGACCTAAAAGTAAAAGGTCTTGGAGGTCTTCATAGAACCATTCAACTTCAGTTTCTTCAGCAATATTGGTTGGGGCATAGACTTGGATTACTGAGATATTGAATGGTTTGCCTTAGAAATGAGCAGAGATCATTCTGTTGTTTTTGTGATTGCACCCAAGAACTGCATTTTGGACTCTTTTGTTAACTATGAGGGCTACTCTATTTCTTCTAAGAGATTTTTGCCCACAGTAGTAGATATAATGGTCACCTGAATTAATTTTGTCCATTCCTATCCATTTTAGTTCACTGATTCCTAAAATATTGATGTTCACTTTTGCCATCTCCTGTTTGACCACTTCTAATTTACCTTGATTCATAGACCTAACATTCCAGGTTCCTATGCAATATTATTCTTTACAGCATCAGACTTTACTTCCATCACCAATCACATCCAAAACTTGGCGTTGTTTTTGCTTTGACTCCATCTCTTCATTCATTCTGGAGGTATTTCTCCACTCTTCTCCAGTAGCATACTGGGTACCTACTGACCTGGGGAGTTCATCTTTCAGTGTCATATCTTTTAGCATTTTCATACTGTTCATGGAGTTATCAAGGCAAGAATATTGAAGTGGTTTGCCATTCCCTTCTCCAGTGGACCACGTTTTGTCAGAACTCTCCATGACCCGTATATCTTGGGTGGCCCTACATGGCCTGGTTCATATTTTCATTGATGTAGACAAGGGTGTGGAGTTAGACTAAGCTTCAGCATCAGTCCTTCCAATGAATATCAGAATTGATTTCCTTTAGCATTAACTTGTTTGATCTCCTTGTTATTCAAAGAACTCTCAAGAGTCTTCTACAGCACCACAGTTTGAAAGCATCAATTCTTCAGCACTCAGTCTTCTTTATGGTCCAACTCTCACAACCATATATGACTAGTGGACAAATCATAACTCTGATTATATGGACCTTTGTAGGCAAAACAATGTTTTTGCTTTTCAATATGCTCTCCAGGTTTCTCTTAGCTTTTCTTCCAAGGAGGAAGATTTTTTTTTAATTTCATGGTTGCAGTCACCATCTGCAATGATTTTGGAGTCAAGATAAATCAATATAAATAAAGTCCCTCACTGTTTCTATTGCTTCTCCATCTATTTACCATGAAGTGATGGGATTGGATGCCATGATCTTAGCTTTCTGAATGCTGAGTTTTAAGCCAGTTTTTTCACTCTCTTCTTTTTCCTTCATCAAGAGGTTCTTTAGTTCCTCTTTGCTTTCTTTCATAAGGGTGGTGTCCTCTGCATATCTGAGATTATTGATATTTCTCCTGGCAATCTTGATTTCAGCTTGTGCTTCATTCAGCCTAGCATTTTACATGATGCACTCTGCAGATAAGTTAAATAAGCAGTGTGACAATACATAACCTTGATGTACTCCGTTCTCAAATTTGGACCAGTCTGTTGTTCCATATCCAGTTCTAACTGTTGCTTCTTGACCTGCTGCATACAGATTTCTCAGGAGGCAGGTAAGGTGTTCTGGTATTCCCATCTCTTTAAGAATTTTCCATAGTTAGCTGTGATTCACACAGTCAAAAGCTTTAGTGTAGTCAGTGAAGCAGAAGTAATTTTTTTTTTCTGAAATTTCTTGGCATGTATGATTATGATAAAAACAGTGAAAATAAAGATTAAAGACAAAAACCAGATTGATCATGGAGTTAAAATTGACTCTTTCAGGACACGTTACAGTTCAACTCAGTTTTGACACACTGGTTAAAATCCCACACCCATAGGACTGCCCATTCTCCTTCATATGGTAGTTGCAAATCCAGGCTCTCACCTGTTCTTCTCAAAAACTGTCTATAGACTGAGGTTCCAAGGACTCCCTCCTTTGATTCCATTAATTCACTGGATCAGCTCACAGAATTCAGAAAAACATTTTACTTACTAGACACTTGTTTATTATAAAAGTTATAAGTAGGTAGAATAGGGAAAAGCAGTCTAAAATGGCAGTGGCTAAAAGACAAGGAAGGGAAAGGAGCACGAAAATAGAACAAAAGAAGGTCAAAGAAAGGTCTGAGGACCAGAGTGAAGACTTCAGGTAGAAGAGCACTCCTGGCTGAGCCGAATTTGCATAGGGCAGGCCCAGGGAGAAGAAAGCATATAAAAGGAGGAGATAAACGCTCTTTCTCTCTCTCCCACTGTGTGTGTTTCTCTCTCTCTCTCTCTCTCGCATGCGTATGCTCTTTCTCTCTCTCACTCTCTCTACACGCCACCCCCCCCAACCCCGCGAGCATTGGTGCGCTCCTCTACTATCTTCTCTTCTTCAAGGATGGATTCTCCTGCTATCTTCTAAATAAAATAGAGCTGTAACACTGATTTGTCTAAGAGATATGACATGGTTTGTTCAAGACCCGAGAGCTGTGATGCGAAGAGGGCTTTAATGTCCGTCGCTCCAAATCATTGTTGTGACAAGACAAGAACCGAGAAGCATACACTCACCTGACAAAAGGATACAACTAGGGAACACCCAGATAAAAGTGATGCATAGGACTAATTATGGGTAAGGGACATGGAGTTTCTATGACCACTAC
This sequence comes from Bubalus kerabau, assembly GCF_029407905.1. Taxonomy (NCBI): domain Eukaryota; kingdom Metazoa; phylum Chordata; class Mammalia; order Artiodactyla; family Bovidae; genus Bubalus; species Bubalus kerabau. Next base: position 58,639,971 of record NC_073625.1, read on the forward strand.
TCTTCCAAATCTTCATGTGTCCATTAACCCAGAAGTTCTTCAAATGCCTTTTGAATTTTTATGGAGGCTCCATTACAAAGGCCTGGTTGATTAAATAGTGGCCTTATGCAGTTAAACTCAGTCTTCTGGCTCTCTCTTCTGTCTGGATGTCAGTGGAGTGGGGCTAAAAATTCCAACTCTCTATTCACATGATTAGACTGCAAGGAGATCAAACTAATCTATCCTAAAGGAAATCAATCCTGAATATTCATGGAAAGGACTGATTCTGAAGCTGAAGTTCCAATACTTTGGCCATCTGATGTGATAAGCTGACTCATTAGAAAAGACCCTGATGCTTGTAAAGATTGAAGGCAGAAGGAGAAGGGGACAAGATGGATGGCATCACTGACTCAATGAGTGTGAGTTTGAGCAAGCTCATGGGGAAGGTGAAGGACAGCAAGGCCTGGCATGCTGCAGTCCACGTGGTCGCAAAAAGTCAGATATGACTGACCAAATAAACAACAAATTACATGATTTTTTCTCCTGGCAATCAGCCCTTATCCTTAAATTGTGTCCAAATGTCACCTTATTAACACAACAAATGACATTTTTATCTCTCATGTCCCTTAGGAAATTACAGAATTTTAGGAACACTGTACCAGGAAGAGTAGATGAAGATTAAATATCTTTTCTTATTATAGATCATTGTATCACTATGCTGAATATCCTAAAAGGAAATAGATGGTTTTCATTAGTGTATCATCCAGAAATCAACCAGAGAAACAGAATCAGCAGAAGAAATATATTAAGAGATTAATGATAAGCAATCAGTTGACTCCATTGTGGGATCTTGCTTAGAAAGTTGAAATCTATAGAAAAGTTTGCCAGGAAGGACAATCTGGAACTCTTGGGTACAAAATAAAGCTGCTTTCTGTAGGCAAAATTTCTTCTTCTATTAATTCTCAGCCCTGCCTTTAAAGTTTTGCATGAATAAATTGGGCCCACTCAGATTGTCTAGAACAAACTCTACTACTTAAAGTCAGCTGATTATCATTGAGTAACATCTACAAATGGATCCACAGCTCTAAAATCTAGATTAGTGCTTTATTGAATAATTGGAGGCTGACACTCAGATGAATTGACACATCAAACTGAGCATCACAATGAGGAAATGTTGTGAGGGAATAATTTTCTAATTATGCATCAGTGTTAGAATGCTTTTTCATTTTTTATTACTTTTTATGATGTATGTGTTAAAATCCTTGAACAATCTCCTCACTGTGTCTCAGGCACCTCTTTTGTGAGTATAGATCACTCACACGTCCAGAGAGCCTTTACAAAGACAGCCCAAGTATGCATTTTATTCCATATGTTCTTAAAAAGTGATGCTGACATTCTTCCAAGAAGAGACAGGCTCTACATTTCTTCTCCTTGTTCCTGGAAAGATCATTGTAACTGCCTCAGACAGTAGAGTGTGGGAAGCACAGATGTGATGCTCCCTGATTTCTGAGTCTAGGTCAGAAAAGGAGATAATGTTTTCTTCCTCTGTTTCTTCTTGGAACACCTGCCTTTGAACTCAGTCATCATGCTTAAAGGAAGTTCAGACCACATGGAGATACCACATGTTAATGTTTCATTGAACAGCCAATATCAACCAGCAGACTTGGTAAATGAGCTTTCTGAGTCCAGCACCCAGTCTCCAAATCTTCGAGTTAAGACCAAAGACACCTTAGGACATAGGAAATAGATCCTTAACTGAATTTATTGTTCTACCTAAATTTCTGATTCAAAGGGTCCATGTATAAAATAAATTGCTATTATATTTTGTCAGTAATATTGGAGGTAATTTGTTATCTAAGACTAACAATTAGTATGTCTCCCTGCAGTTCTTACAATTCTATAAAACTCTGAAACCTCATTGCCACAGGGTAAGAAGTGACCATATGAATACAACAGAAGCTATTCAGAATATCCCAGATCAATCAAGTGGATTACTTTTGTGATTATTGACCTTCATAAAACACATAAAAATGAATAATATAAAGAGATCATTTACTTTCCATTGTCATCTTGCTTACAAAGATATACATGTTTGTTTAAATCTTCAGCAGAACATACCTAAATATTCTAAATAAGTGTCACCTTATGAATCTAACTGCATAACTTAATTGGTGAGTCCAGCCTAATAAGCAACTGAGAAAGGAAATTTCTGTATTTGAAAAGTCATAGGAAGAAAAGATATTTTAATCAAACTCCTTTCAATTACCTCTGCAGTTTCTCTCTGTAATTTCCTTCTCTAGACAACAGACATATTATAAAGAATAAAAACAAGGCTTATCTAGTAAGAGAAAGAGCAGGGAAAACATAAGCATCAAACTTCCTGTTATGTAGGCCAGGGTTTCAGTCTGGATTTTTAAGTAATTTCCTAACCTCAGCTTTCCCCAGTGCTATTAAAAATTTATACCTCCTTAATGAAGTGAAGTAAGCAAATCATTTGGCACAGAGCCTGGTAAAATCTAGGATTTTAATAAAAATATAAAAGGTGAAAATTGAAAAAGAAAGTTATTCAAAATGGCACAATATTGGATATTCAGGCAGTGTGTGTTATATCTACTGATTTTTCTTTTATTTTTTTTTCATTTTAACTTTTAATGGAATGTAATTACTTTGCAGTGTTGTGTTAATCTCTATTGTACAATGACATGAATCAGCTATATTTATGTATGTACCAGCTTCCCTGGTAGCTCTGCTGGTAAAAAAATCCACCTGTAATGCAAGAGACCCCAGAGTGATTCCTGTGTTGGGAAGATCCCCTGGAGAAGGGCATGCCAACCCAGTTCAATACTCTTGCCTGGAGAATTCCCATGGACAGAGGAGGCTGGCGGGCTACAGTCCATGGGGTCTCAAAGAGTTGGACACAACTGAGTGACTAAGTGCCCGTGTGTGTGTGTGTGTGTGTGTGTGTGTGTGTGTATAACTCCTTTCTTTTGGACCTCCCTCTCACCACTCATCCTGTGAGCTCCTATACTTTAGCAGGTCTCAACTAGTTATCTGTTTTACACATGATAGAATATATATAGGGCAAAGGAGCCTGGGAGCCTACAGTCTATAGGGTCACAAAAGAGTTGATCATGACTGAAGTGACTTAGCAAACAGCATAGTGTATATATTTAATCCTACTCTCCCAATTTGTCCTGCCCTCCTCTTTGTCCCACCCCATGTCCACATGGCTATTTTCTACATCTGCAGGAGATGCAAGAGACATGGGTTTGATCCCTGGTTGAAGAAGAGAACCTCAAGTAGGAAATGGCAGCCTCCTCTAGTATTCTTACCTGGAAAATTCTATGGACAAAGGAGACTAACAGGTTACAGTCCATGGCAGGGTCACAAAGATTTGGCCACAACTGAGTGAGCACTCGGAGTACACACACACACTATTCTGTTGTATATATGTACCACATTTTCATTATCCATTCCTCCGTTTTGGGGTTTTTAGGTTGTTTCCGTGTTCTGGCTATTGTAAATAGTGCTGCAGTAAATACTGGGTCTCATGTGTACTTTTGAATTATGGTTTTCTTAACATATATGCCCAGTAGTAGGATTGCAGGATCATATGGTAGTTCTATGTTTATTTTTTTAAGAAACCTCCATACCCTTCTCCTCAGCATCTGTACACAATTTGCATTCCCACCAACCATGCAAGAGAATTCCCTTTTCTCTATACCCTCTTCAGCATCTATCATTTTTAGATTTTTTTTTTATGGTGGTCATTCTCACAAGTGTGAGGTGATGCATCATCTTACTTTTGATTTGCATTTCTGTAATAATTAATAGTGTTAGGCAAAGGAAACACTAAAGTGCATTCAAAATATTTTTAAAAGCAACACCTGAGTTGAGGTTCAGAAGCCAGAATACTATTCAATCAGTAACTTATTTAATTTTGATTTTGTTTTCAGGGAAAGTGCTGGCTCCACAATAATCCATAACAATATCTTTCTTTTGTTTAAGGATGCATTATATTTTCCACTGCTGCATAATAGATTACCTCAAATTTAGCAGCTTAAAATAATACCTATTTACTACCTCCCACTACCATAGGTCAGAAGTCTTGGTATAATATGAGTCAACTGAATCCAATGCTTAGAACCTTACATGGCCAATATCAAAGTGTTAACAAGGCTGCATTCATTCTTAGAGGTTCTAAGAGTAAGTTTATTTTCAAGGTCATTTATGTTGATGATAACATTCAGTTCTTAATTGTTAAAGGACCAAGGCACCTACAGTATTCCCTTGTTTGCTACCATCCCTGGGCCGGTCTTTACTCCTAGACTACTCATGTTTTTTCGTTGTTGTTATTGTTCTAGTCTTAATCAGTTTACACTGCTGCAACAAAAATATCATAGACTGAGTGGCTTAAAAAACAGACAATTTTTAAAAATTAATTTGTTTGGAGTATAGTTGATTCACAATGTTTTTAGGTCCTGCTGGACAGCAAAGTGAATTGGTTACATATAAACATATATCCAGGCTGCAGTGCCTCCTTGAAAAAGCAAGAAAGTTTCAGGAAAAAACATCTATGTCTGTTTTATTGACTACACAAAACCTTTGACTATGTGGATTACAACAGATTGTGGAAAATTCTTCAAGATATGGGAATACCAGACTACCTGACCTGTCTCCTGAGAAATCTGTATGCAGGTCAAGAAACAACAGTTAGAACTGGACATGGAACAACAGACTGGTTCTAAATTGGGAACAGAGTAGGACAAGGCTGTATATTGTCACCAAGCTTATTTAATTTATATTCAGGGACCATCATGTGAAATGCCAGGCTGGATGAAGCACAAACTGGAATCGAGATTGCCGGCAGAAATATCAATAACCTCAGATATGCAAGTGACACTACACTTATGGCAGAAAGTAAAGAAGAACTAAAGAGCCTCTTGATGAAAGTCAAAGAGGAGAGTGAAAAAGTTGGCTTAAAACTCAATATTCAGAAAACTAATATCATGGCATCCAGTCCCATCACCTCATGGCAAATAGATGGGGAAACAATGGAAACAGTGACAGACTTTATTTTGGAGGGCTCCGAAATCACTGCAGATGGTGAGTGCAGCCAAGAAATTAAAAGATGCTTGCTCCTTTGAAGAAAAGTTATAACTGACCTAGGCAGCATATTAGAAAGCAGAGACAATACTTTGTCAACAAAGGTCTGTCTAGTCAAGGCTATGGTTTTTCCAGTAGAGTCATGTATGGATGTGAGAGTTGGACTATAAAGAAAGCTGAGTGCTGAAGATTTGATGCTTTTGAACTGTATTGTTGGAGAAGACTCTTGAGAGTCCCTTGGACTGCAAGGAGATCCAACCAGTCCATCCTAAAGGAAATCAGTTCTGAATATTCATTTGAAGGACTGATGCTGAAGCTGAAACTCCAATACTTTGACCATTGAAGAAAAGACTGATGTGAAGAACTGACTCATTTGAAAAGACCCTGATGCTGGGAAAGACTGCAGGTGGGAGGAGAAGGGAATGACAGGATGAGATGGTTGGATGGCATCACCAACTCAATGGACATGAATTTGAGTTAGCTCTGGTAGTTGGTGATGGACAGGGAAACCTGGCGTGCTGCAGTCCATGGGGTCGCAAAGAGTCAGACAGGACTGAGTGACTGAACTGAACTGAAACTTATATCCATTCTTTTTTAGATTATTTTCCCTTGAAGGTCATTAGAGTATTGGTTAGAATTCCCTAATCTATACAGATTGTTTTTAGTTATCTGTTGTATATATAATTGTGTATACACATCAGTACCGATCTTCCAATGTATCCTTCTCCCACCTTTCCCCTTGAATGCTATAAGTTTGTTTTCTACATCTGTGACTCTATTTTTGTTTTGTAAAGAAGTTCATTTATACCTTTTTTTTTTTTTAGATTCCACATATAAACAGTATCATATGATATTTGTTTTTTTCTGCCTGACTTTGTTCACTTGGTATGCCAATTCCTCATGGTTTTGGAGAAACTGGGAAGTCCAAGATCATGATGAAAGAAATTCATTGTTTACTGAGACTGCTTCCTCATTCACAGAAATCATCTTCTCAGTATGTTGTCATGGAGAGGAAAAATGGTTGGAGGGCTCTCTGGGGTTTCCTTTATAAATGCATTAACCACATGTTTGAGGACTCTGCCCTCATAATGTAATCACCTTCCAAATGCTCCACTTCCTAAAACAATTGCATTGGGAATTAAAATCTCAACATATGAATTTAGGGCAGATGCAAGCATTCAGTCCATAATACTTCCTTTACTTTCCATGTGGCTTTCTCCAGAAATGATGGATCATGCTTTTTCCAGCTCAGAATATCTCTGACTACCCCTTTTGCTACATCTCTCCTATCTGTAGCTGGAGAAAATTCTCTAAGGGTTCATGTGATTACATAGGCCCCATTCTGATAATCCAGGAAAATCTTATGTTAAGGGTGTATAGCCATAATTTTATCTGCCAAGTCTTTTGTCATCTAATGTCACATGTTCACAAATTTCATGAACATTTGGGTTGGGGTTATAAAAATTAATGTGAGGGCAAGGGGATTTTCTTTTTAATTCTCTGTATTTCAACCACTCAGGAACAATATGTGTATCTAACAATTTGATTTAATCACTGTTGTAATCTTTTATTTTCCCCTAATATTTTTAATTGTAAATTATCTTATAATTTTAATTGTGTATACTAATGTAAGTGTCATTTGTCTAAATAGCAGTGTTTAAATAATTTTTATTCTAGATTTTGCTTAATGAAAAAATTTTTGAAAACCACTGTTCCTAGAATTTAGCATTTCTCAAACTATCTATAGTGAATTATCATTTTTTTTCTGAATCTATCCCAAATCTAAGCTTCAGTATACTACAATTAAAAAAAAAGAATTGCTAATAAAAAAGTGAAACAAGAGAGGAGGAATACAAAATGGAAATTCAAATTTTAATTATTAGTTTTATTACACATACAATTAATCTCCCAAATTGCTGTAAAATATTATAAAAGCTTAGCTTCAATGTTTACACTTATTTTGTCTCTTACTAGAAATAATCATTTTGTACATTATCATTCTTCCACACAGCATACATTGAACTGGTCAAATATATTGGTAATTCTGGGATTAGAAAAAATGAACTTATATATAATAAACTCCAATCTATCACTTTCATGAGCTTAAAATTCTTGACTCATTCCAAACTATCAAAGTACACAAAGAAAGTGATATTTACTATTCTGAATTACAAACATTTTGAAATGTTTATAGCAGTGTTTCCCTACTTGGGTGAATTATAAAAAGGGCAATCTTTAGGAAAAAAATAAAATCAGCCATTCAAGCACAGTTTTTTTTTTTATTTTGAATCATGCCCCCGAAGCCTGTGCAGAAAGAGCTGAACCACATCATGAGTCTTGGAGTGCCAGCACAGCATTGTGTTGACAATAAACTTGAAGGAGAATGAGGTCATTTTTCAGCCAGCTTCCAGAGATTGCCTCTTTAAAATTCTTAGTTCCCTAAGCGCAATAAATATCCATGTTTCCAGTCTCTATACTTGAAAAAAAAAAATGTTCTACTGTGCACAGGAGATGATTTCTGTGTCAGAGTAGGGTAAAGAGTACACAACTTGCAAGGAATAAAACCTAACCATTAAAATGGCTTCAATGACAGGCACTTTTTTTTATGAGATTCATTTACTTATTGAAGACAATGATGCCCACATGGACTTTAAATAACCTAAAGGCTTTTCTGGAAGGAAAGAAGATGGAAAGTTGATATTATAGGAAAACTTTGAATGTGTTTTGTATAGAGGATACTGTGTTGCAGGAGTGATGAGAAATTATATATATATATATATATATATATATATATATATATATAAAATCTTTTAATCTTGCAGAGATAATTTCTATTTCTTTCTTTCTTTCTGTAGTTAGCAATCATAATACATGAGAAATTACATACAATGTAGATGCTTTATGATGTCAGTAGAATATACTAACTTATAATGAACTTTATTTCCTCTATTAATATTTTTAACATCAATGTTAAGATGTTATAAAACTTGATTGAGCCCAGACAATACACGTATTGAATTCACATATCTAGATTCAGGTCAGTCTCTTGAAGCATTAAACTATTATTCCACAGCATTAAATTAACATTATGAAGCACAGAAATCATCTTATATAGCTATTATATTCAAGGCATTGTGCTACCTTTTAAGAAATAATATAAATCTGAAGCTTTTAAGGAGCTCATATATTACTGGAGAGGTATGAAGAATTTTAGTAGGACTTGTATATGTATTTAGTTCAGTTCTGTTCAGTTGCTCAGTCATGTCCGACTCTTTGCGACCCCAGGAATTGCAGCACGCCAGGCCTCCCTGTCCATCACGAACTCCCGGAGTTCACTCAGACTCATGTCCATCACGTCAGTGATGCCATCCAGCCATCTCATCCTCTGTCGTCCCCTTCTCCTCTTGCCCCCAATCCCTCCCAGCATCAGAGTCTTTTCCAATGAGTCAACTCTTCGCATGAGGTGGCCAAAGTACTGGAGCTTCAGCTTTAGCATCATTCCTTCCAAAGAAATCCCAGGGCTGGTCTCCTTCAGAATGGACTAGTTGGATTTCCTTGCAGTCCAAGGGACTCTCAAGAGTCTTCTCCAACACCACAGTTCAAAACCATCAATTCTTCGCACTCAGCTTTCTTCACAGTCCAACTCTCACGTCCATACATGACCACTGGAAATACCATAGCCTTGACTAGATGGACCTTTGTTGGCAAAGTAATGTCTCTACTTTTCAATATGCTATCTAGATTGGTCATAACTTTCCTTTACACAAACATAATTTATGTTATATATAATTATATAATATTTTAATACTAAAATATAACACATAAATATTGTGAAGTCACAAGTAAGGAAATAATTATTAAGCTTAGATAGGATATCAGTAAAATGTGTGAAAATTAGGTGGCATATAAATTAGATATCAAGGCATAAGCAAAATTTGGACAGATAAATGGAAACTTTTAAAACAGAGAAACTTAACCAAAGGCTACTGCCTTGTAGACACACATGTCCACCTTGCTGAAAAATACATCCCACAATTATGAAGGTCCTAATGTCTCATACTTATCACATTGCCCATTAAATGGTCTAAAGATTAAAAAAATAGATCATAAAATAGAAGCTTTGGGAGAAGTATGTGGTTTTGAGTTCACTTGATCTTATGTAAAGCTTAACCTCTCCTTTCTAGAAGCTCAGGGATAAAGGTCATTCATCTTGCAGTGGTTAGCTAAAGTTTGGGGATTTAAATTCTTTATTAACCAAACTTAGAAAATTTTGGTATCTGCATGATTCATTTTCCAGCTGAATTCTTAAGATCATTGTGTCTCTTACCATACATTTACAACAGAATAAAAACCAAATTGTGTTATCTACTATGTTCTTCTCTATTGGATTAATTTTAAAAGCCCCTAGAAAATATTCATTTTTCTGAATTAATTAAATTTATAGTGCAGAATCATTTTAACTAACCAATTAAAGAATTTTAAATTTTGAAATGATCGCAAATGTGCTTAAGCTCTATTCTAACAGAAATATTTTTTCTTTGGGTGAATTGAATAAGTGAAATATAAGTAATTTCTGAATACAATAGATATGCATTATTCATATAGTTAGATAAAATTGTTTTTGGAATTTTAATAAAGAAATTTTTAAATCAACTTCACATCTCAATTTGAAATCTGATGTAAGTAATTTCTAAAAAGAATGTTTTAGCTACATGGAATTTAAAAAAACAATTGATCAATAAATCAAATTAAACCAAAAGAAAGGAAAACAGAAAAAAGGAAGTTTAAAATCTTGTGTCCTTATCACACTTGTTCCAAACAATCAAAGTAAAAAATATATGAACCAAAATTATTTTCTCAGGAAATTTTCTTAAATTTTCACTAAAATTGCCTTTTTTTTTTAGTTTAGAAAAAGGAGCACCAAAAAAAAAAAAAGAAAGAAAGAAAAAGGAGCACCAAACTGAAAGCTAAGAACATAGAATCATGTATACATTAGATTTCAAAAATAAATGCTAATGAAAATACATTTTGGAGATAAGCAATATTAGTAGATAAATTTTTTAAAATATTCATTAATTATTTAATGCTTAAGTGTTTACTAAATGAATAATAAAATACCAGCAGAAAGAGGTTCATGTTTTCCCACACCAGTTTATTTTACCTAAAGAACATTCAGAGGTTACAGCACTATACCCACATAGATAAAAGACATTTTATTAAATTCAATGTCCTCATGAAAGAGCACATAAAAAATTTTTTGGTTTCTACTTGAGAACACCAAGCAATGATGTGCATTTGTGTGTGTATGCATATACATATACAAAAGTATGTATGCCTTTACATATATATTAATGTATGTATCTATCCCTACATTTTAAAAGAGTGGTAATAGAATGTAAAGGTTAAGAAATATGATTTTAAAGATTTGGAACTGACTTTAATTAACATATCAGCTAGTGGCACTGGTTTGCATTCATCAGTAAAGATAGGAACTCAACTTGTGACATGCTGTTATAGTACCAGGTATATGTAAATTAGGCTGAACAAAAGTTTCATTTTGAGTAATAGTTGCCATAGAATTCTGTGATTTTTACTAATTCTTATTTCTTCATGAATATAATGATATTTTTGTGACTTTCCTAGAGACTAAACACATGTGTAAACCCCTTTAGGGACCCAGATACAAAAGTAAGTTTGGAGTGAATTTGACAGACCAACTTGTCACATTCCACTCCCTGCTCAAACATACTGTGCTTTAGCTCAGGAAATCTATTGTATTGTGTGCTCACTGAAGGAAATAAATTAATTTTTACTTAAAAAAAAACAACTAGGAGATATATAAATGGGACAGGGCATAACTTAACTGCCTATTGAACAGAAGCTATTCTTAGGGAAGGTTTTGTTTTCTTCACTGTATCTTATGTAGCTTGAATGCTTTCTGAAGTATGATAATTACTGAGATTTCTTCTTTCCTCATAGTTAATGCCTCAGGATTGCTGAACTATTTCCACAGAGGACACTGTAGTCCCGAGGTTTTGCTGTATACAAATAATTAGGCCCTTCATTTCTTTATCTATAATTCTGAAACCCAGAAAATACTAAACTTGAAACATTTCTCACAACTTACTGGGATCCCCCAGTGGCCCAGGGGTAAGAAATCTTTCAGGAATACAGAAAATGTAGGATATGTGGGTTTGATTCCTAGGTGGGAAAGATCCCCTGGAGGAGGTAATGCAACCCACCCCAGTATTCTTGCCTGGGAAACCCCAAGGATAGAGGAACCTGGTGGATTAAGTTCATGGGTTTGCAAAGTGTAGGACCCAACTGAGCGACTGCACACACACACACACATACACACACACACACACACACTTTAGGGAGGACATCTTGACCTAATCTAAGTTGGGACTTTAAATATTGTCTACATTAATCATACTTACTGAGTGGGGACATTTATTTGTTCTTTAAGAATTAATGTGTTTGATTAATGCAGTTGTGCTTCAGAAACTATAGGGGAATGTTGTACAATATAGAACAATATTACCTTTTAAAAACTCTAAAATTCCTAATGTAAAAATAAATTTTGGAATTCAGCTCAGTTCTGATATAAAATGAGCTTGGAAATAGTCATTATTGTTCTTATAAAAAGACAAATTATACAAATTAAAAATCACGAATCCATCAGAGAACTGAGGTCACAGAGCAAGCCACCACTTCAAATTTTGAAGAGAAGCACATCCAGTAGGTCACAGCCAACATGTGAGTAGTACCTGGAGCAGAAGGCACTAGAACTATAGACTGGGAGGGACACCTGAATAGAAATTTAGGCAAAATTGGTAGAGGCCAAGTGGCTTCCCTGGTGGCTCAGACAGTAAAGAATCCGCCTGAAATGCTGGAGACCCAAAGTTCCGGTTCAGCCAGAATCCCTGGAGAAGGGACTGGCTACCCACTCTAGTATTCTTGCCTGCAGAATTTCCTGGACAGCAGGAGCTCGGCAGGCTACAATCCAGGGGGTCGCAAAGAGTCGGACACGACTGAGGGGCTAACTCTGTCACTTTCTTTATTTCAAATGAGAAATACTTTCAAAGTGAAACTTTCTGATTGGAGTTTCAGTGAGGTTCTCAGATTTTTCTAGTTACTATGGAAAACCTGCAAGTTCTCATGGTGAAGATCTGAGAAAAATCCTGTTGTTGCTTTGGCAAGAAGCAAGGAAGAAAGTGAACGTCTGATTCTTTGAGACCCCACGGACTATATAGATCATGGAATTTTCCAGGCCAGAATACTAGAGTAGGTAGCCATTCCCTACTCCAGGGGATCTTCCCAACCCAGGAATTGAACCCAGGTCTCTATAACAACAGTTTACCTCCCAAAGGAAGATTTGCCTGACCTTTATCCAGCCCCAGGAAATGGCATCCATCCACCACTGCTCTCCATCCTTACATCTGACTTGAATTTGGATCCCTGAGTGTGTATTCTTTAGCTATACATATTATGTTTCTGCCTTGATTTAGATTCACATGTAAATACTATCCTCCTATACATAGTCTTATGCAATATCTACCATTGCACATTTTAGATTTATAAATATTTTAATATAGCTGTTGTTAATCTGTGTAATTATGTTCTATGAATTATAATTATCTGTTCTTCCTTTGATAGATATTAGGATATCTTCCTAGCCAGGAAAAAAGTGAATTAAATTAACAATTAGAACTCATTATATATTTTATAAAATGTTCTAAAATATGACTGCTTAATTTATTTTTTAATATAGCAAGACCAAGTTATAGATGTTGAATAATTTAAAAAAAAAAAAAATAGAAAGGGATTTTATGGCCCTGACTTGATCCTGTGCACAGAAAGGAATTTGGCCTAACCCTGGTTGGACCCACTAGGTTTGCTGTGGGGTCAGACATGGCCTAGAATGGCCAAGCTCCAGGCTCCAACAAGCCCCTTCCACTTCCTCCACAGCTTATGTAACTGAGATGCCTTTCTACTTTAACAGAAATATTAGGCAGAAATATTTCTGGCTCGCCTCCCTGCCCCCATCCTAACTTAGCATTCCAGGTTGTCAGAAAACCAGTTCACCTTAGATACGGAGCACTCTACAGGTTTTGAGTGGTCAGTTGAGGCCCTCAGGACACTAGTCCTCACAGTTAGAGCTGCAGAGCCCTACAGAGCCATGGAGGATGGCATGGCCATGGCCACCTTATCCATTTTCCAACTGGTCTTGGAGCTCCAGAGGGGTGCTCTGCTGGTGATTGCAGGAAGCTTGAGACATGCGCCAGGTCTCCCTGACACTCCCTGGGAGATCCTAGTATGCACTATAATGTAGTTTTAATAGTAAAGGGACTTCGCATTGTAAGAGTGAAGTTGCTAGATACAAAGGATTCTGTCCACCATGAAGTCTGTAGAGAATATAGTGACAATACTGAACCAATGACAAGAGCTAAAGAAGCCCTTTGGCCTCCCAGGTTGGAGCTCCAGTCCTCCCATGTCATAAAACTTGTGCTTGTCTGCACTGAATATAAAACACAAAATACAGAAACCTGTAAAACTCATCATTTCTGAGCACTGTGGACTTTCTGCAAAAGGCACAGAAGAGCCAGCTTACTCAACTTCCCCAAGTGACTCATGGGAAACCCATCTTAACTGCATCAGAGAAAAATAGAGGACAGATTCAGAAGAAAATAATGAATACTATGAACAAAAATATTCATTTTCCAGAAAGTCTGGAAATTCCCAACCAAGAAATTACAAGATGGAAGCAGAGAGTCCAGAAAAAAGAGAATGAGAAAAAAGACTGGAGTAGTCAAACACAGAAACGGAACAAATCCTGAATGATAAAGTCAACCAACTAACAGCAATGGCTGAACCCATGCTGAAAACCACCCTTTTGCTTGACCTCCTTAGAGATCATGTGGATGATGGAAACTTGAAAGCCCAGCAGTAGAGAGAAGCCGGAAATGGCTATTAATGGATCCATTCTTAGGCCAGAAACTGATACGAACGTGTCATTGATGATGCTGACTTCAAAGTGTTCCTTCAGAGTCCTGAAAAGAAGCAGTAAGAAATAGCCCAACAACTGTGGGAGGAAGAGCAAATGAATGGAGACAGGACAAGTATCCAGTCTCCACACAGAAGCATCTCTTCACTGTGAGAATTCCTAGCTAGAAAGAAATTCGGCAGCTGAGGCTGAAGCTGAGAATTCTGCCTGAAGTGCATGAAGATCATTGAACACAACTTCACAAAAATTGTTTAAAGATAAGATCTAATGCTTAGAAGAAAACAAACAAAGAAATAAATAAACTTCCCAGCATGTGTAGAAACATGAAAGCCAAAGTTTTATCAGAATTCCAACCTCTACAAGAAGATAGCAAAACCTGGGCAAAGAGTTGAAAGAAGTACTTCCTACCATTGAAAGGAGATCTGTGTCAGTGAGAAAGACCTCAAGACTGCTGGGTGGCAGCTGTGTTGACTGAAGGAAGATTCAAAGAGCTAAGGAAAGCAAATGAACATGATGGGCAGATGCTAGCTAAGGTTGAGTCCAAGTTCCAGTCTTTTCCAAGAGACCATTTTGCGCCTGCTGCTCCACTTGCAACCCATAGAGGCCTCAAAGTGTTAGGAGATCCCTGGTGTTATGAGCCCACCTTGGGAGCAGGAAGGTCACAAACTGAGGTCTTGGGGACCTGATGTCACCTTCGGGTTTGACTCAGCTGCCACAGAAGCTAGGTTGAGAACACCCAGAACCATAGCACACAATTGCCTGAGTTTTCTTTTTAACGTAATTTGAATGTTTCTGTTTTTATTTTGGCTACTGTTACTCATTTGATTGCTATTATTGAATTAGATAAAGCAAGATAAGTTGTAAGAGTTTTTTCAAATGAAATTGTATTAAATATAGTTTCTTTGAATAGTTCGTGTAAGTCCTTAGATCATCTTGAATAAGATACTGTAAGTTGTATTTTGATTAAATCAAAATTACTATTAAGCCAAATGACATATGACATAAATAGAGATGCTTAAAATAATAAAGCCATTTCTATATGCTATGGGCTATAATTAAAAATCTGGACAAGTAACCTACTATTTGTCATAATTAGGTTGGCTTTAAGAACCAATGTAATATTAAAAAAATACAAATCGCAGACATCAGAAATTATATCGATTTAGTTCTAAAACCACTGATTAATTTGGAGGAGTTTACATTTTATACTCATTTTTTTCATATTTTAACCTTTTATATTTGTTTAAGATAACATTTGTTGTCTAAACAACTCAAAGTTTTACTCAGTGAAAATAAGTGTTTATACTTTGTGCAATCACACTACAGACACACACCACAATTCAAAGAAAGGGTACATTAATTATTATTTCAGTACCTAAAGAAAATGCAAAAATAAGAGAGATTCAAATATGAAAATAACTTTAAAATATATAATAATTAAAAATATTTGTATCATTACACAGAAGAGGTGAGTTGCCTGATATATCAAATAAGATTCCAAATAGAAACACTTCATCTAATGATGCAGAAGAAGAGACTGAGATGAAGGCTATTTCTGAGCTGTGAGAGGGATGATAGAAGGACCAAGTACGGTGGGGTCCCAGCTGCTAGCAACAGAGAAGCTGTTCTCATTCCTGGTCCTGGAGGAGGGGGAACTGTTAGCCGTGAGGAGCTGTCAAGGGAACAGGGGAAACTGGCCCCAGTGTCCTCCTGTCCTTCCATTACTGCTGGTGCAGACACCAAGAAAAAAATGGGTAGTGCAGCCAGGGAAGTTGGCTTTAGATGAACAGCAGGTCGGAACAGAGCCGGAGGACTTGAAAGAATTTGGAGAATAACCAGCACACTTGACTCCATCTGAGCCAGAGAGAGAGAGAGAGAGAGTGTGAGAGTGTGTGTGTGTGTGTGTATACACGTGCACTATTGACTTCATGCCTGTCCATTTGTTTAGTGAATAAGTTTCTTTAGGAGGGGCAGGAGAATGACATATCAGGCACTTTGTTTCTACGCCCATATGTTGTCAGGATCATAGGCATTGTCGATCACCTGTGGCATTATGTCATCATCAAACTTTTGGCAAAAGCAGGCCTGGTTCAGATATCTTGAGACAGGTGGTTCACTAAACACTGCCTGTCTCAATTCTGGAAAATCTTCACTTTCATGTCAAGTCAGGGTATGCTGCTTTCTTTAAGATTGTCATGTGAATCCGAGAGTCTATTCTTTCGTGTTTGGTGGCACAGGGATTGATTAGCAGTACCTGATAGGAGATTCTCCAGTGTGATTGAAGAGGTTCTTCTAGAGGTGTTTTTTTCTTTTTTTCCCCAATGACAAAATCTGCTGATTACAAGTAAGATATTTAAGGTCTTCGTCTCCCAAAGGCACACTATGATAAGATTGCTCTATCAAAACACTGTTATTTTTAATAGAAGATGTTAGGCCTTTCAATAGTGGAATATCTCCTTTTACCAGGTGTAGTTCAAAAGAAGCAAGAAATAAGTGCATTAGGCAATCTGTGACTATTTCAATGGATGAGAATGTATGACTTCCAAAAGGGGTGGTTATGAGATTTTAAAGGACTGATGGCAATATTTTTGTCCAAGGAATTTGGAGAGTTTCTACAAATTTTGCCATTTTAATCTTAATAATGTCTTTAATGTTTTACCCCAAATCAGAGTATTTAAGGGTAGTAAGCACAGTAAAAGTATTGTAAAATCCATCTTACAGCACAAAGTTGTCTAAGATTTGGTCAGAAAGTGGATTTCTCAATAACTATAAAGTTCAAGAGGTATTCCCCAGGTAGGACTATGTTTCCCAAAGGACTTTAGCCAAATGGGAAACAGTAGCTTATCTGCAAAGGCAGGCTTCCATTCAGTGTGAAAACATACAGACCATGAGTAAAATATATGTATATCCATTAGAATGAGGAAGCTGTATGAAATCCATTTACCAGACCTTGAATAGTCTGTTAGGCGGGTTAAAATGCCCAGGGGCATCATGAACAGGCTTCCCTGCTTGGACAATGGGACAAGCGAGGTAGGCACTTGTATAACTATGTTAATATTTTCCCACCAATACTGATTCATGAAAACTATCATTTGGTCAGTAGACCTATGGTCTAATGAATATACAGTGATAAAAAGTAGGGAATTTTAGCATGGGTTATTATTTAATCCTAACCAGAGCCATCTCTTTTTATCAAACCAACAATTTTTGAATTTCCACTATGGTTGTTTCTTTTCTGAGGCCTGTCATTGGGCTTCTCTAGCCAATTTTTCTAAATTATCATTTGGGGAAATATCCCTTTGGGCAGAGGTTTGGCTGCTCTTGCTCCCTTTTAGGGTGACATTTCTTGCAGAAATATCAACAAAATGATTCCCTTGAACCTCCAGAGATTCAAGTTTACAATGCTCCAAACTTTTGCCAGCTACAATGGAAGGTATATGTATTTTATCCAATAATTGCTAAATGTGGGGCAATTTTAAATTTTATTTCCTTTGGAAGTAAGGAAGCAATGTTGCTTTTCACAGCATTGCAAAATACTGAGATACCCCAAAAGCATATCTACTATCAGTGTAAACATTGACCCTTTTGTTTTTGACTAAAGTACAAGTCCATATAAAAGCATGTGCCTGAGTGCTAAGTCACTTCAGTCATGTCCAACTCTTCGCAACCTTATGATCTGTAGCCAGCTAGGCTCCTCAGTCCATGAGATTCTCTTGGCAAGAATATAAGAGCATATAACTCAGTTTTTGGGGGCTAAAATAGCCATAGGTAAGCATGTTGCCTCAACAACATTAAAAGGAGCTGCAACAGCATTCCCAGCACAGTATTCGCCATTGTAACTCTTTTCTTTTTTTTTTTTTTTTTGGTTGATGAATCTTAGTTCCCCAACAAGGAATTGAACCCTCAACATGGAGTTCTAACCACTGGACCACCAGGGAAGTCCCATTTTCACCTTTTAAAAAGAACCATCAATGAACCATGAGAAGTCAGTCATGCAGAGGAATTTTCTGTAGATCATTACAAGGATTCAGGAGATGGCCTTCAGAATTTAGCAGCTGGTGACACAATGGATGAAAGAAGCCAGGTTGCCTGAGCTCAGTCATATCCAGCTCTTTGTGACCCTATGGACTGTTACCTGCCAGGATCCTCTGTCCATGGGATTATCCAGGCAAAAATACTGGAGTGGGATGCCATTTTCTCCTCCAGGGGATCTTCTAGACCCAGGGATTGAGCCCACATCACTTATGTCTCCTGCATTGGCAGGTGAATTCTTTACCACTGAGCCACCTGGAAAGCAGGCAGATTCTTAACCACTGTACCACTAAAGAAGTCAAACTTTGGTGTTTCTTTAGCCATCCATAGTTATAGTTAAGTTTAAATGAAATCATGTTGTTTAACTTTCTTGTTAGGATATTAGGTGATTTTTTAAATATCCTAATTCTCTCTGGAAAAGTTTGACCTGAAGTGAGCAATTGATTTTGTGACCATATATTTTTTATAACTTGAACAGTTATCATTAATGTGCAGGCAGAAACCAAGCACCCTTCCAATTGTCTAGGACACAGTGTCATGATGTTCATCTTTGCTCTTTGTCAGAGCTAGGAGATGTAGTGGTGAGAGCAGGGTTGGATGCACCTTCATCCCATGCATATAACTGTATGGTTTCATTCTTGCCTTGACCATCTCATGAAATAAACAATCTACTCTGACTTCTGGCAGGAGATTGACAGAAGGAAGTATGGTGAACTGGGGCCCAGTAGGATAATGACTAGATTAACAGTGATCCAGGGAAGCCAGACTTGTGGTTTGCACTGGAATCTGGTAGCTGAGAATGAGAAAAAACAGAGAAAGTTTAAAGGAAGTATGGAGGATGTGATGAATAAGGGATGAATAAGGGAGTCAGGAGGGGTCTGCAGGCCCCTAGACTCAGCAAGCTAATATACAGATAAGACGTTATGTACTGACACTGGGGACTCTGGAGAAAACTGAGTCACCCATGGCTCACTTCCCAAAGGACAGACATAAATCTGTGACCTGTGGCCTTCCCCTGGAAACGGCCATGTCCTAGGCTAGTATTAGTCTGTGGTGGAAAAGAACTTCTGAGAGGGGGATTGGGAAAAGCATTGCTTGCATGTTGTACATCAGCTTTGCTAGGCTATTCGTGCCCTCCTGTCTATGCCTGACCTGAAACTTGGCCAGAAATGCCACCATCCACTTCATCTTTCCCACACTCCTACCCTATAATCATCTAAAGATTCTCACTCTTCGTTTTTCTGCTGAGACATGGACATCACCTGGAAGCAACACAGAGCATCAGAACCACCCCGCCAAGACCTGATGAGTCAGGATCTGCTTTGCAACAAGATCTCCAAGTGATTGATACAACCTTTTTAAACTGTAAAAAGCACTGAGATAACTCCTACTCATCCTTTACTATTTAGCTCAGAGACCATGTTCTCCACAGAGCCCTAACCTCCCACCCCACACCCAACCTGCTGCAGGGACAGTTAGAGCCTGGCATGGTGCCATCAATGAGTGCACAGTCCACGTTCATGACCACTTCTCTTTCATGGGTCTTTCTCTTGCACTGGTTGGGCACTGCAGTGGAGTAAAATTAATGCTCATTTTGGTATCTGCAAGAGTGGCATTATAGACTGAACTCTTTGTGTCTCTCCTTCACCTGATCACCTGAGCCTTGAGGAGGGGCAGACACCATGTGCAGTGCCAACGGACATGCCTGCTTCACGTGCTTCTGCTCGTAAATCAGGATTCCACTGGCTGTAATGTGTGCTAAGTCACTTCATTCACGGCTGACTCTTTGTGACCCTATGGACCATAGCCCGCCAGGCTCCTCTGTCCATGGGATTCTCCAGGAAAGAATACTGGAGTGGGTTGCCATTTCCTTCCCCATGCCTAGTTGACTTTTCTCCTGAAAATAATTTACTGTCTTTATTGCCCTGTACGAACAAGGTTATTAAAACATGCTAAGAGTCATTCTCCATTCCTCTTTAATGACCTCACAACTTAGCCCTGTCTGTCCTCATCCTGGATCCATGTGATGACCACCTCAGTGCCAGCCCCCAAAGCTTCATACAGACACCTGGGAAGCACCTGATCAAAGGGCGCACTCACTCTCCCACTCCGTATTCCACCCTCTCCACAACCAGACAAATCTGAGTAGTATATACATCATGCCATGCCCCCAGACATCAACCCTCTCCCTCCAGGATTAAAACCTGGCGCCCCTACACTGCAGTAGAGACAAGTCTCTCCCTGGCCTCTACCCAGCTCCCCTCTTCCCTGTGACCTTAGCTCAGTTTCTACTGCCCCAGAAACTCAGCTCTCAAACAATTTATTTTATTTATTTTTTTATTGACATATAGTTTCTTTGTGTTAGTTTCCTTTGTACAACAAAATGAATTACCTATGTGTGTGTATATGTATATGCTGCTGCTGCTGCTAAATCGCTTCAGTTGTGTCCAACTCTGTGCGACCCCATAGACGGCAGCCCACCAGGCTCCCCCATCCCTGGGATTCTCCAAGCAAGAACACTGGAGTGGGATGCCATTTCCTTCTCCAATGCATGAAAGTGAAAAGGGAAAGTGAAGTTGCTCAGTCGTGTCCAACTCTTAGAGACCTCATGGACTGCAGCCCACCAGGCTCCTCTGTCCATGGGATTTTCCAGGCAAGAGTACTGGAGTGGGTTGCCATTGCCTTCTCTGGTATATATATATATATATATATATATACCCTAGCTATACGTGTGTGTGTGTGTGTGTGTGTGTGTGTGTGTATGTATATGTTTGTATATATATATTCCCTCCTTCATGGATCTCCCTCCCCCGATCCCACCCACCTAGAGTGAACCTAGAGTCTGTCAAACAGAGTGAAGTAAGTCAGAAAGAGAAAAAAATATTGTGTATTAATGCATATATGTGGAATCTAGAAAAATAATGCAGATGAACCTATTTGCAGGGCAGGAATAGAGCCTCAGGAAATTTAGACTTCCTATTCTCCCTACCTATATCTCCCTACTAGAGGTCATGCCCTCTAACCTCCCAGGAAAATCTTCTTTTTGTTAGACATCAACATAAATATCACTTCCTGGGTTTCAAATTACCCATCACCCTTATTGGATTTGTCTGAAAAGCAGATAACATCATCCTTTCTTTGCTTTTTATTATCTGACATTGCCCCTCACTAAAATATAATCTTTGAGTCCACAAGACTCATTAGTTCTGGAGATTTTTTTCATCTCTGCTTCACAAACTTCTAGAATAGCACTGTAGACATTATAGAAGCTCCATAGACCTTTGTTAAATATATGTATATGAATGAAGACAATGAAACACACACATACTTTGGATCAAAGAGAGTCAATTGTTCTGGCTACTCTCTGAATTCTTTTGAGCTTTCTGTCTGGTTTGCTCGAACTAGCCAAGCTCTCTGGGAGGCGGCTTATTCCTCCTGCAGGAAACAAGAGGACTGGGCAACAGAGACTAGGAGCAGGTTACCTGCCACCCTGACAGCCCCCCACTGGGTTCTGATGACATCTCTTCCCTCTTCTTTCTACAGGTGTAGAAATGGAAGCAGTGTTTAACTTACCAGCACCTGGTACCTTCCCAACCTGTGTCCTTCTCATCCCTGACACAGCTCTGAACCAAACTCATCTTTGTCTCTTTATCTGCAGCATTTGAATGGAGTGTTTCTAATTGGAATCTCTTCTGAATCATCAGAAGAAACTACCTCTTTTCTGGATAAATGATTCAATAATCTATTTGTAAATACAAATTATACACACACTATTTTTTTCTTATTCATTTACTTTTTATTTAGATAATTAAAAAATTTTTGCAACTCTATTTTTATATTTTTCAAGTACTCACAAACAATTAAGAGGTATTAGTCAGGCAGGAGGAGAAGGGGACGACAGAGGATGAGATGGCAGGATGGCATCACTGACTTGATGGACGTGAGTCTCAGTGAACTCCGGGAGTTGGTGATGGACAAGGAGGTTTGGCGTGCTGCAATTCATGGGGTCGCAAAGAGTCGAACACGACTGAGCGACTGATCTGATCTGAGTGTTTGCCTTGTGGGGTGTGTGTGTATGTGTGTGTGTGTTTGCCTTTAAGATAAAATATTTTCATTTTGACTAATAAGCTTTAGAATTTTAAGAAATAAACAATCTTAAATAAAATATCAAAGATTAATAAAATAGTACAAAACAAATAAGTGATTCCAAAGCTGAAAAAGTAATTCCAAAATTCCAATCTATGAATTTATTAAACTAATCTTAGAATTTGGGGATCTAAAACACAAGTTTAGTAACAAACTAATGAAATATTATGTAGTTTGAATGGAGTCAAGTTTTGTTTAATTTTTTTTTTTGCATTTTTAAAGCAACCAAAATTTATTCAAGTAAATATTAGATTAATTCTAAAGATTTGTTATATTAGCCGTGCTTTACAGATAATTTGCTCAAATGTCTTTACTTATATCAAACTTACAAAATGGTTATAAGGGTCATTTAATTTGAATCAAAATATAATACTTAAAATATATGATGCCAAAGGATCCCATGGGGAACTTCTATGTTCCTGGAAATTGTATTAATATTATCAAATCTATTTTACAGATTACTACCATAAAGCTACCATAAAGTTAAAATTCTGTACTAATAAGAGTAATGATGACAAGCTTAACTAACAAGAGGTTAATCAAAATTACTTTAACAGAAATGTATGCACATGTTGAGCTAAAGTTATGGGTGTCCAGGGACACTATTCTGAGTCAAACTTGACAGTGACCCTAGATCCTTCAGCATTCATAGCATGACTTTCTTGCTTTCTGGTGATCCGGAAGACACAGGGGATCCCCTGATATTTCTGGGCCTATGTTGGCTGTAAGTGGAGCGGTAGGCTGGAACTTGGACCCAGTCTTGATCAGCATCTGCCTGTTGTTCTCAATTTTTTTCCTCAGCACCCACCAGTCTTGAGCCCTTTCTCACTGACACACATCTCCTTTCCATGGTAGGAAGTGTTTCCTTTCAATTCTTTGCCCAGGCCTTCTGCCATCTTCTTATAGAAGTTGCAGTACTGATATGTAGCTTTGGCTTTCATTTTTCTACACTTGCTGGGAAGGTTTTTTTTTTTTTTTTTTTCCCCGCCATTTTCTAAGCATTACATTTTCCCTGCATACAATTTTTGTGAAGTTGTGTTAAATGATCTTCATGCACTTCACGCAGAATTCTCAGCTTTAGCCTCAGCTGCCGAATCTCTTTCCAGCTGAGAATTCTCACACTGCAGAGACATTTCTTTCATGTGAGACTGGATATTTGTCCTGGAAGCTCTTCATTCATTTGCTTTTCTTCCCACAGTTGTTGGGCTATTTTTTGCTGTTTCTCTTCAGGACTCTGAAGGAACACATTGAAGGCAGCATCATCAACAACATGTTCTTATCAGCTTCTGGCCTATGGGTGAATCGATCAATGGGCATTTCCAGCCTCTCTCTACTGCTGGGCTTTCAAGTTCCCATCATCCACGTGATCTCTAAGCAGGTCAAGCAAGAGGATGGCCTTTAGCAGGTGTTCAGCCTCTGATGTTAGATGGTTACATTTATCATTCAGGATTTGTTCCATTTTTGTGTTTGACTGTTCCAGCCTTGTTTTCTCCTTCTCC